>NC_090929.1:1569711866-1572211866 GCF_040938575.1 Ambystoma mexicanum
CTGATTGACAACATAGTAAAAGAGTTTGCAATGGGTGTGGTTTGGGCAGAGAGGGGCGGGGATGGAGTGGGAATTCACATAGAACACGGAATGGCTATAGGCGTTGACAAGGAAGACAAATAACCAAGCAACATCTGTAGGCTGTGTGTCTCTCTTGACATGCCTTTTCCCCTGTATCAGCTATTACTATGTTAATAGTTACGTCTCAATAGGTGCATAGCAAGAAGTCAAAACCTAAAAAATATCGCGTTTTGATTAGGAAGCAGGGATAGATACTTTTTGTGGATGCCATCTTCTTAATTGAAACATTCTCTGTGCATCCCTTGTTGCCTATTTTCTTTTCGTATTTTATAGTTCTTACAAAACGTCAAGAAGGATAAACAATTACATTCCCATATCAACCCATCAGTGTCACAATAAATAATAAACAGCAACAGATTAAGAAATCCTTTCCTTCTAGAAAAGAAAACCGAACCAGCAAAATTATTTACAGTTAATTTAAAAGGGACATAGCTCATCATGATGTCATAGATTTTTTTTTATCCTTCTAGCAGTTTCGGTGGAATTACTTCCCAGTAAAATAGCATTACAAGTTAACAAAATAATGGTGGCAAGTAAAATGTTGCACACTGATCCACGGGTGTTCTCATGTTTTGTCGAATGCAACAGTTGCATTGCTTATTCGCACCCGGGGAATGGCGCTCAGCCAATCAGGTGGCTGTAATAGCGGGTGAGAATACACTGTATACAGTCCGCTCTTTCCAGCCACCTGAGGCCCTTCCCCGTGTGGTGCCATCTTTTTACAAAACCTCTCCCCCCTCCCTTCCACCCACAAAACAAAACATATCCTTTCCCCACCCCCTCCCTCCTTCCCCACTTACCTGCTGGACCGGAGCTTTGTGCTCCTGTTCCGGCGCTCCTCCCTCCCGTGGCCGCCTCCATAGAAATGGAAAAGGGATTGCCAACACACCATGAGCATTCCCTACCTCCTCGCCATTTCATGGTGTTCACAGTTCTGTTGACCCGATAGGCAGTGGCGTAACACAAGATGTGGGGGCACCCCTGCGAGCCATGCTGAGGGGGCCCCCCCAACTTGGCAGCAAATCATGGGCCGTGCCACACTCGGGCCGGCCTAGATTACCACGCTTGCGCAATACGCACTAACGTGCTGCTGATATGTGTTTTAATGCAATATACAGCACACTTGCTGAGAAAGAAACATTTGCTAAAAAACTACAGTGTTTGCTATTGTTTTGTAGGGTAACACCAATCCAAAGCATGCAAGTCACCAACAGTGCACATGAACATTAATCCTTTGCTATTAAAAATGCCATGCCACAATGAAAACATGTCCAACTGGCTGCACAATGTAGAGCAGTGTAGACACATAATAACATTACAGTAAAGCATGCCAGGCCACATTAAGACATACCTAGACTAGTTGCACCAAAATGCCAGTCAAAGCAATAAGACTCATCAAGAAGAGAGCACACATTCAAGCTTGCGTCTATGCGGCCTCTAACAACTCAGCCAAACTCTTTAAAATCTGCAAGGAACTGGCTAATCCTGTTGTGGTCTCTACCTCTCCTGTTCCCTCAACAGGCCCTGTGTACGGCTTTGGCCTCTCGCTTCTCTGCTAAAACTCAGGACATCCTGTTCAATATCTCCTCTTCCTCTCTCGGCCGCCTTTGTCCATCTCTCCCTCTTCTCCTCCTTTCTCCTCTTTCTCTCTAACACCTGACGAGGTTTCTAGAAAAGTCCCATCTATGGAAGTGTCATCCAAACAGGTGCTCGCCTGCTCCTCCAGAATCATCAAGGACCACATTGACACCCTCGATCCAGCCTTGGGCGATTTCTGTAATCATTCTTTTGCCACTGGAACTTTCCCCTCTCCCAAACTCTTGGCAAAGCTGGCCAGCTGCCAGCTTACTCTCCACACTGAATCTGTTGGTTGTCTCCATGACCATCAGTCTGGACCGGCCCTCCTAGGTCCAACTTGGTCCCTTTCACTCTGCCAACTCTCTCTACCTGTGGCGTTCCCCAGGGCTCTATCCTCTCACCCTGGTTTTTTAACCTCTACTTGGCCCTTTTTGCCCACCTGATCTCTACCTTCTCCTCTAACTTTCAGTGTTATGCGAATGGCACTCAGCTTTCATTCAGGCTCCCCTCAGCCTACTCTCCTCTCTCGCTCATTCCTGGTGTCATCTTCAACTCCACTCTCTCTTTCTCTCTTCACATCTGGGACGTCACCAAGAAGTCCCACTACCAGCTGCACCTCCTCAAAGGGATTCTTCCCTTTCTCACGTTCCCCCAGAAGCTCACTGTCTCCAGAGCTCTGGTTCCCTCTAGGCTGGACTACTGCAACAGCCACTTTCTCAATCTCCCTTCCTCTATTCTTCGCCCTCTGCAACTAATCCAGAACAGGACTGCGAGACTTATACTTGTCCTCAAGCCCAAGGACTGTATCTCTCCAGCCATGAAATCTCTCCACTGGCTCCCGGTGGCTGCAAGGATCAAGTTCAAGACCCTTTGCATTGTCCACAAGGCTTTCTGGGGCTGGGATCCACACTACATCCAACTCTCTCTTCCAAAATACCTTCCTTCTCGAGCCCTAAGGGTTAGATGCTTCTCCAGACAGAGAGAGTTGGGGGGGTAGATCGCTCTTCCCTGCAGGTGCCTCCCTCTGGAATGGCCACCCTGCCCCTCCCAAACTTGAGCCGGACCGCCTGAAGTTCAGGAAGCAGCTCAAAAGTTCCTCTTCTCTGCTTTCTCTCTCTCCCTCCCCTGCTGACCTACCTGTCTGCTGTACCAACTGGTTGCTTGGTTACCCTCAGTCTCACTGAGTCCAGGCTCTTTCTTGATCAGTCACCCTTGCACTGCCTCCGGGCCTACCACGCAGTGAGGGGCTGTAACTGTAACCCTACAGTCCCTTGTTCTCCTTCCACTACCCAGAGCCGCGGTGCCCTGGCTGCACTTACTCAGAGCATTGCTACCCTGTTTTCCCCTCCCCTCTCCCTTGCACTTCCCCTTGCACTTCTTGTTCTCGCACTTGCACGATCTGAATGACACAAGGCTTAGTAAGATCATTTGTCTTGTCCACCCTCTATTTTCCTTCCCTTGTCTTGTTGTGCCTAAAAACACTTGTGTACAGGCTGTATATATGACTTACCATATCATATCATATAATTTTATCACATATGCCCAGAAAAATATACAGTGCCGCAGTAAGGAACAGCTAGACTGGCAGAACCCAAATGCCAATCTAGCCAGGTAATTCACTTAGCAGGACTGCTTTATCAGAAATGCCCAGGTAAGAAAATTCATACCAAACTGAGGAATGACTAGGCTGACTGCACCAAAATGCCACTAATGCCACATATCATGCCTGCTTAGCATGGACATAGGTGACCATTATAATGTATTGCACTATCCCACCCCCTCCACACATCCCCTCTCCCTCCCATTCCCTACCACAACCTCCAAATTCAGCTCATTGGCCCAGAATTACCTCCACGTACCTCTTCCTTGCCCCAGTGCTTATGTATGAGGCTCCATGCCTCAGAGGTAAGTACTGGGATGAGGATGAGTGGGACTAGGAGTAATGAAGATTACAGGTAGCTAAATCAGGGATTACCTTCATATACCTCTACTTCATCTCAGTACTTGTGTATGGGGCATTCTGCCTCATACACAACTACTGCCTCATACACAAGTACTGGGATGAGGAAGAATACGGCTAGGTTTAATGAAGATTACCAATAAGTAATCAAGGCATTAAACACAAGTAGTGGTGCATCACCATTGAGCTGACTGGGCTTCAACACTCCTCCCACCCCCGAAATTGTGGGCTACGTTGACTTGGCCTGGCTGACCTACAGAGCAGTTACCTGACAAAAAAGGACACAGATGTTAAACGGCACCTGGGTTTCTCTGTTAACAAGGGCCGGCCGAGCAACTAATGTACAGCATTTCACTGTAAGTACCTGCATTCAAAGGCCACATTTTTAAGCAATTGAAACTGTGATGTGGGTTTAGTACTTGCATGCCAGTGGAAGGGTAGAGTGGGAACAGGAGACCAGTCATTCTCACAGCAGTCCATAAGTGGGTGCTTTCAGACTTAAATGAGAGAGTTAACTGCTTGTAACATTGAAGCTGCACTAGAATAGTCTCATTAAAATGCATAAAGAAGTTAGATGCCCCCACACAAATAGACAGATAGGTTTGCTCCTCCCCACCACATGCAAAGTTAGCACCTCCCCCAACATTTGAAGGGTTAGCCCCCCTGAAATGTAGGTTTTGTTGCACCCCTGAATACAATCACACACACCATTCCCCATATATACACACCCACACCCAGCCATCCATACATTTAAGGGTGCCCTCTTTCACCATACAGGCCCACCCAGGCAGCCACCCATACATTTAAGTGTGCATTCTTTCACCATACAGGCACACCCAGGCAGCCACCCATACATTTAAGTGTGCATCCTTTCACCATACGAGCACACCGGGGAAGCCACCCATACATTTAAGTGTGCATCCTTTCACCGTACACGCACACCCAGCCACCCATACATTTAAGGGTGCACTCTTTCACCATACAGGCCCACCCAGGCAGCCACCCATACATTTAAGTGTGCAACTTTTCACCATACAGGCACACACACCCAGGCACCCACCCATACATTTACGTGTGCACCCTTTCACCATACAGGCACACCCGGGCAGCCACCCATACATTTAAGTGTGCATCCTTTCACGGTACACGCGCACCCAGCCACCCATACATTTGTGTGCACCCTTTGACCATACACTCACACAGTCACCAGCACATTTAAGTCTGTACTCTTTCACCATACACTCACACAGTCACCTATACATTTAAGTGTGCAGCCTTTCACCATACAGGCACACCCAGGCAGCCACCCATACATTTAAGTGTGCACCCTTTCACTGTACACGCACACACGCATACCCAGCCACCCATGCATTTTTTTGGACTCTTTCACCATACATTCACACACGCACATGTCATGGGGTTGAGGGGAGTCATAATACTTCAAAAATAAATTGTTTCTTTTTGAAGTCACTCTGACTTTATAAAGACATTATTTCCGTTAAGGACTGAACCCTAACAGAAATAATTTCTTTATGAAGGCAGAGTGACTTCAAAAATAAATTATTTATTATTGAAGTCATAGGGCTTCCCCCACCATGGAGGCCTCCAGCCTAGGGTCTACATGTCATAGGGTGGGGCTAGCCGCCCAACTTCAAAAATAAATTTTCTTTTTGTTTTCACTCTGCCTTCATAAAGAGATTATTTCTGTTACAGAAATAATGTCTTAATAAATACAGAGTGAATTCAAAAAGAAATTTAAAAAAATCCGAAATTATTTTTACATTTTATTTTTACATCAAGTGGTGCCCCCCTCCCAGGACATGTGGCCGTGGGGCCCTCCACACCGCGGGGGCTGCGGGGGCCCCTGTTACGCCAGTGCCGATAGGTGAAAGGGAAAGAAAATGCAAATTGAAACTTCTGAGGAACTAATTTGATGTTTAAAAGCAATTCCCTATCTCAGAGGCAATCCTGAGAAGAATGCATACATCTGGCCTAGTGGATCATAATAAATAGATTTAGATATTCAGTTGAAGGATTCCTTTGTGTCACTTCACTTCCTTGTCATTTTATACAAAACTGAGATGGTAGCATTTTTGCCACATAATGCATAGTGACTCTCTGTCATCCCATACCCTGGAGACATGGCCACATTTGCTTCCTGTACAGCCAACTTGGCGAGTGGTGCCCTCTGTGGCTGCCTTGTATGACCGTGCCCAAGAACCAGCCCTGTCCCAACCCAGTCCTATTCTCATAGGCTTGAAACAAGTCAGTGGGAGTCAACCTTCTTTGCCAGGTGGCAGAGAATAATGCTGAACACGTGTCCCAAATGATGTACAACAAATTACAGTATAATATGGCATAACATTTTAGTCATGACAACATTAACATAACAGAAGAACAACATAGCACCAGGCATTAACTTAGTTCGCGAATTCCCTTAAACATTGCAATCGCACACAGAGAAGAAAGCCAGGCCGTCACAGCTGGAGGGCCTGGTGTTTGTTTTCAACATGCCATTTTTCAGTGGAACCTTCTTAAGTACTGAGACTAAACCTTGGAATGTACTGTTGTTCCAAGACCTACCCAGCCCCCACTAACCCCTAATTCCACCTTCAGAAGTATTCATTCTACTTTATATCTAAAGGAACACTCCTAGAAAACATAGCACTAGAGGTACTGGATTAAGTGAACTGCTCGGGTCATACAAATCAAGATGTGTGTGTTAAGTTATAGTTATTTGCTATTTTGCTTCAGTGTACTCAATTGCAGAGGGCAATGTGGCCCCATGGGTGGAAATAGCACATGTGCAGCTTGTCTACCTTTAGTTTATGTATGCTCACATTGACTTCAGCGTTACAACAACAAAAACAGACACATGACAAATGGAACATGTTACCAGCGCCTTTTACACTCGTCAGTGGCAAGATCACTTCTATTGCTCTGATGCCTTGCAATTTGTCACTAACGCAAACAATGGATGTCAGGTTTTGAATTATTTCTCAACCCTGGCATTGCTCTGGATGATATTACCCACTTTTGGTCACATTTTCTTGCAGCTTTCTAACCACAAACATGTAGATGGTAAGTTTGGGTAAGGTATATAGAAAGGGGGGGTGATGAGTGGACGAGGACTTGTGGGGTGTCTCACCCTTTCTTTGTGGTAAAAAAAAACTAAATTTAGCAAAATTACTACTCGGGGGTAACCTTTCATAATATTGTTTTTTTATCTCGTCTGCCATTTAAGAAGGGGACCAGCCATAGTGTAAATCTTTCATTACAATTTGACACAGACATTTGCATTGCAGATGTCCGGTCAAATGGTCGAAAATAAATGGTCGAATGACCATTTGATCGAATCAAAATGGTCGGAAAAAAAAAGGTCGAATTTTTTTTTATTTATTTATATTTTATTTTTAAGTTTTGGTTGCTTAAAAAATATTTTTAATAAAGAAAAAGTGGGTTTGGGGGGGGAACCCCCCCATAAAAAAAAAAAAAATTCAACCTTTTCTTTTCGACCATTTTACGTCGATCAAATGGTCATTCGACCATTTGGTTTTCGACCAAATGACTGGTAACCGCAAGCACTGACCGACTTGTGCAATATGTCATAGATGCGCTGGCTAATCTATGAAAATGTCATTTCCGTGATAGTGGGTCGAGCCTGTGGGAAGAACAATGGCTCAGATTGTTTGTAGCGGTCTTTGGTTTACCAGTTCTTGCGTATATGAAATAGCATTTCGGCTGTACGTGTTTCCAACAGAGCAATGTTTGTCTCGGTGCAAATGCGGGGTAAAAACAATGTTTTGGATACAGGTTTTTCATTAAGCCCCTTCTCCATATGTATATGTCAGTTATGCCGCCCCGCATCAGAGAAAATTGCATCGAATCCACGGCCAGGAAAACATTATGTGTGTCAAAAAGAGCTGCCACAACCGTATTCTATAAAACTGTAGCATTAAAAAAACAAGCACATGATATTACATCATGGACTGCCAGCACGAAATTAAATTAGAGCTAATGGAATAGGTTTCAATAGCAACTTTCACGTGTGAGAGGCAACACAAAATCCCGTTGCTTCCTTCTTTATTCATTTTCAGCAACAAAAAAAAACTAACTTTTTAAATGTTGTTTTGCTTGGCAAACAGAATTTTAGCGCATGAAACTCAGAGGACATGATTTACACAAGCATTTTACAATGGCGTAATCGCATTACAAAACGCTTTGTAAATAAGTCCCATAGTTTGGCTATTAGGTCTGGCTAGAAAAAACTTGAGGTCTCTCCCAGAGCGACTGTAGAGGTATTAAAGAGGAATCATGTAAGTCATCCGTTCTGTTATGGAAATACTGCCCTTTTATCTGTCCCCACTATATCTGTTGGCTCCTCCTCTCTTTAAAAACAGATCTAAAGAAAAGTCATAATAACATGCTAAATGATATTGCGAGTCCTGAGAGGGTGGACCCTCAATATTACTTTGATAGTACTAATACAACTGTGAAGACATGCCTCTACCCAATAGACATAGAGAGGAGACTATGTTTATGGGGTTAATGTGTTACTCCTGAAAACAAGTGTATTCATACTTTTAGAATAATACTGAGGGCCCTGCAAGGCCCTGTAAGGAAGAGCAATCACAGGGATATATATGCAGCAGTTTCTACGGCTCCTGCTCGTAGCCTTCCAGAAAGTCTGAAGGGAAAGTGCAATTCTATGTAGATCTCTTCTGGATTTTCGGAAACAACTGCTGATGAAAAGCGTGAATGTGTCTATCACCATTCCTCATGTCGACCCTCGAAGCAAGGATGAAATTGTAAAAAATTGATTACCAGTATTGGGCCTTTTTTGGACCATTACTGACAATGCGCATACATCACCAGTATGTTTGGGGGCGTATGACACTTACACATGCATGAAAGTGCAGGATGCATCCCCTTGCGCTTCAAGTTCATCCCTCATTCTAAACCTAAGTACCCTTTAAAATCCGGTTAATTCACTTAGAAGTTGATGGACATGTAACATAACAAGCACTTTGTCGCATCACACGTCCTCCATCTTTTGTAAATCAGTGTCAATTATTATTTTAAACTCCACATTTCCATCACCTCATTTGATACTGTAACAATTTCGAATTGAGTGGAATCTTATTCAGAGAAATGTAACCGCTGGGCAGGAAAATCTATTAAGGAAGACAAAATAAAGTAAGAAAAGAGTGCGTGGTTCAAAGGAAGATCTCTTTTATTGCATCACGGCCAAACGGGAGGTTTGCTTAACCATACACCTCTAAACAAAGACTCATTTAAGGTAAGTTTCAGCAAACCTTTTATACATATTGGAAGGTGATGGTCAGCAGATCTTTCACACGTAGGCACACGTAAGCAAAACCTAGCTTACAATGCTCTACAACTAGCTCAGGATTAACAGAACAATCTTCGGTCAACTTTTCCCTTTGCTTGGCCTCATTCGGAAGTACCCTCCATCAATTAGTTACTTTACAAAAATACAGCTGTGTTCACGAGGCCCAGACCTTGTGTCACCGTCCCCAACCCACAAACATTACGCCACCTGATTCTGTTACACAAAATGAATGCCAGCACAGAGCAGAAACTAAGCAAAATCAGAATGGTACCCAAGTAATCAAAAACGGCTGCCAACTACATCACAACATTTAAAATCTACTCATCTTTATTTTGTGTTTCTCCCTTCACCCCAGCACCCAACAAGATTCACAAAAGTTTGTATTTTATGTTATTTTTATGTACATGGTTAATTTCAGTCTAACTGGCTCGCAAACCACACTCTCACTCTTTATTTTGTATTCCTCCCTTCATTCCCCCCTTTGGTGATTTCTATCACCACACCCTAATGACCATGCACTGTATGAGCACCAGGGCATGAAGGTGAAGACGGAAGTTGAGGTAGAAAAGGAGTTCATGGTGTAGTCTCAGAAATTTGAGTAGGGAACACTGACATTGCAGAGGAGGAGAATTTCTTATTACATGTCATCAAAACCTGTACCAGAATATAAAGAAGAAAGAAACCAACGAGGAAGCGCAATAGTATCTTCAGAAGTGAGAAAACCCATTTGAGCAAGTACAATGACCAGCCAGCAAACCAGTCTCCAGTGATACCTTCTTCTGCTGACAGACGCTTCTGTAAATTATGAAGAACTGTGATAGCTTGAGTCAGAGAGTCATTTTCGGCCTCACTTTAGGCAATAAAAGTGCAGCTTCCAATTATTTGACAAACACCTCCTCAGGATGCAGTTAGTAAATCCAAGGCATAATGATTTTGAAAAACTGTAAGACGAATGCCCCTGAGTTCTTCTTTTATGGCATTAAACCCATCTTCTGTAGCATTGATGAACTGCATCATGGCAAAGCGTGTCTTGTGCAGCGATTTTGCATTTGCTGCAATTTAAACACTTGTGGCTAATATTAATGCAAAAAATGACTGTTTTGCCGAAAATACAAAAGACATCAGAAATCTCTGCATCGGATGCGAAATAATTACTCCTTTCGTGTCGATGCAACAATGTAACAGAGACACTGCTTTCAAGGAAATTGTGAAGAGTTTGTATTGGAACAATTACAACTGGGACATCCAATGTAACCAAAGAACATAACCCTGACCAGGAAGCAGCCAGCTGATCTTATGCCAACGCTGCGCAGAACCAAAAGACATCCATCAGAACTGCGGTACCTAACTACAAAGCTTCAATGTCTAGGATGCTTGTAAATGCCAGATTCGTTCCTATGGCCAATGTTCCATTACCGCGGTAACACAACTGGGGAGTGAGAAGTTTCAAAGAGTGCAGGCGGTGCAGTAGGAGCCATCCAAGTAAGTGAAGAAGCTCATTTAGTCCAGACAGTAGCACAGGCCTTACAGACACTATCAGAAATATTGACACCATTAACCCACATATCTATTCCTCTGCAAAATATTGGCAACTAGAAAAGGTTGAAACAGACAGTCTGGAAGGGATATATTAAAACATTTCAGATTTGGACCCTTATTACCATGAATAAATACAGTAGTTTTTACACCACCTAAATTCCAATGAGTGACATTGACTAAGATACTCAACACTTGGAAGTCAGAAAGTTGTATGTGTCCACCTAAACGACATCATATGATATTTAATTTGGAATCAACAAAGGATTTTGACCTGTTGCATGCGGAAGGGCAGAGCATATAAAACATGATTAATTTGTATTCTGAATAACTATGAACATCATGTGACATGACCGCATGTTCTCCTCTCCATGGTTTTGTATACTACTCTTATCCAGAATTAAATGTGGAGATAGTGCTGACCTTATAATGAAACCAACATAGCTCCCAGACAAAGGGATCCCATCACAAAACACAAAAATCGAAAAACAAAATCAGGCAAAATACAAAATCTAAAGATACACATAGTCGAACATTATTTATTGGGAAACAACATCTTTCTCTTTGGAGACTACTGAAGCCAGTGTTTTCTTGGATGTTGCAATCATGCTGTTCCAGAGGAAGTACCATGGCCGACCTTCCTTTTACTCTTATGGCTGTCAGGGTACTTAAGAGAACATCAAATGGCTCTTCGTAATGGGGCTCTTTCCAATTTCTCACAACATTCTTGACAACAATGTGGTCTCCTGTAATCACTTGTATAATCCTTAGTTGGTCGCACATTTCCTTAGACATGTAGGGAAGCTGTTGGAAACAAACTTGACTGCATTGGTTAAGTGCCTTAAATGTCCACTCATCTCCTCTCCCAATACTTTGGCTCCTATATCTGCATCATGCGTACAACACCACTTTGTAAAAGGAGTGACCAGTGGCCTCCTAGTTACCAGTTTATTGGGGGGAGATGGTGGTAAGATCCTTTTTTGTTTCTCAATGAAAAGAGTGCGAGTGGCAAACAGAACATCTAATCTCTCCATAATGTTACACACAGCTTACTTATTTTACTTGCCAACAATCCATTCATCCTCTCAAGCAATCCATTTGCTTGCAGATGATAAACAGAAAAAACTTGTGCTTAATAAAAAGCATTTCACAGATATGTTTAAACATTTCATTCACAAAATGTGTCCCCTTGTCAGGCTTTATTTGAGAACAGATACTAAATCTGGGGGACATCTCTCTTAACAGGAATCTAGCTGTGCTTTTGGCATCTGAGTGAATGCCTCGATGCATCTGGAGAATGGACAAACCACTGTCATCGCTCCACCATATCTCCATATACCATCATGCAACTTGTGACCTCAATGCTGCCATAACCAGAGATCCTTATCATGCTGTGGGGCCTGGCCTTGTATCTTCATTAAGGTTGCTAAAGATAACTGCGTATATGGGACATCAATATCAGAATCGGTACTCACCAGCAATGCTTGCTCCAAAAGTGATGGTATAACTGAATTCATAGTTGCTGCATTTGTGGCTGCCTGATCTGCTAATGCATTACTAATAGAAATGTGATCCTTACCTAGAGTATGAATAATACACTTGACCATGGCCACCTCAGCAGGTAATTCAAGTGGCTCAATGAAAAAATGAAGCAACTTCACAGGCATAACCGGTGAGCCATCGGCTTCTTGAAGCCTCTCCTTTCCCATCCCTGAATTCCTGCATGTACTGTTGATACTACATAAGTCCCAATAAATAATAACCTGCTGTTCACATGCATGTGCAAGTGCCAAAATGATAGCCTCTAATTCCACTGCCTATGCAGATAAATGCGATGGCAGCATAAACTTCTCTACCACAAAGTACTACCAATTTTTTTCTTCAATTTCTGCAGCTCAAGTATATTTGACCCCTATTTCTTGAACAATATAAGATGAACCATCAATGAAAAACACTCCAAATTCAGGCAAAGTGTCTTCACACACATGTGACCGCTGTGCAAGCGGAGGCATGTATGTACTGTGAAGGCATCATGAAGCAAGACACAGACAACAGATTCAAAGTTCAAAACAAACTGATTTATTAAGGTAAATGTCAGTCCAAGAGTTTAACTTAGGAATCTGTCTGTGTCCAAAACCATCCTTGCCCTCACAACTAAAGCTAAACAACGTGTAGGGGTGCCAATAATCAAACGAAATAGTGATCAACATGAAGTTCTGAGCTTCTTCCAGCAGTTAGCTTCTTCTTCAGCTCCCCTTCCCTAAATTCAAAGCAGTTCCCCAAAGGTCTCAAGATTACCTTTCTCCAGTTCAAGGCAATATAGTTCCACCCAATCCTTGGGACTCCCTTCCCCAGGTTTCAAGCAACACAGTGCAAAAGAAACAGATGTTGAGGCTTTGTTCTCAAGCCAATATTAGTAATTCCTCAAGTTTCAGGGTGCCTTCCTCAAGACGTTAACTCAGCCACTTGTTCCTTGGCTTGTTCGCAATGCTCTTGGTTTTCACAATTTAGGACTCACTGGTCTAGGCGCAGTTGTCAGACTGCACGGTCCACCCACGACAGGTCACGCAACCAGAAATCCTAGATTCTTTAGTTCACACAGGTTCTTCTGGGCTGGCCCCTGTGTGCAGAGTCACATTAAATTAGTCTCTCTTTATTGTCCTTTGACATTGCACTCCTTTCCTCAGGTTGTTTTCAAATGGGCACCTTCCTTTTTGCTGTTATTCGCTATTTGCGTGGCCCACAAAGTTTTATTCAATTCAGGGTGCAATATACTTAATTTTAAGTTTTTACTCAGTTCGGTATTTCAATGTGCATAGTTTGGCTTAATTTAAAGTTTTCTTACAGTTCTGTATTCAATATGCATGAATTAAATAGTTTTCAGGTTTTCTTATAGCTCAGTATTCAATATGCATGATTTAAGTAGTTTTCAAGGTTTCTTATAGTTCGGTATTTAATGGCTTACGTGAAGGCCGCTAGGAGCGCCTGGCTTCTGAGTGGCTCTCCCCGTCGTACACCGGTCCCGGTGTTCCTCTTCTGGGGCTCCTGCTGCTTCTTATCCACTTTGCAGATGGCAGGCCAGCTTTTGTGAGCCCCGCTCGCACGCCGGGTGCTGTCAAGCACACGCTGACAACTCCACTGCCTCTGGGTGGACTCGGACGGCATTATCTCTATTCGCTCGCAGCTCCAGCTGCTTGTTTCCCTGATACGGAGGCTCCCACAGCTGGGATGCCGGCTGGCGTCCTGGATCTGATCCTCAGGTCCCACCACGGCTGCCTCTTCATGGTCCGGTTCCCCTGCTGGTTTTCCCCCCACCGGCCTCCCTGTTTCTCTCTATATTACTTTCTGACTCTCCATTTATACACCTGCAACTGCTTGACAGGTTGCAGGTGTGCAGTCTCGTTTAGGCTTACCTGACCGTAATTAAAGGGACATGCCTGACCCTCTTAGTAATTTGCAGGCATCTTCCTCGTCCCAGTACTAGAGTGGTCAAATGGGTGTTTGGTGTTCACTACTCTTAGTCACCTCTTCCTCGACCCAGTACTTTCAGGAATGAAATATGGGAGCATGAGGGGGGCTGATTTACAGTAGCCTGCAAAGGCTGGGGGAGGGTTAGGCTGGACTTTAATAGGAAAAGGGAGATACCATGTCTCTCCTGTGGTTATCCTGCTCCCAATCCCAAGGACCCTCCACCCAGGTGATCCTCCCTCATGTCTCCACCCTCATGGTCGGGATCCAAGAGCAATGGCCTTTCCCTAGCCACCTGAGCAGAGGATCCAGGGGAGTAGGAGTGAGGATACACCCAGGTTTCTCACATGCCCTACCCCAATGCGGGTTGGACCAAGATGCTTCACAGGGAAACTTTGAGAGGAAGTCTACTTTACTTTGCTCTCAACCCTTCTGGTGTTCTACTTTGAAGCCACAAGGTTAAAGGTCCAGGAAATCCTGCATAACTCTTGGGTTCAATTTTTCTTTCTGGTGTACCGGGTCCACCCCTAAGAAAAGAATATTTTCTTCCCCACGGATTCTCTTTTTAAAATGGAGAGATTCTGATTTCATTATTTGGGGCAGTCTAGCTTTAACAGTCTTATATTGGATCTGTGCCACCTGTAAAATCCATTGCTCGAATTGGGGTAAATCACTCCCCAGGATTAACTGGGCCGGTAACCTGGTAATCACTGATAAGGTTAGATTTATTTTTCTTCCTAAAATGGTAATAGGGACCTGGGTTAACGGGTGATTGTCTGTATGGTCATGTACACAAGTCACCCTCTCCTTTCCTACTTCTTTCCATTCCTGAGGGAGTACCTCTGTTCTTATGGGACTATTCTTACTTCCTGTATGCAATTTTGCTCTGATCGTTTTTCTCCCTAAGGTAACAGGAATTCTATACACATTTTTATCTCCAGTAAATAGAAAGATATGGTGGTTTCTCTGGCTCCTTCCCTTTTTTCCAGATGTCTTTCGGCTCTTCTGTCTCTGAGATTGGGTTTATAGGATATTATGGGATGATGTCTCCTTTATTTCTTCTTTCTGTTTCTCCTTGCTGAGTAATTGACTGGTTGAAAAGTGGTGAAATCATTTTGGCTTACGGGGCCAATCTTTGTGGAGTGTCCATAACCTTTGCAGGAATAGCATTTTTGATAGGGGTTGAGAAGTGGGTTTATAACAGGAGGATAATCTCCACCCTTTGCCTGTTCCAGTAGGGACTCAGATGTTGAGCAATTCTAATGGTGCCGTAATCTGGGAAAGCTGGATAACAACTGATTCTGGTGAGGGAGATAGGATGTTAGAAGGTAACTCGTTGGGGCTCTCTAGGCCCTTGCAATAGGTTTTGAACAGGACTGAGTCATCTCCTTCTATTTTCCCTATATTGTCGATTTCCAAATGTTCTGGGGAAGTGGATAATTCTGATAGTGTATCCTTCCCAAGGGAGACTCTACTTTCCTTTCCCAAAGGATTGGGGAACAAATTCTAACTCCCCTACTTCCCTGGTGTCTTCTCATGGTTACTTTCTCCCAAAGGCTTATGGGCAAAGGAGACCCACAGATTTTCATACCTCAAACTTCGCACCAATTGGCCCAGCCCAACCTCAACAGGGTTTTCAGAGAAATTCAAAAGAACAAGCTGTTATGATTCGACCCAGACACTAGTTGTCATGGGATAGCTGGAAGAACGGGCATGGAATGCCAAGCAGGTGGTGCATGCTGATTGACAACCGCAAGATGGCAACCCCATAATTGCCAACCATTGTGGTAAACTCATTCATTGCCAACAACAAGAGGGCCCCTATGCGCTCTCTCTCATCACACGCACTCTGAGGAAGGTTTTTTTATGCACAAACACATCTGGAATTACAACGCAGCTTGCTGCATTTCAACTTTGCTGCCCTCAACGCTAGTTCTCTCTTTTTGCTTGCGCTACTGTTACTCTCATATTCCTTCCGTTCTGATTGAGACATCCTTATTTCCTTTCCAGCGGTTTTTCTTGTTCTGCTCCTTCTATTGGGTCCTACTGACTGATGTCTGTAATCCATTACAGGCCTCCGGATTCCTTTTTTCCACCATTTTCGCCAGAGTTCTTCAGTGCCTTCATCATCTTCATTTTGGGAAACAGCACCAGTTACACCTGCTTCTGCGGTCCCAGTATTCTTCAGTCTTCAATCTCGTTCTACGAGGTGTTTTACTCTTTTGTGGGGGAGTGGGGTTTCCTTGGGTCTGGCCTTTCTGGAAGCCAGTCCGCCCTGTTCCAGCTTTGGGAGTCCTGGCTACTATTTAGGATCGGCCTTTTCTTCACTATACCAAGACCTCCAACAAAGCACAGGTGAGACCTAAACATGAAAGATTGCAACACCACGTAAAATCTACGATGGACAGAGCAATAACAGGAATCATTGATGGCAGCTCAGAACCTCACGGTGGAGGTCCAAAACGTAAAGGCAGAAAACGTATATCTGCATCAGGCATTACAAACACGGGATGCCTTGCCGGTAGGAACTGCTGGTGCTTTTTCATAATTTTAAACACTGTCAGGAAACCCTAAACGGAATTTCTAGCTACACGCTCTGTCCAATTCTCTTCTAGAGAAGTGTCATTATAGTCTGATAGGTTGAAGGTTGGGTTTATGATACCCCATATGTCAGGCAGCGCCTTGGCTTAAGCCACAACCGTGTTCTCTTCAAACGACCCAATGATTAACTCATTTGCGGGTTTTGTTACAGCCTTAAAAAGGTTGTTCGAACGTCCAGACCTAGCTTATTAAGCACAGGAAGAACTTCTAGAATTCCAACATGGACAGCTTGACATTTTGACTTATACTGCTAAATTCAAGCAGTTGGCTTTACAAGCTGATTGGTCGGATCAGGCTTGTTTTACGCTATATCGACACATGCTGTCCGAAGAACTCAAAGATGAACTGTCAGGGGTTCCCAGGCCTGCCACTTTGGATCAGTTGGTACAACTGGTTATTCAGATCGATTACAGGTTGCAAGAAAGAAGAAAAGAAAAGAGAAAACATCGTACCTCATCTACTCAGACATTTCCACCCACAAGTGATCACCAAGAGCCACTTAAGGATACCTCAGAGTTTATATTTTCTGGGAACAGTGAAGGGAAGAATCTAACTCACCCAGAGGTGTCTATTAGGATTCTGTTCCCTCTTTCACCATCCCCTTTTCTAGTCCCTGTTAGAGCTCGCAAATAAGTTCATTCAGGACGTACCTTTATTCAGACTGTGGCCATCACAGAGCACAAAAGTTTTGTGAATCATAGTTAATATGAAATATTTGCTGTGCACAGGCTGGTCACTCTAATGGCTTCATCTGACAAATCCTTTCTCACTGCTTGGATTAGCAAGACCTTCAGCTATTCTCAGGAACCAACTTCAACATTAGTCATTTCTGGATTGCTGTATTCTCTCTGCTCCCACCCCAGTCTGGAATGGGACACCACAATAAAGGCTTTAGGACCCCTCTTCCATGATGTGTTCTTCCTCTCTTCTATTGGACTCTGGCTATCTCCCTATAGGATCCATTCTATTCTTTCTGGAACCTCTGTCGTTTTGCTTTGTATATTCCCCAAAATCCATTTTCCCTCAACTACATAAGACATTAATGATGAAATTAGTTTATTTTGTCCTTTTGTTTAGATTGCATGCGTGATTGTATGACACCTCCACAAACCTACACCTAACCTCAAATTGGCTAGGAGCTTCAGAACCATTTGGGGAAGGAAGGATTATTCTCAGGTTTCTTCCTCACTTTTACTGGAGAGGAGATCACTTGTTGCATTTCTTCCCACCTCACAGTAAAATGACATCAACAAGATGACAATTTTACAAAATTAGTATGAGGTTTCCTATACAAAATTCAGGGGACCCCATGATATTTTCTGCAGAATAACATCATCTGCTTTGTTCTTTTAGACAATAGTTCTTGGTTTGAGGGCCTGGTCCATTGATTCAAGGAACCACATACCACAGTTTAACATTGTTTTACAAACCCATAGTTCATCCTTATCAATTTTATTCTGTTAAATGAATAATAATAAAGATCTAGTAAGACATCAATTAATTCATAAAAAGAATAATCATTAGAAAACTGTACATGGATTCCATGTGCGGACAAACAATCATTGTAATACTTAATGTAACGTAATTCCTTGCTTACCATCTGCTTTGGTCCTTCAAAGAGCCTCTTCAAACAGCACCCTACAATACTGATTTATTTTAGAAATGTAAAGATTTGGTTGGTGACGTTTACATTTTCTATCACATGATCACATTCTTGCTTTGGCAGTCCATGTTAATTGTTTACAAATGTTTCTAAGAAGAGATTTGCATTGAACCCAAAGCTAAGGCAAATGAAACTGGTGGAAAGTATATCACACCCCATGAACTAATGAGGGCCATCCAAGTTTAAATGACGATTCATCATGGTAGGTCAATATAACACAGATAGTGCAAGGCAACACATGTAAGAAAAGGCTGAGCTTTGCTTGAACAAAGTATGCATCAAAACCTCTGGAACAACTAAGGATACCCCTCGGGAAAAATGCTATCCCTGCATAGTTGGATGCTAGGCTTTCTATTAACAGGAAAGGAGGACTGCAGTGTAGGTGTTCCGAGTATACGTGAGTCACATTCGTTGTATGTTCTCCTCTCAGCTCACTATTGAATACAATATTGAAAATGAGCACTGGAGCCCCTTCTCTGTTTATATTCGGTGATAGACTCTGACGTGTTTTCCTACAAATGGAACTAGAAGGTAGTTATCTATTTTGTGCATATCACTTTCAAATAGTGTTCCATTAGTGTAAGCTATTATTAATTTCAAATTCGTTTGCAGGTGCTTGAATCTTCTGTTTTTTATATATTTCATCTATATCACCCGAGAGGAAAACATACAATTTAATGTCACTCAGAATACACTGGAAGCATCCATTCTATGGTTTTGCTTTCTTCTTTTCCTGTTATGTAGCCGGCTTAGCATCCATCTATACATGGATATCGATTTTCGGAGGATTAGCCTTAGTTGTTCCTACACTTTTGATGTATTTTTTGTTTTAGGTCATACGTTCCTGTACTTTTATATGTAGTGTCTTTTCATCAAGGTCTGAAGTAATGTACATTGGTACTTCTGTGGTATCAGGGAATACCAGTAATCTAAAATAGTTTGATAACAAATTCAAACGCTACTATCTTTATTCTTGTCTGATATTTTTGAAGAGGCAAGTGAGTCATGCCAGGCTAAGTTGAATCATTGTGTCTATTTTAACTCATGTCCAGACACAAAAGTGCAGACGAGTATCTAAAAATATCATACGGTCCTTGAATCAGAATTAGAGCAAAATGATCTGCATGAGCACCCCTGGGATAATGCACATTTCTAAATTCCCCCCAGTGCTAATCCAACACTTCCTGGCACTGTGGCCCAGTTTTTTCAGTACCCTGGCTCACTCCCATTGGTGCGCGAATAAACGAGAAGCCTCAGTTGTGCCTTCCTGTCCTGATTGCTGACCACCACAAGATTAGACTTTCCATATTGTTTTTCGATTTTGGCCTACACAAAAAATAGTTTTCCCCTAAAGAATGTAAAACAACGAGATATAACATATCCCTCTTTCAGATACAAACATTTTGTTTTGTAGCCCTTTAAGGTTAGGGATTATTTTGGATAAACCCTAGGGTTATCGAGACAGTCATGTAGAGCTGGTCAGCAATAATACAATACTTCACGTTTTGCATCATTAAGCAGGAGCATTTTTCACTTTACAGCAACAAATACATTTATTTTCCCATCAGGACTTATTTGAGTCGTTATAAATACTGGATGTAAATCAGGGAAATGTTTGCATTACAGGAGAAATAATGCAGGTATGATACATTGAACCCCAGTGGAAATATGCAAATTATAAATCACGTGGCAGAAGAAATAACCCCACATTTTGTTACTGTGCTAAGAAACATGTTCCTCAAGTGCCATTAAATAGCTCCTTAGAATTGATTTTTAAAACATGTAAAAACAAAAAAAAAGAATTGTACCGATCTGATTTCGGAGAGGTTCCACCATAAAACATATATATATATATATATATATATTATATATATATATTTAGGATGTTGAAATATCCCAGGATGCTTACAATAGTATAATTCAGTTTGCCAAAGCATTGCTAGTAACACATGGATGCTGTTTATTTATTCCATGGCACTAATGGTAACATCCATCAGTGTGCTCTTTAATATGCCAGCGTGCTGCACAATATGTCATGCACAATGTTCAGCGTGCCAGCTGTGGTGTTCAGTGCAAACATAAATGCAACGTTATTGTGTTGGAAAACGCTGCGGTTTTTCTTTCCAAGTTTCTCAGGCTCCTTCTTGGAAAGAAAAACCGCAGCGTTTTCCAACACAACCGCGTGTGTTTCTGCCTGCTGTGGCTATCACTTTGGGTCTCGGGTGCTCCCAGGGAGCACCGGAGACCCAAAGTGATAGCCGCAGAAGGCAGAAACACATGCGGTTATGTTTACATGCAGCGTAGTGTTTCTACCTGCAGCTGATTTCCCATTTGGGGCTCTCGGGCTCCCCGTGGGGAGCCCGAGAGACCCAAATGGGAAATGCTAAATGCTGCGTTGTGTCTGCCTGAATCTGCTTTACCATTTGGGGCTCTCGGGCTCCCCGTGCCGGAGCCGGAGGAGCCTGAGAAACTTGGAAAGAAAAACTGCAGCGTTTTCCAACACAATAACGTTGTATTTATGTTTGCGGTCGCTTCAAAAGCGACCGCAAACATAAATACAACGTTTTTAAAGCTGCGGTTTTATTTCTAAGTTTTCCGGGCTCCTCCAGCCCGGAAAACTTAGAAAAAAAACCACAGCTAGTGCTTATTTTAAAAAAAAAATAAATAGCACTTACCGAGATTCAGCTGCAGCTTTCCTGCTCTGGTCTCCGGTCCCCGTCCTCCGCGTACAGCACTAATGAAGGGAAAGCCACCCAGCGGTAGCCTTTGTTTACTACAGCTGGCTGGCTTTTTCTTCATTAGTGCCGCAAAAGCAAAAGCCAGCACAGGAGGGCCTCCATTTCACAAAATGGATGCGCCCATGTGCTTACTTTTGTGAATTTTGAGCTTGAATAGCTCAAAATTTTACATAGGAAGTTTTAAAACAGAGAATGCTAGTATTTCTTTTTTATGTTGCCTATCTATTTTTTAAATAAAGGTTTTTACTAGACCATCCCTTTAAGTGGATACCTTGATCTAATGTCTCCCAGTTATACAGTCCCTCCCCACAATTCTGGGGAAGAAACAGGCAGTTTGATCAATACACAAATTTATTTAAATACATAAATTAAAGGTGAAATCAAGGCAAAGGTGGGCCTCTGCTTCAGGCAGGTAAATTCACCACAATGTTACAAAATCACAGACAGCTTGTATACACAAATGAAAACGATCTGTCTGCATTTATCTTGCTATTTCTCACACACAAGTATTCATTTCCATAATCAATTATGTATACTTATTGAGGTCTAAATAATTAAAATATTCTAATTGTAACTCTGCTGCGTACCCGTCATGGGGTTTGAATGTGTCACATAGCAATCAAGATGGTAGATGGGTCCTAACAGTAACAGCATTCTGCTAAATATTTTAATTTGTCTAATATGCTAACATTTTTCGACTGCACATAATGTTACACTTGTACATAATACGCAGGACTTTCTCTTTCCACAAAAATTACCAACAAATGCTATTATCAGGGAACTGTTGCATTCCTCATACTTCCAATTTAAATAAGGCACTAAGGGCTGCTAACTTGCATTAGAATTCTGTAGGTTTTGGGTCAGGGAAGCTGTGTTTCATAGATTTTCAACGCCCATACCGTTGCCAGGAGTGATTTCTCGCATTCATTAAATTTGATATCAATGGGCCATAAAGTTTTACTTGTGCAAGAGACCCCTTTATTAACCTGTCATGCTTCTGATACAGGACCGTGGTTGAGCCAGTGTTGGAAAATCCTGTTTCTAGAACAATTCCTTATTTGTAATGGTATAAGGCAAGCACGGAGCTTGGGACAGACTTACTTTCAGTTTTTTCACAACTTCTGTTTTCAAATCCCCCACACCCACTTCACCCCTGCCTTCCAATGATGGACCAAGGGTTGAGTGATCTCTGCATAATTAGCTTAGAATGTTCGCCTAAAGTTAGTCATCTGACGAGACTTCATATAGATTTATTGGGTTCCTGAATTTCAGTAGAGCCTTAACCTTCACCATGGCTGTGAATTTATGGCTTAGAAAATGTACTTTAGTTCTGCATCACTGTGCTTTCTGAAGTGATAATTTCACACCAGCATTTCCTAATTGACCCATCATGTGGGGAAACTCCTCCAGGTATTCTTGCACAGTTTTACGTTTGATTGGGGGAGGTCATCATCATAGGCCAAATTCCTCCTTTGCACAAGGTCAGGAATGACTTTATGCAGGAATATATTGAACTCATTTCTACTATTGATATACCCAAATGGAGTTCTGGTCCATGCATATTGCTGCCCCCCAAAGGTAAAGGCAAGTTTATATTGGTGTTCACGCAGTACCGAGAGAGACCAATACCAATTAGTCAAATAATGAGCAGTATATACCTAAGAACCCTGGATCTGTGTAAGGCCCTGATCAATGTACGGAAGAGGCCACTGTGACATGTACACACTTATTCAATTCCTTTTGGTCTGCACTGAGTCTCCATTGTCCATTGGGTTTCAATATTCCTAATGCTGGGTTATTAAAGGTTCTTTGGCTTGGAAGAATTATCCCACGGGATTGTGCATTTTTGATAATCTCTATTAGTTAGTCCATGGACGCTAAAGGTAACCAGTATTGTCTTGCAAATACTGGTGCCATATTAGGGTCTTTGAGGATGGCTGTATAAAGAAGGGATGTATGTTCACAGTCATAGGAATCAACAGAGAACTTTTTCTGAAAATCCCAACTTTGCTCTTCTGTCTCACAGGCATAAACTATACTGTTCTGTTCTTCAACCATGTAAAGAAAGCACATGAATATTTCTGGAGTGGCTATTTCTAAAGTATCTTGTAACGGGGTTGACAGGTCTTTATATATGGTGTCTACCTGGGTAATTGATTCCTTAATGTTGGGGTACTTACTAGTGACTTAGAATAGTATCTCATCTTCCAGCATCTGACAGGTAACATCTGCCACTCCAGAAGGGCACAGGAAGTGCACCATAAAAATCCTCCCTAGTGGGTATAGAGAGTTTCTTATTTGCTACCATCAGTATTGGAATAACAATGTTACAGCATGGGACCAATGATGGGATTGACTAGATTCAATGAAAAGTGTCTGAAATCAACAGCCATTCCAGTTAAGGTCTCTGGGGATAGAATGATGCTTTGAGGAACATTATTATCAACTAATATTTGGATAGTATCATTTTTGAGATCTGCTGCTGAAGAATATGATTTCAATGTATAAACGCCTCTTCATTAAATAAAGCTGTTCTTTATTGATGAGTTTTTCCTGGAATAGTGACTTTTTAAAATTTTAACTTCAGCAGCATTAGACAGCAATTGAGCTGACCTAAATGCCTTTTCTAGATCATGATGGTCCATCGGGTTTCCACCAATTCTGGAGCAGACTTGGTTGTCAATAATATCCACATTAATTGAGAGTTGTTGTATTATGTCATTATCGATATATAAATCAGAAATTACATCTCTCACAACTAGTAATTATAATGTATCTTCTTGTTTCCAATTTGATCTCCAGTATACACGAGCTGGATAATCATATGTGAACATCTATTGCATCAAGTTGATATTCCCACTTATCTACATAAAATGTGGGAATTTTCTGATCCTTATGTAATTTTCTAAGCAATCGTCCAATGATAAGGCTTCTTTCTTGAGTTAAACTATGGAGGGAACTGGTTTCTTACTGTCATTGAGTTGAATGGGGTACAATATGTGTTTTCCTTTCCTTTCTAGTGTGCTTAAACTGCTAATTTGCTAATTCATTCAAATGAGCTATCCGTCGATTGACCTTGATCCTCACTGGAGCGCTACCGTGGATAGGATTTCAGTGTATTTCCCTCCAAAGTAGAAAACAACACTATCACTGTCATCTTTTATTTCACAGTTATGATAGTAATGGGACTTAAGTGTTCTGAAAATGGATCTACACTCAGCCAGGATGTTTTTCAATCAAATGGCAAGTGCCATTGAAACTGACATAGCTAGAACTCCTCATTAATTTCATCAGGTGCAAGTTTCAGTCCAGAGGACCTGGTTCACGCAATCTATCAAACTCCTCTAAGGACATAATTTCCCAGTAAATGGGTGTGCTCTGAAGAGCCATGACTACCACCAGATGGGGTGGGCAATTTCCTCATTGTGGTGCAATTTTCAGATGCAAAGGGCTCCCACCCCTTCCTCAGTGCAGTGGACTGCCTTTGACCAGTTCACCATGAGGATTCCCTTGCCCCCTCATGGCACCAAAACCTGCTTCTGCATTAGACCATTTTTATTTGGTAGTTTATTTAAATAACTATTTATGAATTAACTAATGTACTTCAGTTTAGTTAAACACACATCCAGCTGCATTTGTGTTTAACTGTGACCTGCAAAGGTTAAAACTGAACTTAATCTTAACGCTTTATGCAGAGGTTTATGTTGCTGCTCTTTGATTTTTATAATGCTGTTAAGAAATATGGGTTACTTAGTGAAAAATATGCTTATTTTTCTTGGAACCCAGAATTTGGTAAGAGGGGAGAGAGCTCCTGTACAGATAGGATTTAAGAGTCTATTCGAAAGCAAGAATAGCAGTAACTTAAAACAGTTCCTGGGGTGCAGGTACCAGAATATGGACTATTTTTTAGAGTTTAAAAAAATAACCCATGCCATTTTAGTTTGCCTTGTGTCTGTTTGCAATCAGTTGGTCATTTTATTATGTAAATATAACAAACCTGCCTCAATGATTCTGCTTGGGCTTGCCAGCCAGTGGATAACGTTAAATCCAAAGGGGCCGAATCTGGGTTGTTCTGCTCCTTTATATAGCACTGAATCCAGAGAGCACCTACATTTGGTTCATGCACCCATTTAAGTTTCTGTCTCTTTTGTGAGAAGTCTCATTATGATCATTCAAAGTGTTACGTGAGGATTATTCAATGGTGAACGAAAGCGCCACAATTGGAAGATAAATACCAAGTGCTTGATTCACAAAGAGTTTTGCCCATTTGCTTGTGCACACACAATGGGCAAAACACCCACATTTTGCACTTGTTCCGATTTTAAAAAGTGAATCTTTCAACTCAAAGTGCTTTTGCACGAGCAGATTCACCTTTGTCAATCCCTACACGTGCAAAACACGGACAGGGGCATGCCTGACACAAGAAAAGTGCATTTCAGTTCACAACAGGATGAGCTTTGATCTTTGGCTCTTTCCTCTGCGCTTTGCCTTTTTCAGACCAGGTACAATGCTAACAAAGGGTCAAAGAAAACCCTTACGAGAGGATTGATCTAACAAAAGTAGAAATGCTCCTTCTGCACATCAGAGTTTTCGTTTTTCATTTAAATGAGGACTGTCACTCTAACTGCGCTTGCTGACTCATGTGGCAGAGTCCAGTGCGGGGTCAGTCAGCAAATGCTTAGTCAAATATCTGCGTGCACTTGACACTTGAATATGCATCCAGGGGCTGACTGGGGGTTCCTTGAGTCCTGAGCCACCACCGTCACCTCACAAGTAGTGTACGTGAATCAGGAACTTTTGACGTGAGACACAGCACCCATAGATCTTTGTGAATTATGCTTCGGGAGCTAATTTTGTTCCTAATCTTAATGAGATGGCGGGGAGTCATTACGTTAGCACTACAACGTTAACAACTCCCTGATGCCAAATGTTTGTCATTTGCACTGTGGAACGCAACTGTGCAGGGCAAAAGGTGGCATACACGCATGTACGCCACCTTATATCCTGCACTTTTGCAAACCGCCGTGCAAAGTACAATTACAACTAAACGCTGCCTGACATGCTTGCATGTCAGCAGTGTTTAATTTATACTTGTGACCGCTGCTCACCATGCGCGCAGTGTTCACAGTTACAAATAAACGTTGCCCAACATGCAAGCATGTTAAGCAGTGTTTAATTGTAAGTGTACATGCTGCCCGCCAAGACACACCCACATTCAAAATGTACAGCCAACAAAACATAGCTGATGTGGTTAATTCGTTCTGAATGGCTTTTTTACAGGAATCTTTAGGTCCTGATTTCAGACATAGTGCTCTTGGGAGAAGATGTGTTTTGTCTGAACTGTATACCATGGTTATCTTTAACATATGCTAATAATATAAGTTTGTTTGCTCTATTTCCTTGCCCTGGTTTAAGACTGTATGTAATATGACCTAGCTAAATTTGAATCAATCCCTTTCCTCTCTAATTCCTATCACACAATTAAGATAACAATGCAAAACCCCTTTGCTCCCTTTTTGTCCTTTGAAAACGTCTTCATCAAGTACTATGGTACAATGGGTCTGTTTCCCAAGGCGTTTTTGAGCTATGGTATCCCATTGAAAAACGCCTTTTGAATCAGGCCCAGTGTCTTAATTACATTAATTAGTAAACATGCAGCAAAAGTGGTGCTAAATGCATTTTCTCCAATTGCAGCACATCCCATATAAAAAAACCTGAAATCTTGTGCTCGTATGTAAAAGTCACACCATGGAACTATTTATTGGCTGTACAAAGATGCATTTTACATTCTTTATATAACGCACTGGCTTGTCCTCCTTCTCAATAATTTGATAGAAGGTTTTCGTGAACGAACCCCAGGAGACCTTAGATTACGATCTAGAGAAGCGAGCTGAGTTGAGATGGCATTTTCCGAATGCCGTTCGGTGTAGGTCTGACTGCTGTCTGAATGGGGAGACTGGCTTATCGCAGTGTCAACACGCACAGACGCTTCACTTGCAAGGCAGACATCCTTAATATGGCTCCAAGTCAGGCAGACTCTACAGAAAGGTCAAGAGAAAGCTGGCAGCGGACCAGGGGCCCATGTATGCACACTCACATTCATGTGCCTCATGAAATTGTAGCCAAGTGAAGTTGGCATATTCACCCGTTTAATTCTGATTGGACTTTATTTGCTGTTTATACAATATACAATATTGTGATTTCAAATAATGTCTTTAGAGCTGTTGAAGAGGGGGAGATGGAACTTGAGGTTGAAGACTCTGGGCCTTATTACAGAATTACGGGATGATCTGAAACAAGTATCCAGAATGGAAAGATTGAATTTATACAGGGATAAGAAAATGAATTTGTTTGATCAAATTTGGGGCCGATTTTTGGATTTATAAGACTTGTCTACATGGTTTAAATCAAATATGTAATTTTCCTCTTTTTAAGGAATGTGTATTCATTAATGTGATGATCCTGATTTTTTTTAAAAAAAAAATCTTTTTCTTTTCTGTTGTATGTTTACTTATTGGTTATATATTTTGAGATGTGTTATATTTAAAATTCAATAAACATATATAATAAAAAAAAAAGAATTACGGGAATTGTTTACAGAGTGCTATTTGTGGCTACCATAATGTAGACGATTACGCCCCATTGGACCATTCACCTGGTACCACCAGCGAAAGTGGAATGGGGGTTCAATTAGGATGAGCTCGCACCCCATGCTAGTTTGGCCTCCCCATGCATCTCCACGTCTGAATGGGAAATTGTTATTAAGAAGCCGGCTGTTTAATGAGGAAATTCAGCACATTTTAGACCAGCTCTCTGCTGCTCTAAAATGGAACGAATTATGTTAAAGTCTCATGCAGCTCTCACTGACACCCGTGGTAAGTGTGCAGTGTTCCAGGGTTCGCTTCTCTCTGCTGTGGGGCACACAGCTCCACTCACCATAGAGGGGCTCTACACCCCTCTACTGCTACCCGTGCACGCTTTCGCTCTGCTGGGTGGAAAGGTATGGGTGGGCAGCATGACAGGACACTAAGCCCTTCTTCCCTCCCAGTAGGGTTCAGTGGAATTAATGTATGGAATGGTAGGAACAATTACAGTCCGCCAGTGTGAACAGTTATTCTTCCATAATAAGGCCCCCAAACTCATGAGGTTGTACTAGGACTTCATAAATCTGTAGAACATTGATTTCATACTGATTTTGTGTTTCCTAGTCACTCAACAACCTTCAGAGAGTAATTATCGTTCTCCTGAATTTCGCTTTTCATACTTTTTAAAGTCTTGCTGTTGATGGAAATGCTTTAAAAAGAATAGTGTTTGGATTGCAGATGGCTGTTTTTCCTCTGTAATTCCACCCGTGCTGACTTGCGCGTCAGCTCTGTATGTCTAAACAAAGTGAGCCACCTAAAAATACGAACAAACAGGTTGAAGGGAATATTACAATGATAACACTTAACATCTATTCGAAGCTTGATTCAAACCAGTGAAAGTCTCTGTCCACGTCGATGATCTGTTTGTGCTGCTAAAGAACAAAAATCCACTGCAACCACTCACAGGTGTAGCTGAAGCATACATAGGCATTGTGTGCAGCGCTGAAGCACAGTAAGCAATTTGTGGGCATGGTTGATGCTGGAGAACTCAGAGGTTGGAGTGTACTGAATGCTAGGCCCTTGATATCACAGTTTTCAGAAAAAAAGCCATAACTCAAACCGTTGAAGTGTAATCACTTGTATGCAGTTGTTTGCTGATAACAAACAATGATGGGTGAGACACCCGTCTCTGAGATGCTTTTCAAATTTTCCAGTCCTTCCTGCTGTTTGCTTTGCTTCAGACTACCACACAAGGTGAATAGCCCAAGGATAGCTCAATGGAAAGTGATCAAAAACAATAAACATACTTGTACGTCCCGTCCCCTTTCCTCCATACTTATGGGACATCTCTTCGTCCTGTGGGACGGGACCCGAGCACTTTGTAAAAAGCATCCAAACATTTTTCCAAAAATGTGTCCTTCCTCTCTTTCTTGCGTGGGGCCCGGCACGCGGCCTAACCCCGCCCACCTTGGCACCGCCCTGCGCATCGCCCATCAGTCCTTTTCTCCGCTCGTTCGGGACTGGATGCACTTGCATCCTCGGAAGAGTTTCTTCCCTTTTTTCCTCTCTGGCTCTCGCTAGCGATTGTGTGCTGGTCTTTCTATGTCGTTCAAACTAGATTTTCCAGATTGTTCATTGTGTCACTGTCGTTTCGCGAGGGCGGATCCCCATCCTCTTTGTTTAGAGTGCTTGGGTTTGGATCATCGTTGGGACTCCTGTTTTTACTGCGACTCCCTTTCGGTCCGGGCACTTCAATGTCGGTTTGTAAGAGGATTCAATTCAACACTACAGCTAAGTCAATGCCTAGTCTGGGATACTGAATGGAAACCCTTATTAATATATCTTTATGTCCAGTTCATGCGTTCTGGATGACTACCCCTATATAACACCCCTCTCTTTGAATAACCCTGACCCCACTGAGCCAAGAAGTAGTTCTGTTTTGCAAGTTAAAAGGTTTAATTGATCATTTAAACAATATATATATATATCACGCTTTATAATAAATTAATAATTGAATAGCACACTTAATCTGATATGATAAAGATTAACAACGGAGAATCTGGCACTAGCACACTTCTTTATAATCACTAAGGAGTTGACATGAAATGGATAAGATAGCAACAATACTTTTATGGTTTCAAATGAATGCAATGTGGAATGAAATGCAGTACAGAAAATAACTTGATAGGATTTCAACAAAAGACAATGTAATCACTTTCTTGTACAATTCACCCCCCCTTTTATGCAATGCAAGGAGATGGAAGGAAGGCACACAATTCTCAGAAATGCAATTCAAATGTAATTCAGTTCACCCAGCAACTTAGACTACAGAAGTTGAAAACACAGGCAAAATGCTTTGATATGTGCTGGCAATGAAGAAAAAAATATGCTAAAATGCTTTTAATTCCCTCTAGAGGTTCAGGGTGAGTGAAATCAAGTTAATATTAGTCCAGGCTCACTCTAGCAGTGATGCAGGGATAGTTTTTATGAGGCAAACGATTTTTTTCAAAGGAAAGCAAAAGCAGCTATCTTTTACACGTGAAGAAATTTGCAAATCGCGGCAAAATGTCAAATCGCGGCTAAATTTGCGAATGCGCCGAGCGCGATTACAGAGGAACTACAAGGACTATCACTATCGTTTCGGGGTCCTAGGAAAGCCTAGGATCTCAGCTTCCAGATGAAAGTTACTGCAAGTCTCTAGGACAAACGGTTACGGAGATATGAGCGATTAAATAAAGGCCGTTTTTCAGATTTGAAATTTTAAAGTTCAAAAAGACAAGTGCAGCTTGCAACTAGAAAATGACAAGTGACAGCTTTACAAATGACAGGTGACAGTTAGGAGACAGTTCTACTTAGATTAAACTAGATTGAATTATATTATTTTAACTAGGAGATTGGTTCTGCACAGTTTTCTAGGTACTCACACTATATTCTTGAGTGAAATGGGCCTCGCCATGGATCTGGTCAGGTTTTAGACGGGACTCTGGTCTCTGCACTTCACAGTGATCTGGGTCTGCTCTCTCTCTGGATTCTGAAGATTGAGGGATTTAAAGTATGGATTTTCCCGGCAGAGCTTCCAGCTGCAAATGGATTTGAAAAGTCCCTATCTGTCCTGTCTCTCTGCTTTTATGTGTTTTGAAAATGGGTGTGTGTGAGCAGCAAAAGGGCAGCTAGGCCTGGGAACACAGCTGTGACTCAAGTTTCACTCCTGATGGAGGTAGTTGCCAGGCAAATTGGAATCTCTTTAAGCCAGTTTTTAGCTACATGTCATTTCTGTTCCCCAGTTTTCTGCATTCAAATAAACTAACAAGTTTACATATGCAGCTAGAATGCTGATTCTAAGTTTAAAACTATGACATTTAAACAATTGCAACCTATGTGACACTCAAAAGTAGGTCACTCAGTCAATTGAAACATTTAGATTTTTTTAGTGTCTTTCAGTCCAAATTTACTTAAACTGCTGAAATCCACAGCTCAGCCAGTCTTGTTATAAACCTTCAAGTCACTTCAGAATATAACTATATATTGTATCCACCTCTCAGTAAGTCTTTCTTTGGCCTGTTTTGGGTTCATTTATTCAGTTTTCTACAAAAAAGTAAAATCTGGTGGTTTTAAAACGCCGGCTTTTGGATAGTGGTGAGTACTGGTACTGCACCCCTTTTTGGGATTTAAGAAAATGAATTCCCAACAGTTATGGGTTTGCTTTTGGCAATCAGCATTGCCACTCCCAATGGTTTCAGACTACTGTGTGGGTAGTCCAATGGTGGTTTTAGGCAGTGTCCTTCTGTGCCCATAACATCGGCAAAAATGGGTGGCAGCCTATTCTTCATGCACTTCCCTGGGCATTTTCTGGGAAGCTCTGGCCATCATGATGTTTTCATGTCAGTACTGCACAGTTTTGAGGTAGGGCTCGGATGCATGGGTAAATACATCCCACAGGTTGGAGCGGTGGGAGGAGGTGTTCCGACGAACTCCTCCTTCGCATTTTCAGGCGTTCATCGATGAGAAGAAGAAACGCCCGGTAAGTTCTTTACTTTTCAGAGCACCCCGGCCGGGGGATACCTTTCCGGTTCCTCTCGGGCCGGGAGGGGCGTTGATTGCTCTGCCACCGGGGTTCGACCTGAGGTGCCCGTTGGGCCTAATAATTGTACCAGAGTTTTCTCCGAGGGTCTCTGTAAGGGGCCTGTAGATACCGGAGTGCGCTCTGAGGCCCCTCCTGCGGGGGCTGTTTGTAGACCCAGTTCTACTGAGTCATGGGGTACCGGAGCTCGCTCTGAGCCCGTTCTGTCGGCTTCCCTCAAAAATAAGACCGGGGTGCACCACGAGGCCTTGGGCGGGCTTGCTGTTACCGAACAGATGTTCGAGGCCCGTGCAGATAAGGCTGTTACCGGACCTGGGTCAGAGGTCCCTCGTTCAGAGGCTAAAGCTACCAGCAGTTCTGAGAGGCCAGATATGGCCTTGTCGGTGAAAGCTGTTTCGCACCGTTCCCGCTCTTGCAGTGACACCAGACCTGTTGAGGGGGCAAAGAAGCAAAGTTCTTCTTTTACCGGCAGTGCCGAGGTCCTTCCTTCGAAGGCTAATTTGGCGGTTGGTATGTCACTAAAACATTCCAGGCCTCACAGTACTGGCTCTGCCAAAGGTCCCTTATGTTAAGGCTAAAGTTAAGACCCCTGATCCATCGATGGGGACCCCTGCCTCACTTCCTCACGTGCAGCAGTTCCCCTCAGAGGATGACAAAATGGCTCCCGTTCCCGCCACGACCGCGGCGGCCAGTTTGGGTGTTACCCCTACAACTACGCCATCGGCCTCAGGTGTAGGGCTTGGCCCCTTGGGGGAACATAGAGTCCCTTGTGCGCATCCTTATCGGCCAGTTTATGACTGGAACGTTGGATGCCTCTTCCGCACAATGTTTCGCTGCCTGCAGGATCGGCACCGTTGATTTACATGGATATGTCGGTGGAGGGTCTTGTGTGGCACTCGTCCCTGTTACGTCCCTGGATTTGTCCACCTCATGAAAGGCCTCCTCAGGTTCCGAAGCAGTCCCCCGAGGAAGCCTTTTTCGGTAAATTTCAAACGCTTATGCGTACCGACCCCATGAGGGAGTATTTCAAAGGGCTATTTAGGGAGATATGCCCTCCCGCGCCTCCGGCTCCACCTGTTCCACCTGGCAGCACCCGACATGGTTCAGCAGGACCCTGATCTGTCAGATGACGCACAAGGTGATCAGGACAGCAAGGACCTCCCCCGCTCTATCAGAGCTTTTCATGACCGGGTACTGGACATGATGAACTTCTTAGATGTTCCAGTGCCCGAGGCACCCGCTCCGCAGGAGGGCGCGCTTTCTGGGGTGTTCACCCTGTCTCCCTTGGAGCGTACCGGCCTGTTCTTGCAGAAGGACGTTCTGGCCGAGGTCCGCAGAGTCTGGGAAAAGCCACACTCTTGACTTTTTGTCAATAATAAAATTGACGCTAGATACAGGCTGCATTCTTCGGAAGAGGTGGCCCTGTCATCTTGTCCGCCCCCTCCTCCACAGTGGTGGCTGCAGCCACTTTGCAGTCCATGCCTGCAGCATCCTCTTCCACAGCGGCTACTCAGGTTCTGGGAAAGGAGGACAAGCTCCTCGACTCCCTCGGGAGGAAAATCTTCGCCAACTCGGCCTTGCAGCTCAGGCAGGCCAACACTGAATTGATATTAGCGGGAGCTAACGTGCGGATGTGGAAAGGTCTGTCGGAGTTTGAGGAGTTTATCCCAGTCGAGAAGCTGGAAGACTTTAGAGGAGGCCTTTCTGACGCCAGGGTCTTGGCCCAGGATCTCCTGGAGGCTGCGGCTCATCGCGTAGACACCTCGGCTCGGGGCCTTATGCTGGGGGTTGATACCTCACGGCAGGCGTGGCTGCATGCAACTAAATTTTTGAAAGAAGTGCAGGACAAGGTGCTGGGCCTTCCATTCGATGGTAAGGAGCTCTTTCATGCTACAACAGATGTAGAGCTCACCAAGACGAAGGATAGAACCCAGATAGCTAAATCCTTGTCTGTCCTGGTTAAGGCTCCTTTCAAAACCCAGAGACCGTTGTCGCAAAGTCGACCTTCCTCTGGCTTTAGGGGCTTCATCGACTGCAAGTCTTGCAGAATGGATACCCCTGCGGGGAATAACCGCCGTAGGCAACAACGGATGCGGTTTTTCTCCCGTTCCTCAGCCTCCTCCTCAGGTTCAGGTGGCACCGCCACGATAAACTTGCTAAATGAGGGTTTTCCGTGCACGCACGAGACCCCGGTGGGAGGACGCATTGCGTCTCATTGGGATGCGTGGCAGGCCATCACATAAGACAGATGGGTCTTGTCAGTCACTCGAGTGGGCTTCCGCTTACCTCCCCATCTGCTTTTTGTAAGCATTATTGTCTTAACATGAGCTCAAGAGCTAATGGTCAGTTTGGTCAGGCTGTGCTGAAGAACCTTTTTCAATAAGGGGTATTTCCATCCACCCGTAGTTCCTGTTAGGAGTGCTTGGGAATCTCCCATAAGTATCGAGGGGACGGGACGTAGGAGTATAACCAGGTTACTCACCGTAGTGACCACCTTACTCCTAGTCCATAGTCCCCTTTGCTCCATACGCCCGCCTGCCATCCCCTCTAATAAGGTTCCTCTGTTATTGCTAATAGGTCTCTGACCTGGCAATAGAAAAGGACTGATGGGCGATGCACGGGGCGGAGCCAAGGTGGGCGGGGTTATGGCCGCGTGCCGGACCCCGCGCAAGAAAGAGAGGAAGGACACATTTTTGGAAACATTTTTGGATGCTTTTTACAAAGTGCTCCGGTCCCGTCCCACAGGACGGAGAGATGTCCCATAAGTATGGAGGAAAGGGGACTATGTACTAGGAGTAAGGTGGTCACTACGGTGAGTAACCTGGTTATTTTCTTTTATTTATTTGGTGCTTTGGAGCGCACATCCTGTGATCTACTCTTGTAGGATGAATGATCATGTTAATCATTAGAAGATCCTAATAGCACTCAGAGGTGCAGGGTTGCATCCTGGCAAGAATCTTTAGATTTTGTCATCTGTGGCTGAACCTGCACCCCACGTATGTAGTCCACTTAATGTATTTGTAATCTATCAATTAGGTGCGATGATGGTAGCACATTAAGCATTTGGGTCTGATTTCTTCAGGAAGGGGGTAGCAACATGGCCCAATGCCAACATTCTTAAACACTTACACATTTCTGAATTTATGAATACTCTAACATCACGTCCCTTTTATTACATATTCATGGGAGTCTGTCCCACAGCGACGGCCTGAGACTAGAGCCGTTTTGCACTGTCAAAGAATACTTTCCCTCTAATTTAAACTCACGCAAGGGCGTGCTGCCAAAGGACGTGCTCGGCCCAAGCAACAGCCTCACCCTTCAGTCATTTTTACTGCTTGACAGGACTGGACGCCTTTACATCCATTCGAGTCATTCCTGCAATGCTCTAGTACCTTCCACTCCCTGCCATAGACTGAACTGCAGGAAGCAACTGTTCAGCAGCTCTCCTGCATGACGTGTGTGTTTCTTTGTGGAGACTCGTCTTAAGAGACCTTCCCACTCAGCTGAGGTACCATTTTCTTCTCAGGCACCTCAATGTGGCGAGTCTTCTTGGCGTTGTCTTGTCTGGTGGGGTCCATCAGACCCTCCCCATCCGTGGTTACCGTGGGGCTCGTGAGCCTTGTACAGTGCTGATGCTAACTGCGCAGGCTCCTCCACAAGCTCTTGCGTGTATGTCCGACCAAGTGACAGATCCACCTAAACAGGACTGGACCGGAAGCAACACTTGGTTCCACCTCAGTTGACAGTGCCAGACAAGGGTTTCTCAAGTGATGAGAAGGATAGCCCCCATTCTGTCAAGGCCTTCGATGACCAGGTCGGTGGCTTTGCAGAAGTACTTAAAGTGTCAGGGCCCAAGGAGCCTCTGCACATGTCTCTGTTCCTCTCTGAAGTCTTAGCATTAGAGGCTTCTCCCAGATCTAGTCTGTCAATGCAGCAAGATGTCTTGACTGAGGCTACTAAATGATGTCAAAAGCCCCACACTCTCCATCCTATGAATAAATGATTTGGTACTAGATGTAGACATCTTCCCTGTGAAAGGATGAAAAATACCCACAAAATGATGTGATGTACTTTGAGCAATACTGCTTGAACGCAGATCAAACAGAACTCCCGCCCTGAGGCCAAATAATTGTTACTCATTTACATTTCAAAGGCCCCAACCACATTGGGTGGTCCACTCACACTAGTGGAAAAAGCGTGAAAATGCTAAGAAAATCTCTGACTCTAATCTGAAGTTTACTCCTCCAATCAAAAACCTTACCAAATCCTGCCACTGTCATCTTCACTAGTGCAAAAATATTGTAGCACTCCTCGAGTTGGCTTGGAGGATCGAAGTGCCTTAATGGTGTCAACACTTGATTACTATATTAGTACAAATGCAAGTCTTACAAAAATCGCATTCGCACCCTACAGGCAATCCAAAAGAGACCCACAAGACTGATCCTTAATCTGAAAGATAGGGCAATGTCACAGGAACACTCAAAACTCTGCACTGGTTTCTCATTCAACAAAGTATGCATTACTCACAGAGCATAGAGTGATGGAGGCCTTAACTACCTCAGAAACAATGTGAAATGGCACAATCCCATGAAAACTCTTTATTATCTTATTGGCACAGATTTATGGAACAATTTACCACACGTGCTACGAGTGGAGAATAACCTTATAAAATTCCGGAAATCCTTGAGAGTGTTCTTGTTAGTTCATGCACATGGGAAATGCACATGGCGAATGTTAATTTTGATGAAAATGTTACTGTGATGACTATTTAAAAATATCAACTAGCAAATAAACATTCTTTTGAGAAAGTTCTTATTCCCAGTGGAATAACTTTACCGAAAATGTTGTAGGGACATGACAACTGAAGGAAAGGGACAGGGTGGATGAAGGGTGGATGGTGGCTCTGAGGGATAACGCTAAACTATGACACCACAGTCCTTGCCGATGCTCTGTAATAACTTGCATAAAACTGCTGGTGTATCTTTAAAATGAAATTCTAAAGACACGCCAGTCTTCTGAAAGTTATAACACCACAGTGTGTCTTTAGAGGTCACTGAATTGACAACAGTTAAAAATGACAGTTTAGCCAATTAATAACACATACCATGCTTGCTTTATCAAGATGCCCAGAATAAAGTCATGTCGCAGTAAGAAAGGTCTAGACTGGCTGCCTCAAAATACCAGTCTGAGTCTAGCTGTAATATATCATATTTGCCTTCTTGATGCCCATAAACAAATGCTGCACCTGCCAGCCTCTCTCGCAAAAATATATATACATACATACATACACACACACTCATACCCATTCACCATGGACTGCCTCAGGGCCTTTCAACCTTTTCAAATAGAAGAGGCCTCGAACCTCAGGGGTGGCCCCCAGCACCTGCCCCCATGTTGCCAGTCAGCACTCAGTGGTCTTGTAACACAGCAATATATTCATTTCTCTCTATTTTCGTTCTGGGGCTTAAAATGTGCACTTTGCAGCACTCACATTACTAAGTGCATTTTGTCTTCCCACAGGATACACCAAAGTGTTCTCACCTCATTGCCTTCTAACACTGGTTCCTTCATATCAGCCACTTGCTGACAAAGAAACGTTTAGAGCTTGTCAGTGGGTATTTAGTGTTTAATCTCCCTGCTGGCTGGTCTTGCCGGCTATTAACCTTATTTTTGTCACCTTTGTAATTATTATTATTTATTTATTGATTTATAGGGCACTGAAGCCCACAGGCGTCAGAGCACACAAACAAAAACACAGTGGATAAACATAAAGGCACAGGACAAAAGTGCAGGAACAACCAGAACGTCAACGAGACAGCATTAGTTCAAACTAGAACTATGGGCGCCTCAGACTCTTTTCACTGTAACAAGGGGGCCTCCCCCCTAACTATCTTCTTTCCTGCCTGCCACCCACCTAGTCACACAGCAACATAACATTCACAAACTTCATTCCACCCAGAACATACAAACAATGCATTATGTATCATTTATTCAGACACAAAAGTCAACACCCTCGAAATGTTGGTCTACGCGGACTTCACCTGGCTAAACTACATTGCCATGGCAGGACCTGACAGTGCATGGGGGACGGGGGGGGGGGGTGCACTTTTAACAAGGGCCTGGCAATTAGTAATAATTTAACGCATTTCATTGTTAGCACCTGAGTTTGTATGCATACATTTTAAGGCAATTGAAATCATGATGGGTGACTTGGTACTTGCATGTCAGGGGAGTGAGCAGGGCATGGGAGACAGAAGGCAGCTCATTCTCACAGTTCTTAAGTGTGTGTTTCTGACACGGAAAGTCAACAGCTTTTAACATTTAAGGTGCAGCCCTTGGACTCAAAAAAATAGAATAGTCTCATTAAAAAATGCAGATGCACCCACAAAGTTTTCCCCTCTCCCGACGACTATCGCAGTCTCTAAAAGTTAGCCCCTCACTACAGGGTTAGCCCGGAGTCAGGGCTGGTCCTAGGATTTGCGGACCTTGGGTGGCCAAAGATGTGTGGGGCCCATCGCAAACAATTATGTAAAAAAAGTGTGATTAATATCTGTCGGGATCAAATAAACTGACGTAATATTACGGTTGTAGCAATATCAGGATTGAGGCTTATTTTGGAGCAGCCGACCGAGTGAGCAGAATCATTCGTAGAGATGGGGACCTCAAAAGAAAGTATTGTGATGAGGAAGAGCAGGACAAAGAGCAATGAAGTTCACTGGTAAGTAATCCAAACATACCTAATGTGACTGCACGTTCCAAGGATGCAAGAAGCTTGGTTTCAGTTTAGATGACTGGAGCACAATCTGGTATTACATTGAAGATAATGTACCCACTGCTGTCTCTTTATGTAAAAGTGCAGCTCTCGATGGAATGAGTAAAACAGCATTTCCAGCCTCATGCCTTTCTTTTGCTTGCTGAAATGCATTGCCCATATGTTTCGCCTTTTTGCGGTTCAAGTTCACTTTCTTTCCTTTAGATTTTAGGCCTGTTTTTGCTTCAATAGGCCTCATGTCTGACATCATCATTTCTGTGCTGGCTTTATGCTTCAGTGGGCATTACAAATCACTCTGGCCTCTTTATTTCTGGGATTCAGGGGCTATATTTCACCCCACAATACCTATCTAAATGCGCTGGGGTTCTTATACTGAGTTTTGTTTAGTCTTGTGAAGGCTCAGGACATGTAGGGATTATCAACAGCTCCAGGCTAATCCACCAGGTAAGCTCTTCCTTTCAGTCTATCCCCCTGCTCCCAAACCACACCCAGGCAATCTGGTTGTGTCTTGGGAAAGGCTTCTGCATTCAGATCCCTTTAAGAAGGATATTCATAAGCTCCATCCAGGTGGAATCCCAATCAACGTTTCTTCTGTCAGAGAGCCTCCCTCCCTCTGTTGTTTTCCTATGTGTTTAACTTGGCATACCAGATAAACTCTATACTCCAACTTACATACACACCTTTTGTTCTGCGTACACACAGCTCTACCTATTCATCTCTGTTAATGGCTTATTCACCGATCAGTTGTAAAGTGTGTTTTAGAGAATGATGACCTCTGCATTCCTTGTCTTGAGAGATGTGCTCCTGATAACCACACATCTTAGGTTTAACCAGAGTTTAATTAAACACATTACATCTTTGTCAATGAATTATTAGTAAAACCCGGTGCTGACTCAAACAACATCTCATTATACAGCCCTGTCTCTCTCCTTCCCCACCACTGTAAAATACTCGAGTGTCATCTTCAACTGCATAGTCTAGTATCTTCAGGCACACTCACTCAGTGATCCACTTTAATCTGTATTTAGGTTCAAACATTCCACTGAGACTACTCTCACCCTCATATCCAACTTTGTACCCACTGCCCACCTCTCATTATCCCCATTCTTTTAGGCCTCTCCGCTGCCTTTGACACCATGGATCATTCCTCCTCCCTTAAAAAACCTTTCCTCCTTGCTTCAAGAACACCTAACATGACTGGGTGCCCGCCTATCTCTCTAACTGCTCCTTCTTCACCTCATAGAACTCCATCATCTCTGCCCCTCCCCGAATCTGCTCCCTTTAGAAATTCCCCAACAATCCGTTTCTGCTCACTCTCCTTTACCCTTTATACTCTTCCCTCTGCAAACTCATTTTTGCCTTTGTCTTGAACTGGCCCCTCCTTGCTGATGCTTCCCAGAACATCTTCACATTTCCCTCCTTCTTGCATTCCATTTGCAACGGCATATCCATTTGCCATAATGCCATCTGCCACTCGATGATTCAACACTGCCTCATCCTCGAAGACAGAAGTCGTCTTTCTCCCAGCCTAACAGTAACTCGACTCTCCCTTTTCCCATTCCTTTTTCTCCTGACCTCCTCCCCATCTCACCCATACTGTAGCTTGCAACTTTGGGGTTCTCTTTGACATCGACATAAACCTCTTCCAGCTTATCGCAGGCACTGTCACTGCGGCCAGACTCATCCTCATAAACAGAAAAGGAAATCTGCCTGTACCTCACCCACCACTAAACTCCCCACCTCCATTTGGCTTCCTACCACTTTTGCTCTTTTTCCCTACTTGCCCCACTTTACTACAATGCTCTCCCCCTGGCCATCAAAGCCAGTTCATAAGTGAAACTCTTCCAAGCAAGACTCAAACTCCACCAGCTATCGCTGGAATGAACCCCTCCAACTCCAGCACCCTATTACCCAAGGTAACTGCTTGACCTACTTCCCTTGATATCAGTCCCCAGAATAATCTGATGTAGATTGTTATGATGTGCATATTGGCTCCTAATGTCAAATCTATTTATATTTGCACATCCTGCCTCTGTCCCCGGTACATGTTGCACCTCTTTCCGTTTCATCAACCAGTCTACCTCATACGTTCCAACAATGATCTTGTAAAGGGGCATCGTCCAAGGATTTATTCTGCTCTCTGTTTTTGTGACTTTTTTTAATCATTTCTGTTCGAAATGATGCTGCTGTTCCTCAATAAATACAAATACAAAGTGCTTCCCATTAGGTACAAGAAGGCGTGCTGGGAGGGTCTGCACTGTCATAACAATTTGTGCTGCTGACAGTGCAGTGTGAGTTGGTGTTCTGGGTGTGGGATAGGCTAGAAAGTAGTGGCTTTGAAGGGAAACCTCTAATGATAAGAAAGATGGATGCAAACGAAGACTCCAAAGAAAGGAGTGGTGGTGCAGCAGGGCCAACAATGCACTGGGGAGTATTGAGTGCTGGAGTAAGCATTAGCAATAGGTTGGGAGGGCAAGGAGTGAGCGGCCAAAACAAGGGTATGGGCCATAAGGGCTACTTGGGGAATCAGGGAACGTGGCATTAGAGTGAAGGAAGGGAGCCGTGAGTACTAGGAACAAAATGATGTGGGTTTTGGGGGATTGAGTAGGCTCTATATTCATGGTATGCTGTGGAAAGAAATCATTGTGAAAGCAGCATTGTGAAAAGAGGTTGTCCCATTGTTGACAGACAGCCTTCATGTGTTTAATGCACCCTCAACAAATACTATACAACGTAACAGAAAATTGTATAGCACGACACAGCATTATGTAACCAAGCATAGCATGTTATAATAACATAGCACAATGAAGTGTAGCATAGCATATGCTGGCATAACAGAGCAAAGCATGACATACCATTATGTATCTTAACATAACATAATATAAAAACATAGCATGTTGTATCATAGTACAGCATGCCAGAACAGAACGTAACAGTGTACCAAATGACATAAAGTATCCTACACGGTACTCTCGATTACATTCTCTTTAGTCACAGAAGGTGGTGTAAGGAGAAGACTTTCGTAGTTTAGTTTGTTAGCAGTGGGTACAGTGCTCAGAGCTGGTATTTAACAAATATCATTGTAATGTGACTTAATGCCCTTCGAAATATTTTAAACGCACAGTTGCCCAGAGGGCAACCGTGATATGACAGGCTCTCTGTATCGTGACAGAACCTTCCCCACTTTAAATATAAGGTACAAAAAAGAAGTATAAAAACTGAAGATAGCACGCGTTAATTCCATAGAACAAATATGGGGGAGCTAATATGCAGTGACGGCATTTGCCAGCTATGTTCACGATCTGGTGACAGAACAGTATATGAGAGAACACATGCCACAACTTTTACATTCCGAAAAAAAGCCCATGCCGACGACTGCATGTTCTAAAATGTCTTCGTTGTCTTAGCAACGACCAAGGCATATGATACCCGTGTTCCGGGTGATTTTAGGAGAGTTTTATTGCGGAAAGCACGTCCAGTAAGCAAGGACACAAGCTGCTCCACAAGCACCAGCCACCCACTTAAACACTCAAAAGTTATTTTACACCAATATGGACCAGAGGCAAACAAATGTGGATCGGAAAGAACCCATGTCCCAATCAAGAAGGAGCGAGGTAGCCATAAAAATGCACCTCTTCCCTCAATGTAGACAGAAAAGCCCCTTGCAAAAAGGAACAGATGTAATGGACAAATGGACAATGTACTGAGAAGTATCTTGCGTCACAAGAGCACGTCTCTCTGTTTTTATAAGTTCAAAAATCTGGAGTCCTGCTGCTTTGGGGTTACTACTTTGTGCGCCTTGGGAACTTTACGAAGTCAAGCATGTGTTGTCTTCTGTGAGTGGTTTACAGAGTGAGATTAAATATCAGAACAATATTAGGTGACAGCAGATAATTATCACGTGAGCCTGAAGTCTCCACTTTTCCTGTCTGCGCTATGCACCCAGCTCTTACATGCTGACAAGTTTTGACATGCATACTCTGTAGTATAATTACCCATTTTATCCTCCAGAACACCTCCTGTGGTACATGTCTCTGAAAGGCTACTGCCTTGTGCTTTTCCCTAATTAGACAAGCATGAGGACACATAGGATAAATTGGGCCTCATTATGACCCTGGCGGTAAGTATCGGTCATTACCGGCATGGCGCAATTACCGTGTCCGTGCTGGCAAGAGACCGCTAAAAGCGTCCCATTACAAGTTCGCGGGCACGAGCATTGCGCCATGCCGTTAATGAAATCACCGCCATGCTGCTAAAGGGCTAAAAATCCCACTTACCGGCATCGTATGCAGTTTAAATAGCACCTGCGTCATCCTAGCTATCGGTATTAGCGGTCACCGCTAATAGCGATAACCGCAAATAGTGGGAACCGCTATTAGCGGTGACCGTAAATAAGCGGATCCGGAAGTAGCGTCATCGCACAGGAACGGGAAAGAGCACGGCGGCCTTCTTTAAAAACACAATCCATTGCCATCCTCTGTAACCAGGAGACATCTGACCCCCAGAACTCCCACACACCTCAACCACCACCCCTCTGATATCAGGATGCCAAAAGTTGTTAAGAAAAGCGGAGATCGGCTGCGGCAGGAACACTTCTCCCGAGAGGAGCTGACCATGTTGGCAGAAACCCCCCAGGAACATGCAGACGTCGTGTTTGCAACAGAGATGACCCGACCGGCGCTGCTGTGGAAAAAGCAGATTTGGGCTATGGTTGCCCAAAGGGTCAGTGCTGTCGGCACAACACCCCGCACCCCAAAACAATGCCGAAAGCGGTGGGACGATCTACATCTCCGCGTGAGGAGCATACTGGCAGCAAACAGGAATCTTGGGAATGGCGACAAGAGGAGGTGCAGAGTCGCCTCTAAAACTCCAGCCATGGGAGGAGATATGTGCCTCCACCATAGGCATGGAGTCCATAGAAGGAGTTGGGGACATGGAGGGAGGAGCCCCGTCATCAGCCGATGCAGGTAGGTGTCTCAAATCTAACTATGCCAATACCACCATGATGATGTCCAGATGAATGGGAAGTGCAATGTTGCATACCAGGGTCCACAAGACACATTAGCACAAGACTGTCTACAGCCAGTGTAGAGCATCACCTTGTCCACATGCTAATGCACCCCATTTCTGTAGCTACCCACATACCTCCATGCATCACCCACCCAAGAGTGAGACAACCTGTATGTCACTCCCTCCAATGTGACTCATCCACCAATCCATATCAATGCAGCCAACACAATGCATGCTCAATGCCCGTAGACCCATCACTAACCCTCTCCCTCCTTTGGTCCCCCACAGGCACACAATCAGACAGCGCTGATGACGATACCGGTGCCACCCCAGCTAAGAAGGCCAGGGCCGAAGAGGGACAACACCGGCCCTCCACTTCAAGGGGCATAAGGAAACCCCTAAGACAGGAAATGGCCAAGAGCACACCACAGGCCACAACACCAATGTGCTCCACGTCCACAACTTTGGCACCAACAACAGCCAGCATCAGCCAAGTGTTGGCCGCCGAAGGAACTGCATCGGCTGCAAGCAGCACCATTGGAGAAACAACTGCCACAGCAGCAATCTCGGATGACGATAAAGGGGATGTGCTGCATGTTGACACTCCCCCCACTGGCCCCCTGCATTCCCCCCACCTGTCCCCATCCAGCCTGCCCGACAACAGCATACACGGCTATCTCCGGCAAACTCGTGGCCGGCTACTCCCAGCCCAACCACACCTGTGCAGGAGGAAAACAGTATTTGGACACCCGTCAACCATCAACCACATCCCCAAACACCCAAGAGGGGATGCAGGACATTATAAGGTGCCAACCACAGCTCACTGGCCTGTTCACACAGCATATCACAGAATGTGGTAGTGCTAGGGAGGATATGCGTGATTGTGCTGCTTCCCTGAGGTCAGCTATTGAGTCCAGTTCAAAGGACATATGCGCTGAACTGGCCGCAGTGCGGCACGTACTGTCCGACTTGGTGCAAGCAATGCGGGACATGTGTCCATCCGAGCAACCGAGTAAATCCTCGGGTGCCAGTTCCACCAGGACCAGCCCTGTGCGCAGGTCGTGCAGGAACCTGCGGTGATCTGACAGGGGTGCACCTGGTGCTGGGAGAGGGGGATGCCAGTAGACACAGCCTTGTGTGCTGGTGCCACGTGGTCCACTGGTGCACAGTACTGCACACCATGTGTTGGGGAGTAGAGGGGGGAGGGGGAGTGGGTGTGTTGGGGAGTAGAGGGGGGAGTGGGTGTGTTGGGGAGTAGAGGGGGGAGGGGGGAGTGGGTGTGTTGGGGAGTAGAGGGGGGAGTGGGTGTGTTGGGGAGTAGAGGGGGGAGGAGGGAGTGGGTGTGTTGGGGAGTAGAGGGGGGAGGGGGGAGTGGATGTGTGGGGTGGTGGGCCTGTTCACTTTGTTTTGCCTATTCAATACACTTTATGGTTAATCAGAAATCACATGTGTGGACATTGCTTATTGCGTAAGTGTGCTTAATTGGTTAACAGTCTACAGTGTCCATGTCCCAAACACACCCTGTGCCTCGAGTGCCATCCCCATGTAACCCACCCCCGTCCATGTCTGCTAGAAACATTGGTTGATCAGAGTCTGACGCATGGCACGTCCCTCCTGTGCATCGTTACGTCCCTGAGGTGCTGCCCCATCCCCAACCTCCTCATCCTCATTGTCAGGTGATTGCAGTTCACTGTCAGTGGGTAGGGGCACATTCCGTCAGATGCACTTATTGTGTAGCATGACACATGCCATGACGTTCTCGCCCACCTCCTGATGCCGTACAGGAGTGCCCCACCAGACCTGCTGAGGCAGTGAAAACCTGCCTTCAAAAGGCCAAATGTCTGCTCAATCACCAGACGGGTACGTGTATGCGCACGATTGTAGTCCTCTTCGTGCATGTTCTGCAGGTTACGGACTGTGGTAAGGGGCCACCTCTTCAATAGATGGCCTGCATCATCTGCATGTGGCCAACAAGGTATGAGTAAATTACCACAGCCCATTTCCATGCATGGATGGAGACACACGATGTGACTGGTATGTGTGTATTACTCTTATGGACTGGTTTGCATGCCATCTACTAGTGGGCGCAGAGGGGTCAAGTTCTTTGTGTGTGCCCATGCACTTTGTTAGTCCACAGTGGTTGTTTCTGTGATGTTGAAGATGTCCGGTGATTTGTATGCTTTCATCCTGGCACCGTTGATGTCAGCCTCATGAGGATCTCACTACGCACAACAAAAGGTGTCATACAATTCAGTTGGGCCTCTGTGTCAGTGTAGTGGTGTATTGATGTTTTTGACCCTCATGTGACTCCTTTGTACGCAGTAATGGTGGACTGTCCTTTCAGTTGATGGTTTTTGGTGCTGTGTATTGGCCATGGTCATTGCTTGTACCTGCATTTTGATGAGGGGGATGCAATCTGATTTGGTACAGTGCACATGCAGATGGCTGTGGAATGGTTGTGACACAGCTTCATTTACATGGTAGGGCTGCTTGCATCTTGCATTTTGTGGTCATGTATCATGTCCCCAATGGTGATGATGGTTTCTCGGTCCAGACGGCACAGGGTGTGGATCTGCTCAGCGGTTAGGTTGAATGGACTGGCTCTGATGCGTGGGATTGGGGGCTACCTGCGTGGTGCCACTGGCTGTGCTGGTAGGGCATACTGGCCCTGCCTTGCCCTCCTTCTCCTCCTGTGTCTCCTCTGTGCTGCCTGTTGTTGTTGTTCTTGTTCTTGTTGTTGTTGTTGTTGTTGCACTTCCACTGCAATCAGGTACTCCAGCCCCAGCATTGCTAGTAGTATTGGGGTCATTGTGGAGTGTAACTAGGTGTGGGAAGGGGTGGGGTTTGCTCCTTTTGTGCTTGCCCAGTCTGTATGGCCTCCACCTGTGCTGATTGTGTGCACATGTGGCAGTTGGGAACACTGCACATGGCCGTTTACGGTTGGTCCGCGATGGCGGTCTTAGCACCATGGCTGTAAGGTACTTTACGCTCTTCACAATGGCGTTAATTGCATGTCTGCCTGACTCGTGATGTTCCCCACTTTGTGCCATGCCGGTATTTACGGCATTGGGAGGTCGCGTGCCCTTGGCGCTTTTAGCGGCTCTGTTAATTACGGTGCCGTTAATAGCGGATTGTTCAGTTATAATTGGCCGGAGCGGTAAACGATGCCGGTAATCCTTTACCGGCATCGTTTGCCACTTAACTCCAGGGTCATAATGAGGCCCATTGTGTCCTGCACTTCATAGCAATGTGTGATGCCTGAGATGATCCATCTGTCTATTATTGCTTCTGCTGCCTATTTACCCAGTTGTTTGCCTCCAAAAGTAACAAAGAGCCTCTCCAAGGACCTATGAGACCTATTTCTCCAAGATCAGCAAAAATGACAAGCAACACAATCTCTTGGTGTATATGCAACTCCGAAACAAGCTGTGGAACAAAGAAAGGGTGAGTCTGGAGAACCACCCTCTCCCTGTGAAAGGTGATATAAGGGTTGGATGCTGACAATGCTTGTAAATCAATGATCCTGAGGGCTGATGTGATGGCAAACAGAACGTTCATTATTGATACCAGCCACAGATCTACTGGGGCCATATGTTGGAATGGTTTGAAGAGAAGAGCTGTTAACACAAAGTTTAACTCCCTTATCAGAATAGGTCTAAGTGTATGCGGAAACAAATGGAAGAACCCAGAGAAATGGTGTTTACTGACTGGGTTGGAAAGTGAAATCACCCTTTTCTGGCTTGTGAGATAGGCACCCAGGACAATGCGATAGGTCTTACAGGAGGATACTTGTGTTCAAGAACAAACCAGACTTGATAGGAAGGAGAGAACCTCATCTACCTAGGCCTGCAGAAGCATTCAAGACTTTTCCAATATCCAATGTCAAAATCTGAGTAAATAGCCCTATAGTGTGAAAAGATTTCTTCCTTGCAGCCGCAAAAGCACACACAGGATATGATATGATATGGCATTTATAACGCGCCTATTCTCAAGTGTTTCAAGGCACGACGAGGCACGGGAGGGGGAACAGAGGGAAGCCAGACAATGATCATACGAGGCCAGGTGTCCTTCAGATCGCGCAAGTGCATGAGAAGGGGCAAGGAGGAAAGTGCGAGGGGGGACCAAACACCCATAGATTAACTTCACATGTGTCGCAGCTCCAAGGAAAGTGATTGTTGGAAGGTGTGCAACACTTTCCTTTGGAGTAGGGCGAGGAGGAGGGGTGGCCCACATGCTAGAAGCCACAGTGTCAGTGTCTCTTCTGTCGATAGGCGGTGACCAGGAGAATCTTGCAATTCCTGGAGGTCCGAAACCTCTGGAGAACTTTGAGAATTTGAGGCAGTATAGAGGAAAGGGGACTTCAGACTGGGAGTACAATTGTCACAAGAGTGAGCAAATTATCCTAACTGCCCCATTTCATTTCAAAATAATTTACTGTTTTGACTTTAGCTCTTTGCTGGCAATAGTGCCAGATTCACTGTTTAACCACTGACATTATGTCACTCTAAGCTGTGACAAGGCATACCATTTTATTATTTATTTATTTATTGGATTTATAATACGCCCAAACCCTTGGGTGTCACGGCGTAGTTAGTTACAGACATCTTTGCATGAAAGAACTTAATTTCATTCAATGCATGAAACAATGGGAGCAGTGTAAATAGTTACAATTTCCAACCACGAGGTAGAACAAGAGTGCAATATACCAGTATGAACAAGATAGAATAATACACAATTTACACTATAGATATTTGCAGAGAGAGTTCCTGGTGCAAGGGTACAAAAGATTCACAGATTGGAGAGAGGGGACCATGGGAGTGGTGGTTGGTAAGCTAATATTTATTTAAAAAAACAGGCTTTTAGGGATTTCTTGAAGCAATAGTGTGAAGGCTCCAGTCTAGATTGTAACGGCAGTGTGATCCAGAATTTGGGTGCAATCTCTGGAAAACTGCTTCCCCCTGCTCTAGAACATTTGAAGCGTGGTGTGGATAGGTGTGATTGTTTGCTGGACCTGAGTGTTCTGGAGGTCTTACTTGGTAATACAGTATTGTTGAGGTAACTGGGTGCTTTTTTTACTAGGCATTTGTGGCTGACACAAAAGTGTTTTGTAGTTGATTCTGGCTTTTATGGGTAGCTAGTGGGCTTCTCTCCTGATGGCAGAGATGGGGTCTGATTTTTTGAGTCCAAGGGCTGCACGCAGAGCTTTATTTTGCAACAGTTGCAGTTTAGCAAGGTTGGCATTAGAGGTGCCTAACAAGAGTATGTTGCAATAGTCTAGCTTTGTTAGGATGAGAGCTCTCGCTAGTGTGGTACAGTGCTTGGGTGTGAGGAGTTGTCTAATTAGCGCAATTAATTTGGCAGTGTAGGAGGTGGCTTAGGATAGGGCATTCACCTGTTTGGCCATTGTGAATTTGGCATCTAGGAATACTCCTAGCGTTTTGACATGTTTTAGTACGGGATGGAGGTACCATCAATATTGATTGCTTAATAGTCCGAGTGTAAGGATTTGATTTTGGCTGGGGAGCCCACAATAAATATCTCCGTTTTCTCATCGTTAAGACAGAGACTGTTGATTGTTGAATTATGGCATAGATTTGATTGATTGTGATGGTGTCAAGGTCATAGTCCCCATAATGGGGATAAGAATCTGGGTGTCATCTGCAAAGTTTGTTATAGATGACACCCATGCCATCTAGGGCAGCAAATAGGAGCTTTGTGTAAGCGCTGTATAGCGCTGGCAAGAGGCAGGAACCTTGTGGAACACCTAGTGGTACTGGTATAGGGTCTGCTGCTTCCTTGCCAATAACGACTCGAGAGGGTCGCTCCGCGAGGAAAGATTTAATCCAAGAAGTAGCTTCTTGTGAGAATTGGAAGTCGTGGGCTAGGTTGTCACATAGTTTGTCATGGTCGACTAGGTCAAATGCTGCAGACAGATCTAATAGCAGCAGGATACATATTTTACCAGCGTCTCTTATGGCGTCCATCTGGATTTTTAAGTCCAAGAGTGCCGTTTCGGGGCTGTGGTTGGGCCTAAATCCAGATTGCCTGGCTCCAAGAAAATTATTTTGTTCAAGGTGGGATTGGATTTGTGAATAGGCTATTTTGTCGATTATTTTCAGTAAAAATGGGACTGTAGTTATAGGGCGATAATTTGTAGGGACTGTGGCGTCCAATTATGGTTTTTTAAGGAGAGGGGTGACCCAAGCTTCCTTGATACTAGCGAGAACGGTATTAGTACTAAAAGAGGTGTTGACGAATTTGGTGATAATCGGAGTTAGCCTGGGGGCACAAAGTTTAACTAGGTGCGCTGGGAAGCTATCTCCTTTATAATTTGATGGTTTAAGTTTAGATATCGTGTCAAGTACTTATTGTGTAAAGTATTTGGTTTTGGCTTACCGGGGAGAATTTAAATTGGCTATTAGCGTTGTTGTTGGGTTTAATGAAAATTGGGGGGGGGTGATGTTTTGTTGGCCAGTGTCTTTCTTTTGCATGTGATTTTAGTTTGGAGAGTTTGGATTTTGTTAGCGAGAGCATTTTTTATGGTAGTACACCAACCTTTGCTTGCGTTAATTGGCGTGGTGGATGGGATGGGGCTCTCCAGTTCTCTGAGTATTATGAAGAGCTCTTTGGAGTTTGAGGCAGCATTATTGATGCAAGTGTTCAGGGCATTGGCTTTATGGGCTTTGATGGCTGCTTTATAGTTCTGGTTAGCTTTTTGGAATGCATTGATGGTGGTTACCTTAGGATTTATTTGTAGATATGTTCCCGTGATCTTTTGTTTTTTCTAAGTAGGACTAGATCATCGTTGAACCAGAAGTTTGAGCGTTTATCTGGGCACCACATTTTAGTTGTGAGCGGGGATAGGGAGTTGACAGTGGTTGATGGGCATCTATGATATATGTCTGCGATATCAATTGGGTTGTAACTTGTGAATGGAGAGGTGGCGAGAGCTTCCAGAGTGGGGGTGAGACTGTCTAATGTTAATTTCCTCATGTTTCGTGATTCCACCGTATCCAAAGGGATGGGCAAGTATTGCACTTTTTCATTACTGGTTAGGGTAAATCTAACAAGGTGGCGGTCTGTCCAGTCGTTTGGAGTAATCGTGTCTATGGTGATGTGGTTGTTTAGGGTGAGAATCAAATCTAATATTCTCCCTTTGTTGTTTTGATTGATTGTTTATGTATATAGCACCTAAACACAATGTGTTTCAAAGCGCTTCAAGGAGGGAGGGAACATAGGAAAATACAGTTACATTCAGTTAAAGTCCTTGAAACAATAGAGAATGCGAAAAATAACTATCGTAATAGGCCTGTCAACATTTCTGATAGTACAAGTGCATAGAAACAAGTAAGGCAAGAGGTAATGGAAAAGAGGGAGACACAAAGCAAGCAGTAACATTACTATGTCTGACGACAATTGATGTAGTGCAGGAGGTATACAAGAGGAGGGGTGGGAGGAGGGGCACAGTGGGATAAGGGTGGGGAGAAGGGGATGAACAAGGCACGCTACTGAGCAAATTTGTCAGTGACAAATTTTAAAAGCTGGGGTGGGGGAGGGAGAAGAACAAGGGGGAGGAGGGGAGACAGACAAGCTGCTATCAAAAATCAGGGAACAGATGATAGGAATAAGTGCTAGGAGGGGGAAGGCTGAGAGGGGGGAGAAATAGGTAGGAAGGGAAGTAGGAAGGTAGTAGAAGAGGAGGGAATTAAAACCTGATGGATCACAGGAAAACACACGGCATGAGCAGGGGGTGGGGGGAGACAGGAGAACACACGGGGCTTGTGCGGGGGGTGGGGGGAGACAGGAGAACACATGGGGCATGAGCAGTGGGTGGGGGGAGACAGGAGAACACACAGGGCCTGAGCAGGGGTTGGGGGGAGACAGGAGAACACACGGGGCATGAGCGGGGGGTGGGGGGAGACAGGAGAACACACAGGGCATGAGCAGGGGTTGGGGGGAGACAGGAGAAACACACGGGCATGAGCAGGGGGTGGGGGAGACAGGAGAACACACGGGGCATGAGCGGGGGGTGGGGGGAGACAGGAGAACACACGGGGCATGAGCAGGGGGTGGGGGGAGATAGGAGAACACAGGGGGCATGAGCCCCCTGTGGCACTTCACCCAGCTAGTCAACAAACCCACTCACACATGTGAGTGGGTTTGTTGACTAGCTGGGTGAAGTTCATGTCTCTAAGTGAGGTCTGGAAGGCCTTGGCTTTTTTGTCTTGTTTATCATTAAAACCTAGATTAATGTCTCCAAGTATTATAAACTTGGTATTGGGTTTCAGGAGGGGGGTGAGGAGAACAGGAATATCTAGTTCTTGATGGGTGCTGCTCTTAGGGGCTCTGTAAATGACTAGGATGCTTGGGAGCACCTCTGCTCTTCAACCTGTTTTTAGCAGATATGGGTCTTTTTTTGCAACCATCTGCTTTGGTAAGCCCAATATTAAATGGGAGAAAAATATGTTGGCTCGCCTACGCAGACGATATAGTTCTCCTTGACAGAACATCAATTGGCTTACAACACTTACTCAACAAACTGAACGAGTATGTGGCATTAAACAAACTGACAGTAAATCCGGCTAAATCAAATATTCTGATTTTTAAACATCCGCTTTCAAAAATAAAACGCTTAAACTGGAATATGGGAGGAGAACGGATAAGAACAGTAGAAACCATAAAATACTTGGGATATAACATCTATGCCCATCCAGCAAACCACAAAGCAGAAAGTGAAATCATGGCTAAAGTGACACAATTCACATCACAAATGATCAAATTAAATTATAAATTTTGTAAGTTTTTCATTCTTCCATTGGTACAGTTCTACCTTGCCAAAGTTGTCCCAGTCATTCTGTACGGTCTAGAAGCCAAACCCGATCTTTGGTCCATAAACTGGGAAAATTTTGAGGGCCGCATATGGAAAAAAGCTCTGGGCCTCCCAAACTGTGCCTCCTTAAAAAGTTTGAGATTTGAGCTAGGTCTAAAGTCATTGAACTGTATGGCAGACTGGAAACTCATCTCACTGTCTCGAGAAATAACAACAAGCAAAGATTCGACACTATATGGAGACCTCAGACATGAAACACTGCTAAAGAAATCAACTATCCTCACCCTATTAGAGGCGAAAACATTGGAAAAACTGAAGACTTTAGATACAAACGAAGAGACTTTAGTCCTAAATCCACTCAAAGTGAAAAGAAGATTAGAACAACAGGATTGGATTGAAACAGTAGAGAGAGTAAGAGAAGAACCAATTCAAAATCTATTTCTGAAGGGAGAAAAGAAACTTGGGTGTCTCTCTTACTATCTACTAAAATCCCCAAACAGGAAACTGCGCTCAGACTTTCTTAGAATGAGACTGAATCTTGTCCAGTGTGGGGCTGTTTTGGTAAAGCGCAACCAAGGGGATATAGCAAAAAAACTATGCTCAATCTGTGTCAATCCTGCCAAACAAACATTAAGACATGTTCTAATGGAATGTGAAGGCACATGGCTTCAACGACTAAGACTCTTCAGAGACTTTGTATGGAGAGAGGAAGATATAATCTCAGACTTCCTTTGGGACAGAATTACCTCAGGAAGCAATGCAGCTTTGACGTTTGCAGCCATCCAGGTGATAATAGAAAGCGGACTGATTATTTAGTATGTAAAAGTAAAGGACAAATGTACTTAAAACATAGATCTAATAAAAAAAAACAGAAAAATGACAGGGCTAGTGGAAAACCAGGACATGCATTGTAACTTTTATGTGTTTTTGTTTTTTTACTAAATATCTTGTATTATTTTTGTAAAGGCTTAAGCCAAAACAAATAAAAAAAAAGTAAATGACTAGGATGTTAGTAGTTGTTTTAGAGCTAGCCGTGAGTTTGGCAAGGAGGAGTTTGTAGCCTTCTAGAGGGTCAATTGGGCACATTCTGAGTTGTAGGCTGGATTTTGCTATTATGGCAACCCCACCTCCCTATGCATTGGGTCTGTCGTCCCTTAGAATATTAAAATCTGTTGGTATGGCTAGGTCTAGTAGCGGACCTGAGGCTTGGTGTAGCCAGGTTTCCGTTATTACTAGTAGGTCAAGTTTATGATCGATTATGAGGTCATGGGTCTCAATGGCGTGGACGCTAAGAGATCAAACATTTAGGAGAGCACCCGATAGGCTTTGAACTGGCTCTGGGCCGGGTAGGTGTACTATGCTGTGGGAATAGTGCGCCTTGTGCTGGTGCCATGTTTGGTTTAGCAATTGGATTGCTAAGTGGTGATAGATTGGGTGTAGGGGTTTGTTGAAATGTGGCACTAGGAGAGCGTTTCAATTGCAGATGGGTAGAGCTAGAGGCTTTTGGTGGGTGACTAACGGGGACTAGGTAGCAAGTGCCTGCTTTTTGATTTTGTAAGAAACCTTTACACCTTCTTCCTGCTAAAATGTGTTAATATTGGCTGAATTTAATGAAAGCTGCAAACCTCCAAAACCTCTAAAAAGGAGTGATTGATTTATTGGCAAATAAGAAGGGGGAATTGATACAATCGTAAGGCTTAATAATTGCCTACCGCCTGAAGCCTAATTACGTTAGTCACAGTCAGAGTTAATTGAAAGAGGGATCAGATTCTGCTTTAATCCTTGCTGCTAAAAGTCCAAGCTGCAGAACACACTTTTCTCCACGAGGCAGTTGCACAATCACATTGCAAAGCTCTAGTCTGCAGGTTTTAACATACACCTCCAAGTGCTCTCCTTATGAGAACCAATGCATATAAACTGCCTAAAGCAGCCCTGTCTTGTACCTACTAACTCAGCCTCATTGCTTCCACAGCCTTCTTTTTTGTCCCAGTTCTTACTTCATAAAACATAATTTTAATCCACCCCTTCCCTGTGCTTTGTCATAATCCTGCAGTTACCCAGGGCTCATGCCCCCTGTGTTCTCCTATCTCCCCCCACCCCCTGCTCATGCCCCGTGTGTTCTCCTGTCTCCCCCCACCCCCCGCTCATGCCCCGTGTGTTCTCCTGTCTCCCCCACCCCCTGCTCATGCCCGTGTGTTTCTCCTGTCTCCCCCCAACCCCTGCTCATGCCCTGTGTGTTCTTTTGTTCCGTTCCTCTGGACAGGAATTTGGTGGGGCCTGCTGGGCAGGGTTCCGCATTCAACTTTGGATGCAAATTCCTGTAGCATCAGCAGGGCCAACACTATGGTGTAGGTCAGAAAGTAGAGCCAAGGTGAGTAAGAGCCATTAGTAGTCTGGGCCTTGTCAGACCAGCAGCAGGACTGTGCCAGCGCAACCCATTTCATAACTGACCTGTGCGAGGTTGGGGAGCAGATTTGGCTGATAAATCCACAAGTAGATTGGGTGCAACATGTGAGGCCAAAATTAAAGCACATTCATGTGCAGTGTAATGTGGTGTCTGTACATGCATGGGAAAGAGTGTCTAAGACAAACAGTGGGCCTCATTACGAGTCACCCGGTATGGAAATAACGGTGGCGGTAAACCCGCCACCACTGTTGTTTCCATATCGGGTGATCTCGAGTCCTGCAGGCGGAGGTGTCATTCGCGCCAGGCGGGTTTAACAGCACCCGCCTGCAGGCGGACATGGAAACACTGGCACCATCACGAGATGGTGCCGGTGTTTCCACTTCCCCATTCCCATTGAGTCCTGTTGGACTCAATGGGAATGGGGATTTACCGAATTCTGCCTCTGGAATTCCCGGGTCACCGGGGTCGTAATGCCCCGGTAATTCCAGGAATCACGGAGGCGGAATGGTAATACGAGTCCGGCGGTAACCTGCTGGAATTTCAGGCACGGTTACCGCCGGACTTGTAATGAGGCCCACTTGTGTTACTTGGTTGCTAATCACCGCTTTTGCTTCCAGACTATGCAATCTTGCTGTTTATTCTATTGAAAGGGAAAGAGACGAGCAAAGAGGAGTCCCCTACAAGTCAGAAGAGGTGCCACAGTTCCAGATCTGATGAGAGGCTGAAAGCTCTTGTTCGGATGATGTTTCAAGGGGACAGAATTTTGAAAAGTAGGTGTAAAGAGGAAAGATGGGAGGGCAAGGATGCCAGTTCGCCTCCTTTATTCAGCCACATTTTCTTATCTTTCCCTTTCATAAACAGAGGAGTAGGAATAAGAGAATTCCATGGGAAAGTATTTGGATAAAGAAGAAGTGGACCAAGTATTGCTATATTTGTCAGCTACAATGAGTTTCAGCAAAAAGGCGCTTTCTTGGCCTTCTACAAGCGCTACGGTCAGGCAATTTGTGGAAACTATGAAGAAGGATCTGCTCCTTATTACAGATGTATGGAAGAAGATATACACATGTCACATTTAATGGCACAATTATATTCCATCATGGGTGAAGATGGAAAAGTATGATAGCCCTGGCTGTATATTACCCGCTGTCTGGTATGACGTGTTGACCTTCCATGGCACTCAAAACATCTGTGGTTGGACCTAATGTTGGGTCTAATGGACCGCAAAGTTGCTTCAGCTTTAAAAAAATAATTTTGCTGGGGCCCACAGGTCTTTTTCTCACAGGAACACATGCATTGTGTACTGCCCAGGCTTTCTTGGATGATTTTCAAGTGTCTATACTCTTTTGGAAGAAGGATCAGAAAGAATCTATTTTATATATTTTATTGTTTGCTTGTTAGGTGCTTATACAATAAAAAAATACTGTTTCAGAAGGAGCAGAATGTTCTTCTCTGTTGGTCGAGATGCTTCAGGGTGAATAATTTCTGTATGATTTAGCTTATGACAGTTTTGGGAATGCAGCTAAACAATGGGTACAGCTATGGCAGCAAGAAGCCATGTGCATATCTGAACTGGACCACAGATAGCTCTCAGAAGAACATAACTCTTTGCTTGCCTTTTTAGGGAGCTAGGTTGCTTGGGAACCAGTTGGAGGAAAAAGTGGACCAGGCTCATAAGCAGAAAGAAAGGGCTGGCACACTGAGGAAGAACCAGAGATCACGTTCTCAGTGTTCCCAATGCAACCAGCTCAACAGGGGAAGCTGAATAAGGCAGCCACTTATGGATGGCCATTTTATTGGGAGCAGACCACCCCACAGCCAATCCCAAATCAAAGACTAATCTCCTAAAAGACAAGAGTGCTCAAGACAATGGCAAGTCCCTTCCAGTAGGTAGGAGAATCAGTGCTCTTTAGCCAAGCTATCAGACATTTGAGTGTTACAAGTAGTCAGCAAGGGATACAAAACAGAATTTTCAGAGGGCCTCCCCAGATAGGACTGATGAGTATTCCTGGGCCACAGAAGGTGGAATTGAGGGCTGCGCTTTGCTGAGATTTGGCTTCTTGTCAAAAATAATTCTATCTCCAGAGTTTAAAGAGTCTGCAGCACCAAATGTTTTTAATCCACATAATTCATGGTGGCCAAAACCTTGGGATGTTATCCCATAGTATTGAAACTAAAGGTAGTACACACATGTTTGGTGGACATTCATTTCAAAATGGAAACGCTGCAGAGAATTATTTCCCTAGTCAGTATAGGGTACTTGCTGTTGTACCTGAACTTAGTGAGGCTCACTACCATTTGCCAATTAGGCCATCAGGCAGCAGGTACTATGTGTTCCAGGTCTTGTCATTCGGGCTTAAGTCAGCTCCCTAAGTTTCCACAAATGTCCTGCTGCCCTTGATGGGAGTGCTGCACAAAGAAGATCTGGCAGTGTGTGCCTACCTAGAAGACTGGCTTCTGCTGGGTTCTTCCTGTTTGAGAGAGAATATGGAATATAAAAATCATCCAGTTTGTAGATGATCTTGGCTTGCTGATCAACCGGGATAAGTCTGATCTGGGTCCGACACAGGAACTTCAGTTTATCGGAACAGTATACCGTACAGACTTAGATCGAGTGAACCTTCCACAAGACGTGGTAGTGACCCTGAGGAAAGAAAAGTCCTAGCCTTATGCAATACTCCGGCATCTACAGTGAGGGTCTGGCTTCAGGGCCTTATGGCAGTCTGTGTTTTTGTCACCGGATGGGTTAGAGGTAGGTTACATCTACAGCCATTTTTAGCTCATCTTTGGTTCTAGTCTCAGACATTTATTTATATGGTTTTATTACACTCTGAGATTATGAAGCTTTGAACCCATTGTAAACCAAGCTCAATGATTTACATCAGTGGCATTTGTGATGAGAACCTGTTGAAGGGATTCTCAGACAATCCCCAAGAGCCACTAATCATAATAACTCCTGAGGGGTCGTTTTGAAAGAGGAAATGGCGCAGGATAATAAGACTCCTGCAGAGACATTGAGATAGTGCAACTGGAAGGAGTCATAGCAATTCAAAGGGCTTTGAGGGTGTTCTCCCCACAAACCATGGGAAAGGTGTCTCTTGTAAGGACCAACAATAAGCCCTCACTAGCTTATGTGAACTGATAAGGGGGGTTTGGATTGAGATCCTTTGGGGAGGTGGCATTTGCCCTGGGTCTTTGGGCAGAAGATCACCTATTGTCAATGAGAGCAACACACATTCCAGGGAAGGACAACATATTAGTGGACTCCTCCAGTTAACCTTTCTCATTCTCAGTGAAGTGGGGGATCTCCCTGCAGTTGTTTAACTGGATTCTGAGGAGATAGAAAGTTCCCCTGGTGGACATGTTTTCCTCCTCGAAGGGTAAACAGCTCCTACCTTTTGCTCATAGTCCCAGAGTCGGCAGCTTGCAGAATGGATGCTCTCTCGGTCTGATGGCCCAAATCTCTAGTGTGTGCCTTCTCTCCGATTCCTCTTATTCCCAGTACACTAGGGAAGATATGTAAAAAGGGAGTGGCTGTACTGTTGGTGACCCTATTTTGGCCCAGGAGGACATGGTTCCTGTTGGTTCGACAGATATCATTAGAGCCTATGTAGATTTTCCCTAGCTCCCTGGCCCCATTCAGTAAAGTGTCCCCTTGACTTTAGCCCAGCACTTGCAGTTGGATAGTATGAAATCTGAGTGGGGAGGTCTCAAGTGTCAGGTTTTAGGAAGGGTCTCGAGGTTGATCCAGGGTTTCCAACATCCTACAACACTTGTCTTATTAGAGACACTTGGTACCTTTCTCTTCTGGTATACTATGGAGAGAGTCCCACCCTTATATTGTGGGGAGCCCTATATTACAAAGCTTCTTCAGCAGGATTTTGATTTGGGGCTGGCTGATTCTTCCCTGAGGGTGCAGTGGTTGCAATCTATGTGTATTTTGGGTGGAAGGGTTTTGCCCAAGCCTATGTCCCATTCCCTCTTTACTTCCTAGGATTTTCTTTTGGTCATTAGGGCCTTTCAATATGCTCTGTTTGAGCCTGTAGATTCTACAGATTTGAAGTTTCTGCTTTATACAGTTCGTTTTTTGGGAGCTTTGACATAATCCCAGAGAATAGGGGAATCGTGGAACCAGTTATGTCAACTGCATTTCCTCATGGTGTACCCTGAGGCAAATATTTTTAGATGTGATCCTCCTTTCTGCCCTAAATTTGAGTCATCTTTCCATCTTTCTCAGGAGGTTGTCATTCTTTCCATCTTGGGGGATTTTGCAGAGAAAGGCAGAAGCAGCATGCTACAGTTGGATGCGAGGGAAGTGCTCTTGACATTCCTACAAGGCACAGCAGTCTTCCAAAAATCCAACAGTTTGTTTGTGATCTGTTGTGGTTTGGATGGGGGAAGGCCTTTTAAGTATTCACTAGCAAGTGGTTGAGGGAGACTATAGCCTTGGTATATATATTTCAAGAGGCTCTGTGTCCCCCTGGTATTCAGGATAGGTTACCCAGATGGGTGGCATCATCCTGGTTGGGAGTGATGGGGCTTCACTGCAGTACATATACACAGCTCTGTGGAATGACCCACTGTTATTTGTAAGATATTACAAGTTTTAGTTGTTTTATGCTGGCCTTGAAAGTGGCAAACCCTTGAACAATGTCTTATTTAATAAAGTTGTCTCTGGGTGTGCTGACATCTTTGTTCATGGTTAATTTTTGCTGGACCGGAACAATCCTGGGTCAGTTGTGTTCTTCATGATCTAAGGACTGTGACGAGGAAGAGAGATGTGGAGGAAATGGCCTGATACCTACTGGTAATCTTAATTCTTCCTAGTCCTATCCTTCCTCATCCCAGTAGCTACTCCCTCCTCGACCATTATGAAGCTAGGACACCCCGGCATCTTGGGATTTCAGGTGGAAGCTTGGTAAGTGCAACTATTTATGGCCAAAGGGGTGGAGAGGACAGGAGCGAGTATTTCTTTTTCATTAGATTTATTAGAGTATTACCTGAAAGTAATCGGGCCATGACTCACGTCCTGTGAGTGTTGTTCTCTGTTTGGCCTACTTCCTGGAAGTGTGGACCTTTGATTGGCTTTCACCATTTCATTAATGAAAGGTCTTGCTTCAGTTTACCTCTTATACTCTTTGTGATGACTAAAATTAAGAGATCAGGACGGGAAGGCTGAGTCTTGGGGACTGTGGTCTAGTGTAATTCCTGTGCTTTCCCCACAAAGTCCAGGGGACCCACAGACCAAACATTGTTTTTCTCTCTGCACTCTTTGTCGCCTGGAACATGTAGGTGTACTATAGGCAGACTGCCAATGTTTATGCACAGGAATTATTCAGCAGTATTTTTTAACATCAGTAATATTACAAACATTTTCTTTAGTTCCCATTTAGTTTTCAATGAGGCGTAAAACCAAATCTGACTCACCCCCATTCTAATAAGAAAAGAGTCGATTTGTCCAGAAGAAAACAGAATTCAACTGATGACTCAACTCAAGTCTTAACCCTTACATCCTGAAGGACCAGTCCACTCTCCTTTTTTTTTTCCTGAAACAGTTTTATATACTACCAGCAAAAGTACCCATTCTCCGAACGGGTCCTATAGACAGACATGATAACACTCTCATCAATTGCTGAAAAGAAATGGTCCTGGAGATCGCTGTTCCAATTTGCTTATCGCTTGATGTGCTTTGCCCCCTGAAATAAACTGCACAGAGAAAGGGCACAGGTGGCTGGTTGACATACCCGGGAGCAGACGTTGGGGGGAGGTGAGAGTTGGTGTGCTGCTGCATACTGGTACCTTCTCTGCTCTCTCCCCACCTGTCGCCTTACCCTGGTGTGGTGCAGTTCGTTGTGGCGCATTGTGGTGCAAATATCTCAAACCGTGCATCCTAGGGCCTTGAAACCTGGTTTTCGAGATCCCATAAGGACCTTGCGTTTTGTTCCTCGTGTCAGGACCAGTCCTTCTTAGACCACATTGATATTTCAATGATTTCAGGCAACCGTCTCATGTGTGAAGGTGCTGAAATCCAGGGAAAGAGGTGGGGTGTCCCAATGTTATGTAGTCAGTCTTGTCTGTAGGGTCGTAAAAGGTAACTATGCAAAATGTGGTGCAGATTGGTGAAACGGTGTGGAATTGTGTAAGGAACAACGCTTTGCCAAGTCACAAACCCACAAACAAATTGTGACTTGTGCTGAAATCTGGGGAACGGGGTGGGGTTTCCAAATGTCATGTAGCAAGTAGTGTCCGGTGGTGCAGATTGGTTAAATGGTATGGAATTGTATAAGGAAGAACTCTTTTCCACAAACCCAGCTACCCACACATTTTCACTTTATAAATATAGATTTCATGTTTTGCTTTGATTGCTTGTTTGCACTTTTCAATTGGTTGTTTAGCACAACGCTTATGCCTCACTCTTACCCTGAGAGTTTTTAAAGGTATTTAGAAGTAGTAGTAGCAGCAATGGTATTAGTAATAATAGTGAAGGTAGTAGTACAGCTGTAGTAGAAAAGGGCATTGAAAATAGTGTTACATTCATGTAACTTTCTGAAATACTGAGATCACTTTATTCTCCAAGGTGACATGATAATTTCAGGAGGGACTGGACAGTGGCGCAAAGATGCGTAAAGATTATCACTCCCTACTACTACTTTCAGAAGATGGACGATTAGGCCTAATTCCTTTCCTCCGAAGGGCAAGGGAGTCACACAGCGACAACAGCATCTCCAGAAAAGAGGTTTCTTCACGTCCTCTAGCAGCAACTGGTCCCAAAAACATAACTCTTCAGCTCCAGTCCCTTCAGAGCCTCAGGCTCCAAAACCGTTGTATGTTGACCTCACTACCATATTACGATTCTCCTGTGGGGAAAAACAGGTGATGGCTCGTAGGTTTAGACTTAATCTTGACCTCTGCCATTGTTTTGGGCAACCTTCCAGACTATCGTTCTTCGCCTGCCAAGCCGTTACAAAAGGGGGGGGCAGAATTCCACTCTTCAGAGAACCATGGCATCAAATTGCTATGGATAGATGGCTACTACGATTGGTAGAACAAGGTTATTGTCTGCCTTTCTTCATGAAACTCATCCAACCCCCCTAACTTCCCACCTTTGCTTTACCTCCTCTGAAACTACTCCTATTGGAAGAACTTGCTCAGCGTCTGCTAAAGGTAGTCGTGGAGCTTGTTCCATCACAGGAAGTCAGGAAAGGCTGAAGTCGGCAAAAGTCATAGACATGCCTTTTGATGGAGTGGACCTCTTCGGAAAAAAAGGTTGATGATACCTTGCTAACAAGCAAAATGGATGCCAATACATCAACATCCTTAGTATCGTATGAATACCGGAAGCCTTATCACTCTTTTCAGTACCGATCACTACAGAAGTTTGAATTATCCCTCAGGAGACCTATTTAGATCTAGATCTCAGAAGTATCATGAAAGCCAGAGGCATATAGGCACCTCTCATTCCAAGGGGCAATCAGAAAAACAATAGTGACTTTCTGCACCAGTCACCCCCACACTACAGCACCCCAGTGTGGGGTTCCTGTCTATCTGTGTTCAGAAATGGCAGAATACAACCCCAGTGGCAACACAGTTACAGAGGAAAAGCCTTCATGTTTACCCATCTGGGCAAATAGCTGATCTAGGAACTGACTCAACAAGTCAAGTGGACCCCCTGGGATTTTCAATCATCTAAGCATCCTTCCAAGCCCATAGTCTTTTTAGGGGTCCTTTTGGCCACTTTAAAATTAAAATGTCAGACAACAGAACTCAAGGTCATCTCCACCAAGGTAACTTTTCTCAGCAAACAAACTGAGATATTGGCGCACAGCTATATATCCCTGCTAGGAATGCTTTCCTTCTGTATATCCCTTCTATGCAACTGCCATTTACACATGCCACCATTGTAAGACTAGCTGGAGGCTCGATGGAAGCAGATCATGAAGAAATCGGACAACTCCATATTCCTTACCGTGGATGTGAAGAAGGTGGCAACAGCAGCTTAATCTCCTCAAGGGATCCCTATTCACAGATCTATGTTTCTCGATAACAGTCCCTAGGAGGCGGGGAGACTCATCTAGAGATTCTTCACACCCAGGGTCTTTGGACCATGAAAGAGAGATCGCTGGACAATAATGTGTTGGAGCTCAGAGCAGTGGATTGGACACCGAGATCTTTTCTTCCTCAGCTCAGAGGGAAAGGGTACAATTATTTATAGACAACACTGCATCAATGTTTTATATGCAAACACAAGGGGAAACCTTGATCATGGGCTTTATCTGCCAAAGCCAAGAAACTGTGGATATGGGTTCTCAATAAAAAAAATAAAAATGGACTCCATTTTATCTGCCGGTGTACAAATCACAATGGCAGATTACCTTAGCAAAGACCTTTCCCTGTGTCACATATGGAAGACGAAACAAGACCAAGTATATGTTATCTTCAGTAATAGGGTAACACCTGATTTGGTCCTTTTTGCAACTCACAAATGATACGTTTTTGCCAGTAAGTTTTACCAGAAGGGTAGTTCAAGGGAAGCATTTTCCTTTCCATGGAAAAACAAATCCGTGTATGCTTTCCCCTTTGCCGCTAATCCTGAGTTTCCTACACTAGGTAAAATGTGAGGAATGCAAGATGATACTAATTACTTTAGCATGGGCCCATTAGTATTGGTTCTCTGACCTCCTTCGGTTACTTCAAAAGGAACCTATCACTCTTCAGCCAACTCAGGACGTGCTCTCCCGACATAAAGGAAAGATTCCCCACCATGATCCTCACTCCTTAAGCCTCAGGGCAGGGAATTCAGAAATGTCAATGTATCCCAGGAATGCATGGACACCTTAGCAGCAGCCAGAGCTCCATCCACGAAGGTGGGTTATTACAGGAAGTGGAAAACTTTTTATGGTATAATCATTTCTATCTCTCTCCTTTTAACTGTAAATCCCCACAAGCTTCTTCCATAGCTACACATTTAACTCACAATGGGTGTTCTTCCTTTAGACTTCAATTGGCAGAAATATCACAATACACTAAAAAGCCTCAAGACTCTTCTCGTTGGTCACAAAGGCTTATACAACAATGTATTTCCTATTGGAGTTCAGAGCTGGTAGGGACGATACAATTCACAGTTGTGGTATATCGGAACGTGCCTGTTTGTATATTTCCTTACTGCACATTAATCCTGAGATCTGGAAAAACAATCGTTGTTTTTCTGAATGTGCATGTACACTTTAAATTAAGATCATGAGTGCTCACAAGCTCCACAAAATGCAAACTATCCTCTTATGTTCCCTTACATAGAATAAACAAATCATCAATTTATCTTATCCACATAACTATTGTTATTCCATTGATAATTCATGTTGTTCAAAATATATTTGTCCTCCCTAAAACACCACCAATAAGTTGGCATAAGATGGGGCAAACTGTGTCCCTATAAATGTACTTTATATCTGCTGAACGTACTGACCATCAAATGAGAAGTAATTATTTCTCAGCACAAACCGAATCCTTTTAATCAACACATGTCGGAGCTGTAACAAACTGAGTAGACGGTTTCCTAAAAATACTGTACTACCATAATACCGTGTTCATGATCAATGACTGTGCAGTTATGCAATAACAGAATAAAAACATCTTCCTGCGGTACTTCATCTAATCTATTAGGGTTGCTTCCGTATCCTTGACATAAGATTGCCGTGTGTAACATGTGGTAATTAAAAATAGTCTATAAAAGTGGAACATGGCTCAGTGACTGAACCTATGGAACTACTAATAGTACGAACCAGGGGGCGACATAATGAGGTATGCGTTTTTGGCAGTAAATAAGACACTGGGACAATGGAGAATTTGAGTGCAAGTAATTGATATTCCTCTTTGGAGATGATTACAAAATCCTCCCAGTAATTCTGTTTGGTTGCTAAGGCTTCATTTATTTCAGCAGTGGGGATTTTATAGCAATTAATGTCATGCAGCTAATATAACATTCTTTTGTATAATCCTTAATTACGCATAACACTATATTGCCCCATTTGCCTCAGGGTTTCAAGACTATATTCTTATCATTCATAATGGAAGTTAGGGCAGCACTTTCACTGAATGTTAAAATTTCACACCTTATAATGTATTGATTACTATTGATTCTTCCCAGATCTTCTTTCGACACATTTTTTTGTCCTAAAACCACAGTCTAAAGAAAGATGTCTGTTTAATCCCAAGGAACCTGCAAGGGGAGTTCTACATCAGTTGTAGCCTGTAATAATGTTTCCATGCATCAAATAGCCTCTGCCTTTCATATGCTGACATCGCTCAGGGGAGTAGACTTGTAAGAGCACTGTGAATTACCATGAGACAAAAACCAATAAAGTCTCAGTTTCCTAGTGAATGAATAAACATGTATACAAGCAATAGTATTGTTAAGGCTACATCAAACTTTTCATAGGAAAATGCAACACTGCTCTCCCCTATACCTTTTCAACCTGTAGATGGATTTGGTAAATCTGTGCTAGGCTAGTCAAATCATTGCACTGATTCAAACGTTGTATGTAGTTAGAAAATAAGTGTGTTTTCACTTTCTTAGAATGAATTTATGGAAAATGAATTTTGTGACACAATTTCTCAAAATTGTCCACTTGCATTTTTGAGATTTTTGGCATACTAAGAAAAAAGTAGAAAAACGCATTCTCTGAAACCGCTTATAACCAAGAATAAAATACTGACTGCCAGTCGTTAACATAATTGTTTTTAAATTATAGTACGTACACTATTGAGAAGGGTAAAATTTGTCCTACTAATTTAACAAACCTACAATACAGACAACATATTTGCTAGATAAAATGGATTACAGCATCAAATAGGTTCACACCATTTATCTTCATGAAATATGGCAAGCAACTGATCTTGCCCGCTCGGATCAAGCATGCCAAGTTTGGCAAAAATCAATACACAGGTGAAAAAGGTACAAGGAGTTGAAAAATAATCTTTTCTTCAGTTTCTTAAAATGGGGTTCTGCACAGGGAAAATTCATTTTGTGAAAACAATTCCTTGTCTACTTCGAATTTCGAGATTTTTGGCATATATGATATGAAATGGCATTTATAATGCGCCTGTACACAAGTGTTTCTAGGCGCGACAAGACAAGGAGTGGGAAATAGGGGGAGAACAAAACAACGCTCTTACTAGGCCTTGTGTCATTCAGATCGCGCACGTGCAGGGAAGTGGAAGGGGGGAAGTGCAGGTAACTCAATAAGTGCAGCCAGCGAGTGGCTCATAAGTGCAGAGAGAAGGGGCCGTACGGTTGCAGATACAGACCATAAGTGCTGGGGGGGAGCCCGGAGGCAGTACGAGGGCAACTGGACATGCCGGAGCCTGGACCCGAGTTCAGATGGGTAGCCAGGTGACCGGTGCGTGTGGCAGTCGGGACATCAGCAGGGGAGAGGAAGAGAGAAAGTGGAAGCGAAAAGGAAGGTCTTGTGGGATGTATTGACCCACTCTGCTATGCTATGCGGCATCACCCTGCCAGTTATGGGGAAAGAAACAGCAACAATGGTGGCAAAACCCTTGTGCGCGCCAAAAACCTACAAAAACCTACAAAAAAACTGTGTGCTTCAGCACACAAAAAGAGGAATGCACAACCTGCCCCCCATGTTGCATGTGCGGTGGAATAGAGCACACACTGCACAAATGTGCCAGTGGGCTCCATGACCAGCAAACAGAGTGCAGAGAGAAAAGCAGCACTTTGCAAGCGAAACCCCAAAATGTGCCTACAAATGACATTTGCTTTGTTGCCAAAAACTCCAAAATGCCCATAACACAACACTTCTCAACATTCAAAATCTTGCCTGGTGCTAAAACTCATCTATCTAATGAAACATTGTGACACATACAAAGTCTGTGAACTGACAGCCTATGCCAAAATCTGGGTGCAGTACCCGGGGATACCTGAATGACAGCTGATGAGTACTGATGATACTTTAAAAGTGACCTAAAACTAAAATGTCTGCTGGATTAGCAAACATAAACCGGATTGTTGCCAAAACGGAATACAGATTTTAGTTATGTTTTTTCCCAAAGATTTTAAGGCCAAGAAAGAAATGTCTTTATATTTGATGTAACAAATGTGGTTTTGGCTGGATTTAAGAAGTTAATTAGCTTGGCTGAGTCACAAGAACTGGAAAAGCAGGTTTCTTTCCTAAGGAGGGCCTTACTCTCAGCAGAAAGTCACGGGGAGGTGATAATTGCGGGATAGAACTGAATGTTGTCTATGGAAATGGAAGGAACAATGACAAGCTTTTCAGCCCAGGAAACTGGAAGTGTGAAGGGGGTCGTAAACGGCCTCTGGAAGAAACAAACAAGGAGGGGGATGCCCCTGGACTCTCAGGAGAGATAAAGGGGTGGAGCCAAGTGACCATCTGCTGTTAAGAATGAACAATTAACAATTCTTAAAAGACTCATAACTTGCTATTCAAAATGGTGAAAAATATAAAAAGGACAGAGTTGTTAATTTAATTTCTGGCTGCACGTTTTAAGAGGCGGCAAAACCGTGTCACATGTTCTGGACAGGAATGGCAGTATATGTGGTTTTATGTAAACTGTTTTAATGTTAGAATTGTGAAAATGTACACACCCATCCCTATGTTAAACACACACATTTGTGTCATAGCAAAAAGGACAACATTCTGTAGAAAGTTGATACAAGATCCCACAGCTACAGGATTTTGAGCAGCAGATGCCACATAACATATGACATCTTCGAGTGTGATTTGTCTAAAGGTGACCAATGTAGAAATGTACATTTAGTATCAAATCCGATTGTGAGACCAGTGGCTAAAGGGAGGTTTCTAAAGGTTGTAAAGCAAACCATAAAATGTGACATCAGTTGGCCTTGATCCAATCACTCAAATTGCAAGGCAGAGATGAAGTGTGGTCCTATCCCTGATCACAGGGGAAAGCTTAGCTAAGCCGACCCACACCCCCTTTTTAATGTCATTCTATAGCATAAATAGAGACAGCTGACAACACATAGGGACTCACTGATCCAGCCACTTTCCTGATTCTGGCGAAGCACTATGATCCAGCATTCTACATCCAGCTTTAATATTCTTCCAGATCCAGATGCCAAATCTCTTGCCAGCAATAGAGAACCATTGATTTCCAGCAAGGCCCAAATCCTCAAATGTATTCTCTCCACCCAGTATAGCGCTGTGTGGTGTGAGAAGGCCTTTTGAACCAGTATCCTGAAATCCTCTGGCTTGCCACCACTAGGCTTGCCTGAGGAACTCGCTATCCAGCGGATTAAAATACCCACAGACTAGGAGGGCATATCCTGTGCAAATCCGGCAACTGGCCTCGCTGATCCAGTACCGTGCCTGATGTGCTGTCTTTCCTAGACCAGACCCCATCCATGACCAGAACTGGCGGTTCATTTAAAAAAGACTTACCATGTGAGTATTAATAGGAAGAATTGTGGCCCATAGTATATTTGCATTGTCTTATCCCTATTTCAAACCCGTCCTATCTTTCATTCAGAACCAGTATTGTTAGGAGTATATTTGCATTGTCTTATCCCTATCTCAAACCCATCCTATCTTTCCTTCAGAACCAGTATTGTTAGAACTATCTTTGCGCTGACCCTTTTCTCATCTGAAAAAGTCGAGTTTCCTTAGCAGGCGGGTCACCCTGATCAAGTGACTGTAAGATCCCTGTGTGGTATTCGCTTTTTCATAGTCATCCTCTAGTGTAAGCAAACACATTTGTCATTTTCAAAAGTGCATTTCTGTTTTCCATTCTTGCGCCTATCTCGCGAAAACAACCTTTACTAAAACCTCTATCACTCCCTCAGTTTTTGTGATAGAAACGAACTTTCAACTCCTACTTGTACCTAACATCCATAGCTATCCATAGAACCTTCATAAAAACAGTTTCTCCCGTTATCACGAATATCGCGCATGGAAAAGTCTGCTGCGATTTTAAAAATCTGAAAGGTTTACATGTGTAAAATGGCTTTAGACTGCTTCCGACTTGGACCTTAAGATTTCAAATGCTTTCTGCTGACTAAATAATTGCTTGTGATTGTTTGCACCTATTCAAAGCAGCTCACATAAGAATTTAGAACAATTTCAGTATTTTTGACCACATTTGGTGTTTTTGACCAGTAATTTCTAAAGACAATTTAAAAGCCATGCTGACAGCTGAAAAGTCAATTCCGTTTTTCTCTTGTGTTTACTGGGGGAAGCTGGGACTGATATTTTGGTTGTTTTGGGCCTGAATACCTGCTCTCTCCTCACATCTACTTAATTGCCTATTGGGGGGGTTGAGGGGTGTTGCAGGGGGAACCTCTAACCATAGCGCCATCTGTCCAAACCAACACAAAAGTGTTATTTTCTGTGCTGCATCTGTTTTGTTCCTTACTTATTCCTAGTGTATTAAAGATATTGGGCCTCATTACGACCCTGGCGGTCCCGTAATGAACGGTGCCGGTACGGGACCGGCAACGTTCATTATGGGATGCCTGATTACCAGGTCCCCTAGCGGGACCTGGAACAGATGTCTGGTAAAACCAGACGTCCTTTCCGGGTCCCGCGAGGGGACCAAGGAGCTAATAACGGGCCCGTTATTAGCTCCCTCCCATTCCCATTGAGCCCTATTGGGGCTCAAATGGGAATGGGGAATGGTTCTGTGCATGAGGAATTACCAGGTCCTCCAAGGTCGGAATGACCCGGCAATTCCTCATTCACAGACCCCAGTATTGGAGCCCGGTATGGAGGCAGCCATGGCGCTAATAGCACCATGGATACCTTCATACTCGTAATGAGACCCATTATCCTGTGTTCTGTCACCCCATTGGTGATTGTTGTTTATCTATTAAAACATATTGTGATTACATTTTAAATACATAAATAAATATTTACCTTTGCAAACTAGCCTGATTCCTGGTTCAGTGTGACCGGGGGGGTCTCAGGAGAAGGGTGTGATATGAGTGGTATATCGTTCAGAATATTGAACTTATAGACAAAAATAAATAAGGGTTTCAGTTGTGCACTACATGCTGGGCTTTGACTTGGGTGTGTGCCGGATTGAAATCAATTACAGTCTTGAGTTGCTTCCGGAACCGGAGGTGGTTCTGCTCAAGTTTGAGAGGGAGGCTGTTCTAGAGGGAGGCCCCAGCCGAAGAGAGAAATCTACCACCAACTCTCTGCTTGGAAAAACATCTGTCCCTCAGAGAATTGGAAGTGGATGAGCGGAGAGCTCGAGAAGGGAGAAGTTTTGGAGGAGAGAGTTGGAGGTAGTGCGGTCCCAGTCCCCAGAAAATCCTTGTGGACGATGCAAAGGGTCTTGAACTTGATCCTTGCCGCCACAGCAAGCCAGTGAAGAGTTTTCAGAGCTGGAGAGAGACGATCCCTGAGCTTGAGGCCAAGGACAAGCCTCGCAGTCCTGTTCTGGATGAGTTGAAGAAGTCAGAGAGTAGAGGCAGGCAGATTTAAGGTATGTTCACTTTACCTTAAAGTTGTGCATGGTTTGAACTTTTTAAAAATCCCATCTGCGGGGGGCGTGGCTTGGAGCACCACGGATGAGGCTGCTCCCTTGAGGCCAGCCGGATGAAGCCTGCCGTATTCCCCTGAAAATGCAGCTTCCTGCACCTCCAAAGGCACCCTAATTGCCTCCGGGGCCGTCGGAACCTCTTGGGCACAAACGGGCCGAAGATGGGTGCCTAACGTGCGTCCGGGACGCGGCTGCACCGACATTTACGGCCGGAGCGAGACGGCTGCCTGGAGCCAAGATGGCCACCGCCACCGGGCCCCGAGCGCGGGCGCAACAGCAAAGGTGCCGGAGTAGCACCCAGCGGTTGGCGACATCCATGGAGCGGACTGCCGCTGCCCCGAATGCCGGATTTACTGCGGCCCCGGAGGATCACTTGGCGCCGGCCCCGCACTAGCCCTGTGAGGGAGCCTCCCGCACAGCGTCTTGTGCGGCTCTAGCACATTGGGCTGATCTCCCGCTGCCGGACCTGCTCCGACCTGACACACCTGGGAGCGTCTCCCCTCCAGGACGGGGAGGGAGAGAGCTCCGACTCCGCTACTGCAGCGCCAGACATGCATCCAGCTCCTGGGGAGCCCCGGCCCACCATCATCCGGGCCCCTTTCCTCCCCGGGGACGCGGAGGCCCTGCACCGCCCACCGCCTCTCTGACTACGCCGAGCCCCGTCCTGGACTGACGCCCGTGCCCCTGGGTTCAGAGGCGCTTGGGCCCACCTCCACTGGTAGCATCATACTCTGCTTCCTCTCAACGGCCCTGAGGTCCCCTCGCCGCCATCACTGCAACAGTTCCTGCTGTGCTCCTGTGGGGCCGGATTTGCCCCACCAAACATCACCGCCGCAGTGAGTATCCACGGCCTCCCTACACCACTCGCATCAGGCGCAACAGAGGGCGGCCTCGGCCATTCGGGGAGTCTACCTCTCCCGGCCCGAATGGCTGGGGCCCCGTAGCTGGCTCCGGAGGCCCTACAAGACCCGTACACCCTTCTTCCTGGGGCGCCCGGCCCATTCCCTTGCCGTCTATCTCCTAAACTAGTGCCAGAGGGACCTTCACCACCGCAACCCAGCGCTAATGCTCTCCGCCCCAAAGAAGCGCCTCCAAAGCAAAGCACAGACTCGCCGCCTCATTTTAATCTCCACGTCAAGTCTAAACACCATGACTAAACAAACAAAAACATCCAAAAACGCAGACATAGCTACCATGTTGACGGCCCCAGACAGGGGGAAGAAGCCCGATCTCACCGGGCCCACATCCCCGAGCCATCAGAAGGAGGGCGACCCCCCAGCCACCAGGGGCGATCTACTAGCATTCATGGCGGACATTAAGGCCGAATTTAGAGCATGCATGACAGAACTCTCCATCCAACTTGGAGCAAACCAACAACAGGGTCACACGGTGGAGGAGAGACTGGGGGCAGTCGAAGACCACTCGCAGGACCAGGCAACAACGCTGGGCGAAATCCAACAATCAGTCAGGGCCCTTCAGGATAGATTCAAGATCCTGGAGTTCAAGCAAGAGGATTTGGAGAATAGGGCCCGTCGCGACAACCTCCGGATCCGAGGTGTTCCGACCTCGGTCGCGGACAAAAACTGGCTAAATATGTGGGGGAATTCTTCCAGGCCCTCCTCCCGGACCTGGATGAGTCTCTACTGTTGCTGGACCGCACCCACAGACTGCGCCCACGACGGGGGGTAGAATCTGAGTCCCCCCCAGATGTTATCTCCAGGGTCCACTTCCATTCCACAAAGGAGGCCATTTCCGCCATCAGTCGCTCAAAGGATGAGCTCACCTTTATGGGCTCCCCCCTCCAGATTTACCAAGATCTCTCGCTCCTAACCCTTCAGAAGAGGAAAGCATTGCGACCCCTGGCCCTCTTCCTGCAGGAACGCCAGATTCGATACAGATGGCTCTTTCCGACAGCCCTGCAATTTTCATATAACGGGACCCTGTGAAGAATTGCCCATCTGGAAGATGCCAGCAGGATCATGCACCCCTCCTCCCCCGAAGAGGCCGCCCCGATTTCCTCAGAGGAGACAAGTACTCAGGAGCCCACTCCTGCCCCACAACCCAGACGCTCTGCCTGGTCGAAGGCCTCCCGAGGCAACAGGAAGAGGTAGCAATCATACCGGCCCTTCGTAAGGTACAAGTGCCACTCATTCATCCTCGGGGCACGCCGCCCTTCCACAACAAATTGCCTTTCATAACGGTGCCAGGGTTTTTCATGACCCAATACGGCGGGCTTCACTCACGGCCCATGCCCAGTCCAAGGTTCCTTCCACCTCATGTCCTTGGAAATCCAAGTTACACCAATGTCAATTGGCCCTGTTGGCCAGGGGTCCGGCTGCATATGCAATGCTGCCCACCCCGCCGGTTACAAAATTGGCCCCCCTTTGGGGGCCCTTGTTAAAACCTCAAGAGCAGGACAACCCATTTTCAGCCCGCACCTATGGCGTCCGATGGTGATCTGACCCCCGGCCCCCTCCCGCCGGCCCACCCCTGGAGGGGACACAGGCCCCTGAGCACCAGACTTTGCGCTGCCTTTCCCTAAACGTCAACGGGCTAAATGCCCCCCCGAAACGCAAATCGATTCTGCAAAAGCTACAAGATGAGGGGGCCGGAGTGGCCCTGCTGCAGGAAACCCACCTCCTCCCAGCGGACTTTGGGCGCCTTCACTCACTCCTATTCCCGCTTCAATACTTCGCTTCAGGGGGAACCAAGAAGGGGGGCACGGCAATCCTCTTCGGGAAAGACCTACACCCCCAGATTTTGGACTCAATCTCATGCCCGGAAGGCCGCTTTGTAGCGGTTAAATGCATCCTGATGGGGGACCTCTTCACATTTGTTTCAGTCTACGCCCCCAACTCAGGCCAAGCGGACTTCTATGATGCTCTGGGCGCCTCCCTTACTGGTTTCACGGAGGGCCAAACAGTGATAGGGGGAGACTTCAATGGGGTGCCGGATCCCACCAAGGACAATTCCCACCCCCCACTATGGGAGACTTCACACTTGCCCTCAGCCTCCTGCACCTATTCAGAACCCTAGATGTGATAGATGCTTGGCGGGTGCTCCATCCGACCGAAGTGACTTTTCCTTCTTTTCCCATGTTCACCGCACGTTCTCAAGGATCGACCTCCTCTTAACTTCGCCCCAGACCCTCACATTCGCAAATGAGGTTTCCATCGGCCTGAGAATCCTGTCAGACCATGCACCAGTAATAATGGAACTCAGAATCCACAACCCTGGAGCCAACCCTGCACGCAGATGGTCACTCTACGACCCGCTCCTTAACAACATGCGGGTCAGGGACGGAATCGCATCTACTATCAAAAACTTCCTCGAGGAGAATCCCGTCACAGACACTTCCCTAGCTAATAATTGGGATGCCATGAAGGCTGTGATTAGGGGAGCCTTGATAGCGCAGGGGGCGGCCTTTCATCGGAACCGCCGACAAACGCGGCTAGCCCTCAAGGAGGAACTACAAGAAGCAGAGGAGGCGCAGAAGAGGAAGGGGTGGTCTCCCAAATCGCAACGGGCGCTCTGCACAGCTCGCAAAAAACTTGAAGCCCACTACGCGGAGCACACCGCACAACTAATGGCTAGGACCCGACAACTGTACTACGCCAAGAACAATAAAGTTAACAAATTCCTTGTAGCCAAATTGGCCAAGGCAAGGCGTTCCAATACGATTGCGGGGCTACGCGACCCAACCGGGAGGATGCACTACTCCGAGCAGGAGAAACTACAGCTGGCCGTTGACCATATCACCCAAGTAATGACTGAGCCCCCACGAGATCGGGCTGCACAGCAGGAATACCTGCACGGAGCGGCCTTGCCTCAGCTGCCCGCCGCAATGAAGGAGAGTCTGGAGGCCCCAATCACCGCCGAGGAGATCGACGAAGTTATCAAGACTCTAAAAGCGCGGGCTCCTGACCCGGACGGCTTCTCCCAAAGATTTTACAAAATCTTCAAGCTACAACTAATCCCCACCATGGTGCTACTCTTCAACTCGTTCAAGGATACAGGCACGGTGACCCCTTCCATCCAGGAATCCACGACAATTCTTCTCCCCAACCCAGGGAACGACCCAAGAGACCCAGCCTCATATAGACCGATCGCTCTGTTGAACATAGACGCCAACCTCTACTCGAAGATTCTGGCCAATAGCTTATCACACATTCTCCCAACTATAATTCACCCTGACCAAACGGGCTTCATCCGGAACAGTGCTGCGGGGGATAACATCAGGCGTACCCTGAACCTGGTCGAAATAGCCCACCGGCGTTCCCAGGGCCTCGCGCTGATGGCCCTCGATGCCACCAAAGCTTTTGATAGTCGATTGGTCATTTATGGAACTCACTTTGGTAGCCTTTGGCTTTGGCCCCACCATCCGAGCCATGATATTGGCCAACTATAAATCACCCAGGACCCTCCTAATGATCAATGGTGCCCTATCTATTCCAATCCCTATGACCTGAGGGACGAGGCAGGGCTGCCCGCTGTCGCCCCTTCTCTTTGCGCTAACTATGGAGTCCTTCGCTCAGAGAGTCAGACAGAATGGGCTCATCAGAGGCCCTCAAGTAGGACCATCCCAACACAAGATTGCGTTGTACGCTGATGACGTTCTCCTATCGCTCTCAGACCCCATCAAATCGGCAGAGCAAGCCCTGGGCGAATTGGCAAACTTTGGGAAGGTCACCGGCTTTGCAGTCAACTTCGCTAAATCGGAGGCCCTGGGCGTCGGCCTCCAGCACAAAGAACGGGAGGCCCTGTCTAGGCTGTGCCCTATCGCCTGGAAGAAACAATCTATTCCCTACTTGGGAGTCCACATCACGGCGGTCCCACGGGACACATACCAGGGCAACTTTCCCAAACTGTTTCGGGAACTGGAGGGGAACCTGAAGCGCTGGGCCACTCAGGAGATTTCGCTAATGGGACGGATCACGGCAGCCAAGATGAACCTACTCCAGAGATTCCTCTACGCGTGTTCCTCCCTTGCAGTGGCGATCCCGAACTCAGCACTTCAGGATCTACAAAGGAAAATGTCGAAATTCATTTGGAAAGGTAAAAAAGCCAGAATCCCTCACAAGACACTTACAGATAACGGCAGACTAGGAGGGATGGGGGTCCCCGACCTGCGGGCTTATAGGGCCGCAGCACAGTTGGCTCACGTCCGGGCCTGGCAGATACTCTCAAACCGCCCTAGATGGGTAGAACTGGAACAGGCACAGCTTCCGCTCCCCCTCATTTTCCTCCCACATGTTCAACCCGCCCAGAGAAAGCACTGGGCCAACCTCCTACTGACTACCAAGCACACCCTAGCCTCCTGGGACTGGGCTCTGAAACAAAAGGGAATCATGAAAGGCCATGGCCCCCTCTCCCCAATCTTCCTCAACCCAAATTTTACACCAGGGATGCACCCACGTAATTTCTGGAACTGGATAGAAGGCGGCCTCGAAACACTGGAGCAACTATATGTGGGGAACGCCCCCCGCACCTTTGAACAATGTAAGGCTGAGTTCCGGCTCCAGGAAAAGGACAGGTTCACCTATTGCCAACTCTGTCACTGGGGCTCGCAGCCTCAGACCCTCCGGGCTGCCACGCGGCCGCTCACTGCCCTAGAATTAACGCTCAAGGACCTCCCGACCCGGGGCAGGATCTCCTCCCTGTATAGACGCTTCCTGGGAGACTTCTTAATCTCCATAACCCGGTGCATGGCCCAATGGGAGGCCGATCTGGGCCACCCGATCGATGACCAGACCTGGGTGGATAATTGGACACGCAGCCACGCCGCCTCAACCTACATCACCAATAAGGAATGTGCATATAAGCTCATGCAGCGCTGGTATTTTGACCCCCTCAGACTACACCACATGAATCCGCGACTGAACCCTGCCTGCTGGAGGGGATGCTCTCAGCCTGGTTCCTTTTTCCACATGTGGTGGTCGTGCTTGAAGATTTGGCGATTCTGGGAGCAATGTTTGGAGAGGATTGTGCAAATTACTGGGCGGACTCTCCCCCTGACGCCCGAAACGGTACTGTTGGGGGTCCCAATCCCTGGTTCCTATCCCCGCTCAGGGAACAGCGCAAAACTAATAACGCAATGCCTCTTGGCAGGCAAAACAGTGCTGGCCCGCTTCTGGAAGTCGCCAGACGGCCCGTGCATAGGCCACTGGTGGGGCAAACTATGGGACATCCTAATTGCGGAAAAAGTGACCGCAGCAAGAGTGGGGGTGCTACACTGCTTCTACAATGTCTGGGCCCCAGTGTTGGACTATGATCAGCGTTACCCCGCTTTGGCATTTAAACCGCTTAACGCACGATGGACCCTGAAAGTATTGGAACCTACCTGAGCAGTGGGAGCTGCAGTCGCGCCCGAGGAATGTGGAAGCCGGGAGAGAACTGCAAGGGGTTGGAGTGGGGGGGGGCGATGGGGTTTGTTTTGTAGTTGAAACATAAAGGGTGTGTTCGTTACGCAATGTATTTGTTAATTTGTCCTGCCTTGATTTAAAATAAATATATTTAAAAAAAAAAAATCCCATCTGCCAGACTTTATATATCAACTTGTGAAAAAGTGACATTTAGCTATATTTTTCGACTGTACATAGCTACACACGACATTTGCCATACTAGGAAAAGAATATAATTGCACATCTCCCCACACTGACCATAGCCAGGCATAGCATAGCATACTGCATACCAGTCCTAATAAACAAGCTCCACAAATTGTACAACACACACAGTATTGAGAAGATTAAAGTGCATCATATTATTAATTTAACAAACAGATAATGGGCCTCATTCCAAGTGTGGCGGTATGGAAATAAGGGTGTTGGTCGCACCCATTCCGGACCACCACACTCCAACTCTACCTTCCGGGGCTGTTGCGCGTGGCAGGTCTTGTAGGTGGAGCTGTCAGGGAAGCACCGTTAGCATGCTTGCGTGTCCCCATTCCCATTGAGTCCTATTGGACACCATGGGAATGGGGACTTACACTTTCCGCCGCCTGATATCCTGGGCCGCTGGGACTTGTAATGTCCCGGTGGCACTGGGATTTCGTGTGGAGGAAACGGTCTTACGAGTTTGGTGGCAACCCACCAGTAGCACCGGCGGGTTACCGCCGAACTCGTAATTAGGCCCAATGTGCTTGCTAGATCAATTTGAATTCCAGCATCAAATAGGTTCACACCATCACCACAACAAAAATGTACATCATTTGGCTGAATATTATGGTGTTCAATCTGTGTGTGTGTGTGTGTGTGTGTGTATGTGTGTGTGTGTGTGTGTGTGCGCGTATAAATTTGAGGGTGTTATGTTTGAAGTCATTTAATAAGAGGTGATTGTGGGAGTATGTTATGAGATCATTTAAAATAAGGTCTAACTGTGGGTGAATGTTAGGAAGCCAATTAGTATAAGGTGCGTTTTATAGAGGTATATTTATTCAATATAAGGTAAATAATACACCATAATGTGGTCTGTTTTAAGATGTAATGAATGAGGCATTCCAGCCATGTATAGAGAGCCTTAACCCGTGTTATTGGCCCACATGTGAGTTATGACCCTGAGGCAAAGCCGAGGGTGAATAACGAGGGTAAGATATAATAAGACCTGTTGCAGCGCTCGTCCCCAAATGCCATTAGCACCCAGGGCAGGGGGAGCAGCCAATCAGGCTCCTTGGATCGCAGGGTGAAACTGCTAATCTCAGCCTGCATTCCATGGAATCCGATGGCAGCTATCCCTGCCCCACACCACCATCTTCTCCCCAACCCGTCTTCCCTGCATTTTTTAAAGTTAAAGTAACCCAAACCCCCTCCCCAGCCCCACTTACCTGATTGATTCGCCCTGTCTCCCTTTGCCAGCCGCCATGGAGCCCCTCCTTCCAGCTCTGTTGTGGCCATCTTAGTATAGTATTTTGTTTCAATGAACAGGACGCTTGCACGGCGTCCCATTGATGCAAACAAAATACAATGCCCCTGATATCCCCGAGTTACCGGATTGGCAACCCAAGGTCTTATAGCATTAACACCCTCTTCGGCGGGCAGGATCAGGTGTTAACACCATATTATAGCATGGATCAATAACAAAAACAAGGTATAAACATGTTACAAACAAAGGAAACAGTTGGAGAAGTTGCTCAGAACCTTGCCGTGATCATTCTTCTGGTGGAATGTTGGCTAGGGGAGGCACTGAACATTGAGGCAAAATGCTGGATTAAAGACATCAAGGTTTGTAAACGTAGTTAAGCTCCTCTGTAAATCCACAGTTCGCAATGGCCAGGCCAATATTCCAATGTTATAATGTCTTTCTGTTGCGCTACTGCTGATGTCAAATTTTGTTCTTGTCATTTAGGAGGGTGAGATAAGGTTCAACAATGTCGGTTTTAATGTTGGATTTATTTTATGTTATGTTTACTGGTAATGTTTTTTTTAGGTTTAATTATATGTTAAACATTAATGATTATATGTGCTATGTTTGCAGGCTTTACTATATGGTAAGATAACAACTGAAACGTTTAAAATAAATAGTTTTTGTCAATTACATGTTTCTACTTATAAAATATTGATTATTTACTGTTTAATACTGTGTTTTTGTCCTGTCTTTTCTTTTAGCTGCTAATACATAGCTCTGTCCAAATTATGTAGTGCTTTTTATAAGAATATACAAGCTATGCAAAGTATATTGTTGGACTCACTATATGAGGGTATAACAAGTATTATTCTTTGACTTCATTTTCTCTTGCTTATTTTTGTATCTTGTTATTCTTTACAGTGAATGTGGGTGAGGATTGTAGTGTAAGAAATATTTGTGTTGAGAGAATGCATGTGTATTAATTTATTTGGGTTACGCAGTGACTAGATGAGTGTATGAGTATTTTACAGTCTAATTTCCTTTTTTGGTATACCATGGTTTGCTTGTTAGATGGAATTTTATTTTTCTATACTTTAGTACGCAAATAAATGAGTAACAAAGTAGGGTATGTTATAACTTAATTATTATACATGAGTTTGAGTAATGATGTTTTACAGTAACCTAGAGTAATTACACCCTAGTACCTATTTTATGAGCAATTCTGTTTATTATTAGCCAAGAAGTTTAGAAAGAATTAATTTTGTACAGTAACCTACTACAACATTGTTGAGCTGTCCCATGTAGGCATAATGCCTCACACTTTTTGTTTTCATATTTTTATTAAAAATATTTACTAAAATGCTAAATACTATTTACAAATCATTGTTTTATTAGTTTGTCATTATGTTCCATGCTCATGTTTTAAATTATTGCAACTTATTTGTATTTATTGTTTTCATATTGTTCAACATTGTAAAATGTAGTAAATTTGTTTATTCCTGTGCTTGTTTTTAGTTAACACTGAATGGCTCTTTGAAGTTATATAGTGCGTGCATTATTTAAGTTCCATGGGAGTCTTTCTTAAATGGTTATGCTATCATCATTGCAATCGTGTGATGCAGAATTGTTGCTTATGTATATACATTTTATTCATATTTATATTTAACTAGCCTAAGTACCCGGCTTCACCCAGGATGTCCATTCTCCGATTTATTTTCATACTCTGCCGAAAAAGATGAATAAATTGTGTTGTTTGCCACAAAAGTAAAATGCAATAAATGCTAATTAATTGAACACCAAATTTTCATTCATCTCCGATTTAAATTAATATTCTAAGTCCCTTTCTGGTTGCCATCAAATGGCCTCAAACGACTTTACGTTCAGCTCCTTAAAATCACTATGCCCATTTCCTAAGTCGAGTTTCCTTGCCTCCCCCATCAAATTTAATATGGGACATGTAGGGTTTGTTATAGCCTTTAAATAAAGGATCAACTTCTCTTGAGGGCTCTTGATGGCTTGACTTACCAAGGAGATTAGCCTTAGTTCTAGTCTAATTATCTCCATTGGAACAGACTGTGACAAGCGCAATAATTTCCTCCAGAATATTTCCTCCAAAACATTTCAGCCACTGATAGTCCTTAGGTGCTAGTGCCTCTATAGCATATAGAATTGCCAGACCTAAACTTTGCTTGTGTAATAGAATGATGCCTTCCAATCTGTAACCAGCTGTCAGCGCGGTAAGCTGACTAGCTTTTCTGCTTTTGGTGGCAATCATTTCAGTGTAGTTTTTAGATGCACTGTAAGGAATTCCTAAGTATGTATACATTTCCACATATCCTGTTTGTTCTTCCATCAGAGTAATCTTGTGTCCATGGCTCGATTTTCTGGTGAAACGCATGATTTTTGCTTTGTCCATATTTATTAATATATCTTTTTTTTTAGCATACATCCTTCACATTTCTCAACATTCCCATATACATGTGGTCTAGCAAAATGATGTTGGCTACATACGACAGGCATGTGACGTGCACCTGACCAATCATTGAAGGGTAATTTTAAACCATCTGGAGATAGAGGGAAAATCAGACACACTTAAAATAAAGAGCATAGGGGCCAGCCTACAACTCTGTTTTACTCCTTTGTAGGAATATGAGCAGTGTAGGCCTCTCTGCTGCTAAGCCTCATTTGTACATAGGTCTTTTCATGCAGTAGTTTCAACATACATAATAGCCTTTCTGAACACTTTTGTTTCCCCATAATATGTGTGATGTCTGAACCTGCCCTAAATCCAGTCTGGAAGATGCCCAATAAATGTGCTGATTCACCCCATGAATGCAGCTCTTGCAAGACTAAAATGGCACAGATCTTACTAGTTATGTCAAGCATGAATAGCAATCTGTAATTAGACACTGTACATAATATAGCAACCACTATTTGTGGAATTGCCATGAAACTATATGATTGCTTGTTTGTTGTAGTTTGTTCCAGAAGTTGAAACTTGATTATGTGTGCAATTTGTAATTAATATATGTGGTTGCACTCCATTGGCCTAATAATGCAATAAAAGTGTTTATGGTTTATTGTATTGAAATGGAATTGTAATTTCTGAGTATGTCTAGTGACAGTGTTTCTGTGTACAGTGAAAATGGCCAAGGAGGAGGGTGTGGCCCAATGCCAGTCCGTAGTGGTAGTGCAACAAAATCTGTTAGAATGTGTCTAATGTGGGTGTTTTATGGCACACAATTTTAGGCTTTAAGCCGCAGGCCATTGTAGAACTTGTAATGGATCAAATATAGCAACCTAGGATATATGCAATGGAACAACTTTGTAGAGGCTGATGAGGAGTGTCAAAATTTCTTTCATAGAGAGGCATCACCAGTGTCATGTAGTTTGTGATTACTACAATATTGTTGGATTAACTCTTTGTTGAAATAAGATGTGCAATTACCTGTCTGAGTTGAACGCTATGGAGTTTGCATATTTTTTAAGAAGTGGAATGTACAAGTACATGTCCCTCCTTGTGACAGTGATTTTGGATAAGGTTCCAGTGGCAATGGGGGCTTGGGGTTCTGGAAGTCTGTCATCAGGTCGGGGTGGATCGTTCCGATATCTGCATCATACTGCATTATCTGTTCTGATAACAGAAAATGCAAAGATAATATTATTGTAAATATGCTAGTGATGTTTATTGTATTTTGTTTTGTTAAAACACTGAAGGCATTTCTGAATTTGTAATTTTGTTTTTATTGAGATATGTTGTGATCTTTTTTGTTAATCAAAATCGATTTGATTATCTCCCTGTGTAATTGGTCCTCTTCAGCTGTCAGCAGGTTTTGTACTGGGTGTGACTATACTTGGGCACGGCAACACACCCTGACGCTTGTTCGAAGAAAAGCAGATATGTATTCATGCTGTGCATTGGTGCAATTTGTAATGCTAGGAGGGTGGCATCCACATTATTGGAGAAGGGAGTTTGAAGAAAGTTAGTTGGATGTGTCTGGAGGAGGATACGTTGCTCAGATTTCCCTTCCTTCGCAGAGTGTGTTTTAGTTAGTTTGATATGAAGAAGCTTTGTATTCAATTTTTGTTCTATTCGGAATGTGTGTGTAATTACTGGATGAACAAGGAAGTATTTGTACTGGGAGAAATCAGTTTGCACAATGGCAATGTAAGTAAATCAGTGCACGAAAAGTGTATGTTATGTGTAATGATAATATGTGCATGTTTACTGTTGATTTTAAAAGGTTAGATAATTCAATTACATTTTTTGCACAACAGTATTAGCACTATGGAAACAATAATATCTGTTTTGCAGGTTCACTTTCAAAGCTTTTAGGATAGGGGACTACAATGGGTGTTGTTTGTTTGTTTGTATCAATATATCAGCTTTGGGACCAGAAGCTGATCATTTGTATGTGTTTTGATGCTTTTAAGACACTGGGTTGTGAATGTATCCTGCTAGTCTGAAATGAAGACCGTTCATTCATGTTTGCCGAATAAAGTAATTTCAATGCATTTATCGATGATAGGATTATGCGTGTACGAGGTTTCTTTGTGTTTTTCAGAAAATGTGATTCATGTTTCATTATGTATTTTTTTATATACATTGGATATTTATATATCTGTGTAGTTTATCTGCTCCATAGAGCCCAAATGTTGACCATGTGTTCATGCTTTCATTCTGTCATAAAAGTGGATGTTGTAGTGGGAGTTATTTATACAACTGAATCTGTTCGTGTGGGTTGAGAAAGTTACCTTTTTTTAGTATGTTTGTAATGATATTTCCAGAATGAATTCAATGATGGCGTGGCTATGAAGAGTTAGCTTTCTATGCATTACTAGTGTAATGAAAATTCTTTATTTATTTGTAAATGTATTGGATATGTATAGGTGTTGACTTTCTCTGCTTCATAGAGTCCAAATATTGGCAGTGTGCCATTGTTTTTGCTTTTATGACAGTGGGTGGTCTGGGAGGTGTTACATGTACCACCATATGTTCTGTTGGAGAGAAAACAATATTTTTTTTATGTGTTTCTTATGAAGACTTTGTAGTGAATTATATGATGGTGGCACTACATGGCTATAAGGGATTTAGTGTGCACATTTTTAATAGTTTGATTGATATTTGTTCATTTATTAGTACATCAATTGGATACATGTAATCATTGACTTTGTTTTCGTTGTATTTATTTTTTGTAGGTTTCTATAAGACATCAATTGTGGGTGGTAGATGATTAGTGGATATATTGGGTAGATGAATACCTATTGAAACGTGGCACGAACTTCAATTTGGATTTGTCTAATGTGGATATTTTATGGCACAGATACTGAGGCACTAAGTCAGAGGCCATTTTAAAACTGTAATGGATAAAGTACCAAGTGACAGAGTGGTTCCTGATGTGGCTCCTACATGTTTGATAGCAACCTCGGATATATGAAAGATAATACCTTGTTCAGATTCATGAGCAGGGACTGAACTTCCTTCCTGAAGAGGGATCCACAAAGTCATCAGGTTTCTGTGACGATATTGCTTTGTAAAAATGCATGTTTATGGCAAGTATCCAGTGTACAGACAAAGCGGAACATTAATAAATGTGTCCGAATCCTGAAGTGGATGGAGTTCACCTGAAAGAACATTTTCTAAATAATATTATGTGCTTTTTTAAAGTGGTTTTTATATCCGTGTAACATAGAACGCAATACATTTTTCAGTAATCTTATTTATGAAACGGTTTTTAAAACCATTTTGGTAAATCTTTCAGTATTTTTCTTGAGGTTTTAAATTATATGTCATGTACATGTGGTTTACTGGAATATTTTAATCTGTTTTGCAGGTGCGTGTGAGAATAGTTTTATTGTGGTTTATGGAAGGTTCTTGGATCCACTCATATGTCTTGTAAAATGGGTATGGTTTGAATGTAATGCTAGATGGTAGTACCTTAATTTGATATGTTTGGAGAAGGGCTCATTGTGAAAACTTATAGAGTGTTTTTAACTTCGTATTGCAGGGAGTGGGTGCATTCCATGTTGGTGTGAAAGACCTTTATCGCATGAATGGCAGACAACGATTGGGAATGATGTTTCAAGACTAATAGATTTTATGCATTTCGGCTGCTGCACTTGAGGACACACCATCTCCTGGTAAACACCCAATCTTTAGTGCATTTGATTGTTCCCCAGTGTCTGGGGGCTCCATTGCCCCATCCACACTGGCTCCGAGACCCCTCTTTAGCCATCCTCTCCCAACCCCTCTGCCCACCCATTCCTACTCCCTATTGGCCCGTGATCGCACCATGTCATCAGGGAGAGAGAAGAGTATCGGAGAGCTCTTCTGTGCTGTCTGTGGACCGGGGCTCCCATTCCGCCTGCCGCCCTCGAGGACACACCATCTTGTGTTAAGCATTCGATCTTGAGTGAAATCTGTTGTACCCCCATTGTTTGGGGACTCCATTTTCCCATTCACACTGGCTCCTCCATTTTCCCATTCACACTGACTCCCAGACCCCTCTAACTTCTCTCCTCTGCCCACCCAATGTTCTTCCCTATTGGTCCGTCATCGCACCACATGATCAGGAAGAGCTGGGAGTATCAGAGAGCTCTTCCCTGCTGTCCGTGGACCGGGCCTCCCATTTCACCTGCTGCACTCGAGGAAACACCATCTCGTGGTAAGCACCTGATACTGAATGCAATCTGTTGTTCCCCAGTGTTTGCGGACTCAATTTTCCCACCACACTGGCTCCCAGACCCCTCTTTATGATATGATATATGATAAGTCATTTATAACGTGCATGTACACAAGTGTTTCTAGGTGTGACAAGACAAGGAAAGGAAGACAGAGGGAGGACAAATCAAAGGCCTTGTGTCATTCAGATTGTGCAAGTGGGATAGAGCAGGGTGCAGCAGGCAGAAGGGGAAGTGCAAGGGAGTGGGAAGGTGAAAGTGCAATTAGGGCTGCATTGCTCAGTAAGTGCAGCAAGGGCAGTGTGACTCAGAGTAAGTGCAAGGAGGCGGGGACTGTAGGGTTACCAGTACAGCTCCTAATTACGCAGTAAGCCCAGAGGCAGTGCATGGGCGACTGGTCGTGGAGGAGCCTGGTACCCAGTGAGACTCTGAGGGTAGCCAGGCCACCAGTCAGCACAGCAGACAGGTAGGTCAGTAGGGGAGAGAGAGAGAGAAAGCAGAGGAGAAAAGGAAAGTCTTGAGCTGCTTCTGGAACTCCAGGTGGTCCGGCACATGTTTGAGAGGGGCAGGGAGGCCATTCCAGAGGGAGGCACCAGCAGAGGAGAGAGATCTACTCCCCACTCTCTTCCTGGAGAAGCGTCTGACCCTCAGAGAGTTAGAGGTGGCTGCGCAAAGGGCTTGAACTTCCTTTCAACCTCCCCTCGGCTCACCCACTGTTACTCCCTATTGGTCCATGATTGCACCACGTGATGAGGAAGAGCCGCATTTCACCAGCCCTGCCAGGGCAGCCTTGCCCAGGTCACCGGCCAAGGGCCATAGGCAAAGGGCACCTCTACCACCTGTTTGCACCTGTTCGCCCTGGGCAATCTACAAAGCTGTCTACTGTGACAACCAGGTAAGTTGGCAGGAATTGGGAAACCCAGCCACTACGTCACTCCTACCATTCCATTCTTACCATTGTGTGTAATCGTGCTGCTCCCCAAAGCTATCAAAGTTAGCCACAGCATTCAAGTGAGCCAGTGTGTTAAAACTAGGCGTAAAGCCACTGTACCTAAGTTAGCTGAATTTTAGAGGACTGCCACTGTATTGAATTTAGCGGAACTTTAGAGTATAGCCACTGTATTGACGTTCGCTGAACTTTGCATTATAGCCACCATATTGAAGTTAGCTGAATTCTAGAGGACAGCCACTGTTTTGAGGTTGGCTGAAATTTGCAGTATAGCTACTGTATTGACGTTAGCTGAACTTTAGAGTATACCACTGTATTGAAGTTAGGTGAATTTTAGAATATAGCCACTGTACCAAAATAAGCACAATTTTAGAGGATGGTCACTGCATTGAATTTAGTTGAATTTCAGACTATAACCACTGTACTGAAGTTAACTGAATTTTAGGGTAAAGCCACTGTATTGAAGTTGGTTCTATGCTCTTTTACTGGCAGGTTTTTCCGATATGTCTTTTACAAGTATTTTTCATTGAAAAACGCATATATTTAAAAAATAAAATATTTGGGGGTTCACACCCCAAGCTCCCCCTTCCATATTATTTAATCCCTAACCTCTTTATCCTTTTTATTCCCTTACTGGCCCCCTGCTTTATTTTTCTGAGTTTTTTCAATGAATATTTTTCATTAAACAACTCATCGGAAACAAAACTGGTGGCAAAACAACTGTATATCATTGAAGTTAGTTTAATTCTGCACTCTGAAGGTAGCCACTGAGTGTCCCCCTAAAATCTGCAACAGTGATTAAAACTTGGTGAGCTCGGAAGCTAGCCATTGTATCGAACCCAGGTGCCCTCTGAAGTTTGCCAATTTATTACCACTGCTTTAACACTTGCTGCACTCTGAATTTAGACATCATGTTGAATCCATGTGCCTGCTAAAATATACAACTGTGGTTAAATCTTGCTATGCTCTGAATTTTGCCATTTATTTATTATTTTTTTTAATTTCTTTATTGGTTATTTGTTAGGCGCTTATACAAGTAGCAAAAACAGTTTCAAAGCACCCACAGGGCAACAGGGTGGGGACAGGGGAAGGTAGACAATGAATTTCAACAAAGATAACTATACCTTGTGAGTGTTCAGAACGTGCAAGGGTGGGGAGTGGTAAGCGATTGGTGCTGTGGTGCTCATGGAGAAGTGCTCGGGGTGAAGTGCTTAAGAAGAGAAAAACATAAGTGCCATCTCCCATGGGAGCCTAAGTAAGTGCAGTGAAAAAGACAGCGGCTGGGATGAGAGATGGGAAGGGTCAGAGCCCAGAGCATACATAAGGGCCCTGCACATCAGTAACGCTTCTGTATGATTAGCAGGGAAGAGAGGAGAAGGAAGATGTAAAGAGAACGGTCTTGAGGCTTTTTTGCGGAACTTAAGGAGGTCCTAATCAAGTCGCAGAGGGAGAGGGAGGCTATGCCACATAAGGGAGCCCACCGAAGAAAATGATCAACCACCAGCTCTCTGTTTAGCAGACCATTTCACACGCAGGGAGTTGGTGCCAGAGGAACGCAGAGGACTAGAAGGGGAGTATTTGGTCAGGAAGCGTTGAAGATAGAGTGGTCCCCGGCCCAGATAGCCTTGTGGATGATGCAGAGGGATTTGAATTTAAACCGTGCTGAGACCGAGAGCCAGTGAAGGCTTTGTAGGGCAGGAGAGATGCCGTCCGTGGGCTTGCGGCCAAGGATAAATCTTGCTGCCCTGTTTTGGGTTAGCTGGAGGGGTCGCAGGGTGGACGAAGGAAGAGTAAGGAAGAGGCTATTGCAATAGTCTTGTCTGGAGAGGACCAGAGCATGGGTAACATTGAGTCTCTGGAGGAAGGTGAGGAAGGGTAGAGTTCCCTTGAGAAGGAAGAGCTGAAAGTGGGACTTCTTGACCATGTCCTGAATATGAGGGATGAAGTAAAGGGAGGAGTTGAAGATGACTCAGAGATTCCTGGCTTCAGAAGAGGAGTCAAGGGGGGAGCCCATGGAGAAAGGCCCGAGTGAAGGGAAGAAGTAGGGTGCAGGGGACCCAATAGGGAGAATCTCTGTTGTGCTGGCATTCAGGCAGCGGTCATTAGCAGTGCACCAGGCCTGGATGGCAGAGAGGCAGTCTGGGATGAAGGAAGGTGCAAGGGCGTCAGTAGGAAGTGTGAAGAAGAGTTATCTTTTTCTCTACCTATGGTGTCCCCCAGGGGTCTAACCTCTTTCCCTGACTGTTCAACCTATACCTAGCACGTCTTGCCCACCGCATTGCCGCTCTCTGCCCCAACTTTCAGTGCTATGCGGATGACACTCAGCTCATTTTCAGGCTACCTTCCGCCACCTCTTCTCCGTCTCTTGTCTCTGACTGTCTGCTATACAGGAGTGGTGTGCCACCAATGACCTCTGCCTTAATGCCAGTAAGACTGAGATTCTCCTCATTGGCACACCCACTCCCTCCTTTCCTGCCGCTCTCTTGCCGGCCTCTCTTGGCCCTCCTCCTGCTAAAAATCTCAGAGTCATCTTTGACTCCACACTCTCCTTCTCTCCTCACCTCTCTGATGTCTCTAAGAAGTCACACTACCAGCTGCACCTGCACCCCCTCAGAGGTATTATACCTTTCCTCTCCTTCCCCCAGAAGCTCAATGTCTCCAGAGCTCTGGTTCTCTCTAGGCAGGACTACTGCAACATCCTCTTTCTAAATCTGCGTCCCTCTGCTCTCCGCCCTCTGCAACTCATCCAGAACAGGACTGCAAGACGTGTCCTTGGCCTCAAGCCCATGGATCGTATCTCTCATGGACTGAAATCTCTGCACTGGCTCCCAGTGGCTGCGAGGATCAAGTTCAACACCCTCTGCATTGTCCAAAAGGCCTTCTGGAGCCCGGGGCCTCAATCCCTTCAACTCTCTCTTCCTAAATATCTTCCTTCTTGAGCTCTTCGCTCATCCGCCTCCAACTCCCTCAGGGTCTTCTCCAAGCAACAAGTTGGTGGTAGATCTCTTTCTTCGGCTGGTGCTTCCCTCTAGAACAGCCTCCTTGCCTCCCTGAAACTTGAGGAGAACCATGTCTGGTTCTGGAATCTCCTCAAAACCTTTCTCTTTGTTTCTGCCTTTTGTCCTCCTCTCCCCTGCTGACCTCCAAGCTGAAACATAATCTGCACTGGTTAGCTGGCCACCCTCTGATCCCAGGCCCAGGTCCCTCCCCAACCAGTCACACACCTGCACTGCCTGCCTGGCATCCCTCGCACTTGGGGACTGTTTCTGTATCCCTTCAGTCCCAGTACCAGCACTTGACACCTGATGTCTGCACTCACCTTTGCACTTGCCGCCTGATGGCCGTTACTTTTACTTATTGTTATTATTCTATTCCCATGGACTGCACTGTCCCTTCCCCCTGCCCCGTACTTTCCCCCTTGTCCCAACCCATACATTTGTGTGATCTGAATGACACCTGCCTATTATGATCATTGTCTGTCCTCCCTTTGTTCACCCTCCCTTGCCTCATCGCGCCTTGAAACACTTGTGTATAGGCGCGTTATAAATGCCATATCATATCATATCAGTTCTGTGTTGTCAGTGTAGCAATGGATGTTGGGGGAGAAGGAGAAAATGAGGAGTGCTAGCAGAGAAAGGTATGTGTTATAGAGCCAGGGTGAAATAATGGAGCCCTGGGGGACGCCACAGGTGGAGGTGTAAGTAGGGGAGGAGAAAGAGTCCAGAATGATTTTGGGGGAACGGTCAGTTAGGATGGAGGTATGCCAGTCCATTGCGTGCTCTGAGAAACCAAGGGTATCCTGGAGACTTTTTATGAGGAGGGAATGGTTCACTGTCTCAAATGCAGAAGAGAGATAAAGGCGGATGAGGTCAGCAGGGGAGTTGGAATCCAGGGATGCAAGCAGTTCTTCACAGTTGTTCATAAGAGCAGGTTCCGTGCCTCTGGATGCTCGGAATCCAGACTGGTGGTCGTGTAGACCTCCAACAAGTTCTGTATGAGAGTTGAGTTGGGGGAGGGACAACATCTTGAGCAGTTTCCCCAGGAAGGGGGTGATGGAAATGGGGCGGTAGTTGGCTGAGCTGGAGGGATCTGCAGAAGGTTTTTTAAGGCGGAGTGCTTGAGGGAGGATGGAAAAGAACCAGCAGCAAAGGAGTGGCTGTAGAGATCAGCAAGAGCAGGGGCGAGAGAGGAGATGTTGTCCTTGATGGTTCTAGAAGAGCATGGGGCAACCTGTATGAAAGAGACCTTCATGGAGTTGACAACTCTGGTGACTTCTTCTGGGTAGACAGGAGTGAAGGAGAAGGAGGGTGAGAGGCAGGAGGGGGTGGACAGGATAGGTTGGGTTGGAGGATTGCGTGGTGACCAGGATGTTCAGCATGTCCTGGCTTTTATTAATTATGTGAGAGGCGATCGCATTGCAAAGGTCCTGGGAAGGAGTAGGGTCAGAAGATACTGCGGATGGCTTGGCAAGTCCCCTGTAGATTTTGAAGAGTTCAGCTGTGTTGTTAGATGCATTGGAAACTCGTGCCTGAATATGGGCTCTTTTTTTGGCATGGATGGAGAGTCTGTAGTGTCTGTGGATCTGGCGTCAGGCCAGTTTGTCAGGGGCTGAGCCTGAAGTCTGCCATTTCTGTTCAGCAGCCCTGCACGTACGCTTTGGACAGATAGAGGTTGCTGAGGGCAGAATCAGTGGTATAGTCTGGGTTGGGTTAGGTGGGCAAGGGGGAATGAAGGTGGAAGAGAAGGCAGCAGCTGACACTTGTTTCATCGGACGGATGTTCATGAACAAGGTTGGTAGAGCTTTATCAGCTTTATGAGGACTTGTCACAGGGCTATTGGAACCCAGATGAGAGGTGGAGGTCAGACCAGGAGAGGGTGGTGACCAGGGGAGAAGAGAGAGTGAGGTTGGAGTGGATGATGGCATCTAGCGTGTGTGTCCATCAGAATGGGTTGGGCCAGAGGGAAGAATGGAGAGGGATAGGGATGAGCAGAGGTCATTGAAGAGGGTGGTTGCTGTTTAAGGAGAGTCTAGGTGGAAGTTGAAGTCACCTAGTATAGCAGGTTGGAGGTGGTAGAGAGTAGGGAGATACAGAAGTCTGCCCACTCAGAGAGAAACAGAGAAGGAGTGCCTGGGGCTTCCATCAGAAGTGATGGAGCAGAAGAGGTGCAAGGGGGAGAGGCAGGGGAAGGAAATTGATGAGAGAAGGAAGGATTTGGTCAAAGAGAGGAGGTTGGTCTGAGGGCCTTGAACCAGGACTGTGCCCGTGAGATAGACATTGATGCAGCAGCGAGATGAGAAGAATCCTGTAAGTAGGACTGCCACCATTAATGGATGTGGGAGAGTAAGGTGGGAGGGTGGCAGTGAGGTGAGAGGTCCATGGGTCAGGAGATGGGACATAGAAGAAGATGTCAGTGAAGATTTCTCTTGAGGATGCACTGACATAGGTGTCTGCAATTGGGAGACCAGGGTTTTGCAGCAAGAATGCCCTTTTTATGTTTTTTCCATCCATATTTTCTGAGAGAGGGAGGATAGGTGATGGTGTAGCAGTTTGAGTAGATTGGGGAGATGGATAGTGCCATCTCAGAGATAGAGGAGGTAGTGAGAGGCAGAGAGAAGCGAGAGGGGTTGGGGGTGGGGGTTGGATTGCTACAATGAACAGTTCGGAACCTGATACACAGTTGACCAAGTGGGTGTTAAGAGTATAAACAAAAACATTGTAGGGTGAAGGCACACCTAAATTTGATTTTTACACTAACAGACAAATGCAATGCAGGATGATGGCACACATAAATTCGATTTTTAAACTAACAGACAAAATGCAAAGCAGGGTGAAGGCACACATAAATTCAATTTTTAAAACTAACAGACAAATGCAAAGCAGGATGAAGGCACACATAAATTCAATTTTTAAAACTAACAGACACATTCAATGCAGAATGACACAAGGAATTGCAGCACAGCAGTACAAATATGGGGACAGTGGAAATGTAGATCAGGGAGTGAAAGCAGAGTAAGGTATTACGGTATCAGGTAATAATATCCCTATTTCTGAGGCTTGTGGAATCTGCTTAGATCACATGCTGTGCATAGGCCGACATCTAGTGGAAGCTGCGGAGTATTACAGTTTGTTTTTTCGAAACTCAAAAATGGGCGTCGACACAGGGCGTGCCAGTAATACTATCCCTAGTGTGACATCCACTGTACCCATGATCCCTCACGCGTCTAGGACCGATAGGCCGACATCTAGTGGAAGCTGCGGAGTATTACAGTTTGTTTTTTCGAAAATCAAAATGGGTGCCGACACAGGGCGTGCCAGTAATACTATCCCTAGTGTGACGTCCACTGTACCCATGGTCCCTCACGCGTCTAGGACCCTCAGATTGTATTTTTTCTGACATGAGGTAGCATGAGGAGTAGCGTGAGTACAGATTATCCAAGCAGATAGATAGAAAGATAAGACTACAAGCATCCATGCGCCTTCTCTCAGAGGGGAGGAAGGGCAGGTTGCTTGTAAATCTAAGCAGATACAAGCATCAGAAATATGATTACAGTGAGTAATCTATCCCTTCTGAGGCTTGTGGAATCTGCTTAGATCACATGCTGTGCATAGGCCGACATCTAGTGGAAGCTGCAACCGTCGAGAGCTGCACGACAGACTTGGGCCTAGGAAGGCCTCTGACCTCTGCCCGGGCTTGGATGGCCTCTGGCCTCAACCCCTACAAGTAGGGAGAGTGGGGGGTGGTACATACTCAACACTCTATATATATAGATACATTTTCTAATATATTCCTACACACACTAGCCCGCTGCCACAGGGTGCGTATGAAGGGTACCCCTTTCCAATTTTGCCCTAAGTGCAACCGCAAGTACCCTTGGGTTGACAGACACTCTACCTGTAACCTCTGCTTGCCAAGGGACCACCCGGAGGTGAACTGCAGAGCGTGTAGTCGGTTTAAACCGAAGACGCTAAAGGAGCATTCGATCAAACATTGGGCCCACCACTCCAGGCAACATGAGGCCATGGAAGCGGAGGGCGCCTTCAGTGATGGCAGCGATGCCATCCTATCGGACAGCGAGGGCAAAGTGGCGTTGAGAGACAGCCAAGCGTAAGTCCCCGACCTTGGAAGGTTGTCCGGCAGGGCAGCTATGGGGAACACCCCCGGCGACACAAGCGCTACCCACAACACATCCACTAAGCACTCGAAGTCCAACCGAGACTCGGCGCGCGCCTCGAGTTCTCGGAGAGAGGCACGCAGAGAACGGTCCACCGAATCAGTGTCCTCTGGGCGTTCTCGATCAAGATTGCTGCATGACACCAGGCAACCATCCACTGTTGCCAAGAGTGCCTCGCTCTCTAAAGTAATGGAGGTTCGATCGTCGGGAGACGAAGACGACCACCATCCCCAGGCCGCACTCCAGGAGTCGGCGTCAGCAGAACGCGTAACGGCTGCTCCCGTGCCCCGACCTCCACTCGCTAAGGAAAGGGACACTACCCCCAAATCTCGACACCAGACGTCAAAGAGCGTCGAAAAGGCGTAAACACCGGGGAAGCACTCTTCCAGTCACGGGGAGGGGGGAAAACAGCAGAAAAAGCATTCTTAGCCTTCATCTGCACCACAGACACATAAGGACAAGTCACAATTTCTGAAAAAATATCCAAGACCCCTGCACAAGGCCATAGGTGCAGTCAGGATATAGCATGGAAACACTCCCAGGAGAGAGTAATCCCCAGCTCTAAATAATGGTCAAGTGAGGATATAGACAGAGTTATGTCTAGAATGTCATCCCTAGCAGACTTCTATGCCAAAAATTCACAACACTTCCTCGCCTATACCCCTTATGGGGCAACCCCCTCAGGGTCTAAGGACCTGCAACCCCCTGGTAAAAAACCTCAAGTTGAGGCGCCAACGCAAAGTAGGTCTTCTGACCTTTACCACTTTCAGCCATACTCTCAATATGATGAGGATCCATAATTTAACGAGGATCCAGAATTGGCCACGTTGGACGTCCATACTGGAGTGGATTACTATGGGGATGACGAGGGCCAAGAGGAGGACGAAGATGACACAGAAGTCTACAGACAAGGAACCTCCGGTTACCGACTCTCCTGTCGACAACCAACCTCTCCTAAATGAGGTTTTATCTAGAGCGGCTGAACACTTCTGCATAGATACACAGGGAGCACAGGAGGAGAGGGCCTTTGCCGAGGAACTAGTGTGAGAGAAGAGACCTGTTGCCCAGGCCATCCCTATTCTCAAGTCAATACAAAGGAGAATAGATCCTTCCCTTCTCAATCCCATTCTCACTAGGGTAGTAAACCCCAGGATTGAAAAACTGTTCAGGGCAGCCCAATCAGACCCACTCTACATAAGGGGGCAACTGAAGCCAGACTCCCTGGTAGTGACTAATACCCGAAAGAGGGCGGGAACACCCTTATCATTGTCTGAAGCTCCCCCGACAAGGAGAGCAAGAAGATCTATGGTTTGGGAAGGAAGGTAGCCTCCACTTCCGCCTACCAGGCAAGGATTGCCAACTCCGCCACAACTGCCATCAGTGGGAAGAAGTTGCGGCGCTCATTGACTCTGCCCCGGAACCTTTAAAAAGCCAGTTGGCGCAGGTTGCGTCGGAGGGAAGAGCCGTGTCCGGTTGCATCCTTAAGGTAACCTTTGATGTCGCAATAACGCCGGCAGACTGCTAGCAGAGAGCACTGTTAACAAAAGACATGCTTGGTTAAGACAATCTGGGTTTAAACCCGAGACACAAGCATCTTTGCTAGACAAACCGGTGGAGCACAATCTACTGTTTGGTAAGGCAGTAGAGGACGTCTTAAAAAATGCGAAAGATGAATATGAGACTCTCAAATCCCTGGGCCAGTTAACTAACAAACCCCCCAATCAAAGAGGGAATGGCAATTTTTGTCGCCCACGCGGCCAAAACTCACAAAGAGGCTCCAACTATTCCCAAGGGCAGGGTACACCATGGAATAACAACAACCAGCAGTCTACCCAAGGTTATGGCAGGGGTAACAAGAGGGGACGTGGTAAGGGTAGAGGCAGCCCCAACAGAGGCGGCGGCACGCCTCCCGCAAATCAGTGACGTTCCGTTCAGGGTCCCTTCTCACGCATCCCCAGTAGGGGGACGCATTTCCAACTTCACCCAAGCTTGGGAAGGGACCACATCAGACAGATGGGTGCTGTCCACAGTGTCCGCAGGATACTGCATAGAACTGTTAGAGCGTCGCCGAAACCACCCTCCACATCAAAAAGTACATTCATTAGACCACCAGAAGATCCTCCTCGAAGAGATCGCCAATCTTCTAGCAAGGGACGCAATAGAACTTGTCCCGAGACACCAGGAAAACAAGGGTATTTATTCAACTTATTTCCTTGTGCCAAAAAAAGATTTGACAATGCGCCCAGTATTGGACTTACGGCCTGCAAACGGGTATGTCAAGCCCCAAAAGTTTCGCATAACTACTCTCCAAGAGGTAATCCCCCTCCTAAAAAAGGTGGATTACATGGCAACATTGGACATGAAAGATGCCTATTTTCATATTTCCATGTTCACAGCGCACAGAACATTCTTGCGCTTCAAGGTGGACAGTCAGCACTACCAGTTCAAGGTACTGCCCTTCGGTATAGCCTCGGCTCCAAGGGTATCCCCCAAGGTACTGGAGGTGGCGGCGGCACACCTACGCAGGGAGGCAATCCCAGTGTACCCTTACTTGGACGACTGGCTCATCACGGGGGAGACCCCAGTAATTTGCAGATCAAATATTCAAAGAACTATCGACCTCCTCTTCGAATTGGGTTTCTCCATAAACGAGAAAAAGTCAAGTCTGGTGCCAAGCACCTCCAAACAGTTCCTAGAAGCTGTCCTAAACACACAAGAAGGGTTGGCCTTACCATTAGAGGAAAGAATTCAGAATCTAATGCTGCAAATTCCGCTATATCAAGCCAGTCGCCAGATAACAGTGCGCAAAGCGATGCGTTTGCTGGGCATGATGGCGTCATGTATTTACCTGGTTCCCCACGTGCGCCTGCACATGCGTCCCATGCAAGAATGGTTGGCGAAACAGTGGTCTCAGGCAAGTGGTCAGTGGGACGATCTAGTGGTCATTTCGCCAACACTTGTACGAAGTCTTCACTGGTGGACAAGAGAAAACCTGTCAAAGGGGAAACCCTTTTACGATCCCGAGATACAGGCTTTAGTCACAACAGACGCATCCCTGTCAGGGTGGGGAGCACACCTTCTCCACCACACAGCTCAGGGTCTCTGGTCTCACTCAGTGGCCAAGAATCATATCAATCTGCTAGAGCTTCTGGCAGTATTCAGAGCACTTCAAGCGTTCGAGCCCTACCTGTTAAACCTGTCAGTGCAGATCCTGACAGACAGCACAACTGCAATGTTTTACCTGGACAAGCAAGGAGGGACTTGTTCGCCAAATCTGTCCAAGCTTGCCCAGAAAATTTGGATATGGGCACTCAGACGGAACATCTACCTGTCATCTCAACATGTTCCAGGGGATCTCAATTCTCTGGCGGACGCTTTGAGCAGGGATCCCCTCCCACAAGAACACGAATGGTGTCTACACAGAGAAATCGTAGAAGATCTCTTCTCTCAGTGGGGTTTCCCCACTATAGACCTATTCGCCACAAGCGAAAACAGGCAGTGCCCAGGATTCGCATCCAGGTTCCCCCAACCAGACTCTCAGGGGAACGCCCTGTGGATGAACTGGTCAGGGATGTTTGCGAATGCTTTTCCACCAACCCCCCTCATCAGGAAGGTGGTCAACAAGATACACAGGGAACCGATGACGCTCGTCCTAGTTCCTCCCATGTGGGCGAGGCAACCGTGGTTCCCACACTTACGCAGACTCGCAGTGTGCGAACCCATCAAGCTCCCGTGCTGGTACCACCTACTGTCCCAGCACCAAGGCCAAACAGTACATCCTCAACCCAACTCAATGAACCTGGCAGCATGGCTCCTGAGGTCATAGAGATTGGACATCTCAATTTACCTCAGAGATGTATGGACATCCTGAAAGAATCTAGGAAGCCAAACACGAGGTATTGCTACTTTGACAAATGGAAAAGATTCGTTATCTGGTGCCAGAATAAGCAAATCAACCCAGTTCATTGCACTCCTTCCACTATAGTCACCTACATGCTCCACCTGCTGGACGCAGGGTTGGTATTTAATTCACTGAAGGTACACCTGGCAGCTCTGTCAGCTTACACCACCTCGCATAACAAAGTATTGTGGTGGAAAGTACCAGTGGTTAAAGCCTTCATGGAAGGAGTAAAGAGACTTAACCCTCCAATTCCTAACCCACCACCAAGGTGGGACCTTAATGTGGTGCTTGCTAAACTCATGGGCCCTCCCTTCGAGCCCATGCATAAGAGCAGTCTCAAACACCTGACATATAAAACTGCCTTCTTGGTAGCCATTACGTCTATAAGAAGGGTCAGTGAAATTAAGGCTCTGTCAGTGCAGGATCCTTTCTTTACTGTCCATAAAGATAAACTGGTTTCATGAACACACCCTAGGTTCTCACCTAAGTTTATTTCCAAATTCCACGTGAACCAGTCCATCGAGCTTCCGGCTTTCTTCCAGGACCCACAAAGCTCGGCTGAGGTGAAGCTACACACCCTAGATGTTCGTAGGGCGGTCCTATACTATGTAAACAAAACCAGACCGCTAAGGAAAACAGACCAACTACGGAGACTCTTTTGTCTCCGTAGCTACAGGCAAGGAGGGAGATTGCGTCTCTAAAGGTGCCATCTCTAAGTGGATTATAAACTGTATCCAGCTGTGTTACTCCCTTTCTGAAAAAACTCTGCTTGTTATGCCAAGAGCCCACTCTACAAGAGGCATTGGGGCCACTCTGGCTTTTATTGCAAATGTACCCCTTGACACCATTTGCAAAGCAGCTACCTGGAGCTCTATTCACACTTTTATTCAGCACTACAGCATTGACACCCTTTCCAAGACAGATACTCAAGTGGGACAAGCGGTTCTAAGACATTTATTTGCTCATGACCCTTCTCACATTCCACCTCCTTCTTCTAACACTGCTGGCTAATCTATGCACAGCATGTGATCTAAGCAGATTCCACAAGCCTCAGAAGGGATACATTACTCACTGTTATCGTATTTCTGATGCTTGTATCTGCTTAGATTCACATGCGACCCACCCTTCCTCCCCTCTGAGAGACGGCGCATGGATGCTTGTAGTCTTAACTTCATATCTATCTGCTTGGATAATCTGTACTCACGCTACTCCTCATGCTACCTCATGTCAGAAAAAATACAATCTGAGGGTCCTAATACGTGAGGGATCATGGGTACAGTGGACGTCACACTAGGGATAGTATTACTGGCACGCCCTGTGTCGACACCCATTTTCGAGTTTCGAAAAAACAAACTGTAATACTCCGCAGCTTCCACTAGATGTCAGCCTATGCACAGCATGTGAATCTAAGCAGATACAAGCATCAGAAATACGATTACGGTGAGTAATGTATCCCATATATATTGTTGCCATATATAATGTCACTGGGAAAAGGTTGTGGCGACATTATATACGTGACCATATATATAGGGACAGGGGAGCGGGGGCTGTGGGGGTGTCCCGCGCTTCCCTTATAAAAAAGGGTTTGGGGGTTGCAGGGGTATCCCCCGCATATTCCATGTGATAATGTTCCAGCAAAAAATTGCCATTTTCCGGCAATTCTTTTACTTGCCAATATTTTTGAGGGGACATTATTACATGGAATCGGTATTACTGTAGTACAGGGGACATCTGCAATGTGAGTGACTGAAGAGGGAGAGGGATTGAGTCAAGTAAAGATGAAGCAGCCAGCAAACCACAGTCAGAACTCACATGATGGCAAGAGGGGGGATGTGACAGACCAGAAGTGCATGGTTGGGGTATCCAACATGATGGAGCATCTTGGGCTGTAGTTGTAGGAGAGTAGGGCCCGGAAGCCCGACCAGGCACTGACGGGAAATGACACAGATAGGAAAGGGCAGAGAATGGGAGATGACGAGGGTAGGGGAACAGTTAGCAGACAAGCCAGAGAACAGGGGAGGGGGTAAACCTGTCAACATATTCTCGTGTAGGCAGGATATGCACAGAGTTAAACGGTTTTAAACAGCATCAAGACAATCAGGATGAGCACACAGTTAAATCAATTTTCTTTCTTGGCAAAACCGGTATAACTGCACAACAGTACGGGGGTCTCGGAAGTTGAGGTGGAAGTACAAGAAGGGAGTGGGTGTGAAGGTTTGGTGATTTTAGACTGGAGAACTGGAGGAGAAAGAAGGTGTCTTCTGAAGATTATATAGGTTATAGAAGATAGTCAGGAGAGGCACAAAAGTCCAGAGTATGATGCAGGGGGCAAAGAGAAAGTCCACACTTATGTGAAAGCTGAGGGTGCAATCACATAGCGCTTGGATAAGTTCACCGACGAACAGGTGCAAGGTGAAGGTGGCAGAAAAGGAGCGGCTCCCAGAGCCCAGCCAGAACCGGACAGGAACAGGCAGGGCCTTACTGTGTGGGCCTTGATATTGGGGGTCGGCCAACACCTGCTGGTGCCTCCTGATTGGTGAAATAGGCCACGGTCTGCCCAATCAGGGAAGGCAGACGGCACCAAGGCCACAGGACAGCACACACTGCTCAAGTGGCCATTTTAAAAGTACTTTGTCATTTTTTGAAATAATGGCAATGGATCCGTTGCAAAACTAAATAACCCTCCCAGCACAAATTTGCCCTTCAGCATCAATTTGAACTTACATGCTGTGGAATTACTCTAAGGATCGAGCATATGCCTCAAAATCCACGATGGAATTGATAAAGGTTCCCAAAGCCCATCACGGCTTACCTTCTGTGCATGATGTGGAACGCTACTGCAGCAGCTTCCAAGATGGTAATGGGGGGTGATTGCATCACCCAATGCTGTTGTCCTCCCTTCACAGAAGATGTTGGTAAAGGAGGAAAAGACAGGGTCTTACAGAGCATTGCGATTGCCACTGCTTTAAACCTTGCTGCGCTCTGAAGTTAGACACTTGGTTGAATCCAGGCATCCCCTGAAGTCTGCCAATGCCTTACATTTTGTTGCGCACTCAAGTTTGCCATTGTGATTGTCACTTCTTGAAATCTTGATGCACTCTGAAGTTAGACATTGTGTTGGATCCAGGTGCCCTCTGAAGTTTGCCATTGTATTTGCCAACGCTTTAACACTTGCTGCGCTCTGAATTCAGACATCGGGGGTCATTACGACCCAGGCGGTAAGTACGCCAACTTTACCACCATGGTGTAAACTACGTTTACATCATGGTGGATGGCGGATTTACCGCCCCATTCCAAGGTGAGTGGGGCGGTAAATCCCCATTTCCCATTTACCCTTCCCCATTCCCATTTTTGCCCCATAGGGCATAATGGGAGTGGGGAAGGCGCTAATTACGCCACCGTAAATTACGGTGGCGTAATTAGCACCAAGGCGGTTTAGCGCCATGGATTTTAACGGCTGCTAAAAGCAGCCGTTAAAATCGGAATCAGGCGTTAAGGGTTAACGACGGCGTTAACCCTTAACGCCTGAGTTGTAATGAGGCCCATCATGTTGAATGCAGGTGCCCTTTGAAGCTTGCTACTGCTTCAAATCTTGCTGCACCCTGAAGCTAGCTACTGTGTTGAACCCACTGCATGTGAAAATTGCCACTGCTTTAAATATTCCTGCGCCGAAGTCTGCCACTGTACTGAATCCTTAAGAACTCTGCCACTGCTTTAAATCTTGCTGTGCTCTGAATTTGACCACTGTGTTGAACCCATCTGCCCAGTGAAGTTTCCCACTGCCCGTCCCCTCTGTTCTTTCCCCCAGCCCAACTTCCGCCCCACTCCCACCACCCCCTCCCTGACTGGCTCATCATAAGAGGAAACAGCACTAATAGGGAGTCCCAGGGTTAGCCTGCTCAGGGCACATCTGTAGCTGCTCTGCCTGTGTGCCATGTTGACCAATGCCAGCAAGGTATAGTTGTTGCCATCTACAGCGACACACAGGTAAGGGACTTCGTCACAGTGGTAATGTTGCATTCTGAATTTAGATAGTATGGTGTTCCACCGAAGTACATTCCTCATTCACAACAACTCCCAAACCGGGCTTGGCTTCGTTTGAGTCTGGTTCTGTTGAAGCTACATCATATTGTATTCCCTCCCAAAGCGCAATCCTGAAGGCTGGTTACATTGGTTACATTTTGCAGCTTCCTAGTACTAGGTCATCGCAGGGAGGCTTTCAGCACTGTGATTCTGATAGAATCACAAAACCCCAGTAACCTGTAGCTCCCAAGCTCCACGAGACCCTGAAACTAACAACCAACCACCACAGAGAGGCATTCACCACTGTGAAGCAGATAACTATACAGGAACCCACATGGGAAGATCAAACAACAGGCCACCACAGCGAGACTTTCGCAAATCGGAACCTGACACAACTGCGAAATCCAAGCAACCTGAAGCTCCCAAGCGCCACGAGATTTTGAGAACGAAAACAACCACCACAGAAAGGCATTTGCCAATGTGAAACCGATACAACTACAAAACCCCAGCAACCAGAGAGTCCCAAGCCCCACAAACCTCCAAAACTGTAATACAACCATCACAGAGATGCCTTCGTCACTGTGAGGCAGATAACTATGCACAGCCACATTAGGGAATATTAAACCATTGAGGGAATAAAACCAATATAAATCAATCATCATCACAAGGGGCCAGGAACCATAACTCATAAAACTCTGAGACAGAAATGCAACCATCACTGAGAGGCTTTCACCAATGTAAATCCCATGCATTCCCTTTTACATTTCAGACCCTAGTACAGTTCAGACCCTGGGGCAGTTCAGACCCAGAGACAGCTCATGCATTCGGGATAGACACCGAACCTGGCATAGAACCCGAGTCCTGGGATAGACCCAGACCACGGGGGTTAGTCCCCAAAAGCCAGGGTTAGTCTCCGACAGCCAGGATTAGTCCCCTACAGCCAGGGCTAGTCCCTGCCAGCCATGGGTAGTCCCAAAAAGCCAGGGTTAGTCCCTGACAGCCATGACTAGTCCCCTGCAGCCAGGGTTAGTCCCTGACATCCAAGATAAGTCCCTGACTGCCAGGATTAGTCACTGACTAGGCGGGTAATTCCCCTACTGCCTGGGTTAGTTCAAGACCACCAGGGTTAGTCTCTGACCCCCGTTTAACCCCCAACCCATGGGTTAACCCTGATCCCTGGGACAGCGCCATCTCGTACGATAGCCTCGACCCCTTTGCTAGTCCCCCTCCCTGGGATAGACCCCACTCTCGAGACCCAACCACAAAATGCCCTGCACCAGGAAGACCAGCGCACAAGGCACAACCAAAACCGAATAAACAAATTGGAACAATCCCAGAACACCACACCCAGGTACCAACCTATTCCAAGAGATGGCACACCTAGACAATCACCACAATCAAGCCCCTTTGCTATAACAAGACTAAAATCATACTAATTATCGCCCTGTCAACCTACCACCCACAACCCGGACAACCATCTACCCTCAAGAACCGTAAGCATGTAAGGAGAATAAACAGAAATCCAATGGAAAGGCAGGAAACCCACAGAAACATAACTGAAAGAAATAATATCAACACACCATTCATCACAAACAATTGGCACGACAAACTGAATCATCAATGTCAGCAGGCAGACGACCCTGAAGAAAACATAATTCCAAGACGAAACTTGCTGAACTACTTAATGAAGAAACTGAAACAGATCTGAATACACAAGCCAGTGGAAAAATTGACCAATATCTTGCAGTCACCAAAAGACACAGCCAAAAACCAAACAAACCGTAGGAAACAAAAACATGCACTGCAACCTAGTCAACACGAGGTCACTGCCAAAACACTCAACAGAAATGTACGAACTGCTAAGCAAACAAGGGACACACATCCTATTCCTCAATGAAACCTGGCTAACTCAAAACTGCTAAGGAATAGCACACAATTGCCTACCCAACAACATCAAACTGAAACAAGCCAACAGAGAAGGTAAAAGAGGAGTAGGTCTTGCAAAGCATACAAGGAACAGCTACAAATAACAGCAGCACCACCACCAAACATCCCAAATTGCGAATCACTCCTCTTCACACTAATCTAACATTTCTACTTATCTTTAGGCCACTGACTTACAACCCTACCTTCATAAAAACCTTTGTGGACGCCAATACCAATATCGCCATTCAACATGCATTAAACATGAGCACTTGATCATACTTGGAGACTTCAACATCTGGTTCGAAGAAGAGAACATCAACTCACCCAAAACTTTAACCTATCAACTAGTAACAATACATCTACAACAACTGTTGGAATGACCGACACACACAGCAGGCCACACACTAAATGCAATCTCCTGCAACAAAAACCTGGTCACAACTGCACCTCAAATTCAAATCCTCTGGAGCACCCACCATGTGATACCCTTCGTGATTCAGCCACCAACATGGTTACCTGATAACCTCCCAAAAAATCCTCCAATTCTGAAAATAAACTGGAAATCCATTAACAGTGTAGATATAAACGCGAGATTAGAAGCCACAACCCCCACTCACCGTTCTAGACTCAACCAGCATACAAGAAACAGTGGACACAATTGAAAAATGGATCCCAAAAACACTGGATGACTTTGCATCAGAAAAACTGTTTAAGCCCAGCCGGTTAGTGCCGGTATATAAGGAAGTTGGGTTGCCTCACTCCTCTTTTTCATTGCACTAGACATGTTACTGCTATTAACCGCAATATTGATTATTGTAGTAATTGTAGTAACTTCGTGTTGATCGTACCTTTTCTATTTTAACTAGTTTCCTTGACAATTTTATCTTGTTTTAGCCTCTGCCTTCTTTTAAACATTTTAGTTGCAGAAGAGTGCCTTTCTATAGTTGTGCTGCTATTCATTTGTGTTCATGTCCTGGGAACTACATTACTCAACAGCCTTGTAGTTCCTGTGCATACTTAGTTAACAGGCGCGTTAGCGCCTGACGCATTTTAAGCGCAGCCGGTTAGTGCAAGTTTGTGGCCGGATTGTGATGCTGTAGTCTCATCTTGTTCTTGACTTGGACCCCCCACTCAGGTATTTCTCACATCTTGCTGCATTTATATAAAGTGCATCTAAGGCTAAATTTGCTTACATTCCTGGTGATTATATTACCAAGGTGAAGCCATTAGCTACATTTCCGTTTTAAGATCTTTCTTGAAAATAAAACTCTTAACAAAATGAAATTTGCACTAAATATAGAGAACTCAGACAGACAGTGTATCATGTGTGCTCTTTTAAAAACGCCAGATCTGTTAATACCTATGCTTTAGATATCCATGATTATATATTGGAACATGATCTGGATATACTCGGCCTAACAGAGACCTGGCTCCAAAACTGGCAAATACGAAAGGTGGGGGGCGTAACAATTTTTATGAAAGAAGAATTTCCATTTTATGAGGCTCAGGTTGCAAAATCATGCACCTTAAATACAAATCAGATGCATTAAATTGCTTTAGCTCATCTTTTTCTATCATCCCCCAAGAAAATGCGAGAGTTCATTGATGAATTAATGCAACTGCTACATCCATTAAATAAACCTGGAAGTGCTACTTTACTTCTTGGATATTTTAATAATTGGATCCAAGATAAAGCAGATTCAGATGCTATCCAATTGGAACGCACATTTGAAAATAAAAATCTCAACATTCTTAATATCAAGCTCACACACCTCAAAGGTAAGATCTTAGATTGGATTGTATGTAGAAATCTTCAAATGGAAATTGGCAAAACTGGTCCTTGCATATGGTCAGATCACCATACTATACTATTCCAAATATATTATATGCAGAAATCAATAAGAAAACTGGCACCTACTCAAAATAATTAAGATTAGAAATGTTAATAAACTCTCCTCATCACATCTGAGTTTATGCATGACTCAGGTAGTGGGAAAAACCTTGGATGAAGATGACCCTGAAGTTCTAATAGAAACTTATCAATAATGTTTAGATCAAATGATAGAGCAGGTGGCCCCACTGAAAACAACTGTGGTTAGAGAAAGGTCTCATTTTAACGATTGTTTTTCCACAGAATTAAACGAACTAAAGAAAGCTAAAAGATAAGCCGAACGCTTGTGGATTAAAGCAAACAACAAAGAACATAAAATTGTTGAAAATAACATAATAATGCCTACAAACATAGCATCCTTGAAACAAAGAACACATTCTTTGAACAGCAAATATCGAACGCAAAATATTGATCCAAACAACTGTTTATTATACTAAAGAAAATAGAAAATCCACGCCAAGAAAAACGTTTCTTCGTACCTTCATCAGAGGACTGTATCAGAGTTCAAAAGGTGTTTGCAGAGAAAATCTCAAATGCACATGACAAGATTAAAACATCTGTTTCTGTTGCCCTGCCTGAAAAACAGGCATATAGTGCATAGAATATCTTACAGAAGGAAGTACAATGCTTCTATTTTAAAAACATAAATATTTTGGATTTGTTAGAATGCATCAATAGCTTGCATCTGACATCATGCTTAGGCGATAGTCTTCCTTCTAAATGTATTCTTAATTATAAAAACATTTTTGGCCCATTCCTTGTCCAACTTGTAAATGCCTCATTTAGGCATAATAAAAGTCCAACAAGTATTAAGAAAAAGTAACTGTAACCCTCTAATTAAAATAATTGAAAAAAGTCCTCAGGATAGTTCCAATTTGCTCCCACTCACAAATACCCAATTTCTATTAAAGGTTTTAAATAAAGTCACTACAGGACAACTACAAAACCTTCTGAAAGATAATAAAATGTTTCATAGTAAACAATCAGGTTTTAGACAACGGCATAGCACAGAAAGCGCCTTACTAGATCTGCAATCCAACAAGCTTCACCTGATGAATGTCGGTAAAAGTGGCCTGCCAATTTTGTTAGATCTCTCAGCAGCTTTCGATTTACTACATCATGAGACTTTATTAGCCTGCTTGGGGAAAGTCAGGAATTGCTCCCCTAATGCAATACAGTGGATTCTTTCATTTTTGACGGATAGGGTATCGGCTATTCATTGGGGTGATAAGATATCAAGCTAGCTGCTTATAACATGTGGTGTTTCTCAGGGAGCCTGTCTCTCGCCAACACTTTTTAATCTTTACATGAACCCTCTATGTAATATTCTGGAAGATGCTAATGTCACATTTGCAAATTACACAGATGATACACAATTGTTGTTTGAGCTGTCAGGGGTTTACGAACAAGATAGCACCAATCTTAACACCATCTTTAACACAATAAAGGAATGGATGCAAAAACACTGGATATGTTTAAGTGGAGCGAAAACAGAGCTGATGATTTTTGGCCCTACGCACCTAAGAACTAAACTTGACTTGAGATATGTTAAGTTTTGCTTAAATGATAGCATCATTGGGACGCAATCAAAAGCTAAAACCTTAGGCACATTTATGGGCTGCTCGGTTAGTTCTGAGGCCCAAGTAAATGGTATAGTATATAACACCCAATACCATCTAAAACTTTAAAGAAAAATATGGCCATTGATTTCAGTGGAAAATTGTGAAACACTAGCCAGAGCCACCATCCTATCTAGGATGGATTATTGCAACACCTTGCCTCTAAAAAGGATCTACAGATTCTGCAAACAATACAACTTAAGTCTGTTCGCATCATAAACAATATGTCTCGTGGAGAACATGTCTCCGAACACAGAACAGCACTCCACCGGTTGCCAGTTAAAGCCAGAATTGTTGTCAAAATCTTGGTCCTTACACACAAGGCAATTTAGGATAATCTTCAAAAATATTTCAAAGAAAGAATCATTCTTTACAAGCCAAAGAGAAACTTAAGATCAATTCATATGCGTTCACTAACTGTTCCACGGCCAACAAAGAAGAAAGGAAATGGAAAACCATTCGCGTTCAGGGTCACTCAGGCATGGAATACTCTTCCGCAAGACCTGCGTCTACAAAACAATGTTTTGCTCTTTCAAAAGAGTCTGAAAACCTTTCTATTCAAATAACCTTCTAACTCATTTGCATTATCACACTATCGATAGGCTTATTGTTTGATGTGTTTGTCTTCATGTTCTGTGTTGGGTGGTGCAACAAAGTGTGAGCTTAATGTGGAAGGTGAATAGGGATTGGTCAAAGAGTATCTTCTCAGCCTTGCAGCCTAAAACAGTTACAAGCCCAAGTGCAACCATTCAAGGTCTTGAGAACGGCCCCAAAGGTGCTGCTTGTCCTCAGCAAGTTACCATCTCCAATCCTCTAGGCCTTGAGACACAATATTAGGTTTTGAACCTGGTATTACTTTTGTATCATCCTATCTTGGATAGGATGGGAACATGGGAACAACTTCCTCAGCCTGGCTTGAATGAATAGGCTTTGTCTCCCAGATTCAGATCATGTGTGCAGGGACCAGAAACTTGATTTCTCCTGTCTGCATTTCTGAGGATTATCAGCTTTTACACACGCAGGTGTCCTATCTCATCTGCTAGTATGACACTTTCCTCCTCTGTAGGTTTCGCAAGAATATGCACAGTGGCTGCACTGACAGCCTGGGCCGAGCGTCTCTGTGAAGGCACTGAATTATCAGGTGTAGCAGTGTCCTTAAGGCCTGTTTTACAGATAAAAGTGATAAGTTTGCACAAAAGAGTGTGTGCGTGTGCTAATATTGCGTGTCCCAAATACAATGCGCGAGGAGGCGATTTACAGAAATAAGTGTTAGCAGGGACCTACCGTGCAAAGAAAACAGGTTTGCACCAGACACGCCCACAACACGCCCCCAGTGCAAACCAAGGACCCACTGAATTAGACCGTTTTGCACACAATGTGAACCGTGTCAATAGACGCAGGAAAAATAATCAAATACTGCAGGATGATTACTCACAAATAATCACTATCACTTGCACTTATCCCAACAATTCACAGTGCCACTAGTGTTACAAATATGCGCCTGTCAAATGCAAATTGCACCTACACCCACTATTCCTACTCCCTGTATAGGCACCAATATACACCCCACACACATACATAACACCGCACCCACATATCCCCCACAAAGTACAAGCTCCCACAAGGAGCTCCTCAAACCCTCTTGGCTCTGCACCCACGCATCTCCCTCAAATTGAAACATAGGACATATGGCTGACACATACATTTGTCTCTGGCCTGTTACCTTTGGCCTCCACTCTGTAGTGGCATAACAGTGGATGGGAAGTTTCCACCTAAGGTAGCGCCTGCGTGATACAGCTGTTGGACACCCCCCTCCACCTGTACATGTGAACCAGGAAGGCAGCACGCCAACCACCCCCGAGGTGGCCTGGGTGCCCCCAGTGCAGGCAATCCCCAATGTGCCTGAGCCCAGAGCGAGGCTGAAGTGAGGCCCGAAGCTGTGGGCCATGTGGGACCTGGGCTCTGGCAGGTGTCCCAGCAGAAGAGCTGGCAGGGCTCTGTGAGGTGGACCAGGACACACTGGGTTGTCAGCGCTGAGCACCAGTCCAGCCGCCGTATATGCATTGCTGTGCATTGCTGTGCTGGAGCTGCCTTCATGCTGTCACCAGCCAGTCTTAGGCGGCTGCTGCTTGCAGCCGCCAGATCTCCCGCTGCCCTGGCACCTCTTGCCCTGCCCAACCCTGTAGCCCCTCCACCAGGGGAGGGGGTACACTTTCAGTGGCATTTAAATGGTACATGCTTATTATCAGGGAGACAGTCAATTACAATGTACGTATTGGGGGTTCATGCATCGGTAACAGGTAATGGATGTGGCCCAATATGGGATGGTGTGCCATGCTCTTTGTTTGACATTGCTTAATGGGTCATGTCCATGTTACTTTATTGGTTGATCTGTGTAGCCCAGTGACCCTGTTATCTGTATTTGTATGCTTGGGTAAGTGACTTGGGTAAGGCAATATGTAATACTAAGGACTCTACCCATGTGTGAAGGATGTAGATGGAGGATATGTGTGTTTTTGAGAATGAGGCACACACCATGTGTCCAACCTGGACTGCCATTCTCAGGTTGTTATTTATGGACCAACTGTACTTGCCATGTTTCATCATCGAAGGCCATCAGGGATGTGGCTAGCATGTGACTTTCACACTGGATGTTATTCATGTGAAGTATGTCTGGGCGAGCTGATTGCTTGTGTGCTGGCCCCTCACCCTTTGGCCTGCTAATGGTATGGGTACTGCCTGTGGCTGTTGCTGCAACCCATCATGCACCTCTATTGGTATGCCATGTGGCTTTATTATGCAAGATGCAACATGCCAATATGATTTTACATGACACAGCTGGTGCATACAACAGTACTCCACCTGAAGGTTCCAGGCAGCGGAACCGTGACTGCAGCACTCCAAATGTTTACTCGACTAAGCCTCTGGTTGAAATGTGGGCTTCATTGTAGTGGGCCTCCGCTGGTGTGGTGGGATTTCTGATAGGCGTCATCAGGAATAGTGATAGCGGGTACGCACTGTACCCTGTAAATAACGATCATTAAATATAGTTATGGGATGTGATTCTATAGTGGTTTGTATTGGATGTGACCCCCGATCAGTGTGTTTTGGGGTGTGTGCTGACTGACACCCATCAGTGAGCCACTTGTTGCCGAACTTCCCGATGCCAGTGCCTGGTGGATGGGGGAATGGCGTGATATGTATCTGTCATGGGTCCATCCAGGATAGTTTGCTTTCACATGCATGACCTGACATTTAGCATCACAGATGGCCTAAACGTTCAGCGAATGCCAATTGTTTCGGTTACAATATGTTTGTTGTGTGGCTCGTGAGGGCTGCAGTGCAACATGTGTGCAATCAATTGCCCCAAGTACCCGTGGGAACTGGGCAACTGCATAGAATTCTTGAGCCACTCTTTGCGTTGCCTGCACGTTGCATGGCATGTCTGTGTGGCTGTGCACACGTGCTATAATACAGTTTAAGACCTGTCTGAGGCAGCATGATTGTGTAGGTTGTGAAATACCCTAGACAATGGCTGTGGTCCATTGGAATGTGCCAGTCCCCCAGGAAGGGTGTTATTGGCTGTGAGCACATGGTTGGAGACAGCAGGTAATTCTCCCACTTCCTGACTAATTCAAGGATGACATGGAGGGGAAGCGGTATTGGCCATATACTTCCTCATCAGGGATGCCCAATATCGTTGTGTATGTATGGTCGATTCAGGCCCTTCTCCTACCATCAAGCAGTACATATGCGAGCAATGCAGTAATGGGCATGGTCGCAACATTTCTCTACGATTGCATGATGTTTTTAAATTTAGGATTGCATGACATTTTTAAATTTAGGATTGCAGTCGTACTTTGCGGCTGGTCATGGGTGGTGGTAAAATGTTAGTCCTTTACAGTCTGCACAGATGCGCAATTGAATCTGTAAATACGAGTCTGTTTGCACTTCCTGGGACGTGTTTGTATATCTGCACGGTGACTCCCTCCCCCGCCCATGTTGTCCCTCATTTCCCTACTTAAATGAGGATATTTGCATATTCCGCCCCTTCTTCTACTCTGCACTGGCCATTCCCCTTACACCTCGTGCAATGTGCACGAACATTGCGCAATTTGCCAGGGACCAGCGTAAAGTTAGATCTTTAAATCGGAGGATATCATTTTGCATGGCGCAAAGTACACTTTAGTTGGCGCAAAGTGCATGTGCACTGCGCAAAACTTTCTGTAAATCAGGTCTCATAGTAATATATAATGGGTTTTTCTTAATGGTGTTGATTTTTAGCCATATATATTTCTGATCTTGTGGATCTGCGTAGATCACATGTTATGCATCGGCCGATATCTAGTGCTAGCCGCAGAGTATTACACGTTTTGTTTTCGAAAAGGGACGTCGACAGGGTGTGCCAGTAATACTATCCCTAGTGTGACGTCTCCTGTACCCATGGTCCTTCACGTGTCGTGGTCCCTCAGATTGTTTGTTTCCACCATCATAGTCGGCCGCAAGTTGCGGAGTTCCATCTTCTGGCTAACACTTTTACTTATCCAAAGTTTACATTTAGACTTATAAAAAAGTTATATTAATGGTCTAGATCCATTTGTTTCAATATATTTCGTTTGTCACAAAAATGTGTACAGTGAGTGCAATAAAGAGAGCAATTTATTGAAGTAGCCAAGGACTTCAATTGTAACAATTACATGGTGGACTGTCCCTTCTATACAGTATACATGACACCTTGAGTGAGTCTTCACTTTTCAGCCAAGAACATTTTTAATTTTGGGACACATAGGTTCATGTTTCCTCGTTATACGTATGGCCCACAAGCCTCACCAACACAAAGTACTGTTGTTTGAAAAGCCAAGTCAGGCTTAAGTTGACACCCATGGCATGGGCAGTTATGTGTGGACTGCTGTAGAGGTTGTGGGACTAAATCTTTACGCGCTTTGTTATAGGGCTGCAGTGATATGAGAAGAGTGTCCACATCGATCATTTATAATACGAGAGTTTTTAAATTGAATTTCAGTAAACTGCATGTGCGTAAAACTTTTCATCAAATGCCACATAAAGTGAGATTGTAATGAATGTCAAAACTTGCTGGCCAAAGAATGACCCTCCTACCTGGCAGCTGAAGTCTCTGTGGATCGATGAACTGCACATTTTGGAAGATAATAGGGGAACGAGGGCACAAAGAGGTAAAGTGATATGCCCAGGATAACCCAATGAGATCATGGTGGGAAGCCAGGAAGGCGAAACTATTGCATTCGAGTACAGCCAGGGAAAAGTGACATATGAGGAGGGACACACAGCTTGTAGGTGTTCTTTGGTTATTTGCCTACCAATTTACTGCCAATGCTAATACCCATGGCCATTCCCACCCAGTAACTGCCCCTCCCAACTCAAAACACCTTCTCATGGGAACTCATTGAGCTGGCTTTAATCAAGCCTTACCATCAAGAGTTAATGACTTAATTGGAATCGTAAACCCACTACTGGTGTAATAAAAATGTCTTAACCAGGTCTGCCTTCAGTCACTCGATTTATAAGCACTCTGCGTTACCTTCACTGAAGTCCTGTAAAAAAAAAAGAAAAGCATTGGCAAAGCCAACAGTTTTAGGTTGTGTATAAATATTGGACCTTTGCTAGGCACTGCTCTTAGATTCCCAGGTACTTGCACCATTTTACACCTGCTACCACCAATGGGAAGTTAATACTGCTACAGCTGTGCCTGGTAAGTGCCTTTCCTATGCTTATAAAAAGACCCAAACTGTTGCCATTGCTTGTTTTATATGCTGCCTTCAGTGACGGATAAACAATATAATATAAATGCACCATAAGGAGCCTAGCACAGACACCCCTACCTCACATACAGACTGTTACAAAGAAGCCCTACACACAATCCCCTACTCAAACAAGAACCTACAAACACATTCACATCCATCTTCAGCCGTTGGTCAGATCTGGAGCCAGGGGACTGACACCTGCACATGCCTCCATCCACCCTCTGCGCACATTGCATGTATGCCTGCTACTGCCTTTTACAAGGGTGGCATTAACAACAATTGACTCAATGGAAACCATCTGAAACTAGGTTGTATCATGTGATGCAAGCAAGCTAGCACATCAGCCATGTTATGTTATGTTAAAGGATATTTATACCGCACACTATCACCACCTGAGTGGTCCCCTTGCGCTCTGGCGGATCTGAAAAGCAAAAGGTTAAGGTGGTGGGTAAGGTAGTAGGACTGAGCGGGTGGAAAGAGCAAAAGAGCTGTGATGTGTTGTTGGCAGCTTTGGCTCGGTTTACACTGTTCACTGGGTTTAGCCATCATGTGCTGTTGTACGAGGCTATGTGAGGTGTGTGCAGTTTGTTGTGCTTTAGAGGTATGGCTGTGCTTAGAGTTTAAGAGGTGTATGCAGAGGAGTGAGCTTTTTAGTAAGGTTGGTTCGTGGCATCGCTATCTAGGTGTGACGCAAGGCCAAACCTCACAACTTCACCTAGGTGTCACGCAAGGCCAATCCTCACAATTCTGCCCAGTTGTGATGCATGTCAATCTTCACAATTGTATCTGGGTGTGACACAAGGCTAATCTTCGCAATTCGGTCTGGATGTGATGCAAGGGTTATTGCAGAAAAACAGCTATTTGGATATGTGGAGTGGGGTTTCTGGGAGATCCCATCAAATTGTACCAATGAAAGTTTGCTGCTGTGCCATTGTACACCCTTCCTGGACTCTTTCTCTTCTACCCTCTCTTCTCTTATTCCCCTCCTCCTCACCCACCTGTGTATCATCACAAAAAAGCCAAACATATTGGTTTTGTTAATTATTGTTCTTTGTTAATTTGAGGCGCGACTCTTTCATTTGAATGGTTCCGGAGATACTGTTTTGCTCATTTGCTGATTCTGAGATTTCTTTGATTTTTTTAAAGAGCTCTAAAACTGGGTCTAATTTATAAGATACTGTTCAGTCCTAATATGTTGTTGTTTCTAACTCTAAAGGCCAAGGTTCAGAAAGTTTTGAAATTGCCTGTTGCCGCTGTTGTAAAAATCAACAATTTCAAGTGTCTCATTTACTTTGCCAAATGTGTTTTTTTCTATCCCAATTAAGGCAAACCATAGTATGAAACTGAGGGCCTGATTTTCAAAAGCCTTGTACAATCGGACAATCGCTTTGAAAAAATGCTTTGTAAATCAGGCCTAGAATATCTTAAAACAAAGAAAGCTCTCTTTGGAAATATAACTCTAGAAATGTATTACAAGTGCGTAATGGACGTCTTAAGCATCTGGGCGACACTGAGATAACTCGAGCCACCCACTGCTTCTCATTTCAAAGTGAGGAGACTATTTCTGACTGCGTGAAGCTTTCAGGCCTGGCATTTATCAGCTCTACTAGGCAGCCATATAGCACTACTGCCACGTCCCACTTCTTGTTGTTGTTGACAGACCGTATCATTCTTCCTGACATGTCACAGGGATTGACTCAAAGACGTCTTTATGGGTGGGCAAAAGGGGCACTTGCTCTGGGCCCCCACCTTGGAAGGGACCCCACAATGCTGCCTGATCTTAAGAAGTCAGTTCACATTGTTTGCCAAAATTAATAGCACACGTCAGGATATTTTATGATATACTGTTTATGGCATTCTGCTGAGGCTCTAAAGACAAACTATTGCCTCTTTGTTGTTGACAAATACATTTTACCCTGATCGATTCATCCGGTAATGCTTTCTGTGTTCACTGTAGTACATAGTTTCTGCTTTCGCTAGGCACATTATTGTAGCATTCTCACTTTTCCGTGGGGATTATACCTCTGTGCAATGCAAAGATGAAATGTATATTAATAAATGTAAGTGCTGTGATGGATCAGAAGATAGCTCAGTGTGCTAAGCACTCGTTGCAGAAATCTGTGTTTATATGCAAGATTATAAATACCAACAAGGTTGGCCCAGCCTTTCCTATGTCTTAAGCTAATAATCCTGCATGTGTATGTACTTTGTTTTGTAGCACAACAGGTGCTATTATCAGCAATGTGCCTGTATCAGTGTAGTGAAGGTCTAGAAATTGGTTTGTTCAGATAGGGGGCCTCATTATAACTCAGGCGGTAAGGGGTTAACGGCGCCGGTAAAGGTGCCGGCGCCGTCAACCCCGTATCGCCTGATTACGAGGTCCCCTCGCGGGACCCGCTCTGCACATCTGGTTTCACCAGACTTGCACAGCGGGTCCCGCGAGAGGGAAGAGGGAGCAAACAACGGGCCACTCATAATCGGCCCGTTGTTTGCTCCCTCTCCCATTCCCATTCAGCTCTCTAGGGGCTGAATGGGAATGGGGAAGGTCCGGGCCCGGGTTACGGGAGAGAGGAATTACCGCCAAAGTCATAATGACGGCCAGGGAGTTGTCAACGGAGGCAGCCACCTCTAATGAGAAGCATAAGTGTTAGTCTGAGAGGTGATTAGGTAGCCAAACTTAAGACTGTGGAAATAAAGCGTTCATGCTTGTAGCCTGGTTTTGCCAGCAGACGACACAGTGATCCTGGGCAAATCCTATATCACTCACATTACTGTGCTGTATTCTGTGTAAATATTTGCCTTCTCGCATGCTGGTGGCATTGTTTAGCACATTATCTGATCTTTCTTTTTATGTAGCCCATGTGAGTGGAAATGGTTCTACTCAGAAGAGAGCGGACCAGATATCACAGGCCTCAGGCAAGCATATTTTAAGGCCTGCTCAATTGACAGTAGAAAAACGTTCCTATTGTACAATTCAAAGGTTGTTCTACATATTTATAAATTACAATTACGGCAGTCTTTGAGCGTATTTAAAGCTTCAAAAAACGAAATTAAAACCCTGATGAAATCAATAAGTATGCTGGTACTTACTTACGCCCCTTGATGATGGAGACAGTAAAGCTAGAATCCTTCCCATTTTGCATGATATGCTTAGAATGGTTTGTACTTAAAATTTAACATATTGGGTTATGTGATTTGTGTACTTTCCAAATCAGTTCTATAAAATGGGATTATTTAAGTTCATGGTAAAAACTGGAAAGGAAAGTGGTAACGTGCATAAATTGCTGAGTGGGCACACATCTCAGCTTCACTTTTCAACCTATGTGATCCTGGACATCTCATGTAATCTGGTATTGCCTAACCTGTCATAATTGCCAGTCCCTAAACCTTTCAAAATTGTCACCCTTCAGAGTAATTTCATTATCAAGGTATGATCTTCAAAAAAGCCTCACTCGTGCGTTCACTGGCTATAGTTTTGCTCTCTCTATAATAATAGTGAGCATTGATATATAGCACACTAGAAGCAACTTGTTTCTTTGCTCTCTAATGGCAACGCCACGTGAAAACAATGTCCCTCTTGTAATGTCAGTCTGTCAGGATATGGACACCTTCCTGGTAGCTTCTAATCGTCATCCACTATCTATGCTTTGGTATGGGAAGCTTTATTTCTCCTTGCTTTCAATTGGTCTCCTGTATCCCAGATTGAGCATTTTTGCATTTAGTGAGGCAGCTGATTAGTCCTCTGTCTATTCTGCATTATTTGCACCTTTTTTTCTGCATACTGCGTCCTGCATTTATGCTATGGCCGGTATACCTTCCTTGTGGCTCCTACTGATGCTAGAACACAAGTTACTGTTGGCCTTGAAATCCTACTTGTTCAACAATCTGATTACAGCAAGAATGAAGAGGGTAAGGGTACTGAAAGGGAGTGCCCATGCCTATTTTGATCACTGCGAGGCAGCATATCAAGATATGGGTCATGATCGCGACGAGTGGGGCGCGACCAGATATTCTGGATTCATTAATTCCTTTGGTTCGGTCGAGGGGGTCCCCAAAGGTGTCTTTGCCCTGGGCCCCAAAAGTGCTTAAAATGGCCCTGGATTGACACAATGACTATGTCATTTAAGCACCTCGATTGGATATCGCAAATTCTTGTTCATCAGTGCTCCTCACTGCAGCAACTGAGAGAGCAATCTGAGGGGGGGCTGAGGCCACTGAGACATCTGGTACTGGGAAACTCGGAAGCAAGAACAGGACACAGAAGTATAAATAGCCAATGTGTGCTTGCAGTGGACACAATAGGAACGCAATGCTATGCCGCCTTCGAGATATCTAGGGATGTAAGTTAAAGCAAAACAAAAAGTATCTACAGCGGTTTTTTTAACGGGATATATTTTTAAAATATGGCAGCAGCTGGACCTTAATATGCTATGGCTACTGCTCTTGCCATAAGGGGATTTGTAGTAATTTCTAAGTTGAAGGCAAGCTATTGATTTGTGCCCACACGGTGCTATGATATTATATGATTCTCCCAAACCGACCCAACTGTGATGTAGGAAGGTACACAGGCATACACGCAATGTGGTGTGATGATGCTAAATATATCATTACGTATCAAAAATAAAAGATGACAACAATGTATGAGTGATGGCAGTAGCCAGTAACCATCGAGTTGTTTGTTGCATGCGTGTGAGCGAGCCGGTGCTGCGCCATCATGCACGCGCGTGGGCACATCTCCCCATAACAGCTGGTGACCGAGCTGTTAACATTTTGGTTAACTACGTCTCTGAACAGAGATTTGTTTTAACATTTTTTTATTTCATCCCAGTATACTTTTATAAACATATGTAGACTGTTTGTTAGAAGAATATCATGTGTAAAGTAATACATAGTTGCTGTACATTAGGCAAACCTGTTGGAATAAACATCAACATTTAACCAAACAGCACCTGAGTGATTCCATCCTGAATGGGGTACCAAACAAAACATTTACTCAAACATGTACAACTACAACGTAGAACTACAATTAATCTCTAACATGCCTTAACATAGACAGATGCAAACATGACACTAAAAAAATATGGCACACATAGAAATTAATGTTGACCTGCAGCATATATAGATGAGCACATTTAAAAACACTCATAACAAATTTAGTTTATACAGAAACAGTTTAGTTTATTCTTTCTTGTCTATGAAGGCTGACTAATTTCACCATATAAACCTCTTATTTTGTACCACCTTCCTTATGGTTGATCCTCAGATTTTAGGTGGAAACCTTTTTTTAATTTCAATTTTAAGTACAGAGGAAAAATGTCTTGGCTGTGTAAAGACATTAGGTCAACATAGCAGTTTTAGCAATAGCGTAACCACTCTCAAAGTCCTAATTATTAAAATAAGAGTACTTCTGGTTAAAGCAAATGCATTTTTTCCGGCAATCAAAAACCCTGAGCCAAAGTTACTAAGAGGATACATGGAGGAACTCTGGCTTGTACCTAACTCACGCCTGCAGAGGACTTAGCTATCTACAACAGAAGTCAAGCTCAGGGACTCTGACTTAGGTGTATGTAAAAGGTACTCGGAGTAAGTCAGATGCAAATCAGAGACACTCAGTATAACCGCTTTTGTGATAGCTCTCTCCAGGTGTAAGCCCAGGGTTAAGTCAGAGTCCTGTGTGAATGTGTCTCTTCCCTCTGACATGTAAATGCGGAATAGAGGGAATCATGGATCGCATAAGGTTTTGTATGCTATCTGTTTCTGCACAGGATGCCATTGGGTTTACTAGCAAGGCCTATATTACAGACCCCTTGAGTGAGTACTGGCTTTTGGTGTGCTTGGTCCCAGTTCCACAGTCTGATCAAAAGTGCACTCCGAATGGTTTTTGGATAATAAAACCTCACCATTTCCACGATTTTTAGACTTATGTTAAATTATTACCAACATAGTGTTTATCATAGCACTGGTCACAATCAGTCACCTAACAGTAAGATCTGGGAAGTGTTTTTTTTTAGAACGAACAGACAGTATATTCTTTGAATTCATTATAGGTAAATATTTCTCATATATTTTCACTGTATATCTTGAAAACCTGACATGTTTGTATTATTCAGTGGGCCCACGAGAATATCCCTAATATGCATGCCCACATGACAAAATCAACTTAATGTATAATGTTTCTCCAGCATTGGATCTTTCATGGATTCACATGCTTAGAATATTCCCCGTCGTCAGACTGGGAACCCTTGGTACACATATATAGTTGTTTCCTATAGGAAAAAACTTCCGACACTTGTGTGTCCTATCCACATCTACGTCCTCCCCGGGGACGTCCACGCACGCCCCATAGGACGTAATGGTATAAAAGCCCCGCCCCCGCGGGTCCCGTCAGTTTTCAACCGTCTCCAAAGATAGTGGGATCTCCTCGCGTAGTCTCTACTTTCTAGGCTATCGTTGAAATTACTCGCTGGGTTGACCGAACGACCCTCTAGGTTTTTTCGGTCTTACCAGGATGTCGGGCAAACCTCTGTTTCGCCCGTGCGCCACATGCGGATTGAAGAAGGTTTACGAGGGGGACGGCCATCTAGATTGTATTTATTGCCTCCACCCTCACCATTCCGCAGACCAGTGTGAAATATGTAAGGGTTTTTCTCAGAAAACCCTGAAAGATCGGAATCGGCGGCTGGTGTCGTGGTTAAATGACGGGGCGGGAGCATACCCTCAGTCGGAGGTGGGCTCCGTGCGCAGCGTGGCCTCGACGAAAACATCGGGAGCCCCGCGCCGTTCAACCTCGTTGGAACCACCGGCGAAGAAGACTCAACCCGGCGGAAAGGGATGTTCCACGAAGCCACTCTTCCAAGGACTCTTCAAAAGAATCTTCGAAAAAGATACCATCATCATCATCGTCGAAAAAACAAGGAAAGGAAAGGCCAAAATCCTCCTCGGGCGATCGTCATAGAGCTACCACGAGTAGAGAATCGGATAAACGCAGGGAGAGCACCGTTAAGGCGGGACCGCCTAAGCCACCTGCAGGCCCACCGTCGACGACGATGAACCAGTCAGTGTCCTCACTGCCTCTGACGCAGTTGGTTTCCCTCGTCATCAACCCGATGACGACGGCGACGATGTCCTCGTCGACCGAAGTTCTGGCCTGGAGACCAGAAGTTTTTGATATGGGGTTGCCGGACACGTTACTGCAGGAACAAGCAGTGTCGATTTCCTCGAAGGAAGACGACGGTTTCAGGATTGCGGGCCCGGAAGACCTTGGGCTATGAGCCAAGTCGCCATCAGGAGCAACCTGCTCTCAGGTGTTTACCAATATTCCAAACTCTCAATCGGCCCTGTCCATGGAAGTCCTGTCCTCCTTACACTCGCTGCTAAAATCGTTGGATGAAAGGCTTCCACCTGTGGCATCGACCCCCCCCGTCGACTAACCCGGCCCGTCACACCGTCCAACCAAAACGATCGGAGTTCCGGTGACTGCAGTAGTCCAGGAGGAGGGTGAGCTTTCGGACTCTTTATCTGACCGTGGGTCAGCATCGGATATCTCCCTGTCTCCATCTAGGGATCCATCCTGGGTTTCGGATGTGGAACTGGAAACACCAAAGAGCCCCACTCACCCATCGCCACCAGACGATATTGGCGCTTTTCATTCAATGATGGAAAAAGCATGTAAGGAGTTTGGCCTGGCCCAGCAGGAGGAGAAAAAGCACTGCTTTCTATTCGATCATATGGGTAAGAATAGACGCTCAATATTCTCAATACCCATTTTAGATCATGTCTGGAAAGAGGGTGTTCAAACCATGCGTCACCCGTTTTCTGAACCGGCCGTCAAAGGCCGCATTGAAAAGAAATTTAAAGTGCCAGACTCTACCCCGAAGTGTCTTTCGTCCCAACCTACACCTGATTCAGTGGTGTCGGCGGCGGCGACGAGGAAAGCCAAGGCTCAACACAAGTGCTCTACCCCTCCGGATAATGAGGCAAGGCGCCAAGACGTGTTTGGTAAGAAGGTTCTTTCCGTGGCTGCTGCAACTGTGAAAGCAGCCAACTCTCTGGCTATTGTGGCCAGGTACGACAGGGAGATGTGGCACAGACTGGCCCCTATACTGGACCACCTTCCGGAGGAACATAGAAGAACGGCGATGTCTCTGGTACGAGAGGGCGAAGAGGCGTCGAATCATGCTATTAACATAGCGGTGGACCTGGCAGATTCGGGTTTTAAGCAGATAAACAACGGAGTTGTTCTAAGACGCCAGGTTTGGCTTAAGTGCACCAACTTCAGACCCGAGGTGCAGTATAAGGTATTGGACATGCCCTTCGAAGGTGACCTTCTTTTCGGAGAAAAGGTGGACGAGGCCTTGAAGGGCATGAAGGAGGATTCGGATACGGCACGGTCGTTGGGTGCTCTTCAGGGTGGTAAACACTTTCGATCCTTTCGTCCCTTTAGAGGGGCATCTGGCAACTCAAGATTTTCTACACCCAGGGATAGATCCTTCGGCAGATCGGCGTACCCTTCCCAAGGATATAGACGCGCCTCTCAAAACTCAAGCCGGCGCAGAAACTTCCAGTCATCCAAGAGACGACCGACCTATTCGTCGTCGACGAGCAAACAGAAAGACCAGCAATGACGGAAAGCGCACCGTTCTGGGAGGAAGAGTGTCAAGCTGCGTCAAAGAATGGGAAAACATCACAACAGATCAGTGGTTGTTGGACACAGTGAGGTACGGACATTCTCTACTATTCAAATGCAAACCTCCAAAGTGTCCACCTATACCCCTACCCCAACCACATCTGGACAATTTGCTGCAGGAAGTAGCACTTATGTTACAGAAAGGTGCCATAGAGTTAGTCCCTGCATCGCAGAAAGGCCAAGGGGTATACTCGCGGTGTTTTGTGGTAAAAAAGCCGAACGGAAAATGGCGTCCCATTCTCGACCTACGCGACCTCAACGAGACCTTACAGAGCCAGAAATTCAAAATGCTCACGCTGCAGGAAGTGATCAGGTCTGTTCAAGTGGGAGATTTTTTGGCATCTCTAGATCTACAGGACGCGTACTTCCACATCCCTATGTGTCAAAAACACAGGAAGTTTCTGAGGTTCATGGTAGGTCAGACACACTACCAATTCGCAGTGCTCCCGTTTGGCCTCAAATCCTCCCCAAGAACGTTCACAAAATGTTTGGCGCCCGTGGCAGCCTGGCTGAGAAAGAAAGGGCATCATGTATACCCGTACCTCGACGACTGGCTTGTGAGGGGATCCTCCTCGGCGTCGACCAACGACAGCGTACAGGCTACCTTACAGCTTCTGCAACGACTGGGGTTCGCAGTGAACTTCGAAAAGTCCTCTCTAAGGCCATCAAAGAACTTAAAGTTCTTGGGAGCTCAATTCGAAAACCAGTCGGGAATAGTGAAGCCTTCCCTAGACAGAATGTCAAAGATCAATCGGCTGACGAGTCAACTACGTCTACATGGCACACTCTCAGTGAGAAAGTATGTGGCGATCCTAGGTTCCATGGCTTCCTGCATCCATCTAGTAGCCAACTGTCGATTGTTCATGAGGCCACTTCAGGAATTCCTAGCGGACAGATGGAAGCAGTCCACGGGTCGGTGGTCAGACAGGCTAACCGTCGACGACGACGAAATCATCCGAGCCCTCCAATGGTGGAAAATCGTTCACAACCTGGACAGAGGGGTTCCTCTACAAGAACCCGAATTTCAGAATACCATCATCACGGACGCATCCCTGACGGGCTGGGGAGCACACATGGACAACCACCAAACCCAGGGCAGATGGTCTCCCACCGAATCACGCCTACATATCAATGTACTGGAACTGAGGGCAGTGAGATGGGCCTTGAAATCATTCCTCCCACATATCAAGGGGTCGAGAGTGAGAGTGCTGACAGACAACACGACAGCCATGTTCTACTTGATAAAACAAGGCGGCACAAGATCCAGGACCCTTTCTGTGGGGGCTCAAAAGGTATGGCATTGGGCTTTGAAACACAACATATCTATAGTGGCTCACCATCTCCCAGGAGTGAAGAACGTACAAGCGGATTCCCTGAGCAGGAGCATGGCTCAGATACACGAGTGGGAGATGGACACCATGCAGCTGCAAAGAATCTTCAAAAGGTGGGGTCACCCCTCAGTCGATCTCTTCGCAACGAAAGAAAACAAGAAATGCGAGCAGTTCGCGAGCAGATGGCCTCAGAAAGGATCCCTAGGGGAAGCGTTCTCATTCCCGTGGACAGACAAGTTCCTGTACGCCTTCCCACCGTTTCCCCTTATACGGAGGACAATACAATGGATTCGCAGATACAAATGCCGGGTCATTCTGGTGGCACCGTATTGGCCGAGACAACCGTGGTTTTCCGACCTACTACACCTGTCGTTGGAACAACCGATAACTTTCCAGAAAGTTCCGAATCTCCTATCCAGGGACAAGGGAACGGTGTGGCATCACAATCCGGACAGCCTCAACCTGACGGCATGGCTCCTGACTTTGCAGAATTTGGCAATTTGAAAGTCTCGTCGGATTGCCGGAAAATTCTACAGGCTGCTAGGGCTCCTTCCACTAACAAGTCATACATATGCAAGTGGCGAAGGTTCTGTATGTGGTGGCAAACACAGCACGAAATACGGCCTTGGGAAGTAACTCCTGAACAAATTTTACCGTATCTTCTTCACCTAGCAGAGAGTGGGCTATCCTCGTCATCCATCAAGGTGCACCTGGCGGCCATCTCAAGGTTCACGAGAAGGAGACATTCCGCACCGTTATTCAGCGACAGACTGGTAAAACATTTCATGAGGGGTCTCTTTAGAACTTTTCCCCCTACGAAGCGGTTCCCACCATCGTGGAGTCTAAATGTGGTGTTGGCGGCTTTAATGAAGCCTCCTTTCGAACCAATGTCCTCTTCATCCATGCAGTTCCTATCGTGGAAGCTGGCTTTCTTAATTGCCATTACGTCAGCTAGAAGAGTGTGGGAATTACAGGCATTAGTCATAGACCCTCCATATATGAGATTCTTTAAAGATAAAGTGATACTATCAACTAATCCTACTTTCATCCCGAAAGTACCGACGGTCTATCACAAGCACTCGACCATTGCTCTCCCTACTTTATTTGCGACCCCGTCGTCGACGGCGGAAAAGGCTCTTCATACGCTCGATGTGAAAAGAGCGTTAAAGTTTTATCTGCAAAGAACGCAAGAACTCAGAACTACCAGACAGCTGTTCATCGCATATGGTCCGTCGACGAGAGGGAGGGCAATTTCCAAGCAAGGACTGGCTCGATGGGTCTCGTCGGCAATTGCTTTTAGTCACTCCAAGGCCGGGAGACCCCTACAAGGGCACCCTAGAGCCCATTCCACGAGATCGACAGCCTCCTCTGCGGCGCTATGGGCAGGAATTCCTCTGACAGACATCTGCCAGGCGGCGGCGTGGTCAGTCCCACACACGTTCACACGCCATTACTGCCTGGAAAGGCAGCATGCGGATGAAGTACAGATGGGGAGGGCAGTGCTGCGCCATCTTTTTCAATGAGGTAAGCCAAATGGTGAGACTGTTGTCTTTTACCTTGCCGATGTTTGGTTTTTTCCTTGATGTGTCGCCTTTATATATATATATATATATATATAGATATATGTATATATATATATATGTATGTATGTATTATGAATATGTTTATATCAGAAATATGTTACTGCTTACGGGCATATATATATATATATATTTGGACTGGGAGTGGTTTGTTTTGTAATGTATGTTGCATTGCATTCTCACCCCTCCTTCTTCTAGGATACTGCTATACAATCTATTCTAAGCATGTGAATCCATGAAAGATCCAATGCTGGAGAAGGGAGTAGTTTCTTACCTGTAACTCCATTTCTCCAGCGTTGGTATCTTTCATGGATTCACATGCGCCCACCAGCCTCCCCGAAATGCAATGTGCAGGATATGTGCATAAACAGGTTTCCCCCTTTCTTCTTTGGAGGGGTCGAAATCTGACGGGACCCGCGGGGGCGGGGCTTTTATACCATTACGTCCTATGGGGCGTGCGTGGACGTCCCTGGGGAGGACGTAGATGTGGATAGGACACACAAGTGTCGGAAGTTTTTTCCTATAGGAAACGACTATATATGTGTACCGAGGGTTCCCAGTCTGACGACGGGGAATATTCTAAGCATGTGAATCCATGAAAGATACCAACGCTGGAGAAATGGAGTTACAGGTAAGAAACTACTCCCTTATATGGTGTAAAAGCAGTCTAATTTCACGTACAACAAGTATTGTTTCCAGACATTAGTGGCCGGATTTGCAAAAGCATTTTACAATGGCGCAATCGCTTTTAAAAACACTTTGTAAATAAGGCCCTTGATATGCTGCATAATATACCCATGTCAACGTTGCACTTCTAACCTGATGTTTTATTAATCTTGGGCTGGGCTTGACCACCCACCGAGCAGTAACATATATTTGTGTTCACAATCACAAACAAATATGAAAATAATCTTAAATGAGATCATATCCTGAAAACCTATGGTGATCAGGCTTGGTTATCACTAGTCAATTTGTTATGCATTGATGCTAAAGAGTTGTATACATTATTTATTTATTGTGTCACAGTTTTATGCAAACCTTTCACAAACAACAAAATACAATATCACATAGCAATACTCCTTCATCCTTATAAAATATTAGCAAACTTTCCCTAATATAAAAAGATTAAAACAAACCAATTTAAATAGGGGAAAAACAAAAGAAGAAAAACATTGCATAGCAATGAATCCCACTACATTAACAAGTGGGCATACTTCCCTGTTTGGCCATGGGTTAAACACAGATGCCATACCAAAAGAACGGAGATGATCACTCCAACCTAAACAAAGCACAAAACAGGATTGCCTTCAAAACATTCACGCCACATCTGCGGTTGTAAATGTTTACATCAGAGCATGTAGGATCCAAGAGACATTTTTCCACATGATGGTCAGAAAAATAATACATCCTTCTTGATTCCCACTTAAGTACAGGGCCCACATTTCCTCTGTAGCTAGACTACCTGGCAAACCTGCCGACAGTAGAGCCAGGGACCAAAGTGGCAGGAGGGATTCACACTGTGTCAGGAGATGTTTTACTGTTTTTAGTGTGTCATCCGCTCTCTTGATGGGCAAAACGATTTTCCCTCCAAGTCCCGTGTTATAACAGCATACAGCTTTATCTTAATGTAGTCCCATACAAGCATGTTCCCTATAAAGCTTCTCATGTGCTTTGGGGCAGATGCTCTCAGCAAAATATATTGAACCAAATCTTCCCCCTGTTCGTGTGATGCCAGGTTAACAATTAGCTGTTTTCTGCTGAGGTCAGTGAGCATACCCCCCACCACTGCCTTTGCTGAAGGGTGGTCAGTGACTTCAACATTCCTGGGAAGCCAGCAAAAAATATCCCTGAAGGACAGTGTCAATTACTTTCTCAAGGCACTGAACAGTACATAATAAATCCAATAAACAGAAAAGATAATATCCTCATCATCAACACAGTACACACCCTACATCGAAGCTTTCCAATCACTCTCAACTGGTTTGACCATTTTCCATTTCCCTTTGACATTAGTCACACCACTCCAGTCAAGCACACCCATTAAAGTCATCAAACAGGCTTTCTGATCATTCAGTTACTTCTCAAGGTAAGAACTTGCATAAGTCATCAGCAACATCCCCATCACATGGGCCGATGTCAGTGAAACAAAAGAGGACTGCTACTTGCTTCGCCAATAACTGAACAACACTCTTGGAACCACCATCAACCATCATTCCCATGTGAAACAACACACCCTCAAGCCTTAACCTTCCATACCTTGGTACACTGAAGTATTCAAACTCTGCAAAAGAAGCCTCAGAAGGCAAGAAATACCTTAGGCATTATCCTGCTCAGCATCCAAGCTCACAGAGCTCAGGGAACTCTGCACTACCCACAGAGCAGTGATTACCAATGCCAAGGTCATATACTGACTGGACACCATAGGCAAGGACACAGACAAAGGCAGAGCCCTCTTCAAAGCCATCAAGCATTGAATCAGAATTGTGTTTTGGGTCCTGATCTGGTGTCACTTTATTAAATTACTTTATGCAGATACTAGGGTGCAGCAGAGGATGAATCAGGAGGGGATGCTAAGCCCTGTGAACTGAAGGCTTCCAGCCCTTTAAGATGAGTAGCGGTACGCTGGAGATAGATGGGGATGCAGATTTTATTCATACATCAATAATCAAGATGACACAAATAAGCAAAGTTCGTCTGTTTTAATGTCAAAAATCTTAAAACAGGGAGTACAACGAACATCAGCAATCGCTCGATACTCTGACTCTAACTACTTCATAAAAAATCTGGGCTTTTGTACCCAAAAGTGGTCATCACTGACATGCTGACCTGCGCCATTACCATCGTCATCCTATGTGGCAAACTACTAAAACCTATCGGGAGGAGGGATAGATTCTAAGTGAATAACTAAGCATAGGTTCTATATCTGTATGGAGTAACGGAAAGATATAATTGGATAGTTAACATCAGGTGGGGGAACTAAGCCCTCCCCAAAATATTGGCACTATGAACATCACTAAATGTATGACATCCCATTGGCTACACACACTATAGGACCCCAACTACGTGGTACCCTACAATTGGTTGGCTTCTAACCCCGTCAGTACTTTTCCTACTTTAGCAGCATGCAGACTGAACAACCAGGTGCGGATAATTAAGCTCGTCTTGATACCAGCTTCCCACCAATTAAAATATCATCCATCATCATCTCAATGGTCCAGTGTCAATTAGTACTTTGAAGTTTGTACTGTTCTCTGAGAATTTATAAGGAGTATAGGCACTAGCCGGCTTCTGTGCCTAGGTGTGATCATCTCGCTCGTCCAACTTCCCTCTATCACATGCTGTATGGTACGAGTGCACATACGAAGCATTCTTCTTCTCACATCCTTCTTCCAACTTCTTTCATGTGTTGGTACCATATGTTATTTCCCAAGTGTGCTGTGCTGTCCAGATTATCACTCAGTTCATAATTATCTTCTTGGGTGCTTCTTTTGGTTCTTAAACTCTTCATGTAGTTGTCTATCACTATGTTTCTAAATGCAGCAACATAGCTTCTTCTGGCTGTAGTGTTTGCAGGAACATCCATCCGGGTTCCCCACGTAGATGAAAGTTAGCTAGTCTTTCTTTATCCATCTGTTTTTTCCTAGCAACAGCTAAAAACGTCCATGAAGATTCTGCTATAATCTCTGCACGTGATTTCTCTGTGGGACCTGTGCATAGGATTCTTATCACTGGACCAGGTGTGTCTGCAAGCATTATCTGTGTAGGCTTAACCTTTATTAACCCCTTATTTGGCCTGATCCGCCGACCCTTTCTCCGGCGTTTAAAAGCAATCTCTGAACCAAGTGCTGTGTGTGATTGGTTACTATCAACATCCATTTCAAGCTCAGGTATCTTCCCATTTTTTCTTGGAACAGGAATAACTATGTAGGGTCTAGGCTGCCTTGTAGTTGCCACGCTCATTTTTTCCTACAGCTCAGAAACATATACAGGAGTCTTTGCATCATGTTCTCCTATATAAAATGCAGTTCTCACTGGCAGTGAAAGCAATATGAGTATGAATATAATACATGTGTAGATGATTCAGTGATATGTGAGTTTGCAGCATCTATTTCTTGGACAAAGTGTGCGCCTATTCTCATGGGGCAACACAATGTTACTATTAAGGTTCCCCATCTCGATCATTTGATGCTAAGGAATGAAAAACAAACTTTATTGGTTCTGCATTTTTTAGATTGCTTTTTGAATGCTGTTGTCTTTATCCAGCATTCGTCCTCTATCAGCTTTCTTCTTTCTTCAATTAGACGAAAGAACACTACACTGACCAGTTTATGTGCTGCGTCGGTTGATAAGGGCATTTGTGTTTTCCTCACTGTACTCAGGCAACTTCAAAAACTCTTCAGTGATGATTATGAGCAATCTTTTTATGAGTTTTTCATTGTCAGGATTTTGAATATAAGCTGCAATGCAGCAAGGTCTCATCACCAACTCATCACCAACATAGGATAAGAGCGTAACACCAACTCGGAATAAGTATGTATGAGCCTAGAAAGGTCATCCTGGGTAACACCATGAGTAGACCCAAACAAGAACTCTGTGTAGAAGGAATCGGGGTACTGTACCCTCTTCCAATTGCTGTGTCCACGATCAGAATCTGGCATATCCTTATTCTATCAAGGCGTAAACATACCTCAGTCCAAATTCAATGAGCTACTATGGCTTTTAAGCATGTAGATCTTCCTTTATTCTGCAACTAGGATGCACAGAGTGTTCGAATGTGTTCTGTTACCCTTTTCTTTATAGCTCGAAAGGGAGTGTCCAAAATCAAGCCACAGTCCAACTAAAAGGTTCTTTTCTTTCCACTTGTCAGGTTATGCGTCCTTCTTCCTCGTCATAGATCTCGTCTGCACGTGCTGTGGTTCTTCCCCAATGATTGTAGCATCTTCGTGGAGGGGTGTAGGCAGAGGGGTTTCTCCAGAGTTGATGTCCCCCAGGAAGATCCAAGCGTGCCTACCCTGCAATTTGACAGCAGATGGCATTACATCCTCAATGACAAAAGGGCCGTTGAATCTGGGCTTGCCCGACCTTTTCCTTGTGTGGTTACGAACTAGGACCGTATCTCCTGGGTAAAGTTGTGGAAGTTGAAATTCAGTAGATTGGGTTGTTGAAGCATCTCCTTCTGTGTTCAGTAGTGCCTTACACCCATGTCTCTGCAACTGTCCTGAAATTACAGAAAAACTGGAAGTCATACAGTTCAAATAGTTTCAGTTCAATAGTTTTGCAATTCAAGCCATAAAATTTCTGACGTTGGCTGCGCATCACTTCTAACTCAGGATGGAGGTATCAAGGGTGTTCCCAGTGGTAGGCAATGCAACCACCCTTTTTATCAAAGTAAGCTTCAACTTGGCTATTCTTTCTTTTAACAGGCCGTTGAGATTTTCACAGATCCCATTTCCTTGCAGATGATAAGCTGAAGAAAACTTGTGTTTTATACCAAGTAACAAACTGATCTGCTTGAAAACTTTATGAACAAAGTGAGGTTCATTATCTGATCTCATTACCTCGCACACTCCCTATCTAGGAAACACTTCTCGTACTAAGAACTTAGCTGCAGAGGTAGAGTCTGGATGTGTGCATGGACCCACCTCTATCCATCTTGAAAAAGGACATACTACAACAAGTAGGTATCTGTATCCATTACACACTTGTATCATGTCGACATAGTGTAGATATGCAAGTGCTGAAAAGTACCATTAGGTCTTGGAATGACTCCCTTTACTATGCACAGTGTATGCTCAGCCGTGAATTGTTGGCAAACAATACAATGTACCATAAAAAATGCAACATGCTCCATTAGGTTCAGTACGAGCCAATCCTCAGAAATAGTTACAGCAAGATTCTCCCTAGTAGAATGCGCTGGGTAGTGTAATTGTTCTAGCGCCACCCTTAATAAGGCTACAGGCATCATTGGCTTACCACTGCTGTATTTTTGCCACAATGCTTCAGAGGGGTTCAAGGAACAACCTCTTTGCTTCCACAAATTCTTTTCGTCTTGCAGTGCCTCCCCTTGGAGCTCCACTATCTGTGTGTTTGGCATGTGATTATATCCCTCACTCACCATCATCACCAAATGAATTCTTTAATTTACATCAATGGTTTCAACATTCATCATCCCTGTATCTGTATTTGCTATGCGCTTGGCTTCAGCGTCTGCTGCTTGATTACTGTGCAAGATAAAATCTGTCTCTTTCGTGTGAGCTGCGCATTTAATGACTACTATTCCCACTGGGAGTTGTAGTGCCTTAATGCGCCTGTTCAATAAGGCTGTGTGCTGCACTGGCATTCTGTCCGCTCGTAGGTAGCACCTCCTTTTCTAGGATGCTAATCCTGTGTGCACCGTCGACGTCACATAGGTGGAGTCACTGTACACTGTTACTTCCTGGTCTGCGTGATTCTCGACTGCGAGTATCAACGCCAATATTTCTGCAGCTTGTGCTGAATAATGAGATGGCAATCGAGTACTTACGAGCGCTCGAAATTCTCCATTTGCCAAATGTTTCACTACTGGGGCGCCTGTATATCTTTGCCCATCTTTTTGATCAATCCTTGAGGACCCGTCAATGAAAATAATCTCTCCCCCTGCGAGTGCATTCTCCTTTACTCTAGGGAGCTCATCACAGAACTCTTCATAGTTCGCACAATCGTGTGTAGGTTCTCCTTCTGTGATTGGCACAGCTATAAACATAGCTGGGTTCACTATTTTCCATCAAACTATTTATTTTAATCGCTGGATTCGATATGACTACCTCATAGGCAGAAGCCCTTTGAGTAGTCAACGTGCCTTTCGATTTTTCCAAAATAGCAAATAGTGCGTGTTTAACAAATAACGTCATAGAACATCCCATCACTGGGCTTGTAGCCTTTTCTATGGCGAACGAGGCGGCTGCCAAACTTTGTTCTCATGGAAAGTGACCTATCATTACGGGGTCCAAAATTCCACTGTAATATTAAAGAGGCTTGTACCCCAATGTGGTTCTTTGTGTGAGTACTGTTGTCATAAAGGTACCATCTGTATATGAGAATAAAAATAATTCCTCTGCATAATTGGGAATCCCTAGTACTGGGGCTGTGCAGATTGCCTCAGTCCACATGATTTTTTCTTGTGTTGCCTGTGCCTTCTTCAAGGCCTATAAGAGATGCCTGTATATGAGCTGTAGTCAAAGACCCATGCCCTGACATAATTGCATAATCCCAGAAAACTCTGCATCTGTTTTATCGTGTCTGGCTTAGCTGTTTTTAAAATGTCCTCAGCTCTTTCAGGGGTAACCTTCTTTCGCTCATGTGAAATCAATTGGCCTATGTACAACACTTCTTGTTGACAATATTGTAAATTTTCCTTGTCAACCTTATATCCTTTGTCAGCAAATATAATCATCAGCTGAACAGAATCGTGCCTGCACTCCTCCTCTGTGGTGCTGCAAACTAAAATGTCATCTACGTATTGCAGCACAACGCTTTCTAAAGCAATATTGTTCAATTCTATCTGGAGGACTATGTTAAAAATTGATGGGGACTCACAGTACCACTGGGGCAGCCTTGTGCTTTTTAATCGCACTTGTCTAAAGGTGAATGATGTCAAATCTTGTGAGTCCTTGTGCAATGGGATTGATAAAAATGCATTTTTCAAGTCAATCACGGTGAAATATCATGCCTCGACAGGTATATTACATAGAATTGTAGACGAGTTTGGGACTAAAGGGAACTCGGCTTCTACAATTTGGTTTATTGGCCTAAGATCTTGTATTAGTCTCCAAGACCCCCCACGTTAGATTGCTTGATAGGATTAACAGACGTATTACATGTGACTCTGACATCACTAAGATACCTTGGTCCATCATGGTGGAAATCGTCTTGAAAATGCCTTCATCTGCCTCTCGAGACATGGGATATTGCCGTGCTCAAGGTAAAATTGCTCCTGGTTTCAATTTAATCTTTACTTCCCCAACCCCTTTCAGTAAGCCTATGTCATAGGGGCCAGTGGTCCATAATGAAACTGACACTTTCACCATATCTTCATTAAAATGTTCAGGACGCGTCTTTGCTAGCATCATTCTCTGCAGAACTTCTCTCTTAATCGCCTTTACCCAATAAGTAATGCACATTTCAAATATTACAAAATCGTCAGCTAGGTCATCTCCAAACAATTCCTCATCAGTGAGATCAGTCACTCTGCAGCCTTCCTCAATGCCAATTATTGTGCTCCATCGTCTACCTTTATCATCAGTTGCATCAAGCAACATCATATTTCCTCTGACTATAGCTGCTTCTATGTCTAAGGGAAACATGTGCCCTTCCTCTTCGTCCATGGGTATCTGAGGCATAACTAGAAACTCAACTGGTATTCTCATGGTTCTGCCTACTAGACCTGGTAGCCATGTTAACAGAATGCGTATACCATAATGGAACACCTCGGGTTTCAGCGGTATCGCTCTGGGCGCTATTTGCCCTGCGAATACCATGATCATCTCGCACATGTTTACATAATGCATTCCCGGTGTTGAGCATATTATGCTGTTGTCTGTAAACAAAATGGTCATATTCATTTTTGTCATCAAATCTCGTCCTAATATGTTGACAGGTGTTTGCCTTGAATAAAGCAGTGGCACATTCATATCGCATTCTCCTATGGAGACTGGTAATTCTTCTGTAAAAGGAACACGACTTGTTGCTCCTACCCTGAGTATTCATCGCATTGCCATACATTGAAAATGTGCCCTCACTTATACACAAGTGTGTTGCACCTGTGTCCACTAAGTAGGAAAAAGCTTTGCTGCCTATATTTACGTCTATCCTCGGTTCCTCATGAGGATTCGGCATTACAGATAGGACTGAACACATCAGGTCTCCCAGTGAGCTGTCCTATTCCGGGTACAGTCTCACTTCATCACTCGTGAATGGATTTCCTCCATCAACAGTGACACCTCCTATTCTACGGGTCATTTGCGGTTCTGCATTTGTGTTGTGCTGAAGTTGCATAGGAGATTGCTACGATTGTCCTTGCGGTTGATTACCTGTCATTTGTTGTACTTGAGAGCTTTGCTGCACTCTCGGCGCTTGCTGCCGCACTGTTTGATCTTGCGCAAATCCATTTCCGTTCTGCTGCGAAAATGCAGGTGGATTTGGCATTCCCTGTCTAGAAAACTGATCATTCTGCACCATCCCTTGGCTTCTTAACATTCAAGCCATGTGCCCTGTCATTCGACATGTCCAACATATGGGTGGCGGTCTCCCCATCTGCCTGTATTGCATATTCTGATTACCTTGTTGCGCATTCTGAAACCATTGTTGCACATTCTGAAAACCACCCACAACAACCCGCAAGCACTTCACAACACCGCAACAACACATAAGCAACACCAACAGCACACGAGGACTGACATCGATCCAATACTCGCACTAAAGCTCAGCACCCGGTGTATACCGAGTTGAACCTGCCAACAGAACACCACTCCTCTCACTATCCTACTCCCACTTCACCTACTAACCCATCCCACCTTCTCATTTACAGATCCGCCAGAGTGCCTGGGGACCAACTCCGTTGATGACGGTGCGCGGTACAAATACCGTTAACATTTAACATTATTCTGCCAATTCCCTTGATTACCTTGCCAACCTCTTCCTCGATATCCCCTTCCTTGTGGAGCATATCCTTTGTCTGATCAAACTGTCTTTGGTTATTACTGCCTGCTGCAAATTTGGTCCACCTATGCTAGTTAACATTGCCCCTTCAATAGCGTACTTTCTGAACTAATTTTGCTTCCTCACCTTTTTTCGCGTATCATCCTTTTTGCGATTCTTTTCCTGCAGGAGTCTGCAATAATGTGCAATGGTTAACTGGATTTCTGACCACGGTTTAGCTTCAATCCCCACTTATTTCTTGAGTTGCTTTTGTACCTGCTCTGGCAGCCCTTAGCGTAATATATGGTAAAATACAGGTATTGACTTCCCCCAAGCCTCGCGAGTTTCAAGTGTCCAAAGCATCTTGAAAACTTTGAATGTGAACAAACTGATCCTCTCCCTCTTTCATTTTTCTTGTCATTATAGGTCCCATATCGGACATGTCCGGATATAGCGCTCGAAGTGCTTTCCAAATTGCTGCTCTACAATTATTAAACAGCGCTCCATCATGCACGCTGTTGATTGTAGTCACACCAGGGTAACCTGCCCGTGTCCACACGTCATCAGCTCTCTCACCACGTATGGCTATCAGAAGACCTTTAATATCCCCTATAGCTAATGTATTCCCTCCCGTCATTTTTTCTAACTCATGTATCCATTTTCCAGCGCCAGAAGTCAAACTCGGGAGTTTACATTTTACATTATCCCTGTCCATCTGGGACCACAATATATATCGTGGCCTGGCCCCTCCTTTTTCTAACAAGGGGAACTGTGACGCTCCAAACTCATTCTCATCTCTCATCATTTGTCTATCTACCGCTGGTGCAATGTTCCCACATCGCCGTCTACCTGGCAATGATCTTAGCCTGCCCCTTATGTCGGTCTGACTGTGTCAGTGGCTCTGATGCCTTAGACATAGGTATTTTTAAATCTGACCATCTTACTACTTTATCCAAAGGCGAATATCCCTCTGGATTACATATATCATTTCTCTCTTCCCTCAGGAAGGTTTCCGTTTCTTTGTCTTATACTTCTTGTGCCCAACTCGTGTAACTTCTCTCATCGTCATCTTTATTTAATGTTAGTCTGTCTAAAGACAGCTTCTTATGTCTCGCACTACAGAAGGCTTCCTCTGTGTCATACAACTGAGTGCTTTTGAGGCGATCATTTTTTTCCTTCCTGTGTGATTCCTTCTGGGTTTGCATTTCGTGGTAAACTATCGTTTCCCCAATACTCCGCAAGTCAAACTCGTTTTCTAGATTTACTCTAGATGGGTCTGGTAACGACTCGGTTTCGGGAAAGAATTCCTCTATATCTTCCCATGCTACCTGTGGATTGGGATTCATTACTTTCCTTTCCAAATACTCAACATTGCGTGCTCTCTGTCTTCTTTTACGTTCCATGTCGTCATCGACTTCTCTGCGCTTTCTCGCTTCTTCTCTTACTCTATCTTCCTCTTTCTTTTTCATATCCCTTCGTTCATATGCCCTTCTTATTTCCTCATCCCTTCGTCTGTGTTCTTTTCTCTCTTATCCTTTCCTGTTCCTCATCTTTTATTCTTTTCCTTCCTAGCTTTTCCTGTTCATCGGCTGTTCTTTCTCTATTGTCACATTTTCTTTGCTCTTCTGCTCTCTCCTGTTTTTCAGCTTGCTCTTCTTGATATAATTGTTCTCGTCTTTGTCTATGTTTTCTTTTCGCTCCTTCATCTTTTAATCGTTCCTCCCTTTCTTTGTCTTTCCTATCTTGTTCGTCTTGATCTCCCCTTTGTCTTACATCGTCAATACTTTTGCCATCAGGTTTAAGTAAAATCTGACCTCCCATCCATTCGTTCTGTTAGAGCGCCATCCCATCATTTTTATCCTTGACTCCTTTCCATCTCATTATTTCTCTCTTTGTATCTAGAGATGTTCTTGCTCGGTCACGCCTCACCTTATCACGTCTCTCCTTGTCCCTCAGGACTTTGAAGGTTATATCTTTCTCGGTATCTTTCTCTGGGCCCTCGTCACTATTTTGCGTAGGTGACTCATCTGACGGATTACTATATCCCGTTGCTGCTTTAAGTTCTCTTAAAGGGTATAACCCTTTGTTATACTTAGTTTTGCCTTTTATTTCAGAAGGGGTGGGGGGAGCAGAAAGCTCTTCACCCCCTCTTTGCATATATTGAGTATCCAATCTAAAGGAGGCTCCTCCTCCTTCTCATGTTCATACATTTTCCAAAGCTCTAGACTCGCTAGGCGCTTTTCTAACTTTTTTCCTGTGTACACAGCATGCAAATATGTTGTCATATGCTGCAGAACTGCTCTCGATAATGATCCGCCTTGTGGCCATGGCATAAAAATTTTGTCTGCGGTCCCCTAACCCATTCTGCACTGTACTGTTTAAGCTTAAGCGCATGTTTCGGTAGTTGTTTGCAGAGGAGCACTAATGGAGTAACTTTTTAACCTTCACTTTTTCTCCTTACCAAGACTCGCTTATGCTTTAGTCACAGTTTCAAATTTACGTCTTTTTAATCAAAAATGCACTTATGAGCGAGCACTCGTTGCAAGTTCCAATCCCGTCACAACACAATTTTTTACTTTAATCTTGCTAAAAAACAACCGTCTAAGTTTAATCTTTAAACAATCAATCTTCGCGTATCAACTTCACGTTTCTTCTTTACCTAACATTTTCTTCTTTCAACTCTGACGTCATCGCACCTCTTTCGACCACATAAAACAAACAGACAAACTTGACCGGCCACACGTACTACTCACAATCTTTTCTTAAGACTCGTCTTACCCTCTAAATTCTGCTCCGATTTGGAACTTAAGCTAATTCCTTTAAGATTGTCTTTAACCAATCTCGTCTTCTATATGTCCCGCTTAAGGGGCTCTGAATTAAAGCTTCTGCAAGCACTCTTTAAAGCTTAGGAGCAGGGCTTATCCCCATTACATGGCCACACTCACGACTATTCTTCCTCATATATTGCTTGGCCACACTCAAGTCAATATCTTTTTTCCCATATGCATATATATATATTACACTCTTACTCTTGCATTATATTTTATACCGCCTCCCTCCGTTACTCTCCATCATTCACTATGCATGCATCCCTTTGCCACACTCTGTGTTCTATTCACTCACCGTTCACATGTTTTTTATCTTTGGACCCTCGGGATCACCGCCTTGTTTACCGCCTCTTCGAGCTGCTTTCCGATCCGCTTCGCGTAGATGTGGGAGGGGTTTCTATCTTAAAATAGGGGTCCCTTCAAACCGTCCCTTGCAAGGAGTTTACCTATTCTAACCACTTATACGTGGAGCTTCACGTCCTGTCAGCTGAATGGCAAGGGTCGTGTGATATTGCGGAGACGCAAAAGTTATTTATGTCGACGGCCAATGGTATCTTATCAAACCATCTAATCTCTGCTACCAAGTGAACTAGAGACTTCCAGCCCTTTAAGATGAATAGCGGTACCCTGGAGATAGACGGGATGCAGATTTTATTCATACACCAAAAATCAAGATGACACAAATAGTTAGGCAAAGTTTATCTGTTTTAATGTCAAATATCTTAAAACAAGGAGTACAACGAACATCAGCAATCATTCAATACTCTGACTCTAACTACTTCATACAAAACGTGGGCTTTTGTACCCAAAGTGGTCATCACTGACATGCTGACCTGCATCATTACCAACATCATCCTACGTGGCAAACTACTAAAACCTATCGGGAGGTTGGATTGTTTCTAAGTGAATAACTAAGCATAGGTTCTATATCTGTATGGAGTAACGGAAAGAGATAATTGGATAGTTAACATCAGGTGGGGCAACTAAGCCCTACCCTAAAAATTGCCACTATGAACGTCACTAAATGTACGATGTCCCATTGGGTACAGACACTATAGGACCTCCAACTACGTGGTCCCCTACAATTGGTTGGCCTTCTAACCCCTGTCAGTACTTTTCCTACCTAGGTAAGCTTGTCTTGATACCTGCTTCCCACCAATTAAAATATCACCCATCATCACCTCAATGGTCCACTGTCAATTAGTACTTTGAAGTTGGCCTTGAGTTTGTTCTGTTCTCTGAGAATTTTTAAGGAGTATAGGCACTAGCCGGCTTCCGTGCGTAGGTGTAATCATCTTGCTTGTCCAACTTCCCTCTATCACATGACTGGACACCACGAAATTTAGCCTTTTCGTGTATTTGATTTTATTTTTAATAGTCCTCTGACGTCTTTTGTTTTTGATTGACCTTTCTGAACAGGAACTTCTGTTCTTTCACATTAATTGTATCCAATGTCAGCCAACTCCAGTTTGATAAGACCTTGGCTTTCTTGGCTCAGTCAACTTCTTAGCTGAGCTCTTATTCAGTGTAATTCAATTGCTTATCTCAACTGCGACACTGAACTGAGGCCTCCTGTTTTGTTCAGTACTGCTTATATAAATAGTGGAAACATTTATTCTTTATTTGTCATTATGTATCTATTGAGGTATATATGTATATGTTGGCGCTTGCCGCGGTCTAATCTATTTAAAAGCATGTGGCTAGCTTCATGATTGCTATGCTGCTTGCGTGTCATTGCTTCTGTACACGCTTAAACTATCTAAGTATCTTCATCAGTTGTGTGGCATAAGTCTCTTCATCTTGAGCCCAAGATGTCACTTATCCTTGGCATCTTCTTGTACCTTATAAATCGTCTGCCTCTCTGGTTCGGTTATCTTTCTATATAGGTGTTGATTAAATTTTGTATGACATCACCATTCATCTTTGTCATTTAGTTTCTTTGTTTCCTCAGGAATCTCGTTCAAATGGCCATCATATTGTCTTGGATGTAGGTATGGTTTCCTGAATGGGTACTTTATCTCCCATATTTTCTTAGGTATAGGTATTCTTATGGGTACTGCACAGAGTCCACGCTCTTCTCTTTGCTGGTTTAACTGTTCAGTATACGTCACATACTTTTGTTCATACGTTCCAGGCAATGTAGGCGGGGCATTTGGATTGGGGGTACTTGGCTCCTCCTCTACACCTGAAATTAAAATAAATATTTGGCTGATTTAAAGAAAGATCTTAACGACTGTAATAATTTCCCACCCAGCATTCACTCCCATCATGTGAATTGTCTTCTGAATGCAGATGATACAGTCCTCATCTATCGCACCCAGATTAGATTACAAAGGAGACTAATGACACTACATAATCATGCAGATAAGAATAATTGTAGGATTAATTACAAGAAAACTAAAATCATAATAGAGGTGGGAATACATGTAGTAATAAGTACATATGTAAACTACCTAACAAGATAATTGAAGTTGTGAACAAATATATATATTTGGGTGTGTGCATTATGAATTCTTGAGCAGTTGGCACACTTGCCTCGGGAGAGATGGCCAAAGTGTCTAGAAAATGTTTTGCTATTAATGTATGGTGGTGCACAAAGTGGGTTAGTCTTCAGAGGGCTTACTTGAAATATATATATCCAGTATTGTCCCTAGAGCAATATACAGAATGAAGGTATGCTCTGTAAAGGAAACATCTTGGCTCCCAAATTGGAGGGGAAAATATGGAGCGCTACTTTGGAATTACCTAATTCTACTCTTACAGAGGCTATACGCAGTGAATTAGGACTTATTTCCATGCAGACCACTAAGGAAATTGCCATGGGGATATTGTTGTTGATGATTTTAACTGAAAGGGGAAATGCAACATTTCTGTACTCCTGTTTTGCAGAGATGTTTAATCCCAGCTTGGTGTCGGCTGCAATCAAACCCTGGCTGGTAGATATTTATCTGTTTTTGAAAGAACAGGATGTAAAATTAGGGTATACAATTAGTTACCAAGGAGATTAAACAAAAGTCACAAGTCTTGGATAGAAATACTAATATGATTGTTCTTAGTCAAATAAGGATGTACTTTAATTATGTCAAACAAGTGTTTCCTGTAAATGCTCCCTATATATATTCTATCAAAAAAATTACTTGAACATTAAAAGATTCATGTTTATGTTGCGATTAGAGCAGCTCCCGACATTTAATACGATGGGAGCTTGAACTAACGTCCCCTATGAATACAAGTGGTGTGTTGAGTATGTAAAGATGAAATAGAGACCTCAAGACACCTACCTACGGGTTGTGTTAATTTATTATATATAAAAAGATATAGCACAGTAGATTTATTGTGAACTTTTTAGAGTGTGATCAAATTTGGTCTTATATTTATTCCTGAGAAAACCATGTTTTAAATGCTAATGTGTTTTATATTTGGCAAGTGATACTGTGTAAAATTAATGAACTGTAGATCTGTGGCACTGTTTCTTGACAGGATTGAGTTTTGATCCGAGTGATGAATTTACTGTTATGAAACAAATTGAAAAAGTGACTATGAAATCATTTCTTTGTATATGAATATATGACGAAAGATGATTATGTAATTGTTTTAATGTTTTATGCCTGGGTCCTCAATACCTCCAACTCTCTCTTCGTAAATACCTTCCTACTCAAGCTCTTCGCTCCTCCATCTCCAACTCCCTCAGGGTCAATCGCTTCTCCAAGAAACGGGTTGGTGGTAGCTCTCTTTCTTCGGCTGAGGCCTCCCTCTGGAACAGCCTCCCTGCCTATCTGAAACTCGAGGAGAACCATCTGCAGGTCCGGAAGCACCTCAATACCTTCCTATTTGCTTCTGCCTTCTCTCTTCCTCTCCCCTGCTGATTTCCTATCTGATTCTGCACTGGTCAACTGGCTACCGCAGGATTTCGGGCCAGGTCCCTTCCCGCCCAGTTGTACATCCGCACTGCCTCCCGGCAACCCTTGCTTTTGGGTCTGTGTCTGTAACTCCTACCTGCACTTTTGGACACCTGCTGTCTGCACTTACCCTTGCACCTCCCACCTGCTGGCTGCACTTCTTGTTATTGTTTTGATCCCATTGATCCCATATACAGCACTTTCCCCTTTCCCCTGGCACTTTTCCCCTCCCCTGCACTTGCGCAATGTCAATGTCACTTGGCCTAGTAAGATCGCTGTCTCTGTCCTCCCTCTGGTCCCTCTTCCCTGCCTCATAGCGCCTTGTAACAATTGTGTATAGGCGCGCTACAAATGCCATATCATATCATAATATTTTGTTCAGTGTTTATACGTTCTAATGTAACCAGAAATATATTAATTTAAAAAAAAGCCATCTTCAAAGCCATCAGGTATTGCCCCACCTGTACCGTGCTTCAAGGAGAAATCCAAAATGATAAAATCTATCACCATCAACAAGATCATCAGGATCCACCAGCACGTAGTCACCAGCAAGCAAGTGACTGCACAACACACATCATGTTGCACAGAAACTACTGACTGGGTAACTTTCTAAACAGTCACCATGGGAGACAAGGCAGCATGTCTCTATTCGCTCAAGGTCACATCATACAAAGTCGACATTCTCCCTGCCTCCTCACTCAAAACCCTTCCAACTGAAGCACTCCTGCAGTAGCTGGAAATCATCCACAGCTCCCTCACTCAAGGTAACTTCTCCATGACACTCAAGACCCAACAAGTGAGTGTGCTTCTCAAGTAACCAAGATTGGACCCCAACTTCCGCTCTATCATCCATCTTCCATTGCCAGGTAAGCTCATTGAGAAAGCAGTGGCAGCTCATCCTTCAGTCCTTGCAATGTTGCGTCAGACCCAGATTTTTCATGGAAATTATAATCATGACAGTGATGGACAATGCCCTTAACATCTTCAACAATTTGCATCCTTGCCTCCTGGTTCATCGTAATCTCTCTGCCACTTTTGACACAGTAGACCACCAGACACTCAACAACATTCTATATTGTCACAGAAAAGGTCCACAGTTGGATCAAGCCCTGCCTTGGTAACCGCTACCAATTCATCCATATCTATTCCCCCTGTTCACCAATTGTTCCCATCAACTGTGAAGTTCCATGAGGATCCATCCAGTCCCCCTGGATCTTCAACTTTTACATGGTACCACGCTGAAGCCTAATGTCTCCACACGATATCCACATCCACCAATACCCAGATGATACATACCTCTATAACAAGATATCTTTCATTTGAAAAATCGATAGGCTCAAGGTTTGTGTCAATTTCATCCAGTCCTGGATATCCTGCGGTTGCCTGAAGTGCAAACCCTCCAATAGCAAAATCATACTGCTAACCAAACCCACACAACACCCTGTCATCCAGACCAGGCTTTCCACTATGTACCTCGAAGTCTTCATGCACCTTTGACCACCTGCGCATAGTCCCATATGGTCTCTGTCAAGGAATGCCTCTCCTTCAAGGAACATTTAGCAAGGAAGACACAGACAGATTGGTACACACTTTCCCTCCTGCAGAAAATCAAGAACTACATCACAGATAACAAGTTCTCATTTGGTGTGGCAATTATCTCCAGAAAGGCCTTCTGGCAAACTCTGTGACACCCCTGAAATGTTTCCTGCATGCTGCAGCATAACTCATCATTTGGCTATGCAAAATCTACCGCTTCTCCCCGACACTCCTCAGACTGCACTCACCTTCAAATCCAGCTGCATCATATACAAGGGTGTCTCCCACATATCACCAAGGTATGTAGCTGATAAGCTGAGCATCTCTGGAGACCTAAGTTCCTCCAGATGCAAGACCAAGTGTAGACGTGGGCTCCTCCGGTACATGAAATGCGGAACCCAAAGTCAGGTCTCCTGTCTTCACCCTGAGACTCTGGAACCTTGTACCAATGGACATCAGACTCATCCTGCTTCCTTCTATGATTCATGTATCTGTGCCAGATCCTGCTCTTCATGTAATGCCTCCTCCATGACATCTAGGTCCACTCCACCTCCACTCCATACCAGTTGTCGAAGTGAGCGGGAGCGGTCAGGAGCGGTGCTCCTGTACTTTTTTAAATTACCTTTTACAGCTCCTATACTTTTATTTTAAAAAGAAACCGTTCCCGGAATGGTTTCGTTTTAAAATAAAAGTGTAGGAAGAAGTTGAAACTTGCACTTTCAGTACAGTGCACTGAACGTTCCCTTAAATAGCAGGTGCAAGTGTTTGGGGGTGTGTATTGTGTGTGGGAGGGGACGTGGTGATGGTGTTTGTGGGAAGTGGGTGCAGGCCAGCAGAGAACATAGCTCCACTACTTCTTTTCGTACACTTCAACCACTGCTCCATACCTAACGTGTGGTTGGGCGATCTGTTCTCCTGTTTTCTCCCTGGCTGCTTGCTGATGCCTTGTTGCCTAATTGGCTTTCCTTCCCCTCCCCAGTTGTTAGAGCCAACCTCACTTGTAAAGATCCCTTGTGATCAACTTTCCTCATCGTGTACATTCCCCTGTGACCTTTTAAGCCCTCTGTTGCTTCCCAAAGTTCGGTCTCCACTCAATTTCTGGTTTAGGATGATATGATCAAAAACATTTGGTCAAAGGAGAATTAATCGAATGTTCTTTTTTGACAGGTTGATTTTGCTGCAGATATATGCGGGGGGAGACCACACGCATCTCCCCTTGGCCCCTTACATTAATTGTTTCCCTAAAACCATACCTCACATATACATGCAGCAAACTTTGCCCAAAAAACTGTGACAAATTCTCCTTTGACTAAATATGCTGCACAGTAATCTGCCGATTCCCATTTTCGGACCTCTTTTTGATGGTTATGGAAGACTAGCAGTATCATGGGTCTGTAACTGACATGCACGTGGGGGGTCTGCTATAGCTTTGTGTATGTTTTATTGTGTTTGTAACATACTGTTTTTTAAAAATCACAAAATCTGTAATCTCCCGAAATCACCTATACTGATAGCACAGGGCCGGACCCCGCTCCAACCCTGTGCAGGGTGAATGGGTGGGGTTGGTCAAATTTCACTATCGCCAGTACACCCCAGACTGGTATGCCGCCCTTGTTTGTGTCCTAACTTCCTATTCTGAGAAAAGATGCCAAATCGGCAATCTCCCGAAATCACCTACACTGATAGCATAATGTGCAGGGCGAATGGGTGGGGTTGGTCAGATTTCACCATCGCTAGTACACCCCAGACTGGTATACCGACATTGGACCAAAACTTCAGCCCACCAACTGTTATGAGGCTGGAGCCAACCCCGAACATACAAACACACTTTCACAAATATATATATATGAATGAGAGAGAGAGAGAGAGAGAGAGAGAGAGAGAGAGAGAGAGAGAGAGATAGAGAGAGAGAGAGAAATGTCGGCTTGTGGGTGCACTGTCATATTGTGTGTTAATCAGTCTTGTGAGACCTGCTAATCCAATTACATATATCCTTTTTTATAGTATTATAGTATATTATGGTGATGATAAATACATGTTTCTCCAACATTGGATGTTTCATAGATACATGCTGTTCGAATATTGCTTGCCGTCAGGCCAAGATCCTTGGTGATATTAAAAGGTTTCATAGAAAACTGCATTCACTTTATTGCTTTCTTAGTGTTGTTTTGGGTCATTTACCCTGCAACCAGTAGGCACCACCTCCTTGAGCTCCAACCCTGGAGGGCACCATCTGATTTGTATATCGCATGTAACAGTACAAAGATGAGCCACATGTGGAGCAGGCGGTAAGGTCGCATGTGAATCTCTGAAAGATACCAATGCTGAAGAGAAGGAGTTACAGGTAAGTAACGTATTCCTTCCCAGGCATTGCATCTTTCCTAGATTCACATGCTGTTAGGATAGATTAAAAAGCAAAAGAAATGCATGGATATGCACCAGTATACACACTGGCAGGAGGATGATGCTTCACCTGAACAGGTATGAAGGACCGCTTGTCCAACCCTGCATTTCCAACACAGAATTTATTTCAATGCAGTAGAACATGTGGAAGTTGTGAGTAAACCTTAACGTAGCCGATCTGCAGATTTCTGATAGTGCCACACCTACCAGAAGAGTGGCAGTGGATGAAACTGCTCTTGTGGAATGTGGACCTGGAAGTGGCCTATTAGAAAGTTGATGGCAGAAAGAGATACAAGCATAAAGCCATCTAGAAATGGAAGACGTTGAAAGGCCTTTCGCAGAACTAGTGGGACCAAATGCAACAAATAGCTACAACGATTTCTGAAAGGGTTTGGTCAGATCAATATAATACTTGATGTCAAGGAAGTGGCAAGAGCATTTAGCAGCCATAGTAGGAGATCTGAAGAACATTTGGAGGACCAATGGCTCGTTGCGGTGAAAAGAAAATGGCACCTTGGCGTAAATGTAGGATTGGGCTGAAGGAGAACCATGCCCTTCTAGAAACCTAGGGAAAGCAGCTGTGAGGAGAGTGCTTGAACCTCGCCCAATCTCCTAGCTGAGGTGATTGCCACCAGAAAAGTTATTTTCAAGGAGACAGCTTTGATATGGGCCACAGGTTCAAATGGGGACCCCAAATACCTGTACAGAACGATGTTCAGTTCCCAAGAAGAGACAGGTTTGCATACACGGGGAAGAGGTCAAAAGAGTCCCTTGATGAATTCTTTTACCAGACTTTGTGACCACAATGAAGGTGCCACTGGTGTGTGTGTGAAGCAGGAAATGGTGTCCTAATGAACTTTGGTAGAAGAGTGGGCACGAGCACTGGTAGCCAAGGTGAGCAAGTATGATAGGACCGGTTGTGGCTGGAACTAAAGGGCATCCACCCCATTGCCGGTATACCAAAATGTGAATCGTTTACATTTTTTGTTGTAACAAGAAACAGTAGATGGAGCTCGTCCCTTTGCAAGAACATCCCTGCAATTCTGAGGCTTGTCAATTTAATCTAATACTAAGGATGTAGGACCCATGCCATGAGATTGAGTGAAGATGGGTTGTGTTGGAGGACCTACCCTTGTTCCTGCAGTTTATCTATGTCAAACATTGTGGTGTGTACCAACTGCTCTTCTACTCTTTACTTCTCATCTGCTCCCAAGCAAGGCTTAAACCCTGTCTGTTACGATATATTGGGAGATCACGCTTTACATAGGGAGTTCCTGTCAGATCACATAACAAACCCAACCCGCTGTGCTTAGCACTCGAGTCCACCAAATATGCCAGGTGCAAATAGAAATTCCCCTTGCCCAGTTCTATATCTTCTTGGGGATCTCTAGGGAACCCTGTGTGTTCATTTGAGGTGTTCTGCAGTTTATTCATATCACTAAACACACCAGCACAAATGTTAAACTTCTAGTTTGTTTGGTCTCTTTTACAACATTATACCTGTCTTCATGTGCTCAAGAACGGCTTGGAGCCAGGCTGCTTTATGATAGCCCAGCAAGTTAAGCACTCACCTCAGATATTTGTGTGCAAGCTTCAATCACAGGGTTCGATTCAAGCAGACTCTGCCCTTCCTCATTTGTACCAATGCCACAAAAGCACTATGCAAAAGTCACAATTTTAAGACCAGCTGCATTTACTCATGAGACCATTTTCATCTGAAAGATCATGCACAGGTCACTGAAGCCATGGGCACTGTGCCCAAGAAAGTAGCATAGGCCATGACCTGCAGGATTTAGTGCCTGTAGGGCATGATTGGGAGCCATATGCTACATGCACTGTAGTGGACTCAGGTACACTGTATCCACCTGGATGCCATGATCTAGATAATGTGCCCAGAGTGCCTACCTCCAGGCCAGGCACTATGGGCACTACAACATGGGAACCTGCGCCTGGAATGAACACTCATGCCTCTAGTGGGGGACGCTGGGGCATGACCTAAGGCCAAGGTCTCTGGGCACTGCAGCTAAACCCACAAACCAAGCCTTCTAGGCACTGCAGGTAAGCACAGTGCCCACAGTGCTTGTGTGCAATTCATGTCTGACCTGCACCGCACTCAGACGCTCTGCGATCTGGACACGATACTCACAGGGCATTGACCATTCACTTTGCAGTATGCCCAGGTTTGATGTAATCTATGTCTGGACTGTAGTGCCAGCAGGGCTTGCCCTCATGTGACACACACACTGAAGCAGGGTCGGACTGGTGCATAAACGTGTCTTGAGCACCAATGAAAAAATGGCACACAGTTACAAATGGTAATTCATTCCTTTTGTGACAGACTGTTTGAATAGTACCCAAGAAGGAGTTTTTTTGGATAAAATGTGATGCACATTGTGCAGTGTAAAGAATATTTATTCAGCAGCAATGGTCAAAACTATTCGCCGCATAGTGAGATAACTCATCAAACTGGCCCACATTGGCCAAAAAGGTGGCCCACTTTGATTAAACAAAAAACGGACCCACACTAACATTGTGCATTTTTCGGTTCGGGCCTTATTGCCCTATAGGCCAGTGGGAGTCTGCACTGAAGTTATGTATGAAAATTACGGTGGTGGAGGGAGTTTAGAGGTTAGGGCAGCCTCATAAGGGTCCCTAAACTAGACGCCTTGAATCCTATCCCTCTGGCCTCAGAATTGCTAATTCCATATGGGAATTGTTAATTCGTGCATAGTTTTATGTATATCATTAGGTCTGATAGTTTCCTCAGCCTCAGTCATCTATTTAGAAAGCAAGTGAAAGCTGTGTTACTGATATCCTGCCCATTTGACAAGCGCAGAAGAGGGGAGGCTTAGCATCCACTTCTGGAGGCTTAATGAAGGAACAGCTTTCACTTCGCATGATAGGCCTGCACATTTTAGGCAAAGACACAGGTGCGGGGAATATAAATATTGCGAGCAGAGAGGAGAGCACATGACTCGGGCCTGCATACGCTTAACTGGTTAACCATGCCATCAGTCTGCCTGAAACTGAATACTGCCCCAGTGGACTCATGTCTGCGCGCAGCAGCGGGTGATATCTTCTACGAGCAGCCTTAATGGGTTTCCCATGTCACCCGCCTGACTCCCGCTTCCAGAAACTGCTTCCCACCTCTTCTTGAGTGAGGGCTCACAAACATTCGGCTGTCTTGATGACGAACAACAGCGGGTCTGCTATTAAGTCGACATTCTTCCCGGCACTAGTAGTTATTGTGGAGACTGCATTGTTGTGTTTAATGTCTGTAACAGTGTGTTACTCCCCCGTGCATCCTTCCACGTCAACTGGAAGCCGTCGTGAAAAGAACATTCATGGATTTGCCTTTTTTGTTTCTTTTAGGTTTCGCTTTTGCACCACAAAACACTCCTATATCCTACAGAGGACCACTTTCTTTTTTTTTTTTAATCCAGTTTATAATTGAAACAAAAAATAAAATTAAAAACATGTAAACAACACATTGAAGGAATGGCGGGCCAATATGTCAAAATCTCAAGCGGTTTATTTCAATTACCCATGTCCTTTAACAGTAATTCTGTGGAAAAAGCTTTTGTTTTGCGGATGTAAAATGTTAGGGTGCTTCTGTTGATATTCATAGCTTTATATTCTTTTACTATTTCTTCTGTTTATAATATCGAATTATTTTACACTAGTAAAATGGAGCCTCCGGTTGTGAGACAATACAGTCTGCCTGCTTATATGGAAAAGACCTTTCAGAATCATTTTACAGTTTCAGTAAAATAAAGGTTATATACACAAAAGGAAACACATTTATAAACAAATAAACAAAATACAAATACACAGGTTTTATATATTTGACATACATTTCCTTTAATTCATGAATGATTGTTTTTTGCATTAAAACCGAGAAAACAAACCGTTAAAATGTTTTACAAACACATATTGATGTGTTTTTAAAAACATTATTTGGCATCAAATGACAAGTCCACTCTTTTATTTTTGGCTTGGCAAAAATATTATAGCTAGTAGGTCAACCAAACAGAAACTTTATTCAATTTATTTAAAAAAAATAACTATACATTTGAATTTTAAGTTGACAAATGGCAAAATGGCTTCTGACTCCTTAATCATTTTTGTTGACAATATTCAACATAATTTCTTGTAATGCACTGCTTGTCGCATTGCAGTTTGTATTTTTCACACTGGATGCCTTAACTGATTGTAATGGCAAGTGCTCTACCTCACTCTCTCCCTATTGCAAACAGAAAACTAGGACACCCATCTCAATTAAGATTGCCCGCATCCCCATTAATCAATCCAACTAAAATACATGTTTGTGATTTTATATTTTTCTTCATTATCTAGTCTTTTTCATGCAACTTAATTTTGACGTCACAAAACTATTTCAGTCTATGACTACTTAGAGTAAAAAGTTTACCTCCCTTTAAAATATAATCCTTATTTTTTTTTAAAGTCTACTAAGACCCCCTTTTAATTTTGGTATTCAAAAAAATACGATGCATATTTCTAAATGCAACATAATGTAAAAGTACTAAATTAAATGTAATGATATATTGTTAAAGTATTCCTATTTCCATGGATCTCACTTTTTGAATGTTTTTTTTAAATGTTACTTATGACCGTCCCAATTTTTATGAAGCCATCCACCTGTATCAAAACTAGTTCACCACACCCATCCAGGAATTATGATGTTTTTGCAATACGTATTTAGTTTGTCCTAATGCCAGTCCTGAGTATTTGCCATATCCACAAACACTACTATTATACAATGAGGGTCATTCATATTTATAGGGTGAGTTTGGCAAATGTTACCCTTACTTTCGGAGACCAGAAGAAGACCTTTATCTGGGTAGGAAGCCTCAGTTATTGGATTCTATGGTGCATGTGCTGTAGTTCTCACCACTTCTCTCGGGTCGTGCGTTGTGAAAGAAGATTAATGCATTATTCTGCAGAGTCGGCCGCTAGGCCTGGTTTTCAGACTGTTTTCTCCTTGGAAACAGTTACCACTGCCCTGAACATTACATACATAGTCAAATGTTTTACATGTTAACGCTGAGCTACAACATCCTGAATAACAAAATAATGATTACATAATCCCAGGACTCATTAAAATTGCACACAAAAATTGCCCAAAAATGTCAAACAAAAATGCATTGCATACAGCTGTGAATGGAAAAGTGCCCCTGTATTATCTTTAGTTCCTCTTTTAATCCACTTAAACGGAGTCAAATGGCTCAACCCCCAATACCTTGGATCAGAAATAGCCACAAGTCTGCAAGCAGGCCATATTTTCTTACAATTTTGGTTTGCGGAGGGGTGTGTTCTCATAGCTCATCCATGATGCATTTTCCCGATGTCTGCTCTGACTTGGCACAGATCAGGTCCAGGGGTGGGAGCAAGAAAGAGGGAGACATTTCTAAACTACTTGCGTTTCAGGGTTGCACGTAGCAATAATAATGCACTGCATAATTGATGATGTGCACTTGTTAATTCCCTCCAATTTATTAGGGGTAGAAAGGTACAGCAAGGATTTCAGAAGAAGGGTCTGTAAGGCATGTCATCTGAAATACAATTTTGGAAAGCAAGTGGCTGGAAAGCAGTGGAGGGAGGCGTCCTTACAGCAGCAGGTCTCATCCCTCCACTCACATGGGTGCCATGAGTTAATAGCTAAGTAATCAATGGAAACATGACGATTCTTAACTATGCATGGGAGCGAGGGCAGCGTAGAACCTGTGTTGATCACCCAGTCTTCCTGCTTAGCGCTTGATGTTGGCATATGCCATTTTTGATCGTGTTCCGAGGCAGATGAATAAATCATCTGTAGCTTCTGCCCCTCCCCAATACAGCAGACGTGAGAAATGTTACTCACTGAGGCAACCGTACCACCCTTATCCCAGGCAGGTACAGCAAGACATAGAGACCATTTAGGCTGAAGATGGCAAAAGCAGTCAAACTACTGTTGTAACCATGCATGTGCTTGCATGCATTAGACACAAAGCAATTTATTTATTTTATTTCTTTCATTTGTATAGTGCCAAAACAGCCTGTGGGCACCGTGGCGCTGTTACAGAAGTAAGTAGGTTGCTTAGTTACAGTGGTACAGACATTGGGTATGGTTACAGTGGGAAAAGCAACAGTTACTTGGTTACAGTGGTACAGACATTGGGTATGGTTACAGTGGGACAAACAATGGTTACTTGGTTACAGTGGCGCAGCAATTGGGCATGGTTACAGTGGGACAAACAATGGGTATTATTGCAGTTACAGAAGAATGTAACTTAGATACAGTGGAGGGGAATTGTCAGAAAAAGTGTATACAGTTCAGAGCAGATGTTAGCGGAACAGCCAAGTTTTGAGGGCTTTGCGGAAGGCAGTGTGGGAGGGTTGACTTTTGAGGGTGAGTGGTAGGGTATTGCATTTTCTGGCTGGCAGCAATGAAGGGGAAGCAAGCAGCACCTGCTTTGGCCCGTTTCACTCTGGGGATGATAAGTTGGTGGGGCTATGGTGTTCTAATGGGTCTGACTAGTCTCGAGGAGAGGTGGGTAGGGCTGTGTGAATGAGACACTTGTGAGTTATGGCAAGGGTTTGGAATAGAATGCCTTCTCTGATGGGGAGCCAGTGGGATTTGCATCTGGCTGCAGAGATGTGTTCTCTTTTGGGTATGTTCAGGGCAGCTCGGAGTGTGTTGTTTTGGATTACTTGGAGTTTCTTTAGGTTTTTCAGGGAAGTGCCGGCCGAAGAGGACGTTACAATAATCCAGTCTTTAGCATATTATTGCTCTAGTGATAGAGATTCAGTTCTCAGTGGACAAGAATGGTTTGAATGCGTTAATCAGCTTGGTGTAGTAGGCCGCAGAGGAGGCGATGGCGCTGACTTGACGTGACATGGATAGGGTGGCATCAAGGTAGACTCCTAGGGTCTTAACTGAGGCAGAGACGGGGATCTGAATGCTGTCGATAGTCAAGGTGGTGTATTTGCTGGGAAGATTTTTCAGGGTTTCACTTGTACCTACTAGGAGGATTTCTGTGTTTTCCCCATTGAGCAGAGACTATTGGCTGCCATCCAGGCCTGAATGGTGGAGTGGACTGTATTGAGGGCCTTGGCGTCAGTTTCATAGTTGCTGGAGAGTGGGAGGAGGACTTGTATGTATTTTTTTATTTATTTATTGTGTACTCAACATGAAGAACATATATACTAGGTAAAATATGCATTTAAACATGAAGAATATTAACATTGCATCCACAAGCCATGAAGTACACTAACAGAAGCAATGAATAAGTTATGTGCAACATGAATAACATGCAAATATAGCCCACTAACATAGAAACATAGGTATAACCAGGGAGCCATCTTCTTAAAAACGGAAGCCACAAAATGCTTTTAAGTAAACAAAGGCCTCAAGACGTTGCGCAAACTCAAACACTGAATCCACAGAAATTCAGATCTGTGCAGAGCTCAGACAGAAGCTAGCAATCCAAGCCATGCTACGAGACAATAAGGGAGGGTTGGAGCAGAAGAACTAAGGCACAAGAGAGTAATTCCAGGACGTCGTCTGGATACTCCCAGATTAATTAAAATGTTATAAGAGCACAACCAGCCTTTGTTTGCCAGTTGCACTAACACATCAATCCAAAAGACACCATGAACAGTAATTCAAGCGTGCCCCCTGTGGCAACAGAAAACAGAGCACACGCATTAGGAGTAGCTGAAATCTCAATAAATAGGAGATAATTCTATTTCATACACAGTCCCATCACATGTGACCCTTAATTGAGGGATACTGCATTAGAAATGAACACAGATAGGACACCTACTGTACTCCCTACACGTACACACAGACATGAGGCACCACACAAGGTCAAATACTAAGAGATTGCCTGGTCTCATGGCCTAGGAATGAGGGATGGTAACTTCTTTAATGAACAATGAACACTCTATGGGCCTCTCTCCCCCTGCCTGGCTCATGTCTTGATGGCCTGTCAAGTATCCAAGGTCAAAGGTTGCGCAGCAAGAAGCTAACCAATTAGAACCCACAATGTTATGCCGTCCATGAAGTACTATCCCAACCTATTACCTATTGTAGAGATGATATAGTTTAACCCTCATCAATATTGGAGTGGTCTCAGAAGGAGCCATCAGACAAGTATAACCCAACTAAATGTTTGAACCTTGAAGAATGTATACGTAGCCACCACCACTAACCAGTCCCTGTTCCCCATAGGTTTTTGTAAACTATTAACATGTGAAGACGTCATTTATGACGAATGTGTATTGCTTAAATCGTTGTTTGTAATGGGCGCACTGAAAGAAACAAGATTTTAATGCTTGCATGCTATCCCTTCTTTATTTGGATGATGAGTAAGCTCGCTTTGCAAAATGGGTGTCTCTGAAGGAGTGACCATGGCTGAGAAATGGAAATGAGGTGCACATCTACAATAAAGGCAAATCACCCCAATACTGCAGCAACATGCCTGAATTACATTCTAGTACATACTTTTTTGGGATGGGAACCTAGACATAGAAACCAAATGGTCACCTTTTTAGTTTGTTCCCCTTGCATGTTGTTTACTTCCCAGACAAGGGTGACACCAGTTCCAGGCTTAAAATGCTTTTTGCTTTTTCATATTCCCGTGTTAAGTTGAACTTTCAGCCCCAGACTTGCGCATGCTGATTTGTTCTTTTTTTGTGTAATTCAGGACCATTTGCATAACAACAGTGTGGTAGGTTAAAGTGTGCCTGGCACATATGAGATTTAGAAGGCAATAAACAACAAACATATCCCCACTCAAGATAAAACTCAGTAAATATAAAATCACAGAGCAATTGTCATACAGTAACAATAATTCATTCAACACCCAGACAGATAAAAAGATGTTCGTCTTTTCCATGCTCTTTGTAAATAGCATGCAAATGTAAAAGCACTAACAGCATCAGGTAGACTCAATAATAGCATAAAAGCAGGTTTCTAGCAATTAATTCCAAAACCCCTTAACAAGGTTAAAAGTTAGCACCTGCGCAAGTCATTGTATGGGGCAGACAGAACAAAAAGTGCCAAAGTTTCTGAAGCACCACAGAGGCAGCAAGAATCATGTAAATGCTTTGTGCCAGACGAATTGCTGGTTATGGCACTGCACCTATTCTTCGTCAGGCCTCTGAAACTGAGGTCCAGAACTTTTCTGTTGGGGACCTTCAGTATCTTCAGCTGGGTGGTTCCTGCTCCTCTTGCACTTGTGAGCTGTAAATAGTTATGTACATATCTTTTAAATATAACTGCAACAGACCTATTGGGTTTATCTCGTTACATCCTATGGACAAACTTTTGGAAACTCTGAAAATGAAGTATTACTGACCAGCGACCTGACATGTTTCCTTTATCACCCTTTAGAGTTCTCGATTTTTAAGGGCAATCAGAGTATTTTAGAATTCTACTGGTTAATTTCTAGTCCTTTCACAATAATACATTGTCATGATTGGAATAAAAGGCGTAGACCTGCATTTTGGCAGAGCACATCTTTATATGGTGATTTGCAATAAGTGCAAGGGTAAAGAGTATACACAGAGCAGAGAAAAGACAGGCAGACACGTTCTTAGCAGCACAGACAATTACATATACATGTTAGACTTTTTTCACGTCCACACACCTAAAAGCCTACGTGTAGTAAATTTTACAATTAGTTAAGTAATGCTTTGACCGGGACAATTAACATAATCACTGCATTTCCCTCACGGTTGTGCTCAACTGCATCTATTTTTGTTTCTACTGGGTTTGTGGGTGAATTGTGTCCTTGTTAGACCCAGTACTGTAATTACTTGAGATTACTTACCCGGTGGATGACTATTTTAGTCTGTGTAAATGTTTGAACCAGTTTACTCCCTTTTGACATATCCTGCAGAGTATTTTACTGTTGGACATCTGTTTTTCCTCTAGGTTGTGGAGTGAACTGGGTTCAATTGAGCCCTTTGATTTTTTCATACATGCATGTACTGCGTGTTTACTTATCTCATAGAACTTATTGAACTGTATGTCTACCTTAGGGAATACTTACAATAAATAGTATTTATATTTTCAGCATATTGCATGTGGCCTATTCTATTGTGTGCTTGTGTAGGACTAACAGTACCTTGATAACCGTCACCTCCCCTTCTAGGAGTGAAATCAGACCGCTCTGTTATGTTACCATTGAGGATGTTCTGGACAGGTTTGGTAGACACACTGTTATTAGATTAATGGTTTGGCCAGGGCTACTCACCAGATGGTTTCTGAAAAACCTGCATAACAAATATGAAACTGGTAGTGCAGTTCATTTTCCTGACTTTCTTCCTCCTTTTCTTGCTTACTCTTAAAAAAAAACCAATCATTGGCAATGTGTAGGCATGAGAAAGGCACTTGGCAAGCACTGCAGTAGTGCAATTAACTGGCCATGGATGGAAGCAGGTGCAAACTCGTATAAGTACCTGGGTATGTAATAGCAGTGTACAATAAAAAACCGTTGGCTTTGCCAATGTGTGTTTTTAACAGGACTTCAGTGACGAACACGAATAGTGCTTATACAACGAGTTGTTGAAGGCAAACCTGGTTAGGTTAAGATTTTTATTACACCAGTAGCGGGTTTCCAGCTCCATTTAGGTCATTAACTCTCAGAAGACTGCTTTGAAAAAACACAACCAGACATTTTGAGAGTAAAGTTTGATGGTCGACTTGATTCAATCGGGCTCAAAGAGTTCCTATGAAGAGGTGTTTTGGGTGGTGAGTAGCAGGAACTGTGTGGGAATGGCCATAGGGGTTAGCATGGCCATCAGCAGTCAATTGGTGGGCAAATGACTAAAACATCTACAAGTTGTGTGTCCCTTCTCAGATGCTATTTCTCCCTATCTATACTCTGATGCAATAGGTTCGGCTGATAGGTGGTGCAAGCGCCTCCTAATAGCCCAAACTAATACCAATTTTATGTACAATATGACTTTTTGCAGATTAGAACTTTTTCTCTCACTTTACACATGTAAACTCATTGAATTTTAGCAATGAGCCCCGCCCCTGGTCGTTCATCATAGCATGCTGTGTGCTCTAGCAGTGGCAAGGAAGCCACTAATAAAAGGCTTACGTCTTTCACTTTCCCAACAAATTACATTTGACTAAATGTGTCCTCTGTGAAATGCCGTAGCTGTTTACTTACACTCCTGAAGAGTGACATGAGCCACATGTTGGCGGCAGGCTTTCTCCAGCCACATGCACGGGTATATATGTCATCACAGTAACACCCGTCTTGGCAAATTGATTCCAGTATGTTGTGGAAACCCTTATTGGAATAGAGGGGGTACACCACCACTTTGAAAGAGCATATCGATGTTAGCTGATTTGTTATATTCGTTTTCTTTTTTTAGCAATGGAGAATTTGAATAGGCACATGGGTAAATCATTTACACAGAGCAGAAAAACAGATAGTCCCTTTCTAAGCAGCACATACAATTAAATATACATTTATACTTTTTTTTCAAGCCCACACACCAGAAACCCTAAAGGTTGTAAATATTAGAATGTTGTAAGTACAGTGGACAATTAACATTTCTTGGATAAACGTGCAGATTAGATGTTTTAATGGGCTGATAGTAAGGTGCAATTTTTGACACAATACAATTAATTAAAACAATATTTCAAAAAAGGTAGCAGGCACTCCTCTCCAGAAAGAACATGGCATAATAACCTGTTCTGAGATGAGAGTTTGCAGCGCACACTTTTTGCTCACTGTACCTTTTCACAGATGGGAAATATCCATTTGCATATCAGTCTTTGTCCTGCCCAGATGGGCAGTCCAGCACCGAAATGCTATGGCAATTCCTCTCTGAACAAGAGTACCACCAGCAACCCCATACACGTGTTTCAGCCTTGTTGGGCCTCATCAGTGAGGTGAAGCTGTGCCTCTCTGAGCACAGTGAGCAGGGAGTCCACGTCTGGATGCCCCCAGGTAACTCAGGGTGACCAATCCCAAGTTCCTTTCAAATATTTCAAAAAAGGTAGCAGGCGCTCCTCTCCAGAAAGAACATGGCATGATAACCTGTTCTGAGATGAGAGTTTGCAGCGCACACTTTTTGCTCACTGTACCTTTCACAGATGGGAAATATCCATTTGCATATCAGTCTTTGTCCTGCCCACATGGGCAGTCCAGCACCGAAATGCTATGGCAATTCCTCTCTGAACAAGAGTACCACCAGCAACCCCATACACGTGTTTCAGCCTTGTTGGGCCTCATCAGTGAGGTGAAGCTGTGCCTCTCTGAGCACAGTGAGCAGGGAGTCCACGTCTGGATGCCCCCAGGTAACTCAGGGTGACCAATCCCAAGTTCCTTTCAAATATTTCAAAAAAGGTAGCAGGCGCTACCAGAAAGAACATGGCATGATAACCTGTTCTGAGAACCCTAAGTTACCTGGGGTCAACCAGACGTGGACTCCCTGCTCACTGTGCTCAGAGAGACACAGCTTCACCTCACTGATGAGGCCCAACAAGGCTGAAACATGTGTATGGGGTTGCTGGTGGTACTCTTGTTCAGAGAGGGAATTGCCATAGCATTTCGGTGCTGGACTGCCCATGTGGGCGGGACAAAGACTGATATGCAAATGGATATTTCCCATCTGTGAAAGGTAGAGTGAGCAAAAAGCGTGTGCTGCAAACTCTCATCTCAGAACAGGTTATCATGCCATGTTCTTTCTGGAGAGGAGCGCCTGCTACCTTTTTTGACATAATTAAAAAAATAGATTTAAAACATTGTAGCATTGACGATGCACAGACATGGATACAATCACAACTTCAACAATGTAGTTTTAGGTGTGGTTGTGAGTGTGTGTGCGTGTGTGATTTAAAACAATGCATTTTGTAGTATTTAACTTGTGTCCTATGGGGTGATAGCTTATACCTAATGACATCATGATCATATCTCACATTTGAAGATGTAATCAGGAAAATAACTTGCAACCAATTATAGTTGCAGGCTATCATACACTCAATGCCATTACAGTTCGGTTCAATTAATATTAAAATAGTTTAATGATCAGTCATTAATCAGAACTTAAAAATGCATCTTTATGCAACTTGTTATGAGTCACAGCTGCAATCATGGGTGATTTAAACACAAATTATTTAGTTTAACATAAACTTTTCATTTGGTTTCATTGAAGTATATCACGTCTTAACCGTAACATGTCATAAAAGTATTGCAAAGAACACATTTCTACAGTGTACAATTTATGGATTTGGGTCTTTAGGATGCTCAAGGATGTCCGCAAGAAATTGGTTAACTGTATATATCTGGAGTCTCCTTCTTGTTGTTCAGATATCTTAAATAGTTCGCTAAATAGAATTCTCTTGTCGGCAAGGGCAGGGCAGATCATAATGAGATGTTTCAAGGTTTCAGGTGTGTTTCTGTCCAAGCAAAAGCGGCAAAATTGATCCTTCATGGGTATTTGTCGAATATTGGCTAGTCTTTGTCTGGTTGGATAGGTGTTCAGACGGATTTTCATGAAAGCAGTACGAACGAGTGGATCTGGGAACAATGCCAAGTATTGCAGGAGTTCATAAATTGCACGGATGTCAATTGAGCATTGTAGGTTCATGAAGTATCTTTGTTTTTCTTCAGATGTTTTAGCCCAATCGTTTTGCTGCATTTTTAGCTTCGCGCGTTGGGGGCGGTTGGTGAGCATTTCTATTGTAATGTCTTCTTTCGCCATTCGTTGGAATAGGGCGGTTTTCCACGTTTTCAACATAGTGTTGTTCATGGCATGCGGGGTCTCTCGTAGAATATGAAGTGCGGGAATTGGATTTTCGTTTTATTAGCTTGCGCAAGAGGTCCATCTGCTTCCACCATACAATCGAGGAGAGGGATTGTAAGGCCACTTCAAACCGTATTCAGACCGTGGGATAACCTTTTGGAAGATTCAGGATCATCAGAGATATTTCAACTTGGACCGTGCTCCGTTGCCTAGCAGCAGCAGAGTGCAATAGTTGCATGTTATAACCTATACATGGTGAGAACACACATACCGCAGCACATTTATGTGACCAGGTGCAATTTAAAAAAGTGCCTGAGACCCAATGCGTGGTAGGGGGTGCATTTCCTGACAACCCCACTTTGCCTGTGTAAAACTGTTTGCAAGTGGAAGCAGTGGCGACTGGTCAATGTTTTAATTTGAGTGGCTAAAATATTTGCCACAGATAGCATAGCGAGGGACTCCAAACCAACCAAGGGGAATTTGGAGGGGGATTCCTCACCCCTGAGAACATTTTTGAAACAATGGTGTTAAAATGGTGCATTATATAACACACTTTCTATGACAAATTGGGTAAAAGACCAGACAGTTCGTAATCAGGTTTGTATGGTACCCCATGAAAAAGCCAATAGATTTGTGGGGGTAAATAGCCCCGGATTTCATGAGTAAAAGGCCAGAGTCAGTTCTGAGGGCTCCCCAAAAGGAAAGGCCAGCCTTAAACTAACGTGGAAATAAGGCCTTGCACTTTCAAAGCAAAAAGGAGTGAATTTGGGCCTCAAAACCTGGAGAGGCATAAACATGTTAATTAATCGGCATAAGGGAAAGACATGAGACAAGAGTGGCCAGATAATGAGAGATCTGAAGTAATGTTCTCAGAAATTACTGTCCACAGAACCCTAAATGGGATGTCAGCCTTGTGAGCTACAGTTACAGTGAAGCAGATTGCATTTTGGCAGGAGCATTAAAGAAAATGTGTAAATCTGTTTTTCCCTTTAAATTAAAGACATGCTCATGAAAGTGTGTGCCAGATTTGTAATATATAAACTTGGGTTCTGTCCATCATAAGCCCATCACAGAGTAAACAACAATTCACAGAATTTACAAGGGGATGTTGAATTGCAGCAGAATAAAGAGTTTTTCACGGCTGAAACTTCACAAAGTGACATTGAAATTGTGCCTTTAAAATGACACTCTAAGTATCCAGAGCTACAACTAAAGTCTCTGTAACCACTGTGTGCAGGGAACTACTTTGCAAGGGTTTTTACATGTAAGAATTGTGTGCATTTCCAAGAGTTTATTTGAAAGTGAAATGCTTTCAGTGGGGGGCAGGCCTAATGTTGGTTTCCTTTCTCTCTACTGTCTCTTCAAATGTGAAACTAGATTCTAAACCCTGCTGTCATGGGGATGTAGGCCTGTTTTATCTTCAAGCATGAGTGCTTGTCTTAGAAATACAATCTTAAATTCCAGTAGAGATCCGAATTGTGGTGGGGCGAGATAAGGGCAGCAGTGCTCTCCAGCAGTTTATAATCCAAACCACTTAGGCCGCCATAAAACTGGCCGTAGCTGGCAATTAGCTCTTGAAGCTCTGAGCTAATCAAAACACAGGACCCCCTCTTGACCACAGACATATCCCAAGGGCAGAGCCAGGGTTGAGTGGTTTCACTCCTATTGTGCAAAATGGGAGACATACATTTTATTGTGTAACATTGACAATATTGGTTGCACAATAATCAGGGTAGGATTTTTGAAAAGAAGAAAGTTGACTGCTTCTGGTCAACCAAAAACGATTTTGATGGGGCCTACACAACCCAAGTTATTTAGGAAAACATCATGGGGCACTCCTGTTGTGGTTGAGAGATATGAAAATTGGAGAAAACCTGCAAAATTTGATTCATATTTCACCCTCCGCGTGCCATATTTTTCACGTATATATTGTTTAGGAGTGATTGAGGGAAAACTGCAGCTCTGCAATGGCATAACCTACAAACTTCTAAGTAGGGTCATTTGATTCACCAACAAATATAGCATTAAAAAATGCTGGTTTATGTGTTCAAATATGATGATTAAGGGCATTTGTCACACAGTGAGATTTCTATGTCCCCAAGCCAGACAGAGCCCTCCTGTCAAAGTAAGATGACGAAGGGGCTCCTCCTCTGGTTTCCTAAAACACTCCCACATTTTCTGGACCTATCAACCCACAGATGGGAGTGAACATTTGAACAGCACCCAATCCATTCTGCGAGAACTATGACACATTAGTGATGTCACTTGTCTTATAAAGAAGTCACTCCGCCTCACAAATCAGGACTCTTCCTACTATATCCTGAGGTGAGCAGCTGCCAAAATCTGGAACCATCCCAGCAGAGTGGGGCCTAAATCTTGCAGAGGAGCCAGGAGGTTTAGTAGCTGCCTTGGGACATCTTGGAGGACAGAGGGAATCCATGACTAATCCCTTTGTCCCAGCGGTGATGCTCTGACGCTCCCTGATGTCCCATCCATACCTCTCCTGTAAGTATAGATATCCCAAGCTATAGATTGCATAAGCCCTATCATTTTCAGCACTGCCCTAGAGATTCTCTCATTGAAAATCACCTATCTTATTTGTCTATGCATTTAAGCCATTTTCCTATTGAAAAATCCTTTATTTGCCTGCGCCTTGTGGTCGTTTTCCCATTGAAGAATCTTTTATTTGTGCATTTAAGTCGTTTTTCCATTGGAGAATCCTTTGTTTGCCTGTGAATTTCAGTCATTTCCCACTGAAGAATGGTCATAGCCATAAAAGTGTTGCCCAAAAGAATCAATCCCATTGGGAGCTGAAAAACAAATTTGTCCCTGTGTTTAAATTGTGCCCAACAAAACGAATTTCATCTGCAACTGTATTTTCTCCTTGCTCTGCCATCCTAATCCTAAAACAGATTTTCCTTTTGTGAGCTATTCCCTTGCCCGGAGCCTACCTGTTATTTACCTGTCATTTTGACTAAAAAACGATTTTCCTATTGTGAGTTCCTCATTGCCCAGAGCTTGCCTGTCATTTGCAGCCTCAGTAAAAATGAATTCCATTAGCATTTTCTTTTCCATTGAAAGTGAGCTTAACATCCTAAAAACTGTTTTTCCTATTCTGTTCCTCTTTCCCTATTGTGTAGTCAAAACAAATTAACATTTGCATTCCCTTTCCATTGCCCATGTGTTGCATAGCCTGAAACCGATTTTCCTTGTGGGTGCTGGCTAGTATTCTCCAAAGCCCTGCCTGTCTTCTAAGTATAAGTTGTACAAAGTTCCTTCTGTGTTGTCCCATAGCAGTTGTGCTAAATCATTAAAAACCCATGTTTTATGGTGCAAAAACGAATTGTGACATTCATTGATGGCTCACATATTGTTTCTGTAAGCAGTACTCAAAATCCGATTTTAACCTTGTGTTCCCACTCCTTGCCACTGCCTTCCATCCAAATGTAACGCTCACCTGATTCCCACGGAGGCGCGGGTCTTGGCAGGAAGCTGTCTGTGACTCGAAAAGTGATGTGCAGGACTCGATTGGCTTCTGGGGTCGAACCTCTTCGCACTGTGCGTCGGACTCGAAGAGTGAGGTTTCTGCAGGTGAAAGAATATGGGGGTTAATGGTCTGGGTTGTTGAATGTCCTTTTCTCTCTCTCTTCCCCGCTTTTTCGTAGACCCCCCAGGTTAACGTGCTCACCTTATATAGGTGAATGCTGGGCTCTCCATCTGCGTCTGGTGCAGGGTGCCGTTGCCAGTTCCTTCACTGGTGAAACATAGGCCTCTTGAATTCAGAGGATGGTTACCGTCGTTATCTGCACGAGCGGTGAGTTTCTGGACACCTTTTGTCTTTATAGTCTTTAAATGCGTGGCACGTTTATATGCAGACTCTGTATAATGCTTTTCCCTTATGTATCGCAGGGCTCTTGAGATGGAAGATGAAGTGAAGCGCCTGGAAGTTCGTAAGTATGGCAAGCGCTCTAACCGTCTCTTTCCTTGCAGCTTAGTTCGTGTTAAAGAGACGCCGGAGTATTTGCAGGCGTTTTATTGCGACGAGCGTGATGGACGTAAGTAAATACCTGCTTAATGTCTTTTCTTTTGCCTTTCAGATGTTGGTTTGCAGCGCCGGAGTCCGCGGAATGCCAGTAAGTTGTTAACGATACTTTGTCTTTACAGGCGGCGATGCAGAACGAAGAAATCCGGAATTCACAGCGTGCCGGTAAGTATGGCAATGCTTTTGCCTTTGCAGGTGGAGATGCGGCGTGAAGAAGCGGCCGCAGCCGATGGATCAGGTGAGTAAGTACTGCGTGTAAAGTTCGCCTTGCTAACCTGTTGTTTCTGTTCTTTGCAGGTGCTGATGATGTCTGGATACTGAAATGGTAAGTAGGATTCTTGCAGGTCCAGGATCAGAAGAAGAAAAGCCGGAGCAGACTCGGTGAGCGTTCTGCTGCAGATGCAGAATAACGCGAAGCACGCTTCATCTATCGGGTGTGGTTTAAATAGCCTTGGAGTGATGAGGCGTCTTCTTCCACGGCCCCGTCTAGGTAAGAAAAGAGTTCCAGTTTCCAGAAGAGTTCCAGTGCTGTATCCAGGGAGTGGAGCTGCCCCACCCAGGTAAGAAAGTAGTTCCTGTTCTTAGATAGCTTCTAAGTGGCTCGTAAGTAAGCAGCATGGTCTGCTGCAGGTAAGTCCACCCAAGCATCCTCATACCTATTATGAGCCCGGCGCTTCCAGTGCCGGGACCAATGGTTTTGATGAGCCTGGTGCCACCGGCGCCAGGACAAGTTCCAAAAGGTCCCAGTGGGGACCGGCTGGTGCCTAGGATTAGGGTTAGGGGCCTGCTTCCAAGGACGTTGGGCTGGTCCTGGCTCCTTGGAAGCAGTGATCATGACACCAAAACTGACAAGCCTAGTGGAGGTCTAGGGTGGGTGAGGGTTGCTGGGACTCAAGTATCATTGTGGGTGCATGCACTTTCCTGTTTGTTGCATCCATTTTCTTGGTGTTTTGAAGTGTTATTTGATGGTAGTGGTGAAAGAAGTAAATCCTTGTGCTCTATATATATTTGAGTTGTCTCAGTCTGCCGCTTGACCAAAAAGGACTCTGCAATTTGTGTTGCCACACCTTGGTGGCTGTTGTAATTGTTTATTCTAATTTAACATTAAATCCTAAATTAATAAAATATTCATTGAGAACACACCGGCCTGGTTCCTAGTCTACTGTGACACGGGGTGCTTGTGGAGGTTGGGTGCAACCCGGTTGCCCTCGGGTCTGGTGGGTGCGCCCGGTTGCCCTCGGGTCTGGTGCTCTATACAAATAAACAAAATACAGATACGGGTTGGAGGCCTCCTTAAGAAAGAATCTATGTTAGACAGTGGTCGAAGTGAGCGGGAGAGGTTAGGAACGCTGCTCCTCTACTTTTGCGAATTAACTTTTACCGTTCCTATACTATTATTTTAAAAAGAAACTGTTCCGGAATGGTTACATTTTAAAATAAAAGTGTAGGAAGAAGTTGAAACTTGTACTTCAGTGCACTGCACTGAACGTTGCCTTAAACAGCAGGCACATGTGTTTGGGGGTTTGTATTGTGTTTGGGAGGGGGTGTGGCGATGGTGTTTGTGGGGAGTGGGTGCAGGCCAGCAGGGAACATAGTTCCACTACTTCTTTTCGTACACTTCGACCTCTGGTTGTAGAAATAAAAAGTGTTTTTATTGTGCGCCACCTTCATTGTAGGGGAAGGAGATCCCTGACTTGCTTGTGCCGTGTAATATATCATGGCAAGATGAAAGTCACCACCAGTGCACAGGAGCATTTTCCTGATGCCTTTCCCCACACTATATGCCAGTATAAAAAAGCATTTTCACTCTGGCTGTGCACATACATTTCCATGATGGCTGCATCTATAAATGCCAGTATTCCTATACAAGAACATTCTCATGTGTGCTTTGTGCATAATGCTAGTAATGATTTTTATAAGAAAACATGTCAATGCTGGCTCTTCCAATATATGCCAATACCTGCACATAAGAACATACTTGTCTTGTCTTTGCCATTAAAAATACCATGCCACAATAAGAAAATATGTCCGACATTTAATTGCACTTATCATGTTTACTTTATCTTAGATGCCCAATAAAAATGTCATGCCACAGTAAGATTTATTGATTTATTTGTACAGTAAAAACATACATTTTAAAATGATTAGTTATAATAACATTTTATCAAATTCATCACCATAATGCATTACAAATATCAGAAAAATATAAATACACAATAATTGTAAAAAAACGTTTTTAAAGCCCCTCCACAGAGAAAAAGCCTATGTAGCAGACTATTCTCTTTGGGTTGGATAGGTGCATTTGAATGCTTTTAGGGGTTTCAGACCCAGGCAACCTGATTGGGGCCATGGGGGAGAGCTAGTGACAGTCGACCTATATTCTAAACCATGCTTGCAGCCCCAAGGCCTTATCTAGTCCTAGTGGCTACTGGCCTTCTTAACTCTGACGCAAGGCATCCGAAAATTAAGCTTGATGTAGCTTTGGTTATGTTAGGATCCTGATCCCCCAAAAGAAAAGGGCATCATCTGGACTATCCAGAAGTACTTCATTTCCTAAAAGAGGAAAGATGTGTTGAGCCCTGAAAGAGTCATAGGCAGGGCATGCCAGAAGAAAATGGGGCAAATTCTCTCTCTGCCGTACACATTATGCACTTTGGGTTTGACTCGCATTTCCGTTTACTTGTAATAGCAGCTAAGGGTAGTCTGTCTAGTCCTTTCTTACTATGGCAAGACATTATTTGCTAGGCATCTGTGACAGGCTGAACAAAAAATGCCAGTCCAGCCATGTAATAATGCTTAACATGCTTGATTTATCATAAACAGCCAGTAAAAAAAGGCCATGTCACAGTACGAAATAAAATAGCTTGACTGGCTGCAACAAAATGCCAGTCTAGCCACGTAATGACACTTACTGTGATACTTGCTTCATCACAGGTCAACTGGTGCGGCCAGTCTAGCCATTTTTTACTTTGAGATTACATCGTTTACTGGGCCTTTATGATAAAGCAAGCACAATCAGTGTCATTATGAGGCTAAAATATCATTTTGGTGTAGGCAGGCATCTGTGACAGATGCCTAGTTAAAAAAATGTAATACCACAGTAAGAATATGCTGGACTGGCCGGGCCAACATGCCAGTCTAGCCACCTAATAACACTTTTCATGCTTGCTTCATCATAAATGCCCAGTAAAAAAATTTCATGCCACAGTAAGAAACACCTAGACAAGCTTCAACAAAATTCCGGCTAGCCACGTAATACACTTCTCATGCATAAGAAGTGTTGTTATGTGGCTAAACTGGCATGGCATTTTGTACTGGGCATCCTGGTTAAAGCAAACAGGATAAGTGTTATGATATGGCTAGAATGGCTTATATTGCTGCAGCCAGTCGGGCTACATTTTCTGTCTTCCATGCAATTTTAAACTGGGTATCAAGGTTAAATCAAACATGATAAGCAAACGGTGCTTGTTTGTTCTTAGTATATTAATGTTAGTTACAGTTTGGTATGAAGACTTTAGTAACAGTATATTTTTTGTGCGCAGGTTATTACAATAATTGGGGATGCCATGTCATTTAATATAAAGTTGGATTTTGGATGTATGTTTTGCGGTCACATAATATAAGGTGTATACTATTTTTATTTATTTAAATGGTTGATTTTGTGTGTTTTTATAAAGTATTGTATGTTTGCTGTGCTCTGGTTTTGATGTTGCTGTACATTTTAAAGATATTACCATGTTCTGATTTTACTTCTTGACTTGTCATTTGTGAGGGTGAATTAAGGTTCTGACAATCTTGGCTTTATTAGGTGTTATTGTTAATTTTATTTTTAAACACTAAATCATCTATATGTGGAATGTATGGGATTTATTGATGTACGTGCACTTGTATTTGGTAATTTTATGATCACAACGGGGATGCCATCATGGCAATGGATGTGGTTTTCCCTTCTATGTGTACCAACGGATGAACTTTGTAGAGCAGCAGGGCGGTTTGCAAAACAAATATTCAGGGAAGAAGCTTTTTAACATATTGATGAATTAGGGTATTGCTGATTTTACTTTGAACTGTTTATATGTATTCATATGAACTTTTTGTTGTTAGTGGTGATTGCAATGGTTTTTTACTATGATTGTTGAATTCTACAGTGTGAGAAGTTTCAGATTCCTGTATTATCATTTTATTGTCTGCTATGTTTAGTGTTTAGTTATAGTTTAATAGGTTAAATCCTTTTGTTGGCTTTCCCTACATTTATAACCTTTGATGTATTATAGATAGCTTTGGAACACTAATTTACCAAAAAAATGGACAAAATCCAAACAAAAACTTTAGTGTTTTAAAGTACGCGTACATTTTCTGCAAAAGCTTTTTATTTAATCCTGATCATTTACTCTCTGGAATCAAATTCAGTCAGCATCTGAAGACAATGACAGAAGCACTAAGACAACTCTAAGTTCCATGTGCAAAATACATATTGCTATAACTTCACTGAGGTAAGCCACATGCAAATTGAATAAACTAAGTCAATCTTTTCCATAAGTTGAACAATATGCTGGAAAAAGGAAGAGGAAGGAAAATGGACTGATGTTAGCATGTCTCAGTATGTTATTACAGAAATACTAGGTGGCCTTCCATGAAGAATGGACTAATGTTACAATACCTCAATGTGCACATTCAAGAATACATGGTGGCCTTCCATAGTATTGAGGCCATTGGGAATTTTACTATTGAACCTAATGATGAGTTTGGTTTTCAATTTCATAAGGATCAATTCTCAATTTCCTCTTCTAGGATGATCCATGACTTTACTTTGTCCTACCCATTTCAATAGGTCACTGTTGTTCCCGTGGCATTCTGCAAAGTGTGTGGTGTTTGGGTAACTGTTATCCACATTTTTGATGGTGCTTATGTGTTCCAGAATACGTATTCTAACTTTACGGATAGCACTACTAATGGAAATCTTAGAACATTGGTAAATAGGCTGTAAACTACAAAGGTGGAGTTACAGTCCATCGTGGCCCCAATGTGATGTCTCCATTTTACTGATGTGGATTCAAATTCACTGGTGATGATAGCCCTTTTGCAAATGGATCATGCTCCACAGAAGAATGAACTAGTACGTTCACTGTGTCAGTTAGTTTTTCTAGTTGGGGAATAAAGACTTCTGGTCACTAAATCTGCCAAATGTTTTCCTCATGTATAACTGATTTGAGGAAGCTGTCCTATGATGGGAGATAAAGTTTGTTCTTGTAGCAAAAAAATGCCAATGTTTTCTGCCAATGCTTCTGGTCTTAGATGAACGAAATCCATAAGTGGTTACAAGTCTCATGGTATTGGACTTTGTTTTGGATTTTGGTTCTAACAATGTTGTTCTTCATTGGATTTTGGCTTTATCATATGCTTTTGTTACTATCTTCTTACTGTAGCCTCTTTGTAAGAACTGTTTGTACATTTGTTCACATACTTGAATTAAGTTGTTTTGTGTTGAACAATTATGTCTTGCTCTGAGAAACTCAGACTAAGGTATATTTTGTATATTATTTCTAGGGTTAAAAGAGGTTGCATGGAGAATAGAATTACATGCCGTATTCTTACAGTACATGGTTTTTTCCACTGAGTTCTCATCTACCTTAATACGGAGATCGAAAAATTCAATGTGTGTGGTACTTTGATTGCCATTCAAAAAAGTAACGGATTGGTTCAGATCTTCCTCTGTTCCTTTCCATGAAATAAACAGATCATAAATATACCCGAGCCAGATGGTAACATTCTCATTGCACTGACTCTTAACATCATTAAGGACATAGCAGTTGTCAGAGAAACCCAGGAGTATGCTGCCACATGGTGGGTCAAATCTAGTCCCCATTGCAGTCCCTCTTGTCTATAACTAGTATGCATTATTGAAAACAACATAATTGTGTTCTAAAACAAATTGGATCATTTCCAATAGCGTATCAGTATGTGCTCCAGAACTGTTGGACGATTCCTTAAAAGGTATCTCCAGGTTTTAATGTTATCTATATGGGAGATGGAAGTATACAATGATGTCACGTATAATATCGCTAATCTAAAATTAGGCTTCCAAGGGATGGTATACAGTCTTTTAAAGGACTTCATGGTGTCTTTTACATAAGAGGGAAGACTGCTTACAAATGGTAGTAAAAAATAGTAAATGAAGCGGGACATAGATTCTGTTATTGAGCCTTTAGAACTGACTAGTGGTCTCCTGGGAGGGTTTTTGTCATCTTTGTGCATTTTAGGCAATATGTATAGTGTGGGCATTGTTGGATTTTAATAAATAGAAAATGAAATTCATCTTTATTTAATAGGCCTCGATCTTTTCAAACACAGAGTTTTGAAGGGATTGTGTCCTATGACGTATTCCTTATCTTTGATGTTATCCATTCCGGCTTGCTGGCCTTGGACATTTTTTCAGTAGAGAGCGTTGCGCGTCGACGTCCCTCGAGTTGGTGTCCCTCGACAGCCTCTGTATCGGTGCCGGCGTCATCGTGCGTATAAATTGCGCAGCGTCAATTGCTCAGTTCCGTTTTTCCGTGCTTCATGGGTCTGGTAAACGTGTCGCTCAGTTCTTTTCCTCAGGAAGATTCTGCTTATTCTTCAAAGATATCATCTAAATTCGATGGCTTCTTCATCCGAACCATCGACCCCACGGTCCGGTTTTAAAAAGTGTTGTGACTGTGGGAAGAAAATGTTGTTGACGGATCCTCACAGGATCTGTTTGTGGTGCCTAGGATCGGAGCATCACTGTTCGGAATGCGAGGACTGTATGTCCATAACGGCGATAGCCTTGAAGGAGTGTAAGGGGAAGCTAGAAAGAGGTAAGACTCTTAAAACTTCTACTCCCTCTTTGGCAGGGTCAAGACATTTGTCTCCTTGTCATCACAAGAAACATTCCCGTTCAAGGTCTCGAAGCGGTTCCCATCAGTCTTTGAGATCAAAACACTCTAAGAAGGGGCATCGTAGATCTCCCTCTTCTTCTTCTTCCTCCTCTACCTTCCCAGAAAGGGTCACCTGCCCCACTAAACACAGCTGTCCAGCTAAGTGGGAGGAATTCTGTAAGAAAATGCTTAGCGTCTTGAAAGCAGCCTCGACCCCCTCGGAGGCGTCTAAAGGTGATACCCTGGCTGAAAAGCCCGAAAAGTCAAAACACAGCGAGACGTTGAACCCGGTGAGAGAAACTGCCCGAGGGCGTCATGAACCCTCGAGTAAAGGCAGTAAGACTGCGTCATCGACGCCGTCGTCGATGGTTGCTTCGATGCATATATCTGCATCATAGACCCCTTTGTCGAAGGGCCTTTCGCCGCATAAATCGATTACATCGACGCCGTCTTTGACATCACTGTCGACTTCGATAAAAGACAGACCTACAACTGTCACTACATCTCAGTCAGTAGAGGTGTCGAGGATTTCGACCATTACATCGAGGATGCCGTCGACAATTTCGACGACACCGAGTACGATCCCGATCCTCTCGTGTACATCGATGTCTTTTCAAACTTTTGACGCACTTTTCGGGATTGTCAAAACCTTTGACTTCCACGTCGACAACCTCGACGTTTTCTCAGCCAGTGACAACCAGTTTGGCTCCTTCTGCTGTAGGAATGGGTTTTAAACCATATCCTAGGTCTGACTATTTTAGAGCATTGTCCTCTAAATATGCGGAAGGGGAGGATTCCGACCATGAGAGACCCTTTGGTTTACAAAGGACTACAACACCCATGCCAGAGGAATTAATCTCTGAAGAGAACAGGTTAAAAGACCTTCAGGACTCTCTACATGCGGCAAGTGGTTTAGATACTTCTCCAGAAGTAGAGATTGCTAAACCAGACCGTGGGGAGCATGCTGAGACCCCTTATAGGGCTCTGATGACCAGGATAGTTGAATTCATGGGATGGTCTACACCTACATCTTCTTTTCAACAGGATGACCTTACTGATATTTTAGATAAAGGTCTAGGAGGATCCTGTAGTTCCCTTTCATACTGCCCTGCAGAGAAAAATCTCTGCAAATTGGGAAACTCCTGAAGTTATCCCGGCAGTGAACAAGAAACTTTCCGCTAAATACAGGGTATCTTCTTCAGATCCAGAATATTTGAGCAAGCATCCAACTCCAGAGAGTTTAGTTGTACAGGCAGCAACTTCATCAAATAGTAGGTCTGCATACCCTACTATTCCAGAGGACACGGATGATAAAAGATTTGATGCCATGTCAAAGAAGGTCTTTTCGGCATGTACCATGGCGCTTAAATCTATTAACGCCACTTGCACACTAGCAAGATTCAGCCATACACTTTGGGAGTGTGCTTTATCTGCGGCTGACTGCCTCCCGGAAGGAGAGGAAAGGGAAGCATTCTTAAACATCATCAGGGATGGAAAGGATGCAATGTGCAAATCCCTTCAAACAGGCATTGATACTGCTGACAGTATCAGCACGGCCATGGCAGCAAGTACCACAATTCGCAGGTTTGCGTGGTTGCAGAAGTCTGGTTTTGCTCAAGATGTACAAGCTAGACTTTTGAACATGCCCTTTGACGGCACTTCTTTATTTGGGAAGAAGGCTGATGACAGCCTGGAGAGATTACAAATATCCAAGGCAGCAACGAAATCTCTTGGGGCTGCAATCCGGCAGACTCTGAATCGCCCCTAAGGAGCTTCCTGGAGGGGTAGGTCCTTTCGCTTTTACTCCGCATTTGGAAAAGGCAGAGGACAGCCGGCTCAAAGGGGCCAGAAACGATTCACCCGTGGTGGATGGGGAAAAGGTACAAAAGCTGCAGCAGCAGGTGCCACTTTACCCTCTGCATCTGTGTCAGCTGCTTCAAAACCACTCTGAGGTCTCCCCTCAAAAGACACCAGTAGGGGGCAGGTTAACTCAACATCTGGCAGAATGGCAGGCTATTACGTCAGATGCTTGGGCACTGGAGACAGTTGCCCAAGGTTACTGCCTGCCCTTCCTACACACCCCTCACAGTCATCCACCGGGGAACAACTCTTTGAAGTTTCCAGATCCGCTCCTTATGCAGGAGATTAAAGACCTGCTAGAGAATGGTGTCATAGAGCCGGTACCCGTAGCGGAGAGGAACAAGGGTTGGTACTCCCCCTACTTCCTACCAAAGAAGGACGGAGGACTGAGACCCATCTTGGACTTGCGAGAATTGAACAAATTCCTCAGGAAAGACAAGTTAAAGATGGTAACTCTTTCTCAGATCCTCCATGCCCTCCAGCTTCAGGACTGGTTGGTATATCTAGACCTTCAGGATACTTATTTCCATGTGCCAATCCATCTCAAACACAGGAAATACCTGAGGTTCGCAATTGGCAACTCTCACTATCAATTTCGAGTTCTGCCATTTGGGCTGACCTCTGCCCCGAGGGTCTTCACCACGCTAATGTCGGTAGTGGCGGCAAGTCTAAGGAGGGAAGTGATCCATGTCTACCCTTACCTGGACGATTGGTTGATCAGAGCAGTATCTTTGGAACAAGCTCAGATCCAGCTAGATTATGTTTGCCACTTCCTTCACAAGCTGGGCTTCTCCCTCAACTTAAAGAAGTCACAGATGATACCATCACAGAGATTCCAGTTCGTTGGAGCGGTCCTGGACCGCTCCAACGGTGAGGGCTCAAGATATTCTGCAGATGGTCAACAAGTTTCAAAAAGCCCAACGTCTTCCAGCCTTTGACTTTTTGAGGTTGCTAGGCCTCATGGCATCCTGCATCTTCCTAGTGCCAGAGGCTCGCCTGAGAATGAGAACCCTCCAGTGGGCACTAAGAAGCCGATTGTCGAAATTCTCAGGAAGAATGTCAGATCTCCTTCAAGTCCCGGACAGAGTGGCTCGAGACCTTCAGTGGTGGGCCTGTTGGGAGAACATTTTGAAAGGAGAACAGTTTTGGCAACCATGGCCGGAGATAACAGTAGTCACGGATGCCTCACTCATGGGGTGGGGAGCCCATGCCAATGACTTGACCATCAGCGGTCATTGGTCTCCATCGGAGTCCAGACTACATATCAACCTGTTGGAGCTGAGAGCAATCAGACTAGCGCTGAAAGCTTTTCTGCCATCAGTACAGGGTAAAAATGTCCTGATAATGACGTACAACACAGTGGCCATGCACTACCTCAACTAAAGAGGAGGCGTAGGGTCACTGCCACTATGCAGAGAGGCAATGCAGCTCTGGTCTTGGGCAATTCAAGAAGGAATCTCTCTATTGGCAGTTCACCTAGACGGAGAGAAGAACTTAACGGCGGACGCTCTGAGCAGGCAGAACACAGTCTCCCTCGAGTGGGAGCTAGCTCATAAAGTCCTTCAAGAGATCTTCGCCCTTTGAGGAACCCCTCAAGTGGATCCGTTTGCCACCAGCATCAACAGGAAGTGCGATCAGTTCTGTTCAAGGGAATTTCCCCCGAGAGGAGCTCTAAGGGACGCGTTCGTAGTAGACTGGGAGTTTCCACTTCTATACGCGTTTCCTCTAGTCCCTGTCATTCCTCAAATGATCAGGAGGTTGAGAAGATTCAGGAAAACTATGATCCGAAATGCCCCGTCCATCTGCCCTCCAATTCGTCTTCCACAATGGAAGGATCTTCTCTCGCAGAAGGGAGGTCAGGTTCTCCATCCAGACATCAAAACCCTCAACCTTCACGCTTGGTTTCTGAAAGATTGAGATACAAGGATTGGGAGCTCCTGGATGATGTCATGGAGGTGTTGCTTTCAGCTAAAAGGCCAGCAACAAAGACTTTACTCCGCTGCCGTTGGAACAAATTCTGCAGCTGGTGTAGAGAAAAGAATATCGAACCCTTCTCATGCAGTACTATCTTTCTTACTCTACTTAGCAAATTCAGGTCTTCAAGTTGCTACGATCAAGGGTTACCTCGCAGCACTGTCAATCTTTAAATGCACTGTGGAGGAGTCTTCATATTTCAAAAGTACCCCTGGTAATCCAATTCCTGAAAGGGTTAACTAATGTTTTCCCCCAAAGCCTTTTCAAGTTCCATTGTGGGACCTAAATCTAGTCTTAAATTGTCTGATGGGTACTCCTTTTGAACCACTGCATTCTTGTTCATTAAGGTTTCTCACTCTTAAAACAGTATTCTTAGTGGCTTTAACATCTGCCAGAAGAGTTAGCGAATTACAAGCTCTATCTTGCAAACCTCCTCATACAACCTTTCATAAAGACAAGGTTGTTTTACAAGTGAAGCCTAATTTTCTCCCAAAGGTAGTTTCTGAATTCCACATTACGCAGAAAATAACTTTACCTTCATTCTACCCTCCTCCTCACCCAGGGAAAGAGGAAGAGAGGTTACATAGGCTGGATCTAAGGCGTGCCTTGAGTTTTTATATCAGCAGACTTGCTAGGATAAGGCAAGCAGACCAACTGTTTGTAGGTTATGCAGGACTCAAATTAGGATTGCCAATCACGAAACAAACCATTTCAAGATGGATTATTTTAACCATTCTAGAATGCTACAAATTGGCAGGGAAAGAACCCCCTCAACATCTTAGGGCTCATTCATCCAGAGGTATCGCAGCCTCTTCGGCTCTCCAAAGAGGGGTTCCGATTTGAGACATTTGTGCGGCTGCCACATGGTCGTCTGCACATACCTTTACAAGATTTTAAAGCCTGGATTCCTCCTCTAGTCAGGAGACAAGATTTGTGAAAGCTGTGTTACATTCTGTACATTCTTAAAGGGAAATATTCAAATTTTACTCCCACCTCCTCTTTACATCACTGCTATGGGAGGCTATCAAAGATAAGGAATACGTCGGAGGACACAATCCCTTCGAAGAACAAGTTACTTCTTACCTTGTAACATTCTTTCGATGGGATGTTCCTCAGACGTATTCCTTATCGCCCCTCCCATCCATCCCTGCAGTAAAACTTCCCTTGTAGTTGCAGTTCAAAAACCAATTCATGCACAGCTCATTTTAAGCTTCGGCGCCGACACGGAGGCTGTCGAGGGACACCAACTAGAGGGACGTTGATGCGCAGCGCCCTCTACTGAAAACATTTCCGAGGCCAGCAAGCTGGAATGGATAACATCAAAGATATGGAATACGTCAGAGGAACATCCCATCGAAAGAACGTTACAAGGTAAGAAGTAACTTGTTCTTCTCCCTTAGTAAGTAATTGTAGTTCTCTGTTAGGTTGTGGTTCAATTTAGCATAACATATGATCAGAGAGTTGTTTTGCAACTTCATGAACATACAGTTGATGTCCCCAAAAATCAACATTTCCACCTGTGTCTGCAGGCTTGATAACCCATTCATTATTGTTTGGTAATTGTTTTAGGGTTATTTGTTCAGAACTGGTTGTGATTTTGTGATGCCAGTGCAGTTGCTTAATATCTGATTTGACCGCATTTTCGTATTGAGAAATGTAGCCATCATTCATAATCGCTGGAATTAAAATGGATTTGGTTTGAAGTGACTATGCTAGCCATATATCTGTAGAGCACTTAGTTCTGGGTAGACATCTGCACTGTCTGCAATTGATTCTTGTTCAAATGCCTCTAAACAGTCTAAGGTATCCACCTCTGTCATACTTACATTCTCAATCAAAGGAATTGACCACTGTCAAATTTTGGCTAAACATGTTAAACTGACTATCTGTCCTGTCTGAAATCGGGTCCGAAACAAAGTTATCAAATGGCCTCGTTTTTGTGAAGCCCTGCCTCTGCTTATTCATCTTTCTGCCTCACCTGGTTCTTGCATGTCTTCTCTTGTTAGTATTGATGCAATGTTTCTTTCTGAGTATATAATGCTCATTACCCCCCAAAGAATCTCTTTGTTTGGGGATAATCTTGGAAGCAGATACTAATGTCTCTTCTTCTACTGAAGTAACATCCAATGACTCAGGTGTTTTGTTTGAAGGTTTGGATTTCTCAAGAACTAATTCAGGTTGCATATAGAAAAGTATATATATTTATATACTTCTTAGCAAAGATGTATATTCTGCCAATGTTGTAATGATCTTGGTCCCTATGCAATTTCCTCATTGTTCTTTGACGTATTTCATTGTGGCAATGCAATAATTTAACATTTCTCTTTTCATAGAATGAATGAATCAAATCTTGTTTTTTTGCTTGGGAGTGTTCTTCTTTAATGGTTGTAATCTCGGACTTCATTTGTGCATGGCTGGTGTTAGCATATTTATTTAAAAGATGTATCATGATGAAAGAATCTTCTTTTAGTAGTTCCTGATTTTTCTCCTCATAGTTTGGAATGGTCAATAGGCGCAAGATTCTGGAAATCATTTCACAATCAATGGGCTCTATCACAAGTTGGGATGTACCCTGGCGGTAAATCTGCCAGGATACCGCTTAATGCAAATAGTGTTACCGCAACTCGGTCCGGTGCTATTAGCGCAGATCCCGAGTTGTGGGGGTGAGGGGTAAGCGGTATGTCCCCATTCCCATTGGGTCCCTTGTACCCAATGGGGCATTCTGGGTGCTCTTACCATGGTGCTATTAACGCCGTGGCAATAGCACCTAAAACAGGCGGAAAGTGGATCCAGCTCAAAACTGGATGTAAATCTCCAACTTTCCGCCCAAACTCGGGAGTGGTAAAACGGCAGTAATAGCGTTACTGCTGCATTTTTACTGCTCACCCCAACCCTTGATGACCCCCAATATCTTTATAATATGGTGAATTCCCACTACAGTGTGCATTAATTCAGCGTAAGGAAGAGGTGTGTGCCAAAAACCTTGAAAACCGATGAGGTCAGTTTTGAGATATTGGGGGTCATTACAAGGTGGGCGGTAAGGGATACCGGGCACTGTTAAGGAGACCGGTGCCGGTAATCCCTTTCTGCCCTATTCCAAGGTCCCTTGGCGGGGACCGTAAGGAACATGTGGTCTGACCACACGTCCCTTACGGGTCCCGCTGAGGGACCAGGGCACTAATAACGGGCTTGCAAGTCGCGAGCCCATTATTAGCACCCTCCCCATTCCCATTGAGCCCTATTGGGGCTCAATGGGAATGGGGAATGGCATGTTCAATGGGGACTTACCGGTCTCGCCAGGGTCAGACTACATCGGTAAGTCCCCATTGAACTACACTGGTGCCGGACCCGTTATTGGTGGCAGTCATGGTGCAAATAGCGCCATGACTACCACCAATCTCGGAATGAGGCCCATTGTGTGCTAAATAGTGCATGATGCAGGTTTTTTTCAACAATCATTTTCAGCAGGAAAATATTGATGAAATCTAAATTTGGCTTGAATGTTCAGATTTGCAGATTTGGCCAGATCAATGTGCTGCCAAATATGGTAAACCTTTAAGGATGGGAGTAAAATAAGGAATTTGTTTTTGCATTTTCCTATGTAAAGTTGAGAGTTTAGAGATGGGGCCTCATTACGACCCAGGCGGTAAGTTACCGCCTGGGTCGTACCTTTACCACCATGGCGTAAACTACGTTTACGCCATGGTGGTTGGTGGACTTACCGCCCCATTCCGAGGTTGGCGGGGCGGTAAGTCCCCAATCCCCATTTACCCTTCCCCATTCCCATTTTTGCCCCATAGGACATAATGGGAGTGGGGAAGGCGTAAATTACGCCACCGTAAATTACGGTGGCGTAATTAACAACAAGGTCCCTTAGCGCCATGGATTTTAACACCTGCTAAAAGCAGGTGTTAAATCCTCAATGGAGCTAAGGGACCTCGGAATCAGGCGGTAAGGGTCGGCGCTGTTTACGCTGCCGTAAACCCCTTACCGCCTGGGTCGTAATGAGGCCCATGGAGTGCTGTGAAGTTAATTATAGCAGTTTCCACAGCTTGATATATAAGGCTTGGGTTTCCCATCTTTCAAGCGCACAGAAAAACTCCTTTAGTTTGTTAATAATTTCCATTACGTTATTCACTCATCTTTAGACTATCTTTGTCTTCTTCCTTTAGTTACACTAACAGGTAGACCTCCACGTGCATGGTTTTTTGATTATTTAAAAAAGTCAAGGATTTTACTTCATAGAGCTGAGATTAGATGGCAGAAAGAATTACTGGCAACTATCAATCTTTTTCTGTATGTTTCTATACTTACTCTCATTCCCTTTAACAAGTCAAGGCCAATTATTTGTTAACACTTTAACACTTATTAGTAACCGGCAAGGGTGCAATCAGAATGAAAGGACCATTCTGATAGGCCCTCACTGAGGCATTACCCAGCCGGGAATCCCTCGGACGGGATTCCATGCCTTTATCCCCGGCGGGGGGGGTGGAGGGGGATGGCAGTCCCTCAGCCAATGAGGAGACTCGAAGCGGGGTGCCTTTGTCCCCAGGCGGGGATTCTGGTATGTTTTTTTTTGTCCTTTCCCTACCCACTCCCCACCCTCCCACGCCCACTTACCTTCTGCCTGCTTTGTCCCCGGTGGGGGACGATGGCAGCCTCCAGCTGTGTGGAGGCTTGGAGCGGGGATGTCCCAGCTCATAGCCTCCACACGGCTGGAGGCTTCCATCGTCCCCCGCCGGGGACTTAGATACGTTTTTCTTCCCTCCCTCCCTCCCTCCCTCCCAACCCCATTTACCTTCTTCTCTGTCGTCTTTCGGGAACGGATGCGCTGGGAACACTTCTGTTTCCAGTGCGTTCGCTCCGATGGCCGCCATGGAAAGGGAAAATGGACTCCGTTTTCCCTTTCCCGGCGGCCATTTTCTTGGTCGTTTTTTTTGTCTGTCCCGTAATGCTGCAGCTTTTAGTGCCCCAGTCACGCATATCTTGCGCGCTGGGGTACTAATAGCTATATGCGCCTTAACTATGGCCCCAGGGCATTACCGACTCAGGTAATGGCCCCGCTGCTCGGGGCATATTGCTTAATTAAGTTACAATCTTCTCCTAAACTTCTTTTTCCTACTTTGAATAAAGTAATATCTTCACTACCATCCCATCTGATCCCTCTTCTACTTTTATGTTTGTCTCTGCCACCTTTGCCAACTTTTTTTCTCACCAAGTTTGACAATATTATACTTTCACTAAAACAAAAAGCTTTATTAGTCTCAGTACCCGATGACTCTAGAATTTCTACCTCCTGACCGCGCTCACCTGGATAATCCGGCCCCGCCGTCAACCGCTGTCCCATGTCCTATTCCAACACCGGAACACTTTGCATATTGGAGCATCCACCTTCAGGACTCAGCCTGGGGAAACCTAGCCGCAAGTAATCTCTTTCACCTAGCATACTAACCACATCTCTACAAGAGCGACGAACAAACAATATCCACAGCCGGTGCATGGTATTTCGCATACCCAGCGCAATTGACTTACACCCCATCTAGTACTTCACACTTCTATCCCAGTGTGTAGAGCCTGCTACAACAGGTATCACATATCACACATCCTAACCAGACTTTGTGTGCTGTGCTCATTCAACTGTTAGAGTTAAACTGTAATAATGATTGCTCACGCTGTTCTATTTGACCCCGAACTAGCCTAGCCAAGAACTTCGTCTCACTACAAGGCCACCCCCAAGCCTATTAGTTAACATGATAAAGAGTCATACTACCTTACCACTCTTGTCTCAACTCCATTTGTTAGGAATATTGATCCAGCCACTGCCTCTCATACTTCAACATTAAGTGCCAGAAATGTTAATTTAATTGTTGCCCCATGCTTCAATACTGAGTGCTAGCTCTGCCACAATGCTGCCGCACATGTTACAACATTGAATGCTGGAAATGTTAATTTAATTGTTGCCCCATGTATCAATACTGAGTGGTTAGCTGTTGTCTACTACAACCCCACCATCACAAGATGCCCAGACTATCTGCCAGAGCTCACCACCACTACCTGACCTTCTGCCCATAATGACAATGTTAACTGTCATTTCCATCATAATGTTCCAGTTCTGCATAATACCCCAGTCTACGCCATGCACAGGAGGCCACTTTATCAAAGTTAAAGGAGGCCTAGCAAGACTAGGATGCCAGCGGCATCACCCAGTACCATGCCCCACCCACTTTCTACCCACACTAGCCCCTTTCCCTGCCACCACAACCCATAATCATAATGACAAGCCTAATTCCCACACTACAGCCAAGCTATTTAGCCCTAGCCCATCATACCACCACCTCACACCCCTTCCTGGCTTCATGACCAATAACAAAACTACACCATCACTAGGCATCACCAGACTTAATAGATTTAGAGTCAGAACCAAGGCCAATTACCTAGGACCCAATCCTTGTAGATCCACTAGCATCCTAACACAAAGAACTGACTTGCCTAATGATCGCCAAAGCAAAATCCACCCCTATAAGCAAAACAAGCCTACCACCCAGACAAACAATGCTAAGCAGTCCCATAACCCAAAAATCACACCACAACAGGTCCCCGTTCATAAGTTCATGGGTGCACTTATCAATGCCCGATCACTGGGAGCACACACCATAGAAATCCATGACCTCATCATAGATCAACAACTTCATATGCTCGTTATTACCGAAACCTGGTTACACCCAGCCGCAGGCCCACTACTAACCATTGCCATCCCACAAGGATACAGTATCCTCAGAACAGACAGAAACGACATCCAAGGAGGAGGAGTTGCCATAATAGCCAGAACCTCACTACAATATCGAGCATGCCCATTGGAACAAATACAGGGCTATGAATTCCTATTAGTCAAATTCTCGTCCAACCCTAAAACCACCACAAACATCCTAGTGGTTTATAGATCTCCTAATAAAAACACACACTCCAACCTAGACATCCCACTGTTGCTCACCCCCATCATTAAGCTCAAAACCAAATGTGTCATTCTAGGTGACATTAACCTAGGATTCGGAGACCCCTCTGACTCGGAAGCTACTGCCTTCCACACAGCCATGACAGACATGAACTTTGCGCAGATGATCAATGAACCCACCCACTCTAAAGGTAGAACGCTAGACTGGATTCTCACCCTTAACACCCTCCCGGTAGCGTGGTCAGACCATTCTGTCATTAGCTTCACAATGGAGTCTAGCAGTACCGATCCTATCAGTCCCAAACCATCGGGCACCTTCAAAACTAGAAATATTAAAAAGCTGCCAGCTGATAATCTATCCCCTATTCTGAGTTCTCTACTAAACATGGTTACACCAAACACAAAGAACCCTAGCTACCTAGCGGATTGTTACCAACAATGCCTAACCCAAACCATTGACTCACTTGCCCCCATTACCACAAAAACAAGGACACCGGACAAACGGTCCCGCTTCCGGTTTGCTGAAGAACTAGTCACTCTCAGACGTGTGAAAAGATCACTAGAACATAGACACAGAAAAACCAATAGCCCAGAATCAGCAGTGGCCTTTAAAGTAGCCAATAAAAAATATAAGTCAGCCATAATCGCCCACAAAGCCAATGCCAAAGCCAGCGCATTATCAATGCCAACTCGGACAGTAAAGAATTATTTGCCATCCTAAGAGAGCTCAAGAACCCCGGCCAAACCTCAGCACCACACAACTCCAGTAAAGATTGGTGTACTACAATACAAGATGCATTAGCCCCTAAAATAACGCTCCTACAAAAGAAAATTGACAGCAAAAAAAACTCTCCTTGGCGAAAAAAAACTCTCCCAAAATAGCAACCATCACTCCAACTACCACCTCATGTGCCCCTTTTCACTTCACCTCAGTTACTAATAAAGAAGTATTAGATACTATTGCCAAACTTAAAGCCTCCAACTGCAAAGAAGACATGTGCTCCCACACTAGCACCCATTATCACCGATTTTGTCAATGCCTCTTTTAGTCCTAACCTAATCCCTGCCAGTATTAAAAAAGCTTGGGTAACGCCCCTCCTCAAAAAAACAACACTGGACCCATCTATCCCCACCAACTACTGGCCCATAACCACTGTCCCATTTCTTCTGAAAATCATGGACAGATCCAAAACCACTTAGAGCAGAACCAACTCCTGGGGGACCGACAATCAGGGTTCCGACCAAACCATAGTACCGACCAGCATTACTCGACCTGAAGATCCAAATGGATTCTTCCAAAGAATCAGGCAACCTCTGCTTACTCATGCTACTAGAGCTATCAGCGGCCTTCGACCTGGTCGACCACGACAAACTCTGCGCCACCTTAGCCAATAACTTCAATCTTGCAAACGACGCCACAGACTGGATCCAATCTTTCCTCGCAGATAGGACCTCAAGAGTGGCCATCGGTGAAGAATCAGCTGACCCCTTACCAGTTCCCTTGGGTGTCCCACAAGGCTCCTGCCTATCACCCACTCTATACAATGCTTACACTAAGCTTCTCTTTGCAGCTCTGGATGCTATGGGGGTCCTCTACACCAACTTTGCAGATGACACCCAAATCCTCATCCCCCTCACAGGGAACCACAAGCAAGACACAGTGTCTATCAACATAATCTACTCATTAATACAAAACTGGATGGCCAACAACAGCCTCTGTCTCAATGATGACAAAACAGAGTTATTAATACTAGGATCATCATCTAAAATCACCTCCCTAGAGACTGCCTACTCAACCTTCACCATTGATGGCATGACAATCCCAGTACTCAAACAAGTGAAGACACTTGGCATCTACTTAGACGCCTCCTTGACCATGACCAAACAAGTCAGCACCCTAGCTTCCTCCACCTCCTACACATACAAACTCATCTCCCTCATCCGCAAATTCCTTACTGCCAAAAAATGCGTTACATTAGCAAGAGCACTTATACTCTCAAAGCTCGATTATTGTAACGTCCTATTCCTAGACCCATCCAATGCAAACTTTGCCAAACTCCAATTGATGCAAAATAAAGCCCTCCAAGCGGCACTCGGCATAAAGTAATCTGACCACATTACCAATATTAGAAGAGAAAACCATTGGCTCCCCATCAAAGCTAGAATACTCTTCAAAACCTTTAGCATCACCCACAAATGCATTACTAACAAAGCGCCAAAATACCCCCTCAATGCAGCCACCAAGAAAAATCATACCAGACTCCTCAGATCGAACAATGGCCATAATCTAGAAGTCCCAAGAATGAAAAGAGAAAAAGCAGGTGGGAGCAGTTTCAAAGTACTCGCTCCCAGGCACTGGAACGCCCTCCCCACCAACATCAAAAATGAAACCTCCTTACCACAACTCAAAAAACTCCTCAAAACCTGGTTATTCAATCAGTATAATACATACACTCAACCAGACCAGCGTAAGTTTAAGTCCCTGTCTCTTGTATATATCTGTATATAAGTTTGTTTTCAATGCGTTGTCCTAGATCAGGCATCTCTATGCCTGACCTTAACATTATATAGAACATTGTCTGTAACTATGCCGTGATACCTCCGGGTCCTGGGCGTATAACAAATGTAATAAATAATAATAATAATAATAATAATAATAATAATAATAATAATAATAATAATAATAATAATAATAATAATTGTTCCTTTGTTGTTTAATGGAAGCTATCTTTTTCACGGTTTTATCCTTATTCTTATGGTTTTCCTCAGGGAGCTGTCCTATTCCCCTTATTTTTATTTACTCTTTATGCATTGCCCTTGGTGTCTTTGATTTCATACCATTGTTTCCAAGCTCATTTCTGCTCTGATGATACTTGTATTTTTCTTCACTTTCCTTCTTTCAATATCTCTATTAATCAGCATGGATCTGCTTTTCTCTCTGTTGTCAAGTATTGGATGTCCTCTCGCTTTTATTTTCTCAACCCCAAAAAAGGTGAGATTCCGTTTTTTTTCAGCACCCTCTTGAATTTATTCATATTTTATTTCTTTTTCTTCACTTCAGCTGCTTGTTGGGCACCAATAATTTTGACTCTTTCTTGCAACAAGCTCAAAGTGCTGCTGTAGCCCAACCCTGTCCTTTCTATCGCTTTGACTTCAAGAAAATTCATCATGTGTGTTGTGTCTGGCTTAGCTTGGTAGTGGGAATGCAGAAGGAATGTTGTGATGTCATGTGGAATGTTTCTGTCTGAGTGTCGGAATGCCTGAGGGAATGTTCCATGTTGGGAGTTAGTCAGCCAGAAGCCTGGGTGATGGGCTGCCAGTGTTTCTGTCCTATTAATGTAACTTTCTAAGAACTATGTAACTGCTTGTGATGGTGTCCTGAGAAGCTGTAATAAACCTAGCATGTCAACCTAAGAAGGCTGGGAGCTGCTTCAATACATTGGCGATGAAGTTGGACTTTTATCAAGAAGGACCCAAGTGTGAAACTGAAGGAAAGCTGGTGCCCTGCTGTGGGGGGTGCAGGAAGGAAGAAAAGGACGACACTGCCCCAAAAATGAAGTAAGGCCCATCACCCAGGGCAGCGGGGGGGAGGAAGAAGCTGAGGTTTGGCAATAGCCCACAAGGAAGGACTCACACCCCATATAATGGATAAGAAATATGGGCAAATATTTCCTTAGAAGGGACACATATGGAGGTGACTGCGCCTGTAATCTTATGGAGCGGAGGGTTTGGTGGCCAAAGACAGCAGATGTTAAACCGTAAGGGAAGTGTACAAAGTGAGCTCCACATTAGCGCTGTAGTAGGAAGGTTTGAGCTTTTGATGAAAGGCATTTTAAGCTGTAGCAGGAAGGTTTGAGCTTGAGATGCAAGGATATTAATTTTGAACTATGCGGCATAACATGTGACAAGTAATTGGTCGGCAGAGCTGGGCGCTGCTCTGTGCCGAATCCATGAATGATGACGTATTGTGGGCTGCTCATGGAGTTTGCAAAGGAAAGGAATGTGGTGCGTCCAACGTTCCTCTGAGTGAGTCAGTGGACGTGACCCGTACTATCCCGTGTCAGTTCGAGTGCCCTGGAAAGCGTTGGAACACTTGAGGAAAGGACCCGGCTACGCCGTGATGATGTCACGTTGTTTCATAGAGTAAGATTGGAAACGGAGCAGAAACGGTCCATGGTCACCCCGCAGCGTGTGTTCTATTTGTTGAAGGTGCTCTTACTCGCAAGTGTGGATTGGCAGCAAATTGCAAGCCTGAAAGTGCGGGTTTGCAGCGGTTGGCAAACATTATTAAAAACTAAGTGAAATCGAATTGGAGGGAGTGGCAAATTCCTCCAACAAGTGTGACGGATGGAAAGATCAGAACTCTGTCAGGAGTTTTGCGGCGTGGGACAGATCCATGTGTTCGGGGACTGGACAGGAAGGTGACTTTTTCTTACAGATCTGGAGGAAAATGAAAGTAATCTGATGTATCCTTTGGTGTTTTATCCATGCTTATGTTTACTCTTCGTGCCTAGTTGACGGTCGCCTCTATGGTGGTCAGCAAGTATCTGGTGTTTGGAGTATGGATGGTTTTGGGTATGGGTTGGACATGCTGTAAAGTCCCTAGTTTTAATTTTTATTAATTTTTTTTGAGGATTTTCAGTTTATGCCCACAGGAGTTGGCATGGACTTTTAGGATTTTAAGCATAAGCATAAGCACCAGCAATAGTGTTGGGAAGTTTAGTCAATTTGCTGCATGGATTCTTCTGGTTGGTTGATGCTAGGTGAGGTAGGCATGTGAGAAATCTAGTGATAACTATTTGAGGATTTGCAGTTTTTAGGTCATGCAGAAGCGACATGGACTTTTAGGATTGGACTTGGGTTGGGATTTGTGATATCTATGGCCTTGAGAACCAGAATTAACCGTTTGAGGATTTTCAGAAGTTAGGTCGCTAATTGCGGCATGGACTTTTAGGAGTGGATTTGGTTTGGGCTTCATGACATGTATAGTGTTTTAGCAAATGCATCAATTTAAATGTATAGAACAATGCAATGTATACTGCATATTGTTTTATGTGATGTATGGTTTACAGTATGGAACATCTGTATTGATCCGGGCAGTATAGTCATATTGGGGGTAGCGACTTCAATTATCCCTTGTATGGGTGTCGATATGATTGTCTGGTGATTGAGTGGGTAGCGCCTCCCGTGTTTTTAGTTTTGGGTTAAGCTTATATGAAACGTATAAGTATGGTTGCTGATGGTGTGAGTGCCAGGTCAGCATGTTTTTATCTTCCAAATGTGTCTTCTGGGGGTAGCGCCTTCAGCCATGTTGTCAGTATGGGTGTGGAATGGTATGACACAAAGGCATTTGGGAGGTAGTGGCACGTAATGTGGTGTCTGGAGGTAGCACCTCTAGTACAGCATGGGCGTGATTGTGATGCATTATGGGCGTGATTGTGATGAGTTGCGCATGGTGAAACAGTGTACGCATGTTTTTGGTGGTAGCGCCCCACCAGTTCTGTCGGGGTGTCACTATAATGAGGTTATGCATGGTTATCCCAGGTATGGCTGTGTGAGGTGGTAGCGCCACCAATTGTCGGGGCGTGACTGAGGTTAGTCACGCAAGGTGAATGGTTTGGTATCTGCGTGGTAGCGCCCCCAGTAGGTGTAGGGGTGTGACTGCAGTATAAGTCATGCATTGGTTAGGGATGTGTGTACGGGTGGTAGCACCCCCGGTTTTGGTGGGCTTGGGCGTGCCTGTGGTGTTAGGCATTGCATGATCACGCATTGCCCTGATTTTGTGGTTTATTTACCACAGATAATTTATTTTTATATTCTCTGTGCACATGCGGTGCGGCTGTTTTAGCTGTACTTTGTGCGTTTCTATGACTCTTTTCACCTTCATCAGGGTCCGGAGTGTGACAGTGATATTGGTTGTTGGTCCCGGTGTGCCTGGCCATTGCATCGGGTATGAGGTGAGTGGTAGACTGTTAGAGCATGTGTTACGTGCTACCCCAGATGATGTGAGTCGGTGTGTATGTCCTATGCTGGTGTGTGTGAAGGTGTGTTGTGTAATGTCTTGTGCTGTTGTCGGAAGAGGGGAGATGTGTTGTGTTGTGTGCCAATGTAAGGGGAGGAGATGTGTTGTGTCTGGCTTAGCTTGGTAGTGGGAATGCAGAAGGAATGTTGTGATGTCATGTGGAGTGTTTGTGTCTGAGTGTCGGAATGCCTGAGGGAATGTTCCATGTTGGGAGTTAGTCAGCCAGAAGCCTGGGTGATGGGCTGCCAGTGTTTGTCCTATTAATGTAACTTACTTAAGGACTATGTAACTGCTTGTGATGGTGTCCTGAGAAGCTGTAATAAACCTAGCATGTCAACCTAAGAAGGCTGGGAGCTGCTTCATAACAATTTCCTAAACTTTGCATACATAAAAGTTTTGTTTCAAACTCTTGTCTTACCCCTTGTATGTGGTTCTTCCTAATTATGCACTCTACCCTCTACATTCGAATTTGCACTCTTCCCTAAGAATTTAGATTGGTCTTCCATTCTCTTCTAATGTTTCTGCCTATCCGGCCACCTATGCTAGCTTCCGGTTAAACAGAGATTTGAGTATCTGTTTTTATGTATATGTTTTAGTATTAATGCCCCCCCCTTTCTGTTCATTGCTCTTTGTTATCTGTGACGAATTGAGGGAATTCATCCCGTCTGCCCAAGGGGGAGCTTCTCCTGTGAGGCTACGGAGGTGAGCCTGCTATGCAACATCCTCCCAATGAGTTGGGGCAAGTGCGACCTCAGCAGGAGGGACTCCCCCTTTGGGGACAAGGACTTTTGTTCCTGTGTGGTCTACATGGGATGCCCTACAAAACTACAAAATACTAAAGACTAAGACTGGGATGAAGAAACACTCAATAGACATTGTTATTATCAAGAAGAACATGTCCCTTTAAATCAAAACGCCCAACCCACTGGGACAAGTACATTAAAGTATGTAAACTCGGCAACACCTAACAAGAGAGACTTGTAGAGAGAGAGGATTGCTTGTGTAGGCACAGGAGGACCTTGAGCAACGAAACATCCAGAGACAGAGAAGTACATAGGCCATGAAAGCCCCGACTTTTATACTCGCTTGACTTTGCAGAGCATAAAAATACCAATGCTACAGCAAATCCCAAGGGGGAGCAACCGGAAGGGCAGGAGCTCAGAGAGAGGTGGTGGCGAGACCACATAGCAGCCATGGTGGACTGCCGGTCCACAAAACCTTGCCTTCAACATCGGAGAGACATTACAGTGTGGTATCCAGTTCCTGTTGGTTAATTTAATTTGTGCTCCCGGTTCCCTTGGGCTTAAGGGCTTCCTCCCAGAGAAACTGAAAAAACGTATGTGGCAATGAAAACCCAAAGCATAGAACGCTGATGGAGACACGCCGACGGCAAGACGAGACCAGAAAGAGGGCTCCCGAGGTATAAGTCTCTAGTGGACGTTCTCCAGCATATTTGAAGGTAACGGCGGGAAATGGGAGTCATGGGAGGACCGCAGGAATCATCATACCATGCAAGTAACTCATCTCAGTATAATTGACCAGATAGAGTTAAATCAGAAGTTAATGAACTTTAAAGGCTGTGAATCAGGACAAAGGCATTCTAATAATCTAAGCTGGAAGAGAAGGGAACAGTGGATAGTAACATCTTGGGAAAAGCATTCAACATTCAGTACACAAAGTACACAATAGTATAGCGAAAGAACCTTATGAATCAGAGTTCAGAGGGACTAACCCATTGAAATGTGTGTCAAGCCTGGTAGGCCAGAATTAACTGAATTATAATCATCCAAGAGAGAAAGGCTGGCAGAATAATAATCTAAATCAACAATACGTTGAAATCGGCACCCTTAATAAAAGATCCTACAAAAGATCGGCAAAAGTGATTTCCAAGGAGCTGAGAACCGTACCTTTGAAGAATCACAAATCCACGAAGTCACAAGAGACTATTTAGGAATGGTGTATTAAACAAGAACACTATTGACTGGTCCTTGAAGTACCCTCAGGAGAATGGATTTATTTTCCTGTTATAAGTTAGTTTTCATAGTGGTAGGGTCAGTTAGGTTAATTTTGGACAGCAGACTTATTTCATTTTGGACTTTTACACATGACGGACGAGCACCTTATTTATCAAGATAGGCAGGGATCACCCATAGAGATAAGGAATGCTAGTCCTTACAAATCTTATTTTAATAATAAATCAGTGAACCATGTCCTTACTTTGTTCACATCCTTCTTCAGGCTCGCCACTTATCTCTTTGTCATCTCCCTAGAATGCTTTGCTCAGTTTAGCTCTGCTTCTTAATGTCTTCTCTCTAATCCTAGCACACCCTCACATGTCCATTCATTTGAAGCCTAAACCTTCCATAGCCTGGTATATTCAAGAACAGAACTTCAGTTAACGAACCATCAGAAAACAAGAAAACACTTAACTGTAGCACTTCCAGCTTCTCCCTCCTGAAGGAACTACATGATACACGCAGATGACTGATCCCACTGCCACACACCGCTTGGTACCCACTTTCTCTTCTGCAGAAAATCAAGCCCATCACAGAAAACAGCTTCAGATCTACTTTCCAAGGCTTGGTCCCCTCTCACCTGAATGGTGACAATGCCCATTGGAAGGCCTTCCACTGACTATCCTGGCTCCCCTGAGATGTGTCCTGCACACATCTCCTGACACTCATCGTACAGCACTGGCTCCCACTACAAGCCTGTATCATCTTTAGATCCAACTGCATCATCTACAAGCCTGTCATTCCGAGTTCCCCAAACTACTTCACTGAGTTCTCTCTGGACACCTATGGTTCTCCAGAAGTAAGGATGTGTGTAGACGTAAACTTGATCTCCGCTACTGCAGGAAGCAAAGAAACCAGAAGACAGACCTTCCATCTCCATGCCCCAAGACTCTGGTACCTCACCCCATCAACATCAGACTTTCCTCCTCCCTTTTACATTTCAGGAAGGTGCTCAAAACCCTTCTCTTCAAAGAATGGCTCCTCCCTAACACCTACGTCCTCACATCCTCAACCCCCAACACCACCCAAGACTGGATGAACGTATCCCCACTGTTTGCTCCCCTGGTTGCGTGTAGATCCCTTGCTGCCATTTTGCCCGCCATCCCCCTTCCCTGTTGTTAGCTCCCTGCTGCTTGTTTCTCTGCTTCCCTCACTGTGTTTTATCCCCTATGATTGAGAATTGCTCTATTGCTTCCCAAATGTAGGTCGGCGCTCAATAAATACAATAATAATAATAATAATAGTAGTAATAATAATTTCAACTGTTAGCTCCTTAACTATGGAATTATTGGCTTTGGATAACCGACACCAGTTCAAGAAATGGCTTAAAATTTATTTTCTGTAGATGTTTTTTTCACAATGATGCCATTGTTGATGTAAACTTATTCATCATTTTAGTTATTGTTTATGCACTATGTAATTTAGCATTATTATTGTACTGTTTCAACTTCTTGTACAGTGCTTTGGATAAAATCCTATTACATACTATTGCTTAATTACATTTACCGGTTAACACATTTTCTCAAAATGTCCAGTTTGGCTGGACCATGCCAGACATTTATTTGGGGTGAAATATCAGTTTTAAAATAGAAATGACAGAGAAGGGGATGTGCCTAGTCTTAAAAATGTTATATAGACTTTTCAGCAATGAAGAGCCACCATTTTCTATGTTCGATGCAAGCAATTCCTACAGATTTGTCGATAAGAAGGGCTAATACTGAAAATGAGCACTCAAAGAGAATCCGATTCATTACAACAATTAGTAACAAATCCAATACAATCAAGAATATTTTGAAAAAGCATTGGAGAGCTTTGAAAAAGGTTTAGGATTGAATTGAATATGTCGGTCAGAGATTATTTATGACTTTTAAGCCTGCCTCTTTGAAGACAATATTGGTCCCATTTTTCCTAAAGTAAGGAAGGACACTGTGGGCACCAATTGGTTAACCAAGAAACGTGTGACTTTATGAGATGTTTAAAATGTAAAGCATGTCATTTTGGCATGAATATGACAGAATACATTAGCCATCCTCCCTTAAGAGAAAAATAACTACATAAAACAGACATGTGAGAGCCAATGTGTCACATGTTTATTCTATCAAATGCTATTTTTGATTAAACACTTGCACTTTATATAGATGTATTTGCTTGTATAAGAGCTTTCCCTATTTTAACTGTTCTTAATTAGGGGGGCGGAATGCTAGGGTACAATTATCCAGTTTTGGGCATGAGAGGATTTATTGACCACATGATTTGAGCTGTCCTAGCTGGCGTTTGTAAAGATCTTCAGTTTTATCTGTGCATCTCTTATTGTGTTTGTTATTTATTTTCTGTTTTCTGCACTTTTATGGCAATGTTACGAATAAAGCTATATATGATGATGATGATATATGTTCTACTATGTTCTACCATGTGATTGTGACAAATGATATGTGCGCAGCACAATACTTGCATTGAAGGTTTACAACGCATAAGTGCCATTACAAACAAAGACTTTACATTTCTTTGGAGGAAGAGTCCCAGGTGGACTACTCGTCATTAAGGTATTTTGCAATTGATTAAATTCAAGTGGAGATAGAGAGGAACCATTAAGACAAAGAAAGGCAAAGTATCTTATAGCTTTAGACACCAAGAGCCCAAGGGCGTACAACATTGTCACGTTTTCAAGGAAATTCATGTTTTGATAAAGAACATGAGTTTGTATGGAGAATAGCAATAGTCCTGGTATTTCAAGTGAATAGTGTATATCTGACATACGTATTTCCTCATGTATACAGCAGTAGAGGTTCAACAATTGGATGATCTATGGAAAGAGAATAGCAGTTTTAGGAACCATAAGAACTGAAGGGCAGGTGTATGCATTTATTTTCTGCTTTGTATCTTCAGATTTAAAGTAATATAACAATCTGGTCGGTATGTGGCTGTATATGGCCAATCAATATTAATAACATATTAGATGGAATGTAATATCAAGATAGGAATATGATCCTATGAACCTGAAATCAGAGCTGAAAAATATCTAGAAATGCATTTGCACTTTATGTTTAAGAATGGTCATATTTTGAGATATGACTGAGAGGTGCACCTTGAATAATACCAGGAATGTAGGCACTTTATTTAAAGCTTTAAATCTTAGGAGCTTAAATCTTAGTTGATTAAAACTCAGGTCTGCACTTGCACTTTATGTAAAAAGAACCTTCATGGCCCTAACCAATGAGGTGGCAGGGTTTAAGCCCCTCCCCAGGCAGCCATCTTCAGATTTTTCACTGCAGTCTAACAGACTAGAGGGAATCCTCAGCTCTCTGAGATTAGCTTAATATTTATTCTCAAAAAACAGCTATACCTTGATCTCCTGATCAAACTCTTCCTGCACAGAGTTTCTGGGTTCAGAAAACACTGGTTTTCACTCAAAATTCGTCGAGGGAATCCTCTCTTAACACCATGTCAGAGGAACCTACTACCAAGAAACCTTCCCTTTTCAGGGACTATGTTAAATGTAAGAAGAAGCTGATCTACATGAAAGACCCTCATGAGCAGTGCATATACTGTCTCAATCCACATGACATTCACAAGAAAAAGATGGAATTGACATCTCTGTCACCTTCCCTTGGAAACCAACAGAAGAAGCACCTTGAGGAGAAAACCTCCTCCAAAGTTAAGTAGAAGTTTTCAAAAATTCCAGTGGGTGGCGGGGCCAATCGTCATCGAAAACACTGTCTACGAGCGGCACCAGCGACAGAGGCCCACCGACGAGCAAGCCATAGACGAAACCCAAGACATCAAAGACAACCCTCCAAACCTTGTCGTCCACGACTAAGTTATTGTTGTCGAAATCGGCCACATCTAAGCAATCGCCAATGAAAGAATCTCACCATTCGTTCACGAAGCTATCGTCGACGGAGAAGAAGCACCACTGGCCCACAAAGCCTTCGTCATCTACTAAATCCTTGTCGACGCCATCCTCATCGACGAAGCCGACGCCCAAACCACCATCGACGAAAGCACCGTCGATGACAATTGACCCCATGTTGGTAGAGAAGAATAAGTCCAAGGCACCATCCACGGATATCTCAAACACGCCTTTCAAGGAAAGCGAGTCGTTCAACCCAATGGACACAGACCTCCATACACCGGAAGCCCTCAATCTGCCAATAGAAACCCAACTGTCTCCCTTAAAAGAAATGGCAGAACTTCATGACATAATCCTACAGGAGGATTTCTCGGATTCTGAACTCATTCCTGAGCAACCGATCCTCACTCCCAAGGAGAACAGTCCTCCCTGGTATCCCAACCCAGAGGAACCCACAAACCCATATGATCCAGAACTCATGCTTTCAATGCAGAGGATCATTGACAAATTTAATAGGTGTCAGAGACAAAGGCATCGTTCCTCTACACCGATGGAAAGATCTCCTCGAAGGCAGATTTCACCTTCTTCAAGAAGCTCTTCTAACAGGAGTAGACCTCAGAAGAGAGCACGCTCACCGGAACCTCCCTGCAGGTCCAGGAGCAGGACGCTCAGTGCTTCGCCGACAAGGATGTCCCCTCCTAGATCATTGTCTAAGGCCACCCACAAGGGACCCCATGGGACCACCCTCAAGGGACCCCACGATAGTTCCATCCACCGCATCCGTTTCTGACTGGCAGGAAGATCCTTTCAGAGATTTTTTAGACCCTGAAGAAGGGGAGGTTAACCATGAGCCAGACATGCGGAGCGAGTGGGACAATTACATTGCAGAAAAGCCTAAAAAGAAGACGCTTCCCCACCCGATGATCTAGTGTCTATTCATACCATAAATGGTAAAGCGGCAGACCTCTTTAATTTGCAAGTTGCATCAGAAGAGAAAAGATTGGTGCTCTATAAACATAGAGACAAATGTAGAAGGACAGTCACTACGATCCCTTTTTTGGACACGATTTTGGATACTGGAGTGAAAATTTTGGCTACGCCGTTGTCCACACCGGCCCTCGTTTAAAGACTGGAGAAAAAGTATAAAGCACCGGACATGGCACCATTATGCCTCAGTGGGCATACCAAACTGGATTCCGTCATAACGGTTGCAGCCAGAAAAAGGTTGGCTAATCCATCTTCGCCTTTTTTAGCTCCACCTGACAAAGAAGGGCGTAAATTGGAAGCCATGGGCCGCAAGGTATCATTGTCGGCCTCACTCACCATTAGGGCTGCAAACTCTCTGGTCATGACTGAAAGGCTGGACCGTGAGCTGCGGCTCCGTATCTCCAAGCTGACCAAGCACTTGACTACGAATCTGCAAGAGGAGGCCAAAGCAATCATATTGGATGGCGAGGCTACCTCCGACCATATGATCGACATGGCTGTGGACATATCGGAGTCAGGCTTCAGACAAATGGCTCATTGTACAGTCTTGAGAAGACAAGCCTGGATGAAGGCTATGAACTTTAGACCAGAGGTTCAGGCTCAGATTTTAGATATGCCCTTTGATGGGCAAGACCACTTTGGAAAAAAGATTGACGACCATCTCAAGGGTATAAAGGCTGACACCGATACGGCACAAAGATCGTAGACATTTTCGATCCTTTCGAGGTGCGTCTTCAAAATACAGGGGTTTCAGCTGCCCCTCCTACAATCAAAAAACGCAGAGTAATACCTTTCAAGACAGATACCATCAGTCAACAAGCAGATACACCTATAGGGGTAAACGTGGCTCTGACCACGCCAAGACCCAGAGCAAGCAAAATTGACAATCCTCCTCCTCCTCTCTCACGAAGCACCCCGGTGGGAGGGAAAGTAAGCAGTTTTTACCAACGTTGGCTAAGAATAACATTAGACAAGTGGGTGCTACAAGTGGTCCGCACAGGGCCATCTTAAGCACTTGTGGGGCCCTGGGCACTGAGATCTTTGGGGCCCCGCTCCACCAAACCAAAGGAATGAAGGAATCAAGAAAACTGGTCGCGCCTCCCGCCTGTCGCGCTCACAACCTACAGGTTGATATGCTGTCTTGCAGCATAATAAGCACGTTTACTCCCTTGAAGTCCCCTTACCCTCTTCAGAAAGATAAACAAGTAGCATTTGAAGGCCAATATTAGCAGTCTATGAAGAGGTTAATGTTCTGGTACATACAGGATAATTTTTTATCAATAACATCCAGGAAGGTATGCAGCCTGTAGTATTAATGCAGGATTGTATGCAAAAGGTACATGTAACCCATAATAGACAGATAACTCACATTAGCTGCCTCACAGAATGCAAAAGTGCTCATACATGGATAGAGGAGAACAATTGGAAGGAAGGAGAAAGCTACACACAGCGTAGCAGGGATAGTGGATGAAGATTAGAAACTACCAGGAAGGTGTCTTTATCCAGACAGACTGAGATTAGAAGTGGGATATGGTTTTCAAATAGTGTTGCCATTAGAGAGCAAAGGAACAAATGCCTGTGGTGTGCGATATAAATATGCTCACTTTTAAAATACAATCAACTCCACAGCCAGTGAAACCATGAATAAGGCCCTCATTCCGAGATTGTAGCTAGCCATGGCGCTATTTGTGCCATGGCTGCCTCCAATACCGGGTCCGGCACCGGTCTGGTTGAATGGGGACTTACCGGGACATTCCGACCTGTGCGGACTCGGTAAGTCCCCATTCAACCAACCCTTCCCCATTCCCATTTGAGCCCCCATAGGGCTCAATGGGAATGGGGAAGGCGCTAATAACGGGCCCGCGAATAGCAGGCCCGTTATTAGCGCCCTTGTCCCTTAGCGGGGCCCGTAAAGGACGTGTGGTCAAACCACACGTCCTTTACGGTTCCCGCTAAGGGACCTCGGAATTGGGTGGTAAGGGATTACCGGCACCGGTCTCCTTACTGGTGACTGGTATCCCTTACCGCCCAACTCATAATGACCCCCTAAGTCTTTAATGAAGATCATATCATGAGAAGGAAATCACTCTAACGGGCTGACAATTTTGGAAGGTTTAGGGACTGGCAATATTAAGAGGTTAGGCAATACAAGATTAAGTGAGATGCCCAGGATCACACATTGGTTAAGGGGTGAAGCTTTGATGTGTGCCAACTGTGCAATTGAAAACTTTCTTTTCTAGTTCTTACCATGAACTAAAAGAATCTCATTTCATAAAATCGGACTTGGAAAGTACACAAATCACATTACCAAACATGACAATTTTTAAACAAAATATTATATGCAAAATGTGAATGGCTTTAGCTTAATTCTCCCCATCATCAAGGGAAGTATATAAGTACCAGCATACCAATCAATGTGATTTCACAAATTTAATCTCGGGTTGTCTTTTGTATTTTAAAGCTTTAAATACTTCCAAAACAATGGCTTGTGACATTTTCATTTATAAACATGCATAAAAATCTTTGACTTTTTCCAAAAAGCAAACCTTTTTTTGTGTCAAACAAGCAGACCTTAAAATATGCTTGCCTGAGGCCTGCAACATCTGGTCCACTCTCTTCTGTCTACCAACCCTTCCACCCAAATGGCCTACATAAGAAGAAAGATCAAGTTATGGGCTAAACGATACGAGCAGCATGCAAGTAGGCAAACCTCACAGAAGATAGCACAGTAATGTAAGATATATTGTATGATTTGACCAGGATCACTGTATCAATCTGCTGGCAAATCCAGGATACAAGCATGAACGCTTTTGTTCCATAGTCTTAAATTTGGATACTTATTCACCTCTTGGACTAACAGTTTCTGCTCATCGTTGGAGGTGATTGCTTAGGTATTACAACACTCCACATGAACAAACCAATGTCTAGACCTTCACCATACGGATATGTTTGTTTTTATAGCAACCTCTACCTGGTGCAGGTACATTGCTGATAATAGCAGATGTTGTTCTGCAAAACCATTTACATATGCAGGCAGGTAATAAACTTCAGACAAAGGAAAGGCTCAGCCAGCCTTTGTAGGATGTGATATTCTAATTTTGCATATGAACACATATCTCTGCAATGGGTACTTCACACACTGAGCTCACTTCTGACCCATTGTGGCACTCATTTTATCAATATGCATTTCACAGTTGCCTATTGCACATGATCAACATAATTCCCACAGGAAGGAAAGAATGCTATAGAGTTGTGCTGTAAGGAACACACACACTATGCCACAGTGAACACAGAAAGCAATACATGATGAATTGATCAAGTCAAAATGTACTTGTCAAAACAGAAAGGCAATGGCTTTAGAAATATCCTGACGTGTGGTTAAGGATTTCAATCAGGCACACACCCACAGTGTGCAATGAAACGCTTATTTATTTGTGTCTACAAGTTCACTATTCTGAATGATATACCACTCATATCACACCCTTCTCAAAATACCCCCCAGGTCACATTGAACCAGGAATCAGGCTAGTTTGTAAAGGTAAATATTTATTTATTCATTTCATATTCAAATCACACATACGGTTAATATATATATTAACAAAAACTCTTGGCAGACAAAGAAAAAGTAATGAATAATCAGAATGAGGAAGTGCGTCTCATACTAACGTATGACAGCCAAACTACAGAGGTGAAACGAGTGTTACAGAGACATTGGAAAGTTTTAACTATTGACAAAGACATTGGGGCCTCACTGAAACAACATCCAGATATCAGTTACAGAAGAAATATTTCAATTAAAGATAAATTGGTTCACAGTTTTATGGATAAAGAAGAAGCCAAGGATGCTAGTGCCTGGTTGACCAATCGGAAGAAAGGTTTTCACAAATGCACAAGGTGCAATATGTGCAAATTTGCAAAGAGCTGTGCCACTTTTGAGCATCCAATAACAAGATCAACTGAATATATTAATGAAAAAATCACGTGTGATACCGAATATGTGGTATATATTCTAATGTGTAAATGCAAAAAGTGGTCCGTGGGTAGCACCAAATATAAGGGTACAACAACATGTAAGAGCCATACAAAATAAAGATGCGAACTATCCGATGGCAAAACATTTTACTGAATGCCATGAAAACAACATGGATAGTTTTACTATTTCGGAATCCATGCAATTGAAAATGGCCCCGGGGGGGGGGGAGACCGAGAAATAAGGCTCCGAAAACAGGAAACCCGCTGCATTTTGGACTTTGAAACGAAACAACTGAAAGGTCATAACATAGACGAAAAATTGTATACCTTCTTAGGGCACCCAGTATTATCAATTTTAAAGCATTGGGCACTCTTTACCAGAAAGGACTGACTAACATTAAGTGATTTCATTATTGGGTTTTAACAATTGTAAATCCATCACCGTTATGTATTTTTAACTGCACCTTTTTTGATAATATGTTGTTGTGTGTTGGGTTTTTATGTACCTTTTTATCAGTCACCATGTAGGTGTTGTTTTTTGTATTAATTTTTGTATTGTGAACAAGCATCACTGCAGACCAATGACATCTAAGAAAATATCAGGGTTGCGACTCAGTCTAAGAGTCACAACATATTTTTATATTTAACTGTAGTTGAAAGCACTAAGCACTTTAGGAAAATTAGAAGTTGATTGCACAAAAGCACTAGGCACTTTAAAAAGCTGCTAGCACTAGTCACTTTATTATGTACTGTGCACTTTAAATGAAGGCACAGCGCATTTCAAATTTATAGAATGTGCAAATGTTGCCGTCAACCATATGGTATTACATGAACCTAACTGTGTTTTTATTACAGCTATAGAAATGCATTTAACCGTGTAGACAATGCATATTGAGCAAAGAATAGATTCCAAAATGATTTAATCAGGGATAATGAAGCTCAAATATGTAGGGCCTGAGCCCTTTTAAATATGTCTGCCGGCATTTCTGACACTACTTGGTTCCTTCTTCTATGTTTACGGCAGTTAGATCCTGATGTCCTGTTTCGATGTCTGCAGTTTTAGTTGTATGTATTTAAACACCATGGTAATGGAACACGGGTGTTGTGAGCAAGCGGCTAATAACGCCGCGAAACGCGTCGACTTTTGGGAAGCATGAGAAATGTACTTTACTAATAAAGAAGCCATAATGGATATGCTGGCCCTGGTCTGATAGCTTGGTATGAAGGAGAGTGCTTCCTCGTATTACTGACGGAAAGTCAGTTCCTTCGAAAATATATATATAGACACCAATCACCTACCGGTGACAATACAATTCAGAAAATAAGTCAAGCAATTGAAATCACTTATAATGATGCAGAATAGAACAATATTAACAGTCTTGGGGCCTCATTACACGGTAGGCGGTGGACCAAGGTGCTATTAGCACCTTGGCCCATGCCGGTAAAATACCGGCACCGCCTTGGAGGAAAGGGGAATTACCGCCCTATTCCAAGGTTGGCGGGGGCGGTAATTCCCCCTTCCCCCATTGCCCTTCCCCATTCCCATTTTTGCCCCATAGGGCATAATGGGAATGGGGAAGGTGCTAATTACTTTACCGCAAATTGCGGTAACGTAATTAGCACCCTGGTCCCTTTGCGGGTTGGTTTTTAACGCCTGCTAAAAAGCAGGTGTTAAAGTACCAACCCGCAAAGGGACCTCGTAATCAGACGGTAAGGGTTAACGGTCACCGGTACCCTTACCGGTGACCGTTAACCCTTACCGCCTAAGATGTAATGAGGCCATTGGTTTGTGAACAGATAGCGTTTAGGTTAATATTCCCCCTGCAAAGTTATTTTAAATACAATGAGCAATCCTACACAGATGTAAGTAATCAGCAGGTATTCAGGAATGAAAGACAATGTCTAAAGCTTAAATGCAATCTTCCCTCCCCAAACAAGAGAGAAAATCGTTTTTGGAAAGTGACACTTTTAAACTGGCAGGTGACAATTGCTTTGTAAAATAATGCAAAAGGGTGCAGAAATGCTTAAATGGAGAAAAGTTCTAAGGAAGGCAACACTAAACAGGTCCTAACACCCATGAGCTATAATATAAACAACAGTACACGCTTTAGATCAGGATGGGATGGAAGAAGCACTTTGAAATGGGAAAAAGACACGTGTAAACTTTTGAAAACGGCAAATTTACGGCAAACTTTTACTATGCGGTATTGGAGAAAAACGTGTCAAATACACTGTTCCACGATGCAGAGTTGAAATTTCATATCTATCTGTAAAATTGAAGAAGTTATAGAGGTTTTAGTGAGAGGCGTTTTTGCAAAATAGGGGCGAAAATGAAAACAGAATTTCGATTTTGAAAATGACAGATAGGTTTTATTACGCTATATTAATGACTATGAAAAAAGAGTAGGCCACACATGAATCTTCACAGCTACGTGGCCAGCGCAACCGTTCAGGTGGTGGATAATCGATTTCGGTCTGGGATTTACTTTAGTTACTTAAAATCACTAATGAGTTATGGTTTTGTAACACAGATGAGAAAAATCAGCGCACGAATGATTCTAACAATAATAGGGTTCTGAATTTAAAGATGGGATGGGTTGAGATTGGGATAATACAATGCAGATATACCATGGGTCACTGTTCTTCCTATTAATACTTACAGTCCTTTGTAATTAAATTGGACCGTCAGCTCTGGTCATAGGATCGGGTCAGGTCTACCGGCGGCTTGGCACTTCTGGAGGGATTGGATCAGCGGCATGTTTCTGATCAATTTTGGACTGCACCTCAGACTGGGCTTTACACCACAAGGCCCACATCAAGGCAGAACACCTACCGGGAGTGGACAATGTCCTGTCAGACAAGTTAAGCAGAGATTTTTCCGCATCCCACGAATGGGAGCTGGACGAAGCAGAAGCCTGGTGGATTTTTCACAGCTGGGGACGTCCACAGATCAACCTTTTTGCCACCAAGGCCAGCAAAAAGTGCCACAGGTTTACCAACAGGTATCCGGAACACCTCTCGATGGGGGACGCCTTCTCTTTGGACTAGACAGGCAAGTTTCTTTATGCCTTTCCTCCGATCCCACTCATAGCGAGAGTTCTATGCAGACTGAAAGAACAGGCCTGCTCGATGATCCTGAAAGCGCCAGATTGGGCTCGCCAGGTTTGGTATCCAGCTTGGCATCCCCTGTCTCTGTGGCCCCGATTCGCTTCAAAGTTCATCAGAGCCTTTTAACGCAACAGGATCGACTGGTGCTCCACCACGATCCAGCGAGTCTGTCACTGCATGCGTGGTTCCTGAGCAGCGAAAATTAATTAACCTGAATCTTCCTGCAGAATGCTGGGACATAATCAAGGCCTATAGGGCCCCCTCTACACAAACAACTTACATTCGGAAAAGGACTCGTTTTACCAAGTGCTGCGAAACATCTTCAGTGAATCCGCTTTCTGCTTCCATTGAACAAATACTAATGTACCCGTTGCACCTAGCAAAGGCACGGCTCTCCCTTTCATCCATCAAGGTGCATGTGTCCTCCATACCAGCATACATGACTAACCCAGGTCAACAATCTTTGCTCACCAAACCGGCTATCAAAATATTCTCAAAAGGATAGATGCATACTTTCCCACCAACTCCTACTCCTGCATGGAGCCTGAACACGGTCCTAGCGGCGATCTAGGAGCCGTCATATGAACCGATTCACAGGTGGGACATACATTTTTTATCCTGGAAACCAGCTTTTTTAGTGGCTATCACATCAGCCAGGACAATTAGCTAGCTGCAAGCCCTTTCTTCAGTACCTCCTTTCACCTTGTTTCTTAAAGACCACGTCATACTCAGGACGCATCCGAAATTCTTACCCAAGGTGCTGTCAGAAATGGGGGACGCCTTCTCAGTGGACTAGACAGGCAAGTTTCTTTATGCCTTTCCTCCGATCCCACTCATAGCGAGAGTTCTATGCAGACTGAAAGAACAGGCCTGCTCGATGATCCTGAAAGCGCCAGATTGGGCTCGCCAGGTTTGGTATCCAGCTTGGCATCCCCTGTCTCTGTGGCCCCGATTCGCTTCAAAGTTCATCAGAGCCTTTTAACGCAACAGGATCGACTGGTGCTCCACCACGATCCAGCGAGTCTGTCACTGCATGCGTGGTTCCTGAGCAGCGAAAATTAATTAACCTGAATCTTCCTGCAGAATGCTGGGACATAATCAAGGCCTATAGGGCCCCCTCTACACAAACAACTTACATTCGGAAAAGGACTCGTTTTACCAAGTGCTGCGAAACATCTTCAGTGAATCCGCTTTCTGCTTCCATTGAACAAATACTAATGTACCCGTTGCACCTAGCAAAGGCACGGCTCTCCCTTTCATCCATCAAGGTGCATGTGTCCTCCATACCAGCATACATGACTAACCCAGGTCAACAATCTTTGCTCACCAAACCGGCTATCAAAATATTCTCAAAAGGATAGATGCATACTTTCCCACCAACTCCTACTCCTGCATGGAGCCTGAACACGGTCCTAGCGGCGATCTAGGAGCCGTCATATGAACCGATTCACAGGTGGGACATACATTTTTTATCCTGGAAACCAGCTTTTTTAGTGGCTATCACATCAGCCAGGACAATTAGCTAGCTGCAAGCCCTTTCTTCAGTACCTCCTTTCACCTTGTTTCTTAAAGACCACGTCATACTCAGGACGCATCCGAAATTCTTACCCAAGGTGCTGTCAGAAATGACGCTCACCGAGCGCATCGTACTTCCTACCTTCTTCATGAATAACTCATCTGATGCAGAGATCCTTACACTCGCTTGATGTTGCTAGGGTTCTAAAGTTCTACATTCAGAGAACTAAGGAATTCCACTCCTCGACTAGACTCTTCATCGCATTTGCTGGCCGGACTAAAGGACAGTACATTTCAAAGCAGAGTTTGTCGCATTGGGTTTCCCAATGTATCAGTCACTGCCATCAGTCTAAAGGCGATCCACTCACCAGACTTCCTTCAGCCCACTCCACCAGAGGGAGGGCAGCTTCGGTTGCATTTCACGCCGGAGTACCATTGAAAGACATCTGAAGAGCTGCAACCTGGAGCACTCTGCACACGTTTGCCAAACATTACTGCATGGCAGAAGATACCAGCAAAGAGTCAGCAGTGTGTCAAGCTGTTCTCTGCCATCTCTTTGCGTAAGATAGGAGCAGCCTTCTCTTCCCGCCTTCCCTGGTAATGTAATTACTTGCTGTATAGTAAGGCAAGCAGAAGGATCTGCAGAATGTACACAATGATGGGCATGCCTAACTGCTTGGTATTCTATTCAAGCATCTGAATCTATGAAAGATCCAATGCTGGAGAAGTTTTAGTTACTTACCTGTAACTGTATTTGTCCAGCATTGGTATCTTTCATAGAATCATATGCGCCCACCCGCCTCCCCTAAGAGGCTGCTCTATCTCCCAGCGGCCATCTATTCATGTAGTCTTCTGCGGCTCAAAATCTGAAAATGGCTGCATGGGGAGGAGCTTAAACCCTGCCACCTCATTGGTTAGAGCCATAAAGGGCCAAAGTTAGGTGGAGGGACTACACAAGTGAATGGTTCATAGGACATTATGGGCTATCTAAATTATTTTTCTATGGAAATAATGTATATATGTTAAATGTTAAAATGTTAAAGGTATTTGTACCGTGCACCATCACCAACGGAATTGTTTCCCAGGTGCTCTGGTGGATCTGTAAACGATAAGGTGGGATGGGTTAGTAAGGTGAAGAGGGAGTAGGATAGTGAGAGGAGTGGTGTTCTGTTGGCAGCTTCAACTCGGTATACACCGGGTGCTGAGCTTTAGTGCGGGTATTGGATCAGTGTCAGTCCGCGTGTGCTGTTGCTCCGGTTTATGTGTTGTTGCAGTGTTGTGAAGTGCGTGCAGCTTGTTGTGGGAGAGATGGTTGTGTGAGTTTTTTGAGTGAGATAAGTATGCAGAGTTTGAGCTTATATTGGTTAGTCGGTTACCTGACCTTTAGCATGCTAACATTCACAGTTTTGTCTAAGTGGGGCACTTGTTGACCTTCACAGTCCTATCTGGATGCGGTGCAGGCTAGTGTTAACAATTCTAAGTGTGGCACATGCTAAGTTTCATCTAGGCGCGGGCATGCTATCCTTCAATCAAAATCCTGTCTAGATGCGACGCAGGCTAATGTTCACAATTCTAAGTGTGGCATATGCTAGTCTTCAGGTTTCGCCTAGGTGCGGGCGTGCTAACATTCCAAGTCCTATCTAGCAGCGACGCAGGCTAATATTCACAACTGTATCTAAGTGTGGACATGCTAACAGTCAGGTTTCACCTAAGTGCGGGCGTGCTAACAATCAAAGTCGTATCTAGATGCGATGCAGGCTAATATTCACAACTCTATCTAAGTGTGGACATGCTAACATTCAGGTTTCACCTAAGTGTGGGCGTGCTAACATTTCAAGTCCTATCTAGATGCAATGCAGGCTAATATTCACAACTCTATCTAAGTGTGGACATGCTAATATTATTGCAGTCTATGGTTTTGGGAGGTAAGATAGAGTGGCTGGGGTTTTCTGGAGTAGAGTAATTGCTCTACTCCCCACCGATGCCACACTCACAGTTTTTGTTGGTGTCTGTTGACTTCACTGGCTTCCCCTGCGGACACCTGCAGACACGCCTTGGAGTGCCCACTGTAGGAGCCGCCCTTTGCCTTGGGGCCCTTAGCCGAGGAGGCTGCTGGGCAGAGGGCTGCCCAGGGGTGGGGTGTTATGAGATTGAAATTTATATTTAATTTTTAATAATTATTTCAATCACTAAGGATTCCCGGTCTGACGACAGGGAATATTCAAGCATCTGAATCTATGAAAGATACTAATGCTGGAGAAATACAGTTATGGGTAAGTAACTAATACTTCCCAAGCGCAAGCCCCCGACCCCACCAGACAGGCCAGTGGCCCTGTTATGGGGATGACCCTCGGCGGCACAGGTGCTCACACAACCCCCAACTCCACTAAACACACAACCATGGGCCGAGATTCGACGCGGTTGTCGACTACGGGCCCACGCACAACATCTAGGGAGAGGTCCACAAGTTCACTGTCCTCTGGGCATTCGTGATCCCCATCCCCACATGACAAGCCCCGACTGTCGAAAGACAGCACAGACGTTGTGCATAAATCTGCACCCCAACGTTGCACGTCAACTGACGAGGCGTCGGGCCACTCCACAACCGAAGTTTGATGTTCTTTGTAGAAATCGGGTAAGGCCTCAGTGCAGTCGGGACTAGCCCACTTGGTGGAAAAACACGTCCTGAAAGGGCTTAGGAAGGAGAAGGTGTCTAAGAAGCGCTCCTTCAAGACGCTTCATTAGGATCGGTCACTCTCCCCATCCAAAGCCTAGCCTCACAAGGCTTCCCACACTCAAAAGGGTTCTCAACCTCATGGGAAAGATTCCTTACCAGATCAAGGTACTCCTCCGAAAAAGGACTCCTTAGTAGGCTCTGTAACCCCTCAGGCGTGCACACTAGGCTCTATGTTCATTCCGAGTTCAGCCCAATGGACATGTGAAGACATAGATAGGGTCATGAGGAGGATGCCCTTTATTGGCATTTTTTTTGACAAAAACCCAGAAGCTTTCTAAAGCATCCAAAACACTCCTCCTACTACAGCTGCCTCTGGCTCTCAAGCCATTGCAAATGTCTCTACTAGTCAGTGGAGTAACTTTGCTGAAAATGTTGGGGGGACATGACATCTGAAGAAAAGGTGTCCAAGCCAAATGAATAGGGACAAAATGGTGTGCCATGAAAGTTGGGGTGGACAAACACCCCTGTCCCCCCCTAAAATTATGCCCATGCTACTAGTCAAGCCCCATCTAAAAGGTCTCGTCCGGACTCCCTGGATGTTTCACCACAGGTTGATCCTCCCTACATTGATCTTTATGACACAGACTATTATGATGATGATGCTGATGCTGTAGATACATATACAGCTCAAGAAGGTTATGGTGATGAGAAAGAGACAGAGATGTACACTATAGCCTCTCCCGTCAACCAAGATCCTCCGGTGGCTGATTCGCCTATTGACAACCAGTCCCTGCAGAATGACATGCTCATTAAGGTGGCTGAACACTTTCAGACCAGAACACAAGAGACTCGGTAGGACAAAGATTTTGTTGAGGATATCCTGGGGGATAAGAAATCAGTTACACAGTTTATTCCAATCCTACAATCTGTCCAGAGAAGGATCCAACGTTAGTTTAGTTTAGTTTAGTTTATTTACTTATAAAGCGCAGCACACCCACGGGTATATGGCGGTTCTACTTAGTTACATGGTAGTTACAGAAGATAATACACAGGACCCAAAAAAACAGGGGATGAGGTGTGTTACAAATCACCTTACAGGCAAGAGCAATGAGAATCATAGAGGAAACAACTATGCAGTCAAACATATTTACAGACAGATGTACAAATTATTTACAGTCACTAGACCTAAGTCATATTTACACAGGAAAGAGAGCAGCACAAACTCTGCATGTGTGCGCTCCTTGTCGGTTTAAGCATGCTCCGAGGCCATTTGTGCTAGGAGCCATGCTTTGGTTTTGGCTCTGAAGGACCAGAATGGAGGCTCTGCTCTAATGTCAGATGGGAGGGAGTTCCAGCATTTGGCTGCTAACACTGGGAAGCTGGATCCTCCTGCTCTTTTAGGTTGAAGTTAGGGATGGTGAGTTGGTTGAGGTAGTTGAACCTGGTGGGTGTATTGGTCTGATGACTCGAGAATGTAGCTGTCAGGCAGATGGGAGCTCTGTTAGCTAAGTACTTATGGGTGATGACAAGTGCCCGCAGTGTGATTCTGTCACGGATGGGTAACCAGTGAACTTCTCTTCTGTAAGATGAGATGTGACTGGAGCGAGGGATAGTTAGAGCTGATCTTAGTGCATTGTTTTGCAGAACTTGGAGTTTGTTTAAATTCCGCATGGAGGTCCAGAGGAGAAGAGTATTACAATAGTCCAGATTAGAGAGGATAAGTGCTCTAGCTAGAGTAATACAGCTGATGGTGGATAAGAATGGCTTACAAGCATTGATAAGTTTGGTAGTGTAAGCTGTAAAGGAGGCTAATGAGTTAACTTGTTTTTGTAGTGACAAGGTGGAGTCGAGGTAGATACCCAGTGATTTGACTTCCCTTGAGACTCTAATGATGTTCCCATCAATAGTGAAGGCATCATAGCATTTATCTAGTTTGTTTAATCGAGTTTGGGAGCCAATGATAAGTAGTTCTGTTTTTTCATTGTTTAAACATAGAGTAGGAGTAGCCATCAATGCTTGGATTTCTAGATAGATGTCAAAGATTATTTTAGAATCTTTAGAATGGCATCCAGTGAGTGTGATGAGAATCTGGGTGTCATCGCGTAGTTGGTATACGTGACACCCAGATTGTCGAGCGGTCAAATAGGAGCTTTGTGAAATATTGTATACCGTGGGCGATACACACAATCCTTGTGGGACTCCACAGTTGATTGGCAGTGGAGGCGCAGAGGCTGAGGGGGAAAAACCCTAGTAGTTCTGTTAGAGAGGAATGATTGGATCTATTTGGCTGCACTCGGTGAGAAAGCAGCTGCTGACGTTAAGTGTTCAGTCAAGATTTTATGGTCTACCAGATCGAAGGCCGCTGATAGATCAAAGAACAGGAGGATGGCCAACTTGCCTCTGTCTTTAAGTTCATCCATCTGAATCTTAAGATCTAGCAGTGCAGTCTCGGTGCCATGTCTGGGTCTAAATCCGGATTGGCAGAGGCCTAGTAAATTGTTGTCTTCGAGGTGTCTTTGGATTTGTATATAGGCAGCGTGGTCCAGAATCCTTAAGGGAAAGGGGACCGTTGCAATGGGCCTATAATTCGTGGGAACATTCGGGTCTACATTTGGCTTTTTTAGCAGTGGCACGACCCAGGCTTCCTTGATGTTATCAGGAACTGAACAGTTTTTGAATGATGTGTTTATCAGAGTTGTGATGAATGGGGCTAACTCTCTTGCGCTGTCCTCGATGATAGCTGCGGAGCAAATGTCACCCTGACAGTTGGAAGGTTTAATACCCAGGATAATCTGTTCCAAGTCTTTGATGGAGACTGGGGAGAATTGGAAGGGGGTGCATAATGGCGCTTGATGATTAGGTGTATCATTGGTATTGGACCTAGGGGGTCAGTTATTTCTTTTTGTTTCTATTTTTGATTGTAAGAGTTCAATTTGATCTGATAGGGCCTTCTGGATATTTGCACACCATGCCACGTCTTTTGAGCAGGCGTCAGTGATTGGCGCAGGGGACTCAAGTTCCCTAAGGATTGTGAAAAGTCCTTTAGTACTTGATTTGGAATTTTGGATTCTTTCATTGTATATTTCTTTTATGGTTCTGATGATCGCTGCTTTATAAGAAGAGGCAATGGACGCATATTTTTCCTTGTTAGTGGCAGAGGGGGTTTTCCTCCAAACAGTTTCAGCTGATCTTTCTTCATTACGAAGCAGTTTTAGTTCAGGGGAAACTCATTTATTTAGATGAGATGTGGGTTTGGCATTTCGAAGTTTTAGAGGGGCAATATGATTGATTGCTAGCTAGCTTCATTGTGGTGTTGTAGCTGTCGACTAAATCAGCAGGGTCTTTACCAACATTCAGTGGGATGTTGGCAATAGGTTGTAGCAGAGGTAGTAATTGGTCAGGCGTTAGGTTCCGCTTGTTCCTTGCTAGGGTAGGGGGGGCAGTGGTTATATCAGGATTGGTGATTTTTCCTGAATGGAAAAGGTAATGCAGTGGTGGTCGGACCATGCACAAGGTTCATTATTGAGGATCATGGTGGAGCAGTTGAGGTCCGCGAGCCAATCCAGGGTTCTACCTTTGTCATGGGTGGGTTTAAGGATACGTGATTTTAAGCCTAACTGGGAGATGGTGTTCTCCAGAGCAGAGGCATTTGTGTCCTTTGCGGCATGGAGGCCTAGGTTCAGGTTCCCCAGCAGTATAATATGTGATCCAGGTTTAGTGTTTTGGGTAAGAAGGGTAGAAATAGCTTTCTCAAATGAGGAGATGGGGCCGGGTGGACGATAGATAAGGTGTAAGAGTATATTACTCGTGGGAGAGAGGGGTAGTTTGACAGAGAGTAGCTCTGCGGAAGGTAAGTGGGTGCTGGAAAACTCTCTGAGGCCAAGGTGAGTTTTGGCAATGAATGCTACACTGCTCCCTTTCCCAAAGGTTCTGTCAGCTCTAATGATGGTGTAGTTGTCTGGCAGGACTAGTGCTAATGCCGGTCCTGAAGCGTGGTTAAGCCAACTTTCTGAGATGGCAAGAAGGTCCAGTTGGTTGGCGATAATGAAATCAGCGATATCGGTAGAGTGAGCTACTGGGGAACGGCATTTATCAGGGTTCCTTTGATATCAGATGGCGCGATGATGTTGAGTTTACTGACATTACGGGGTATAGGATGCCTGTGCGCTACTCTGGAAACGTTCTCTGGAAACACCAAATCAAACGGGTCCGGTTAACCCACGCATAGAGAAGCTCTTCCGCCCAGCACCTACGGACCCCCTGTATATCAGGGGACAGCTTAAACCTGACTCACTCGTGGTCACAACCACAAGAAAGAGAGCGGGTACTCCACTAGCTTGCTCTGAGGCACCACCTGACAAGGAAAGCAAATGCCTACACACCATGGGCAGGAATGTAGCCTCTTCTGCGGCCTTTCAGGCTAGAATACCTAACAATATGACTCTCTTAGCTAGCTATAATTCTCATAAATGGGATGAGGTCTCCGCACTACTATCGTCAGCCCCGTAACTCTTAAAAACTCAATTGGCCCAGGTAGCAGCAGAGGGCAGAGCTGTGTCGAGCTGCATCCTGAAAAATAATTTAGACGCTGCTGACAATGCGGGAAGAATAATTGCGGAAGGCACTATTATTAGCGCCATACTTGTCTTCGCCAATCTGGCTGTAAACAGGAGACACCAGCAACACTGCTAAATATGCCCATCAAGCCCAACGTCCTCTTTGGAAAGGCAGTCGAGGGTGCTCTAAGATCTGCAAAGGACAAATACGATACTCTGAAGTCTTTGGGACAACCTACAGAGAAACCAAAGAGGGAATAGTAATTTTCGTCGCTTCAGAGGGCGGAAATTCGCAAAGGGGTTCAGGGTATGGTCAGAACCAAGGGTCATCCTGTGGTAACAATTGGGCCAATCCTCACAAGGTTACCCGGTTGGACAGTGCCGATCTCGCAGCCCGGGGAGGTCCTCCACCTCTAGAGGTAGAGCAACACCTCCAAAACAGTGACATTCCACTTCAGGTGCCCTCCCATGCCTCACTAGTAGGAGGGCACATTTCAAACTTCACCCATGCATGGGAGGGGATTACCTCAGACAAATGGGTGATATACACCGTGGCGGGCGGGTACTGTGTGGAACTAATCCTGGAACCATCCCCCGCGCCAGAAGAAAAACTCGGAGGAAGAACAAAGCATTCTTCTCGAGGAAATTGCAACGCTGCACCCTAAAGGACGCCATAGAAGTTGTCCCGGCGAACCAGGTAAACACGGGTATTTATTCAACCTACTTCCTTATGCCAAAGAAAGATATAACAATGCTCCCAGCATTAGACCTGCGTCCTGCAAACAAATATGTCAAGCCACAAAATTTCTGCATGGCTACGCTACAAGAAGTAATCCCTCTGCTAAAGCGTGGGGACTATATGGCAACTCTGGACATGAAAGATGCTTATTTCATATTTCAATGTTCCCAGCGCACAGAAAATTCTTGCGATTCAAGATAGCAAACCAGCATTACCAATTCAACGTGCTACCCTTGGGCATTGCCTCTGCGCCAAGGGTATTCACAAAGGTACTGGCGGTGGTGGCAGCACACCTGCGCCGGGAGTTAATCCCAGTGTACCCTTACCTGGATGACTGGCTGATTACAAGGGAAACTTCTCTTTCAATTGGGCTTCTCAATAAACGAGAAAAACAAATCAAGCCTAGTGCCACGCACAACCAAACAGTTCCTAGGAGCAGTAATAGACACAAGGGCGGCCTTAGTCTTCCTCTCAGAGGAAAGAGTCCAAAATATGTTACTGCAAATACCACATTATCAGGCTGGTCACCAGATAAGCTTACGCAAAGCATTTACCTGGTGCTGCACGCCCGCCTATGCATGCGCCCCATGCTGGAGTGGTTGGCGAAACAGTGGTCTCAGGCAAGCGGTCAGTGGGATGATCTAGTGGTCGTTTCGCCAACACTAGTACAAAACCTTCACTGGTGGACAAGGAAGAATCTGTTAAGGGGCAAACCCTTCCACGATCCAGAAGTGCAAGCTATAGTGACGACAGACGCCTCGCTTGCCGGGTGGGGGGCTCATCACCTTCATCACACGGCTCAGGGTCTGTGGCCTCATGCCACAGCACAGAACCACATCAACCTGGCAGACCTGCTGGCAGTATTCAAAGCCCTTCAGGCATTTAAGACACAGCTAACAAATCTGTCGGTACAAATCCTCACCGACAGCACAACAGCGATGTTCTACATCAACAAACAGGGGGGGCACACACGCTCCAAATCTGTCCAAACTAGCACAACAGATTTGGAAATGGTGGCTCAAACAGAAGATATTCCTATCCTCACAACATGTTCCAGGGGAACTCAATACGTTAGCAGACTCTCTAAGCAGAGATACCGTACCAGAGGAACACGAATGGCAACTAGACACAGAAGTCGTAGATCACCTCTTCTCTCAATGGGGTTACCCCAATCTAGGATTGTTTGCTAAAAGTGAAAACAAGCAAAGCCCAGACTTCGCGTCCAGGTTCCCACAACCAGGCTCCAAGGGGAACGCCCTTTGGATGAACTGGTCAGGGAGGTTTGCTTACTATTTTCCTCCCACTCCTCTCATGAACAAGGTGGTGAACAAGATTCTCAGGGAACAAGTGACGCTCATCCTAGTTGCTCCCATGTGGGCGAGACAGCCATGGTATCCACATATGTGCAAACTGGTAATGTGCGATTGCATCAAATTCCCATGCCAGACATCCCTTCTCACTCAGCAAGGGGGAACAACAGTGCACCCTCAACCTCAGTCTATGAACTTGGCAGAGTGGCACCTGTAGTCATAGAGTTCAGTTATATCTACAGAGGTAGTCTCCCTCAATTTTTGTTATCGGGGGGCCAGTATCTCAGAACGGGAGACACACTAACAGAAATACAAAATTGAGAACCGGCTACCCCTCTCTCTGTACTACCAGGTCAGGCGAGGTGATCTACAGAGTCGTGGTGAACAGAGCTTTCACTTACCAATTAGTGAGCCACGTCCATGCACAAGGCAAAGAGCAGAAGAGAACAGAACCATCTCATTCAAAAACTAACAATCACAACATGACATCTTCTATATTAATTTATTCAGTATAAAGACCAATTTCAAAATTTGTTAAAAAAAAGAACCGAGAGAACAACAATGCAGGCATAAATATGGTGCATCACCAACTTCTTCTCGCTTACTTATTAAAAAACACAATATATTTCATATGCGGTTTGTCATTTTAGTAAAAACCACTCTATTATTTACAAGACTATGTACTTTAGCTAATCTATTGTCATGTGTCAACATGTTTCGGCCATTTATACATATGAAACACTATCCCTAGTGTCTCTACCAAACAATCCATTTTTTGGCCTTCTTCAGGACAGACAAATTTCTTTTCAGATGGTAAGCCTCTTTTCCAATCCCCCGTTGCAGGATAAGCACAATATCCTGGTAGAACTTGAGCTTTTTGCCTAACTGCAGTAGGGCTGAATCGCTATTTCCAGGCATTCACAGATCACCTCCAAGCCTTTTTGAAAATTTTAGGCTTTCTGGGGGCCTTTATTTCTACTAGGTGGGTGCATTCCTAGTGTACATTCGCTGGGGTTTATGCGAACGAGTGCAGGGACAAAAATCTCTGTGCCTCCACAGCTAGAAAACAGCTGTCAAAGGTCAAAACACACGTCCATCAATCAATGTATCTCGCTCGGAAACCTTGAGTTAGAGCGGCCGACTCGCGCAGCGTTTCACGGTCGAGTTCAGACATCTTATCCTGCCACAGAGGTGTTGGACATCCTAAAGGAAGCAAGAAAACCTAACACTAGGCACTGTTATTTCGACAAGTGGAGGCGATTTGTAGTTTGGTGCAAGTCTAAACAAATAAATCCCATAGAATGCATTCCATATCACATTCTAACTTATATGCTCCACTTGCTAGATTCAAGGTTAGTCTTCAACTCTATAAAGGTCCACCTGGCGGCTTTATCAGCTTACACCACCTCCCACAGTAAATGTTGTGGTGGAAAATACCGGTCATTAAAGCATTCATGGAGGGTATAAAACAACTCCACCCTCCCATTTCTAATGCACCGCCAGGATGGGATCTCAATGTAGTACTCTCTTAGCCAGAGGTCTTCAAACTGATTGAAGGAAATGGGAAGGGGCAGCTCACATGGTCAGACTGGGCCATAAAACGGTCTTAGGCACCAATGAAAAAATGGCCAGCAGTTGCAGATGGATATTCAGTGTTTAGTCACAGACTGTTTGAATAGCACCCAAGGGGTTGTTTTTGGTTCAAATGTAAACAAATGGTGATATTTAAAGAATATTTATTCAGCAACAATGGTCAAAACTACTAGCTGCATAGTGAAATAACTCCTCAAACTGGCCCACATTGGCCAAAATAGTGGCCCATTTTTACTGGCCTACACTAGAATTTTGCATTTTAGGTACGGTCATCTCCCTATTGCCCTATAGCCCAGTCCAAGCCTGCCGGCTCATCCATGATGGGTGAGGGGGCGTCCACCCACTGGACACCTCACCCATTATGGAGGAGCCGAGGAGCCAGCCCAGTGAAACACTGAGCACTCCCCTCAGCTGTTTTTTCCAGCTGAGTGAGTGCTAATGGGCTGGCTGAACTGTCAAAGGGAAACTCTGTTTGCCTTTGACAGTTTATTTCCCCAGCCACACATGATCACTGAGCCATGCAACGCTGGGGGTGTTTTCATTCGCCAGCCTTACATAGCTCATTGGAAATGCTGGCTGGGGCATTGCATGTATGTATGTATGTTTGTATGTGCGAGGGGGTGCTCCTGCGCCTCCTCGCACATACGGGCAGAGCAACCTGGAGCGGGGCATTTTAGCAACCATGCGAGGTAAGTTTATGGCGATTTATTTTTTATTTAAATGTGTATGGATGTGTGTATGCTTGTGTTATGGGACTGTGGTGGGAGCAGGATGGGCGGCAGCACTGGGATAGTGGTGGGAGTAGGGCGGGGAGAGCCCAGGGTCTGTACTGGGAGTAGGGTGCGGTGACGGCACGCAAAAGTTCATAGTGATTTCTACATACTGTCCATCTGGCACTTTTGGGGGGGCCCGGCCTGCCCAAACTTTGCTCAGGGGGGGCCCAGTCCAAAAAAGTTTGAAGATCACTGCTTTAAGCTCATGGGGGAACCCTTCGAGCTGATGCATGAGTCAAGCCTTAAGCACCTGACCTACACGACTGCCTTCTCAACTGGCCATTACTTCCATAAGAAGAGTTAGTGAATTACAAGCATTGTCAGTGCAGGATCATTTCTTTATCATACACAAGGACAAACTGGTTTTACGCACTCATCCTAGGTTTTCCCCTAAGTTCATCTCTAAATTTTAGGTAAACCAATCCATTGAGCTACCGGCCTTCTTCCAGAACCGCACCTGCTCAGCTGAGGTTAAACTCCACACAATAGCTGTAAGGAGGGCGGTCCTTTACTATGTAAACAAGAACAGACCGCTGATGAAAACAGATCAACTGTCTGTCTCCGTAGCACCAGGCAGAGAAGGAGACCGCATTTCCAAGAATGCCATCTCCAGATGGATAGCCAGATGTATACAACTGTGCTATTTTCTAGCAAACAAGACACTGCCTTTCATAACAAGAGCTCACTCCACAAGAGGTACAGTAGCAACTCTGGCTTTCATTGCAAATGTCCCCCTAGACAGCATTTGCAAAGCAGCTACATGGAGGTCAGTGCACACCTTCACTCAGCACTAATGCATTGACACACATTCCAAGACAGATACACAGTGGGACAAGCAGTTTTAAAACATCTGTTTGCTAATGAACCTTCTCACAACCCACCACCTTCTCCTAACAATGCTCGCTAATCTATGCACAGCATGTGATCAAGCAAATTCCACAAGCCTCAGAAGGGATACATTACTCACCGTAATTGTATTTCTGATGCTTGTATCTGCTTAGATTCACATGCGACCCACCCTTCCTCCCCTTGGAGAGAAGGTGCATGGATGCTTTATGAGCTTGTCTGATGCATATCTGCTTGGATACACATGTACTCACGCTACACTTCATGCTACCTCATTTCAGAAACAAAACAATTTGAGAGACCTCGACGGGTGAAGGACCATGGGTACAGTGGGTGTCACACTAGGGATAGTATAACTGGCACACCCTGTCAACGTCCCTTTTTGATTTAAGAAAACAACAACTGTAATACTCTGCAGCTTCTACTAGATGTCGGCCTATGCACAGCATGTGAATCTAAGCAGATACAAGCATCAGAAATAAGTAATGTATCATATATATATATATATATATATATATATATATATATATATATATATATATATATATAGTGGACGTCACACTAGGGATAGTATTACTGGCACGCCCTGTGTCGACGCCCATTTTTGAGTTTCGGAAAACAAACTGTAATACTCTGCAGCTTCCACTACATGTCGGCCTATGCACAGCATGTGAATCTAAGCAGATACAAGCATCAGAAATACGTTTACGGTGAGTAATATATATATATATATATATATATATATATATATAATTTTTTTCCCGAGGCTTGTGGATCTGCTTAGATCACATGCTATGCATAGGTGGACATACAGTGGTAGCTGCAGAATTTCTTTTTGAAACTCGAAAAGGGACGTCGACTAGGCGTGTCAGTAAAACTATCCCTAGTGTGACGTCTATTGTACCCATGGTCCTTCACACGTTGAGGTCCCTCAGATTGTTTTTTTCTGCCATCGTAGTCGGACACTAGTTTGTGGAGTTCTTCATGCTGAAGCCTTTGAATAGAAAAAGGTTATCTTGGACTTTCTTACTATTCTTTCAATAACCGCCCATCGCCCGCCACAAGATATTCTGCAGCAGAGTACGACAGATGGAGCCATCATCGACGACGACCAAACAATCACCTCGACGGACACTGACCGCAGCATACACAGGCCTCACCAGGCCTTGACTCATCACAGTAGGGAGAGCGGGAGGGGGGCATACTTCTTCTCATTTCAGAAAATGCCTTCTCTCTTCCCCTCATTTCCTTCTCTTTGCGTGCTGCCATTCCCACTAGTCATGGAAAAGACACCGTTTAAGTGTTGCCCATCTTGCAATCAGAAGTACCTCTGGGTAGACACACGCAGGGTGTGTAAATACTGTCTCCCACGCGATCACCCCAAAAAGAACTGCAAATCTTGCAAGCTCTTTCAATTCAAGATATTAAAGGACTGCAGAAGAAAACACTGGCCCGCCCACGCCATGCAGACCGAGGCCTCCATTGACGTGTAGGGAGCTCCCTGTGATGGCAGTGTCGGTGTCCTAAGTTACTCCAAGAGCGAACGGGATTCGACAGACTCCCATGTGTGAGTCCCCAACTCCATTAAGCAGCCGGGCAGTCCTGTTATGGAAACTACACCGCGTGACTCAAGCATTCACACTACACTCCACACCAAGCACACATCCCACGGCTGACCATCGACCATGCTGTCGACTGCTGAAGGCCAAGCGGTGTCAAAGGAAAGGTCCTCGAAAACATCCCTGTCCCCTGGGCCACCGCACTCGTGTTCGCTGCATGACAGACTTCCGAAACAGAGCCACAAGTCCTTTTCTGACACAGCGCATAAAACAGATGCCCTTTCGCGCCGAAAGGCATGCGTCGAAAGGTGCTTCGATGGTCCATTCCACTGCCTCGAAAATGAGAGAATTCATTAAAAAACATGTCCTGGGCCCTCTTTTAAAATCCAATATGTCGAAATACACAAAACATTTGACGCCTCTACCATCTAAGCCCTCTACTTCCCAAGATAGTGGCCCCTCTAAATCGAAGGAACCCCGTACACCCCCAGACACTCTTTCAGGGACCATGCACCACAAGGGGCTTGCACCCTTACAGGACACTCCTACTTGAGTATTCCCAAGGTCATCTGAGTGGACCCCAGAGAGCTTTAATAGGGTCATGAGGAAGATTTCCACTTTTGTAGACTTTATGGACCGGCACCCTTCAGAAATGTTTAATCGTCATGGACCATCTCACACAGTGGTATCTAGGGATGAACCAGTAGCCAAGAAGGCATGCCTGGGCACTTTTCAGCCCAGCACCTCCACTACCCTTGGGTTCCCCTCCAGTCTCAGGACTTATATTTTGTAGACACCTCAGGTTCACTTGACCCTGGCTCTCAAGGAGATTTAAGGGACCAGTATGAGCAGGACGAGGATGACCAAGACCAATTTTATGATGATGACGATGACGACGTGTACGTTATCCAGTCACCAGACCATCAAGATCAACCACTGGCTGACTCCCCAGTTGACAATCAGCTCCAATACAATGAGCTGCTCCTCAAGGCCGCAGAACATTTCAACATAGACACCCAGGAGGCCCATGTTGATAAGGACTTTGTGGAGGACATTCTTGGAGACAAGAAGTCAGCAACACAATTCATTCCCCTCCTGCAATGTATGCAGAGACTCATTCAACCCTCTCTCCTCACACCAAACCTTACTCAAGCGGTCAATCCCTGCATCGAGAAGGTGTTCACACCGGCCCCTACTGACCCTCTATATATCAGGGGTCAGCTGAAACCCGACACCCTGGTGGTTACCACAACTTGGAAAAGGGCAGGCACACCTCTAGCCTCTGCAGAGGTCCCACTCAATAAAGAAAGTAAAAAGATGTACACTTTTGGAAGGAAAGTGGCTTCCTCCGCTGCCTATCAGACTAGGATATCCAACAATACTACCCCTTTGGAAATCTACAGTTGCCATAAATGGGATGAACTGCTACTACAAATTGAAACAGTCCCAGAGCCCCTAATAGCTCAGCTACTAAAGACTATAACCGAAGGCAAACAGGTAGCCAACTGAATCCTAAAGAACAACCTAGATGCTGCGAACAACGCAGGCCGTATTATAGCTGAAGGCACGCTCATTAAGTGTCATGCCTGACTTAGGCAATCAGGTTTTAAACTTGAAAAACAGGCCACGTTACTCAACATGCTCTGTTTGGTAAGGTGGTTGAGGATGCACTTAAAAGCACCAAAGAAGTGTATGACAGATACCTCACTATCTAGCTGGTCGCCAGAAAACTGCACGCAAAGCAATGCCCCTGCTCGGGATGATGGCCTCATGTATCTACCTAGATTCACATGTGCGGCTGCGCATGCGCCCAATGCAAGAGTGGTTAGCAGAACATTGGTCTCAGGCAAATGGACAATAGGATGATCTAGTGGTTGTTTCACTAACCCTGGTACAGGCTCTTCGCTGGTGGTTCAAAGTCAATTTATTGAAAGGAAAACCCTTTTGCAATTCACCAATACAAGTGATACTAACGACAGATGCTTCACTCTCCAGATGGGGAGCTCATTTCCTGCACCACATAGCTCATGGGCAGTGGACACATACTGCAGCCCAGAACCACATCAACCGCCTAGAACTTCTAGCAGTTCTCCAGGCTCTGCAATCTTTTCAGCAGCATCTACTAGGTCAGACAGTACAAGTCCTCACAGACAGTACCACTGCCATGTTCTATCTAAACAAAGAGGGAGGCACACACTCTCCAAGTCAGTCCAGACTGTTCCAAAATATTTGGAAGTGGGCACTCAAGTGGAACATGTTCCTAGTCTCTCAACGCGTTCCAGAGGAACTCAGTGCTCTAGCAGACTCTCTAAGCAGAACTCCTCTTCCAGAAGAACATGAGTGGCAGCTCAACAAACATATTCTAAACAATATCTTTTCCCTTGGGGTTGTCCCCCTTTAAACTTGTTCGCCACAAGCCAAAACAAACAATGGCCACGCTTTGCGTCCAGGTTTCCCCAACCAAACTCCAAGGGGAAGGCCCTGTGGATGAGCTGGTCAGGGAAATTTGCTTACGCTTCCCCCCCCCCCCCGACAACACTCCTCAGCAGAATAGTGCACAAGATGCACCAGGAACAAGCCACGCTAATCCTGATAGCTCCAATGTTGGTAAGACAACAATGGTTTCCACACCTGCTCAAACTGGTGATGTGTATACCAACCAAACTCATGTGCCCCTACAACATGCTGTTCCAGCACATCCTCATTCTATGAACTTGGCAGCCTGGCTCCTGAAGTCATAGAGTTCGGGCACTTAAATCTTCCCCAAAGGTGGATATCCTAAGGGAAGCACGCAAACCCAACACCAGACACTGTTACTTTAACAAATAATCCTTAAACCCAATTGAATATTCCCCTTCCAACATTCTACACTACATTCTTCACCTACTAGACTCTGGCCCAGCATTTTACTCCATCAAAGTACACCTAGCAGCTCTGTCTGCGTACTGCATTAAACAAGGTGTCTTGGTGGAAGGTTCCTGTAATTAATGCTTTCATCGAGTGAGTAAATAGACTTTACCCTCCCATGTCTAACCCTCCACCGGGTTGGGACCTTAATGTTGTGCTCTCAAAGCTCATGGGTCTGCCATTTGAGCCTATGCACAAATCCAGCCTAAAACACTTAACCTACAAGACTGTCTTTCTAGTATCAATCACCTCCATTAGACGGGTTAGTGAGCTACAGGCACTGTCTGTACAATACCAATTATTTATAATCCACAAGGACAAGATGGTCCTTAAAAACCAGGTAAGCACAATACTTGAAAATGAGAATTCTCTCCCCTTATATTAGTATCTACGTATATCAACTATACCTGAACCATATTTAGGGTACTGGAAGGGCAATCCAGAGTCGCATGATAGAGCATGGCTAGGCTTCTCTATTTTGTCTTTCCAGGGGTCAAAAACTTGACACAAGGATCTCCCCATACCCGTAACAAACACCTATAATCAAGTATCATTGTGGGTGAGTTGGGTCTTCAACCACTTTTTTGTATACATTTGAATTTTTGTCCAGATGTCATATATATGGACAATATAGATAAACACTACCCGCTAACATTAGAGACTTGTAACTGAGACTGCTGCCATTTGTCAACAGATACAACAAGAAACAACCTGTAACTACAAGTGACACATAACTATCAGCAGAACCCAACTTTCTCTTCTGATGAGCCACAATTATAAAAGTGGTGAAACACGTGCATTGTGGATGAACACATAATGATAAGAGGATCACCATATTAGAATCAGACGATCAAATAATGAAAATTTCTGTATGAGAGGATTATCAAATACAAATTAAGGATCAATTAAGGATTTCTAGTAGCCATCACCTTCATTAGATGGGTTAGTGAGCTACAGGCACTGTCTGTACAAGACCCTTTGTTTATAATCCACGAGGACAAGGTGGTCCTTGGAACATATCCTAGGTTTTCACCTAAGTTCATATCCAAGTTCCATGTCACCCAATCCATTGAACTACCTACTATTTTTCAAAATGCATTTAACTCAGCTGAAAGGAACCTCCATGCACTAGATGTGAGGAGGGTGGTCTTGTAAACAAACCTAAGCCTATAAGGAAAACAGACCAACTCTTTGTTTCCATAGCAACTGGCAGGGAAGGGGATCACATTTCAAAGAACCCTATCTCCAGATGGATAGTCAAGTGTATACAACTATGCTATTCATTATCAAAGAAGATCCTGCCTTTCACACCAAGAGCTCACGCATGTATTGCAAACTTCCCCTAGATGCTATTTGCAAAGCAGCTAATTGGAGTTCTGTGCACACCTTTACTCAGCACTATTGCATTGACACACATTATAAAACAGATTCACAGGTGAGACAAGTGGTGCTAAAATATCTATTTGCCTCTGTACCTTCTCACAACCCACCTCCTTCTTCAGATACCGCTCACTAATCTATGCATAGCATGTAATCTAAGCAGATCAACAAGCCTCAGAAGGGATATATTACTCAATGGGCCTCATTACGACCCAGGCGGTAAGTTACCGCCTGGGCCGTGACTTTACCACCATGGCGTAAACTACGTTTACGCCATGGTGGTTGGCGGACTTACCGCCCCATTCCGACCTTGGCGGGGCGGTAAGTCCCCAATCCCCATTTACCCTTCCCCATTCCCATTTTTGCCCCATAGGGCATAATGGGAGTGGGGAAGGCGTTAATTACGCCACCGTAAATTACGGTGGCGTAATTAACTCCATGGTCCCTTAGCGCCATGGATTTTAACACCTGCTAAAAGCAGGTGTTAAAAGCGCCATGACGCTAAGGGACCTCGTACTCAGGCGGTAAGGGTCGGCGCTGTTAACGCTGCCGTAAACCCCTTACCGCCTGGGTCGTAATGAGGCCCAATGTAAATTTATTTCTGATGCTTGTATCTGCTTAGATTGACATGCTTCCATCCTTCCTCCCCTCCTGGAGTCGAAGGTGCATAGATGTTTCTTGCTCTATCGCTATTTTCTGCTTTATTACATATGTACATATGTACTCACGCTACACTTCACGCTACCTCATGTCAGAAACAAAACAATCTGAGGGATCTAGACACGTGAAGGACCATGGGTACAATAGACGACACACTAGGGATAGTATTACTGACACGCCCAGTCGACGTCCCTTTTCGAGTTTCAAAAACAAATCATGTAATACTCCGCGACTACCTATGGATAGTGGCCTATGCATAGCATGCATGTGATTCTAAGCAGATACAAGCATCAGAAATATGATTGCAGTGAGTAATGTATCACATTTATATATATTACACGGCCCGCTATTGCGGGCCGTGTAGTTATGGTTATGTTGCTAATTTCATAGGAAGACCACTTTTTCAGCATCTTATAACTTCGCTCCCGCTGGACGAATCCTCACCAAACTTTGCAAAAAAAGTATATGGGCCGCTCTGAATTTTTTCCGCCAACCTTTGTGAGGTTGCTGGCAGGGGAGGAGAATTTAAAGGGGGGGTCCCAAACATTTTTTTTTGCCTGTACACTGAATGGGGGAAAACTTTGTGCACGGCTACAGCCCAAACGGCTCGATGGATTTTCACCAAATTTACAGCAGGAGCAGGGGCTTGAGTTAGAAAGTGTGCTTTTGTGTCTTTGTTAGGAATCTGACCAGTACTTTTGTTGCAACGACTGAAATGTACGTCTCTAAAAATTAGTGATATCTGGGTCCGTGTTGTGCTGTCAGAGAACTTTGGACGCAGCCGGTGGTTGGTTGGAGGGAAGCGAGCTGTGTGTCAGCAATCTATGAGAAACGCTGCCATGGTGTCTCGGAGGACAGTGCGCTGGAGGAAGGGTCTGCAAAATATACCGTACGCCATGTGTTAGCCGCGAGAAGGGAGGGCAAGGGTGGTGGAGTGAGAAGTGGTTAATATGACATATGTAAATAGAATGGAGGAGTGGCTGCAGTATTGGTGTGTATTGCGCGAATTCACGGGTACCTAGACAGCCGACAACTTTGTGTAGTGATTTGAGGCAGCTGTCATAAAGGCACGAAAGATTCTGCCGCAACCTGTTTGCGGTGACCTCTTTCTGTGGTGAGTGGTTGTAGGTGAATTTCAGAAGGGGAGGGATTTGCCCATGGCATAGGGTGGGTGGGAGGAGCATGGGTGCTTGTGCTATGGGGATGGATTGCATTAGTTGGGGACATGGTGGCATGCATGGGTGCACAAAGTTGCGGTGGATCTGTTGAAGGATTAGACTATTGGGTGCTCTGAGGAGCGTAGGGCTTCAGCTCACTCACCGCAGCTATGCATGTATGACTGAATCCGGTAGAGGGGTGCATGCATAGTGTGGTGTGTGCAGATTGGTTGGAGTAGGGCCAAGGTTGACAACAGTATGTGGGTAGGTTGGCAGTGGCACAATACTTTGTGAATGGAAGTGGGTACGTCCGTACTATGTGAATGAATGTGCACAGGGGTGCAGGAGACAGTGTTTTGTTTCTACATTGGCACCCTGTTCGCGACAACCTCTTTCCATGGTGAGTGGTGGCAGGTGAATTTCAGAAGGGGAGTGAATTGTGCATGGCATAGGGTGGGTGAGAGCACGGGTGCCTGTGCTATGCCGATGGATGCTCCTGCAACCCTGGACCTAGGCCTTCAACTGTGGCCGGCTTCTTCTCTCTGGGTAGGTTATGAGGGTATAGTGGACACTGAACTAGGATGCAGGCTAGGTGCAGTGGATAACGGGGGTGGTTTAATGGGGTTGGGGTTATGGTCGAGCCTCATGCCCTAGGCAATTCAACCATAACTTGCCTCCCCAGAATGCGCTGCTGATAACACACATCAGTATGCGTTGCAAAAAATATTTTGTTAAAGGAGGTTTACAGTTCTTTCATATATGTCAAAAGAGGAATTATTAATAACTTATATACAGTGATGTAACATGAAAAATGTGTACTCATAAAAACCTATGAAATTCACAGAAAAAACGTTGTTAAAGGGACGTTATGGTTAAGTTGCACTAATAAAAACCTGTGAAATTCAGTGAAAGAACGTTGTTAAAGGGACGTTGGGGTTACGAGAAAAACCAAAGAAAAACAGAAATTCACCAGTTATGGTAAGGTAAGCAACCTTAACTCATGCCACCACAGTGCACTGCTAAGACTAACACCCAGGACATCAAAGATGACATCACAAATTTCATTGATGACATCGCATATGAAATTTATTTTGATGCATATCAGACTCTGCCCTTTCCTCACGATTGTGATGAAATACAATCCCGATATGTTAACTGGCACAAGTATACCACACTGGGCCCCGAGTCAAAGGCCTAACACATGACTGGTTGTGTTTTCTCGTTACTGGCCTTATAGAGGCGAATACCTGAAATGTGGATGATTCAAAACTGCATGTATCACCTACAAAACAGTCTCAAACGGAACAGCAACATACTTGGTGGCCAAACTCCACACCTTTTATAGGCTCTCACAACATACTTGGTGGCCAAACTCTACACCTTTTATAGGCTCTCGCACCTCTCATAGAAAAACAATCAAATAGTTGGAGTCAAAGCTAGCCTGCAAAGAGAAGACTCACAAGCAGTCCTCCTGCCATTCCCCGACCATCTGAAACTCCATCCCTGTAGAAGCCTGAAATTCCACTACTATCCTTCAGTTCCACTAAAAACTAAAAATGTGACTTTTTCAACAATACCTGCCGGACGAATAAAAAACACTCTCTCCCAACCACCAACGGTAATGTGCTACTGTATAAAATGCCAAGCCCATTTCTGGCACAATCTTGTTGTGGAGCTCTGCTGCTCTTGAGCTAGGTTCGCACGTTAAGCAATACAATAAAAAATACATTGTGCCACCACTGATCTTACAAAGTACTGGCCTGGCACATAATGAGCTTCAACAGGAATTCACCTTCCATGACTGACACTATCTACTGCTTCCATCCTAAGACTCCTCTAACAGGGTGGTCTAAGTGTGTGTGTGTGTGTTTTCTCTCTTCTTTTTAGGTCCACTTATCCGTGCCCCTTTTCACACAGTATACCAATCAAACCTTGACTACTGCAACGTGTGGGCGGTTTTATCAGCTGTGAGACACGTCTCTCTGAACAAGCTCCAAATTCAGTGCACAGAAAGGCACAGATAAGTAAATAAGGAATCCCAGAAGGTGGCTACTTAAGCTGGAATTATTTTGCAAAGGCTTCATTTCATCTCTGCAAAGTGGTCAACACCACTAGCACGCGAAAATATATAATAGAATAGGCAATTTCACAGCTAACATACTTATAACAGAGCCCCAGCCAGTAACCATCACTGGAAGGGTTCATGTCCCTTTGCCAACACCTTTTTTTACTGAAGTAATTGACTTTGGAAAAAACGCATCACATTAATTTTTTTATAGTTTGGGGGTCCCCCCACAATCCCCTCTTTCCCTATACTACTACCTCTCCCCTACCCCTCCCCACCCCTTTTAACTCTTTACCCCATATGTATTTCGATGAGTTTTTTTTCGAAGTAATTTTTTAGTTGAAAATTACCTTGAAAAAACGGGTGGTCAGCAAAACAACGCAATAACCTGGAAGTCCACCTCCAGTTCAGAGACAACAATGTCAAGGCAGGGAGAGAAACAAATACTGTTAGGCTGCACTCAGGAAGGCATGCACATCTCAACTAAGTCTGCTGCTGCTCTGCCCATCTGTATTTCTCTCACTTAAACCGACATTGTTCACAGGGCAGCATTTGAGCCATTCAGACTACTGTGTATGGGGTTACATTGCGACTGAAGCAGTGATCGGAAGATCGTGAAAACTTGCAAATAATTAACTTTGTTAGCTTAATTTAGTCTATTTAATTATCAACTTGTCTTACTTGGATCAACACTCGTCTCACATGTTTATTATGATATAAGTGTGTTACAATCATTTGTGCTGTAGACTGTATTTTGATGTGAAAACACACATTCATCTTGTTGAGCGTGGTTGGTATTGGGCAGGATGACGCTGTCAATCCGAAAGGTTACTGTACAAATGCACGGCACAATCATGCGGCCTGCTGGTGGGAGAAGAATTGCGTTGGTTTACTATTCGCTTTTTGTTTTGTGCTCTTGGAAAGTTCAGAAAAGCATGTTTTCGTAATGCACTTAGAATGCACTCATTGTTCTTGAATTCCTGGGCTGATTGTATGCATACCACAGACACTGACCCACAATCTTTTCAAATTCAAAGCTAACGTTCAACGTTCATTGTCCATCAGTATCGTTCAGTACAAGCATCCACTGATTGTGTTCTGATTTTCAGTTTATAGACAATTCTAAAATAACTTTTTTTGTGTTTTTGGGTATCATGCTGTATTCTTCTTCTTTCTTAGCGTTCTAATAAGAGGAGTTAACATTACCCAATGTAATGGTACTCAATGTGTCAACCTCAGATAATTGAAATCCTGAGCTGGCCCTGCCACAGGATCTGAATTTCAAAAGTGCAGGCTGTTCTCCATGTCAGAGGCTGGTGCTTAAAAATACCTCATGAGCTATCCACCTGGAATTGTTTGTTCGTTTTTTGACGGTCTATGACAGGTTATTTGATACATTTTCAGAATATTGCCACTCGTATAGAAAGTCCTATGATTCTGTTGATTCTCAAATGCATACATTGGCTTAATGTTTTGTGAAACTCTAACCAATGTGTACATTTTCTCCCATAAATATCGTTGCCTACAGCGAACTTGCAGTTTGCCTCTTGAGAGTGTTGACTTACATCAAAGTCACAGCATTGAACTAAGAACTATTTTCTTTTCTACATAGGGTTTACTATTGCAATTTTTTCCAATTTCATAGCCCTGTAAAACAGTGCTTTACTATAAAACAACTTAATACTGCTTAATGTTTTTGTATTATTTTCCGACTTTGCTTGTCAATGAAGGGTTGAGTCTTCTCTAAACAAGATGCGGGCAAAGGCCTGAAGGAAGGACAAATCTTTGGTCACCGAACACGTATGTTACAGACCAGGGGTCAAGTCCTAAAAATGAAAGTGGGGGGTCTCATCAACGAACGCAATGGGATGTTACGTTGCCAGAAATGATCATATAAAGGTCAAATATGCACATTTCATTAACTTGGCTTTGCATAACCACCGAAACTGCACAAGACGTAGGGCATTTGCCTTTCATAAAATCATCACACACACAAAACCGCAATGGGATATTTTCTTCTAATAGTGTTTTTGAAACGTTAAAAGGTGTGCATGTTTTAAACTCCAAGAACCAATACAGATGTTTTCCCTAAAACTTGCAGAAGGGAAATGAGACATTCTACCTTTAGTTGTTTGTTATTTTTCATCAGGTTATGTAGTGCAGCAGTGAAGTGCCCAGTCTGCAAACCTGACGACTGCAGTTTCCATCCCAGGGGTTGGATTTCGGTCATAAATTCAAAGAGGACGTTGAACGTTTCTCATTTTAGTTTAGTTTAGTTTATTTATTTATATTGCGCGCCTCACCCAGGGGTATATTTTAGCTGGGGGGACTGAGTCCACCCTCTGAAAAAAGTGGGTGGACTGCGTCCATCCACGTGTACCCTTGACTTGAGCCATGTTATAGACTATGAGAGCTGTCTGATTGACTAAGATATTTAAGAATTTTGCATTTACTATGTGACCTGGACTGCATAGGTCACTTTGTATACATTAACTGTGGACATTATGGATTGGGGTTAGAAGCCTGTGACTGAAATGTTCGAGGGAGAAAAGACTGAATGTTATTTTTCCGAAAATAACCTTCGTTCTATTCTCCCCTGAACATTTCTGACTTGGCCACCCACACCCACACCTCCACCCCCCTACTTACCTTGCAGCGGCACACGTCGCTGTGTGCCACTGACTCGCTGTGTCCCTTTCACTTTGGGAACCAGCGCTGCAGGATCCTTTCCTTTTTTTTTTCCTTCTTTTTTATTACTATTTGGATTCGCCTGCGGGGGACGCCGCTGCAACCCCAGCTCACAATATAGTGAACATGGGTGGGTGGGGGGGCTCCCCAGCCCTTACCACTGAATGGGGGATTCGGTTAAACTTTTCACCCGTTCGGAACAGCTGAAATTCAGCCAAATCTCCCATTCAGGCTTTTTTTAGCTTTTTTTTCGGGCTTTTTTGGACATTTCCGAGATTAGTATCCTGGTATTTATTGAGCACAGACCTAGCTTTGAGAAGCAAATGAGCTCTTTACAGAAGTATATACAACAATACAGATATACACCAGAGCGCTTTACAGCGGTATACACCAGTACAGATGCATAACAGATGCTTTTCAGAGGTAACAACAGAACAGACATACAGCGCGGGGTAGGATACAGTGGGGCACACAGGAGGGGTACAGCTGTAAAGGGTGGCTGGGAGCAGAGTGGCGGATTGCATCTAGTGAGCCAGGTGGCACGTGGGGCGATGTGATGGCCTAGGTGTTGAGGAGGAGATACTCCTTGAAGAGGTGGGTCTGGAGTTCTTTTCTGAATTGTAGGAGCATAGGGGTGAGTCTGATGCTGATGGGGCAGAGGTGCCATAGTCTTGGGGCATAGGCAGAGAGGCTTGTTTTCTGGTCCTTTCCTTTTTGCAGCAGCGGATTACAAGTCTGCACGTGTCCTGGCTTCTGGTGGTGCGCTGCTCTCCAAAGATGCTGGGTTTCTCCGCAAGGTAGTTGGGTGACTTGAGGGCGACTGCCTCATAGATGATTTGTGTGTGCAGTGGGTGCCAGTGAAGGTCGATGAGGGCCGGGGTGATGTGGTTGTTTCTACATAGATCCTTGATGAGGCGTGCAGCCACATATAGGACACTTCTCAGGGGCAGAAGGGAGGACGACGGGAAGCCTTTGAGGAGGGTGTTGTCCACATTCATGTGTGATAGGACCAATGCTTGAATAGTGGATGTAAAGCTGTCCGGAAGGAGGAAGGACTTGACCTTTTGCAGGAGGGAGAGCTGATACCAAGCCGTCTGAGTTTTCTTAGCTATGTGTTTCTTGAAGGAGAGATGTTTATCGATGTGGAACGCGAGGGACTTGGCACAGGAGCTGAGCTCGGGTGTGAAGCCCTTAGGGTTCATGGTTGATAGCCAGGTCTGTATATATGAGTGCCTGTGTTGTTGGTGAGAAGTAGTAAGAAGGAATTCGGTCTTAGAGGGGTTGAGCTTCAAGTATGCACTGGACATCCAAGACTTAATCAACGAGAGGAAGATTTTGAGCCTGTTGATGTCCTTGTGGGAGTAGATTTCCAGGTATTGCTGTGTGTCCTCCCCATATTGGTGGATGTGAATATTATGCGTGTCTAGAAGGGCTCCCAATGGCTCCATGTATAGATTGACGATCACTGGCGAGAGGATGGAAGGATGGAACCCTGCAGGACTCCACAGGTGACGGATAGCTTTGGCCATCAGGAGGAGTCCATCTGAACAAACTGCTGGCGGTTTGTGAGGTTGGACTTAAACCAGCGTTGGACAAGGTCGCTGATCCCCATGCACCGATGCGCCAGAGACTTTCAAAGGCAGAGCTAACAATATGTATTTTCCACTCATTAAGAGCAGAATTGTGTAATTGGATACCTTCTGTGAGATTTCATCAGGAGGGCTGCTACTGGAATAGACTGCTAATTTCTAAAAGGCACAGTAAATAGGTACTAACGCCACCATGTCATTTGTACATTGTACAAATGTCATGCAGTCTACTTCTATTAAATCACTTTTTGACATACATAACATTGCTTCAAATGGAGTATATGGTCAATGGTATGACAATATGATTTTGTGTCCATCTTTAGCACTGTCAGATGTTAAAGACCTCTATATCAATGGCACATTTTTAAACACTGTGGGAGCCATGTTCCAAGTCCTGCAAATAGGTAAAAACAGTGGTAGAAATGTCTGTAAACTTTTAACACTTTTTTTTACCAACGTGCTGGATTTTCTTCAATTTGTCAGGCACACTTTCAGACCAGGATGGACTTAACATGTCTGCCTGCTGTGCCTGCTCCTCCTGACAAATACATCTGCATTATCACCAGTATCTATTGTCAAATTGGTGTAATTCAATGGATTTTTATGGAACCACCTGAAATTACCACCTGTTAAAAGTAGGTGTATTCCATAGGAATTCAATGTAAATGCCTTCCACAATCGTTAATTGCGAAAGGCATTCAGTGGAAAAGTGAAGAGTAAGTGCGATTTTGCCTATGTTTTACACTTCAGTTTTCCACTGCGTAGAAATGAAGAAAATTGCAAGGAGGGACCTATTTGCACAAAAGTTCAAATGGAGCCGATCCCCTCCATGCAATTAACACTTTGAAGACCATGACGTCCTGTTAACTTCTGTGCTGCCTTCCGCCAACTATATCAGGCCTAGCAATTGTCCCCCAATCTTCATAAATGTTTCAGTTGATCTCTTAGTTTGCAGCAGTGCATTTTTGCACACTCTCTGAGGGTCATTTTGCAGTTGAAGCAGATCAGTGAAATTGGCATAAATCACTGTTTCCACCACTTTAACCAATCCGTCTTGTTTTGGTTACTTTGTCAAGCGGAGCTGGGGAGTCAGGCAGACATACCGTGCTTGGGATCCACTTTTTGCATGGACCTGGTGGCCCCACATTATCCGCTGCAGCCCTTTCCACAGCTGGACCTTAGTAGTAGGCTGCCACTTGCAGACATGTGGTCCTTTCATAGCCACACTCTCTGAAGACCTCCATCTACCTGCTTCATGCTTATTGTAACACATTCAATGCTGTTGGTGATGACCTGTGCTGGGAGTTGGCGTTCCATGCTTTTCTTACATTACCTGTTTTTTCTTCATGGTCTGGCAGGTGTACTTGTGGTGGCTTCAGCAAAGTGTGGCGGTTGGGGTTTTGGAAAGGTGAATTACTCTATTTGTCTTACATGCACTGTGGTGTCCATCATATTACATTGTACTCTTTTCTTAGATATGTTACACCGGCTTGTCCTGGTCCCCATCTGCTATATGATTCTCTGCCTTGTCAGCTCTTGGGGAGCAAAAGTGGTCAGAATGTGTGTTTGACCTCTACCTACACCATGGGGAGTAGTCCTAGTCTTCACTCACTTAACTTCAAACACCTGTGGGCGTGTAGGCTGCTTCGTGCTATGATGGGTTGATTCTTACAGTTTCTTGTTGCCTGTAGATACCCAGCGTCATTCTTGACGGCTGCTGCTTACTTTCAACCATTATTCTGATGTAATTCGATTATTCTCTATTGCCGTTTTTGGGTCTGTCTGGTGGCCTTTTGTTCCTGGTTATGTGGGGTGAACCTTGGCAGTTGCTATTGCCCCTGGGACTTTCATTCCGCAGCTATATGTTCCTAAGCCTTGCCAACTCGCTAACTTGACTTGTCTGTGAATGGCTGGCATGCTCAAAATAAAGGCTTTCATAGAATGTGAATGACCCAGTGAAGTGCTGTCTTCGTTATGCAGAGAAGCCAGATGTACTATTCCTCCAGAACAATCACCTTTTCGAAGCAAAGAAGGATTATTTTGGAATTACTTTGTATAGCAGACTGCCATATGATCTCTTTAGTGGCATGCTGTTAAGTGCTGGGGTAGGCCTTATATATTTAGAAAGAACCCATGGTTTCTGTGAGGGGAATGGGCAGGGAGGAAGGCAAGGGCAGGATCACTGTTGCTGATTTACTTTTTGAAAATGTTCTTCCCATCCTGATGAATGTTTACGCCCCTAATGGTACCTGGCTCCTTTTGTGCTGAGTTAGAGAGGATACTGACTTCTTGTACTGGCTGCAGACTGATTGTGGCCAGTGACTTCAAAGTGGTGCTTGCGGTTGGATTAGACAGATCACTGGTGAGGTAATATTGTAAGGAGTTCAATTCGAGTTTGAAGTCTCTTCTCTCAACCTTTGATTTGGTGGATATCTCATAGTGCAATCCACCTAAAAAAAGGTGGGGCCCAAACTAGTGTCTCCCTCTACCGGGATGAAAATCTAGAAGAGAGAACACCTGTGTTAGACACATATGTTTTTCGTGACTCCAACCAAACATCAGAAATTCCTGCAGGTAGAATATGTTTTAAATGGAGTATGACTGAGCTAGAGAGATGATGGTAGATGTTTGGTTGGAGTCACGATAAACACATGATGCCTGCGCGCTGCCGGCGCTATTTAAGTAGACATAACATAACATGTGTCACCCACAGGTGTTCTTTCTTCTAGATTTTCATAGTGCAATCATCCTCTGGATAGGGATTCTACATTATTTTCAACTGTTGATAACACATCATGAAGATTGAGTTCTTTTTTTTTAACTTATCTCCACAAATCCAATAGGCAGTTTTTTTGGGGGGGGGGTGCACAAAATGTGGATAAATGATAAAATCTGATTCATTCATTGTGAATGTGTCTAACAGTCTAAAAGGTATGATTATGTCCAATATGCCATGGCAACAATTTCCTGGGTACTGTCTGGAATGTCATGAAGGCAATCCTAAGGGGACTCATTACCAGCTTCGGCTCTCTCATATGTGGAAATTGAGGGAAAGCAAACTACATACCCCAGAGACTGCTCTGAAAAAAAGGCAGAAGTGCTTTGTGCCACTTCTCGGGAGGAGGTAGACATACATGAGGCTGCTAGGCTATGTTTGGAACTGAGTCTGCTCCTCAAGAGCCAGGCAGAGAAAGCTATTTTGGTGGTTGTCAGCTATTCTCTGAACATGGAAAGTAGTCAAGTAAATTACTTGTGAAAAATCTAAAGAAATTGACCGACTCTAGAGTAATCTTGGCCATTAATGTACAAGGTGCAGGATTGGCAACATCCAAAAGGAGATAGACAATGCCTTTGCACGATATTATGAGCACCTGCACAGTGCCCCCTAAATGCGTCTGTTCAGGCATGTGATGCGTTTTTAAAGGCGGGGTGAGAGGGGATCACTTTACCCTCCTAGGTATCAAAGATTCACAAGCATGCGCAGTGGGAGGTCTCCTCTGCCATTAATGTTATGAAAAAGAATACATGTCCTGACCTTGAAAGTTTACAAGCTGAGTTCTGTTAACTTTTGGAGGAGACCTACATTCCCAAACTCGGTTTTGCACAGGAAAACCAGAGATGGTGGTTTTGGGAGGCCTGGTCATGGTGTCTATCATGCAGCCTTAATTGATGTCTTCTCATTATTAGTTGAAGTCTGGCATGGTGACAACGCCTGGATGGCATACCCTTGAACAGTCACTATCAAGTCTGCATACCCCTAGTTCATTTCCCTCTATGGAATGACTTGTTCACAGCAAAAATGACTATAAATGTATTACATACAGTAAGAATGTGCCAAACCTGTCTGTCTTGGTGAGACTGGAGGGAGCCTTTTCCTACGCCGGAATTCCTTTCTTCAGGAAAATCCATTGGTACCTCAGAATGGCAGTAAATCTATTTGGCAGTAATAGATAGTGGGGGTGGAGGGATTGTGCAGAAGAATAGAGATGTTAATTTCGATTATATATTTACAGATGGTTGAGGCATTCTTGTGAAGAGTGCATGTACAATAGCACAAATATGAGAACAAGTGGTGAGTCATTTTATGAGGGTGTAAAAAGTCGGACATACACCAATGACAAAACAAAAAGAACAAAAATAAATTATATCAGATGACTTACAAATGTAACATTAACCTAAGAGGGCAAGTGCTTAAAACAAAAGAGGAGCCCTATATACAAATACAGAATGACATCATTAAGCATCCCTGGACGGAGTGGTGGGGTCAGGTTCGGAGGATGTGAGAGAAGGTTGGGGTAGATTCCTCTTTAGCAAGCAAGTGAAGTTTAAGCAGAGCTTTCAAGCGATCCATAGTTGGGATGGCTTTATTGGGACGGGCAGTGGATTCCAGTGGAGCAGAGCAAGTAGTGGGAAAGAGCAGAAGCGAGAAGAGGCACAGCAGGGATGGGGGGCATGGGACAGTGAGGATGAACACAGAGAAGGATCGGAGGGAACAAGACAGTGAATATACAGAGATACAATTAGACAGTAGTGAGGAGCAAGACCATTGAAAGATTTGTAGACTAGGAGAAGGAACTTTCAAAGGGAACATTATGCATGGAGAGCTAACCAGCATGTAGTCGGTAGGTAGAAGTGGGGGATCATCTGGGCAGGTTGTAGGCAGTGCATCTGGAAAAGTTGAAGACTTTGTCTAGAGGAGTGAAGGAGTAGAGAGGAAGGTCAAGGAGCTGTATTTAAGTTTGATGACTACATGAATGGAGCCTATAATTGTTTTGTAGAGTGGTTAGTAAGAAAGGAACACATTTTCTAAATGTTTATGAGGTAAGTGCAAGCAGCATAGTTACTGGCAGTGATGAATTGTTGCAGTCGGAGGTCGCTATCAAAGAGGATTCCAAGGTTGCAAGCCTTGGGTGAGAGATCAAGAAGGGCAGGCTTGAAGGAGACAGGAGATGGGAGGTGAGGATTGGCATTGGAAGCCAGGAAAAAGATGACTTCCGGTTTTGAAGGGTTCAGCATGAGGCAGCAGAGAGCCATCCAGTAACGAATTACAGTGAGACAATTGGTAATCCATTCCAGGACAGCTGGGGTTAAGGATGGAAAGGAGAAAAAGATTTGAATGTCATCCGCAAAAAGGTGCCAGTGAAAATGGTCCGATAGCTCTTCCTAGGGAATAGGTATGGAGGGTGAAGAACAGAGGTCAAATGACTGATATTTGGGGGATGGCAACAGGGAGAGGGGTGGGGTATAGGTATGCAAGTTCCAGGAGATTTTAAAGGATCAACCTTCCAGGTAGGAGGCATTCCAGGTGAGAGCAGATATGCCATACCCAAGGTCCTGGAGAGTGGGGACAGATGAGTAGTTGAAAAGGTCGCTGCATGAGTGCAGTCTCGGTGGAGAATTTACTGCGGAAGCCAGATTGAAGTAGATGTTTGGGACAGGCCCCCAGGTATACTAGAGGGAAACTGGAAGTCTGCGGTCTTGGAGGGCCCAACACCCTCCGCCAGCATACACAGAGGACTCAGTCAACGGCAAGTTCAAACTGGGCTTTTTTACAGACAAAGCCAACAGGGATCAGCACCGGAACAGAAAATATTCATGCATATCTCGCGCTTCCTCAGCTCTCAGGCCGAATTTTACTTCCAAATGGCATCAGCACTTCGTCACAACTTGGGTCCCTCTCCATAAAAATTATCGAGCCAAGTGATTGGGTATTGAGTGTTCTTTACCTATATAGTACATTATAGATGTTATTCTACTGGCTCTCGCATGTCAGGTGGTTGGCCTGTTCCATCCCCAAGTCACTAACTATAACATTGTTGCAGTGTTGTGGACTTATCATTGGTTCTTGCAGTTACTACCCACCCCTAGGGTACTAGACTATGGGCCTCATTACGAGGTCGGCGGTAAGGGATTAACGGCAACGGTAAGGGTGCTGTTAAACCCTTACCGCCGCATTATGAGGTCCCTTAGCGGAGCTGCTAAGCGACCAGGGAGCTAATAACAGCGGGCCCGTTATTAGCTCCATCCCCATTCCCATTGAGCCCTATTTGGGCTCGAATGGGAATGGGGAATGGTTCTCAGAATGGGGACTTACCGGGTCCTCCAAGGTTGGAATGACCCGGTAAATCCCTATTCAACGAACCCGGACCCGGAATGTGGTAAGGGGGTAGCCATGGTGCTAATAACACCATGGCTACCTCCAACCTCGTAATGAGGCCCTATGATTGGCTATAGCTGATGTACCCAGGCCTGAGATCCAGAGGGGTTCTCAGCTCACTGTGTACCTCTTCAAGGTGATGAGAACGATTATGTGTCTGTATTGTAACTTATGTGCACCACCTTGCCTTATGAGAGTGCTCTCCTGAATAGCGCAACACTTGTTGCATACTGTTGCATACTTGTTGCAGTCTGTGTCTGGCAGCCTGGGACCGTCTGTCCTTTCCCACTGCCGAACGCTGTCCATTGTCTGCTTTGGCCACGTCATGTGTTCAGAGACCACAGATTTGAGCTGTGCAGCTCTGAATATGTGGATTTATTTGTATTTTCTGCAGCTGGTCCCTTTGTCGTCTGGAGATTGAAATGTCATCCGAATCTTTTGAGCTTGGCTGTGGGTCCTGTCTCACACATCTTGCCCTCTGTCTAGCCTGAATCGGCTCAGCTCATCTCTTGCTAAGAGGCCTGAGGCCTGCTGCAATTTTCCTAAACCTTATAATGCCGTTTCTACAGTGTCCATGCTGTACTACATTTCCACAGGTTAGTCACACTTGGCTCTGTCAGGTCCCATAGGTGTTCCTGGAGTTCCATAGGGTTATTCGCGTGTAAGCATCAGGATCTCTTGCGCCTTTGCGGTTTCTGCATTGCTGCATTTGGCTAATGGCAAAATTATGGAAGCAATGAAAGTATGTATATGTATCTGCCCTCTAACTATAGAACTGTACGCTTGTCTTCTTCGTGTATTCAAGTGTATGTTTCAGTCCCGAATGGATGGCACATGTGCTTCATGTCTAACGCTACTATATCGTGGTGTCTCTAACGACGTCAGCAACATGGCTTCTTGGTGTTTAGTCCAATTGTCCATATAGGTGTCTCCGATCATAGCCTGCGGCTCTTCATTCACACATGGATAGATCTGTATGTCCCTGGGTCGGTATGGCTGGCTGAGGAGATACCTCTTAACGTACTTGTCAAACATGGGTCCATTGGGAGTTCGTCCAAAATCGAATAGGTGATTGCAGTGTTTTCTGGCCTTCCTCCTTATCATGAATTTAGTAGGAGGGAGGGTGGTGGCAGGCTTCCCCATTCCTCTTCAGTGATCTCCAAGGGCATTATTTTTAAGGTGTTTCGTTATTCGGTTAAAGACTACTCCCTCAAGCACCTTTGAAATATGGGGAAGTAAGTAAACTAGGATAACTCATGCTGAAGGTGACCAATTGGGTAATAACAGGTATTATGGCCACACTTTGAAGTGGAGGGAATCTGAGATGGGGCACTATAAACAAACCTGATACTATTCTTAAATAGTTTTCTTTTATATGTTGTTGACCTAGTTATTTTATTCCATAAGCAGAGCTATTTTGGGTGAAGTAATAGCCTATGCAAAAAGAACAATTGCTGGAGACATCAAAGTTGTATGTGTAAAAGTGATGTAACAGACTGTAGGTGTGGCGGGTCCAGCTGTAATACCCTATAACCAACAAATTACTGTCACAACAGAGTGACTGGGTGCCATGCATCATAAGTGCTCTGCCATCATGGTTTAAAGCAAACGCTTAGATGCAAGTCTATTTAGTGTGTGTATTAGAAAACACATTCAGGTATAATAACAAAGCCTAGTACTGCGAGCTACAACAAGAAGATTCACTGCTCACAACATCACTTCTTACGTCTAATACATGAACTGCCCTTTTATCCTCACAGTGTGACGTATCAGGCCTTGAATTTACATTTATATTCTGGAATCATAATATTACTAGTGAGCACATTCTGCCCTTTTACAAACATGTAAAGGGAACCATTTTGTGACAATAAAGCAGTATAGCACACTTATTTTAACGTGGTTAATTGCCCAGTTGCAAGTGCTTCGAGCAAAACTGTGAAAGAACAATAAGGGAACTGTGTGACAGAGCTAAGCGAGTCCTGAAGCGTCTTTCCCACAGCTGTTTCTGCTTGGGAGTCAAGTGGTTAGTTCTGGTACATTTGTCTATATCTGGTATGATTGACGGCTTAAGTCAAGGGAAAGCTTTGCACTCTGCCAGGCTGTCCCAACCCGGGGCTCTGTTAGTGGCTCCATTGACTCTATTGGAATCTCAATGGGCAGGTGCAACAGATGTCCCGCGGGGCACTGCTTGTTTTGCATTTGCATTGCTGCTCAAAAACTATCCTGGCCGTGCTCTGGTTCTGATGGATACATGAGATGAAATGTTGCTTCTAAATTGATCTCAAGGGAGCATTCCGTTCAATCGGATGTAGAAGGGAAACCCATCTTCATCACAGAACAATTCAATGGTATCACAAAACAACCCCTTTAGTTTGAATACTCATCCTCAAATGAGGCTGATTTCATTCCAATTGCCAGCCTCAAATCGGGCTGCTAAGCCAAGAGCTAGCCACAATAACTTAGACTCGTTTTTCATTTCTATGAATAAATGCTGCATTTGAGGGGGAGCACCTTATTAAATATATCTTACCATGGAAATGAGGAATATTAGTACTCTGAGGGGTGTTGCAACGTAGATATAATTGTTTAAAACATGTTTTAACAGAGGCTTTGCGTATGGTTGTGCATGTCTCTTTTTATTGAGGAATCTTCTCAAGTAGATAATTCCTTGCATTCACTTGGTGACTTGGAGGGCAGGGCGGTGGGTGTTCACCACCCTCACTTGTGGATCCCCGCGTGCCCCCACATCGCCCTGCATAGTACTGAAATTGCACTTTCAGTTACCCTTCGGTCCCTCTGGCATTTCAGCATGATGAGAATGTGCCGCTTTCCCACCTCAAGCTGTGAGTTCCAATCTGTAACTTGGCAGCTCAGTGGTAGAGGCACACATAGCATGCAGCTGCTACCCTTCAGTGCAGCACAGATGTGACACCCCAGTAGCACAGCTGAACGCCACAGGAATCAGTATGGACCTGGACGAGACACCAAACGTAACCTGCTGCTATGAATGGGGATTGTAAGATATGTTCTCACATTTGAAAGATAGTATGTAACACATGGTTTTGTGATTAACACATATGGAACTGACAACAGTTGTGGCTTATCCATAGGCAGACATTTTCCCTGTTAAGAGATTTTTCATATTTATGTGACACCCTTTTCTATAAATGATCCCAAACGATTAAGAGCATATTACTAATTTTCTTGACGTTTTCTGTACAAAACAAAACAATACAGATATGTTATGTCTACCCTTTGCATTTTCCATATAAAGGAAAACAAAAAAGCTATGTAATTTCATTCAGAGCTGTGTGCTGAAATGCTGCAATGTTTATAAATCAAGTGGCTCTGGGCACTCTTGGTTAAGATGTTTTCTTACACCTGAAGTTGTTTGATAGCTACAAGTAACCATTTTCATCCGGGGAAGCGCGCTGAGCCATGCATTCTCCACTGCTGTGTCCGAGTATATGCATTCTCCTCCCGCTGTGTCCAGCCACCCGAGGCCCTTTCACGAGTGGCGCCATATTTATTTTACTTTTTGAACGTGGAGAGGCAATAGGGAGTCTCTCCCTGTTGCCATCCAATATCCCATGCCTCCAAACCAAACAACCCCCCCACCACTTACCTGCAGGACCAGAGCGTTATGCTCCGGTACGTCTCACCTCCTGCTCCGGGTGCCATAGAAATGGAAATGGGACTCTGTCCCTTTTGCCTATGACGATACCAAACTCCAGAGGAAGAAAATAATAAATGTGCACCCCGGATAACCCACGAGTTGTGAATTACTTTCACCCTCACTTTGGAGGGTGGCCATGGCCGGTAATGTCCCACAGCCCTCACAGAGGCCTTCGCTTAGCTCGGGCCTACCTTGGCTCGGGCTAGCGGGCCATTACCGGCCATGACTGTCCCCACAGAGGGGGTGAAAGCAATATTATCTTTCAGATAGATAATTTTGAAGAATGTTTTTTACATGAATCTAGATAAGGATCAGATGAATGGCTGGAATTGCAACTAATCAATACAATATGTCTCACCTCCTGCTCCTGGCACCATAGAAATGGAAATGGGACTCTGTCCCTTTTGCCTATGGCGATACTAAACTCCAGAGGAAGAAAAAAATAAATGTGCACCCCGGATAACCCCTGAGTTGCGAATTACTTTCACCCTCACTTTGGAGGGTGGCCATGGCCGGTAATGTCCCACAGCCCTCACAGAGGCCCTCGCTTAGCTCGTGCCTACCTTGGCTCGGGCTAGCGGGCCATTACCGGTCATGACCGTCCCCACAGAGGGGGTGAAAGCAATATTATCTTTCAGATAGATAATTTTGAAGAATGTTTTTTACATTCATCTAGATAAGGATCAGATGAATGGCTGGAATTGCAACTAATCAATACAATATGACTTGATGTAACAGAGACTGGGTTAACATGATAATAGCATTATACCTATCCTTAAATGCCATCAACTTGTGCCACCCCACTACATATCATGTCTACCATTATTTTTGCCTCATGGGGTTGTAAATAATGGGATCTCCAGACTCCTATCATCCCTAGCTAGCATAAACAATGGTGAAGTATAATGCAAGTCGTGGTACAAAATATCTGGTGAGCCACAGCCTGTGCTAAAGCAACACCTACGAGCCAAGTCTAAGGATTAGACCAGTAATTAGGCATATGTCCTTACTAGGAAGTGTGAAGCAAGGCCTCCGCTACCTCTCCAGTTTCCCTTACTCATTATTGCTTTGGCAAGTTTGATCCTGAGAAACTGTGAAAATGACTTCTGTCTATTCAGTGACCCTCTAATGTTCCATCAGAGAGCAGATTTGCTCTTCGTCTCCTTGGTCATCCGATATGTAGTATGTAAAGCCTGGCTTATAAATTAAATCCTGTCAAAATCCAGAAGGAGAACTAGAAAAATATTACCAGTGATAACAGAAAAACATGTAAAATGGTTAATGTCTTAAACAACTGCAAACCCCTTCAAACCCCTTCTTTCCACCCTTACATGATTCCCTACACATGGCACCATTATTAAGTTTAACAGCTGTACAGCATTGTGCAACACTGTATTAATTCTTCTTTATTTTGGTATCGGTATACTGTTTTAATCAGTACTTCAGTACCTGAATGTAACCTGGTCCTTGATCAGCTCAATTAACAAATGTACACTACTTTATTTCTTTTACATTTTGCAATCCATACTTTCATTCAGTGCCTTTTCCACACTGTTGTCTTCCATTTTTAGTGGGCATTCGATTATGCCTTTGGAAATGCAAATTCTTTTTTGTAAATCTCAGTTTTGAATGAGGAGACAAATTACCAGCATTAAGAAAAGTGAATCTGCCTGTGAAAAAGATGTGTTCAGACAGTTGACGTTTGTGACTAAGGCAAACAACAGAATGCAGGTTGGAGTCGTGCTGCCTGCGAGAGTGGCTGCCTCAGATCAAGGAGCATTCCCATTGCCAAAGGGATCTATGTTGATTTGCATCTTATCTACGTGCCTTTACCTCTAGCTGGTCTCCTCTGTTACTGCCTACACCCTAAGAAGCATTGATCTGCCCAAAATCGTATGCGCGTTTCTATAATTTATTAACATATCAACCCTTGCTACAAAGGTTGAAATGTAAAAACTGCGGCCGCGCCCTTTAAGGTATGTTATTGTAATTGCAATCTCTGACCACGCTTGGAAAGGAGGCTGCCCTAAGCCCGCCACCCAGTCTATACCTTGAGGACAGACACGTGCTCAGCACTTGCGTATGGAGGGACACATTGGGGTGCATTTGTTCATAAGGAGCGTGAAAGGTTGATGGATTTACTGGGAACGTTGCACTACGATTCTCTTCCCGATTCAATGCGAATCAGGCCCAAGGCTATGCAATGTTCCTGGCAATTTCTTTTTGAAACAGACCAACTGCGGAACAACATCCCAGTCATGATTTTATATTCATAACAGTTTTAGGAATCCTCGAATTTCCTCGGTAATCCAGCTAGAGCTCTGATCACATCAGTACCATACAATTACTGTACTACCACTGCACCCAGCCATCCACATTAATGATCCCATTCTCGTGACTCCGTCCTCCCCTTGTTCCTTTCTCGAAAACTGTGGACCCTTTTCAACTGCAAAAAGAGACACTCAGGCTTCGTTCTCTTGCTCGCCACTTCTGTTCACTACAATCTTCCCACTATTTGTAAAACTTCCACCAGCCTCACCTTCAATCCCCTATCCTAACCTCAATTGACAATTGATTGTTAGGGATGTTGGACAACTGCAGTAATGTCTGCAAAAAGTACGGCATTTTGCCAGCACTTCGTGTTCTACCTTCCAATATCCGCCTATTCCCTTCTCTACAGGCCGATTGATAGTGTACCTCAAGTCCCTGTGTTCATTCCTCACTCTAGTGTTCAAATCTATCTGTGACCGAACCCTCTAACCATGCCAGGGTGGCATCTACACACAATTGCAGGGTCGAGTTAAAGGGGCTCATACACTGGAACACGGGCAACCAAGGCAGGGGTGCAATCATGCAAGAATATAAACAACAAAGGAGCAAACACCAGAATACATCTATCGAGGTGAGGGCACTCACATCAGAGAGCAGACATAATGGGGAACTAGCATATTGTTAATGTGATCTCATTGGGGATATAGTATAATACCACACAGACCTAGGGAAGCACATTTGTTCATGCTGACAGTATGTGGCGGGGAGGTTTGCAGCAGAAAAGATGAGTACTAAGTATAGAGTCTAGTAAGAGGTTATCGTAGACGAGTGAAACATGCAGGTGCGTTGCGGTACCGCCCGTTTCGGTGCCGCCGGTTCGCGCGGGCCGATTCGGTGCGGTCGGTTCGGTGCGGCAATTTCGGCGACGGGATGTTTTGGCATGGAGATGATTTGGCGCGCCAGTACGTGCCTATGCTGGGCGTGTTATTTCCCATATAAAAATGCAGGGCGACAGTTTCACAGCTTCCGATGGATGCCTCAGACTCCAGACTTCCCTCAGCATTGGACATGCAATCGAGATGCAGCATTCTCAGCCCAGAGCTTGCTTTGCCAACCGGTTCAAAAACATTGACCACCAGGTCTCATGCAGCACTTCACATTCTAGGTTGCCTTGACACATTAGCAGCTATGCAGGACTTAAAAATGTTGCCAGCACAGAAGAGGAGACTCAGGCAGTTTTGAAAGTGTATTCAAAGGAGGACTACAGTGTTGTTAATAGATTTGAAAGTCATGGCGGTGGCTGGGGATACTCTGCACATTCCGTTGAAACCATCCGTTTCTGCGCGGACACTGACATATTACTTGGTGGTCTCGGTCTTTTTGGTCAGCTGAGCTGTACATCCCGCGTTGCTGTGAACTCACCCTTCTTCTCGTGGTTTCAAATACAGGGCGCTTCCATCCCCAGCGATGGCCGCAGAAAGAGGATGCAGGCTCCGGAGCTGGACTTTTCTCTGCGGCCAGTTCGGCGCGGGCTGCTGCGCCGAACCGGCCGCGCCAAATCGGCCCGCGCCGAACCAGCCGCGCCGAAATGTCCTGCTCTGGGTGCGTTGAACGTGATAGTGCAACATATAGTCACAGTGTGGAAATGATACACACAGAAAGTTGCCTAATAGTTTTAGGCGAGGAGGCTGAGTAGGTTTGTGAGAAGAAATGTACTTATTGACGTGGTAGAGTTATCCGTTGTAATGGGATCCATTAGTAGCGGAAAAAGTTATTTGTATAGTTGGGGAAGAGGAACCAACAATGCAGTGACTGGAATGAAAGTCAGCTTAGCAAACAGTAAAGGAGGGATGGGAGCATAGACTGGTTCCGCTCAGATTTTGACGTCATACGGGATTCCAGACGATGAGAGTGTGGGAAGCAGAATGCCTGCAGCTGCAGAAACTCAATAGGGCTGGGCATTCGGCACGAGCGGCTGGAGGGGAGCTTAGGAGAGGAAAAGGAAGGTTTTTCATGTCAGAAAGGTGTAACTAGTAGTTGGAAGGTGACTAAGAGGGAGAATAAGGGATAGCCAGTAGAGGTGCGCCTCTTACCTGAGGGACACCAGGGTTCTGCAGAGCGCGCACAGATATTGGCTGGCCGCTGCTTGCCCTACAGGCAGGGGCAATTCCAGGCAAGGACAGGGAAAGACAGGGCCCTTGCACACGGGCCTTTCAAGTAGTCCCTTTGCCTCCGGCTCGGTCGTGAGCATGGATTTGTTGCAGGTAGCAACCAATCAGTGGCCTGCGTGGTGGTAGGTGCCTCCAGGCACATCCGAACGTCGTCCAGGAGGGTAAACAAAGCGGCGGCCATCTTAATCAGGCTAAGAGCCTAGTGCAAAGCGTAATGCTGAATGAAGGAACAGGCTCTGTACTTCGATGGAAAGGGAGCACATCCTTCTCCTTCTGGCAGAAGAGGGGGAAAAAGTAGCTTTTCATTTGGTGATAATACCACCTATAGTTATGGAACTTTGCAGGGGCAGGAATCTGTCTTGATGCTCTGTACAAAAATGTCATACTACCAATATTATTCCTACTTACACTAAATGCTGTGACACAGTCGGCTAAGGACACTACTGTTACCCCTACACTGGAAGTCCTTCATCCTAAGGCTCACACAACAATGAATTCCTACAAAATAGTGCTAATGCACCCCCTTCTTCAACCAAAGGAGATTACTATAACATAACCACCTTGTAATTCTCACGCAGCACACTCTTTTCAAATAGAATTTTTAGTGTTAGTCCAATAAACACATCAATCAATTATTTTGTAAATACAAACTGCTCTATGATCAATGAGTGCAATGTATATTGCCTCCTTCTTTCTGGTGTGCTCATTTGTGCACCACAGAGTAACCTATGTACACAAGAGAAGGTACTCTATTGAACGAGGGTGCTGAAGCGTGATAGGCGCAAACCTAAGTAGAAGAGAATGCTGGGAATGAACCCCCAATGCCCGACAGATATCAGCAGGAAAATGCCAGAACTTAATTGCTTGGTACAAATATGCAGTTTGTTGCTGCTTGACCAGCACAAAATGCTATTCTTTTCATTACCAAAAGTTTTAAATACGTACTTGAAATTCCATCATAAAAAGCGGATCTTCATATTAAAACGAATATTTTGTACAAAGTCACATATATTAATTATATGCGAACCGTAAAAGACAATTATTGCTTGTGTGCACTGTTCAACAGCCACCATGACACACAAGTGGATATCAATTCGTATAAGTCTGAAACTGTTTTTTCACTATCATGTTCCAGTTCTCTTAGTGCCCCAATGCTTCATTTATAAAGCATACAAATATCATGTTGAAGGAATGTATTAATGATCCATTATGTTTAGGAGATACACAGGCCCTCATTCCGAGTTTGGAGGCAGCCATGGCGCTATTTGCCTCCAAAATCGGTCCGACTCCGGTCTGCTGAAGGGAGTAATTACCGGTCCAGTCCGAGGTCGGCGGGACCGGTAATTCCCCATTCACCAGAGCCATTCCCCATTTGAGCCCCCACAGGGCTCAATGGGAAGGGGGAAGGCGGCAATAACGGTACCGCAAATTGCGGTACCGTTATTGACCCCGGTATCCCTTTGTGGATCCCGTCCATAACGCCTGGTAAAACCAGGTGTTAAGGGAGGGACCCGCAAAGGGACCTCGGAATAGGGCGCAAAGGGATTACCGGCACCGGTGTCATTACCGGTGCCCGGTATCCCTTTGCGCCCAGGTCGTAATGACCCCCACAGTGTTTAAGTGGGAAGAAGAATGGGGGGAGTGGCCTAATCGCGTGTGGGTAGGGTGGTGGGGCGAGGAAGGCTTTGCTTCCAATTTAGGCAGGCAGTGGGAGCCAAGCAGAAGAGGCGGGCACACTTCTATCATTCCTTTTGTTACGGCCACCTCTCCTTTAATTTCTTAATCATAGGCTCCAACCCCCAGCCGGCTGACGGTGGAGGGTCGTAGCCTCTGATCAGGAAACAAAAAGGAGAGGCAGGGGCACCAAAAGGAATGATCGAAGTGTGCTGCACCTCTCTTTTCATTTGTCCATGAAAGGCGCCCATCTCCTCAGGCAGCCCTTTAAATCAACACAGCTGTGTGGTGAAAGGGCTGCCTTAGGGGACTGTGCCTCTGATTAAGAAACAAAAGGATAGGTGGGGGCAATGCTGTCATACAGCTCTCCTTTTTTTCTAATCAGATGTGCCTGTGCCTAACCCCACAGGCAGCCCTTTAGCCATGATGTTCTTCAATTAAAGGGCTACCTGAGGGGGGTGGCGCTTCTAAGGCTAGTCGGGGGAGCCCAGAGTGCACCAGCTTGAGAGCACTTTTTAGTGAATGCCATGGCTTTGTCCCAGCTAGCCCCGACCCACTTAAAACCCTTCAGCCGCAACAGTTCAAGGGACCTTCTTGAGGGGTATTGGTGAGGTCTTTGTACTTTCTTCATAGCAGTGGGAGTAGTAGTACGTGCCACAAACCACCTGGTCTATAGTCACTGTTAACAATGAAGCTTTGTCACTTGTGCTTAACGTGATGCCCCTAAATCTTGCTAGTAAAATGTCTACAACAAATAATGCAACATCATTTAGCCTCCTCGTCCGTGTGTCCATACATAAAACATACCCTGCTTATTTGTTAAAATTTTCAACCATAAAGGTGTTGGTGACGTACATCTGGGTTGCATCACAGCACCCACATTTGGTTATTTAAAAGGCTCCTCTTGCTTCTTGCCCTGGGAAATCAGGGTGCTGAAAGACATGGTAAAGATGTCTCTCAAATAGGTGTATGGTAAGGGATAGCTCAGGGGCAATGCGCTTGACATGTTGGAATCCGGGCCCCGCACTTAGAGCGGTATTAAGTGCGTTGTTCAAGCTACATTAATTACTGGGCTGTGCTTGGAAAAGTGTTTCTCCTTATACTTTCAGAGAAGCAATACATCTTCATCACGTTATTACAGATGGTCCATGCTAAATTATCTTGCGAGCTTGAAAAATCATATATATTTATTTGTACCTATGTCAATTTGCTTTGATCTAATTAAAGATGTCATTACCTCGTTGGAATCATATATACCCAAGGACAACGTAACGTTAAAACCTTTAGGTAGCTAAAACATGTATCGATTTACAAATGCACTCGTCATCGAATGAAATAAAGATGCTAGGGAATATTTTGTGTGGTATTTAATTTATGCACCAATGCTTTGTTATTGAGAATGTAGCAAACTGCAAAGGTCTAGGGCCTGATTCATTGAATTATTTGCGTGTAAAATCAGGGACTTACGCGCCATTCGGCACACAAATCCCTGTTCGTCGATTCATGGAATCGACTGCGCAGGACTTTTCCAGGACTTGCGTGGAGTTCGTGCAGGCTCGGCACGGCTGTGTGAGCCATTGAGAGCCTTGCACGAGAGACCACTCAGAGCATGGGAGTGGCTTGCATAGAGGGCTGGGGAGGAGGCGGAACACAGAAAATGGGGAAGAACATGCTCAAAAGTGTGCGTTACAAGGGACGACCCGCAGGCAGTACTTCACCTGCCCACAATAGTGCCTAACCACACTTATTCACGGGACCACCCGTGCAGCCTCTCAGCAGAGAAATGTCCACGCAAATCCCTCGATCTCTGCGCCACCCGAAGGCAGGCATACAGACACCTCCACATAGGAATTACTGCGCAGAGGTGGGATTTAGGGGTGCGAACACGCAGATGGGAGTCCGATCTAAATTAGTGGCGCGTGTATGCAGTGTAAAGGGGTGCAGGTATGGTTTACGTGGGTTCACACGCAGGTTTTCAGATTTGCAAAGTATCATACACATGTTGTCGGCAACAGTTATGGAGGACCCTGTGCATGGTCTCCCAGATGCAGGCCTGCTTGCAGGGACCCCATGCACACTTTCAAGGGTGCATGTAATCGTGCCCGGGTGAGCATGCAATTGTAGCTGTTCTGGCTCTTTATGATTTGCGTGAGGGAGTGTCAGGGATGTTCCAGGTGCAACTTGCGAATACGGTTACATTGCGCAGTATAGTCCATGAATATGCTGGGCACGCATTTTTTAGTCTGCGTGCAGGCTTGCGCAATGTCGATCTCGGCACACGGCACTTGCAGGATTAATGCGCACTTTTCCATGAATCGGGCCCTTAATGTTTTTATCTATAATCCATTTTGTTCAGCAATGATTTTGGAAGACCTTTCCTTTCATATTGCCTGGAGTGCAGGATTGGGGTAATGGAAAGGCGTGTTAATTGAGAGTGAACGATACTGTTACAGATATTACTTAGGGACAGTTGTCTAAACACTGTTTTAGGAGACAAAGAGTCTCGCCCAAGACCACACAGTCAGCTCATGAATTCCTCACTCTTGACCTTTGACCGACTGACCACGCGTACTCCGTTGCGGAAAACAAGGCTTGTTGGATTTGAAGGCAAGACGGTGTTACATCCTCCTTTCCCTCGGCTCTCCAAAGCACAGCTGGTAAAGGCACCAGTGACCTTTAACGAGGAGCTGAGCTATCCCGGCCCTCCTCTCTGCTGAATTATAGAAAGATTGCTGTGTGTCCCATTGCTGCGTGTCCCAGTGCCTGGAAAAGGAGATGGCAAAGGACAGCCGGCTTGATGAATGTCCCTACATAGTCTGTGACATTCCTATAGCCCTCCTGATAATCTGAAAATGATTTGAGCTGGATTGTCTTGCTACTGTCCTTCAACATTGGAATGCTGAATGTAGTTGGGGCTTAATTCCGCAGTGCATGCAAAAAACAACGCGCCACTACCACCTTGTTTGGTTCGAAAGTTCCAATGAGGCCTTGCCCAGGACACCAGGGCGATACAAAGAACTCTGCTGCAAAAGTATATATGAACCCTGAAGCTTTTGAGAAGTGTCACTCAAGGCTGGCCTTTTCATGGAGTTGCCATCACGCGGATGGAGGTGCAGTCAAGTTCAAACGGACGAGAGGAAATGTTCAGTCGCAAACAGGGCAAGTCCTATTTTTGTGTCCTTGAATAAGTTTGATCATCTCTAAATGTCTTGCCCCATGGACTCAAGTTCATTATTAATCATTATGTTATAATAAAAAAAAATGCCTGAAGGAACCTCAGCAGCTTCATACTGGGACAGAAAGCAGTCCTGGCCTTTAAGAAAAATGGTCCACAATCAAACACTGCCGTTTGTGGCTTTTCAAAACAAACTGATTGAGAAGTGCTCTGGGCATATTATTTTGGACACATTTGTGGGAAATAGTGCATTTTAAAGCACATTGAGATGTTATAATTGACTGATTAATCAGCTACACAGTACACCAAATCAAAGTGCCTTACATTGGCCCATAAAACCTACACCTCACACTGGCTTGTTGACATGGAACTTTGGAAACCGCCATTTTGCCCTGAGGGCAGTCCAATCTTGCTTCATGGTAACTGAAATATCTAATGCATCTCTTTCACATTTCGACTCTTTCCCAATCAACTACTCATGGAATCTTAAACTAGGGCCTTTTCTATCTGCGAATCGCCAGTTGACACACATCTCAGTAATCATCCATCAACACTACTCTTCAACATCTACCTCACTTCGGAAAACCATCAGCAACCGCATCCTCCTCATTAAGACCATATATTAGTAATCATTAAGCAGTAGGATATGATTAATACCAATTAGCCAAATTCACGGGAAATTGTTGTGTCTGATATAATATTGCTTGTGAGTAAAAAAGAAGTGATAATCCAGGCTGTAAGTCTGTAAAGAAACTGCAAGCAATAAATCTATTTCTGAATATATTCCCTGAAGTAGACCCTCATTGTTGTCTGTTGCAAAACCTATCACTAAATCAGTGTGTGTTTTGACAGGCAAGCTCTTGACCATGTGTGTTGCCTTAAGCAAGTAAAAAAACAGCCCCAAGTATTGGGTTTGATATGTCTCCAGTGGACTGAATTAACAAATGCTAAAGTGTTCTCAGTTGCTCAAGTTGCTGACATACACATGTGAGAATTCAATGACTCAGCCTTTAGTGGCACAACATCAAACCATTCTTCCAGTGGTCCCACTGTAACCTAGACGCATTATATTAATTGTATATGTTGTAAATGACTCAACACAGGCAAAGGGGGCCAACACACACTGGGGCTGCAATTGACTATTCTGTTGACTTCAGTGCTGCACAAACAACCAGCATCCAGAGCATAACAAGACACATTATTTTACACTGTGAGCAGCCACCAACACATCTCAATAACAACTGTAGCCTGGTTGTGTGGCCATCAGGAATTTTTCACCTTTAAAGAGTTTTGAAAATGTGTTTCACACTGTACCTTTAATTATTAGGGCAAGGGCAGCAATTAAGTTTGCCATTTTTGGAATAGCTGAAGTCTAGACGTGTTCCTGCATAATAATAGATTTACAGACGGCTATGCTCTTACTCATAGCCAGAATCCATGAATCAATTGGGAAATATTGATAGAGAGTATTTTCCTAGCCACAGAAAAAATAGGCAAATGTGGAACACCACTAGTGTTAGCAAGTAGATCTACTGCATCAAGACGGACATGTTTCATTGGGCAATTTGAGCTAATAGTGCCAACCATGAAAGAGGATAAAACAGGTGGTAAAAACAGTTTAGAAGCCTTGTGAGTCAAGCACATTTCCGAGCAGAAACGTTCATAAAAAACAAACAGCACATGTTGATTATTGTGGCTGTTGAGAATTTTCCAGCATTTTGCTAATTTATAGGATATTCCCTAATTTTGTTAGCATTCATAAAAAAACATTTTTTTAATGTGTTGCTTTGAAATATCTGAACCTTTTAAAAATAGGTGGATTTAATGTGGTTTTAACTCAGTCCAAGGAATTCACCCTTCCATCCACTGGGGGTAATCGTTATTCTAAGGTTTGATCTATCGATTAAAATTAGTGAAGATTTACAATTGACATCTCATTTAAAGCAGTTGTTTAGCAGAGGGATGGCATTTCTCTTGACACAATGAAAATCGATGGGCGTAATATGTATGTAATATATATAACATGGGGAGTTCCTCTCAATGTTTAAAGATGAATGTTTCAAATATCTTCTTCCTTTGCATCCAAAGAAAGTATAGTATGCTGATATTCAATTTGTTTAGATAGTGTACGTAAATATGGTGAGCAAAAGGAAAGCTGCTCCAACAGACATCTGATGCATTGCATGAATTAACCTAGCAAATTGATTATGTTAACTATTAATCATGGTATCAACCAACAGACATACCTGATTTAGATGTCACTATTTGTATTATAATAATATATAATACCTATTCCTCTATCATAGAGTATTATTTTTCATATATTTGACTTGAATATCTAGCAAATCGAATGCCCACCCCCTTTATAATGCCATAGCATGCAGTGCTTGAATGAGGCATTTACTTTTATAACACATAGCTTTAATAAGAGAGAGGTCCTGGAAATAAAACATGTTGTGTTAGAGTTAAAGAGAAAAAATGCAAAAATATCCAAGGTGCTCATCCTTCCTTCTCCCTTACAGCGCTGGGCGAGCACGAGACACCCTGGAGCTCTTCTTTGCTTTCAAGTTGGTTCATTTTCCATTCTATATTGTTGATGCTGTTAATTAAATGTTTCAAATGCATCCATACATTTAAATTTAATTAACAAAATATTGTGTCCTTTAAAAGCTTTGTACCATTATGCTATGATGACAAGTTGGGAACCGTGAGCTAGTGATTAAGGCATACTGCACACAGAATTGGCAGTTAAGAGTTGGAGCCCTGGCTAAACCACACCACACACAGTGCCCCAGTTAACATTTGCTCTGCAAAACCCTGTGCCCAACAATACAAGGTCGTAGGGGATTTTCCAATGAGCCCATGCATTGGTCCAAGTACACTATGGACATAGGCCAGACAAGGATGTCATAGGCACCACCTATTGCTTGAGGTGGTCAAGGCCAAGCTTTCAAGAGAAGAACAGCACACACACGCACACGCGCACACGCACGCACGCACGCACACACTCTCTCTCTCTCTCTCTCTCTCTCTTTCTCTCTCTTTTACTGCAGGTAATTAAAAGTGTACATACAGCTAAAGCTATAAAGTGCAATCTTTGGGTTGAGGGTCAATCTTAAGGTCATGGGAAACTGTAGGACTTGCCAGGGCTTTTTAAAGTCAATGTTCAGTGAACGGGTGCCTTGTGGGGACACTGGACTCTGTCAGCTCAAGAGCGTATTAATTGCTTACTTAAGATGACGTTTTGTAGTCAAATGGTTGCTGATTGCTTGCACAGGAGATTGCCCTGATGCTGAGTTAGTTAATGTTGAGGGAATAGGGAAGTTACACAGGCAGTTTTTCTATACAAAACATCGTTTCCAGGTGTTGTATCCCTCAGTGTCAGGATTCTCAGATTCCCCCAAACTCCTATCCCAGGCCCACCATTATCTCTACCTTTTTCACTTTCTCGCTGATTTTCCTTTCACTTGTTTCCTGAGTCATGTTCCAAGGTCTCATCATAGATTAAAAAATTGTACGTTGCACCCATGTCACTCTTAGCCCTCAGCATCAGGGCACACAATGCACCATTTGCCCCAATTTAGCTATCCTCGCATGGATGTTTGTGGGGACTCCACTGGTTAGTCACATCACATGTGGTTATCTGTATCATGGGGGTTACAGAAATACTGTACTGCAGGACAATATGGTGCAATGTTACTAGGAGAGTTTGCCCGGGAATATGTTTGCCAAATTGGAATCTGGCATCCCCACTGATGGGGTGTCCACAAAAATGTTTGAATGAATGCAACCCTTTAATTGGTGCCTGGGCCACTTACCACCACATTTTCCCTTTCCCCAATGATGTTAGGGGTCTTCTGCAGTTGTTCCTAGAATTCTGGAGTGAAACCACTGGACAGCACCAGACACCGAAACACATCTTGACCTAAAGATTATATGTTAGTAAAATTGGCAACCTTCTAAACCCCTCCTGATGGATAAGCTGCACCCAGAGACTGCATGAACTGGACATCCTTCTACCAGTGTTAGACCATGGACAATGCTCATGCCCTTTGAAGTGATGTGACCAACCTTATTGTAAGTCCCAAACTCTCTGTCCTCAGATGACTTACATGCCTGCTCACTCTGCAGAACAGCTGATGAAGAGGAGAGATAACCACACTGGGAATCCTCAGCGTCTGAGACTGACAGTTGCCAAAGTCTGCACAATCAATCAAATCAGCCACCCAAAGTAACTGCACTTCAGGCAGCACCTTTCTACCTAGTGTGCTGTCGCTTGAGTCCTGGACTCTTTCTGCAACCATCCACCACTGGAGCTGTGCCTCCATCTGAATGTTCTGTACCATACTAGGTCACATTGACTCCTGTGGTTGCTAGCTGCTAATACATTTTGAGGATCCTCCTGCAAATGTGCACCAACGCCACAATAACACAGAGACCTGCAGAGCAGAGCAGACGAGCAGAGCAGGGCATTGGAAGACATGAACTATAGGCAGACCTGAGAACGTGTGAGCTCCAGTCGTAAAAAGAGGTAGATCACTGGACACATTGTAACATCTGGTTTGTTGCCTGTGTTTTGAAACGCAAACATGGCTACATAGCCCGAACATCAGTATTTAGGCAAACGATTTTTACTTATGGAGGGTGGGAATATGAGAACCATATGGTAGCTGGAAAACCTGATTGTGACCTTGTCTATTCTTTCAACGGTAAAGGATCATCTCCTGCTAAACCAAAAAGCCATCGCTTAGCTACAAATCTGTATCCTAAAGTAACCCTACATTGTGGTGGAGCATAGAATGTTCCAGTGCCTCCCAGGGATACACCGTTATTGAAAATTGACCAAACAGGCCCAGTAAGCCCTACAACCACAGATGATCTTGCGGTTGACTTTGGGACTTTCTATCTTTTACCTTACCCGAAGCTGTATATAATGAGTCATCTCTGATTCTAACCCCCTTGCAAGAGAGAGTGCATCAGGACTCCACCCTTGGCCCTCTCCTCTTTATTCTGCACACCTACTCCATAGGCAAGATATCTTCTCTTTTTGCATCTCGTAAAACCTCTTTTATGAGGACACCCAGAACTTATTTTCCTTTCCTACCTTCACCCTTAGGTCTCTAATGGAATCTTGCACTGCCGTTTAGCCATCCACTACTTGAGGGCCCTTTACTGACTTATGTTCATCTCATCAACGACAGAAGTAATCTATCTCCTGGTCCCCTCTCTGCTTTTTCATCCCATCCCCTAAGGCTCTCAACCTTGGGGATGTTTTTTTTTATAGCCACCTCTATCTCCAACTATTCGGAACAATATATACACCGCCCATAAAACAAAATTACAAAATCGAATAACAAACAATAAATATTAATTTCAGATATTATTACTTACACTTATTTCAGTTATTGTATATCAAAACAAAAACGAATTAAAGTAGTGGGCATCAAAAATTGGCTGTCACAATGACTAGATCCAACCTGCTGAACATCAGAACGATCTGCCGTCTCCTCACACCATGCATGTTCTTGTTTATGATCCTTTCCCTATTTACTCTTCATCACTCCCTATCGCTGATACTAAAGGTATTACTACTTCCTTGTATTTAAATCAGCAATTAAACACTGTTTCCTTTTCCTTGTAAAATGCACCCTCTCTTGTTTGATCTCCTCCACTTAACGTCCATGTCCAATCCACATGATCGCCCTGCCACCCCCTGTCGATTCATTCATGTGTGTTCCAGGTATATGTTCCATCCTGCCCTGCCCAACAACTAGTTCTTTAGTTATACTCATACCCCAATACACGTTACCTACAGTACTGTATTCATCTTGTGTACATTGCTTTATATAAATACACACACCCAAATGAAATACCTACCAGCAACCAGATGAAATGTACCTAAAATATACCCCTGCATTTGGACATTCCTTTAGTAAAAGTATGTTGTGCTGCCCATCACTCTCTTCCTCTGTGCTCCCTGATTGATTGCTTGCCCTTCATTGATCGACCACCACTGGCAATAGTTGAGCAAAGAGAAGCCTAAACAATCCCTGTCCTACCTATATTAATAACCTATCTGGACAGTCCATCTAGGTGCTGGCGAAAACCCCTGAAACTTGAGCATGAACCAAGTCAGTCATATCTGTTTTAGCTGAAGCATACAGGATTCATGTCTCACTTTCTCACTCTACTCATACAACTAAGGCTAGATTTGAAGATCTCCCAATAGTACTAGGCTATCCACAATTTATATTCAGGAGTGAAAAGTATATACAAAGAATTACATTCGAGACCATGTGCATATGTTTCTGGGCCATTCAGATAACATGACTGAATGTTACTATTCTCATCATACACGAGCCCATCTTATTTCAGGAATCTGTACATCTGTCAGGTCTCACCACCCTTCAATGTCTATGTTTATGTCTACCCGTCTGGTCCCCAGACATTATACTCCTTCGGGACTTTTCCTGAGTTAGAGCAAGCTGAGCTGCTCCATGTTTTAAAAAGGAGCCCCCACCCCATCTCCCCCCATGCGTTTGTGTATTGCTGTTATTTGAGCGCAGAAACATGGCTTCAGTAGAAACATAGCTGCAGATCCATTAACACATATGTCTAGAATATGGGCCTCATTACAAGTAGGATGGTAACGGTTAACGGTCACCGGTAACGAGACCGGTGCCGTTAAACCCTTACCGCCCTATTACGAGTTCCCTTTGCGGGTCCTTCCTTAACGCCTGATTTTAGCAGGCATTAAGGACAGGACCCCCAAAGGAACTTTGGAGCTAATAACGGTACCGCAATTTGCTGTACAATTATTAGCGCCTTCCCCATTCCCATTGAGCCCTCTGGGGGCTCAAATGGGAATGGGGAAGGGCCCTGGTGAATGGGGAATTACCGGTCCCGCCAACCTTGGAATGGATTGGTAATTGCTCCATTCAGCAGGGCAGAGTCGGAAGGGTTTTGGAGGCAGCCATGGAACTAATAGCGCCATGGCTACTTCCAACCTCGTAATGAGGCCCTATGCCTGGTTTTTCCTCTCTAACCTGCACCCTCGGCCTGTACCCATCTGCATCCCCTCTCTCTAAGGACCTTCAATATGTACTCTTGATAGTCTACCTATCTAATGGTATCCATATTATAGTACCCTAGCACGGTGTCCTTCTTTTGCACATCCCTGCTTTTCACAGCTCTGTTTATGCTATATAAAATCGTGCAAGTACATGCACACATCAGTGGATGTCAGGCTGGATTCAGACTATTCTTTATTGGTTTAGTCAACTCACCTCTGTTACCCCTCGGTTTATGCAGATGGGATTAATGATGGATATACAATATGCACTCATGCCTGGGTGTTCTGCACATCGTTAATTGCCAAAGAATGGCATCCATGTTGGGATTCAATTATAACAGTCAACTAAATATTCTTTGGCTCTCATTACTACTCCAGAAGGAGTGTGCTGGTTCGGTAAACTGCACAGATAATAATAAAGAGATATACATACATAAATACATACATACATATGCTTGGATGTGAAAGTGGCCATTCAACTGACTGCTCTAAGAAGTTAATTATAAGCTGCACGTTGTCAGTGCAAGTCTGTAAGATATTTCAGTTTAGATCGTTATTTAACGATCAGATAGAACTTGCAAAACGGATGAGGTGCAATAAATGCAAAACCCAATAAACAAGGTTACTGCTAAAATAATACATTTATTTATTTATGTATTTATTTGTATGGCATGCACAAACCCTCAGTCATAAGGGCGCTAGAGAGAACCAGTTACATGAGCCCAGAGGCACAGAAAGAAAATCACATAAGGTTACAATCAGCAAGTACAACATAGGCGGGCTCAAGTTGAGCAGTTAGTTGAACAACCCATGTTTTAAGAGCTTTGCAGAAGCTTTGTGGAAGGCCAAGTAGTAATCCATCCATCTTAGGTCAAGTGGGGGAGATACAACATGTTTTCTGTTGTAAACAACCCACAGCCCTTTTCAATGCATTACAATGACAGGTAGAATGCATTAAATATATGAACTGCATTGATATTCAAAGCAGGTTTTACCAAACTTCTTAAAGGATCATCCAACATAAACAAAATGCAACTAAAACTTGTGCCTATTCAATTCACAATGAAAAGAGTTTTCTTTTGGGTCCTATTCAGGTTTCACTATAAGACGCCACTGCAAGCGCTGCCTACAAGCAGAAGCTATTTTCATGGGATGTGAAGGTAGAAGAGAGATCAGGAGCGTCAATTCATCACAGGAAGTGACATCTCATGACTTTTGACCCCCATGGATTGAAATAAAGAGGCACCACATGCCCTTTTCTGAAAGCATGACAAGACGTGGTGTTGAAATAAGCATAATATTGATAAAATTACCAGTTATCAAAGCAGAAGAAAATAACCAACCATATATCACCTATAGTTCTACCCTGACATGTGAGGGTTGCAGTTATGATACACCAGGAAAACAAATAACAGAACTATTATAGGGTAGGAGCACTGCATCAAATGCCAGAACAGTTTTACATGGTGACTTCAACCATACAGCTTACATACGAGGAAATGTCGTACATATGCTAATATAGCCTTTCATGCCCAGGTGTGCCATAATATGCTGAGCGCAGCCTCATGTCCTTGAACCACCATGGTATTTCAGCTCTCGCATCACATGACCGGTATGCCAGCTGCCCCTGGATAGGCTTCCTGGAGGCACAGCTTCCACTCCACACTGCAGCTTCCCCTATGCTCACCACTCCAGTATCTACACAGTTTTTCCTCCTCCATGCCTTCCAGATTTTCTCTGGTAACAATGGTCTCCCTCTGGCGTTTCGGCACCCTTCAGCATCCCCAGCTCACTCCCAGTGTACTCTCTTGCTCTGCCTTTCATAATTCCTGGGAGTGTTAAGTGGAGTCAGGTGTGAGTAGTTAGAAAGGGAGGCCTAACCTTGCCTTGCCTCATTAGTGGGACAGTCCAGTCTTAATATGGCACAGTTTTTCTTCTGTCTCTCAGTGGTGTTTTGAGAGATCTTCATTCTCTCAGCTCCTCTCTTCCTCGTCTCAGTGTTTGTCGAAAAAAAACAATGTGGAGGGATTGTGGGAGGTGTAGTTTTTCTCTGAGTAATTTGGGAAAAACTGTGTGGTGTTTTGTCCGAATAAACGGGGTGAGTGTGTGATGGTAAATAAATGTGTTTGTGTGGTTTCACAGAAAGGTACTGGGGCATAATGGAACTGGGTTGACAATATCCTTTTTCAACTGAAGGAAGATCGGGTAGGGGTATATCGGAAACAAGGGGATACCGTGTCTCGCCCAAGAGCGCTCCTCCTGCAGTCCCCAAGGAACCCCAACCTAGTTTATCCTTCCTCGGTCGTCTTCCCCCAGAGCTGGTACAGAGGAGTGATGTCCTTCCCCAGCCGCCTGAGTCAGGGATCACCAGGAATAGCCTGGGAGAAACGCCTCAGGTTTCTCACAAGCCCCACCAGCCCCTGTTCTATGCGATGTCCCGCAAGGTTTGTGTATCTCCCTGACACTCTATAACATATTCATCAAGCCTTTATTTGACCTGCTTAATGGCAAAGTAATTACATGCACAAACTATGCGAACAACACACAGATACTCCTCCCCCACACTGGCAACTACTTCACGGATTCAGACAATCTACTTGCCATCTACCACACCATCCAGATGTGGATGGCTTCCCACCATCTCTGTTTTAGCAATGAAAACATGGAACTCCTCCTGGTCATATCAGCCACCACACTTAAGAAACTCAGCACAGCCTACAAATCTTTTATCATTGAGGTAACTGTTTTTAGGTCTTCAGCATTGTAAAGACACTGGGCGTCTAATTGGATGCTACCATATCCCTCACAAGAGAGGTTAATGCAATTGCCTCCTCGGCAGCACACACCTCTAAACTGCTCAATGCATGTAGACCTTTCCTGTCAGTGACTAACTGTGTCACCATAGCCAGAGCCTTGATAGGTTTAAGGGCTTCGTTACTGTAAGGCCCCTTTTGCTGGGACCTCCTCTTGCAAACCTAAAATAACTACAAACCATTCAGAACAATGCTCTCAGAGTGGCACTTAACATCTGCAAGCGACAACACATCTCCTCAATTAGAAGAGATGCACATTGGCTACCAATCAAGGAACACATTATTTTCAATTCACTAGCTATCACACACAAGTGTCTTTCCAACTCAGCTCCTAAGTACCTTTCTGTAAAGTTTTCAAAATCACAATTGTCCAGACCCACTCGCTCAGCATATACCAACTAGCTGACCGTCCCGAGATTCAGGATAATCAGAACTGGAGGCTCCAGCTTCCCAGTCTCTGCTTCCAAGAACTGGAACGCTCTCCCTCCCCACCCCAGATCAGAACACTCATACTGAGCCTTCAGGAAACATTGCAAGACTTTGTTATTTACCACTTAAGTGAGATTGTCTTCTGTTTACCATAATCTGTTTTTTCTGTAACTATCTACTTGAAACATGTAACCAGCACCTTGATGCCACAGGGTTTAGTGTGCTATACAGATGCAAAAATAAATAAGTAAAATTGGTACAGCCTGACAAGTCCAGGTGGGGACAGTTATGCTAATTTCCTGTAAATGCCCACATACCTCAATGTTATGGCAAGTAAAGCCCCATAAGCAAGGCATTGGAACAGTGCAATATTCCCAGGTGCCAGTATGAGATGTCAACTGCTGACTCAAATACTAAAATGTTGTCATCTTATACCAAGTCAAGCCTTCTATGGAAGATATCAACCTGAGAGAGATTGGTACATGTCTGGAGATTAACTCTGTTTCTGGCAAATTGACCCTTTATTGGTCAAGCATGTTGGGAAGTCTCTAGATTATAGTGTATGCCAGTCCAAGTTTGCTAACAGTTGCAATGTTTGAGTTGAATTTTCATGTCGACTAATTGTATTGATTTTGTTGGTCACCCAATCAATTGCAATCTTATTTATGTTGCACTATTTGTTCATGTGATTTCATATTTTGGATTAAAATCAGTAAATACCTGATGCTGGGTGTAATCATAATTAGACACTAAAACACAATACTGCCTGATAAATGTAGCACATCATTTACTACTTGTTTTTAGAAGTGCTGCAGTTTACATAGTTAGCCATACTAAAGCCAGTTCATATTGCTATCTAGGGCAATGACCTTTTCTGAGTTGAGAGGCGACGCTCCTCAAAGGAAAATATCGGAAAAATGGTCACACTCTAGGAGTGGGTCTCACCATTCCTTGTCTTCTTCGAAGAAGGTGGAGAAAAGGTGTTATAGGTTGCCTGCAAGCACCTCCGATTCTTCTCCAGAGAGAAGTATAGCCTGTCTAACAAAATCTTCGTCTGCTGCAAAAAGGGAGGAGTTCAGGCTGAAAATGCAAAAGAAATTAGAGAAGGAGGCCCCGTCCCCCTTGAAAGAAAAAGAAGAAAGCCATGCTCCTGTTGTGCTGCATAAAGCCGACAAGGAAAGGGTTAAGGCTAAATCCTGCATGCCCTTGAGCAAGCCAGAGGACCAATGAGAACCTTTGAGGTCTCGACTAGATGCAAAAACGTCGACAACTCCATCAAGTCGAGGTTCAGGTCCTTCGAGGGCTCAGGCGGTCCATAAGTCGTAGAGAAAAATGGCACCATCGACGTCGAAGTCATCAATGTCTATGGGCTCAAAGCCATCTTTGCCCTTACCCACAAAAGAAGTGGACAAATCCTATAAACCCTTGCCTAGAAAGGATTTCTTCAAATCCTTTTCCTCTATTTAAGAGGAGCACAAGCCATCGGACCAAGACACCCCACCTTTTGGTTTGGAGTTTGGCACTCCCAATGTCCCGAGGCCCTTAATTCACAAGAATCTAGGCTAAGAGACTTATATGAAAACCTTCAGTCTGTAAGTGGTATTGACACCTCTCCAGAAGTTAAGTTTGGCAGACCAGACCGGCAGACCATGCAGATGCCTCTTACAGGCAACTTATGATCAGAGTCATTGATTTTCTGGGATGGGGCAGACCTGCTCTTCCATTCGAGCAAGACGACCTGACAGACTTTCTCGACAAAGGTCCACAGAAGGATCCTGTACTTCCTTTTCATGTCGCCCTCCAAAAAAGGGTTAAGGCGAATTGAGAGGCTCCTGAGTCCAGTCCTGCAGTGAATTAGAATCTCAGCAAAAAGTACAGGCCTTCGAGTAGCGACCCTGACTACTTGTTGTAGCACCTTACACCAGAAAGCCTGGTTGTTCAGGCAGCAACATCTACATTCAAACAGGCTGCATACCAAACCACCCCACCTGACAGGGACGAAAAGCATTTTGGCGCTTTGGCAAGGAAGTTGTTTTCTACCGGAAGCATTGGTCTTAAGTCTGCAAATGCCACATTTGCGCCCTAGCAACATTTACAATGACCCTGTGGGACTGCATAGCTATGGCGGCTGATCATAATCCCGAAAGGGAAGAAAGAGACAGCTTCTTGAATATTGTATGAGGCAGAAAGGAGGCTATGTGTGAGTCTCTGCAATCAGGACTGGACTCTGCTGATCGCATCAGAAGAGGCATGGCGGAGAGCACTGTGATGCTCAGGTTTGCGTGGTTGAGGAAGTCAGGATTTGCATTGGATCTGCAATCTAGACTCCTCAACATGCCCTTTGACAGCAGTCACCTGTTTGGCAGCAAGGCTGACGAAAGCCTGGAGAAGCTGCAGACCTCAAAGGCGGCAGCCAAATCCCTTGGTGCCGCTATCAGACAGCCACAACCATCTCACCCCAGTGGATCTTCTTGGAGGCATAGGTCCTTTCGCTTCTACTACTCAGTTGCAAGGGCAAGAGGTCTGGCTAGTCAAAGGGGCCAAAGAAGTTTCTCTTGTGGTGGATGAGGGAGCGGTGCCAAGGCTGCCCAAGCAACGGCTACTTTACCATCAGCCGCTGCTTCAGCCACCTGAAAACCTCTCTGAGGACTTAACCCACAAGACCCCGGTGGTAGGCAGACTCTCACAGCATCTGCAAGAATAGCAGGGTATTACTTCCGATGCATCAGCGTTTGAAGCAGCAGCCCAGGGATACTGTCTCCCCTTTTTAAAAAGGCCTCAGGACCATCCACCGGGAGCCACTCGTTCAAAGTTCAGGATCCATTCCTTATGCTGTAAATGTTGAGCAAGCTAGAGAAAGGTGGTATAGAACCAGTACCTGTAGTGGAGAGGGACAAAGGTGGTACCCTCCTTATTTCCTAATCCCCAAGGAGGGCGGAGGATTGAGACCCATCTTGGACTTGAGATGCTTGAACAAGTTCCTCAGGAAGAAAAAGTTCAAGATGGTCACCCTTACTCAGATCCTTCAGGCCCTCCAGCTTCACGATTGGATGTGGTCATTGGACCTTCAGAATGCTTGCTTTCATATGCCAATCCATCACAAGCACAGAAGGTACCTGAGGTTCACTGTTGGCGGTTCTCATTATCAGTTTTGAGTTCTGCCATTCAGGCTCACCACTGCCCAAGGGTTTTCACCAAGTTAATGTCAGTTGTGACAGCGAGTCTCAGGAGAGGGGGGATTCACGTCTACCCCTACCTAGATGATTGACTGATCAGGGCTGGCTCTCCCGAACTCGCTCCACGGACTGGGCTTCTTCGCTTATTACAAGACGTCCCACATGATACCATCTGAAAGACTCCAGTTTCGTCAGAGCAGTCCTGGATGCATCATTGGGAAAAGCCTTGCCACCCGAGGTGAGGGCAGAACACATTCTGCAGATGGTCTCCAAATTCCAGAGTGCCCAGCGTCTTCGACATTTTGAGGTTGCCTGGCCTCATGGCATCCTGCATTTTTCTGTTGCTAGAAGCTCGCCTGAGAATGAGATCCCTCCAATGGGCCCTCAGGACTCAGTGGTCTCAATTCTCAGTCAAGATGTCAGACCTTCTTTAAGAACCGAGCAGAGTCATGCAGGATCTCCTGTAGTGGGCCTGAAGGGAGAACCTTTTTGGCAACCATGGCTGGAGATAACAATAGTGATGGACGCCTCACTCACAGGGTGGAGAGCCCACGCCAATGATCTGACAGTCAGTGGTCATTGGTCTCCATCAGAGGTCAAACCACACATCAATTTTCTGGAGCTAAGGGCAATCAGACTAACGCTGAAGGCATTTCGGTCCTCTGTATGGGTAAAGAATGTCCTGATATTGACGGACAACACAGTGGCCATGTATGACCTGAACAAAAAAGGAGGCATAGGTTCACTAACACTGTGCAGAGAGGCGATACAGCTCTGCATCTGGGCAATTCAGGATGGAATCTCTCTATCTGAGGTTCACCTTGCCAGGGATGAGAACACGGATGACGCTCTGAGCAGGCCGAGCACAGTCTTCTATGAGTGGGAACTAGCTCAGGAAGTCCTATTAGAGATCTTCACCCTTGGGAAACCCTTCAAGTGGATCTGTTCACGACCAGTGTCAACCGTAAGTGCAAACTGTTCTGCTCTAGGGAATTTCCCCCAAGAGGAACTCTACGAGACACATACGTAGTGGACTGGGAGTTTTCACTCCTATACACGTTTCCTATAGTTCACATCATTCCTCACATGATCAGGAGGTTGAGAAAGTTTGGGAAACCCATGATCCTTATTGCTTCGGATTGGGCCTGGAGGACGTGGTACCCGGATCTTGTGGACATGTCCATCTGCCCTCCAATGTGTCTTGCACAAAGAGAGGACCTTCTCGCGCGTGAGAAGGGTTGGGTTCTCCATCCAGAGGTCAAGACACTCAACCTTCATGCATGGTTTCTGAGAGGTTGAGATATCAGGATTGGGACCTCCCAGATGACATTATGGAGATTTTGCTTTCAGCTAGAAGGCTAGCAACAAAATCCTTGTACCACTGCCGTTGGAATACATCCTGCAGCTGGTGTATGCAAAGGGATCTGGAACCTTTTCAGTGAAATACACCTATGATGTTATCTTGTTTTGTTGCATTTAACAAATCTGGGGCTTAAGATTGGAACTATTAAAGTCTATTTGGCAGTGCTTTCAATCTTCAAGCGCACATCAGAGAAGGTATCATATTTTAAAATGCCATTAATTATACAATATTTTAAAGGGCTCACTAACGTGTACTCTCCTACACCTTTTCAACTGCCTATTTGTGACCTGAATCTTGTCTTAAAAATTCTAATGTGTGCTCCTTTTGAGCCTCTACATTCATGTCCACTGAGACTAATAATGCTTAAAACCATTCTGTCAGTAGCCTTTATGTCAGCCCGCAGGGTGAGTGAGTTCCAGGCTTTATCTAGTGAATCTCCATTTACTATTTTCTACAAGGACAAGGTTGTCCTTAAGGTTAACCCTTCTTTTTTGCCAAAAATTGGATTTTCACTAATCCCAGAAAATTGTATTACCAACTTTTTATCCGCCCCCTCATCCTGGCAAGGAAGAGGAAAGGCTACATAGGCTTGATCCCAGAAGGGCTCTGAGCTTTTACATTTCACGGATGGTGAAGATATGTCAACATGACTAACCTTTCATAGGTTATACTGGACACAAACTGGGACTTCCAGTTACAAAACAAATATTGTCCATATGGATAATTCTTGCCATTACGGAATGCTACAGATTGGCCGGGAAAGATCCACCAGAAGGCCTGAGAGCTCATTCCGCAAGGGGCATGGCGACATCTTCTGCTCTGCAAAGAGGGGTGCCTATAAAGGAAATTTGTGTGGCAACTACTTGGTCCACTATTCATACATTTACAAAGCATTACTGTCTGGACTCATCCTCTAGCCAGGAAGGAGAATTTGGGAAAGCTGTCCTAAATTCAGTCCATGAAAAATCTTAAATCAGAAAATTCTTACTCACTCCTCCAAGACCTAACACTGCTTTGGGAGTTTATCTAAAGATGAGGAATTCATCGGAGGACACAATCCATCCGAAGAACAAGTTACTTACCCCTGGTAACATTCTTTGGACTGGATGTTCCTCCCACATATTCTTCATCGCCTCTCCAAGTCCACCCCGCAATATAATTTCCTGTTATTACAATTGGTGCTCTTTCAAAGTCTGGTATTGTCTGTGACTCATTGATGCTGGTATTTCTGCAAAAGGAAGGCGTAAAAACAGAATTGAAGCAACCGGACTCTGCATGTGCTATATATACCAGCGATGACGTTGACTCTGAGATGGAAGCCCTCGAGAGACATCTAGTAGACCTCATCAGTGCACAGCATCCTCTGCCATTTCCTTTCCCCCGAAACAGCTAAAACAGGAAGGGAAGATATCTAAACATGAGGAATATGTGGGAGGAACGTCCAGTTGAAAGAACGTTACCACGGGTAAGTAACTTGTTCTTCGAATGGATTGTGTCCTCACTTGTATTCCTTATCTTTGATATTTCCTAATATCCAGCTTGCTGCCTCTGAATTTTTTTTTCAGAGGAGGGTGTGTGCGTCGATGCCTGATCGATTTGATTTCCCTCGGAGGCCTCCGTCCTAACATCAACATCATCACACATGTATTAAGTAGCTCACGTAGTGCCCGTTGCTCAGTTCTGTTTTTCCATGCTTCACCGCTTCGGTAACGTAACGCTCGGTTCCGTGTGATTCTTCGATTTTCTTCGAGTTTCCTGAGAAAATTCTTTGAGTTCTCGACGAGATGCCTTCCTCATCGGCCCCCTCGACTCCTTGGTCTGGATTTAAAAAGTGCTGCGACTGTGGTGCTAAAATGTCCATGACGGACACGCACAGGATCTGCTTCTGGTGTCTAGGGGCAGAACATCCGTGTTCGGAGAGTGACAAATGCATGTCGATGACAGCCAAGGCCTTAAGGGAGCGCAGAGGGAAGTTGGAGAGAGGTAGGCCTCAAAAATCTATTACCCCGTCCAAACGTAAATCATCTGACGAGTAAAGGCCTTCGTCTCCTCGTCATAGAAAACCTAAACGCTCCTATTCCCGTTCGCCAAGTGGGTCTCATCATTCCTCGTCTTCGAGGCATGCCAAAAAGAGGCGCCATAGATCGCTGTCCACTTCCTCATTTAGTTCACCCGAAAGGGTTGTTTGTCTCTCAAAACACAGTACCCTAGCTCAATGGGAGGAATTCAGAGTGAGCATGATGAAGGTGGTCGAGAACGTGGCCTTGACCCCCTCGAAAACATCTAGAGGAAATAACACCAGACAAAACACCTGGGAAGCACAGAAGTCGTGAGCCCTTGAACCCGGCTGTGGAAACTCCTCGAGAGCGATCTAATCCCTCAAGTTGAGAGAAAGCCTCCATGAAACCAATACGGAAAGCCTGAAAGGTGAGTAGTCAACGCCCTCAGCGCCAAAATCAAGGGAGAAGCCATTGACGCCACAAGCGTCGACCTCCTCAACGCCGTATATCCCAATTCCTCTGACACTGTCGTCGAGGACCTCAACATTAATGTCGAAGCCATCGGCGGCTTTGCGGAATGCTTCCAAACCATCAAATATTTAGTAGAAGCCGTCGACATCAACATCGATGATTTCGACACTGTCAGCTCCCATTATGATGTCTATAGCGCCTTCATCTAATTTTGAGAAGATTTATATACCACAACCTCGCTCAGACTATTTTAAAACTCTTTCTTTAATCTATGAAGATGCAGAAGAGTCATCTGAGGAGGAAAGAAGACCATTTGGTCTTGAATATGGGACACCTTCTATACCAGAGGAACTCATATCGGAAGAGTCTCATATAAAGAACCTGCAGGCTCTCTGCATGAGGCAAGTGGTATTAATACTTCCGCTGAAATCGAATTTGGTAAGGCAGATCCAGGAGATTATGCCAAGAGCAACTATAGACAACTCATGACTAGAGTAATGGGATACATGGGATGCTCCAGGCCCGCACCTGTTTTCGAACAGGACGATTTAAAGGACCTACTAGATAAAGGATTACAGGAAGACCCTATTGTCCCATTTCATAAGGCTCTACAGGGGAGGCTAACTTCCAACTGGGAAACACCTGAGGTTGTCCCGGCAGTGACTAGGAGGCTAACAGCCAAATACAGAGCTTCAACTTCTGACCCTCTGTACCTTTCGAAACATCCAACACCAGAAAGCCTGGTAGTACAGGCAGCTACCTCTTCTGGCAAACAAAATGCCTATCCTACAATTCCACAAGATAGGGATGACAAAAAATATGATGCCATGGACAAGAAGGTTTTCTCGGCTGGTAGTATGGCATTAAAATCTGCTAATGCCATATGCAGGCAGGTGAGATTTACCCACACCATTTGGGACTCTATACAATGGCGGCTGACTACATCCCCAAAGGGGAGGAACGAGGCTGTTTCTTGAACATTGTCAAGGATGGGAAGGACTCTATGTACGAATCCCTCCAGACTGGTCTCGACTCTGTTGACAGCATCAGCAGAGCCATGGCGGCTAGTACGGTAATGCACAGTTTTGCCTGGTTGCGGAAGTCAGTATTTGCCCCAGACTTTCAGTCCAGGCTTCTCAACATGCCCTTTGATGGCACACATCTATTTGGGAATAAAGCTGATGAGAGTTTGGAGAAGCTGCAAACCTCCAAGGCGGCGGCCAAATCACTTGGAGCTGCAATAAGGCAAACTCCAAACCGCCCCATAGGTGCGCCCTGGAGAAGTAGGTCCTTTCACTATTATTCCGCATTGGGAAAAGGCAGAGGACAGCCAGCTCAAAGAGGTAAAAGACGATTCCCCCGTGGTGGACGGGGTAGAGGTACTAAAACCGCAACAACAGGGGCTGCCTTACCATCAGCCACTGCGTCAGCCGCTCCAAAACCTCTCTGAGTTCTTCCATCACAAGACTGCAGTAGGAGGCAGGTTGTCACATCATCTGACAGAATGGCAAGTTATTACTTCAGATGCTTGGACATTGGAAACAGTTGCCCAAGGTTACTGCATACCTTTCCTGCAAAAACCTCAGAGTCATTCACTGGGGAACAACTTTTTGAAGGTTCCGGATCCGCTCCTTATGCAGGAGATTTTAACCCTGCTGGAGAAAGGTGCTATAGAACTAGTACCTGTAGCGGAGAGGAACAAGGGTTGGTAGTGTACTCCCCTTATTTTCTAATTCCAATGAAGGACGGAGGATTGAGATCCATCTTAGATTTAAGACACTTGAACAAGTTCCTCAGGAAGGACAATTTCAAGATGGTAACCCTTTCTCAGATCCTTCAGGCCCTACAGCTTCTGGATTGTATGGTATCATTGGACCTCCAGGATGCTTACTTTCATGTGCCGATCCATCACAAGCACAGACAGTAACTGAGGTTCGCTGTTGCCAACTCTCACTATCAGTTTCAGGTTCTGCCATTTGGGCTAACCTCCGCCCGAGGGTTTTCTCCAAGCTAATGGCGGTTGTGGCAGCAAGTCTCAGGAGAGGGGGGATGCACGTCTACCCTTACCTGGACGATTGACTGATCAGGGCCAGTACCCCAGAACAAGCCCTAGATAATCTCAGCTATACTTGCCACTCCTGCCACAGGCTGGGCTTCTCCCTCAACTTCAAGAAGTCCCACATGATACCATCACAAACTCTCCAATTCATTGTAGCAGCCCTGGATGCATCCCTGGGAAATGCCTCACCACCAGAGGTGAGGGCTCGAGACATTCTACAGATGGTGACAAAATTCCAGAATGCCCAGCATCTTCCGGCCTTTGACTTTCTAAGGTTGCTTGGCCTCATGGCATCCTGCATTTCTTTCACCCGAGAATGAGATCTCTCCAGTGGGCTCTCAGAAGGCAGTGGTCACAGTTCTCAGGAAGGATGTCGGATCTTCTACTAATCCCAAACAGAGTCTCAATGGATCTTCAATGGTGAGCCTGTCAGGAGAACATCTTGAAAGGAGAATCGTTTTGGCAACCATGGCCGGAGATAACAGTAGTGACGGACGCCTCACTCACAGGGTGAGGAGCCCATACCAAAGATTTGACCATCAGCGGTCGTTGGTCTCCATCGGAGTCCAAACTACACATCAACCTTTTTAGATCTGAGGGCAATCAGACTAGCGCTGAAGGCCTTTCTGCCCTCTGTATGGTTAAAGAACGCCCTAATAATGACAGACAACACAGTGGCCATGTACCACCTCAACATGAGAGGAGGTGTAGGGTCACTACAACTGTGCAGAGAGGCAATGCAGCTCTGGTTCTGGGCGATACAATAAGGAATCTCTTTATTGGTAGTTCACCTAGCCGGAGAGAAGAACACAACGGCGGACGCTCTGAGCAGGCAGAGCGCAGTCTCCCACGCGTCGGAACTAGCTCAGGCAGTCCTTCAAGAGATCTTCACCCTTTGGGGAACCCCTTAAGTGGATCTGTTCACGACCAGTGTCAACCGGAAGTGCAAACAGTTCTGCTCAAGGGAATTTCCCCCCAGAGGGGAGCTCTAGGAGATGTATTCATGGTGAACTGGGAGTTTCTACTCCTCTACGCATTTCCTCCAGTCCCTGTTATTCCTCACGTAATAAGGAGCTTGAGAAGGTTCATGAAATCCATGATCCTAATTGCCCCGGATTGGGCCAGGAGGACGTGGTACCCAGATCTTCTGGACATGCCCATCTGCATTACCAGATTAGCAAAACTGAGACAGAATTATCAGTTGTTTATGGGCTATACAGGGCATAAACTGGGTCTAGCCATCACCAAACAAACCATCTCTAGATAGAATATTTTAACAATTTCAGAATGCTACCAACTGGCTGGTAAAGACCCCACAGAACATCTAAGGGCTCACTCGACCAAGGGTATCCTAACTTTGTCTGCTTTGCAGAGGGGAATTCCAATAAAAGATATTTGTGCAGCTGCCACATGGTCGCCTGCACACACCTTTATGCAATACTACAGTCTGGATTCCTCTACTAGCTGAGAGTCTGTTTTTGGAAAGGCAGTACTGCACTCTGTGCATTCTTGATTCACTTCAATTTTACTCCCTCCTCTGAATAATGTAACTGCTTTGGGAGTGTATCAAATATAAGGAATATGTGGGAGGACACAATCCATTCAAAGAACAATTTACTTACCCATGTTAACCTTTTTTCGACTGGATGTTCCTCCCACGTATTCCTTATCGTCCCTCCCATCCTACCCCACAGTAAAACTTCCCCTGTGGTTACAGTCTGCGCTCTCTCAAGGGTAGTAACCGTCTAACTCAAGACAGTGCTTCACTCTTCAAAAAGGAACTGAGCAACGGGCGCTGCGCAAGCTACTTAGACCTGTGATGACGTCAGGACGGAGGCCTCCGAAGTACATCGACTCAACCAGGCATTGACGCACAGCGCCCTCTACTGAAAAACAAAATCAGAGGCAGCAAGCTGGATATTAGGAAATATCATTGATAAGGAATATGTGGGAGGAACATCCAGTCGAAAGAACGTTACCTTGGGTAAGTAACTCGTTCTTCTCACTGACAAGACACACTTTGTCGCCATGCCCCCTTATTGATCAGATTCCACCCCTGACAAGCATGGGATCCTGCAAGACTCCACGCTGTCTCCACTCCTCTTCAACCTATATGTTGAATTCCCTGGACAGACCCTTAGCAAACACAACGTACATTTCCACCAGCACGCAGATGACACACAAATATACTTCCAAATGTCATCCCCCTCGCAACCTCACACCCTCGAAAACCTGTCTCCACCATCACCAACTGGATGGCCACCCACTTTCTCAAACTCAACCTTTCCAAAAACAGAATACCTCCTCATCTGCCCCCCCCATCCTCCTCCTGAGGCACAAACCCACCCTCACCCCCTGGATCCAAGAACTTGCCACAGATAACTCACACATATCCCTCTCCACACCTGTTAAATCTCTTGCCTTCACCATCAACAACCACCTTTCATTCACACACAACATAGCTGCTGTCACCAAAACATGCAATCTACAACTACACCTCCTAAGAAAAATCAGACATATCCTTCCTCCTGATGACTTCCGCACCGCAGTCCAGGCACTGGTTCTCTCTCAGATGGACTATGGAAATGCTCTCATCACTGGACTCCCCAACAACACTGTTGCCCCCCTGCAAGCCATACAAAACACAGCAGTCAGACTCATCCTCCACCTACCCAAACATTCACACATCATCCTCACTCTTGCCCAGCTCTACTGGCTCCCCATACCCCAGAGAATTTCCCTCAAAGGACTTTGCATTGTATTCAAAGCCATCCACCTCAAAACCCCATCTTACCCTCATGACAAACTAAAACCCATCACCCACACAAACACCAGACAAGCCAGCCAACATCTTCTACACATCCCACTCTTCAAACTCACATGCACACAAAAACAAGCATTTGCACACAGGTCAACTAGGGCATGGAATACCCTGTCTTTTCACATACACACTGCATCCTCCATTACTACTTTCAGAAAGAGCCTCAAAACATACCTGTTTCTGCACACATAACCCTGCCCTCCTCAACTGCGATCACGTGTCTAGCCTAATCTTCCTATCCTTTCCTGAAAACATTTTGTAACTTCTTTTTTTTCAACTTCCACCTCTTCAATATTTGATCCATGTAAAGTGCCACAAGAACCTCAGAGGGGGCCAGCGCTAAGTAAAAATTCTAATAAATAAATGTCCCCAAAACCTGTCAAAAGACTTTATCACTATCTACCATATAATACAATAATCACTTTGTAAGTAAAAACATCAAAAGTCTGAAACTCAAATAATATCTCTCCTCTTACTCCCATTTCTTCTGAGCACTTCCAATTTTAGAAAAGGATGTAGCCAACAGCTCGGACAGGACTATCCACTTTGGAGTGGTCTCAAACAAATTTGCATATGAGTGGTCCTCCATTTAGTACAAGATTCAAACTTGCTTTTTTCCTTTCCCCTTGAAGAACGGTACTATGGAACAACAACTTGGAGCTTAGCTTAATTCACACATGGATTCACGTTATCTCCTTTTTGCTTTTATGTGAGCAATAGGAAAAGCAACACAAGAGCCTGACCGTGGTCTGCTGCCTATATTCTTAAAACTAGTTTGTCTTTTGCTTTTTCATCTTGCATTGTAAAGGCCAACTGATTTCTTTTGAAACAAATAACCGGACCAGCCCCTTAAACCTGCTAATAAAAATGCTTGACCAAATATAGCTTGGAAACCTACCAACCTACATTTTCTCTGAAACAATGCTAGGAAAAGAAATCAAATTCAACCCCAAAGGTTCACACTAGAGACCAATCTATTTAACACTTGTTTAAGACCTCTCTCCAGCATAGAAAATGCAGTCTCATAATAATATGAGGAAAAAAGCCTGTTGGCAGTGTTTCATCTTTCTTTTTGTTCATGGTGATTCATGTTATAGATAAGAACATATAACTAGAAAACTGTTTAAGATATAATATGAATATACAAGGTTTTACTCTGATTTGGGTTGATTTTATCTTCATAGTCTGTACGCAAATCATGATTATAGATATATGTGACATGGACAACCAACAACCATCAGTGCCCCTCCACCATGTCTGCCTTTGCTGAGGTGTTTCCAAAGTGCCACCAACACAAAAGAAATCTTTGCAAATTCTCTGTCCAGGAATCAGCAATGATGCTGTTATATGGGTTATGTCTAAACGACTTCTGAACAGGGTGTCTGCTTACAGGGCCAACGGCATGTTCAGCATGTTTTACTAATACCCTTCTTTGAAGTCTTTTCACTCACTCACCAGAAATCTGCATACATCTCAACTTCTATTCCCCTTATTTACAACCCATATTAACAAAGTCTTACACATACTCTCCCATTGATTCCTCTCCTGCCCCCTGACCGTATTCAAATACACTGCACAAACATATATAGTTGGCAGTTGTCAGGGGCTATTTTAATGAATTGAAGACAAATATGAGCCATTTTTGTGGCGCTGAATCACGTCTCAAAATTTGCCAATATTCCAAAATAGCCTTTGACCACTGACTGATATTTGTATTTACAAAAAGTGGTTCCACATGGATTTTTTAGTGTCTTTATTTGTGCCCCAAGCCCTATTTTTCCCTGCCTCGAATTTAGGGTTTGAATAAGAGATGCACAGAGACAAAAAATCTATGTTATATCATTTTTCTGTAACAGAAAGTATTTGTCAGTGGGCAGGTGCTACTTTGAACAATTGTAGCCAATTCCGAGCCTTTGCATGTGACCATGAATTCAGACACCCTAAAAAATAAAAGTATCTCAGAATTTACCACAATTGTCAAAAATGCCCCTGACTACTGACAAATACTTTTATATTCAGCTAAGCAAGGATGTAACGTAGATTTCGCAGCATGCGTATTTGTGCCCCCAGCTGTTTTTGTGACTATTCTGATATATGTAGTGTTAAAATAAGACACACACAGGCACCGCAAAATGTGTTGCATTCGTTTCTTATAATAAAGTATTTGTCAGTGTACAGGGGCTGTTTTCAGACGTTTTAGCCAACTTCTTGCCATTTTTGCAACCATGCCTTCGCTTGGTCTCAAAAATAAAAATGCCCCTGAAATTTGCCATAATTTCCTTCAAACATTCCCCGAACACTGACAAATATCTTTTTCTTTTACAAATAAAAACAATGTAGCATTGTATTTGCAGTATCTGCATTCGTGCCACCATGCTCTATGCTTCTGTTCCTGCATACATTGAGATACATTGAGATACATTGAGATAATGCAAGCAACAGGTGAGAGGGAGGTGGATGTCTAAAGAGTGGGCAACAGAGTACATTGTTGCACAGTATTGTTACACTTTTAAGGCCCTTCTTACTCCAGCTTATAGAGACCTAACCAACCCTACCTAGCCTTCACTTCAATACCTGTGTAAACTATGACATAACCAGGTAACTTCATGAACATATTTTGTTGCACCTAAGTCTTAAAAAACACATTTACAAAACTCAAAAGTCATTATTTAGTCTCACACTGCTTTGAATTCTGATACATTCTGATACTTTCAGCCTTCTGTTGAAGATGGGGAAAACATAACTACATTTATCCTCTTTTTGCTGAGCATATTGCTTCTAGGTTGTAAATGTTTGTCAGAGTGGTTTATTATGATTTAAGTATAAAGTATCCTTGAAAGACAAAAACACATCTTCCTGCCAACCAGACCCTGGAATAGATATGTTGTCAAAATTCTATGTTTCAGACTATGCTGAAATCCCTGCATCACCACTTAACTGAAGTGTGATATTGAGAAAATCATTTTATCTCACTGTGACTTACCCGTGAAAAGTAGAAATCCTTAGAACTGATTCTGTCCACATTGTAGTCTAGAAACACATTTTATTGCTCCACAAATAATGACAGTGACCATTCATAAAGCTCTAAGAGAAATTTTGTTTTTGGTTTACTCATGACAATTTATGGCATGGTAAATTAGCACCCCTTGCACGTCCTTGGCCTGAATATTGATAAAGGGCATTATTTTGTACACAAAAGTGCCTACACCCGTTCCAGGGAATGCGTCCCACTGATTTCTGTTGCCGGCTTTCTCAGCAGGCTCGTGTTAGCTACCCCTTTTGAGATCCTGTGTCCTCAAAAGCCTGTCCATTGAGAACAATGTATATACCGAACATGTTTCTGCTCCGAAAAGTATGTATTTCAATAAACACATGTTTTTAATATTCACTGGAAAAACACTGCTGCGCTCCATTATTTCTCGCACAAACGTATATACACAGATTTGTAATTTTTGTGAAAACACTGGAAAAAACCCACTAAAATTAACAAAACAAACACTACAAACCAGAAACCCTAATTAAACCAACAGGACACTATTGCACCTGCAGACATTCTAGATTTCATTTTAAATTCACCCTTTATAGCCTGTCTGAAGGTAAGCAGTTGGATATTAAGCAGCAGATCACACATAATGAGTTCATTGGTGCTGCCACTCACTAGTCACTGGCAACATGCGAATTTCAAATGGCGTCTCTAATAAATTCCATTAGTCTCTTGGGAAAGACCCAATTCCGACTTTAAGCAATGTCTTTAACCACAATGTTCAGACAGGGAATTTTCCAATAAATATAGAAACCTCTCATGTAATTGTCCTATATTAATAAGATAGGTATTCACTTCAGTGGGAGATGCTGCCACATGTATGTGCTGAATACTGACACAAAAATATTAACAAAATGTTGGACATGCTCAGCAAAGTGGGAAAAACATATTTGCCTAAAGTCAAGATTCATTTTCTGATGCGTAGGTTTGGAAGGTGGAGTTCTTTAGTGCAATAATCTTTCTTCAGTCATGTAGGGGAGGTTGTTAGTCTGGATGCTCAAAAGCTTTGACCTGGTATTATCATTATTATTAGAGTATTCATTATCATAGGCTTCAATGAGAATATCATGTTACGATTCTTGAAAAAAAACTTTGATTACACATTTTGGTTGGGAATGCCCTTGGCAGCGCATATATCAAATGCCTGCTTATGTGTTAATAACTCCATTGTGAACTTGTGTTAATAAGATGGGGCAGCATCAAGGGAGTCTCCTTTTCCGGCTTCTTTTAGTTTGTGTAGTAGTTAAAGAATTTTGATGAAGTGCAGATAAATAGTGATTTCTGCACCCTCAGGATAAAAAAAGGAAAAAGACTGTTCAACTTTCCACATGCCAGTTACATACATTATGTAATAATGTGTACCATGTCATTAATACCTTGAAGGTCCCATTCCGAGTTTATCAGTAAATCAGTTGTAAATCTCTCAATTTGCTGCCAAAATCAATTACCGTTTCCGGCACTCTGTCCCATGGACTTACTATGGGATTATGAGTGGCGGTACGGTGGGGCTTATCTCTATTCTTTTAGGCCGTAGAACTCCACAGTCCGTTTTCTCGAATTCACCAAAAGCATTCATTCTGTGTGGTAAATCCGATGGTTTTTGGCAGTAAGGTGGATGATTTATTACCAGCGTTTTGCTTGCTGTAAAACATCCGGCTTACCACCAAAACTTGTAGTACAACAGTGCAGTAATGCGGCAGAAAAATGGCAGTAACTTGCACTCTTCCTCCCTTTTTTGCCACACCGCCATACTCGTAATGAGGCCCACCTGTGTCTTTTATAGCAGTGAAAAGGTGAGTCACATGGGGAGAAAAGGGTGAAGTCATGACACAAGAAAGGAAGCAACATGTGTGAAAATCTCTTCAATAGTGAAAACTTGAAAACTGACTCCCCCTACCCCCCACCCGCACATACTTCTCATTCCGTATTCCTGCAGGTTTGCAGAGTGGGAGGACTTTACAATGAGTTGCATTAAGGGATGTGAAGATTGTTCATGGGGCCGAGTATTCCTTTGTTATGTCTTGGTTGGCTGTCTCTAGCTGTACCTTTTCAATGCACACTGAAACCAGAGGTCAACGTGGCACTCTTATATAAAACCTTCCGCTTCGCTGGGTGCCATACTGAGACATCTATGATCTATGAGAGGGTTTATGAACGGACAATATTTTATTCCTTTTACATTGGCGTTGGTGCTTTAGTTAGCGAAGGCCAACAAAATATTCCAGTATAGGGACACCACCTTAATTTTTGAAGATCTTTATGAAATGTATTCTCTGTCTATCCAGCCCCTGAGCGCTACGATTACAGTACTGCCTCCCTTCTGTTCATCCTCCTCCTCCAACTTTTTTTAAAAAAAGATTTTTATTAATTTTATTCAAACCAAACAACAATACAAATCAAACATGCAGTGCATTTTACAACAGTTCAATTGTTCGCTACTTAATCCTGGTCACTGCTCCCCCCTTCTGACTCCCCTTTTTGAGCCTATTTATTCCTCTCATTCTGTATCTGCCGCACGTGGCGGGGTCTCGCTTCCCGTGGATTCTGTCCGATCTTGTGTTGCTCCAAAGAATTCCGCTATTAATGATTTCCATGCCATCAGGGTTCCTGCCTCCTCCTCTCCCCCTGCATTGTTTGCCTCTTGCCATACCATCGTTTCTGCCTCCGCCCATTTCTGCAACTCTTTCCACCACACCTCCACCCGTGGCCTGTGACACGTCTTCCATCCCATGGCAATCGTTCGTTTTGCAAGCACATATGCTAGATCTTTAAGTTTACCAACATGCTTAAGTTTATGTGATCTGGGGAACCCCCCCAGCAAGCAGGCCCAGGCTGTATCTATGATGATCGTGACCCCCTTTTCCACTAGTTTCTGTGCCACTTCACCCCAGAAACGCTCAATTACTGTGCATGACCAAAACATGTGTGTCATGTCAGCCTTTTCCTCGTCACATTTGGGACATGCTTGTCGTCCAGCATTTTCAAACCTGGATATCCTCAGAGGTGTCATGTATGCCCTGTGCGTTATATACAATTGTATTTGTTTTAGTCTCGCATTCCTTGACACCTTCTTGTGGTATCCCAGGGCACGTTCCCACATCCCATCCTCTATCAGGGCTCCTACTTCCGCTTCCCAGTCTAGTCTCAATTGCTTCAAATCCTTCCCGACCTTAGACATCACCATCTCATACAGTCTAGAAATCTCATGCCCCCCTTCCGATATATCGTATATTGCCTCTATGATAGCATCTGGTTCTTCTGCCAATACTGTTTCAGGCTATGTTTTCCGGATTCTCTGCACCATTCTACAATATGTGATATACTGGCCCGTATGTAACCCCGTTTCCTCCCCAAGCACTTCAAAATCTGTAATAGTCCCCTCTTGCCAGATGTGCCCTAGTGTTACCAGAACCACCGATTCCCAGTGGGTCCTGATTATCACCTTCAGCTGCTTATCTTCCCCTGCCAATGCAACCAGCGGTACCTGCGGGGAGCATGGGAATGGGTTCTCCATCATCCGGCATGCCCGACGCCACATCTGCCACCCAAACATCATCATCCTAGGGCGCTCTCTCATTTCTGGCTTGGGTAGCCAGATCATCTCTCTTAAGTGGAATGGGGCGCAATCATGTCCAAACAACCCAAATTCAGGGGTCGCTTCATCCGAGAGCCATTTGGCCACATATTGCAGCTGGCTCGCCACATAATACACCTCAAAATTAGGCAGTTTTATCCCCCCTCTCTCATAAAAGTTCTGCAGCTTCCATAGCGCCACTCTGTTCCGGGTACCATGCCACAGGAAATCCCTACACATACTGTTCAGTTTAGCAAAGAACTTCTTGGGTATCATGTATGGAATATTACTAAAATAATGCAGAAGCCTAGGTAGGACCACCATCTTCAGCATTGCACCCCGCCCCATCATTGCTAGGGGCAACTTCACCCAGAATTTCATACACTTCTCAATTTTCACTATAGCTACCTCGGCGTTGTGCCTATGTTCCTCTTCTACCGTGTGGTACACTTCTATCCCAAGGTACCGGAAAGAACTAACCGCCCATGGTATTTGTAACACCGGCAACTGTCTCACAGGGGTTCCCTTATAGCTGCCCAGCGGAAAAATACTACATTTTTGAGGATTCACCGCTATCCCAGACAGCCCGGCATACCTCTCCATCACCTCCAGGATGTACTGGAGATTTTCTTCCTGGTACCTCAAGTACAGCAACAAATCATCGGCATATAAGGAGATCAGGTATCGTTCCCCCCCCCACCTCGATACCTATCGTATCATATTGTTGTCTGAGGTATATTGCTAGGGGCTCCAGAGCTAATATTTAAAGCATTGGGGACCATGCTTGTCTGGTGCCTCTACTAAGTTGCCGCCTCTCGGATATCACTGAACCCGTTCTAACTCTGGCCAGCGGCTCACTATATAGCATCTTTGCCCACCTTATGTAACCAGGCCCCATTCCATACCCCTCCAGGGCCGCCAGCAGCCATGGCCACCTGACCGAATCGAAAGCTTTCACCGCGTCCAAGGACACAATCGCCAATTCGCCTTCAGTCTTACTACCCCATTCGACAACCCGATGGAGTCGCCTATGGTTATGAGTTATATTCCTATTTGGGACATAGCCCATCTGGTCGGGGTGTATTAATGTGCTAATTACTCTCCGCAATCTGTTTGCCAAGACAGCCCTCAATATCTTGCTGTCTTGGTTCAACATCGATAGAGGTCTGTAAGAGCCACAGCTATGCCCAGGTTTGTTAGGTTTGGGAAGCGGTATTATGATCGCTTCCCTGAGTGATTCCGGCAACTGTCCCACCTCAAGCGCTTTATTGAGCATTTCTAACATTGGGGGGAGCACTTCCTCTCTATATACTTTATAAAATTCACTCGGGAAGCCGTCCGCCCCCGGGGTCTTACTAGTAGGCAGCTGCCTCACCACTTCTTCTAACTCCTCTAGGGTGATCGGTGCATCTAGCTCCTCTCTTTCCTCCACACTTATCACAGGCAGTCCTATGTCTTTTAGTGTTTCCGTTATCTCCCCATGGCTGCTTTCCTCCTCATCCCTGTATAGCAACTTATAATAATCCGAAAACTCCTTGTTAACTCCTTCTTGGGTGTCAACCACACTACCATCTTCTCTAGTTATCGTTCTAATCGTGGGTCTGGGAGTTTTCGCTTGTATAGCCATGCTAAGAGCCGTCCTGTTTTATCCCCTTCCGCGTGCTGTCTCTCTATATACTTCCTGTAGTTGAGGTTGCAGAGCCTTTCCCAGTGTTCCGCACATTTCTGCTGCAGCTTAAGAGCCAGCTCCATGTCTTCGCTCCCACCCTTTAATGCCCTTTCTAGTTCCCCTTCTGTTCTTTGTAGGTCAGCCAGGACCCCGCCCTGCAGGCCTTTTGATTTTGCTATGGCAACCCCTCGCATCACTACCTTGAAGGCTTCCCATAATGTACTTGCCGAATCAACACTACCCGTATTCATCTCGAAGTAATTAATAATCTCCTCCCTTATGTCCTCTCTGAAAATCGGGTCCTTGAGCGCCTCTGCTCGGAGGCGCCATGTCGGAATCCATGCTCTCGGGGGGCGGTATTGCCACCCGAGAACCAGTGGCGAGTGATCCGATAGGACCCTTCCCTTGTATTCTACCTTAGTAATCTCTGTTATTACATCCGACGTAGCAAAGACATAGTCCAGCCTTGTATGTAGCTGCTGCGGGGCAGAATAGTGCGAATATTGCCTTTCTTGGGGGTATTTCGTTCTCCACACATCCGCCAGACAAAAGTCGTCTAGCAGTGTCTGCAATGGTTTAGGCGCTGGGGCGGGTCTATCAATCTTCCCATCTGATCTATCTACCTTGGGGTTCAGTACGCAGTTAAAATCCCCACCCAAAATCATCGCACTACCCATACACATACTAAGGTTGGTGCACAGAGTTCTGAAATATGCCGCCGCGTTCTGGTTGGGGGCATATGTATTTACCATGCTTATCTCCTTATTCTCCACCAATCCCCTCACTATGACCATCCTCCCATCCGTCTCCGCCACTTCCTGTAATAGTTGAAATGGGACGTGCAGCGCCACCCAGACAAGTACTCCTCTAGCATAAGCAGAGTATGCCGAGCCCACCACAACCCCTTTCCATTTCTTTGCAACCAACTCCATCTTTTCTCGTGTCAAATGTGTCTCCTGCAGTAGTGAAATATCTATCTTTTGCCTCCGCAGGTACATCATAACCTTATTTCTGATGGTTGTTAATCTGCTTAGAATCACATGCTGTGCATAGGTCTGACATCCAGTGGTCACTGCGGAGTATTGCATTTTGTTTTTCGTAGTCGAAAAGGGGACGTCGACAAGACGTGTCTGTAACACTATCCCTATAGTGACGTGCGTTGTACCCACAATCCCTCACGTGTCGAGGTCCCTCAGATTGTTTTTTTCCGCCCAGCTACTGGTCGCCTTTATGCGGAGCTCCTCGAGAGACATTGCCAAATAGTTTCTTCGACCTTTGGTCGTTTGTTATTGATATCAATAACGTAGATCCCTCCCTCGACGCAGAGCCGTTTCTCCGCCGAGCAAGATCTTCGACGGCAGGACGAGCGGAGGGGATCCTTCGGCGCTGCCGAACACGTGGCCTTGCCTCGCCGGCCATAGACAGTAGGGAGAGTGGGGTTTTGTGGTCTTTCTTTCTTTTCTTTAAGAATGCCTTTCTCTTTCCCCTCCCTCTCCTTCGAGGTCGTAGTCACACTTATTACCCTCAGCTATGGAGAGGACGCCATTTAGGTTTTGCCCGCTTTGCAAGGGTAAATATACCTGGAAGGATAAGCACAAACGGTGCAACCGTTGCTTACCCCTCGATCACCAGGAGGACGGCTGTGCGGCCTGTAAATTACTAAAGCCCAAAACTCTAAAAGACCGCAGGGTCAAAATGTGGGCGGCCTATGCCATGTCTAGGCCTGACTCCTCGCCTGCTGCCGCCGCCGCCGAGTGTGACGAGGACAGTGACTACACGGCCCCCGTAACGGAGGCTGTAGACCTCTCAAAGGAGCGTTCACGCTCCTCGTCGTCCGTCCCCGGCCCCGACAAGCCCGGCTCACGCCCAGCTTATGGGGATGAACACCCCGGCGACAAGGACGCACACAGAAAAACAACAAAGCACATACCCCCCGGCACACATTCGTCAAAGACGAAGGCAGCCATAGCGCCAACGGGGACGCCGGGCCCACCGGTGTCTTCCGCCGACCGTAAGGGTCGTCAGCCCTCCCCGCCACCGCTTCCGCGACAGGCGACTGGGCACTCTAAAAATAAGGGCGCTAACACCAAAATTCCCGGCGACGCGCATCGCAAGACCGCTCACGTTGCCAACAAGGACTCGACGACCAAGGACTCGACGAGCAAGGACTCGACGGGCAAAGTCTCGACGAGCAAGGACTCGACGAGCAAAGGCTCGACTTTACATAGCGCGACGGCGACCGATCCCTCGGAAGAGAGAATGATCGCCGAAAGCCTCGCGCGCATAGCATCTAAGGACGACCAAAGACGTACGGCGAGTGAAACGCCGAAAACCGCGCACAAGGCCAAAGATACGCCGAAGGCGCCGGAAAACAGATCAGGCCAGTTCCCGACGCCGACAGAAGGCCCTAGCCAGCAAGAAGGCTACTCAGAAGGCAAAGGCTCTCTTTCTTCGACGTTATGGGACAGAACCAGACAATTACAGGAGGAAGAAACCCCCTTTTCTTTCCCAGACCGTCCCGGCCAACCTCAGTGGACCTTTGAAAGGTTCCAGACCTGTATGGACAAACTAGATAGGTTCATGTCCATCCCAGAAGACAGGGCACCCAAGAGACCAAGGGAGGCACCCCTGGAGAGTCCAAGGGCTAAATACCAGAAGTTTTATAACCCCATACAGGAAGACATAAACTCTTACAATCCCACTGAGGAAGACACCTTCTTTCAAGAGGAAAATGAGTTCACCTATGTTGAGGACCAACAAGAAGAGGAAGGTTTTCATGAAGAGGAACGTTTTCACGAGGAAACTAACCTATGTGAGGAAAGATTCCAGAAAGACACAGGCGAGGGCGACCCAAATCCCTGGCAGTCACCGGCTAGGTCAACTGACACAGGCAGTAGCAGTATAGTCATCAGGTCTACTGAAACTATACCAGTCAGGAACCCTTCGCCTGTCGATGATCAACCCACCTTCAATGCACTGCTGAAAAAGGCAGCAGCACATTTCGAAATCGAAACTGGGGAGGTCACTCCAGACACCGATTTTGTGGAGAGGATTATCAAAGAAAAACCCCCCACTAGCCAGGTTATACCCATCCTCGCCTCAGTTAAGAGACGTATTACACCTTCTCTTTCCACTCCTGCATTGGTGAGAGGGGTCAATCCGAGGATTGAGAAACTGTTCTCTCCCTCTAAATCAGACACATTATATATTAAGGGTCACTCAATCCCGGACTCCCTGGTCGTGACCAACACCAGGAAAAGGGCAGGAGTCCCACTATCTACTAGCGAGGAACCCCCAGATAAAGAGGGGAAGAAGCTGTATGCCCTAGCCAAGAGAATCACCACCTCTGCAGCATTCTCTACCAGAATCGCCTATAATAATACCCTATTGGCAAGCTATGCCGATGCTCAATGGGCTAAAATCAGACAGGACATCGAAGAAGCTCCCGAACCCCTAAGGACTCGTTTACTGGCTACAGTTAACGAGGGCTCGCTGGTCAATCAAAGCATCGTCAAGAATACCCTCGATGCAGCAGAGACGGCTGGCCGCACTTTGGTACAAGGGATTTTACTGAAGCGTCACGTCTGGCTTCGTAATTCCGGATTTAAGGCGGAAACACAAGCGTCCCTTATTAATAAACCCATAGAGGAGTCCAACCTCTTTGGGAGAGCAGTGGATGACGCGCTGGAGAACGCGAAGAAAGAATTTGATACAATAAAGACCTTAGACCAAATTTCAAAACCCCCTAACAGGCGGGGATTTGGTAATAAGCGCTTTTTTCGTGGACAACGCCAGCAACAAAACCAACAACAACAGTACTCTGCCAGCAACTACCAGAGTAATAGCGGCCAGTACAATCAGAGGGGTCAACGTCGTGGCAAGGGAAGAGGCCGGGGTTCCACCCCCAGAGGCTCCCAAGCCAACAACACCACCAAGTGACGCGAAGATTCGCGTCCCCTCCCATGCAACGCCGGTCGGGGGCCGGTTAACATCCTTTCTTCCAGCATGGGAGGGAATAACATCAGACCGCTGGGTACTTTCCACCGTAGCCCGCGGCTACTGTATAGAGTTCAACAGTTCCCCAACATACAGACCCCCGAGGGGACGCCGCATGACACCAGAACACCTCGCCATCCTTCTCCAAGAAGTGGACCAACTGCTGGAAAAAGGAGCCATAGAGGTCGTGCCTCTATCCCAGGTAATGGAAGGTATTTATTCAGTGTACTTCGTTGTACCCAAAAAGGATCTAACCATGCGCCCTGTATTAGATCTGCGCCCAGCTAACAAGTTTGTCAAACCCCAAAAGTTTTGTATGGTGACCTTACAGGAAGTGATCCCACTGCTATCACAGGGAGATTACATGACAACACTGGACAGGAAAGATGCATACTTTCATATTTTAATGTTGCCAGCGCACAGAAAATACCTCAGGTTCATGATAGAGGGCAAACACTACCAGTTCAGAGTGCTACCCTTCGGCATAGCATCTGCACCAAGGGTATTCACGAAAGTACTGGCAGTGGCAGCGGCCCACCTGCGCAGGTTATCCATCCCAGTATACCCTTACCTCGACGACTGGCTCATAACAGGGGATTTCTACGAGACATGCTTCTCAAACACCCAAAAGTCTGTAGACCTTTTGTTCCAACTGGGCTTCTCCATCAACGAGAAGAAGTCCAGCTTAGACCCCAGCCAAGTCAAACAATTCCTAGGGGCTCTAATTCGAACAAAGGACGGCCTCGTCTTCCCCTCCAACGAGAGGGTCCAAAACATGCTGTTTCAGATCCCCCAATATGTGGCAGGTCGAGAGGTGACGGTGCGCAAAGCGATGCGATTGCTAGGAATGATGGCGTCGTGTATTTATTTGGTACCTCATGCGCATGTGCCCAATGCAAGAGTGGCTCAACAGCCAGTGGTGTCAGGCCAGCGGACAATGGGACGATCTAGTGGTGGTCTCGCAAGCCTTGGTTCTCTCGCTACGGTGGTGGACAAGGGAAAACCTGATAATAGGGAAACCCTTTGCCACACCCGCGGTGGAGGCCACTCTAACCACGGACGCATCCCTCACAGGATGGGGGGCTACCTATCCCATCAGACTGCTCACGGAGTGTGGACTCCGAACGTAGCATCCAAGCAAATAAACCTACTGGAGCTACTGGCGGTGTTCAAAGCACTAAAAGCCTTCCAGAAACACCTACAAGGGAAGGGAGTGATGGTCCTTACAGACAGCACCACAGCCATGTACTACATCAACAAGCAGGGGGGCACCCACTCTCCAGGACTGTCCAAGCTGTCCCAGAATATATGGAAGTGGGCTCTCAAACACAACATGTTCCTACTGTCACAACACGTACCAGGGGAACTCAATCTGCTAGCAGACAAACTCAGCAGAGACTTCCCCCTGCCCGAAGAGTACGAATGGCAATTGCACGAAGACATCGTCTTAGACGTCTTCACGCAATGGGGATTCCCGGAAATAGACCTGTTCGCAACTCTGGAGAACTCACAATGCCAAAGTTACGCCTCCAGGTACGCCCAGAACCAGTCCAAGGGGAATGGTCTGTCGATTCAATGGTCAGGGAAATTTGTTTACGCCTTTCCCCCGACTCCCCTTCTCAACAAAGTGGTGCACAAGATGCACCAGGAGCAGGTTGCCATGATACTAGTGGCCCCAATGTGGGCCCGGCAGTCATGGTTCGCTCACTTGATGGAGATGTCCCTATCTCCCCCAGTAAAACTTCCCTGCCCGTACAACATGCTGTCACAGGACAAGGGCAGGACACTGCATCCATGCCCTCAGACCATGAACTTAGCAGCCTGTCTCCTGAGATCATAGAATTTGGACATCTACAACTCCCGCAGAGATGTATGGACATCCTCAGGGAAGCCAGAAAACCTAATACTCGCCACTGCTATTCTAGCAAGTGGAAAAGATTTGTCATCTGGTGTAAAGGTAAGAGCATCAACCCGGTTGACTGCTCTCTCACACACATTGTTCTGTACTTGACCCATTTACTGGATTCAGGTCTAGTGTTCAATTCCATTAAAGTCCACCTGGCGGCACTTTCTGCATACACCACTTCCCAACTTAAATTGTCGTGGTGGAAGATACCAGTTATCAAGGCCTTCATGGAGGGGGTAAAGAGAATACACCCTCCGATAGCTAACCCAGCTCCTGTATGGGACTTAAATGTGGTACTTTCTAGACTCATGGGCCCTCCTTTTGAACCCATGCACAAGGCAACTCTTAAAGACCTCACTCTTAAGACTACTTTCCTAATAGCTATCACCTCCATTAGGAGAGTAAGTGAACTACAGGCTCTTTCTGTTCTAGACCCCTTCGTAACAGTTCACAAGGATAAGGTGGTTCTACGCACACACCCAAGGTTTGCACCAAAATTCATCTCGAAATTCCATGTAAACCAGTCAATAGAACTACCAACGTTCTTTCAAAACCCTTCCAGCTTGGGAGAAAAAAGTCTGCATACACTTGATGTACGCAGAGCTGTCATGTTCTACATGGAAAGAACCAGACCACTGAGAAAGACTAATCAGTTCTTTGTCTCGGTGGCACCAGGAAGAGAAGGAGATGCAGTCTCAAAGTCCACTATATCTAGATGGATTGTTCAATGCATCACTCTCTGTTACACTCTTGCTAAGAGAGAACTACCCTTCAAGCCAAGAGCACATTCTACTCGAGGCACTGGGGCTTCCATAGCGTTCATTGCAAATGTTCCCCTTGAGTCTATCCGCAAAGCGGCTACCTGGAGTTCTGTGCACACCTTTACAAAACACTACTGTCTAGATGCACACTCTAGATCTGACTCCCAGGTGGGACAGGCAGTGTTAAGACATCTTTTCTCTACTGTTCCTTCTCATAACCCACCGCCAACTCCGGGTACTGCTCGCTAGTCTATGCACAGCATGTGATTCTAAGCAGATTAACAAACATCAGAAGACAATGCATTACTTACCGTAAAAGCATTTCTGATGGTTGTATCTGCTTAGATTCACATGCGCCCACCCTTCCTCCCCGCTCGGATGGAAGGAACATAGACACCTTTCTACATCTCTCTCTCTTTTCTGTACTCACTCACGTATAGAAGGCTCCCTCAGGGCAGAAAAAATACAAATAGAGGGACCTCGATGCGTGAGGGATTGTGGGTACAACGCACGTCACTATAGGGATAGTGTTACAGACACGCCTTGTCGACGTCCCCTTTTCGACTACGAAAAACAAAATGCAATACTCCGCAGTGACCACTGGATGTCGGACCTATGCACAGCATGTGAATCTAAGCAGATACAACCATCAGAAATGCTTTTACGGTAAGTAATGCATTGTCTCCTTTTCAGATAACTGTTAAGTCCCTTGACATTCCACGTAATTATTTTAAGATCCCCCATGGCTCATTAAGGTTCCTCTCCCCTACCTCAAACAGATCCCTCCCGCCCGCGCAATACAGATTCAACCATCCAACTGTTTTGTTTAGGCTCATGTTCAAACTTAAACTCCCCAAAACTATATACACACCAAACTCTCTCCCCTCCCTCCCGCCCCCCTCCCAGCCGTTGCCCAACAACACCCTCCCCAACTGTTGCCCAGCTCCATCCCTGGATCTCAGGCACCCCTACATCTAGCCCTTCCAGCGCAATCCTATGCTCAGGGCTCAGTAGGGTGAAGTCACCCTAGTGGCCACTTAACTACTAATACTCAGGGATGGGTTGCTACCGTCCCTTTGCTCCTATTTCCCATTTTATTACGCTTCGTGTTAGTACTATGCAGCTCCTACATGCATTTCCCCACTATATTCCAGTCCATCCTGGGCACATGGCCTGAAGGCTACACAGTGTCTATCCGGTCTCACTTTGTCTACCATGACAGGGCCACCCTCCCACTTACCCCCTCAATGTCCATGACACAGGTTCCTCAGTTGTCATGCTCCTGACAATCTCGGTCCGCCTCTTGTTCCTGGCAGCCCTGCAGGTCCAGCCATGACACCACCTCCTCCGGAGTGTCAAAGAAAAGCGCTCTGCTCTTGTGCAGCACCTTCAGTTTCGCCGGGTACAGAAGCATATACTTGATGCCAGCCGTACGCAGCCTCCTTTTGACGGCCACGTAGCTATACCTCTGCCTCTGCACCAGCATCGTGTAATCCGGGTATGCCGTGATGTTGGTGGATGCCCTCTCTATTGTTCCGCCCTTACGAAAATATTCCAGGATCTTCTCTCTGTCTCTATAATTCAAGATCCTCGCAATTACCGGTCTTGGCGGGGTCCCAGGTCGTGGTTTCCTCACCAGGGCACGATGCGCTCGCTCCACAGTGAACCCTTGTGAGAGCTTGTCTGCTCCTATCTCCTGGAGGATCATGTTCTCCACATAGTTTGTGGGGTTCTGGCCTTCCTCTCCCTCTGGCAGGCCGACCACCCGTATGTTATTTCTTCTCGCCCTTCCTTCCGCTTCCTCCACACGATTTTCGAGATTGGCAACCTGTTGTTTCAACACGTAGACCTCTTTTGCGTTATTTGCGCTGACATCTGTATTGATCTTCACCGCGCTTTCCAGACCACTCGTTCTTTCTGCCAACGCCCTAACGTCTTGTCGTAGCAGGGTGAGTTCAGTTCCCACAGCATCAATTTTGTTCTCTAGGGCTGTCTGCAGGTCCGCCATTGCTGAGCCCCATTTGGTGCTCAATTCCGTTATGACCGCCAGGATCTGATGCTTGTCTCCTTCTGGGGCTTCTTCTGCGGGAGTCGCGACCATACTTTGTGTCGCTTTTGTAGGGGTCCTCTGCGCTTTTGCAAAGACCTCCATTGTCGGTTGTTTGGTCTTAGCTTTGAGTCCTTTCACTGACATTGCGCTACCCTTCTTGCGTGTCTGGTTCCCACTATGCGGTGTTGTTATGACGCTCCCAGATCCTCCAATTGTCGGGGTTGTTATCTCTGCAACTTGCTTTGTGCTATGGCGCGTGAAATTGCTTATCAAGTGGATTGTATCCTCCCACGTTTATACTCCACATACAATTTTGCTAGCACACGTTTTCATTGTCACCCCTTTTTGTGATTGGGTTGCCTGGGCACATGCAATGCAAGCAGAGTTGGGTGCACTTTTTGAAGTTATGTTACACACTCTCACTCAGTGGCTATTGGTTCATCTTCTGTAGCCTCACCATGCTTCATCAAGGGGTGCAATAGCGCTTTACTTCACAGGCCGTTTCCAATCTGCTAGGTCGTTTTCCAGTAATTGCGTTTCTCTATGTTCATGCCTGACTGTCCTTGATCACAGTCCCACGTTACGCGCACTGCCCTCCCCCCGGCCTGCTCGTGTGTATGTGAATGCTCACGGGCTAATTTCCAGTCCTTTCATGTAGCAGCAGCCTCTCCGTGTGCAAGTCGGCTGACACGGTGTTCGTGGCAAGGGACGCCCGTCCCGAGCGCTTCCCGGGTTACAATGGATATTCGCTGCTGCAGCAGCTCTTCGTCATGCAGCACCTTCCTGGGCTGCTCAGTCCACTCACATTAGCCTGTTCATGTCACATCTACAGGTCTTACTGTAGCAGGCTGTGTCCAGAGCTCGCCATATGCTAATATGGTTTAGTCTGCGAGCTTGCGCTTTGGGTGCACACGTGCACATTATACTCCAGCCAGCATAATCAGATCACCTCTCAATGATGGAGGCGCTCGCCAGCTACGACGGCTCTCCAGCAGTACACAGGGCTCAAAGTCACTCTATGGCACACATTTCTATTGACACCGGGTGGAGATTATGGGTTTCTGAACGTTCGCCGCCCGGCTGCCTCTGCCGTTCGCCTCCCGTTCAGCCTACTGCACACTCCAGCGGTCTGCGTCGGAGCCTCGCATATACCCGAGGGCTCCAGCCGCTTGTATCCGCCGAGCTGCTTTTCCAGCAGGCGGCTTGGTCGGCGGCCGCACTAGTAACATGTGTGCGCCCACCGCAGTTCGCGCTGCCAGGGGGCACCCAACGTCTGTCCTTCCTCACAGGGGGCCGGGTCCGCCACAAACGTGCCACGGAGTGCGGTCCGCCTTCATCCGCCTTTTGTCTTCCTTGTTTCTACCTGTATTCGCAGGTCGGGCAGGGCACAGCGCTTTCCCGTAGGCATGCCGGCTACACTGGCCACATCTTACCTCCCTCTGCAGCTCACACTGGATGCGCTCAGGCCATCTGCACAAATCTCTTTGTACCTCCAAGCCGCCATTTTGTTGCCGACTGGCCGCATTCGGTCCGTGCAACAAAGTGTCTAAACGAGCGTTTCCATGAGCTGAGTCAGTCGCGGGTGGGAGCATCTTTTTCCAGCCATATTCCCACGTCCATAATGCCGTTTTTCTTGTAGTAGCCTGCAGTATGGAAGCACTAACATCCCAGGATCATCGTCGGATCACGGAGCAAAGCAGAAACCCAGCCTACTCCATGGCTGCCCAAGCCACGCCCCTCCTCCAACTTACTTACGGGAGAAGACTAGGAAGATCCTGCATGGTGAAATTGGTAAAACAAAGCGTTAACCTTGTATCTCTTAAGGATGCATCATCATCAATCAAGGGCAGTACCCCAAGACTCTGAGGTTAGCATTTCTTCTTTAGTTGTCACTATTTTCAAGTTTATAGTCCAAGGATACCATTTCTCCCACCAATTCATCTTAGAATGCCATCAGGTCACTTGCATGAAGGTCCTGTTTCCCTTCCATACCAGTAAATAGCTCGCAGATTTTTCCAAGCCCTTTCTTCATGCCGCTCGTCCAATCTAGCTTCTGTAGCTTTGACAGATTTTGCCACTTTAACCATCTTTTTGATAGAGACCATGATCTCTTGATGACATGTAGTCACCCCACCAGTGTCAGAGATGCACTCCTCTTCTCCTCCTGTACTGTCAACATTCATGGTTTGAATAAATCCCCCCCCCATCGACCTTTGCTTTGCCGTCATCCTCAAGCCTTTGATGTATACTGCTCAGCTACTTTGATAAGCTGCGTCACTCATCTTGCATCTTCACCTGCCTTGCAGGAGGACAAGCCATCTAACTCCCTCAGCAGGATAACTCTGTGGGAAAGGTGGCCCGTTTAATCTCCTAGTACCCTTCATGTTTTTCCTGAGCTTCCTCCAAACTCCACAGAAATACATTCTGCTGCTCAGGCACCCACTCAGACTTAGACCATCCCTCCATCTCCACCGGACTTTAGCAAGCTGACATGGCAGGGGGTGCAGCCACCTTCTTTGTGACACTGGTATTGAGGAAGACATGCTGCTCATTTCATAGCATGCTATCCTCACATGAATCCCCTCAATGAAATTGTTCCCACTCCTTTGATGCACCACCACAGTGCTTCTGCTTTGGTGGTAACCTGCCCAGCCGCCAGAGAAGTGTACACATCTGTAGCTCCTAGAAGAGTCACAGATTTTCGAGAGCCAACTTGCAGTGAGCAGACGCTCTCAGAGGTAATTGTTGTTCACTCACACAATACAGGCCCTGGGTATAGAGCATCACCTTGTAGGAAGGAGCTATCTCTGGGGTAGCATGAGCTACTACATTGTGCGCTGCAAATCTAAGTTTCACATAAGATGCTAATGTAAACATTTTGTCCATTATGTTTGATCTATTGTGCTTTACTTGTGCTCTAGATGTGTCCCGGCGTGTTTTTGTAAACATTACCAAATGTCCACATTAATGTCACAAAAGGTATGTTTGTATAAAAACGTTGGCCTGAAGATTTAAAAGTAGTTCTTGGTAGCTGTTGTTTTCAATGTAACTAGGTTCTCGTAGGCTCGAAGCAGGAGTTAAATAGCTCCAAGCTTCCAGCAATTTCGAACCCTGGATAATGAACGACACACACATGCCCCTTCTGACCGCCACAAGTTCATGTTGTAGTTCACATTTATTTGGCTCAATGGGTTTATAACGAATGAAAAAATAACGACAGTGTTGTCGATATTTTCATTATTTTATTTAAATGTACCCAACACCCTCCCCAACATATTTTAGGACTGGTGTAATGTTATATACTAACTCCAGTCCTAGAATATTTGGGGAAAGTGTTGGATAGGTTATAAATACTGTATACCATTTATTTGACCTTTTAGGCTTCAGCCTGGCTGTGCCACACTCCAAGCTGTGTGTTGTGGCCTATCCAATAATCATGCATGGACAAGTAGCTTCTTACAAGGCCTTTATTGCCAACTGGTACACAAATGCATATATTACTGCTTACTGTCCTTTAGAACGGTAGGTGCTCGTCTGAGTGAGATGATGCTGGCAGAGCAGATGTAGTGGCTCAGGCTGAGTCCCGGGAATGCTGTGTCCTACTTTGTGCTCCCCGCGCTCTGAATGCCGTTTCGTGGGAAGTTGGTGGCTCTCGCCAGCTCGAGTAGTCTTGCGAGAGGTCAGGCGCAATTTACCGTGGGTGCACTGCTCCACAGTGTTGCCTACTCTTGATAGACCACACGCTTGGACTTCCCCTTCTTTTCACGTCACACTCCCTGCCGTTTACTGGCACTTATGATCCAAGCAGCTGATAGTGCTGTTCAAATTAGAGGTAAGTCAAGTGAGGGGGCTGGCAGCTGGGGTAGCAATGATACCAGCAGATCCAGCTGGGAGCTGCTGTTATGATATGATATGGTATTTATAACGTGTCTGTACACAAGTATTTCTTGTTAACCCCACTCCAACTTCTACATGCCCCGAGTAACACTCTGGGGGCGTGCACACTGTTTGCCTGTTTCTGTAAATTAAATATGGACTAAAATGAACTAAAAACCAAACTACTATAGCTTTGCACAGTGAAAACAACCCTGGCTAATAGTGAACCTTTATTTATTTTTTATTTTTTTATTTACTTGTTTATAATCAAAAACATTTGATTTTTACAAGATGTTGATACGCAAAGCAGAGAAAAGCACGTTTTGTAAAAAATAGATATCATGGATGCAGATAAAAAAGATAAAGATAGAACTAAAAGTGGATAACAAGAAACAGAGGAATAATTGGAACCAGAAAACTAGGCACTTCACTGCAGAAACTTTGTGTCTCAACATAAAAGAAAGTCACTGTTCTTTAAATTGCACTTAACTAGTTTGTAGGTTCTGGTTTAGACTCAATGCTGCTTCTAAAATCTTTACTGTCGCTGTCGACCACTTAGTTCTGTCTCCAGCAATCAGACGACACCACCATGTGTTTTCCTCTCGGAGTGGTACGTCATACATCAAAGGGAGCAGATAGGCTTCCCGCAAAAATAAGGTTCTAGTGCAAGTCATAAGTAAGTGTCTCAGAGTTTCCACTTTTCCTGGGTCCAGACAGAATCTGCAAGTACGAGCATCCGTTTTCGTACGAATTGCTATGATTTCCTGCGTTGGTAATTGATTGAATCTTATTTTCATAAAAGTTTTCTGCATTTTTTTGTTGGGGAATTTTATGCAGTAGCTCATAGGTTGATTGAGTTTATTTGTTGTTGCTGGTAAATGAGCCAGGAGTTTGTTTCCTATTGTTTATTCACCGGTTTGGATCCAATCTGCTTGCGCTATTTTTGTCTTGATTCTGTTGGGGTTCGTGATCAGATCGTCTGCCGAACAGGCCAAATCTGCTAGTTGTTTTGTAAGTTTTTTAACCCAATTATTTAGTGCTCTGCAACGTCCTTGGTTAAGCTCTATCTGGACCAACTTGTAAATTGGAATGGTATCTGGAAGAATAATTTTCCGAAAAAGACACATCTTGCTTTGGTCTACTGATGCTTGTAATGATAGTAAGCCCAGTTCACGTCTAACAGCAGCAATTGCAGAGGATTTAGGCAGCCCTAACACGGCTTTCCATAGGTAGCCTTCCAGTTTGGTCCATATGGTGTTATCAATGTTCAACGCAGCGTCCATGCCGTAGATTATAGACAGAACTACCTTTTGTTTGTAGTATTGGATCACTGGAAGAAGCGAGAATTTACCAAATTTCCGATCTACTAATTTCATTTGGATTGTCAGAGTTTTGGTCTTTGTCCATAGCGCTGAAATGGTCGCACTTTCTGACCTTTTTGAATCTATCATGATTCCCAAGTATTTTATAGTAGACACAGATTCAAGTTTTGTGTTGTTCAAATACCAGTGGTCTTGATGGATCGTTACTGGACGACTTTTCCCCATCGTCAACATTTTTGACTTATGGATGTTTATCTCTAAGTCATTATCGCTGATGTAACTTGCCAGGTTCGTAAGTTGGCGTTGGAGACCTATTTGGGTTTGATCCATCAGGATCAAGTCGTCAGCATATAACAATCTTGAGATTTCAGTATTGCCCAATTTAGGTGGAAAGGCTCTGACCGCTGGTTGTGTATGCTGGAAGTCTCCCATGAAGGCGAAGAATAGGGCCGGAGCGAGCGGGCAGCCCTGTTTAACACCACCCTCTGATGAAAATTGGTCCGATAACATCCCTTGCCGATTTAAGCGTACTCTGAGTTTAGTATCTGTGTGTAATGCGATCACCGGGCATAGGATCTTTTCAAGGCAATTCCACGTTTTTAATTTCGCCCATAGCCTTTGACGGCTGATCTTGTCAAAGGCTTGTGTTAAATCGATAAACCCAATATAGACTGGAGGCGCACCGTTCCTAACATTGTCCTTTACGATATTCAAAATCAGGATGTTTATGCTGGTACTTGCGTTTTTATCAAAGCCTGTTTGAAATTTATCTAGACAGGGCGCCGATCTTGCCCAGTTTTGAAATCTAGTTAATAGAAGGGTGGCAAAGATCTTCCCCATGATGTCAAGAAGGGCAATAGGGCGGTAGTTTTTGGAATTTCTCTATTTCCCTTTTTAAAAATGGGAACTATTACCGCCTCAGTCCAAGTTTTAGGTATTAGCCTAGTGATCGTACATTGCTTAAAGATTTTTGTGATTAGGGCGGCCTATTCCTCTGGATGCTGCTTTAGATCGATGTTGGTTAAGCCATCAGGGCCAGGCGCCCTAGAGGTTTTTAATTTCAGGATAGTTGCCAGAATTTCGTCGCAATCTGCCAGATCTTCCCAAGGTGATGTTGTGCAGCATAGAGATTTGTTTGAGGTTTGCGAGATAGAAGCAAACTGCTGAGAAAAAGTTTATCCACGCCTGTTCTGAGACGGCGTTCAAGAGTTGGTTGTTTGTCACATCGTTTTTGTCTTTGATCAGGGACCAGAATTCTCTTGGATTTTTTGTTGTTAGAGTTTTTAGCATTTGCTCTGAGTCATTCTGGTACATTGCTGCTTTATGGTGTCTCACCCAAGATTTGTAAGATCTTGTGGCCGCTTTAGTGTAGTCCTTTTGTACCTGATTATTGGAGACTTTAGCCAGACGGTTTAATTTACGCATCTGCTTTTTTTTCAAGGCAAGTTCTTTATCATACTCGTGGACCCCTTTTCCATTAGGTCGGTGACATAGACCCTTTTCCTTCCTATACGGCAACAACAAGGGCATGTAATTTGGTCTACTTGTTGCGTCTATCTTTGTTTTACTGAGTACATCAAATTGCTCGTCGATTCCCTTGATATTAGTTGCTGTAAATTGAATTTGCGACGACTTTCGCGCTACCTCCACCTCAAAAGGATATATTTGCTTTGGAGTTGATTCGGTCTCGAGAGTCATTATCAGAGGATTATGGTCGCTGAATTTTGTTCTGTATACCTCAAAATAGTCAACAAAGGGGAGGAACGGATAAGAGACGTAAATAAGATCCAGTGTTGCTGATGTTACGGCACGTTCCCAAGTTGGAATTCGGGGTAAATGGCCTCTAGCTGGTGCAACATTATAAAATTTTCTCGAGTCCATAAAATCGATCCAAAGCACACCTCTGAGAGCCGAGGGGCAGAGATTTGGTGCTGCAGCAGTTTGATCAACTCTTGCGTTAAGGTCGCCACAGATTATGATGTAGTCAGTTTTCTCTTCAAGAAGAAATGTATCTATGGTTTCCGCGATGGTATCAAGAAATTCCGGTTACTTGTTCTTTGCGGGTTCCAATAGACATTGATGATTCCGAGGTTGGATTTCGTATTGCTTCTTGATATAGATTCTATAAGGAACCACTCAACTAGTAGAGCTAACATGCCATATGATTCCGCCACTTTCTTTTTACTAGAAATGCCCGATCCAATTTTAATTGCCGTTAGGAGGCCCGATGATGGTCTTCCAAACAGACCTTTGACTGCAGAAGAGATGTGTATATCGTATCCATCTAGTACTGGTGATTCCATAAGCCACGTCTCCTGGAGGCAGATAATATCAAAGTCACTCAAGTCAAAAGCATCTGGCTTAGTAAGGTGATCGTGACCCCTCGTGTTCCAAGAACACATTATACTCCTGTTCCGTCGTAAACATTCCGATGTTAGAGGTCCCGTAGGCGTCGCTGAATCTTTTAGTTGTTATTCTTGCTGGTTTGGGTTCAGAACCTTTTTTAACCATCTCCAAGGCCCCGACGGTTCACGCTTTTTATTATGGGCCCACTCAGCAGTTTCGTCAGTGGACTCTTGAGTGCTTGTGGATTTTCCCCCGTCTGGGATTTGAACTCCAGTTACCTTCATGTTGAAATTTTCGATGATTTGTGTTGGTGTTCGACGAGTATAATCTCGATCTGAATCTCCCTCTGCTAAGTTCAGGTTTCTCCCTGAAAGCGACTCTTCTACTGCCCACCGGCAGATCTGTAGTGTTTAGGTGGCGTTCCGAAGGGTCCACCGTCGCATTGCTTCGCAGAGGAACAGCCTTTTCCGCACCTTCAGACATCGGGACTATCTCTATCGAGAAGCCTAATTGGATTAAGGCGGCGCTCACATCTTCGCCACCATCCAGGTCCACGAGATTGTTCCCGTGAAGGTAAGTTTTAGCCTTCCCGTCTCTATGGTAAGGCTCCACTAATACAAGATCTGATGTTTTTAAAGATTTCAATGCCGGTTTGCTGGTTAAGATTTTCAGGACCGTCTTTCTGTTCAAGACGAGGACATTTTTCCCTGCTGCGAGTTGTTGCATTTTATAAACTCTGGTAGATGTTACTTTAGAATCGCACTGACACCTTGTCTCCCCTGATATCTTTGTAGTATTTACAGTTTTCGTCTTTTCAGGTATTTTTTCATGTTGCTTTAGCCGCACATCCCTTTTTTTGATCGATGGATCCGCTAGTAGTTTTTCACTCTCTTTACACATTGTAGTTTTTGTTTTATTTGTGTTTGAAGGCAGGGATTTACTCACGATTTGTGGTTCTTCTCCGTCATTTACGTTTAACTCCAAGTTCGTTTCCTCTTCGTTTAGATGGACCGTCAGGTGAAGAAGTGACAAATTCCCCGTTGAGCCTTGCTAATTTAGTTTGGAATTGTCAAGTTCGATTATAGTTTGTTCCATTTCTGAGTTACTGCCAACTGGGGCTTGAGGTGGCGCGTGGGTAGTTGCAATCTTTTCCTGAGTCGAAGCAATTGCTTTTGGAGTTTTAAACATTGCTGGCGTTTTTAGATGTTCATTGCTTTTCTTCCCGTTTTGAAGCGTAGCGTTTGTGTTTGGCTTCTAACGGCTTGATTTGCCTTTGCACCTTGTGTTTGTGGATCCTTTGTGTTTAAGGACAGAAGATGTTCTAACTGGGGGTTTTGCCTGTTTTCCCCAAGATTTCTTGCAGTCATTAGTATGGTAATTAAAGATTCAAGCCGGGTAAGCTTTGAGTCCCATTGTTTCTCTTTCTCCACGTTTTGTTGGTTTTGGGCAGTGATGAAACCTTCCAAAAATGTTACTTTTGTATTCAGGGCCAAAGCAAGAGTTAAAGAATCCTTCATTGAATCGTTAATTGAGTCATACAATTTTACAAAGGGTGCCAGCCCCACTGTTATGGCGGACATGATTGTGAGTAAGTCTGGCTTTTTTGTTGGCGTTTCTTTGGGAAGGTGGCCCACCATGTCACTTGGTCTTCTATTTCTGACTGGTGTTGAGGTGTCTTTTAGAAAGTCATTGTATGAAGACTGTCTTCCAGGTGGAGGGTCAGGTAGAAATATCTTTTGTCCATGCATAACCAGCACAGGTGGAACGATTCTAGGAAGGGACTTATTCCCCAAATCCGATTGGGCTGGTATTGGTGACAAAGTCTTTCTTTGGTTATTTACTTTCATTGGTGGGGAAATAGTTGATGGTATTAGAAAATGTTCCTCCTGTCCGGCTCTCTCCGAATGATGTGGGGGGACGTCTTCATCGAGAAGATTTATTGTCTCTGTTTGTGCTCTCGTTCGACAATGGTTGATCCTGTTTCCTTGCACCTCCCTGTCACCTCGGCTGCTGAATAGTGGGGTGGTGGGGTTGCCACACTGGGCCTCAACTGCACTATGAGTGGAATCCGCTATTCTTTCTCTTTGTTGCGCCACTGGAGGTAATTCCAACGGAACATCGAGCATTTCTGCATCGGAAAGTTCGGTGTCTGTTTGTGGTATCCTCTTTGTTTATTAAAAGGGGAGTGCACAATGCAAATCTGTGTAATGCCTAGGATTTTTTAGGACACTCAATCATGTGCATAACAAATATGTCGTCACATTTCCTCTTAATCTACAGTTGGCACATTATTGCCATGATCGAAGTGAAAGGTAAAGTAGTACAATACACGTAAAGGGTACTGTTTTGGAATGCTAAAGAGTATCGTGACTCTTTTTTTGTAGCAGGACAGTGGAAACAATATTTGTAACGAAAATATATAATGATAGGAAAAGTATGAACCTGTACAAACTTCATTTCTTTCACTGAAGTCCTGCGTTCTACCTGTTGCAGGAAATGCACAGCAGCTGCGTCTATTGCAGAACTCACTAACTTTCCAAAGGCTCAGGAGATTTGCTAAGAAACGATTCCATGCTTATAATGGGTTTTGCAGACGCGCAGCAGATTTAGCAAACTATATTGACGAAATGAACTTTGTAGAATTTCATGTCTGTGTTTCAGATTGTTGAGATTTCAATGGTATCATTCGTTGTTGTAGCTGGGGGGTAGGCAATAATTACTGTAAACCTGTAGGAGACCGTAGTTAACGTATTTGAGTGACGTTTGCTGTACTGCTTTGGGTGATATTCTTTTCAGCAGTTCCCACATTAATAAAGCATGCATGGCAATGAGAACGGGGACAACCGGTCCCACTGGATTCAGTGTTTACTAGCATCTACCGTTTTCCATGATTGCTGTTGCCCAAGCTCCTGGCCTGAAATCCCAGGGTTTGCTGACAAAAAGCCTTGCCCAATTATAGCCTGGAACACTATGGCGTGGCGGATGAAACTCACAATATTGTGTGTTATGCAGTACAGTAGTTCATTTAAAAGGCTTCAAATATGGATAAAAGGTATGACAATCATCAAGACTCAGAACATGTTATTGTGTATTATGTAATACAAATGATAGATGCTAATATTTGTTTCCACAAATAATCCGTGGCCATAGTAATACCTTTCACACCTGAAAAAGTGATTTTGTAAAGCACACTAATTTTGGTGGTCACATGGCAAATGGTTATAAAGAAATAATTGAGGGGCAGGAGAGTGAGGATTAGAGAAGCAGAGAAAGAGGTAGGGGCAAAACTGCAGTGTTGATGAGCCCAGGCCATAAGAACACAAGTCCTTTGTGCCGTTATTATTCTATGTGGTTTGTGTAGATGGCCCTTGGGTGTATTTTTTATCTGGAGGAGAACGCCCCAGAGTCACTGATCTCGAGGTTGGGAGAGGTGGCATGTGAAAGGGGTAAAGATTTTGTGGTTCGTGCAGTGAGCTCTGAAAAGCTCCACAACGTTTAATGTGGTGGAGGCGGTGCTAGGGAGTCTGTGTATGAAGTGGAAAGTTGCTAATTGATTGAAAAGTGAGTCATTAATTGGTGTTAGGTATAGGTAGTTCGGAAAACTCTTCTGGAGTCCTGTTGTTGGAGTTCAAGGCTATGCTGAACCAGGGCAGTTCCAATCTGCCATTGGGTTGAAAGGCAGTGGCACACAAGTGTTGTTTTCCATTGGGACAGGGTTCCTTCTGTCTTAGCTTCTATTTTATGGTGATTTTAGTATGCAGTTGATGTCCCATATCCTATGAAGGGAATTTGAGGGGACTGAACCAGCTGCGTCACGTCTCAGGGTATTTTTGATTTAAGAGAAAAAGTTTGTTAGTGCCCACACCTGATTGCGCCAAACTTCTTATGTAGCAAATTAAATTCACAAAAGTCAAATTGCTTGATATGAATAATCTTTGGTTTATTTGGTATGGTTTCTGCCCTTTTTTGGATGACACGTGTTTCGGCGTTTAACTAGCACCTTTTTCAAATCCGGGCCTTGCTTATCTAGGTTGAAGTCCCCCTTCCGGGAAATTTTTTTTTTAATTTGAATTACGTAACTGTAGTCCTAGGGTTTGATCCCTCCTGCAAATTATCTCTATCACGCCTCACGCGTCGTGGGTCCCGTCTTTGCAGGAGGGATCAAACCTTAGGACTACAGTTACGTAATTCGAATTAAAAAAATATTTCCCGGCTCGAATGGGAATGGGGATGGGTTCCCTGAATGGGGAAATACCGGGTCCTCCAAGGTTGGAATAACCCGGTAAGTCCCCATTCAGGGAACCCGGACCCGGTATGCGGTATGGGGGTAGCCATGGCGCTAATAGCACCATGGCTACCTCCATACTCGTAATGAGGCCCATAGTTCACTAATTTCTTGCAGAATATGTCCCACTGCCATGCAGGATGAGGTTGTATGTTTCCATGTAGTGCATAAAAAAGAGTCGGATAAAAGTACACATTGAGCAACAGACAGACAGACTGGGGAGGACGGGAAGGGACAGATAGACTTCTCGACAGATAGACAAATACAAATAGAGGGGTAGAGAGTAAAAGAGTAATATTACAGGGACATGTCAAGCTCATTCTGAGCATGATGACCTGAGTGAGCTGTGCAAAGGAGGAGAGAGATAGAGGATTTTCACACGGATAACTCTGTAATAAACTGTCCAATATGGTATATTTTAAAGGCAACGTTTTAAAGGAATCTTGAATCTAACCCAATAGATTTTTATTTTGAAGAAATTGCTTTATAAAAGAATTAAATACATCATAATATAAAACACAACAAAACACTCTTATTGATGTTATAAGTAGCAAAACCTTCATTTAAAACCTAGCCTGAGTCGCATTTGACAAGTCCTGCATAACAATGCTAACACACTATAAAATCAAAACATTTAACTAATAATAAATACAGTCCTTCTTATGGCACCAATGTGAAGGGAAGAATATGCATATCTAAAAGTATGTAAAATGGGTTTTAACAAAATTAAAAATAGTCGTTTGCTAATTCCAATCTGGGATTAGCAAGTAGCCCTTCATAGCATAGCACGGTTGCCGAACTGCAAAACAGCTGTTGTGGAGCACCTATCACGCAAATCAAGAAGGAAGAGCAAAGCCACTCGGACTTGAGTAAAGCTCATATTTCTAAGAACGGGAAAAAAACGTTGTTTCCTAAAATATATATAAACTGGGCAAAAGAAAAGGAAATGGGCAAACATTCCTCTTCCAGACAATCACAGAAGCAGCTACCATCGAATTTGCTACCTCTCCACTTGAAAGCAACACTTAGCAAACGAATCCAAATTAGGTCCATATCCAGGAAGCCACCTTAACGGGAGGTAATATTGTACCGAAGATTTTGCTCTGGTATTGACGTTAACAGAGAGAAACTTCAGAGCTAAACCTTTTTATCTGTGATTTTGTAATATAATTAGGGTTCTGATACAAAAGTGAATAGCCCAGAGCAGTCAACCCCTTTTAAACATACAAATAGCCATTTACTAATTCCTCTACTATCTGAGCTGACTAAGTCTAGGATTAAAAATTGGATTTAAACAAGGAAGGGTTTACACCACAGATGAACCCAGAGTAAGAGCGGACGGAGATTTCCAATGTCCGAAAAATTATGCAAATCACAGTCTGAATGCATTATCACGGCACACTGGGGAAAGACAAGCAGGGCCTGTAAAAATGTATTTACTTTGCTTGAAATGTTTCAGGCAAAATCAGCCTAATTGCCTACCATATCTTAGTCTAGGATATTTTGGTCAATTGAATTTTGATGTGTGTCAACCGTTTTAAAATAACGCAAAGTGTCATGCCTAAATAGGATTGCATTTTTACTCATTGTAATTTCCCTCCCAGAACCCAAATAGGATGGAGCTGCTGACAAGATTTCCTAATAAGCATAGCCTTTGACTCTGCAACATTTAACTGCAAGTCTTGCGCTGCCATAAACTCAACATACCAATGTAACCTGGACTTGCATTGTGTCTTATGCTTGCGCCAGCAAATTCATATGTCTGCGCAAGCTAGTGGGCACATTTTTGTGATGATTTTATTTGACATAAAGGATAGGGACTTGCATACAGAATAAAAGGAAGCGGTGCTAACACACACTCCTAACTGAGCAGTTAGGAAAGCATAGGACAATTCACCTAAACGTCTGTAGCAGACTATCACAATCAGGCCATGTGCTTTTCAAATAGAATTGCCAATAACAGGCCTGGCATCCCCATAGGTTTAAGCGTAGCCCACAATTTGAATGTTATTGCTGTGTAAAGCAGCAGCTAAATCCATGAACTCAAGAGACACTACAATGTTATAACCTAAAACGCACTTATTAAGAATCAGGTTTAAATTAAATATTTGAGCCATCATCCCCATTCCTTCCTGGAAGCCATATTGAGTATCAGCAGGGATGTCATGAGTCCTAATATATTCCATGACTTCACAATAAATAACATTTCCAAAAAACTTAGCATGGAAATCCAGGAGGGAGATGATTTTTTGGACGACTCTCCTGCTTCCAGTTGGTTTCCATATGGGCTTGATCTAGGCCGGAAGTGCTTACAGAAAACTACTTTAGATAAAGGGGCCGAGTAAGACCTTCCACAACCACCTTTCAAAAGTTTCTGCTATCGTTAGCAAGAACTGCCGGCATGCTTCCCTTTTTTGGGATCAGGTTCTAACGTTACCACACCGGCCAACTACGACTTTGCCAGAGCTGGAGGTCATTCCAGCACCTTACCGGCAAACATTTGCTGGTATTGAAGGCGCCGATAATACTGGCACCTGTAATACTGACAAAAACCCTTATGGAGTCCTGGACTCCATGGAATGGGGATTTACTACCACCACTCGTAATCCGGTGGACATTCCACCGGACCGAGTGCCGGTAAGGGTAATACAGTTTGCAAGTATTCTGGCGCATTTACCACCAGAATACCAGTAAACTTGTAATGAATCCCAAAGTCTACTATTTCCAGATGGATTGTTAGGTGTATAGCACAATGCTGCACTCTGTCAAACAAAGCTCTCCCTTTTACCCCTATAGCACACTCTACACCTAGTGCGGGAGTTAAGCCCATTTTCATTGCTAATGTACCATTACAGGTAATTTGTAAAGCAGCAACATGGAGTTCAGTGCACATGTTCATTCAGCACTATTGTATAGACACTCAAGCCAAAACAGGATCACAAGTGCGACAAGCAGTTTTAAAACAGGTATTCGCAAATGTTGCTTCAGCTTTCCCACTACCTTCACCAGGCACTGCTTGCTAAGGCACAGTGCTATAATTCTAGTAATTCTCATGCACTAACCGCAGAGCAGAAAAGCAAACAATCTGAGGCTGTCGATGTGCGAGGGTACATGGGTACCTGTACAAGTACAGTAGGGTAAGTGTGACAGGATCACCCCTGTCAATACCCCCTTTTTGAATTCAAAAGAAAAAAAAAGATGTCATTCTACGCAACAATCACTAGATGGCGGGCTATGCAAAGCAAATGACTCTAAGCAGATACAATCCACAGAAAGACGATTAGGGGGTATATATATATATATATATATATATATATATATATATATATATATATATATATATATATATATATATATGTATATATATATACAGTGTACAAAGTGCTAATGGAGGGTTGGGTCACAGTCAAGAGTCTATAATTGTATATATTTTTGTTCAATTAAATTAATTTAGGTATATATCCGGTTATGCTCTGTTACATAATTTATATATATTGACATTTTGCTGCCATATATTGTTCTTATTTATCAGTCAAGGTTTACAGCACTATGTACTTTGTTGTGAACAAAGGGATTTCCTTTCTTACTAGTGAGAACGAATAAACACACTTCATTTACACCATGTACTTTAAAATTATCGGCACACTGTCTGTCATGAATCACACCGATAGAACAACCAGTGATTAATGTAGGCTGATACTACTGTGCGTATTGTTTGAACTACACTGATACATTGGGGCTCATGGCTTCTATGCACTATGCACGATAAAAAAACAAAAAAGTGTGAGTGTATTAATGTAGGCCGTAATTGCAATTGCTTGTGTTGTTAGATCCATGTTGCTGTACTTTATATTGGTTAACCTGGTGCATAAGATTATGCACTATATTCTCAAGCAAGGATCAGATATTGTGATGTTTGCTTGTCTTCATGTATGTTTACTGCACCATGCACTTCATAGATAATTTTGTGGCTTTGTGGTTATGGACATTAATCAATTATGCATTGCGTGCATCCAAAATGACAACGCAAAGTTATCTTTTGCAAATACGGCTTAACACCTGGGGCCATAGTCCACATCTGTGTGCCACAGTTGCAATGTGACTAAGGGGTATATGTAGTACTGGTCATCAGGGACTCGCCATACAGGGATACACCAGCAACATGGCGGCTGACACTTTTCTTATTTTGTTTAGTTACAGATTCAGTCGTGTTCTAACTTGAGTGCACGAACATAGGAAAAGGGACTACTCCTCCATGCAAAACAACAAGTCATTTAATTTTCAGAAAGACCCCTTCTTCTATGTACATCATCCAATTTGTCTATGTAAACGCCATTTTACATCTGGGTGAATAGTGTGATCAAGCTACGGGATCGTAACGAAATGCGTCATGCTGGCAGATCTGTTGGTGAAACTTTTGGAATGTATTTTTTAAACTAAATAAAGGTTTATTTTTGGAAGATACCTCAGTATTCTTTCTGGCGGTGTGCTATGAGACAGTGGTGCCTGGGAGAGGAACTCATCATTTTGGTGTTCCTATACATAGCATGTGAATCTCAGCAGATACCAGCATCAGAAATACGATTACGGTGAGTAATGTATATATATATATATATCTCCAAACTCCGTAAGCAAAATCTGACTGTGCACCGCACTCACTGGGGTTTAATTTCTTCACATTTTCAATAAAGTAGTCATCACTCCAGTGTCCTCCAATTCATAGTTTCTGATTGAATCATGAAGCAGGTTGACAGACTGACACGTTTCACCCTCCCGGGGTTCCTCTCAATCATTGAATCTGTGTATATCTTCACAATATATACAAACGTGCCCATATAGTTTTTCCGGCTGCCATCTTGGAACATTTGCTCATATTTTTCCATATCACTGCATTCTATTGCATATGAATACATTAATTATCAGTGCAGTGTATTGCAGTGTGTCCATTCCATCTTTGTCTTATTTTTTGACATATTAAATCTAAACCAAAATGTTTTCTCACCTGAGATGTAAGATGTCTACAATCATCCTTGTGTCAGCACAATTTATTTGTGACTTCACAGCTTAACGCATGATCCTAACTATTGTCATAGAGCGCATTGGGCTGTCATCCAATCTATGCGTGCTTTACTTATGTGTACTTCGTAGAATGCAAAAACACTTAAAGCTCTATCACCACAGCCATCAGATCCAGCACATAATGCGTTTTGGCGGTTGGCTATTTTTTCAACATTTACTTATTACAATGTGCCACTTGATGTTCCTTTTAATACCAGAAAGCCCCCTTAAGTTGCTGGTAGTTTTAAAGGGCACAATACTGCATTAAAGTGCAAGTGCATAATATAAGCTATGTATTGCCTAAGGCTCTCGCTTATATATCACTACCCATAATTAAAATGCCTAGTGCTTTATAACATGAGCAATTGGGTGCCTCAGATTAAAGTGCAAAATGCTTATGTCTTCATTTCCTCATTCACTAAATTCAAGGTTTATTGTGCATTAGTTATTTCATATCCTTTCAATATTCATTTCTTATAACGGCTCCCATAAAAATTCCTTTTAATGCATGACCATACCCTCAGATTACGAATGAACTTGAAGTGCATAGTGCTACATTTAAAAGCAAGTGCAAAATGCATTCCATAAAGTTCACAATGGGTTACCTTACAAGACGTTAATAAATAAAGTTACTCGTGTTGACACACTAAAAAATAAATATAATGCATCATGCTCCAATTGTTAATAACTGAGATATAATATTTCTCATGTCATACGAGAGAAGTGTATCTATCAATATGTTTCTGTTATACATGCCCTATATTTTTCTTATCACACCATGGGTAAAACAGTGTTTTTTTTCCTGCAATTTTATCTCATTATAGATATCCATATTCCTAATGTCTTTTGAGCACTTTTCACTGCTCCTGTATTTAATTTACAACAATGTAACGTGCCCAGATACTTTAGGGTTTGGTGTGCTCTATAAATAAAGAACAAACAAACAAATAAAGTGAATGGGACGAATGTATAGTTCCCCCTGATCTATTCATCATCTATAAGCAGACCAGTATACCAATACTGTGTGAAAGGTAAATACAAAGGTACATACAAATATACATGTTGAAATCACAGAGAAAATATATCTCTAATGGCACAGTCTTTTCGACTTCCAGATTATACTGTTTTCATCTTACTGTACTCCTGTGAACACATACATTTCTTCATCCAGGTTATGTCCCCTGGGTGTCTTTGTGTCAAAGTCCATGATTTATCTAGACTCTTTTTGGTGCAGTCTGAGCTCTTTATTCTCACCTCTCGGGTGAGTCTCAACCTGGTCTATGTTACCTCTACAAAGTTAGTCCCTCAAATGTTTTGTTTAAGGGGGTCAGTGTCCAAAACGGGAGACAAAATTAAAGCACTATACTTAAACAAGACAACTGACTTACCTGCTCAATGTCTAAACAGACCCGGCATGGTGATTTATATTAATATTTTGGTTGTAGCTGTCACCTTGAAACTAGGTGAGCCAAATTCATATCATATACTTTGTCAAGGGAAACAAACTGTCCCATTCATACATAAACACTAACACATTACCATCTTTAAATAAGTCCATATGAATTTATTAATTATTAAGACCAATTTAAACAGTTTTAAAAAGAGAGAGAGTAAATCACTAATACATAATCTTCTCAATCAATTCTTAAAAAACAGTATCATCTGCATGGGGTTGGTTGAATAAATGGACACCACAATATACACTTAAGCAGTTTACAGATATCAGACTTTCTCATTTTCGGCCTTCTTCAGGACAGACAATTTCTTTCCAAATGATGGTCACCTCTTTCAAATCCCCCATAAAGCTCTAGCACATTCTAAAAACAAACATACACACATTTTAAGACAACGGTTCCATTCCCTTGAACAAATATATATATTTCTTTTCACTATTTTTTAAAAAAATGTTAATTTCTTAAATGTATTGAAAACAACTCATTGCACATTTGGCTAAATTCCATTCGCAAACAACCTTATGAAGGAATTTAACATTTTTCTATACATCTATCACCATGCCTTTGCTTACATCCTGGATGGACATGAGCTCAGGGCTAGCTTAATCATAGCCATTGCTGGATATTATTCCAAACACCAGATATTCACAAATCAACTCAGTGTATTCGGATCTCCCCACCTGTATTAGGAACCTGTTTCATAATAAACAAGGGGATCTCATTTACTTAATCTGAATATAGCAACTACAAAAGACTTAAAAACTTTGTTAATTGCCTTTTACTATATTAACTTTTACGTGCACCTCTTTGTATGTACACTTTTATAAGGTTGCAAATGTTTCCCTGAAACACTACACATACCAGCCGGGTCAAATACCGGCACCAAGCATGAAAAACCTACTTAATTCCTGCTTGGTTATAGTCTTAGTGGGCTGCCACAGTCATTGGAACACACTTGTGCAGACACACAAAGAAGGGTTGATCTTCCACATTGCCGTGAGGTCGCGAAGAACCGACAATAAAACTACTCAACAGCCAGAGATCAACTGAAACCAACTAACCACCCCTTCTCGTCCCCACACCCTCACACCTCTCACGTACTACACATGTCCAAAAGTATAGTAAAGCAACCCACCAAAAAACTCACAAACCGCATACCCATCCCTAATCATACTACAAACCCAATGCCTGCAAACAACAAACAACTCAGACCTGGACGCCACCCTTACAGACACAAACCCAGTGCAATAACAAAGCACACCCTGAAACCTCACACGCACAGATGCCAGTTCCTCCTTGTTCTGAACGCATCAACAGATGAGCACACATTCTATCCTATCCCTCGCTCCTTCGCTAACCAACCCTATCCACTTTTCTTACAGAGCCACATGAGCTCCTGGAGACCATGCAAATGGCAGCAGTGCGTGTTATAAATCAACATAACATAACATTTGGTACAATAAAAATGCCTCTTGAAGGACATAAGATAGTAGAGCACAGAAGATACCTGAGATTTGTGGTGGGGATCCAACTGTCAATTCACATCATTGGCATTTAGTCACTCTTCTGATCTGAGCGTGTTTAACAAACTCTTAGCAGGACTGATGACCAGTCTAAAGAGAAAGATGATCCATGTCTTCTGATGTCTGGACTTGGCTGTTGAGGGCATGCTCCTTGACCCTTGTTTCAGACCATCCTCTTGAGTCATGCCAACAGCTTCACAAGTTAGGTTTCTCAATCAACATTAAAATGTTTCAGGTTCTGCCATTTCAACTGCTGCTTTTCAATGGACTAGTGTTGTAAACACAGGAAGGCAAGGCTTTCCTGCTGATGGAGTGAGTAGGCCATATCTGTCAGATGGTCAGTGATTTCACAACACAGATCTGGGTTACGCTATCATTGTTCCTCAGATTCCTAGGCCTCAATGCCTTTCTGACCCCAGATGCGAGACTGAGAATGATGTCCGTCCAGTGGATGATGATGAGCCAGTGTTCTCAGTTTAAAGGTATCGTGAGTCCTGCATCTGTCCGCAAGCGTGACTTTAAATCTTTGGATCTCTTATATCAAAACATCTGAAGGGGCAGTATTTCATCAACCGTGTCCACTGATTGCTTTAGTAAGAACAGCCTCTCTCTATGATTGTGGAGCTTGTGATATATTCTGGTCCAGTGAGTTTCCTTGTTGGGATTGTATATTAGAGCACCCAACCTCCAATACTAATTTACCTCATACTTCTACGTCCGGTCCCCTTTCCTCCATACTTGTGGGACATCTCTCCGTCCTGCAGGACGGGACCGGAGCACTTTGTCAAAAGCATCCACATTTTTTTCAAAAAGTTGTCTCTCCTCTCTTTCCTGCGCGGGGCCCGACACGCGGCCGTAACCCCGCCCACCTTGGCTTCGCCCTGCGCATCGCCCATCAGTCCTTTTCTCCGCTCGATCGGGGCCGGACGCACTTGCATCCTCGGAAGATTTTCTTCCCTTCTTTCCTCTCTGGCTCTCGCTAGCGTTCGTTTACTAGTCTGTCTATGTCTTTCAAATTAGACTTTCCAGATTGTTCATCGAGTCACCGTCGCTTTGCGAGGGTGGATCCCCATCCTCTTTGTTTAAAGTGTTTGGGACCGGAACACCGTTGGGACTCCTGTTTTTACTGTAACTCCCTTTCGGTCCGGGCACTTCAGCGTCGGTTGGAGCGGTGGGAGGAGGTGTTCCGACGAACTCCTCCTTCGCATTTTCAGGCGTTCATTGACGAGAAGAAAAAACGCACAGTAAGTTCTTTACTTTTCAGGGAACCCCGACCGGGGGATACCTTCCCGGGGTCCTCTCGGTCCGGGAGGGGCGTTGATCGCTCTGATACCGGAGTTCGCCCTGAGGTGCCCGTTGGGCCTAATAATTCTACCAGAGTTTTCTCTGAGGGTCTCCGTAAGGGGCCTGTGAACACCGGAGTACGCTCCGAGGCCCCTCCTGTGGGGGCTGTTTGTAGACACAGTTCTACTGAGTCGTGGGGTACCGGAGTTCGCTCTGAGGCCTCTCTGTCGGCTTCCCTCAAAAACAAAACCGGGGTGCGCTCCGAAGCCTTGGCTGGGCTTGTAGTTACCGAATGGATGTTCGAGGCCCGCACAGAAAAGGCTGCTACCGGACCTGGGTCCGAGGTCCCTCGTACAGAGGCTAAAGCTACCAACAGTTCTGAGAGGCCGGTCAAGACTTTGTCGGTGAAAGCGCACCGTCCCCGCTCTTGTGGTGACACCAGATATTTTGAGGGGGCAAAGAAGCAAAGTTCTTCTTTTACCGGCAGTGCCGAGGTCCTTCCTTCGAAGGCTCAGTTGGCGGTTGGTATGTCACAAAAACATTCCAGGCCTCATAGTACCGGCTCAGCCGAGGTTCCTTATGTTAAGGCTAAGATTAAGACCCCTGATCCATCGACGGGGACCCCTGCCTCACTTCCTCACGTGCCGCAGTTCCCCTCAGATGAGGAAAAAATTGCGCCCGTTCCCGCCACGACTACGGCGTCTATTTTAGGTGCTACCCCTACAACTCTGCCATCGGCTTCTGGTGTATGGCTTGGTCTCTTGGGTGAACCTAAGGTCCCTTGAGCGCATCCTTATCGGCCGGTTTATGATTGGAACGCCCGGATGCCTCTTCCGCACAATGTTTCATTGCCCGCGGGGGCGGCTCCTTTGATTTATGTGGATACGTCGGCGGAGGGCCCGGGGTGGCACCCTTCCCCGTTACTTCCCTGGATTTGTCCACCTCATGAGAGGCCTCCTCAGGTCCTGAAACAATCTCCTGAGGCTGCCTTTTTCGGTAAATTTCAAGCACTTATGCGCACCGACCCCATGAGGGAATATTTCAAAGGGCTTTTCAAGGAGATATGTCTACCGGCGCCTCCGGCTCCACCTGTTCCTCAGGTGGTTCCAACGGCGTCTCCCTTGCCCGTGGTGCCCCCCCTGCTCTCCCGCCTTTGCCTCCATTGTCCCCAGTGGACAAGGCAGTCCCTGACACGGCTCAGCAGGATCCTGACCTGTCAGCTGACCCTCAAGGCGATCAGGCCAACGAGGACCTTCCCCCCTCTATCAGAGCCTTTCATGACCGAGTACTGGACATGATGAGTTTCTTAGATGTTCCGGTGCCTGAGGCACCCGCTCCGCAGGAGGGTGTGCTTTCTGGGGCGTTCACCCTGTCTCCCTTGGAGCGTACCGGCCTGTTCATGCAGAAGGACGTTCTGGCCGAGGTCCGAAGCGTCTGGGAAAAGCCACACTTGGGACTTTTTGTCAATAAAAAGATTGACGCGAGGTAAAGAGTGCATTCTTCGGAAGAGGTGGCTCTGTCGTCTTGTCCGCCTCCATCCTCTACGGTGGTGGCTGCGGCCACTTTGCAGTCCAGGCCTGCAGCATCCTCTTCCACGACGGCTACTCAGGTTCTGGGTAAGGAGGACAAGCTCCTCGACTCCCTCGGGAGGAAAATCTTCGCCAACTCGGCCTTGCAGCTTAGGCAGGCCAACGCTGAATTGATATTGGCGGGAGCTAACATGCGGATGTGGAAAGGTCTGTCGGAGTTTGAGGAGCACATCCCGGTCGAGAAGCTGGAGGACTTCAAAGGAGGCCTTTCCGATGCCAGAGTCTTGGCCCAGGATCTCCTGGAGGCTGCGGCTCATCACGTAGACACCTCGGCTCGGGGCCTCATGCTCGGGGTTGATACCTCATGGCAGGCGTGGCTGCATGCCACTAAATTTTCTAAGGAAGTGCAAGACAAGGTGTTGGACCTTCCATTCGATGGTAAGGAGCTTTTTCATTCTTCTACTGATGTAGAGCTCACCAAAACCAAGGATAGCACTCAGACGGCTAAATCATTGTCGGTTCTGGTTAAACCTCCTTTCAAATCCCATAGACCGTTGTTGCAAAGTCGACCCTCCTCTGGGCCACCGATAAACCTGCCAAATGAGGGTTTTCAGCGCTCGCACGAGACCCCGGTGGGAGGACGCATTGCGTCTCATTGGGAGGCGTGGCAGACCATCACAGAAGACAGATGGGTCTTGTCAGTCGCTCGAGCGGGCTTCCGCTTACCTTTACCCCCTACCTCAACCCTCCTTTTCAGCTGTCGGTCTCACCCTCCCTCAAGGCCGAGGTTCAGAAACATCTGGACCTCAGAGCTGTGGAACTTGTTCCCCTGGGGGATCGAGGGGAGGGCTTCTACTCCCGGCTGTTTACGGTGCCCAAACCCAACCAGGCTGGCCTGCGCACCATCCTAGACCTTTCCCAGTTCAATCTTTTCCTACCCCAAGAGAAATTCAAGATGATCACGCCCGGCCAGATTCGCTCCTCTTTGCAGATGGGCGATTGGCTCAGCGTGGTGGATCTTCAGGATGCGTACATGCATATCCTGATTTGGAATCCACAAAGGAGATACCTCCGCTTCTCTTTGGGAGAGGAGCACTTCCAGTTTCGGGTGCTTCCTTTTGGCCTCAGCTCGGCGCTGCGTGTCTTCACGAAGATGATGTTGTTGATTGCGGCCTATCTTCGTCTCCAGGGTATCCATGTGTATCCTTATTTGGATGACTGGCTCTTACGCAGCCCTTGTCCGTTGGCAGCAGCGGGCAACTTCCAGTCTCTCCTTCAGCTCCTGTTCCATCTTGGGCTGTCGGTGAACTGGCGGAAATCCTCCATGACGGTCTCACAGGACCTGATCTTCCTGGGTTTTCGTTGGAACACGATCGACTGCAGAGTGTATCTGACCGGGGACAGAATGGCGGATCTGTTGGCCACGTGTCAGATGTTTGCGCAGTCGGAGAGCATGTCGGCCTGGTGGTTCCAGAGGCTTCTGGGCCTTATGGTCTCATGTGTACTGGCTCTTCCTCTTGCTTGTCTCAAAATGAGACGGACCCAGATGGCTCTTCGGAGCTCATGGCGTCAGGCAGTGGATCGGATTCCATGCGGATAATGATTCCGGATTCCATGAGAGTGGACCTGGATTGGTGGTCATCTCTCAGCAATCTGTCTGGGGGCGCGGGGTTTCAGGACCCCGTCCCCACGGTGACGATCACGACGGACTCCTACCTCCTCGGGTGGGGTGCGACGTTAGATCTTCTTCAGGTCTCGGATCTCTGGTCGCCTCAGGAAAAGCTCCTGTACATAAATCATTTGGAGCTTCGGGCGATCTTCCTAGCGCTCAGGGCGTTCAGACCGCTCATTGTCAACAAGGTGGTCCGCATAAGAACGGACAATGTGGTATCAATGTATTACATAAACAAGCAAGGGGGAACGAAGTCTCCCCCCCTCGTGGACCTGTCCATCCAGATTTGGGAGTGGGCCGTGCTTCATAGTGTCTGACTGCTTGCAGTGCACATCCCGGGACATATGAATGTCACAGCGGATGCCCTCAGCCGGCGGACAGTGGTCAGCTAAGAGTGGGAGTTGAAGGCGGAGGTCCTTTCATGGATTTTCTCGCGTTGGGGCACACCGCAGGTGGACCTCAACGCTACGGCGTAAACAAGAAGCTTCCTCAGCATGCATCCAGAGGGGGGCTGGGAGCCTCCTCTCTCGGGTATGCTCTCGAGATTCCATGGCACAACATGAGAGCTTACGCCTTCCCGCCTCTGCCTCTAGTTCATCGTGCAATTTGGAAGTTGAAGAACTCTGTCAACTGTTCCCTTCTACTGATAGCCCTGTGGTGGCCGGCCAGGTTTTGGTTCTCAGAACTTCAACACCTGTCGGTGTATTCGCGATCAGGTTACCAGTAACTCCCGATCTTCTTCACCAAGGGGAACAACAGATGTGGCACCCCTCCCCGTAATCGCTCAGCTTGGCGGCATGGTGCCTGAGTTCAAGTCTTTAGAGCATCTGAGTTTGTCTGCGGATAGCATGTGCATTATCCAGGCAGCCAGGAAACCCTCGACCAGATCTCAATACAGAAGTAAATGGCTCAGGTTCTGTCTTTGGTGTTTGGAGAAGATGTTGGATCTGAGGGTGGTCGCGATTGACACAGTGCTGTCCTTCGTGTCCTCCCTAGCAGAGTCAGGGATTCATGTTCTGTCATGCAGGACTTATCTCTCAGCGGTTTCCGCTTACCTTTCTACAGACCTTTGTTCTTATTCTCTAACTAACCCAGTGGTGAAGAGGCATTTTGCTGGCTTGACACGCCTCTACCCTTCTGTTCGTAATACGCACCCGCCATGGGACCTAAATGTAGTCCTGACAGCACTGTGTCATAAACCCTTTGAACCAATGGCTACGGTAGACCTCAAGTACTTGTCTTGGAAAGTGTCCTTTCTGGTCGCTGTTACATCAACAAGGAGAGTGAGTGAGCTCCAGGCATTGTCGGTGGAGCATCCTTTCTTGGTCTTTCACAAGGACAAGGTAGTCCTTCGGACAAACCCGGCTTTCCTACCGAAGCTAGTGACCGAATTCCATCCGAATCAGTCGATCTCCCTTGCGGTCTTTTTTCCGAACCCTGCCTCAGAGGCTGAAAGAGTTGTACACTGTCTTGATGTCCGAAGAGCTCTTAAGTTCTACCTGGACAGGACTTCCGAGCTTAGGAGTTCTTCTCAACTTTTTGTGACCTTCGGTAACCCTCAGGGCAAGCCGGCGTCTACGGCAACTATTTACAGGTGGATTGCCGCCTGCATCACAGAGTCTTTCACCGTCCAAAGGCTGAAACCTCCTAAAGGTATCCATGCGCACCTGGTGCGGGGCAAGGCAGCTGCGGTTGCTTTTCAGAAATATGTTCCCTGGGAGTCCATCGCTAGGGCAGCTACTTGGGCCTCCCCATCAGCTTTTTGTAAGCATTACTGTCTCGACATGAGCTCTAGCGCTGACGCTCAGTTTGGTCTGGCTGTGCTGAAGAACCTGTTTCAGTAAGGGGTATTTCCATCCACCCGTAGTTCCTGTAAGGAGTGCTTGGGAATCTCCCACAAGTATGGAGGAAAGGGGACGGGACGTAGGAGTATTACCAGGTTACTCACCGTAGTGACCACCTTACTCCTAGTCCATAGTCCCCTTTCCTCCATACGACCGCCGTCCCCTCAAATAAGGTTCCTCTGTTATTGCCAAGAGGTCTTTGACCTGGCGATAGAAAAGGACTGATGGGCGATGCGCGGGTCGGAGCCAAGGTGGGCGGGGTTACGGCCGCGTGCCGGGCCCCGCGCAGGAAAGAGAGGAAGGACACATTTTTGAAAAAAATGTGGATGCTTTTTACAAAGTGCTCCGGTCCCGTCCCACAGGACGGAGAGATGTCCCACAAGTATGGAGGAAAGGGGACTATGGACTAGGAGTAAGGTGGTCACTACGTGAGTAACCTGGTAATTCCTGTTCATTCCACTTGCAATAAGATGGCTGCAGAGAGTTGGGTCGACCACAATCTTGATCAATTCAGAATGGGCAGAGAGGACGTGGCATCCAGACTTTCTGAATTTGCTCATTTGCCCCATTTGAACATCTCCAACAATGTTGGACAATCTATCTCAAGTGCAGGGCACACAGCGTCTCCTGTATGTGAGCATCACACACTTGAATATCTGGATGTTAAATGGCTGATGTACAAAGATTGGGAACTCTCTGATGAGGTAATGGAGATCATGTGGCCTGCTAGGAGATTAGCCTTTAAATCAATATATGCTTGCTTTGTAAAGAATTCTTTGCTTGGTGCCATGGCACAGGTTCTCCACCGTCGGCATGCCCCGTCACCTCATACTAGAGTTCTTGTTTTTTCTTGCTAAAGAGGATCTTCATATAAGGCAGGTACTGTTAATATATATTCAGGAGCAATTCCACTCTTTAAGAGAATGCTCTTTCCTCTTTTTGCCTATGGATATGCAGTTTTTAAGAGGCCTAATTAAGTTTTCTGCCTGGTCCATTTGTTGTTAGCACTTAGGATTTTAATTTATTTCTAACCTTCTTAATATTAGCATCATTTGAACAATTACATTCTTGCCCATTACTATTGCTCACTCTAAAGGTGATTTTACTGATTGCTATCACATTTGCAGGGAGATGGAGCTGCAAGCTTTGCCTGTGAAAGTCCCTTTTATATTTTTCATATAGGAAAAGATCACACTGAAGGTACCTCCTTCCGTCCTATGTTGGGGACAGAGTTTCATCGTTCCCAGAAGATAACATTTTCCTGATCCCTCTAAGGTGATGGAATATTTATTTTGTCTGTACCCCAAAAGGGATTTGATCTTTTTTTTTGTCACCAGGGTAAACAACTTCCGCCTGACGGATCATCTTCTTGTCAGCTTTGCTGGTCAACACAAGGGAAAGTGATGCAACAATTTTATTTTGTCTTGCTGTATTGTGGCTTGCACTGGGAGCACTAAAGGTTGGTGGGAAATGGGGGTGCTTACCCTTCTGAGAGCTCATTTCACTTTGGATATGGAAGCTTTTTGCTCTTCCAAAGGGGCAGGGGGTGATATTTTGAACAGTTGCAAGGCTACAACTTTAAACTAATTAAACACATTTCCGAGTTATTGTTAGAATGGATTTCTAAACTCTGACCTGATGGACAGATATTTACAAGGCCACACGTGTTAGTGAAACAGGCGACACTTCTGGGATGATAGCCAGACCAATTCACGGTAGCTTGGATAGCAGTCAAGGTTAGATCTCAGGAGGAGTGAGGGTGATTAGAGGCTGTTGGAACAAACTCCTGGGTATGCCAGAGAGCCACCAGGAGTTCGCAGACACGTGTAAGGCCTAACACCTTCCACAGGATAAACAGAGGACTCAGTCAACGGCAAGTTCAAACTGCGGTTTATTACAAACAAAACCAACCGGGATCAGCACAGGAACAGGAGAAATCCATGCACGTCTCATTCGTTCCCGGCTCGCAGGCCGGTTTTACACTACAGTAGCATCTGAATGACATCACAACCTGGTCCCTTCTCATGAAACCTATTGGCTCTGCTAATTGGATATTGAGCCTCTTACCACCTATAGTGGACACTATACATGTTATTCTACTGGCCCTCGCATGTCAGGTGGCTGGCCTGGTCCATCCCCAAGTCATTATCTATAACAATGGTGCAGTGTGAGGGTCTTACCATTGGTTCTTGCCCGTTGCTACCCACCCCTAGGATACTAAACTGTGGTTGGCTAGAGCTGACATCTCAGGCCTGGGATCTTCAAAGATTCTTAGCTCTCGGTGTACCTCTTTAAGGGAATAAGAGTGATTATGTGTCTGCATTGTAACTTGTGTGCATCACCTGTCTATGAGAGTGCTCTTTGTCTCAGTGAAACACTTGTCTCACATTGTAACATATTTGTTGCAGACCTCAGTCTGGTAGCCTGAGATCGGCTCCCTTTCCCAGCGCTGGTTGCCGTCCATTGTCTTCGTCGGCTTGGTCATGTGCTCAGAGACCATGATTTTGAGCTGTGCAACTCTGAATTATGAGGAATTATTTGTATTTACTACAGCTGGTGCCTTTGTCGTCCAGGGAATGGAATGTCATCCGTATCTTGTGGCCTTGGCAGCGGGTCCTGTCTCACACGTCTTGCTCTTGTCAAGCCTGAATTCAGCTCAGTTCAGTTCTTGCTGAGAGGCATGTGGCCTGCTGTAATTTTCCTAAACCATTATAATACGGTTTCTACAGTGTTTGTGCAATACTCCATTCTCCATAGGTTAAGCACACTTGTTTCTGACAGGTCCCACAAATAATAAAAGCAATGACAGTATGTATATGTGTCTGTCCTCTATCTATAGAACTGTACGCTCACGTTCTTCGTGTATTTGAGTGTGTGTTTGTGTCCCGGAGTGCGGATGGCACGTGTGCTTCATGTCTAATGCTGCTAGATCATGGTGTCTCTAACAATGTCAGCAATCATGGCTTCTTGGTGCTTTAGTCGAGATTGTAAATTGAGGTGCCAGAGTGGACAAGGGGCTCCTCGTCCACTCTGGGGTAAATTTGTACTGCACCTGGTCTGTAGGGCTAGTTGTGGGCGTATGGCTGGCTGAGGGGGTATCTCTCAACATACTTGTCAACCATTGAACCACTGGGAATTGGTCCAAATAGAATGGGTGATTGCAGTGTTTTCTGGCCTTCCTCCATGTCATTAATTTCATAGGAGGGGAGGAGGGGTTAGGCTTCCCCGTCCCTCTTCAAGGCCTTCAATGAGCACACACAGTGAAACATCATTAAGTACCATTAGACAAAAGTAAAACAAAATATACTATTTATTAGGCCCACAAATCAACACAAATGAATAATGAAATGCAACAGCAAAATACCACACAAGCAACACACTTTGTAAAATATATACAATCACTGGAGTCAATGTGATACGTTAGTATCTCAACCAATACCTGTAAGGGTAAAGGGTGAATAACTTTAAAGCATAGACAAACTTCAGAAGTGAAAATCCTAACCTTATAAGTCCAGCCATATGATGAATGGACACTTTTGCTGAATGGTCGATGCGTGCGTAAAAAAGTACTTGGTCATGCGTAAAAGTCACAAAGTACCCTTTTAGGAAGCTGGAAAAGTTAGGGACAAAATTCTGAAGGGTGAAAACAGGTTCCAAGAGTCAGGAGGAGATCTGCTGCGATGAACAAAACTATTCCCAACTTTCAGAGGACTTTAGGACGTAGAGGCTACCCATGCTAAAGAGAGGACCACCAGGGATCCCCTATGCATAAAAAGCATATGAATGAACAAGGGGCCATCGGTAAGCTACTTCAGTACTCACCGCCCTTAGCTCGGTTTTGGTCCAAACTTGGCAGGTCTGGAAGGGGTTGTCTAAGGTTTGATTTCCCACCCTTGGTTCAGCTTCAAAGTGCGCAGGCACTGCGGGTGCAGATGCTGGTCCGGTATGGAGCAGCAGCTGTAATTCTTATTTCGGGTGATGAAGAAAGAAAGCACTGATGCAGCTGGTCTCAAGAAACAAGAAGGAACGAGGGAAAACCACCTTCAGTGACTGTCACTGTAGCACAGTGACGCAGGGGCACCCAACTCTTGCGATTTGACACAGCCTTCTCTCTCTCTGCCCAAAGCAACTGGGATGACGAATTTAGGTGGAAGTGTGCTTAGCAGTGCAAGTTAGGATTCCCCAAGGTTTCAAAGCACAACTCGACACAGCAACGCTCCAGAATGGTAACCAATGTTTGAGCTGGACAGTGCACTGGGTGGCCCAGGGACACCTCTGAACAAGCTCTTTTGCAGGGCAACCAGGAGGCGTCGAGAGTGATTATTCCCACAACTCCAGAGAGTCAAAGAACCTTTGCACGTCTTCTGAGATTGAGCGCAAAGCAGGGCTCTACTGGGAGAACAGTGGGCCCAGGGTGCCAACCTTCTTCTGTGGGTTTCAGGATAGTCATATGTTCTGCTTGGCTCTTCCAGATACTTGGCTCCATCTACAGGATTCATTTGGACCTGTTGCTGATTGGCTGGTTGGCATTTAGCACCCCCCACCCCCATATCTAAACGTCTGACGAGAGCTTGCACCTGGTCAGTCAATGAGAAGTTCTGCCCCACTCATGCACACAGCAGTGGTCCAATCAGGGACCTCTGGGGTCCTCATGCTCTCATGCACACCAGACATCCTGGCACCAGTAGTGTAGTTTGGGACCAGATTGTCCCAGCCCACTTCCTGGGTACCCACACACGTGACCTGCAGGAGCCTGCGAAAGAAGCGACTTAAGCAGGCAACTGCATGCCCAAATAAGGAAGTCCCTGGTCAAAAAGACCAGGGGGAAGGCCAAAGGACAAATTGGCTGAAGGAACAGACAAAAGACCTGTGGCATGGCCATGATGGACACTAGCCACAGTTATGATCCTAAAGCGGTAAGTGCGTTAGGGCTCATTAAAAAGTTGTAAAAATACAAAGAGAAGCTTCTGCTGCCACTAGTCCGTTCCTAAGCACATTGTTCTGCTGCCACCAGTCTGTTCCTAGGCACATTGTACAATCACCACAAAATCTGTAGAGGATGGCTAGGGCCAGAAAACACAAGGATCCCAATGCATGGTACACCACAAAAAGAATGAGGTGGAGGTGAATAGAGTTTTTGCACTTATTGAAAAATGGATGCTGAATAATTTTCTAGCTCTTAATCGCAGTAAGACCGAGCTGCTGATAGTCGGCAGTTCCAAGGCGATTGGCAAGTTAAGTCAAGATTATAGCTCCTTCAAATTGGGGGAGGACATTATTACTCCTTTATCTAAGACAAAAATTTGAGGAGTGATGTTAGACTCGACATTAAGCATGAAAGCCCATGTTTCATCAGTGGTGGCAGGGGTAGTCTATTTTATCAGACTTTTGGCTCATCTGAGGCCCATGATTTCGCAGGAAAGTGCGGAGACCATAGCCAGGGCAATTATAGTTGCCAAATTGGACTATTGTTGCAGCCTCCTGCTGGGCATTAATCAAAGAGAGCTGCATAGACTGCAGGTAGCCCAGAATTGGGCGGTTAGAGTGGTTCTTAGACTTCCAAGGCATGGCCATGTAACGGTGGCCAGACGCTCTCTACACTGGCTACCTATTGAAGTCAGGATTCATTTTAGAGTACTGGTTATTGTTTTCAAATGCCGGCTTCAAGTAATTCCTGAGTATTTACAGCAGTATATAATTTCTAAGAGTAATGTACGTTCTCTGAGATCTGATTTCTCTAATCAAATTATACAGCCAAGATGTAAAACAACGAAGGCGGAAAAGGGAGCATTTGAGGTGAGGGCCCCCTCGCTCTGGAACAACCTTCCTTCAGGTTTCAGGAGTCACTCCTCTCTTCCATCGTTCAAGAAGGAACTGAAGACATATTTATTTGTCTGATCTTGGGAACATAAGGATGTTTCCAAATAGGGGATAGTGGAATAACCTGCTGAGGAGTCTTATGATCTTTCATCTGTAAGCATGCCCTCTTTTGTGTTATATGTCTTTTTGTTTGTCAGCGCCTTTATGCCTAATCGTCAATAGTGCGCTTAACAAATGTAATGTAATGTAATGTAATGTACTATGCGCAATGATAAAATATTACCACAAGTGGCAACCAAGTCGAAAAACTAAGAGGAACAAGGTTTCTCCATACTGACAGCCTGAAGGACATGTCAGTTTCCCTGTAACAATGAGCCAAAGCCCAGTGTAGTGAAGCTGAAGGCTGTGCTCCACTGGCAAAAGTCAGGTCAGGACAGTGTAACAAAAAGCAAAATGTTGGGGTGGGGGGGCATAAATGGAGGGAAAGTTGCATTTAGAGATATCTTTCCTAACATTCCTTATTATCGCTGGAAGAATTCAATGTTAAGGAGAACCTTTCTTATGACATTTTCGTAGTCATTGCTGGTCCCTTGCTCTGTTCTCTCCTGCCTTGTGAATTTTTCTTTGGGTGTCATTGGGTGTCTTTCAAGAGAGGTGGAATCTGTGGGAGAAAGGTATTTATTAAAAGGACAACTTACTGACCTTCAGTAATAATTTCCCTCTGACATATTAGTCTTTTCTTCCACAGAGTCCCCATCACCTTCCTAACCTACCCGTCTGATGAATTGTTCATCATCTGTGGCAATTTCCTTGCATTGATTGTGCAGGGGAAGTAGGCACAGCTGTGATAATTGGGCTTGTGTGCCTCCCTTCATAGGCACACAATGCCATATCACGCTCCAGTTGAGTGAGTATAAAGCTGCATTGCACTAACTTGTGGCTGTTGAAACTATTGCAAAGCAAGTTAGCGCATGTAAAGTTTTTTCAAGGGAATCGGAATATGCAGTAGGAAGGGTATATCTATCAGAAAGAACAACACAGAATGTAAGTAACTTCTTAGCTGAACACATCCACAGAGTCAAGTTAGTTATCTGAAAAGCATTAAACTGCACGTTTCAGAAATACAGCGTTGAATTATATATTTACATGACTGCAAAACTTTAATCTAATTTAGATGCAGAAAGGTGCTAAAAATAGGTCTGTACCATCAATCATTCATTCATTTTATGGGAGGCATTTTTAAAAATCAGAGCCTGCCAGCAATGAAGAGCAGCTTTCAGGTAAATTCCAATTTGGCATAGAATTACATGCAGATGTGTGCAGATCCATTAAAATGTCTAGCACGTCTAACAAATGAGCTCATATTCAGTATGGTGGTACTTCTAAACACATTCCGTGTTTATAACACCTGTTTTTCTGACTATACTTATGAGTTTGGAGGTATTTATCTCAGGCAGTATTTTATGAATGCAATCTGGAGTTAATACTGCCCCATTAGATATTGAAATTCCATCTAAAAATCTGAGGTCTTATAACATAATTTGACCTTTTCCTAAAAGCTTGAGGTACAATGATTTGTTCGCCCCTCACTTCGTGAAACATTTTGTCATTTAAGGGAACGGATCAACTTGTGGGCCAAAAATATACAAAGGCTGTAAAGAAGGGGTGGAGATTTCAGGATCCACATTTAATCTGCTTTACACATGGTGATGCACAATGCACAGAAGGGTTATTGTTCCCCCTTCTGTACATTCCTTCTGTACATTGATTCTTTATAAGTGTAAACCTGACAAACAATGCGCGTGCCCATCCCCCAGAGAGGGGTTGGGATGCATTTTTAAACTGTTCAGAACCCTGCATGGTGTATTTCAGAAATAGCACATACAGCATTTTTTTTTAATATTGCATGTCTAGCATAACGTAACTGGCATGACTTTGTAATGTAGAACTGAATACCTCACATTTGAAATGATTTGTCTATCCCATAGTCATGCGGTAGTTAATGTTTATTGTATTTTCAAAATATTGCATGATGTAATTACCTCACTAGTCATAATGAGTATGGTAGGTAAAACGGGCGGTATGTCAAATGCCACTTCTTTTTACCGGTATTGCCACACTCATAATGAGACCAGGAGTGGTAGAAAAGTTTAAAAAGAAGTTGTAAAATCTCAATATTACAACCCGACTAATCTGCAAAAAAAGTCAGCAACTTAAAGATGTGTTTGGTGCAGGATGTGTTGGCATGGGGCTTGTGGCGTTGATATGAATGTTGCACGGTTCATTTTGGAAGGAAAGGCTCCAAATCCATTCTTCAGCGAAGCTGTGTTTTTGGCATCAATATTGAAATCCATCGCGACAGAAAGCTTGTAAACTTCCTGAGTTGACGGTTACAACAGATAATTCCACTCTGTCAGTTGGAAAGTTATAATCGAAGAATTCATAAAACCCTAAATCTTTTAATTTAAGGAAAAACTGCATTTTCACGGGCGTGACTCTTTTAGTGACAAAACCCTAGAGCGGATGTCCCCCTCATTGAGTCAGATTTGATATGCAACAGTAAAGGCAAAAAAGCAATAATGTGGCATAACACAGCACAACTTTTCAGAACAACTGTGCACACTCTACTAGAAAAAAATGCTATAAAAATATCGGCATATGCAAGTAAAGTGGAGGTCAGGATTTTACGATCTGTTTGGTTCATAACATAATTTAGAATATATAGCTTTAAGACGCATTGGGGTTGTTTATTCATGTGAGGATTGTTCGCATAGACACACCGTAATTAATCTGCTCGAATTAGCTGTTCTAAAATTAAATAATACAATAAAAAATGCATAACACACTTTAAAATATCAGTTGTGCAGTGAAATACATTAAATGATAAATATTAAACTAAAATAAGCCTGATAAACAGATCGTAGATCACTCCCACCCCAATCCCCTACTTACCTGCTTGCTCGCCTCCACTTCCCCTCCAGCATCAGATCCGTCCCTCTAACGTTGGTCGGATCCGACACCACAGGGTCCCTTTTTCTTTTTCTCCCATTTTTTGGGTCCCCCGCTTCCATTGTCAAGGAAGCGGGGGACACCCCTGCACCCCTCAAAGCCCAAAAATGCTGAACACGGGGAGAGGGGGACACTCCCGCAACTCCCACTCCACATGTTCAGTATTTTTTATAATCGATCGAATGGTACTGGCCGAATTCAGTCAAATGTACCATTCGATCGTTTATAAAGGATCAAATTGGGTAAAACCTTTAAAACACACAACAGTTCCCCTTTTCATTAACATCACCACATGCAGAGCAACTTGACCTGAGGATTGTCCCAACAAAATGACCTCAAAGTTGGCAAGAAAAGAAATTACACCTTTGCAACACACACAAAAACACGTACCATCTGTGCTATGCTTTGTTTTGTTATGCAATGCTCTTATGTTTTCTTATGGTATGTTGAGTTATGTTATTAAACTGGTCCTTCTCCCCACTGTGTCCCCATAGCTCCTGATCGTTTAGGGTAGTCTGAGCTACTGTTTAGCTGCTTGTATGATAAACGCCTGTATGACTCCCGATACAGATGGAAATCTCTCAACTCTGCAAATGGCAAACATCATGGAACATGTAACTCTGAGCACAGAACAGAGACATGAATTGGAACCCACTTATAATTTGCTGGCAGCAATGGAGCAACATGATCGATCAGCAGGGGTGGCTCGTCCATAATGGGTGGTGGGGTGCTGACCTGCCAGTACCACTGCCCAAGTTTACGCGAGCCAACCCAGTGAAAACACTGAGTGCAACTCGGCGCTCCTGTGCTGGCTTTAACTATGAAACGGAAACCCTTTGACAGTTTCTGTTCCCCAGCATGCATGTCCAATGGACCAGTAAAGCCAGGGTGGTTTTGCTTCGCCATCGTTTCATGACCTATTGGGGATGCAGGTTGGGAAACTGCACACTTGAATGGGCATAGTGGCACTCCTGCGCCTCCTTGCACATTCCAACGGCCCAGGGAGTTGCGGATGGAGGGCTCCAGCTCCTCTGTGCGTTGCCAGGAACCAGTAAGCATTCTATTCTTCCTGGTTCCTGTTCTTGTGCGTGGGTACAAGAGTGCTTTCAGTGAGGCAGCTTAAGAATCGGAGTCCGGCCAGTGCTGACAAAAGGTTAAAAAAATAAGTATGAATGTTTGTGTTTATGCATAGACGTATGCGTGTGTGAATGAGCGAGTGTATGACATATGGTGGCTGGATGTGTGTATGAATAAGTGAATGCATGCTGTGTGGGTGCACATGTGAATGAGAGAATGCTGTGTGAATATTTGCAAATGTGTGAGTGAATGCTGTGTGAATGTGTGTGTGAATGAGTAAATGAATGCTCTGTGAATGTGAATGCTTTTGTGACAGGTCTGAGACACTGATTATGGTGGGTGGCAGGCGGATTTATTATTTACTAGGGCATGTCATTTTTTAATTGGGATCTCTGATAAAGCAACATGATATGTGGTATTACCTAGAGAGACTGAAATGTATTGGTGCAGCTAGTTTACCTATAATTTCTTACTGTGGCATGGCATTTTTTACTTGGGATCTATGACAAAGCAATTCTGATAAGTGTTATTATGTGGCAAGACTGGCATGTTTTGATGTAGCCAGTATAGCTATAATTTCTTACTGTGGCATTGCATATTTTACTTGGGATCTACAATAAAGCAAACCTGATAAGTGTTATTATGTGGCAAGACTGGGATATTTTGGCACACTTAGTCTAGCTATAATTTCCTACTGTGGCATGCCATTTTTTTACTGGCCATCTATGTTAAAGCAAGCCTGATATGTGTTATTGTGGGGTTGGGGTAGTTTATTTTGGTGCTGCTAATATTCTGTCTGTAATTTTGTACTGTAGCATGGCATTTTTTGCTGGCCACCTATGATAAAGCAACCATGATAAGTTTAATTATGTAGCTAGACTGGAATATTTTGGTGTAGCCAGTGTGGACATGCTTTCTTATTGTGGCATGTTATTTTTAATGGCAAAGCCAAAATGAATATGTTCTTTTTTTTAATAAACTTTATTTACGTTTTCAATTTAAGACAAAGATTGCCCTTTTGTTACATCTTATGTTGCAGTTATTAAATCCCAAATAAACTCTATTGAACATGCTTGAACTCTGTCAAAGAGACTAACATAGCCTTCAAACTGTTCCCCAACTTACCCCCAACCTCGCCCCCCCACTCACCCCCTTGCCGTATTATTGTCCGTACCAAACAGCACCAAGAGCATAACCAAAACCGTTACATGTGTCCTGCCTTCCTCCGTAACTTCTGCTGTCCTTATCTAATATGGATGTTCTTTAGAATGCTAGGTTTAAAGAATTGAGCCTCCCTCTCCCCAACATAGTCTTGAAGTGGGTCCCATATGGCCAAAAACGTTAAATACGTCCCTGATTTTGTTGCACAAATGTTCTCCATCGCCATAACTCCCCACACTTTAACCCACCACCATGGGGCAGTGGGGCCTTCCACTGTCTTCCATCGTTGAGCCACTGTCATCCTTGCTGCAGACAGTAGGTAGGTAATGAGGGCCGCTTTATTCCCTGAGGCTGCATATATTCCATCTGCCACTGCCCCCAACAGGATGATTTCCGGGGACCATGGTAGGTCTGCGCCCGTTATGTCTCTGATAAGGCTCACTATTTCTTTCCAATACACTTTTATCGTAGGACACGACCACCACATGTGAAGCAAATCACCTCTTTCCCCGCACTGACGCCAGCATTCTAGCGGGTATGCAGGGTTCATTTTATGTATTCTACTCGGGGGCAGATACCAACGATAGCATAGTTTGTATGCAGAGTCTTTAATTGCCGTGGATTTTGATAATTTGTGGGCCCTCCTCCAGATCTGACACCATTCTTCCTGTGTAATCACCTCCCCTATGTCCCGCTCCCAGTCCTTCATATATTGGAGGATGTTGTCTATTTGCGCTTTATCAAGTAGCCTGTACAGTCTAGCGATCCCTTTATCATGTGACCCCTCCCACAACGTGAGTTGTATGCCTACTGGGGGTCGTAACCCAGCCCTTTTTACCTCAGGGTGCGTGATCCAGTGACGCAATTGTATATATTTAAATCGATGACGCTCGGTGATGCCAAATCTTTGTTTGCATGTCTCAAAGGATAGTGGGGTATCATCCTGATACATGTCTTGTAGGGACACTGCGTCTGCTCCCCTCCAACCGTCCCAGAACGTTTTATGAAGCCCGGGTGAGAAATCTGGATTAAACGCTATAGGGGACAGCGGGCCCAATCCCTGTTTAACCCCCCTACCCCGGATGGCCCTTTCCCAAGTGTGTAAAGTCGCTTTTGTGGCCTCCAGAAGGATACCTCCCTTTTCTCGAAGGTAGCATGCCCAGCGGGATGTCTGTCGCGGACTGCTCTATTTCCCCCCACCTCGGGAGGGGGTCACCACCCGGCCATTTCAATGCTGGCGTGAGTTGACCTGCCAAAACATACCTCCCTATATCCGGGACTCCCAGCCCCCCCAGAAGCGGTGGGCGCATCATGATCCTTTTTGGGACTCTTGGCTTTTTGCTCCACCGGATAAATTTAAACACGGCACGCTGGAGTTCCCGGATCAGTTTCGGGCTGGATCACCACTGGAGTTGAGCTTACTACGTATAATAGTTTGGGTATCAGGCTCATTTTTATCGCCGCTACCCTAGCAAACCACGATAGTTCCTGAGCATCCGAGCTTTCCAGGTCTTCCTGCAGGCGCTTCCATAAAGGCGTAATGTTTGCTCTGAGCAGGTTCTTTGTGGATATAGTGATACGGATTCCCAGATATTCCAGGGACTGCCTTTCCCACTGTAGGGGATAGCGCTCCTTCAGGAGTGCTATGTCTTCGCTACCTTCCGTTATGTTCAACGCTTTGGATTTGAGGAAATTTATTGTAAACCCTGATATCTTTTCGAACTCCTGCAATTCACTAATAATTCTGGGCAGTGTGTGCATTGGGTCAGCTATGTAAAGCATAATATCATCTGCATATAGGGTGATTTTATTTTGGGTCTCCCCTGTTCGCACCCCTCTAATTCCCGGGTCCTCTCTAATTCTGTGGGCAAACGGCTCTATAGCCATGGCAAATATGAGAGGGGAGAAAGGGCACCCCTGCCTAGTACCTCTCCGAATATCGATTCTTTCTGATGTGCAGTCGTTCACCATTAGATGCGTAGAAGGGTGCTTGTAGTTTGCCAAAACCATCTTGATAAATGTCGGCCCACATCCAAAACCCTCTCGCACTAGTCGTAGGTACTCCCAGTCTATGCTGTCGAATGCGCGCGTTGCGTCAAGTGCAGCAATAGCAAATTTCTGGGTCCCCCTATTCCCCCAGTCTATGATGTCGATTACGCGCCTGACATTATCCTGAGTGTGTCCCCCCCCGTACAAAGCCCGCCTGGTCTGTGTGTATTATCTCGGGCAATACTGACGCCAACTGATTCGCAAGCATTTTAGCATATAATTTCGCGTCCGTATTGAGGAGAGCTATAGGGCAGTAACTAGAGCATTCTACCAGATCTTTCCCGGGCTTTAGGGGTAAAATAGTGACCGAGTGACCCATGTCCTTTGACACCGCTCCCCTATCCCTAATTAGATTGAAAAGGCGAGTAAGGGGGGTTGCTAGCTGCGTCCGGAATGCTTTATAAAACCCATTTCCCAAGCCATCTGGATCCGGTGCCTTTCCCCTAGGTAGCGCGGCTATCGCGTCCCCCACCTCCTGTGTAGTGAAAGGGGCGCCCAATATTTCTTTTTGCTGTTCCGAGATCTGTGGTAGTTTTATGACTGACAAATAGGGCACTTGTTCCACAGGGTTCAGGTTCTTGCTAGACATCAGGTTTTAATGGAAGAGGACCATCGTTTCTAATTTCTCCTCATCTCCCGTTTGCAACTCCCCACTACTATTTCTTAACCGGTAATGTAATTGCTCGCCTTCTGTCTACGTAATTTAGCCGCCAGAAATCTACTCGCTTTCCACCCATCTATATAATATGATTGCTTAGTGTTTAGCAGAATTTGCGCTGTTCTGTCCGCTAAATGGTTTTCTAGTTTAGCCCTGGCCTTTTTAAGGTCCCGCCAGGCTCTGAGCGTCTGACGGGTCTTGTGGAGCTTTTCTGCATTCCTTACCTCTTCTTCCAATTTACGTGTTATGAGGGCTTTCTCCCTATAATATTGTGTTGCTTGTGCTATAAATTTGCCTCTAATAACTGCTTTCCCCGCGTCCCACACCACCCTCCAGTCTACTTCCCCATTGTCATTTTCCAGGAAATAATTTCTTACGACTTCTTCTATGTGGGCCCTGAGCGCTGTATCCCTCAAAATTGTTTCATTTAGCCTCCATTGTGGGCGGGGCCTGTGCACCGGTCTCTGCAATTCTATGGTGGACACCACTGGGGTGTGATCTGAAAAGCATTAGACCCCAATTTCTATTTTCTTGACATGGGGGATCAAGGTGGAGGAAACCATTATACTGGCATACATTTTGGGAAAAGGCATCATGAAAATGCACTGGGAAATCCTACTGTGCACTGTTTGTGACCTGCCGCTATTGGATTCTTTCTTGAGCTGCGCTACAGAACTGATTGCAAATTGTATGGATTTTTACACAATGTTTGACAAAAAGGGTGCTGTATGAAGCACTATTTTGACCCATTACTTCAAAATTTTTCTTAGGCCACACACAAACTCCATTTGGTTGTTTCGGGCTCCCTTGCCAAGCTTGGTCGCTCACGCATATTTGTTGGAAATATTTATGCTCCTCAAATTAACAAATTCACCAGCTGCCACTGTCTATCCGACCAACATGCACAGGAAGGTAGTCACCAGCATTTAAGATGGGTAACAATGCAAGAGAGGGGACCATTTTACAGTCTACAACAGTTGAGCCATGATGCTGCTCAGAAAATGGGAGAATTATTTTATGCATTCAAGGTCTAGTAGTTAGAATCTTAATTCGAAAACAGAAATTTCCATCAAAGAACATAATCAAAATTCAACAATAAAATTAATTAACTACAGTCAAATCTTATAATCTGTGAAAGTAGACTAAAATCATTCATTAAAATATAAAAATTTCTTGCGTAACATAAGAGCTTGCTCAATGTATAAATATGCATTGTGGGCTGTAAGCAAATCCGGGACTGACAATACATACCTGAGTGCTGATTGCCCATGTCTATACTTGGACACTCTTAGTACCGGAATTATGAGATCTTTCCTTAGTTTTATTAAAATGGGACAAACGAACAGGAAGTGTAGCAGGTCATTGTTTTCGCTATCACAGCAAGGGCAACTCCTTCTCTCAGTGCAATTTGTTGATGAGAAAAGTGCCCTTTCCCCAGTAAACAAAACATTTGCTCTGAAAGCCATAATTACTGCGCTTTTTCTCAGAGTGCTAAACCTTTGGACATAGGCTGGTCTTCTGGTTTTGGGGGCAGGATTGCTGTGATAATATTGTACACACTGCTTCTGCAATTCATTTTTGCTCCATATTCTCGCTCTATGAAGAGAGAAGACATTTGTCAATTCTCTCTTGTCAGAGTCACCTGTCCGTGGTTCATTGCTAAATAACTGCCCAAGGCCAAGCTCTTGCAAACATAATTTTATATATTTCAACCAAGGTGAAGAAGCACAGAAATGTGTGGCCATAAGGTCCCTCACCAGGGCTCTGGTTATTGACAATTGTGGTCTCTCTCATAATCGTATCCAGTAAATCAAGGGTTGTACTGCAACAAGGTCTTCCACGTAGGCTAACTCGAGTTCTTTATGCAACAGGTGCATTGGAAATCCTTGTGGCAAGCCCATGATTTTCCTAAGGAACACATTTTCAGTTATTTTTTTTATTTTTTTTTTTGGTAGTGACCCCATGCGGTTGTGCCGTAATGTTATTGATGTTATTGTAAGGTAATAGTAAAGGGTTATTTATAACGCGCTTAATACCCAGAGGTTTCTAAGTGCGGACCCGAAGATCAAACCTGTGTTGCTCCACATTGTATTGCTTCCAAGACGAGTGCGTTGCTCTTGAGCTTACTCCTACGTTCCGTCCCCTTTCCTCCATACTTATGGGACATCTCTCCGTCCTGTGGACGGGACCGGAGCACTTTGTAAAAAGCATCCAAACATCTTTTTCAAAAATGTGTCCTTCCTCTCTTTCTTGCGCGGGACCCGGCACGCAGCTGTAACCACGCCCACCTTGGCTCCGCCCCACGTATTGCCCATCAGTCCTTTTCTCCGCTCGTTCGGGACTGGGCGCACTTGCATCCTCGGAAGATTTTCTTCCCTTTTTCCTCTCTGGCTCTCGCTAGCGATCATGTACTAGTCTGTCTATGTCGTTCAAACTAGACTTTCCAGATTGTTCATCGTGTCACTGTCGCTTCGCGAGGGCGAATCCCCATCCTCTTTGTTTAGAGTGTTTGTGTCTGGATCACCGTTGGGACTCCTGCTTTTACTGCGACTTTCGGTCCAGGCACTTCAACGTCGGTTGGAGCGGTGGGAGGAGGTGTTCCGACAAACTCCTCCTTCGCATTTTCAGGCGTTCATCGACGAAACGAAAAAAACACCCGGTAATTTCTTTACTTTTCAGAGCACCCCGGCCGGGGGATACCTTTCTAGGCTCCTCTCGGGCCGGGAGGAGCGTTGATCGCTCTGTCACCGGGGATCGCCCTGAGGTGCCCGTTGGGCCTAGTAATTGTACCAGAGTTTTCTCCAAGGGTCTCCGTAAGGGGCCTGTGGATACCGGCGCACTCTCCGAGGCCCCTCCTGTGGGGGCTGTTTGTAGACCCAGTTCTACTGAGTCGTGGGATACCGGAGCTCGCTCTGAGGCCTCTCTGTCGGCTTCCCTCAAAAATAAGACCGGGGTGTGCCCTGAGGCCTTGGTGGGGCTTGCTGTCACCGAACAGATGTTCGAGGCCCGTGCGGATAAGGCTGTTACCGGATGTGGGTCCGAGGTCCCTCTTACAGAGGCTAAAGTTACCAACATTTCTGAGAGGCCTGACAAGGCCTTATCGTTGAGGCTGTTTCTCACCGTTCCCACTCTTGCGGCGACACCAGATCTGTTGAGGGGGCAAAGAAGGAAAGTTCTTCTTTTACCGGCAGTGCCGAGGTCCTTCCTGGGAAGTCTAATTTGGCGGTTGGGATGTCGCAGAAACATTCCAGGCCTCATAGTACCGGCTCTGCCGAGGTTCCTTATGTTAAGGCTAAAGTTAAGACCCCTGATCCATCGACGGGGACCCCTGCCTCACTTCCTCACGTGCCGCAGTTCCCCTCAGGCGATGACAAAATGGCATCCGTTCCCGCCATGACCGCGGTGGCCATTTTGGGTGCTAACCCTACAACTATGCCATCTACCTCAGGTATAGGGCTTGGTTCCTTGGGTGAACATAGAGTTCCTTGTGCACATCCTTATCGGCCAATTTACGATTGGAACGCCCGGATGCCCCTTCCGCACAATGTTTCGTTGCCTGTGGGGTCGGCACCTTTGATTTATGTGGATACGTCGGTGGAGGGGCCAGTGTAGCACCCTTCCCCGTTACATCCCTGGAATTGTCCTCCTCATAAGAGGCCTCCTCAGGTTCCAAAGTAGTCCCCGGAGGATGCCTTTTTCGGTAAATTTCAAACGCTCATGCTTACCGACCCCATGGGGGACTATTCAAAGGGCTTTTTAGGGAGATATGTCTGCCCGCGCCTTCGGCTCCACCCGTTCCTCCGGTGGTTCCGCCGGCACCCCCCTTGCCTATGGTGCCTTCCCTGACTCTTCCGCCTTTGCCCCCATTGTCCACTATGGAGAAGGCAGCGCCCGACATGGCTCAGCAGGATCCTGACCTGTCGGGTTTAAGCGCAAGGCGATCAGGACAACAAGGATCTGCCCCGCTCTATTAGAGCTTTTCATGACCGGGTACTGGACATGATGTGCTTCTTAGATGTTCCGGTGCCCGAGGCACCCGCTCCGCGGGAGGGCGTGGTTTCTGGGGTGTTCACCCTGTCTCCTTTGGAGCGTATCGGCCTGTTCTTGCAGAAGGACGTTTTGGCCGAGGTCCGCAGGGTCTGGGAAAAGCCACACTCTGGACTTTTCGTCAATAAGAAAATTGACACGAGATACAGGCTGCATTCTTCGGAAGAGGTGGCCCTGTCATCTTGTCCGCTCCCCTCCTCCACTGTGGTGGCTGCGTCCACTTTGCAGTCCAGGCCTGCAGCATACTCTTCCACGACTGCTACTCAGGTTCTGGGAAAGGAGGACAAGCTCCTTGACTCCCTTGGGAGAAAAATCTTTGCCAACTCGGCCTTGCAGCTCAGGCAGGCCAAAGCCGAACTGGTGTTAGCGGGGGCTAATATGCGGATGTGGAAAGGTCTGTCGGAGTTTGAGGAATTTATCCCGGTCGAGAAGCTGGAAGACTTTAAGGGGGGATTATCCGACGCCAGGGTCATGGCCCAGGATCTCCTGGAGGCTGCGGCCCATCACGTAGACACCTCGGTTCGGGGCCTTATGCTGGGGGCTGATACCTTACGGCAGGCATGGCTGCATGCCACTAAATTCTCGAAAGAAGTGCAGGACAAGGTGCTGGACCTTCCGTTCGATGGTAAGGAGCTCTTTCATTCTACAACAGATGTAGAGCTCACCAAGACGAAGGATAGCACTCAGACAGCTAAATCCTTGTTGGTCCTTGTTAAAACCCCTTTCAAAACCCACAGACCATTGTCGCAAAGCCGACCCTCCTCTGGCTTTAGGGGCTTCCTCGACCGGAAATTGTGCAGAGTGGATACCCCTGCGGGGAATATCCGCCGTAGGCAATAACGGACTCGGTTTTTCTCCCGCTCCACAGCCTCCTCCTCAGGTGGCAACACCACCGAAAAACCTACAAAATGAGGGTTCTCCGCGCTCGCACGAGACCCCGGTGGGAGGACGCATTGCGTCTCATTGGGAGGCGTGGCAGACCATCACCGAAGACAGATGGGTCTTGTCAGTCGCTCAGGCGGGCTTCCGCTTACCCATACCCTCTACCCCACCCTTCAACCCTCCCTTTCAGCTGTCAGGCTCGCCCTCCATCAAAGCCGAGGTTCAGAAACTACTGGACCTCAGAGCTGTGGAACCTGTTCCCCTCGGGGAACGAGGGGAGGACTTCTTCTCCCGGCTGTTTACAGTGCCCAAACCCAACCAGGCTGGCCTGCGCACCATCCTAGACCTTTCCCAGTTCAATCTTTTCCTACCCCAAGAGAAATTCAAGATGATCACGCCCAGCCAGATACGGTCCTCCTTGCAGATGGGCGATTGGCTCAGTGTGGTGGATCTTCAGGATGCGTATAAGCATATTCTGATTTGGAATCCACACAGGAGATATCTCTGTTTCTCTTTGGGAGAGGAGCACTTCCAGTTTCGAGTGCTTCCTTTTGGCCTCAGCTCGGCATCGCGTGTCTTCACAAAGATGATGTCGGTGATTGCAGCCTATCTTCGTCTGCAGGGTATCCATGTGTATCCGTATTTGGACAATTGGCTCTTACGCTGTCCTTGTCCGCTGGGAGCAGCGGCCAATCTTCAGTCTCGCCTTCAGCTCCTGTTCCATCTTGGGCTGTCGGTGAACTGGCAGAAATCTTACATGACGGTCTCGCAGGACTTGATTTTCCTGGCTTTTTGCTGGAACACGATCGACTGCAGAGTCTACCTGACCGGGGACAGGATGGCAGATCTGTTAGCCACGTGTCAGATGTTTGCGCAGTCGGAGAGCATGTCAACCTGGAGGGTTCTGGGCCTCATGGCCTCATGTGTGTTGGCTCTTCCTCTCACTCGTCTCAAGATGAGGCGGACCCAGATGGCTCTTCAGAGTTCTTGGCGTCAGGCTGTGGACCCAGATTCCAAGCTTATAATGATTACGGCTTCCATGAGTGTGCTCCTGGAGTGGTGGTCATCTCTCAGCAACCTGTCGGTGGGTGCGGGTTTTCAGGACCCAGCCCCAACAGTGATGATCACGACGGACTCCTCCCTCCTGGGGTGGGGTGCAACATTAGATCCTCTTCAGGTCTCCGATCTCTGGTCGCCTCAGGACAAGCTCCTCCACATAAACCATTTAGAGCTTCTGGTGATCTTCCTAGCACTCAGGGCTTTCAGACCGATCATAGCCAACAAGGTGGTCTGCATACACACAGACAATGTGGTGTCGATGTATTACATCAACAAGCAAGGGGGAACCAAGTATCCCCCCCTTGTGGACCTGTCCATCCAGATTTGGGAGTGGGCTGTGCTTCATGGTGTTTGGCTGCTTGCAGTGCACATCCCGGGCCAGCTGAATGTCACAGCGGATGGCCTCAGCCGGCGGACAGTGGTCAGCTACGAATGAGAGTTGAAGGCGGAGGTCCTCTCATGGATTTTCTTCCGTTGGTGCACACCGCAGGTGGACCTCTTCGCTACGGCGGCAAACAAGAAGCTTCCTCAGTATGCCTCCATAGGGGGGCTGGGAGCCTCCTCTCTGGGGGATGCTCTTGAGATTCCATGGCACGACATGAGAGCTTACGCCTTCCCGCCTCTGCCTCTGGTCCATCGAGCAATTTTGAAGTTGAAGAACTCGGTGAACTGTTCCCTTCTAATCATAGCCCCGTGGTGGCCGGCCAGGTTTTGGTTCTCGGTACTTCAACACCTGTCGGTGTATCTGCCGATCAGGTTACCAGTGACCCCCGATCCTCTTCACCAGGGGGAACAGCGGATGTGGCACCCTTCCCCACAATCGCTCAGCTTGGCGGCATGGTGCCTGAGTTCAAGTCTTTAGAACATTTTAACCTGTCTGCGGATAACATGCGTATTATCAAGGCAGCCAGCAAACCCTCGACTAGATCCCAATACAGAAGTAAATGGCTCAGGTTCTGTCATTGGTGTTTGGAAAAACAGTTGACCCAAGGGGGGCTACGATTGACACAGTGCTGTCCTTCGTATCCTTCCTAGCAGAGTCGGGTATTCACGTTCTGTCTTGCAGAACTTACCTTTCAGCGGTCTCCGCTTATCTTTCTACCGACTAATGTTCTTACTCACTGAGTAATCCAGTGGTTAAGAGGCATTTTTCAGGCTTGACGTGCCTTTACCCTCCAATTCGTAGTCCGCACCCGCCGTGGGATCTAAATGTTGTCCTGACGGCGTTGTGCCATAAGCCTTTTGAACCAATGGCCACGGGGGACCTCAAGTACCTATCCTGGAAAGTGTCCTTTTTGGTCGCTGTTTCGTCAGCGAGGCGGGTGAGTGAGCTCCAGGCCTTGTCGGTGGAGCCGCCCTTTTTGATCTTTCACAAAGATAAGGTAGTCCTTCGGACGGATCCTGCTTTCCTGCCGAAGGTGCTAACTGAATTCCATCTGAATCAGTCCATCTCCCTGCCAGTCATTTTTCCGAACTCTACCTCAGAGGCAGAAAGGGTTCTGCATTGTCTCGATGTCAGAAGGGCTCTTAAGTTCTATCTAGACAGAACTTCCGAGCTTAGGAGTTCTTCTCAGCTGTTTGTGACTTTTGGTAACCCTCAGGGTAAGCAGGCGTCTAAGGCGACCATTTCTCGGTGGATCACCATCTGCATTACGGAGTCTTTCACCGTCCAAGGGCTGAAACCTCCTAAGGGTATTCACGCACACCTGGTGCGGGACAAGGCAGCCGCGGTTGCTTTTCAGAAATATGTCCCCTGGCAGTCCATCGCTAGGGCAGCTACTTGGGCCTCCCCGTCTGCTTTTTTTAAGCATTATTGTCTTGACATGAGCTCAAGAGCTGATGCTCAGTTTGGTCAGTCTGTGCTGAAGAACATTTTTCAGTAAGGAGTATTTCCATCCACCCGGAGTTCCTGTTAGGAGTGCTTGGGCATCTCCTATAAGTATGGAGGAAAGGGGACGGGCCGTAGGATTATTACCAGGTTACTCACCGTAGTGACCACCTTACCCCTAGTCCATAGTCCCCTTTCCTCCATAAGCCCGCCCGCCGTCCCCTCTAATAAGGTTCCTCTGTTATTGCTAATAGGTCTCTGACCTGGCGATAGAAAAGGACAGATGGGCGATGCGAGTGGAGCCAAGGTGGGCGGGGTTATGGCCGCGTGCCAGGCCCCGCGCAAGAAAGAGAGGAAGGACACATTTTTGAAAACATTTTTGGGATGATCTTTACAAAGTGCTCCGGTCCCGTCCCACAGGACGGAGAGATGTCCCATAATTATGGAGGAAAGGGGACTATGGACTTGGAGTAAGGTGGTCACTACAGTGAGTAACCTGGTAAATCCTCCCGAAACTTGTTAGCAAAGGTACTGATTTTTCCTTATAGATTTGAAGGGTGTGATCCATGGGCAGACCACCCATTTTTCCTCTGAATATCAAGATTGAGCCGTTCATTTGGGATGCCTTTGCAGTTTGTTGCTTTACATGAGCAGGCCAGCCCAAATCACTAGAGATTATCATCGATTTGACCCATTAAAGACTTTTCCCTGCTGCTAATAATGTATTGCCTCGTGTTTTGCTGCTTCCAATGCACATAACCTTTAATTTCCCTGTGTTGATCGCCAGGCCTCTTTCTTCCAAATAGTCATTAAATCCGTATATCAATCTCTGTATATCAATCTCTGGAGGGTGTGTGTTTTGTCCTGGCCATCAGAACCGAATCGTCCGCATACAAGGTGATATTCTTAATACCTGGCAACGCTCCGCATCTGTGGGCTGGAAGATAAGGCAGAATTAACCCAAAAATTCAAGTTCATGCCACACCCATAACGGTCAGAATCATAAACAACCAGGCCAGGCAAAAGTCAGCAAACATTGTGATGCTCACCGAAGTTTACAGCTTTTGTTTTTAGGGAGTTTTATTTTAGCTGCTTTTGTTGTATCCAAGAGTTAACTGCCAGAACATGCCACTTATATTATTTAACTGTCTCCGTTGGTCCTCATCCAGCTGTATCAGGGTCCGGTATCATTTGCATAGGTGTCAAATCGGTGCTTAAAAGAGTCACTCAGGGAAGGAAAGAATGAACATGGAGATTTAATGACTGGTAATAACTAAGATCCGGCAATACACCGTAGGAAGTGTAGTGAAGATGTAGCATAAGCACTCTGTGCTTTACAAATACGTTGAAGTCTCAATAGTTTATCCTGGTCAGGGACTTATCATTGGGCCTCATTACAAGTTTGGCGGTTGCCTTGCCTGTAAAGCCGACAGGCTGCCGCCAAACAGGTGTTTTTTTCTGCCACCCGCGAATGGGCAATTACCGGTCATTACAGCCCCGCTGGACCCGGTAATTACCCATTCGTGGGCGCCGGAAAAAAATGCTCCCCATTCTGAGAATGGGGAGGTCAGATGCACCGGCACCATTCAGAATGCTGCCGGTGCATCCGAGATGCTCCGCTCGCGGGTGCCGGTATCCCCGCCAGGCCAGTCCTGGCGGGCAGGAAGGCACCCGCGAGCAGAACTCGTAGTTTGCCAGTCCGGTAACAACGGTACCGGCAAACTTACCGGTACCGTTGTTACCAGACCAGCAAACTTATGATGAGGCCCATTGCATATGAAAAGCAGCCGATTACCTGCTCTCTGATGAAACTATTTTCTCCTTGGTATAATAACCTGGCTATAGTTAGAAAATCCAAACTTTCACCAAGGAGAAAATAGACTCCCCAGACAGCAGTTAATAGGCTGCTTTTCAGAGACACCATAGGAAGTGGCTGGGATTGCATAACTCGCATTGCAAATCATTGCCAGTCATTGGGCCTGATTCACAAATCGTTTACAACAGGATTGTGCCATTGAAACATGCTTTGTGGATCAGGCTTTTGTTTTGCCTTCAACCTCCAGTATATTGTGACGTAGCCGAGTGTGGTGTTTTTAATGATGAATACTGGATGAAACATGCAGCATGTTTTATTTGACCCAAATGTTGGTGTGCTTTGGTGTCACACACATTTTGAGTCAATCTTATTGAAATTTTAGGGAGTTTATCAAGATGGATTATTTTATTTGGTAGGAATTTAGGCTTCGTCATTTTCAAAGGGACATGTCATTCTTACATTTAGCATTTGTTTCTATAAGATGTTTGGCATTTCATGTTATTTTTAGACCTAGGAATTGCGACCAAAAACATTATGTCATTTACTAACCAGAGCTTTCATGACTGACCACTGACGTTATTTTGTTTCGATAATTTCATAAACGGGGTCACACTTTACCAAATGCAGAGAAAACACACATGCACAGATGCGCACACGCACGCATATTCCGTACCGCCTTCAGGAACATGCAGAAGTCCAAACAATTAAATATGCTCTGTTCTTGAACAATTTTGTAACACTGATGCCTGTCCTGATGTTGCCAATTGCAATGTTTCTTTTTCTGTATCTGCAGTGCATTCACTACATGTGGTGCACTGGGTAAATTCGCTCGACTGTGAAACGGGAAAGGCATTACATTTTGTTGCCATGCATGTTTTTCCATTTAACCACACCAGCGGTGCCACATTTAACTCAGCAAATATTAATCCACTTCCCTTGTAAACGCAGTGGTTTTATGGGTTGGCTGCATGGCGTGTGCGCAGTGGGCTAAACTGATTGGTAACACTGGGTTTTCCTGGGCAGCATTGTGCGATTGACAGGCACAGCCTGGTGGCTGGGACAGATGGAATTCTGCTGTGTCGGCAGGCGATCACAAGTCTAATGCCGCAGTCCTGCTGTTTTTACGAAGGAAAGGGCCCCAGTTTGAAAAGCAACCTCTAACAGAAAATCATCCCCCCTACGCTGGTGGATGTCCAACGATGCTGCCCAGATAATTGCTCTCAAAAGAGACCCATGCAATCTGCCAGGCACATGCTCAAGACAGGAATGACTTAAAATGGGATATCCAGCGCCAGATCTTCAACAATATGTATATATATATATTTACATATTTATATATAGTTTTAAGCATTTACATAGGCGCACCAAGCCCATGGTCATCCAGGTGCTGGTTACAGTCGGAGGGATGAAGACAGTGATAGAAACATAGAAGGAATGCAACAGATTAGAAATCGGAGTATTAGTTAAAAAGTTGTGTTTTGAGTCTTTTTCGGAAGATTTATGATGGTTTGTCACGCAGGTGAATGGGGAGTTCGTTCCAGAGGGTCGAGGCGTGCTCTGGGAAGTTGGACCCCCCACTAGTTTCTGGTTGAAACAGTGTTTGTAGCCCGATCTCAAAGGCCTTGTCGTAGAGTGTCTTTCAAGTTTTTTCACAAGGTAAAATGGGGTGTTGTTGGAGAGACATTGGCCCTCATTACAACACCGGCACTAAACCATGGCGCTATTAGCACCATGGTTAGTGCCGGTGTTGTAACGGGTCCGCCATGGTTCAATGGGGAATTACCACCCCATTCCAAGGTTGGCGGGGTGGTAATTCCCCATTGAACCATGGCCCTTCTGCATTCCCATTTTCGCCCCATAGGGCTCTATGGGAATGGGGAAGGCGCTAAGTGCGGTACCGCAAATTGCGGTACCGTACTTGGCACCAAGGTCCCTTTGCGGGACCCGACCTTAGCGGCTGGTCTTACCTCGTAGTAAGGCGCTAAGTGTTTAACGGTGCCGCAGCCTTTTACGGCGCCGTTAAACACTTAGCGCCAGGGTCGTAATGAGGCCCATTGATGCGTAATTCTATCCTTTATCGGGAGCCAGTGGGCAGATTGTCTGGCATCAGTGATGTGGTCACACTTCCCAAAGTCAAGTGTGGTCGCAGTGCATTGTTCGGAATCGTTTGAAATTGGTTAAGGTTTTTGATGGATATGCCACTGAGCAGAGAGTTGCAGTAGTCAAGTTCTGAGAAGATAAGGGTGCGTGCAAATTCAAGATGGTTTTTGGTAGACAGGAAGGGTCTGCTGGCAGTGATGAGCTTCGTGGCATATCCAGAAGTGGAGGCAATGTGATTGACCTGGCACGTCGTGTTGAGCAAGGAGTTCAAGTAGACACCCAAGGTTTTTACTGCAGTGGCAATGGGATGTTGTAACCATCGATGGTGAAAACTTTGTACACCTGGTGGAGTTTAGCTAGGGCGACAGAGGTCCGATAAGGAGAAGCTCTGTCTACTCATCATTAATGCAGAGGCTGTGCGTGGCCATCCAAGTTTGGATGGTTTCATAGATGGAGTTTATCCTGGGTATGTCCTGTGTGTGGTTACCTGTGAGGAGATGAGGATCTGCATGTTGTCTGAATAGTTGGTGTAATAGATCCCCAGCGAATCCAGCTGGTCAGAGAGGGGTTTTGTGTATATGTTGTTCAGGGGCGTTGCTAGGGGGGGCTAAGGGGGTTATAGCCCCTGATCTTTTGGTTGTAGCCCCTGATAGAATCTCAGGAGCTACAGCCAAAAGAGTAGCTAGCCCCCAGTCCCAACAGTTCCAACATCAGCTTAGCCCCGGGTCTTTTCCAGACCTAGCAACTCCCCTGATGTTGTTAATGGTGTGGGACACGCAGGAACCTTTCAGTACTCCCCAGGATGTTGGGGTATGGTGCACTACGGCTCCACCGGCGAAGACCCGAGAGGTTCTGTCAGCTAGGAACGAGGCAATCCAGTTAGATGCATTTGTGGAGAAGTAGGCTGCGGACGTGAGGTGGTGGTGGAGCGTTTCGTGGTCGACCAAGCCAAATGCAGCAGAAAGGTCCAGAAGTAGGAGAAGAGAGAGGTTGCCTTGTCCATTGACGTCAAGCTGATTCGTGAGATCCAGTAGGGCAGTGCCTTGTTCATGCAAACAATGATTCTAATAACCTCTTTTTCAGGTATTTTCAGCAACTATATTTCTACTTTTAAGGTCAAAGCACGTTACATGGTTGCTTCTCATTGCATGCAGAAGTCCTATTTAAAGGTTGAGCAAAAATCAGGAGTAAGACCGTGGAAATGTCGCCTTCATCCATATGGGTACTAGAGCATTGCCTTTCACACCATCTCTGCAGAGATTATCTGCTGGTACAGTAGCCTGAAGCCCATGACCCCTGTTGTCCTTGAAGACCTCATTGACGGCCAAAGAATTTTCATCCATGACGAAACACTGCTCGTCCACAAAGTCGTCTGGAGCACTGTCAACAGAGGTTCCGTCCACAAAAACTAGTACAGTAAGATCGTCCACGAATTTCCAGTCAATGGGGAAATCACTGTTTACAGAAGAAAGAAAGTCTGCACCGGAGGGTCCACCATCCACGGTCGACGAAGAAAGATCTTCTCTATCCACGGCAGGTAAACAGGACAAAAGCACAGCAATTTCAGGCAGCCTAGGAATGGCCAGAAACCTATAATCAGTCAGGGAAATGATGGAACTCCTAGATATTATCCTCCAGGAAGAGTTTTTAGATACTGAGGAAGGGCTTTTACCGTCCTTACACACACCAAAGGAACAAAGTCTACCTTGGCAACCCATCATGGAGGACACTTCAGATCCCTTTAACCCTGCACTCATGCAATCCATGCAGAGGAACATTGAGGGATTCCGAAGACAGCAGAGAGCGACTCACAGCACCATCAACCTCAATACAAGGAAGTGTTTTACCACCACCAAGAAGAGAGGAAAGGAAACATAGTAGTAGATCGCTGGCAGAGGCAGGCAAAAAGTCACCATGGCATGGCACATCTCCTCATTGGGATTCTCCCTATCGATCATCTCGAGGCAGATCTCTTGCACCTCGAGACAAACCAGCACCTAGACATAGGTCACCACCACTAGGTAAGCCTCAAAACTGAAAATGTTCCCCTGTACCACGGGCAGGCTCCCAGAACAAATCTTTACGAAGAGGAGCATCGCCTAGGCCATAACCACCTCCAAGGCCCTGGGAAACTACTGCCACATCCACAATCTCAGTCTCAGACTGGCAAGAAGATTTGCATGACCCAGACCCTATGGATGACCCATACAGGGACTTTTCCGATCTGGATACACAGGATAATAAGCCAGAGGAAGGGGAACTTCCCAAGGATACTCTGGATCAAGGTACCGATGAATGGGGCACTGAGAAGCAACGAAAATGTGACTCACCAGGGGCTACCACTGACGGATGATGTCATGTCATTCCACACTATAATACCTAAGGCAGCAGAGCTGTTCCAGATTCAAGTTTCCTGCGAGGAAAAGAAGTCTGTGCTCTACGAACATAAGGACAACTTTTCCTATTCTCTACACTACATGGGAAGCAGGAGAGAAAATATTATCTACTCCCTTATCTACCCATGCTCTGGTTTCTTGTCCGGAGAAGAACTATAAGTCTCTGGATACGGCACCCTTTTGCCTACAGGGACACCTGAAGCTGGATTCTGTAATTACGTTTGCAGCGAGTAAAAAACTAACTAACCTGTCATCACCTTTGACAGCGCCTCCTGACAAAGAAGGTTGAAAGCTTGGAACCATGGGGAGGAAAGTATCAGCAGCAGCTTTGCTCACCATAAGAGCTGCTAACGCGCTGGCAATGATGGCAAGGTTCGACAGGGAGCTCTGGGTAAGAATGCCTAAACTGGCAAACATCTGCAACCGGAATTCCCAGAGGAAGCAAAGGCCATTGTGGCAGATGGTGAATCCCCATCCGATCATATGATCAACACAGTGGTAGACGTGGCCGAATGTGGGTTTAGAGAGATGGCCCACAGTACAGTGCTCAGAAGGCAGGCGTGGATGAAGGCAACAAACTTCAAGCCGGAAGTACAAGCCCAGACTCTGGACATGCCTTTTGATGGACAGGTTCTTTTTGGTAAAAAGAAATGGATTATCACCTCAAAGGAATCAAATCTGATACAGACACAACGTGGGCTATAAGCCCGCTCAGAGATAAGGACAAAGGCGGCCGTCCCTTTCATGCCTTTCATGGCTCCACTGCTAAGTTAAATGGGCGTGATTCATGGAATATTTGCCCGGTTCATAGTGCATTTGCACTGCTGAAAAAGTGACTTTGCACTGCCGACACAAACCCTGATTCATGAGACTGTGCAAAGTGTATTTTTGCCGTGCAAAGTCTGGGGAAAGTCATTTTGAACTGCAGAAAAGACTATGCGCTGACTTTGCCCGGACTTTGCACTCCAAAAATACACTTTGCACGGTTCCATGAATCAGGGTTTTCAGTAGTGCAAATTCACTTTGAACCAGGCAAATATTCCATGTATCGGGCCTATAGGGTATAACAGATCCTTCAACACCCACGGATCCTCCTCCAACTCGTACCAAGCGGGTAACGGTTACCAACAGTCAAGTACCAGATACCACAGGCAAAGAGGCAGGTGGCAGTCGGCCAAAGCAAGGGCCCAGTCAAAGAAAAATGAACACAAGATATCCACGTCCCCCACATCGCACCCTGGTAGCAGGGCGAATAGGCCAACACTTACACCATTGGCAAAAAATAACATCCAATAGGTGGGTGTTACAGGTGGTGCAAATAGGACACACAATCGAATTTCAGGGCCGTCTGTTTTCTCTACCCATGCAATATCGGAGGGTCCATCTGCTGAAGCATCTACAAATAGAAATGGACAAGCTTCTGCAAAAGGCGGCCATAGAACTGGTCCCACAAACCCATAGGGGAAAAGGGTTAAATTCTCATCAAAAAGAAAGACGGACAGGAGCGTCCAAAATTAAACTTAAGGGCCTTAAACAAATATATCAGATGTATAAACTTTAAAATTACGTCTCTTCAACAAGTGCTTCCATGGTCAAACAAAAAACGACTTCCTGGTGATCCTAGATCTGGAAGATGCATACTTCCATGTTCCAGTCCCCCCGGCGCTCAGGCGGTATCTCAGGTTCTCCGTGGGACAAGCACATTTTTAGTTTTGCCTGTTTCCTTTCGGCCTCAAATCGGCCCCAGGGTTATTTTGCAAAGTACCTAGCGCCAGTAGCAGCACACCTCAGGTGAGCAGTAGTAGAGGTGTTTCCATATTTAGATGAGTGGCTGATAAATGCAAACTCCCAGATGCTCACAACTGTGGCAGTCGCAAAGACAAGATCAATCCTAGAAACCCTAGGCTTCTACATCAACAAGACCAAGTCCACCCCTGTACCTGCCGACATGGTCTCATGGTTTCTCAACAATGCCTCCACCACGGTACGTTGGTTCATATCCCTCCTGGGCATGATGGCCTCTTCTATGCCTAATTGGACCACCAATGGACACAGGCCTACGGCTTGTGGGAAGATGCCATTCTCCTCACACCATCATTTCGCAGGGTGCTGCAATGGTGGCGCAACCAAAAACATCTAACTCAAGGCATGCTGTTTCAAGCGCCTACCTCAACATTGCTCCTCAGAATGGACGCATCCATCTCAGGTTAGGGAGCACACCTGGGGCAGCTTCAAGCAAAGGGTGCATGGTCGCCAGAAGACTCTTGTCTGCATGATTTAGAACTGAGAGCTTTCCACTGGGTGCTAAAATCACTCCGGCCGGTACTTGAGGGCCACGTAGTCACAGTCCAAATGGACAATTCCACCTCCATGCATTACACCAACCAACAGGGAGGCATAAACTCAACGATTCTCTTGTCGGCAGCACAGCAGCTATGGAGTTGGGCCTTCAAACACATAGTTTAAGTGACAAGCTAAGCAGAGACTATTCATCGTCCCACGAATGAGAGCTAGACAACAGAGAACTAAATTGAATCTTATGCAAATGGGGCCGACCCCAGATCGATTTATTTGCGCCAAACAGCTATGTGAAATACTCTTGCTTTGCCTCTACGTACCTGGAGAAACAGTTCCTCGGGGACGCCTTCTCTCTGAATTGGAAGGGGCGGTTTCTCTACGGGTTTCCTCCGACACCCTTATTAGCACGAGTTTTGCGGAGGATGAAGGAACAACATTGCAAATGATCGTTATAGACCTGGCTTGGACATGTCTGGTTTGGTACCCTACTCTCCTGCAACTGTCTCAAGAGACGCCCATTCACCTCATAGCTAAAAGAACTTGCAGCAGGGGTCATTAACAACTCCAATATCTTTTCTAAAGGCACACACCAGAGGATACCAAGTACAAAAAAGCCGAAATAAAATACGCCAGTAACATGGGAGATGAACAAAACATTTGGGCACACATGAAAAACAATTACATTAAATTGCAGTGGTCCAGCACATGTGCCTGCCAACCAGCAGCCAAATGGGCATCATTGTGGAGTGGAAAAAGCAGAACACAGTAGCAGAAGTTGATGGCTGAGTTCTGGTTTCCGATAAGAAGGGCAAGGATACACCAGGTGATAAAAAAGAGCAGTCCAAGGAACCCAAGAGTGAGACACAGCATTTGTGTTAAGTTCAGGAAACAAGTGCACTCCCTGTATTGATATCTGCCAGAAAACAATATTGGACATACTGACTGAGATACAGGAGGACATCACTTTCACCAGCCGGATGTAAGCCTATTCTTTCTATACCTCACCATTACCATTCATATCTTGGAAGTGGAAGTTCCCAAAGCATTAAATATACACCAATTTGCTGAAGCCATGATCTAGGTTTCAGGCCCATGTATACAAGCCACACCCATGGCTGGGGCAGTGCATCATAAAGGAGCGTTGTCATAGTGTGCATGTGAATCCCAACACAAGAGGTGCCGTAGATGGGACACACATGAACATACACCTCTTTTGTTGCCCTCACACTAATGAAAGATGCCCACCCGGAGTGCCTTGCACTTTGACAGACTCTGTTGAAATCACCAGTCTTGGGCCTTCCATAACTGCTCTGTCCAATAATTGCAGGAAATCAGATGAAAGCCCCTTTCACTCAAAAGTTATGTTACAGTGCACATTTTCTTGGCAAGTCCAGCAAAATGTCAAGGATAAAACCATCACAAATTCAATGAAGTGGTCCCCATTCGTACCTCACTCCAAGCAGTATGTGTGGCTCCCTGAAGGCACCACAACCTTAACTAAAATATAGAAATCTGGAGGACTTTGGGGTTTCCTTTCCCTGTTATGTTTCCCTGCCGTGTCGTTTGCAAAATAGCTGTGTAGCATTGTCCCATACCCCCTGCCTATGTGCAAGTCTCGAGCAACTTGTTACCAATAGGCATCCTACCATAGTCATACTGTACCCAGCTGGAAGAGATATGATATGATGATATGATATGATATGGCATTTATAACGCGCCTATACACAAGTGTTTTAAGGCGTGACGAGCCAAGGGAGGGGGAACAAAGGCAAGACAGACAACGATCTTACTAGGCAAGGTGTCATTCAGATGGCGCAAGTGCATGAGAAGGGGGAAAGGGAAAAGTGCGTGGGGGAAGGGAGAGGGGAAGTGCAGTACATGGGAAAGTAGAATAAATAAGATAAATAACAAGCGGCCAGCTGGTGGCAAGTGCAAGTTAAGCGCAGACATAGGTGCTGGTAGGGGGACTGTAGGCATACAGAAAACAGTCCCCAGGTGCAGGGATTGCCAGGGAGGCAGTGCAAGTGAGCAACTGGCGAGGCCTGGTCCCGAGATCAGAAAGGGTGGCCAGGTATCCAGTGCAGTTTCAGCCAGGAATTCAGCAGGGGAGAGGGGGAGAGAAGCCAGAAGCAAAGAGGAAGGTTTTGAGGTGCTTCCAGAACCGGAGATGGTTTGCCTCAAGTTTCAGGGAGGCAGGAAGGCTGTTCCAGAGGGAGGCGCCTGCCGAAGAGAGCGATCTACCACCAACTCGTTGCTTGGAGAAGCGACTGACCCTGAGGGAGTTGGAGGCGGATGAGCAAAGAGCTCGAGAAGGAAGATATTTAGGAAGAGAGAGTTGAAGGTAATGCGGCCCCAGGCCCCAGAAGGCCTTGTGGACAATGCAGAGGGATTTGAACTTAATCCTCGCAGCCACTGGGAGCCAGTGCAGAGATTTCAGTCGTGGAGAGATACGATCCTTGGGCTTGAGGCCAAGTACAAGTCTCGCAGTCCTGTTCTGGATAAGTTGCAGAGGGCGGAGAGTAGAGGTAGGCAGATTTAGAAAGAGGCTGTTACAATAGTCCAGCCTAGAGAGAACCAGGGCTCTGGAGACACTGAGCTTCTGGGGGAAGGAGAGGAAAGGAAGAATACCTCTGAGGAGGTGCAGCTGGTAGTGTGACTTCTTATATACGTCAGAGATGTGAAGAGAGAAGGAGAGTGTGAAGTCGAAGATGATCCCGAGGTTTTTAGCCTTGCGGGTGGGAGCAGAAAGAGGTCCAAGAGAGGCCGGCCAGAGAGCTGCAGGGAAGGAGGGAGCGGGTGTGCCGATGAGTAGAATCTCAGGCTTATTGGCATTAAGGCAGAGGTCATTGGTGGCACACCACTCCTGGATAGCAGACAGACAGTCAGAGATGAGGGAAGGAGAGGAGGAGGCCGAGGGTAGCCTGAAAATGAGCTGGGTATCATCCACTTCAAGGCTCCTCTGCACAATGTGGCATTGGAAACCTTTATTGTACAACACTGGGTATCCAAATAGCTCTGTCTCCTTTAGGTGTGTAGCTATACATTCATATGTATGCATCTACCAACACTGCATTTTGAGTAAGTGTGGACAGAACTGGGATATTGAAACTGTGCACACACCAGACATATCATAAACTTGCTACGGTATTATGTTAACAAGTTACAGTAACATGTGGTTGTAGCATCATGGGTTGAGTGTGATTGTTGAGGTCCATTAAAGTATAGTATGACTTTGTGCACAGTCATGCTCGATCACAAAACAATCATCGGCAATGCCAACAGTTTGGGATTTTGTTTAGGCATCGATCAGGCACTTGCGAGGCACAACCGTAGTGGTAATAACTGCCCATTGATGGTAACATGTGCAAAATGATATGAGTACCTGGGCATTTAATAGCAGTGCCTGACATATGCCTAATACTTATACACAAGCCAAAACTATTGGCTTTGCCAATGCTTGTTTTGATCAGGACTTCAGTGAAGAACATGCATAGTGCTTATAAATAAAGTGGCCTAAGGCATACCTGGTTAAGACATTTAATTACAGCATTAGCTGGTTTACAATTCCAATTAAGTGATTAACTCTCAGGAGACTGCTTTGAGAAAACACTGGCAGGCACTTTGAGCGCAAAGTTTGATGGTAAGGCTTGATTAAAGCAAGCTCAAAGATTTTCCAGTTTTGGGCGGGAGGGGCTAGAAACTGAGTGGGAATGGTCATGGGGATTAGCATGCCCATGGGCAGTCAATGGGTATGATATGATATGATATGATATGGCATTTATAACGTGCCTATACACAAGTGTTTCAAGGCGCGACGAGGCAAGGGAGGGGGAACAGAGGGAAGTCAGACAGCGATCCTACTAGGCCAAGTGTCATTCAGATCACGCAAGTGCATGGGAAGGGGTAAGGGGTAAGGTGCAGGAGATAGGAGGAGGGAAAAATGGTGCAGTACATGGGATAATAGAATAACAATAAGTAAGTGCAGACATCCGGTGTCAAGTGCTTGTAGTGGGACTGTAGGGATACAGAGACAGTCCTGAGTGCGGGGGTTGCCAGGAAGGCAGTGCAGGTGTGCGACTGGCGGTGGAGGGGACTTGGGCCCGAGATCTGAGGGTGGCCAGGTAACCAGTGCAGTTAAGCCAGGGATTCAGCAGAGGAAAGGAGGAGAAAAAGCAGTAGCAAAGAAAGGTTTTGAGGTGCTTCCGGAACCGGAGATGGTTCTCCTCAAGTTTCAGTGAGGCAGGGAGGCTGTTCCAGAGGGAGGCCCCAGCTGAAGCGAGAGATCTACCACCAAATCGTTGCTTGGAGAAGCGACTGAACCTGAGGGAGTTGGAGGCGGATGAGCGAAGAGCTCGAGAACAGATATTTAGGCAGAGAGAGTTGATGTTATTGAGGCCCCAGAAGGCCTTGTGGACAATGCAGAGTGTTTTGATCTTAATCCTCGCAGCCACTGGGAGCCAGTGCAGAGATTTACGTTCGGGAGAGATAGGATCCCTGGGCTTGAGGCCAAGGACAAGTCTTGCAGTCCTGTTCTGGATAAGTTGCAGAGGGCGGAGAGTAGAGGCAGGCAGATTTAGAAAGAGGATGTTGCAATAGTCCAGCCTAGAGAGTACCAGAGCTCTGGAGACAGTGAGCTTCTGGGGGAAGGAGAGGAAAGGAAAGGGTGGGCAAATAATCAAACAACACCTACAAGCTTTGTGACCCTCATCATATTCCATTTCTTCCTATATGTACTCTAAAGCAATAGTTTTGGCTTATAGGTGTTGCAAGCGACAGCTAATAGCCCAAACTAAAAAGACAGTATAGGCATGCAATGAATAAATATTCTTTGTCACCATCTCTCCCATCAGTTATTCCTCTGTGATGATTGACAGAGCTGCCCCGAATGTTGGTGTCCGGTGTGTCGATGAAGGTGTTCCACCACCTGTGATGACTCCTGGAATTATTGGGGCTTGCATTTGTTTTTGCCTCCCATCAAAGGTAATTCCAGCACATTAGCAGTTGTGCAGTCATATTGCGCTTTCTCCCTCTTGTCATGGGCCACCTTGCTTGAATTGGGTTGTTTCAATGTGTCATGGTGGATTCCTCCCATTCCCAAGCATTGTGCTAATAGCTATTATTATTATGCAACCTAATGGTACTCAATTTATCAACCCCAGAAGAGGTGTTACAACTGCAAATCAACTTATTGATTCGGTATGTTATGTTATCGGTACTTATATAGCGCACCGTCACCAACGGAATTGGTCCCCAGGCGTTAACTGTAAGCGTATCCTAAAAGAAGAAACACGTACACCTTTGTACATGTCAGTATCACAGTCTGTTTCAACTTTAGTTGTTAAAGGTGATTATTCATCTGCAGTGCTGTTCACATTATCATTCCAGACAGAGGCGTTGCTAGGGGAGCGGGGGCTAATCTCAGGGGCTACAGCCAACAGGCTGGCTAGCCTCGAGTCCCGACAGCCCCAACCTTAGCGTAGCCCCGGATATTTTCCAGATCTAGCAACACCCCTGATTCCAGGGATGTGCGACGGCTGTTTCTTACTGTGTGTCAGCTTAGTTTCAAGCCCATAGGCGCTTGAGAATTGAGTGCTGTTGGCTGTTCCTTTTTTGTGACTTGGTACATGTTTTTGTATACTTGCAACTTCATGTGTACCACACTTGATAGGTTGCAAGGGCTCAGCATATTCTCTTTTTATATTGGCTTTGATTTATGAGTTTCAACCAGTGCAGTGTCAAGTGTCCAGACAGCAGGGCCGTCACGAGGGGAGTACAGGGGGTGCAAACTGCCCCGGGCATCGCGGCCCCCCTCTCATAAGGAGAAGGCAGCACAGTCTCCCGTGTACTTTATTCACACGGGGGACTGTGCTGTCTGCACTCTACCCCTGCAATGATTTTGCTCTTTGTTGCGAAGTCGTTTGGCTCCACAGCAAACAGCAAAATAATGGGAGACAGCAGGGCTCAGAAGTGAGTTCTGCTGACTCCCGTTATTCCGCTGACAACATGGACATGCTGAATGACAAGAGAGGACTCCTCTCCTGTCAGTCAGTGTGTTCACGTTACTCAGTGCGAACACGCTGACTGATAGGAGAGGACTCCTCTCCTGTCAGTCAATTTGTTCACGTTTCCCAGCCTGACCACGCTGACTGATGGGAGAGGAGCTCTCTCCTGTCAGGCAGCATGTCTACATGTCGGCTGCTTGGAGGCTTTTGAAGGGTGCATGGAGGTAAGTTAAGTGTTTTTTATTATAAATGAAATGTGTATATATGTGTATTTAAATGAATCAAATCAGTATGTATATGTATGTATGAATGCATGTGTGCATGTTGATGTTTGTGTCAATGCTGTGTTTGGATTTATGTATGCATGCATGGAGTTGTGTAACTGGTGGATGAATGCATGGGTGGAAGTGTTTTATGTGAATGTGTGTTCAGCCTGACCTCTAAATCTAGGCGCCCTGGGAGCCACTTCATTAAGGGGTGCGCAGTGGTGAAAATGGAAAAGAATTGTGGGGGATCCCACACGGGCGTGGGGGGGGGCGGTGCCCAAGGAAGCAGGGTTAAGGGGGCGGAGATGGCAGTTGACCGCTGATCAGAGGAAATGTCAAACATAATAGTTTAAAACGGAAAACGGCCCAATTTCTTTCATGTTGCTTCTTTTCCAAACTATATATCAATTCCACTTTAAACCACCTCCATGGCACTGGTGATGAGTAACTTCACTATGCAGATAATAGTTTTAACCAGTGTTGCTGAGTATATATTCTTTAAAATGAACAATTTGCTTCACATTTTATTTAAAAAACTCCCCCTTGGGTACTTTTCAAACAGGATGATTTCTGTTCGCCGTAAGCAACATTTTCTTTTACTTGAACCCCACCTGGCACAACTCCTGCAGCTCCTGACTGAAAGCAGTTTGGTGGCTGCATCGTGAGTGAACGTTTTACTAGGGTTATTTATTTATGTAATGTGTGTCGGATACCTGTATATTTATTTATTTATGCAATGTTTGTCGGATACAGGTATCTGACAAACTTTGCATGAATAAATAAATAATCCGGGTCCATGTATCCGACAAACATTGCATAAATAAATACATAAACCGGGTCGTGGCTGAGGACTGTAACTTCCTCTAGTGACCTCTTACATGGGGTTACTAGAGGAAGTTACAGTTTGCTCCGGGCATTTTTTTCCCCTTCTGCCCAGCAGAGAGCAGGGATTTGGGGCGGCTGACTCTGGCCGCATCCTGAGATCCGGCTACACATCTGGTGCCGGATCTCGGGTCCGGCGAGTGCCGGCCCAATGACCAGCCCTGGTGGTGGTTCCTGGCATCAGAGGTGCTCCTTGGCTAAAATGTCAGGGGGAGGTGGGGAGATAGGGTGTGGTGTCTAACAATGCAAATATTGGCAGAGGCGCTAACTTCAGAGGTTGTGAGGGAGGAGACAACTTACTTGTGCGTGGGCATCTAACATCTTTTCACATTCGAATGATACTTTTCTGGTGAAGCTTCAATGTTACAAGCAGCTACCTCTGGCCTTCTTTTCTGAAACGTCACACTTAAGGACTGCTGTGAGAATGAGATGTCTCATGTCACCACTTCCCTTCTAATCGCTCCCCTGGCATGCAAGTGCTAACCCCACATCACGATTTCAATTACCTAAAAATGTATGCATATGAATGCAGGTGCTAACAGTAAAATGTTTTATGTTAGTAATTGCAGGGCCTTTGTTAACAGTGAAGCCCAGGCACTGTTTAACATTTGTGTCCTATTCCGTCTGGCCACGGCTCTGTCGGTCAACCCGGCAGGGACTGGATGACAATTTTGAAAGCGGATAGTGAGTGGGCCCAATAAACCCATTGCACTTTCGGTCTCCCCCCTGAGGGATGGCATCTGGGCCTTTCACAGTTGAAATCAGCCCCCAAGTAGCTGCCCCATGTTGGCAGTTTTATGACACAGAAACCTACTGATAATATGCGGCTTTGAACCTCCTTGCTGCATTATTTTGACTTCATTATTGATTTAGGCACTCCACAGGTGCCTTGGACCATTGTTCTAATCAGTAATGGGTGCCCCAAACATTTAAAAGAAATGAGACCCCACCAGCCCTGACACATCATTAGCCAGCCCTGCTCCCATTTCCCTCTGAATTCCCTGAGCCCAGCTAGGAAGCTGAAAATGCTATTTCACCTTCCCTTTGGCCACTAGTTGTACCTTTCACCCCAATTCAGAGGCTGTTTACTTTCATAGTGCAATGCTAATCTCTGGAGAGGTGGGCCATCTAAAAGCTGAGGCCAGAAGTTAAGACTGGCTTTATCAAAGTGAGTCTGTTGATATTGCATGGATAGGTTTTTTATGCTCTGCATGTTTGATGCTGATGCTGCTCCTTAACGATTGCTACGGGCTGGCCACACATCGAAAGAGGCCTTCTGCCTCAAAGTGGCCAGGGGCTGGCGCCACCCATGGAGCCAGTTCGAGTGTCCAAAGCCCAACATATCAGGAAGGAGCTAGAGCCCGATCTGCTCAATGGTGTTGCGCCACTGCATGGCATTCTTTTTGTTTGGGTTATTAGGTGTGCAACCAATAAGCCAAAACTATTGCTTTAGCGAGCAGACAGTGGTGGAATTAGACTTTCTTTATGAGACATCGCTCCTACCGCAGTGAAAGAGGCCAGGCCCAGCAACGGGAAGATTAGGAGGGTGTAGGGCAGGTATTTTAGTCACCCCATGAACATTTGCCTCTTCCACTCAGAGGATTTATCGTCAGCAAAGTTCAAATTCTGCACCCCTTTTAAACCTACAAAATGAACATCAATATTTTCAGTACAGTGCAACATTGACAAGGGATTTCACAGGGCTCCCGCTCGGACCCTCAAGTGGTCTTGTGGGGAAGTGTTTCACTTTGGAACCTAGCGGCCACGGTTTAAATCCCTGCCCAACATAGTTTAAAGCACAAACACACCAGAGCATTCTAAAATAAACCTATAGTGCACAGATTTCACAGATTTTGGAGCTGTATTTCCAATCTGGTGAGTAATTATTTGCCAGATCCTGGGTCTGGAAAGCTCCATCCCAATGATAGCATCGAGTACAGATAGGAAGAAATGCAATATGAGGAGGGACTTGTAGATGTTGTTTAGTTATTTGCCCGCCCATTGGCTTTGCATGGCCATGCTAATCCCTATGGCAATTCTCATCCAGTTCCTGCCCTCCCCACCCAAAACACTGCCTCACTGGAACTCTTTGAGCTATCTTTAAACACGCCTTGCCATTGTTTTCTCAAAGGAGTCTTTTGAGAGTTCATGACTTCATTGGAACCGGTGTAATAAAAATGTCTTAATCAAGTCTTCCGTTGGCCACTCGATTTAAAAACACCCTGCATGTCTTTCGCTGAAGTCCTGTTAAAAACAAGCATTGGCAAAGCCAACACTTTGGGCTTGTGTATTGTGCACCTGCACTATTAATGGCCAGCTAATACCAATACAGAATCGCCTTTCCCATGCCTACACAAATGCCCAAACTGTTAGCATTGCCAATGCTCTTTTTGCTTTACCCGTGATGCACAGGACTATGCATCAAGGTTAAAGCAAACATACTACTTGGTTAAATTGGAGCACATTCAATGTAGGCCAATCTAGCCAGTAATAACACTTATGGTACACAGCCTGGATATACATTCTGTGGCATGGCATTTTTTACTGGCTGGGAGTCCGTACATGGTAACAATTGCATGTATTGATGCAGCGTGCAATGACATGCATGAGATCAACCAGCATGAATATATTTTTATACTAGCATATCTTGCATGGAAAGGCGGCATGAAATGTATTGAAAAAATGTTCCTGTGCACGGTTTGTGATTTGCAACTATTGGTTTTTCCATGTGCTTTCATACAAAACCAATTGCAAATTGTATGGATTTCTATCCAATTTTGCAAAGAAAGTGCTGTAAAATGCATAATTTATCCCAATGTTTCAAACATTTTCTTGGGAGTGAGAACCCCCCCCTCAAGGAACCCTTGTTTGGTTTGGGCTCCATCACTGTGCTCTGTTGATCCTGCCTAATTGGCGCAAACTTTTAAGCTTCTTAAGTTCAGAAATGTACCGGCCTCCACTGTACATCATTTGTCACTGTGTATGATGTGTGTTTTAATGCGCACACAGAAGCAGTGTGCTCCTTAATGATATGATATAGCGTTTATAACGTGCCTGTACACACGTGTTTCTAGGCGCGACAAGGCAAGGAGGGGGAAACAAAAGAGTACGACAAAACACAGATCTTACTAGGCATTGTGTCATTAAGATCACGCAAGAGCAGGGAAGGAGGGAGGGGAGAAGTGCCGAGGGTGGAGTAGGATGCATGAGTGCAGGAACAAAGGAGAAACAAGAGTACAGCCAACAGGTGGCAAGTGTGGGTACTCATAAGTGCAGCCAACGGGTGGAGAATAAGTGCAAGAGAGGGACTGTAGGGTTACAAATACAGACCACAAGTACAGGGGAGCCAAGAGGCAGTGCAGGATTGCAGCTGGACAGGCAGGGACCTGGGCCCGAATTCAAGCTTGACCAGGTGACTAGTGAATGGATCAGGAAGGTGATCAGCAAGGGAGAGGAAGAGAGAAGGCAGAAGCAAAGCGACAGGTCTTGAGTTGCTTCCGGAACCGGAGATGGTTCTGCTCAAGTTTCAGAGAGGCAGGGAGGCTGTTTTCAGAGGGTGTTCCCAGCCGAAGAAAGACCTGCCCTCAACTCTTTGCTTGGAAAAGTGACTGAACCTCAGAGAGTTGGAGGTGGCAGCGTGGAGAGCTCATGCCATCCTATATATATTTATGCATATGATACAAAGTTAGTCCGGCATAAAGCTTTCTTCAGTAGAGAAATCTAACTTTGCTGTAGTTGATTTGGAGTTGTATTAATAAACCATATTTGGAATCCTGCCCACAAACTCAAAGGGAGATTTCTCGAGTCTCCTGTTTGCAGAAGTGCCGCCGCTGGCTGAGTGCAAAAAATTGTAAGGGGGGCTCACCAAATGTTTTGCCTCGGGCCTCACCACATCTTCTGACAGCCCTGCCAGGCAGGACCTTTTATTTGTTATCGTGATACCATTGCAGTCTCTGGGTGAGTTGCCTTATGGGGCTCATAACAGTGATGTTGTATTGTAACATTGGGTTGAATACCTAACCACTAACAACACTTTGAGGCAGAGTTACTTTATAGCACCAATCTGTTCCCTTTATGGCACTGGCATGTCTTGTGATTATTGGGGTCCTCCTTCCACACCTGTATCTGCATCAGCATTTCTGCAGTCCTAAATGTTTCAGCACATGGTCTGACTGTACCAATACAATCATGCAAACACATCTGACATCTACGTCAATGTAAATGGAGGGCTCTGTGAAATGTTTGGGTGCTGTTCCATTCCTATAAGTGGCGCAGGCATGTTTATTATTAGGGAGGTCTGAGGGTTAGCTAAGATGTGCATGGCGAGTATTGATTGCTGGTTGTGGACAGCCACCACAATGATTGTGTATTGCAAGTTACGCATTCACATGTTCATTGCTTTCTCAGCCATGCTGCTTCAAGCTGCTTCGGGTTTTGTATGTACACTTCAGGGAGCATAGGTGTATTTGCAATGGTTTTTAAAGTTTGCCCACGTGATACTCCATTCCATATTCATTATTTTTACTTGCCTGGGTTACACTTCTTTCTTTTGTCTCCTTTCTTTGCACATCCAGGTTTATGGTGTAATTTGTGTGCGTTGTGTAGTCATACCTCTGGCGGACCTACATTTCTCATGGTTTGTCCTATTGATGTCATGTAGGTCCTATGTGGCTTCCTTCCTGGGCCACGTGACTTTGACCAGCTAATTTAATCTTTTTCTCCCTGGAGCGTGCTTTCCGATCGGCAGTGTTGGTACAGGGCCGTTGATGCGGGTATTGCCAGGTGCGTTTTCACTGTTGGAAAGTTTACGTAATGCCGTTCCCACTGTATGTTCTCCTCAGGTGAACAGTAGTTCCCAGTGGTATGCGTGTTCCTCCACCCTTCAGTAATTTTTACGTTATAAAGGCTTTTTTGTGTCCTCCTGCTGGAAACGGTCAAAATGGCTTGAGGGCATTTACATTTACATGTTACAAGATTATTCAGGACCCCTCTGGTGAGACATGTGGTCTACATTACTTTCACAAAAATGAATAAAACATTAAAAGATATCAAACTTCATCCAAACAGATATTCTTTCAGTGCTGGTTATTTGTACTTTTAAAGACATAAGTTTCTTTTTTTGGAAGAAATAGCTATTTACAACAAGTAGAGTGTAAGTTGTTGCAGAGGAAATCAATGTTCTGTGCTTGCTGCCTCTTACGATGTGGACCCGGTTTCATTGCATCATTTGTATGTGGCATCCTCAGCGTAGGTGGGCATCGAACGCATACTTAGCTGAGTGAATCTACTCTAACTTATATGGGTACAGTGGACGTCACACTAGGGATAGTATTACTGACACGCCCTATTGACATCCCTTTTCGAGTTTCGAAAACGAAAAATGTAATACTCCGCAGCTACCACTAGATGTCGGCCTATGCATTAGTGTGACGTCCACTGAGCCCTCGCGCGTCGAGGTCCCTCATATAGTTTTTTTCTGCCATGCTGGACGGACACGTATAGTGGAGTTCCTTTCGGCGATAAACCATTGACTTTATACAATTAGGATAGTTTCTCTTTCTATCCTTTCATCGACTGCTGGTACACCACGCCTGTGAAGAAATAAAATTACCCATCGGAGACCATCGCGACGGACCGTATGGCCTTGGAAGGCCGTCCCGGGCCTCTGCCCAGACAGTAGTGAGAGAGAGGGGGCCATTTTAGAATGCATATTCTCCTCTTCCTACTCTTGGTTTGCCACCTGCCATTTCCATAACCCATAATTATGGAAAATACACCATTTAAATGTTGCCCTAAGTGTAATCGTAAATTCCCTTGGGTGGACAAACACTTAGTTTGCAATTTGTGTATCCCGAGATACCACGTCGAAACGTCTTGTCGAGCGTGCATGCTCTTCAAGCCTGAGACGTTGAAGGACCGCTCCACCAAACGCTGGGCCCACTACGCCAGGCAACTCGAGGCCATGGAAGTAGAGGGAGCCTTTAGCGATGGTAGCAATGTACTTTCGGTTCGTGAGGGCACTGGAATAACTTTGGCTCCTCTAGTGCAGACCCCCGACCCCCGTAGGACAGGCCGGTGGCCATGTTGTGGTGACTACACCCGGCTGCGGCAGCGCTACAAAAGCAAACACCACCAAAGCCCCAGTCGACATTTGACAACGTGCGACACCCGGTGAAAGGTCCACCGAATCTCGTTCAAGATCTTCACACTACAGGGTTCAACCGTCAAAAGACGGCAAGGGTGTCGCACGTAAAACTCCCTCCGAAGGCTGATCGTCTGCGGACAAAGCCTCGGCTCCCACACCTGAAGTTCGACGTTCATCGTCTGATAAAACGGCAGGCCCCAAAAAGTCTGTTAAACACTCATCTGGGCCCCAGGGTAGGGAAAAACATCATAAAAAGTCCTCTAAGACCCCTCATAGGGATAGGTTTCCTACTAGGGACAAGTCATGACAAAAGGGTATATTGTCCAAGCCCATAAAGAGACCTAAAGACTGTAGGCCAAAGATTATACCTCCCACTAATGAGGATATGGGTATTTCCACTCAACCCATTGTAATCACAAGTTTGAAGGAATGGTCTTCGCAAGATATCGATAGGGTTATGCGAATGTTTATGAAAAGAACCCAGATTACTTTCAAAGTTTTCACTCCACTCCTCCCACCTCAGCCCCTTCTGGCTCTCAAGCCTCTGCCTTAACCTCTCAACTCCCTGCTAAGAGGTCTCGCTCTAATATCCCTGTACAAAGCAAGGTTATAGATCTATATGACCCTGAAATAGATCCAGAAGACCAAGAGGATCTTTCATTTGTGGAAACATCTGGCCCTCAACTTATTGAAGAGGATACAGATGAACTTTATTATGGGGATGAAGAAGACCCAGATGCAGACCAGGAGGTGAGCATGTACTCCATAGATTCTCCTATTAATCAAGACCCCCCAGTGGTAGATTCCCCTGTCAACAATGAACCCCTCCTCAATGAAGTCTTAGCCAAAGTGGCAGAACACTTCCGTATTGATACACAGGAGGTACAGGAAGATAGAGACTTTGCTGAACAAATATTGGGGGACAAAAAGACAGTAGGTCAGTTTATCCCACTGCTAAAATCGGTACAACGCAGAATACACCCTTCCTTAGAGGCTCCCAATCTCACAAGGGCCGTTAACCAGCGTGTGGAAAAACTGTTCAGGCCTGCACCTTCAGACCCCTTATACATAAGAGGCCAATTGCAACCAGACTCATTGGTTGTCACTACCACAAGGAAAAGAGCAGGCACGCCCCTTGCTTCCTCCGAGGCACCACCGGATAAGGAAAGCAAGAAGATATATGCAATGGGCAGAAAGGTCACCTCGTCTGCGGCCTACCAGACGCGAATAGCCAACAACGCTACCCTTTTGGCAAGTTATAACTGCCATAAGTGGGAGGAGGTTTCTGCGTTACTTTCGTCTGCCCCGGAGCCACTTAAATCACAACTAGCTCAAGTGGCAGAAGGCGGAAGGGCCGTATCTACTTGTCTCCTTTAGTCAAATTTCGATGCATCTGACAATGCCGGGCGAGTCATTGCAAAGGGGACTATTATAAAGAGGCATGCATGGCTTCGCCAGTCAGGCTTTAGGCCAGAAACACAAGCCACTCTAATAAATATGCCAGTGGAATCTAATGTGCTCTTCGGCAAGGCTGTAAAAGACGCACTTAAGACAGCAAAGGATGAGTATGACACTATAAAATCTTTAGGTCAGCTCACAAACAAGCATACGGGTCAAAGAGGTAACGGTAATTTTCGCCGTTTTCGGGCCCAAAATTCACAGAGAGGATCCGGCTACAATCAAGGCCAAGATTCCTATTGCAACAATCAAGGACAAGCCTTTCAAGGCTATCCAAGAGGACAACGCAGAGGTTGTGGTAATCGGGGCTGAGGCCCAGCTCAAGGTGGCACCCCACCTCAGAGCAAGTGACATTGCGCTCCAGGTACCCTCCCATGCATCTTCAGTAGGAGGACGCATTTCCAACTTCACCCATGTATGGGAGGGTATCACCTCGGGCAGATGAGTGATGTCCACTATAGCAGGGGGATACTGCATAGAACTACTTCAACTTCCTCATGACCATCCCCCACGACAGAAAGTCCACTCAGAGGAACATCAGTGGATCCTTCTAGAAGAAACAGCAGTGCTTCTATTAAAGGACGCTATAGAAGTGGTCCCAGCCAACCAGGTAAACAGGGGTATTTATTCACCTTACTTCCTTATGCCAAAAAAAATCTAACAATGTGCCCTGTGTTAGATTTGCGCCCTGCAAACAAGTATGTTTAGCCACAAAAGTTCTGCATGACTACGCTACAAGAGCTAATCCCCTTACTAAAAAAGGGGGATTACATGGCAACACTGGATATGAAAGATGCCTATGGAATAGCCTCGGCTCCAACAGTATTCACAAAGGTACTGGCGGTAGTGGCAGCATACCTGCGCAGGGAAGCAATCCCAGTGTACCCTTACTTGGACGACTGGTTCATAACAGGGGAATCACCTCTGATTTGCAGACAAAACATCCAAACAACAATCAACCTCCTCTTTCAATTGGGCTTCTCAATCAACGAGAAAAAATCAAGCCTAGTGCCAAGCACTTCCAAACAGTTCCTAAAGACAGAGGAAGGATTAGTCTTTCCCTCAGTGGAAAGAGTAAAAAATGTATTACTGCAAATACCTCATTATCAGGCCGGCCGCCAGATAAGGGTCCGCAAAGCAATGCATTTAATTGGCATGATGGCATGCCTGGTTCCTCATGCGCACCTGCGCATGCGTCCCATACAGGAGTGGTTGGCGAAACAATGGTCTCAGGCAAGCGGTCAGTGGGACGATCTAGTGGTTGTTTTGTCAACACTTGTACAAAATCTTCCCTGGTGGTTGAGAGAAAACCTGACGAGACGGAAACCCTTCTACGACCCACAGATACAGGCAGTGGTCACTACGGACGCCTCACTGGCAGGGTGGGAGGCTCACTACCTTGACCACAAAGCTCAGGGTCTGTGGTTCCACACTGCAGCTCAGAACCACATCAATGTGCTGGAACTTCTGGAAGTATTGAAAGCCCTTCAGGCATTCGAACCCCATTTAACAAACCTGTCGGTGCAGATTCTAATGGACAGCACCACAGCGATGTTTTATATCAACAAACAGGGGGGTACACGTTCTCCAAATCTATCCAGACTTGCACAGAAAATCTGGAAATGGGCACTCAGATGGAAAATGTTCCTGTCATCACAACAACACTCTAGCAGACTCATTGAGCAGAGATCCCCTACCAGAGGAACACAAATGGCATCTACACGAAGAAGTCATAGAACACCTCTTCTCTCAATGGGGTTCCCCAACTATAGACTTATTCTCCACACGCGAAAATCATCAATGCCCAGACTTTGCGTCCAGGTTCCCCCAGCCAGGCTCCAAGGGGAACGCCCTATGGAGGAACTGGTCAGGGAAGTTTGCTTACGCTTTTCCCCCGACTCCTCTCATGAGGAAGGTGGTGAACAAGTTACACAAGGATCCGATTACGCTGATCCTAGTTGCTCCTATTTGGGCAAGACAACCGTGGTATCCACATCTGCGCAAACTGGCAATGTGCGATCCCATCAAACTCCTGTGCCAGTACAACCTACTCACCCATCACGGGGGACTAACAGTGCACCCACAGCCACACTCAATGAACTTGGCAGCATGGTTCCTGAAGTCATAGAGTTCGGACATCTCAATCTACCACAGAGATGCATGGATATCTTGAAAGAATCAAGAAAACCAAACACTAGGCACTGTTACTATGATAAATGGAAGCGATTCGTAATTTGGTGCCAGAATAAGCAAATCAGCCCCATTGATTGTACTCCATCTAACATTCAAATCCTATATGCTCCACTTACTAGATGCAGGGTTAGTGTTCAACTCCCTAAAAGTCCACCTGGTGGCTTTGTCAGCCTACACCACTTCCCATAATAAGGTCTCATGGTGGAAGGTACCAGCCATCAAAGCATTTATGGAAGGGGTAAATAGACTCCACCCTCCAATCACTAACCCACCCCCAGGTTGGGACCTTAATGTGGTACTTGTAAAGCTCATGGGACCCCCATTCAAGCCTATGCACAAGTCTAGTCTGAAACACCTGACTTATAAAACTGCCTTCTTAGTAGCCATCACTTCCATAAGAAGGGTCAGTGAAATCCAAGCTCTGTCAGTGCAGGATCCTTTCTTTACTATACATAAGGACAAACTGGCTTTACGCACTCACCCTAGGTTCTCACCTAAATTCATCTCCAAATTCCATGTAAACCAGTCTATTGGGCTACTGGCTGTCTTCCAGGAACCCAAAAGCTCTGCTGAGGTAAAACTCCACACACTAGATGTGAGGAGAGCGGTCCTCTACTACGTAAACAAGACCAGACCGCTAAGAAAGACAGATCAACTGTTTGTCTCCATAGCGCCAGGCAGAGAAGGAGATCGCATCTCTAAGAATGCCATCTCTATGTGGATAGTCAGATGTATCCAACTTTGCTATTCCCTATCAGATAAGACACTGCCTTTTACGCCAAGGGCCCACTCCACAAGAGGTACTGGAGCCACTCTGGCTTTCATTTCAAATGTCCCCTTAGACAGTATTTGCAAAGCAGCTACATGGTGCTCAATACATACTTTCACTCAGCACTACTGCATTGATACTCATTCCAAGACAGATACACAAGTGGGACAAGCGGTTCTAAGACATTTATTCGCTCATGAACCTTCTCACATCCCACCTCCTTCTTCCACTGCTCGCTAATCTATGCACAGCATGTGATCTAAGCAGATTCCACATGCCTCAGAAGGGATACATTACTCACCGTAATCGTATTTCTGATGCTTGTATCTGCTTAGATTCACATGCGACCCACCCTTCCTCCCCTCGGAGAGAAGGCACTTGGAGGCTTATGAGCTTGTCTGATACGTATCTGCTTGTATACAACTGTACTCATGCTACACCTCATGCTACCTCATGTCAGAAAAATAACAATCTGAGGGAACTCGCCGCATGAGGGATCATGGGTACAGTGGACGTCACACTAAGGATAGTATTACTGGCATGCCCTGTCAACGTCCCTTTTCGAGATTCGAAAACAACATCTGTAATACTCTGCAGCTTCCACTAGATGTCAGCCTATGCACAGCATGTGAATCTAAGCAGATACAAGCATAAGAAATACGATTACTGTGAGTAATATATCCCATATATTCAGTGAAAAAATGTTGTCAAAGGGACGTTATGGTTAAGTTGCGCTACTGAAAACATATCAAATTCAGTGAAAGAATTTTGTTAAAGGGACATTATGGTTACAAGTAAAACCGAATAACCCTTGAAATTCGCCAGTTATGGTAAGCTAAGCAATCATAACTCGCGCCATCACCGTGCACTGCTAAGAATAGCACCCATGACATCAAAGATGACATCACAAATATGATTGATGACATCACAAGTCTAGCCCCTTCTTTTTTTGTTCACTGACATATCTAGGCCAGGTGAGTTTATTCACTGACAGTCAAAAACTTAAAATTCAAAAAGGTTGTCTTCCAGGAACCCAAAAGCTCTGCTGAGGTAAAACTCCACACACTAGATGTGAGGAGAGCGGTCCTCTACTACGTAGACAAGACCAGACTGCTAAGAAAGACAGATCAACTGTTTGTCTCCATAGCGCCAGGCAGAGAAGGAGATCGCATCTCTAAGAATGCCATCTCTATGTGGATAGTCAGATGTATCCAACTTTGCTATTCCCTATCAGATAAGACACTGCCTTTTACGCCAAGGGCCCACTCCACAAGAGGTACTGGAGCCACTCTGGCTTTCATTTCAAATGTCCCCTTACACAGTATTTGCAAAGCAGCTACATGGTGCTCAATACATACTTTCACTCAGCACTACTGCATTGATACTCATTCCAAGACAGATACACAAGTGGGACAAGCGGTTCTAAGACATTTATTCGCTCATGAACCTTCTCACATCCCACCTCCTTCTTCCACTGCTCGCTAATCTATGCACAGCATGTGATCTAAGCAGATTCCACATGCCTCAGAAGGGATACATTACTCACCGTAATCGTATTTCTGATGCTTGTATCTGCTTAGATTCACATGCGACCCACCCTTCCTCCCCTCGTAGAGAAGGCACTTGGAGGCTTATGAGCTTGTCTGATACGTATCTGCTTGTATACAACTGTACTCATGCTACACCTCATGCTACCTCATGTCAGAAAAATAACAATCTGAGGGAACTCGCCGCATGAGGGATCATGGGTACAGTGGACGTCACACTAAGGATAGTATTACTGGCATGCCCTGTCAACGTCCCTTTTCGAGATTCGAAAACAACATCTGTAATACTCTGCAGCTTCCACTAGATGTCAGCCTATGCACAGCATGTGAATCTAAGCAGATACAAGCATAAGAAATACGATTACTGTGAGTAATATATCCCATATATTCAAAGAAAAAATGTTGTCAAAGGGACGTTATGGTTAAGTTGCGCTACTGAAAACATATCAAATTCAGTGAAAGAATTTTGTTAAAGGGGCATTATGGTTACAAGTAAAACCGAATAACCCTTGAAATTCGCCAGTTATGGTAAGCTAAGCAATCATAACTCGCGCCATCACCGTGCACTGCTAAGAATAGCACCCATGACATCAAAGATGACATCACAAATATGATTGATGACATCACAAGTCTAGCCCCTTCTTTTTTTGTTCACTGACATATCTAGGCCAGGTGAGTTTATTCACTGACAGTCAAAAACTTAAAATTCAAAAAGGTTGTCTTCCAGGAACCCAAAAGCTCTGCTGAGGTAAAACTCCACACACTAGATGTGAGGAGAGCGGTCCTCTACTACGTAGATAAGACCAGACTGCTAAGAAAGACAGATCAACTGTTTGTCTCCATAGCGCCAGGCAGAGAAGGAGAACGCATCTCTAAGAATGCCATCTCTATGTGGATAGTCAGATGTATCCAACTTTGCTATTCCCTATCAGATAAGACACTGCCTTTTACGCCAAGGGCCCACTCCACAAGAGGTACTGGAGCCACTCTGGCTTTCATTTCAAATGTCCCCTTAGACAGTATTTGCAAATCAGCTACATGGTGCTCAATACATACTTTCACTCAGCACTACTGCATTGATACTCATTCCAAGACAGATACACAAGTGGGACAAGCGGTTCTAAGACATTTATTCGCTCATGAACCTTCTCACATCCCACCTCCTTCTTCCACTGCTCGCTAATCTATGCACAGCATGTGATCTAAGCAGATTCCACATGCCTCAGAAGGGATACATTACTCACCGTAATCGTATTTCTGATGCTTGTATCTGCTTAGATTCGCATGCGACCCACCCTTCTTCCCCTCGGAGAGAAGGCACTTGGATGCTTATGAGCTTGTCTGATACGTATCTGCTTGTATACAACTGTACTCATGCTACACCTCATGCTACCTCATGTCAGAAAAATAACAATCTGAGGGAACTCGCCGCATGAGGGATCATGGGTACAGTGGACGTCACACTAAGGATAGTATTACTGGCACGCCCTGTCAACGTCCCTTTTCGAGATTCGAAAACAACATCTGTAATACTCTGCAGCTTCCACTAGATGTCAGCCTATGCACAGCATGTGAATCTAAACAGATACAAGCATAAGAAATACGATTACGGTGAGTAATATATCCCGTATATTCAATGAAAAAATGTTGTTAAAGGGGCGTTATGGTTAAGTTGGGCTACTGAAAACCTATCAAATTCAGTGAAAGAATTTTGTTAAAGGGATGTTATGGTTACAAGTGAAACCGAATAACCCTTGAAATTCGCCAGTTATGGTAAGATAAGCAATCATAACTCGCGCCATCACCGTGCACTGCTAAGAATAGCACCCATGACATCAAAGATGACATCACAAATATGATTGATGACATCGCTGATGACATCACATGTGCATTTACTTTTCATAGAAGTTCTACAAGGGGTGAATGTAATGTTGACAAAAAAAGTGTCAGAGGTCATCTGGAGATGTGTGATGAACTAGATACTTGATTATGCAATGTATTGCTCCAAAGAGCATTCCATTGCAGGATTGTTTTTAGTACAGGAACCTACTCATACAGAAACATAGGCATTGGCTGCAGCATACACCATAGAGATGTAATATTTCTAATTTTCCAATGTTGGATAGTAAAACGGTGAATGCTTCTGTATCACACTTTTGCATACTGAGAAACATATACTAAGTAGGTAATAATGCATCACTTACTACTTACTTGTACTACTACACACAAAACATTAAGGGACCACAATGTACACAAATATGGAGCTTATACAGGGAGAGTAAAGTAAGTAAACAAGAAGCAGTATCATGAGCCACTGTGTATAACCGACATGATTATCTTTACACATAGAAATGATTGCTGTGTTTCAGGCCTGCTTCTTCCCCTATGTATGTGCATCATAAGATGCGATTGAATTCTAAGGAAAGTACTGTAAGAACATGTGAGAATAGCAACGTCTACAAATGTAATACCTTTTGAATGTTAAGTTTTTGACTGTCAGTGAATAAACTCACCTGGCCTAGATATGTCAGTGAACAAAAAAAGAAGGGGCTAGACTTGTGATGTCATCAATCATATTTGTTGTGTCATCTTTGATGTCATGGGTGTTATTCTTAGCAGTGCACAGTGGTGGTGCGAGTTATGGTTGGTTAGCTTACCATAACTGGCGAATTTCAAGGGTTTTTCAGTTTTACTTGTAACCATAGCGTCCCTTTAACAAAGTTTTTTAACTGAGTTTGATAGGTTTTTAGTAGTGCAATTTAACCATAACCTCCCCTTAACAAAGTTTTTTCATTGTCTTAAATTTTTATTAGTGCAACTTAACCATAATGTCCCCTTAACAAAGTTTTTTCATTGAATTTCATAGGTTTTTATGAGTCCATCTTAACCACATCGTCCCTTTAACAGTTTTTTTCAGTGAATTTCGTAGGTTTTTATTAGTGCATCTTAACCATAACGTCCCGTTAACAACGTTTTTTCATTGAATTTCATGGGTTTTTATTAGTGCAACTTAACCATAACGTCCCTTTAACAATGTTTTTTCATTGAATGTCATAGGTTTTTATTAGTCTAACTTAACCATAATGTCCCTTTAACAAAATTTGTTCAGTGAATTTCATGGGTTTTTACCAGTGCATGCTATTTTCCTAGAACTTACTAATATCATACTTACCCAATATAGCAATATTTGTGTCCAATTTACAAAGTGTCATCTTAAAACTTTGCCATTGCCCACCTTCTAGAATCATTTTTAACACTTCTATACACTTTTTGCAAAAATTTCAACTAGTTTAGCATCTGTAGAGGTCTACAAACATCTGACATCATAGCAAACCTTCCGGACAGTGCCACATAACCATACGCTGGCGCGCGGCATGATGACGTGTCCAAAAACCCATCCGGAACTTCACGATAAGATCCGTACTTCACGGACAGTTCGGAACTGCATTTTCTACTGATCTAGGAACTTTCAACTTCAAAATGTCCCTTGCACAGCTCCAACACCTATTCCTACTCATCAATTAACAATCTAGTACACAGTACATACTTTTGGCAAAACTGCTATTTTATATATATACATATATATATATATTCAAAAATCCACCTACCGGGCTACAGCTTGGCTAAGCTGACAACATTTCAAAAATGTATCAAACTACAGACTCCAGCCAGAGAAGTGTTTAAGCCTGAGAGTATCATAACACAATAATGCCCAAGCACTCTAGACCACTTTGGTGAAAACATATATATTTTATTTCTTCATTGCAATAATGAGCATCAGTGTTAAAAAATTCTTATTCAATTCTATGCAGACCAGGTAAAAAGCATGATGAGTACCTCACCGGGTGGAGTTCGCCACGCGTTCCGCTCTATTCAAAGAGCTTCGTCAGGCTATTTGTAATCCATTTAGTTGCACTCCCGCTGTTGTTTTTAAAAGGTAACCAAGTGGGCGTTAACGTGCTACGTGAGCGCTCTGTCTCGCTCTCTACATTGGATCATGTGACCACTACTGCCTTTCTGACCAAACGCGTCATAGAGTCATGCGACTCTGAGTGAGCTGTAATCGAGATGTCTCTAAAGCTCTGAAATGACGTGCGGAATAATACCCGCCATCCTGGAATGGTCTTAAAGTTTATGTGATATCCTAATAAGTAAAGGCAAGTGCCTATATCATTAGAAAGGACCTCTCACACTCACGCAGTTAATACCCACTTGGTTGGTTACTTTACAGATGAAATTTCGCGGGAACATTCCACTAGTGTGATTTCTATTGTTACAATAGGCTCGAGAGGACAGAATTCCAATTTCCGTCCTCCCGCCTTTAAAGCTCCTCAGTGATTACCACTACATGCAGAAACAAAGGAATGCAGTCTAAGTTACCTTTTTACATACTGTCATACACCTAGTGGCACTAATATGTTAATACCCTGCACTGCCATGTTATAGTGAACTCTTACATTGCTTCCTAATTGATTCTTGTAACAATAATCGGATGCTAGTGCTCGTGCCTAATGTACCACATGATTCCAACAATTAGTGGAATCCACATATGTATATGTACTTCTGAAAGTTAAAATAGTTTATTTATGCATGTTCAATTGTCTATGCATAAAACCGTGCAAAATTGCATTTTAATAAAGTGCAATATGCTTGTGCAAATTAGCTGTTTAAGGTGCCAGTGCATTATTCATAATGTCATATACAATGTGAAAACATAAGGTGCTGACTGTATGTTAGAAGTACTTATCTCATTCTCTAAAAAAACAGGTACACAATATATAGAATTTTTAGGATACAGTTTAGATGTCCATATGTTAAGTCACATTTTTCTAGTAATACATCAAAAAGAGAAGTCAAGTTCATTGTTATTTTCCAAATGGCTCTGAACAGATTTAAAAGAGATACTGGTTGTTTCATCAATTTTGTTTTTGTTGCATATTTTCTATTCATACAGGAACACATATAACTCTGAATCAATGTTTAATCCATTCGGTTTTAGTGAATCAAGTTTACAGATTAGAGTGGCTTCAAGTTGGCGTAATTTGAGCTCTCTGTTTCCCATTCTTTGATGCTGGGGAACATGTGCCAAACCCACAAAGGACATTGCTTTCACATCACTATTATGTTTTTCTTCAAAATGTATTGGTAGTGAATATGTTTGGTCCTTGTTTTTTATGGCCCGATAGTGTTGCAAAATATGCAGTTTTAAGGGGCCTATCGTGGATCCAATGTAATGTAGTCCACAACTACATGTAATAGCATATACTACATACTTGGTAATGCATGTTATCTTGTGTTTATATTTCCATGATATCCCTTTACTGCTTACAAACGGTACTTTGGTTACATGATTACACATTTTGCAATGTCCACATTTGTTGAAGCCCTGCTGAGAGCTCCTATTTTGAAGCCAATTAGAGTCATTCTTTTCTGTTCTAACCGTACTTGATGCTAAAATGTTCTTAAGCGTTGGGGCTCTACGAAAAGTTACACTTGAATTTTCACTCAATACTTTATTGAGATCTGTGTCCGTAGTTAATATGTTCCAATGCTTCTGCATTATGGTCTTGATTTGTTCCGCCTGTTGATTGTATCCTGTGATAAATCTAATCACTTTATCTTTGCTTTTTAACACAGGATTAAGTAAGTTGATTCTTTTAACCTTTTCTGCCTTCACATAACAGTCCGTTATAGTTTTTTTAGCATATCCCCTGTTGATGAATCTGCTTCCTATTTTCTTGGCTTCTTTTTGGTAATCTTCTTCCGAGCTACAAATTTGTTTTGCCCTTAAGAATTCACCATATGGTATTGACCTCTTCAGGGGAATGGGATGGTGGCTATTTGCGTGCAGCGTAGAGTTGGAGCTCATTTCCTTTCTATACAGGCTGGATTTCAGATTGTTGTTTTCTATATTAAATTGAACATCTAGAAATACCAACTCTTCTTTGTTAATTACGCTGGTTAGTTCCAAATTGAAGATGTTCTCATTGAGGATGTTAATGTATTCCTCCATTAGTTGTTCACTGTCATCCCATATAAGGAATAGGTCATCTATAAATCTATACCACACTATTATATGTTTGGTATAGAATTCAAGCTCTTCTCTCCAGGCTACATTCATTTCCCACCATCCCATACAGAGGTTGGCATAGGTAGGTGCCATGCACGAACCCATGGCTGTTCCCTGTTTTTGCCGAAAGAGAACATCATCATATTGAAAGTAATTGTTTACCAAACAGAACTGAAGCATATCCAAAAGCATCTGATTATGTTTGCGATAACTAACTGATCTTCCATCAAGGAAGTATTTGCAGGCTTTCAGACCATATTGATGTCCTATAGAGGTATAAAGTGATGTGACATCTAAAGATACCAAAAGCTAATTGGCTTCCCAATTAATGTCTTGCAACTTGATTAACAGGTCAGCAGTGTCCCGAGATAACTACTTCTAACATACAGTCAGCACCTTATGTTTTCACATTGTATATGACATTATGAATAATGCACTGGCACTTTAAACAGCTAATTTGCACAAGCTTATTGCACTTTATTAAAATGCAATTTTGCACGGTTTTATGCATAGACAATTGAACATGCATAAATAAACTATTTTAACTTTCAGAAGTACATATACATATGTGGATTCCACTAATTGTTGGAATCATATGTTACATTAGGCACGAGCACTAGCATCCGATTATTGTTACAAGAATCAATTAGGAAGCAATGTAAGAGTTCACTATAACATGGCAGTGCAGGATATTAACATATTAGTGCCACCAGGTGTATGACAGTATGTAAAAAGATAACTTAGACTGCATTCATTTGTTTCTGCATGTAATGGTAATCACTGGGGAGGTTTATAGGTGGGAGGACGGAAATTGGAATTCTGTCCTCTCGAGCCTATTGTAACAATAGAAATCACACTAGTGGAATATTCCCGCGAAATTTCATTTGTAAAGTAACCAACCAAGTGGGTATTAACTGCGTAAGTGCGAGAGGTCCTTTCTAATGATATAGGCACTTGCCTTTACTTATTAGGATATCACATAAACTTTAAGACCATTCCAAGATGGCGGGTATTATTCCGCGCATAATTTCAGAGCTTTAGAGACATCTCGATTACAGCTCACTCAGAATCACATGACACTATGACGCGTTTGGTCAGAAAGGCAGTAGTGGTCACATGATCCAATGTAGAGAGCGAGACAGAGCGCTCGCGTAGCACGTTAACGCCCACTTGGTTGCCTTTTAAAAACAACAGCGGGAGTGCAACCAAATGGATTACAAATAGCCTGACGAATCTCTTTGAATAGCGCGGAACGCGTGGCAAACTCCACCCGGTGAGGTACTCATCATGCTTTTTACCTGGTCTGCATAGAATTGAATAAGAATTCTTTAACACTGATGCTCATTATTGCAATGAAGAAATAAAATATATATGTTTTCACCAAAATGGTCTAGAGTGCTTGGGCATTATTGTGCTATGATACTCTCAGCCTTAAACACTTCTCTGGCTGGAGTCTATAGTTTGATACATTTTGAAATAATATATATATATTTCTGAGGCTTGTGGAATCTGCTTAGATCACATGCTGTGCATAGGCCGACATCTAGTGGAAGCTGCGGAGTATTACAGTTTGTTATTCGAAACTCGAAAATGGGCGTCGACACAGGGCGTGCCAGTAATACTATCCCTAGTGTGACGTCCACTGTACCCAAGATCCCTCACGCGTCTAGGATCCTCAGATTGTTTTTTTCCGCCATACTGGTCGGAAGCATTTTGCGGAGTCCCCTGGCCTTAGCCATACTTTTGCTAAAATATTAATTTATTTACATCCTTACCCATCCCAACGTCGAACTTCGACACTCGACGCCGGCTGGAGAAGAAATCGACCGTCGGCTGCTGCACGACGGATTTGGGCCTCGGAAGGCCTCTGGCCTCGGCCCGGGCCTTGGAAGGCCTCTGGCCTCGGCCCTACAAGTAGGGAGAGTGGGGGGTTGTACATACTCTACACTCTTGGTATATAGGTACACCTTATACTTTTCCTACACTTAACAGCCCGCTGCCTCAAGATGCGTATGGAGGGTACCCCTTTTCAATTCTGCCCCAAGTGCAATCGCAAATACCCTTGGGTCGACAGGCACGCCACGTGCAATCTCTGCTTGCCGAGGGACCACCCCGAAGCGAACTGCAGAGCGTGTAGTAGGTTTAAACCTAAGACACTTAAGGACCGTTTGACGAAGCGATGGGCCCACCACGCCAGGCAGGCGGCCATGGCAGCGGAGGGCGCCTTAAGCGACGGCAGCGACGCCGTACTTTCGGACGGCGAGGGCATTACGGCATCGAAAGACAGCCGAGCGCAAGTCCCCGACCTCGGAAGGTCGTCCGGCAGGGCGGCTATGGGGAAGACCCCCGGCGACACAAGCGCTTCACACATCACACACACTAAACACACAAAGTCCAACCGAGACTCGACGACGTCGAGTTCTCGGAAAGAGCCACACACAGAACGGTCCGATTCGGTGTCCTCTGGGCGTTCTTGATCGAGATCACCGCATGACTCCAGGCAATCATCCACTCTTGCCAAGAGTGCCTCGCTCCCTAGGCTAACAGAAGTTCGATCGTCGGAGGACGAAGACAACTTCCACCCCCAGGCCGCGCTCCAGGAGTCGGACCCTGCAGTTAAAATCAGCGAGGCCCCACGCTCGAAGGACAGGGACCCTACCCCCGATCCTCGACGCGAGGCGTCGAAAACCTCCGGAGCCACAAAAGGACAGGTAAAACATTTTTCCACTCGCGGGGAGGGGGGAAAACAGCAGAAGAAGCAGCCTTTGCACTCTTCCACACCTGTGAAACACACCACTCCCCCTAAAGAGACAGACAAAACCAGGTCTGCTGATATGTCTAAAACCAGCAAATCTACTCAAGATAAAGCCCCGAGACTTGCTGAGAGAGTCATTCCCAGTTCCAAAAAATGGTCGAGTGAAGACATAGATAGGGTCATGTCAAGGATGTCTTCTTTGGCTGATTTTTACGATAAAAATCCAGAACATTTCCTTTCGTATGATCCACAAGGGGAGACACCCTCAGGCTCTAATGATCCTATCCCCCCGAGTAAGAAGCCCCGGTTTGAAACACCGATGAGGTCTACTGACCCCTTCGAGGTACTACCATACTCAAGACCATACTCACTGTATCAAGGAGAGGCTTCCTCTGGTGAGGACCAAGAATTTGGCATGGTAGAAGAGCAAACCGGGACGGGCTACTATGGGGATGATGAGGACCAAGAAGAGGAAGAGGAAGACCCTGAAACCTACAGAGTAGATTCCCTGGTAGAAAGAGAAGCCCCGGTTACCGACTCCCCTGTCGATAACCAACCCCTCCCAAACGAGGTTCTCGCACGTGCAGCAGAACATTTCCATATTGACACCCACGGTGTCCAGGAGGAGAGGGACTTCGCAGAGGAGTTAGTGGGAGAAAAGAGGCCTGTTGCCCAGACCATCCCTATCCTTAAGTCTATTCAGCGGAGAATAGATCCGTCCCTGGTGAACCCGAACCTCACCAGAGCAGTCAATCCCAGGGTTGAAAAACTTTTCAGGGCGGCCCAGTCTGACCCTCTCTATATAAGCGGACATCTGAAGCCAGACTCCCTAGTTGTCACCAACACTCGTAAGAGGGCTGGAACACCCTTGTCATCGTCCGAAGCTCCTCCCGACAAGGAGAGCCAAAAACTATACGGTTTCGGCAGGAAAGTAGCCTCAACGCCCGCCTATCAAGCAAGGATTGCAAACTCCACCACCCTGTTGGTAGCTACAACTGCCATCAGTGGGAAGAAGTCGCGGCACTCATAGCCTCTGCTCCTGAACCTTTAAAGGGCCAGTTAGCTCGGATTTCCGCAGAGGGTAGAGCCGTGTCTGGTTGCATTCTGAAAGCAACCTTCGACGCCGCGGACAACGCAGGCAATTGATAGCGGAAGGCACTGTTATCAAGAGACATGCGTGGTTACGGCAGTCTGGTTTTAAGGCAGAAACCCAGGCATCATTGTTGGACAAACCGGTGGAGACTGATCTGTTGTTTGGTAAGGCGGTCGAAGACACACTGAAGAATGCCAAGGACGAATACGAAACACTCAAGTCCCTTGGCCAGTTAACCAATAAACCCCCTAACCAGAGAGGGAATAGTAATTTTCATCGCCCACGCGGCCAAAATTCCCAGAGAGGATCTAACTATTCCCAGGGGCAGGGTACACAGTGGAACAACAACCAACAGTCTACCCAGGGTTACGGCAGGGGTAATAGGAGAGGTCGTGGTAAAGGCAGAGGCAGCCCCAACAAGGGAGGCGGCACGCCTCCACCAAAGCAGTGACGCTCAGTTCAGGGTCCCTTCTCACGCAACCCCAGTAGGGGGACGCATTTCCAACTTCACCCAGGCTTGGGCAGGGATCACATCAGACAGATGGGTGCTGTCAACAGTATCCACAGGATATTGTATAGAACTACTGCAGCGTCCCCGGAACCATCCTCCAAGATAAAGAGTACACTCTTTAGAACATCAGAAGATTCTCCTCGAGGAGATCGCCATTCTGCTAGAAAAGGACGCGATAGAACTCGTCCCGGGACACCAGGTAAACAAGGGTATTTATTCAACTTACTTCCTTGTGCCAAAGAAAGATTTGACAATGCGCCCAGTATTGGACTTAAAGCCTGCCAACAAGTATGTCAAGCCCCAAAAATTTCGTATGACCACGCTACAAGAGATAATCCCCCTCCTAAAAAAGGGGGATTACATGGCAACCTTGGATATGAAAGATGCTTATTTTCATATTTCCATGTTCCCACCGCACAGGACGTATTTGCGCTTCAAGGTGGACAGTTGACACTACCAATTCAAGGTACTGCCCTTCGGGATAGCTTCAGCACCAAGGGTATTCACCAAGGTACTGGCGGTGGCGGCTACACACCTACGCAGGGAGGCAATCCCAGTGTACCCTTATCTGGACGACTGGCTCATAACGGGGGAAACCCCAGGAATTTGCAGGACAAACATTCAAAGGACTATCAACCTCCTTCACGAGTTAGGCTTCTCAATCAACGAGAAAAAGTCAAGCCTACTGCCAAGCACCTCAAAACAATTCCTAGGAGCAGTCCTAGATACCCAAGAGGGGTTGACCTTTCCTTCAGAAGAAAGAATTCGGAATATACTACTGCAAATTCTGCATTATCAGTCCGGTCAACAAATAACGGTACGCAAAGCAATGCGTTTACTGGGCATGATGGCGTCATGTATTTACCTGGTCCCCCACGTGCACCTGCGCATGCGTCCCATGCAGGAATGGTTGGCGAAACAGTGGTCTCAGGCAAGTGGTCAGTGGGACGATCTAGTGGTTGTTTCACCAACACTGGTACAAAGCCTTCACTGGTGGACAAGAGAGAATCTCGCACAGGGGAAACCCTTTTACGATCCCGAGGTACAGGCAATAGTCACTACAGATGCATGCCTGACGGGGTGGGGAGCTCACCATTTCCACCACACAGCTCAGGGTCTCTGGTCTCACTCAGTGGCCAAGAACCACATCAACCTGCTAGAGCTTCTGGCAGTATACAGAGCGCTTCAGGTGTTCGAACCCCACCTACTAAACCTGTCAGTGCAAATCCGGACGGACAGCACAGCAGCCATGTTCTACCTGAACAAGCAAGGAGGGACTCGCTCGCCAAATCTGTCCAAGCTTGCCCAGAAAATCTGGATATGGGCACTCAGACGGAATATCTTCCTGTCATCACAACATGTTCCAGGGGAGCTCAATTCCCTAGCGGATGCTCTGAGCAGAGACTCCCTCCCAGAGGAACACGAATGGGTTCTACACAGAGAGGTCGTCGAAGATATCTTCTCTCAGTGGGGTTTCCCCACTATAGACCTATTCGCCACAAGCGAAAACAGACAATGCCCAGGATTTGCATCCAGGTTCCCCCAACCAGACTCCCAGGGGAACGCCCTGTGGATGAACTGGTCAGGGATGTTTGCGTACGCTTTTCCACCAACTCCTCTCATCAGGAAAGTGGTGAACAAGATGAACAGAGAGTCGATGACGCTCGTCCTAGTTGCTCCCATGTGGGCAAGACAAACGTGGTTCCCACACATACGCAGGATGGTGGTGTGCGAGCCCATCAAACTTCCAGCCTGGTACAACCTATTGTCCCAGCACCAAGGTCAAACAGTGCACCAGCAACCCAACTCAATGAACCTGGCAGCATGGCTCCTGAGGTCATAGAGTTTGGACATCTCAATTTGCCACAGAGGTGTATGGACATCCTAAAGGAATCTAGGAAACCAAACTTTACTTTGGTTTACTTTGACAAGTGGAAGAGGTTCGTTATCTGGTGCCAGAGTAGATCAATCAACCCCGTTGATTGCACTCCTTCCACTATTGTTACATACATGCTCCACCTGCTGGATGCAGGATTGGTTTTTAACTCACTGAAAGTACACCTGGCAGCCCTGTCGGCTTACACCACTTCCCATAGCAAGGTTTTGTGGTGGAAAGTACCAGTAGTTAAAGCCTTCATGGAAGGAGTAAAGAGACTTCACCCTCCTATTTCAAACCCACCACCAGGGTGGACCTTAATGTGGTGCTAGCCAAGCTCATGGGCCCCCCTTTCGAACCCATGCATAAAAGCAGTCTCAAACACCTGACTTATAAAACGGCCTTCTTAGTAGCTATTACTTCTATAAGAAGGGTCAGTGAAATTCAGGCTCTGTCAGTGCAGGATCCCTTCTTTACTGTCCATGAAGACAAACTAGTTTTACGCACACACCCTAGGTTCTCACCTAAATTTATATCTAAATTCCATGTAAACCAGTCCATCGAGCTTCCGGCTTTATTCCAGGACCCGCAAAGCTCGGCTGAGGTGAAACTACACACCCTAGATGTGCGTAGGGCGGTCCTCTACTATGTAAATAAGACCAGACCGCTAAGAAAAACAGATCAACTGTTTGTCTCCGTAGCTACAGGCAGAAAGGGGGATCGCGTCTCTAAAGGTGCCATCTCGAAGTGGATTATTAACTGTATCCAGCTGTGTTACTCACTTTCTGAAAGAACTCTGCCTTTCACGCCAAGAGCCCACTCTACTAAAGGCATTGGGGCCACTCTGGCTTTCATTGCAAATGTACCCCTTGACACCATTTGCAAAGCAGCTACTTGGAGCTCTATTCACACTTTTACTCAGCATTACTGCATTGACACCCATTCCAAGGTAGATACACAAGTGGGACAAGCGGTTCTAAGACACTTATTTGCTCATGACCCTTCTCACATCCCACCTCCTTCTTCAGGTACTGCTCGCTAATCTATGCACAGCATGTGATTTAAGCAGATTCCACAAGCCTCAGAAGGGATACATTACTCACCGTAATCGTATTTCTGATGCTTGTATCTGCTTAGATTCACATGCGACCCACCCTTCCTCCCCTCTGAGAGAAGGCGCATGATGGCTTGTAGTCTTACCTTTCTGTCTATCTGCTTGGATTATCTGTACTCATGCTACTCCTCATGCTACCTCATGTCAGAAAAAATACAATCTGAGGATCCTAGACGCGTGAGGGATCTTGGGTACAGTGGACGTCACACTAGGGATAGTATTACTGGCACGCCCTGTGTCGACGCCCATTTTCGAGTTTTCGAAAAACAAACTGTAATACTCTGCAGCTTTCACTAGATGTCGGCCTATGCACAGCATGTGAATCTAAGCAGATACAAGCATCAGAAATACGATTACGGTGAGTAATGTATCCCATACATGTATGTATATTCAGTGAAAAAACTTTGTTAAAGGGACGTTATGGTTCCAAGTAAAACCGAAAAACCCTTGAAATTCGCCAGTTATGGTAAGCTAAGCAACCATAACTCGCGCCACCACCGTGCACTGCTAAGACTAACACCCACGACATCAAAGATGACATCACAAATGCCATTGATGACATCACTGATGACGTCACATGTCTGGCTCACTCTTTTTTCATTTGCTGACATATCTAGGCCACATGCTTTTCTTCAGTAACAGTCAGAAACTAAAAATTGTATTTTATTTGTAGACGTATCCTACAAGTAGGTTCTTATAGTAATTCCCTTAGAGTCCAGTCACATCATATGAAACATATACATAGGGAAAGACGCAAGATTTAAAGACAGCATTATTTTCATGCAAATAAATGATTGCTCTGTTTCAAAGCTGCTATTTACCCTATGTATATGTATATGGGTATGTGTTCTTGTCTCTTTGTGTTTTGTCTATAGTAATGCAATTATGTAATATATGGGTTTTATTAGCTACCTATTACATATTTCACATTACACAAAAATCTATTAAGAAAACAATTATCATTTCATTATTCAACATATTAACATTACTAATATTATACCTTCATCTTGTACGCTGCACACAATGCTATGTTTCTGCATTAGTAGCTTAGTATACTAGATAGAACCCCATAATAGAATGCTATTTATATCAATGCATCGTTCAATGCACTAATTAGGGTATGATATTTATTGCAATGATCCTTGACACTTTTTTCGCAACATTATAATAAGAATCCCTTGTACACATATTTCATGAAAAGTACATATGCATGTGATGTCATCAGTGATGTCATCAATGACATTTGTGATGTCATCTTTGATGTCGTGGGTGTTACTCTTAGCAGTGCACAGTGGTGGCATGAGTTATGGTTGCTTAGCTTACCATAACTGGCGAATTTCAAGGGTTTTTCGGTTTTACTTGCAACCATAACGTCCCTTTAACAAAGTTTTTTCACTGAATTTCATAGGTTTTTAGTAGCGCAACTTAACCATAACGTCCCTTTAACAAAGTTTTTTGACTGAATTTCATAGGTTTTTAGTAGCGCAACTTAACCATAACGCGTCCCTTTAACAAAGTTTTTTTACTGAATTTCATAGGTTTTTATTAGTGCAACTTATCCATAAAGTCACTTTAACACATTTTTTTACTGAATTTCATAGTTTTTTATTAGTGCAACGTAACCATAACGTCCTTTTCAATGGAGGAAGACCACTAGCATCCTAGGTTCTCAAAGTGGGAACCCGGGGTGGTAAAAAAAAGATTTTTCTTCCCAAACCGGGACGCCGCAGGCAGGCGTCCCGGTGTAGGAAGGAAAATCTTTTACCAAGATGTACACCAGGGAAAGGGAAGGCAGGGTGTATAAAGAGAACACAACAGGGCATCGGCGGGGGGTCGGGAAGACCAGGAGAGAGACACGGGGCATGAGCGGGGGGGCAACAGGAGAGAGACACGGGGCATGAGCGGGTGGGGGGAACAGGAGACAGATACGGGGCATGAGCGGGGGTGGAGGGGTACAGGAGACAGACACGGGGCATGAGTGGGGGGTGGGGGGCAACAGGAGGGAGACACGGGGCATGAGCGGGGGGTGGGGGGAACAGGAGACAGACACGGGGCATGAGCAGGGGGTGGGGGAACAACAGAGACAGACACAGGGCATGAGCGGGGGTGGGGGGCAACAGGAGACAGACACGGGGCATGAGCGGCGGGTGGGGGGCAACAGGAGACAGACACGGGGCATGAGCGGGTGGTGGGGGGCAACAGGAGACAGACACGGGGCATGAGCAGGGGCTGGGGGGGCAACAGGAGACAGACACGGGGCATGAGCGGGGAGTGGGGGAACAGGAGACAGACACAGGGCATGAGCGGGGGGTGGGGAGAACAGGAGACAGACACGGGGCATGAGCGGGCGGTGGGGGGCAACAGGAGACAGACACGGGGCATGAGCGGGGGTGGGGGGCAACATGAGAGACACGGGGCATGAGCGGAGGGTGGAGGGAAGAGGAGACAGACACGGGGCATGAGCGGGGGGTGGGGGGAACAGGAGACAGACACGGGGCATGACGGGGGTGGAGGGAACAACAGACATGGGGCATGAGCAGGGGGTGGGTAGAACAGGAGACAGACACGGGGCATGAGCGGGAGGGGTGGGGGGCAACAGGAGACAGACACGGGGCATGAGCGGGGGGTGGGAGGAACAGGAGACAGACACGGGGCATGAGCGGGGGTGGGGAGAACAGGAGACAGACACAGGGCATGAGCGGGGGGTGGGGGGCAACAAGAGAGAGACACGGGGCATGAGCGGGTGGGGGGAACAGGAGACATACACGGGGCATGAGCAGGGGGCTGGGGGGCAACAGGAGAGAGACACGGGGCATGAGCGGGGGTGGGGGGAACAGGAGACAGACACAGGGCATGAGCGGGGTTGGGGAGAACAGGAGACAGACACGGGGCATGAGCGGGGGCGTGGGGGGCAACAGGAGACAGACACGGGGCATGAGCTGGGGTTGGGGGGAACAGGAGTCAGATACGGGGCATGAGCGGGGTGTGGGGAGAACAGGAGACAGACACGGGGCATGAGCGGGGGGAACAGAAGACAGGCACGGGGCATGAGCGGGGGGTGGGGGGAGACAAACACGGGGCATGAGCGGGCGGTGGGGGGCAACAGGAGACAGACACGGGGCATGAGCGGGGGGTGGGGAGAACAGGAGACAGACACAGGGCATGAGCGGGGGTGGGGAGCAACAGGAGACAGACACAGGGCATGAGCGGAGGGCAACAGGAGAGACACGGGGCATGAGCAGGGGGTGGGGGGAACAGGAGACAGACACGGGGCATGAGCGGGGGGATGGGGGGAACAGGAGACAGACACAGGGCATGAGCAGGGGGTGGGGGGATCAACAGAGACAGACACGGGGCATGATCGGGGGGTTGGGGGCAACAGGAGACAGACACGGGGCATGAGGGGGGGTGGGGGGCAACAGGAGACAGACACGGGGCATGAGCGCGGGGTGGGGGTGAGGGGGAGAGACACACGGGGCATGAGCGGGGTGGGGGGAGGGGGAGAGACATACGGGGCATGGGTGGAGGGAGGGGAGAGACACACGGGGCGGCATGAGCAGGGGGTGGGGGGAAGGGGAGAGACACACAGGGCATGAGCGGGGGGTGGGGGGAGGGGAGAGACACACAGGGCTTGAGCGGGGGGTGGGGGGGAGGTGAGAGACACACGGGGCATGAGCGGGGGGTGGGGGGCGGGGAGAGACACACGGGGCATGAGCGGGGGGTGGTGGGGAGGGGAGAGACACACGGGGCATGAGCGGGGGGTGGGGGGCGGGGAGAGCCACACGGGGCATGAGCGGGGGGTGGGGGGAGGGGAGAGACACGCGAGGCATGAGCGGGGGGTGGGGGGAGGGGAGAGACACACGGGGCATGAGTGGGGGGTGGGGTGGAGGGGAGAGCCACACGGGGCATGAGCGGGGGGTGGGGGGAGGGGAGAGACACGCGAGGCATGAGCGGGGGGTGGGGGGAGGGAGAGAGACACGGGGCATGAGTGAGGGTGGGGGGGAGGCAGAGAGACACACGGGGCATGAGCGGGGGGTGGGGGGGAGGGGAGAGACAAACGGGGCATGAGCGTGGGGGGAGGGAGAGAGACACAAGGGGCATGAGCGGGGGGTGGCGGGGAGCGAGAATGACACACGGGGCATGAGCGGGGGGTGGGGGAAGGGAGAGAGACACACGGGGCATGAGCGGGGGGTGAGGGGGAGGGAGAGCAACACACGGGGCATGAGCGGGGGGTGGGGGGGAGAGAGACACACGGGGCATGAGCGGGGGGTGGGGGGAGGGAGAGAGACACACGGGGCATGAACGGGGGGTGGGGGGGAGGGGAGAGACACACGGGGCATGAGCAGGGGGTGGGGGGAGGGAGAGAGACACACGGGGCATGAGCGGGGGGTGGGGGGGAGCGAGAGAGACACACGGGGCATGAGCGGGGGGTGGGGGGAGGGAGAGAGACACACGGGGCATGAGCGGGGGGTGGGGGGAGGGAGAGCAACACACGGGGCATGAGCGGGGGGGGATTTGTATGTCAGGAGACAAACAAAAACACGGACATGAGTTCGTGCGGCAGATCCCGCTCCTCGGCCCTCCGCTGGCCACCGTGAGTGGGGGGCTGGAGGAACAGGGGAGACACGGAGCGGGAGTGTGGGGACAGGAAGGACACACGGGGCATGAGCAGGGGGTGGGGGGAACAGGAGACAGACACGGGGCATGAGCGGGGGGGTGGGGGGAACAGGAGACAGACACGGGGCATGAGCGGGGGGTGGGGGAACAACAGAGACAGACACGGGGCATGATCGGGGAGTGGGGGGCAACAGTAGACAGACACGGGGCATGAGCGGGGGACGGGCGGCAACAGGAGACAGACACGGGGCATGAGCGCGGGGTGGGGGTGAGGGGGAGAGACACACGGGGCATGAGCGGGGGTGGGGGGGAGGGGGAGAGACATACGGGGCATGGGTGGGGGGAGGGGAGAGACACACGGGGCATGAGCAGGGGGTGGGGGGAAGGGGAGAGACACACGGGGCATGAGCGGGGGGTGGGGGGAGGGGAGAGACACACGGGGCATGAGCGGGGGGTGGGGGGAGGGGAGAGACACACGGGGCATGAGTGGGGGGTGGGGGGCGGGGAGAGACACACGGGGCCTGAGCGGGGGGTGGGGGTGAGGGGAGAGACACACGGGGCATGAGCGGGGGGTGGGGGGGAGAGGAGAGACACACGGGGCATGAGTGGGGGGTGGGGTGGAGGGGAGAGCCACACGGGGCATGAGCGGGGGGTGAGGGGAGGGGAGAGACACACGAGGCATGAGCGGGGGGTGGGGGGAGGGAGAGAGACACGGGGCATGAGCGGGGGTGGGGGGGAGGGAGAGAGACACACGGGGCATGAGCGGGGGTGGGTGGGAGGGAGAGAGACACACGGGGCATGAGCGGAGGGTGGGGGAAGGAGAGAGACACACGGGGCATGAGCGGGGGTGGGGGGAGGGGAGAGACACACGGGGCATGAGCAGGGGGTGGGGGGAGGGGAGAGACACACGGGGCATGAGTGGGGGGTGGGGTGGAGGGGAGAGCCACACGGGGCATGAGCGGGGGGTGGGGGGAGGGGAGAGACACACGGGGCATGAGTGGGGGGTGGGGTGGAGGGGAGAGCCACACGGGGCATGAGCGGGGGGTGGGGGGAGGGGAGAGACACGCGAGGCATGAGCGGGGGGTGGGGGGAGGGAGAGAGACACGGGGCATGAGTGAGGGTGGGGGGGAGGCAGAGAGACACACGGGGCATGAGCGGGGGGTGGGGGGAGGGGAGAGACAAACGGGGCATGAGCGTGGGGGGAGGGAGAGAGACACAAGGGGCATGAGCGGGGGGTGGGGGGGAGCGAGAGAGACACACGGGGCATGAGCGGGGGGTGGGGGAAGGGAGAGCAACACACGGGGCATGAGCGGGGGGTGGGGGGAGAGAGACACACGGGGCATGAGCGGGGGGTGGGGGGAGGGAGAGAGACACACGGGGCATGAACGGGGGGTGGGGGGGAGGGGAGAGACACACGGGGCATGAGCAGGGGGTGGGGGGAGGGAGAGAGACACACGGGGCATGAGCGGGGGGTGGGGGGGAGCGAGAGAGACACACGGGGCATGAGCGGGGGGTGGGGGGAGGGAGAGAGACACACGGGGCATGAGCGGGGGGTGGGGGGAGGGAGAGCAACACACGGGGCATGAGCGGGGGGGATTTGTATGTCAGGAGACAAACAAAAACACGGACATGAGTTCGTGCGGCAGATCCCGCTCCTCGGCCCTCCGCTGGCCACCGTGAGCGGGGGGCTGGAGGAACAGGGGAGACACGGAGCGGGAGTGTGGGGACAGGAAGGACACACGGGGCATGAGCAGGGGGTGGGGGGAACAGGAGACAGACACGGGGCATGAGCGGGGGGATGGGGGGAACAGGAGACAGACACGGGGCATGAGCGGGGGGTGGGGGAACAACAGAGACAGACACGGGGCATGATCGGGGAGTGGGGGGCGACAGTAGACAGACACGGGGCATGAGCGGGGGACGGGCGGCAACAGGAGACAGACACGGGGCATGAGCGCGGGGTGGGGGTGAGGGGGAGAGACACACGGGGCATGAGCGGGGGTGGGGGGGAGGGGGAGAGACATACGGGGCATGGGTGGGGGGAGGGGAGAGACACACGGGGCATGAGCAGGGGGTGGGGGGAAGGGGAGAGACACACGGGGCATGAGCGGGGGGTGGGGGGAGGGGAGAGACACACGGGGCATGAGCAGGGGGTGGGGGGAGGGGAGAGACACACGGGGCATGAGCGGGGGGTGGGGGGCGGGGAGAGACACACGGGGCCTGAGCGGGGGGTGGGGGTGAGGGGAGAGACACACGGGGCATGAGCGGGGGGTGGGGGGGAGAGGAGAGACACACGGGGCATGAGTGGGGGGTGGGGTGGAGGGGAGAGCCACACGGGGCATGAGCGGGGGGTGAGGGGAGGGGAGAGACACACGAGGCATGAGCGGGGGGTGGGGGGAGGGAGAGAGACACGGGGCATGAGCGGGGGTGGGGGGGAGGGAGAGAGACACACGGGGCATGAGCGGGGGGTGGGTGGGAGGGAGAGAGACACACGGGGCATGAGCGGAGGGTGGGGGAAGGAGAGAGACACACGGGGCATGAGCGGGGGTGGGGGGAGGGGAGAGACACACGGGGCATGAGCAGGGGGTGGGGGGAGGGAGAGAGACACATGGGGCATGAGCGGGGGGTGGGGGGCGGGGAGAGACACACGGGGCCTGAGCGGGGGGTGGGGGGGAGAGACACACGGGGCATGAGTGGGGGGTGGGGTGGAGGGGAGAGCCACACGGGGCATGAGCGGGGGGTGAGGGGAGGGGAGGAGGGGAGAGACACACGAGGCATGAGCGGGGGGTGGGGGGAGGGAGAGAGACACGGGGCATGAGCGGGGGTGGGGGGAGGGAGAGAGACACATTGGGCATGAGCGGGGGGTGGGGGGGAGGGGAGAGACAAACGGGGCATGAATGGGGGGTGGGAGGGGAGAGAGACACACGGGGCATGAGCGGAGGGTGGGGGAAGGAGAGAGACACATGGGGCATGAGCGGGGGTGGGGGGAGGGGAGAGACACACGGGGCATGAGCAGGGGGTGGGGGGAGGGAGAGAGACACACGGGGCATGAGCGGGGGGTGGGGGGGTGGGGGGGAGCGAGAGAAACACACGGGGCATGAGCGGGGGGTGGGGGGAGGGAGAGAGACACACGGGGCATGAGCGGGGGTGGGGGGAGGGAGAGCGACACACGGGGCATGAGCGGGGGTGGGGGGATTTGTATGTCAGGAGACAAACAAAAACACGGACATGAGTTCGCGTGGCAGATCCCGCTCCTCGGCCCTCCGCTGGTCACCGTGAGCGGGGGGCTGGAGGAACAGGGGAGACACGGAGCATGAGCGGGGGTGGGGGGACAGGAAGGACACACGGGGCATGAGCGGGGGTGGGGGGGACAGAAAGGACACACGGGGCATGAGCGGGGGGTGGGGCAGACACGGGGCATGAGCGGGGGGTGGGAGGAACAGGAGACAGACACGCTCCTGCTGACCTGACAAAGCCTCTCATGCGGGAAAGAAAGATGGTGGGCGTCTCTGAAGCCAGACGCACTGCACGCTTTCACCGCATCCAACGAGAGTCTATGGGAAAAAACAGAAATTTTGAGACCCCCCCTATAACTTTTCTCCCCCTGGACGAATCCTCACCAAACTTTGCAAAAAAAAATTCAGAGTGGGCCATATACTTTTTTTTGCAAAGTTTGGTGAGGATTCGTACAGAGGGGGCGAAGTTATAAGCCGCCCAAAAAGTGCTCTTCCTATGGAAAAACCAACTTAACCATAACTACACTGTCACTATCGTGGCAGTGTAATATATATGTATATATATATATATGTGTGTTCTTTTTTTTATTATAGGGGATTCCCAGTCTGACAAGGGGGAATCTTCAAGCATGTCAATCTATGAAAGATACCAATGCTGGAGAAATACAGTTACAGGTAACAAAGACTTCCCCTGCTGATGCGTTGTGCAGCCTTGACATTTGCTTTCTGCATGTTAAGACTATACCACTATGTGTTGGAAGGCATACCTGAAATTTTGCAGTGTGATATGAGTTTGATCTATTTGAGGAATTTCAAGTGCCATCGTTGCCTGATTTGATTAATCATGACTGTAGAATCTTTTTTTGAGGTGGATTTTTTGGGAGTGCAGGTTGAGGTACTGGATGTCATCCCAGGCTTTTGTTTCCCAGTGATTCCTACCGCTATTACGGTAAGATGCACGTGTCCAGAGCAGGGTTTGAAAGAGATTAGTGTTACTTTGCATGCGACTTCTTATAGGATTCAAGTTGACATCTGAGCTCCGAACGCAGGGGGTGAAGATTGAATGATTTGTTTTAGCTATGAATAGATTTGCCCGCACACCAACTCGCACTCTGGCATAGGGTGTAATTATAAAGGTCAGACAGTGTGTGGATAACAACATTCCCGTCCCGCCTTCTGCCAACAGGTATTATTGGATATCACTCCTGGTAGAAGCGAAACCAGTAGTGTCCGTGATGTCACACAATCTTGGTCCCTTATTTTGTCTTATTGGAGGTGTAGCAGGGGGATGCACGTTTAACGTGTGCAGAGATTTTCCAGAGCACTATTGGGAGCAAAATTAAACGAATATCAAATTTGGTTGTTTTTCAATAACAAAGTGTATGGAAATTCTACACCACTCCCTCCCCCCCCCCCACCTCCCCCTCTCTGGACGAGAGTCGTGTTGTCAGAGCCCGGTTTTAAAGAGTCAGCCCAAACGTTGTTGAAAACGGCTAGGGAAAAAACTCAGAAATCTTGAAGGGGTGGAGGTGCTATGTTTTTAGATGATTAAAAGAAGAATTACAGCATCAGTGACAGAGTCACTTTCTCCATGCCCGAGGGGTCAGGAGTGTCGAGAGCAGCTGTGCTTTCTTCTCAGTCTTTCTGTTCAAGAAGACGGTAGGCGTTTTTTGTTCCTCTTTCCCCGGTGGATACCACAGTGATGTGACTCTGGAGTGACTCACTGATCCAGAAGGAGACATCTGAGCTTTATCATCGACCACATGGTCCACAGCCGGGTTGACCCAGACACTCTGCATAGGATATGTGAGGCTTTTGGAGTGTAGCCTTATGGTGGGAGCCCACCTTGTAGGCTATGCTGAGCCTGGCACATCCCTTTCTCTCTCCATGGCTGACGTTTCTAAGGGCAAGGGGATGTTGAATGGAATGCGCTCTTGTACGACCTTAGTGCACCAATTGCAAGAGGCCAACTAGATTAGTGGGTTACACGTGTTGTGGGAGGGGGAATAGAGGAGGTGATATACTTTTGCCTCCATCTACTTCTCTCGTTCCTTTATTTCTTGGTTCTTGTACGACCTTAAGAGTGGACGATCAGCTTTGAGTACTGCGGCATGGCGGACAAAGCTGACAAAGTGACAGAGAAGGTTTCGGATAAGGGGAAGAAGTGGAATTCCCCACCATAATGCTCCACATCTCCAACGGTCATCACTGCAACTACAGCTGTGGCAGTTCCTTCAAGATCCAAGTTGACATTGGCTCTACTGCCTGTTTCTTCAAGGCATTTCACTTCATTAAATTTCACACGTATTGCCAGGTATGTGCCCCATCAAGTCCGGATAGGGCTACCTTCATTGCATCATTCAATGTGCCATACATCACTGGGCCCCACAGTCTTTTAGCATTATTCTTTCAACGTCAACACTAAGTTGTTAACTCCAGAATCCATCTAATCAGTGAGGGCCTGCTCTCATAATCAAGATGTCTCTCTCTTGCAGACGGTGAGGCACATGTTGACGACCCCAGCTGTGAGATACTTCTTTGTGGTCAAAAGTAAGGAGGTTATGCATCGTCAGCCTTAACTAGCCTCTCGACCTGTATTTGCTTACTTCGACAGCCAGCCTTATTCTTTACTACCAGCGCCCCAGTTGCATCCTGCGCCAGAGCATAATTTCTCTAGTGCCATTGGGTTTTCCACCACCAGATGACCCACCAGTCGATACTAAACTTGACAGAGTCCAACAGGGCATCCAACATGCTTGGCCAAATGCTGGGGCAGATAATGATCTTCGGGATGATGATGATGAGGAAATGTCTTTATCTGTTTATGCATTCCATGAATGAGTGGTGGGTGTCATGGAGCATCTGGACTTGCAGGCCCCAGAAACTTCCACAGTCGAATCCGGGTCTTATTGGCGGTTTTGTCCTCCAAACGCCCCAGGACTCGCATCCTGATCCAGCCTGACTTGCTGAAAGAGTCTTGCAAGTTGAGGGAAGCTTCTCTGACGGTACCTCCGACAAGGAAGTGGGATGTAAAATGTAGATTATTGTTAGACGGAAAGTTGTGACTAGCCAATCACACTCCTGCCTACTTGGCCATGAGCTTGGCTGCCTTGCATCAGCATCCTGGAACTCAAGTTCTTCTGCTACAGCTTCTGCTGCCCCAGCTGCGAAGGAGGAGAAAGTGGTGGATGCCGCAGAGAGGGAAGCCTACTCCAACAGTGCCCTCCACCTCAGACAGACTAACACCACAGGTGTTACCCTGGTGGGCTGCAACTTACGCCTGTAGAAGATGATTTCAGAATTCTCCTTATTTTTGCCAGTTGCCACGAACAATCAATCAGTTTGGGTGTGGGGAAGGTATGGAAGCTGGCAATGGATATACTGTAGAACGTGGCTGGCCAGGTTGAAACAGTGTCTAGAGGATGTGCATGGGTTTGACCATCCACCACTCAGTGTGGTTGAAGGGCACAAATATCTTCCATGAGGCACAGAAAAAGGTAATGTATGATGTTCCTTCCATATGGTGGATTGCAGCCCTTTCATTCGTCCATCGATGAGGAGCACATCAAGGAAAAGAAGACTACATTGGAAGTGAAGTCACTTTTGAGTGGCTCCGCCAAATCATCCTTTAAATCATCGTCCTCATGACCAAGATCTGATTGCCCCACAGCTTTTACTAGATTTGGAAGGTTCTAATCCCCTCAGTATGTTAAAAGAGACAGAAATGACTGTTTGCCTTCTTCATAATCTTAGGCAAGACAAACCAAAATTCTTTTTTTTAAAAAGGGGGGTTTTCTCCTGTTCTTCGACTTCTACAAATAAATTGAGGATCTGATGTTTTCCAGCCTAAGGAACACCTTACATCAGTAATAGGCAGGCAGGAACTCTTCTTTTACCAACCTGGGAGCAAAGAACATCCGATGCCTGGACTATTTCTGTGGTGGGGTCCATAGTGGTGGTCCAGATTCACGAAGAGAAGGCTGGGAACTATTCAAGATTCTTTGCAGTTCCAGAGAAGGAAAAATCAGCACTTCAATCAATTCTCTATCCCTCCGATCTCAATTCTTTTCTGCCTCAAGAGAGATCCAAGTGGAATACTATCAGCACTGCAACCGGGGGATTGGCTGTGTGTGATAGAGCTTCAGGATACTTACATGCCCCCGCCCATATGGCCCCCATGCAGGGGATTCCTTGAGTATTTAACATCGACTGCTGTTTCCAATACAAAGTGCTGTTTCAGGATGTTAGCCAGTGTGTGTGGCTGTTAAAAGGGTATGCAGTGATTATGTGGAGTCACAAAATAACTAATCCAATTACAACAAATCCAAAATAATTCCAAAATAACGAATTTCGGAAAAAACTAAAAATGGTGTTGGGAGTGGAAATAGTGGTTTTGGGGGTTTGTGAAAGTATTACGAACAAAAAAACGGGGGGCTTGAGGCGGAAACCCCCCAAAAACAGTGAAAAGGGAATTCGTAATTTTGGAATTCGTAATTTTGGAATTCGTTGTAACTGGATTAGTTGTTTTGTGATTCCACATAAATCATATCTAACCGAGAAAAAGTACCTGAGGACATACACTTTGCACCAGTGCATAGTTAAAATACAAATACATATTCACAGGGGTTTATGGATTCAGGTGAAACATCTGAAATCTGTGCATGGCATTGGAGGGTGTGTCTTTTCTGTACGCCGGCAGGTTTGAAATGGCATCTGTTAGCGCGTTCCAAGTCACATACGAGTGTAACCTGCCTCCACATTTTGTAACGCTGCTTGACAGACACTGTCACCATGAGCCACATTTTTCTTCTCACACTGTGTCAACACTTTTACAGCTGCGATGAAGAATCTTCGCTTTTCAATCTCATGCATTTTTTTTGTATTACGTTACACTAAAAAAAAGTCTGTCTTCGCATTGCGTGCTAAAATGAAAGTTTAAAGCGCATGAATGGCGCAAGGGTGTCTGAAAAAGACACAAGGGATGGTATAGTTAAGCGACTGCACGGCAGCTGATGTTCAAATAGGGCAATGCAGCATTGATGGCAGTAGGTCCCCGCACATGACGTGGCAAGGGCAATGGGAGACAGACACAGAAGAAAGGGGCAACAGCGAGCAAGTGTAAGGTGGTAAGTGGGAACAGAAATGTACTACTGAAAACTGATACAGCAGGGCATTAAATATCTCAGTGCACCTTCTGCACTATATTTTTCACGTAATTATATATTTCTCATTTTGTGTTCTCCCTCTGGCTCAACTGTGTTTTGGGTGTGGCAGGGTATGTTTTTCATTTGTTGTATATTTTCATTGTACCTTGTCCTTCTGACCCGACTGTGCATTTACAGATATGTAGCTGTATGTACTTTTCTTAAAAAGTGAATACATTCAGTTGGCTGATGCAGTCTTCAAAACGTTTTTTGCATGCACACGTTCCTTCCACAAAATCCCACAAAAAGAGGCAACTTCAAGTTAAGCCTCCCAAAAGCATGATTATTATGCCTCGGGAATTGTAATATTTTTTGAGAAACGATTTTGGGCATCGAATTGCATGAAATATAACCATATTTGGAATGAGGGTACGAACCTGGCTGAATCAGTTGCGCGCGGTATAAATCAACATATTACATTTTGTATTTTTTCATAAACTAGAGCAAAAGTTACATCGGACCACATTTTGGGATTCTCCTATGTAAAGCGTAATCATCCCTATAGAATCACCATGAGATTTCTTGAGCGCACACAATTTCAGAAGATAAGGTAAAAGAAGCAAAGGCGAACACGTGATTTTATCAAGAACATGCAAATGGTGTTCACTGGGAAACCCAGCCATTAAGAGAGCAGGTGGCTACCTTTCAACTGTGCTGTGAAAGGATGAGTTTCAATCATTAAATGGTAACTCAGCTCAATATAATGACTTGTCTCAGTATTCCAGGAACATTTGGAAGTAACTTCCTTAATGTTCAAGTTAATTGTGAAGGATGACTGCAGTGCCACCTATTGGACAGATGCAAAATTAGGTGAAATTATGATTCGTCCAAAATGTCTTTCTCAACACAGCAGCTTAACTGCTAGATTTGTCAGTGCCGTCATGAAATGATATACATTTGGTTGGGTGTCAGTAGGCTATAGCAAAGTTCAGTGAGTTTGAATACCTGGCGGTACATATAGCACAGAGACAAACAGCTAAGTTGTCGGGGGGAAATTCTGCCGGGGTCGGCCGGGCCGTCCGCAGACCTCCGGGCAGGGAGGCCCCAACTCCTCCCGTGTATATCTCGGATCGAGACAGAGTATGAGGCACACACAAGGAGCAAGGCAACTTCTGCTGTTTATTATGCAAACGGCAGGGATGGGTCAAGGAGCGTACGCGTTCGTCCTGACACACACACAATCCTGGGGCTCGCAGGCCCTTTTTACTACATTATGACGCGCTACTTGCGTCACTTCAGAAAGTTAACAAAAAACCTATCGCCACTCTTAATTGGTTGCTCGAGTGGTAGGGTTAGTATAGTACACATATAGAGAATGATATTAGTGGTCAAGGTGTAGTCAGGTGGTATATCTGGGTTGTCCCTATAATTAGATACATAAGAATTGTTACATGAAGACTCCTGAGGATTGGCTAATGTTACTGACGTCTGAGATAAGAGCCCCATGTTCTGATTGGTGCATCCGTGAGCTCCCCAGCCTGGGACCACCGTTGTTCCCAGCTCTCGGTGTACCTGTGTTTGCAACAATGTTTCAATAAGGGTACGTGCAGACAATGTGAGGATTTATTCATAGGTAGAAGGCTGACCGCTCCCACTGTAGCAGATGTCCATTAAGCCTTTCAAGTGTATCGGCCTATGTCTCGTAGCGAGGGACCCAGACGCCTTTCTTTCTCCTGGGCTTTGGCATCTCGTCAGGTTCGGCTTGGTCACGTGAGGCGGGACCGTGTTTGAGGCAGAATTCTTGCACAATTAATATTGCTTTTCCACTGTGTGTCTGGTTTAATATGTAGATATGATTCTAACGTTGGTACGCGGAGTGCAAGGTTGCAACATTATACCTTTGATGATTTGTTCTTGGATGTGGGTTTGCAACATTGCGACCTTGGCTGGTTGCTCCACCAGGCTCATTCTGCGGGATCAGCAACCTGACTTTTGCTTTGTTAATGTCCACGGGAACTCTTGCCTGAGGCCTACTTGGGCCTGGTGTATAAGTGATCCATTTCGGGCATGGGTGCTTTAGGTTATAGTGGCGTATATTTCCATGACCAGTATCGTGTTTCTATTATACCTCTCATGGTGGTAACGGGTTTTAAGAGAAGCGTGAGCAAGCGGCGTTATAGATGAATTCATGGTGCATCTTGCGTTTCTGCATTCTGAAAGCCTATGTAAAAATAATAAAGATGCACGTCCGTGAATATGCCTGTCGCCTACGTCAGAGCACTGAGTATGTTCTTCGTGTAGATTGTTGTGGGAATGTTAGGTGTGTGTATTTGTACAGATGTGCTTCCAGTTGTCTAGGTCGTCATGGCATCTCTAACGACGTGTGGTTTTTTAGTCTAGCTGATCCGAACCGCAGGTGTCGACATGGCCAGTGCGGGCTGCTGGGCAAACAGGTGGACACATCCGTATGTTCCTGTACCATGGCACCTGGTCGTCTGGTAACTGGACAAACTCTTCTCGCGGCGGGTGTCTGGGCCGTGACCCTCTAGGCCAGGCGCGAGAGGTGAAGGACGGGAGCCTGGTCTTCCATTCTCCCACTTCAGTCCCCCCTCTGGTCGACTTGTCGACCACAAACATATCCTTCTCGTTATCTCCTCTTACCCTCCATATCTTAGTTATCCCTCCGAGATGTCCATAATGGTTTACATGATCTTCAAACGACCAATACATGTATTCACATGTTCCTCCAGGAGTACAGTATACCCATCTTCCTATGTAGCTCCTGGGGTTCCTTGGGTTCTCGATCTTCACTGATGGTGGATCTAGATGGTTGGTGATGATTTGTGTGCGCAGCTTCTCCCTCTCTTGTATTATCACCCCTGTATGCTGACCATCATCTGCTGGCATCAAGGGGTGCATTCCCACCATTTCCAGCAACTCGTCAGCCGTGCGTGCCTTTCGGGCTTTCCAAAATTTAATTATGATCAGAGTAGCTCCAGCCAAAATAGTACACCCCACTATTATTTTCAGTCCATCCGACAGCCAAGATGGCATCCATGACCATAATAGTGAGAACCAGCTCTTATCCTTGTTTACACCGTTACTCTCGTCCATCATTTTAGAGTGCATCTGGGCCAATTGTGTAACTGCTTCTGTCAGTGTACCATTGTCAGCATCGTTGGCAGGTATGAACGTGCAGCAAGATTGTCCTATCTTTGCACAAACTCCTCCTTCCATTGCTGTGAGAAGGTCCAGTACATATCTGTTCTGTAGTGCTACCATCCTTACAGCTCGCAGCTCCTCTTTAATTGCGTTGAACCCATTTACTGTTGAATTGATGGTCATCATTAGTTCCCATCTTGTTATTTGGAGCCATTTTGCGTTTGCGTATGCCTGCAGTCCCGGATGTATTATTGAGGAGAAAAACATTGCTGCCCTGCTAAATAGTCTGTGTTCTGGCGGTATTGACGTTAGTTCCGTTTCCGACCTTCCCCACAGGTAATTTCCTGTCAGTGGCTCTCCTTGTCGTTTTCTCCTATTTAGGACAGTATCCTCGCTGTTGGTCTTGTTCTCTTGCTCCTTCTGGAGTGGTGCAGATCTCTTTCGTCTCTTATCCCCTTCATCCATTTTAGGAAATTTCGCCATATTGACATGCTTCTTAGGTACCACTAGTGATGGTACATTGACGTGTACCATTGTGCACACACCATTCCACAGGGGAGGCAGTGTATGATATGCCTTTTCTCCGCAGGCCCAATAATGGTCCATTATTACTGCTGTTCCCGCACCCCCCTCAGGTAACTCCATCACACTTGCACAATTGGTGTTATATCCTACATCCACCTCTCCTTTATGCTGGTAGCATACTTTGGGCGCAGTCAATGGTAATATTGTTATTGGGTCTTCATCTTCTTCTACCCACGTGAGCATAGGTACGTACTTGATCCACGTCGTCCAACATCGATGATTGTGTGTCTCGATGGTTGAGATAGTTTCTTTTGTTACCATGTTGCTGCCAATTACTCCTATCTCCCAGCTGTTGTCCAGATACACCTTTCCTGTTATCGTCAGTAGCGGCCTCTCCCAGCATCCTTGTTTACCCGGAACTTCAGTGGCGTACCAATCACATGGTAGATACTGCAGTGTTACCTTCTTTGTTTCTCCTTTTGCAGGGCCACTTGTTATGTACCTGAATGCTTCGGCATGTAAACTGGTCTTGTGATAACTCAGATAGGTCTTGAGGAAGTTGTTTTCATATGGGTATGAGTCTCGCGTTTTCCATGTCATGTGCACCACTGTTCCTTGAAATCTTCCTTTCGTTTGGAACAGGGCCAAATATATTATGCACTGTGCTGTTTTTTCATCTATTTCTGTGGCAACAAATGTTCGTGAGGCGCTCATGGCGTATGGTATTAATGAGCAAACGTAACAGCTATCCTCAGTTGTCTGCTTACCAATGCGGGTCATGTGCTGGTACCATATGTTGTTTGTGACATGTGCTGAATCTTGTACATAATTATCAATACCTTTATTGTCTGAGTATGTGCTGCGTTTAACTATATTTTTCTTGGGTGCAATGTTACTATTACCACCTGACGTAACACCTGTTGCAGCAGGGGGCGGGGGTATATTAAGTTTGTGCGCAGCAATAAAATCGATAGCATAGCTGTACTGCCAGACAGAGGCAGCCAAGAACCCGGTGATCATAAAAATCCCTATTATTTTTATTACATGTGCTAATTTCACCGGCATTTTGCTCTTACCTTGCTGCAGTCCTGGCAGCTTATTCTTGCGACGTTACAGTTGCCCGCCTAAAAATTCTCAAAAGTGCTTGTTATTAAATGTTAGTTTTAAGCTCTCCCTATCAAGTAGTCATTCAGTGCCCAGGCGAAGAGCTGCTCCCACGCTACTCTAAGTGATGGGTCTCTTAAGACCGGCAAGTATGGGTGGAGGTGGGGCATGTGATATTCTACGGCCAGGAGGAAGGCTGTGTAGTAGACACGTACCCTTCTCCTTTTTAAGTATGTTGGCCTCTTTATTTCGTATACGAACTGGTGTGACAATTCTTCTGGGTAGTTATCGTCTGGCAGCACCATCTACACCTGCACACTGAATTTGTTAATTAGCTTTCTTAACAATACAATATTACGCAGTTCCTGTATGTGCGAGAGAAAAAAGAGAACATTCACGTGTTTACATGTGTATTAGTGCAAGCATGTCCTTCAGTTTTAGTTACAACTGTAGTCAATGGGGGGGTTTGTGCTCAAATGGCGGAAGTATTTTTACTCTTTGAGCGAGTGATCATGGGGTGGGCAGTATGGGGATCACTCCCTTCTTCGTTAGTTATTGTCTCCGAGGGAACAATTGGGTCGTTGTCTGTGGTTAAACTTTCTTCCGCTGTAGGGGATGTGGTTGCTGTTCTTCCAATGGATCTGTCGTTGGCGCTGGGGCGGGTCTGCAGTTTGTAGATCTTTACGTCATGTAGGTGGTTCCAGGCACGCTTATCCTTTAGTTTTACTGCTCTTGTTGATACGTCCTCTACCAGATGGGGGCCAGTGAACCTCTTCTGGTTCCACTTCCTATTGAAATTGCGAAGTAGTACGTGGTCACCTTTGGCAAGTTTGCACAAGTTCTCCTTTCCCAATTCTGTATTCTCGTCTTTTTCTTGGTTGCTGGTAGACCCGCCCCGTGTGCGCTCGAGCTGTTGAGACACAAACACGACACTAGTAATCAAAGAAGACACATATTGATACATTTCATCACCTAACACATTCGCTGAACTTTCGTGGTCGGTGAATGCCCTTGACGTTGGTGTTAGGGGAAGGCGCATTTGGCGTCCAGTAACCACTTCGTGTGGGGTGAGGTGGTGGTCGGACCCTGGCCTGTTTCTAAGTTCAAACAATGCTAACGGAAGGCAATACAACCAACTTTTCTTTGTTGTTTGTTGTATTTTAGCAATTGCCTCCTTCAATAAGCCATTCAGGCGTTCGCATACACCATTAGCCTGTGGGTGGTATGCACATGCAAATTTGTGTTTAATGTTCAGCAGGGATGTGATATGCTGGAACATTTCGTTTGCGAAATGGGGCCCGTTGTCTGATCTTAACACCTCGCACACTCCCCACCTGGGGAAGACCTCCCTTACTATGAATTTGGCTGCTCTAAACGCATCAGGGTGTGAACAGGGCCCTGCTTCAATCCACCTAGAAAATGGGCATACTACTACAATCATATACCTATTACCTTGACATATGTTGATCATATCAACATAGTCAATGTGAAGGTGCCGAAAAGGTCCTTCTGGCCGGGGTATGATACCTCTTATCACTTTTAAAGTATGACCGGCCGTAAACTGTTGACAGGTGAGGCAATTGCTGATAAAATTTGACACATGAGAGGTTAACTCGGGACAAAACCAATCTTCTCTAATTCGTGCTGCAATTATTTCCTTGCCTGTATGTGCAGGGTGATGTAATTGGCTCAGGGCGGTATTTAACAGTGCCAACGGTATTACAACTTTCCCAGTGCCACCCTGGCGCCATAGTGCGTCAGTTGGTGACATTGTGCATCCTCTTTTCACCCATACTTCTTTTTCGGCCATTGGTGCAGCCGCTTGTAGTTCCATAATTTGTGTGGCTGGGAGATGGGTGTACCCTTCTCTTATTAACATCTCCCTAGCTATTCCCCTCCCTCTCCCTCTCTGTGAGTCTGTGGGGTTCCATATCTCACCAAAATATGCAGCATATTTCGCATGTGCGTCTGCTGCTGCATTACCTTTTGATACGTAGTCTTCTCCATTTGTGTGTGCGGTGCATTTTACCAGGGCTAGTTCTTGGGGGTCGTTTATTACTTCAATTAGTTCAGCCAACAAGAGGGCATGTTGTACTGGAGTGCCATCAGCTCTCCTAAACCCTCTTCTTCTCCATTTTGATAGCCCTGAGTGGACAGTCGATGTAACATATGCACTGTCAGAATATATAGTTACTCTTTTATTAAAACTTTCCTTTAATGCCAATATTAGTGCAACTAGTTCCGCGGCTTGAGCAGAGTAATGCTGTGGTAATTGTACACACTTCATAGCCACACACACCGGCGCCTCCATCATTTTTACTACTGCTGCCCCAGTCCTTCGTATCCCATCTCCTTGATCAATAGTTGATGACCCATCAATAAACAAAAGCTCACCTCCCTCTAGTGCGTTTTCTTCAACTTTCCTAGTACATGAGTACATTTCAGTTACTTGGGTGCAGTCGTGGGCGTAATCTCCCTCTTCAATTACTTCTGCTAGGAACCTTGCAGGGTTAACCGTGCTACATCTAACAATTGCTAGTTCAGCTTTAGACAAAATAATCTCATAACCTGATGCCCTCTGTGTTGTTAGTGTGGACTTAGGTTTATTCAATATCGCAAATAATGCATGTTCCACAAATAGTGTAGTTGGACACCCCATAGTTATTGCTGATGCTTTTTCTACTGCAAAAGCAGCTGCAGCGAGACCTTGTTCACAAGAGAAGTGGCCTAACATTATAGGGTCTAAGTGACCGCTGTAAAATGCTACTGGTTTATAGCCCATGCTAGTTTTTTGGGCCAACACTGCTTTCATTACTGCTGAGTCGCAATGTGAAAATATAAAGAAGCGTCGCTCATAGTCTGGGGATGCCAGTACTGGAGCAGTTGATATCGCGTCCTTTAATTCGTCAAATGCCTCCCTCATTTCCATAGTCCATCCCAACTTTTTCTCCCCTTTATTTGCTTCCTTCAAACCCTCAAGCAGGGGTCCTATGTATGAGCTATAATCAAATACCCATGCTCTACAGTAGTTGCACAGCCCCAGAAATTGCTGCAGTTCTCTCACAGTTTGTGGCACGGGAGTGCTTGAGATGGCCTGTGCTCTTTGTGGTGCAATCCTTCTTCCATGTTGAGATATCAGTTGGCCAATGTAGAGTACCTGTTCCTGACAGTATTGTATCTTTTCCATGTCTACCTTATACCCCTTTTCAGCCAATATTGTCAACATTTTTAAGGAGTCCTCTCTACATTTGCTTTCGTTTGTACTGCAAATTATTAAGTCATCCACATACTGTAACACTGTGCTTTCCACCTCAACGTTACCCAAATCCATCTGTATTACTCTATTGAAAATTGAGGGTGATTCACAATACCCCTGTGGTAATCTGGTATGTTTCCACTTTGTATTTCGGTAAGTAAAGCTTGTCAAATCTTGTGAGTCTGGGTGTAATGGTATAGAGAAAAAAGCATTTTTAAGGTCAATCACTGTAAATCGTGATGCTTTTGCTGGAATGCCACACAATATTGTGGCCGGGTTTGCTGTTACTGGATACTCTGCTTCTACTATGTTGTTCAAGGGTCTGAGGTCCTGTATGAAGCGCCAAGACCCCCCTTTAGCCTTGCGCACCGGGTACACAGCTGTGTTACATGGTGATTCTGAGGGGACCAATATGCCATTGTTTATAAGGGCCGTTATGGTTTCATATATGCCCTCATCTGCCTCTTTTGACAATGGGTACTGTTTCACTCTTGGTAATATGGCACCTTTTTTCAATTTTATCCTTACACCCCCTATGCTTTTTATGCATCCCACGTCATAAGGGCTAATAGTCCATAATGATTTGGGCACCTTTGACATATCCTCCTTAAAAAATGGGACTGGGGTGCCTGCGGGTGCCTCAAGTGCCATTGCAATTTTCTGTGCTACTTGTTTGTGAGCCACTCTTAGCCATATTTCTACACTCATCATGAACACCATTTCATTTTCTTCCTTTTCTTCTGAGAACAGCTCTTCATCTGACACCTGGGTCAGCCTACACCCTTCTGCTAGTGCTATCACCGCCCTCCAGGCTCTCCCTTCTTTATCTTGGGCGTGCACAGCAACATAATCAGCTGTTGCAATAATGCTCTCAATGTCCACTGCAAACACCTTCCCTTCCAGTTCATTAGCTGGTGTTTCTGGTCGGAATAGATAGGCTGCTGGCCTCCTCCATATTTTCCCTTCTATCCCTGGCATCCATGCAAATGCCATGTCTGTGCCATATTGGAATATCTCGCCATCCAGTGGCTCCGCCCTAATCGCTGTCTGTCCACAGTATGCTTGCAAAATCTGTCGTGCTGCGAGCATGTTAATCCCTGGAGTAGAGCAAATTATGCCATCCTCTGTAAAGGAGATCGTCATATTCAACCTGTTCATTATGTCTCTCCCCAGTATATTTACTGGCGAGGGACTATAATACAAAAGTGGGACTGACAGATCATAATCTCCAATAGATAAGGGAACGTTATCAGTAAATGGAACCAACCCTTTAGCCCCAGAAAATCCTTGGGTGTTCATGGCTTCGCCTGACATCTTAAATTTACCTTCCCTTATGCAAGACCGGGTTGCCCCGGTGTCAACAAGAAATGATAATTTTTTGTCACCTATCGTTACCTCTATGCGTGGCTCCTCCGCACTATTAGGTGTTACTGACAGGATGGGACACACCAAGGCCGTCTGTGGGCTGGCCTATTGGGGGTACAATGATTGGCCATTCCCTGTATAAGGGTTGTGTCCCAACACCGACACCCCACCCAATTGTGTTCGTTCATTTTGGGGTGGTGGTTGTATTAACGCCACTTGTTGTTGTGGCGGCGTCAGTTGCTGTGTTATTTGTTGTTGTGGCAGTGAATAGGTTTGTTGCTGTCGTGTTTGTTGTGGTTGGTCACTCCCTTGTTGTGACATCTGCTGTTGTTGCATGCCCTGCTGTTCTTGTGAGGTCCTAGGTTGTGCTTGTTCATTCCATGCTGGTGTTCCTGGCCTGACCCTACATGTACGTGACATGTGTCCTAATAGTCCGCAGCTCCAACACACGGGTGGTTCCCTGTTTTGCCATGGGAAGCTCCCTGTGTTGTCCTGGTATACGGGTTGCCCTGTGGGGTAGTAATTTCTGAGTCGCCCCCCCTGTTGCTGGGTATTATATCCATATCCTCTCCCCCTCATAACCCCTCCTCTTCCTCTGTTATAACTATAATACCCAGTTCCTTGCATTGGGTACCCTCCTCCCATGTTCGGTGTGTGTAAATGCAGAGGCGGCACTTGCTGTATTACACCTTGTGGGGGCGCTATTTGAGCTGGATCTTGTGCAGCCACTACTTGCGTTGGGCTTTGGGCCATTGGTGTGGGCGTAGTTATTAGTGCCCCTTCCATTGTATATTTAGTAAGTTTTTTCTGTACTAATTTGGCCTCTTCTGTTTTCCTGTCCTCCTCCTTTTGTTTCATCTTTCCTTGCCATGTCCTGCAGTGATGTACTATAGTCAGTTGTATTTCTGGCCATGGTTTTACTTCCATTCCTACTACTTTCTTTAGTTGTTTCTGAACTCCTTCTGGGAGCCCTTGTACTAGTATATGATAAAATATGGCTGGTGTTTTGTCCCATTGTTCTCTAGTTTCCATGCGCCACTTCTCTTGAATGTCCTGGATATAATCAACAGGATCCTCATTTTCACCCATCTTACGGGAAGTAATGGCTCCTATGTCCGAGGTGTCTGGGTATTGCACTCTCAGTGCCTGCCATAGCGCATGTCTGCAGTTTGCAAATGGTGCCCCATCATGCGATGTGTTTGTTATTGTTACCCCATGGAATCCCGCTCTTTTCCAAATGTCATCCGCTCTATCCCCTAATATTGATATTAACAGGCCCTTCACATCTCCTACTGCTAGTTTCTGTCCTGCGGTGTGTTTTTCCATTTCATATATCCACTTACCCGCACCTCCACTTAGTGATGGGAGCCTACATTTTATATTTTCCTTATCCGTATGTTTCCAAGGTACATACTGTGGTCTAACCCCTCCTCTCTCCAACAGTGGCATTAAATTCTGTCTTTTGTCACCCTTTACGCTCCATGATATTGAGTCTTCACACCCCTCCTCTTCCCCCATTTCTTTTACTACTTCAAATTCTTCCTTACTACCTCTGCCCCTACCTCCCTCTTCTTCCTTTCCCCTTCTTTCATCATTTCCTGTGTTCAATATGGGTATGTTTATTTGTCTGTCTTGCCTGCGACTAGGGAGGTCCCTAAGCCGACATGCATACGGTGTAAGTTCGTTCATGAAGGGCGCGAGCTTTATTCTGTGCAGAGAGCGTGCGGTGGTTGAACATGTAGGTAGTGACGTGGGAGGGCGGTGTGATGGAGATGTGGGTGGCGTGGTTTCATTGGTTTGTGTTTCCCCTATTCTTTTCGTTTCCTCCTTACTTCTCTCCAGCTCCTCCCCTCTTCTACTCATCCAGGGCGAATCTATGTTTGTTCTAGTGAGGTACAGTTTATCTAAGCTTTCCCTTTCACTCTCTCTTCCATCCTTCTCCACTCCTTCTTCCTCCTCACTGCAAAAATCATTTATAAATGACACCCCCCACTCTGCCTTTTTTCCTTTTATTGTTACTGTTTTTAAATCTATTAGGTCTCTTTCTCCCCTTTCGTTGTTACCAACTGTCCCCCCTAGTGCTGATGTCGTTGCTATCTCCCTACTTTTATATACATCTCCCCATCTTTCACTCTCCTTACCCCTCCCTTCTCTTCCTTCTTCCCTTCTCTCCTCCATTTCCCTACTATTTTCCTCTCTTTTCCTTTTTAATTCCTCCATTACTTCGTTGCTCATCTGTTCCAATATCCTTTCATCCTCCCTCTTCCTTTCCCATTTCACCCTTTCTCTTTCTACTATACTCTCTATTACCTTCCCCTCTTCATATTTTTTAGCTGTCTCAGATATTATCCTCCTCCTCCATATTTCCATTTCTTTTTCCTTTTCTTCTTCTTCCTTCTTCTTCTCTCTCAGCACTACTCTTGATACCCTATCTGCTGCTGCTTTTACCCTTTCAGCTTCTCTCTTTTGTTCCTCGCTTCGTTCCCTTAATCTTTCCAATTCGTCCTTACCTTCTTTCCTTTTCCTCACTCTCTCTCTTTCCTCCCTCTCAAGTTGTTTGATCAGTTCATTCTGCTCATCCCTTAGTTTTGCTAATCTTTCCTCCAAAATCTCTTCCTTCTGCCGTAGTAGCTCCTCTCCTCTTATTTCACTCTCTCTGGCACTATCCTCGTTTGTTCTCCTTACCGCCTCCCTTTCTTCTCCAGTTAGTGAGCCTCGTAATTTCAACAATATCTGTGCAGCTACCCACTCATCGTCTCCTATCTCTACAGTCTGCTCTTCTCTAATCCTCCCTTCCCCCATTGGTATCTTCCCATGAGCCACATATGGTGGAGGGCTGTATGCCGGGTTTGAGAATCCTTCAGCCGCTCTTAACTGTCCTTCTATTTCTCCTAATTCTCTTAAAGGGTACAACCCTCCTCCCTCTGTTTTCACTCCCGGTGTTATGGGTATCTCATTGCTCGGTTCCTTTTTTATGTCGTCTGATTTATCAACCTTTTCTCCTCCCTTTCTTTCGTTCCCCGTATTTTTTGTGCTTTCGCTCTCCTTTTCCCCACCCGTTCCTTCTTTCTTAATCTCCTTTTCTTCCGGTGTTTCCCCCATAGTGAACATTCCATTTGGTCCTGGTCGAGACCCCTGGAACATCCTCCATAAGTTAAACACCTCCACGTGGTTTGCCAACTTCTTCCCCTTGTATGTATTGTGCAGATGGTTCAGTAGTGAGTGTTGGGCATATGGATCGAAACTACCATTAGGCGGCCATGGTGTTAACATTTTGTTGTCTGTCCCCTGGGTCCACTCTATGCTGTACTTAATTAACTTCTCCCTGTGTGGTGGCAGTGTGGTGCATATGTGCTGTAGTGGGGTAGTGAGGGTGTTCCCCCACCCTCCCGACCCTCTCCCGTATGACATGGTTGTACTCCCCTTGTTACCCTTCCCCTTACTACCAATTTACAATATACAACCTTGTATTGCTTACCTCGCCCCGCAAGTGTGGGGACTTACGACAATCCTTTGACAAATTATGCAATAGTAATAAATGTGATGTTATATTATATTCCTTCCCCTACGGCCCCCTGCGGCCGAAGCGCACGCAGCCCCCTGCGGCTGCGTACCCCTTACGACGATCTTATACAGTTGTCCTGTTTCTCCGTTCTCCTCCCCCTTTTACACTTGCCGTGGCCGGCGTTCTCCGTGCGCAGCCACGCCCCTTTCCCCTTCTTCTTTCGATCCACTGGTTTATAGTTTATCTCCGTATCAGCTCCTTTATCATGCTTCTCCTCCCCACCACTCTCAACCCAATGTTCCTTGTGCTCGCGATATCCTATTAAATCCCTACTGGTGACGTCACCGATTTCTTCGAGCTACTGGTATATTCGTGTTATGTTCTTTAAATTCAAAATACACTTGTAATCTACCCCGCTAACCCTACAGCTGTCTTCCTGTCTCTCCTGGAACAAGGTAATCTCATCAATACTATAACCGGACTGCGCACGCTGCGTCGCCTCGCGTGTGATACGCCCCTCAACAGGAGGGCTTAACCAGCCAATTATCTTCCGTTTTGGGCAACTACGTAACTAGCCACCGCCCACAGGGAAACGTCATCTACCTATCGAGTTTCTTGCTCGAACAATAGGGAACCTCATCTACTCATTCAATAATAAATATCAAATCGTAGGAAACCACACACCCACCCTCACACGTAGTCGCGATTTAGGCCAATCAGTGTCTTACGAGCTGCTGCACGTGATGTTTTCGTGCCCCGCCTCCCTCTTTCGCGTAACGTTAGCCGCCTGCTCTCGCACTCGTTTCGCTACCATTCATTCCATTAGCAACACTCAATTAAACCCTCGCCGCTTTACAATACCTCCCTCCTCCCTCACAATTTCGCATTGCTTGTTGTGCGTGTCATGCTCACCAAGTTCTCTCGATGCAGGGCCGCTCGATTGCGTGCACCCCTCCAAGCGGCTCGCCACCTCCCCTCGTCTGGACCACGTCTGGACACTCGCCGACCGCGGGCGGGATACTTCTCAACCGGCTCCCGAGGGCCAATATCCGGATTGCGCTGTCCGGTCCTCTCGCAGCTCCGCGATGGTCCTGTAGTCCTCAGAAGGGGGCAACGGCAGAGGGGGCCGCGCCGCCGGGCCTCCTCGCAACGGTAGTGCCTGGAAAAATTAAAAATAAAAGTCGATCTTAAACAGATCTCAGCAGTGCCTCCAACTTGTTGGGGGGAAATTCTGCCGGGGTCGGCCGGGCCGTCCGCAGACCTCCGGGCAGGGAGGCCCCAACTCCTCCCGTGTATATCTCGGATCGAGACAGAGTATGAGGCACACACAAGGAGCAAGGCAACTTCTGCTGTTTATTATGCAAACGGCAGGGATGGGTCAAGGAGCGTACGCGTTCGTCCTGACACACACACAATCCTGGGGCTCGCAGGCCCTTTTTACTACATTATGACGCGCTACTTGCGTCACTTCAGAAAGTTAACAAAAAACCTATCGCCACTCTTAATTGGTTGCTCGAGTGGTAGGGTTAGTATAGTACACATATAGAGAATGATATTAGTGGTCAAGGTGTAGTCAGGTGGTATATCTGGGTTGTCCCTATAATTAGATACATAAGAATTGTTACATGAAGACTCCTGAGGATTGGCTAATGTTACTGACGTCTGAGATAAGAGCCCCATGTTCTGATTGGTGCATCCGTGAGCTCCCCAGCCTGGGACCACCGTTGTTCCCAGCTCTCGGTGTACCTGTGTTTGCAACAATGTTTCAATAAGGGTACGTGCAGACAATGTGAGGATTTATTCATAGGTAGAAGGCTGACCGCTCCCACTGTAGCAGATGTCCATTAAGCCTTTCAAGTGTATCGGCCTATGTCTCGTAGCGAGGGACCCAGACGCCTTTCTTTCTCCTGGGCTTTGGCATCTCGTCAGGTTCGGCTTGGTCACGTGAGGCGGGACCGTGTTTGAGGCAGAATTCTTGCACAATTAATATTGCTTTTCCACTGTGTGTCTGGTTTAATATGTAGATATGATTCTAACGTTGGTACGCGGAGTGCAAGGTTGCAACATTATACCTTTGATGATTTGTTCTTGGATGTGGGTTTGCAACATTGCGACCTTGGCTGGTTGCTCCACCAGGCTCATTCTGCGGGATCAGCAACCTGACTTTTGCTTTGTTAATGTCCACGGGAACTCTTGCCTGAGGCCTACTTGGGCCTGGTGTATAAGTGATCCATTTCGGGCATGGGTGCTTTAGGTTATAGTGGCGTATATTTCCATGACCAGTATCGTGTTTCTATTATACCTCTCATGGTGGTAACGGGTTTTAAGAGAAGCGTGAGCAAGCGGCGTTATAGATGAATTCATGGTGCATCTTGCGTTTCTGCATTCTGAAAGCCTATGTAAAAATAATAAAGATGCACGTCCGTGAATATGCCTGTCGCCTACGTCAGAGCACTGAGTATGTTCTTCGTGTAGATTGTTGTGGGAATGTTAGGTGTGTGTATTTGTACAGATGTGCTTCCAGTTGTCTAGGTCGTCATGGCATCTCTAACGACGTGTGGTTTTTTAGTCTAGCTGATCCGAACCGCAGGTGTCGACATGGCCAGTGCGGGCTGCTGGGCAAACAGGTGGACACATCCGTATGTTCCTGTACCATGGCACCTGGTCGTCTGGTAACTGGACAAACTCTTCTCGCGGCGGGTGTCTGGGCCGTGACCCTCTAGGCCAGGCGCGAGAGGTGAAGGACGGGAGCCTGGTCTTCCATTCTCCCACTTCAAAGTGCTCCCACAGACCTCTTCTTTCAACCTCCATAACAGGTGATGCTGATTTACATCGACCCAGCATTCTCCTTGGGTTTATATAGGTTTATAGATTGATCGCCCTTTATTTAGGATATGATAATGTTTGCTATTATAGCACTTCGAGAAAGCCATGCTTTGAATGTCCTTATGATCAAGGTGTATAGAGAGATGAGTTGACTCTATGATACTGGTGCACGACCAGAGTCGGTGTAAGGAGTTTTGATGCCCTAGGCAAAAGGTAATTTTGCTGACACTCAACCCTTTGCACTGGACCATAACCTTCCCTGCATCAAAATGAGCCCAAACCTCATCAAAGGTATACCTATAACATCATGTGGCACATGGACAAAATGGCATTAGCATTATTATTATTATTATTATTATTATTGAGCGTGGGCCTAGCTTTGGGAAGCAATGGAACACTTTACAATCATAGGCGGAAGAATACAGTGAGGGAAGCAGAGGAAACGGGAGCGTAGAGCTAACAACAGGGGAGGGCGGGCAATTGGCAGCAAGGGACCAGCAATCAGGGGAGGAAACTGTGAGGAGCAGATCACTGAGTTTTAGGTAGGTTGGGGAGTGGAGGGTGTGTGTACCTAGGTGTTAGGATACATTCCTTGAAGAGGAAGGACTTGAGGTCTTTCCTGAACTGTAGAAGTGATGGGGCGAGTCCGATGTTGACGGGGTGAAGGCTCCAGAGTCTTGGGGCATAGGCAGAGAAGGCTGCCTTCTTGCACCGGCAGAGTTCAAGTCTGCACATGTCATTATTTCTGGTGGATTGTCGGCCTCCAGATATGCTGAGTTTCTCAGCGGGGAAGCTTTGGGACTTCAGGGTGACAATCCTACAGAATATGCAACAGGATTTGAAGATGATACAGGTTTGCAGCGGTAGCCAGCGCAATTTGATGAGGTCGCGGTGATGTGGTCAAATTTGCAGTCTTTTGATGAGTGATGTACTGCATGAAGGGCACATCTCAGGGGTGCCAGGGTAGTCGTCGGAAGGCCTTCCAAAAGGGCATTGCCACCATCCACGCAACTCTCTCTCTCTCCCCCTGTGTTTCTCTCGTCTGCCCTCCACAAAGAGCAGCACTGAAAGCTTCCAACACCGAACAGTTAACGCATGAGCAGAAACAGTGCAATCTTCCTTCACATGCAGAGAAAACACACACCAATGCACACACAACATGCGTTGGGTACAGCATGGATTGTAGCAATGTAATTGACCCACGCAAATACAACAGGTGCTGGAATTACATGGGCATGGACAACACAATCCATCTTCACAAATCAAATGGGTACAAACAGAGAATGTCCCCAACCACTGCAAAGCACCTTCACAAATAATAAAGTTACGTTATTTGGGGGCAATTGCAAGCTTTGTTCACTGACAGGGACAGCAAGGTCAGGGCTTGTGCAAACATTTTTCAGATTTGCCTGACGTCTTCAATACCAAAAAGGTGCACATGCATCATGGCTTTGTGAATGCAAGCTCCCAAGACAAACAGTACAAATAAGACATGGAGTCAGTGAGTGAAAGCTTCCCTTGCAAACACGTATACAATTGCACCACGTCACAGTAGTGGTAAACGCTTGTACAAAATGATTGAGCTTTTAACAAGTGATTTTACTCTGTAAAAAACCTCATACACGTTTTAGAAAGTGACGGTGCTGGCTGCCTGTTTGAGCATCTCTGGTGTTGTTTTACATATGCCTTAATTATTGGCTCACAATCATTACAATATGTCTGTCTAGATTTGTTCTTGTCCCCTCCTATACATTTAATGCAGGGACTGGTTTACCCTTGTTGGAAGGCTGAATTCCAAATCGCCTATTGGCTATGATAAATATCTAACTCATCACCCATAATTTTGAAAGGGCTCTTTAACATCGTCTTTTGTCGTCTTCCTGTTCGGTCAGGTCAAAGAGGTTTTCCCAGGACAGAAACACCACCGATGGCTAAGCACCCATCTAATATGAGACTGTCTGCCAATAGGCTAGCCTTTTGTTTAAAACATTGACTGAGGCCAATCAGTGAACCATCTTTAGGAGGCCCTGTCTCTGATGACACGAAGAATGAAGCAGAGTGGAACCTCAAGTGACTTCCTAGTCAGGGGTGGGTCTCTTTCCATTCTCAATCTTTATTAGTATTCATAAATACTCTCTCCCCCTGTGTATGGTTTCTCAGAACACTTAAGAGATGGAACGTTCTTCAGATACACATTTTAAGAAGCCCAAATGGCTTTTTAGATTACTTCCCCCACAATTAACCTCCACAATTAGCAGAGTGGCATTACTTCAAAATCATTTATTCCCTCAACTATACAAGCGAAAATATATTGAGAAATAATTCCGTCATTGTCTGGGGGTAGGGGGGTTATGCTTAATGTGTGTGTACTCATCAACCATTTAAAGGTGCAGTTTTGTGGAAATAAGTAATATTTTCAAAGTTTCCAAAACTCCTTACTCTTGACTTTTCCTGAGGTATCATGTCAGCATTGCATTACAGATGTCACACCTGTTGCTTGAAAACGATAATGGAAAGAAACATACCACGTGTATAGATTGACTTCATGGTAGTCACATTGAAGAGGCTGACATCCTATCCAGGATGAACCGTTGAGTATTTCAACACAACTACAGCAGGTGTTCCTGACCTCATGGCTCCTGAGTGCTTGAAGATTGGCCACTTGTATTTTCATCAGGGCCGCCTGAATATGCTGAGGCGAGCTAAAATTACACCTGTACATCAAACACCTTTAAGTAGAAGGGGTTCGACCGATCGTGTCGACAATGAGGGGAAACATTGCTTGTTTATTTGGCAAAATATGGTTGTAAGATTTCATCCATAAATTAATATCTTGCACCTGTTACAGTCTACAGTAAACATGCTTTCCAGGGATCTTTGTTCACTATTAAGTGTTTCAAAATTTTTAGAAGGACTTAAACAGATAAACTCAAATTAGACATCCCTATCCAGCTTGGGAATTAAACATTATCCCAAGGAAGACAGATATACTTTTTTTTTTATTTGTAAAATATTTTTTATTGAAGTTTTCCAAACATGTAAACACAACAACAACGTCCTCCTTACACCTCCCCCATTCCCCCATTCCCAACCCCCCACCAGAAAAACGAATGCCATTGAACGACAGGTCCACTGCGCTCGGGTCACAACAGTTACATTATATCCAATAACCTCAGCCTGTGCGGGCACCATTGAACCTTATAGTCACTTTGGAGGTACAATAATACTACTCCCCAGTCCTGCTGAAATTCCGTCCTATTTCCTTGCACCACATATGTCACCCACTCCAGTGCCACAAAATTCCAAACCTTCTGCGGCCAGTCACATTTTGTAGACTTGCCTCCTTTTCCATTTCTGTGCTATCACCAGTCACACCGCTATAGGTAGGACCATATTCCACAACTGATTTTTGGAATATAACCTATTATCCAGGTCCCACATGCCATAAACCTTCTCGTTTACAGTATCCCCACCTGGGTATATCACTGTCAGCTGGGACTTGACCTCCTGCCAGAATGGTTGTATACTCAGGCATTCCCACCAAATATGGGACCAGTCCCCAATCGCTGCGTAGCCTCTCAGCATTCATTTGAAACAGTGGGATACATGGCATGAAGCCGCGCCGGCGTATAGTGCCATTGCAGCATTATTTTGTACCACATTTCCTTCAATTGGATGTATCGCGTCAGTTTAAGAATATTGCCCCATAAGTATTCCCATCTTTCCCTTGATATCTCGCTACCCAACGTGGCTTCCCATTTCCGTTGGTATCGTCATTGACTTGGGGGTAGGCTTTCACTGAGAAATGTATAAGGAGAGGATACCAGTTTCCGGGAACCTGAGTGGCTTGTAATAAATGTCTCGAATGGGGTAAACTGCCATGTAGCGGGTGCTTTAATCTCCAGGTAGGCCAGCCAATGTCTCATCTGGCAGTAGCATAGCCTGTCCCCCTCAGTGACCCTGATCTGTTGTTTACAGTTCTCAAACACCTAACCTCCTGCCCCTGAAACATATCCTGCAGCTTTGTACACCCCGCAACCCGCCATGCCCTGAACGATCCCTATTCCATCCCTGGCAAGAATTGCAGATTGCTAAGGGGGGGGAGTGGATAGGATGCCATGGGGTACCAACGATTCCCAGATGTCTGTTACCACCCCTATGATATTGCTGATGCATACATTTGGTAGTCTACAAGTCTTTCTCAACCACAATAAACGCGATAGTGGGGTCCTGTCGCATCCGCACTTTGGGGGTGTCCCCCTTAACCATTCTCTCACCACCCGTAGTTGTCTGGCCTCATAATATTTCCAAAAATGTGGAAGCCCCAGTCTCCCCTGGCTCCTATGTACTGTTAGGGTATTCTTCGCTACCCAGAAGGTTTTGTTCTGCCGTATGTACATTCTTACCATCTTATTGAGGGAGCTAAAAAAATGTTTAGGTACTTGGACCGTGAGAGCCTGTAAGCAGTACAATATCTTTGCGAGGATGACCATCTTCACAGCAGTTAGCCTCCCTAACCAAGAAACTGAGAGGGGACCCCACCTCTGCAACTCTGCCTTTGTTTTCCACAACAGCTATGGATAATTGGCCCCATATAATTGCCCCTGTGAGCTTGTAAAGGTGACTCCCAAGTAGGAGATCCCTGTCTGCGCTATTTTAAGTTGGGTGTGGGCCCTTATAGGCTCCAAATGATCGGGATGAACTGATAGGTTTAAAATTTCGGATTTCTGCATGTTTATTTTTAATCCCGCCACCTGCCCAAATGCCTCCAATTCACCTACTAGCGCAGGAAGTGACTGTTACGGGTACGCCCCTTCCACCAGCATTTCGTCTGCAAAAGCATTTTTTTTGTAATCCTGCCTGCCCATGCTGACCCCCTTCATATCTTCCGCAACCCGAAGTTGAACTAATAAGGGTTTTAGGTATAGGGCATACAGCAGTGAGGACAGCGGCCACCCCTGCTTTATACCGCATCTGATTGCAATGCTCCTGGACAGGGTGCCGTTAATCGTCAGTCTTATGGAGGGGGCCTGGTAATTAGCACAAACCATCCATAGAAATCCCATGTGTTCTAACACGCAAAATAGAAATGTCCATTCAACAAAGTCAAATGCTTTCTCCGCATCCAATGAGACCAGCAGCACCGTTGGGTGATGACACTCTCTTCTATCAGTTGACAGACCCTGTGTATGTTGTCGTGCCTCTGCCTCCCTGGTAGATATACTTAGTTTCAAAGACTTTATTTACCCGCGCTGCAGGCGCCCACTGCCTCCTAAAAAATCATCGGCAGGTGAGTGCTTGCGGCCCCCGACCTCCATTTTGCCCCGCTGACCCCCCTTCCCACCGCATCCCGCATCCCTTCCCCGAGCGTGTCCCTGCTCCCTCCCTCCTCCCAACCCGCCCACCGCCCGTGATTGGTTACTGGGCTTCCGGGCCCAGGGTCTAGCGACCCGCGCTGCAGGCGCCCACTGCCTCCTAAGAAATCATCGGCAGGTGAGTGCTTGCGGCCCCCGACCTCCATTTTGCCCCGCTGACCCCCCTTCCCACCGCATCCCGCATCCCTTCCCCGAGCGTGTCCCTGCTCCCTCCCTCCTCCCAACCCGCCCACCGCCCGTGATTGGTTACTGGGCTTCCGGGCCCAGGGTCTAGCGACCCGCGCTGCAGGCGCCCACTGCCTCCTAAAAAATCATCGGCAGGTGAGTGCTTGCGGCCCCCGACCTCCATTTTGCCCCGCTGACCCCCCTTCCCACCGCATCCCGCATCCCTTCCCCGAGCGTGTCCCTGCTCCCTCCCTCCTCCCAACCCGCCCACCGCCCGTGATTGGTTACTGGGCTTCCGGGCCCAGGGTCTAGCGACCCGCGCTGCAGGCGCCCACTGCCTCCTAAAAAATCATCGGCAGGTGAGTGCTTGCGGCCCCCGACCTCCATTTTGCCCCGCTGACCCCCCTTCCCACCGCATCCCGCATCCCTTCCCCGAGCGTGTCCCTGCTCCCTCCCTCCTCCCAACCCGCCCACCGCCCGTGATTGGTTACTGGGCTTCCGGGCCCAGGGTCTAGCGACCCGCGCTGCAGGCGCCCACTGCCTCCTAAAAAATCATCGGCAGGTGAGTGCTTGCGGCCCCCGACCTCCATTTTGCCCCGCTGACCCCCCTTCCCACCGCATCCCTTCCCCGAGCGTGTCCCTGCTCCCTCCCTCCTCCCAACCCGCCCACCGCCCGTGATTGGTTACTGGGCTTCCGGGCCCAGGGTCTAGCGACCCGCGCTGCAGGCGCCCACTGCCTCCTAAAAAAATCATCGGCAGGTGAGTGCTTGCGGTCCCCGACCTCCATTTTGCCCCGCTGACCCCCCTCCCACCGCATCCCTTCCCCGAGCGTGTCCCTGCTCCCTCCCTCCTCCCAACCCGCCCACCGCCCGTGATTGGTTACTGGGCTTCCGGGTCGGCAGGCGCCCACTGCCTTTCACCAACCAAAGCCCCCCTCTCCTCCTCTCCCAGCACCGTTCTCAGTGGTCCCTCCAGCCTTTATCACCGGTCCCCCCGGGCAGCCCTCTGCCCGGCAGCCCCCAGCGGCTAAAGGCCCCGAGGCCAAGGGCGACTCCAACAGAGGCAACTCCAGGAAACGTCAGCACCCCAGTGACCAGCCGTCAACCAGCGACTACAAGGACCAGTAAGGTAGGAGGGCCGGGGTTGGGAGAGGTACAGCTTTACACCAGATACCTAACCCCGTTGCCCCAAACTGCATTTGATAGAAGGGCCGCCGTGCCCAAAGTGTACTGTCTATTCTCCAAACTGCATTGATAGGCTTTTCTCACACTATACAGGTGTCTCAAACTTAGCAGGGCCGCCGTGCCCAAAGTGTATTGTCTGTTCTCCAAACTGCATTGATAGGCTTCTCTCCCACTATACAGGTGTCTCAAACTTAGCAGGGCCGCCGTGCCCAAAGTGTATTGTCTGTTCTCCAAACTGCATTGATAGGCTTTTCTCCCACTATACAGGTGTCTCAAACTTAGCAGGGCCGCCGTGCCCAAAGTGTATTGTCTGTTCTCCAAACTGCATTGATAGGCTTTTCTCCCACTATACAGGTGTCTCAAACTTAGCAGGGCCGCCGTGCCCAAAGGGTATTGTCTACTCTCCAAACTGCATTGATAGGCTTTTCTCCCACTATACAGGTGTCTCCAACTTAGCAGGGCCGCCGTGCCCAAAGTGTATTGTCTGTTCTCCAAACTGCACTGATAGGCTTTTCTCCCACTATACAGGTGTCTCAAACTTAGCAGGGCCGCCGTGCCCAAAGTGTATTGTCTGTTCTCCAAACTGCATTGATAGGCTTTTCTCCCACTATACAGGTGTCTCAAACCTAGCAGGGCCGCCGTGCCCAAAGTGTATTATCTGTTCTCCAAACTACATTGATAGGCCTCTCTCCCTCTATACAGTTGTCTCAAATTTAGCTGGGCCGCCGTGCCCAAAGTGTATTGTCTATTCTCCAAACTGCATTGATAGGCCTTTTCTCCCACTATACAGGTGTCTCAAACTTAGCAGGGCCACCGTGCCCAAATTGCATTGTTTGTCCTCCAAACTGCATTGATAGGCCTCTCTCCCTCTATACAGTTGTCTCAAATTTAGCTGGGCCGCCGTGCCCAAAGTGTATTGTCTGTTCTCCAAACTGCACTGATAGGCCTCTCCCACACCGTACAGATGTCTCAAACTTAGCAGGGCGGCCGGGCCCAAAGTGTATTTTTCTGTTCTCCAAACTGCACTGATAGGCCACCCCACACTATACAGGTGTCTCAAACCTAGCAGGGCCGCCGTGCCCAAATTGCATTGCCTGTTCTCCAGACTACACTGATAGGCTTTTCTCCCACTATACAGGTGTCTCAAACTTAGCAGTGCCATCGCGCACAAATTACATTGTCTGTCCCCGAAACTGCAATGATAGGCCCCTCCCCCTCTATACAGTTGCCTCAAATTTAGCTGGGCCGCCGTGCCCAAAGTGCATTGTCTGTTCTCCAAACTGCACTGATAGGCCACTCCCACACTATACAGGTGTCTCAAACCTAGCAGGGCCGCCGTGCCCAAATCTGCATTGTCGCTAAGGGAGACGGAGACTAAAGAGAGCCACTGTTAGAACCCAACTACATAACTATACAACCCTTAACTCCACCCTTACACCCCGACCAAGACAACAACTAAACTAAAACAACTCAGAATCGTACAATGCCGCGCAAACGACCCACCCAGAGGGAAAGAAGAGAAGAAAGAACAAACACCCCGAAACTTCAACTAAGAACCGCAACAACAGAACACACCCCCACAGACAGGTTCAAAGATCGGACCAACACTGAAAGAAGAGACAAATCCCTTTACCTAACTCCATACCTCACTGAGACCTACTCACCAGATCGAAACAACGCGACGCCAAAACCATCTACACTGAACAACCTACCAACATCACGAAGAATGACAAACTCCACCAGATACAACATGCGCACAACTGAAGCGATAACACCATACATCACCAAAGCAAGAAGAACTCCCAACCCACAACCATGTCCCCTGGAAGACGAACCAGGTGAAAACAAAAACCCCAGGCTAAACCTAGAAGTACTACTTGAGAACGCTGACAACCCGAAACCTGCTCCTGAACAAGATCAGAAAACGACCCTAACAAAAAAAGGCAAACCAAGCTACACCTCTAAACTCCACTGCAATCTAATAAATGCAAGATCCATGTCAAAACACTCTACAGAGATCTTCGACCTACTCGACGACAACGGCATCGACATCCTCTTCATCACAGAAACTTGGCTGGACGACAACTACAAAATCACACTCCAAAGCTGCCTCCCAGCAAACTTTAAATGCCTTCAAATAAACAGGAAAAACAGAAAAGGAGGAGGCATCGCAATAGCATTTAAAGAGCAGCTAACAATAAGAACAGACGAACCACTCAACATCCCCAACTGCGAGTCCATGATCATACACCTAACAACTAGCCCAAAAACCAACATAACATTCATCCTGGTGTATAGACCCCCAACTTATGATGCATCCTTCGTCGACAACTTCATAGAAGCCATAACCAACATAGCCATCAACCACGAACACCTAATCATACTGGGGGATTTCAACATCTGGTTCGAAGACAGTCATGCCAACTCCCAAAACTCACTGACTGAACAACTCGCCACCATGAAACTACGACAACTAGTAAAAGGGGCAACTCACTCGGCAGGACACACCTTGGACGCAATATTCGCAGAGGAAAAACTCATCACCATGGCACCGCCGATACAAATACTGTGGAGTGACCATCTCATCATCCCATTCGTAATCACTTTGCCTACTCAAGTCTACATCCAACCTCCCAAACTCACAGCCACCACAAAAAGAAACTGGAAAGACGTCAAAAAAGGCAACCTATTCGAACAACTGGAGTTAACCAAGCCCTCAACAACAGAACTAGACCTAGCTGACCTAGACGGGAAAGCGGAGATACTACACAAATGGATTGCAGACACAATCGACAAGATGGCCCCAGAAAAACCATTCACACCATCAAAAAAAAGAGCAATGGCAAAATGGTTTACCCCACTACTAAGCACCATGAAAAAGGAAAACAAAAAGATGGAAACGGAATGGAGGAAAGATTACAATCCAGACAAAAAAACAATGTTCCAGAAGCACATTCGCGCATACAAGAAGGAAATTCAAAAGGCAAAGAGAAAGCATTATGATGACAGAATCACAAATGCCACCAACACACAAAAAGAAATGTTCCGTATCATTAAAGAAATGAGAAACCCACCAGGCTGTGACAACACCCCAACCCCCTCGGAGAAACTATGCAACAACCTTGCAGACCACTTCAAAAAGAAGATCAATGACATCCGACAAACCATCCAACAGAGACCAACCAGCAGCGACTTACAACCAAACGAACCCAAATCAGAACCGCAGCACAAACTCAATAACTACCCTCAAATATCAGCAGAGGCATTCGCAATGCTAATAAAACACAGCAAGAAAGCAGGCTCACCGATGGATCCCTGCCCCCCGGACATCTACAAATCCATCCTCGGACAAGGAACACCAGCAGAATACTTCAGAAACCTTCTAAATCTATCACTGGCAACAGGGACAGTACCAAGGATCTTCAAATCGGCTTACATCAAACCACTTCTGAAAAACACAAGCGGGGACGTAGATGACCTCTCCAACTACAGACCAATCTCCAACATCCCCTACCCAGCCAAACTCCTCGAAACCTACGTATACAAACTAACCCAAGAATACGTTGAAGAACACCACCTGCTAGACCAAGCTCAAGTCGGCTTCAGACCCACAAGAGGTACAGAAACAGCACTACTATCCATCTGGGATGACCTAAAAACAAACGCAGACTCCAACACAACATCTGCCCTTATCCTGCTCGATCTCTCAGCAGCCTTCGACACAGTTAGCCATGACACCCTAACCAAAAGACTAGAAGACATAGGCATAACAGACACAGCGCTACGCTGGACTAAATCATTCCTAGCAGACAGAACTGAAACCGTCTGGATCAAACCCTTCAAATCCACCCCACGAGTCAACGACTGTGGAGTACCACAAGGATCCTCACTATCTCCATTGTACTTCAACATCTACCAAACCCCTGTAATCAGAATCTTCAAGAAACGCAACATCAAATGCTACAACTATGCAGACGACACTCAAATCATCTACAAGATCGAAGACACCCAAGCCGATCATTCGAACCTAACCGACTGTCTAAAAGAAGTCTTCAACTGGATGAATGCCAACAACCTGAAAATCAACCCAGGAAAAACAGAAATCATGATCATATCCAAAGACCAAGAGAAGGAAACCGCCATCCCGTGGCCAACGGAAATGGGATCTATACCATCACCATCTAAGGTAGTAAAAAATCTGGGAATCCTGATGGACAACACCCTAACCTTAGAACCGCAAATAAACGCAACAGTCAAGAAATGCTTCTTCCTCCTCCACACGGCAAGAAAAATACTACCTTTCCTCTCCTTCACACACAAAACACTCACCATCGTCGGCCTCATCATGTCAAGTATCGACTATGCAAACAGCCTCTACCTCGGTATACCGGAATACCTACTGAAGAAGCTACAACGGATCCAAAACACTGCAGCCAGACTACTCCTCAAACTATCCAGAAGAGACCACATCACCCCGGCCCTAAAAACACTACACTGGCTCCCAGTAAAACAGCGTATCATCTTCAAAACAATGTGCATAACGCACAGGGCAATCAGCGGACAAGGAGCTGAATTCCTACAAAAAAAAATAACAATCTACAAGCCAACGAGACCACTCAGGTCAACCAACGAAATCCGACTGGAACAAAAACCTTACATCAAGAAGAAACTCGGAGGCACCGCTTTCTACCACCTAGCCGCGAAAACCTGGAACAACATCCCAAAATTAATAAGGAACACCAAAGACCACCTTAAATTCAGAAAATTACTAAAAACCTACCTCTTCAACACCGGAGAATAAAACCAAAACAACAATAAGACAAACGAATCATCAAAAAAGGACAGTGACAAACCGCTAGAACCGACAGAAGTACCCGGGGCACCAACAGGGCTGACGCTGGACACAGGGGTCCACCCGCGAGACACAGAGAAACGGATACAACTACTCCAGCCAACCCTTACCATCCCCCACTGCCCTTACAGCCACAACTAGGTCCCACGAGGCTGTGGAACAGACAATATACCACCAATCACCACACAACCGGGTGTATGGACACTAGCAGCGGCGCTAGTCATGTGGAGGGGGGGAGGAGCATGCAAGGTTATTAAGGGAGCGGGCGGAGGGGGCAGCTAGATCCTCAAACGGCCTCGAATGGAAAATCGGGCACATACCTCCTGAGGCTCAGGGTGTACAAGCATCCCGTCGGATAAGATTACACGGTTCAGTCCAGGATAGAGATGACTAACGAATACCACTAACAATTTCCTTCTCTGCATACACCTCTCAAACTCCAAACCAAACACAACCACAAACCTCTAGCGCAGCAAACCGCACGAACTTCACTACACCGCAACAACAAAACAAAAAAAACACATAGACTCGCACATCAGCACACGACGACTACCGGCCGCATACACCCCAGGCCCAGCCGACGGAACCACCGGGCTGAGGCTGCCAACAGCACATCACTGCAATCTTGCACTTTTCCAGCCTCCACCCACTAACCCACCATCCCCCCCCTCTTTCAGAGCCGCCAGAGCGCCAGGGGACCACTCCGGTGGTGATAGTGCGCGGTACAAATGACCTTTAACATTAACATTAACATTACTAATTAAAACTCTCTTTTATCTTTTGTTGGAAAAATAGAGGGCCTGATTTACAAAAAGCATTTTACAATGGCGCAATCCCATTGAAAATTGCTTTGTAAATCAGGCCCTCTCGCTTTTTTTTGGGAAAAGATAAAAGAGAGTTTGAATTAGTAGAATTATGAACCATGTGAAACTGATGAATTTGGAAATTGTTTATTAGTTGCCATTATTTAACAGTAATTGTTAGTTAATTGTTTGTGATTGTATTTGAAACTATATAGTTTTGCGTGGGTACCGTATAATTAAAACCAAACAAACACTTTAATAAATAAAATGAATAATAAATACACATTATTCTATCAAAATTGGTGGGTCCTTCACTGGAGTCGCTGCACAAGTCAGAGTTACAAAACCTTTCCTTCAGGGTGGCCTTCCTAGTGGCGATAACAACAGTTAGGGCGATTCAGTTTCTGTGAGTTCAGGAACCTTTGATAGTATTTAGCAACAATGGTGCGACTCTTATAACACATCCTTGTTCTTCCAAAATTTGTTTCAAATTTCCACATTAATCAAACCATTTAATTTCCATAATTTTTTACTAACATATCCAGACCTGCAAAGTGGTCCCTTAACAACTCAAATGGAAAAATGGCGCTCATATAATATTGCAGAGAACAAAACACATTAGGGAGTTTAAAGACCTGTTTTTTCATGTGAAAGGAACTTTTGAATTTCTTCTTGCTTTGTGAATAAAATGCGGCTTTTCCTTTGGTAATGACAGGTAGGCCTTTTTCACATGGACCTTCAGTTTGGGGCCTTTGATTACACCCCCACAGCACTCATGGGTGGTATTCCATATGTATGAATTTAATAAAGATATTCATGAAGAAGAACACGGATTACAAGTAACTTTTCCCTCTTACCTGACCTCGCAACCTTCTGTCAGTTTCAGCTTCCATGTTGCGCTTTATTCAAGCACTTCTACAGCACAGTCAGTCCTCTCACCTATATGCTTTTATCTCTCCTGCTTGTCTATTGTACATGCGCAAACACTCTCTTTCAGGGGAAGACTTGGGCCGAAACAAGACGGAGCTGCACTCCTGCAAAGATTGTCTTGGTGGAGCACAGTTCTGTGTAGACACGAGGCCCAAACACACCCACTACCCAATTTGAGGATGCTCTCTGCCCCTGACTGACGTGTCTCCCAAACCCCATCTCTCCTGCAGATGAAAAGTGCATGTTCTCACAGACTGCATCTGAAAATCATCCTTTGCTCAACAGCCCAAACTCAAATAATTAAGCTGTCCAAAGTGGTATAATGACCTCATGCTTTGCACACATTTTACTGTCAGGGTGACTATTCTGACAGAGGAAATGAGCACCATACCAAGTATGCATTGCATGCTCAGAAGGAATGAACGTCTGAATTACTAGCACAGACATGTTTGATAAATTGGTGGTCATTCTTATGTTCCCAAAATGCACTTTGTTTTTATGCAAAGCAGGTAGCATCCTATATTCAGGACACTCGCATCAATCGACACTTGGCTGCACCCCCAGTCCTACCCACAGCACTGACAATCCGCACCCCCACCACGAAGGGCAGGAGTTCCCCCAATACTTTTTGTCAATTTCCAGCACTGCTCTCTCTCACACTCTGTTTCGGTGGCTGTCTCTCTCTCTCAATCTCTTAATATGCAATTTTTTCTCTTGAAGCCATTATAAATTACTTTAAAGCTGTGTGTTTGAACAAGAGTATTTATATAGTTTCAGGATGTATAACTTTAATTCACCCTTCAATATATTAAAATAAACTATACTTGAATTAAATAAATGTTCTGTTCGAATCATGTTGTACGGTACAGAACGTTTCAGCGCAGGGCTGTCAGAAGATGTGGTGAGGCCCGGGGCAAAACATTTGGTGAGGCCCCCTTACAATTTTTTGCACTCGGCCAGCCGCGGCACATCCGCAAACAGGAGACTCGAGAAATCTACCCTTGAGTTTATTACTACAACTCCAAATCGACTGCAGCAAAGTTCGATTTCTCTACTGAAGAAAGGTTCATGCCAGACTAACTTTTTTATCATATGAATAAATATATAGAAGATGGCATGAGCGCTCCACTGCGCCACCTCCAATTCTCTGAGGGTCAGTTACTTTTCCAAGCAAAGAGTTGAGGGCAGATCTCTTTCTTCAGCTGGGGCCTCCCCCTGGAAACAGCCTCCCGGACTCGCTGAAACTTGAGGAGAACCATCTCTGGTTCCGGAAGCACCTCAAGACCTGTCTCTTTGCTTCTGCCTTCTCTCTTCCTCTCCCTTGCTGATCACCTGCCTGATCCATGCACTGGTCACCTGGTCAAGCTCTGAATTCGGGCCCAGGTCCCTGCGTGTCCTGTTGCAATCCCGCACTGCCTCTTGGCTCCCCTAAACTTGTGATCTGTATCTGTAACCCTACAGTCCCCGCTCTTGCTCTTATTCTCCACCCGTTGGCTGCACTTACGAGTACCCACACTTGCCACCCGTTGGCTGCACTCTTGTTTCTCCTTTGTTACTGCACTTCTGCATCCTACCCCACCCTCGCCACTTCTCCCCTCCCCCCTTCCCTGCTCTTGCACGATCTGAATGACACAAGGCCTACTAAGATCTGTGTTTTGTCCTACTCTTTTGTTTCTCCTTCCTTGCCTTGTCGCGCCTAGAAACACTTGTGTACAGGCACGTTATAAATGCCATATCATATCATTAAGGAGGACCCTGCACCTGTGTGCACATTAAAACACACATCATACACAGTGACAAATGATGTACAGTGGAGGCTGGTACATTTCTGAACTTTAGAGGCTTACATGTTTCTGCCAGTTAGGCAGGATCAACAGAGCACAGTGAGGGAGCCCAGACCAAACAAGGGTTGCTTGAGGGGGGTTCTCACTCCCAAGAAAATGTTTGAAACATTGGGTTGAAAGTATGAATTTTAGAGCACTTTCTTTGCAAAATTGGGTAGAAATCCATACAGTTTGCAATTGGTGTTGTGTGGAAGTACATGGAAATTCCCAATAGTTGCAAATCACACATTGTGCATAGGAACATTTTCCAATACATTTCATGCCGCCTTTCCACGCGAGATATGCTAGTATAAAAATATATTCATGCTGGTTGTTCTAATTATGTCAGTGAGTACCTCAGCATCTAATAGCAGTGCCTGGTAAATTCCTAATACTCATACACAAGCCCAAAGTGTTGGCTTTGCCAATGCTTATTTTTAAAAGAACTTCAGCGAAAGACACGCAGGGTGTTTTTAAATTGAGTTGCCAAAGGCAGACCTGATTAAGACATTTTTATTACACCAGTTGCGTGTTTACAACTCCAATGAAGTCATGAACTCTCAGAAGTCTCCTTTGAGGAAACACTTGCAGGCACATTGAGGGCAAAGTTTGATGGCAATACATGTTTAAAGCTAGATCAAAGAGTTCCAGTGAGGAGGTGTTTTGAGTGGGGAGGGCAGGAACTGGGTGAGAATTGCCATAGGGATTAGCACGGCCATGAGAAGTCATTTCACTGTTAGCACCTGCATTCATATCCATAAATTTTTAGATAATTGAAATCGTGATGTGGGGTTAGCACTTGCATGCTAGGAGAGTGATTAGAAGGGAAGTGGTGACATGAGACACCTCATTCTCACAGCAGTCCTTAAGTGTGATGTTTCAGAAATGAAGGCAAGAGGTAGCTGCTTGTAACATTGAAGCTTCACCAGAATAGTCTCATTCGAAATGTGGAAAGATGTTAGGTGCCCCCACACAAGGAAGTTTGCCCATTCCTCACAGTCTCTGACGTTAGCGCCTCTCCCAACATCTGAACTGTTAGTCCCCTTTCCCCCCTGACATTTTAGCCTAGATGCACCTCTAATGCCATGAACCCACCCCTTAATGAAGTGGCCCCCAGGGCGGCTTCATTTAGGCGTGGTGCTGAACACACACTCACAAAAAACACTTTCACCCATTTATTCATCCACCAGTTACAGAACTCCATACATGCATGTATACATAAAACCAAACACAGCATTGACACAAACACCAACATGCACGCATGCATTCATACATACACATATACATACTAATTTAATTTAAAAACACATATACACTTTTAATTTAAAATAAAAACACTTACCTTACCTCCATGCACCCTTAAAAAGCATCCACGCAGCCGACACGTAGACATGCTGCCTGACAAGAGAGAACTCCTCTCCCATCAGTCAGCGTGATCATGCTGACAACATGTACACACTGGCTGACAGGAGAGGAGTCCTCTCCTATCAGTCAGCGTGGTCATGCTGAGCAACGTGAACACACTGACTGACAAGAGAGAACTCCTCTCCCATCAGTCAGCATGGTCATGCTGAGCAACATGAACACACTGACTGACAAGAGAGAACTCTTCTCCCATCAGTCAGCGTGGTCACGCTGAGCAACGTGAACACACTGACAAGAGAGACCTCCTCTCCCATCAGTTAGCGTGATCACACTGACAACATGAGCACACTGACTGACAGGAGAGGAGCCCTCTCTTGTCATTCAGCATGTCCACGTTGTCAGCTGAATAACGGGAGTCAGCAGAGCTCACTTCTGAGCCCTGCTGTCTCCCATTAGTTTGCTGTTTGTTGCGGAGCCAAACGGCTTCGCAACAAAAAGCAAAATCATTGCAGAGGCAGAGAGCAGACAGCACAGTCCCCGTGTGAATAATGGACATGGGAGACTGTGCTGCCTTACACTTAGGAGAGGGGGCCCCGAGGCCCCCTGCAAGTGCGAGGCCTGGGGCAGTTTGCCCCCCCTGCACCCTCCTCATGACGGCCTTGTTTCAGCGCAACGATTAGGGCGCAGGACGTTTCGGCTCGGATGTTTGTCCGCAGGTACCGTTTCGTCGCGCCCTGTTGGCCGCAGCCAGTAGGACGTGGGGATCATTGAGCGCCCAACGTTTCGGCGCTGTTTAGCTACAGACTAAGGATGTATACCATTGGTTTGCCAGAGAGCTCAAATCGAGTGGCACCGTCCGGGACTGTAATCTGTGTTGGGTCGCATTATTTTGTCTTTCATAAATGCTAGTTCATCATCAGTCAGCATTTCCAAAGAACGGCAGCAGAAAAAATCAGATAGACCATCCAACGGTGGGCAGGGCTCCCAGTAGGGCCTCCTCTGGCTTTCTACTTGTAAAGTACTGTCCTGGCAGAGCTGCAACATGTTGATCCGATGGAGCTAAAGCATTGCCACGCAGCAGCAACAGCATGTTTACTGGAAGCTGCAAAACATAACACGGATGTCTCGGTGCTAAGGTATATTCTGCCCCACCTGTTCTTTTTCCCCCAGCAAGCGTACATAACACTGCAAGGCTAGTTACATAGTCTTTCTTGTTTTTTTCACTTTGCATTTATCTCAAAGACTGTCAGTTTGACAAACGAAGAATAGAACATTCTTGCAATGAATATAAGGTGTTGACTCCGTTTCGAAGCTAATATGTGGTAATGGTTTGTATGCCGTTTGTTGTTTGACAACCTTTTTTTATATTTCTGCAGAAAAACAAGCCTACGTTGAACTTGTTGCTAAAACGGTTAAATGCAATTTAAAAAAAAAATAATAATAACGTTTTACAGCTCTGTATTACAAGGACTCTAAAGTTATTACCCGTTTAATGTTCAGGGGAGCCCTCTTTCAATGTTGTCAAACGGCTCCCGAAAACTATTATTTGCCTGGACCCACGTCCTGCATAATGTGCTATTAATGATGTGTATTTAAATCAATTGTGGCCGTTTGGTTCATTGCCTTGGCAATGCTGGTGATTTAAATCTCTTACTTGAAAGCCAAGAAAAACGCTACTTTATAACAATTCCTATCTAAATACAATCGCTGATGTTTCCCAATTTGCCAGCATTGGAAGATGCCCTCTTCGCATAGCTGGCATCTGCAGTATCAATGAAAGGTAGCTTAGCTCTAGACATTTCGTTTAAAACCTTCAATTAACGGTTTCCAGTCGATTATATTAATAATACAAATGTTTGCTCTTTCAGACTAGTCAGGTTCATACAACCCACCGACATGAGGTAATTAGCATGCCTCAGAGCACTGCAAGACAGTCATTAGAATTTAGGAATTTCAGATTTTTTTCAAAACACTGATCCTAGATCCCACTCAGATATTTAATTGTTCTATGGAGCAGTTGCAGGTAAAGATTAGTGGCTGTACATAGACTCGTATGTAATTGAGTACCCATTTTCAACACCTACATGTAAGAACATATTTAATAAAGGTGGGCATCTGCTTTACAAGCTTTTTAAAATAACAAAAACGACTTTGCTAGAATGTGTGAAACACAGACCAGTTTCTGGTTAAAACATTTCCAAGAGCATACACTCGAATGCATCTTTTAGTGTGTTCAGGGAAATACCAATGGGCAGTGACTGCACTCATCGTGGCATTTTACATACATTCCTCGCAGGAATTAGGGTAGCCCCAGAGGACCCATTTGGCACGAGGGCCGTTTGCACATAGGCTGCAATGGCAGTCGCGTCCAAATGACCTTCGCGCCGAAAGGGTTGCGCCGAATTGGCTTTCGCACCCCGTTGGCCCCCCCAAAAGTGGCTCTGCTGCCACAGTACGCGCCAAAACGGACGGCGCCAAAACAGGGCGTACTGCATGCTGTACTTCTTAGCCTTGTAAATGTGCCAATTGTCCCGCTCTAGTGGTAATTTTAGTTGCGTGCAACCAGTTCATAGCTGTGATTGCTTGTGTGGACAGTTTAATCACTGCCGTTTGAAGCACACCCAGTTGGCCCTTTACAGTTTTTAATGGAGAAAGGTTTTTTGATGGAGAAAGGCCATCTGGGCCCTGCACACCTCTATTGGTGGCAACTAGGCCCCCAGACCCCCGGCGCATCCCTCTCCCACCCCGCACCCTCTTCCTGGGTCCCGCTCCCCTCCCGCCTCCCATCCCGCCCATCCCCGCTCTGATTGGGCCGTGAGCCCTGGCTGAAAGGGTCTAGCGACCCTCCTCGCGCCGGCCCCTGCATTCACTGCAGGCAGCCGACGCGAGGTGAGAAAAGCCATCCGGGCCCTGCACACCTCTATTGGTGGCAACTAGGCCCCCAGACCCCCGGCGCATCCCTCTCCCACCCCGCACCCTCTTCCTGGGTCCCGCTCCCCTCCCGCCTCCCATCCTGCCCATCCCCGCTCTGATTGGGCCGTGAGCCCTGGCTGAAAGGGTCTAGCGACCCTCCTCGCGCCGGCCCCTGCATTCACTGCAGGCAGCCGACGCGAGGTGAGAAAGGCCATCCGGGCCCTGCACACCTCTATTGGTGGCAACTAGGCCCCAAGACCCCCGGCGCATCCCTCTCCCACCCCGCACCCTCTTCCTGGGTCCCGCTCCCCTCCCGCCTCCCATCCCGCCCATCCCCGCTCTGATTGGGCCGTGAGCCCTTCATCACTGGTCCTCCCAAGGCAGCCCTCTGCCCGGCAGCCCCAGCGGCTAAGGGCGGCTCCAACAGAGGCGGCTCCAGGAAGTGTCAGCAGGTGTCCGCAGGGGACGCCAAGGAAGCCAACAACCAACAGACACCACCAAAGCCGTGAGTGTGGTATGGGTAGGGGAGTAGAGCAATCACTCCACTCCAGAAAGCCCATGCCACTCTATCTTACTAGACGGAATTGTGAAAGTTAGCATGTCCACTCTAGAACTGTGAAAGTTAGCATGTCCACTCCTAGACGGAATTGTGAAAGTTAGCATGTCCACTCCTAGACGGAATTGTGAAAGTCAGCATGTCCACTCTAGAACTGTGAAAATTAGCATGTCCACTCCTAGACGGAATTTGCGAAAGTTAGCATGTCCACTCTAGAACTGTGTAAGTTAGCATGTCCACTCTAGAACTGTGAAAGTTAGCATGTCCACCCTAGAACTGTGAAAGTTAGCATGTCCACTCCTAAACGGAATTGTGAAAGTTAGCATGTCCACTCCTAGACGGAATTGTGAAAGTCAGCATGTCCACTCTAGAACTGTGAAAGTTAGCATGTCCACTCCTAGACGGAGTTTGCGAAAGTTAGCATGTCCACTCTAGAACTGTGAAAGTTAGCATGTCCACTCCTAGACGGAATTGTGAAAGTTAGCATGTCCACTCCTAGATGGAATTGTGAAAGTCAGCATGTCCACTCTAGAACTGTGAAAGTTAGCATGTCCACTCCTAGACGGAATTGTGAAAGTAAGCATGTCCACTCCTAGACGGAATTGTGAAAGTTAGCATGTCCACTCTAGAACTGTGAAAGTTAGCATGTCCACTCCTAGACAGAATTTGCGAAAGTTAGCATGTCCACTCTAGAACTGTGAAAGTTAACATGTCCACCCTAGAACTGTGAAAGTTAGCATGTCCACTCCTAGACGGAATTGTGAAAGTAAGCATGTCCACTCCTAGATGGAATTGTGAAAGTTAGCATGTCCACTCTAGAACTGTGAAAGTTAGCATGTCCACTCCTAGACGGAATTTGCGAAAGTTAGCATGTCCACTCTAGAACTGTGAAAGTTAGCATGTCCACCCGAGAACTGTGAAAGTTAGCATGTCCACTCCTAGACGGAATTGTGAAAGTTAGCATGTCCACTCCTAGACGGAATTGTGAAAGTTAGCATGTCCACTCTAGAACTGTGAAAGTTAGCATGTCCACTCCTAGACGGAATTGTGAAAGTTAGCATGTCCACTCCTAGACGGAATTGTGAAAGTTAGCATGTCCACCCTAGAACTGTGTAAGTTAGCATGTCCACCCTAGAACTGTGAAAGTTAGCATGTCCACTCCTCGACGGAATTTGCGAAAGTTAGCATGTCCACTCTAGAACTGTGAAAGTTAGCATGTCCACCCTAGAACTGTGAAAGTTAGCATGTCCACTCCTAGATGGAATTGTGAAAGTAAGCATGTCCACTCCTAGACGGAATTGTGAAAGTTAGCTTGTCCACTCCTAGACGGAATTGTGAAAGTAAGCATGTCCACTCCTAGACGGAATTGTGAAAGTTAGCATGTCCACTCTAGAACTGTGAAAGTTAGCATGTCCACTCCTAGACGGAATTTGCGAAAGTTAGCATGTCCACTCTAGAACTGTGAAAGTTAGCATGTCCACCCTAGAACTGTGAAAGTTAGCATGTCCACTCCTAGACGGAATTGTGAAAGTTAGCATTCCACTCCTTGACGGAATTGTGAAAGTTAGCATGTCCACTCTAGAACTGTGAAAGTTAGCATGTCCACTCCTAGACGGAATTGCGAAAGTTAGCATGTCCACTCCTAGACGGAACTGTGAAAGTTAGCATGTCCACTCTAGAACTGTGAAAGTTAGCATGTCCACTCCTAGACGGAATTTGTGAAAGTTAGCATGTCCACTCTAGAACTGTGAAAGTTAGCATGTCCACTCCTAGACGGAATTGTGAAAGTTAGCATGTCCACTCCTAGACGGAACTATGAAAGTTAGCATGTCCACTCTAGAACTGTGAAAGTTAGCATGCCCACTCCTAGACGGAATTGGGAAAGTTAGCATGCCCACTCCTAGACGGAATTGCAAAAGTTAGCATGTCCACTCTTAGATGGAATTGTGAAAGTTAGCATGTGAAAGTTGCATTTAGAAAGTGTGCCCTACAGCCTCTCCGTCAAGCTCAGAAATGTGCCCAATAGCCTCTCTGGTAAATTGAATTTAGATGTGTGCCCAAGATCCTCTGTGAAAGATGCATTTAGAAGTGAGCCCAATAGCCACTCTGTGAAAATTTACATTCAGTAGTGTGCCCAATAGACACTCTGGAAAGCTGCATTTAGAAATGTACCCAATAGACACTATGGAATGCTCCATTAGAAGTGTGCCCAATAACCTTGCTGTGAATTTAGTAGTGTTCCCAATAACCACTCTGTGAAAGTTGCTTTCAGAAGTGCGCCCAACAACCCCTCTGTGAATTTAGAGGTGTACCCATTAGCCGCAATGAGAGTTACATCTAGAGGTGTGCCCAATAGCCTCTCTGGTAAATTGAATTTAGAAAAGTTCCTAATAGCCTCGCTGGAAAACTGAATTCAGAAGTATCCCCAATAGCCTCGCAGGAAAATGAAGTTAATAGTGCGCCCAGTAGCCTCTCTGTGGAAAATTGAATTTAGATATGGGCCCAATATCCCCTGTGAAAGCGGCATTTAGAAGTGTGCCCATTAGCCACGCTGTGAAAGCTGCATTTAGAAGTGCTACCAATAGCATCTGTGAAAATTGATTATAGAAGTGCATCCAATAAACACCCTGGAAAGTCTCAAGTAGAAGTTTGCCCAATAGCCTCTCTGGAAAATTGAACTTAGAAATGTAGCCCAGTAGACGCTCTGTGAAAATTTGCATTTAGAAGTGTACCCAATAGCCTCCGCGAATGTTACACTTAGAAGTGCGCCTAATAGCCTCGCTGATAAACTGAATTTAGGAATGTTCCCAATAGCCTCTGTATGGAAAATTGTACTTAGAAGTTCGCCCGGTAGCCTCTCTGGGAAAGTGATTTTAGAAGTTTGCACATTGAAAGAGCATATAACCATTCTTACCACACCCCACGCTTACTCTCTCCTTTACATCACCACTCAACTAGAACACAGAGATACTATGACACCATTCGGTATAACTGTTCCCATACGAACATCCACCGCTTACTCCACATCATTCTATGTAAACACTGCTGGTCTCACACCCCCAGCCAGGCGTTTTCCTCAGGCCTAACGCAGCCACATCCGTTCCGGATAAATCCTGCCAGAACGAACACATTCTCCTGATCTCTCAACCACCACACCTACCAATAAGAATCAGCTATTACATGTGTACCGCACGAGCTGCACACATATCCGGTGCACACACGCACCTTTTGACTCTCCCTACTCTCTCTACTGATCTGAACTTCGGTTCCCAAGGGCGTTCAACCTACCAGCGCCTTCAGACCATACCAATGGTATATAAGGCGCTATATAAGTGCAAAATAACAATAACAATAACAATTGACCGCAAAAATTTATATTTGAGACGTCCTTCTCTCAACTTGTTCATTCTCAAACAATTGCATTTAAGTTTAACTCAAATGTGAAGCAACACACGTGATGAACATAATTCGAGATATGTGTTTCTGTTTACAGTAGATAAGATAGAATGTACTGAATGATCAAGACTCACTCTGCTTCACAAGCTCAGAAGTGTGCGAGTATCTGGCTCTTATCTTTTATGAAAATGAGTGAAACTTTCAAGGTATCAGATGGTAAATAACTCAGGAAAAAAGATGCAAAATGTAATGTCAAGGGGTGATGAGAGACGGTGTCCCATTTGGGTTGCCATTGCCTGTTGCCTGGTATCTGCATTAATGCATGCAATCTCACTGTGGGAAAAGCAGAATTTGACCAAAATGCGTTTTAAAAAATATGTTTTTTAAAAGGAAGCTCCTGGGCTGTGGCCAGTGCCATGTGGTTCTTTGTTTCTGGAGTGGCTGGCTTTCTTGTTCAAGCGTAACACTTTGAGCAGTGACCCTAAATAAGAACGAATAGGAATAACAAATCATTTCTGGAATTGTACATACTAATTGCTAGACTCATTAAAGGTTTATTTCAGGCACACTTCAGGGGGTCACTGATTAGTCTGTTAACACCTCAAATTCACAATTTAGACAAAAACCTCCAAAAAGCATTTAGAGTAGAATAAGCATCCATTTTGGACTATGTATTTTACTTTTCGCAAGTTGCAGTTATAGCATGTTTTTCTTCTGCCATTCTCTCTGTTACGATCATCAGACATTCCATCTCGGTGTCCTTGGTCACTTGACAAAATCCTTGCGCCTAAACGTGTGTGTACAGTGTAGAAATGTTTGACCCTAGCAGATAACGTGGTCCTTGATTTCATTGTGTCGCAATTAATGCTGTTTTGTAATGTGTCTATCTTTCCTATCTCCGTTGCATGCTGTTCAGGATGTTTGTTTGCATGTATGAGGTGACAAGTGCCCAGAGTACGGGATGCCGTGTGAGTGCGCTGCTTTCCCTGCGCTACTCTAAATTCTTTAGTATATAGTTATGAACCCTCCCAATGGTTTGTATTTTGCCAAACTCTGAAGCTCGAAATGTAGATTCATGCAGGCTTGACATGTGGCCAACTTTGCACCAGACCTGCAGATGAACTATCCTGCTGTCAAATCTCAGTTACAAGTTAATGGTATCCACTATAGAGTGTCATTTGCTTTCCGACTTTGAGAACATTCAGATATGAAATTGCTCATTTTACTACCGGTAAGATAGCTAAAGCCCGTAAGATAGCTCAGTGGGTTGAGCGTTTGCTGCTGTGATGTGTGTGTGATCTACAGGTTGCAGGTTTGAGTCCCAGCAAGGCCAACTCAGCCTTTTGAATGGATTGTGTTCTCCCACGTATTCCTCAGATTTGATATTCAAGTCTGCTTACAGCTTGCTTCAGTATTTTTTTTTCATAGGGTCGAGCGGCATCGAGTCTTGGTCCTCGATGGCCTCCGTAGCATCCCTCATGACATTGATGCTGGTATATGAAGCATACACGCTGACAGTTACTGCAGTTCCATTTTTTCTGCATTGCTGAGTGCTTCGGAGCTACTTGCCTCCGCGAATTTCGATTATGTTTGTTTCCTATTCTTCGAATATGTCCTCGACACTGAAGACAGGCTTCAAGCGGTGTTCAGACTTTGGAGCCAAGATGTCTATCACAGACCTTTACCGCGTCTGTCTGTAGTGCTTGGGGTCGGGTCACAAAGTCGATAACTGTGGCTCATGTCAATCCATGACTCTCAAGGCCTTGCAGGCAAGGAAGGGGAAACTTGATGCAGGTTAGCCCTCCCCCAAATCCCCGGCCGTTACCCCATCTAAAAGAAAATCATCATCTTCCGAATAGAGAGATGTTTATTCCTTTAGAAAGCGTTCTAAACACTCAAGACGTTCGAGGTCCAGTTCACCACACTCGTCGTCCTCTTCTAAAAGAAGAGTAAAAAATTGCGTCACAGATCCTCGTCATCGTCGTCTTCCTCTCCCGAAAACGTTTTGTTTCCAAAAAAGAACTCGACTCTGTGGGAATTAGAAAACTTCTGTTTGAAAATGCTTGAAGTTTTCCAGAGGCAAGCTTCTCCGAGTTCCCCTCTGAAGGAGTCTGAGAAAAGAAGCCACACCTCAGTGTCTGACAAGACCAGTAGGGAGTCTCGTGTGTCTCCTTCTCACTTGCCTCAAGGCCCGGGAAGAGAGACCCCTCAACACAAGTCGAAAGAGTCTTCCTCGACACACAAGAAAGAGCCTGTGTCTGTCCCCTCGAAGCATTCATCTTAGGTATTGAAGCCTTCTTGGAAGGTATCAAAGCCATTATGTTCATCACCTGAACCTTCGATGCATGTAATCCATCTACACCCATCGAACAAACAACGAAGCATACTAAATTGTCAGTTTATTCACTGACTGCTTCGAGGAAGTCGTCGAAGCCTGCTCTCGAAGACTGTTAAACCTATGGGTGAAATGTCTAAGTGTTTTAAACCCATTCCTCAACCTGATTTCTTTGGGCAAATGGGATCAATCTTTGAGGAAGATGAAGAGGAAGATCACCCCACTTTTGGGTACGAGTATGGGACACCAACATTTCCAGAAGAGTTGATCTCAGAATAATCCAAGATGCAAAATCTTGTTCAAACTTTAAAGGAGACCAGTAGCTGGGTAACATCACCAGAGACAGTGTTTGGTAACCCAGAAATGGATGGTTATGCTGATCCCTCACACAGAGCTGTAATTTAGAAAGTGGCTGACTATCTGTTGTGGTCCAGACCCACAACTGCTATGGAGATGGATGACCTCACTGATATTTTAGACAGTGGTCCAGTTAGGGATGCTGTGTTACCATTCATGCAGCCTTAAGAGTAAGGGTTATGGAAAACTGGCTAAAACCAGATTCTGTTCCATCGGTTAACAAACTGTTAACAAAGAAAAACAGAACTGCTTCTGTGGACCCTCCTTTTTTGAACAGGCACCCGACACCAGAGAGCCTGGTTGTGCAAGCAGCAATAGTTTCTTCAAAAGCTGCAGTTTACCCTTTTGCTATGGAAGATAAGGAGGATAGAAGAATTGACTCTGGGAAAGAGAGCATTTAGTTCAGGGAGCATGGCATTACAATCAGCTAATGCTACCAGTGCCTTAGCAAAGTACCCTCACACCCTTTGGGGTGTAGCTTCTCTTGCAGCAGAACACATTGCGGAGGGAGAATAAGGAGAATGTTTCTCAAGCCTAATACAAGATGGAAAAGATGCCATGAGGCAGTCTTTACAATCCAGCCTGGATTCAGTGGATTCAGTAAGCAGGTGCATGGCTGCCAGTACATTGCTTAGGTGCATGTTTTGGCCAAGAAAATCAGGATTTTCTGCAGACGTCCAGGCACGTTTACTTGACATGCCATTTGACGGGACTTCTCTGTTTGTTTTGAAGGCTTATAGTAGCCTGGAAAAACTGCAAGCGTCTCGAGCTGCAGACTATCATTAGGAGCGTCAATCAGACAACCACAATCTTCAATTCAAGGATGGAGAGGACGTCCTTTTTATTTTTTATTCCTCTGTCTCTAGAGGAAGAGATCAATTCTCACAAAGGGGCCAAAGAAAAGCCCCTTCAGGAGGAAGTGGAGGAAGAACTCCCTGTTCAACACCCACTCAGCTGCAGGTGGTACAGCAAAATGCGACTGTCATATAATCTCTGGAGTTGGCGAAGCATAACTTTGGATGCATGGGTCCTACAAAGCGTAGAAGACTGTTACTGTCCTCCATTTCCAAAGAGACCTCTCGATTGCCCCCCAAAATCCAAATCAACCTTGATTCCAGATCCGCTCCTCCAACAAGAGATTCTCATGCCGTTGGAGAAAGGTGCAATAGGATTGGTACCTGAAGCAGAGAGAAACCAGGGTTGGTACTCTCCCTACTTCCTGATACCTAAGAAGGACGAAGGAGTGCGTCCCATGTTGGACTTGAGATGCTTGAACAAGTTCCTCAGGAAGGACAAGTTCAAGATGGTAACTCTTTCGCAGATCCTTCAGACCCTTCGACAACAGGATTTGTTGGTGTCATTGGACCTTCAGGATGCTTACTTTCATGTGCCAATACATCAGAAGCATAGAAAGTACCTGAGGTTCGCAATTGGCGGTTTTCATTATCAGTTTTGGGTTCTGCCATTTGGGCTCACCTCGGCCCGAGGGTCTTCACCAAGCTTATGGCAGTGGTGGCAGCAAGTCTAAGAAGGGAAGGGATTCACATCTACCCCTACCTAGATGACTGGTTGATCAGGGCTATTTCTCCGGAGCAATCTCAGAATCATCTCAGTCGCACCTACCACTTCCTCCTCGAGCTGGTCTTCTCCCTGACCTTCAAGAAGTTCCACTTGACACCTTTACAGAAGCTTCAATTAATTTGAGCAGTCCTGGATTCAGCTTCGGGAAAAGCTTTGCCACTCGAGTTAAGGGCTCAACATCTCTTGCAGATGACGCGCAAATTACAGAGTGCCCAACGTCTTCTGGCCTATGTCTTCCTAAGGTTGCTCGGCCTCATGGCATCCTGCATTTTTCTGGTGCCAGAAGCCCGTCTGAGAATGAGTTCCCTTCAATGGGCTCTCACATTGCAGTGGGCTCAATTCTCCGGCAGAACGATGGACCTTCTAAAAATGGCCATCTGCCCTCCAATTCGTCTTCCCAAAAGAGAGGATCTACTCTCTGAAGAGGGAGGTCGCATTCTTCATTCAGAGATCAGGACTCTCAATCTTCACACTTAGTGTCTGAAAGGGTAAGATATAACAATTGGGACCTTCTGGAAGACGTAATGGAAGTGTTGCTTTTGGCAAGGATTTTGAACAACAGAAAAAGGTTCTAGGTCTTATTTATCAAAGAAACTTTTATTTAAGGTTCTTTTTTTAATAGTAGAAAATAAATCATACAATTAATTTAAAAAATCACACAAAGTCTAAATCCAACGGACAGCAAACCATTAGCCAACAGTGTCCCATTGCAGCTAGCAAGGTGGGTCTACCCAAGGGAAGAGAAGGGAAAGGGGGGAAGGCAGGAGGAGGGGAAGAGCCGCAACATTCCACTACGTGCCCATTGCCACACTGGCATAAATGAATATCTGAATGTCCAACAAGGTGTTAACAGGAAAGCCCAAAATAATGGAGTGTATTTGAATCGCCAGTCTAAAGGTGAATGATGTCCTTAGTTCATCATTGCAAGGCAGAGAGGAAAGATGTTTAAAGTGACCAACAGTGCATTTGGTGATAGGATGTTTAAAATGACCAACATAACAATTGGTGATAAGGGATTCTTTACCTATTGTGATTTGGTTGTTCAAGGTGGATGGGTGGATGCAACCAGCATCCACACGAGGATATTGACTCATGGTCGCTGTGCCCATCAGTGTAAAATGGAGTTTATGTATCTACCGGTCGTGGCAGGTGGAAGGTTTCACATACTGAATCAGCAAATGAAGGAAATCAAGAGAGACTGATGTTAAAGTCAGAAGGTGGAGGTTGACAGTCTCTGGGGCCAAAAGAACACAGGGCTTGATAGAGCCATAAAAACAGATAGCAGTTACTGAAGGCTGGGGGTTCATTGGACCAGCACAAAAGCAGCGCTGTGGAGGCTTAACAATGTAATGGGCAATGTTGCATGGTGGTAGCGATTCAGGATATTCGATTCAGTGCTATTCACAATGGAATCTTGGCCGTTATCCACGCTGCACGACAAGAGGGCCAAGAAGAAAGAGGCCTGTGAGGTTTTTTGAACACAGGACTCCCAGTCAAAACGTAAAAGTTGGCGGGTTGGAGATTTAGCTTACCTAGTGTTGGCGGCGAAGTGCATCTGCTGTAACAGAGCCGGTCAATGATGCTGTGCAGTCTTAGTTATGGGGTCTCAGAGCTCCAACAGGTAATCTATATCCAGCTACTCTCGAAGTTAAACACGAGTGTCATGTGACCTGTGTGATTCCCCAGAACGATGCAGGGTGGCTCAGGCGGCCATATTGGGTTGGGTAAAGCCTAACCAATAGTTGAGCAGTCTAGTTGTTTGCATATGGTAGGGAAAAGTGTGATGGATTGGCCCTGCAGATGGACTCGTTTGTTATACACAGTGTCTGCTGATTATGAAACGTTCCTTTCATATGACAGATACCTATTGGATTTCATTTAAACTAATTCTCCTGATGTTGTAACAATTGTCAGAAAAAAGGAAAGGGGGTGGTGGAGGACATTATTTCATGATTATTGGATTAGAAGGTAAATTACACCTCCAGTATATTGAGTCCTGATTCAATGGTTTTAAGTTGAACATCCACATTTGTTCTTTGAAAGTCAAGTTCCAGACAATTTCAATGTCAACACAGAACCAGGTGAGTTCCTCACCAGGGTGTCCTAATTCGTTGTAATGTACTGCCAGAGGAGCCAATAGATTTTTTGTTTGTATTTTGGAACAATGCTACACGATCCTTAGATTAACCTTTCGGCCAGTTTCCTAGTGTCAAGCATGAGCCTTTGTTTTAAGCATTTTGCCTTCCTGAAGGTAAAAATAGGTTTTTCCATGCCATGTTCTGCAGTTTGTAGTACATGCCAATTATTGAGAATGGAGCCCCGAATATCTTGGGCTTGTTCACAGAATGTGAGCACACCTACTGGCCTAGATTTATTTTTCATTGTTGGAGTTCTCAATTAGCAGTGCTTCTCTTTTGGCAAATCATGCCCTTTTTTTTTTTTTTACCAGTTTTTTTAGGGTAGCCACGCGCATATAGTTTTTTCGATAATGTCTCTGCATGTTGTTGAAAAAGATGAGTATCTGTGCAGTTTCTCCTTAATCTGAGAAAGCATTCCGTATGGGAGGTTGTTAATGAGGCTGGGTGGATGCTGACTAGAGAAATGCAGAGTAGTCTTCCGTTCCATAGGTTTTCAGAACAATCTTGTTTCCAATTGTCCTGCTCTGTGAAAGATGCATAAGTCCCGAAAATGTATAGATGTTCGATTTGATTCATGTGTCAATATTTAATCCTGAGTTAGCTTTCCAGGCAGCCAATAAAATCAATGAGGGCATTTTCTGACCCATTCCAGATAATTAATATATCATCGATATATGTACGGAATAGCCCGATTTGAGAGGAAGAAAGGGTTGGATTCATATAAAATCTTTATTTCCTCCAAAATCAACAAGCAGGTCAGCAACTAAATCCCTGTACCGCTGCCGTTAGAATATGTTTCACAGCTATTGCAGGTAAAAGGAACTAGATGCTTTCACATGTAAACTTCCCCATGTTCTGTCCTTCTTGCTCCATCTGACCCAGAATGTGTTGCAAGTGGCCACAGTGAAGGGCTACTTAGTGGCACTATCAATCTTCAAAAGATCTCCAGATGAGGGGTCAAACTTCAAAGTGCTGAGGGTGGTACAATTTCTGAAGGGCTTAACCAATTTGTTTCCGCCCACTCCCTTCATCATGCCATCATGGGATTTAAATCTTGTATTGAGATGTCATTTCGGAGTTCCATTTGAGCCCTTACATGTGTGTCCTTTGAGGATGCTCACCATGAAAACTGCCTTTCTAGTAGCTATCACATCTATCCGTAGTGTAAGTGAGCTACAGGCCTTATCTTCCAAGCACCCTTTTTTTAACGTCCATTTTCAAGGATAAAGTCATTTTAAGAGTTAGGTCAGCCAGTGGATATTCTGTAGTGCCAGTTCACTCCCTCTGCCTCCGTCGCTCCGTCCTCCCTTGACCCCATCCTTTCTCGCCCACGGGGCACACTGCCTCTCCTACTGGTGTCACTGTTAACTGCCCTGAGGTATGTGTGCTGGGAAGCCCAGGGTCCTGCAGTGGTTGGTGGTTGGAGGTGAGAAAGGACGGCGGTCTAGGGAGGACAGAGTGGTGGGGCAGCGGGGCGAGCCAGCACCAGTTGGGAGCTTTACTTGAATAAAAGGACACTTAGGCACACCATGTCACTGCATATTCATTGAGTTATTGAGTTGCCACTCACTGCACTCCGCATTGTTTGCTTGGAATTCTTCCAAACATAGATGTCAGCAGTTTACTTAAAACTGAGGCTGGTAACCATTGAGATCATTCAAATTGATCAAGGCAAACTCAATTCCTTGCTAACAGATTCTCAAATGCTAATATTGTTCTTCAAGTACATAAAGACAATGTGCCTCATTACGAGCTTGGGAGTGTGGTAAATAAGTTGTAGTAATTATGTTACTTTCTTTTTATGGTAACAGAATTGCTGCCTTTTTTTACTGCAACACTGAATTCTGCGTTTGTCCTTGAAGTGGAGGATTTACCTCCACTCTAAGGCCAAACATTGGCAGAATTGCCTCTCGCAATGATTCTGCCAAAATCCCTATGGAGTCCTATGTGAGGATTTACACAGCCTTGCCACCACTTGTAATCCTGTGGTAAATCCACAGGACTGAGTGACAGCAACTGTAATTGTTTTTGGAAGTAATTCAGGGATTTACCACATAATTACCACCAAACCTGTAATGAGGCCCAATGTGTTTGGCTTTGGTGCTACATAAGAGCATTCATGGCTGGATGGGTATATGGCTAAGGGCTGAAGTATGATGCTTTCACCAGCATAGACGATTCTTTTTGTTTAGGCTTTGTTGGTCTACTTAGAGTGACATTTACAGGGTAATTCATAGAAATTCGCACAAAAATGGCGCACGTGGCGGGCGCACAGTGTCCCCGTGCGATACACTGCACCAGCTGCGTGCAAAAAATCCTTTTCATCGCACAGCGTATTCATGGATTTTAGCCTCCGAAACCAGCCGTGGCGCAGAGTGGTGCAGCGACCCTGCAGCAGCGCCAGTTACGCCCCCAGGAACGCCCTTGCGCAAGGAAAAGCCTTCAAAATCCCCAAATCATCGCAAAGGGCTGCGCTAACCCTGGACCAGTTCACAGGGCTGGCAAACAGCAAACGCCAAGTGGGGAACGTGTATTTCAGTGGTTCGCGTGAAGTCCCACACGCGATATTCCTGGGTACGTGTACATCAGGGGTGCGTGGGAAGTAACACACCGATTCCATCAGGGCACATGTATTCCAGGGGTGCGCGGGAAGTATCACACGCAAAAACAGCAGGGTACGTGTATTCCAGGGGTGCGCGGGAAGTGTCACACGCAAAAACAGCAGGGTACGTGTATTGCAGGGGTGCGCAGGAAGTATCACACGCAAAAGCAGCAGGGTACGTGTATTTCAGGGGTGCGCGGGAAGTATCACACGCAAAAGCAGCAGGGTACGTGTATTTCAGGGGTGCGCGGGAAGTATCACACGCGATTCCATCAGGGTACGTGTATTCCAGGGGTGCGCGGGGAGCACCACACGTGAATTGCACGTGTGGGTCCTCCCAGGTGTTCCCTCTACACCCTCCACGGCCCCTGCAGGTGGCCCACACCACAGGGGCCTACCCTGCACATGTCCCGCAGGCACCTCATCCACCATGGCCATGACCCCCAGCCAACCCACATATCACCTTGCACTACTGCCCACCAACGCATGTCCCCCTGCGCCCCCAGCCACCAGGGGCAGCCTCCACCAGGCCCCCACTCATGTCTCCAACCACCCCCACCCCCCAGCCACCAGGGGCAGCCTCCACCAGGCCCCCACTCATGTCCAACTCATGTCTCCCTGCACCCCCACCCCCCGGCAGTGCAGGGGCAGCCTCCACCAGGCCCCCACTCATGTCTCCCACCACCCCCACCCCCCAGCAGTGCAGGGGCAGCCTCCACCAGGCCCCCACTAATGTCTCCCATCACCCCCACGCTCCTGCAGTGCGGGGGCAGCCTCCACCAGGCCCCCACTCATGTCTTCCACCACCCCCACCCCCCAGCCACCAGGGGCAGCCTCCACCAGGCCCCCACTCATGTCCAACTCATGTCTCCCTGCACCCCCACCCCCCAGCCACCAGGGGCACCCTCCACCAGGCCCCCACTCATGTCTACCACCACCCCCACCCCCCAGCCACCAGGGGCAGCCTACACCAGGCCCCCACTCATGTCCACTATCACCCCCACCCCCCAGCGGTGCAGGGGCACCCTCCACCAGGCCCCCACTCATGTCCAACTCATGTCTCCCTGCACCCCCACCCCCCAGCCACCAGGGGCACCCTCCACCAGGCACCCACTCATGTCTCCCATCACCTCCACCCCCCAGCAGTGCAGGGGCGGCCTCCACCAGGCCCCCACTCATGTCTACCACCACCCCCAGCCACCAGCCACCAGGGGCACCCTCCACCAGGCCCCCACTCATGTCTCCCACCACCCCCACCCCCCAGCAGTGCAGGGGCAGCCTCCACAAGGCCCCCACTCATGTCTCCCATCACCCCCACCCCCCAGCATCCAGGGGCAGCCTCCACCAGGCCCCCACTCATGTCTCCCACCACCCCCACCCCCCAGCCACCAGGGGCAGCCTCCACCAGGCCCCCACTCATGTCTCACACCACCCCCAACCCCCAGCAGTGCAGGGGCAGCCTCCACCAGGCCCCCACTCATGTCTCCCACCACCCCCACCACCAGCCACCAGGGGCACCCTCCACCAGGCCCCCACTCATGTCTACCATCACCCCCACCCCCAGCAGTGCAGGGGCAGCCTGCACCAGGCCCTCACTCATGTCCAACTCATGTCTCCCTGCACCCCCACCGCCCAGCCACCAGGGGCACCCTCCACCAGGCCCCCACTCATGTCTACCACCACCCCCACCCCCCAGCCACCGGGGGCAGCCTACACCAGGCCCCCACTCATGTCCCCTATCACCCCCACCCCCCAGCAGTGCAGGGGCACCCTCCACCAGGCCCCCACTCATGTCCAACTCATGTCTCCCTGCACCCCCACCCCCCAGCAGTGCAGGGGCAGCCTCCACCAGGCCCCCACTCATGTCCAACTCATGTCTCCCTGCACCCCCACCCCCCAGCAGTGCAGGGGCAGCCTCCACCAGGCCCCCACTCATGTCTCCCACCACCCCCACCCCCCAGCAGTGCAGGGGCAGCCTCCACCAGGCCCCCACTCATGTCTACTACCACCCCCACCCCCCAGCAGTGCAGGGGCAGCCTCCACCAGGCCCCCACTCATGTCTACTACCACCCCCACCCCCCAGCAGTGCAGGGGCAGCCTCCACCAGGCCCCTACTCATGTCCCCCAGCCAACATGTCACCACAATGTAGATCCCTGGCCCTTATGGCCAGCCTCCAAATGCCAAACACCCACCCGAGTATTGCATCCACCCACTTAGAAATGGCAAAAACATAATAGAACCCCAATTACAAGTTTGGAAATGAACACATGTCCCTCACATACACCCAATGGGTGTCAGTGAATGTCAAAACCCATATCATGATATGCATGAAACCAATGAAATGATACTACACATTGAACTTTGAAGAAAAAATATGTATTAAAAGCAACATAAATTGAATCAAAAATAAACAAACAATAATAGAAATTAAAAAAAAAAAAAACAGCAGGTCTGTGAAATAATGCAAAACCACAAATCATAATGCAAAGGAAAGGTGTCCAAAGTCACAGTCCACAAAAGTAAATCCAATGGAAAATTAAAATCGAAAACCATTGCTCCATGGGGAAATCATAAAAAAAATTGAAAATCCAAAAGTCAACTATATACAGATAAACAATCCAGGGTCCATGATCCCAACCGAAGAAATGAAACCTATCTAATAACACTACCTAAAAAAAAAACTATATACAAATATGTGGCCCATTGTCCAAAAGGTCCAAAAAAAATGCTAAACCAAAGGAAACCTAACACTAACTACAGAACTATTTACAAGGGCAGTGGGCTAGTCCGACGGCTCACTTCGGGATGTTCCGGGCCAGGGCATCATCGAACTCCTGCTCAATGTCCCGGAGGCGGTTCTCCTCCATGGCCCAGAGGGTCCGCAGGGCCGTCCACATGTTCACCCCAAACTCCCTGCGGATTGCCTCGAGGCACTCGGCCCGCCTCAGGGCCCTCTGCATGGAGTTCTCCATCCTGACCATCGTGAGCCGTGCCTCTTCTGCCCGCTGCCGCTCCGCATCTATGGCATGGCCCAACCGCTGCCAAACGGAAGACACTTCCCGTCCTGGGTCCTCCTGCCCTCCGGCCGATGCCTGCCCCTCCGATGTGGAAGGCCCCGAGCCATCCTGGCTCCCACCACGTTGCTGCTGCTGCTGCGCCTCTGCCCATGCACTGCCTCCTGCTGCCTGCACATCCTCCGCTGGCTGGGGTGCAGTCGTTGATGTGGCCACCCCTGCTGGATGTCTGACTCCCGACTGTGGCAGGGATGCCTCCTCCACCAGCCTGGCCGCACCGTCAGAGGCAGCTCCACAGGACACCCAGGTGACTGATGGGTGGGAAGATGGCACGGAGGACGACTGGCGCATAGAGGGTTAAGTTGAGCAGGGGGTCGTAGCAAGCCCCATCAAACGGAGGAATCCGGCCTGGGTGACCTGTCCCAGTAGGCCGACGCGGTCAACGAGCCATTCAAGATGACGTGCAGTCTCCTCATGAAAAGACTGCAGGTCACCTTGCATGGCCCGTTGACCCAACGCCACACCAGTCAGGACAGGCTCAACCCAGACCCGGATAGCCACGTCCGCAGGCAGAGGAAGGCCAGTTGTCGTGAGCTCATCCCCTGCCTGAAAACGGGTCTGGACGTAGGCATCCCTGCTGGTGCAAGATGATGCAGTGACAGGATCAGGGTCAGGATTGCACACAGGCACCTCCGCGGCAACCTCTGCTGCCTCCTGTCCCTGGTCCTGCACTGCACCACTAGCACCAGTGGAATCCCCACCTCCAGACCCCGTCTCTGTTGCTTGCACAGCCTCCTCCTCCACCAAACCCCTCACCAACCTGGATGACTCCGTGCCATCTTCCCCCGTTGGGCCCTGTGGGGTCCCAGCTGCCCCTTCTGCTGCCGAGGAGTCCAACTCCGACCTCTGCCTCTTGGACCTCCCCCCGGCAGCTGCGGCCTGGGACGCGGCACCGGACTCCTCACTCCCCGACGAAATCACAACCTGGGAGGGGAGCCCGGCCTTGCGTCTCCGGCTGGCGGTGCGATCCCCGCCGCTGTGCTCCACAGCACCTTCTCCGCTCTCTTCATCAGTTGACGCTGCAGACAGGGAGAAATAAAACACAGGCATCAGGGCACTGTACAATGGACAGATACACACATGACAGTTGCACATGAGTGGCATTGGCAAACCTCAGACATGGCATCACAATCGGCAACACACATGTCATTTCAACTTGCACACATGAGCCATACCACAGCCACATCGCAACTGCCAGCACCATCCATACACATACAACAGCATGACCAGGCAAAGGTGAGCCAGACATCACATGCAACACAGGGAGTGCACTACACATGCACGCACACCACCACACTTGCATGCATGTGTACACCTCAGCCAACTGTCGCAGTGTTCCGATGGGCATCCATGTCCCATCTGCCAATCAGGCTTCCACATCCCGCTGTCACATGCATCCATGTTGCATCACTGTTGCACCCTTGTCAAATACACACACATGCACATGTACACAGTGCTGATACATGCAGCTGAAAACAACATACATTCGTGACATCACGAACATGCCCACTTACATACACATTCATCCAAACATGTGTGCCCACACAACTGCATTTGGCATGCAAGCCTACACACACAAGCACCATCCATGTCTCACACATGACAGCCCTCGCATGTGTTAGCCTCACGGTCCTGTACACCCCCACCCATACTCGGCCCCATACAAACAGATGTGCAACCGGCACACTACTGGCACATCACCACACGCACAGCTTACAATCATGATGCATGTACACTTAGCGCTCGACTCCAGACGGGTCTTCCTCTCAAGGACCTGGACGTGGAGCGCTGGGGATATGCGTTCCAGGACCCTCATCTGATCTTCCGACAAGTGGCCCCGGCGCCCCTTAGCATCCGCTGCCTTCAAGAGGCGCCGGGCCTTGTTCAGGGTCCTGGACCTGAAGTCCTCCCAGCGCTTCTTGACATGTTGGAAGTCGCGGACTGCCACCCCCTCCGCGTTGATGGCAGTCACGATGTCAGTCCAGATCCGAGTCCGTCCTTCCTTGTCGGCGCGGGAACTTCCGAAGAGGGCATCATACTGCCCCAGGACTTGCCTATCAAACAGAAATCAATGGCAATCAACGTGCAACGTGAAGTGAGTCGCAGTTTTTGTGCTAGAATGTGTGCATATGCACCTATCAGCGAGAGCATTTTCCATAGTGAGGAGCCGCTTGAGGTTACATTATAATGGCATCCAAAGGGCATACTTCTGGAAAGTGCCTGACACCTTTATTAAAAGATATCCGCATTTATAATTTCCAGTGCGCTGGAGCAGATACGCTTTGCATCAGCTATTGGTTCTTGTATTACTTTTTCACAGCACTGCATGAGGCTGGTTAAATGCTTGAAAGGTCTTGACAATAAACACAGACGTTGGAGCTAGACATTGTAATAACGATTATCAGGTTTGGGGTACAGAGAGGACTATCGATAAAGGTAAGACCTTCCTGACTAAGGTGCTTTTCAATTCCCATTTTAGATGGTTTGCATGAGGGGGGTGAGGCCATTTTGAAGAGAGCTTCCAGTAGGACCTGGAGTGGGCAATTATAATGGAAAGACCTTCCTGAATAAGAACGTTTTCAATTTCTTCTTGACACTTTATTTCAGATGGATTGCATGAGGAGAATCCTTTGATGAGGGCCTCCCAGTAGGGTTTGGTTTGTATCATACTTTTCTCCTGTATTTCTGACATCTTTGGGGGGTGGGTAGAGTGGGTAATTACCTTGGGAAGACCTTCCTGAATAAGGTGGTTTTCAATTCCTTCTTGACATTTTAGATGCTTTGCATGAGGGGGGGATTCATTTGAACAGGGTTTCCGAGTACGATCTGCTGCACATCATAGTTCTCGCCTGTATCTTTGCCTTTTTTTTTTGTCTCGGTGTTTGAGCATGGGTAAGCCCCTGGAGTAGAGAGGTTGAGTTGTTGATTAGTGCTAGTTATTTTGTAAGTATAGTGTCTGCAATATCGCGATGGCTCCGGGCATCAAGACTGTGTCAATCTGGATGTGAAAGCCATGTGTTGAGTGGACACATCCAGTTGAACCTGCCTATATATTAGTGAACGCACAGGCAAGTTGGCGGTCACAAAAACGCTGTTGCTCTAGTGGAGGCATGGTAATGGACAGAAACCTCTATGGGACAGCGTATTAATGTACACCTGTAAAGCTATATATTAGGACATTTCTGTATCAGCTATGGATGAGAAGACGTGGTTAAGTGCTTAAAGTGCATTGGACTCAGTGTGTATTCCCATCCCATCATTTTATCTCAGTGTGCCGGATCTGAGTGGCTTGCAATGTTAGTTTCGGGTCCACTGAGCCCCGAAATTCACCTTCAAGCTCGTGATGCCTATAAAGGCGAGAGTATCCAGGAAATTCTTATCTAATCCTGTATTCCTTTTTTCCTTCTTTTCGTGTTTCTCCTTTTTCTCCTAGTCGGATACCAAAAGCTGTATGCAAAAGGCCTAAATGCACGTGTATAATGTGTCTTACTTTTTACTTAGTGCAAAACCCAACTGGGCGAAAGCGCTTGAATTCAAAATAAAAAATCGAACCAGCTCTGCCTTTCACACTGTCACTAAATTAGTTTTATCTGGGGACTGCACCCCTCTTTATCTCATTTCTTTTTTACCTGTTGTTGCCCCTTTAAACGTATTATACATTTAGTGAGGAACCTTCTCTCAGAATTATTGACCATTTGACGATTTTAATCTTATACATTACTACTCAATGGGTCTGATTTACAAAAGCGTTATTCAATAGTAACTTAGTAAACCAGGCCCAATGTTTTCAAACAAGAAATCATACATATAATCGCATTTTAGTGTCATATTGCAAAGTGATAGGTGTCAGTCCGCAAATGCTTTTAAAGCACATGTGTTGTAATATGGGGACCATTGTAATGAAAGGGCGAGATACAAATCACTGGAGTGGAATGATGACCAGAGGCATTCCAAGAGTTTAAGAAGTGTTGTTTTAAGCATTAACACACATCACTTAGTTGTTTTGTTAAGTATTCATGTTGAGTCACATCATTCCTTGGCAGCTTATCTATGACCATCCATGGCGTCAGTAGTTTTTACTAATTTATCTATGACACAGAAATCCTGAAGCATAAGGAAGAGAATACAACGGAAACATTTAAAATACACTGCAAAGTCGTCATCCAAGCTTCCTTTTAGTGACTACATTTTTCAAAGTGTCCACCAGAGGGCAGTGTTGCCTGTCTCCTGAGTCCGCAATTGATGTCCGCGTTCCCTTCTAGAAGCACTGCTGTTCGTACTTAAGCTTAAATATACAGTACATCCCGTAAAGTGCTGTCGTGGTAGAAACAGGGGCGGACTGGGAACCAAAAGAGTCCCTGGAAATAATTTTGAAAGTGTCCCCATATTAAGCATTTTCAGCTAGTCCAACCCTTTTCATATGGGAACATTTGGAAATACCACACAAAAGAGGCCCAGGGTGCAGAGGCATTTCGAGGAAATTGCTGGAGTTCCCTAAGGAAATACGTAGTGTACATCCGTTTCATCCGATTTGTTGTGTTGTGTAGTAATAAATGGAGAACACGGGGTTTGTTGCCAACTAAACGGGCCATGTATAAGGTTTTGCACAGTGGATTAAGTGGGATGCTAAATCAAGGGGGGAGGGGCTCTTATTAGGAGGTGTGGCCTAAGTATGTATGTACTTAGCGACGCCCCCTAACGAGAGCCCCCTATCCAATGGAGGTCTGATGAAAGTAGGGGAGCTGGTGCGCACTGGCATTATTAACTTTGGTGCGCCAGAGGTGTGACACCAGTATGCCTCAGCTCGCACACACAGCAGGCAACCCTTTCATTCAACGCGCCACGTGGCTAAACTATGGGCTCCATGAATGAAAGGGCTGTCTGCTGCGTGGTGACTCTGTACTCCGAAACAGGAGGAGGGCTGGAGGGCCGAGTCTCTCCTTTTGTTTCCGAGTAAAGAGTCATCACGCATCATGAAGTCTCGTTTAAAAAGCTTCTTGCTGCATGATGACTCTTTACTGGCTATCCAGCCCGCCTCCTGTTTTGCAGTTCAGAGTCATCTGGCAGCCGTGTAGCCGAAGCCACGGTTTCACTGGCTGCCTGCAGATCTGTTTAACTGTGCAGTGCTTCGGCTACACGGCTGCCCGAGGTGTCGACATGGCCTGAGCTAGTCGGCTGGGCGCCGGCTTGGGAGCCTTTTCTGGAGAGTGCTCCCCAGTCCACATAAAGACCTGGTTTTGCATCCATTAGAACACACTGTTTATGCCTAACCCTCTGGATTCTGTAAAGGAGCATAGTCATACTCATCAAATGGGAAATCAGGTTGCAATCATGTTGTTTTCTGAAACCGAAATATATATTTTTTTTATGCTGGTCACAAACAAAGCTTGGAACATTTTTTATTTAATAATTAGGGAAAATGTTCAAAGTTAATCCACTGCCATTTCTGCCAGAGATTTCCCGCTAGGCCTCTGCACCCTGTGCCTCTTTTGTGTGTAACTTATGTTGTTTCCAAATTTTCTCATAGGAAATAGGTTAGGCTTGCTGAAAATGTGTAATATGGGGCCACTTTCAATATGATTTCCAGGGCCTCTTTTGGTTCCCAATCTAGAATCGACCACATTTCACAGATCACTGGCAAATAGTCAGGTCTACAGTTCACTTTTGTACCATTTTCAAATGTTCTTCTCCACGTCATGAATAACAATCTGATATGATATGCTGTGTTTAAAATGACTACACTCAGGTGACCTTACTATTGGGTGCATTCAAAACTTCGAACCCCATCCTACAAGCCCAGATGAGATTTTTGATGCTCATATCAATTAGTATTCTGCTACTTGTATGCTTCCATTGAGGAATTAAAAATACATTAAAATCATTCTCCTTTTCCATAACATGCTTCTATAAATCATTTTTAATATGTTATCATATTCGATTTCATATGATTTGTGTGCTTTCGATGTCAGGTTTACAAAGCAGGATTTTATTTTAGTTAATGAAAGTCAAAAATGAATAAATAATCGCGGTTTGACAAGAATTTAAAAATATCGTGTTGAAGTGCTGAAATTGCAGGTTGTGCTCAAATCCCAGTTTCAACTTTCAGCCAAAGTGTCTGATTCTGGGTATCTTTTTTAATCTCATGTTGTCTCAAAATTCTCTGTTCCTAAATATGTTAAAATTGCCAGCTCTTTAGAGTGATGTAGTTTTCAGGGTAGACTCTTCACAGAAGCCCCACTTAAGCTTTCATTGGCTTTAGTGTTGCTTAATGTATAATATGAATGGCCATTGATATTTTGCACACGGTAGAGTACTTCGTTTCTTTGCTCACTTATTGAAACACCACTTGAAAACCATGGCCCTTTTCTAATCTCAGTCTGTGTGCGGGAACCTTCATGGATCCTCTAATCTGAATACTCAATTGGCGCTGTGCAATTAATATCTCACCTGTTGCTTCCGATCTGTTTCCATGTCTAAGCATTTGTACATTCTGCGAGATTGCTAATCTTAGTTCCTTGTCTATGCTAGGGAATGTGTACCTTTTTCATATGGGCACTGCTGTTTTTCCTGCATCCAATTCCAATTGCTTTCCTCACTATGATTGGAGCACGAGTTGTAAGCTCAGATCATATTATATTACTCCTTCTCAGGCCGTCAATGTACAACTGAAACAGAGCCTTAATTTAAAAAGAAGAACAGTTTGAGAACAAATGAGGACAGGAAAGGAAGAAGCAAGCTCATGGTTTCTAGAAGGGAAATGCGAATTTCCGAAAATAAATGCATAATACTGTCTGATTTCTTTTTGACTATACCGAATAATGTTCATATGGGATGAATCAAAAATCAATTAATTAAATACATTTTATTGTAAAACTAATTTCAAAAAACGTTTTAATTTAACAGTGTGCTGGTCCTTACCCAAACCAGGAATATCACAATTCTAAAAACATTACACAACATTAAATATACTTTAAATCACTCTCATCAGCATTTCATATATGTATACACAACAAACATCTCAATTGTACAATATAACATCAGATTTGATATGCCATCTTCACAATTTCATACATGTGCGTAATATCATCACATTTCAGCCCAAATGAACAAATAATGATATAAATCACATGTAAGTGCTTTGGAACAGAAATAATTTCAAATCCTTCTATTGGGTGTTGTAAGCGATATTCAATCAACACTACAGCTAAGTCAATGCCTACTCTGGGATGCTGAGGAAAACCCTTATTGATGTATTTTTATATTCGGTTCAGTACTCTGGATGACAACCCTTGTATAACACCCCCCTCTTAGAATCCCCCTGACCCCACTGAGCCAAGAAGTAGGTTTGTTTTGCAACTTAAAAGGTTTATTTGAGAATTTAAACAATATATATATATATCACACTTTATAATAAATTAATATCTGATAGTACACTTAGACATATGATGTTGATCAACAATGGGTAATCTGGCACTAGCACACTTCTTTACAATCAATGAGGAGTTAGTATAGGATGGATAAAGTAGCAAAAATACTTTATGATTTCAAGGGAAAAGCAATGAGGAATAAAATGCAGTACAGAAATACTTGATATGATTTTAGCAAAAGATAAGATAATCACTTTTTCTCTGGCAATTCACCCCCCTCCCCAATGCAATGTAAGAAAGGGAAGGAGATGGAAAGAGGAGCACACAGTTCTCAGGAATGCAATCAAATACAATACGAAATTCAGTTCCCCCCCAGCAAGCTTAGAGGAAACAGGTAGGAGTTTGAAACACAGGCCCAAGTGCTTTGAATGTGGTGGCAGTGAAGTGAGAAATATGCTGAAAATGCTTTTAATTCTCTTTAGGAGGTTCAGGGTGAGTGAGAGAGACTTGGGATGAGCTCGGGCTCACTTTAGCAATGATTATGGGATGGTTATTAAGAAACAAACGAATTTTTAGCACAGGAAAGCAAAAAGCTGCTATCTTTTTACAGGTAAAGAAATCAGGCCAAATCGCAAATCGCGGCAAAATTCGCGAGTGCGTGAATCGTGATTACGGCAAAAGTATAAGGAGTAGCAAGTTGGTTTTAGGTTCGTTGGAAAGCTTAGATTCTAAATTTCGTTCCTAGCCCAAACGGTTCCAGAGTTACAGACGATTAAATAAAGGTAGATTTTCGGATTTAAAGTAAAACTCAAAATGACAGGTGACAGCTTGCAGCTTCAGAATTGACAGGTGACAGTTGTGCAGCTTTACAAATGACAGATGACATGATTTCTAGGAGGCTGTTCTACTTAGGTTAAAATAGTTTGGATTAGATCATTTTAACTAAGAGATTGGTTCTGCACAGTTCTGCTAGGTACTCACAATATAAATTTGAAATAGGCCTCGCCACGGATCTGGTCAGGTTTTGGACTGGACTCCGGTTCTGGTCTCGGCACTTCACAGTGATCTGGGTCAGCTCTCTAGTTCTGCTCATAGCGGTCTGGATCACTCTGGATCTCTGGTCTGGTCTCTGGCAATTGTTCTTGGCAAAAGAATTCAAACAGCTCGCCTGGCTGTGGAATAGTTTGCAAATGATTTTAAGGTTGCTGAGGCCTGCTGAGAAGAGTTCTCAGTTTGTGGGTTTAGGCCCTTGCTTTAAGTTCTGTAGTAAAGTTCTGGTCTTTGGAGATTGATGGATTTGAAGTCTGGATCTCTAGATGTGAAGTCGTCGGTCAGCATGCTCCGCAGCAAATGGAATTGAATGTCTCTACCTGTCCCAGCAGTCTCTTTTTATGTGTTTTGAAAATGGGTGTGTGCCTGGGCCTAGCTAAGCCTGCCCCTCTCTACTTGTCATTGGCCCAATTCTCCCCCTCCCATGATTGGGGGAAGGAAATGGATTGTCATCATGATGGGGTCTGTTTATGGGTCAGTGGATCCTCCCCTGGTCAATTTGCCCACAAATCTACAATAATGGTGCCTGTGGCTAGAGTAATACTCTTTAGGTCGCTGTTATCCACCTCTATTGGAATGGTGTCATGTTCTATGTTGACTAATGATGTTGGGTTTACCCCCAACCCTTGCTGTTGGAGAGAAGCATTTAGATGAATATAAGCATCAGGGTTTTTCAATTTTTGTCCTCTTTTAGCTTTCACTCCCAGGGAGAATTGTCGGGTCCTTTCTGGGATGGTAACCTCCTCTTTAATCTGAATTTCAACTGCATAAGGTAGCAATTGAGCTGACCTAAATGCTTTTTCTGAATCATCAAAGCCCATGGGATTATCCGCTAATTGGGACCAAGCTTTGAAGTTTATTAGGTCCAAACTAATGGCAAAGCGATTGAGAATGTCACTGCCTAAGTAAAAGGCGGCAGTGACGTCTCGCAAGACCCAACAATTATGGACTATGCTCTTGTTGCCAATGGAGATTTTGAGCATACACCTGCTTGGCAGGAGATGTTTGGAATTAGGTGCTTCCAGGTCCATTTCCCATTTGTCTATCAGTTTGAATGTGGGAATGGCTGGATCTTTTGGGAGTTGGCGGAACATGGCTTTGCTGATGAAGCTCTTACCGTTGTTCACACACACTCGAGCGAGAACAGAGTCCTTCCCATCATTTAACTGAACAGGGATGAACAACTGCTCTCCAAATTTGCTGAATATCAGCCAGGCTCTGAGCTGACTTCACATCTTTCTGGACTATAGGAGTGGGAGTTTCTGATTGTGGATTAGTAAAGAAGGTTGATTTTCAGAAATAGAGAGGACCCCCCATCACTAGTCTGTTGTCCTACTGCTATTACTGTCACGTCTGGAATTTGGTTGTTCTGGAAGTGAAATTCTACTTGGTCAGATTTTTGTTCAACCATGTGGCAGGTGCCGTTTAAACTAACATGGTTGACACTCTGTTTTAATTTTATTGGTCGGCTAGTCTGGGTCCAGAGGACCTTGTTTACACAATCTATTAGGGGTGACAACCTTCTCAGGAGGTCATTCCCTAGTAAACAAGGAGTGCCCTCTGGAGTCACTACTATGACCGGGTGTTTCACCTTGTGTCGCCCAATTTTAATGTCCAAGTCTGCAGTCCCCTCAACGGGAATTTCCTTCCCGTCAAAGTTCTGCAGTTGTCCAGGAAGAGAGGTGAGAGGAATTCGGTAATTCTCCCCCCTTCCTGCATTTAGTTAATCAAAGGCCCTTTTGGACAGAAGGGTAGCTTGGGATCCAGTGTCCACCAGTGCCAAAATTGTACCTTGCCCCTGTACTTGTACCAGGGCATAATATCTTCCCTCCTTCTCCTCAAGGGGGCACAGATAATGCACATTTTTGGACAACTGGTGGGCTAACTTTCTGGTTTTGGACATTGCTAGCGACGAGATTTGGGCAGAATTCTGTGGAGAGTCTTGGGAATCTGAAAGAAAAAGTTGGCAACTGGAGATCAGAGCCATTGTGGGTTCCCCTGGTTCGGTTCTGGGCCGCCCCCCCTTTTTGGAGGCAGTCACCAGGATGGGTTTGAACCAGGGGATTTTGGTATTGTCGGTTCTGGGATGAGATGATGGGCGGCGGTAGCTCAGTCTCCACATCTCCCCAGTCTGAATTGGCATCCCTTGGGACCCATTTTTCCTTGGGAGGAGTTCCCCCATATCTGAAGGAGAAGATACTTTTCCCAGGATCTTCTGAGGATCCCTCTCCCTCAAATTGGAAGACCTGTACCTCCTCCACAAAGTGGGTCTGTTTGGGTCCTTTGTTTCTCCTACCTCCCCTCTGCTCCTTGGGAGGCAGGCTTTCAGGGGTAGGAGATTTTGTTTCCGGTTCCTGGTTTTCCAGGGGCTGTTTACAAGTTGGGAAGGAGGCTTCCTCCAAGGCTTTACACCCCCCTTCCCCTTGTGCCTCCTTCCTGGGAACCGGTGGGTTATCGGGGTGCTGCCCCCGTCATTGTTCTGGAGCACCCGGTCCAGAGTTTAGGGCATTCTGCAGTGGCATGCTCATCTGAGGGTTCTGTTGAGCCCTCAGTATGTGACCCAGATCTCGTGCCATATTTTGGACCTGGCGCTCAAGTTGTGAAACCCGCTCAGGCTGATACAGGGTTCTATTTTCTCCCCTGGGCTGATCCCGGGAAGGGTAGCTATCCCTTCTCTGGTAGTACCACTGGTTGGGAAGATTTTGGTACCCCTCCACCTTTGGCCTCCCCTCTCCCGGATTAGGTTGTCTGGGCTCAGGGAATTGGGGAAAGAAGGATGGATGATTTTGGGGCTGGAAATTGGGCGGATACCTGGGGAAAAAGTTCTGCCCAGGATTTGGAGAATTTCTGCCCTCCTGGGGGAAGTTAGGAGGGAAGTTCCCCGGGTCAGGTGCTTGGCTGGATCCCCCCCTTGGGCTGGAGGAGTCCACACATAACCCAGGATTGGTCGGTTTCCCTTGTAGCAGGGACTTACATAGTCAGGGGAGCGGGGGACCCCATTTGTGGGACTACCTCTTCGATTCCCTGTCTGTGACTGGCCTGAGGGCCTTCTAGGCTGTGAATTATTTGGTGCAGGCAGGTTATTAGGCCCCCCCATCTCCAAATCTAAAACGGGGGCAACCTTTACCTCTGCCACCTTGGCAGCAGCAGGGGTGCTGTTGGTTTTGGGGTTTTTCGGCGCGCGTTATTTTTATTTTCGATAGGCTTCTGCACCTCATAGATCCGGGTAGCCTGTCAATGACCCAGTCTAAAGATCTTTCCTCATGAAAATCTCTCATGAGCTGGGTCATTATGTATTTGGGTAAGGCATGGAAAAACGTATTGATAAATTCTCTGCTACCCGTGCGCACCCTTCTGGTGGTCTGCGCAAAAGCACATTTTAATTCTTGCACAAACTCTTGTGGGGCCTGATCCTCCCCACATTGCAAATTGTAGGCTGCCTTACGAGCCTCTTGAGGATTTCTGTGAACAGAAAAATGTTTCAAGATGGCCGCCTTATAGGTGGACCATCTTAAATGATTTTGGTCCTCCAGCCCCGCAAAGAAACTGGAGTATTCTGGGGAGAATGTCCATTTGACGTACTGGATGCAGCTACTGCTGTCCTTCAAATGGAAAGTCTCCATCATTTGCTCATAGAGCTCCAAGTGTTCCCAAACGGAATACTTGGCGTCCTTATGATAAGGAGTGATGACACTCCTGATTGCCTTTATTTGTTTCAATGGGTCCTTAAGCAAGGCCCTTTTTGCCTTATTGGCCTTTTTGGTTCGGGTAACCCTGGTCCATTCATCCTCTGACTCAGAAGCACTGCTCCCAGAGGTGCCCATCTGATCTTCCAGGTTTTCCCGGATTCTGCGAGCCTGGGAATGGCTGGCAGAATGTGGGGACCTGGTCTCCTGTGTCCTGTGACACTCAGAGGAGTCTTCAGATCCCTCCTTGCTAGCAGGATTTGCTGGGTATCCCCCCCACTGACCTAACTGGGCAGAGGTTTTCAGGATGCCCTTAATGGGCCTACTCTCCTGGGGTTCCCCACTAAATTGCACTGTGCTTGGGTGCCCATACCCGGATACCTGCCCATCCATTCCTGGGAGGTACTGGCCTATGAGCCCCATACTTCTAGCTGGATAGTAATCTGCCATCCCCGTGGCCCTGGGCTCATGTGCGCGAGGGGACATGGTGGTGGCAGAGTCCAGGGACTGGGAGAGATGAAGGCCTCTGGTACTAGGGCTCCTGAGGTTATGCTCAGGAGTTTCTCTTTCCCAGCGAACCTCATCTCTATCCGCCCCTGCTTCCTGTTGCAATGCAAGAGCCTGTGCCTTCAGTTCCTCAGTTAAGGCCTTACTAGACTCTATCAGTCTCTCCTGCATCGCTACCTGTTGCTGGAGCCTATCATTGTGGTGACAGAGAGCCTCATTTTCTCTCTGTGCCTCCTGATTGGTCCTGGAGTACTGGGCCAGTCTCTGCTGCAGGAGGGTAACCTCCTGAGCTCTGTCCCTATTGGCCTGCCCCTTTCTTGCCAGAGCATCCTCCACCCTCCTGGTGTGCTCTAACAAGTTCTGGTGTTCTTTTTGGAGGTCACCCAGTCCCTGGAGGGCCAGGTGATTTTCTTCCATTTTCCTTTTTAAGTGGCAGACTTCCTGGCCTAAGGTATCCCTTTCCTGACTAAGAGCCTGCATCTGTGCCACCAGGTCGTCTCTTTGCCTTTGGAAGGCACCAACTTTCTGGCGCTCCTGATCAAACTCTGCCTGGGTATCCAGGTCTTTCAGAATCAATTTATTGCTTTCCTCTTTCTCTCTGTCTAATCGAATTTGCATAGTGGCTACCTGCTCTGTGCATGCCCTGTTGAAGTCCAGTTGTTGCTCCAGCTTTTTCTGGCTCTGCAGAAGGGAGTCCAAACCTTCTTGGTACTCCTTCTGCAAGGCCAGAAATCTGGTATCCTGGTCAGCCTTCTCCTGTTGCAGTCTATCCATGTCCTCTTTTATTTTAATGATATACTGCCTACTATCATTTTCTGACTCCTGGCTCCCCTGCAGCCTCTGCTCAGAAGAGACCAGGTCAGATTGGGCCTTTTCTAACGCCAGATGTTGCCTACTTGCCAGATCTTGGCCTTCAGCACATTTGTCCTGCATGGCTCCCATATATAGATATAAATATGCCGCTATCCTAACCATCTTGTCGTGTTCATCGTTAACTTTAGAAGCCATGTATAATTCACTCAGGGCCACATGTAATGGACCCTGATCTCTCCATATATCTGACCCTGTTTCAGTGACCTGTGGCGCGATTGCCTGCAGCCAGACCGTTTGGTCCTGATGAGTCCACTCACCTCTCACAAATAGCTTATGTAAGAAGTGCTCTCTGGCTATTTTCATATCTACCAAGGTCATCATTCTGGAATTTGAGTTCCTTCCTGACTTACAGAAGTGTGTATTTTATTTTGCAAAACAGACCGTTTCCTTAGAGCGTTCCTTTGAGGAGTGCCTTACAGCGTAACACAGCGTGGTGATCCGACCGGATGTATGTATCTGGTCAGTTGGCACACTGTATTAATCTGCACATATGGTAAATCTAACCCAGAATATTCCGGCTCGAGCCCCCACTTTGTAAGCGATATTCAATCAACACTACAGCTAAGTCAATGCCTAGTCTGGGATGCTGAGGAAATCCCTTATTGATGTATTTTTATATTCGGTTCAGTACTCTGGATGACAACCCTTGTATAACACCCCCCTCTTAGAATCCCCCTGTCCCCACTAAGCCAAGAAGTAGGTTTGTTTTGCAACTTAAAAGGTTTATTTGAGAATTTAAACAATATATATATATCACACTTTATAATAAATTAATATCTGATAGTACACTTAGACATATGATGTTGATCAACAATGGGTAATCTGGCACTAGCACACTTCTTTACAATCAATGAGGAGTTAGTATAGGATGGAAAAAGTAGCAAAAATACTTTTATGATTTCAAGGGAAAAGCAATGAGGAATAAAATGCAGTACAGAAATACTTGATATGATTTTAGCAAAAGATAAGATAATCACTTTTTCTCTGGCAATTCACCCCCTCCCCTATGCAATGTAAGAAATGGAAGGAGATGGAAAGAGGAGCACACAGTTCTCAGGAATGCAATCAAATACAATACGAAATTCAGTTCCCCCCCAGCAAGCTTGGAGGAAACAGGTAGGAGTTTGAAACACAGGCCCAAGTGCTTTGAATGTGGTGGCAGTGAAGTGAGAAATATGCTGAAAATGCTTTTAATTCCCTTTAGGAGGTTCAGGGTGAGTGAGAGAGACTTGGGATGAGCTCAGGCTCACTGTAGCAATGATTATGGGATGGTTATTAAGAGACAAACGAATTTTTAGCACAGGAAAGCAAAAAGCTGCTATCTTTTTACAGGTAAAGAAATCAGGCCAAATCGCAAATCGCGGCAAAATTTGCGAGTGCATGAATCGTGATTACGGCAAAGGTATAAGGAGTAGCGGTTTTAGGTTTGTTGGAAAGCTTAGATTCTAAGCTTTTAGATGAAAGTTAAATTTCGTTCCTAGCCCAAACGGTTCAAGAGATATGGACGATTAAATAAAGGTAGATTTTCGGATTTAAAGTAAAACTCAAAATGACAGGTGACAGCTTGCAGCTTCAGAATTGACAGGTGACAGTTGTGCAGCTTTACAAATGACAGATGACACGATTTCTAGGAGGCTGTTCTACTTAGGTTAAAATAGTTTGGATTAAATCATTTTAACTAAGAGATTGGTTCTGCACAGTTCTGCTTGGTACTCACAATATAAATTTGAAATAGGCCTCGCCACGGATCTGGTCAGGTTTTGGACTGGACTCCGGTTCTGGTCTCAGCACTTCACAGTGATCTGGGTCAGCTCTCTGGTTCTGCTCACAGCGGTCTGGGTCACTCTGGATCTCTGGTCTGGTCTCTGGCAATTGTTCTTGGCAAAAGAATTCAAACAGCTCGCCTGGCTGTGGAATAGTTTGCAAATGATTTTAAGGTTGCTGAGGCCTGCTGAGAAGGGTTCTCAGTTTGTGGGTTTGGGCCCTTGCTTTAAGTTCTGAAGTAAAGTTCTGGTCTTTGGAGATTGATGGATTTGAAATCTGGATCTCTGGATGTGAAGCCGTCGGTCAGCATGCTCCGCAGCAAATGGAATTGAATGTCTCTACCTGTCCCAGCAGTCTCTTTTTATGCGTTTTGAAAATGGGTGTGTGCCTGGGCCTAGCTAAGCCTGCCCCTCTCTACTTGTCATTGGCCCAATTTTTCCCTCTCCCATGATTGGGGGAAGGAAATGGATTGTAATCATGATGGGGTCTGTTTATGGGTCAGAGGATCCTCCCCTGGTCAGTTTGCCCACAAATCTATATTTGATTCAAATACATCTTTCCCAGATATACAATTTGTTGAAATTACATGTGCACATTATATATTCCTTATGGTCCATGCTTGTCCGCCTCTGATCTTCCTGGGGGCTTGCATTAAAAAATGACAACATTTTGCGCTTTTTAACTGGTTTTGCAATATCGGACATTTACCCAAAATTACACACATGTGCGCAAGGAGTATGGACATTAATTGATGAAGTGTCAGATTTTTAACATGCAGACATTTGGAGTGAGACCCTATTTTCCGCTAGCAACCCCCCAGAATACACCACAGGGTCCTAACGCCTCTTAAAATATTCACAGAAAAATCACAAAAATAATGATATTACTTATATAATTCTGACAAGTCCGCACTATGAGTTATCTATCTTTTTAAAATTGTGCCCTGGTCAAAAAGGGGTGTGGCTTCCCACATCACAGGGTGGAATAACTGGTTTATCCACTTCCCCCAAGCCAGCTTGTTCACAGAGGCACAGCTGCCCCCCAATTTTCTCCCAAGAGGAAGCTATTTTACGACGCCCCCAATATAACATTTGCCTGAGTCCAGGACAGGCCTTTGTTCAACTCCCTGTAGTACCCAGCTGCTCCACCCCTAATCTAATCAGAGAGGTGACAACTCCTTTTGGCAAGGGGAAGAGTGGCTGAGCAGGTTTCAACTCCTGTCAGGGGTAGTTGTCAGGCAGAATCCAGTTTCATTAAGCCAGGTTTCAGCTAAATGTCACTTTTTATTCCCAGTTTAAATCACTTACAATTTTTACATATACATTAAATAATTACTTCCTTCAAGTCATTTCAGAATATGGTTTTACATTCTTCCACCTCTTAGCAAGTCTTTCCTTGGTCTGGTTTTGTTTCATTTGTGCAGTTTTACACAAAAGTCTGGTGGTTTTAAAACGCCGGCTTTCTGATAATGGTGAGTACTGGTAATGCAACCATTTTTGGGATTAAGAAAATGAATTCCCCACAGTTCTGAGTTGCTTTTTTTGGCAATCAGCATTGCCATTCCCAATGGTTTCAGGCTACTGTGTGTGTAGCCCAATGGTGGTTTTAGGCAGTGCCCTCCTGTGCTCACAACATAGGCAAAAATGGGTGGCAGCCTATTCTTCATGTGTTCGCTGTGCACTCTCTAGGGAGTTCTGGCCATCATGATGTTTTCCATGCCGGTACTGCACAGTTTTATGGTAGGGCTTGTATGCATGGGTAAAAACATCCCACAGTGTTTGCAATGGATAGCAACGCATTAATGCACATCCATGCCTCACATCACACAAGCAATGCAATGCAAAGCATCAAGGATATTGCTTTCTTTTGATTTGGAGTTCATACACCCAGTAGATTTTTAAAATGCTCATGGAGAATGGGGTGCTGTGGCTCAAAACAACGTTTATATATCACTCTGATGAATTGAAGTAACTGAGGATTTTCAAAAATAAAACATACTCCATTCGCTTTCATTGGTCCGAGGGATTCCTGTGGTAATCCCATTGTAAGGTGAAAAGAAAAGAGCTAAAAATTATATTTGGAGGTGGAAAGAGGTGAGTTCACATCAGGGTAGGGCAGGGGAGGGAAAGAGGACTAAATAATTAGGTGTCCACTTTGGGGAGGAGGGGAGAGTCCATTTTGAGTCTTGCTGAATTCCTGCGCGAGTCCTGCTGGAACACCAAAAGATGCTGTTAGAAAAATGGCATCACAGGACATTGGGTAAGAGGAGAGTGTCAGTAAGGATATACACAGTGGGTGGGGTTACCTAAAAAAATGCACATGTAAGGCGGAAGTGGGCATGGGGAAGACTTTTTAAAAGGCAAATGCTGAAACGATTACTGTGGCAATCGAAGGCGGCACAACTGTGATCACGGTTGTGTTTCTGCAGGACATTTTCAGAATGGACTACCATGGAAATAAAAGAAGGGTAAAATGGGGGAGCATGGCCATTGTCTGGCGTGGCCAGTGACCTGTGGTCTTTTAGCCTAATTATTGTAACTTGGGCAGTGGCAATGACCAAAGGCTGATATCAATGGCCAGAGTCCCATGGTCTTTAGCCTAATTGTTGCAACACGGACAGTGTCCACGGCCGAAGGCCATGGCCGGTGGGATCTGTTCATTTATCATCGCAACAAAACCCATGAAATGTGTGGATGTTGTGGGATGTTTTTATCCACGCATCCAAGCCCTACCTCAAAACTGTGCAGTACTGACATGGAAAACATCATGATGGCCAGAGCTTCCCAGAAAATGCACAGGGAAATGCATGAAGAATAGGCTGCCACTCATTTTTGCCGATGTTATGGGCACAGAAGGGCACTGCCTAAAACCACCATTGGACTACCCACACAGTAGTCTGAAACCATTGGGAATGGCAATGCTGATTGCCAAAAGCAAACCCATAACTGTTGGGAATTCATTTTCTTAAATCCCAAAAAGGGGTGCAGTACCAGTACTCACCACTATCAAAAAGCCGGCGTTTTAAAACAACACCAGATTTTACTTTTTTGTGTAAAACTGAATAAATGAACCCAAGGCAAGCCAAAGAAAGACTTACTGAGAGGTGGATACAATGTAAAGTTATATTCTAAAGTGACTTGAAGGTTTATAACAAGACTGGCTGAGCTGTGGATTTCAGCAGTTTAAGTAAATTTGGACTGAAAGACACTAAAAATCTAAGTGTTTAAATTGACTGAGTGACCTACTTTTGAGTGTCACATAGGTTTCAATTGTTTAAATGTCATAGTTTTAAACTTAGAATCAGCATTCTAGCTGCATATGTAAAAATGTTTAGTTTTATTTGAATGCAGAAACTGGGGAACAGAAATGACATGTAGCTAAAAACTGGCTTAAAGAGATTCCAATTTTGCCTGGCAACTACCCCCCATCAGGAGTGAAACTTGAGTCACAGCTGTGTTCCCAGGCCTATCTGCCTTTTGCTGGCCACACTAAGGATATGCCATCTCTCTGATAATTGAATTAAGGGGAGCCCCCACAGAATACAGGAGCTCTGAACAATGCAACCCCCTTCACCCAGGCAGATGGTTTATTGCAGATGTCGTAAATGGAGCTTCCTCCTGGAAGGACAGGGGAGGGGCACTGCCTGTGAGAGCAAGCTGGCTTGGCAGAACTGGAAAAACCAGAAATTCAACCTTGTGCTGGGGGGAAACCACACGCCTTTGGGGCCAGAACATAACTCTAAAAAGATGAATAACTCATAGTACGGACTTGTGAAAATTATTTAAATGACACCATAATTCTTGTGATTTTTCTGCCCACATTTTAAGACGTGTTAGGACCCGGTGGTATGTTCAGGGGGGTTTTAGCGGAAAAGAGGATATTACTCAAAATGTGTGCATGTGAAAAATCTGACACTTCATCAACTAATGTCCATACTCCTTGCGCACATGTGTGTAAATTTGGGGTAATGTCCGGTATTGCAAACCAGTTAAAAAGTGCAAATTATTGCCATTTCTGAATGCAAGCCCCCAGGAAGAGCAGAGTTTGAACAGGGGATACCTCCTGTGATATGTGAGGGGTGCATGTAATTTTAAACAAATGTGTACCTGTGCAAATATGTTTTTTTTAATCAAATATAGATTGTGTGCAATTTGACAGGGGAGGATCCTCTGACCCATAAAACCTACAGCATCACTCTGACTCACAGTTCCTTCCCCAATCATGGGAGAGGGGAGAATTGGGCCAATGGCAAGTGTAGAGGGGCAGGGTCTAGTGATGCTGCACACACACCCATTTTAAAAACAGATAAAAGCAGACAGACAGGACAGATAGGGAGCTTCAAATCCATTTGCAGCTGGAAGCTCTGCTGGGAAAATCCATACTTTACCTCCATCAACCTTCAGAGACCCAGACCAGACCAACAGAGAGAGCTGACCCAGATCACTGTGAAGTGCAGAGACCAGAGTCCAGTCTAAAACCTGACCAGATCCGTGGCGAGGCCTAATTCAAAAATATAGTGTGAGTACCTAGCAGAACTGTGCAGAACCAATCTCTTAGTTAAAATAATATAATTCAATCTATTTTAATCTAAGTAGAACTGCCTCCTAACTGTCACCTGTCATTTGTAAAGCTGTCACCTGTCATTTTCTAGTTGCAAGCTGCACTTGTTTTTTGAACTTTAAAATTTCAAATCTGAAAAACGACCTTTATTTAATCGCTCATATCTCCGTGACCGTTTGTCCTAGAGACTTGCAGTCACTTTCATCTGGAAGCTGAGATCCTAGGCTTTCATAGGACCCCAAAACGATATTGCTAGCCCTTGTAGTTCCTCTGTATTCGCGCCCGGCGCATTTGCAAATTTTGCCGCGATTTGACATTTTGCCGCGATTTGCAAGTTTCTCCACGTGTAAAAATCTGCTGCTGCTTGCCTTCCGTTAAAGAAAAAATTTGTTTGCAACCTGACAACCATTATAGAGCATTGCTAAAGTGATCCTGAACTTATTCAAAGCATATACCACTCACCCTAAACCTCTAGAGGGAATTAAAAGCATTTTAGCATATTTTTTCACTTCATTGCCAGCACATGTAAAAGCATTTTGGGCCTGTGTTTAAAACTCCGATCTGTAGTCTAAGCTTGCTGGGGTGAACGGGATTACATTTGATTGCATTTCTGAGAACTGTGTGCCTTCCTTCCATTTCCTTGCATTGCATAAAAGGGGGGAGGGAATTGCCAGAGAAAAGTGATTACATTGTTTTGTTGAAATCATATTGAGTATTTTCTGTACTGCATTTTCATTCCACCTTGCATCCATTTGAAACCATAAAGTATTGTTGCTATCTTATCCATTTCATGTCAACTCCTTAGTGATTATAAAGAAGTGTGCTAGTGCCAGATTCTCCGTTGTTAATCTTTCTCATATCAGATTAAGTGTGACATTTAATTATTAATTTATTATAAAGTGTGATATATATATCTATTGTTTAAATTATCCAATAAACCTTTTAACTTGCAAAACAGAACTACTTCTTGGCTCAGTGGGGTCAGGAGGATTCCAAGAGAGGGGTGTTATATAGGGGTAGTCATCCAGAACGCATGAACTGGACATAAAGATATATCAATAAGGGTTTCCATTCAGTATCCCAGACTAGGCATTGACTTAGCTGTAGTGTTGAATTGAATCCTCTTACAATGTGGGAAGTGATGACAATCGTCACTCAGAGTCAGTCACCCTCATTGCTCAGCACTGTTCAACAAGGAGATCATCTTGGCCCATGGTCTTTAGCCTATCTGTTGCAACACGGACAGTGTCCATGGCTGAAAGCCATGGCTGGTGGAATCTGTTTATTTATTAGTAAAGGGGGAAAAGGGCCACAGGTGAAGGCCATGGCCAGTGGACAACAATCTAATTGTTTCAATGTAGCCACTCGTCTTGGCTGAAAAACATGGCTGGGGGATCTTATTATTTAGGGGGATCTATGCACAGGCTTTAATTGTAATTGTTGTAAAGTGGACAATGGCCACAGTCAAATTCAGTGGCAGTGGGCATATCAGAAGATATAGCATAAACAAACCTTGAAATGCAGTGAAAAAAAAGTGTTAAGATAAGATTATTTAATTTATTGCAACAAAAGTCATGAAATGTGCTGATGTGGGAAGTGACGACAATCTTAACTCAGAGTCACCCTCGTTGCTCAGCACTGTTCAACCATGAGATCATCTTGGACGACATCTATGGGGTGACTCAGAGTTGCATATATATATGTAAATATATATGAGGGCATCGACTCATGGATGGTCATGGGTTCCTGCACACGTAACAGTAGGGATAGTGTTGCAGGTACGCCCCCTGTCAATGCCCATTTTCAAATTTGAATAAAGAATAATATGTAATACTCCCCACTAACTCCCCACTAATCACTAGATGGCAGCCTATGCAAATCATTTGATTCTAAGCAGATACAAGGCACAGAAAGACGATTACTGGTAAGCAATATTTGCCATGTAAATATATCATTTTTTTTCATCGAAGTGACTTTAAGGTGATGGTTTAATGCAGCAAAGGCCTTTGAAATTCGGCAAGTGTTGGAAGCTACACCACCTTAACTGAGAGACTCCTGTTACGCAGCCCATGAGCACACTGATTGCATCACTTGTTTCATCATCAATGGCCTGTTGCACCTTTGCTTGGTGCATGGCCTTTTACCATGTCCCAGGTCTTGGTAGGCCACCCAAAGTAGCCCACAGCCATGCCTAGTGGTTGCTTTACCTCCTTAACAGGGCCACAAGAATATTACAATTCTGGCTGCATGTACTGCACATACGTCTATAAAATATGTTTGTAATGTTTTGAAATGGACAAAGAGATTTTTTTCTCCTCTGCTGGATAGTTTCCTATGATGAATGCTGTGATTTCATCTGTGATGTCATTAGTGTGCTCTAGTTTCCAGTGATGTCCTCAATGATGTAATCCATGATGTAATCTGTGTGTCCATGGGATGCGCAATGTGGGCCTCAGAGTTAAGTCGGTGTAGCTTCCAACACTTGCTGAATTTCAAGTTATTTGTTGCATTAATCCATCACTTTAAAATCACTTCAACTAAAGTGTTTTCACTGAATTTCACTGGTTTTGTTGTGTTGAACTTTTTCAACTCACTGTTAACTAAAGTTTGTTCACTGACCTCCAAATGCTTTGTTATGCCATATCTCATACCACCCAGAGTACTAACGTTTCTTTTTTAAAATATTATCATAGATGTCATATTCAATATTATCAGTATTTTGACTTTTTTTCACATTATAGTTCTGTGGTAATGGCCATGGCCAGTGGCTGCTTTGCGATAATGAGGAATCAGGAAAAGAATGGGTATGATATTTGGAGCAGCCATTTTACATTCGTAGGAGTGCAAGAGTAAGGTGTAAAAGCAAGGCATTGGCTATTTCTACGTTACTTTTACACTCTAGAGCCTTTCATAGAGCACATGATTTAACACCAGCATACGATGTTCATGCAGCTGTTAAAACAATGGTTTCCTGTGGAATCCACCTGTTTTTAGGACCTAATCAAAGGTGATGGATCCTATAGGAACCCGTTATAGGTGCTGCATGTAAAGAATAATTTGTAGGCAGCATTTACAATTTTACAAGACAGATTTCTTCTGCTTTTACTCTTCACTTTTTAACTCTTTTTTGTAAATGTTAAAAGATTCTATGCAGGTAACCTGATAGCACTTAAATGCTAACATTGCTGTTTTTTTTTAAAAGTCATCCTTGGTGTTTTCACATATATTTTGAAAAATGTTTTTTGCGACTCTCCTTTTGTTCTCGTGTACATTTACTGTGAAATTATCAAAAATGAATTGCAAAATGTCCACTAAATTCCTCTGAGAATGGCAAGCATTGAAGAAAAAAAGGCAGCCTTTTAATTCTGAAAAGCCTCTGTTGGTCCAATGCAGCATGGGAGATATGTAAAAGATTTTGGTGCTGGGTAATCCACACATTTTATGAAAACTAGTGGATGGATTTGCACCAAACCAACAACAGACACATCTGCACTACTTGGAGCACATCTTGTTTTTCATTTTAAGCAAATCCGTCCAGCAGTTTTTGATCATAGGAAAAAAAATGGGTTGATCAAAAACAACCAATTCTTTAATGCTTAATAACCTTTGAAACATTGGAGGAATTTGCCCCATATTTTCCGATTTTTAGGTGGGCTATCCCAGACTATCTTTGAAACATTTCAGATACCTGAAACGAGTTAACAGTTTCAGGCAGCAGAACTTTCGCAATCCATAGGTTTCACCGTAACTATAGGAACACGACTGTCACCCTATTCTAAATATTATATTTAATGTCCTGATTATGGTGGTGGGCTATAAGACTTATACCCACACCCTCAGGTTTTTTGGACTGCCATGCTGAATGTTTCTTTTTGTCCCAACACTCTTCCCAGACATAAGGTTACTGTTCTCGTATTATTATGGAATCAAGAAAAACATAGCGCACAGCCGAGATCGACAGTTCATTAAGAACAAATCCCTTTGATTTTTAGGCGGGCCTCCTGAGGTAATCACATCCCACAGGCTTTAAAATGCAAAGCATGTTGTGAAAGGTTTATGAGCTGACAAGAGCTGTTGCTAAATAAGGAAAGAATGAGAACCTGCTTAGTCCCCAGTGGCACAAGGAGTGTGCCAGTTGGGCAGCTGTAAATTAGTTAGCAAGGAAATCTGATGGGCTTCCGCATTCACTTTTCAACACATTGGAAAAAACACAGACCCCTTGCTTTCATTTTGGTATTCACAATGAGCTGAAGTCCCTAGACCATTTTCATATCAAAGTGAAGAAAGCATTCCTCCATGATAATGGATTCCCCTATTTCTATCAACACAAGCGCGTGCCCGTCAGTGACTGTGATAGCAGAATATTAATAGAAGTACCCACATGCTTCACATGCAAACTTAAAAACATTTATAAAAAGTACCCACCTATAATCTTTTCTTCTAGTGATCACGTGTATTCCGTTCCTAACTGGGCGATTCGCCACTGTGTGCATTACTCCTGATAATAAGACTGCATTGCCAATTTTATGAGCTTTGCATCACATTGTAAAACCGGTCCTGCAATGGAAGGTTGGTTGTAATATTTGATGAAAGCATGCAGTATGTGTTTTTTGGTACGAGGCTTGCTGTAAATAAGACGGGCAAATTCTTCATCTGTAAATTCCTTCACTATTTAATACGCTACTGACAGAACCTAATGCACAAAACACTATGTAAAAGTATATATATTTCTGAGGCTTGTGGAATCTGCTTAGATCACATGCTGTGCATAGGCCGACATCTAGTGGAAGCTGCGGAGTATTACAGTTTGTTTTTCGAAACTCGAAAATGTGCGTCGACACAGGGCGTGCCAGAAATACTATCCCTAGTGTGACGTCCACTGTACCCATGATCCCTCACGCGTGTAGGACCCTCAGATTGTTTTTTTCCGCCATACTGGTCGGAAGCATTCCGCGGAGTTCCCTGGCTTTAGCCTTAATTTTGCTAAACGTTATAATATTTCCCCGTATCTTCCATACCCACGTCGAGTCATCGAAGTTCGAAGCTCGAAGCCGGCCCGGAGAAGAAAACTACTGTCGGGAGCCGCACAACGGACTTTAGGCCTCGGAAGGCCCCTGGCCTCAGCCCGGTCCTAGGAAGGCCTCTGGCCTCGGCCCTGTACAAGTAGGGAGAGTGGGGGGTGGTACATACTGTTCACTCACTTATATTCATATATATATATTCCTACACACTAGCCCGCTGCCACAGGGTGCGTATGGAGGGTGCCCCTTTCCAATTTTGCCCCAAGTTCAACCGCAAGTACCCTTGGGTTGACAGACACGCCACCTGCAACCTCTGCTTGCCGAGGGACCACCCCGAGGCGAACTGCAGAGCGTCGAGCCGGTTCAAGGCTAAGACTCTAAAGGACCGTTCGACCAAATGTTGGGCCCACCACGCCAGGCAACGACAGGCCATGGAAGCGGAGGGCGCCTTCAGTGATGGCAGCGACGCCGTACTATCGGACGGCGAGGGCAACGTGGTGTCGAAAGACAGCCAAGCGCAAATCCCCAACCTCGGAAGGTTGTACGGCAGGGCAGCTATGGGGAAGACACCCGGTGACACAAGCGCTATCCACACCACTTCCACTAAACACTGGAAGTCCAACTGAGACTCGACGCGCGTGTCGAGTTCTCGGAAAGAGGCACAAAGAGAACGGTCCACTGAATCGTTGTCCGCTGGCCGTTCTCGGTCAAGATCAGCGCATGACACCAGGCAACCATCCACGGTTGCCAAGAGTGCCTCACTCACCAAAGTAATGGAGGTACGATCGTCGGAAGACGAAGCTGACCACCATCCCCAGGCCGCACTCCAGAGGTCGGCGTCAGCAGACCGTGCAACGACTGCTCCAGGCTCCCGACCCGAATCTCAATGCCAGACGTCGAAAATCCCTGAGAAGGTGAAAACACCAGGGAAGCACTCTTCCGCTCATGGGGAGAGGGGAAAACAGCAGAAGAAACATTCTCAACCTTCTTCTACACCACAGAAACATAAGGACAGTTCACAGTCTTCTATTAAACTAACCAAGACCCCTGCACAAGCCCATAGGTCCAGTCAAGATATTGCAGGGAAACGCTCCCAAGAAAGGGTAATCCCCAGCTCTAAAGAATGGTCCAGTGAGGATATAGACAGAGTTATGTCTAGAATGTCATCCCTATCAGACTTCTATGCCAAGAATCCAGATCACTTCCTCTCCTATACCCCTCACAGGGCTACTCCCTCAGTGTCTAGGGACCCGCAACCCCCTGGTAAGAAACCTCGAGTTGAGGCACCAACGCAAAGTCGGTCTTCTGACCCTTTCTACGTACAGCCATACTCTCAGTATAATGAGGATCCACTACTAGATGAGGATCCAGATTTGGCAACGTTGGACGACCAAACTGGGGTGGACAACTATGGGGATGACGAGGACCAAGAGGAGGACGAAGATGACCCAGAAGTCTACAGAGTAGACTCCCCAGTAGGCAAGGAACCGCCGGTTAATGACTCTCCAGTCGATAACCAACCTCTCCTAAATGAGGTTTTGTCTAGAGCTGCACAACACTTCCGCATAGAAACTTAGGGAGCACAGGAGGAGAGGGACTTTGCCGAGGAACTAGTGGGAGAGAAGAGACCCATTGCCCAGGCCATCCCCATTCTCAAGTCTATAAAAAGGAGAATTGATCCTTACCTTCTCCATCCGAACCTCACCAGGGCAGCAAACCCCAGGATCGAAAAGTTGTTCGGGGCAGCCCAGTCAGACCCACTGTACATAAGGGGGCAACTGAAACCGGACTCCCTGGTAGTGATTAATACCCGAAAGAGGGCAGGAACACACTTATCATCGTCTGAGGCTCCCCCCGACAAGTGGGGGCAAAAAGATCTACGGGTTGGGGAGGAAGGTAGCCTCCACTTCCGCCCATCAGGCAAGGATTGCCACCTCCACCACTCTGCTGGCTAGTTCCAACTGCCACCAGAGTGAACAAGTTGCTGCACTCATCAACTCCGCACCAAAACCTTTAAAAAGCCAGTTGGCACAGGTTGCGTCAGAGGGGAGAGCTGTTTCCGGTTGCATCCTTAAGGCAGCCTTTGATGCCGCGGATAACGCCGGCAGGCTGATTGCAGAGAGCTCTGTTGTTAAGAGGCATGCTTGGTTAAGACAATCAGGGTGTAAACCTGAGACAAAAGCATCCTTAATAGACAAGCCGGTGGAGCCTGAGCTACTGTTTGGCAAGGCGGTAGAGGATGCATTAAAAAATGCCAAGGATGAGTACGAGACTCTGAAATCCCTGGGACAGTTGACCAACAAGCCCCCTAATCAAAGAGGGAATGGCAATTTTCGAAGCCCACGCGGCCAAAATTCACAAAGAGGCTCCAACTATTCTCAGGGGCAGGGTACTCCATGGGGTAACAACCAGCAGTCTACCCAAAATTACAACAGCGGAAACAAGAGGGGGCGTGGTAAGGGTAGAGGCAGCCCCAGCAGAGGCGGCATGCCTCCCGCAAAACAGTGACGCTGAGATCAGGGTCCCTTCCCACGCATCTCGAGTAGGAGGACGCATTACAAACTTCACCCAAGCTTGGGAAGGGATCACATCAAACAGATGGGTGCTGTCCACAGTGTCCGCAGGATACTGCATAGAGCTGCTCGGGCGTCCCCGAAACCACCCTCCACGACAAAAGGTACATTCCTTAGACCACCAGAAGATCCTCCTCGAAGAGATTGTCAATCTTCTAGAAAAGGACGCGATCGAACTCGTCCCGGGCAAACAGGTATACAAGGGTATTTATTCAACTTACTTCCTTGTGCCAAAAAAAGATTTGACAATGCACCCAGTTTTAGACTTATGCCCTGCAAACAAGTATGTCAAGCCCCAAAAATTTTGCATGACTACTCTCCAACAGGTAATCCCCCTCCTAAAAAAGGGGGATTACATGGCAACATTGGACATGAAAGATGCCTATTTTCATACTTCCATGTTCCCAACGCACATAAAATTCTTGCGCTTCAAGGTGGACAGTCAGCACTACCAGTTCAAGGTGCTGCCCTTCGGTATAGCCTCGGCTCCAAGGGTATTCACCAAGGTTCTGGCGGTGGTGGCGGCACACCTATGCAGGGAGGCAATCCCAGTGTACCCTTACCTGGACGACTGGCTCATCACGGGGGAAATCCCAGTAATTTGCAGTGCAAACATTCAAAGAACGATCAACCTCCTCTTCTAATTGGGTTTCTCCATAAACGAGAAAAAATCAAGTCTGGTGCCAAGCACCTCCAAACAGTTCCTAGGAGCTGTTCTAAACACGCAAGAGTGGTTGGCCTTTCCATCAGAGGAAAGAATTCAGAATCTACTGCTGCAAATTCCTCTATATCGGGCCGGTCGCCAGATAATGGTGCACAAAGCGATGCGTTTGCTAGGCATGATGGCGTCATGTATTTACCTGGTCCCCCACGCGCGCCTGCGCATGCGTCCCATGCAAGAATGGTTGGCGAAACAGTGGTCTCAGGCAAGTGGTCAGTGGGACGATCTAGTGGCCGTTTCGCCAACACTTGTACAAAGTCTTCACTGGTGGACAAGAGAAAACCTGTCAAAGGGTCAACCCTTTTACGATCCCGGGGTACAGGCTGTAGTCACAACAGATGCATCCCTGTAAGGATGGGGAGCACACCTTCTTCACCATACAGCTCAGGGTCTCTGGTCTCACACAGTGGCCAAGAATCATATCAATCTGCTAGAGCTTCTGGCATTATTCAGAGCGCTTCAAGCGTTCGAGCCCCACCTGTTGAACCTGTCAGTGCAGATCTTGACAGACAGCACAACAGCAATGTTTTACCTAAACAAGCAGGGAGGGACTCGTTCGCCAAATCTGTCCAAGCTTGCCCAGAAAATTTGGATATGGGCACTCAGACGGAACATCTACCTGTCATCTCAACATGTTCCAGGGGATCTCAATTCACTAGTGGACGCTTTGAGCAGAGATCCCCTCCCAAGAGAACATGAATGGTGTCTACACAGAGAAGTCGTAGAAGACATCTTCTCACAGTGGGGTTTCCCCACTATAGACCTATTCGCCACAAGCGAAAACAGACAATGCCCAGACTTTGCATCCAGGTTTTCCCAACCAGGCTCCAAGGGGAATGCCCTGTGGACGAACTGGTCAGGGATGTTTGCTTACGCTTTTCCACCAACTCCTCTAATGAGGGTGGTGGTCAACAAGATGCACAAGGAATCGATGACGCTCATCCTAGTTGCTCCCATGTGGGCGAGACAACCGTGGTTCCCACACCTGCGCAGACTAGCAGCGTGCAAACCCATCAGACTCCCATGCTGGTACAACCTACTATCCCAGCACCAAGGTCAAACAGTGCATCCTCAACCCAGCTCAATGAACTTGGCAGCATGGCTCCTGAAGTCATAGAGTTTGGACACCTCAACTTACCACAGAGGTGCATGGACATCCTAAAGGAATCTAGGAAGCCAAACACTAGGCACTGTTATTTTGACAAATGGAAAAGATTTGTTTTCTGGTGCCAGAATAGACAAATCAACCCGGTTGATTGCACTCCTTCCAATATTGTCACCTACATGCTCCACCTGCTGGACGCAGGGTTGGTATTTAATTCACTTAAGGTACACCTGGCGGCTCTGCCAGCCTACACCACCTCCCATAACATGGTTTCGTGGTGGAAAGTACCAGTGGTTAAAGCTTTTATGGAAGGGGTAAAGAGACTCCACCCTCCAATTTCTAACCCACCACCGAGTTGGTACCTTAATGTGGCGCTTGCTCAGCGCATGAGGCCACCATTTGAACCCATGCATAAAGCCAGTCTTAAAAACCTGACCTATAAAACTGCCTTCTTAGTACCCATTACATCCATAAGAAGGATCAGTGAAATTCAGGCTCTGTCAGTGCAGGATCCTTTCTTTACTGTTCATAAAGATAAACTAGTTCTACGTACACACCCTAGGTTCTCACCTAAGTTTATTTCTAAATTCCACGTTAACCAGTCCATCGAGCTTCCGGCTTTCTTCCAAGAACCCAAGAGCTCGGCTGAGATGAAACTACACACTCTAGATGTGCGAAGAGCGGTCCTCTACTATGTAGACAAGACCAGGCCACTAAGAAAAACAGACCAACTGTTTGTCTCCGTAGCTACAGGCAAAGAGGGAGATTGCATCTCTAAAGGTGCCATCTCTAAGTGGATTGTTAATTGTATCCAGCTGTGTTACTCCCTTTCAGAAAGACTCTGCCTTTCACGCCAAGAGCACCCTCTACAAGAGGCATTGGGGCCACTCTGGCTTTCATTGCAAATGTACTCCTTGACACCATTTGCAAAGCAGCTACTTGGAGCTCTATCCACACTTTTACTCAGCACTACTGCATTGACACTCATTCCAAGACAGATACCCAAGTGGGACAAGCGGTTCTAAGACATCTGTTTGCTCAGGACCCTTCTCACATCCCACCTCCTTCTTCTAATACTGCTCGCTAATCTATGCACATCATGTGATCTAAGCAGATTCCATAAGCCTCAGAAGGGATACATTACTCAAGGTAATCGTATTTCTGATGCTTGTATCTGCTTAGATTCACATGCGACCCACCCTTCCTCCCCTTTGAGAGAAGGCGCATAGATGCATGTAGTCTTATCTTCCTTTATCTGCTTGGATAATCTGTACGCACGCTACTCCTCACGCTACCTCATGTCAGAAAAAATACAATCTGAGGGTCCTACACGCGTGAGGGATCACGGGTACAGTGGACGTCACACTAGGGATATTATTACTTGCATGCCCTGTGTCGACGCCCATTTTCGAGTTTCGAAAAACAAACTGTAATACTCTGCAGCTTCCACTAGATGTCGGCCTATGCACAGTAAGTGAATCTAAGCAGATACAAGCATCAGAAATACGATTACGATGAGTTATGTATCCCTTATACATATATATATATATATATTCAGTTTGCTTGTACCGTGTTAGCCAAGGGTTGAATAGAATGTTGATCCAAAAGAAAATGACGCGTTGATACCTTAATTAGACTAACAAAGTCATTTATTTCGCATATTTGCTAGCTTTCATGGAATATCTCTACCTCAGGCAGGGACGGAATGAAGCCTTTGAAAAACATCACATCATCATTACATAGCCCCTTCTTGACATACCCTTTTTTCTGTGCATGTCTGTACCGGATTTATAGTTTTACTCAAAAAGGCATATGTTCAACTCACCGACACATTGCAATCTTCAAGGTCTAAATGGTGCACTCTTGTAAGTCGGACAGGGCTCAGTGAAACTGAAGAGCAAGAAAAGGCAAAACAGCCCACCCTGTTAGTGTGTTCTGAGGAAGGGGATAGGCTAGCGTCAGTAGTTGTAGGTGCAGTCCAGTTGAAAGTCAGTATGTCAGGCCAGTCCCTTTACAAGATCAGCTCTAGCACAATTACCAACATATCAGGCGTGTGCCTCTAGAAGGCTAAAAGAAAGGATACACAACCAGTTATGTGTTAGGCCTGTGACTCGTGGAGCGCAGTGTGGTAGTTTGTGTCAAACACCATTACTTCTACGTCCCGTCCACTTTCCTCCATACTTATGGGACATCTCTGTGTCCTGTGAGACGGGGCCGCAGCACTTTGTAAAAAGCATCCAAATGTTTTTTTCAAAAATGTGTCCTTCCTCTCTTTCTGCGCGGGGCCCGGCACGCGGCCGTAACTCCGCCCACCTTGGATCCGCCCCACGCATTGCCCATCAGTCCTTTTCTCCGCTCGTTTGGGACTGGACGCACTTGCATCCTCAGAAGATTTTCTTCCCTTTTTCCTCTCTGGCTCTCGCTAGCGATCGTGCACTAATCTATATCGTTCAAACTAGACTTTCCAGATTGTTCATCGTGTCACCGTCGTTTCGCGAGGGCATATCTCCATCCTCTTTGTTTAGAGTGCTTGGGTCCGGATCACCGTTGGTACTCCTGTTTTTACTGCGACTCCCTTTTGGTCCGGGCACTTCAACATCGGTTGGAGCGGTGGGAGGAGGTGTTCTGACGAACTCCTCCTTCACATTTTCAGGCGTTCATCGACGAGAAGAAAAACGCCCGGTAAGTTCTTTACTTTTCAGAGCACCCCAGCCAGGGGATACCTTTCCAGGTTCCTCTCAGGCCGGGAGGAGCGTTGATCGCTCTGTCACCGGGGTTCGCCCTGAGGACCCTGACCTGTCGGATGACGCTCAGGGCGATCGGGACAACGAGGACCTGCCCCGCTCTATTAGAGCTTTTCATGACCGGGTACTGGACATGATGTGCTTCTTAGATGTTCTGGTGCCCGAGGCACCCGCTCTGCAGGAGGGTGTGCTTTCTGGGGCATTCACCCTGTCTCTTTTGGAGCGTACCGGCCTGTTCTTGCAGAAGGACGTTTTGGCCGAGGTCCGCAGGGTCCGGGAAAAGCCACACTCTGGAATTTTTGTCAATAAGAAAATTGACACGAGATACAGGCTGCATTCTTCGGAAGAGGTGGCCGTGTCGCCTTGTCCGCCCCCCTCCTCCACAGTGGTGGCTGCGGCCACTTTGCAATCCAGGCCTGCAGCATCCTCTTCCACGACGGCTACTCAGGTTCTGGGAAAGGAGGGCAAGCTCCTTGACTCCCTTGGGAGGAAAATCTTTGCCAACTCGGCCTTGCAGCTCAGGCAGGCCAACGCCGAATTTGTGTTAGCAGGAGCTAATTTGCGGATTTGGAAAGGTCTGTCGGAGTTTGAGGAGTTTATCCCGGTAGAAAAGCTGGAAGACTTTAAGGGGGGTTTATCCGACGCCAGGGTCTTGGCCCAGGATCTCCTGGAGGCTGCGTCTCATTACGTAGACACCTCGGCTCGGGGCCTTATGCTGGGGGTTGATACCTCGCAGCAGGCGTGGTTGCATGCAACTAAATTCTCAAAAGAAGTGCAGGACAAGGTGTTGAACCTTCCGTTCGATGGGAAGGAGCTCTTTCATTCTACAACAGATATAGAGCTCACCAAAATGAAGGATAGCACTCAGACAGCTAAGTCCTTGTCGGTCCTTGTTAAGACTCCTTTCAAAACCCAGAGACCATTGTCACAAAGTCGACCTTCCTCTGGCTTTAGGGGCTTCCTCGACCGAAAATCTCGCAGAGTGGATACCCCTGCGGGGAACAACCACCGTAGGCAACAACGGATGCGGTTTTTCTCCCGCTCCTCAGCCTCCTCCTCGGGTTCAGGTGGCAACACCACTGATAAACCTACTAAATGAGGGTTCTCCGTGCTCGCACCAGACCCCGGTGGCAGGACGCATTGCGTCTCATTGGGAGGCGTGGCAGACCATCACAGAAGACAGATGGGTCTTGTCAGTCACTCGGGCGGGCTTCCGCTTACCTTACCCCACCCGTCAACCCTCCTTTTCAGCTATCGGGCTTGCCCTCCCTCAAAGCCGAGGTTCAGAAACCTCTGGACCTCAGAGCTGTGGAACCCGTTCCTCTCGAGGAACGAGGGGAGGGCTTCTACTCCCGGCTGTTTAGGGTGCACAAACCCAACCAGGCTGGCCTGTGCACCATCCTAGACCTTTTCCAGTTCAATCTTTTCCTACCCCAAGAGAAATTAAAGATGATCACGCCCAGCCAGTTTCCGTCCTCCTTGCAGATGGGCGATTGGCTCAGTGTGGTGGATCTTCAGGATGCGTACATGCATATTCTGATTTGGAACCCACACAGGAGATATCTCCGTTTCTCTCTGGGAGAGGAACACTTCCAGTTTCGAGTGCTTCCTTTTGGCCTCAGCTCGGCGCCGCGTGTCTTCACGAAGATGATGTCGGTGATTGCGGCCTATCTTCGTCCACATGGTATCCATGTGTATCCATATTTGGAGGACTGGCTCTTACGCAACCCTTGTTCGCTGGTCGCAGCGGGCAATCTCCAGTCTCTCCTTCAGCACCTGTTCCATCTTGGGCTGTCGGTGAACTGGCGGAAATCTTCCATGACGGTCTCGCAGGACCTGATTATCCTGGGTTTTCGCTGGAACACGATCGACTGCAGAGTATACCTGACCGGGGACAGAATGGCGGATCTGTTAGCCACGTGTCAGATGTTTGCACAGTCAGAGAGCATGTTGGCCTGGTGGTTCCAGAGGCTTCTGGGCCTCATGGCCTCCTGTGTGCTGGCTCTTCCTCTTGCTCGTCTCAAGATGAGACAGACCCAGATGGCTCTTCGGAGTTCTTGGCGTCAGTCTGTGGACCCGGATTCCAAGCTGATAATGATTCCGGCTTCCATGAGAGTGGACCCGGAATGGTGGTCGTCTCTCAGCAACCTGTCGGTGGGTGCAGGGTTTCAGAACCCAGCTCCTATGGTGACGATCACGACGGACTCCTCCCTCCTGGGGTGGGGTGCGACGTTAGATCTTCTACAGGTCTCGGACCTCTGGTCGCCTCAGGACAAGCTCCTTCACATAAATCATCTGGAGCTTCTGGCGATCTTCCTAGCGTTCAGGGCGTTGAGACCGATCATTGCCAACAAGGTGGTCCGCATACGCACGGATAATGTGGTGTCGATGTATTACATAAACAAGCAAGGGGGAACAAATTCCCCCCCCTCGTGGACCTGTCAATCCAGAGTTGGGAATGGGCTGTGCTTCATGGTGTCTGGCTGCTTGCAGTGCACATCCCGGGCAAGCTGAATGTTACACCAGATGCCCTCAGCCGGCGGACAGTGGTCAGCTATGAGTGGGAGTTGAAGGCGGAGGTCCTCTCATGGATCTTCTTGCGTTGGGGCACACCGGAGGTGGATCTCTTTGCTACGGTGGTGACCAAAAAGCTACCTCGGTATGCCTCCAGAGGGGGGCTGGGAGCCACCTCTCTGGGTGATGCTCTCGGGATTCCATGGCACAGCACAAGAGCTTATGCCTTCCCGCCTCTGCCTCTAGTCCATCGAGCAATTTGGAAGCTGAAGAACTCAGTGAACTTCTACTCATAACCCTCTAGTGGGTTTTGGTTCTCAGAACTTCAACACCTGTCGGTGTATCCATCGATCAGGTTACCAGTGACCCCCGATCTTCTTCATCAAGAGGAACAGCAGATGTGGCACCCCTCCCCACAATCGCTCAGCTTGGCATGGTACCTGAGTTCAGGTCTTTAGAGCATCTTAACTTGTCTATGGATAACATGCGTATTATCCAGGCAGCCAGGAAACCCTCGACCAGATCCCAATAGAGGAGTAAATGGCTCAGGTTCTGTCATTGGTGTTTGGGAAAGCAGTTGGACCCAAGGGTGACTACGATTGACACTGTGATGTCCTTCGTGTCCTTCCTAGCAGAGTCGGGTGTTCACGTTCTGTCGTGCAGAATTTACCTTTCAGCGGCTTCCGCTTATCTTTCTACAGACCAATGTTCCTACTCTCTGACTAACCCAGTGGTTAAGAGGCATTTTGCAGGCTTAACACGTCTCTACCCTCTAGTTCGTAGCCGCACCCGCCATGGGACCTAAATGTAGTCCTGACGGCGCTGTGCCATAAGCCTTTTGAACCCATGGCCACGGTGGACCTCAAGTACCTATCCTGGAAAGTGCCCTTTCTGGTCGCCGTTACCTCAGCAAGGCGGGTGAGTGAGCTCCAGGGTTTGTCATCCCTTCTTGGTCTTTCACAAGGACAAGGTAGTCCTACGGACAAACCCTGCCTTTCTACCGAAGGTGGTAACTGAATTCCATCTGAATCAGTCGATCTCCCTGCCGGTCTTTTTTCCGAACCCTACCTCAGAGGCAGAAAGGGTTCTGCACTGTCTCAATGTCAGAAGGGCTCTTAGGTTCTACCTTGACAGGACTTCCGAGCTTAGGAGTTCTTCTCAACATTTTGTGACTTTCGGTAACCCTCAGGGTAAGCAGGCGTCTAAGGAGATTATTTCTCGGTGGATCGCCGCCTGCATTACGGAGTCTTTCACCTTCCAAGGGCTGAAACCTCCTAAGGGTATTCATGCACACCTGGTGCGGGGCAAGGCAGCTGCGGTTGCCTTTCAGAAATATGTCCCCTGGGAGTCCATCCCTAGGGCAGCTACTTGGGCCTCCCCATCCGCTTTTTGTAAGCATTATTGTTTTGACATGAGTTCGAGAGCTGATGCTCAGTTTGGTCAGGCTGTGTTGAAGAACCTTTTTCAATATGGGGTATTTCCATCCACCCGTAGTTCCTGTTAGGAGTGCTTGGGAATCTCCCCTAAGTATGGAGGAAAGGGGACGGGACGTAGGAGTATAACCAGGTTACTCACCGTAGTGACCACCTTACTCCTAGTCCATAGTCCCCTTTTCCCCATACGCCCGCCCGCCGTCCCCTCTGATAAGGTTCCTCTGTTATTGCTAATACGTCTCTGACCTGGCGATAGAAAAGGACTGATGGGCGATGCTCAGGGCAGAGCCAGGGTGGGCGGGGTTATGGCCGCGTGCCGGGCCCCGCGCAGAAAGAGAGGCAGGACAAATTTTTGAAAAAATGTTTTGGATGCTTTTTACAAAGTGCTCCGGTCCCGTCCCACAGGATGGAGAGATGTCCCATAAGTATGGAGGAAAGGGGACTATGGACTAGGAGTAAGGTGGTCACTACGGTGAGTAACCTGGTTAATCAGGATCATGTTACATCACAATCATAAGGAAAGGGTGTGGTTTGAGTTGAGACAGGAGCCCTGACAAGTCTCTGGGAAGATTTTCCACTGGGACATTTTGAGAGCAGATGGGGCTGGGTTAAAGGGAGTTCGACAATGATTCATTGCCTTAGAGAGGCTGGTGGGGCTGGTGCAGCATCAGTTGAATGCCTTTGAATGGCTTTGGAAAACATGATGGAAAGTGTAAGGTCTAAATGTAGTGATCGCTGCATCTCTATGGGTGGAAAAAATTAGTCTGTTAGTTGGGATAGTGACTAATGAAACCACAATGTTTGTTCAAGCACCCTGCCAGTATATTTCCTGCTTCTAACCTATTGATGCAGTGATGACCTAAAGGCTGTAGCCTTCTCTACTCTGTGTCTTCCTAAAGATTACCTACACTCCTGGCACCTGTGAGGCAGACAGGGTATCATAAGAAGGACGAGAACACAAAAGATACACATCGCCAATTTTACTTACTTCAAAACGGGGTTGGAAGAACTCCTTCCTTGCCCTAAAACTAAAGATGGGAGCACACTCTACCATCTAAATAAAATTAAAACAGTCCTAGTCCGTCATTAGTCCAAAAGAATAACAATTAAACTAGAAAACACATTGCCTGCCCTCAATCCAATACCATACAAGTGAATTAGGAAAATGTAATGCAAACAGACAATCAGTGGGAAACAAAAGCATGACAGAATGTCATCAAAAGATTCTTGCCCACGTTGTATAACACGTGGGTGGGGTGGAGCACTTGTCGTATGGGCACACTCTGCTATGCTAGTACACCTGGGGTAGCTGGCTCGGAACTCCAGAGCCAGCTTGGCATTCACGTACTCCGTCTCAAAGTTCAGGGTTTTGATCTCACAGGGCTCCCTTTTCCCCAAGTCCAGGTCAAACCCCTATGTTTTGCAGCATCAACACAAAATTTCCAAGCTCTTCAGCACGAACATAAACATTTCCAAAGGAAAAGGTATTTTAAGTCTCTATAGGCCCCCTTAACCAGACCCAGCCTCTCACTTCCAATTTCATTCCTTGGTTGCCCTCTTTCAGGCTCAAACCATTTGAATTTACTTTCTTGGGTTCCCTTCCCCTAGCTTTATTCTTTAGTGTTTGCTATGCCTTATGGTACACAGTTCAAATATTTGACAAGATTCAACAGTTCACACAATCTTCTCAGGCTCTCTTCAGCTTTGGGTTTAACAAAATAATGTTTCTCTTTAAGCACAATTTCTGTGTCTCTCGTTCGGGCTCGGACCCATTTCAAACACAATTTCTGGGTCTCGTTCGGGCTCGGACCCCTTTCAAACATAATTATTGGGTCTCCCTTTTTCAGGTTCGGACCCCTTTCCAACACAATTTCTGGCTCTCCCTCATTCGGGCTCGGACCCCTTTCAAACACAATTTCTGGGTCTCCCTCGTTCGGGCTCGCACCCGTTTCAAACACAATTTCTGGGTCTCCCTCATTTGGGCTCAGACCCCTTTGACAGTGCACAGAGTCTTTCGAATGGGCGTAGTTTCGTTTTCCGCCAGACCACTCTATTACTTTATTTTACAGTTCGATTTCACTTCATTTCTAAAAAGAACTTCAAGTCCCATAATGCCTTCCATGGGCCTTTTTTTTCCTGCTTTCTTTCTCAAATTCAATGTTGAGGTTCCTGCTCCAGCCACACATGCTCACCGGGATTTCCCCTCTTGCCATGAGATTCACCTGGTTAGCGCGGCTCTGGTGAGCAACTTCTCTGGAGCTCTCTGGGTCGAGGTCAGGGTGTTCACACCTGCTCCTTAGGTACCGGGGCTTCTGATCATATGCCCTGGGGAAACGAGTACTCCTGTGGACAGGGTCAGCAGGATATGATCTGCCCTCTGTGGCTCTTGGAAGGCATAGCTCCTCAGCCCTGCTGCAGCCCTTCAACAACACAGTATCAGCGTCTTGGCCCTCAGCTCCCTTCCAGACTTTCCAGGGTTCTTTCAGCACTCTCTTCAGCTCCTATGCATCCCCATCTTGCTGAAAGTGTGTTTCAGTGCTTTACGTTTTATACTGACAGAGTGTTAATTGGAGTCAGGTGTGGGTGGTTGAAGTGGGAGGCCTGACCCTGCCTGTCCACATAAATGGAACAAGATGGAGCCTGCCCATAGGAATCCAGGGTACATTGGTTCCTATGGGCAATCTTCAATCTTGGGACATGGGCAAGAAGTATTGGAGTTGTAGCTTTCCCTAATGGTGGAGGGATAGTTGTACAAGTGTTTTTCAGGGTGAAGGGGCAGATGTGTGGTTGTAGGTGAATGGGTTTTAGATGATAATGCCATAGTGACTGTGTGGATGTCGGATAGGGATATATTTCTTTTCCTTTGCTTCCCTTTAATGTTAGTACCTGTTGGAATTGGGGAGGGGGCAATGGGACAGGATTCATGAAACCTATAAAAGTGTTGGGTAGGGGCTTGTCAGAAAGGGGGAATACTGCATCTTTTCTGAGGGCATTCTTCCAACTGTCCCCAAGGACTCCCTGCTCAGGTGATCCTCCCGCACTGGTCCGCCCCCAGGGTCTGGTTCCAAAGGTGATGGCCGTGCCCTGGCCACCTGAACAAAGAATCCACGGGGTCCATTCGTGAGAAAGCCCTCAGGTTTCTCACACACACACCAAGACGGGCTTTAACAGTGTTAGGATAATGGTTTCCGTGGTTCTCTATCTCCCTCTCCATTCCATCTTACCTCCCTTCCCTCACATCCTCCTCTCATATCTCTCTTCTCTTGAGACTCCCTCTTTTCTCTGTCTCTTCATTTCCCTCACCCTCTCCTTCTTTAGATCTTTTCACACTACTTCCTTGCTACTCTCTTCCTTTTTCCCTCCCTTTCTTCCTACTCTCTCCTCCTCACTTCATCTACTCCCTATCTCCTACCATCCACATTTCTCTCGCTCATACACTCTCTCGTTCACTCTACACCACTCTTCCCTACCCTTCTCTTCAACCATCACTCCCTCTTACTCCTACATCCCGTCCCATTTCCTCCATACTTATGGGTGTCCGTCCTTGGGGACAGGACTGGCACACTAATCCTAGTTCCTCATCCTAGTCCCTCAGTCTAGTCTCTCATCCCAATCCCTTGTATAAGCCCTGGTCCCTCACTCTAGTCCTATTCCCTTATCCTCCTCCTGTTTCCCCGGCAATATCCCTTGCTCTTGTCCTTTGTAATAGGCCCTTGTTCTTGTCCCTCCTACAACTTCATTATCCTAGTTCCTCCTACAAGTCCCTCATGCTAGTTCCCCATCCTAGTAGTTCACTCTACTGCCTAGTCCCAAATTATGGTCCCTCATCTTAGTCTCTCCTCCTAGTACTAGTCTCTCAATGTTTTCCTAGTCTTTAATCCTAATCCTAGACTCTAGTCCCAGTCATTCATCCTAGTCCTTTGTCCTGGACACTTGTCCTACTCTGTCATTCTTTTCTTTCATTCTAGTCCTCTTCCCTTATTGTAGTCTCTAGTCCTAGAATGGCTTCCTAGTCCTTCAACCTATTCCCTTGTCCTAGTTCCAGTCTCTCAACCTGTCCTAGTCCCTCCTTCCAATCCTTGGTCCTAGTCGCTATGCGTAGTCCTAGTCTCTCTTCCTAGTTTCTCATTTTAGTCCTAGTCACTCATCCTACTATCCTGTCATAGTCTCTAATCCTATCTATTATTTGTCTACCATCCTAGTTCCTTATCCTTTGTTTTAGTCTCTCATCCCTGTCCCACATACTAGCCATAAGCCTAGGCCCTCTCCCTAGTCCCAGTCACTTGCCGTAGTCCCTTGTCCTAGTCCTAGTCTCTAATTATGAATTTCATCCTAATCGTAGTTTTTCATTCTAGTCCCTTATCCAAGTCTTTAATCCTCATCCTAGTTACTTTTCCTACTCTCTTATCCAACTCTTTGCAAATCATACAAGTTCCTCATCATTCATCCTTATCTCAGTATCCCACCCCAATCCCTCATCCTAGTCATGGACCTAGACCCTCTCCATAGTTCCAGTTACTTGTCCTAGTCCCTTGTCCTACTCCTAGTCTCTCAGCATAGTCATAGTCCCTCATTATATCTCATCCTGATAATAGTTTTTTATTCTAGTCCCTTATCTAAATCTTTAATCCTCTTCCTAGTCTCTTGTTCTAGTCTCTCATTCTACTCTTTGTCACTCATCCCAGTTCCTCATCACTCATCCTTGTCTTAGTCTCTCATCCCAGTCAATATGCCTAGACCCTCGCCATAGTCCCAGTCACTTGTCCTAGTCCCTTGTACAAGTCGCTTGTCCTAAACTTCCATCCTAGTCATGGGGCCTCATTACGAGTCTGGCGGTAACCCTGCCAGTGGTACCGGCGGGTTGCCGCCGGACTCATAACATTTTACCGGCACCTGACTTACCAGTGCCACCGGGAGATTACAACTCGGGCAGCACAGGAAGTCAGGTGCTGGTAAAATGTAAGTCCCCATTCCCATAGAGTCCAATAGGACTCTGCGCCCGGCAGGGTCAGACCTGCCAGGCACAGCGCCCACGGCAGGCAGACCTGTAGTTTTCCGGTCCAGAAACAAGGGTGCCGGTGAATTTACCGGCATCCTTGTTTCCAGACCGGCAATCTCATAATGAGGCCCATAGATATGTTGATTGCAGGGACTGGGTTTTCAAAGGGGAATATGGAGATGCCAGGCCCGGGGTGTCCATGTCGCCACAGGTCCCTAGAGGTAAGACCCCTTTGAGTTGTACATGCTGTTCGTCACCTTGCATGTGCCCAGCCACCCACCCCCATTGTGAGCACATGGCTCAGCTGAGAACTGGCTTTAATAAGGGTTGGGGTGGATAAGGATGAAGCGAGCGCAGGAGGCCAAGCCCTTTATCAAAGGGCACATAGATATGTTGATTACGGGGCTGGAGTCTTCAAAGGGGAGTATGGCAACACCAGGTCTGGGAGGAGGTGGATAAGGATGAGTGGAATAAGCCAGACACCTTTTCAAAGGACACACAAATATGTTAATTCCGTGGGAAGGGGTCTTCAAAAGGGAGTATGGAGGCATTGGGTCTGTGTGAAGATGCATCGATAGATGCAAGAACGTTTTGTGTTGTACATTGACTTACACTCCTGTGGACTTGCTGACCAAAACACAACACAAATGAGAAGGCATGGATAAACTAATAACAGTGCATTGATGAGGGAGAAGTGGTTGGATTATGATTGATTCTGATTAATATTGGTAACATATTCAAGGCAGTCACAATTACATGTGTTGCTTTTGTTGATATAGCATACCATTTTTATTAGTAGACAGATATGTAGTGTTGGTATATGGTGGTGTTAACTTTGACAAACCCTTTCATTCACTTGTCCTCATATTCCATGATTACTTTTATTGCCAAGGACTTTAAAAGTGTAAGGATTGTTAGCATTTAATAAGACTTGTGTATGAATAAATAAAATCGAATAAAATGTAGAGTACGTGAACCAAAGTAGTAACATGTTAAGAAAAGACAAGAATAAGAAACTTAACCCCCCCTCAGAATGCAAGTACCGAGTATTAGGTATTGTGACTAAGGTTTATTATACCTTGTTGTATGTTGTTGGGAAACATATGAAAAAAACTTTAAAGTCTTTATGTGGTTTAATAGTCAAACTAAAAACCTGAAATGACACACACTAACTTTGAAATAATTAGAAAGTAAACAATTCCAAGTTATTAAAGGTATATATTTTTTATTGAAATTAACATATTTTAATAAAGACAGCAGCTTTAAAAAAATTCTTTAAGGTTATAAAAGTTCCATATTATATTGGTCTTGTAGTAGTACGATCTGTATAAATCCATTGCATTGTCCAGAGGCCCTGGGAAATTCTTCATGGATGGCTCAAACGACACAGGCAGGTATGACACAGCGGTTGTAGAATCCTATTCTTCCATGAATCCACCACATGAACTCTCTTTAGGACACAAGCATGTACCATCTGTGTAAAAGATAGAGAAATAGTTTTGTTAAATGAATCCAAAAATAGAATTGATCTTGTTTGGCATATCTTCAAAAAATAAGACATACATAGGAATTCGAAAACATTCTTTGGGAGTAAAGGAGTTCCCAGTGCAATATTTTTAATGCATGATATTATAAAAATGTATACATGCGTTGAAACAAATAATTTGATAGGATGATCATTTGGTCGTAGCTTGTAATTGAGAAAAATATTTTTCTTTTTTGTATTAGTGTATAATAGTAAAGAACGTTTGCACCGTATACAGAGTTAATTATAATTGAAACCAGGTCATTTTGTAATGCAAAATACACAAATACAATACACCTATACAACAACATGACTACACTTATTAGAATTCATTTTAAAATCCCCAAAAATGTAACAAAGCAGCAAATACATCTTAAAAATCCAACAGCAGTGAGCTAAAAATATTTTTGTAAAGTGTGTGTCCATTTTGAAACATACATGGCAATTGCTTTCAATTATTATTAACTTAAAATGACAAAATCAATGGTGTGAAAAAAATCTCAGCAGTGCCAGTGACAAACCCAACTTGTGGCCTACAGCCATTCTTTGCCAGAAAGCTTCAGTACTCACCCAATTGCTCTCCTCCACAACTCTGCCAACATGTTGAAATTGCAGCTGTTGCAAGTTAGGGTATTAAAAATAAGATGAATAATATTTTCCACAATTCCCCTTTCATTACAATGTGAGCATTTTATTTCAGCATTATCAATCCTATTTCTTATACCTCTAATTTCTCCGGTTAACAAAAGGTTTAGCTTGAATCTTAAAAACGACAGATGCCACGAAGAGTTTGGAATGCAAATTTAATATTTTGAAGCAGTACCATGAGGACAATTGTCCCATTTTAAATGGATATATAGTCTGTACTTCATGGTGTTTTCTCTGGTGTCTATCCTCTCAGTATTAAAAGGTTTACATTTGGAGGCTACTGGATTTTGCACCATTCATCCATTATCTTTTCCGTTTTGCTCTTAAAAGTTACTCATAACACAACCCTTGCTATTTTTCTCGATTTGAACTTTCAAATCGTAATATAATCTATATTTCACTGGATCTAAGACCTTCCTGTAAAGTTGTAACATACACCAATGATATCCCCCTTTTAGGGAAATTAACCCTTATTCATGAAGAAGGACTGCATTCGGTACACAACTAGGCAAATTAAAAACATCCATAATCTTCCTTCACGCATCCCCAAATCAACTTTGTCCACCAATGGATTGTTTTCTGAACCATATAACAAGGATGTTTGTTTGTTTGTTTGTTTATTATTTATAGCGCGCACCAAACCCGAGGGTAACCGGGCGCGTTGTTCAAGGATACTTTAAACTTTACAGGTTACGCATGCTTACAAATGGTGGTTATACATAGTAGAAATTACATAATGCAGGACAATAGGGAGAGTATACATTGTGCATAATATAAACATATAACATAATATATACAGGAAATATGCAGTAGGAAGATAGAGAGTATTTAGTTATGTACATAGTACGACTGTAGGACAGTAGTTATATTAGTGTAGGGCGGGACTATCGGTCATTTTCTTTGATCCAGTTGATACAGTTGGATCTGAAGAGGGCGTAGGATTGGGTAGATCTCAGGCCGGGCGGGAGGGAGTTCCAAAGCTGGGCAGCTTTGACCGGGAAGCTATTTCCTCCGGCCGTACTTAGTTTGAATGTGGGGATCACTAACTGGTTAGAGTATGCTTCTCTAGTGGGTCTAGTGGAGATTTTTCTGTTGAATCTGGCGGCTAGGTATTTGGGTGCTAGATGGTTGATACTTTTGAAAGTTAGAGAAGCTGTCTTGAGTTTGATTTTGTCCACTGTGGAGAGCCAGTTGGATTGTCTTCTAGCTTCTGAAATATGCTCCCTTCTTGGAATTCCTAAGGCTGCTCTAAGAGCATTGTTCTGTAGTGTTTGAATTTTTTGCAACGTATGTTTATTGGCTCCTAAGTATAGTGCGTTGCAATAGTCCAATTTCGACAGCACTAATGCTCGAGCAAGGGTTAGGCAGTTGGCAGTGGATAGGTATGGTTTTGCGGCTCTAATCAGCTTGCAGGTATATGCGGTGCTGGATGCCATTGCGTTCACCTGTTTGGTTAGGGAGAGGTGGGAATCAAGGTAAAACCCTAATGTTTTTACTTCTTTTGCCACCTTGATAATATTGCCGTCTATGATGAAGGAGGAGTATTCTTCTTTTAATCTATTGATGTTTTGTTTGTTCCCCAGTATGATAAGTTCCGTTTTGTCATCATTCAGGCATAGCCCGTGGGTGGCCATCCATGCCTGAATGATGAGATAAATCTTGTTCACCAAGGCCAAATCTTGTTCATAATCCCCTGAAAGTGGTATGAGAATCTGAGTGTCATCCGCATAGTTAGTGTAGGTAACACCCAGATCATCTAGATCATCGAACAATGGCTTCGTGAAGATGTTGTACATAGTGGGGGAGACACAAGAACCTTGTGGGACTCCACATGTGATGGATACAGGGTCGGCAGCAGCAGAAGTAGAGAAGACTCTCATAGTTCTACCGGTTAGGAATGATTTGATCCATGCGATGGCATGTGTGGAGAAATGGGCAGCTGTTTCTAGGTGGGTGCAGAGCACATCATGATCCACCAGGTCGAAGGCTGCAGAGAGGTCCAGTAAGAGGAGTAGGGCCATCTTTCCAGAGTCTCTCAGCTCATCAACCTGAGTTTTAAGATCGATGAGCGCGGTTTCAGTTCCGTGCTGGGGTCTGAAGCCTGATTGTCTTGTGCCTAAAAGGTGGTGCAGCTCCAGATGTTTTTGGATCTGTAGGTAGGCTACCCTGTCTAGGATTTTTAATAGGAAGGGTACCGTTGTGATAGGCCTGTAGTTAGTCGGGATGGATGGGTCCAGTGTTTGTTTTTTTAGGAGGGGGAGGACCCAGGATTGCTTGAGGTTATCTGGTATTGTGCCTGAAGCAAAGGAGGCATTAATAAGCTTAGAAATGAATGGGGAGAGGTCTCTGGCCGCTTCCTTTATTAGTTGGGCTGGGCATAGGTCGCCTCGGCAATTGGATGGCTTGAGTGAGAGTATTATCTTTTCAGTCTCGAGTATAGTTACTTTCGAGAAGTTAAATTTATAGTCTAGTTTAGTGCTGGTTGGAGGTTTGCCTCTTGGGTTAGTTGAGGGTGGGATATTCTGTTTCTTTATCTCAATTTTTGTTTGGAGTGTGGCAATTTTGTCATTTAGCGCTTGTTGGATGTTCGAGCACCATATTTTATTTTTGTCGCAATTATCTTGGACAGGAGTGGGGTTTTCTAATTCCTTTAGTATAAGGAATAGTTCTTTCGTTCCAGATTTGGCCTGCAGTATTCTGTTGTTGAAGTTTTCTCTTTTTGCTTTCTTTATTTCATTTTTGTAGATCTTAGAGGCATTGATGAGTGTAATTTTGTTTGTCTCTGTTGGGGTTAGTCGCCAAGCAGATTCGCATTTACGTTTTTCAAGTCTTAGAGATTTAAGGTGAGGAGTAAACCAGGTGTTTAGGTGAGCTCTAGGCTTGCTCTTTCTCAGTTTCAGTGGGGCAATAGTATCTAGAGCTGTAGCCATAGAAGAGTTGAATTCATTTACTAGTGATGAGGTGTCCAATGAGTCAGGTTGAGAGTTTAATCTAGGGAGGATGAGTGGTAGCAGTTTTTCTGTAGTTATAAGTTTTTTGTTTCTAGTTGGCAAGGGGGGAGCCAGAGCATTTTCAATAGGTAGGGCCAAGTTAACATTTAGGAGGAAAGTTATCAGTGCATGATCAGTCCAGATTTGTGGGGTGATATCGACAATCGTTGTATTGCAGTTATAGTCAGCAACCCAGTCAAGTATACGGCCTTTTTCGTGTGTGGGTTGTAGGATTTTTTGGGAGAAGCCTAGTTCTGAGATGACATTAGTGATATTAGTTGCTTGCAGGTCTTTAGGGTCATTGTAGCCTAGGTTTAGGTCTCCCAGAAGGATAGCTTGGGATGAAGTTTTTAGGTTGTTTGAGAGGATTGTGGAAATGTCCTCCTCGAACGTGCCAATAGGGCCAGGTGGTCTATAGATAAGGTGAATAGTAATAGTTTGAGAGGGAGATGCGAGGAGTTTAGCAGTTAATGATTCGCAGGAGTTAGTTGTTGAACTTGAGTCAATTTTTAGGGTGAGATTATTTTTAGCAATAATAGCTAGGCCACCTCCTCGAGAGTTGACTCTGTCTTCTCTAAGTATGGTGTAATTATGGGGTAAGGCAAGCATTAGGGCAGGTCCTGCAGCTTTGTGCAGCCAAGTTTCTGTTATGGCGAAGATGTCATAGTCTCCTATTTGAATGAGATCCGCAATTTCAGTAGCGTGTGCTATTAGTGACCTGGCATTAATAAGGGCGCACTTCAGTTGGATGTTCGGCTTTACTGTGGCCTGGGTAGCATTACTTTTCTTTTTTGGTATGCTATTGTTAGTGTTGGGCTGCTTATTTAGGCGGTTGTTGCGATGGAGGTCAATTTTTACAGGGGGAGTGTTTCGGATGTTAGCGTTACTTCTATTGCAGGAGGTATTGAGTCTGGCTAATGGTTCGTAAATTTTAGGTAGTCTCGAGCGTAGTTTTGCGTTTCTATTTGCGATGTCACAGGGAAGGTGTGTTAGTGATTGGTGGGTAATAAGTGAGTGTGAAAGTTGATGGCTGGGCTCTAGGGGGGGAGTTAAGAGTCCTTCATCTACAGGCGGTATGCCCTGTAGTGTGGGCCTCGGATAGTGGTTTACTTTAGGCATTGTGGTCCAAAGGGCTGACAGGTAAATAAAAGTTAGTATCATTGTGGCCTGGTTTTAGGCTGTTGGTTTGCAAGAGTCAGGTATCTCTAGGCTAGGATGGAGCAATCATATGTAGGCTAAATACAGTCAGGGACAGGCAATGTAGTCTGGGGCGACCATAGGGCACAGCACAGTTCAAAAGTAGTCTGGGGCGACCATAAGGCACAACATAGTTCAATGTGGTCAGGGGCGACCATAGGGCACAACACGGTTCAAATGTGGTCAGGGGCGACCATAAGGCACAACATAGTTCAATGTGGTCAGGGGCGACCATAAGGCACAACACAGTTCAAATGTGGTCTGGGGCGACCATAGGGCACAACACAGTTCAAATGTGGTTAGGGGCGACCATAAGGCACAACACAGTTCAAATGTGGTCAGGGGCGACCATAAGGCACAACACAGTTCAAATGTGGTCTGGGGCGACCATAAGGCACAACACAGTTCAAATGTGGTCAGGGGCGACCATAAGGCACAACACAGTTCAAATGTGGTCTGGGGCGACCATAGGGCACAACACGGTTCAAATGTGGACTGGGGCGACCATAAGGCACAACACGGTTCAAATGTGGTCAGGGGCGACCATAGGGCACAACACAGTTCAAATGTGGTCAGGGGCGACCATAGGGCACAACACAGTTCAAATGTGGTCAGGGGCGACCATGAGGCACAACACAGTTCAAATGTGGTCTGGGGCGACCATAAGGCACAACACACCTCATATACGATACGGTTGTGTGTTGGCTGGAGTGCGTCAAAGTATTTGAGTACGTGGCTATATGTGGAAGGTAAGAGGGTGGCAAGGTGGGTGCAGAGTAAGGCAATAAGCATGAGAGTGATACAGAGGCTGAGGGGCATGCATGTGTACGTTGCCTAGGCCTTTATGGGGCAACTCGGAGCACTTGTGTGCCTTTATACCAAATGAAGCAAAATTGAGTCTGGCAGACCAACACAAAAACAGAGTTAGAAAGTAGCGCAATGTGGCCGCGCTTACCAGGTATTTGTTCCCGGACGGTTTCCAGGCCAGGTCCGCTGCTTCTGCCGTGTCGTGAGCACCTACTTAGCCGCTGCGTTCCCCAGTGTAAGCCAATGTATTGACATGGGGCATCAGAGGTTCGTGAGTGAATAGTAGGGGAACTCGCCACGCGCCGTTAGCGGCGAACAGGGGCAAACAGGGCCTTAGAGTGGCCTTTGAGTGTGGCCGGCTCTTCCGCCTGCCGGCGGATGTTCGGTGCTAAGAAGCACGGTTGCTTAGCAACCAGGATGCCGAGCCTGGCTCTGGCGCCGCATCGCGCCCGACATTTTGTTTTGATTTTTTTTTTCTTTTTTTGAAAAGGATGGCATGATTTTCCTCACATAATAGTTAAGAAGCGGACAAACTGAGAAACAATGATACTTGTAGTGTATTTTCTTCATTTGTGATGTAAAATTATTGATTTTGTAGTCAAATCAGTGATAACACCTTCTTTCGATAGATGTGAGACCAGATAAAACCCCAAATAAACCAACTCATTGGTGAGCTCAAGTGTCTTACCTCCTGCACACCAACAAAAGCCAAATCTCCTACACCTAACTTTTGCAAATGTAATTATTTTTTTTTTCATAGCATTCAGCTTTAGGTCATTTTTGATTGCATACACACAAAAAAGAAATCAACAACCGCTGCAGCCCAATAGGGCTGTAATCGTGCAATAGTACATCATCTGCATATGCAAGTCAACTCACCATTGATGTCTCCACTAGCGATGCAGACAACCCTGCCGTAACCCATTACTAGCATCAACTTCATTGCTGGGGCCCCCTGCATGTTCATGCTGAACTTCAATTTTAACCTATGTGCAAATAAGTTAGAATGTTTAGGAGACCATCTAGCAGGCTCCAGGTCTTCAATTCCATCCACAAAGTACAGCGATTAACCGTATCGAAGGCCATTGACAAATATGCGCTCATAACATAAAGTGGCCTGCCTTTACTTAATATGGCTGAATAGGCCAATGCGTAGATGAGAAACCCATTTAAACTAGTTCTTCGTAGCTTTCTAATTTTGTGGACTGTCAAAATATAAAATGGGATCGTTTAGCATGACCAAAGAACAATACATTTTTAATATATCAAAATATATATCGTGAGTGAATCCATGATATCACAATGGGCTTGGAAGCCAACATAAAATGCTATAGTGCAAGGTTGACACAGATACAAGGGATATACATAATACTTAATCATTTCTAGGAAGACAAGTGCAAACTGTTGCTAAATGTTCATGCATCAGGGCCATCATCATTCTCAACAAGGATCTTGTAAGGAAGACTGTCCTGAAGTCTTGCTGCTGGGTCACACATAGGGGTGGAGGTTCTTCTGCTATTTAGGCCAAGCAGTTAGAGATTTCTCTGCAGCAAGTGTTTTTCACCAAAGTTGTCATTATTTCACATCAATGGCACGTGCACCAACTGGAAACATCCTGCATGCAACGAGGATCAGGAGCCTGCGACTGATCATCACTACTCTCACTCGATTGACCATCTTTTTACTGACTTTCTCTCTTACGCATTTCCTCTTTGGTTTACTCCAGCTCATACAGGAATGGTTGAATTCCGGCCATAATGTTTGAGGATTGAAGGTGGAAAAAATTAACTATGGAAGACAAAAATAAATGTTTTGTTTTTTGAATAAATTATTGTATTAATGGTTCTTTTTAAAATAGCATGTATACGAAATGTGAGAGAAGACACAGACATGTTGTAAAAACCCATAGTGCAAAGACAACAGGAATAGGCCCAAAGATGGGATGTAATTTGAACATGAAACAACCTACTAATCTAAGAATACAATGTATATCTGCTTTAGCAGACATTTGTCAATTATGTAATAATAATGAAAAGACAAAACGCTTAGAGAGAAATGCAATTAGAAGTAATCTAAGTTTTTGTTTTATGTGTCATAGTTGTTAGGCAGCTGAACAGAGCAAAAAGTAGTCGTGGAGCCTGGGAATGAAATAGGCAGACATGAGGGCAGGAGAAACACAAATGTTGTCTGATCAGGAAGAGTTTGTTAATATTCATAGATAATGTTCTTTATTATTCCATTCATTTCCATTTACGCTGCTCAATCCTTGCAGCCTTGTGATAAAGTTGCCTGCCTGAAATGCACAGAAAAAGACATTACTATGTTAGTATTGGCAGTGTCTTTAAGCCCCGTGGACCACATAGTCACTAATGGTGAAGGTGAATACCCCCTCCCAGATCCTTCTTACTGAGGGCTCTCTCAATATGGCCAGCACTGGGGGCTCACCATGCTCAAGTTGTCGGTATGTTTGGGCCAAATACTCTACAAAGATAAGATAATATACTGCAGGGGATTGTGTTCTAAATCATCTGGGTCTTCTCACATAATGGACAAACTGGTCAGAGAAGGTTTCTGGGTGATGGGTGGAAGGTCACATCAGTGAAACAAACAGTACAATCTGCACAACATTCACGTGGACCCTGCATGTGCGGAAAAGAGAATAATAAACAGACAGTGTATCCTTGCTTGCTCTGTACAAGTATTCCAGTTGCTACTTCTGCTGCTTGGGATCATGTGACCATGGGGTGTCCGGGTCTCCCTAATTGGGTAAGGTCTGCACGCACTTGTAGTACATCTAGGTCCTGAACGTTGGCCCTGTCGGTCACGTAGACTCTCTTGCCATGTGAGGCCTCTGCTTTGTAGGGCTTGATGTCCTGTAGGTAATTACAGACAGATTGCTGACTAGTTTGACAGCACGGTCTGCTACCTTCTTGATTATATGCGGGCCATTAAATCAGGGAGAGTTCCAGTGCCTAATAAAATTGCGTAATATAATGATTTCAACCACTTTCACAGAATGTTTCAGTTCCCAGTCTTGTGGTGCGTCGTTGCAGTCGGTCTCTTTACTGTTTTCTGGCCCCCCCTGGATCTGCTGTATCTTGCGTGAGATAAAAGAGGCCCTAGCAACCAGAGAAGTAATATAATCATACATCTCCTGTCCTAACGCATCTGCACTATTCTCGCAGTCTTTCAGTGCTCTTGTGGGAGGAGCCAGGGGAAGATGCATGCACCGTTCTATCACCACCTCATGGGGCGTTAAATGGTGGTCGGACCCTGGCTTATTGCGCAATTCAAACAAGGCTAGGGGTAAACAATGCAACTAATGTTTCTTGGTGCTTTGCTGAGTCTTGGCTATGCATTCCTTTAGGAGTCCATTCAGGTGTTCACACACTCTATTTGCTTGCGGGTGGTATGCAAAGGCGAATTTATGCTTAATGCCTACCAGGGTTGTGATGTGTTGGAATAGTTCATTGGCGAATTGAGGGCTGTTGTCAGACCGCATGACCTCACACACGCCCCATCTTGGAAAAAACCTCCCTGACCCGAAACTTGGCCACTCTAAGGGCGTCAGGATGTGAACAGGGCCCTGCCTCATTCCACCTAGAGAATGGGCTGACAACCACTATCTTGTAGCAGTATCCTTGGCAAAAGTGGATCATATCATGTGGTTCACGTGGAGATGCAGAAATGGGCCTACAGGTTTTGGTATGGCTCCTCTCACAACTCTCAAAGTGTGCCCTGCTGTAAACTGCTGGCAGGTCAAGCAGTTCTCAAATGCATGTAGCAATTACCTCCTTCCATGTGTGCGTTGTATAGTGCAGTTGTGCTAATGCTGTCTTCAATAAGGCTAGTGGCATGACCACTTTCCCAGTGTTGTTCTGTCGCCATAAGGCATCTGTCAGAGACATTGAACACCCTCTCTTTACCCATAGCTCCTCCTCCTCTTGGGGCACAGCTCCATAATCTGTGTCCCTGGCAGTACATTGTAACCTTCTTTCATCACCATGTTCCTCACTCCTCCCTGAGCCCTTTGTCTCTCTTTCAGTTTCCACACTTGGCCAAAGTACGCTGCATATTTTGCATCATAATCTGCTGCTTCATTCCCACTTGGCTTGGTGTACTGTTGACGTCACGTAGGCGGAGTCAGAATAAATCATACCTTCTTTCTGTATGCTGCTTTCTAGTGCTAATATGAGAGCCACTAGCACTGCCGCTTGTGCTGAATAATGGGATGGTAGCCATGTATTTGTAACCACCTTGCTTGTCCCGTCCTACTTCATTCTTACCACTGCAGTCCCAGTATGCCTCAACCCATCAATTTGGTCAATTGTCGAAGAACTGTCAATATACAGCACGTCTCCCCATTCAAGTGTGTCCTCTTCTACCTCCTCTACCTTGCGTGTCTCACTGAACATATCTATGGTCTTTGTGCAGTTATGTGCATAGTCTCCTGCCTTGAGAACATCCACCAAAAATGTTGCTGGGTTCACTGTCTTGCATCTTACTATCTTCAATCCTACATTCGATAGTGTCACTTCATACCCTGATGCACTCTGTGTGGTCAGTGTGATCTTTTGCTCATGCAGTATTGCAAAGAGGGCATCCTCAACGTACAAAGTGGTGGTGCACCCCATTGTCACTGCTAATTTCTCCACTGTGAAGGCTGCAGCTGCCAAAGCTTTTTCGCACGGATAATGTCCTCTCATCACTGGGTCAAGTTGTCCACTGTAGCAAGCAATTGGCTTATGGTCCATGTGTGTCTTCTGTGTCAGTACCCCCTTCATCACAACACCGTCAGTGTGCGAGAATAGGAAGAATTCCTTTTTGTAGTCAGGGGTCCCTAACACTGGGGCAGTACTTATTGCTTCCTTCAGTTCCTCAAAGGCCTCAGTCATCTCTGTGGTCCATTTCAGTGTCTTTGTTCCACTCTGTGCTTCTTTCAGGGCACGCAGTAGTGGCCTTGTGTATCTGCTGTAATCAAAGACCCATGCTCTGCAGTAATTACACAACCCAAGGAATTGTTGCATTGCCCTCACTGTCATGGGATGGGGTGTTGTGCGTATTGTCTCTGCCCTCTTTGGGGCGATCTGTCGGCCGTCCTTGGATATCATCTGTCCAATGTACATTACCTCCTTCTGACAATACTGTAGTTTGGCCTTGCCCACTTTGTACCCTTTGCCAGCTAACACTGTCAGCATGTGCACTGAGTCCCTCCTACACTGGTCTTCTGTCTCACTGCAAATCAAAATGCCGTCTACATATTGTAAAACTGCACTTTCCGTCTGTATGTTACTTAGATCCATCTGTATGACTCTGTTAAAGATAGATGGTGACTCGCAGTACCCCTGTGGAAAACAAGTATGTTTCCACTTCTGGTTTAGGTAAATAAAGCTGGTCAAGTCTTGTGAGTCTGGGTGTAGTGGCACTGAAAAGAATGTATTCTTCAAATCAATGACCGTGAAGCAAGCAGCTTCCGCTGGAATGCTGCACAAAATTGTTGCTTGGTTTGCAGCTAGAGTATACTCTGCTTCTACAATATGCTTAAGAGGTCTTAAATCCTGAGTACAACACCATGACCTCCCCCATTGGCCTTGTGCACGGGGTACACTGCTGTGTTGCATGGAGATTCTTATGGTACCAGAATGCCTTTCTCAATCAGAGCTGTGATTGTTTCATAAATGCCTTAATATGCTTCCTTTGTTAGGGGATACAGCTTTACTCTTGGCAAAATCGCTCTTATGCGCCCCACGCTATAAGGACTAGTGGTCCATAAACTGCTAAGTACTTTGGCCATGCCCTCCTCCCAGAATGAGGGCGGCACCTCTCTGTAGTGTATCTGCAACCAGTAGGTTACACTAATTGCAAACACCATCTCCAATTCCTGTCTCTCTTCCTGAAATAGTTATTCATCTGTCACTGTAGTCAGCTTGCACCCCTTTGCAACTGCAATTATTGCTCTCCATGCCCTGCCAGTGTCATCCACCCAGTGTACTGCAATCCAATCCTCTCTTGCCAACACTGCCTCTATTTCTATGGGCACTATCATGCTTTCTGGCTTGTCCAATGCTGTTTCTGGCATGAACAGGTATTCGTTTGGAACTCGCCACACCTTTACTGCAATGCCTGGAATCCATGCAATGGCAATGTCAGTCCCATATTGAAACATCTCTGGATCCACTGGCACCCCCCCTCTGTACTGCATGTCCACAATATGCTTGAACAATCTGCCTTACATTTAACATGTGTATGCCTAGTGTTGAGTAAACTATGCCCTTATCTTTGAATGAAACTGCCATGTTTAGTCTGCTCATGATGTCTCGTCCCAATATGTTTACAGGTATCTGTCGAGAATAAAGTAGAGGCAGTGATAAATCGTGATCTCCTATAGTGAGATATTATCAGTAAAAGGAACCACTTCCCGAGACCCAGAGAATCCTTCAATGTTCATGGGATCACCTGAGAACGTAAATGTTCCTTCCCTAACGCAAGAAGTAGTTGCCCCAGAGTCAACAAGAAAGGAAAAAGATGTGTCACCTATCGCCACCCCTATGCGAGGTTCCTCCGGAGGCTTGGGTGTGATCGACAGGATGAGACACATCAATTTTGTCTGAGGGCTGTCCTATTGTGGGTACATGCACAATCCATTTCCTGTCAAGGGGTTGTACCCTACCATAGTAACTCCCCCCAGTCGTCGGACAGGTATTGTTGCTACTGTGTCCACGTGTGCTGGTGCGTTGTCATTCTGTCTCTGTGCTAGTTCCTGTGTGCTCCCTCTAATCTGTGGTGCTTGTAAATACCGTGGTATTGGTGTTGACATCTGTGGTAACTGCAGTTGTGCTGGTGGTGCTTTTGTTTGTGCCTGCGGCACTTGCTGATATGTGCCCTGTTTCTGCTCCTGTGATTGCTGGTCCTGTGCATAATAATCGTCTTGGCTTCCTTGATATGGCTGTTGGCCCTGCTCTCCCCAACTCTGTTGCGTCCCTCTAAACTGAAATACCCTTGAGATGGGCCCTAGCTGGCCGCAGGTCCAGCACTGTGGTGGCTCCCTCCCTTGTCCTTGAAAACACCCCCGAAAAGTCTCCCCCGAAAAGTCTCCCCCGAAAAGTCTCCCCCGAAACGTCTCCTGGGTTCTGCTGCATCTGCTGTCCATATCCTGAAACCCTCCTGAAAACACCCCCTTGATTGTGATGCACATGTGGCCTGAAGCCACGCCCCATTTGTAATCCTCCCTGTTAAGGAGAATTCTCAGAAATCTGCCAATTCCCTCCACCTTAGAGACCCCCAGCAACTTTGCTGGATTTTGAGGACTTGATTTTTTAACCTGGAGAGAGTGAGACCCTATTTTCCCACTCTCTCATGCATTTTAATGTGATTTTGAACACTGTGTTTCTTTTGGTTGTGGAGTCTTACAAACTCCGTAGGCATCATCTTTTACATTGTGTCACACAGCACCTTCAGTGCAGTGGCACAGGGAAGTCTTTCATAATTCCCAATGGTTGGAATACCTTCTCTGGGATAAACTACTGTTTCCCAGAGCAGTAAAGTGAAATTGACTTTACTTACATTTGTAACTTTCTTACAGTAAGGTGCTGGTGGGGTTACTTAGTATCCCCTTTTTCTAGCTTCTCATGTAACATTTTTATGTTACCCGTTCCTCGATGAATGGCTGGTGGCAATGGTTTACTGTTAATTACAGTGGTGCGCATTTACCGCGGCTGCGCTCGCAGCTGCAGTAAAGCACCCAAGGTGCAATTTTTGTCAAAATGGCCCCGGTCTTCTTTTCGCCATTTCTTTGTGGAAAGGTCCTTCTTGAGATTTACTCTGCGCGCCAAACAAGGTTTGGTCCCTTTGTTCGTTTTGCCTTTGGCGGGATTCAAGATTGAAGCCCGCCTCTGGCTCCAGGGTGTCTGGGGTGGGCAGTAATTGAGGGAGGTGCCCGAAACTCCCTGTGCTTACTCTCCTAGGGCACCCAAATGCACTCTCTAGTGATTGGCCGGCTGACTGTCCGGCAAGGACAGCCACCCTGCTGGGTGACTGACAGCTAGGCTGGAACGAATGGGAGAGAACTGAATAAAAGGCGAGGCTTTTGGCTTGGAAAGCAGAGTCGACCACTGGACGAAGGAACCAAAGAAGAACTTGAAGAGGATGCCTGCTGCAACTCCTGGACCGTTGGTTTGCCCGGTGAAGCCCTGCTGCTGTGCTGAAAACCCCAAATTTGTATCAACGGAGAAAGACCTGCAAGGACGACATCTCCCTTGAGTTGGTGGGACCAATCAACTCCAAAGTAAGCCACCTGGACATTCTCTCGGAGCTGGTTGCATTTCCACAGAGTTGCTGCTGGAAACCGAAACGCCAGGGAGAGGAACACCAGTTTGTGTGCATTGCTTTTAAGTTGGCCAATAGCTCCAGGAAGATCCTCCGGACTCCCAGGAAGCAGGACTGACTGAGCCTGAGTCAGGAGTGTGGGACCCCACAAGCAAGGAAAGTCCATCTCGACAGCCATAAAACGCGGTGTTGCTATTTGCAGTAGTCACGAGGAGCTGAAACACTGAAGTGCCACTTGTTGGAAAGATTGCAGGTTGCGAGCGGTGACCGTCCCATTGCAGTGCCAGAGTCCCCAGTAGTCCTCCCTCTTGTCCCCACGACTGAGGCCCAGGATCAGTGAGAACTGCAGAGCTGCACAGGAACAAGAGTCATCTGCTGCAAGGCATAAATTAGTTTACAACAATTTATTAGCAGAGTTTGCTAATTACATTTTTCTTGATTAGCAAACAAACTCATTTGATTAGCAATGTTGTACTAATGTTTTTAATGCCACCCGAAGAAACTTGTACCCAAGATATAAAATGAGCAACAATACAGCAATTTTGTATACCGCTGAAGTAAGACATTAGTGAGATAAGTCGGGCCTTGCAAATTCTTTCTGTAAAATGGTGCATGTCACCACAAACCCACTTTAGTTTGGCACACTGCTGCCACCAAGAGGCCAGCTATGCACAGTGAAACATGTATTTGACATTTATTGCAAACAAAGTAAAGTTTAAATAAAAGTTTCCAACATCCCCTGCAAATGGTACTGGTCCTTCTTAAAATCTACTCGACTATGCGAATGGGCGAAAATACTTTGCAAGCCCTGGATGAGTGTCTGTACAAAGCTTAGCTGCATGAATGGACCCAAATAAACAGATATGATAAAAAAGGCTCTTAAAACAGTTTGACCAGCTCTCTCTACTGGAGGTGCAAACACATAATGCAATCATAATCATAGAGCAAAGTGAGCTCTGGAGGCCAACTAAAGTGTACAGCTGTGCAGTAGGTCTGTAGATGTACAGACTGGATGAAACTATTGATCGCTACTTTGAATATCAGGTTAAGCTTTGTGTATTCGTTATTAAAAGACTAAGGAGAGTGGGTGGCATAGCAGGCAGAGAACTGGGCAAAGTAGGCAGAATATTGTAGTTTGCGGCCATCTCACTTTCAGAGTAGCGGGTATAAACCAACATGGTAAGACAGAATGTCAAGCAGTATGGGATCAGCTCATGGGTTGAGCACCAGTTGCAAGCTGTATGTAACCAGAAGGCCACAGGTATAGGTTTGCCATCAAAGCATTTGGCCGTGTGGTCATGTACATTTTCAAAGGTGTCGACTCGTCAATATGATGCATCGTACCCAACAAAATGAAATCTAGTTAACACTGAGATTTAGATACACTTCACTGTAAAGCATGGAGACAATGCAATGTTTTACAGTAGCAACTGTAATTATGCATTATGTAACATATTACATTTTTAGAAAAGGAATTGAAAGCCTTTACTGGTCTTTGGCAGACAGGATACATTTAGCTTAATAACAGTATTATCCCGATTATTTCTGGTTTGCATTAATTTGAAAAATAAAAATAAAATGGGCGTAGCACTCCCACACAGGCCTTTTCGCACAAGATTGAAGGGAATGATTACTGCTGCACTCTTTCCATTAGCCCCTTTGAACTTGCAGTGAACATATAAAAGAGGGCGGAGAGAGCTCTGGAGGCAAGAGAGGAATGCAGGGTGAGCTGTGCTTTCATTGAACAGGGTGACTTAAATAGCAAACTTTGCTACACAAGTGCCAATTTAATTAGCAAACCTACAGAATTGCATAGCAAATTGCTCCGCGACACTGCTTATTTTATGCCTTGTGCTGCCCTTTTTCCTCAATACAAAGACACTGTAAAGTCTGAGAGAACTTACCTCTCATTGTAGAGTTGCTTGCACCTTCTACTACTCACAGGTCTAAACAGCGTGTGGCCATACATTTGATAGTTTTTTTCTTCAAAGACTTCTAAAACATTTTGCAAAGACTTTTCTACTTACCTACCAGAAGTGCTTCAGCCCATTTAAGACTTTTTCCCATTGACTTTGGCTTAACCTGTTATACTGAATGACTCTGCTTAAGGGATCCAAAAGTATTTGCCTGCTTAAGAATATTTGTGGTCTCTTGTTTGTTCTAATAACTTTTTCCTTTGACCAAGTTCTAAGAGTATTCTAAATGCAAACAGTAAGATCTGAATGTCCCCAGCACCCTAACTATTGAAGTCACCTGTGGGTGTAGGATGTGACTGTGGGCCATCCCAAAAGGGTCTTTACTGATTTGGAAACTAAGAGTGTGTAACTTTGAAGTGTATTTATGTGTTGCTTTTATATTGCTCCCTTCTGAAGACTTATTCTAACTGACTGATAAATAAATTAATAATTGTTTATTCAAGAAACCTTGTGTTTATTTGAATACTTGTCACTGTAAATCTCTGTATAACTCCCCTACAGCTCACATTGACCCCTCTTGGGATAAGCATGGCTGCTCAACATGCTACCAATAGGGTTCCTATTGCCAGGAGGTCAGGGTTGTTGTAGTGCACTCAAAGGGTACTGCATACAATCTTGCCTAACACTGGTGGCAGGCGGTGAGGATATATTGTAGAGCTGTTACACTAAGAATTTACTTTGCTTTTGTTCAACTAACAACCTTCACAAGTCTAAGCTCCACTAGAAAAGAAATTGTAACATGCCAGATATGGATAACTTCAGGCAGGAAGCCGTGATCATTTTAACAGTAAAGCAACTGAAAGAAATGTGTAAAGTCAGGAATCTCCCTGTTAAAGGAATGAAAAATGAACTAATTGCAAGATTGTTGAGCAATCAATGTCTGGGTAGTAGGCCTGTCACACCTACTAACCCAGGACATGTGGAAAATTATGAGGATGATAATTCAGAGTCTAACTCTAATATTGTTGAAAAGTCAGAAGAGTTAGAGGAGTCTCAGGAAAAGAGCCCCTCTTTACCTCAACAGGCCTTTTTGCCTCAACCTGTATCCACAGGCACCCCACAAGGTCATCACTGAGTCCAGAATGTATGTCTCTTGAGAAAATGAGACTTGAGTTAGAATTCAAAAGGTTACAAATCCAAGCTGAAACCAAACATCAGGACATCAAACTAAGGGAAATGGAAATGCAACATACTCTTGAAATGAAGAAATTGTCTCTTGAAAATGTTTCTATCCAAGAGTCTTCTAGGTCTTCCAGTCCAAAGCGACCTTGCAGGCCTAAAGAAGCAGCGAGTATGTATGATGTGAAACTTGATATTTTGGATTGGTTGGGTGCTTTTGAATATAACTATGGGATTCAGGGTTTCACAGGGAATCAGTTGATTCCTTGGCTTTTGTCTAGGCTCCCCCAGGTTGCAGCGGATGGTGTAATGGGGTTAGGGGAACTTGACAGATTGGGGTATGAAAATGTGAAGCTAGCTTTGATAGCTAGATTTGGGAGAACTCCTTCCCAGTACCTTAAGAGGTTTAGGACCCTCAAAAAGACTAATGGTACCCCTTGGGCTACCTGGGTGTGTGAATGTTTGAAAAACTTAGATGGTTGGGTTGAGCGTTACAGAGTGAACTCCTTTGAAGGAATGAGAAATCTATTTTTGTTGGAGTCTATTTTTGATGCCTGCTCTCCTGAGCTGAGACAGCACTTGCCTGACTCAAAATAGATTGATCCCAAGAGGATAGCAAAAGCTGCTGACGTGTGGGTTGCCAACAGGGCTACTCACAAGAATGCTCGGGCCACTCACAAAAAGGATGAGGGGAAGCAGCACAAGAAAGATGACAAAGAGAATTCTAAAACCTCCCATCCAAAGGGGGGCCACACACATAAGAAGGGTAAGTCATTTGGGAAACCAGTTCTGTGTAGTGAAACCTCTGGTGCTAAACCAGAGGGTGGTCAGCAGAAGCCTCCATTTGTCAAAACATTTGGAAAATGTTATGCTTGTGGGTCAACTGACCATGTGAAAGGTAATCCAAGATGTAAGGGTAAATCTTCAGGGGTCCACGCTGCCTCCTTAGCCTTCATCCCTGAGGGAGGAGTACGTATGGCAAGTGGAAACTTTCAACTACTGGCTGAAGACCCCATTGGGCTCTCTGCCAGTGTTTCTTTAGTGTCCCTGGGTCTGTGGGAACAGCAGAATGTAGATATGTATAACTCTATACCAGATAACACAAAAGAATACTACAAGGACAGTGTACTTATAAATGGTCAGGAGACCCCTGCCATTAGAGACACTGGGGCCAGCATCACAGTGGTGGATGAAACCTTTTTCAAACCTGAGGATGTTGCTAAGGCACCCAAAGGCCCCACTAAGCTTGCTACTAATTCTCGTCCAGTCTAACAATATGACTGTATGACTACCTGTCAGTGTACAAATTGAGATGCCTGGGAGAGTCCTGCTGGGGAATGACTTAAAAACTCTTGCAGTTGTATCAAGCACCCCCAGGCCTCCCAGTAAAAGGAAGCAGGAGCAGACAAGGAAGGCCAGAGAGCTCACTTTAAATGACTCTCAGTGGGTTGTTAAAGAAGGACCTATAACACACAGTCCATAGGAAGAGCCAACTTCTATTTCCAGGAAGAAAGAGACAAAGGGGAAACCCAAGTTCTCAAGAAACAAGAAAGATAGCACTCCTGTGCATCAAACCAGGACAACCCTGAGAGGACAGTCCAAAGTCACACCTGTGACTACTCCACCAGCTGAGGCTGAGTATGAGGTTCAACCAGAAGATGGTGAATCAGCTACTGATGACACAGAGCTGGAAGAAGGCCTTCCCCCTGTTGGAGATCTGGATCCTAAACACCATCCTGAGCTGCAGTCTTTACTGGCAGAAGGTGGCCCCTGTAGGGCAGAATTCAGCAGAGGTCAAAGACAGTGTCCTATTCTTGAAGGACTTCGCCAACAGGCAGCTTCCCAGCTGGAAGGGCAAGAGCCAGGGAAGCACAGGTTGTACTGGGAGGATGGCCTACTCTACAGTGAACCTATTGAGGCTACCCCAGGAGACTACAGAAGAATTGTAGTGCCCCAGGAGGTGAGCCCTCAGTTTCTACAGTTAGCCCATGAGATTCCTGTAGCTGGTCGCTTAAGCTTTAAGAAGACCAAGGAAAGGATTTCTCTTTACTTCTACTGGCCTAAGATGGGGTCTGACGTAGATAAATCCTGTCAAAGCTTTCACTCCTGTCAGACTTCTGGCAAGAGTGGAGCCAAGAATGTGACACCTTTGGTGCCTCTCCCAATGGTGGGAGTCCCTTTTGAGAGGGTAGGAATTCACATTGTTGGTCCCTTAGACCCTCCATCATCTTCAGGCAATCGATTTATATTGGTTGTGGTAGACCATGCTATCAGGTATCCTGAAGCCATACCTATGAGGACTGTTACTGCTTGGGCAGTGGCTTAGGCCCTCCTTGGTATTTCTACCAGAGTAGGTTTTCCTAAGGAGTTTATCTCTAACAGGGGATCCAACTTTATGTCCCACTACATGCAAGCCATGTGGAACAACTGTGGAGTAACCTACATGTTCTCAACAGCCTAACCAATGGGTTGGTGGAGAGGTTTAACAGAGCTATGAAGAGCATGATAGGTGCTTTAGAAGAACCCCTTAAAAGAAAGTGGGACCTTCTACTGCCATGCCTACTCTTTGCTTATAGAGAAGTCCCTCAGGAAGGGGTTGGATTCAGTCCCTTTAAGCTTCTCTATGGTCATCCAGTTAGAGGTCCATTGGCCCTAATCAAAGAAGGGTTGGAGAGTGTTCCTTCCCACAAGCCAGTGAGAGTCACTGACTATGTGTGAGGTCTCCGAAGGAGAATGACACACATGATGACAGAAGCTTCAGATAACTTGAAAGAGGATCAGCCTCTGGTGAAGCATTGGCATGACCAGAAGCCCAACATGGTTAAGTTTACTCAAGACCAGCTAGTTCTAGTTATGGTACCTACAAGGCAGAGGGCCTTACATGACAAATGGATTGGACCCTTCAAGGTTGTAGGAACACTTGGAGAGGTCAATTATTTGGTGGAGTTAGGCAATCCTAAGGAGGCCTCCAGGGTCTTTCACACCAACCACCTAAAGGCCTATGTCTCTAGACCAGAACTGGGAGCTTTGCTTCTAGCTTCTGCTCAAGAGGAGGAGGAGACTGAACTTCTGCCTGACCTCCTCAGGGGACAACCTTTAGATGGGAATATAGAAGGAGTTAATCTCTCTTCTGATCTGACACTGGAACAACAGGAGGAGTGCAACACTCTGTTAAATCAGTGTGTCCCTCTGTGTTCACTATCACCAGGTTTGACCCCTTGGGGCCTGCATGAGATTATCACTGTGCCTGTTTACCTGTTACAAACAGAGGTTACAGAATGTCAGATCATGTAAGAACCCACATAAAGGAAGAGGTCAACAAGATGCTTGATCTTGGGGTAATAGAGCCCTCTACCAGTCCATGGTCTAGTCCAGTTGTACTAGTACCAAAGGCAGGATCCAAGGAGTTGAGATTCTGTGTAGACTATAGAGCTCTTAATGCAGTCACCACGACTGATGCCCATCCTTTACCTAGGACAGATGAGCTGGTGGACAAACTTGGTTTAGCCACGTACCTCAGTACATTTGACCTAACCTAAGGCTATTGGCAAAAAGCTCTGACAAACCATGCCAAGGAGAAAACTGCATTTTCAACCCAGGAGGCCTCTGCCAGTTTAAGGTAATGCCTTTTGGACTAAAGAATGCACCTGCTACATTCCAAAGGATGGTAAATCATATTCGGAATGGGATGGATGAAATTGCAGTGTTCAGCCCTACTTGGAAGGAACATACTGACCACTTAGGATATTTATTGCAGTCTCTTGAGCAGGCCAATCTGAGCACAAAGGCAAGTAAATGTCACATTGGTCAGAGTAAAGGGGTCTACCTTGGACATGAGGTAGGAGGAGGTGAAATAAGGCCATTGCCTAGCAAAGTACAAGCTGTACAAGACTGGGCAAACCCTAACCCAAGTGAGAGCCTTTCTAGGTCTCACAGGTTACTATAGGAAATTCATTGAGAACTATGGGACCAAAGCTTATCCCTTGAATTTGATCTCCTCACCTCCCTCGAAACCCTAGCTGTGGGCTGCCCCACCCCATGTACCCTCCCCCCATGGGCGGTGCAAATGGTTGTGACTGTTGATGCTGTTGTGCCTGTGGGGTGGGGCTGGTTATAACCACCCCCTACATCGCGTACTTTGATAGCTTTCTCTGCACTTATTTTGCCTCATCTACCTTTCTGTCTTCCTCTTTTTGCTTAACCTTCTACTGCCATAGTCTACAATGATGCACTATCATGAGCTGTATCTCTGGCCATCCTTTCGCTTCCATCCCCACCAATTTCTTCAAACTCTTCTGTACTGGCTCTGGTGGTCCCTGCACTAATATGTGGTCAAATATTGCTACTGTTTTGTCCCAAGGCTCTCCAGTTTTGAGGCGCCAAAGCTCTTGAATCCCCTGAATGTACTGAGTGGGATCTTCATCTTCCCTCATCTTCCGTGACATAATTGCCCCAATGTCTGACGAGTCTGGGTAATGTGTCCTTAAAGCTTGCCATACCTCCGCTCTGCAGTTTGCAAATGGTGCCCTAGTGTGTGCTGTGTTCTGTGTCATCACCCCTGGGACCCCGCCCTCTTCCATGCGTCATTGCCTTTGTCTCCTAATATTGATATTAACTGTCCCTTTACGTCACCCACTTCTAATCTATGGACAGCTGTCATCTTCTCCATGTCACAAATCCATTTCCCTGCCCCCTTCGCTCAACAATGGTAACCTACACTTCACATTTTCCCTGACTATGTGCTTCCGTGGCACGTACTGAGGTCTCACCCCTCCTCCCTCCAGTAAAGGCATCTGTGTGTATGCTGTCTTCTCCTCAAGTGACCTCCTAGTCAGTCTAATTTGTCCAGGCCCTCTCTCGTCCTCAATTTCTGTGCATACATCTACTGATTCCAGTATAGGCACTCTCCTGTTATCGTCATAGGCCCTAGTCAATCGTCCTCTCGAACAAGCTATGGCTGTCCCCCCCTCCTTTGTCCTAGGAGATCCCTTAGTCTATTAATATAGGTGCTGTGTGAGGTGCAAAAGTCATCCGTCTGTTGTGCCTGCTCATTTGAGCCGCCTCCCTCTTCTCCCTGGGTATGCGTCCTGAACTCCCAAGATAGCCTGTTTGTCTGTCCCCGTGGATTGTGATCGGTACTGCTACCCCCTCTCGTCCCTGCTGTGTTTGTCCTCGTTTCAGATCCCGTGTCCATGTTGCTACAAAAGTCATCTGCAAAACTCAGTCTCCTCGATGTCAAGTCTGTGTTGGACTTCATGCTGAGATCGATTTCTCTCAAGTCACCCCTGCTTCCTCCTGCCCAGGCCCCTAGGCCGGCTCCACTTCCCTCATTTGCGCTCCTGCCCTGAGAAGAGAATTTGTGCTGTCTGGTTCTGTCCGTCTGTCCACCTCAAATCTATTCCTTTCCCTTTCTAGTGCTACCTGTGTCTTCACTGCCCTTATAGCTTGCTCGTCCTCCTCCCTGTGCGCTCGTTCCCTTGCCAATCTGGCCAACTGCGACTTCCTCTGTTCCGTCTCTGCTAACGGGCGTTTTTCTTGCTCTGCTGTCTCTCTCTGTGGCTCTGCCTTCTCCAGCTCTTTCTCCCTTTTCTCCCTCATCTCCCTTTCCGCTCTCTTCATTTCCTTGAGATCTCTCTCTAGTCTTTCTTCCCGCTCTCTTTCCAAGTGTTCCTTCTCTTCCTCCCTTCGCACACTGCTGCGCCTCACTGCACGCCCCTGAATCACTTGCTGGCTGCTCTGCTTAGTATATGGTGGTGGCTTATATGTTGGATTTGAATACCTCTCTGCTGCCCTTAGTTCCCTCATCGGATACATTCCCTGTTCATCATCTGTATCATCAGATGCCAAACTTGGAGGGGCAGGGGGAGGTGCGGAGGAATGGGTCCCTTGGTCTTTCACCTCTTGCTGGCTTAGCATCCACTGATGTCTCACGGCATCCCCGTCGCCCTCCTGAAATATGCGCCACAACTCAAATATGGCCATGCGTTTCGTCAATCTCTTCCCCTTGTAGGTACCCTGCATGTGTGTCAATAGCGATTGCTGCATGTCTTTGGAGAAACTTCCACAAGGTGGCCATGGTTTGGTTAATTTACCCTCAGTACTTTTGGACCATATTATGCAATATTTACATATCTTTTCCTTATAAAGTGGACGTTTCTTGCACAGGTGCTAAAGGGCATATCCCCCCCACTCCTGCCTTGATACATCTCAGTACCTTTTACCTGAGCACAAGTTGAGGGTTTGGATAGTCTGCTGTTTAGGGAGAAAAGCACAATACAACGATAATACTTTGCAGTTTCTAGGAGCCTCTCGGGCTCTACAATTTATCAGGCGTGCTGCGCGTACCGTCCCTCCTTCACAATCACTGCCTCCTGAGGCACACACACAATCTTGCGCGTGCACCTTCCACGCACCACCACTGGTTCACCTCGTCTGAAAATCCCAGGTTTCCAATACTATCTCCTCACCATCTCAAGCTCTCCATGTCCTATGTGCAAACCTAAGGGTGACGTCACCAAGATACCTGAACAACATAGGTAAATCAAATATTGTGCGCACACTATAATAGCCTGTTACTCCAAAACCCCACAAAAACCCCACAGCTGTCTTCCTGCACTCCAGGCAGAGTATAGCAATATTCTCTTGTGATCGAACGGCACCAGTTGCGTGGCCTAAAGTGTGAAACACCTCACTCCAGGAGACTTAACCAGTCGACTCACCTTCCGCAATCTAAGCTAGCTCCCTGGCTAACCCTCATGGGTATACCGTCATCTATGACCCGAGCTAAAAGGCCCAACCCACAGGAATACCTTATTTATGTAACTTTTGTTATCCAAGCCCTCAAGTCGATAGTCAAGGTTATTCACCAGAACCTTTTACCTCTAAGACTGAATGTGCCCTAAACATGGATAAAGGACCTCTACCTTTGCTCCTGTCCCTACTCACTATAGCAATGCTAGACAATACTTCAACAATACTCAACAATACTAACCAATACTCCACAATACTCAGTACCTGCCCTCACACCCACAGTTACTTACGTTCCGTGGTGGGCTAGCGCTGTTCGGCTGCTGGCTACCCATCAAGGCGCTTGCCTCCCTGTCTTGGTCTGCCTGAACAACTCACTGACTTCGGGAAGGATAATTCACATGGGGCTCCTGATGACCTGTAAACAGGCACACGTTTTCCCGCCTTCTCGAAATATGCAAGGGTCCCGCAGCCTCTCAGGTTCGGCGGTGAAGGAAACAACCTGGTGCCAGGCATGCACAGCCAACCATCCCTCTGCTACCAACTTGTTGGGACAAACTCCCAAGTATGCCAGAGGGCCACTAGGAATTTGTGGACTCTCAGAAGGCCCAACACCTTCCACAGGATGAACGGAGGACTCAGTCAAACGGCAAGTTCAAACTGCGGTTAATTACAGCAAAAACGAACAGGGATGAGTACAGGGACAGAAGTAATCCATGGACATCTCAACATCTTCTGGCTTGCAGCCCAGTTTTGTACCTGAATGACGTCAGAGTGACGCTACAACCTGGGCCCTTTTCCAGAAAACCTATCAGACCACTGGATTGGTTACTGAGTAATAGACCACGTATAGTGGATACTATACATGTTAGTCTACTGGCCCTCGCATGGCAGGTAGCTGGCCTGATCCATCCCCAAATCACTATCTATAACAATGTTGCAGTGTGATGGTCTTGCCCATTGCTACCCACCCCTAGGATACGAAACTTTGATTGGCTAGAGCTGACGTCCCCAGACCTGGGATCCGCAAAAGTTGTCAGCTCTTGGGGTACCTTTTCAAGGTAATAACAATGACTATGGGCCTCATTACAACCTTGGTGCTAAGTGCACCAACTTTACCACCATGGTGTAAACTCCGTTTACACCATGGTGGATGGCGGATTTACCGCCCCATTACAAGGTGAGTGGGGCGGTAAATCCCCATTTCCCATTTTCCCTTCCCCATTCCCATTTTTGCCCCATAGGGCATAATGGGAGTGGGGAAGGCGCTAATTACGGCACCGTAAATTACGGTGCCGTAATTAGCACCAAGGTGCCTTAGCACCATGGAACTTAACGCCTGCAAAAAGCAGGCGTTAAGGTGGGAATCAGGCGTTAAGGGTTAACGGTGGCGTTCATCTTTGTTTCAGTCTTCTATCTGCTGGCGTGAGATTGGCTCCCATTCCCAGCGCTGGTTGCTGTCCATTGTCTGCGTCGGCCGGGTCATGTGTTCGGAGACCATGATTTGGCGCTGTGCAGCTCTGAATTATGAAGAATGATTTGCATTTATTGCAGCTTGTGCTACCGTCGTTCAGGGAAGGGAATGTCATCTGTATCTTGTGGCCTTGGCAGCGGGTCCTGTGTCACACGTTCTGCTCTCTTTTCAGTCTGAATTCAGCTCAGCTCTTGGTGAGAGGCCTGTGGCCCGCTGTAACTTTCCTAAACTATAATGCGGTTTTCTACAGTGTTCATGCTGTTCTACATTTACATAGGTTAGTCACACTTGGTTCTGTCAGGTGCCATAGGTGCTCCTGCAGCTCCATAAGGTTATTTGCATGTAAGCATCTGCAAGCTTTACTCAGGATCGCTTGCTTCTTGAGGTTTCTGCATTGCTGCATTTAGCTAATGACAAACATAATAAAAGCAATGACAGTATGTATTTGTATCTGTCCTCTATCTATAGAACTGTCTTTGTGTATTTGAGTGCATGTTTATGGCCCGAAGTGCGAATGGCACGTTTGCTTCATGTTTAACGCTGCTAATAGTGTCCCTACTGACGTCAGCAATATGGCTTCTTGGCACTTTAATCGATACTGTCAATTGAAGTGTCTTTGGTTAAAGCCTGGGGTTCCTCATCCACTCTGGGGTAGATTTGTACCGCACCTGGCCTATAGGGCTGGCTGAGGGGGTACCTCCCAACATACTTGTCGATCATTGGACCACTGGAAATCGGTCTGAAATAGTATGGGCGATTGCAGTCTCTCCTGGCCTTCTTTCGCGTCATGTATCTTATAGGAGGGGATAAACTTTCCCATCCCTCTTCAGTGCTTTTCCCTGCATTTCTATAATCTAAAGCAAAGGGACTGCAGTGTATGGATATGGCAACTGTACCTGCTGGGACATGGTTTCCGTTTTCTGGGGATGGCAAATATGTGGCTTCTTTCGCCACCCTGTCTGCAGAATCATTTCCAAGTGTGATTGAGTTGGTATGATTAGTATGCGCATCGTAAAACCATCTCACTCACACACAAATGCCTAGCTAACCAAGCACCCAGATACCTATCCGACAATCTCAATCACCACACCCCAGCGCGCCCTACCAGATCAGCTCAAACACATTGCTTAAATATCCCAAGATTTAAGCTCCAAAAAGCAGGTGGCTCCAGCTTCCCCGTGCTTGCCTCCAAACTTTGGAATTCACTTCCACTCGAGCTGAGATCAGAACCTTCCTTTCACAGATTTAGACACAACACCAAAACTTGGCTTCTATCCAAAGAAACGTAAACTGCCTAGCCCTACCTTACTAGCATGCACCAAGACTGTAAATTTGTAAATATGTAATCGGTTTGTACATTTCTGTTGTATTATTCTTGTTGTATTCATCGCAAGCGCCTGGATGCCCTAGGGCCAGGCGGCGCTATACAAATAATAAACTAAACTAAACTAAACTAGTGCTTCGATTAATCTGGACAGCAGCGCAGCATGCTGGACAGGGATCCCGTCAGATCTCCGAAACCACCTTCTCTGCCACCTTGACAAGCCTGAAGGCACGGTGGAGGTTACATACACAGAGTCAGAATGAATAGTGACTGTTTTCCCCTTACTCATTTCCAGCGCCTCTATAAGTGGCACTAGATCTGCCTTTTGCATGGAGTAATGCGAAGGCAACCGTTTCTTCAGTCTGACCTGGTATTCCCCACCCACAAGGCTCACAACGGCTGCACCCGTATGCCTCTCACCAGTGTCCTGATTAATTGTCGAAGTCCCATCAACAAGAAGTACCTCACCTCCCTCCAAGGCATCCTCCTTAACACTTGCCGTCTCTTCCTCTTCTCCCTCATACGTTGAATAATCATGTTTCACTGGCTCAGCAATCACAGGATTGACTAGGTGACACTCTACGGGATGTATGGATGCATTTGATAGAATACCCTCATACCCCACTCTTTGGGTCGTCAAAATCGACTTGGATTTTACTAAGATCGCAAAGACTGCATTCTCCACATACAATGCCCTGGGCAACCCATAGTAATGGTTGAAGACTTTTGAATTGCAAAAGCCACCACCGCTAAAGCGTGCTCACTGGGGAACTGTCCTTGCATCACTGGGTCTTAGAGTCCACTAAAGTATGCTAAAGATTTATGGCCTTGTGATGGTTTCTGGGCCAGGACATCTGGCATCACCTGCCCGTTTGAGTGAGAAAACAGATCAAATGTTTTCTTGCTATTCAGGATCGCCAATACCGGAGCATTGCTTATCACGTCCTTGAGTTCCTGAAAGGAAGTCACCATCTCCTCCGAACATTTTTCGGACCCTTTGCCTTTTGTGCTCCCTTAAGCCCTTGCAGTAAATGCCTCATGTAAGTAGAGTAGTCAAAACTCCATGATCTACAATACTTACAGAGTCCCAAAAACTGCTGAATTTGTTTCACCGTGACTGGTTGGGGTGTATTCTGAACTGCGGGGTCTCTCTCTGGCATTACCTTCCTCCCTGTGGGTGATATCACCTGCCCCAAACATGCTACCTCTGTCTGGCAGTATTGCAATTATTCTTTGTCCACGTTGTACCGCTTCTCCGCAAGCATGGTGAGGAGCATTATTGAATCTCCTCGACACTGCTCTTCTGAAGCACTACAAACTAGTAAGTCACATGTAAATTTCCCAAATCCATTTGAACCACCCTCTTGAAAACACTTAGAGATTCACAGCACTGCTGGGGCACCCTTGTGTGCTGGAATCTCTGACCACGATGCATAACGCTGTGAGGTACTGAGAATCGTGATGTAAGGGGACCAAGAAAAATGCATTCTTCAAATCAATCACAGTGAAGTGGGTCAACCCAGTAGGGATATTACAGAGAATGGTAGCAGAATTCAGAACCACCGGGAACTCTGCCTCAATAATATTATTGAGAGGGTGCAAATCTTGCACCATCCTCCAACTGGACCACTTTGCTTTCTTCACAGGGTAGATGACCTTGTTACATTAGGACACAGAAGGTTGTATTATGCCTTGCTTCAACAATGCCATAATAGTCTCATAAATTCCTTTCTCTGCCTCTCTAGACATGGGGTACTGCTTAACCAGTGGTAATATCGCACAAGGTTTCAATGTTATCTCCAATGCTCCAACACTCTTTAACAGCCCCACATCATGAGGATTGCTGTGGTACTTCCCTTTGCTCTATTGCTATCTGGCAAGGGACCCCAATCTCTAAAAGCATCTCTCCTCTGTCTTCGGTGCCTTTGAACCATTGCTTGTTGGACACGTGCCTTAGCGGTAAGGTCGGATTGATGCAAAAAATGTGCGCCACTCTCCGCCTTCCTCGACGGTGCCTGAGAGAACCACCCTGTTCATCTTGATAACTAGGAGAATTGTAACAACGGTGCTTGTCACTACCTCCTGCAGCATAGATGGCCGAAACAAAAATGTAACTCGTACTGGCCATGTCTGATCTCTGATTCCTGGGACCCAACTCAACAACACCATTACTCCTTAAAGAAACAAAGTCGAATGTACAGGTACCCCCTTTATCGCGTTGTCACTACAGTATGCATGCAAACGCACCGCTTCAATTACTGGATACAAACCTGGAGTCAAGCATACTATACCCTCCTCTGTGAAAGCAAACGACATGTGTAGTCGACTGAGGAGATCTCTGCCCAAGAGATTTGCCGGGGTATCTGTGCAATACAACAAAGGAGCAGATACATTTTGTGTAGCTACCGTAATACGTAGAACTTAACCTGCCTGCACACCTATCTGGGGTTCCTCTTCCATATCAGTGGTAACAGACAGGAATGGACACATCAGAGGTGTCTGTGGGCTGTCCTAATCCTGGTACATATTAGGACCGCAGAGCGGGAAAGGATTCCCTCCAAAAACACTTCCTCCAGTGTAGTGAGTGACCGTTCCTTGGGCTAAAGGATTTTTCTTCGATGCCTGTTCTGGCATGGTCATAGGTCTGTGCAGACCCAGTTGCTGGGTTATGTTCAACCCTTGCCTGCTGCAATTGCACAGAGCATGGGGCATATGGCATGGACAGGGGTGGCCTTTGCTGAGGTCCTATGCTCTGGCAATCTCATGTCACATGTCACATCCTTCCGCTCAACCAATACTTGATCCCATACAACCCTCGATAGTTATCTGACATTGGCCCATTAAACCGGGGCTCCATTCCTCCGAACACGCCAAATGGCCCATTTCTTGATGAAAAACATCTCCTACTGCTCGGAAACCCTCTCATGTGCCTTGGACCGGGAGCATACCCGTCCATCTAACCTTGTGTCATAACCGATTTACTTTAACCCTGTTGTCCCAATTGTCCCTGCTGTCCCTCCGTGGAGCTGGTAATCACTGCTCCTTCCAAATAGATTTTCGCTGGCTTCTTGTGGGTTATGTATCCCGATATGACCAATATGAATTCTATCTTGGCCAAAACAATGAAGTTAGACTATGACCCTGCCGCACACATCCAGTTCATTTAAGAGATGTGCAGGGCAGAGACAGGAGAAGCGTGGGATAATAATGTGACAAGCTTGGGCTTTGACCATTGTGCCTGCCCTATACTTTCCTTTTCCTTTCGCTTGCCTCCTTTTTTACAAAAATACACAATATGTGCCTGTATTTCCAGCCAACTCTTGGCCTCCAGCCCTACTACTTTGTCTAGATTGTGCCGGACCTCTTTAGGAAGTCCCTTTTTTAGCATCTGGGAAAAAAACACCACATTATTATCCCACGCTTCTCCTGTCTCTGCCCTGCACATCTCTTAAATGAACTGGATGTGTGCGGCAGGGTCATCGTCTAACTTCATTGTTTTGGCCAAGATAGAATTCATATTGGTCATATCGGGATACATAACCCACAAGGTCCCCCCATACCCGTGCCCTATAATTATTAAATACTGCTCCATTGTGGGCGTTTGTATCCAATCAAACTCACGGAAACCCTGCTCGCATCCAAAGCTTGTCTGACCATTCTCCCATTAGGTCCATGAATAAGCCTTTCATGTCCCCTAGGGCCAACATGACATCGGCAGTAGGTATCTCTAATGCATTAATCCACTTCCCCAACCCTGCAGTGAGCGAATGAAACCTCTTCATTTTATTCCGGTCCACGTGTGACCATGGGACATAATACGCCCTTCCCTGACTATTCTGGAGCAACAGAAATTGAGTTACACCCGCTTTTACTGGAGTTTCCCCCATCTCTCTCCTACTACTCACCACGGCCATGCAAGTACCTTGGCATGTCCTAAGACCCTGTGGTGTACTCTCTGTCGTTGCTACTAGAACAGGAGGTGGAGCTGCTACACCCTGCTCTCTCTGCTCATTCACCTTCATCTCCTACTCCTGGTATCACCTCCCTTGATACTTTTATAGGCACGGAAGCATACTCTGCACTACCATAGGGTGCTGGTTCCCGTTCTCCCTGCTCGAATCCCATACCCATAGCAATACTTCTGTCCTCCAGTTCCGCATTGACCTCTTTGACAACAGATTTATCCACCCTAACCAGAACTTATCCATTCCTCCACCTTCCTCTACGTCCTTTGCCTGTCTGTTCAATTTTTCCTCCTCTTCACTTTTCTGCTGTCATAACAACACTACCTCTATGTCTGCTAGCCTCAACGCTTCTTCCAATTTGTTCTGTTCCTGTGTCTCTACTGCCATTCACAGCTTATCCTCTATCCTAGCGGAAAAAGGCAGTCTTCCCTTTTTCATTCATTCTCAACCCTTCATCTACTCTTCTGGCTGCCAGCCTCATTCTCTCTCGTTCCACTACCCTTAATCTCTCTGCTAACCTAGCAGTCTGGGGAGTTGTTCCTTTTCCGTTCTCAACCTTTCTACAGCCATACCCATTGAAGGAGGTCCCTTATACTTTCCACAATATCTGATTTTCTAGGAGTCATAGCTGATATAGGCGTTACCTGTGTCTGTCTCGCAACCATTGGAGATGCCACTGGAGAAAATGGAGGTTTGAACTCAGGGTCTGTATACCCTTCTGCGGCAGTAAAGGATAGTACCCATATCGGGGCGGTGCAGAAGGAATTTCTCATACATCCTCCATAGCTCTAAGATGTTTAACTGCTTCTCTAACTTTGAACCCTTGTGCCTAGAAACTAAAAAAGTATACATATCTTCCAATATCCCCTTATCTTAGGTCCCCTCATTAGGCTAAGAATTAAGCATTTTACCCTAGTTTCCCGCAGCCATTCCCGATGGTACTTTAACATCTTCACCTTATAGCCAGGAAGTTCATGACACAAATGATTCAGTGGTGTCTCCATACTCAAATCCAATTTAACCAAACAATTTCACTCCCAAATAAATGACTTAAAACACTGAAGCCAAACCTGCGGCACAAAATCTCAACACAAGGAACCCCTTTTCCACCTCCCGGTTTCTTAGTCTTCCCCCACAATCACTCACCTTGCTCGCTTTCACTGCAATCACCTCACTTAGCTATTCACTTTAGTTACACTTCTCTCTCTTGCACAAAAGACAGGGGGCCTCATTATAAGCATGGCGGTCCGGGAACTATGGTACCGTTAAGCATGCCGGTACCGTAGTTCCTGGACCGCCATACTACGAGCTGTGCTCGCGGGTGCCTTTCTGCCAGGTCGGACCTGGCGGGCAGAAAGGCACCTGCGAGCACAGCATGTCAGATGCACTGGCACCATTATAAACAATGCAGGAATGGGTCCGCCAATGTCGGCAATGTCGGAATTATCTGGTAATTCCTCATTGACGGGTGCTGGAAAAAATGCAACTCTGGCGGCAGTCGTGCCTGTTTTACAGGCACGGCTACCGCCAGGGTTATAATGAGGCCCTGTATCTTTGTCCAAAAAACACAGGCCGGACAATATCTCTGAGATATCTCCTTTTCTAGAGCATAGAAGGAGCGCAAGGTTTTTCACTACAACACAGCTGCTCTCGCTCTCTTCATTACTAGTACAGTATTTTATACTACAATACGGTATTTCCCTGACTACTCAAAGATTCCCTTCACTACTTCGACTAACCAAGAAAAGGGAGGTGAGGGCTCTAACCGCACAGTCGATACAAAATGAATGGTGCCAAGGGTATACTTCAGAAAGGTATCTATGGATGGACTTACCATAAGATGCCATCTCACCCCTAGGTGAGAGCTTCAGCCAACCAGACAAGCAAACTGAAGGGTAGCAGGACAAACCTCACAATGGATGTGCTGGTGGGGGTACCACCTCACACCTCTAAAGGAACAAACTAGGTAATAATATATGCAAAGGACTTACAACATAAAACAGTTCACTCACAACTTCAAAGCATTCAACTTTTCAATACTCTTAGTCTCCTCTAACTCCACACACGCTCTTCGATTCTATCCTTACCAACCGCTTAAATCAAAGAAAAAACACAATTTCCCCCCTATTTCTCCCTTGCTTTACCCGCCAAAAGTGCACTGACATGAACTCGAAGCGCTCTGAAGTGGTGCTCCTTCAATTTGTCCTGCACAGCTGGACTCCAGTACCAAGCCTCCAGGGAACAGACAGGCCTCTAACCAATTTGGTGCCTGTGGACCTCCCCTTTTTTTGTGCATGAAAGACTGGTCCCCACAGAGAAGCGCCACTGACGGGTTGTGCGGACAGGAAAACCCCAACGTCTTGGAACAGTCTGGGCTCCTACCTGGCTCACCAAATGTGTGAATGGGCCTCTAATCACCTTAACCCAAAGCAGGCCCACCACTTAAGAAGCAAGTGCACGTTTGTATGTAAAGCAGGTTTATTGTACTATCAGCTGGGAAGAGCTAGATGACGCTGTAGAGTCGAACCGAGCCTCCCTGAACCACAGAAGCTGACGCATTATATACATTTTTGCAGCAGTTAAAACACTCCCACATATTTTATCCCCCACACATGATTTTGTCAAATTTATGCAAAAGAAATCCAATCTTCTCTAATTCCCACGTTCTCATAGGTCACATTAATTTATCTACCATCATCAGCTCATATTTGTAGCACAGCCCTTTCCTGGAGTATTCAGTGGTAGGTCGTAACATCATCACAGTTACACATTTAAATATAAAACATAATTAATTGCAAGTTCCAGCTGGCCAGCTCAACTCAAATGCAAAGTATCCCTAAATATAACATATATCCCATTGACTAGGTTAGATACATGTAAAATTGGAACATCGCACCAACTTCGACACTCCCCCAGTCACCAATATGGCACGAGCGACATGAACCCTCTTTCTCATTGGGACCTTTCCTTACCACCCCACAAAGTCTTTGGTAACTTCATATGAACCAAGTAGGATTTTCCTATTACGCACTCCCCATTGGTGGCATATGATCGCATCTCATAGTTTGGGAATAGTTGTGACGTAGGCAGTGAAGGCGAGTGGCTATTTTGAAAAACCCAATATGTTGTGACTAGAACCCTGTGCTGAGGGCTCACGCCGATTCACCTGATTGTGGTCCAAGTGATCACATCACGTCACCCACGGAGACAGCTGTGATCATGTGTGAATGCCCAATAAAATGTCATGATCCTTGATCCTGGCCCTCACTGGCAAGTCAGCCTTCCAGTTAGGGCCATGCCAAAGGCCTTAAAACCTCATCCAAGACTTGCTTGGAGTCAGTCCTTGCGCCTTTGGCGCCAGGCTCATAACCATCATGAAGACCACATTAGAATGGAACTATTAACTTGGGACTATTTAACTTGGGGGGGGGGGGGTTCAGCCAACATGGAGGCACACACATGGCTCAGTTACAAGGAACTGAACTATGTGGTCTAGTCTTTTGGGTGTGGCAGGCCTGGGTCTACTTTACCTGGACTACTTTGGGTGTGGCAGGCTTGGAACTATTTTACCTGGACTACTTTACCTGAGACTATTTAAACCACACCCAAACAACAGAACATGCTTTGTGTTATTCTGCTGTGGGCAGCGTAACGCTCACCGTGCGTTCTTTGATGCCAGCTTACCTGAAACCAAGGACCTGCAGAAAGAGAAAGAACACTACGAAACTTACCTGGAACAGTATTCTGTCTTCAATCGATCGCTGACTTCATTTCCACTCACCTGAAGGTACCATCATCCGGCACCACATGCATTCTGGAATACCATAACCTGGAAAGAGGAGAAAGAAAGACTGCATTAGTAAGCGTTTACTCACGTTTCCTTCCGAATGAAGAAAGCCACACAATTCTTACCTCGGTAGTCATCTCCTGGTCAATATCACTGCTGGAACATTACGGCGCTCGGCGAGGAACATCGCAACCTGCAAGGAGAGAAAAGACACAGGTTAGCAATATAAAAGGCGAAACAGCGCCGCGCATCGCGCATTATTCACCGGACAGCATTGCGCACACCGCGCTTTCGCCTACCGGCCCATGCTCATCTTCAAACTGCATGACAACACCAAAATACCTTTCCATACCTAAAAGGAAAGAAGCAAGACATTATTATTCGAACTAAGAGGAAAATAAGAACTGCATATAAAGACTGAAAAGCAGCAAACCTACGGAGTCACAGCAGGCCTGGATTCCCACATGGGGGCTTGCACCAGTGAAGTAAATTGGTTGCTGCACGCCCCCCACATCTATGCTCCCCTGCCACGAGGAGCAGGACAGAGAATCCACCTTTTACAATATTAAGACCCATCTTTAACCAGAGGCCTTACCAAGGGACCGGGAGAGGGTTTGAGAGTGTAAATCATCCAACCAGGGCTGGGTGGCGTCCCCGTGGATACCAGGTGAGCGTAACATAAAAGGGCTGAGCAGCTTCCCGCTCGGCAGTCAATAACACCAGACTCCTGCCTGATGTACGTTATTTAGCACAGTGCCAGCGCTGTGTGTGAGACAGAGTGCCTGCCCTGCAGAGCCCTTCATGAGTGTGGCCCGGCATCCCCGGGCCACACAACATCTACTGGCGTCGATGGTGGGTCCTGACATCAGGGGTCACGGCCTGCCATGCCGGCACACAGGTGAAAACTGCTACCAGCTTGGAGGAAGCTGCAGATGGAGCGAGGCATGAAGGGACACAGCCTGTCCCTGCCATGTTCCCTTCATGGCAAAGTTTGCTCTCCTGGAGTTTGAGCATGGCACAGCAGGGCCATTGAGCCTTCCCCACTGTAAGTCTCCCTGATGTGTATAATGCATCTGATTTTCCAGCCTCCACCGTGATCCAAGGATACGCTGTCCTATCCGGCGCGCAAGGGGTCTGTCGGCCTCCACGGCATGGCACTTGTAGCCAGCCTCTATGGCGTGGAGCTGCCATTGGCCCACCGCCACAGATCATCTCCTGGCATTGATGGGCCCTGCAAGAGCTGCAGCAAATCAGCTCCCAATGGTGATGCTGCCACAGTTCTACCCCTACCCTAAAAAAGTGCAGCCAGCCTCCCCGGTTCAAGGATGAACTGCATGGATGGAGGGAACCCTGACAGTGGTGCGGCCCGGGACCGTAGCATTCTGCCTGCCTCTATGGCGTGGAGCTGCCATTGGCCCACCGCCACAGATCATCTCCTGGCATTGATGGGCCCTGCAAGAGCTGCAGCAAATCAGCTCCCAATGGTGATGCTGCCACAGTTCTACCCCTACCCTAAAAAAGTGCAGCCAGCCTCCCCGGTTCAAGGATGAAGTGCATGGATGGAGGGAACCCTGACAGTGGTGCGGCCCGGGACCGTAGCATTCTGCCTGCCCTTCCCCACTATGAGTGCTCCCAACTGGGGGACAGTGGAAAAGGCTGCTCCGGCATCAATTAAAGACAACTCCTACCTGAGGAGAGAGAGTGAGTGAAAGTGGCGCGATCACGCCGCTGAAGTGGTGCGGCCTGGGAGCGACCACCTGGAGCCTGCCCCTCCCTATAACAATGAGGTTGAATGTTTATGGGAGGACTGATGGGTGCCGTCCAGAGACAGATGTCTACAATGTGAACATGTCCTCCAAACAACCTCAGGCAAAGTATTTCTGGCAGCAGAAGTGCGTGCACGGCGTGGCCCAGACAAGCTGCCGGCTGTGACTCCTGCCAGCTGGAGCCCTCAGTGTCCGCAAGGACTACCAACGAACAGCGACAAGGGTGTCAAGCTGTTTTCCTGCATGCTAGTGCTCAATTTGACTCAGCAATCCTGTTGCTGTGTTAGCCCTGCCCCACCTTTCCTGGACTGACAAGGAGGCGTTTCCCCCAAGGACCAAGCTGCTGATGGGTCCCCCGGTATCCCCAGGTGCGTCTTTGCCAGCCAGTGAGGCATTCTCCCCCCACTCCCCTGGCCTAATAAAGTTCCCCCAGGGTCCTTGCTCAACGTCACCACGGGCTGATTTTTGAATGTAGCAATTTTGGATGTATTGATGCCCCATGTATAAAATGGTATTTCACCCCACTGCTGCCAAATGAATCGATCATTAGTGTATGTTTTGTGAATGTGCTCCAATGTCGTTGTTTTATTTCATAACTTTGTGTGGAAACCCATCACGCGAGATCTCAGGATAGCGAGATCTCGCGAGACTTTGCACGTGAGGAAACCTGGCAGAGCCAGAGCGAGGTACCCGGAAGACAGTGGGGCCTCGGCACTCCTCCTGAATGAGGGAAATCAGCCCTCCCACTGAAGTCAGCTCTACCAGCAGATCCCTGCAGCATCAGAGCACAATACCATACATGGGGGAAGCCTTGTGGGAGCTCCAGCTGTCAGGGGATGTTAATACCCCCAGTACATATTCTGTGCATTGCAGCCAACTGCATTGGGGTCAAGGAACTGAACCGTGAGTACTGCCCCTCCATCCTGGCCAGATCCCCCACTACCCTGTTTATACAAGGTGTCAGAATAAACTCCCCTTTCTTACACAAGTGTCCCGTGTTCATTGAGGGCCAGTACATAATTGGCGACGAAGACCAGAGACCACCCAAACTGCAACCATGCAGGGCACCACGCCATCTCCCGCTTTCCTCCAGTCCTCTGGCACGCCTGCCATCCCATGGCAACAATGGGAGCCACTGTTTTCCACATATCTGGAGGCATTGGGAGGAACAGGCTATTCGCCGGCCAGAAAGAAGGCCATGCTACGAAATGGCATCGGGGGTCAAAGGACAGCACATTTTTGCAGGCTTGAAGGCTGTGCCCACTGCAGATGAAGGCGATGATGTCTACAAAGAAGCAATTTGCTGCATAATTAAGAGGTTTTCCAACAAAGAAAATGTGGTCCTCCACTGACTCAAGTTTTATACGAGTAAACAAGAAGTTACCGAACTGGTTGATGATTACATCACCAGAATGAGAGAACTGGCGGCCTTGTGTGGATTTGTGGACAATGTGGACCAAGTCATTTGTGACATGTTGGTGGTCCACACCAATTCCTGCAGAGTACAGGACAAGTTCATCCAAGAGAAAGAACTGGACCTAGATAAGGCCATACAAATAGCGAGGGCCAAAGAGCAGACACAGAGAAGAAGGCGGACCATCGCCCGCACCTGAAATTGCAGCTGTGCAATGGAAGGGGCGGAGAGACAGACAGCCACGAGAAGCTGCTAGAGAGAAAGGAACCAAGTGGAGAGATTACAAAAAGTTTTACAGATGTGCCAGCACTAAGCATCTGGCTTACAATCAAGACTGTCCCGCAAGGAACAAAGAGTGTTCCAAGTTCAGGCGATTTCGTCACGTTGCTGTTGCCTGCACGTGGCGGGAAAAGAATGTCACGTACATTGAGAGAGACAGAGGAACAAGGGAACCTCCTACCTCATGTCCAAGGTAGACCACTTTACTCTGTCCAATCTGGCATTTACTTACCTTTATGGTCAGATTGGCCTTTCCAAGAGCCTGCAAAACATATCTCAGGTGGTCCACATGCTCTTCCCAGGAATTGCTGAACACTGCTATGTCATCCAAGTATGCCATGCAGAAGTCCTCCATCCCATTCAGAACCTGGTTTACCATCCTTTGAAACGTAGCAGGTGCATTTTTCAATCCAAAAGGCATAACCTTAAACTGGTATAAGCCAACTGGGGTAGAAAATGCAGTTTTCTCCTTGGCATGGTCTGTCAGGGCTATTTGCCAATAGCCTGACGTCAAGTCAAATGTGCTGAGGAACTTGGCTGCACCTCATCTGTCCTTGGCAAAGGGTGGGCATCAGTCTTAGTGACTGCATTAGGAGCTCTGTAATCCACACGGAATCTAAGTTTTTTAGATCCTGCCTTCGGTACTAACACAACTGGGCTAGACCATGGACTAGTAGAGGGCTCTATTACCCCGAGATCAAGCATCTTGTTGACCTCACCTTTGATGTGGGTTCTTACATTTTCTGACATTCGGTATCCTCTGCTTTTGACTGGCAGACAGTCACCAGTGAGTATGTCATGCTGTCCCCAAGGGGTCAAGCCTGGTGAAAGTGAGAACAGAGAGGCAAACTGATTTAACATAGACTTGCACTCTTCCTGTTGCTCAGGTGTCAGATTTGGAGAGAGATTTACTCCTTCAATCTTTTCGTCTAAAGGTAAGCCTCTGAGGAGATCAGGAAGAGCTTCACTCTCTTCTTCCTCTGATGATGCTAGAAGCAAAGCTCCTACATCAGGTCTGGATACATACGCTTTTAGTCTGTTGGTGTGGAAGACTGTTGGAGCCTCCTTGGGGTTGCCCAAGTCCACCAGATAGTTGACCTCTCCAAGTTTACCCGCAACTTTGAAGGGTCCCATCCATTTGTCTTGCAAGGCCCTCTGCATTGTTGGAATCATAACGAGAACTAGCTGGTCCTGAGTAAACTCGACCATGTTAGCCTTTTGGTCATGCCAGTGCTTGACCAATGCTTGTCCAGCTTTCAAGTTATCACTTGCTCTTGCCATCATTTGTGACATTCTCCTTCGGAGACCTATCACATAGTCAGTCACTCTGACTGGCTTGGGGGAAGCAGCACTCTCCAACCCCTCCTTGATCAGGGCCAATGGACCTCTGACCGGATGACCATAAAGAAGTTCAAAGGGAGAATAACCTACTCCCTCCTGAGGGACTTCTCTATAAGCAAAGAGAAGGCATGGCAGTAGAAGGTCCCACTTTCGTTTAAGGGGGTCCTCTAAAGCACCTATCATGCTCTTCATGGTTCTGTTGAACCTTTCAACCAGCCCATTTGTCTGAGGGTGGTATGCAGTTGAGAACTTGTAAGTAACTCTGCAGGTTTTCCACATGGCTTTCATGTAGTGGGACATAAAGTTTGACCCCCTGTCAGAGATTACTTCCTTAGGAAACCCAGCCCTAGTAATAATACCAAGGAGGGCCTTAGCCACAGCCGGAGCTGTAACAGTCCTCATAGGAATTGCCTCAGGGTATCTAGTTGCATGGTCCACTACAACAAGTATAAACCTGTTGCCTGAGGAAGTTGGAGGATCAAGGGGACCAACAAGTCAATCCCTACACTCTCAAATGGGACTCCCACTACAGGGAGGGGCACTAAAGGTGCCACATTCTTGGAGCCAACCTTACCAGAAGTCCGGCAGGTGTGGCAGCTCTTGCAGTATTTGTCTACTTCAGCCCCCATCTATGGCCAATAAAAGTAGAATGAGAGCCTTTCCTTAGTCTTCTTGAAACTCAAGTGACCAGCCAAAGGAATCTTGTGGGCTAACTGCAAGAACTGTGGTCTGTTCTCTTGGGGTACTACAAGTCGTTTGTTGTCCCCAGGTGCAGACTCGGTTGGTTCACTGTCGAAGAGGCCATCTTCCCAGTGTAACCTATATCTCCCAGGCTCTTGCCCTTCAGCCTGAGCATCTGCCTGGTGGCGAAGACCTTCCAGAGTTGGACATTCTCTCTGTCCCTTACTGAAGTCTGCCCTGTTGGGTCCACCTTCTGCCAGTAAAGACTGCATCTCCGGATGGTCAACAGGATCCAGATCTCCAATGGGTTCCTGGCCTTCCACTAGCTCTTCTTCAGAGTCTAGTTCAACCACACAGGGTTGTACCTCCCTCTCAGCCTCAGCTGGAGGGGGAGTTACTGGTGTAACTTTGGACAACCTAGGGGAAGTCCTTGTTGGCTGCACTGGAGTGCTGGCTGTGAGGTTCTTTTTAGAAGTTTTAGGTTTCCCCTTTCCTTCTAGTTTCTTAGAGACAGCAGCTTACATCTCCAGTGGAGCAGGAGTGATCTCGTTCTCATCATCTCCTTGGGAGTACCTCTCATGGTTCTCTCCCTTACAGGTCTGGTGAGCTCCTGTAACCTTTTACTAGGAGGTCTGGGGGTATGTGACACTACTCCAAGAGTTTTCAAGTCATTACCCAGCAGAGCTCTTCCTGGCACCTCACTGTGTATGCTGACAGATATCTTCACAGTCCTGTCATTACACTGGATGAGAACTGGTAATTGGGGAAGCATCTGCACAGGCCCTCCAGCTAACTTGGTGAGGCATTTGGGTGCCTTAGCAACATCCTCAGCCTGAAAAAACGATTTGTCCACCACAGTTATGCTGACTCCAGTGTCCCTAATGGCAGGAGTCTCCTGACCATTCACCTGGACACTGTCCTTATAATACTCTTTAGTATTATCTGGGATAGAATTATAGACATCTAAGTTCTGTTGTTCCCACAAACCCAGAGACACTAAAGAAACACTGGCTGAGACTCCAATGGGTTCATCAGCCAGTAATAGAAAGTTTCCACTTGCCATTTGTACTTCCTCCTCTGGAGCGAAGGCTAAGGAGACAAGCTGGACCCCTCAAGGTTTACCCTTACGTCTGGGATCTCCTTACACATGGTCAGTAGAGCCACAAACAAAGCATTTACCAAATGCTTTCTGGAATGGTGGCTTGTTCTGACCTCCTTCTGGTTTGGCACCAGGAGGTACACTAGCCCGATTTGGTTTCCCTGGTGGCTTTCCCTTTTGGTTCTGTTTGGGGCCCTCTTTGGAATTGGAATTATTAGAATTCTCTTTGGAGTCCTTCTTTGGCTGTTTTCCCTCATCCTTTTTCTGAGTAGCCCCAGAATCCTTGTGAGTGGCCCTGTTGGCAACCCACAAGTCAGCAGCCTTAGCTAACTTCCTGGAATCTAATTCCTTTGAATCAGCCAAGTGCTGTCTGAGCTCAGGAGAGCAGGCATCATACATTGACTCCAACATTACAAGATTCTTCATTCCTTCATAAGTGTTAACTCTGTAACCCTAACTCCATCCCTCTAAGTTTTTCAAACTTTCACTCACCCAGATAGCCCAAGGGGTACCATCATGCTTTTTGAGGGTCCTAAACCTCTTAAGGTACTGGGAAGGGGTCTTCCCAAATCTAGCTATCAAAGCTAGCTTCACACAGTCATAATCCTTCTTATCCGCCTCCCCCAACTCCATTACCACATCAGTTGCAACAGGGGGAAGCAACAACCAGGGAAGTAACTCATTCCCTGTGATGTCCTGGAGCCCATTATTATACTCAAACATTTTCAACCAATCCAACACATCCAATCTAGGTTCATACATACCCACTAATTCCTTAGGCATCCAGGGTCTTTTGGGACTGGAACTCCTAGAAGAACCAGAGGAGAGAGAAGCATTTTCCACAGACAACATTTTCATTTCTAGTTCATGATTAAGCTCTATTTCTCTGAGTCTTAACTCAGCTTGCTTCTGCTCAGCCTGGGCATTCATTCTTCTGAACTCTAGCTCTTGGTTTCTTTCAGATTGAGCAATAAAACGTTTGTACTCTAATTCAAGCTTCATTTTTTCAAGTTCAAAATAAGCAGGGTTACATGTGGGACCTAGTATAGGCCCAGTTGGTACAGTAGGTAAGACAGACAGAGGCTCCGAGTGGCTAACTTCATTAGGTTCACTTTCCTCTTCTGACTCATTATCAAGACTTTGATTCAGATGATCAATACCATCACTGTTTTCTACATTTGCTGGGGGGGTAAATTCCTCTGTACCACCCAGACTTTGGTTTTCTAACAATCTTTCTATGAGTTCCACTTTCTTGTCCTTCTCAGAGAGACTCTTATGTCTACACAATACTTTTAAGCAATCAGCAGTTTTGGCAGACAATGATTCTAGGGTATAACTCTCCATAGCAGACATAGTTAGAAAATCAGCTTTTTAGTGCTAAGCTCTGTGGTTAGTTGTCCTAGAGTGTTCAACAAGCACTCTAAAGTGTATACTCAATACAAATCCCACCGCTGTACACCAGTGTTAGGCAGAAACATGTGCAGTTCCCTCTGGGACCACTGCAAAAGATTTAAGACTACAGGTGTTTGGCAGTAAACCCACTTGGTAGCAGTCTGTACCACACAGATTCACTTGGTAGCTGTGGCTGAGCAGTCAGACTTCCCTCAAGAAGAGTTAGGCAGTATAAAGAGTATTCACAATAGGTCAAGAGAACACAGTTGAACAAGTAAACACTGACCAGGGCTTGGTGTAAAAGAGATATAATTATTTATTTAAAACCACATCTAGAAAAACACACAGGCACTAATAGTAAGCAAATCAAAAACACAGTCACTAAAAGATATACACTCCCGTAAAAGAATATTAGACAAGTTTTAAGTAAAGCCCCACTTATTTTCAGACAGCGGTGAGCGCTTAACGTAGATGGCACTGTAATAATTTGTTTTTAAAAAGGGAGAGAAAAACAGAGAATAAACTGAAACAGATCCCAACACTTTTTCACGAACACACAAGAGGGGAAGGCAAAGTAACACCGTGAATTCAGAGTCAGTAGGCCGGATCCGCTTTAAGAGGATCAAAACAAAATGTGTCCAAGGTCACACGGTTGCAGTGCACAAAAGTCTTGTAGCGGTTCATAAAAGAGTTGGACCAAAGAAAGGGACCAGTTAGAAGGTCAAGGCGGCCAGCCCCGTCCAGAATTTTAAGGGGTTATTATTGCCTTGTAGCAATCTTTAGAAAGGGAGGCCTGGCGTACACGGTACCTTAAAGTGGTGAGAATACTCCAGCGGGGGCAGCTGTTCCTGGCAGCGGATGCAAGTCGGTGCTTCGTCCGGGGGAAGAGAGGATCTCGTCGTGGAGGAAGACAGGAGTCTGTTGCACTGCCAGGGAGGAAACCAGCCGCGGAGTTTCTCAGGTACAAGGAGCGGTCCGTTGATTCGCGGATCAGTGGTGAGTGGCTATCCGGCCGCCGGGGTGCTTAGCACGGGCAGTTCGACCACAAACCGGTCTGGAGTGCGAAGAAAGAAGGTAAACTGGTTGTGCCCACCAGTCAGGGGAAGAAGCCTCTCCAGCCGGGAGATCTTCTCTGTTGTCGGGAAGTGATGAGTCGGTTCCGCAGGGCTCCACCGGTGGTGTCGTCGTGGTACGTCGGCTCAGCTTCTCCCTCGTCGGATTCTCAGGTCCTGTGGCGACTTCTGAAGTTCCAGTCCCCAAAGCCCTGCTTTAATGCAGCATACCCCCATTCACTCAGCCTAGCAGTCAATCAAACATGCTAAGTGGTGAGCCGGCCGGCTCACCACTTGGGCCAATCACACAAGAGTGCGACTTGAGTTACCAAGGTAACTCAGTCCAGGGTGCCTAAACCCCCTCCCACACCCCCTGTGGTACCCAGACAGAGTGGCACCACTTTTGGAGGCTTCTGTGGAGAAGCCCTCCAAAAAGTGGAACAAAGGGCTCGACTTGGGTTGGAGTCACAGAAGAGAACACAAACGCCATTTTAGAATCGAGTCCTGGCAAAAAATACCAACCGGCGAATTAATATTAATTAAATAAACCGGCGGTATGTTCGAGGCTATGAGAATTAAATAATTAAAGTTGGTAGCCTCGAACAATGGGAAAATCCCATAGGGAAATATTCACGGTCGAATATTAAAAGTAGTTTCCACTGCCACCAGCCAAAACTCGATCAGGGGTGACGGAGACGTGCCCCCTCGACTAACAGACCCCGGGGCAATCGAATTGCCCCGACCAGTATGTCCACAATATGATGGTTTGTACTGGTTTCTGTTAATAATTTGGGACTAGTAAAGCCAATGGTGACTTTACATGCCCTGGGAGACAGTAGTCAGTCCCAGGGTATGGAGTCTATTGTGGGGTGTTGCTATGACACCCCTGTGTTACTGCACGGAGGGTGCTGTGTAACACACATAGTAAAAACACATGAGACCCTATGGAGTAAAGGACCCCATAGCCCATAAAACACATTAACAGTCAAAGGAACCCCATAAATCATGTCCAAGAGTGGGAAAAAAGAGTCTCACTCTTGGCAGGAGAAAAAAACAAACTCCAGAATTCCAGCAAAGCTGCTGGGGGACTCACTAGGTTAGGAAATTCAGCCTAAAGAGAGAATTCTCCCTAACACGTGGTTGCGGAAATCTGGTTTTGCTCCTGATGTGCAAGCCAGACTTCTAAATATGCCCTTTGACGCACCTCTCTATTTGGCAAAAAAGCTGATGACAGTTTGGAGAATTTGCAAACCTCCAAAGCGGCGGCCAAATCCCTTGGAGCTGCAATTCGTCAAACTCCAAACCGCCCCACAGGTACGTCCTGGAGGGGAAAACCCTTTCGTTTTTACTCCGCATTCGGAAAAGGCAGAGGGCAGATAGCTCAAATGGGCCAGAGACGATTCACCCGTAGTGGACGGGGAAAAGGTACCAAATCCGCATCAGCAGGTTCTGCCTTGCCCTCAGCATCTGTGTCAGCTGCTCCAAAACCCCTCTGAGGTCTCACCACACAAAACACCAGTAGGAGGCAGGTTAACTCAACATCTGACAGAATGGCAGGCTATTACTTCAGATGCTTGGGCATTGGAGACAATTGCCCAAGGTTACTGCCTGCCTTTCCTACTCACTCCTCAGAGTCATCCACAGGGGAACTACTCTTTGACGTTTCCATATCCGTTCCTTATGCAGGAGATTGTAGAACTGATAGAGAAAGGTGCTACAGAACCAGTACCTGTAGCCGAGAGGAACAAGGGTTAGTACTCCCAGTACTTCCTTATACTGAAAAAGGACAGAGGAATGAGACCCATCTTGGACTTACGGGAATTGAACAAATTCCTCAGGAAGGACAAGTTCAAGATGGTAACCCTTTCTCAGATCATTCAGGCCCTCTAGTTTCAGGATTGGTTGGTATCTCTGGACCTTCAGGATGCTTACTTTCATGTGCCTATCCATCTCAAGCACAGAAAGTACCTGAGTTCTCACTATCAATTTCGAGTTCTGCTATTTGGGCTGACCTCCGCCAGAGGCTCTTCAACAAGCTAATGGCGGTTGTGGCAGCAAGTCTAAGGACGGGAGGGATTCCTGTCTAACCCTACCTGGACGACTGGTTGTTCAGAGGAGTGTCCCCGGAACAAGCACAGATTCATCTAGATTATGTTCACCTCTTCCTCCACAAACTGGGCTTCTCCCTCAACTTAAAGAAGTCACATATGATACCATCACAGAAGCTCCAGTTCATTGGAGCAGTCCTGGACACATCCCTGGGAAAAGCCTAGCCACCAGAGGTGAGGGCTCAAGATATCCTTCAGATGGTGACCGGATATCAAAATGCCCAGTGTCTACCAGCCTTTGACTTTTTGAGGTTGCTCGGGTTCATGGCACCCTGCATTTTTCGAGTGCCATAGGCTCGCCTGAGAACGAGATCTCTCCAGTGGGCTCTAAGGACCCAATGGTCACAATTCTCAGGGAAGATGTCAGATCTCCTACAAATCTCTAACAGAGTAGCGCGAGACCTCCAGTGGTGGGCCTGTCGGGAAAACATCTTGAAAGGAGAACTGTTTTGGCAACCATGGCCGGAGATAACAGTAGTGATGGACGCCTCATTCACGGGGTGGGTAGCCCATACCAAGGACTTAACCATCAGCGGTAGTTGGTCTCCATCCACACATTAACCTATTAGAGCTGAGAGCAATCAGGCTAGCACTGAAAGCTTTTCTGCCATCAGTACAGGGAAAACATTTTCTGATAATGACGGACAACACAGTGGCCATGCACTACCTCAACAAAAGAGGAGGTGTAGGATCACTGGCACTGTGCAGAGAGGCAATGCAGCTCTGGTTGTGGGCAATACAGGAAGGAATCTCTCTATCGGCAGTTCACCTAGCCGGAGAGAAGAACACAGCGGCAGACACTCTGAGCAGGCAGCCCTCATTCTCCCACAAGTGGGAACTAGCTCAGGAAGTCCTTCAAGAGATCTTCACCCTTTGGGGAACCCCTCAAGTGGATCTGTTCACAACGAGTGTCAACAAGAAATGCGAAGGATACTGCTCAAAGGAATTTCCCCGAGAAGAGCTCTAGGAGATGCGTTTGTGGTCGACTGGGAGTTTCCACTTCTATATGCTTTTCCTCCAGTCCCCGTTATTCCTCACGTAATAAGGAGGCTAAGAAGATTCTGGAAATGCATGATTCTAATTGCCCTGGATTGGGCCAGGAGGACATGTTACCCGGATCTTCTAGACATGTCCATCTGTCCTCCGCTTCGTCTTCCACAAAGAGAGGTTCTTCTCTCACAATAAGAGGGTCAGGTTCTCCATCCAGATATCAGGACTCTCAACCTTCACGCATGGTTTCTGAAAGGTTGAGATACAAAGATTGGAACCTCCCGGATGACATAACGGAGGTATTGCTTTCGGCCAGAAGACCAGCAACCAAATCATTATACCGCTGCCGTTAGATCAAATTCTGCAGCTGGTGTAGAGCTAGGAATATTGACCCTTTTTCATGGAATACACCGATGGTGTTATCTTTCCTGCTATACTTAGCAAATTTAGGACTTCAAGTTGGCACAATCAAGGGTTACCTCGCCGCGCTATCAATCTTCAAACTCACGGCTGAGGAACCTTCAAATTTTAAAATGCCTCTAGTCATATAGTTTCTGAAAGGGTTGACTAATGTCTACCCCCCGACTCCTTTTCAAGTTCCTGTGTGGGATTTAAATCTAGTTTTAAAATTTCTAATGGGCACTCCCTTTGAGCCTCTCCATTCCTGTCCATTAAGGTTCCTCACTCTCAAAACTGTTTTGCTAGTGGCTATAACTTCTGCCAGAAGAGTGAGCGAGCTACAAGCTTTATCTTGCAAACCTCCACATACTATTTTCCACAAGGATAAAGTAGTTCTTCAAGTGAAGCCTAATTTCCTCCCAAAGGTTGTCTCAGAATTCCACATCACGCAAAAAATAACCTTGCCTTCATTTTACCGCCCTCCTCATCCAGAGAAAGAGGAAGAGAGATTACACAGGCTGGATCCAGAGGGTGCTTTGAGTTTTTACATCAGCAGACTTGCAAGAATTAGGCAAGCAGAACTGTTGTTTGTGGGGTATGCAGGACATAAACTAGGCCTTGCCATCACCAAACAGACCATCTCGAGATAGATAATTCTAACTATACTAGAGTGCTATAAATTGGCAGGAAAAGACCCTCCTCAACACCTCAGGGCTCATTCAACCAGGGGTATTGCAGCCTCATCAGCTCTCCAGAGAGGAGGTCCATTATAAGGCATCTGTGCGTTTGCCACATGGTCGTCTGCACATAACTTTACCAAATTCTGTAGTCTAGATTCCTGCACTAGCCAGGATATTACATTTGGGAAAGCTGTATTGCACTCTGTGCACACTTAGACCATATTAATTTTACTCCCACCTCCAATTGTCATTACTGCTTTGGGAGTCTATCAAAGATAAGGAATACGTCGGAGGACACAATCCATTCGAAGAACAAGTTACTTACCAACTGTAACCTTCTTTCGACAGGATGTTCCTCCCATGTATTCCTTATCACCCCTCCCATCCTTCCCCGCAGTAAACCTTCCCTTGTAATTGCAGCCTACGCTCCTTCAAGGGGACTAGGCATCACATCCTGGAAAAATAGAGCACCTCAAAACAGAACTGAGCGGCGGACGCTGCGTGAGACTATTTATTCCTATGGTGACGTTGCCGCCGATACAGAGGCCTTTGAGGGACACCGAATCGAGGGATGTCCACGCGCAGCGCCCTCAACTGAAAAAGAATTCCGAGGCCAGCAAGCTGGAAATGGATTTATCAAAGATAAGGAATACTTGAGAGGAACATCCAGTCAAAAGAACATTACAGTTGGTAAGTAACTCGTTCTTCTCGACCTAAGGTCCTGCAGTACTGGAATTGGACGACCAGCACAAACTGAGCATCTGGTTAGACCCCAGCACTGCTGAAGAAGTGCTGTTGGTCTCCTCAGGAGGAGTGTCAGATCTAAGAAGCGCATTCACCATGCTGTTCTCCGAAACACCAGAGAAAATAAAAAACTACATGCACAAAATCCACTTAAAAACTAATGCTGTGCCGGTCAAGCACAAGGTCAGGCCCGTTCCAGCGACAGCGAGGTTGACACTGGAATCCCAGCTTCAAAAGATGGTCAAGGAATGTACAATTGAGACCATCAAGTCCTCCGAATGGCTAAGCCTGGTGGTCCTCATAACGAAAAAATCCTCCGACCTGAGAGTGTGCATAGATTTATGCAGCCTCAACCTGGAGGTGGTCACAGACAGTTTTCCCTTTGCCCAGCATCAACGAAATCATACTGATGATGAAGGAAGCGAAAATCTTTTCAAAACTCGATATGCAAGATGCCTACCATCAGATAGATCTACACAAGGCCTCAGGCCCACTCACAGCATTCATCACACCATTCGGCACATTTCAATACACACAAATGCCATTTGGGTTATCATCTGCTCCGTCAGCATTCCAAAGAATGATGAACTCACTGCTGCAAGGCATCGATAACGTGTCATACTTCCAAGACGACATCCTTGTGTATGCCAAAGACGCAGAAACCCATGACAGATCGCTAGGAGAAGTCCAAACTACAGAGCGCAGGAGTCCACCTTTGCCATGAGAAAGGCATAATTGGAGCTTGCAAAGTAGAGTACCTGGGTTACCGCATCTCGAAAGAAGGAGTGAGCCCAAAGAAAAACCTGCTCCAAGCTATAGTCCTGGGTCTCGCGAAGTATTATGCGAAATTAGTTCCCAGATTTTCCGAAACCACATCTCCCTTGAGAAAGTTCCTGAGGAAAGGTGCAGGGTACACGTGGAAATCACAGCAAATCGAGGCCTTTGCCGAAATCAAGAAAGAGAATCCTACATGCATCGTGTCTTAAACTGTTCAATCTCGAATGGGAAACATACATAACAACAGACGACAGTGTGTACGGCTTGGGTGCCACCCTCACCCAAAAAAAGGGAGATACCGAAAATGTTGTTGGCTTCCCGTCGAATGCACTGTGTCCACTTCAGAGAAAAACTACTCTAAGGTCGAGAAGGAGATGTTGGTCTGCACCTGGGCCGTGGAGAATTTCAGGTCGTACATTTGGGGTTCCAACTTCTGCCTGGTCACTAACCACAAAACTGTTGTGCACATGTTGAGGCCCGGGGGCACAAAAACAGTGACACCACGTTTAGCAAGAATTGCCTCCAAACTGCAAGAGTACACGTACGAGATTACCCATATTTCGGGCTGGAAGAACACCCAAGCGGACTGTATGTCCAGGTTATTGGATCAAAGTACCCCGGGCACCACATTCCTGGAAGACAAATGCGTTATGACATCCATAGGAGACGTAAGAAACAAAGACCTTATGGACATGATCGAGTCTCATTGGCAGGAGGAAATCGGACACGATGATGCCCTAGACCGAGTAGCAGAATGGGTCTGCAAAGGTTGGCCTAACGAGAGAGCAATCCCAGAAGGTCTGCAACCGTATTGGAAAGTCAGCGACCAGATCACAGAAATGGATGGTCTAGTAAATGAGGGGTGACCAAGTAATTCCTCCAAGAGGCATCCGCAAAGTGATATTATGTAGAGCGCATGCAGGTCATCTAGGCAGCGATATGACATGACGCAGAGTGCGCAACACGTATTGATGGCCTGGAATGGACCAAGAAATAAGGGCAATGATCGAAAGATGCCATGAATGCGCAAACAGTGACAAACTGCTAAAAGTGTGGCAAGCACCCATGATAATAGTCTCGGAAAGAAAGTCCAGAGGGTACAATTTTTGAAAACAAGGTATCAAAGGTTTTTATTATACCTGATACATTATTTAAATATACAATTTTTAATCATGATTTAATCAGCACTAGAATAACAATTTACATAGCAGGAAACAGCGGCTCTCTGTTATTATGGCCAATTTATTTGATTCTTGGCCGCTTATCCAGCGTTACTTTTGGGAGGCAATAACAAAAATAAAAGCCTAAAAATAAATAATAAAAATGAATGCCATACATTTTCATTTACAATTCGGATGTCCTATAGCTCTGACACTATCTCTGTGATTGCTTACACCTATTTGAGACCCTAGTTAGATTCCACATAACTGCAATGATCTGTTACTTTTTGACCAGATAAACTCACTGATCATTTCCCGTTCTCTTTTTACTACATAGAGACGCGTGATACCTATGTGGCTTTTTGATCCCCTTAAGACTACCACGCTAAGCAACAGGATCCCTGGAGGACCCATAGCGTCCTTCCCCTCATCCTGCGATTAATTGGACACTGCGGGGTAAGATCATTTATAGCCATTGGGTGGCCCACTATAAGCATCTGCCAATATAGTACAGACCCGATATCCATTTGAGTTGGCTTTTGGTTCTCCAACCATCTGTTAATACATTACAGATTGGATATCCACCATAGTCTGGCTGCCATTTGTGCTGCTAAGAAACATTGGGACGCCGCAAATCTGATCAGTAGTTGTTCCTGTCATTTACACTGGGAGCTCCTGGCTGTTGTTCTTATTCCCTTTGAAGGTTAGTTGCTTAAACATGACCATTGCTTAATATAGTGGGATAATTGAACTCCATTAACCCTTCGGTCTGTTGTGGTCCCATGTCTACAATGCACTTGCACTTTAATCAATTGGGTTTTCTGTCGACCATGACTTGTTCTCCTACTGCACCCCAGGGCACCATTCCAAGATGGTAGCACTTTCTGTTTGACACACAAGGTCCACCTTAGAGATATTGTCTTGGGGTGGGAGCAGGCTGTTTTCTTTGTTTAAAAATTATTTTAATAGTGATGTATATCATTTTTGTTAATTTGGGGGTTCACCCCCTTATGTGGTAACTCAAAAGTGGGGTCTCATGAGTTTATGTTTCCATGTCTTTTCAGAGTGTATTCTTTTATATCCTGATGAAGACGTTACTCAATTAATGTTAATACGTCGAAACCGGTTGAGAAATTGGGGATGAGGTTGCCCTCGGACATTTATGTGACCCATCCCAACCTTTGACACTTGCACAATTTACTGTGGCCATGTACATTGATTGTACACCTTTTTTCTATAATGAATACAATGATTAATTGTTTGTTATGACTTTTTATAGGTTTAAGCTTATACATATTGTTGTTTGGTATGAGTGTATGGATGCATGATGGATGCATGTGGACGAATGATATGAATTGTATTTAACTTATACGTTCTTAATTTTCCTGCTATATAAATTGTTATTCTAGTGCTCATTAAATCATGATTAAAATTCATATATTTAAATAATTTATCAGGTATAATAAAAACCTTTGATGCATTGTTTTCAAAAATTGTACCCTCTGGACTTTCTATACTAATACCCTGACCCAGAGTATGGGGTCTGCTGTGGCTTTCAGAAATATATAAGCACCCATGATACCCACAGAAATCCCACCCAGTGTCTGGCATAAAATAGGGCTGGAATTAATTGGCCCGTTGGACGGCATGTCGAGCAACAACATGTATGGGGTAGTCGTGGTGGACTATCTCTCGAAGTGGGTCAGAGTTGAACTTGTGCAGGACATCGCCACGTGCACAGTCATAGAAGTACTCAGCTCTGTCTTTCAAAGAGAAGGACTCCCTAAAGAGATTATGGCGGACAATGGAGTACAATTAGTTTGCAGAGATATGGAAAGCTTTCTCAAGAAGCATAATATCCAGCAATTGAGAGCAAGGCCAACAAGCTGGTAGAAAGGGTGAACCAATTCATTAAAGGAGCCTTACAATTGATATGTGCATCAGGCATGAATCCCTGCAAAATCGTCAAGGAGGCTGTGGCAGCGCATAGCTTGATGCCATATGCCATTACAGGAGTACCTCCGTTTCAGATGTTGAGAGGGACAAGGAACGCATCCACACTGGTACCACCGTGGCTACACAAAGTCAGAGAGGACGATGACATCGACATGAGCGACATTGTGTTCATATTACAGAAGAGCAAGGAGATCATGAAATCTCAGGGCGACAAGCGCAGAGCAACATATCGTACGGAGGTCAACGAAGGGGACTTGGTGAGGATACGTTTGCCCCACAAAGACACTGCAACGGGCTCCAAATACAGCCAAGCCATAGAAGTCGCATGCAAAGGCACCAACCATGTGTACACCAGTGACAGGAGAAGGTGGAACCTGGAAAGGGTGGCCATGTACAAGAAAAGGGCGTCCACAAACAGCCCCTCCATAGGAGTAGGAGATGGCCATGACCCATGGTAGTTAGCCAACAGCCCCCAACAGCAAGAGACGTAAGAATAAAACCAAAGTGAACATGTACCCATGAGCACCACACTCCGGTCTAGAGAACCACACTGGGAAGCAACCTCAGCAGAACAAACCCCATGTGATACATCCCGCATAACCACTCATTCCCCCGGGGCAGCTACTGAACAGAACCGGCCCCAGTGGGAAAGAAGGAAGCCAGCCAGATTCACAGACTTTATCATGGACTAGGAACCCGCTTTTCCTACGATAGGAGGTGTGTGGGGACCCATCATGCGAGATATCGGGAAAGCGAGATCTCGCAAGACTTCGCGCGGGAAGCACGCAACATGGAGGCACCTGGAAGACAGTCAGGCCTTGGTGCTCCTCCTGAATGAGGGAAATCAGCCCTCCCACGGAAGTCTGCTCTACCAGCAGATCCCTCCAGCAGCCGAGCACAATAGGGCAGCCTTGTGGGAGCTCCAGCTGACAGGGGATGTTAATACCCCCAGTGCATATTCTGTGCAGCATTGGGGTCAAGGAACTGTACTGTGAGTGCTGCGCCTCCGTCCTGGGGAGATCCCCTATACCCTGTTTATACAAGGTGTCAGAATAAACTCCCCTTTCTTACACAAGTGTCCCGTGTTCATTGATGGCCACTACACCTTGGCCTGGGATGTTGTGACTAGAGCCCTGTGCTGAGGCATTGTGCCATGTCATGTGATTGTGATCCGAGTGATCATAGCACGTCCCCCACAGGGATGGCTGTGATCACGTGTGAATGCCCAATAAATTGACACCACACTCCTGATGTACGTAATTCAGCACAGCGCTATCCCTGCGTGCGAGGCATAGGGCCTGCCCTGCAGAGCCCTTCATGAGTGTGGCCCAGGACCCCCGGAACTCACAACACAACATTGTTTATATGTTTCGTCTGCTGGTCTTGGTCCTATATAAATGGCAGTTGTGATCCATTAAATTCCGCCATTGCAATGTTACGGCAAGAAGAAAAAATGTATGATCAATCTATCGAGTGCAAAAATTGGTAGACAAGAACACCCCTTATCTATAGCTTGCGCTTGCGCAATAACAACCCACATTTAAGGGTGTGCAGTCATTATCAGGCGGTAGCAGACGATGCGATCAGGCTCATTTTTTCACATCCACTTGTATTATTTCAAGCATGAGTTTTTTAGCCAAAGACAGGCACAACTCAGTGACGCTTGACAATTACAGGCATGCGCTGAGGCCTGTTAGTATGTTGACGTCAGTTTACATGGTTAAATGTTATGCTTGTGTACCTAAGAAAAGTAAAATCGGTTTTCACAATGACCTGGAAATATGTAAATAATCTAGAAGTATCTACTTACCCATGCCAGATACCCTAGAAACCCAGCTGGAATTTACGACTGGTGGGCTGGCTCCTAGCACTATCCAAAATAGCCGAAAAGAAAACAGAGCTTAGTGCCTGGGAAGGCTCGTGCGCTTGCTGATTTGGCAGCGAGCTGCAGTGCTCCTTTAAGGTGTCCTGCTATAACGGTGACATGCACATGCCTTGACACATTCCTCAAGGCCTGCATAGCCTCCCCACCGTGGCAGCCACAGAGGGAGAACCATATGGCATAAACATCAACTGGTAGTGTTTGTGCTACTTACTCTCGACTTGTGTAATGCATCGAGCGGCGGTGCGGTGGGGGTAGAGGGGTATGTGACGTACCCTCCCTGCCTCTCATCAGGCCTGGCTGTCTGTTTCCGAAGATGTGCGTCCTGCTAGCAGACAGCGTGTTAATGGCCCACGCCGTGCGGAAGCTGAGAGGGCGTCTAGGGTGCTCTACACGGACCCACGTGTCCGCCGCATGACCTCTGGAGCGCCTTTCTAGCGGTCCGGAGTTTCGCAATGTTTGAGCCCCGCTGGAATTTTCGAGAAACGGGTAAGCCCTAATCGATTGATTAAACTATGCAACATTTGCAGTTAAGTTAGCAATTTATGAACGCTTTCTTTCGCGCAGTTCGAAGAAGATGCGCCCACACAGAGGCTAGTTCTCAATGGTGATGGAGTTCCATGCTGCCTAGGGAAAGTTCCTAGGTTGAGTCCTTAGAAATGTGCTCATTTTAGGGTGAGTGTTTGCAGACACGTAGCAGGTTGCCCAAAGACGCTGCCCTGTAGTGCCAAAAAAACCGAATAATACAAGATGTCGTTACTGAATAACAATGAGAAAAATGTACAGACAAAAACGTTAATTCGAGAAAATGTGCCCACATTGTGGTCAGTCAGAAAAGCAGAACGGGGTTTACTTTTTGGTCGGGAGACACCTCAAGCACTGTCACCCTAAAGCAGTGGCATTCAAACTGTCTTTTAGCAAAGCTCTCCCACCCCCCACCTTCAGTAAACATGTTCTTGCAGGCCTCCAAAGATGACATATATGCTTATATTTTCTATCAAAAGTAGCCACCGAATTCCCTTCCGGAGCCCCGCCACCCCACCCCCATGTCCTTCGGGTAGCCCCGCAGTTAGAAGACCACTGTAATTCATTGCGATGGTGCAGCATGCTGCACTGTTGTGTCCCTTTCCCCTCCTCCCTGGTACACACAGAGGGCTACATCTTGTTTCTTTGTGACACTAATGGTTTTCTCTTCAAAGGAGCCCTAGATCAAGTGAAACGATGCCACTTGCATCTCTCTTCCCACATGTTATATTTACTTGGAAATGTAACACAGCTACAGATTTGTAAATCTCAATGCTGCTGCAAAATAATCGCCAAAAAAGGACCGGGTTTGGCGTCCGTGCTGGCCACACTTCCGAGTGCACAGGGCACGGTATTTCCTACTGTGCACACGGAGAGGAGTATTTTATTTTACGATGTGTACACGATGTGGATTGAAAAGGGCTAAGTGAGACCTTCTGTCATGTGCAGTAGCGATAGCTTTGAATTTATACAGTGCTTACTGCCGCATACTTGCATCTTCGAAACTTTTTTATTTGAAGGTGTAGATATTTAGTAATATTGTAAAGTTTTTCCTCGCACGTATTTCTAACACTGGCTTAAATTACATGCAGAACATGATACCACACAACCCTGTTTAATTATAAATAATATGAAATATGGATAAACACAGTATTTGCCTAACATTCTCTGCCACAGATCGCCAGCTTTGAAACTTCAAAGAACAGCAGCTTTTATTAGCATAAACTTAAAGGCATCATTATTTTTTTCCTTTTTTACTCTGTTTTGTCTCCTGTGTGTGGCAGCCGTAACATGGCAGCTTTAGTCTTTCTTACAACACTGATAACGTTTTATACTTAAGGACATACATTTTGTGGAGAAAACACAAATATCTATATTTTAAGGCAGATCAGAATGCGAAGGGCTACTTACAAGCAGTTTAAAACGGAAAACTATGTGTCTGATTTACAAATGCGTTTTTCAATGGAAACATCCCATTGAAAAACGCGTTGTTTTCCGTTCCTTCTACCAAAGGCAAGTTCCACAAACCCCTCCCCGCCCCTTCCCCCACCCCCACCCTGGGAATGAAGCGGGAATTGTGTAGAATACATTGCAGGCAACAGGTGCCTGGAGAAGAATGTGTTTAGGCTAGATAGATTTCTGTAGGCTGTAGGGATATGTTTCACGGCCTCTGTCATCAAGCCGTCTTTGTTTAAAGCTCTATGTCCGGAAGCTTATTAGGATGGCATCTTTCCTGCCCCTCGGGAACCAAGCAATTAAACAGCAGGCTGTAGAAGCAGGTCCAGAATGATTGAGTACGAATATTTCAAACAATATCCTAGATAGCCAAACAAATACTTCCGGGATCAGAGTTCATTATAAGATCGCGTATTATCTGATACGTTTTGAATGCCCACGGCTGCGGTAGCACGTTCTTCATAGAAATCGCCCATTGTTATCACTATTATAAATATCCTTAATTACAATATTATAACACCATTTACAGTACTTAAAAACATACTTTTGGGACCAGACCTTTTTTGAAAAATGATATGTGCAATTTGTCATTAATTTGTACGGTCTTCTGAGTTAAATTTGCCCAGAGGCGTTGCTGGTGGTGGGGGGTCTTGGAGGGGGGGGGGTATCTTGAGCGGTATTTAGCCCCTAGTCTTTTGGTTAAGCTCAGGGGCTACAATCAAAAGGCTAGCTAGCACCGAGTCCTGACATTAGTGTAGCCCCAGATCTTTTCCAGACCTAGCAACACCCCTGTATTTGCCAATTTTAATAAATATGTTTTGGTATTTGTCTCTATAAAAAGAAAACCATACCAAGGATACTTTTAGGAAGGGGTAGCCACTGGAACAGTAAATAAAGTGGTCAGTGAATACCAGCACAGGGTTGCCGTAGTAACACCTGCTAACTTTTCTCTTTTCAAGCCATGAACTTTTGGGAACCCTCATTCACTGATCGCAAAACCACAAGCCACTCTGATAGCACAGTGCGTTCATGCAACTGCTGTCAGGCAGGACTGATTTAGGACATGATCATACTAAGATTGCAAAGTTATTAGGGCCTGATTTACAAAAATGTTGTAACATGGGAAAGTCCCATTGAAAACATGTTTGTAAAACAGGCCCTTAGTTGGATAATAGTACTATGTACAGCCCTACAAACCCACAGCACGGCGGTAACAAGCACTACATAAAAAAATCCCAGATTTGACCCTCTTGCTTGTCATCCTTCTGAAAGCACTGTTTCATATCGTTCACCGCCAGTAACTAGTATAGGATCATTTCTAGACTGGAGCAGAAATGATGCTTATTTTGTGTTAATTCTATTCAAGTCTTCCTAGGGTCTTCCTGTATGTTCCTAATTATATTATGCATCATTAATTTTGGAATCAACATGTGTGTGTCAATATCTTTGTACCACCAGACAATACATTTTAAGTGCCCTCAGACCTGCTGTTGGTCAGGTATACAGTAGCTCCTGTTGCATTTAGATTAAAATAATTATATTATGTGTGATCTATTTTGGGCTCTAATATTTGCTGCTAATTCTAGGATCCTTTTAAATTCTGTATTTAATGTTTGGAAACATATTATTGTGATGATAGGCCCCTAAAGAATTATGCTTGTCCTTCACTGAGGCCCTGTTTAAAACTAGCATTGGCTATGCAGAAGCCAACAGTTTTGGCTTCTGCATAGGCATTTGCTAGGCACTGCTATTATTTTATTTTGCTATCACAATGAATTGCATGTTAATATTATGATGAGAGTGCTTGGAAAATAAAATTCCTATCATTTGGCTACACAAAGGACAAAACTGTTTGCATTGCCAATGCTTTTTTGCAAAGTTTTGTTGGAAATATAAATTGCTATCCACATTAAAGCCTAGGGATTTTGCTGAATGGGTGAGGTCCAGGGTTAAACCGTCCAAATCACATTTTGTCCAGCCACCCTTGAGTGGATTCCTGCTTGGAAGGATGGCCTAGGAGTATGAATTTGGTCTTGTTGGGGTTAAGCTTTAAATAGGTACTTGTGATACATGCTTGAATGAAGACAAGACATGAGATGAGTACAATTGTGTATCATTTGCATACTGGGAAATAACGATATTGGGGTAATCTACCAATGAGCCTAATGGTTCCACATAGGGGTTCAAGGTGGCCGGGTCTGGGGGAGGAACACTAAGGGACTTCAAAGGAGTCAGGGCAGTATTCAGACCTGGGGGAGCCCATCTAGATACCTGGTGCCAGATAGGTAGGATGTAAACCATTTCAGAATGGCTCCAGAGAAGCCTATCCTGTGTGCAGGAGGCTGAGTAGCATGTGTTAGTCAACCTATTTTGAACACTGCTGAGAGGTCCAGGAGGGCTGAAAGCCACGAGTCCCCCATTATTGATAATCTGAAGGACATCAACGACCACCTGGATGGTGTCTATCTGAATGCTGCATTTGGTGCAGAACCTGGATTGGTAATCCTGGAGCAGTACGAGATGCTTGATTTTTGTAAGTAGTAGGATATCAACTCCCTTGTCGAAGACTTAGCAGATAAATGAGAGGCTTGCGATAGGCTGGTAGTTTGCTAGCTCTTCCAGGTTGAGGGTGGGATTTTTCAGCAATGTGCCTGTACGCACTGTTTTTAGGATGTGTCAGAATATACCCTCGCTGAGGAGGCAATGACTATCTAAGACGACCAGTAAGGGCAGGGCCAGTAAACTCAAGAATGTTTCAGATTGGTGATCCTTTAAACAGGTAGCATACTGCTTTGCTTCTGGGGCCAGTCAGAGAACCTCAGACCAAGAAACATGTGCCCCACAACAAGTGGAAGCATGACGATGAAGAACCGACAGCAGAAACTATGATGTGTCTCTTTGACTTCCATAGATCATAGTAGTTTCAAAGGGATACCATCACTATTTAGGAACAGATGGCTCTGTCTCTTTCAACAATATACTTTACCCTTGTAATATTTATTCCAAGAGGATTAAAAGTGTTTGTACTTTGTTTTCTGCTACGGCAGACACAAAGAATCTCTGGCCCTTCAGGTGTTTTGATCTTTCACTCCCATGATCCCTTACCATTGACTATACTGGTTGGGGCTGATGGGAATAGTAAGCCAACACATCTGGAGGACGGCAGGTTGCCCACCAGTGCCCTACAGTGTTCCTTGACATCCCTGTTATTTCATTTCATTTTTACCCCTAACTGCAATGCACATGCTTTCCATGAGCATAGCTCTCTACGGGTTAGAAGGAAATTAGATATGCCTGGTTTTGCCAAATTTTGTATGACTTTCTCTACACATGGTCTGATCTCTCTTAGACAGATCAAGCCAGAGTGAGCGCATATGCCAGCAAACCTTTGAGAATTAGGTAGCCACACCCTTTGACTCCACTCTACAAACATTTTAATCAGGCCCCCTTTTTCAGTATCACAAATGGCAGGGGTCAGGGCTCGGAAGTTCTACGTGAGTTTAATTGAAGCACACCGTTGTTAACCTTTATTTATGGGATGAAGTAAACTGCGGGAATGTAATAGGCAAGTAACATCTTGCCTCACAGTGGATGAAACTGAATATGTCTTTATTATGGGTTGTAAACAGTAAGGGCCCGATTCATGGAATTTCTTGCATGGTTCAAAGTGACTTTGCACTGCTGAAAAGTGACTTTGCACTGCCGACACCTGATTCATGGAACTGTGCAAATCCTAGCAATCTTGAATCCCTCCTAAAGGTCCAGCTTGGCGCTCCACATGCTTTCAAGATCGCTAATAGTGATCACGCCGTCCTGGAGGGAGAAAATACCTACCAGTCACCTAGAACTATCTGAATGTAATCAGAACACTATAGGGGCTACAGCTAAATGAGAACTTCCATACAAATAATTATTGCCTTGAGAAAGACCAGTGGTCAAAACAAATGTCGGCTGGATTGTGGTTAGGTCAAGTAAAATTGACTTTTTGAAAACTCATCAATTACATTGTATCATTCGCATTGATCTGGTTGGCAAATTGTTATCACACATTTCTGTATTCATAAATGTTTGGTAAGCGCAGAACACTGGTTTAACTCTAGCTTTCTACTTTCTATTGGGTCTAGGGTAGGACCAAACATTACCAGTTCTGCAGCATACCTCACCAATATCTTGTACCTATATATATTTTTCAAGCCTAAGCACACTCACAAGCAGTTTACCTTAACATTTTGTAACACTTTTCAATGGGATTTTACCATTAAAAAAGCTTTTGTAAATCAGCCCAGAATCAATAACTGGGGTGGTTTGTGAACACGCAGAAGAAAGTTGTAAAATAAGGCGAAATTTCCTTTAAACCTTTCTTTTACCCATGTCAGGATACATGAGTGTAAATGTCTGCTGCAATTAACTCTTGTGGCAGGCATTTACAATCGAGTTTCCTGGTGGAAAAGAAACAGGTGCATTCCATTGGTATCCTCTGTTAGCTGCGAGCATGTGAATTTCATGCTGGCGGATATGCCTGGTGTAGCAGGAAATGGGGCGGACATGTAAAGTCTGCCACGTTCTTCACCTCTGCCTGGTAAATCATGTAACATCCATGTAGTAATTACTGCAGTGCTGGTCATTGGGCCGGCTCTCGGCGGATCCGAGATCCGGCACCAGATGTGTAGCCGGTCTCGGATCCAGCCAGAGTCAGCCGCCCAAGCGCATAAACCGCGCTGGAAAAAAGAAAAAAAAAGCGTCCGCGACGGCAGCATTGCGTTTACCGCTGGCTTTGGCACTGCTGTGTAATGCGCAATGCTCGCTACATGTACAGCTGAAAGGAACAAGTTGTACATGTAGTGAGTATTGTGCATTACACAACAGTGCCAAAACCGGGTAAAAGGCAATGCTGCCCTCGCGGGCGTTTATTTTTTGGCACAACAAAATGAGCCAGGGCTCATCAAGGGGACCTGGCCTAACTTCAGGGGTCTTGCTGGCCCGTTAGGCCACACACCCCTGACGAGCTCCGGCTCAATGGGCCACTGGCACCTCTGCCAGGCATCCTTTTGTAGTGATCAACAGCCTCTTCCCATGGGGGAGAGGGTGTTGATCTCTGCATTTATTTTCTATAGGCTTGCCTGGCAGGGGACAGGGCCTCGCCTATTCAGCCTTAATGGTGGCGCTGCCCCTTGCCAGCTGAGTAGGGGTAGCGTCACCATTAAGGCTGAAAGAGTGAGGTCTCTGGAAGCTGAGGCCGTTTTCCTGAAGACTGAAACTCCGCGAGTTTCAGTCTTAAGGAAAACGGCTTCAGCTTCCAGCGGCCTCACGTTTTCTCCATAATGGTGGCGCTGGCACACAGGCTTCACCTGCTTAAAGGGATGCTGTTAGGGAGTAATCGCTCTTTAGGCTGAATTTCCTAACCTAGTGAGTCCCCCAGCAGCTTTGCTGGATTTCAGGAGTTTGTTTTTTTCTCCTGCCAAGAGTGAGACTCTTTTTCTCCCACTCTTGGACATGACTAATGGTATTTCTTTGAATGTTAATGTGTTTTATGGGCTATGGGGTCCTTTACTCCATAGGGTCTCATGTGTTTTTACTATGTGTGTTAAACAGCACCCTCCGTGCAGTAACACAGGGGTGTCATAGTGACACCCCACCATAGACTCCATACCCTGGGACTGACTACTGTCTCCCAGGGCATGTAAAGTCATCATTGGCTTTACTAGTCCCAAATTATGAACAGAAACCAGTACAAACCATCATATTGTGGACGTACTGGTCGGGGCAATTCGATTGCCCCGGGGTCTGTTAGTCGAGGGGGCACGTCTCCGTCCCCCCTGATCGAGTTTTGGCTGGTGGCAGTGGATACTACTTTTTATATTCGACCGCGAATATATCCCTATGGGATTTTACCATTGTTCGAGGCTACCAACTTTAATTATTTAATTCTCATAGCCTCGAACATACCGCCGGTTTATTTATTTAATATTATTTCGCCGGTTGGTATTTTTTGCCAGGACTCGATTCTAAAATGGCGTTTGTGTTCTCTTCTGTGACTCCAACCCAAGTCGAGCCCTTTGTTCCACTTTTTGGCAGGCTTCTCCACAGAAGCGTCCAGAAGTGGTGCCACTCTGTCTGGGTACCACAGGGGCTGTGGGAGGGGGTTTAGGCACCCTGGACTGAGTTACCTTGGTAACTCAAGTCGCACTCTTGTGTGATTGGCCCAAGTGGTGAGCCGGCCGGCTCACCACTTAGCATGTTTGATTGACAACTAGGCTGAGTGAATGGGGGTGTGCTGCATAAAAGCAGGGCTTTGGGGACTGGAACTTCAGAAGTCGCCACAGGACCTGAGAATCCGACGAGGGAGAAGCTGATCCGACCTACCACGATGACACCACCGGTGGAGCCCTGCGGAACCGACTCACCACTTCCCGACGACAGAGAAGATCTCCCGGCTGGAGAGGCTTCTTCTCCTGACTGGTGGGCACAACCAGTTTACCTTCTTCTCTTCGCATCCCAGGACGTCTTGTGGTCGAATTGCCCGTGCCAAGCACCCCGGCAACCGGATAGCCACTTACCACTGGACCGCAAATAAAAGGACCGCTCCTTTTACCTGAGAACTCCGCGGCTGGTTTCTTCCCTGGCAGTGCAACGGACTCCTGTCTTCCTCCCCAACGAGATCCTCTCTTCCTCCGGACGAAGCACCGACTTGCATCCGCTGCCAGGAACAACTGCCCCCGCTGGAATATTCTCACCACTTTAAGGTACCGTGTCCACCAGGCCTACCTTTCTAAAGATTGCTACAAGGTAATAATAACCCTTTAACCTTCTGGACTGGGCTGGCCGCCTTGACCCTCTAACTGGTCCCTTTCTTTTGGTCCAACTCTTTTTGAACCTTTGCAAGACTCTTCTGCACTTCAACCGTGTGACCTTGGACACATTTCGTTCTGATCCTCTTACAGTGGATCCGGCCTTCTGAACTCTAACTTCACGGTTTTACTTGCCTTCCTCTCTTGTTTTGTTCTTATGAAAGTGTTGGGATCTGTTTCATATTATACTCTGCTTTTCTCTCCCTTTTTAAACAAATAATTAGAGTGCTATCTGCGTTAAGCGCTCACCGCTGTCTGAAAATAAGGGGGGCTTTACTTAAGACTTGTCTTATATTCTTCTAAGGGAGTGTATATCTTTTAGTGACCGTGTTTTTGAATTGCTTACTATTAGTGCCTGTGTGTTTTTCTAGATGTGGTTTTAAATAAATAATTATATCTCTTTTACACCAAGCTCTGGTCAGTGTTTACTTGCTCTACTATGTTCTTTTGACCTATTGTGAATACTCTGTATACTGCCTAACTCTTCTTGAGGGAAGTCTGACTGCTCAGCCACAGCTACCAAGTGAATCTGTGTGGTACAGACTGCTACCAAGTGGGTTTAGTGCCAAACACCTGTAGTCTTAAATCTTTTGCAGTGGTCCCAGAGGGAACTGCACAGGTTTCTGCCTAACAAATGGCTCGCAGGTGCAGCACCACCATTATGGCTGAAAGGCTTTTTTTCTGGAGCCTGAAGCTTTCGCACACGAGCGAGAGCTTCTGGCTTCAGGCTTCAGAAAAAAGTCCTTTTCGTGTAGTGGCCGGGCAGGGGAGATTAGTGGGCCCCACAGGGTCCCGCCTCAAATCAAAATTTCGGAGCCTGCCGTGGCTGAGCCCCGGCAGGCGCCGACCCACTTCAAACCCTGGCCGGCGGTAAAAGGCAATGTTGCCTTTGTGGGCGCTTTTTTTTCTTTCTTTTTTTAAAAGTATTTATCTGATCGGATGGCCACTACCAACCCCGCCCCCTCTAGACCACGCACCCTCTGCCCCTCTACCCCTCCCCCACCCCGGTACTTGTGGGATCCCCCACCACATTTTTTCCATTTCCACCACTGAATTACTGTGACTTTTACTGCCACTTTTTTACCGTTTCAGTGGGTTAGAAAATGTCCTCCAGTGTGAGTGAATGAACCACATGGATAAAATAAATAAATTAATAATAATAAAATAACTAAATGCTGTCTTGTGGTCATTACAGTCTGTAGTAACGGAAGCTGGAGCAATCTGCCAAAACAGCAATTTACATGCTTCTATTTATTTCCACACCATTTTTGGAGCCTGCCTATTTACAAGCAGAGAAGTGTATTCTCATCCTGTTTTAGTTTGTGGGCAAGAATAAAATAAGGTTTAGAAATTAACAGCACCTAGTAGGATACTTGTAAATATAGCCATGGGCTTCTCCAGTGCGCTTTAATTCCTCCCTTGCTGGCTGGCACGTGTCTGTTAATTGAACATCACTTTAGGAAAAAACAAGTTCATGACCGTGATTTAACATGTTTTCATGGTTTAGGGGTCCACAACTTGCAACTCTGCAGATGTTTTCGACTTTGACTCCCCTGATCATTCACGACTATCTATGCTGGCTAGGGCTGACAGGATTTGCAGTCCAAAATACCAGGCGATCCAAAGGTTGTAATCTTCCTGGTAGAAATTCCTGGTGCATGAATACATTTGCTGCCACACGGGCTTTTGGACATTAACTGAACTGCTATGGTGAGAATTCAAGTTGATAACACTTGCTTCCTGGACATGGTAATTGATGTCTAGTTGTGCCTCTTAGTTTCAGTTGGTATTATGTAACCAGTATCATATCCCGTCTTTGTTTGCCTGGCATATATATTTCAGCATTCAAAAACGGATGCCACAACAGCTTGTATGTGGCCTACTAGAATTTCCACCAGCGTGTGAGAAATTCCCTTGCAGCTCGATTGCCAGGAGAAGGCACAGTGCAATGCATCTCTGTTTGCCACTTTTACACAGGCCCTCATCTTTATCTGGCATATAGCAAAGTGGACTCATAGGAAACCTTTTTTGAGCTGATTTAAGGATTAACTCTGTGGACCTTATTGACAATCTGTGTTTCAATAGGGATTTCATAGAAAAACACTTAAGTAAATCTGGCCTCGTAGGTGTGAATTGTGAGGTAGAGGAGCATTATATCATTGATTGTAACTGAATTTGTTTATTTATTTATTGTCTCCAAATGTTAGTAAATGTTGGTCGACGGAATGAGGACCCTATTTAAATGACTTTCCTTATATTGAATTGCATGTAACAAAGTTCTTTCATTTGTCGGTGCAGTATCCTCGACTTTAACATATTTTACGGTGAGAAGAAGGCGATGCATAACAGCAGTTAAGAGAAATGCTACATTACAGAACATTCGTGATGATCACACATTTGCTATATGAAACATAACTTGCTGCGGTTGTGAAAAATAACACGGTCTGAAGAATGTGATGGCAATTATGAGATGGAGTCAATATGGTAAATAATAAGATCAAGGATGTTTATGAAATAAGATAGGAGGGGGCCTCAACTCATCCTGTTTCGTTTATGTCTTTCTGTCACTTCCATCGTTAATTAGTGGACAGGGATTGCACGCTCTAATAATTATTCAATTCATTGAGCATTATGAAATGAATTAATTTGATTACTAAGTGTGCATTGGTCATATTATGCATTAACAATACTGGTTTTAGAATAAGCAATAGCATATACGTTCTCATGCTTACCCCCTATTGTTTATGTTTTACTCCATGATAAGATGGTGGCCTTATCGGAGGAGGCAATGGGACGGGAAGTGACATCGATAAGTACATAAAGGAAATGGCACAGTATGTGTTTTTAACAAAAAGGATGGGTCTCCCCTTCATCGCGGACATGTGGGAAACTAATGAGTCAAAAAGCAAAGAGGTATCATGTCCCGCGGAACTCCACAAACAACTTTTTTTTATAGATATTTGACAGAGTTCAAAAGCTGGGAAAAATGCTAAATCAAAACATCACTCAAAACATATAATCAATAGAAACATAACTCAACATATGTGAGTAATTAGAAACATTTTATTAATATAACATGAATACAAAATATATTGAATCCGGAAATTGCACCCATAATTCATGTCATGCTTTGATAATAAAATGAAAACATAAATAACTAAAGTACAAATACATTGCTTGTGCAAGCCTAGTGCATGGTCAAAGCCATGTACCAGATGTCTGAGGGACAGTACTCCCCCAGCCCCAAGGTGAAGGGGATCACGTGGAAGGAGGCTGTAACTCACAGCAACCAGAAAATGGGGAATAACAATCAATGCTAAAATATACACAATAAATATGCAAAGCAGGCAAGCTGAGATATATATAGTGCACTGCTAACAGATGTTAGAGACTTAGAACTATAAAGTCTAGAAGCAATTCAAAGTGCAAAAAAAATTGTTTAAAAAAAAACGCGTAGAGGCTAAACATCCTGTCAAAATAAGGTGCATAGAGTCAACTACAGATTCTAGGGACAACAGGGGCATGTGCCGAGGTGTCAACCCGGCAGTTCTTTAAATAGGTAGTTTTGACGAATTGATGCACCTAGTCAAAAACGACTGATGCACGTCGTCTTCAGGACAAACCACTTGAATAGAGTCAAATGTTGTTCTTCAATTTAGCCAGTTGGTATTGAAGTAAAAAGATTTCTCATTTCATATTCTCAACCCGAATGTGGGACCTCGCCATACAATTGCTTCAAATGTTGGGTTCAAAACCACAGCAACAGACATGTATTAATCAATGTGTGTATGGAAACTAAGGAAAAAACAATGTTCCAAAAGCAGCGGCATCGTCCACAGTGAGCCACAGGTTCAGCTTCTGACCTGTGGATCGAGGTTTCATTTCCAGCCATGTAGCCTTTTTCAGGAGGGTACAGGTCCAAATAATAGCTCTGAGCCCTCGCCAAGGTCTTCGCTTCACTTGGGTCTACCTAGGCTCAGGCTAGTGGGCGTTACCGGCCCTGTATGCCCCTGAAGGTGGGGGTGATTGCTAAAATATGCTCTGAAGCATGTAAGATTTGTGGGAGATGGTAACCTCTTATTAGCATAGCATAGCCTGAGAAGATTCCATATGGGTGGTCCATGTATGCATTTGGAGGTATTATGTAGCCATTGCTGTACCCTTTACCCCCACATTTTATCTTCTTGTTTCCTATGGTTTTTCCTCTTTCCTGTCTTTATGTAATTCTCTAAATATGCCAAGGTGTGCAACGTAGTGTTGTATGCCACACACGGACTACCATCTATTAGTGTTCAAATAGCATTCTCGGATCACCTCTCTTCATTACACCCTGGTGTCAGTAATCCAAACTCAATTGAGCCCTGCACACTTCATGTTCGAAATGCTTCTGCTATAATACAATGCTGTCTGTTGCATGTTATATTCCATACGTTTTTACACTATAATTGGCTTCCTCTATCTGGTGCTAAGGGTCCACCCACAAGACAAAGCAAGTGGCAGTGCTAAAGCACCATCTAATTGTAACAATGAATTGTGGCACTAAACCAGCCTCCTTGATTCAAAACTATTTAACCTTAGAATTGCCACATATGAACCGAAAGTAATGGTGGAACTAAAGTGCATGGATCAGACATATTTACCCTCACTGGGTGGTGGTAAAGACTCACCCATGAGCCGAAATGTGTTGTGGTGTTTAACCACCACCTGACACAAAACTAATGGTGGTGCTAAAGTGTGAGCCAATTCGAACATTGGTGCTTTCCACCTGTTCCTAAACCAATGAGGTGGGATCATACCTTAAAAATTAAATCCACATCCAGTTAAACAGACAGAAAAGGGAAATCTGTGTTCAGTATGAGCAGAAGCTAGGCCCTATATTTCCAAATAGTAGCAAATCACCATCACTGTGCTGAATCCCAAAGAAGAGAAGCATGCAGTTAGGGGGTTGCATCCCAGTTTACGGTCTTCACTGCGCCAAGGAAGATGAGGGGTAATTAAGGTAAAGGGGAATTCTACAGCAAGGCACTTGTGTAGCCCAACAGTCTACCACATGAACATGAACATGAATACGGAAAGGCGGGTCAAAAAAACTGTGTGAGGTACATGCAGGACCTCTTGTTCAGAACAGAAGAATCCCAACAATCGCCCCCAGACCCGAAGATGTTTTAACTGAATCTCAGGGTGGGGTTAAACTGCAGCATGACACTGCATGAAAACAAAGCATTACCCACTGAACACATATATAACTTCCTTCCTGCCCCCATGTGGTGGTGCAAGGGATAATAAACATATGCACAGTGTGTGTCCCCAGCCACGCAATTTAGAGCTTAGCACTGCACACACGAACGAGGCGGGGGCGGCAGCAAAGACAACACAGAGCAATCTATTAGAGCACAATCAGCCACTGATCATTGCAACATCAATGCAACATAAATATTACCAGGCTCTTGGGTGTGCTCAAGATAAAGAAGTTTGCTACAGCACACCCTCCCCAAAAGAATTCAAGAAACGACAACATTCATTTAGGGAACTTGGCTAGATCAGGCACAGGAAACAAAAGCATCCAACTTCAGTGTGGTTCCTGGCATGAAAACAGGAAGTTCCGGGTGAAGAGTCTGACATTCATTTTATGGAAGTAATTATTGTGTGCAGAACCCTGGGAATATTGTTGGGGTGTGTTAATTAGTGTGTGTCCTGTGAATGCCCATAGGGATTTTCATTCTGTAGTGGATGAATGATCATTGAGAATATTGGTTTGGTGGGTGAATAAACCACTGGGAATGTTATTAGGATATGGGATTGGTCATGGGAAATATTATTCTGGTATGTGATTTATCTTTGGGATTATTATTGTGGTGTATGAATTCCTATTGTTGGTAATATATAACAATGAAGGAGGGATTCCTTATTTCTTTCATCCGGTCAAACTTCTGCTTCGTCTGCAAGAGAAGGAGCATCGGCCGGGACTTGAGGGAGTAAGGGAATCTGAAAGCTAACTGTTAATTATTATTTATTTTAGCATATTTTTTCCATAGAAAAAAGGAAGCGTTACAGGGTGATCTTCAAAGTGGGACCTTATCTGGGACATATTTCTTAAAATATGTATAGCTCAATTTAATATTGCTAACACAAATAAGTGCGCACATAAAGGGCATTGAATATCTTCAAATGAGTAATAAGAACATTATTTCACGTAAATGTGTTCCTGCCGTTTCAATACCAGGTTTGTTTTAATATTCCTATAAATATGTTTTCAAATGCTCCACCCACCAGGAAGAGCCACTCTTGAAAATCTTACTGAGAGGTTACTGGAGTCAGTCTGCAAGTAACCGGCTCGACCCTTCTTAAGGGGATTATATGAATGTTTACGCACTGCATGCGTTCATCTATCATGCACATGTGGTATCTGTTGGTCAGTTTAAGGCCCACAGACAGCACCTGCTCCCAATTACCGATGCATTAGTAATATGAGGTCTACACAGTGTGTGGTGCATCCTCAACTGTCTATGTCTTTTTATAGATTTGCGTAGCATACCGGAAATAAGGAGGTTGTAGCAAAAAGAAATACACAAGCAGACCAATGAGCATGGCCCCTACAAACCAATGTGTGCGAGAGAGAATCATAACAAGAGGAGCACAGGCTTTGAAGTAGGATTGCAGCCATTACCGGAGGATTACAGAGTGCGTATGTGCTCTGTGGGGCATGGTGGAAGGGCTGTAATGGTTGTTGCAAGGTAAAGGGGTGGGAGCGATCTGTGGGTGAGAGCGGCCATGGAAGAAGTTGAATAAAAGAATGAGAAGTGTAAGTACAGACCGGTGCCACTCTGAGCCAACATACCTAGTGTCTGATGGGGGCAAGTGGGATGGGGAAGGGATCAGGTCACGAGGTTGAGTAATATATCAATGGGCTCAACGAATTAGCAGGGCACTCAACAAAAGATTCTCTTGCAGTTATCCACTTTGCTCGGGACAAATGAAATAATTAGGGTCTTAGCAGAGTGCAATATGAATGAGGTGGTGGAGAATCTTGCAGATGTTTGTGGGAACACATAATATTTGTGGTTCCATAGTTGAGATCTGCATATTGCTGAAAAATAACCTACAGGTTTTGGCTGAGGTCGAAAACTCCCTGGGCAGACCATATTTTATGGTTTTCACTTTGACCAGTATTTGGTCTTCATTTCCATCACTGGTCAGTTTAACTATTTCAGGTTGTGTTTGCATTTGTTGCCCTAGGATTCTTTTCTTTCTCGAGTGTTCATTGTGTAACTTAGCACTTACTTCTGGTGTCCAGCTATTTTTAGGGGTTCCCTTGTTGGCAGTCAAAGAAGCAGAGGTACGGGGAGATTCACTGATTTGCCAAGGATCACACATCTTGTGCAGATGGGGAAAGCGGTGTAAAAGTTATGTCTCCTGGCCGCGGCCCCGTTGCAAACAGAAGTTACTGGACCACAACTTAGTAGGTGGCATGTTTTACTAAAAAGATTTTTGGGATATATATTAACATTTGCAAGGTTGAGCAATATTAACGTTCCATCAGGCAGTGAATGGAAAAGCAAGAAAATTAAAGGAATGGTAAGAAATATTTGAATTACTTCTGCGGAATGATGCCTGCATCTGTTGAGCCCGCAACCATCATGTATGTGCAAAGATTTCCAGCACACCCTAAAAGAAGAGCTACTGTGTTCCTGGTGCCACTGGTGGGTACTGCACTGTTCCAAACATTTCTGTCTGCTATTTATGACTGTCCACCTGGAAGTAGAAACAAGATTCTGAAAAAATAGCTTAAATAATAAGAAAAATAGATAGGAAGGGAGATAAATAGCCATGAAATTTCCATTTTGGTTAACCTACATAAGGATACAAATGTACACGTGAGACTTGATATGAACAGGACATTAACGAAGGAAATACCAACATGTAAGGGGCTTAGACAGGGTTGCGTCCTCGCAGCTTTGTCCTGCCGCAAATAGCAAAGGAAAATATGATATGGTTAAGTTACGCAGATGATGTCATTCTTTTGGATCATACCCAGTTGGATTTGCAGTGCCTTATTGTACGTTTTGAATCATACACCATAGCAAATGATATAAAAATCTATCCAACAAAAACAAAGATAATGGGTCTCATTACGACCTCGGCGGTAGCCATGCCTCTATTGGCGGCATGGCTGCCGCCGAAATTGCGTCCGGGTTCCCTGAATGAGGAATTACCGGGCCATTCCGAGTTCGGAGGGCCCGGTAATTCCTCCTTCTAGGAACCCGAACCCAGACCTTCCCCATTCCCATTTCAGCCCCCACAGGGCTGAATGGGAATGGGCGAGGGAATAAAACAACGGACCGATTACGAGCGGCCCGTTGTTTGCTCCCTCCTCCCCTTGCGGGACCCGGTGTGCACGTCTGGTGGAACCAGACGTGCAGACCTGGTCCCGCGAGGGGACCTCGTAATCAGGCGGGATGGGGTTGACGGCCCAATGTTTTTTAAAAGTGCCAAGATTAATAAGGCTGAGTATTGTTGGAAATTGGGAGAAACGAGCTTGGAAGTGGTAAAGAACCTGAAATATTTGGGTTTTACAATAGCTAAGGTATCTTACTGTGCATTGCACAGAATTCGTTTTTATCAGAAAGGGGAGAAATTCGGAGCACAAATTCGCTGTATATTGAAAAGGGACTGTAGGTTCCTTTTCATCCCACTTATAAAGTTCTATAACTACAAATGTATATCAGCTCTTTTGCATGGCTTAGAAACGTCTTCACTATCGGAAAAATTTCATTTTGTAAAATTAGAAGGGAAAGTCTGGCGTAAAGCACTTTCCCTGCAAAACTGTGTTCCTATGGTGATTCTAAAATATGAGTTGGGCCTGCAGTCTATTCAAGTCATGATCAAATGGCGAGTAATGTCCATATATAGAAACAGTTCTATGTCCGTTAGCCAATGTTTTTTTCATGAAATCGAAAAAAGCATCAATTTAATTTTTTATTTGGGGTGGTCCCCTGCCATTTCTCCACTTCCCTACATTTTACGCACTACCACAAACACCTCCCTACCTCTTTTATCCCCTTACAACCTATTTTGATGAGTTTTTCGATGGCATTTTTTCTGTACAATTTCTGTCAAAAACACCTGTCGGCCAAACGATGGTATATGATAGAAATAGTCTTGGCGCAAAAGTGAATTCATTGTATCCTGTTTAATGACGCCAGTTAGAGCAACTACACTCGGACTGTCTGACAAATTTCAAAGAAAGTGTCTGAAAACTTTGGCCGGCTTAAATATTAGTAGCAAAGAACGGGTAGCGCACCGGGGAAGATTTAAGAAGTTGTTGTATGAAGGCGATTGCATAACAAATTTTACAAAACGGGTGACTATAAATTATACAGGGATTTGGTTATCCTGCCTTACAGAGAAAGATGCCCAGATGGGTGATCTTAGATGGGGTTTTTAAGATTAAGACTCAATTTGATACACAAATTGGACATTTTATATATAAGGAAGTTAAGCAATACTAGCACCTGTAGATATTGTAACAATGACATTGAAACATTGAGGCACATTTCTATGACTTGTCAAGTTCTTCAACCAACTAGGAAACGAATGTTGGGTAAATTTGTACATGAAATTGGTGTGGTCAACAATGATGAATTTTGAGAGAGAATATATTGTGGTACAAATAAGGCCACATTAATTGCATCAGTAAAATTTGTAAAAAGGTTGAATTTAATTGAGGACTTTTAAGATTATCATGAATTTGGGAGTGGGATAATGGTTGATTATTAGTTAATTTAGGACTGTGATTCATTCATTTATTTTAAGAATTGGATGCATTGACATTCCATTTAATGCAACTGGTGATTTTATTTGTTGAAATGTCTTTGTATAAGGTTTTATGAAAACCAGTACAATAATTAAAAAAAGTACCTTTCTTCTTAGTATTTTGTAACTGGATATAGCACTATATTGACAACGGTCATAGTTTCTGAGGTAATGCACTTGTCACAAGGGTTTTGGTAAGTTGACTAATTAGCTTTGCACATACTTATAAAAGTAGCTTTGCATGCATGAACGTGAGCATGATGTAGGTAGGCATGAACGAGAGAAATGCCTGAACACTACATGTGGCCTGACACCTCACATGGCTGTTTCATTGAGAACCCCCCTTTGAATTATTTGGGGCTTACCCTCACCCCCCTCATCATGCACGTAATTGTCCATTGACTTAACCTTGTGTGATGTTCGCCATTGTGTGATGATTTATGAGCAGTATGTCCTGTTAAAAACAAGGATTGGCAAAGCCAACATTTCTGGCTTGTGTGTAGGTATTAGATAGGAATTTTCCAGGCACTGCTATTACATGCCCAGGTTGCAGCTGCTACCATGAATGACCAGTTAGTACCATTATGGCAGTAGCTAACAAATGTCTATCCCATATCTACACTAAATACAAAACTGTTGGCATTGCGAATGCCTTTTTAAAACATTTTTTAAAAAAATTATAAAATGTTTCTTTTATTGTTAAAAGCGTGGACCTAACTAGAGAACAGCGGAGCACTGTACAGAGTGTGGGTAGCCAGCATTTGGGCTGCCATATTTTAACAGTAGTGCAGTACTGTGAGTCTGTGCATCGGTATGTGCGTCCATTGGAATTAGTCCTTGGTCAGGTGTTGTTGAAATAGCCATGTTTTGAGAGATTTGCGAAATTGGAGAATTGTGGGGGTATTCCGATCCGACACCAGGATCAAATTCCAGAGGGTGGGTGCATGACAAAAGAAGGATTGTTTGTGGGTCTTCTCTTTGCGGACGAGTTGTGATTCAAGCGTGTTGGCCCATTTGCTGCACGACGAGAGTTTGTCACCATATATGTGGAGCTTATCCACCAGGTACGCTGGTGTGCTACTTGTGACTGCTTTGTAGATGATACATGCAGTCTTGAACAGTATCCTGGCTTAGAGTGGAAGCCAAGGTAGTTCGCGTAGGATGGGGGTAATACGGTCAAAAATTTGTGGTGCCGTAATAAGACGTGCTGCAGCATGGTAGACTGCTTTTATGGGAGCCAAGTGAGTAGCTGGGAGCACTGGCAGGAGAGCATTTCCCCCATCGATGTTCAAGACCACAAGGGCATTCATTACAGTTTGCAAGTCCTGCGGTGGGATGAAGGGTTTGATTCATTCGAAGGGTAGAGATTCTGTGCCTGGCTATTTGGGTCTTCCTGGCTATGTGTTTCTGGAAGGACAGATTGCTGTCAATGTGGAAGCCTAATGATTTTGCTGAGTCTGAGAGTTGTGGATCAAATCCTTTTAGGCGCAAATCAGTAAGCCATTGTAGGACAAGTTGTTTCTTAGCGGGCAGACTGATGAGGACAAATTCAGTCTTGGATGGGTTTAGTTTGAGGTAGGCAGTTGCCATCCAGGACTGGATAATGGCTAGGTAATCACAGAGATTAATGATGTCATGCATGCTATCTACTCTCATGTACAATTGAGTATCTATCGTCTGCGTATTGGTGATGGCTATATTGGTATTTTGAGGAGAGTGCCCAGACGCTCCATGTAAAGTTTAAAAAGGATTGGTGAGAGGATGAAGCCTTGGGGGACTCTGCAGGAGACCTGGAGTCGGTTAGAATGCAACCAGTTCATCTGGACAGCCTGGTGTCTGCCTGAGAGGTAGGAGGTAAACCAATTCAGGACAGTGGCAGCGATCTCTGCAATTCTGTTTTTAGGTTAGCCTCAAGCCTGGCTTTTGTCCCCGCACATGTTGTCATTGAGAGATGGGGCCCTCTGATTATTTTGCGAAGCACTTGAAAGTAACTAGCTATATCGGACGCTGAGCTTCCTCTGTAGCTTAAACACAACTCTTTGGAAAAAGATTTGCTTTCAGTTTCCAAAGAACCAAATTTCAAACCAATTTTGGTTGAAATCTTAACCTCACCTTTATGCTGTGACTTTCATATGCATTGAGAGGCTGCAGGGTGCTCCTTTTTCGTGGATATGGTGGGGTTGTCAAGGGTTTTCAAGCAGCCCTGCCTCTTGTCGATGCTAATAAAAGCTTAATCAGTGTTCTTCAGTCACACATCACAAGTAATCTGATGTATATGTATGTTATGTTACACAAACTTTTTTAAGCACCCATACACCTGAGTGCTTATTGCTGTTGGAGTGGAGAAAAATAGCAAGATTAAGAGAATAGGTGAGGTTTCAACATTCCTCTGAATGCCAAGTGGTTCTCAAGGGAAAGTAGACTTCAGGAAGGGTGTTTCATATTTGAGGGGATGGATCCGTGGATGCTGAACCACCTTTGGGCAGTACCAGCAATGGAATGTGATTAATCTAAGAGAGCGGAATGGACAGTATTAAAGCATTTGTGAGATGAAAAATCGAATTCAGGAATCATACAAGACCAGATGAGCCATAAATAGGACTTTAAAGTGAATTCAATGCTCTACCAGATGCAAGTGGAGCAGATGAAACACTGGGGAGGTACGGTTGTACCCGTTTGTACCAGACAAACGCTAGACAGAATTATTTGTAGGCATTTGACCAGGAAAGCTGGATAGCCCAAATAAGTGTAGTTGCAGAAGTCCACCCATGGCAAAAATGGTGGCTTACAACATCAGCACCTGATTCGCTGGAAAACGAACAGCAAACATCTACGAAAAACGAATGGAAAAATCTTTAGGTGTTATCCAAATTGGAAGTAATACATTTAAACTACCCCATTGAGCTGTGGCCGAGGGATCCATGGTTGATTTTAATCCATATATTTCTTTGCCCAGCAGCCAGGAGAGGGTGGAGTGCCAGAATGACGTGTCTGCCGACGCATTCTTGCCCTGACCAGATGGTCATCAGGACAGCTAGTGACAAGCCACCCAATCATATATGATCGCCAGGCATCTCCAAAAGATGGTATTAATTGTAGTTGTGTTGTTCTTCATCCGCTAGTTCAGTATTCCAGCAGAGTGTTGTAGAACAGTGAGGTTCTGGCGGGTATAACACCATTGCAAAAGGAGCAGTGTTCTGCCATTCACTCACTGTGAGCCATACTCTTCCTGTCCCCTGTTGTGCTGAATACCAAAAAGGCATGTTTGAATTATTCAACTGTTCTCCTTTCTCCCTCTGCCATGTGAGAAACGTGAAGATCTCACCCCTAGTTAAGCTGTCTGCTCTTATTTTCAAGAGGGTTTGTTAGAGAAGAATATTAACTTCCTCTGATGTACATAATCATGTTTAAAGCCTGGAGTCATAGGGACTTACCAAGCATTTTTCAATTGGATTGCACCATAGTAAAATGCTTTTGTAAATCAGACCCTATGCGTTTATAGCCATTGATGTGATCTATGACACCTGGCATTACCTCCAAGTGCCATTGATAAATTTAATATAATGTGTCTGCGCTTAGCAACTGGCACTACAGCTATCTGATTCAGCAGGCAAAAGTCAGAAGACCTGACCACGTGACTCTATGGAAAGATCTGCCACATCACCAGTGGTCAGTTCCAGCACCAGGGGTGTCAGTACGGGTTATGAATGTATAAACCACAATGTTCAAATGTACCATAAGTTAAACAATTTTGATAGATTGCATAGACTTCATATATGCTTGGGTACAGGGGAGGTCAAACAACCCTGGCACATCGGTCATACAAAATATAGAAAAGTGAAATCCCAAATTGAGGATAGGCCTCGCCCCGTTTCTGAGAATATATCTTGAAAGATTTATGGTTTACGTACATTGGTTTGAATGAATGAATTTCTTTATTCAAATTTGGATTTCGCCATAAATAATAAACAACAATAAATATAATTCACACAAAAACATCAAAATGTAACCAGTTAAAATTATGATCTGTACAGAAGAGTGGCCTGCTTTATAAGGGCTCTAGAAACATTGTTGTATATATTGCACATAACATCGTCATCATTTAGACCATTATTAAACAAAGTGCACCTTGCTATGATCTAATATTATTAGCTTTAAAATAATAATTTAAAAATACCTTGCAAAGGTCTGAATAGCAAGTGCAAAGCAATACAACATGGCCCAAATTCTCCACCTTGACAGTATTACAATGTAATTTCCCAGTCATCGCATTTATATACCACCTCATCCTGTCTTTCAAAGGCAACAAATTCAACCTGGTTATAAGAACAATCCTCCTACAATCCCCAGATCGAATAAAGCATATTTTGCCACCCCAAAGCATAGGATCACGTGAAGAGGGCAAGTGAAGATGGAGTACATGCCACCCTCAAGTTCCTCTCCCGTTTCCACCGCATTGCTTTCTGGACACAATATTTGACAATGAGTTGCAATGAGGGCAATCTGTATATGGAACACTCCACATAGACAATTATTTACACTCCTCATTATACCATTGTATTTTAACAATGCAGGGGACCTCCTAATTTCCCCGACCACCTTCTTCAAATTTGGGTTATTTGACTGGCCCATACAAACTTGCAGAAAATAGCTTGCAAATCTAATTTGCGCCTGCAACCTCAATAGGGGAAATCCGTAGTTCTAGACACAGGGTACTATTTCGAGCACTTTGGGGGAGGCCCACTAATTTCTTCAAAATTCTATTTTTGGGTCTTCTCTAGAATTGTTCAATTGGCATAGCCCCAAATCTTGCTCCTGTAAGTCATCACGGTCCGTACCTTGGCTTTATACACCAACAGACATTTATCTAACATTTGCCCTTCATACATAGGATAGAATCTGAGCGAACTGCGCAACCTTGCTGCAGTTTTCACAACATTAGCCAAAATATACCCTTACCATTGGTTTAAATTACATTACCACTGGTCTTTCCCAGTCTAAAGGTGTGCAGGGGACAGGGGGCATCCCTAATTTGGGATTCCACTTTTCTATGGGTTATGAATGTACCCCGAAGTGACAGTGTAGTCATATGGAGTCCCCTGAGCCACATCAGATGCCAGAATGCAGGTTTAGATGATCAGAGAATGTTTACATATTCAAAGCAGAAGATATTCAATTCATAGGTGTAGAGCATTACAAGTGAAACACACAAACCAGATAATCAATACTCTTTTTGCCACTGAAAGGTCTTACTTCTGGCAAAGTCTTTAAACATTTAGATTAGTAAGACGTTATCCATGCCACACCAGAAAAGTGCTTAAGCATTTACCCTTCCAGGCAAAGTATTATTTTTATTGGATTAGTAGTATACTGTTGAGGCCCACTCTGGGCAGAGTAAAAGGAGCATAGTTAAGACATGAGCAGCGCACCCTGCGAAACAGAAACTCAAATGCTCTGTAGTATATAAAATCAACACTGGGTATATTCAATGTTGGATTGAGAGCTTTTTCCGTGTTATGTTTAAGAACCATTAAAGTGTTAATTTTAATCCATCACTGTTCCACTGTCTCACACCAATATGGTGTAATTCAAGGACATAACTAATTACTTTTTACGAAACTCAAGATAAATGCACCCATATCAACAAATGCACTTGACATACATGGGGCTCATTAACTATGAGCAACAACTATAAGAACATATGTGCATTGAGAACATATGAACAAGTGTTAACAGTGAATTATGAACTGTTGTGACCACAATGCTTGAGGCAAGACAACCTCTATGAGGTAGGGGTTCAGTGGGACGTAGTATAATAAGGTGAACTATTTGAGATAATGGCTTCATTACAAGTGTGGCGGTCCGGAATTAAGGTTGCCGGTGGCAATGTACCAGCACCCATTCTGGACCGGCACGCTACAAGCCTGTGGGTGGGGGGTTGTTGTGCCTGGCAGGCCTGACCTGTTGGGTGCAACAGCCCCCCTCCACAGAGTATTCACGGAAGCACTGGCACCGTTAGCAAACAGTGCCAGTGCTTCCATCTCCCCACTCCCATGGAGTCCTATGGGGCTCCATGGGAATGGGGATTAACATTTGCCCGTGCCTGACCTCCCGATCCGCCGGAACGTGCAATATTCCGGTGGCACCGGGAAGTCAAGGGCTGGTAAAGTGTTGCGAGTCCAGCAGAAACCCGGCGGTAGCACTTGCAGGGTTACCGCTGGACTAGTAATGAGGCCCAATGTGACTAATAAATATGTAGAGGAGGACAAAGAGAAAATCTCCTTTCGAAGGGATTGTGTCCTCCGATGTATTCCTTATCTTGATAGATCACTTCCAGCTTGCTGGCCTCGGAATTTTTTTTTCAGTAACGGGCGCTGCGCGTCGACGTCCCTCGAGTTGGTGTCCCTCGACAGCCTCCGTATCGGCGCCGACGTCATCGTGCGTATAAATAGATTTGCGCAGCGTCCGTTGCTCAGTTCCGTTTTTCCGGGCTTTGTGGGCTTCAGAATCGTGTTGCTCAGTTCTTTCTTCAAGTATTTCTTATTATTCCTCGAAGATATCTTCTTCATTCGATGGCTTCCTCTTCCGAACTGTCGACCCCACGGTCCGGCTTCAAAAAGCGCCGAGATTGTAGGAAGAAAATGTCGTTGACGAATCTTCACAGGATCTGTTTGTGGTGCCTGGGATCGGAGCATTACTGTTGGGAATGCGAGGACTGTATGTCCATGACGGCGAAAGCCTTGAAGGAGCGTAAGGTGAAGCTAGAAAGAGGTAAGACTCTTAAAACTTCAACTTCTTCGAAAGTTTCCTTGGCAGAGTTGAGACATTCGTCTCCTCGCCGTCACAGGAAACATTCTCGCTCAAGGTCTCGAAGTGGTTCCCATCAGTCTTCGAGATCTAAACACTCGAAAAAGAGGCGTCGTAGATCTCCCTCTTCTTCGTCTTCTTCTACTTCTCTGGAAAGGGTCACCTGCCCCACGAAACACAGCACTCCAGCTAAGTGGGAGGAATTCCGTAAAAAAATGCTTAGCGTCTTCGAGAAAGCAGCCTCAACCCCCTCGGAAACGGCTAAAGGTGATACCCTGGGTGAAAGACGGGAAAAATCGAAACACTGCGAGCCGTTGCACCCGGTGAAAGAAACTGCCCGAGAGCGTCATGAACCCTCGAGCAAAGGCAGTAAGAAGGTTCCTTCGACTCATAAATCTGCATCATCAATGCCTTTATTGAAGTGTCTGTCAACACACAAATCGGTCGAATCGACGCCGTCTTCGACGCCGCTGTCGACACCGATAAAGGACAGACCTACTGCTGTTACTACATCTCAGTCAGTAGACGTACCAAGGGCTTCGACCATGACCTCGAGGATGTCGTTGATAACCTCGATGACTCCGAGTAGGATTACGATCCGCTCGAGTTCTTCGAGGCCTCTTCATACTTTTTCCACGCCTTTTTCGGTTTCATCAAAGCCTTTGACTTCCGCGTCGACAACTGTGACATTTTCTCAACCGGTGACCATAGGCTTGGCCCCTTCTGCTTTAGAAATGGGTTTTAAACCACACCCAAGGTCAGATTATTTCAGAGCTTTGTCCTCTATATATGAGGAAGGGGAGGATTGTGACCATGAAAGACCCTTTGGGCTACAGAGGACCACTACACCTATACCAGAGGAATTTATCTCTGAAGAAAATAGATTGAAGGATCTTCAAGACTCTTTGCATGAGGCAAGTGGTTTAGATACTTCTCCAGAAGTAGAATTTGCTAAACCAGACCCAGGGGAAAATGCTGAGATCCCTTAGAGGGTCTTAATGGCCAGAATAATAGAGTTCATGGGGTGGTCTACACCTTCACCTTCTTTTCAACAGGATGATTTTACTGACCTTTTAATTAAAGGCCCACAGAAAGATCATGTGGTTCCCTTTCATACTGCATTGCAGAGAAAAATATGTGTCAACTGGGAAACCCCTGAGGTTATCCCAGCAGTTAACAAAAAACTATCTGCCAAATATAGGGTATCTGCTTCTGACCCTGAATATTTGAGCAAACATCCAACCCCAGAGAGTTTGGTTGTACAAGCAGCAACTTCATCGAACAGTAGATCTGCATACTGTAAGAGGATTCAATTCAACACTACAGCTAAATCAATGCCTAGTCTGGGATACTGAATGGAAACCCTTATTGATATATCTTTATGTCCAGTTCATGAGTTCTGGATGACTACCCCTATATAACACCCCTCTCTTAGAATCCCCCTGACCCCACTGAGCCAAGAAGTAGTTCTGTTTTGCAAGTTTAAAAGGTTTATTTGAGAAATAAAACAAAATATAGATACCACGCTTTTATAATAATTAATAATCGATATCGCCCTTGATATAATGTTAATCAACACTGGGTAATCTGACACTAGCACACTTCTTTATAATCAATGAGGAGTTGGTGTAGGATGGATAAGGCAGCGAAAATACTTTTATGATTTCAAGGGAAAAGCAATGAGGAATAAAATGCAGTACAGAAATACTTGATATGATTTTAGCAAAAGATAAGATAATCACTTTTTCTCTGGCAGTTCACCCCCCTCCCCTATGCAATGTAAGAAATGGAAGGAGATGGAAAGAGGAGCACACAGTTCTCAGGAATTCAATCAAAGACAATACGAAATTCAATTCCCACCCCAGCAAGCTTAGAGAAAACAGGTATGAGTTTTAAAACACAGGCCCAAGAGCTTTGAATGTGGTGGCAATGAAGTGAGAAATATGCAGAAAATGCTTTTAATTCCCTTTAGGAGGTTCAGGGTGAGTGGGAGATACTTGGGATGAGCTCAGGCTCACCTTAGCAATGATTCAGGGATGGTTATTAAGAGGCAAACAAATTTTTAGCAGAGGAAAGCAAAAAGCTGCTATCTTTTTACAGGTAAAGAAATCAGGCCAAATCGCAAATCGCGGCAAAATTCGCGAGTGCATGAATCGTGATTACGGCAGAAGTAGAAGGTTCTAGGTTCGTTGGAAATCTGAGATTCTAAGCTTTCAGAGGAAAGTTAAACCAAGTTCCTAGGACAAACGGTTCCAGAGATATGAACGATTTTGTAAAGGTCGTTTTTCGGATTTAAAGTAAAACTCAAAATGACAGGTGACAGCTTCAGAATTGACAGGTGACAGTTGTGCAGCTTTACAAATGACAGATGACACGATTTCTAGGAGGCTGTTCTACTTAGGTTAAAATAGTTTGGATTAGATTATTTTAACTACGAGATTCTGCACTGTTCTGCTAGGTACTCACAATATAAATTTGAAATAGGCCTTGCCACGGATCTGGTCAGGTTTTGGACTGGACTCCGGTTCTGGTCTCGGCACTTCACAGTGATCTGGGTCAGCTCTGCTCTGCTGGTCTAGCCTCTCTGGATTCTGTATGTAACACTGCTTTTTGGGTACTGCTACAGGTTCTGGAGATTGATGGATTTGAAGTCTGGATCTTTGGATGTTAAGTCGTCGGTCAGCATGCTCCGCAGCAAATGGAATTGAATGTCTCTACCTGTCCCAGCAGTCTCTTTTTATGTGTTTTGAAAATGGGTGTGTGCCTGGGCCTAGCTAAGCCTGCCCCTCTCTACTTGTCATTGGCCCAATTCTCCCCTCTCCCATGATTGGGGGAAGGAATGTGAGTCAGAGTGATGCTGTAGGTTTTATGGTCAGAGGAACCTCCCCTGGTCAGTTTGCCCACAAATATATATTTGATTCAAATACATCCTTCCCAGATATACAATTTGTTGAAATTACATGTGCACATTATATATTCCTTATGGTCCATGCTTGTCCGCCTCTGATCTTCCTGGGGGCTTGCATTAAAAAATGACAACATTTTGCGCTTTTTAACTGGTTTTGCAATATCGGACATTTACCCAAATTTACACACATGTGCGCAAGGAGTATGGACATTAATTGATGAAGTGTCAGATTTTTAACATGCAGACATTTGGAGTGAGACCCTATTTTCCGCTAGCAACCCCCCAGAATACACCACAGGGTCCCAACGCCCCTCAAAATGTTCACAGAAAAATCACAAAAATAACGATATTACTTATATAATTCTGACAAGTCCGCACTATGAGTTATCTATCTTTTTAAAATTATGCTCTGGTCAAAAAGGGGTGTGGCTTCCCACATCACAGGGTGAAATAACTGGTTTATCCACTTCCCCCAAGCTCAGCTGCTAGCAGAGGCACTGCCCCTCCCAGTTTCCCCTAAGAGGAAGCCACTTTTATGACGCCCCCAATGTAACATTTGCCTGAGTCCAGGACAGGCCTTTGTTCATGTGACCTCAGGATGCAGCCAGGCCTGGCAGACAAAGCTGTTGATCTAGTTTCAACTCCTGTCGGGGGTAGTTGTCAGGCAGAATTCAGTTTCATTAAGCCAGGTTTCAGCTAAATGTCACTTTTTGTTCCCAGTTTAAATCACTTACAATTTTTACATATACATTAAATAATTACTTCCTTCAAGTCATTTCAGAATATAGTTTTACATTGTATCCACCTCTTAGCAAGTCTTTCCTTGGTCTGGTTTTGTTTCATTTGTTCAGTTTTACACAAAAGGCTGGTGGTTTTAAAACGCCGGCTTTCTGATAGTGTTGAGTACTGGTAATGCAACCATTTTTGGGATTAAGAAAATGAATTCCCCACAGTTCTGAGTTGCTTTTTTGGCAATCAGCATTGCCATTCCCAATGGTTTCAGGCTACTGTGTGTGTAGCCCACTGGTGGTTTTAGGCAGTGCCCTCCTGTGCTCACAACGTAGGCAAAAATGGGTGGCAGCCTATTCTTAATGTTTTCCCTGTGCACTCTCTGGGGAGTTCTGGCAATCATGATGTTTTCCATGCCAGTACTGCACAGTTTTATTGTAGGGCTTGGATGCATGGGTAAAAACATCCCACAAGCCCCCCCTCTTGCGATGGCCATTCTGTCCTTTCACTGATGGAACTCGCAAGATCTGGGATGTTCGCCTCCTCTTCTTCCAATTCCGTAGGTGGCACAGTCCAGCATCTTTTCCTCCCTCCAGTCGATCAATCAGTTCTCCTTGCTGGTCCTGATGGGAGGATTGGGCGGTACCCCAGGCCCCTTGGGTCTCTGCTCCCGGTCTCCGGATCGTCCTCCTTGGCCAGTCTCCAGGTTTTCTTTCTCCTAGGACGACAAAGGAAAAGCGGCAATACCTATTCGTAGACATTTTTCCATCACTACTAATGGTGTGGCAGACATATACATTTTATACTTTAACATACCTAACATTTTACTTTTGAGATACAAGTTATCATTCAAAGACAGTGGCTTACAAGAGTATAATATTTTAGAGACTATATGTGGGATATTTTAGGGTTGGAACTGAATTAATCTGGAGCGGTCCCCTCTGGTATTGCAGAGGACTCCTCCAGTTGCTGCAAAGTGTGCCTGGGATGGCAACACTTTAGTTGGTTAATATGGACCCACTTGTCTTCCCCTTCCGCCAGACTGCCTTTGGGGATGCAGATCTTATAGGCAACAGGGGAGATCTTGTCTATAATTTCAAACGGTCCCTTCCATGTAGGCAAGAATTTTCGCTGTTTGGCCTGGTTCCTTTGGAAATTGTATAGATAGACCCGATCACCCACCTTATATTCCTTTCGGGTAGTTTTTAAATCATAGTGGGTTTTCATGCTCTCGGCTGATATTTCTAGATTCCGCTGAGCATAGGCAAAAGCATGCTGAAGGTGTTTCCTTAAATTCTCCACATACTCATGAGTTGTGGAGGCATTTATCAACGTTTGCTCTTGGGTTCTGTAGAGCAAATGCTGGGGAAGCACCATCTTGCGTCCAGTCATCAACTCAAATGGTGACATTTTGGTTACAGATGAAGGGGTAGATCTGATGGCCATTAGGACCAGAGGTAATCGGATATCCCAACTTGGCCCAGAATCTGCCACAAACATTTTTAAGATGCTCACAATGGTTCGGTTATATCTCTCCACTGCTCCAGAAGAAGCTGGCCGGTAAGCAATATGTAGCTTTATTTTGACCCCCAGTATCTCCCACATCTTCGTCATTACTTCACTGGTGAAGTGGCTACCCCTGTCTGACTCAATCCTTTGAGGTAGACCAAAACAGGAAAAGATGTGGTTAATCATCAGGGCAGCTGCTGTTTCTGCCTTGCAGTTTGGGGCTGGGAGACATTCCACCCACTTGGTAAACAAGCATGTAACGGTCAACATGTACTTGTTTCCTCTAGATGAGCGAATCACAGGGCCTACAAAGTCGATTTGCAAATCTGACCATGGCAGTGTCATCCCCCTCTTTTGGAGAGGCGCACGGTGTGTGAGGGATGATGGCTGAAATTGTGCACACACAAGACACCCCTTCAAGTATTGGTCGAGGTCCTGCCCCATGCGTGGCCAGTATGCAACCTCTCTTAAGATTTCCAGTGTTGTGTGAAACCCCCTATGACCGGCGGTGGCCGCATCATGGGCGTGACTTAACATCAGGCTTTGGAATGAGGTAGGAACCATCCACTGATCATGGCCAGCTTGGGATTTCCTTACCAACAAACCGTCTTGGATTCGGAACATTTTTGGACATTTCATCAACACTCTTAGGTCCTCTTTCCCAATGTAATCGGTATCCATCAGGGGAAAGTTCTCAGGGTCCTCAAGGTGTTGGTAAAACTTACCAATAATTGGATCCCCCTTCTGAGCTATAATTAAATCAGCATCAGGGGTCTCCTTACTCCATTGTGCAGTTGAAAGATCATTGTGAGCATTTGTCTGGGACCTAGTGATAGCGGTGACCTGGATTTCCCCCAACAGGGACTCTATTTCGATTAGATCCCCTTGGATGGCCCCGGTTTTGGCCAGCTGATCAGCTAAGTCATTTCCAGTTTTGTCTGGTCCCTCTACTTTGGAATGACCCTTGATCTTCTTCGAGTAGATGGTCATCCCATTCGAGGTGACCAGATCATCAATGTTTTGGATTAACTTCCCATGTTTCAGGGGTTTGTTATTAGCGCATAACATGCCTCTGGTTTTCCAGTTGACCAGGTGCTCCACGAACCCGTTCCGTACATAATCCGAATCTGTGATTATGACCAGTTCATGGAGTTGATGCTGGACAGCAGTGAGGATGGCCTGATGCACAGCCATCAATTCTGCCACCTGACTACTTCGGGGACCAATTTTGTATCCAGCGGAGGGTTCTGGGAACTCCTTCACCCATTCATTCCCTACGCCAGCCACCAGTTCTTTCTCCCCGTCGTTGTCAACATGGTAAGAGCATCCATCCACATAGACAGTGGGCATTCCCTCACACTTGTCTTCTTCAAAGACTTTGTGTGGGGAATTAAGGTATGCCTCCATGTTGTCCTTGATTTTTAGACTTTCGTCCTCGAGACAGTTTTCTCTGGCACAATCATGCAAGTCAGCAAGACCTTGCGCGAGGCGACTCTTCTTGTTTTGGCCATATCTGACCTCCACAGGAAAGCTTTGCATTGACAGAATCCAGGAAGTAATTCGGGAATTACTCACATTTCCGGCCCGGATTCTGTCACTTTGGAGATATTGCAGAGGCTGGTGTGGAGTCTCCACTATGATGTGTTCCCTCTGGATAAACGGGCGGTAATTCTTCAATGCCCACAACGTTGCCAGGAGTGCCTTCTCACAATCGTTGAATTTTTCCTCCACAGAGGATAACGTTTTGCTCGCATAGGAGATTACTTTATTGACCTTGTCATGCTTTTGGTATAATACTGCCGTCAAGCACGTATTAGAGAACCCCGTCTCCAGGAAGAACTCCTTGTTTCTGACAGGGTAAGCTAGGCAAGGCGCTTGTGAGAGGCTTCTTTTGAGTTGTCTTACTGCCTCGGATTGTTCTGGACCCCATTCCCACTTGACCCCCCCCTTCAGGAGATGAATCAGGGGTCTGGTGATCTCTGCGTAGCCTTCAATGAACTTTCTACTGTAATTAGTCAGTCCAAGGAGGCTCCTTAGTTCCCGCAGAGTTGTGGGGTCTTTCAGTTTCTGGAGTGCTTCCACTTTCTTTTCTTGGGGACAGAGACCCTGAGGAGTAATCTCATGCCCCAAGAAATTAACACGGGTTCTACACCACTGTGCTTTCTGAAAGGAAAGTTTTGCTCCGGCGGCCCTCAACTGTGTCAGAACATAACGGATCTCCGCTATGTGTTCCTCCACAGATGAACTTTTGATGAGGACATCATCTACATAAGCCAGGTTACCCCTCGCACCCAGGTCGGGCATGGCCTTATGTAGGAAAATGTTGAATTCATTGCCAGAGTTGAGGTATCCGAAGGGAGTCCGGGTCCATGTGTACTGCTGGCCCCCAACGGTAAAAGCCAGTTTGTATGGTCCTCCCTAATGACAGGCACGGTCCAGTATCCATTGGTCAGGTCTATTGCTGTGAATACCTGTGACCCCTGAATCTGGGCCAGCCCTTGGTCAATGTAGGGCAGAGGCCATCGGGAAGTATGGAGTCTCCACTGGCCGTTTGGCTTCAATATTCCCAGCACCGGATTATTGAAAGTGCTGTGGACTGGACGGATTATTCCCCGGGACTCAAGGTTCTTAATTATTTCAGTAAGGGACTCAATGGATGCGAGAGGCAAACGATATTGCTTCACAAACACTGGAGTCATTCCAGGGTCCGTGGGAATTGTTGTGGTGTGGATGTCGGTGCGACCACAGTCATATGAGTCTACCGCAAAGAGATCTTGGAAATCCAAGAAAACTTGTTTCAACTTTTGCTTCTGTTCCAGAGTCACACATGCATCAGCTAGGTTGACTCTCTCTTCCACCATCTGCCTGAAGCCTGGAAAGACTTCTGGTTTGGCTATCTCAGCGGCCTCCTCCAGCTGGGTGAAGAAGTCCCTGGTCAGAGTGCTGATTTGGACTGGAGGCTTCAGGTGGGAAAGGCAGCCCTCATGGACCTGGAAAATCACCTCATCCCTCCTGAAGTCACAAGTCACATCTTCCTTACCATAAGGGCAAGAAGTGTACACCAGGAAGTTCCCCCCATGCCGGGTGAAAATCCTGTCTGGTGTCGTATTGTCCTCACTGTCACTGTCAAAACAGTCCTTGGGGATCGGTCCTAACAGTTCATTTCCTAAATCAATGGATAAATGTCGGTCATCAACCGCCATTCCGATACTGGTGCCTGCGGCTAGAATAATACTCCTTAAGTCGCTGTTATCCACCTCTATTGGAATGGTGTCATGTTCTATGTTGACTAATGGTGTTGGGTTTACCCCTAACCCTTGCTGTTGGAGAGAAGCATTTAGATGTATGCAAGTATCAGGGTTTTTCAAATGTTGTCCTCTTTTAACTTTCACTTCCAGGGAGAATTGTCGGGTCCTTTCTGGGATGGTGACTTCCTCTTTAATCTGAATTTCAACTGCATAAGGTAGCAATTGAGCTGACCTAAATGCTTTTTCTGGATCATCAAAGCCCATGGCATTATCCGCTAATCGGGACCAAGCTTTGAAGTTTATTAGGTCCAAACTAATGGCAAAGCGATTGAGAATGTCACTGCCTAAGTAAAAGGCGGCAGTGACGTCTCGCACGACCCAACAATTATGGACTATGCTCTTGTTGCCAATGGAGATTTTGAGCATACACCTGCTTGGCAGGAGATGTTTGGAATTAGGTGCTTCCAGGTCCATTTCCCATTTGTCTATCAGTTTGGATGTGGGAATGGCTGGATCTTTTGGGAGTTGGCGGAACATGGCTTCGCTGATGAAGCTCTTACCGTTGTTCACACACACTCGAGCGAGAACAGAGTCCTTCCCATCATTTAACTGAACAGGGATGAACAACTGCTCTCCAATTTGCTGAATATCAGCCAGGCTCTGAGCTGATTTCACTTCTTTCTGGACTGTAGGAGTGGGAGTTTCTGATTGTGGATTAGTAAAGAATTTCAGGGTGTTTCCTTCCAGTGTGGAATACCACCTTAAACTGGAAGGAAGGTTGATTTTCAGAAATAGAGAGGACCCCCCATCACCAGTCTGTTGTCCTACTGCTATTACTGTCACGTCTGGAATTTGGTTGTTCTGGAAGTGAAATTCTACTTGGTCAGATTTTTGTTCAACCATGTGGCAGGTGCCATTTAAACTAACATGGTTGAGACCTTGTTTACGCAATCTATTAGGGGTGACAACCTTCTCAGGAGGTCATTCCCTAGTAAACAAGGGGTGCCCTCTGGAGTCACTACTATGACCGGGTGTTTCACCTTGTGTCGCCCAATTTTAATGTCCAAGTCTGCAGTCCCCTCAAAGGGAATTTCCTTCCCGTCAAAGTTCTGCAGTTGTCCAGGAAGAGAGGTGAGAGGAATTCGGTAATTCTCCCCCCTTCCTGCATTTAGTTCCTCAAAGGCCCTTTTGGACAGAAGGGTAGCTTGGGATCCAGTGTCCACCAGTGCCAAAATTGTACCCTGCCCCTGTACTTGTACCGGGGCATAGTATCTTCCCTCCTTCTCCTCAAGGGGGCACAGATAATGCACATTTTTGGACAACTGGTGGGCTAACTTTCTGGTTTTGGACATTGCTAGCGAAGAGATTTGGGCAGAATTCTGTGGAGAGCCTTGGGAATCTGAAAGAAAAAGTTGGCAACTGGAGATCAGAGCCATTGTGGGTTCCCCTGGTTCCGGTTCTGGGCCGCCCCCCCCTTTTTGGAGGCAGTCACCAGGATGGGTTTGACCCACGGGATTTTGGTATTGTCGGTTCTGGGATGAGAAGATGGGCGGCGGTAGCTCAGTCTCCACATCTCCCCAGTCTGAATTGGCATCCCTTGGGACCCATTTTTCCTTGGGAGGAGTTCCCCCATCTCTGAAGGAGAAGATCCTTTTCCCAGGATCTTCTGAGGATCCCTCTCCCTCAAATTGGAAGACCTGTACCTCCTCCACAAAGTGGGTCTGTTTGGGTCCTTTGTTTCTCCTACCTCCTTTCTGCTCCTTGGGTGGCAGACTTTCAGGGGTAGGAGATTTTGTTTCCGGTTCCTGGTTTTCCAGGGGCTGTTTACAAGTTGGGAAGGAAGCTTCCTCCAAGGCTTTACACCCCCCTTCCCCTTGTGCCTCCTCCCTGGGAACCGGTGGGTTATCGGCGTGCTGCCCCCGTCATTGTTCTGGAGCACCAGGTCCAGAGTTTGGGGCATTCTGCGTTGGCATGCTCATCTGAGGGTTCTGTTGAGCCCTCAGTATGTGACCCAGATCTCGTGCCATATTTTGGACCTGGTGCTCAAGTTGTGAAACCCGCTCAGGCTGATACGGGGCTCTATTTTCTCCCCTGGGCTGATCCCGGGAAGGGTAGCTATCCCTTCTCTGGTAGTACCCCTGGTTGGGAAGATTTTGGTACCCCTCCACCCTTGGCCTCCCCTCTCCCGGATTAGGTTGTCTGGGCTCAGGGAATTGGGGAAAGAAGGATGGATGATTTTGGGGCTGGAAATTGGGTGGATACCTGGGGAAAAAGTTCTGCCCAGGATTTGGTGAATTTCTGCCCTCCTGGGGGTAGTTAGGAGGGAAGTTCCCCGGGTCAGGTGCTTGGCTGGATCCCCCCCTTGGGCTGGAGGAGTCGAAACATAACCCAGGATTGGTCGGTTTCACTTGTAGCGGGGACGTACATAGTCAGGGGGCGGGGGAACCCATTTGTGGGACTACCTCCTCGACTCCCTGTCTGTGACTGGCCCGAGGGCCTTCTGGGGTGTGAATTATTTGGTGCAGGCAGGTTTTTAGGCCCCCCATCTCCAAATCTAAAACGGGGGCAACCTTTACCTCTGCCACCTTGGCAGCAGCAGGGGTGCTGTTGGTTTTGGGGTTTTTCGGCGCATTATTTTTATTTTCGATGGGCTTCTGCACCTCATAGATCCGGGTAGCCTGTTCAATGACCCAGTCTAAAGATCTTTTCTCATGAAAATCTCTCACAAGCTGGGTCATTATGTATTTGGGTAAGGCATGGAAAAACGTATTGATAAATTCTCTACTATCCGTGCGCACCCTTCTGGTGGTCTGCGCAAAAGCACGCTTTAATTCTTGCACAAACTCTTGTGGGGCCTGATCCTCCCCACATTGCAAATTGTAGGCTGCCTTGCGAGCCTCTTGAGGATATCTGTGAAACGAAAAAATGTTTCAAGATGGCCGCCTTATAGGTGGACCATCTTAAATGATTTTGGTCCTCCAGCCCCGCAAAGAAACTGGAGTATTCTGGGGAGAATGTCCATTTGACGTACTGGATGCAGCTACTGCTGTCCTTCAAATGGAAAGTCTCCATCATTTGCTCATAGAGCTCCAAGTGTTCCCAAACAGAATACTTGGCGTTCTTATGATAAGGAGTGATGACACTCCAGGTTGCCTTGATCTGCTTTAAGGGGTCCTTAAGCAAGGCCCTTTTTGCCTTATTGGCCTTTTTGGTTCGGGTAACCCTGGTCCATTCATCCTTCGACTCAGAAGCGCTGCTCCCAGAGGTGCCCGTCTGATCTTCCAGGTTTTCCCGGATTCTGCGAGCCTGGGAATGGCTGGCAGACTGTGGGGACCTGGTCTCCTGTGTCCTGTAATGCTCAGAGGAGTCTTCAGACCCCTCCTTGCTGCCAGGATTTGATGAGTACCCCCCCCACTGACCTAACTGGGCAGAGGTTTTCAGGATGCCCTTAATGGGCCTACTCTCCTGGGGTTCCCCACTAAATTGCACTGTGCTTGGGTGCCCATACCCGGATGCCCGCCCATCCATTCCTGGGAGGTACTGGCCTATGAGCCCCATACTTCTAGCTGGATAGTAATCTGCCAACCCCGTGGCCCTGGGCTCATGTGCGCGAGGGGACATGGGGGTGGCAGAGTCCAGGGCCTGGGAGAGATGAAGGCCTCTGTTACTAGGGCTTCTGAGGTTATGCTCAGGAGTTTCTCCTTCCCAGCGAACCTCATCTCTATCCGCCCCTGCTTCCTGTTGCAATGCAAGAGCCTGCGCTTTCAGTTCCTCAGTTAAGGCCTTACTAGACTCTATCAGTCTCTCCTGCATGGCTACCTGTTGCTGGAGCCTATCATTGTGCTGGCAGAGAGCCTCATTTTCTCTCTGTGCCTCCTGATTGGTCCTGGAGTACTGGGCCAGTCTCTGCTGCAGGAGGGTTACCTCCTCAGCCCCATCCCTACTGGCCTGCTCCTTTCTTGCCAGAGCATCCTCCACCCTCCTGGTGTCCTCTAACATGTTCTGGTGTTCTTTTTGGAGGTCACCCAGTCCCTGGAGGTCCAGGTGATTTTCTTCCATTTTCCTTTTTAAGTGGCAAACTTCCTGGCCTAAGGTATCCCTTTCCTGACTAAGAGCCTGCATCTGTGCCGCCAGGTCGTCCCTTTGTCTTTGGAAGGCACCAGCTTTCTGGCGCTCCTGGTCAAACTCTGCCTGGGTATCCAGGTCTTTCAAAATCAGTTTATTGCTCTCCGCCTTCTCCCTATCTAGGTGGCTTTGCAGCGTGACTACCTGCTCGGCACATGCCCTATTGAAATCTAATTGTTGCTCCAGCTTTTTCTGGCTCTACAGTAGGGAGTCCAAACCTTCTTGGTACTCCTTCTGCAAGGCCAGAAATCTGGTATCCTGGTCCGCCTTTTCCTGTTGCAGCACATCCATATCCTCCTTTATTTTAGTGATGTACTGTCTGCTGTTCTTTTCTGACTCCTGGCTCCTGAGCAGCCTCTGCTCAGAAGAGTCCAGATCAGATTGGGCCTTCTCTAAGGCCATCTGTTGCCTATTTGCCAGATCTTGGCCTTCAGCACATTTGTCCTGCATGGCTCCCATATATAGATACAAATATGCCGCTATCCTGGCAATCTTATTATGTTCATCTTTGGCTTTAGGGGCCATATATAGTTCACTCAGGGCCACATTTAGGGGACCCTGATCTCCCCATATATCTGACCCTGTTTCAGTGACCTGTTGCGCGATTGCCTGCAACCAGACCGTTTGGTCCTGATGAGTCCACTCACCTCTCACAAATAGCTTATGTAAGAAATGCTCTCTGGCTATTTTGATGTCTACCAGTTTCGTCATTCTGGAATTTGAGTTCCTTCCTGACTTACAGAAGTTTGTATTTTATTTTTGCAAAACAGACCGTTTCCTTAGAGCGTTCCTTTGAGGAGTGCTTTACAGCGTAACACAGCGTGGTGATCCGACCGGATGTATGTATCTTGTCAGTTAGCACACTGTATTAATCTGCACAAGTGATAGATCTAATCCGGAATCCCGGACGAGCCCCCAATATGTAAGAGGATTCAATTCAACACTACAGCTAAATCAATGCCTAGTCTGGGATGGAATAAGGGAATGGAAACCCTTATTGATATATCTTTATGTCCAGTTCATGAGTTCTGGATGACTACCCCTATATAACACCCCTCTCTTAGAATCCCCCTGACCCCACTGAGCCAAGAAGTAGTTCTGTTTTGCAAGTTTAAAAGGTTTATTTGAGAAATAAAACAAAATATAGATACCACGCTTTTATAATAATTAATAATTAATAATTGATATTGCCCTTATAAATATAATGTTAATCAACACTGGGTAATCTGACACTAGCACACTTCTTTATAATCAATGAGAAGTTGGTGTAGGATGGATAAGGCAGCGAAAATACTTTTATGATTTCAAGGGAAAAGCAATGAGGAATAAAATGCAGTACAGAAATACTTGATATGATTTTAGCAAAAGATAAGATAATCACTTTTTCTCTGGCAATTCACCCCCCTCCCCTATGCAATGTAAGAAATGGAAGGAGATGGAAAGAGGAGCACACAGTTTCTCAGGAATGCAATCAAAGACAATACAAAATTCAATTCCCACCCCAGCAAGCTTAGAGAAAACAGGTATGAGTTTTAAAACACAGGCCCAAGTGCTTTGAATGTGGTGGCAATGAAGTGAGAAATATGCTGAAAATGCTTTTAATTCCCTTTAGGAGGTTCAGGGTGAGTGAGAGATACTTGGGATGAGCTCAGGCTCACCTTAGCAATGATTCAGGGATGGTTATTAAGAGGCAAACACATTTTTAGCAAAGGAAAGCAAAAAGCTGCTATCTTTTTACAGGTAAAGAAATCAGGCCAAATCGCAAATCGCTGCAAAATTCGCACAAACGTATACGGAGTAGCAAGTCTAGGTTCGTTGGAAAGCTGAGATTCTAAGCTTTCAGAGGAAAGATAAACCAAGTTCCTAGGACAAACGGTTCCAGAGATATGAACGATTTTGTAAAGGTCGTTTTTCGGATTTAAAGTAAAACTCAAAATGACAGGTGACAGCTTGCAGCTTCAGAATTGACAGGTGACAGTTGTGCAGCTTTACAAATGACAGATGACACGATTTCTAGGAGGCTGTTCTACTTAGGTTAAAATAGTTTGGATTAGATTATTTTAACTACGATTAGATTATTCTGCACAGTTCTGCTAGGTACTCACAATATAAATTTGAAATAGGCCTCGCCACGGATCTGGTCAGGTTTTGGACTGGACTCCGGTTCTGGTCTCGGCACTTCACAGTGATCTGGGTCAGCTCTGCTCTGCTGGTCTAGCCTCTCTGGATTCTGGATGTAACACTGCTTTCTGGGTACTGCTACAGGTTCTGGAGATTGATGATTTGAAGTCTGGATCTCTGGATGTTAAGTCGTCGGTCAGCATGCTCCGCAGCAAATGGAATTGAATGTCTCTACCTGTCCCAGCAGTCTCTTTTTATGTGTTCTGAAAATGGGTTTGTGCCTGGGCCTAGCTAAGCCTGCCCCTCTCTACTTGTCATTGGCCCAATTCTCCCCTCTCCCATGATTGGGGGAAGGAATGTGAGTCAGAGTGATGCTGTAGGTTTTATGGTCAGAGGAACCTCCCCTGGTCAGTTTGCCCACAAATCTATATTTGATTCAAATACATCCTTCCCAGATATACAATTTGTTGAAATTACATGTGCACATTATATATTCCTTATGGTCCATGCTTGTCCGCCTCTGATCTTCCTGGGGGCTTGCATTCAAACATGACAACATTTTGCGCTTTTTAACTGGTTTTGCAATATCGGACATTTACCCAAATTTACACACATGTGCGTAAGGAGTATGGACATTAATTGATGAAGTGTCAGATTTTTAACATGCAGACATTTGGAGTGAGACCCTATTTTCCGCTAGCATGCCCCCAGAATACACCACAGGGTCCTATCGCCCCTCAAAATGTTCACAGAAAAATCACAAAAATAATGATATTACTTATATAATTCTGGCAAGTCCGCACTATGAGTTATCTATCTTTTTAAAATTATGCTCTGGTCAAAAAGGGGTGTGGCTTCCCACATCACAGGGTGAAATAACTGGTTTATCCACTTCAACCAAGCTCAGCTGCTAGCAGAGGCACTGCCCCTCCCAGTTTCCCCTAAGAGGAAGCCACTTTTACGACGCCCCCAATATAACATTTGCCTGAGTCCAGGACAGGCCTTTGTTCAACTCCCTGTAGTCCCCAGCTGCCACTCCCCTTTCAATCAACAGGGTCATGTGACCTCAGGATGCAGCCAGGCCTGGCAGACACAGCTGTTGATCCAGTTTCAACTCCTGTCGGGGGTAGTTGTCAGGCAGAATTCAGTTTCATTAAGCCAGGTTTCAGCTAAATGTCACTTTTTGTTCCCAGTTTAAATCACTTACAATTTTTACATATACATTAAATAATTACTTCCTTCAAGTCATTTCAGAATATAGTTTTACATTGTATCCACCTCTTAGCAAGTCTTTCCTTGGTCTGGTTTTGTTTCATTTGTTCAGTTTTACACAAAAGTCTGGTGGTTTTAAAACGCCGGCTTTCTGATAGTGGTGAGTACTGGTAATGCAACCATTTTTGGGATTAAGAAAATGAATTCCCCACAGTTCTGAGTTGCTTTTTTGGCAATCAGCATTGCCATTCCCAATGGTTTCAGGCTACTGTGTGTGTAGTCCACTGGTGGTTTTAGGCAGTGCCCTCCTGTGCTCACAACATAGGCAAAAATGGGTGGCAGCCTATTCTTAATGTTTTCCCTGTGCACTCTCTGGGGAGTTCTGGCCATCATGATGTTTTCCATGCCAGTACTGCACAGTTTTATTGTAGGGCTTGGATGCATGGGTAAAAACATCCCACAATACCCTACTATTCCACAAGACAGGGATGACAAAAGGTTTGACGCTATGTCAAAAAAGGTCTTCTCGGCATGTAGCATGGCGCTTAAATCCATTAATGCTACTTGCACGCTCGCAAGATTCAGCCATACACTTTGGGAGTGTGCTTCATCTGCGGCTGACTGTCTCCCGGAAGGAGAGGAAAGGGAAGCATTTCTGAACATCATTAAAGATGGTAAAGACGCAATGTCTGCGTCCCTTCAAACTGGCATTGATTCTGCTGACAGTAGCAGCAGGGCCATGGTGGCAAGTACTACAATCCTCAGATTTGCGTGGTTGCGAAAGTCTGGTTTTGCTCCAGATGTACAGGCCAGACTTTTGAATTTGCCCTTTGATGGCACTTCTTTGTTTGGTAAGAAGGCTGATGACAGCCTAGAGAAGTTACAAACATCCAAGGCAGCAGCGAAATCTCTTGGAGCTGCAATCCGTCAAACTCCGTATCGCCCCTCAGGAACCTCTTGGAGGGGTAGGTCCTTTCGCATTTATTCCGCATTCGGAAAAGGCAGAGGGGCCAAAAACGATTCACCCGCGGTGGACAGGTTAAAATAACAAAAGCCGCAGCAGCAGCAGGTGCCTCCTTGCCCTCGGCATCTGCGTCAGCCGCCTCTAAACCACTCTTGTGGTCTCTCCTTGCAAGACACCAGCAGGGGGCAGGTTAACTCAACATCTGACGGAATGGCAGGCTATTACGTCAGATGCTTGGGCATTGGAGACAGTTGCCCAAGGTTACTGCCTGCCTTTTCTACGCACCCCTCAGAGTCATCCACGGGGGAACAACTCTTTGAAGTTTCCAGATCTGCTCCTTTCGCAGGAGATTCTAGACCTGCTAGAGAAAGGTGCCATAGAACCGGTACCTGTAGCGGAGAGGAACAAGGGTTGGTGTTCCCCCTATTTTCTAGAACCGAAGAAGGACGGAGGACTGAGACCCATCTTGGACATAGGAGAATTGAACAAATTCCGCAGGAAGGACAAGTTCAAGATGGTGACTCTCTCTCAGATCCTTCAGGCCCTCCAGCTTCAGGACTGGCTGGTATCTCTAGACCTTCAGGATGCTTATTTCCATGTGCCAATCCATCTCAAACACAGGAAATACCTGAGGTTTGCAATTGGCAACTCTCACTATCAATTTCGAGTTCTGCCATTTGGTCTGACCTCCGCCACGAGGGTCTTCACCAAGCTAATGTCGGTAGTGGCTGCAAGTCTAAGGAGGGAAGGGATCCACGTCTACCCCTATCTAGACGATTGGTTTATCAGAGCAGTATCTTCGGAACAAGCTCAGAACCAACTAGATTATGTCTGCCACTTCTTTCACAAACTGGGCTTCTCCCTCAATTTAAAGAAGTCACAGATGATACCATCCCACAGACTCCAGTTTATCGGAGCGGTCCTGGACACTCCCCTGGGGAAAGCCTCGCCACCAGAGGTGAGGGCTCAAGATATTCAGCAGATGGTCACCAAGTTGCAAAATGCCCAACGTCTCCCAGCCTCCGTCTTTTTGAGGTTGCTAGGCCTCATGGCATCCTGCATCTTCCTTGTGCCAGAGGCTCGCCTGAGAATGAGATCCCTCCAGTGGGCACTAAGAGCCCAGTGGTCGCAATTCTCAGGAAGAATGACAGATCTCCTTCAGGTCCCGGACAAAGTGGCTCGAGACCTTCAGTGGTGGGCCTGTCTGGAGAACATTTTGAGAGTAGAACAGTTTTGGCAACCATGGCCGGAGATAACATTAGTCACGGATGCCTCACTCACGGGGTGTGGTGCCCATGCCAACGACTTGACCATCAGCGGTCGTTGGTCTCCATCGGAGTCCACACTACATATCAACCTGTTGGAGCTGAGAGCTATCAGACTAGCGCTGAAGGCTTTTCTGCCATCTGTACAAGGGAAAAATGTCCTAATAATGACAGACAACACAGTGGCCATGCACTACCTCAACAAAAGAGGAGGCGTAGGATCACTGCCACTGTGCAGAGAGGCGATGCAGCTCTGGTTTTGGGCAATTCAAGAAGGAATCTATCGGCAGTTCACTTGGCTGGAGAGAAGAACTTGACAGTGGACGCTCTGAGCAGGCAGAGCACAGTCTCCCACGAGTGGGAGATAGCTCAGGAAGTCCTTCAAGAGATCTTCACCCTTTGGGGAACCTCTCAAGTGGATCTGTTCGCCACCAGTATGAACAGGAAGTGCGATGAGTTTTGTTCAAGGGAATTTCCCCCGAGAGGAGCTCTAGGGGACGCGTTTGTAGTGAACTGGGAGTTTCCACGTATGTACGCGTTTCCTCCAGTCCCTGTCATTCCTCAGATGATCAGGAGGTTGAGAAGATTCCGGAAGACCATGATCCTATTTGCCCCGGACTGGGCCAGGAGAACGTGGTACCCGGACCTTCAGGACATGTCCATCTGCCCTCCGATTCGTCTTCCACACAGGGAGGATCTTCTCTCGCAGAAGGGAGGTCAGGTTCTCCATCCAGACATCAGAACTCTCAACCTTCACGCTTGGTTTCTGAAAGGTTGAGATACAAGGATTGACGTCATGGAGGTGTTGCTTTCGGCTAGAAGGCCAGCAACAAACACTTTATACCACTGCCGGTGGAACAAGTTTTGCAGCTGGCGTAGAGAAAAGAATATTGAACCCTTTTCATGCGGTACACCAATGGTGTTATCTTTTTTGCTCTATTTGGCGAATTCAGGTCTTCAAGTTGGTACAATCAAGGGCTACCCCGCAGCGCTGTCGATCTTCAAGCGCACTGCGGAGGAGCCATCATATTTCAAATTACCCCTAGTAATCCAATTTCTGAAGGGGTTGACTAATGTCTATCCCCCAAAGCCGTTCCAAGTTCCCTTGTGGGACTTAAATCTAGTCTTAAATTTCCTGATGGGTACTCCATTTAAACCACTCCATTCTTGTTCATTAAGATTTCTCACCCTTAAAACAGTCTTACTAGTGGCTTTGACATCTGCCAGAAGAGTGAGCGAATTACAAGCTCTATCTTGCAAACCTCCTCATACAATTTTTCACAAAGACAAAGTTGTCCTACAAGTGAAGCCTCATTTCCTCCCAAAGGTAGTCTCTGAATTCCACATCACTCAGAAGATAACCTTACCTTCATTCTATCCTCCTCCCCATCCTGGGAAAGAGGAAGAGAGGCTACATAGGCTGGATCCAAGGCAAGCCTTGAGTTTTTATATCAGCAGACTTGCTAGGATTAGGCAAGAAGACCAACTGTTTATAGGTTATGCAGGGCACAAATTAGGATTTCCAATCACAAAACAGCCCATTTCCAGATGGATTATTTTAGCCATTCTAGAATGCTACAAATTGGCAGGGAAAGAGCCCCCTCAACACCTTAGGGCTCATTCAACCAGGGGTATCGCAGCCTCTTCGGCCCTCCAAAGAGGGGTACCGATTCGAAACATATGTGCGGCTGCCACATGGTCGTCCGCACATACCTTTACAAAACTCTACAATCTGGGTTCCTCCTCTAGCCAGGAGACAAGATTTGGCAAAGCTGTGTTACACTGTGTTCATTCTTAAAGGGAAATATTCCAATTTTACTCCCACCTTCGTTTACACACCACTGCTATGGGAGTCTATCAAGATAAGGAATACGTCGGAGGCACAATCCCTTCGAAGAACAAGTTACTTCTTACCTTGTAACCTTCTTTCGATGGGGTGTTCCTTATCGCCCCTCCCATCCCCTCAGTAAAACTTACCTTGTAGTTGCAGTTTACGCTCCTTCAATGTCAATAACCAATTCATGAACAGCTACTCTTAAGCTTCAAAATGGAACTGAGCAACGGACGCTGCACGAGTCTATTTATACGCACGATGACGTTGGCGCCCATACGGAGGCTGTCGAGGGACACCAATTCGAGGGAAATCGACACGCAGCGCCCTCTACTGAAAAAAAATTCAGAGGCCAGCAAGCTGGAAGTGATCCATCAAGATAAGGAATACGTCGGAGGAACATCCCATCGAAAGAACGTTACAAAGTAAGAAGTAACTTGTTCTTCTGAGCTAAGAACATGATGTAACCCGAGGGAACTGTTGTTCCTAAAAGGGAACGGCTGTGAGCTTTGGAGCCAGCTAACCTGCCTGTTCTCAGGATTGTCTATACATGGTATGAGCACCACAGCCTTTTTACCTGACCATATTGACGGGGTGGATTTTCTCCCCAGGTTCTTGGGAACAATACCAGTGTATCAATGTACAACAAATGGAGTCTGTAGGGTCTGTCCAGGCAATCTGGAGTGAACTGTATGCAGCATGGACTTAACTGCACCACTTAAACAACTCAGTGTGTGGAGGGTGAGCACACCACCTGGTCAGCTTTCCAGGCCCAGTTGGTTTCAGTCACTGTGTTCACCATGGACACACTGCTGGTCTTCCTTTTCTGTTTAGTCTGTGAAGACTGTAATCATACTGCCTATTTTTCATTCCCTTTGGGACATGCAAGAAGTAGCAGTAGTAAAACGTTTATTAAGCACAACCTTTACGAGAAAAAACAGCTTAAAGGCGCTAAGCAAGCAAATCATATAAGGAAGGGGTGCAATTATGGGAACTTCTCTGAAAGATTGGTTGGGATTTGTAAACCCTCAGGATCAAAACCTCATTGACCCCTAAAGACACATGATCTCCAAGCTTTTTTGAAACATGTAAGCCTGTCCTTGAGCTACTTAAAATGTCAATCACTTGAAGTTATCCATCTCTGGAGTCAAGTGTTTTTGTTCACATTTCAGATGTCATCAGCAATCTTTGACATAAAGGAAAACAGAACCAACTAAGTTTCCAGGTTGCTGGAGTAATGCAACCAGGAACCCTTGGTAAATTAAGCACAGCCTGGATCCCACACACTCTCTGCAGTATGAACTTGTGACAAAGCAGGAACACATGACTTGAACACTGAAACGACCATACCGCTTATATCATAGAAATATTACATCCCCATACAATATCAAATTTAATTTAAAAACACAGCATAGAGAATATTTGTTTTGGGAAGCAGAAAAGCAGAACACGCTATTTTCTACCCTTGTTTTATTCGGTCTTGAACTGTCCTAGAGTTTCAAAATGGCTATGTGGCAGCAGGTGCACGTTTTTTCAGGCATGCATTTTAAGGCAACATTACTCTACATTCTGGGATTTATAGGCCCATACTGATAACATTATTAAAGAAAAAACACGGCATCCAGTGTTGAGAAAATCTGTTGCAGATTATAATAAAGGAGAATACAGGGCTTCCTATTTATTTCTTATTTGGCCCAGAACTACCCTGAAGTCAATAACCGGCCCTTTGTCGCCAGGGGCAGATTTATCTAAGCCTGAATTTTAAACCAGCAGCGCATTACATACTCCATAATGAAAATCCATAATCCATAATGGAAAAAACAAAAAAAATCAATTCTCTGATTGCAAAGTACAAATCTTGCTAGAGCGTTTCAGATGCACATTTCCTCCCTCCCCTTTAAATGTGAGTACATTCAACTTTATTCAACTCTAGTCATTAAACAAAAGATAAAAACATAGAAGCACATATACAATGCAAAACATATAATGCATAAAACTCACATAACCTCATTTCCCAATGCATTTCTTGCAGGCTCGGACTGGCCTGTAGGGCAACAGGGCAATGCCGAAATGCAAGCTCATAATTCTAGTGTGTACCAGTTTTTTTGGTCAGAGTGGGCACTTTTCTGGCCAGAGTGGGCTAGTTACATGTGTTACTGCACTGGTTTTAACCAATAGTACTAAGCAAATATGCTTTCAAATGCAATATTTTCAGCAAATCTAACAAACATTCTCCCTTGCGTAGTACTCAACAGTCTGGTCCGAAAATAAACGAATTGCTATTTGTGAGTGTGGGCCACTTTTTCATTGGTGCCTGGGCCAATTTTATGTCCCAGTCCGACCCTGATTTCGTGTGGGCTATTTGCGTCTTTAGTAGGTAAAACAGCAATTTTACAGTACTAAAAACCAAAACATCATCCTTGTAACAAAAATTAAAATACGTGAGGGGCCCATAAACCCACCTGGTACCGGGAGAGCTGAAAAATACTCTCTCTCCTTTCACTTATTTCAAAATGGCATTGGAATTGATTTGATGCCCCCTTATGAGGGAGGATTGCATTTACATTATCAAAGCATAAATCCGTTGGGAATTATTTGCGCTTAGGAAAAACACCAAAGCATCTCGTCTGTTCCTTATGCCAGCCACAACTAAAAACAGCCTCGTGTATCCTCTATGTAAGTCCAGCAAATCTGATCACAGGAGGAGAACGTGTTCAATATTTTCACCCCACCAATAGCAAGCAAGCAACATTCGTCATGTCCACTTCCAATGTGCCTGTTGAAATTATTTGCAGTCAGGGATTACCGTAATTGAATCTTTATATTCCCACTTCTCTAAAACGCCAGCTGCACGAGCGGACCACGTGTACGTATCATCCAATAACTTACCAGAATCTCTGAAAGGGCAAAGTGCACATTTGCATTATGTCTCCAACTAGTATGTTTACAAAAAAGATGCGGGAGCAAATCAGCCAGAGAATTTATTAAGAGAAGCTTCTCTACTTAACACACATAGGGGGGGGTGTACCTTGCGGGACATCCAATATCAGTCCCAGGAATGTATTCTGAACATGTTCTGCACTTGCTGATTTCCAAACATCAGAATAGGTTAGACCTTAGCTTGGTAACTTGTATTACTTGCAGGGAGAGCTTAACCCACACATTTGAAATTGAATCATGCTATCTCCTTGCCACAGAGGTAGCTGAATGCACAGCCTATTCAAAAGGAGTCTCCAGCTCCAAACGCTTCCCAAAAGTAAGAACATAAGATGTTACATTATTTGATTTCTTTGATATTTTCTCTCCTGTTTTAGCATAGCCAAAGCGCACAATATTGGTTTGGCTTCAATTGATTTTCAAGTGTCTTTTAAGAAGATACTTGTAAATGCCCATTAGCCTCATATGTACACTCTGTGGCTTCAATCAAGATAAGCAGAATTTGCAAACAAGAGTGTTATATATCACACCACCCATATTTGGAGGACCCCACATTGCGAGTTTATTTTCAAATTGTGACAGTAGAGCAAGAAGAACATCCCATCAAAAGGGTAACATTGGTCGACCCCTTTACTGGTAGGACATCCATGTGCAGTTTTACCTAGTGGCTGACACCTCAGTGTCACTATAAAATATCTGGCCCAGTGGCAGAAAGCCTGTATCCCAGCATAAATTATAAGGGAAGTATGATCATGCCCCCCCATCCCTCTTTCCTCCCAGAGATAATTTGAGATTTCCATATCTATTAACTTTATGCCCCTGAATTCTTATTTCGGCTCTACTCCCAAATCGCTGAAAAAGCCTCAGACCTCATACAATCTGGATGTATGTTGTGTCCTGGGAAATGCTGGCAAGGCAAGGCATTTGAGTCAATATAGTAGAAATACGCATTTTAAGAAACTTTCCAGACCCCTATTTTCTACTGTTGTTGTCCTTTGTCTGTGCTATGACATTCAATGGACTACTGTCTAAAAGGGGATTCCTGGATACCTTTTGAAGAGAAAGTAGCTTGTGTGGTGTTCCTGAAATGGTAACTATTTCTCTACTAGTTAAGATATTTAGCCAACGCACTCACCCACCTACATTTTGTCATCACTGCTCTCAGACAAAAGCTTGAGAGCTGATCCTTATTTTGTCAGAGTTGATTTTTGTATCATCTTTACACCTGATGGCTTGATTGACATAAGGTGTTACTGACTTCCTAGCAGTTATACAATCTAGTTTGTTTACTTTAGTTGTTTTTGGAGGGACAGACAACTATGAAAAAGAAAGTAAGTGGTAACTCAAATCTTCATAGTCTTTTCCATTTCCAAAGCCAAACCAGTGTACACCACTTCTCAACCATCATCATATTTAGAACTGGGCTGTGAGTATGCTAGTGACCCATGGTGAGCAGAGCAAAGTCTACTAGCCGTATTGAAAACTGTTTTTCAAGGTTCAAGGCACTTTAATATTGGAAAATATCAAACTTCGTCATTGTATTGTGCATCGCAAATAGGGTTTTCTTAAAAGGTAGTGTAAGCATTTCACTGTCTCACGTTAAATACACATAGTAATAACAAAACTACCATAGAAACAAAGATATTTCAGGCAATTAAAAAAATACAACAATTATTTTGGGTTGTCATTATTTTAGGCTGCATTTTAGTTGTGTGTGACTTAAAACGTTTGTCTGTGTTTATCCTCCGACCTTTAAATATGAAACATTTCTTTAAAAGACTAACATCTTTATTAGTGGTTCAGTGTACTGCAGGCCTTTCAGGAACCCTTTAGTCTGCTCCTTCTATATCTATGCATTTGCCCCCCCTCACCCCAGTCTCTTATTTTGGGTCAACTAAAGCACTCTAGAATTGATCCAGAAATTGCCTGAAAAAGGTTAAACATCTCTAACCAACAGACACTTACTTTGAACTCTTCTTCGATTTTGTTGCAATCTATCAGCTGTAGACACAACTTTTTTTCTGATATTAATGCATTGCACAGTTTATTACTGACTTGATCTGTGCAAGGATTTATGGCGCATTAAGCAAACCAACGTATTCCCACCTATCCCAAGTAAAAGGGGCATGTTGTAGCACTTGTAGGTTCAGTATGGCGCCACCTCCATGGTTGCTACGATTGCCTTTGTGATGAATTAGCCCTGATTATAGACTACCCTTTAGATGTGTTCCCAAGGTTGAGCTGCATATGTTTACTTGTGTTTCTGTGCACTATCAGTATATGCAAGAGCTGGCCACGCGTCTGTTAACATGGTGTCTTTAGTCTGCCATGCTTCTGTTTGCCAAACTTCTTGTTGTTATCATGAGTGTTGTGATTTCTTAATATCAACATACCTCCTCAATTTAACTGGACAGGAATGCAGTTGTTCTTTCTTGCCCTATCCGCTAAACTGCGCAATTTAAAGAGAAGACAGCCAGGCAACATAAAAGTCTGGGAAAAAGGATATTATCTTTTTAGAAATAAGGGGTCTTCCTTCATGCGGTGACCTTTTGCTTTTAACACACCGCCCATGATGCCTAGGACACCTACTTTTAGCAGTAATGATGTTTGTTCAGCACATGGTAACCCATGTGTTTTAAAGGACTTGTGTGCTTTTGCAGCTGAACTTGGTGTAACGTTAGGAGCATTACTCCCTGCTCCAGCCCCGGTGCCCCTGCTGAGAGGCCATCTTCAAATCATCCACTGTTAAGGGTTACAGGAGTGCGTGTGACTGCTGCTGTAAAGTAGTCATGGTGATGAAAATGGAGCAGGTGGTTGTGTATGCTACAAAGAGCAGCGCAGCTGGGCAAATGAGTGCTTTGAGTTAACTGGATAATTCTAACTTTTCCCTTAAATGATCAGCAACACCTGACAAACATTGCAGAAGCCTGAAGCACCATTAAAGGATTGTAAAATTGTGTGTTCGTCCAGGAAACATCTATAACCATCCTCTATTTAAATTATGTAAGAATATGGGAAGCAGTTGTGTAAAAAGAAACTTACCTAAACGATTGCTTATATTTTGTTTTGGCTTTTTGCCGCTAGACGCAGAGCCATCAGCTAGTGCAGCTACACATGCATTAGAGGCTTCATGTAAATTGCTATATGGTGATCAGTGTGCTCAGGTCTTCCACAGTATGGTCCTTAAACAAGTTTCTCTTTCATTGCAGCGCTGCTAAATTTCTGGATGCCAATCCATTTGCTGTCAGCGCTCAGTTAGGCGCAGGCACCACAAACCCTCTGCTTCCATCCCCGGCCAGCCTTCAGCTCGCTCAGTTGCAAGCCCAGCTTACGCTGCACAGGCTAAAATTGGCTCAGACAGCAGTCACCAACAACACGGCAGCTGCAACGGTCCTGAATCAAGTTCTTTCCAAAGTGGCCATGTCTCAGCCACTCTTTAACCCACTACGAAATGCTGCCATGATCGGCCCGCCGCACGGACATGCCGGAGCGCCCCAGCTGGGTCCAGGGTTGCCTAATTCCAGATTCCCATCAGGTGGAATACCCTTCCCTCCTCCGAGTAATGCCATGGCACCAATCGCTGTGGCAAGCATGGGGCATGGAGGAAATATGCACAACAACCAGAACATTGTTGCAGCACATTCTTTTGGAAACTCAATGCCACACTCTTCCAACCAGCAAGCTGTGGCGGTGGGTCTACATAAGACAGGACCTTTGCCTACCACTGGAGGGTTCTATGACTACAACAAGCCAAATCCACCTGGAAGTACGATGTACATAGGGGAAACAGAGCAGTGCGACTTTATAACTAATGTATCCAGCACAGGCTCTGTCAAAGGAACAACTGCTGAAGGCCATTATGTAACATCTGGACAACAAAAGCATGACTGCCAACCTGGGTTTCCAAAGGACTTTTACATGCCTAATTCACACGGACAAAATGCATCTGGGGTGCCTCCTTCAGGGTTTACCAATGAGCAGCACATGAATGTACACCACCATGGGAGCCAGAAAGGACACCCATCCTCAGGAGTGCCCAACCAGTGGGACAGCCAACTTAACTTCACCAGCCAAAATAAACCGGATCAGATGTCCAGAACCAGCATGTGGCCATCAACAAGTCAGCCGTATGAAGTAAGGAACGAGTTGTACAATCCAGAAGAACCCACACCAGACACAAAGTACAGTCCTGCTGGCCCGCAGACCTTCAATCAGTTTAACAACAGCACACATGGATTTAGCAACTTACAAATGATGCAAAAAGAGGAGCAAAAGCATAACACATCAGCGGCGCCACACAGGCATCTTCAGCCTCATGAATTGAATGACTTCCATGGAATACCACCTCTGCACCTACCTCATGTATGCACCATCTGCGATAAAAAGGTCTTCAATCTAAAGGTAAGTGCTGCAATTCGTCAAAGCCACAAAACTATGTTTCTTCCATTGAGCACTGTGTTGATACCCGTCCCGCATGGCACTCATAGCGGCCTCATTACGACCTTGCTGGTCCGGAAAGAACGGTGGTGGTAAATCCGCCACCACCGTTCTTTCCGGACCGGCTGATTAAGAGTCCTGCAGGCGGGAGGTGTCACTCCCGCCAGGTCTGACCTGTCGGGTATAACACCACCCGCCTGCAGGTGGACATGGAAACACTGGCTCTGTCATAGACGGAGCCGTTGTTTCCATTGTCCCCATCCCCATGGGGATTTACCGATTTCCGCCTCTGGAATTACCGGGTCACCGGGGTTGTAATGCCCCGGTGATTCCGGCAGTCACGGAGGCAGAATGGTAATACGAGTCTGGCGGTAACCTGCCGGAATTTCCGGCATGGTTATCGCCGGACTCGTAATGCGGCCCATAGTGTTGGTTATCTTGTTCTTTAATTACATTGTGGTGTTGGCTTCTGTCATATGCTATGCAGTCACTTCAAGCAGCAACATTCCCTTTGTGCCCAACAAACACAATGTTCAAAGTTTGCAAAAATGTTCTTTGTGCTCTTCTAAACAGATACCAAGCTGTGACAGTTTCACATCGAAAAATAGTGAATGCTACATAATGTTTTGCACAATTTTAGTGTTAGCTGTAAACATATAAATGTTGTCCGTTGCTTACAGGATACTATGATCAAGGCATCCATGAAAATCTTGGTGGTTTCACAGTTTGATGTTAAGAATAATGAGAACCCATTTCTTTATTGGTTTTGGCACATACATTATGGTGGCACTTTAGCTTCACTTTGTAGTCAAATCAATGCTAAAGAGAGGAGCAAGAGGGGAAAGGGTATTGAGGAGCAGAATATTTGGTTGGCATGGCATCTAGCACCGCTACTGGCGTACATTGGCTGCATCAGATAGTGTTCTTTTTTCGTGCCATGACGCTCACCATGCTTTCTTCTGCAAGCGTGTTTCAGTGTAGGCATTAGTAAGCAAAAGAAAACTGCAGGGCCCTGTAATTTATAGAGTCTGAGTCACAGTGTGTAATCCTAGTCCTGGTCTCTTATCCTAGTTTTTGTTCCTCATCCTAGTCTCTCATTCTAGCCCAAGTCTTTCACTGTAGTCCTAGTTCTAGTGTCTTGTCCTTTCATTGGCTGCATTACAGATAACTATTTGGTTCCTTCCACTCAACATGCTTTCTTCTGCCAGCATGTCTCTACACAGGCATGAGTAAACAAGAGAAAACTGCAAAGTTATGCAATTTATAGTCAGTCTCATTCTTTCGTCCTAATCCCTTATCCTAGTCCTAGTTTTTAGACATGTGCATAACATTGTACCCTAGGAGCAGATGTCGCTTCAGTAAAAGAGGATGAGTAAGACACAAACCACAACTAAGGAGAAAGGGAAGAAAAGAGTGGGCCAAGAAGAGGAAGGGATCCTATGTAATCCATATAAAAAAATGGGACAGGAGGCAAGGCATTGAAGTGAAACCCTGTACTGAAAAGACACAATTTGTATACATGTTTTTTTTATTTGTATTAATAGTGAATTGATTTCAAAAAAACAAATCCTTTTCACTTCATACAATATTTTCACTTCATACAATATTTAAAAGGTATATAACTTTTGAAATACATCATTTACAATTCCTCAACACCATTATATTACACCTAAACTCATCCCTGAAAGGAAATAAATAAATACATTGTCTATACGAATGACTTAATTGTTCCTCAATAATGAGTAAAAGGTTTTCACAGCATTGTTATATTTGACTTCCTAACTTCTGAAATACCTCTTTGAACATCCAATATAAATGAATCAACTTAGTTATAATATTTCCCCACATCAAGTCACACCATAAGATGTTATCTCTTTCGGTGGAATATAAGTTGATAGCCGAAAAGTTTGTACTTGATGTGCCTCGTGGTCTTGCAAAAGAGTATCAAATGCTTAATTGTTTCAATAGAATCAGGGTTTTTACACAATCTACAAATCCTTTAGTTTGCCATTAATAACTGTAACAGCTCGGTGGGTGTACATGACTAAGAAACACCGATAGGGGCGAAAAAGGAGACCACAGTGACTGTGAAAACCAGGGAAGGGGAACTACCCGAAGACCCCATAAAGGGAGAGTGGTGGGGCCAGCCCGACAATAACCCCGTGCCCTCGGTACACCAGGAAGAGCTGCCCGATCCCTTAATGAGGGAGTGGTGGCGGCAGCCTGAGGAGAAGACGGTTACCTCTGTACATAATGTAGTGGAAGTTCCAAAGGGCCGCGAGCCGCGGGATAACGGCACTAAAGTCGAACAGCCGCCTAGCCTTCGAGTAACAGGTCCATGGCTGTATGAACGAAACCAAGGAACTAATGACCGAGGAGCTGGCAGCCCTCAACCGGCAGGGACCCGCAGGGCAGACCCAAATGGAAGGAGGAGAGATGAACATTCCTGCTGGACCGACCAGACGTGGAGACAGGAGCTACAGGGAGCACCTGGGCGTATGAGGACTAGGAGGAAAAGACTTGCCAAAGGTCCATACAGCGTGCCCTATAAAGAAGGAGAAGAAAACATTGCTCAACAAGAAGAGAAGAAAAAGAATACATCTTCAAGAACAGAAACTTGTGTTATTTACAACCCTTTCACCTTTATTAAGTCAGAATAAAGACCAGATTTTTTTTTATTACTACCGCCTGACTGTCTCATTGTCACAAATTTGGTGGCAGTGGTGGGATTCAAGAAATACGACATGGAGGCAATCATCAAGGCGTTGGCCGACGGACAGCAGCAGCTTCAGCAATTGGTCCAATTTCAAGGAAACCAAGCCCAAGCAGATCGACAAGCCCTACAACAGGCTTTACAATTACAAGCTGCCAGTCAGGAGACCCTAAAGAAAGTAACAGAAGCCGTGGTGGCTTATAGAGGAGCAACACCTGCCCCCTCAAACATACTGCAGAAGTACCAACCAGGGGATGACCCGGTATATTTCTTTAAGAACTTTGAAAGGGTTGCTAGAAATTCCCAGTGGCCTGTGGAGAAATGGGGACATTTTATAGCACCATTATTGACTGGCTCTATGCAAGGGGCCTACCAGGCGGCAAACCCCAATGGGGACACAGCATACGCCGACATCAAAAGAACCATTCTAGAAAGAATGGGCGTGGATGAGGAGGCCTATCGCCAGAAGCTAAGAGAAACCATACTACGTAATGGGGAGACTCCACGGCAGCTGTATTACTGTGTGCATGATCGAACAGAAAAGTGGTTAAAACCAGCCAGCTGCACTATTCCGGAAATACTAGAAAAAGTGAAGCTCAAACAGTTTGTGGACGCCCTCCCCAACACCATGCAAAGGTAGGTCCGCCAACACCACAGACCCACCCTTAACAAAGCCATAGACATTGCTACGCCATTCCAAAAAGTGGGAGGGACCAGGTTAAGTCCATTTGAAGCAATCAAAACGGTACCTACTAGAGCCTCAGAATCCCCGGGACCCAAACCCTTACAAGTGGAACCCAAAGGAACAACATGGATTCCATCCAGCAGACAGCCCCAATGCTTTGATTGTGGGGATTGGGGCCATATAGCCCAGTGTTGCTCAAAGAAGAATAGACCAGAACCAATGGAAATAGGATATACCCAGACTCGGGAATTCCAAAGAAGACGGGAACCATACCTGGTGGAGGTCCGGGACGATGGGGTGCCACGTCAAGGTCTGATCGACAGTGGGAGCGAACAAACCGCCATAAGACCAGAAGTAAGTGTATCGGGGGAAAAAATGGGAACAAGATATTCCGATTAAATGTGTACATGGAGATGTTCGAGTGTACCCATCTGAACAAATTACACTAGAAGTAAACGGAGTTAGTACATCAATGGAGGTAGCCATAATGCCACATATACCCACACCAGTACTAATAGGCACTGATCTACCCAACTTTGAAGATTGTGTCAGAGAGGTGGAATGGTTGAAAACAGCTCAATTTTCCCATACAGAGGTTACCGGGAATAATGGGAGGCTGTCTAGAAAATCCAGGAGAGAAGTGAGGGAAGAGAAAAATAAATGGCTGGAAAAATTCAGCGGGATGATAGACTGGATTCCTGAGGATAAAAGGGTCTCCTTTAGAAGTGAAACATTGTCGGACCAGAGCCTAAGGAATGCCCGCGAACGAGCAATGGAAGACCCAGAGGGTCAAAGTACCTATCCTAAATTCAAATTTAGGCAGGGACTGTTGTACAGGATCTCCAAGAATCAGAACGACCAGGAGATGGAACAGCTACTAGTACCCGCTAATTTCAGACAGTCCGTGGTGGAGATGGGCCACGACAATCAAACAGGAGGTCATATGGCTCGGGAGAAAACCCCAGAGAAAATCCTCAAAAGATTGTATTGCCCCGGGGTCTACCGTGAAGTGGCCATACATTGTGAAGAGTGATCAACCTGTCAGAGAACAAATCCCATTAAACCCCAACGTGCCCCTTTAATACCAATGCCCCTGATAAAAGAACCATTTTTTAGGATTGGTATGGACGTGGTGGGGCCTTTAGAACCCAGTAGGCACTGGTTCCAATACCTGTTGGTGGTAGTTGACTATGCAATAAGGTATCCTGAGGCTTTTCCCCTTACGGGGAATCAGTACACAGCAAGTTTGTAATCAGTTGGTACCGTTCTTTACCCGGGTGGGTATACCATCAGAAATTGTAACAGATCAGGGCAGACATTTTGTATCAGGAATAATGGGAATGTATGTCAACAGTTGCAAATCAAACAACTATGCACGTCCATCTATCACCCACAAACCGATGGTTTGGTAGAGTGTTATAACAAAACTATCAAATTAATGCTCAAGAAAGTAATGGCCCCTACCGGAAAGAACTGGGATCGAGCAGTACCCTGGGTCCTCATGGTACTACGTTATACCCCACAGTCGTCAACAGGCTTTTCACCCTATGAGTTGCTGTTTGGCCGCCAACCAAGAACAATACTGGACATAGCTAAAAATGAGTGGGAAGAACAAGAGGAAACCACTACTCTGACAGATTACGTAATAGAAATTAGAGATAACCTGACCAAATTAAGGGAATTGGCCAGGGTTAATCTCGGGAGGTCACAATTAGCCCAGGAAAAATACTGCAGTTAGAGAACTAGAGTCCGCCATTTCAAGATCGGAGACCAGGTACTGGTATTATTACGCACGAGCCAAAACAAGATGTTGGCACAATGGAGAGGGCCTTATAAAATAAAAGGAGTGTTAGGCCCTGTGAATTACTTGGTAGAACAACCCGATCGGAAAACGAAGTTCCAGAATTACCACGTAAACCTACTAAAAGAATGGAAGACCTCAGACCGGGAGACCACAAGTATACATGTTACGACTCGAGAGAACCCAGATTCTGCTTTCTCTGCAATTCAGTGGGGAACACAACTCACCTCAAAAGAAAAACAGGAAATGGAGGAACAACTCAAACCTCTACGAAACGTTTTTTCCTACTTCCCAGGGAAGACCCACCTCACAGAACACAAAATAGAAACTGAAGCGGGGAAAACAGTAAGAATCCGATCTTATCGCCTTCCGGAATCCAAAAGGTTGGCAGTGCAGGCGGAAGTTGAGGAAATGCTGAAGTTAGGGGTAATTGAACCCTCATGTAACCACTGGTCCTCTCCTATTGTTTTGGTGCCTAAACCAGATGGCAGCATCCGTTTCTGCATGGATTATAGGCAGTTAAATTCTATATCTACGTACCAAGCTTATCCCATGCCCCGGTTCGACGAACTGATAGAACAGTTGGGATCAGCCAAATATATCAGTATGATAGACTTAACCAAGGGATACTGGCAGATCCCTCTATAAGCAGAAGACAAGATAAAAACTGCCTTTTCCACCCCGTCAGGACTGTATCAATTTACAGTTTGCCATTTGGACTACATGGAGCGCTAGCGACATTTCAATCACTTATGAACCAAGTACTAGCACCACACCAACAATATAGTTCCGCCTACCTAGATGACATTGTGGTGTATAGCAAAACCTGGAAGGAACATATGGAAAATTTTACCTCAGTGGCGACCTCTCTGAAATCAGCTGGACTTAACATCAATCCAAAGAAAACAGTGTTAGCTACCAATCAAACCAGATACTTGGGCCATCTGGTTGGGAACGGGGTTATCAGACCCCAATTGGACAAGATAGAAGCTATTGAAAAACTACATATGCCCAATAACAAAAAACAATTCAGAGCATTCCTGGGCTTCATAGGCTACTACCGTAGGTTCATACCTCACTTCTCCTCCATAGCCAGTCCTTTGACTGAAGCGCTCAAGTCTACTTATACTGGCGATTTGTTAAATGATAGAAAGGCATATAAAGCCTTTCAGGAACTCAAGGACATCATATCAGCAAAACCGGTTCTGAGATGTCCAGACTTCAGCAGACTTTTTTTTGTACAAACAGATGCTTCTGGACTAGGCTTAGGAGCCATAATTTCCCAAGGAGATGAAGACGAGTTACACCCGGTGGCCTTTATAAGCCGAAAGTTGTTACCTCATGAAATTGGTTATTCCACCATTGAAAAAGAGTGTCTGGCAATAAAATGGGCCATCAAGAGCCTCAGATACTATTTGGCTGGGCGCAAGCTTACTGTCTTCACTGACCATGCCCCTCTGCAGTGGTTAGCTACTCACAAGGATTCCAACCAACGCGTGCTGAGGTGGTTCCTCACTCTACAAGAATTCTGTTTTGAAACAATTCACAAACCAGCAGCCTTTCAATTAATTCCAGACTATCTGTCTAGGAACCTGGATTATCCCGATCAGCTGAATGCTTTGGGGGGTGTATGTAACAGCTCGGTGGGTGTACATGACCAAGAAACACCCAGAGAAGGGAAAAAGGAGACCACAGTGACTGTGGAAACCAGGGAAGGGGAACTACCTGAAGACCCCATAAAGGGAGAGTGGTGGGGCCAGCCCGACAAGAACCTCGTGCCCTCGGTACACCAGGAAGAGCTGCCCGATCCCTTAATGAGGGAGTGGTGGCGGCAGCCTGAGGAGAAGACGGTTACCTCTGTACATAATGTAGTGGAAGTTCCAAAGGGCCGCGAGCCGCGGGATAACGGCACTAAAGTTGAACAGCCGCCTAGCCTTTGAGAACAGGTCCATGGCTGTATGAACGAAACCAAGGCACTAATGACCGAGGAGCTGGCAGCCCTCGACCGGCAGGGACCCGCAGGGCAGACCCGAATGGAAGGAGGAGAGATAAACATCCCTGCTGGACCGACCAGACGTGGAGACGGGAGCTACAGGGAGCACCTGGGCGTATGAGGACTAGGAGGAAAAGACTTGCCAAAGGTCCATACAGTGTGCCCTATAAAGAAGGAGAAGAAAACATTGCTCAACAAGTAGAGAAGAAAAAGGACAGGAACTTGTGTTATTTACAACCTTTTCACCTTTATTAAGTCTGAATAAAGACCAGATTTATTTTAATTACTACCGCCTGACTGTCTCATTGTCACAATTACATTCTTGGACCCAAGCATTCCAAGGTCGGTAATAAGTTGAATAGAAATCTTACATAAACATTTCGAAAAAGTGAAATATATGTAGACAAATATGTTCTTTTGCTAGGAAATCAGCTGTAGTCCTTATAGAGTGAGTATGTTCACAATTTATCAACTGTCTAACATCAATCAAATTAGGATTATCAATAAGAACAGTCACTTCTAAACCTACCAACAAAAGTAAGATAGACATATGTAATCCACATTGATTCAAGGAAGATATTCTATTACCCTTTCATAAAGTGTGCAAGGCCACGAACATAGACTTTGAAAGACGTTCTAACAAGTTAGAAAACATTCGCATTTTAGTCCACATAACTCAAGTTGCCAAAGAAGTCAGACCAAATTTGTGGCGAATGACACTGTTGGGAATTATGGCCAAGATCTAACAAGGAAAACTCCAAGCCATAAATTAGGAGAGCAACTACTTTGGCACAATAGTACTATCAAAAAGGAAGTAAGGAAAACTACATATGTTTAAACTTATTCTTTTTAACTGTGTTATAAGGGCTTGCAACTTAGCTCTTATAGTCTCTTGAGTCGCTCCTTGAGATACTGAATTAGATTTAAACCAAGATATTTCATAGAATAACTGAGTTCCAGACGTGCGTTCCCAATTGCCAATCCCATGATTTTCGGTTTATGCTTCTGCGAGTATATAATTATCTTAGATTTGTCCCCATTGACTAGAAAGTGTTATCAGCTGTGTAGGATGCAAAAGCAGTATGTTTGCATTGAAGTCCGATGGGAATCACATTGAAAAACAACAAATCGCCAGTGAAAGCCAACCAGTTCAGTTTGTATTGATCTGAGCCTAATAGGGTATTGGCCTCATTACGACCCAGGCGCTAAACCATGGTGCTATTAGCACCATGGTCCATGCCGGGGTCCGCCATGGTGAATGGTGGAATTACCGCCCCACTCCAGGGTTGGCGGGGCGGTAATTCCCCATTCACCATGGGCCCTTCCCCATTCCCATTTTTGCCCCATAGGGCTCAATGGGAATGGGGAAGGCGCTAAGTACGGTGCCGCAAATTGCGGCACCGTACTTAGCACCAATGTCCCTTTGCGGCACCCTACTTTAACGGCTGGTAAAACCAGCTGTTAAGGTCGGGTCCCGCAAAGGGACCTCGTAATTAGGCGCTAATAGGTTAACGGCGCCGCAGCCTTTTACGGCGCTGTTAACCCATTAGCGCCTGAGTCGTAATGAGGCCCTATGAGTTTGGAATCCATAAAGAATTGAGATCAGAAACATAGATTTTAAAAAGGTGCGGGTCCAAGACCCTCCCCTGTCTTAACCCCACTGAAGTTTTTATTGGTCTTGATCAGGAACCATCTTTATAAATCCTAACCCTAACAAAAGTATTGTGATGTAACAGAGAAATTAGCTTAACCAGGGCAGGGGAAACAGCCTGTTCTGAAAGATTGTGTCAAAGTCTTTGTCTGATAACTCCATCAAAAACACCAGCTAAATATAGGGAAGCCATATAAACGATTCAAATAGTGCAATCTAAAACCGAGGCGCTAATGTGCAACAAGATAGTAACATTCAATGAAGTACCTATACTTTTCCTAAAGCCCACTTGGTTGTGGACTAAGATATCAAGTTTATCTACCCACACTTCAGCCTCTTTCAAAATGATGGCCATAAAGATCTTACTGATTTCGTCCAAAAGGACGATTGGTCTATAGTTGGCAGGATTAGACCAAAGATAAACACCAAGCTGTGGGCAAATTGCAGTTACAAGACGTTTACAAAATATATGACATAAAATAATGGGCCATAAGTCTGAGTCATGTTTTAAAGTAATCAGTGCCAAATTATCTGGGCCGGTAACCCTAGAGCCTTTATTTTTCTGGATTAGAAGGCTAATATTTTACGGTTCAAGAGTAGTCCATATCAGTGCCCTTGTAACATCAATAGGTAGGTTAGGTGACTATCAGTTTGGATTCCGCAAAGGTTTTGGTGAAATAAGCAACCCATGTTTCTTCATTAATGATACAAGGATCATCAACCCTTTCCTTGTTGGCAATATCATTGGTCAATTTCCAAAACTGTGACACATCTTGTATTATTAAATGCTCTACTGCTGGTTGACTATCTCAGTTGCAAAAATGATATTTCAGCCTTTTCGGAAAATTACGATAGTGCTGCATAATTTTCTTTTTTATAAAGGGTATAAGCCTCCTCTGATAAACATTGAAGACTAAGATTCTGGAGAGATACGTTTTTCATTTATTTTAGCATTGGCCACTCTACTATAATATGTATGTTATAAGAACGCATAAGGCGAATACCTTTCCTTAAAGATGTATTTAGACAATAGACAATGGTTTCTTTTATATTTTCACAAGCAAATAAGGAAAAGTTTCCTGAGTTAGATAACATCTGCCTCACTTGATTAGTACATTTATTCAAAAGGGAATCGTTTCATCTAACCCTCTGACCCATGTTATAGGGTTCTATAAACGTCAACCACTTCTATAGGTGCCAACAAAAACCGAGAATGTTAGAGGGAGATGATCACTCGCAGACAGTCTTTTTATAGTAAGGTTCGAACATTAGGGAAGGATAGAGGCTGAAACAAAGATATGATCTATCCAAGATTGTGTATAGCCTATAGACCAAGTGTAAACAATTGATGTACTCTGATGAGCACTGGGAGGTAAGATACAGAGGCTCCAGGTTTTAAAGAAATCCCACCAGGCTTTACCACTAACCATAATCAAGGAATTTGCTTTTGTTGGTATTGATTTGGATGAATTCAAAGAATCTGCCACACAGGCCGAATTAAAATCACCCCCAACTATAACATTAGCCTCATATTCGCCCCCCCCAACCAAATTTCCAACACATTACTGAGTGCACATTGAAATTCTCTGAGTTGGGTTTTTGCAGCATTCCAATATATATTTCTCACTACAATTTCGAGTTTACGTTCTTGAATCTCCAAGCACAGGGCTTGGATTCCCACTGTAAAAGTATCAATAACAAAAGGATGCGCTCTAACTGTAGCATTTATTGCTAAGGCCAACCCTCCATAGGGTCTCACTAGGTTGTTTTAGCTGCACATTGGGAGAATACCTGGAAACCATTTAAAATGAATGCAGAGGATAGCGTAGTCTCTTGGAACATATAGATTTCATAAGGACCTACTGGTTACCTGCATTCAGCCAACTCAGAAAGAATGTTAAAACCACACCAATTTAAGGGCAAGAAACTAAGCAGGTTATTGTTAAAGATTAGACTGGCGTTCTTGAGGCAGAATGTTCTTACAGATGGCCTCTAAGAGCCACGACCAGTCCGTCATGGAATTATTTGCTTGAACTAGTCCTCCTATGAAGTAAATAGCAGTGGACTGGTAGACCCTTGCTGTTACTGTCCCCTAATAACTTAGTGGAATTGAACTTGTTATGTTCCTCAATGCTGGCCAAAAAACGGTCAATCTGTTTTTGATATTTGAAGTGAATTACATCAAACCCCATGGTTCTTATATGATCCCAGAACAATTTTGCAACTAAACGTGAATGAAAATATGCTATTTACTTGTTGCAACCAGAGTCGGGAATTACTACAAGGTCGATTTCCCCCCTAATAAAGTGCACGAAGAGCTGGAATCTTGGCAAATATTGAAAGTAGCTTCTAACGTTCAATTGGAGAGAGCCATTAACTTTAATTAAGTTTTCCAAACCCACAGTACGGGAGTCATGGTCCGTTAAATCATTAACATAATTTTACAATGGTTTGCCAATGCAGGCCGAATCCTGAGTTGACTTTACAGTTGCTTCCATAGTGGGTGGGTTCTCCGTACTAAGATGTGGATGTCCTGAAGTAATCAATGCTACTTCATTAAGCAGTAAATTGGTCTTATCCAGTAGTTGAACTTCAGAGGTTTCAGGACTGTCTGTCAATAAGCAATCGGTTGAAAGTTGGTCTGTCCCCTTATTTGTTACCATGCATTTCGTAATTTTTTCCTGTGACGATTTGTTAGAATTTTTCCGTTTAGACCTTTTTGCCTTGCTAGTAGATAGGTTGGGCGGTGAAAAAGAATCTTCCTCTGAGTTAATTCTTGAACCCGGAGAGTTTAAATTGATTACTTCCTGAATCATTGGCAGAGACCTAAGGAATTTTCTGGAGGATTTCTTCCTGGAACCTTTAGCGTTCGGGAGATTTTTATTTTTCAGTTTCTGCTCGTCACCGGTCCTTCTTTTTTCATTTGGCTGTGCCAATTGAGTATCAGGTTTATCAGGAGGGCCAGAGCTCTCACCTTGAAGAGTAGAGCTTTCCTGATGAACCTCAGTAGATTGCGTTTGAAACAGGTCAGAAGAGGTACTCAAACACGTTGTGCCTTATGGAGAATGTCACTAGTATGACTTAAAACTTGAAGAACCAGAGCCCTTGTTGGTGAATCAATATTATGACCACTGTTAGTAAAGTCATTTGAATGGATTGTGTCCTCCCACGTATTCCTCATCTTTAGATATCTTCCCTTCCAGCTTTAGCTGCTTCAGAAAAACACTTTTTGGCAGAGGGCGCTGTGCATCGATGCAGTCAACTCGATGTCCCTCAAGGGTTTCCATCTCGGGGTCGACGTCATCACAGATAAACATAGCACGCTACGCGCCCGTTAGCTTCAGTTCAATTTTTCCACGATAGCTAATGCTTTGAGAATTACGGCATGCTTCGTTTTGTTCTGAAAAACTGCGACATACTCGAGCATGATGGTCTTGTCATCGACACCATCAACCCTGAAGACCAGGTTAAAAAAATGTCATGGTTGGCCGCCAGGGGGCGCACGGATGAAGATCTTCTCCGTGTGAACTCCGTCTCACGGTCCCCCAAAAGTGCTCTGAGACCCCACTTTTGGCCCCCCCACCTGCTAAACAACAACGGCCCAAGCTTGCTGACCCTGGCCCCCACACAGTCGGTGAAACTCCGGTGAAAATCGGAGCGTTTTCAGTGGAGAAAAGAGCTGCGGCCCGAACTTCCCCCCAGGGCCTCGTACGCGGCACCCTTGCAGCAGCCCACAGCCACCGGAGACCAGTGACGCCGCCGGGCTCTGTTCCGGTTCCCCGCCCTGGCTTTTTCAGCGACATTTCGCCTGGAGGCTCTCAGGGAGTGGGAGAGCCCTCGACGTGTGGCGGGTGCTCCCGCCGCCCACCCTACGGCAGACCCGAAGTTTCGGATGCGGCCCAACTTTTATGAAGACCCACGCTGGTGAGTCCCACATGCTCCTGATACGCGCAGCCTATCCGCGGCCCCCGTTGCGCGTTCCTCGGAGCGCGTTGCAGCCCGCTTTCATCTACGGGCTGCGCAGCTCGACCCGCGCAGGGCCTCCATTTCTCCCTCTCTGCCCCGGCTAACTGTGCAACGCGCACAGCACGGGCCCGACTTCCAGCTGCCTCCCGCATATCCTGTGGGTGTTGGCCCGGACAGTCTTCCCATCGCCTCCCCACCTCATCTGAGGGCCCCGGTGGGCCAACACGACCGCGAGCCCGCGATCAGCGGAACATTCCCCCCGCTACGTGGGGACCAGCACGACACTCCTCAACCAAGCCGCATTTGGGCACTTTTGCCCCACCACTAAGCACCACTGAGCCTCACAGCCCATAGAACTCCACCATTTCAAATGGGAGGGTAGGGTCCCTGATTCCTGGGCGTGTGCCTCCTCCCATCCCAATACCCCGGACCCCTGGGACACCAGTGACCTTACTCTGCGGCCCAAGCCTGGAGGGCCATAATGCGCCAGCCCTAACGAGTGCTACCCTCGTGGAACACGGAACCCCACGCTGCTGATTCCACCAAATGCGGCGGGGATCCTCTTAACCATCCAGAGTCCTGGTTCCCTGTATGATGGCCCCAGAGGGTCGAGAAAGTACTGAGCGCCTTAACAGCACGCATAGTCACGAGGAGATGACCAAAACCCACTGAAGAGCTATTAAACATCCAATAACTGATTGCTACCACTGGAAAGAGACCCTGCCCGAACTACAAGGCGCAAAAACATTAGCTCCGCAGAGGGAAAGGCCCCCTGACACACCTTGCTCCGGCCGAGGTGTAAAGGAAGGAAGAGAAGAGAACAGGGGCGTGTGCCTCCTCTATGGTAGTGAGTACTCCAGCAACTTCATGAACCAACGTGTAGGAAACAGGTCTATAGACGCATGAACGCCCGACAGAGGCTTGCTGCCTACGCTTACAGAACGTCACCCCGATTCGACGTTGGGTCCGGAATGGCTGCATCTTCCACTATGGATAAAGAAACTGCTGCTATGAAGGGAGACATAGCGGACATATTAGCAGAAATAAGAAGCATGGGAGCCAACATTGGAGGGAAAATCGACAAGCTCACACAGCGCCTTGACAGCAAAGAAGACAGGGTCGAAGGAGTTGAAAATAACCAGGCCTCAATCGATGTCCTCGAAACACAGCTAGACAACAGAATAACAGAACTGGAACGAAGGGAACAGGAATTTAAGCTCCAGATGGATGACTTGGAAAATCGCGAAAGGAGGAACAACCTGCGCTTCTTTGGGATTCCTGAGAAAGAAGGGGAAACGGAGGAGGACTTGAAATCAACTCTCCATGACATCATTAAGCTCCTCGTCGCAGACGACAACATTGATGAACCTAAAACGGAGCGCATTCACAGAACTGGAGGCCCGCCTGGAGGCCCGCGATCGGTGTTGGCAAGGTTTCACCATTACCAGGACATGATGAGAGTGTTGGAGAAAGCGAGGAGTGGGGGTGCTATCACCCTTAGTGGAGCTCAAATAACTATTTTCCAGGACCTCTCGTCTCTGACCCTGGCTCTACGGAAAATGTGCAAACCACTTACTACTTGGCTTAAGAGTCGTGACACACGCTACAGGTGGGGATACCCCTTCTCCCTCTCCTTTGAACATGAAGGCACGCGAATTAGACTAAACTCTGAGCAAGATATCAAAGCATGCATCTCTGAATTACTGGGCCCGCAGGAACACGAAGAACATCGCGACCAACCACCTAGAAGCCAAGGGGAATGGCACGTGCAGGGCCCGAAACGGAGGAAGGTGAAGGGCTCGAGGAAGTACCGTAGAGTAAATGGCTCCCCAGAGGGAGGCAGCTGACACCGAACGAGTGTAACACATTTAAATTGACTTAACCTTTAACATGAAGAATTTGAAGTTATGTGCTGTGAAAATGGTTTTGAATCTTCCACCTATATGACACTTGATTATTGTCGGGGGTGGCTTGTAGGGGGCTCATTGGACATTAGTGATGTTTATTAGGTACGGGGACCGTGAGGTAACGGTCTCCTCTAGTGGTTCGATTTCGGACCAGTGCTTTCAACTGGGATCGATCGAATGCCACCGAACTCAGGGAGGGGAGGGGGGTGGTGGGTGGGGAACCGGGAAGAGAATGTGGGTTGAATCGAGGGAACATTTTAAAGTCTTAAAAGGGGAAATGCTGGTACGGTTGTCTAAACTCCAGGGGTCGAAGTTACGGCGATCATCAGGTCCACACGAGCATTCAAAATGTTGCTATACTGACCGTTGAACCATGCACCAGGGGCACCATGAGGGTGGGAACGCTCAACGTCAAAGGTCTTAATTCACCTACTAAAAGATCACTCCTTTTTAGAGAATTTCGAAGGTCAAATATGGATATACTCTTTTTGCAAGAGACCAAGTATATGAGGGGAGAAGAAAGGGCAATCCTGGGAAAAAGAACTGGGTTGGAATTCTGGGGCTCAGGACCCCTAAAGAAAGGGGGAGTGGGAGTACTCATCAGAAAAGGGCTAGATTTCAGGGCCTCGAAAATTTGGTCTGATGCAGAGGGTCGGGCTCTCCTGGTGTCGGGGACCATTGGAAGGTTGTACATTACGATAGCCATGATTTACTCCCCCAATGTGGGACAACTCTGATTTCTATCCAAAACAATCCCCAAAATAATGCTAGAGGCAACAGGTCACGTCATCCTTGGCGGTGACTTTAACATATGGGCAGACCCGGATCTCGACTGGCACCCCGGTAACCCAGAAAGACGGGATGCAGGTGGAGGAGATCACACTGAATTTAAAACGATGATGGACTTGTATGGTTTGATTGATGTGTGGCGCTGCATGCACCCTATGGAGAAAGAGTACACCTTTTTTTCGGCCCCGCACAATACGTTTACTCGCATAGATTACCTTTACTCCTCCAGTGACTTATTTGACACGGCCCCACACTCACAAATCGCGACCATCTCATCGTCCGATCACGATATGGTATCCGTTGATTTAGTATGGGATTCCTTGCCCGTTAGATGCGGACAATGGAGATGTAACGAGACGTTATGGAAGGATCCTGTTTTCAAGTTAGAGATGGAAACTGAAATTGAAGAATATTTCCGAATTAATGATACTGGGGAAGGCTCGAAACAGGGGGTTTGGGAAGCTGGTAAGGCAACATGGAGGGGAATCCTCATGCGGGAGGGAGCTAATAAAAAAAGAGAGAGGGCCTTAATTGAAAATAGAATCCATAGAGAAATTACCCAACTGGAAAGTGATGCGAAGAAAGGGGACACTGTTGACCCTGACAAAGTTCTAGAAGCAAGGAAAAAAAGGGAAGAGTTACGCCTCCTGGAACATGAGCAAATAGCCTGCAAGCTCCTCCTCTTGAAACAGAAATTTTATGAGAAAGGGGACAAAGCTGACGCGCTATTAGCGGCCAGACTCCGTGCCCAATGGGCAGAACGCAGGGTTCAAGAGATACTAGAAGGAGAACCGGGTGTGGGAACCCCCCACCCCACTATTCCGGAATCCTTTGGGGATTTCTATGATACCCTGTACACCCCTGAGGACGACCCAGACACTCCCAGCATTCGATCCTACTTAGATGACGTTGCTATGCCCAAATTGACACAAACGGAATCAGATACGCTTGATGCCCCTATAACGGGAGAGGAGATCCAAGAGGCCATTAAGAGACTTACATTAGGCAAATCCCCGGGAGAGGACGGGTATACCACAGGTTTTTACAAAACATTCGCCCCGCAACTCACACCTTTCCTTGTTGGTTTATTCAATCGAATTCTAGAAACAGGAAATCCTCCAGACTCATTTGTCAAAGCACTCATAGCAGTTATCCCGAAAGAGGGGAAGGATCCCACGAAGTGTGGATCATATCGTCGCATATCCTTACTTAATATAGATGCCAAAATATACTCCAGGGTTCTCGCAGCTAGGATTGAATCCCTCATGCCCTGCCTTATCCATCCCGACCAGGTGGGCTTTAAAATCGGCTGCCAAGGTGCAGATACCATGCGCAAGACATTACATTTGGTGCACGCGTCCCACAACCTAAATACCAACCCTGCGTTGCTTTCCATTGATGCTGAAAAAGCGTTTGACAGGGTGGACTGGGATTTCTTAATGGAGGTCCTTCAAAAAATCGGACTAGGCCCAAAACTTAGAAGGGGAATTAAAGCGATATACTTGTCTCCTATTGCCTCGGTATTCGTTAACAGAGAGTATTCCAGGTGGTTTCAACTGAAGCGAGGCACTAGACAGGGATGTCCCCTCGCAGCCATCTTGTTTGCCCTATAACTTGAGCCGCTTGCACATAAGATCAGGGGAGATGAAGCCATAGAAGGGATCCATCTAGGACACACTGAATATAAACTCGCCCTGTATGCCGATGATATTCTTCTACATGTGGTTAATCCCGAGAAATCGGTCCCCCGAGCCATCCTCCTCCTGGAGGACTACGGTCGCCTCTCGGGCTTCAAGATCAATCGTGCCAAATCCACGCTCTTTCCCCTTCAGGGAGATGCTGAGGCGAATACTATGAAATACCCCTCCTTGGGACTGTCGATCGAACATGACAAGATGCAATCCCTCGGGGTACACATAACGAAACAATTAGACTCCCTGTGCGAAGCAAATTTCCCACAACTTCTTACCAAGCTCTGCGCAGATCTGGCCAGGTGGGATAAACTGACGATCTCATGGCTTGGCCGACTCAACGCCGTCAAAATGACCTCCCTCCCGAGGTTTCTTTATCCCTTCCAAATGCTTCCAATTAAAATACCGGAACAATACTTTACTGAGGTGAAGAGGGAAATACTAAAATTCCTGTGGAGGGGGAAAAGGGCCAGGATAGCCTACTCTATGTTGACGCTGCCCAAAGACAAAGGCGGGGTGGGACTCCCTGATCTCCGGAAATACTATGCCGCTGCCCAAATTCGTGTGTTTGTCCCCCACCTACGCAATCACAAAGAACCACAATGGGTAGCGATGGATAACTATTACATGACCCCAGCAACACTTGGGGAATGGTTGTGGGCTCCACGAAGCTGGGTATTGAGGAGGACGAGAAACCACCCGCTCTTTGTTGCTATATGGGATACATGGCGAGAGGGTTCGGAGATGACGGGAATCACGACATGGCCGTCCCCATTGAGTCATCTATGGTCCCCGGGCATTAATAACTATATCCCCAATGTCGAGAGGTTCCAGACATGGTTTGAAGCGGGACTAGAAAGAGTGGGCCAGCTCCTCCGCAGTGACTCATTTATCACCCTCCCAGAGTTAACAGAAGCCCTAAATATTGGAGTCCTCTCCACCTTCCATTATTTACAAATTAAAGGGGTATTGACCAAATCTGAGTGGAAGGAAAAATTAAGTAGAGATCTCACCCCTTTCGAAAAAATGCTAGACTCCAAGACTGATAGGAAGAGCCTGATTTCCCTCATATACAACTTACTCCTGGGCGGAGGTGGTAGATCCTCACTTACACTCAGACGGCGATGGGAGACTGATATGGGGATGAATATAGATGATGACGAATGGGACAAAATGTGTACTATGGCCTCGCGTACTTCCATATCATGTCAATATAAACTCCACTCCATAAAACATCTACATCGCTGGCAGTATGACCCGTATAGATTATCCAGGATGTACCAATCTTCCTCCCCCTCCTGTTGGCGTGAATGTGGGCATGTTGCAGACTACTGGCACATGTGGTGGGGGTGCCCCAAGATCAAGATCTTTTGGGATGAGGTCCTGGGATGGATCAGGCACACTGATGGGATTCACAGAACAGCAGATCCGCACCTAGTCTTGTTCAGCCTCGAAAAAATTGAAGATGAATGGACAAAGGTACGGGGCCTAACCCCCCATTTGTTGCTCGCGGCGCGAGCTTTACTTGCTACTAAATGGAAATCGCCCACGACCCCGTCCAAACAAGAGTGGATCAATGTGTTGTTGAACATATGTACCATGGAAAAAATCACTGCATCCTTCCACGGTAGAGCGACACAATCCGAGCTCCCATGGTCAGACTTTCTGAGAGCGCACACGTCTAATGAATACCCAACTTCAGACGTTGACGACCCCCCATCATGAATGTAATAAATCATGTTTCTTGAGAAGAGTGTACTGACTTCCGCCTCTCTGAGCTATACCCCCCCTCACCATTACATAAACGCCGCCCAAAGGTTTCAGGCGCTCCTCCCACATGTCGAACCCCTAAATACACCGCACGTAACAAAGACTTCACCCTTGCTGACGACCGCAGCACCATAATACCTTATTCCCTAAACGACTTGACTCTCTTTCTCGGGGCAGGGGAGGAGGGATGGGAAAAATTGTTAACGTTTGTAAAGAATGTTCAATATTCTTTATGTGCACACTCTTGGTTGTATTAATCGTTTATTGATGATACTATATGACGTGGAACAGAATGATGATGATAAGTCTTCTCTATACTCATGGATGTAACTGTTCATCTGTGTTGCCTTAATGAAGATAAATGTTAACTTTAAAAATGTAATAAAATTGAATAAAAAAAAAAAATGTCATAACTGCGGTGCCAAGATTTCTCTCACTGATCCTCATCGAGTGTGTCTGTGGCGCCTTGGCATGGAGCATAGGACGGCAGACTGTGGTCCTGTCAGTCCATGACTGGTAAGGCTCTGAAAGAGTGTAAGGGAAAAGTGAGTTGCAGGCCCTATCTAGTAAACCTCCATGTACAACCTTATACAAGGACAAGGTTGTTCTTAGAGTTAAACCTTCTATTCTGCCAAAAGATTTTATTGGATTTTCATTTATCCCAGGAAAGTGCGTTACCAACATTTTATCTGCCCCCTCATCCTGGCAAGGAAGAGGAAAGGCTACATAGACTTGATCTTCAAAGGGCTTTTAGCTTTTACACTTCACGAATGGCGAAAATTCATCAAAATGACCAACTGTTCATGGGGTACACTGGCCACAAACTGGGACTAGCAGTCACAAAACCAAATGGATAATACTGGCCATTACGGATTGCTACAGATTGGCCGGGAAAGCTCCCCCAGAAGGCCTGAGAGCCCATTCCAAAAGGGGCATGGCAACATCTTCTGCTCTGCAAAGAGGTGTGCCGATATAGGACATTTGTGCGGCAGCCACTTGGTCTACCATTCACACATTCACAAAGCATTACTGCCCGGATTCATCCTCAGGCCAGGATGGAGGATTTGGGAAAGCAGTCCTACATTCAGCTCATGACAAATCTTAAAACTGAAAATTCTTACTCCATCCTCCAAGACCTAAAAGTGCTTTGGGAGTCTATCTAAAGATGATGAATACCTTTATTTTATTTATTTATTTGCATTTGGTTAACAAATAAACCTTTGCAAAAAGTGTCAAAAGAAAAAGGAAGTTACACATATTTCACATTTAAGTACAAATCACTATTAGCATTTAACACATTTAAAAGAGATTTAAACGCATACATATTTAAAAGATTTCAAAACATCCAACTCATCATATTAATTGATTCATTGCAACATTATAATTAGGGTTAGGGTGTTAGTCAAAGTTTGAATGCTGTACCCTCTGGAAAAACTACAAACAACTAGGACTACAGGTATAGGCAACACATCCTTTGGTATAAGGTTGTACTACACAGTTTTGGTAGTGTGTTGAGCAGCCAGGCTTATCTCAAGAGAGGCAATGTGAGCTGAAGTGGAGTTACACAAAGATTCACAGTTACAGGTATTCAAATAAACCCTTACACTCAAGTTTCTTGCATAAACAATTAATAATGTATTTATCAGTCAGTTATAAAGCCTTCTTCAGAAGGGAGCAATAGAATAGTAACACACAAATATACTTCAATACTGTACACTCTGAGTTTCTGGATTAGACAAAGCCCTTTTGGGATGGCCCACAGACACAACCTACACCCACAGGTGACTTCAGTAACAAGGGTGCTGGGGACATTAATACCTTACTGTTGGCATACAGAATACTCTCAATAGTTTGTAAAACGCAAAGGTTATTAGAACACAAGAAATACAAATGTTCTTAAGCAGGGCAAATACTTTCAGATAGCAAGAGAAGAGTCATTCAATTCAATAGGTTAAGCCAAAGTCAATAGGCAAAAGTCTTTGTATAGGATGCAGCACTTCAGGTAAGTAAATGGAAAAGTCTTTGCACAAGTTCTTAGGAGTCTTTGATAAAAATAAGAACCAAATGTAGGGCCACAAGCTGATTAGACTTGTGAGTTGCAGAAGTTTCAAGCACTGCCACAGTAAGAGGTAAGATCTCTTAGGCTAGTTTTATAGTACCTTAGTAAAGAAGAAAAAGATGCAGCTGAAGACTTCTGTTCCTGTACAGCTCTGCAGATCTCACTGTTCCTGGGCCTCAGTCGTGGGGACAAGAGAGAGGAAGTCGGGGGACTCCTGCACTGTATTGGCACCGTCAAGGCTGGCAACCGGCAAACTTTACTTTCAGTGGCTGTTTCGCGTTTCAGCTCCTTGCGGTACAGCAAATAGCAATAAGCGCGGTTCCTGGCTGTCAAGGTAGACTTACTCTCACATCTGAGGTCCCACACTCAACTGAGGGGGGTCAGGCTTGGTTAGTCCTGCCTCGTGGGAGTCCGGAGGATCTTCCAAAATCTTTCAGCCAGCTTACAAGCAACACACACAATCTGGTGTCCCTCTCCCTGGCTCTACGGTTTCCTGCAGCACTCTGAGGAAATGAAACCAGCTCCAAGATGGGTATCCAGGAGGCTTAAATGGGAGTTGATTGGTCCCACCAACTCAAAGTGAGAAGTTGTCTTTGCAGGGCTTCTCTGTCGAAACTGGCAATTCGGACCTGCAGCAGGGCTTCACCGGGCAGACCAATGGTCCAGGAGTTGCAGCAGCTGTCCTCTTCAAGCTCTTCTTCGGTTCCTTCGTCCAGTGGTCGAATCTGCCTTCCAAGCCAAGAGACTCGCCTTTTTTTCTGTTCTCTCCCATCCATTCCAGCCTAGCTGCCACTCACCCAGCAGGGTGGCTGTCCTTGCCGGACAGTCAGCCCGCCAATCGTCACAGAATGCATTTGGGTCTCCTAGGAGACTAAGCACAGGGAGTTTCGGGCACTTCCCTTACATCCTGCCTACCCCAGACACTCTGGAGCCAGAGGCGGGTTTCACTCCTGAAGCCCGCCAAAGGCGAATGAACAAAGAGACCAAACCTGGTTTGGCGCGCAGAGAGAAACTCGAGAAGGACCTTTCCACAAAGAAATGGTGAAAAAAGACCAGGGACCATTTTAACAAAGGAGCCTCAGCGCCATTTTGAAAAACATGGCTCCCGCGATTTAACGTTACCGGAGCTGCGAACAGTTTGCGGTCGATGTAAATCATGGTAGTTCATTCATTACAAAACCACTGCCACCAGCCATTCTGAGAGGAAAGGGTAACATATAAATGCTACATTAGTAACTAGACACAGGGGATACTAAGTAACCCCTCCAGCACTCTTTTGTAAGATAGGGTGTGCTGGGTCTAGAATTTTACAGGACTAAGTGAAGTCAACTTCACTCCACTGTTCTGGGAAACAGTAGTTGAACCCAGAGAAGGTATTTAAACCTTGAGAAATTTGGAAGACTTCCCTGTGGCACTGCACTGAAGGTGCTTTTTGACACAATTGTAAAAGATGATGCTTATGGAGTTGGTTAGACTCCACAACCAAAAAGAAACACAGTGTATAAAATCACATTAAAATACATGAAAGAGTGGGAAAAAGGGTCTCACTCTCTCCAGGCAAAAAAATCAAGTCCTCAAAATCCAGCAAAGTTGCTGGGGTCTCTAAGGTGGAGGGAATTAACACATTTTTGAGAATTCTCCCTAACATAGGGTAAGATAGAATAAAATAAAAAAAGAAAAAGGAAAAGAAAGGTAGGGGGGAAAAACAATAAAAAGAAGCCAAGTTTCGTTTTCTTGCATATAGTGCAATCTCCAGGAATCTTAAAATTGTCACATCTAAAGCCAAAACAAAATGCCACAACAGAGAAAATGGACCATCCACCTGCCATTTTGCGCTATAAACCCGCCACCCCAAACAACCCCCCATGTAATGACATCCATTAAGTTGAATTTGCCCAAGAATGGCAGTAAAACATGCATGGAAATATCCATCTTCCAAAGACCTTTGCCCTGGCCCCAAGCTTGCATGCACACATTCATACCCATGCACCCACCAGTCACTCACCCAGTATTGAAGGGGTAAGAATTGGCTAGACTGGCTGCATCCAAATGCCAGTCTAGCCAGGTAATTGCACTAATCCGGATTGCTTTATCAGAGGTGCCCAGTAATCTAAATCAAGACACAGTAAGAAATGGATAACTGACTGCACCAAAAGTCTAGTCTAGCCACGTAATAACACTTATGATGCTTACTTGATTGTAAATGCGCAGACAAATATGGCATTCTACAGTAAGACATGGCTAGACTAACTGCACCAAAATGCCTTTCTAACCACTAAAACACATATCATGCCTGCTTTATCATGGATGTCCATTACGATTTAGCACGCCAAACCCCGCCCCACCCTTCCCACACGTCCCCTCTCCATCCCACCCCTTACCGCAACCCACAAAATCAGCTCCTCAGCCCAGAATTACCTCCATGTCCCTCTTCCTCGTCCCAATACTTACGTATGAGGCACCCTGCCTCATACGTAAGTACTGGGTCGAGGAACAGTGGGTCTAGGAGATATGAATATTATAGGTAACAAGCCAATGATTTCCTCCACGTCCTCTACCACATCCCAATACTTGTGTATGAGGCAAGGTGCCTCATACACACATTCTGGGATGAGGAAGAGTAGGGCTAGGAGTAATGAAGATTACTGGTAAGAAATGCATGCATTAAACACAAGAACACACACATTCACACACCATTCACTCAATCATTTACATGTGCACCCATTAACCATACACTCACACATATCCGCACCTAAGCACCCTTACATCATGCACTCACTCATTTGCATGCATTACATAATATACATATACATGCACGCACACACATTTACACAAAATACATTTTCTTACCTTTTTCGTATCTGCCGCTCCGAGAAACTAGTCCTTCATCTCCCTGCTCCATGCAACAGGAACGATTGTTCCTGTCATGCATGGAGGAGCTGGAGGCCTCAGTGTCATATGAGGGGGACTCTGACCTAAATAATATTTTTTTTGGGACACATTCAGAAACAAATAATTACTGTAACGAAACAAATTTGTTTCTGAAGTCAGAGTGACTTTAAAAAGAATCGATTTGTGCCGTCAGGGCCCTTCTAACCCAAGGGTTGATTTTATAAGTTCATCTTAACAGATATCATCTGAAATTAAATGTTCCATGCATCAGGCATTGGTCGCACACAGAGCAGAAGGTATGGGACCCCCTCACGTTACTATTACATCTCGCCCCTTCCGAACTCTATTCAATGCAGACAGCCTGAGATTGACTCCACCAGTCTGTGGCCTTCCATTCAAGCAGGAAGCCCTGTCATCCTACAGACTTCACTCTATCTTCGAAAAACAGAATCAGACAAATTACACCAGTAACTGCACCAAATGTACTACCTGCTCACATTGCACCACTAAAACGTATACAGTGCAGTCCGAGGAGCCTCCTGCAGTGGCCAGCCACTTGTCTTTTGAGGCTGGGAGTGAAGTCACACAGTGCAGCGCTCTGATGCTCTCGTTCCATCCGAGACACTGTAAACCAGATCATAGATTACTAACCTACAGACAAGCCACAGCCAGCAGACAGCCTTTCTTCCAAAACGACATGTGGACCCCTCAGTTTTGACACTTGGAACAGCTTCAGTGGACGAACTGCATATTTTTCGGAGCTGGGAGAGTTACTCACCTGGCAAGATCAGGATTCTTCGTTTTAGGCTTGTCATTGTCATTAGCTTAAACCCAGCCCATAGTTGGTCTTGATCTACGAGAACAGCCTCTGTGATGGAAGCAACAGGAGTAGCTGAGATGATTAGGTTGCATTTCGATTCCAGTTAGAAGCATAACTATGCACACATTGTTGAATTCCCCACTCCATTTTAGGGGCTCTATGCCTCTTGTCATCTGTCAGGAAGCATGCTGAATTCTGGCAGCATGTTTCGACCTTGTCGACTTGGCCCCTGCATTCCCCTAACACCTGCTACTTGTGTGCATACCATGGCCTAGAGCAGAGGTTAGCCACATAATTTTTAATCCCTGATCAATCTCTAAAAAAATCACCATCAAACTAAATCTTCACTTCTAATGCTTCTGTAATAACTGGGTCTCTGCATTAAACCATGCATTAAACAATGCTACCATGCTGCCCGTACTGCTTTCCCAATGTTCCCAATGTTGCCCCTCCCAAACCCATGCCTTCTGTCTTTGGCAGGGGCACAAGAATTATTTTCCACAGTTCTTGGACTCCCGCCTCGATTTCTATCACCTTTACCCCAATCTCCACATTCGGGTTTCACTACGTCTTCTTCTATCAGCCTAACCCGTTTTCCTTCCTGTTTATTGATTGGCCAGTTAGTCTTTTTCTGTGCTGATATTTTTGTTTTCATTCTTTTCAAGCCCCCCCCCACCCGCATAGATTCACACTATTTCTTTCCCTTCCTTGCTATTTTTCACTCACATATTCCCTCAAATGCCTTCTCAGACCACATGTACATGGGGTGCACTTGATTTTACTTTCTCTTTTACTCCTTCATATCCCCAATGAGCATCCCTTTCTCTCCTTAGAATCTGCCTATCCCTTCCCGGCCATCCCTTCCCTCCTTTGCCCTTTTGCTTCCTCCGAATCCTTCCTTTACTACCCTTCCTTTTGATGCCACTGATGTCCTCCCCAGTCAGATTATCACTTCTTCCAAAGACCTGGCCTATTCCATGCTAAATCCTCCCAACTTAGATACCTTTCCAGTCTCTGCTCCTCCACTCTTAACAGTTGTAGGTGTCTCCCATAGAAATAAAATAATCCCTGCTGCTGGAAGGGGGGTCTCGTTGAAGTCTTTGGGAATCATTTGGCTTTCAGGGAGAGTAAAATGGAGACCAAAGAAGGTGACCGTCTTCTACTGCAAGAATACTTTGTGGAGTGGCTAGCTCTACACATATCACACCTGCCTCTGATGAGGAGCAGCTGCAGCTCAGACAGGGATTCAATACTTCTCCTGCATGACTCATGCCTTTGTGCTTTCAAGGTCATAAATTGACTACCACCAATGTGGTAAATAATTATGGTAATTAGTAACATCTGGTACCAAGTGCTCTGAAACAAGAATTTCAAGTATGAAGGTATATATAAACAGAATATATTATTCCCATCTCATCTCTTTTCCTTGTATTCTTATGTTTTCTGTGAACCCGTTTTTTCTTTCTTCTGTAGAATCTTTCCCAACTCCTTCCAACCGCCTCACTCAGTTTTATTGAAAATTGAAGAACTGGTTCACATCCAGCAGTCTTCAGATCTTGGTTCTCATTTTTAATATCCTGTACTTGTTTCTTGTTTCTACTCACTTGATAGAAACCAAGTACATTCATTTGAAATCTGTTACACTGATTTTTAGTGTTGCGTTGATGTTAGAACACTAATATCAAAGCGGTATATTGCATGGAGTAGTCGTTTGGGGAGGTGAACACGGGGTATCATGACATTTTTTCACAATGTGTTGGATGCTATGAATGGGCTTGTCTAAGCCTACGCCCACTGCTGCCGTATGCTTGAATTCGGATTGTTTTCTTAGTCATTACCCGAAGCAAAAAAGGGCCAGATTTTTGGAAACTGTAAGGATTAACTGATATGAATCTAGTGCACATTTTTGCTAAATTGAGAATATTAACAAGTAAACTGAAACATTACCTGAAATTAAAAGAGTGGAAGTACATGCAACTTTCATTCACTATGGTTGTAGTTCCCGCCTTGTATCGTGTTATGAAACAAAACTCTCTGTGCAGCGTGCTGCAGAGACATCACAGGCTGTTGCACCTGTGCTCTGGTATCACAGCAGGGGTGTTGATTATTTCTGATTTATATTTGCATGTACCAGAGCTGCAAATCCCTGGCATCCCCAGTGACTGACCTTGTAATGAATTAGGTGTGACATTAGCACATGTTGGAATGGGATCCCAGGCACACACGATAAATGAAAACCATGAGAGAAATGTTGGATCTAAATCTTAGCAGGCACTGGGAGAAGTGGAGGGTTTCAGTTTAGATCCCCATCTCCCAACACCCCCGGATCCCTCATTTCACTGGATCAATAATGAGGCATCTCCGGCATGACCTTTGCCGGGGTGGGTGACAGAAAAGAATATTTACCAAATAACGCCGTGGAGCTCATTCTGCAGTGGAATTTAAGTTTAGTGTGAAAGGAGCACCACCACATAAAATTATAGACGATTCACCAACCGTGTTCTTCAAAATGCCTACAGCTATTTCAGTAAAATAAAATTGAAGGAACACACGAAAACAGGAAGTAATAATCGTGTTACCCTTGTTAAATAATTCTAAAGAGACTGTCTATTCGAAACTAGTCTGTGTTTCAGAAACTCTTCGAATAAACACACACATTATTTAAAACCGGCTAAGAAAGGGCCAATACATTATTCTACTTTCGTTTATTTTGTTTTTTGAAACACACCACGTGCCTTAAGAAATGGTGGCTTCAGTGCTTCAGTGCGCAGATAAACTCTAAACCAAGCTTCAAAGGTCACGGCATGACCAGACATAACTGAAGCTGTGCACGGCTGACTCAGCCACAGTCTACATCCCCCCGTCTATAACGCTGAACGATCGTTTCTAGGGTGCTTTTAAGAGTCTCCGTCAGTCCTCTCGACGTGTATCGTGGCCACATAACGTACTGTTATTCTCCATTTTAGTAAATAGGACAATCCCTTCATCACAAACCTCCTGGACATCTCCATGCAGTGGCCGGAGACATGTACCTCAGAAGAAAAGATGCGTCCTGCCTTTCATTGACTGATGATTATTTTCTGTTCAGTATTCCATATGCCTTTGGTCCAAGGTCTTGGATAACCAAAATTAAAACTACAAATACAAAAATGCAAAGAGGAATAGCAGGAGTATGAGGAAGCGAGCTGGACTCGGTGTAATTCCGAGAAGGTCAAATTTGTAGTTTGTGAATCATAAATAGCAAATCAACGTGAAAATCTAATAATCCACTGATTCACTCAACAGCGTGTTTTAAAAATCTTATGGCCAGGGACGTCATTTCACCATAATGCCAGGGGTAGCGGAAGTGACATCACACGATCCTTGACCCCTGATGACATCACACAAAGTGATGTCATTTGACCCCACCCCGAATTGATATCGCAGGAAGCGATGGAACACAACCTTTCACCCGTTGACAAAACAGGTAGTGGCATCACATAGCATTGTACACTTCGAAAAATATGGTTACGATATCATTATAATGTGATCTACATTTCATAAAAGAATGGATAGCCATATGTATCGTTAAGATCAGTGTGTATAGGCCCATATTACCAAATTACTGTGAATGCAAGCAGACGTCCATGACCAAATGATAATGATGTGTTATTATTAAATTATACACCCAATATCACCCAACCTGTGTTGGTACTCATTTATCGACCTCAGAAGGATGAAAGGCTGAGTTGAGGCGTTTAAGAACAGACTGAATCAGTGACTCACCCCCTGAAGTGTGCCTGAAATAAACCTTTAATTAGTCTAGCAATTATTGTATAGAATTTCAGAAAAACACATTATTTGGTATTCCTATTCTTTCTTATTTAGGGTCAGTGCTGAAAGGGTTAGACCTGTGGCACTCCTGTTCTTATTTTTTAAGGGGCCTGAACAAGAAAGCCAGCTACTCCAGAAGTAAAGGGCCACATGGTGCTGGCCACAGCCCAGGAGCTTGCATTACACAAAAAAACAAAAAACTAAAATTATATATATATATATATATATTTTTAGAGGTCGCAAGGGAGACCACAGAGGTCGCAAGGGAGACCTCAGAGGTCACAGGTGCGACCTCTGGCGACCCCTAAATGACGTCCATGCTTAAGGCCAGTGGAGAATTACAAATCTCCAATTGCTTCTTTCTTAATTGTATTCGTTTTTGCAACAATCGTTGTATGCTGAATCAATTTGTTTCCATTACTAATCAATTGTATTTTGCTTTTTCTCATGATGAGGATTTTTAGCAGAAATGGGGCAATCTGTCGTTGGCTGGCAATGCACATTTGTGCAACATTTGGCTTGTTTTGATTCGGGATAAATTAATTTCACCCAGCTCTATGTTTAAAGGAGTATTCCAAGTAATAATCTGGCTATTACCATTTCCTCCCTCTTCCTCATTGCAGTCCTTCAAGCAGATCCCAAAAGATATCCTGAATTTTGTCTGTGCAACACGTGTGAACTTCTCAAACAGAGAAACAGAAGTCATAATAATTCGGAAGCCTCCGTAAGCACACAAGCACCAAACTTAGCAGAGAAAGGGCTGAATTGAAATGGATGAAAATGCTGGGACACACTTTGTTCACTCTTAATAATACTTTTTAAAGTATCTATCATCACATCTCCATTTTCTCTGTTTTGTCAATGAATAAAGCCCCATTGATGCCGAATCTCATCTCTGAACGTACTGCTGTGTGATGGTCGCACAGTTGACCGTCTAGTCAGCCAAGGGTCTTGAGACCACAGGGATTGCAGCTGGCTCTAAAGAAGATTGCTGTTATGATGAAATGTTGGCTAAAAGGAAACCTTTCTTCCTTTTGTGGGTATGCTCATGTTTTTACCCTAGTTGCTCCACATTGATCTGGAGAGAGGCAAGAACCCCCTAGGCCAGTCTTGTTTGGACCAAGGGAGGCCCACCCACCCTAGGGCTTTGGGCTCGAAGCCACAATGTGCCCAGTCCAGGCCACTCACCTTTTGACCTAGAGGGACAGTACATCCACATGTTTGCTGGAACGAGAGATGCAGGTCTCACAGGGCCATTCAACTTTGAGAGAAGAGAGGATGGTCCAACTAAGACCTGTAATGATGTGTTTTTAAATGCTGGAAGCTGTGTCCACCCTGGAATGCTATGTGTTGGAAATTGAAACCATGTTATCCTTTCTCCTCTGTTAGTCCCTAATGTACCCAATAATCAATGTTCTACCTATTGTCTGTATCTGTTCACTAAGGCCGATTTTCTTTCATGTTTTGGTTCTCTACTAATTTCTATTTTCTATGGAGTTCACCTTTTTATGCACATACCACACCCCACACATAATTAATATGCACAATTGTTCAATATACACTAATCACAAATTAGGTTTATAGGTGCCAGATTCTCTTTGAAAAATGTACATTAGAGAAGCTTCAAACTTGAGGCACAGTGATAAAAAAAATATTTGTTCAAGTGCCAGCACCAGGATTAGAACCCAAGTGTCTGGATTCCAGAAGGAGTATCCTAGATACTAGATTACATTTTTTAGGGCTATGATCTTCCTGGATCAGGTTATGTTATGTTTTGTGCATGTATATAGCTCTGCAATGCCACTGAGACAACCAATAATTTATAAAATGTGCCAAACAAAAGGAAATGTATTCATTTTACTCATCAAACTTGCATGATACTTGTCAGCTGAAAGGTCACAGAAAGCGATACTGCTTAATTATGAGCAAAGAAGATGCATATGTGACTGCATAAAATGAGTATACATGAACTATCACCTAAGGTTCCACACCTTACCATACCTACTGAATAAATTAACAATAAGTACAATAAAATGCAATCAAAATCTTTATAATTTTAGAGAAGTCTGTGTGTAACCCACCTGTTTTCTGGATATGCGAAATATCAAAAATGTTGGTGTGTTTTTGGAAAAGATATTATTGTATTTTGTATCACCCGATTATAGTCAACGGCTGATTCAGTACAGTCACCACCCCAAAATGATGCCTCACTTGTTAAAGTAATTCAAGATTTTGTCAACATCTTCTTCACTCTTTGGAGCTCTTTCACTTATGCTCCAATCTCACTGCCATTGTCTCTTCTTCTATGCTGGGTGGCTTGCACTTTCCTCTTATCCCCTACACAAAATCTCTCTGAAACATTTTGTACTTGTTCACTTTCTCCTCTGTCATATCTTTGACAATGGCAACTAAAGGATCCCCTCTCATAGGCAAGCTCTTTCTTTATGAACCTTTCAGTCCTTAAATAGGTAACACGTCATACAAAGGATGGGATGCAGAATAACTCTTACACCAAATAGTAAGACCGATTCAGGAAGTTGGCAAAGTCTCATCCAACTATTTAATTAACAATTGTCTAAAACAGGGAGTTACAACGGACATCAAAGGATGTTTGCTCGAGTCTCTTATACATTTCATTAAAAAAATGTTATACTAAAAATGTGTCATACATGACGTCATACTATGTGGTAAACAAGAAAAACCTACGAGGGGTTGTTATATGTTAAAGAAAAACATCTAAGTATACTTTCTATCAGGGATTGAGTTATGATTGGGTGTCTACAGTCAAGGACAACGTATGCCCATCCCTAGTACAAGTCAACTTCATCATTATTAGATACATAATATATAATTGGCTCTCAAACTATAAGGTCCTTCATTATATGGCCTTCTACAATTGGTTGGCACGCTTGTACCCTTCTGGAATATTTGATTCACTAGCAGCACGTAAGCTGGTCCCCCAGGTGTCAGTGGGTGGACTTGATCGCGTCTCCCCGCCCAATTAGCTGTTATCTTGCAACACCTGTGCCTTCTTCCATGCAAATGCCTTTGAACTTGGCCTTTTAGTAGTTTCTCTTCTCTGGGAATATAAGGGAGTGTGAGCACATGCATACCAAGGTTCTGGTCTGCATGCCCACTTCTAGTTCCTTCCTTGACTCACGTGACAGAAGACTTTGAATCAACCCATTTTATAGCATTTAATTGTCGTAAATGAAGAAACTAGGCACCCATGGTGTTCTCTCTTTGCAACTTAACAAGGGATCCTTCAGCGTCTCACGGTCACTGTTCTTCAAGGACTGATAACCAGTTCTTGGCTGCTTCAGCCTTTGACACCAGGCCAGACAGCCCTTCTTGGTCTTCAATCTTCAGCTACTTCTTTGCTGCGACACACACACAGCTATTAATCCTTCTTTCTCTGTCGGTTTGAGCTCACTAAAATTGTGACATCGAATGTCCCGATTCTATATAATGGTGGCACCGCCTACTGCCTATTCACTACATATAATAATAATAATTTGGCTTTTATATAGTGCTACGAACCCTCAGGTATCTGAGCGCTGCTTAATTTTACCCATGGTGTGTGGTGCTCATTTATCAACCTTGGAAGAAGGAAGGGCTGAGTTTGGTCCTGCCGGGATTTGAACCTGCGTCAGCAGGCCCTGCACAGATGTCAAAGTGCACGCTTTACTCGCTGTGCTATCCGACCAGCTAGCGGTATAGCCAGCATTTATGATTGCTTAGTCTACTTGCATTGCTGCATCTGTACAGTTATAAACATTTTATCTGACCGAGAAAATCGAGTCGTCTTTATGCTTTTCTCAGTAGTCAAATTCCTCTCTTCATCAGCCAAAGTGACCCCTAATTTTAGACCTACTCAGGATTTGTGTGACGCCTTATCTCAATATTTTATTACTAAGATCATGAATATTCGTCTGAATATCTCAAATATGGCAATCACTTCCTCTAGTAGTGAAAACAGCTCACTTCAAACCGTGGACCCTGTTAGTCCAATGAGGTGGTTGTCCTTTCCGAGGTTATCAGAAGAAACAGTACTGGCCGCCATTCAAAAGATAAAGTCATGTTCCCCTTTGGATGCTGTCCCTTTGGCCGTCATTTATTTATTTATTAACATTTTTAAAGTGCACAGCAGCCCAGAGGCATTGTGGCGCTTTTACAAAGACAGCATACTTAGTTACATAATACATTCTTAGGAACAGGCAGAGTACAGGAATGAAGAGGAGCGAGCAGAGCGATAGGTGCAGGGGGAGGCAAGTTAGTTGAACAATGTGGTTTTTAGTACTTTCGTGAAAGCTGGGAGGGAAGTTTCAGCTCTGAGTGTGTTGGGTAGGGAGTTCCAAAGTTTAGGTGCTATATATGGGAAACCAATTCCACCCGCTTTGGCCCTCTTGATGGGAGGGATGCGCAGTTGGTTAGCGTGGCAGGTTCTTTTTGGACGTGAGGAGGTATCTCTGACAATAGTCTCAGATAGGTATGGTGGGGCTGTGAATGTTAAGCACTTGTGTGTTAGGGTTAGAGTCTTAAACGTAATCCATTGCTTCAAAGGGAGCCAGTGAGCATCTCACCTGGCTTGGGCAATGTAGTCCCTTTCAGCTATATTTAGTGCTTCTCCAAGGGCATTATTTGGAATGACTTGGAGTCTTTTTAGATTTTTTGCCAAGGTGCCTGCTAGAAGGACATTCCAATAATCTAGTTTTGCCCCAATGGTAGCTCGGGCTATTGAGAGGCGGTTTTGTTTGGATAGGAAGGGTTTTACAGCATTTATGAGCTTTGTGGTATGGGCAGAAGCGGAGGCAATAGCGCTTACCTGTCACATCATGGATAGAGTGGAGTCCAAATAGACCCCTAGGGGTCATTCCGAGTTGGGCGGGAAGGGGTTACCGGCACCGGTAAGGATGCCAGTGCCGGTAACCCCCTACCGCCCTATTCCGAGGTCCCTTAGCGGGTCCCACCAGGAACGGCTGGTCTGACCAGCTGTTCTTAGCAGGACCCGTTAAGGGAACTTGGAGCTAATAATGGGCCCGTTATTAGTGCCTTCCCCATTCCCATTGAGCTCTATGGGGGCTCAATGGGAATGGGGAATGGTATTTGGCATGGGGACTTACCGGGTCCGCATAGGTCGGAATGTCCCGGTAAGTCCCCATTCCGCCTACCCGGACCCGAGTTTGGAGGCAGCCATGGTGCTAATAGCACCATGGCTGCCTCCAAACTCGGAATGACCCCTAGTGTCTTTACTGGGAGGAGACCGGAATAAGGGAGTTGTCAATGGTGAATTTACAGTATCTTTGACCCAGTTTAGCAAGTGTTTCTTTGGAGACAATAATTATGATCTCGGTTTTATCGCCATTGAGACATAGCCCGTTTGCCGCAATCCAGGCTTGAATGGTGCTGTAGATCAGATGGAGGGCTGCAGCGTCTTGGGCATAGGAGCCTGAGAGTGGCAGGAGTACCTGTGTATCATCGGCATAGTTGGTGTAAGCTATGCTGAGGGAGTCCAGTTTGTCGAAAAACGGCTTAGTGAACAGGTTATAGAGGGTAGGGGCTGTGTAGGAGCCCTGACAGACTTCGCAGTGGATGGTGGTAGGAGCCACGCATGCCTGGTTTGAGAAAACCTTCATGGCTCTTCCTTCTAGGAAGGATGTGATCCAGGAGAAAGCTTTGTTAGAGAATTGTGCTGCCTTAGTGATATGTGAGGTGAGAATCTTGTGGTCCACAAGATCAAAGGCAGCCGAGAGGTCCAGTAGTAGGTGGAGAGCTGACTTGCCTTTGTCCATGATTTCAGTTATTTGGTTTTTAAGGTATAGGAGGGCAGTTTCTGTGCCATTGCCTTTGCGGAACCCTGATTGTCTTCTACCGAGGATGGAGTTGGATTCAAGGAAGTGTTGAATTTGTTTGTGAGCCGCTTTGTCCAGGATTTTTAGGAGGAACGGGATTGTGGTGATTGGGCGGTAGTTATTCAGGGAGGTGGGGTCTAAAGATGTTTTTTTAGTAGAGGGCGTACCCAAGCTTCTTTGAGGCTAAAGGGGACAGTGCCTGTAGTAAATGAGGCATTAATGGATGCCGTTAGGAGAGGTGCAAGGGAAGCGGTGCATTCCTTAACAATGCTAGGAGGGCAGATGTCTCCTTTGCACATGGTTTGAGATGATGGAGGAGGTAGAGGACTTCTGATTCAGTGACGTTACGGAAGGAGAAAAGCAGGTTGGTGGAGTTGTGGAAAGGGAGGTTTGGCAAGGGAGGCTGGTCGTGGTTGGGTAAGGCTATGAATTGCGCCTGAATTATATCTTGGAGTAATTCTATGTTGCTGAGCATGGCTGCTTGTATACTCGAGCACCGTGCTTCTTTTTTAATGATCTCATTAGTGCTGGTGGAGGGGGTGATAAGTTCTCTGAAAATGGTGAACATGAAAAAGATTGCTCCAGATCTCCTGGCGGATATCACAGTTGCCATCAACAACTCCTGCCAGTTAGGGCTGGTCCATCAGGAATTAAAAGCTGCTAGGTGTATCCCTCTTTTGAATAGGCCTTCATTGAACCCTACTGTTCTGGCTAATTTCCATACTATCTCTCTTCTCCCCTTCCTCACAAAGCTTCTTGAGTCTTTGGTGTCACTCTTACTTCAACGTTTCTTGAACCTTCTCATCTCCTGACCCTGCTCCATCCGGCTTTAGACCTGGCAGAGGCACAGAGAGTGTTCTGGTCTCTGTCCAGGATGATATGGCCAGGCTAGTGGACACAGGTGGGGTGGGTGCCCTGATTTTATTAGACCTGTCAGCTGCATTCGACACTGTCGATCACCCCATCCTGTTGTCTCACCTTGCTCAGGTGGGTATATCTGGGAAGGTACTGGCCTGGTTCACTTTGGTCCTGGCTGATCATACTCAGACTCTCTGTATGCCCCTTTTCTTTCTGCCCCATGTCAACTTGACTGTATAGTGCCGCAGGTTTCCTCCTTGTCTCCGATTCTATTTAATATTCATCCACTCCTTCGGCGTCAGGTGCTACTCTTATGCGACGACACTCATATCCTAATCGGTTTAGACCTTGATCGGGCTGAGATGTCGGTGTGCCTTCATGGGTGCCTGGTGGCCATGGGGGATTGGATGAACCACAACTGGCTTAAATTTAACAGAGGCAAGGCGGAGGTGTTGGTGGTGGGCTGTCCCCCCGATCCTTCACTTTGGGTATCTTCCTTCTGGCCTTCTTCTCTTGTTCCCCTTCCTACCCCGGCAGGGAAGGTGAAAAATCTGGGTGTAGTCCTGTCGGCCTCTTTATCCATGGACAGCCAAGTAGCAGCCGTGTGCCAAGCTGGTTACTTTCAGCTTGAAGTACTTAAGAAAGTGCTCCCCATGATATCGGCCTCTCTTCATCCACTGGTGGTGGCAGCTATGGTACTATCCTGGCTGGATTACTGTAACTCTCTTTATCTGGCACAGCCAAAGGGGCTGATTCAGCGACTGCAATGCCTACAAAATTTAGCAGCCTGTGTGACAACTGGTACTCCTTATGGAACCCACATTTCCTCAGTGTTACGGTCCCTCCACTGGTTGCCGGTGACTGAACACATCAGGTTCAAGGCCCTATGTATCATCCACCAGGCACTGCACGAACAGGGTGCGAAATTCCTCCGAGCAAAGTTTACTCGCTACCATGCCAATCGCTGGTTGCACTCCGCATCTGCGGTCCTGCTTGTTGTGCCGTCCTGCTGGTGTATGCGGATTGGAGGACATGCTTTCTCCATTTCTCCATAGCAGGTGCTATACTATGGAACGAGCTTCCGCTGCCCATAAAAAAACGACCCAAACATTTGGCCTTCAGAAAGGCTGTAAAGACATTCCTGTTCTAGGCAGGAGTGTTTTTTTCTGGCTTTTCTTGGCTCTTCTGGTTAGGTACGTATGCCTGCGCTCTAGCGCCAAGATACCTTAGGGTGACGTGTGCTATAGAAATGTTCCTAAAATAACATAACATAACATAAAACGAATTGCATTTTCTGCAGTGTTCTTCACACATGCAATCTTCATTCTGCATATGAAAGTTTACTCGATTCTTTATTTCAGCATCAGATTCTATAAGGACTATACATCCTCTTCTCTAGTCGTTCTTCCCAGTGTGTCACGCTCATCTCTTGTGACGTCACCAACTTCTCCTTCTCTCATTTTCATATTCCCTCTGGGACTTCTTCCAGGAGACACGAGATTTTCATTTCTTCAAGGAGAGGGTTTTCTTAGAGGATATTTTGTCTCGAGGACTCTCTGTGGAATAGTCACAGTCACTGGTATCAAGCATGGTAGGACTTCTGGCTTCCCGCATACAGGTAGCGGGGGTGTGGGGCGGGACTTCCTGCAGAGGAATTTGGCTGCTCCTGTACACTTACATTACTAACTGCCACTCTCCCATCCCTTAGTAGAGAGACACATTCTGCCCAATTCACAGCCCTGCCAAGCTACTTCAATGTCCTTCTGCGTTTACTTGAAACCTCAGGATACATTTCAGCAGATAATTAAGGTTCCCCAACTTTACCACCCACCTCCACCTTTTCCTCATAGATCCAACTCAACATCAATGAAATTCACCCATTCCCTCCATCCACTCTGCCAAGACCCTAATTAATGCACTGGGCTACTGCAACAGACTACCTGATTGCTTTTCACTCTGCTCCTGACAATTTGAAAGAGTGCTGCCTTTTCTCACCCACATTCTGTTCAACTTTCTAAGCTACACATTCCCAATGTGCATCATGATGATTGGATTACAGTGTACACTAGGTCCCGCTACAAATTCATTATCCTAATAAACAAATCAATCCCTGGTCTCATCATCCAACTCACCTGCCTCCTTGAGCTTGCCACAGTTCTTTACCTATGTCAGTACCTTCTGTAATTCCAAACCCAATACCATCTCCCCAACCCTGCTCTGCACCTCTTTGAGATTTGAGGATGTGTCGCTGTTGCCATTCCAGTTGTAGCATGTCTGAAGCCTCTCTGAGTACCCCATAACTAGTCTTCATATACTACTGAGTGTTTGTTCAACTTTACTATCTGTCAAGATGGATTTCTAGAATCTGGCCTCGTGGGCAGATTTTAGGAGGTCACCCTTATTATGGTGAACAGGGAGCTCTGAGAGGTTAGCCAAAACCCAACCAAGGTACATGGATGAGCATTGAAGTCTTAGGGCTCACTACACGGTAGGCGGTGGACCAAGGAGCTATTAGCACCTTGGTCGATGCCGGTAAAATACCAGTACTGCCTTGGAGGAAAGGGGAATTACCGCCCTATTCCAAGGTTGGCGGGGCGGTAATTCCCCCTTCCCCCATTGCCCTTCCCCATTCCCATTTTTGCCCCATGGGGCTCTATGGGAATGGGGAAGGTGCTAATTAAGGTGCCGCAAATTGCGGTACCGTAATTAGCACCCTGATCCCTTTGCGGGCTGGTTTTTAACGCCTGCTAAACAGCAGGCGTTAAAGTACCAACCCGCAAAGGGACCTTCGTAGTAAGGCGGTAAGGGTTTACTGGTACCGGTGCCCTTACCGGTACCGGTAAACCCTTACTGCCGTCCGTGTAATGATGCCCTTAGTCTCAGGAAAGTGTGAGTGGGGTCAGGGGTCCGCAATGAGTCCACACAGAATTACATGTAATAATTCAATTTAGACAGTGACTTTTAAAATGCAGTTATTTATTTTAGGCCTTCAGAAAACACTGAAAAATGAATCTAACAGGTAGTACTATGACACAATACTGTATAATACAAATATATCCAATCACCATTAGTTTAATAGACATCAGATTACTTAACCAAGCGATGCAGGTAAGTTAGATGCAGCAAACAAAGGGAACCAATCACAAGAACAATATCCTAACTTGAGAAGTCCAGCCCCTAAAATGAAGGGGTCCTTTGTGCCCAAATGTCACAGGGTCACTCACAATGTTTCTCAGCAGTGAGTATTCTCTTTAGAAAGGATGCAGTGGGCTTGTGGTGGTGATTACGTACAAAATAATTAAAGGTTATACAACAATTTACCTAAGGAAAGGTAAGTGTTCTCCTTTCTTTAAGACCCAAGGTTAACCCAAGGACAGGATACCTGACCCAGGTTCGACGACAAAAGGAGAGTGGAATGGAGAGAGGAGATGATTGGACATGTCCACAATGTTATCCTATGGAGGGCCGGAGGGACAGGCACACTGTTGCTTACTGTTTCTGGTGAGAGGTGTCCAGGAGTTGCAGGTTTGAGGATTCTTCCAGTTGGATGGAAATACGAGATGCAACCCCTGTCGGTGAAGAAAGGCAGAATCCAAAAAGGCCTCCGTAGGGCACCTCGCAGGATGGAGGATGGTGAGTTCCAGCGACAATCACCGTTTGCAGGCGACAGGCATCCTCCCAGTCGCGGTGACAGCAGCTGCTTCAGGACAGGCTCCCTTGAAGTTTGAAAGCTGCAATTTGGGGAGAAAGTAACTTCTGGCACAAGCTGGTGACCACAAAAGGTCCGGTCTCGAGCATGAAACGGTGATGCTTCTGGTGGGGTAGCCCACGAGAGAGTTGGCCCTCGATAAGGCATCAGGACTAGTTGATCCCACTAGTCCAAGGGCTAAAGCATCGCTCAGGGTCTTCGGAGAACATGTAGAGGAGCAGTGCTTCACTGGGCTGGACACTGGAAGGGATGCTAGGCCACGTCAGGAGTCTTCTTCGGGTTTTCAGCAGTCTGCTCTTCGAGTGATTCTTTGCTTCAACGTAGATCTGAAGAATAGCCGATGAGGTCCGCCTCTAATCCAAAATTCTAGCTGGAAGCAAATCGAAAGCTCACCAATGGTAATGATCTGCACCATTCAATCAGCCAGTAGTTGTCCAGTAAGGCACAACTACTGGTTTCACATCCACCCTAATAGTAGACTTTCTGGCACCTAGGATGTGGACTGACACTAGACAGCCATGGCCTCCTTTCTGGACCACACACACACAAAGGCTCACTAGCTCACGAAAGCAGCAGCTTTCCTGGGCAAGTACATGACTTTATAAGGATTTTCCTGACCTGAGAAGTCAGGAAGAAGCCCAAACTACAATATGGCCAAAGAACAAGCAGAAATCATGTGGCACGGCCATTGTAGGGTAGTAGCCACATTTAGTAGCCATACGCGGTAAACGTGAATGTGCAAACCAATAAATAATGCAAAAACTGTAAAAATGTAAGTGCTAACACCAGCGCATAACCCAAAATTCTCTTTGTAAAAAGCTAGTGGGTTACACAACTATCCCTATTGCACTGCCTGTTAAGATGCTGTGTGCAACATAAAAATGCAAGAATTCAAAACGGGAAACAATGTTTCTCAGCACTGACAGTCTGAAGGACTGATCAGTTTCCCCATAACATGTGAGCAAAAGGCAAGAGAAGGGAATCCTAAGGCTTTACTTCCCTTCAAAAAGTCAGAAGAGGTTTAAAAATAGATAAAAAAGAATGGGGTTCCATAGGAAACTATGGAGGGAAAGTTTCAAAAACAAAATCGTTCCTAACTCTGTCCAAAAGTCTGTCTGACAACCACAAGGTGCATTGTTTTGATCCCTAAACACTATTATTTAATGTTAAATGCAACTGCTGCAACCATTTTGCAATATCTTACTTAACCAGCTCTTACCCAAACATTGGAGGTCATTACGACCCAGGCGGTAAGTATCTGATATTACCGCCATGGCGTAATGAACGTTTACGCCGTGGATCAATTGCGGAAAGAGCATCACATTCCGACCCATCGCGCACAAGCATTACGCCATGGCGGTAATGTAAATTACGCCATGGCGGAAATGGCCCCTACCAGCATCGTACGCCGCGCAAGGTGCACTACCACCACCCATTTTAGCGGCGACCGTAGTGAGCGGACACCGTAGTTAGCAGTCACTGTAAATAAGCGGAACCGGAAGTAGCGTCATCGCGGCGGAACGGGAAACAGCACCGCGGTCATCTTGAAAAACACAATCCATTGCCATCCTCCCCAACCATACCAGATCCAACCCTGAGACCTGTCCCAACCCATCACCCACCCAATTACCTACATAAAAATGCCCAAAGTTGTGAAGAAGGCATGCGATCGGCAGCGCCAGGACCGATTTTCTCGTGAGGAACTGACCATGCTCGCTGAGACTCTTCAGAACAATGCTGCCGTAGTATTTTCTACGCAAATGACCAGGACGACAATAGCCAAAAAGAAGGCCATATGGACCCTGGGAGCGTGTCAGTGCGGTGGGGACCGTACCCCGCAACCCACAGCAATGCAGGAAGCGATGGGATGACCTGAGGCTCCGCGTCAGAAGCATCATCTCCGCTAATCGCAACCTGGGCCTGGCTACTGGGGGAGGATCTGACTCCCCAATCAAACTCCAACCATGGGAGGAAATATGTGCCAGCACAATAGGCATGGAAGGCATCGAAGGTGTAGGAGGGATGGAAAGAGGAGCGCCGACATCAGGCGATGAAGGTAGGTGCTTCAAATCAAGACATGCTGTAGTCACTGAAGTCCATTCATGTGTAGCACAATGTTGCCCTAGAGTGTAAATGCAACACATCAGCTGGACACTGCCCACAGCCACATGCGACCTCCACCCTGTATACATGTAGCATGCACACCCTAACTGCAGGCACCCACATACCTCCACCCTTATTCCACACAAAAAGGAGACAACCTGCATGCCCCTGCCTCAAATGTGCCTCATCTAGTCACCAAAATCATGTCAATCATTGCCATTCCAATGTCCGCAGACCCATCAATAATGTTCTCCCTCCTTTGCTCCACCACAGGCTCAGAATCCAACCCCGAGGATGAGGACACCCCTGCCACAAAGAAAGCCAAGAGGGCCAAGACCACCGTGCACAGACCCTCCACCTCAGCTGCAGTGAGCGAGACCCCGCAGCAGGCAAAATCCTCTGCCAGCACACAGGACGGGCCACCGACAGGCACCCCAGCAGGCAGCAGGCCAGCAGCAGCAGCACCACACGTCCCCACATTGTCCACCACCGAAGGCACCGCTTCTGCAGGCAGCAGCACCATCGGGGAAACAGCTGCCATTGCAGCATGCTCTGACTCCGATACAGAGGAGCCCGATGTTGGACGCCCCACTGACCTGCCTCATTCCCCCTGTTTGTCCCATACCAGCACCCATGAGGATCCCACACAGGAGCACCCAGAGGAAGAGGACTGGCCATCCACCCCATGCCCCGCTGAAAGTCCACAGGAGGGGAGCAGCCCCTCTGTGACACCACCTGCAATGGGCATGGCCCAGCAGAGGCAACAGTCCCTTGAGGATGTCATTGCACGTCAGCAACAGCTGTCCACGCTCCTCAATGAGCATGCTGCGGAATGTGGGGGGGCTAGGGCAGCCATAGAACAATCTACGGAGACCCTAAGGTCCGAAATTGAGTGGAGCACGGAGACCCTGAGGGCTGCAATGCAGTCCACCTCAAGGGACATTTGTGGGGAACTTGCCGCCGTGCCCCGTGTGCTCTCAGAGCTGTCCCACACCCTTCAGGACATGTATGCACGTGAGCAGCCAGGGACATCCTCCGCTGCCAGTTCTGCCCAGAGCAGCCCCGTCCGACGATCGGGACGGAACCTGCGCTCCACAGGCAGGGGTGCCCCGGGGGCCGGGAGAGGGGGCTTGCAATAGCGTGTGCCCACTGTTACAGGCATCTTTAGCCACTCACAGGGTGTGTGTTGGGTTGTTCAGGGGGGAGGGAGTGTGTTGGGGTGTTCAGGGGGGAGGGGGGAGGGGGTGTGTTGGGGTGTTCAGAGGGAGGGGGGAGGGGGAGGGGGTGTGTTGGGGTGTTCAGGGGGTAGGGGGGAGGGGGTGTGTTGGGGTGTTCAGGGGGGAGGGGGTGTGTTGGGGTGGTCAGGGGGAGGGGGGAGGGGTGTGTTGGGGTGTTCAGGGGGGAGGGGAGAGGGGATGTGTCACAACAATTTACAATTGAAATACACATTTTCCTTTTTCCCAAATCAAATGTGTGGACATTTTCATTGCGGCTGTGTGCTTTATTGGTGTACAGTCCACAGTGTGCATGACCCAGAGACACACAGTGCCCCAAGTGCCGTCTCCATGTGATACACACCAGCCGTGTGTGCTATAAGCATTGGTTGATGATATTTTGACGCATTTCACGCCCCTCCTGTGCATCGCCTCCTCCATGAGGTGCGGTCCCATCTGCACCCTCCTCATCCTCATCGTCAGGTGGTTGCAGTTCTGCGTCAGGGGGCAGGGGCACATTTCGTCTGACGCACACATTGTGTAGCATGACACATGCCATGACCATCTTTGCCACCTTCTATTGGCGGTACAGGAGTGCCCCGCCAGACCTGTTGAGGCAGCGAAACCGTGCCTTCAAGAGGCCGAATTACTGCTCAATGACCACACGGGTACGTGTATGTGCACGGTTGAAGTGCTCCTCGTGCTGGTTCTGTGGGTTTCGTACTGGTGTAAGGAGCCACCTCTTCAGGGGATAGCCTGCATCACCTGTATGTGGGCGAGAATGTATGTGTCAGTCATGACGTCTAATTCAGAACATGATGTGCCACCATGGCTTGCATCCAACTGTTACTTTGGACCACTTGGACCACATAGTGTGAATTGATTCACACTATGCGACCGTTATATGCTCATGGCTCTCATGGCCTGTTTTGCATGCCATCAACCAATGTATGCAGAGAGGTCGAGTGCCTTGTGAGTGCCCATCCACTGTGTTCGTTCATGCCGTTTGTTTTGGTTGCCTGGCACGTGTCCTGTGATGTCAATGCTCACATCATTGCAACATTGCTGTCGGCCTCATCATGACCCCAGTGAGCAATTCTGATGTTGATAGGGACATTTTGGGGGCCCTGCTGTCTGTGTAATGGTGTGTTGTGCCTCCTTCGTGCGCAGTTATGGGGGACAGGCCTTTCGGTTGATGGTGTTTGGTGACGTGCATGTAGGTGCATTTCGTTGTAGTCAATGTGGTCTGAATTGGTACAATGCACTTGCAGATGGTTGTGTCATGGTTGGAACACGACCTCATTCACATGGTAGGGCTGCATACATCATGTATTGGGTTTGCTGGTGTTGGGTGAAGTTTGGGTTGCTTTAGGGTATGATCTGGCTCCGTTGTCTCTGCTACTCACAGCCAGGTGTAGTATGCATCATCCCCCCCCTTTCAGCCCGGTGGAGTATGCATCATACCCCCCCCCTTTCAGCCAGGTGGAGTATGCATTGGTACGTCGTTCACCTACCCACTTCACATTTCCATGGTCATGACATTAGACTCACCGAGTAGCCAGGATCTTGGGCCTGCATGTCGCTCCATGTAGCGTGGTATTGTGGAGTTCCACAGGACCATTGAATCATGGGTTGCTCCGGGGAATCGGGCACAACAATGTGTGATGATTCTGTTGGAGTCACAGACCATTTGCACGTTGATTGAGTGGAATTGTTTCCGGTTGCGGTACAGTACCTCCATGGCATGTGGAACCATCAATTCCACATGGGTGCAGTCGATGGCACCAATTCAACCAGGTATGCCGGCTAGTGCATGGAAACCCACTTTGGTGTTTGCAATCTCCTGGGCAGTCCGTGGTAATGAGATGTGGTCGTCTGTGTGCTTGAGGAGGGCATAGAGCACTTGGATAAGTGTACGTGAGAATAATGGTTGTGAAATGCCATGCAAGTGCCCCACTGTGTGCTGGTAGGTGCCTGTGGCCAGGAAGTGGAGTACAGACACTACCTCCAGTAGGGGTGGGATGGCGGTTGGTGTTTCTATCATGCTGACGATGTCGTTGTGTGTCATGTCTACGATGGCGGTCATGGTGTCCCGGTCCAAAAGGTACAGGGTGTGGATCTGCTCAGCAGTGAGGTTGAATGGACTGGCTCTGATGCGTGGGATTGGGGGCTGCCTGCATGGTGGCACTGGCTGTGCTTGTGGGGCTTGCTGGCCCTGCCTTGCCCTCCTTCTCCTCCTGCGTCTGCTATGTGCTGCCTGTTGTTGTTGTTGTTGTTTTAGCACTTGCATTGCTATCAGGTCCTCCAGCCCCAACATTGCTAGTCCCATTGGTATCATTGTGGAGTGTGACTGGGTGTGGGAAGGGGTGGGGTGTGCTCTTTTTGTACTACCTGAGTCTGCATTGCCTCCACCTGTGCTGTTTCTGTGCACCTGTGGCAGCTGGATTCACTTTACATGGCCATTTACGGTTGGTTTGCGATGGCGTCATTAGCACAATGCGGTAAGGTACTTAACGGGCTGGGTGATGGCGTTAGGTGCATGTCTGCTTGGGTCGGCATTCGCGTACCTTTCCGCTATGCCGGTAATTACGGTGTGGGAGGTCGCGTGCGCGCGTCCTTGGAGCAGTTAGCGGCAGCGTTAACTACGATGCCGCTAATGGCATCGTAGTTAACGGTTACGGGTCATAATCGGACTTAGCGGAAAACGATGGCGGTAATCATTTACCGCCATCGTTTTTCACTTAGCGCCAGGGTCGTAATGAGGGCCATTGAGTCGTCTTAATAGCAGCCACTACTGAGATCCAATATATTGATTGGTGAAATGTATTAAAAGCATTTCCATTTTGAGATGCTCAGGATATATATTTGAAAAATGTAAGTAAAAATAGTACCTGTTTAATTTGCAACGTTTGCTGGCACTGATCTTGACTTTTGAGTTTTAAATGGCAGGTGCTATTACAACCTCTGCGTTATTAGAATCAGTGTTCAAGCCTCAAATCAATGCTATACATTTTTTTAATGTTTTATAATAAAATGTCACGGTGTAAATGGCTCAATAAATAACCTCATCATCATCTTGATAACCACTTTATTTGCAGCTTGCAATGTAGAAAGAGAGATATGGGAGAAAGGAGGGAAGAGTTAATAAAATACACAGAAAGAGAAGCAGTTAGAAAGAGACAAAGAGAGGGAAACAGACAAATCAAAAGAGTTAGGTAGAACATACATGGCTTCCAGAAATCAGATCTTTGCCACCAAATAACACATATACGTGGAGTCGGCCTCGTGCAAGCAATGGCAAGCACAACCCTCAGCTGACTCTGTTCTGTCTTTGGTGGATAGCCTCTAGAAGCTGTAGAAAGGCCGTAGGCTTTTCTGCCATTTTACAAAAATAACAAATTCCCTTAAAATGAGCAGAAATTGCTATTTGTATTGAGGTTTTTTTATTTGTATTTTTCTAAATGGGGCATTACATACCCTCTTTCCTCTGATTTTTTCAAATCCCCAATTTATTTCTTATTTACTTAACATGTATTCCTAGCTTTAGTTACCTTTCCTTCCTGACCATACGTACGTATAGTTGATGTGGAAATACTATGGTTGGCAGAATTTGATGGTTTCGACTTTTTTAGTTGTTCTAACACACGTCCAGGCCAGAGATGATCCACAAGCCGGGCTATTGCAGTCTTGTCTTGTTCTTCCACTGAAGGGGCCAGTTCCTCAGGCAATGTCATCCACTTCTCTCTCAGAGGTGGCCCCTGGTGAAGCCAGCAAACAACCTGGACACAGAATTGTAGTGAGGCTGCAGTTGGAGGAAATAAACGAATCCACTCAGTCTGGAAAGAAATCGTCTCTTTTGCTGGAATCCTCACAGCCCCCACAGAGACTGTTGAAACAGCTCATGTTGCAGAGTGGAGTGGAAACTGCAGAACCATGTACTGTTTGGCCACCACATCTGTCACACTAAAATATTACCCCACAGGTGGTGTAAGTTTCAAGTTGCTATCTAGAGTCTCTTGGGATAGACCGAACTATCCTGGTAATCCCCAGGATGCTACAGAAACAAAAGACAATGTTTTGAGTTGTACGCAGAATAAGACCTCTTTTGAGACATCACACAACAGACACACACTGATAGTGGGCCCATATTTTGGGTTTTAATTTTCCATTTTAGTTTTGCTGCCTACAAGCTGAAACTATGGCATGGGAGTACAGATAGGAGGTAGATCACATATAAGATGGGACACACCGCTTGTGAGTGCTGTTCGATTATTTACCGACCCACTGCCTGCCCATGGCTTTGCATTGCCTTGCTAATCACTATTGCCATTAGCTTTCAATATTTGCCTCTCCACGGCCAAAAAATCATCCGAGGATCTCTATGAGCTAGTCCTATCCAAGCAGCAACATCATTTGGCCTGCAAGTGTTAGGGGATTAGTGGTAGCTGTAAACACATTACTGGTGTAATCAAATCGTCTTAACCACGTGTGCCTTCACCCACGTGATTCTATTCCTTACACTGAAGTCCTTTTAAAATGAGCATTAACAAAGCCATCAGTGTTGGCTTGTATGTAGGGTTTTAATAAGTATTTGCCAGGCACTGCTATAATAGGCCCAGATAATCACCCCATTTTCCACCTGTTACCATACTGTGGCATGGAAGTGCAATTATGCCAGTGCCCTGAAAATGCCTACCCCATGCCTACATGAAAGCCAAAACTGTTGACTTTTACAGTGTTTGTTAAAGGAAGTCGCACACCCAACTCCTCTTTACCTGATGAGAACAAACCCTGGAAATTGTCTAAGGACTTAAACCACGGTCAGAGACACTGGCATTTCCATGTTTCTTCCCCAATCCTCACATCTTCCTTCTCCTCTACTTCCCCTAAGCAACATGAACATTTCCTATGGCATGTTTTAAATTGGCAGAATATTGTCTAATTATTATTTGCTAAGGCAAGTAAAACAACTCTATGCAAGCTCTGTTTGAAATGAAACAACATATCTGCACATTATGCAGGTGAGTCGGGAGGTATTTGACGGCCTAAAACACTTGCAAAACATCACAATTTAAGCAATGTAATAAGGAATTAATGGACATATGTGAGCATTATGCGTGTGTGAGGTACGCACTGATTGTCTACATAATGGTTGAACCCATCCCCCTCCCCCTCTGTGCAGCTCATTACTTCCACCTTCAGTTTAAACTTCTGCTCCAGTGAAAGTATAAAGAGGACTGGATTGTTAATCCCCATTCTTATCTGTTCCCGAGTCACCTTGGGACTTTAAGCAACTTCCTTTGGGCATCCAATTGCCTGGGCGTTCAGAGTAAAAGGCAGACATAGCTAAGGAGGAGTTAATATCTTTTTCTATATCATTATTTGTCTCATGTTGGTCCATGTTTGCCACTTAGTGCCACAAACATGTCAAAACACAGGAAATCAAACTCCTACAAATAGTTCCACTGAAACAACTATTTACATACACATGCATTCTCAACTGTCACTCTGCACCTGCAGACAACCACACAATTAATTACTTCCTCACCAGGCACCCCTGACATGCTCTCTCTCACAGATATCGGCTAAAAGCCCACCATACACTTATCATCTCTGAGATGTTCCCCAACACCATCTCACCTACAACAGGGACCACCCACATAAGCAGGTAGTGGCATTACCATCATTTACAAAGACTCACCCACACTCAGAAACCCCACTCCCCCAACATACACATCCTTTGGTACACTCTCAATTGCTCCCCTCCATCACACCCTATATTCATCCAACTAACTTACCACCCCAACACACAATCCCTACTTTCGTACTAAATGTTCTAACTTCACCACCAACAACTACAGCTCCCTCAACACCAACATTTGCCTTGGAGATTTTAGCCCAGGTAGTTACCATTCAGACAGCACCTCTATGACATTACTGAAAACATCACCTGTCCCACACATATATCTGTAACCACCTTGACCTTCTGATTTCATGCACAAATCACATTTATGTGTGGAATTAAATCTGGGTATCGTTGTCTGACTAATTTGTACGACCCTTCACACTCATTCTGCAACCCTCTCCACACATCTCCTCTCCCCAAGCCAGACAAATCAAGCACATTACAGACACAGCCCTAGTGCCACTCATTTCACCCTTTGATTTTCCTTTGACACACCCTTCTACAATCCTCAACAATTACAACACCATCATCAAGCATGCACTCGACAAAATAGCCCCCTTAAAACACAAAAACCTCACAACTACCATTGCAAACCATGAATCAACACCTTCCTCCTCCCTATCAATCAAGAAGCCAAATGCCTTGAAAGAGCCTGGCAGAAGAATCCATGCAGCTCCAACAAAACACCCCTCAAACACTGCAGCTCCATATAAAATGTGGAAATACGCAAGACAAAAGCTGCCCACTACCTCCAAGCACTCCCACCAATCTCTCACAGAGATTTTTCAGTATTGTCAAATCACTTGCCAAACCACCATTAACCCCACCGTGCCTCCATCCACCTAAGTATTCAACTTTCTAATAGACTATTTCAACTCACATTCCACCTCCTACTCCCAAACCCTCTAACAAATGGAACTCATTCCACTCCATCAATCAAGATACATTCCTCACTCTCACAGCCAAGCCAAAACAAGCACACGTATTGGATGACTCATGCCCATCTCAGACAAAATCAAACTGCATCACCACCCTGGCTCCACAATAGGTCAATATCAACTCCTATCTCTCTCATGCTGCTATCTCCTCAACACTCAAAACATGACAAATCTCCCCCCTCCTCGGGTAACCATCCCTCGACCCCACATTCCCTAAAAACTACTGTGCCATCACTCTCCTGCCATACCCCTGTGAAATCATGGAATGCTTCATCGCAGCCAGCGACGAACTGGAGACGCAGCCGAGCGGCAGGAACAAGAGATACTGAGCCCCTTTTGGTGTGCTACGGTTCATTCCCGTGTTATTGAGCACGCCTCTTACAACCATTACGTCCTTGGTTGGACTTGTCGGAAAGTTACTGGTACATGTAAAGCGCAGTTGCCATAAGAATAGGACGTGATAACCACTATACTGCCCACGTGCTTACGGGTGGAAGATTTTCCATCTACTTTGAAGACGCACCAATCCGCCTGTGTAAAGGATACTTAGCATACCTTGAATACATGGTTTTGGACTCCTGGCTTCCGTTTTTCTTGGTCCTGTATGTTTTTGCCCACTTGTCTTTTATTGTAGGCATCACACCCTGTTGTGTAGTGTCTTGGTTACGAAGGGCAGTTGGTCCCCTGAAGAAGTTCCTTGTACAACCCGTTCCAAGCAATTAGGAGAACGAAACATGTTGGGTGTTCTTTGCACTGGAAAATAGAGCAGTGCCTTTAACAACATATTGAGTTGTCCTTGGTCCCTTGTTGCAGAGAAGGGACACGTGTGTATATATTAGACCTGTTTTATATGTCCAGTGAGGCAATCCTTATTAGAGGAGCCCCCCGGTTCTGCCCACCAACGCTTTGTTTGCACTCGACTGCTGTTTTGAATTTTGTGTATTGCACTGTATAAGTTAGTTTTGTATAGATAGGGTGTTTTTAACATTGTTTTTTTTTGCAGTAGGGCTGTTAAAGTTTTAGAACATAGGAAATGTGATGAATACTGTCTATGTTTTATTGTGTCATTTTTCACAATTTGTTTTTAAATTGCATTGATTCAATCTGCTTTTTCTTAATAAATGTGTATGTTTATAGATGGTTTGTGAATTAATTTTGACTCAATACCTATTTGGTCCAAGGACTGAGTCGTCCAAACTTAGGAAGGGAATCTTGAGAGACACTTGGATTCTTAAGTTTTTGATTGTCCGTTGCTCCGAGTGGGGCTGAATCCCTGTGTCTTTAAACTTTTCCCCTGGTCTCTCCTTGTATCATCGCAAGCCATCTCCAACAGCACATCACCACAAACAACTGGCTCAACCGCCTCCTAATTATTCTTTCAACCCTACCACAGCACCAAGACCACTACACTTCACCGGCTGGATAACCTCCACAACATCACTGACAAAGGGCTTAAAGCCCTCCTCAAGCAGCTGCGCCTCTCTGCTGCCTTTGACAGCAGCAGCCACATCATTTTCATTAACATCCTTTTCCACAATATGCAACTGTCATGCACTGTTTTCAACGGGTTTACCTCCTTCCTCACTAACAGCACACACGTTGTATCCAAGCCCGTATCGATCTGTCCCCCCTGAGGCAAGTACAGAGTTCTGCAAGGCTCCTCTCTAACTCCCCATCTCTTGAACCCATATGTTTAATCCCTTGGACAAACCCTTAGCAACCACAAAGTCCATTTTCACTAATGCATGAACAAAGCACACATATACTTCCAAATCCCCTCCCCCTCACAACTCCACACCCTTAAATGCTCTCTCTCCAACATCACAATCTGGAGGCCACCCACTTCCTCAAACTCAACCCATCCAAAACAGAATATCTCATTATGTGCCCCACAAGACACAAACCTGAGCCCGCCCCTGGATTAAAGACCTCACTGCAGGCAACCCACACATATCCACCTCCAATCTCCACACCTGTCTGATCCGAAAGGCTGCACAATTGACTCCCACCTATCCTTCACACACCACATAGCTATGGTCACCAAAACATGCAACCTTCAACTGCACCTGCTAGGCAAGATAAGAAACATCCTTCATCCTGATGACTGCTGCACTACAAATGGTGTCAGCATTTGTAGTGCAGAAAGTGTAATTAGTAATATAGTTTTTGGGTAGGAAAGGTATACTCATACTGATGACTGCTGTCCAAGCTGGACTACGGAAATGCCATCCACTCTGGACTCTCCAACAGCACCCTCTCCCATGCAAGCCATACATAACTGCACCCACCCAAACACTCACACATCACCCAGTCCTCTCCCAGCTTAGCTGGCTCCCATATCCCAGAAAATAGCTTTCAAATGACTGCGCATCATATACAAAGCCATCCATCTCAAAACCGCATCAGACCTTCACAACTAACTGAAACTCATTACCCACACAAACACCAGGCAAACCAACCAAAATATCCTATGCTTTTCGACTCTGCAAACTTAACTGTATGTAAAAACAAAGATTCACCCTGTGGGCACCCAGATCATGGCATGCACTGCCACTCTGCATCCGTACTACACCATTCAGAATCATTTTCCAAAAAAGCCTCAAAACATACCTATTTTTCCACCTAAGTTAGTCAGACCATCTCCCCTGCAATCCTCTGTCAATCCCGATCTTCCTATCCTGTCCTAAATATATTGTAACTTCTTTTCTATCTCCTCACTTGTGAACTTTGTAAGGTGCTCTGAAACCCTCTGGGTAGAAACAGCGCTGGCAAAAATTCAAATAAAATAAACAATAATGCACATGTAAAATCCAAGCACATCGGCATAACAGAGCATTTAAATGTGTATCAAGTCAAGTCTTGGGAAAATACAATGCAATTGAGGTGAATAGCCTTGGCTAAGTGGCTATTCGTAAATATTTTGCAGAGCATTTCTCACGCTTATCTTACTTCTAACGTGTTCCAAAATGGTGTAAGCATTTGTAGTGCAGAAAGTGTAATTTGTAGTATAGTTTTTGTGTATAGGAAAGGTATACTCATAAGAAAAATATTCCATTGAAAATGTATTTCAAGTAAATAATACCAACCTCAACAACTTTCCTAACCCAGGCCATGCACACTAGATTCAACTTCCATGAAAACCATGTACTTACACGTGTAAGGCCTGTGTAAAATATGCACTTATAGGTCAGAAATGTTTGTGATTTGACAATTTGCCCACTTAGCTGAATGTATTCATTTCTTTTTCACAAGTCTAAATGCTTGATTTCGAGATACATCTTCCAAAGTGTATGTGCTCTTATCATTTTCAGTGGTCCATGTGGACATAGAGTGACATAGTACTGATGTACATAATGTCTTGGGAGAAGGACTGTTACCACGGTAGATATTTTGAATGTATAGAAGGGTTCCTAAATGAAAGTAGGCTTTGCATATTGCATTGATAGGTCTGTTTAGAAGGAACTCAGGAAACCTCAATAAACATGTGATGTGCTTATTCCTACACAGGATTGGGAGCTTCATGTTAAGGGCAAAATGCACATCCAGAACTGTATGGTCTACTCGGAAAAGTGAGTAAATGCCCAGATCTTTTGAAAAAAATCAGTTTCTACGTATACCAATTTTTGACACTCTTTTGCTAAGTTTATCCTTCCTCTAATTTCAGCACTGGGATTAGGTGTATCGGCAACTCATCCGAGGGCATGTTGTGCTCGTCTCCGAACAACACTGCAGTGTTTATTCCCTCAAGTAATCAAGGTGAATTTTATTCTTTGCACCAGTAACTTCAGCAAGATGTTTTTTGTTTGGAATGTTCTCCTTTAAAAATGGATGCCACCTTGTACATGACTAAGGGTGCCATTCAATCAATACGACGATGCCTCGAGTGATAGCTGCCTAGTTCACCTAGTGCATTAACAGCATGACTAGAACGCAGGGTGAACTCGGGTGTAGACACGGACACAACAGCTACATCTCAAACTAGTTGTTTCACAGCTGCTATGAATACTTATGGAAAGGGTCCTGTCCTGTGCTTCCTCAATTCTCAGCATCTTCAGTGCGGTCTGCCCTCTGTAGCCTCTGCCTGACCTCTCAATTTTAGTAACCGTAGGTCCGTTTGTTAGTAGAGGCAGTTTTGATTAGACCTGTAGGAGCAGTAGCCCGTCCTGCCTTAGTAAGGAGGTGGCTTTTAAAGGATGTGGCACACAAAACACCAGCCAACACAACTGGAACTTGGATTTGCTGATAGTCAGGTACCTCCAAAAGGAACATAAGTATGTAGTGCAAAAGGTACAAAGATACATAGCACAAAGAAATACCTGACATGTCCCTACCGACTCTTTAGAATCACTATGTCCATGTATCACCAGATTTCTCCATAATTAAATGCCCCAGGGCGGTGAAGTTAGTTACCAAAAGGGCAAAATATTATATAATTTTATCATATAGAGTATATCATCTCTAGCAACAGCTCAGTTCTGCAAAGGATTTTGGTTCACTTCATCAGAAGACAGTAAGCTTAATACACTTATCATTCAGTTCAGTTATGAATGGCATGAGCAGATTCTGTTGTGGCAGGTAGGCTTTTACTGTGCAACGATGTTAAATGGTGCAGGAAGTCGTTCAGAACACAGAGAGGCTTCCTACAAGCACCTTGCACATAGGATTTGTCGTATAACATGAGTGCTACTTGCACTGAAATGGCTTGTTAAACGAGCCCATTTTGACTATGATCATGTAAATATCACTTCTCATATTCGGGCAAGTGCTTAGATTAGTTAAATATTCTCCAATTTGATTGTTATAAGTTGTGTATTGAACTCAGAGGCAATTGGCCAGAGGTGTTGCAAATGGGCTGGAGTCTTCAACATGTCATTTCCATTGTGTCGCCATTAGGCGTGAAATGGCACACTGCCCACTCTTTTACGTTAACATATGCACAATGATTTCTTTTGCATCACAATGTGGCTGGAACGGGAGATAACGGCCCAGCACCCCAAGTTATCGGGCCGTGCAAAGCGATTAGAATGGGGCATTAAGGCTATTAGCACCCTGGGTTGCCAAAGCTGTAACCCGGGGTACAAAAAAAAAGGGATTTTCCTGTGTACAAAGGAAAATCCTTTTCCAAGATGGCCGCCATGGAAAGGGAAGGCAGGGCTCCTCTTGCCTTTCCATGGCGGCCTGCAGGAGGCAAGCGGAAGGAGCTAATAAATGTTCCTGCCCCAAGCATACACGCGGCAGTCTGTTCAGCATGCAACCAGTGTATTGTATCCTTGAACTAGCAAATCAGCAGGAGAGACAATCTGCTAGTGGGCTCATCACTCCCATGTCATTGGTGATGATGGGAGTGTTCGCCGCCACCTCACTTGCATTGTTCAGGCAGTGCCTTATGAATTAGGGCAGAGGTGCGCCCGCATTTTGCTCTGCTCCTAACGGATGTATGAGGAAAACCTCAGTGTGGAAATCAAAGCAGGAAAAATATTTCCACAGTGCTCAGTGCCGCACTTTGTAGAGACATACAGCAAAGTAGTGTTTTTTTCCATGGTGGGCACTGCGGATTGAGGCTCCCGCATAAGTGGTCATGTGACCAGCACTGTCCTCTATTTACCTTATTACATTTATAATGCGCACAATGAACCCGTAGGTGTAACGGCGCAAACAACATACAACAAACAATAAGACATAAACAAGTTTGTAACATGGGAGAGGACTTGCCCATCGGTGGTGGTAATAATATCAAATTTCCAACATAACAATTGTAAGCATTCATTAAAATAGTCAAATCACCATAAGAAGGAATGTGCATTATCATTGCACCGTCCGTTGCCTTCCTATCAGAAGGTCACCACTCCAGTTAGGTGTTTCAGTGAGGAGCAGTCATGTGCGTCTGGGGCAAGGGCTGTGTTGCTTGAGGAAGTATCTTCAGTAGGAGAGTCATTATGAGTGAAGGGGAGGACTGCCTGCCTGATTTCTCCACATCTCTAAATCATAGAAGGCCAACAAGCACACAGTGATCCTGCCAGCAGTTCTCCTCGATGGAGGAATGTGAGGTCAGTCGGGTGTCATTGTGAGGAAGGTTGTATACTAATTGACCTTTTCACAATTGACCTCAGGAGAATTGACCTCAGGAGAATTGACCTAATTTAGAAGGTCAATTAGGACATATATGCGGGGGAAAACCCCCGTGACACCCCACCCAATACAAAGCCCCCTGCAATCCCCCATCCAATCCCCTTATATTATATATAATCCAAAACCAACCCAATACATATATAAAAATATAAAATAACTAAAATAATATAAAGGTCAATTGTGCAGAAGGTCAATTAGGACCACTATAAATAGGTAAATTGTGCAAAAGGTCAATTGTAAAAGGTCAATTTGGGTAATACCGTGAGGAATTCGACCAGCCGCAAGGTGGGTGTGCGCTCGGCCTTGACTTTTTTTTAATTGTAAATGAAATTGAATGATGGTAGATCAACCTCTGGAAAATGTGTCGGCTAATCCGCACACATTTTTCTATGCTCACTGCACAACATACACATAGCCCTGTGTACTCTGGGAGGACACAGCGTACAGGCGCAGTCCCCCCTGTCTTTTTATGCTGGGATATGACAGGAGGGGCAAACAATGCATCTCCAGAAAGGGGGGGAAAACATTCCCCCGCCATGGCCAGCTTAATTAACCAACAAAGGCTCCATGGATCTGCTGTGTCCTTTTGTTTGACCCTGCAACTGGTAGCAGTGATTAACATAATTAACATATTGAGTGTGTAGAGTGTCCAGTGTGCCGCTCTTACTATTGTAATATTTTGGATTTGGCTACTCCAGAGCCTTGAGCTTCATACTGCAGCGAGGATTGGGGAAGAAGCAGTCTTTCTTTCTGGCAGCAACGGACCCTGGGGCAAGCAGTCTTTCCTTTCAGCCTCACCTGAATGCCCTGCCTCCGCTCACGCTCGTTGACACACAAAACCTGGGAGCAAAGCGAAGCATGGCGGAGTGTGTAGAGTGTTCGGTGTCAGGTGTCAGACGGAGAGCGGATAGAGGGACGCCTCCAGTCAGCAAGCGAAGGTAAGCAGAGGAGTGAGAGCAGCGTCCCATCAAAAACGAACACGCCGGTGACTGAGATGCTATCCCCATCCCACCGATTCCCTTTATTGAATGGTAGGACAGAGGAGGCCCAAAGGGACTGCCATGATGCCTTCTTTGACCCTCTCCCCGAAAGGGGTGTTGGGGACCTATTGCTCTACTCCATCATGGGCGGCAGAAGCGGCCTCCCCGCTATTTAATCTGGATCGCCAAATGAGCAAAGAGCCTTTGACCGTCTGCCCACTTAAGATGAAAGTAAATATTGGCGCCAGCACAGCCCTTTATATTGACAATTTGGCCACAAGCAATAAAGAGACTTTAAATGCTAACGTGAGACCTATAGCACTGGTTAAATTTCCAAAGGTGCCTGTCTGTGCCTCAGTTAAAATTTCACCAAAAATACCAACCTTGAGTGCGAGCGAAAAAGTAAGCTCGAAATCAGTAGTAATCAAGGATGTGGAAGACAGGGCCAATGGAGAGGCTGAGAAGTCACAAGAAAAACTGAGTAAAGATAAACCAAGTCTATGAATGGTTGAGGCGGTAGAAAGCCTCATAAAGGGACTTGGTAAAGATAACGTACCATTACAACCGGTGAAGACCCATGAGACCCTAACTGAGATGCCAAACATGGTAACAAATTCAGCAGTGGGCATGCCCTTGAAAAGAAAAAACTCTCGAGAAATTACTGACGAAAGAGGGGACAAGAACGCTCCGGTCATCAACCAGGGTGCAACTGATTTTGTTGAGGGCGGGTCAAGCCCTCCAACTAGTTTCATGGTAAAACGAAGTAAACAGAGCAGATACACTAGGGATATGGAAGAACACAACAGAATGTGGCTACCGTACAAGTGGGATCCGCCGGCCAAGCAGCCTGTCCGGACCCACTCGCAGCAGTTTCAGACTAAGAGTACATGGAAACCTCAGACAATGTCAATGACAGACGTGGTGCCCGCATACAAGTTTGCCTTCGTGAAAAAGGGATCCCTGCATGCGGTAGGGAGAGAACCTGAAAACAGATCACAGAATCAACAGCAAGTGGCAGTCAGCTGGCACTCAGAAATCACTGATGAAGTCCTGCTAGAAACATCAAGGGTAATTGAAAGATCAAACGTGGGCAAAACCCAAGGGCCCCCACCGAGTCGTGTTCTGGCCTTGGCATGTACAAGCCAGGAGGTGCCTGTACCATCACGGGACCAATCAATACAAACAACTGACCTAAGGAACGGCAACCCTGAGAGCAATAGAACAACAAGAGACGCCATGGAGATGTCAACTATGACCATCGAGTGTGGGAATAATGATAGTTAGAAAACATCTACATCACAGGTGTTAGAGGGCAACAAGGAGGACCACTTTTTCCTGGTAGCGACAATGACGGCAACTCTCGCGCCATTCATGAAGCTGTACGAAGGCATGGCGGAGACCCTTAAAGATCATTCAACCCTGCTAGCGATGGTACATGCAAAGACCATCTTCGTGGAAGGATTCATAACATCTTTACAGAACAACATGGACAACAGCACAGCATGAGTTTCCCAACTTTTATATGACATAATTGAGCCAATAATGAAAGACAAAAGAGACCGCAGAAAGGCCCCCCTGGCAGAGGACCAATGCGTGGGTTTAAGCTGCACTCTGGAAACCTCCCAGCTAATGGGCCCTATAAAAGGCATGAACCCCACATAAAATCAAATAACTGGAATTGGTTTTGATTTAGATAAATTCAACCACCGGAATGTAGGCAACGGGACCGTTGACTGACCCTACTTGCACACAGAATTTTAGTCAAGTTCAACAGTCAGTCCCAGATATAGCAAACAGGAAATCACAGAACCAACCTAGATCTACGTTACTCGGAGCCAGGCGGCCGGCACATGATGTAAATTACCCCTCCAATACAAATACTATCCGCTTGGTGCCAAATTTGGGATTGACGGGCAAGCCGCCCCGCACAAGTAGAGAATACAACAAAGCGAGCCACGCAGGCAAGCACTGTGAAGGCCTGCAGGACAGGTCAGTGGTGGATGTAATAGACATTGAATTACAAAATGAGGTCAACGAAACTCTGACAAACACACAAGAGATAACCATTTGTGAGATTTTTATGAAAAAGGGCCTTATAAGAGGGACAAAAATAGCAGAGGCTCCGAAAAGGAGTAACAAGCAGGATGAGAAGGAGGCACAAAAAAATCAAATGGCTACAGCCTACTCTACAGCCCTGAAAAAGGGAAGAATCAAAGGCTACTGGCTAAACAAAAATCTAATAAAAGTCAGACTTTCATCAAAAATCAGAGCTTGCCCAAAGATCCTATCCAAACTAAAGAATGAATAGCGGATACAATGAATAAAACCGAAAAGGAACTTTGCAAGAAAAAACCAATGATGATAGAGACTTCCGAAGATGAAGGATCAGAACCAGCCTTAATGGACCTCTCTATTTATGCAATATCGGAAGAAGAGGAGCAGGAGCAAGAAGGCGAGCTTAGAGATAAAAGTCTAGACTATGACGACGATGAAGACGCTTCAGGTGAGGAGAGTGAATCAAATATGTCAGATGACGATGTGGTTGAGTCTCTAGTCGATAGTAGCAACCGGAAGAGTATGCAAACGCATGAGATTAAAAATCGTGGTTGCATATCAAAAACGACAGTTACAGAGAGACACGTCATAAAAGAAACTGATAGAGCGAACACCAGGATAAAGAGCAAGCGAAGCTCAAACACCACAACTAAAACTGGGGGCAATAAATCAACTTCAGAAAGGGAGGCCCATGGAAGGCAGAAACTAAATCCAAGAGAACAAACAAGGAACAGAGCAGGTTCACCAAAACGGGACAGAGTGACAGCCACTAGTCCATCTGAAATGGGCCATAATGGTCAGCATGTTGCAAAGGAAGGGAGTGAACCTATTATTTATCAACATGGACTTACCTTGGAACGGGTACTGCACTTTAATGATGGATTGATTCTCAATAGATAGAATGTAGTAAGGCTCCTACATCATATACCAGAGTTGAGACGGATTACCTCAAACGACTTAGCAATAGTCGAATTCGTAGATGAGAACTGCACAGACAAAGTAGTCTTAAACACGGGCCCAAAACTAGTAAGACAACTTTTGTTGGACGAAGCACATCACTTGAGGCCGATGGGATTCACGAAAGTGCAGAGAAACCAAAAGAAAAGGAACACACACATAAGAGCCCGTCAAGAGAAGCCAGGATACATGTGTCAAAACAATATAACACAAATACGACTGCATTAAGGGGTAACAGCACGAGCACTTCATCCGCCCTGACGGTAATAAATCAGGCAAAAGGGATGATGGCGATGATGCCAAATGGAAATGGTTATCTAACCTAATAGCGAAAAAAATGCAAAACCAATGTCAAAAGAGAGATCCAGGAGGGACAAGGATCTTGGCCAGTTGGAACACTAGTGGTTTTGGGCATTTGTTCAATACGGGAGAACTACGAAAGGAGGACTTAAAAGTGCTATGTTTGCAGGAAACGTGGCTGACCGAAAGGCCTCTACTGGAAGACTATTGGGTGCTGCTAAACCCGACTTTGACGGGATCTAAGGGCAGACCAATGTCGAGTTTATTAGTGGCCACTAAAAACAACCTGAACTGGACGCTGTTGTATACCGAAATCCCGTCTCCATGCATCCAGTTGGTGGTTTTACAACCAGAAAAACATACAACGGGTTACAACAGAGTCCTAATATGGCTAAACGTTTACTGGAACCCCACCAGTCCTATGAATAATGCATTTCCGGATGACATAGCCACAGTAATTGACGGTCAAAGAGAAAAATGGCACAATCCCTTCTTGATAATTGTGGGTGACCTGAATTGTACCTGTTTAGAAAGCGGAATTCACGCCATAGAACATGACCTAGCTACAGCTACGAAAAAGAACAGCGTGGAAAATGGTGGAGAGGAACGATGCAAGCTAGAGACTGTACTATACTGAACGGTGTAACTCAAGGGAATATCACAGGGCAATCAACGTGGAAGGGGTTGGTTCTCAAAAGATCTTGGATTACATATGTATTTCTTCCAATTTATCTGACATTACCCAAACCTTGGAAGTGGTAACAACAGAGGCCAGCGACCATAACTCCTTGAAATTAACATGCTCGAACATCAGTGATAACCCCAAAACCTCATACAGTAATGACTTAAAGATCAGTCCGGGAAGAAACAAATTAAGAATACTGCCGGAAAGAGTGCTGATGATAAATGCAACTCTAAAAGAATTGATATCCTCCCTACAACAACAAGCGGGCACCCAGCAAATCGATTATGTCCCTCTACTAAAACAATACATGTTAGACGGTGGGAACAAACCGACAATTACACACCGGCATGTACACAATAGATCGATAAAAGAAAAGAAAAAAGTACTTAAGAAATGTATTACCCGACTGAAGAAGACTCGGCCGCAGGGCTATGCCAAGGAGATCCACAAACTGAAACAAAAATACCATAGCTGGTTGCACTTGCACAAAAAGAAATGCTAAACCGACAGGCGGAGCAAATGCTGCACAAAATAAGAGCAAAAAATTCCACCGAAATTTGGCGAACCATTAATGAAAACGATGCTTGTCAAAATTCTTTGTCAGCGAATCCAATACAAGCATCAGAATGGTGCGAGTTTTACTGACAGATGCAAGAAAAAACCTCATTCAAAGGAGGGGAAAGATTCTTGCATTAAATGTCAGGGATGAGCTGGACATAGGAATTGATGCAATAGAGAACATCTTTAAGAAATTGAAAAATTCTAAAGCCCCCTGCCCGGACGGGCTGACGAGCGTTATGTTGAAGAGCAACACACCAGAGTGGGCCATTTTTGTGCATCACCTCTTGAAATATATTCTTCAGGCCGAAAAAATAACAACTACATGGAAGGCAGCAGTGATCGTCCCCATATTAAAAAAAGGGTTAACAACTAATCCAGGCAATTAACGGCCAATAGCCCTAATGGATGTGGTTGGAAAAGTCTTCGCGCCCACTCTTCTGAAAGGCCTATCTACATGGAGCCATTTTGCCGGGCACAGAGGTCCCTGGCAATCAGGATTTGTTAAAGGGAGAACCACCTCCCTCAACATTTTTCTGATCAACTTCTTAAAAGCACAAACGGCTAGAGACAAGGAGCAGAGAACATTTGTTGCATTTATCGACTTATACAAAGGGGTTGACACTATCAAAAGGCCCAAACTGAGAAATTCGTAAGATGGAACTGTACTCAGGCACTTACAGAAAATATCAAAGACCTCTATTCAGACACAGTTATCAGAGTCAGGTGGGATAAAACTGGGCTATTGTCTGATCAGATAAACATAACAGCGGGTTTGAAACAAGGTTGCCCCTTGGCACCAGAACTTTTTGACTTGTTCATGTCAGATGTGATCATGAATTTGAGCAAACTCGTTGTTTTTCCCCAAAGGTGGCTGGATCAACGATCAGTAGACTGCTATACGTGGACGATATTGTCCTGATAGATCAGACCCCAGTAGGTTTACAACGTCAACTAGCTGCCCTCCACGAATATGTTGACAGTAATGATTTAATAATTAACCCAGACAAATCAAGAATTCTATATCTGTCCGAGGGTCACAAGAGCCGGAAGAAGATCAAGTTCGGAATGGTTCTTTAAAGGAAAAAACATCCAGGAGGTCAACTCCTTTACCTATTTGGGAGGATGCATCAACAAGAGCAAGAGCGAAGCGCCAAGAATAGCGGGGCTGAGAAGAAAGACAGCCCACTTGGCGTCACAAGGAAAGATCAGATTACATAGGTATTTTCGATTCACACTTATTCAGCTAGTCTCCTTTTACAGGGTGAAAGTAATCCCGATACTAGTCTATGGAGCCGAAACATCAGTCCTGCTACCATTTCAAATATGGTCTATTTTAGAAGGCCTATTTTGGCATTCAGTCCTCCAGCTCCCAAAATTGTTACCTGTCCAAGTTATAAGGAGAGAATTGGGCTAGACTTGTAGCGGAATGGAAAGCGATACAATTTTACCGCAAGTGCTTGGAGGAGGATGTGACGGGGGGGGGCTTCAAAGTCCTCAGAAAAGCAATGACAGATCAGTCAGACGAAATACTAAAGGAATGGCAGGGAATCTGCTAAGCAATTTTGGAGGACCTAAATGAGACAGATGAATATCTAGTGATGAATCCAGACAAAATCAACAAAAAAAACTGCACACAAGAGACTGGATCGCCACGCAGGAACACAACTGGAAGTATAAAAACTATGACGACTTCTGGTCAGAACCTTGAAAATTGAATAAAATTCCGAATTTGAAATTGTCCCTTAACTGGTACTTTCGGCCACTGTACATGCGGTTTCGTTTCAATACCCTACCGACTAGAGAAATAACACAGAGAAGAAAAAGGCAAAGTGGCCCTGCAAGTTGCAGACTATGTGGAGACCTAAATTCAATAGAATCTCTGAAGTATCTGATTCTAATATGTCAGGGAGCGTGGAAAGAACGAGACCACTTTTTTGGAAACATTTTGAGAAAATACATTGAGAGAGGCATAGACGCTTGGTGGCGAATCTTAATCGAAGGTGAAAAAATCAGTATTAATTTAGCCTTGGTAAGAGTGATAATAGCCATCTTCAAGAAGCTGGACGATTTGCCGCTGGAAGTAGAAATGGGGGAAGATCAACCAGAGATTGAATCAATAGCTCAGTCAAATTAATTCATCAGTAAATTAATTGTAATGACAATAATTTCCCACTTAAGAACTGGGCATGAAGTGAACAGTCTGAAAAGCCTTGTTTTGAGTTTCGTTCCTGTTCAGTCTTAGTTTTTGTCTGTGTTGTTTCTTGTATTTGTTTATGAAATAATGAGAACTAAATTTTGTATGATAAAGGCTGGTTAAAGGTTTTCGATTTGTAAACCAATTGACCTAATAAATAAATTAAAAACATTTTTTTACATACTAATAGAGTGCACTTCAAACAGGTCCACATGGGGCCTGGCTGCAGTGGATAATAAAAATCCCAAAAACCTTTTTTATGTAACTGTGTCAACCTGAAGCCAGCTCCCACCATCTGTATCTATTGACATTGAGCTGTCATGTCTGGGACTGTGTGTGTAGAGTAGTTCACCCTGCAGAGGGACCCCATTCAGAAGGTATGAGAATGTTGTTTGCAGGAGCCAGAGAGACTGGTCTTGCTGCAGCTTCAAGGGAGATCTGCCGCTTTAATCAGGAACCACAAAGAGCTCCATTAACTAGAGAGACCCTTTGATCGACAACAGACAGGAAGATGGGTGGGACTTAGTATTACATGTTTTCACCCGTTTACCTTTTCTGTTGCAAAGCCCTCTGGTTATGACTTCACTGATACAGGAGATTGTTGATGGGTACCCAGGGTGGGTTCATTAAGGTAGGCCTAGCAGAGCCCCTCTTTTGGCAGATCTGAAGACTTTGAAAGGAGTAGCAAGAAGAACTCATCATTGGACACTGGCTGAATTTACAGTCTGCCTTCCATCTTCCATCAGTGAAGGAAGGGCAGGATCTCCAAAGTGGGAAGCAAGATCCCTCCCCTAAACATCTCCCAGGATACAGAGGGAGATGCCGAATCCATAGGACCCTCCAGCAGTTCCAGAAGCGGTACCCAGCTAGCACACAGCATGCCCTGCTAGGCTCTGTAGCAAGCTTCCTAGGCGGGAAGTGCCAGAAAGTCTCTGAACCCGAACCAAGGACAAGGCATCTGCCTGCAACACACTCCTCTGCTATCCACCTTAAAGGACAACACAAGCCCAGTGAAGAAAATAGGAGAAGTGCAACGACAAGCCTCTAGCAATGTCTGCATTAATGGACATTTTTGACCCAGTCGAGCCTCTAAAGCTGTAACCCACTGCACTGCTGACTGTTGTTATGCCGCAGTTTCTTAAAGCCATCGAGACATCTCGTATTTCAAACAAAATGGTGGCGTCCTGCCACATACATTTACATCAATTTGCATTATAATTTTCTGCAAAGGTTATCTCATTTGGCATGCTGAATATCAGAAACACTGTACACTCAGGATTATAAGAGATATAAATACAAAAGGAATCTCAAGTTTGACTTTTAGCTTATTTATTTGACTAAGGTCAAAGCAAAAGATGGAGTAAGGGTTCAGTTGCCCTTAATATTTAGTGATTTTTACGAACAACACTTGCCTTCAGGTTGGCAAATATGTTGGAAATGGAATAAAATAGAAAGCAAATAATAGACACAATTCACAAGTTATTTGTACATGGTCATAAAATTGCTAGTGCATGAACATAAGAGCAGGGCAGTTATTTCAGCAACTATGTTCAAGAAAATACATAAACCATACAACTGTGAATAATAAACCAGAGTTAGGTTTTCACATAGAACATCATGGTGGTTGTTTCCAAGGTGTGTTGGATTTTTTGAGGAAGGTAACCAAGTCTTTGGCCTAAAGACTTGGTTACCTCCCTCAAAATGTATTGTTCACAGTTGTATGGTTTATGTATTTTCTTGCTCATAATTGCTGAAATAACTGCCCTGCTCTTATGTTCATGCACTAGCAATTTTATGACCATGTACAAATAACTTGTGAATTGTGTCTATTATTTGCTTTCTGTTTTATTCCATTTCCAACATATTTGCCAACCTGAAGGCAAGTGTTGTTCGTAAGAATCACTAAATATTAAGGGAAACTGAACCCTTACTCCATCTTTTGCTTTGACCTTAGTCAAATAAATAAGCTAAAAGTCAAACTTGAGATTCCTTTTGTATTTATATCTCTTATAATCATGAGTATACAGTGTTTCTGATATTCAGCATGCCAAATGAGATAACCCTTGCAGAAAACTATAATGCAAATTGATGTAAATGTATGTGGCAGGACGCCACCATTTTGTTTCAAATACTTGTAGCTCTGAAGTCCTACCACTTTCTCTGAGCAGTCCCTCCTGTTACCTATCCGAGACGTCTCGGCCAGCGCTTTCTGAACTGCCGACCAGCTCTGGGACAACGATTCCCGACCCTCAACCGCTTTATAGGCCAGCCTGCAGCCATCCGTCCAGCTTCGCTCGCTGCACTGCTTGCCACCTGATACCCGCAGCTGTCTCCCATCTTGAACTCCTTCACAGAAGACTGCAAAGCACCCTGAAGCCAACTCGACCCTGTTGAGCATCAAGAACACCTAGAGCACAAGGTACATTGTGGTTCTGTCCCCCTGGTCCTTCCTGGAAGGCCCCTTGAGACATTTTAAGACCCATTGTACCCTTTGTGCTGATGCCAAGAAACCTTGAAGTGTTGTGATTATTAACCATACCTGTTAGTATCCAGAGTGCATTCCTTTTCCTTCTTTGAAACTGTCTGTCCTCTGCATTCCTTTGCAGGGTGTGTTGTATTTAGTAGTGTTGCGAGAACTGTCTGTTGTGATATAAAGTGGATATTTTGTATCCGACCTTGACTGGACAGTCCCTTTTATCATTGGGTAATAATTGTATTTTCGCTGTGTTGCAACTAACAGACGATCCGCGATCTTTCGGAGAAACGCCTGCTGTTCCATCCAAGATATTCACCTTTGGACCACTTGTTCCCCGGAAGTTGATTCGTCACAGACTCCATCAGTAAGAGGCCATGAGAGCCCAGTATTGCCAGAATGTGACTGAAAATTCATGTCCCTGAGAACCTCTTGCTTCCCGAAGAGAATGCGGAGGGCCCTGTCTTACCTGTTTCAAGACTTTGTAGTATGGGAGTGAAATGGGACCTGTATAGTGCGATTAGCACCAATGTTAGGTGACATGGCATAACTGTGAGAAGGGGTCAAATGTTAATAAAGCTGTTTGCACTGATTTGGGTGAAGGGGAATGTTTTGTTTACAAATGTGTGTTGAGGCCGTTTTCATAACCACATGCTGTTAATAAATATACCTGCCCCAAACATGCAGAGGCAGAATATTGACCATACGACCACCATGTAGGTATTTCTTTCAGCATTCCTTGTGCTAATGATGCAGTGGCCGAGGCAGTATGCCTGAGGCCCACCCCTCCTCCTACAACACCCCAGCCCTAAAAACACTGGCAACAAAATAAAGAAAGTAGGACACGAAGCTGAACAGTATGAAAATGCAATGCAAGATAACAGGTCGTTATCTTTCAAAATACTCAAGAAATGAATTTCAATTATGCAGTTTGGTTTCAAGTGTTTCAGGTGTCTCTTGGCAAGCATTATTTTTAAAAATATACAGTCTTGACACAGAGGCAGTTACTAACTGTATTGATAATTTTTTCCATTAGACTACCCAGCAGCCACTGGCCCACCCTATGCGTCATCTGCTCCTCTTCATGCAGGCACTGCCTTTTCATCTCCTCCTCCGGGAGCAAAGGTAAACATTAAAAACACCTGAAGTACCATTTTACCATGACTATGTAAATGGACAATTTTGGCACATAATGCATTTTTTCAAACAGGATTTGCTACCAGTGTTCTGCTTTCTGCTTAGAGGGTTCATAAATATATGGCTCATTAGAAGTTGTTCACCAGGTTTATCAAGGTCAAAGAAGAGTATTACAATCCAGCGAGCCAGTCAAGGTGTCAGGAGGAATGATAAACAATGCGTGTGAGAAGTTTTATGAGAAAAACTGATTTAAGCCTCCATCTGTTGCAACTAAAAGATATTGCACAAGAACTCTTGGACCTTTCGAAGCAAAGTCATGTTTGGTCTTCAAACTGATAATAATTGCTGGATTTCTATTTGTAATTGGAATTTGGCCATCCGGGTCATGAAATTTGGGAGCATGACAGATCCACACAATTTTGGATAGTACCTATAAAGAGGATTCGGTTTGTTGTTGGTTTTGATGGGGTACAAGTAAAATCATCACTAATTCTCGGTTTTAACAAAAGTGTAAATGCATTTGGATAAATTAATAGGCAACGGTTGTATTTAGGTATTCCAATAACCAAAAAATGGTTTTACGATACCAGAGAAATGCTTGAAGAAACAATCGATTGAGGTGCCCAAAATATAGTCGATATGGGGCATCTTTAAGCTTGAAAGAATATGTTAGATAGAAATGCAATAATGTTGGGTACATTTGTAAAATCACGATCGCGCTTACTTTGGGAAATTCATTGTTAAATTGCCTGTTTTATGATAAAGCAGTGAATGTTAGGTTTGCCTTGTTTCTTGTAACTTGTTTTGTCTCTCTCTGGTTCGTATCTCAGTAGTGTATGCCTTTGTGTCTTTCCAAGTCAAGTTTATTATGGTATATGTAATGTAAGCATACTTAAATTGGTATCATTTTAATGTTTTAATAATGCTTTATACTTGGACTCAGATTAAAAATCTGTAGTGTGAACGATGTTACATTCTACTTGGTTAGATTTGAAATGTAGCTAATCTTTTGTTTCTGTGTACATGTGTAATTTGTTTTTATTGCATTTTGTAAATCATTTACAAAGTAAATGACATAAAATGTGATATGTGTCAGATAATGATGGTGCCTTCTGGGAGGTTAGAGGTGGAAAAAGACATGGCTAGGACTGTGCTAAAGTGGTTAGCAAGGATCAGCTATCCTACTTAACTACCCCTGTCATATTTTTAAAAAGAAAATCTTTCTGCAAAACATTGCTGGATGAAACATCGATATTTTTAATTTATGTTTTATTTTTGGGTTTGTTTTTTAAAACTTTCTCCATAACCCTCCAATCTTAAAACAGCTGTTTCCCCAAAAGTATTCTCCCTCACCTGTTTTTTATTTATTTTTTCGGATAGTTTTTTCCACCATGTGCCCCCCTCCCCCTTTCTCTTCTTTTCCATCTGACACCAGAAATGCAGTTTTGCATGTCCCATGAGAACGATTTTCTAGTGTAAAATGTTTTTAAAATATTCCTTTAGTTTCAGATCGGTATGTCTGATACAGTCACAGTTAGGCACGTGAAGTGGAATTATGCATTTTTTGTCTCGATTCAAGCGATAGTAGGATTGGGGAATTATTTACATAGTCAACAAAACTGAAACCAAACGTAGCATTTAAGTAGGCAAGGGGTTAAGCATTAATTTGAATAAAATTATGGGACAAGCCAACTTCTGCCCAAATGTGATGCCAATCAAACAGGAAGAACACAACCCCAAGATATGATGGACTGCATTGTTGCCAGTAAGAAGTCAACCAGTTAAGCCCTGCTCCTCCAATTCCAACCTGTTCAAGCGGTTCAATAAGATGACCTGAATGCCGGTGTCTAATGCTGCTGACAGATTGACTAAAATCCGAGAACTGGAACTACTAATGTTGGCTGCCAGGGATACTTGAGTACTGTTAGCTGTCCCCATTCTCTTCCTGGCTCAAATTCATTTGTGGAAAAGGCAGTGATTTTCGTAATGCATGAATCTGATATTGAACTGTATTTTCTAATAGACTCGTGTTATATATAGACAGTTCGAAATTTGAAGAAAATCAGCCAGGTAGGTATGGAGGATGATCAATTGACATGGAGGAAGGAGATTATGACCTGTAGTGTTGTGCAAGGGCAACAGAAAGCTGTTTCAGGGTTTGGGTGGACAGACATTATGAGGCGAACCTAATAAAATTCTATTTTGCAGAAGTGAAGTGGCACAGTCAGAGCAAGTGATTGAAATATAGTAAAGCGTATTTCAGGTTATACATCTGTGTGTGATGTCATGGACTGTAGCAATATGGGTATTTGTGAGTACTTGCTTCAACCTCCGCTTTGAGTGTGAGCATATGCATCCTGTACATTTCAACATTAGTTGTTTGCTGGGTTTATGCCCTCTTAACTTTATACTCAACTCCTCTCTCGATATCCCCTTTACATCCCTTACAGTGTGAATCTCTTTGATTTTACAGATGTCATGAGTGCAGATCTACCACGATAGTGCCTCCACCTGTCCCATTTGGATTAATAGGGTTGCATATCATAATAAACTAATTCTCACTTCATTGAACTAATGCAACGACTGTATATATTCCACTGTAAGCCTCGCATATCCTTCTGCGCCCTGCTTCTCCTGGGTCTGGTGCGCATTATAAATGCAATAAATAAACAAACATATACATAAATGATTCAGCATTGGAACTTCATCATCTAGTGCTAGAGTTTTTTCTGAACAGGCTCACTTCCATCCAACTCATAGCTTGCCCATTCATTCATACAACCTACTCTTTCTACCACCAAATAAACTTCTCGGGTCTCAAGGCAAGGCTTTTATGAACATATTACACATGAAAAACACTTGCATTTAGCTTGAAGAATGCTTACAATCTTTGTTGGAGATATGTATGTATACTGAATATGGAAAAATTATATTTTGCCTTACGGATGTTTTGAACCCTGATGCCATGCCTGTGCAAGGCCAATGAGGCTACGTTATCTTGCCTACATTATTTCGCAGCCTCACTCATCGTCCGACATCTGTCATACAGAGTGCAGAAGTGGGAACTGTGTATTGCTTTGCATGATTAACAGCACACACACAAACACAGGTCCCAACTGTACTTATTGTTCGCGGCAACCTCCAGAGCTCAGTCATGGAAACGCAGCATCAGTAAGCATGATGCATGTTTTGCTCTACTTAGTAGATCTAGGCCATTGTCACCTATCCAAACCCATTCGTAACAATAACAAAGACCCCAAGAATTGTATTTGGAACAATGTAGGCCACCAGTTTATGCTAGAATAACAATGGGTTATCCTACACACGATCCAATAACCAGTGACCAGCTTCTCTCCAGGTTGATCCTACAAACAATTACTTGAAGGTAATGCTTCACTTCTGGATAATCACTTATAGGTACGCATAGCCCGCTGCCAGGTGATCATTTTGCTAGGCGTGTGCTCCAGTAAATTTTAGTGAGATTTGACCTGCCCTTCACAACTGCTCATGGAGGAGAACCATTCCTTTCTGCCCTAGGTTTTGCAATGCTTCCTTCTGCAGCCCCAGGGAATTTCTAGCAGCTATATTCCACGAGCAGTAAGAATGGCTGCTGCTGGCATGCTATATCACCCTGTAACAAAAATGTAACAATCATAATTGCGTTTCAGCGTTTTGGGAAAGTGTTGGGGGATATTTGCTGAGAGGAGAACACAATGCAAAGGGGGAACGTATCGTTACGTACCCTTGAAACGCTGACTGCATGGTGGGAGATCACCTGCAGGCTCCATCACCGTGTGTGTGTGCAGCCAACGGAATGGGCAGGGGGTCCTTCCATTGCGTGTAGAATCGGGATGGGATGTGCAACTAAGAACAGGTCAGGAGCTTTAGTTACTGTAATGTATGTGCCAACATTACATTAAGTAACACAAAGAGGTTAATGCATAAATGCTTTTTGTGGCTCAATAATAAAAAAAAACTTTCAATTTAAAGCACACAATTCCCATACAACTGTCTGGCTATTTATAAAGTGTGTAGCATGTCTGCTATTTTGTGCCTGATTTGGCTCGCTTTTTTTAACAGTCCAGTTAAGGCTGTGTCAGTCCCACCTAGATTCGAATTGGTGACCTTAAAATTATACATAGAATATTATTTATTTATTCGCGTGGGAGGGTTATTGAGCACAAATTGGGCCCTGGACAAGGGGTTTCCAAATTTGGTTATGCTTGGGTTTCTTTGAGTAAAAATATTGTTGCTGGGGCCCAACCAAATGAAAGAACTGCTGATATTTTCTATTAAAAGCAGTCACCCTCCTCCCTCGCTTTTAAAAGAGACCCACAAACCATGGACGTCTTGTAGGCCCATCTAGGGGGACCAGTTGCACAGATTGAAGATGGCTCTGCCCTATGAGCATCGTTAGTGTGGGCAGGCTAAATATTAAATCAGTGAAAAGCTCTTGTGGTTGAAGCGTTGGCGAGGCTGTGCTGCCATTGTACATTTCCCATAAGCATCAAATTACCTGTTTTATCCATTGGCAAAGAAAATCTCTGCCAAGTACAGTAGCACTCGCCCTTCAAACCGAGCCACAATTCACACTCACTAAAGCTGTCCACAGTGTAAGAGATCCATGCGTGGGATCTGCCCTTTGATACAAAAAGTAATCCATGGTTTAAAATTCCCCCTCCCCCTCGCAGCAGGTCGCCATAATAATGGCAGGTTGGCGGAGCGAGTCGTGGCCGACTGAAGCATTTGCAGTTTATTGTCCTCTACAATTTCATTTTCGCCCTCCCAGCCTGACACGCTTGAAATGGTTATATCTTTTAACGGTAGTGTTCACTTTCCACTAAGCCACTGTCATTTCTCTGAGCAGCAGGGAGTGCCACTTGGCACCTCATGCGGCCATAAACACCGTAATCAGGTTTCTCGAAAAGTCTGGCCACGCTGTCTCAGGGCTGTAAATAGGCGCACGAGTCAGGGAAAAGGCACATTCAAATGTAATGCACGAGTATGCCTTGCCCATTGAGTGCTTTCTTTCATTTCTGCCGTTTGCTATTTATACACATGCAGTGGTGAGGGGAACGAGATGTGCTTTCGGGTAAAGTTTACGTCTTCTCCAGCATGGGGTCTGGCATGGATTCACATGCTCATGAATATTCCCCGTCGTCAGGCTGGGAATCCTCGGTAAAGAAAAAACCAGTATCAGTTTCGTTTCTGATCTGTCTTTCGTAGTAGTAACCAATCACTGGTCTCTGCGTCATACTGACCACAGCCAATGACTGCCCTCTACCTAAGCACCGCCTCTGGCAGCCATCTTCAGATTTTTACTGCACGTTCATGTGTTGGGATCCTCGTGCTATTGCTCTCGAGCGTTAGTGCTATTTTTTCACGTTTTTTGCTCAAAAACTTCATTTTTTCGGTCAAAAGAACCTCAAGCTCCACCGACTCTCCATCCGATCAACGGGGACCCGTGTCGGATTCGTATGCGCCCCTCAAGGGTGAAGATTTCATCGAGCTACGCTTTTGGAGGACTCCAGAAGCTTCTCAGGCCCGGACATGGCCCAGGAGAAGGAAGCTCGACGCCCGGAAAGCTGTTCAGGGTCTGCCCTGGATGCCAGCTACAGAACGTCTTTAAGGAGGACGAACACTCCTTTTGTCTCTACTGCTTACATGAGGACAAGACGCACGTGGAGAAGGACTGTGCGTTTTGCGGCAATATGTCGGAGCGGACCATGAAGGACCGCCATCAACGTCTCGCCAACTGGCTGGAAGGGAGGAGCCCGTCAGGCGAGAAGAAGAGGAAGAAATCCGAGCGGTCTTCTAAGACCTTTGAGGACGCCCCGGCGACGGGGGTCCAACACAAGGCCAAGCACCGCGAGTCCGCTGGCACTGGGAGCGCCGAACGGTCGCGCTGTACGGGCGCCAGACAGGGCGCACCCTCCCCGGCACCTTCAGCCACGAGCCAACGCTCTGGGTCGGGTAAGAGGAAGGGCGAGCACCCGGCGAAGCTCCTGGAGAGGCCCCGGTCGAGCTCGAAGGCCCCATCGGAGGGGGAGTGAGGAAGTGTCCCCCCCCTCAAGGATAAGGCGGTGAGCGCACCTAAGGTGGTGAAGGCCTTAATCCATCCGGCCAAGCCCTCTATCGATACTGTCGCGGCGGCCCTGGCTCAGCCTGTGGAGGCTACACCAGTGGTGGCGACTTCAGGGCTCAGAGTCTCCCTGCCACCTCGGAGGGAGTCCTCTTTTGTGCCCATCGATAGGACCCCCGTGAAATCCCCGGCGGGGAAGAAAAAGGGGGGGCAGGGCGTCGTCGTAGATTCGACTTCAACCTCGGAGGAAGAGCTGATCGAGGTCTTAAGCCACGGCCTTATCGTGGAAGAAGACCGGCCCGTCGGGATGGATCCCGACGCTGGTGACGACGACATCGTCGAGGGTGCCGACGGGGCCCCTGATCGCCTGTCGGATTCCCCTCTGCCAGCGCCGCAAGACAACTCGGCGGCCATTTTGTTGGCTATACAGTCCTTATGCTCAGAGATAAGGACGAGACTGCCATTGCCGACGGAGGAACCTCTCCCGTCGGGGGATCCTGAGCCGGGACCTTCTGGTGTTCCCCCGCCCAAGAAAAGAAGGATTCACCCTCCACCTCCTTTTCAGCCGTCGCGCACCGTCCAGCCCTCCTCCCCGTCCACCCGAGGGGATGATACGGGGACTGACACGGCAGCGACGGGTACGGACAACGAGGTATACGACGAGGATCTACCGTCGTCACCTCCCACCAGGGCTTCTCCGCCCGACGAGATTGGTTCGTTCCACTCCATGATCGCCAGGGCATCCGAGCTTTTCCAACTCTGCCCTGAGGAGAAGATAAAGGAAGGATTCCTTTATCAACGGCGCGAGGCCAAGAGGAAGACGGTCCTCGCGGTGCCTCTACTGGACGACATTTGGGATGAGGGCCTCGCCCTCCTCAAGAACCCTTCCACTACGCCAGCTAGAAGAGACCGGTACGAGAAGAAGTACCAGGTCCCGGACGCGGCCCCCCTGTGCCTCCGGGCGCAGCATACCCCGGACTCCGTCGTCTCCGCGGAGGCCAGGAAGAAAGCAGGGGGGGGTGCGGCCTCCACATCGACTTCCCCACCGGACGGCGAGGGAAAGAAATTGGACTCTATGGGATGCAGGGTCATCTCGTCTGCAGCGACGACGATTAAAGAGGCCAACGCCTTGGCTATCGTGGCCCGCTACGACAGGGAGCTATGGTACAAACTGGCTCCCCTGCTGGACTTCCTACCGGACGACAAGAGGGCGGAGGCGCTGGAGATCCTACAGGAAGGTGAGGTGGCATCGGACCACGCCATCACTATTGCGACGGACATCGCCGACACTGGGTTTCGCCAGTTGGGCAACGGCGTGTGCCTTAGGTGGCGTGGATGGCTCAAGGCTACGGACTTCCGTCAAGACGTACAGACCAGAGTCCTGGACATGCCGTTCGATGGGAACAACCTGTTTGGGAAAACAGTGGACGATTCCCTTCAGGCCATTAAAGCGGACACTGAGACGGCCCGTGCCCTTGGGGTTCTGCAGCAACGACGGACGCCCTTTCGGAGCAGCGGAGGCAAGGGCGCCTCCAAAGGTTCCGGCGGCAGTTTCTCCACCTACCGTCAAGCGGCCCGCTCGTTGTCTCAGGAGGCCTACAGAGGACGAGGCAAGTCTGGCGGACCCCGCCGTCGTCGCCAAGGAGGTCAAGGCGGCAAAGCCTCGTCGAAACAGGATTGAACCGACCGTGGGGTCGGGCCCCCACCGATGCACCCCGGTGGGAGGCCGGCTGGCGAGCTTCGTCAGCGTGTGGGAGTCCATCTCCACCGACCGTTGGGTGCTGGACGCCTTAGCCCGGGGCCACGCGCTCGAGTTTCAAAGAAGGTGCCCGCGCGTTCCCCCCGTGGCCAGGAAAGAGCTTCACGTCCCTCAGCTTCTCCTGGAGGTAAGGGCGATGCTCAGGAAGGGCGCCATCGAACTCGTCCCAAAGAGGCTTCGGGGCTCCGGAGTTTACTCGAGATACTTCCTCGTGAAGAAGAAGACGGGAGGATGGCACCCCATCCTAGACCTGCGACGTCTGAACAAATTCATCAAGGCGCAGAAGTTCTGGATGGTCACCCTCCAGCACGTCCTGGGTCAGCTGGAGGAAGGAGACTTCCTGTCGTCGTTGGATTTGGAGGATGCCTACTTCCATATTCCCATCCTAAAGGGGCACCGAAAATTCCTCAGGTTTGTGGTCCAAGGGCGTCACTACCAGTTCAAAGCCCTCCCCTTCGGACTATGGTCGGCACCCAGGGTATTCACCAAGTGCCTTGCACCGGTGGCGGTGCAGCTGCGCCGCAAGGGGATCCACGTCTACCCCTACCTGGACGACTGGCTCATCCGAGCCAAGATGAGGGAGCTCGCCGTGGAGCACATGGCAAGGACCGTCCAACTTCTCACGGGCCTGGGATTCTCCGTGAACTACGCCAAGTCCCACCTGGTACCCGCACAAAACGCACTGTTTCTGGGAGCGAAGCTCGACACAGTGTCCCTTCTGGCCTCCCCGTCGGAGGAAAGGACCAGGTCCATCCTGGGCAAGGTACAGCGGATGTTGGCTTCCGACGCGGCCAAGGTGAGGTCCATCAATTCCCTCCTCGGAATGATGTCTTCTTGCATCTACCTCATTCCCATGTGCAGGCTCCGGATGCGCCCGATGCAGGAGTTCCTGGACGCGCGCTGGATCCAAACGACGGGCGGCTTCGAGGAGAGGATCACACTCGACGAGAGTTTCCGCCGAGCGGTCCGGTGGTGGGGCACCCGCGGGCATCTGACGGCGGGCATGGACTTCCAGACCCCAGACCACCAGGAGACAGTGACCACGGATGCCTCCCTGGAAGGGTGGGGAGCGCACACCGAAAATCTGCACGCGAGAGGCCTTTGGCTCCCGACGGAGAAGTCCCTCCATATCAACGTCCTGGAGCTCTGTGCAGTGTTCTGGGCCCTCAGGTCCTTCCTTCCGTTCCTCAAGGGCAAGGTGGTGAGGATCTTCACCGACAACACCACCACCATGTTTTACATCAGGAAACAGGGCGGAACCAGGTCCCCAGCACTGTCCAAGGAGGCGCAGGCCTGTGGCATTGGGCCGTCGCCCAAAGGATGTTTCTGGTGCCGTTTCATCTGGCAGGGATAAAAAACACCATCGCCGACTCACTCAGCAGGGAGCTGCGCTCGTGCCACGAGTGGGAACTATGGCAGGATCTAGTGGATCGCCTCTTCCGACGGTGGGGCACACCCCAGATCGACCTGTTTGCGACGGCGACGAACTCCAAGTGCCGGAGGTTCGCCAGCAGGTTTCCCCAGGCGAGGAGCATGGGCGATGCTTTCTCGTTCCCCTGGGAGGGCCTGTTCTTCTACGCGTTCCCTCCTTTGCCACTGCTAATCCGGCTCGTCAACCAGCTCAAGAGGTCACGGTGCAGGATGATCCTCGTCGCACCTGCGTGGCCGAGGCAGATATGGTTCCCGGACCTTCTGGACTTGTCAGCGTCCCCGCCAATCAAGCTGCCGGTAGACGCGGATCTACTCTCCAGGGAAGGAGGCGCCATCCTCCACCACGACCCGAAATCGCTGAACTTGCAGGCCTGGCTCCTGCAGCGCTAGAATTTGGAGGATACGACATACCGGCCGACTGCAGAGAGGTTCTTGCAAAGGCCAGGGCGTCCTCGACTCTTAAATGCTACGGACACAAATGGAAGAGGTTCTCTGTCTGGTGCCACGCACAGAAGATTAACCCTCTACGGATTACGGCTCCTCAGGTACTGCCGTACCTGCTGACGCTGGCCAAAGCTGGTCTGGCACACGCGTCCATCAAGATTCATCTTGCTGCGATCTCCCGATACACCAGAACCACGGGGCGGACGTCCTTGTGGTCTCATCGTCTGGTGAAAGAGTTCATGAAGGGACTGTTCAGATCGTTCCCGCCGGTGAAGGCTCTGGCCCCGGCGTGGGAGCACAACGTGGTGCTGACCAAGCTCATGGGACCTCCGTTCGAGCCTCTGCACTCGGCCCCGTTGAAGTTTCTGTCGTGGAAAACAGCGTTTCTTGTGGCCATCACCTCCGCACGACGGGTGGGAGAGATCCAGGCCCTTTCCTGCAAGGCCCCGTACTTGACTTTTCACGACATGAGGGTAGTGCTCAGGACGCACCCCTCCTTCATGCCCAAGGTGCCGTCGGACTTCCATCTCAACGAACCCTTGGTGTTGCCTGTGTTCTTCCCGTCGCCTTCGTCGCCGGCTGAGAGGACTTTGCACTCCCTGGATGTGGCTAGAGCGCTGAAGTTCTACGTGGACCGCACGAAGTGTTTTCGGAAGACGTCACAACTCTTTGTGAACTTTGGACCTGTCAATCAGGGGAAGGCTCTCTCGAAGGCTTCCATTTCCAGATGGCTCTCTGGCTGTATCATGTACTATCATCGGTTGGCAAACCGACCGCTGCCTGGCCGTCCGAGAGCCCATTCCACCAGAGCGATCGCAGCTACCACGGCGTTCCTTTCTGGTGTGCCCCTGCTGGACATATGTAGGGCTGCTACGTGGAGGTCGACGCACACCTTCACGAAATTCTACTGCGTCGATCGGGATTCCAGGGAGGAGTCCAGGGTCGGCCAAGCAGTGCTGCGCAACCTGTTCGCCTAAGGTGAGCCTGGTGAGGAGGTAAGATGCTTAATGTTGAGTTTGATGTGATGCTTAATGTTGAGCCTTTGCCACCTCCCGTGGTTGTGCATGTGTGTACTGCTATGTATTCTTTATTCATGAGCATGTGAATCCATGCCAGACCCCATGCTGGAGAAGGAACAAGTTACTTACCTGTAACTGTTGTTCTCCAGCATGGGTCTGGCATGGATTCACATGCGAACCCTCCCGCCTACCCCTCTGCGGCTCTTCACTTGGTCATACTGCCACTTCACGTGCTTCCAAATCTGAAGATGGCTGCCAGAGGCGGTGCTTAGGTAGAGGGCAGTCATTGGCTGTGGTCAGTATGACGCAGAGACCAGTGATTGGTTACTACTACGAAAGACAGATCAGAAACGAAACTGATACTGGTTTTTTCTTTACCGAGGATTCCCAGCCTGACGACGGGGAATATTCATGAGCATGTGAATCCATGCCAGACCCATGCTGGAGAACAACAGTTACAGGTAAGTAACTTGTTCCATCTGAACGTGCCAGTAACGTTTCCTTGCATTACCTGGAGATGACCTCCATACACCAGCTACGTCTAGCCTCTCCTCTTCCTCATCAATTTTGGAGCAAAGAGAATTCTGTATTTCTTAAATTCCAGCAATCCCTTGTATTTGCCGAGGTTTATGTCCACAACACTGAATATTAAAGCCAGATCCACGTCCTCGTATTAATTGGATAGATTAGCCAGAACTTAAATTCGGTAGCAACTCGCAATAAAGTGAGTGTCCCCCTCTGAATCCAGAGCCAGGAGTGGAACGGGAAGACGGATAATATTTTATCCAGCTATTGAGCAAGCAGCTAAATGCACTTTTGATAGAAAAAAACAAGGGAGGGCAAAGAAGCATGTTGCCTGACCAGGAAAGGGGACGATATCCAATTAGTGCTGAAAGATTGTTGCACCAAATAGCATTTTAACTTGTTAGGTTTCAAAATGACACGTTTGGGCATATATGTCTGGTCAATATAGTCAAAACTGTGTTTTCTATATACTCCTATGCAGGGACGTCATTTCACCAAAATGCCAGAGGTAGCGGAAGTGACATCACCCGACCCTTGTCCTCTGATGATATCACAGTAAGTGATGTAATTTGACCCCATACCGAAGTGACATCACAGGAAGCAATGGAACACGACCCTTCACCCCATGACAAAACAGGAAGTGGCATCACATAGCATTGTTTCTGAGGACACTATGGAAAATATGGTTATGATATCACTGTAACGTGATGTACATTTCATACAAGAATGGATCACCATATGTAGCATTAATATCGGTGCGTATTGGCCCATATTACCAAATAACTGTGAATGCAAGCATACATGCAAGGCCAAACGATAATGATGTGTTATTATATAGCACTTACGCTTAAGCGCTTCACATAGAACAAATCTACATAGGATATCACCTAAACCTGTGTTGGCACTCATTAAACAACCTCAGCAGGATGAAAGGCTGAGTTGACCTTGCTGGGAGTCCAACCTGCAACCTGCAGATCACACACACATTGCTGCAACCAGTGCTCAACCCAATGAGCTATCTCACCATCTGTAGCTATCAGAAAACCCGCCACTCCAGAAACAAAGGGCCACATGCTGCTGGCCACAGCCCATGAGCCTCAATGTAAAAAAAAAGGAAAAACACATTTTCTTTTTTGCTTTTTTTTAGGGGTAGCAAAGGAGAGCAGTTGCGACCCCTAAATGGCATCCATACTTATGTTAGTTCCTGCGGAGTGGGGACAGGACCAGTGCCTGAGAAAATCTACGTGTGCTTCCTCTTTAAAGATTTTGCCCATGCTGACCTCAGTTCTTTGTATGTGTATGCCAGGTCAATCAGGTTTTCCAGTGTACATGGGTTGTCACAGGCTATTCTCAGTGGCGGACCCTAAAGTTCTGTTTGGAGTGCTCGGGGCCTCTTTAACACTGGGATACATGTGCGCTCTATGACACACTTTCGGTTTCAGGATCTCATGCATTTCAAGCCCATGAGTCAGTATTTCAAAGTCATTATGCAGGAGGGTCTCTTGCCAGTTACATCCCAGCCCACAACTACTACGGTGTCCTCTTTTGAGCCTCAAGCGACTGTCCCTCAAGAATCGGGAGCAGCCTCAGTTGTGGGTTCCACCCCGATCAGATTCTTTGGTGACTTTACCACTGACCCCTTTGGTATCACTCATTTTACCACCTTTTTTGCCCCCAACTTCTCAGCTAATGCCACTGCATCCTCCAGTGCCAAAGGATTCTGCTACACTCTGCCACCATTTCAACATGGGTTGTCAGCCGATGATCAGTGAGATATGAATGTCTCCATAGATGTCTCAAAGGAGATGCCCATGTCTGCAAAGGCTTTCCAAGGCAGAATTAAAAGCCTGGTGCAGTGTCTGGAAATTCCAAGTCCAGAGATACCCCAGACGATCAGGATGTCCTTTCCTCAGTACTATCATTGTAATCGACAGAAACATCTGGAATATACTGTCTGCCGTATGTGGCAGGTGATGCTATCAATCTGTGGCAAAAACCAGCTTCAGTTCCTCCATTTGCCAAGAAGGTGGACAATCGCTATCTTTCCCTACCAGGGGAGAAACCTTGTTTAATGGGTCAGCCTCCAGCATTTTCCACCATTGTGCCTGCAGCTACGCTATTTGGGAAAGCTCAAGCATCTGCATTATACCCCTCCTCAGAAAGCCCACTAGGTCTGGACAACCAGGTTTTGGAAGCTGCTGGCAACATTTTGTGTCAGGATGCGCCCCTCAGTCTGAGGCAAGCAAGTGCAAAAGCCAAGATGGCGGTGGTGAATTTGAAGTTGTGGATAGAGTTGGGTCATCTGAATACCATGTGGGTTTCTATTCAGGATTGGCAGAAGCACATCAGGTCACAGAGGACATGATGGAGGCTTCATATCATCACCTCAGCACTGTAGCTTGTGGCATAGTGGTAGCAGCGGCTCTGCGTTGCCAGGCTCTGTTAAGGGCTACCAAGTTTCAGGCCAATGTCTAAGAAACAAAATCTGGATCTCCCCTTTAATGGAGTCGTGCTCTACAGTCCAAACAATGATGATGAGCTTAATAAAAAGAAAAAAAAACAAGCGCACACTGCAAAATCCTTAACTTCTCTTTAAAAGGATCCTGTGAAATCAAGCGGAGCAGGTCAGAAGAGGCAGCCCTTTCCATCTAAGTACACAGGAGGGTTTCAGGATTTTCACAACCAACATATTTGGGCAAAAAGGTCCTTCAGTACACTCTGCAAAAAACAGCCTCATCCTTCTCCCAGAGGCTTCTTCTCACTGCCCTACCCCAGGACAAGAAGACATCTGATTGACATGAGGGCTGTGATCCATAACACTCACGTAGAGGGCAGGGTCCACCTCCACAGAATCCAGTGCATATCAATAACCGCAGAATCCTGAATTGTTCATCTTCCTCATCTTCTCCCTTCCTCTCATGGTCAAGAGGAAGTTTACGTCAAACTAATATTTCCCATATCGAGAAAATATGGACTTAGTATAAGTATCACTTGGCTAGTGGGGGAGCCAAATCTTCCTCAGGTTTATCGTCTGACTACATATAAACTAACAACTCTTCACAAAGGTCTATAATACTGGTGTCCTAACTTTGAATGGTAATGTTTTTAATGCCTCTTGGTCGTTGTCCTCTTAGGTACAACTATCTTCTCCTGATATTTGTGTGCTCTAGCACCTTGAAGCGTCTCTTGTGCTAGATGGAATTACCAATAAAAATCTCAGACCAAATAACCGGACAGACACAGAGAATATGTCAAAGTACTACTTTATTCTCAATTTAATAAAGCAGGGCAAACTGGCAGACATCGAACTGATGCTTGCAAACTCACACACAAACTTGATTACACAGAGGTTTTATACCCCAACATGTGTCATCTATGATTTCATCCTATGTGGCTAACTGTAAAACCTATTGGCGGGAGAGATGGGTTATGGGAACATATCTACTTTTCTGAGGCTTGTGGAATCTGCTTAGATCACATGCTATGCATAGGCCGACATCTAGTGGAAGCTGCAGAGTCTTACAATTGTTGTTTTTGAAATTCTAAAAGGGATGTCGACAGGGCGTGCCAGTAATACTATACCTAGTGTGATGTTCACTGGACCCATGATCCCTCACGCGTCAAGGTCCCTCAGATTGTTTTTTTCTGCCATCGTGAGCAGTCGCTTAACGCAGAGTGAAATTTCGGCATACGCCATTGACTTTATAAAAGTGTTAATAATAGTTAGTCTTCCTGTCCTTTTTCGACCGATGTGTCTCAACGCGGTGAAGAACTCAACAAGGACAAGACGAACCGTCGGACGAAGATCTTCAACGGCTTTCTATCGGCCTTGGAAGGCCCACCGGGCCAAGGCCCTTACACTAGGGAGAGTGGGGGGAGTTCATTACAAGATGTATATTTCCACCCCTTTCTCCGGTCGCCCTGCTGCCTACCCCAAACATAGAGAGGACTCAGTTTAAATTTTGGCCGTCCTGTAACAAGAAATATACGTGGATCGATAAGCACAGAGTGTGCAACCTCTGTCTTAATCGAGACGAAGACAAGACTCACTGTCGAGCCTGTAATTTGCTTTGACCAAAAACCCTTAAGGACCGTAGGACAAAACATTGGGCCCACCACGCCAAGCAGGCCGAGGCCGCCATGGACGTGGAGGAGGACTCCAACGCCGGTAGCGACGCCGTCCTTTCGGACGGCGAGGGTGGCGGGGAACTTCCTCGTTCCCCAGTGCTAGCCCTCAACCCTAGTAGACAGACCAGTGGCTCTGTTGTGGGGACGACACCCGGCAGCAAAGGCACTACATTTTCCCACACCAAAGACATAACCCACAGTGATGTGTCTCACACACGCTGAGAGTTGGCATCTAGGGGCAAATCTACAGATTTGCTGTCCTCTGGGCACTCCGAGTCTCGACTGCCTCATGACAGGCCCCATAAGACCAAGGACGCCGAGCATAAGACCCGTTCTACTGACCGCAAGACATCGAAATACACCGGTAAAGCCCTTCCCAGTGCCAAAACTCGACCCACACCTGGGGGGACGCCTAAAGAGTCAGGACTGTCACATTTAATAAAGAAACATGTCCCCAAGGGTCTAAATAAGGGTTCTAGTTCTAAAAAGTCATCCTCAAAGAGCCCTTATCACAAGGATAAGCATAAAGACAGGGATTCTTCCCAAAAGGATAAGAATAAAAGCCTTCAGGTCAAAAGTAAGAACAAACCTCTTACTAAACATCCACAAAAGCCTTATGAGATCCCAGCAGAGGACATTTCTCAAGAACCTGATCAAATCCTGATAGAAGTAGAGGAGGGAAACGGTAACTTGCCAACACTCTCCACTCCTGCCATTACTTCCCCTGGGATCATCCCAACCTCTGCCAACTGGTCAGCCAAGGACATAGACAGAGTTATGAGCAGAATGTCTTTCTTTGCAAACTTCTTTGAAGAGCACCCCCAAGCTCTTAAAAGTTTAATAAATACACCTCCTACCACTCAGGCATCCAGTTCCAAGGCCATACCTTTAATTTCTCAGCCCCGCACATCTTCCCAACCGTCAGGAAAAAGATCTCTCCCCCTGCCGAGATTTATGATGCACCATCCACTAAAAAGTCAAGCATCTCCACTCGTCTTTATGACCTACATGCAGAGGCGGAAGAGTATCTAGACCATGATACATACTATGATGAGGATGACATTGCGGATGAGGATGGGGGTCAGGACTATAATAATGATGAGGATAATGATGATGACAACAACAAATCAGTGGTCTTTGCTATGGACTCTCCAGTCCCACAAGACCCTCCCTTACCTGATTCCCCTGTGGATAACCAGCCCTTGTTTAACGATATCCTACTCAAGGCTGCTGAACATTTTGGCATTGAGCCTCAAGCAACCCAACAGGACAATGATTTTGTTGAGAACATCCTTGGGGACAAGAAGGCTGCCACACAGTTTATACCTTTGCTAAAATCGGTGTAGAGAAGGATTCAACCTTCCCTAGAGATGCCCAACCAAACTAGGAGAGTGAATCCGAGAATAGAAAAACTATTTTGTCCGGCACCCTCTGACCCCTTATACATAAGGGGGCAGCTCAAACCAGATTCACTGGTAGTCACTACCAACCGAAAGAGAGCGGGCACTCCCGTGGCCTCTTCCGAAGCTCCCCCAAACAAAGAGAGCAAAAATCCCTACACAATGGGGAGGAAGATAGGATCTTCTGCAGCTTATCAAACCAGAAACGCTAACAATTCGACTCTGTTGGCAAGTTATGATTGCACAAAATGGGACGAGGTTACGACCCTGGTGGATTCAGCTCCAGAACCCCTTAAATCAAGGCTCGCCCTTGTAGCGGCCGAAGGTAGATCTGCTGCCAGCAATCTACTTAAAAACAACTTAGATGCTGCAGATAACACCGGACGCATTATTGCAGAAGGCACCATCCTCAAGCGCCATGCCTGGCTTCGTCAGTCTAGTTTTAAGTTGGAAACACAGGCTACCCTGCTCAACATGCCAATAGAACCCAATGTTTTATTTGGCAAAGCAGTAGAAGATGCGCTGAAGTCAGCCAAGGAAGACTATGAGACTCTCAAGTCCTTTGGCCAGCTTACAAATAAGCAAATGGGACAAAGAGGGGGTAACAATTTTTTGATGTTTTTGCGGCCAAAATTCTCAACAAGGCCCCAGGTATGGTCAGAACCAGAGCTCCTCCTGGAATAACAACCAACAAGCGTCCCAAGGTTATCCTAGAGGCCAACGCAGAGGCCGTGGTCAGGGTAGAAGCCCACCCTCCAGGGGTGGGGGAACCCCTTCCAAACAATGACGGCCTACTACAGGTCCCCTCCCATACCTCCCCAGTCGGGGGACAGAATGCAAACTTCACCCACGCATGGGAGGGGATAACCACAGACAAGTGGGTGTTATCTACGGTAGCGAGAGGTTATTGCATCAAACTCCTGGGGATTCCATCAAATCTTCCCCCGCGGCAGAAAAGGTCATCAAGAGCAGAACAGCTCATCTTGATGGAAGAAATCGCGGCACTACTCCTCAAGGACGCCATCGAGATCGTGCCGACCAACGAGGTAAACAAGGGTATCTATTCAACGTACTTCCCTGTTCCAAAAAAAGATCTTACATGCACCCAGTATTAGATGTGCTCCTTGCAAACAAATATGTCAGGCCACAAAAATTCCACATGACAACGCTACAAGAGGTAATTCCACTGTTAAAACGGGGGGATTACATGGCAACACTGGACATGAAAGATGCTTATTTTCTTATTTCAATGTTCCCAGCGCACAGATGTTTCTTGCGTTTCAAGGTAGCAGACCAACACTATCAATTCAAGGTGCTACCCTTCGGGATAGCCTCAGCTCCAAGGGTATTCACCAACGTGCTGGTGGTGGTAGCAGCACACCTACGCAGGGAGGCTATTCCAGTGTACCCCTACCTGGATGACTGGCTGATCATGGGAGAAACTTACCAGCAAGATAAACACGCAAAGAACTATAAACCTTCTTTTCCAATTGGGCTTCTCGATAAACGAGAAAAAGTCAAGTCTGGTACCAGATACATCAAAACAGTTCCTAGGAGCTGTTCTAGATACAAAGACAGGCTTAGCCTTCCCATCCATGGAGAGGGTACATAACATGCTTCAGCAAATATCCCAGTATCAAGCAAGTCGCCAAATAAGCGTACGCAAAGCGATGCGTTTACTAGGCATGATGGCATTGTGCATTTAGCTGGTCCCACATGCCATGGTTTCAGGCAAGTGGTCAGTGGGACAATCTAGTGGCCTTTTCGCCTACTCTAGTTCAAAACCTACACTGGTGGTCGAGAGAAAACTTAATGAAAGGGAAACCCTTTCACGAACCTGAAGCGCTAGCTATCGTCACAACAGACGTGTCACTTTCCGGATGGAGGGCCCATTACCTTCACCACACAGCACACTGTCTGTGGACACAAGTCATGGCACAGAACCATATCAACCTACTGGAACTATTAGCAGTCTTCAAGGCTCTACAAACTTTTGAAGGGCATCTGGCAAACTAATCAGCCCAAGTCCTAATAGACATCACCACTGCCATGTTTTATATCAACAAACAGGTGGGCACACACTCTCCAAATCTTACAGGTTAGCTCAGAAAATATGGAGGTGGGCACTCTGAAGAGAGATGTCCCTGTCCTCCCAGAATGTTCCATGGGTACTCAACACTCTAGCAGACTATCTCAGCAGAGATCCACTGCCAGTGGCAACTACTCCCACATGTTGTAGACAACATCTTCTCTCAATGGGTTACCCTACTCTAGACTTGTTTGCTACAAGAGAAAGCGAGCAATGCCCAGACTTCACGTCCAGGTTCCCCCAACCAGACTCCAAGGGGAACGCCCTATGGATGAGCTGGTTGTGGAAATTTGCTTACACTTTTCCCCCTGACACCATCGATCAGCAGAATAGTGAACAAGATACACAGAGAACAGATGACGCTCATCCTAATTGCTCCTATGTGGGTGAGACAACCGTGGTACCCATATCTGCGCAAGCCGGAGATGTGCGATCCCATCAAGCTCCCGTACCAGATCAACCTGTTAATCCAACACGGGGGGACAAACGGTACACCCACAACCACACTCCATGAAATTGGAAGCATGGCTCCTGAGGTTTTAGAGTTCGGACACCTTAATCTCCCACAGTGGTGAATGGATATCCTCAAGGAGGAACGGAAACCAAACTCTAGACACTGTTATTTCGACAAGTGGAGAAGATTTGTCATTTGGTGCCCGTCAAAATAAATAAACCCCATAGAATGTACCCCATCACACATTCTAAATTATATGCTCCACTTGTTGGATTCAGGGTTAGTCTTTAAATTTATAAATATCCACCTAGCAGCTTTTTCAGCTTACACCACCTCTAAAAGTATAGTCTTGTGGTGGAAAGTGCCAGCCATTAAAGCATTTATGGAGGGAGCAAAGAGACTCCACCCTCCAATCTCTAATCCCCCGCCAGGCTGGGATCTCAATGTAGTACTAGCGAAGCTCATGGGACCCCCTTTGAGTCTTTGCACCAAGCTAGTCTTAAACACATTACCTACAAGGCTGCCTTCTTAGTGGCTATTACTTCCATAAGAAGAGTCAGCGAACTCCAAGCATTGTCAGTGCAGGACCCTTTCTTTATTATCCATAAAGACAAATGGGTTTTACAGACTCATCCTAGGTTTTCACCTAAATTAATTTCCAAATTCCATGTAAACCAATCCATTGAGCTTCCAGCCTTCTTTCAGAAGCCTACTAGCTCGGCTGAGGTTAAACTCCATGCACTAGATGTGAGGAGAACGGTTCTCTACTATGTAGATGAAACCAGACCGCTTAGGAAAACTGATCAACTGTTTGTCTCCATAGCTACAGGCAGAGAAGGAGATGGATAGTCAAATGTATACAATTATGATATTCGTTATCAGACAAGACACTGCCGTTTACACCAAGTTCCCACTTCACAAGAAGCACTGGGGCTACTTTAGCCTTTATTGCAAATGTCCCCCTAGACAGTATTTGCAAGGCAGCTACATGAGGCTCAGTACATACCTTCACTCAGCACTATTGCATTGACACGCATTCCAAGACAGATACACAGGTGGGACAAGTGGTTCTAAAACATCTATTTGCCGCTGCTCCTTTTCACGACCCACCACCTTCTCATTACACTGCTCGCTAATCTATGCATAGCATGTGATCTAAGCAGATTCCACAAGCCTCAGAAGGGAAACATTACTCACTGTAATTGTATCTCTGATGCTTGTATCTGCTTAGATTCACATGTGCCCACCCTTTCTCCCCTGCTAGAAGGTGCATTGATGTTATATGAGCTTTCTGTATATATCTGCTTGGATACAACTGTAATCACATGACACTTCATGCAACCTCATGTGAGAACAAAACAATCCGAGGGACCTCGACGCATGAGGGTACAGTGGACACACTAGGTATAGTATTACTGGCACGCCCTGTTGACGTCCCTTTACGAATTTCGAAAACAACAACTGTAATACTCCACAGCTTTCACTAGATGTCGGCCTATGCATAGCATGTGAATCTAAGCAGATACAAGCATCAGAAATACGATTACGGTGAGTAATGTATCCCATATGATACATATGGGTTAGTACACCATTGCCTACATATTATCTGTAATGCAGCATGTCTCAAACTACCTCTAAATATGTGTAATAGAGATTACAGCAGACAAAATGATAGCAAATTGGTGTATGCAACATTGTATAGCAGTTTGCCCCATAGACCCACTGGTTGGCATTCCCACCCAACCGGCTAGCAGCACGTAAGCAAGGCCTAGGTTCTTGAGTCACGTCAGACTACCCCTTCCCCCCACTTTCCCAATGAGTCTATCATCTCTCATCAGTCTGACCATGAGCCAAAGTTTCCCGTCTGTAATTGACCTTGTAGCCCACTCTCTGTTCTGGGACATTCAAAGTAGTGTAAGCACATCACTATCTTCATCCACAGCTTAATGAATAGCCCTCTTTTTTTACTTCTGAATCACGCATGAAGAGACTGCAAATTTGTCCATTTTGACCTGTTATTTACTGCTATTTGATTCAATTATGCTAGGTGTCATTGCTCCTTTTGGCCTCTAGAGACTTGGTCACTCCATCTTGTACCCATTGTTAATTGTCCAATACTTGACTCTTGCAAATGTTTTCTTCTTCTTTAATCTGAGAGGAATATGTCTCACATCCATGGCGTATCTGTCTGCCTCCCTTCATGCTTTGCAATTATTCCTTGAAAATAGCATCCTTGATCCCAGGCCAACATAGACTCCTCTTCATTTTTCACATAAAGGTAACTCTCCAACGTCTCCTGACTCTGCACCCCTGGCCTGTTTCTGAGGTAGCTGGATTGAATCTTTACACAAGCTGATGTCCATTTTCTTATCATGGCCATCTTTGCCACGTTTTATCTACCTCTATAGCAAACTTCAATATGTCTCATCTACTTTGCGTTGCTGCGTATTTAGACTTATTGTCAGCAAGTTACTTTATCTCCTTTGTATATGATTACTTTGTCATTTTGTACATGTTTCACTTGTCACTTGAGTTACATCGTCACCCTTACTTATTTTCATATTGTTTCAGTATTATGTCTTTGCACATCTTCTCCATGACATCACTCTGCACTCGTCAGATTTCACTCAGCACAACATGATGTCCAATGGTGTGTGCAGACATCATTCCACAAGATATCCTTCCACTCTCTCAGTACGAGGGTACATTCGATACGGTTGTCTGAGTGCATATCGTCTCTCATACACTCTATGCGGTATAGGTATAACACGTGGTGTCCCATATAGGGCTCTTATCCTACTGTTCCAATATGATGTTGGTGAGGGGGCGGGAGTTAGGGGAAATGTGTCCACCTGCTCCTCTGCATTCCCCCCTCTGGTCGAGTCCTCAACCACATTCTCCTCTTCAATCTCCTTTATCTTCTTTTCATACTGTCGTTTCTTTGAGATCCATATCTTTGTCACCCACCTCAGGTGACCTGCATTCTTTATGCATTCATCCACACTCCAGGTCATGTGGCAGGGTTCTCCTGATGGTGGACAGAAGTCCTATATATTTTGTATGATCCTTGGGATAATAGAACTTCGTTCCTGGAGGTGCAAGGGTGCTTTTCTTTATATTCTCACAGGTACTTTCTTCATTTTGCATCTGCTCACCAGTTTCAGCATCTATATCAATCATTATCTTCATACCATTAACTTTATTTGCTGTTTTATGGCACTGTCCTAACATGATCCCTACGAGACAGAATCCTAGCAATACCAACACTAATAGTGCTCTAAGTATTTGGAAAGCATTTGCCAACCAGTTTGTAATAGATGACAGTATGAATGAAAACCAGTCATCTCCTGCTGTCTCATCAGCTTCATCTTCCATCTTTGTATTCCAAGATGTCAGCATAGTTATTACTTCTGTCAGGGTTCCATTTTGTCCGTCATTGGATGGTATGAATGTACAGCAAGAAAGCCCGACCTTAGCACACATGCCTTCTTCCATTGCTGTAATTAAGTCCAGGACATACCTGTTCTGGGGAGTCGTCAGCCTGATGACTCTCAGTTATTCTCCTATTGCATTGAATCATATTGTTGCATTGATCATCTTTAACAGCTCCCAACTGGTAATCTGCAGCCACTTGGCTCTCACTGCAGTCTGGAGTCCTGACATAAATATAGATTTAATTATCATTGCCATCTTGCTGAACAGTTTATGTTCATCTGGAATGTCTTCATAGGCCTTTATTGATTTTAACGAAAAATAGTTTTTCCCTTTCAGCTGATGAAAAATAAGCACCCTCTTCCTTCTCTGGTGTTCATTCATTTTTGGAAATTCATCGATATTGAGATCACTTTGAGGAATCACTAATGCGGGAACATGTATTAATATGATGGAACATACTCCTCCCCAATTTTTAGGCAACTGCATCTAAGCTCTGGATCCACAGGCCCAATATCGGTCCATCAGTACGGCAGTTCCTCCATTCATTCCTAGGACCTCAATTGTCAGTCCACATCATTTGTTCTCTTCAACAGAAACAAGCCTCCATTCTTGAAGCATGTTGTTGGTTGCATTCTTTAATGATATTATGGATGATAGTCCTGCTTCATTGTTGGCCCATGTTAGTAACTTAGAATGCTTAGCCCATGATTCTAGGCATTTTTCATTCACTATTTGCACTATGCTCACTGGTTCTTTCTTCAATATGTGTGCAGGGCAAGATAATAGTCCTTCTTCCCATCCGGTGCTGGTGGTGACACGTCCATACACCAATAGCTGAGGTCTCTCCCAGCATTCCGGTTCTCCTGCTCTCTCAGTGATATCTGAGCAGTCCATCCACTTCATTTCAACAATTTTTATTTGTTCTGCAATTTGGGATGGATACATATGTGTTTTGCTTGTCCACCCCATACCACTTTCCATCCTTTGTGTCTTCACATAAGTATCTTCATTTGAAAATGTTCCTCTTGATCACCATCGTAAAGCTGCCCATTTTCCTTTGAATTGCCCTCTGTTTGTACATGCTGCTAGATGACTGAGACATATTGCATCATGAGCAGGCATCTTTTTGGCAATAAATGTCCTTGCTGCCTCCAAGGTATAGGGTATTAAGGACCAGACATAGCAGCTTTCATCTGACGTTCTCTCTCCCACCTCCTTCATGGGCCGATAACATAGGTAATTTTTTTAATGAGCAAATTATCAAGATATGTATTTATATCTTCATGGTCTTCCCCAACATCCCTTTTAAATTGAAATAGGTGCCTTCTAGGAATGTAAAGAATACTCTTTGTCCTTTCATCAGGGACAACAGTAAACGTTTCATTGTTACCCACCATATCTATATCGTTTCTTATAACATGTCTAGATGCCTTAATAATCAGGAGGAAAACACAAATCAGGAATCAGAATGATATCACAATGATTATTTCATGAATGAAAGCTCATCGATTTTCTTGATGGCAATGAGCCTCCTATATTCTGGAACCTGCTTATGTTTGCTTAGACTTTTTAAATATATAACTCTGTAATTCTTTATGGGTTACACTTTTAGATCAAGAATTGCAAAATGATTGCTCTAATTATTCTGAAAATAATATGATTGTTCTTTGGATTACAGAAAAACATCACTATATTCACGTGTTCTTCTTACTAAATAAGGATAAGACAGTAACATGTATGTAAAAACAGCATACAAGAATTTGTGTATTGTTATTATAATGGGTAACACAAAGATGAACCGTGCTTCTCTTCTTTCATCTCTGGTATTTTAAAAACATTGCTCCTTGCGCCTATCTAAAAACGTTCTGGGATAACTGCAAGTCTATTTATTCCTTATCCAATGTTGAAAGATATTGGTCTCTAATTTAAAGTGTGGCTGTTCTCTTCATTTTCCTTGTCTTTGCTCTTGGCAATTTAACGAGTCTGCATGTACGAAATGTCTTCTCTTGCTTTACTGTCGGGAGTTGCAGGAGAAGTCAGGGTTTTTCCTTTATATGGTTATATGTCGTGCAAATGCAAACAGGCTCTTCTTCCTTTTAACTTGGCAGCTGTAGGGGTAACTTCTTCCACCTCATGTGGTCCTTCAAAACGGGGCGTGCTCCAAGTGCATACAAACTTTTGTACCAGCACCTGGTCCCCTCACTATAGGATGGGTTGTTTTAACAAATCTTCTTTGTCTCTTCTCTTTGACTCCTCCCTTCGGTTTTTGACCTGTTGAGACATGAAAGAAACACTTTTAGTCATTTTTGTTAGGTAATCATGCATCTCATCTCATAGTATCTTTGCTACACTATGGCTATCAGTTTTTAACCTAGTTGGAGGAGCAAAGGGGGTTCTCATGCGGCGTCCAATTACCAACTCATGAGGAGTTAGATGGTGGTCTGAGCCTGGCTGGTTTCTTAGGACACATAAAGCAAGGGGTTGGCAATGTAGCCATCCCTTCTTTAGAGCCATCTTTATTTTTGCAATCCTTTCCTTCAATAATCCATTCAACCTTTCACAGACGCCATTCACCCATGGGTGATACGCAGAGGAAACTGTATGCTTAATGCCTAATAGAAGAACTATTTGTTCGAACAGTTCATTTGCACAAGGAACTTGACAGCTCACGTGGTGTCAGGGTGTGTGCATGTACCTGACTCCACCCATCTAGAGAAAGGACATACCACGACCAGCATATATCTATAGTCGTTGCATATCTGCAGCATAGCCATATAATATATATGTAAGTGTTGAAATAGACCATTGGGTCTAGGAATTGCTCCTCTCACTGTTCGCAAAGTGTGACCTGCAGTAAAATTCTGGCACACAATGCAATTTACAATAAACTGTGCCACGTGCTCTAGCAAGTTTGGCGAGAACCACTCTTCTGCTATTGTAGCAGCTAGACCCTCTTGAGTCTTCAGGCTACCCTGAATAATGCTAGAGGCATAACTGACGTTACAGTGCTATGCTGTCTCTTAATTGCCTCAGTAGGGGATAAAGAACACATCTGCTTGTTCCATAGTTCCTTTTCTTCTTGTGGTGCTCGACCTTGTATCTCAATTAACTGGACAATAGACAGCATGTTAAAGCTCTTCTGTACCAACATGTATCATCCTGTTATCTGTTTAACACTTTCTATTTCAAAATTAGAAATGGCTGGGAAATAGGCTGCTGTTTTGGCTTCTAAGTCTGCGTCTTTGGTTCAGCAGGAAATCACCTCTTCTCTTTTAGTATCCGATGCACATTTTACAATTGCTAGAGTCAATGGGAGTGCTAGTGTTCAATAAGTTTATCCAGTAGGGCCGCATGTTGCACTGGAGTGCCCTTGGCGCGGAGAAAGCCCCTCCTTTTCCAGCGTGACAAACCTATGTATAAGGTTGACATCACACAGGCGGATTCAGAGTACACTGTCACTTCCTCATCTTCGAATCTCTGAAGAGCGGTGATAAGCGCCACTAATTCTGCAACCTGTGCAGAATAATGCGCTTGTTACTACCTCAAAATCACCTCTTGGTTCAGCTTCACTACCGCTGATCCAGTTTCCCTTTCGCCAGTCACTTGGTCAATTTTTGAAGAATCATCAATAAAGAGAACTTCTCACTCGCAGGAGCATTGTCTCTAGCTTGGGGAATATCATCATAGTGTTCAGTATATGTTGTGCTATCATGTACATAATCATCCTCCCCTACTGGTTCTGCTATGAACGTTGCTGGGTTCACTGTCTTCCATCTGACAATTTTGATCTCAGGGATCAAAATAATTACCTCGTATCCTGATGCTCTTTGTGTGTTCAATGTACTTTTAGGTTTCTCTAAAATCACAAATAATGCATGCTCTACAAATAATGTTACTGAACACTCCATTGTACTCCTACGTCCCGTCCCTTTTCCTCCATACTGTATGGGCGTCCCTCGCTAGGGATAGGAGACAGACCTTTTTCACCAGAAAAATCATCTCCCCTTTAAAGTTTGGAGCATGTTGGGCATGGCCCTGGGAGCATGCGCTCCCCTGACTCCACCCACCGGCACCACTCCTCAGTCCCCTTTTTCACTTTCAATACAGGATTCTGCCCTTCGGACTCAATTCGGCCCTCAGGGTCTTTACAAGGCTACTGAACGCAGTGGCAGCCCTACTCAGGGCACAGGGCCATCACATTTAACCATAACTAGATGACTGGCTAGTCAGGGTGATGTCCCCAGAGGCTGTCCGGCATACAGCCTCCTCCCTCATGGATACACGATACAACCTGGGATTTTATATCAATCTCAAAAAGTCACAGTTAGTGCCCACACAGAATCTGACCTTCCTGGGCCTTATTTCGAATACAATCTCCGAGAGGATCTTCCCCTCAGCGGACAAGATCACAGCTATCAAGAGGGCCACTGGGCATTTTGTCAGCATAGCAGTGGCCTCGGCGTGATTGTACCAACTTCTGCTGGGAGTCATGGCTGCATGTCTCCCTGCAGTACCACATACAAGGCTCAAAATGAGGCAGCTGCAGCTACAACTACACTTCTCAGCCGCCTGGAACCAGGAGAAGGGTTCTCAGGCAGAGCAGATCAGCATACTCCAACATCACCACCAGGATCTAGTTTGGTGGAGTATAGACAACAACCTGCTGATAGACAGGCCCTTCTGGCAACCAGCACCTCAGATCACCATTACCACAGACTCATCCCTAGAGGGGTGGGGAGCTACCCTGGACAGCCACAGCGTCCATGGAGTATGGTTCCATCAGGAGCAGCTGGCGCACATCAACTAGTTCAAGATGTTGGCTATCTGGCTTGCTCTCAAAGCCTTCCTACCCATGATCACCGGCAAGGCAATTCTCATTCAAACAGACAGCTCCACCAGCATGTATTACATCAACTATCAGGCTGGCACCTGGTCCCCTCCCCTCCGCAGGCTGGCGTTCGACATTTGGGTGTGGGCTCTTGTGAACAACATGCACCTGTCGGCAGTCCACCTCCTGGGGGAATCCAACCTAGAGGTGGACAGGCTCAGCAGACTGGGCATGGACAACTACGAATGGCAGTTGGACGATCAGGTCCTTCAGGGGATCTTCAGATGGTGGGGTCATCCACAGGTGGACCTCTTTGCCACCAGCCCCAACAGGAGATGCCCCCAGTTTGCCTCCTGGCTGGGTCAAGGCAGGTGTTTCGATGGACAGTTTGATGCAGATTCCGTGGAACAACATGAACGCGTATGCTTTTCCCCCCACTCCTCTGGTCTACAGGGTACTCTGCAGGATCAGGGAGTTGTGGAACCTTTGGATAACCCTGATAGCTCCATGGTGGCCAGCAAGACCATGGTTCTCTGTACTGCTCAGCCTGTCGTACCAGGACCTGGTACACCTACCACTGGGCCCAGCACTCCTACTTTCTCAGCAGGGGGGTACGGTCATGCACCCCTCCCTGCAGAAGTTAGCCCTTGCAGTGTGGTTCCTGAACAGGTCCCCCTGAAGCATCTGCACCTGTCAAAGGCTAACCTGGCTATTATACAGTGGGCTAGCAGCAATGCTACCAGGAGCCAGTACAAAAGCAAGTGGACCAAGTTCTGTCAGTGGGCAGAATCAGGAAATTGATCCGTTGACTTGCACGTTGTACGACATGCTATCCATCTCTGCGCACCTCGCACACTCAGGGGTGCAGGTAGACACATGCTGCACGTATCTGGCGGCCATTGGAGCCTACAAGAACTCGGAGGAGGAGGTATTCTCATCCTCTATCCGGTGGTTAAGAGGCACTTGACGGACCTGACTAGGCTGTATTAAACTATCAAGAAACCACACCCGGTGTGGGACCTCAACGTGGTCCTGGGCACCCTGGCGCATAAACCATTCGCGCCGATGGCGTCCACAGACATTAAGACGGCCCTCCTAGTGGGCCTTATTTCAGCATGCCAAATCAGTGAGATCCAGGTGCTGGTGGCTTCAGAGCCATGTACTACATTTCATAAGGACAAGGTGGTGCTCAGAACACATCCCACTTTTCTACCTAAGGTTGTCTCCTCTTTTCACCTAAATGAGCATATAGTTTTACCGACCCTAAGGATGATGCTCAGAGGGTATTGAACTGTCTGGATGTCAGACGTGCGTTTAGATTCTACCTGGACAAAACCAAGAGCTTCCGTAAATCAGACGCCCTCTTCGTCACCTTCGGGGGGTCGAAACTTGGCTGTCAGACCTCCAAGGCTTCCATAGCAAGATGGATGGTGATGGCCATCAAGGAGGCGTATGAAGGGCAGCACAGGCCTTCAACAGCAAACATGCATGCCCACACCATCAGCACTAATGCCATGGCATTAGCTTTCCTAAGACATGTTCCGTAGCATGTTATCAGCAAGGCGGCTACGTGGGCTACTCCCTCGGCTGTCTGCAAGCACTACTGCTTGGATGCCAGCGCCAGGTCTGACGCAGCATTTGGTCAGGCAGTGTTGAGGAACTTGTTTTCTTAAGAGGGGCAACTCTCCATCCTGGGGCTACATTCAGTTTTAATCGCCCATACAGTATGGAGGGAAGGGGACTGGACGTAGGAGTAATTATAAGTTACTCACCGTAGTGACTAACGTACTCCTCGTCCATAGTCCCCTTTTCTCCATATGTCCCACCGTCCTCTCCCCTAATAAAACTGGTGTCATTAGGCAATGCTGATATTGTCGACTCATCAAAGGGGACTGAGGAGTGGCGCTGGTGGGCGTAGTCAGGGGAGCGCATGCTCCCAGTGCCACGCCCCGCACGCATCTACATTTAAAGGGAAGATGATTTTTCTGGGTAAAAAGGTTCCGTCTCCCATCCCTAGTGTGGGATGCCCATACAGTATGGAGGATAGGGGACTATGGACTAGGTGTACGTTAGTCACTACGGTGAGTAACTTAGAATTTATACTTGAAGCTTTTTCGATCTTGAATGCAGCAGCAGCTAAACACTGCTCACAAGGATAATGCCCTTTTATAACTGGATCTAGAATCCCACTATAATAGGCCAATGGTCTGTGTACATGTCCTAATGCCGTTTTCTGTGTAAGGACTGCTGTCATGACTTCTCTATTTGAATGAGAAAATAGGTATAATGATTCATGATAATCTGGAATTCCCAACACAGGAGCTGTACTGATTGCCTTTTTTAATTCTTCAAATCCTTCAATCATCTCGCTGTCCATATTATTTTGCTCTTGTCCACCTGTGCTTCTTTAAGTCCTTTTAAAAGTGGTCGAATATATGTACTGTAATCGAAAACCCAGGCCCTTCAATAGTTACATAGGTCTAAAAAGTGTTGCATTTCGCTCACTGTTTTAGGGTCTGGGGTCTTCATGATCGCCTCTGCTCTCTCCGTTTTCACTTTCCTCCCATCGTGAGAAATCAACTGTCCTATATACAAGACCTTTTCCTGACAGTATTGTAGCTTCTCTCTGTCCATACCCTTTCTGTGATTCATCAGCTTAACTGAATGTTCTCTGCATCTTTCTTCTGTCTCACTACACACCAAAATGTCATCCACGTATTGGGCTATTGTACTTTCAAGCTTAACATTGCCTAGGTCCATCTGACGGACTCTATTAAAGATTGAAAGGGACTCACAGTACCCCTGGGGCAAACGAGTATGTTTCAGGAGAATATTTCCTTACGAAAAGGAAGTCAAATCCTGTGAGTTTTCGTGAAGGGCATTGAAAAGAACACATTCTTTAAATCTATAACTGTAAAATATCTGGCCTTAGATGGGATGTTGCACAATATTGTCATAGGGTTTGGAACTAAGGGAAACCCAGTGTTGACTATATTGTTTAGGGGGCGAAAGTCCTGTATAAATCTCATCAACCCCCCACGTTGATTTTCTCACTGGGTACACAGTAGTGTTGCATGGAGAACCAGATGGTACCAATATTCCTTGTTTCATTTAAGTCAAAATAGTCTCAAATATACCTTCATCCATGTCATTGCACAAATGGTATTGCTCTGCATGTGGCAAAAAGGCTCCTGGTTGAAGCTTGATTTTAACTGCTCCTACTCCTTTCAATAGACCCAGGTCATATGGACTTGTGGTCCATAAAATATTTGGTACTTTTTCTAAATCTTTCTGGAAAAATTATGTTCTCTGCTTTAATCCAATAAGTGAGACTTATGAAAAATACTAATTCATCATATGAGTACTCTTCCTTAAACAGCTCCTCGTCGGTCACATCTGTCAGCCTGTATCCTTCACTGAGGGCTATCACTGTTCTCCATCCTCTACTTTCATCATCTGTTCCATGAAGAGCCACCCTTTCCTCTCTGACCACTGCTGCTTCTAATTCCAATGGGATAACCTGCCCTTCTTCATATTCCATAGGGATTTCTGGTTTGAACAAAAACTCTTCAGGTATTCTTAATAGCTTAACTATCAATCTGGGTAACCACGATAATAAAGCAGTCACTCCATACAAGAATAATTCTGGGTCTAAAGGGACCCCTTGTAATACCTTCTGGCCTGTAAAGGCTAATATAAACCCTCTCACATTCATAAAATGGACTCCTGGGGTGTAACACACTATTCCTTCAACAGTAAAAGATATCATCATGTTAAGTTTTGACATTAAGTCACGCCCTAATATGTTAACCAGCGTCTGCCTAGAATATAATAATCTATTGACATGGCATGCTCTCCTATAGAGATTGGTAATTCATCTGTGAAAGGAACTAAACTCATCGCCCCATAGAATCCCTGCGCATTCATGGCAATACCTGACATTGTATATTTTCCCTCATGGATGCAGGAATGAGTTGCTGCAGTGTCTACAAGAAATACAAATTCCTTGCCTCCTATCGTCTGGTGTTACAGACAGTACTGAACACATCAGGTCTCTGTGTGGGCTAACCTTCAGTGGATATAAATCCATCTCTGTACCTGTGAAAGGATTTCCTCCTACCGCAACCACACTCCCTAATTTGGGTGCAGGTACTTGCTGGTCTCCTGTGGTCATATTCCATTGTGGTACTGTGGCCTGCTGTGTCTGTGCTTGCTGAGTTTGTTCCTGTTGTGTTTGCAAAGGTACTTACTGCGATTGTCGTTGTGGCGCTTGCGTTTGTAATGGAGGTTGCTGTATTTGCTGTGGTTGCAGCGCATATGTCTGAACCTGCATGTGATCCTGGGCATAATACTCCTTGGGTTCTGTATTACATTGCAGAACATAGCCCATCCCCCCTCTTGAAGCTTGCCAATTTTGTTGCATGCCTCCTCTGCTTCTGCATGTTCTGGCTATGTGTCCTATTCTCCCACAATTCCAACATTGTTGCGGCTGTCCACCATTATAACCTCCTCTTGCCTGAGGGTTTAGAAAGCCACCTTGTCCTCCTCCTCTAAGCCCATTCTGTCTTCCTCTTGGCCAAAGATTTTATCCACTCTGATCCGTGGGATACACTAAATTTTTTTACGATTCTGACTGCATCTCCAGTGTCATCCCACTTTCATTACTCGTTAATACCACTCCCTCTATGGCTATTTTTTTGACAACTTTTTCTGAACTAACTTGCTTCCTCCTGCTTCCTACTCTCCTCTTTCTTCCTATTTTATTCCTGCATCTATCAGCAGTGATACACGATTGTCAATTGTATTTCTGGCCACCTGTTTTCTCATTTGCCGTCTTGAATATAGGGGACAAGGTATTCATCCTCCCCCATTTTCCTAGTCATAATTGCACCCATATCTGATGTATCGGGATATTGTACTCTGAGGGCCCGCTATACATCTGTTCTGCAATTATTAAATGGCGCTCCATCATGTGTCGCGTTTTGTGCAGTCACACCTGCGTATCCTGCTTGGTCCAAATGTTATCAGCTCTCTGTCCTATAATGGCTTCTAGCAAGCCTTGTATGTCACCTATGGCTAACGTCATTCCTGATGTCATTCTCTCTAATTCATAAATCCATTTTTCTGCACCGGAAGTTAAAATCAGTAATTTACATGTTAAATTGTCTTTATCCATTCGTGGCCATGGAATATATTGTGGTCCTCCTCCTCCTTTCTCCCTTAAGGGATAGGCCGAAGGATAGCTCAGGGGCAACACGTTTGTCTTGAAAGAAAGACAACACATTGCAATACAGGTTTGAATCCCGATCCCACGCTTAGAAGCCACCTGTTGGTATTAAGTGTGTTATAAGTGAACAATAAAATAAATAATGGGAATTGTGAAAATCCTGGTAGTAATCATACCTGCCTACACTTCTTGTTTTCCAGGCGGGGCTAGTCTCGCCCATTTTTCTCCATCCCGGTAGTGCCCCTAATCTGCTCACATAAGGTGGGGATACATCCCCTGTACTGCAGGATTGTGCTTGTTGTCGCTCAGTTTATGGTATCGAATCTGATGTTTTTTCTTTGGGGTACTACTAATCTGACCATTTTACCCCTTTTTCTACACTCGATTCTTTTGAAAATCTGCATGCGCCATCCCTTTGCGCTCTCTTATTTTTTTCCCTTTCTTCGTCTGACATTATTATGCCCCAGCTTCTATGACAATTACCCTTTTCTGCATCATTAAGTCTAGTCTACTTAAAGACAGCGTTCTGTGCTGGTCTGTTATGACGTCATCTAGCCTTCTCCAGTTCTCCTTGATATAGATCCTTCTATGTTCTCTTGGGTTTTATACCCTTCCTTATCCCTCATTTGCCTAAATAAATCACCAATTCTTTGCGCTGTGTCTCCTGTATCTCGCTCATCAGTCCATGTTGGCATTCTTGATATTCCTTGCACATTCCTGCAGGGCTTTTGTGACCCTCTCTCTTCCTCAAATCGTTCTTGTGCTTCGATCAGCAATATGCTTCTATGACATAAATTCTATATCTCATCATCTTTTAGTCCTTTACTTCTGTTAATTTCTTCTTACCTTCTCCTCATCTCCCTTAATTCATCTCGCCTTCTTTGCAACCTATGTACTTACATTCTTTGCACTTCTACCTCCTCTTGTCTCTTCTCTTCTAGTTTCTCCTTTTCTTTCCTTGCCTCGTGCCATCTTTGTTGTCTCCCTTCGCTTGCATTCTCTTTCTTTCTCTTTATATGCTCTCTTCTTCTTTTTTCTTTTCCCGCTCTTCTCTTTCTTAAACACCATCAATGCACTTATCATCCAGCTTCAGCAATATCTGTTCTCCCATCTATTCATTCTGTACTATTGTTGTTCCCTTAGCTTTGTCCTGTATTTCTTTCTGCTTCCTTGTTTCTTCCTCTATCTCCATCTGTCTATCTTGCCTGTCCTTTCTCTCATCATGCTGTTTGCTTTCATTGCGTGTCGATATATGTTTGCGTTCTCTGCTTTTGCTCTCTTCTGCATTATCCTCACTGTTGTGAGCGGGGGGGTTCATATGCCGGAATAACGTACCCTGCTGCTTCTTTCAATTCCTTTAAGGGATAAAATCTGTTCTCTTCTGTGTCTACGCTCTTATTTCTAGGAGGGGCAAGGGGAACCAAAGGCATTACAGCCTCCCCTTTATGCTGATTAAGCATCTACTCCTTCTCGGCATGAGCTTCTTTCTCACTCTGATACATTTTCATAACTCTAAAATTGCCAACCTTGTCTGTAACTTCTTTCCCTTATATGTTGCATGCAAATATGTCATCATATGTCACAATACTTTTTTTGACAACAAAACCGCCTGAGGCCACGGCATGAGTGTCTTATTAGTCGTGCCTCAAACCCACTCTGAATGATACTTCCTTATTTTGGCTGTGTTTTTTTGGCAATGTTCTGCATAAGTGTAAAAGTGGAGTGTCCCCCATGATGACGAGTTGAGCTGGACTGTCTATACTTACCCATCCTTTTATTCTTCCCTATATTTTATCAAGTATACCACACTGATCAACAATTTGAGCGGGCACCATCAATCGCTACTTATTTGTCTGAAAAATCAAATATATATATATATATATGTGTGTGTTTTTTAACCACTTTTAAAATCTCTGCAGTGATGTTCTTTTTGCTCCGTCGTTTACACTTTCTATCAACTTTTTGTATCTCATTGTTTTATCATTGATATTTTAAAAGTCTCATTATTAGTTTCCTTTGATTTTTATCCTCCTGATTGACTTCAAACTCTTGATTAAACAAATCTGTTAATCACCTTCATTTGTTACTATCGTTTTGTTTCTATTAGTTTAAACACAACAAAAGCTTTACACTGACATATTCATAACCCCACACATGCGCACTTTTTAAATTTGTCTGCATACGCCTTCCTTTACTATCTTTAGTAAATGTATCTCATCTCATTTTTACTCCATCTTGGAGTTTGATATGCACTCTTTCGTTGGCCTTCCCTCAGGAGTCTTTAACACCCCTATTTCTTTAGTGCGTACCCTTCCATCCCATTGGAACCCGGAATTGAGGTATCTACTTCTCTTCTTTATAATACCCAAATAATCCTGTTACTTATATATATATTTCTGAGGCTTGTGGAATCTGCTTAGATCACATGCTGTGCATAGGCCGACATCTAGTGGAAGCTGCGGAGTATTACAGTTTGTTTTTCGAAAGTCGAAAATGGGCGTCGACACAGGCGTGCCAGTAATACTATCCCTAGTGTGACGTCCACTGTACCCAAGATCCCTCACGCGTGTAGGATCCTCAGATTGTTTTTTTCCGCCATACTGGTCGGAAGCATCTTGCGGAGTTCCCTGGCCTTAGCCATACTTTTGCTGTTATTATAATTTTAATTCTTATTCATTCCCTTCCCCACCCCAACGTCGACCCTCAACCTCGACGACGGCTGGAGAAGTCATCGACCGTCGACTGCTGCACGACGGATCTGGGCCTCGGTAGGCCGCTGGCCTCGGCCCGGGCCTAGTAGGCCGCTGGCCTCGGCCCTTACAAGTAGGGAGAGTGGGGGGTGGTACATACTCTTCACTCTTGATATATAGTTACATTTATATATATTCCTACACTTAGCAGCCCGCTGCCTTAAGGTGCGTATGGAGGGTACCCCTTTTCAATTCTGCCCCAAGTGCAATCGCAAATACCCTTGGGTCGACAGGCACGCCACGTGCAATCTCTGCTTGCCGAGGGATCACCCCGAAGCGAACTGCAGAGCGTGTAGTAGGTTTAAACCTAAGACACTTAAGGACCGTTCGACAAAGCGTTGGGCCCACCACGCCAGGCAGGAGGCCATGGCAGCGGAGGGCGCCTTCAGCGATGGCAGCGACGCCGTACTTTCGGACGGCGAGGGCATTACGGCGTCGAAAGACAGCCGACGAGCGCAGGTCCCCGACCTCGGAAGGTCGTCCGGCAAGGCGGCTATGGGGAAGACCCCCGGCGACGCAAGCGCTACACACCTAACACACACTAAACACACTAAGACCAACCGGACCTCGACGACGTCGACTTCCCGGAAAGAGGCACAAAAAGAACGGTCCGACTCGGTGTCCTCTGGGCGCTCTCGATCGAGATCGCCTCACGACGCAAGGCAATCATCCACTCTTGCCAAGAGTGCCTCGCTACACACACTAACGGAAGTTCGATCGTCGGGAGACGAAGACGACTTCCACCCCCAGGCCGCGCTCCAAGATACCGAGACCGCGGTTAACACCAGTGAGGCCCCACGCCCGAAGCACACAGATACCTTTCCAGACCCTCGACGCCAGGCGTCGAAAGTCTCTGGGGCCCCCAAGGGACAGGGAAAACATTTTTCCACGCACGGAGAAGGGGGGAAACAGCGGAAAGCACAGCCTTCCACCCCTGTAAAGCCTAAGCAGACAAGCAAACACAAGTCTACCCTTGAAAATAAATCACCTGCTAAAGTAATACCCTGTTCCAGGGAATGGTCCAGTGAAGACATAGACAGGGTTATGTCTAGGATGTCTTCCTTAGCTGATTTTTATGATAAGAACCCAGAACACTTTCTTTCATATAACCCTCAAGGGGCCACACCCTCAGGCTCCTCCGATCCCATCCCGCTAAGTAAAAAGCCCCGGGTCGAAAGACCTGAACCCTTCGAGGTTCAGCCTTACTCCACTTCATATTCTACTCCACTCCCCAGTTACCAGGGACAAGTTTTCCCTAGAGAGGACCAGGAGTTGGACATGATGGAAGAACAAACCGGGACAGATTACTATGCGGAGGATGAGGACTTGGAGGAGGGAGAAGATGAGCAGGAAATTTACAGAGTAGATTCCCCAGTACAAAGCGAAGCCCCAGTTACTGACTCTCCAGTTGATAACCAGCCCCTCCTTAACGAGGTTCTCGCCCGAGCAGCGGAACACTTCCACATCGACACCCACGGTGTACAGGAGGAAAGGGACTTCGCGGAGGAGTTTGTAGGAGAGAGAAGACCAGTCGCTCAGACCATCCCTATCCTCAAATCCATCCAACGAAGAATAGATCCTTCCCTGGTGAATCCGAACCTCACCAGAGCTGTCAACCCCAGAATTGAAAAGATTTTCCGGGCAGCCCAGTCTGACCCTCTGTATATAAGGGGACATCTTAAACCAGATTCCCTAGTGGTTACCAACACTAGAAAAAGGGCTGGCACGCCCTTATCTTCATCAGAAGCTCCTCCCGACAAGGAGAGCAAAAAACTTTACGGGTTTGGCAGGAAGGTAGCCTCAACGTCCGCCTACCAAGCAAGGATTGCGAATTCCACCACCCTGTTGGCTAGTTACAATTGCCATCAATGGGAAGAGGTCGCGGCGCTCATTGCCTCTGCTCCAGAACCATTAAAGGGCCAGCTGGCTCGGATCTCGGCAGAAGGGAGAGCCGTGTCTGGTTGCATTTTAAAAGCAACTTTCGACGCCGCTGACAACGCAGGGAGATTGATAGCAGAAGGTACTGTTATCAAAAGACATGCGTGGTTACGGCAGTCGGGATTCAAGACAGAAACCCAGGCTTCTTTAATAGACAAGCCAGTGGAACCCGACCTATTGTTTGGGAAAGCGGTCGAAGACGCACTTAAAAATGCCAAAGATGAATATGAGACTCTCAAATCCCTTGGCCAGCTTACCAACAAACCCCCTAACCAGAGGGGGAACAGTAATTTTCGTCGCCCACGCGGAAAAAATTCACAAAGAGGCAACTATGCCCAGGGACAGGGTACACAATGGAATAACAACCAGCAGTCTACCCAGAGTTACGGCAGGGGTAACAAGAGAGGTCGTGGAAGAGGCAGAGGCAGCCCCAACAAGGGAGGTGGCACGCCTCCACCAAAACAGTGACGCTCAGTTCAGGGTCCCTTGCCACGCAACCCCAGTAGGGGGACGCATTTCCACCTTCACCCAGGCTTGGGAAGGGATCACCTCAGACAGATGGGTGCTGTCAACAGTATCCGCAGGATATTGTATAGAACTACTGCAGCGTCCCCGGAACCATCCTCCACGACAAAGAGTGCACTCCCTAGAGCATCAAAGGATCCTTCTCGAGGAGATCGCCATTCTGCTAGAAAAGGACGCGATAGAACTCGTCCCAGGACACCAGGTAAACAAGGGTATCTATTCAACTTACTTCCTTGTGCCAAAGAAAGATTTGACAATGCGCCCAGTATTAGACTTGCGGCCTGCCAACAAGTATGTCAAGCCCCAAAAATTCCGTATGACCACGCTACAAGAGGTAATCCCCCTCCTAAAAAAGGGGGATTACATGGCAACCTTGGATATGAAAGATGCTTATTTTCATATTTCCATGCTCCCAGCGCACAGAAAGTACTTACGCTTCAAGGTAGACAGTCGCCACTACCAATTCAAGGTACTGCCCTTCGGGATAGCTTCTGCACCAAGGGTATTCACCAAGGTACTGGCGGTGGCGGCTGCACACCTACGCAGGGAAGCAATCCCGGTGTACCCTTATCTGGACGACTGGCTCATAACGGGGGAGACCCCAGGAATTTGCAGGTCAAACATTCAGAGGACTATCGACCTCCTCCACGAATTAGGCTTCTCTATCAACGAGAAAAAGTCAAGTCTGGTGCCAAGCACCTCAAAACAATTTCTAGGAGCTATCCTAGATACTCAGAAAGGATTGACCTTCCCTTCGGAAGGGAGAATTCGGAATATACTTCTGCAAATTCCGCATTATCAGTCAGGTCAACAGATAACAGTACGCAAAGCTATGCGGTTACTGGGCATGATGGCGTCATGCATTTACCTGGTCCCCCACGCGCGTCTGCGCATGCGTCCCATGCAGGAATGGTTGGCGAAACAGTGGTCTCAGGCAAGTGGTCATTGGGACGATCTAGTGGTCGTTTCGCCAACACTCGTACAGAGCCTACACTGGTGGACAAGAGAGAATCTCGCAAAGGGGAAACCCTTTTACAATCCCGAAGTACAAGCCGTGGTGACTACAGATGCATGCCTGACTGGGTGGGGAGCTCACCATCTCCACCACACAGCTCAGGGTCTCTGGTCTCACTCAGTAGCCAAGAACCACATCAATCTGCTAGAGCTTCTGGCAGTATTCCGAGCGCTAAAGGCGTTCGAGCCCCATCTACTGAACTTGTCGGTGCAGATCAGGACGGACAGCACGACAGCCATGTTCTATCTGAACAAGCAAGGGGGGACTCGTTCACCAAATCTGTCCAAGCTTGCCCAGAAAATCTGGATATGGGCACTCAGACGGAACATCTTCCTGTCATCGCAACATGTTCCAGGGGAGCTCAATTCCCTAGCGGATGCTCTAAGCAGAGACTCCCTCCCAGAAGAACACGAATGGGTCCTTCACAGAGACGTGGTAGAAGATCTCTTCTCTCAGTGGGGTTTCCCCACTATAGACCTATTCGCCACAAGCGAAAACAAACAATGCCCAGGATTTGCATCCAGGTTCCCCCAACCGGACTCCCAAGGGAATGCCCTGTGGATGAACTGGTCAGGGATGTTTGCGTACGCTTTTCCACCAACTCCTCTCATCAGGAAGGTGGTGTACAAGATGAACAAGGAATCGATGACGCTCATCCTAGTTGCTCCCATGTGGGCGAGACAACCATGGTTTCCACACCTACGCAGGATGGCGGTGTGCGAACCCATCAGACTCCCAGCTTGGTAAAACCTACTGTCCCAGCAACAGGGTCAAACAGTGCATCAGGAACCCAACTCTATGAACCTAGCAGCATGGCTCCTGAAGTCATAGAGTTTGGACATCTCAAATTACCACAGAGGTGTATGGACATTCTAAAGGAGTCCAGGAAACCAAATACAAGGCACTGTTACTTTGATAAGTGGAAAAGATTCGTTATCTGGTGCCAGAATAAACAAATCAACCCGGTTGATTGCACTCCTTCCAACGTTGTGACATACATGCTCCACCTGCTGGATGCAGGGTTGGTTTTTAACTCACTGAAAGTACACCTGGCAGCCCTCTCGGCTTACACCACATCCCATAACAAGGTCTCGTGGTGGAAAGTGCCAGTGGTTAAAGCCTTCATGGAAGGAGTAAAGAGACTTCACCCTCCTATTTCGAACCCACCGCCAGGATGGGACCTCAACGTGGTGCTAGCTAAGCTCATGGGACCCCCATTCGAACCCATGCATAAAAGTAGTCTCAAACACCTGACTTATAAAACGGCCTTCTTAGTAGCCATTACCTCCATAAGAAGGGTCAGTGAAATTCAGGCTCTGTCAGTGCAAGATCCTTTCTTTACTATCCACAAGGACAAACTGGTTTTACGCACACACCCTAGGTTCTCACCTAAATTCATATCCAAGTTCCATGTAAACCAGTCCATCGAGCTTCCGGCTTTCTTCCAAAACCCACAAAGCTCGGCTGAGGTGAAACTACACACCCTAGATGTGCGTAGGGCGGTCCTATACTATGTAAATAAGACCAGACCGCTAAGGAAAACAGATCAACTGTTTGTCTCCGTAGCTACAGGCAGAGAGGGGGATCGCGTCTCTAAAGGCGCTATCTCGAAGTGGATTATCAACTGTATACAGCTGTGTTACTCTCTTTCTGAAAAGACTCTGCCTTTTACGCCAAGGGCCCACTCTACTAGAGGCATTGGTGCCACTCTGGCTTTCATTGCAAATGTTCCCCTCGACACCATTTGCAAAGCGGCTACTTGGAGCTCTATTCACACTTTTACTCAGCATTACTGCATTGACACTCATTCCAAGACAGATACACAAGTGGGACAAGCGGTTCTAAGACACCTGTTTGCTCATGACCCTTCTCACATCCCACCTCCTTCTTCTGGTACTGCTCGCTAATCTATGCACAGCATGTGATCTAAGCAGATTCCACAAGCCTCAGAAGGGATACATTACTCACCGTAATCGTATTTCTGATGCTTGTATCTGCTTAGATTCACATGCGACCCACCCTTCCTCCCCTCCGAGAGAAGGCGCATGATTGCTTGTAGTCTTACCTTTCTGTTTATCTGCTTGGATTATCTGTACTCACGCTACTCCTCATGCTTCCTCATGTCAGAAAAAATACAATCTGAGGATCCTACACGCGTGAGGGATCTTGGGTACAGTGGACGTCACACTAGGGATAGTATTACTGGCACGCCTGTGTCGACGCCCATTTTCGACTTTCGAAAAACAAACTGTAATACTCCGCAGCTTCCACTAGATGTCGGCCTATGCACAGCATGTGAATCTAAGCAGATACAAGCATCAGAAATACGATTACGGTGAGTAATGTATCCCATATATATATATATATATATATATATATATATATATTTACAATTTAGCACTTTGAAACACATTGTGTATAGGCGCTATATAAATAAACGATCATATCATATCATAACACAGTCCCTCCCCCTATTTTTTCCACTTTCAATGTTCTACTTATGTCTGTGGCTCAGCTCGAGTCCCTCGGCATCGACTCTCCCTCAACCGACCAGTTCAACTTGGGGACCAGACAGGAATTTCATCAAAGTGGGACCTGTCAACCGTATCTTCTTACACATGCTTTTGCGCGCCATTCTCCAAAGAAAGGTCTGCAGTCTTCTGGCTAATGGCGGGAGCAATTGAGCATCCGGAGCCCTGGATTTGGGCCTAGGTCGATTAGACCTGAACCATCCGCAACGCTACCAAAATGAGCTCCAGCACCGAAGTGCCTCTGTGCTAGATTGAATTACCAGTAACAGTCTCAGACCAAATAACCAGACAGAGTCAAAGAATATGGCATAGTATAAAGCAGGGCAAACTGGAAGACATCAGACTGATGCTTGCACACTCACACACAAACTTGATTCCACAGAGGTTTTATACCCCAATATTCGTTATCTATGACACCATCCTACGTGGCAACCTGTAAAACCTATTGGCAGGAGGAATTGGTTAGGGGAACATATCTAATTATACAATACATATGGGTTAGCACACCATTGGCTACCTCTTATCTATAAGGCATGCCTCGAACTACCTCTATATGTATACTACTGATTATGATGGACAAAATGGCAGCAAATTGGTCTATGCAACATTGTATAGAAAGTTGCCCCATGGACTCACTGAGTGGTTGGTATTCCCACCCAACCTTGGACTTTCGGCTCAGCTAGCAGCACGTAAGCAAAACGAAACCCAGGTGCTTGAGTCACATCACACTACTCCCCACTTTCCCAATTAATCCATCATCTCTCACCAGTCTGACCACGAGCCAAAGTATCCCATCTGTTGTTGACCTTGTAGCTCACTCCCTGTTCTAGGACATTCAAGGGAGTGTAAGCACATCACTATCTTCATCCACAGCTTAATGAATAGCCCTTGTTTTCGACTTCTGAATCACGTGTGAAGAGACTGCAGATTTGTCAGTTTCGACCTCCTAGTTTCTGCTCCTCTTTGTTTTGCACACAAAGCTATTTCGGCAATGTCTCCTGACTCTGCATCGCTGGTCTGTTTCTGAGGTAGCTGGATTGAATCTTTACACAAGTCGACGTCCATTTTCCTATCATGGCCGTCTTTGCCACTTTATATTTTCCTCTATAGCAAGCTTCTATAGGTCACATCTACCTTGCATTGCTGCATATTTACACTTATTGGTCTACAAGTTACTTTATCTCCTTTGTATATGATAACTTTGTTTACTCCTACGTCCTGTCCCCTTTCCTCCATACTTATGGGACATCTCTCGGTCCTGTGGGAGGGGACCGGAGCACTTTGTAAAAAGCATCCAACATTTTTTTTCAAAAAATGTGTCCTTCCTCTCTTTCTTGTGCGGGGCCCGGCACGTGGCCGTAACCCTGCCCACCTTGGCTCCGCCCCGCGCATCACCCATCAGTCCTTTTCTCCGCTCGTTCGGGACTGGACGCACTTGCATCCTCAGAAGATTTTCTTCACTTTTTTCCTCTCTGGCTCTCGCTAGCGATCGTGTACTAGTCTGTCTATGTCGTTCAAACTAGACTTTCCAGATTGTTCATCGTGCCACTGTTGTTTCGCAAGGGCGGATCCCCATCCTCTTTGTTTAGAGTGTTTGGGTCTGGATCACCGTTGGGACTCCTGTTTTTACTGCGACTCCCTTTCGGTCCGGGCACTTCAACGTCGGTTGGAGCGGTGGGAAGAGGTTTTCCGAGGAACTCCTCCTTCACATTTTCAGGCGTTCATCGACGAGAAGAAACAACGCCCAGTAAGTTCTTTACTTTTCAGAGCACCACGGCTGGGGATACCTTTCTCGGTTCACCCTGAGGTGCCCGTTGGGCCTAATAATTGTGCCAGAGTTTTCTCTCAGGGTCTCCGTAAGGGGTCTGTGGATACAGGAGCACACTCCGAGGCCCCTCCTGTGGGGGCTGTTAGTAGACCCAGTTCTACTGAATCGTGGGATACCGGAACTCGCTCTGAGGCCTCTCTGTCGGCTTCCCTCACAAATAAGACCCGGGTGCGCACTGAGGCCTTGGTGGGGCTTGCTGTCACCGAACGGATGTTCGAGGCCCACGCTGATAAGGCTGTCACCGGACGTAAGTCCGAGGTCCCTCTTTCAGAGGCTAAAGCTACCAAAATTTCTGAGAGGCCTGACAAGGCCTTGCCGGTGAAGGCTGTTTCTCACCGTTCCCGCTCTTGCGACGACACCAGATCTGTTGAGGGGGCAAAGAAGGAAAGTTCTTCTTTTACCGGTAGTGCCGAGGTCCTTCCTGGGAATGCTAATTTATCGGTGGGTATGTTGCAGAAACATTCCAGGCCTCATAGTACCGGCTCTACCGAGGTTCCTTATGTTAAGGGTAAAGTTAAGACCCCTGAGCCATCGACGGGGATCCCTGCTTCACTTCCTCACGTGCCGCAGTTCCCCTCAGATGATGACAAAATGGCGCCTGTTCCCGACACGACCGTGGCGGCCATTTTGGGTGCTACCCCTACAACTACGCCATCGGCCTCAGGTGTAGGGCTTGGTTCCTTGGGTGAACATAGAGTCCCTTGTGCGCATCCTTATCGGCCAGTTTACGATTGGAACGCCCGGATGCCTCTTCCGCACAATGTTTCGTTGCCTGCGGGGTTGGCACCTTTGATTTATGTGGACACGTCGGTGGAGGGGCCAGTTTGGCACCTGTCCCCGTTACGTCCCTGGATTTGTCCACCTCATGAGAGGCCTCCTCGGATTCCGAAACAGTCCCCGGAGGATGCCTTTTTTGGTAAATTTCAAACGCTCATGCGTACCGACCCCATGAGGGAGTATTTCAAAGGGCTTTTTAGGGAGATATGTCCACCCACGCCTCCGGCTCCACCCGTTCCTCCGGTGGTTCCGCCGGCGGTTCCGCCGGCGCCTCCCTTGCCTACGGTGCCTTCCCCAACTCTTCCGCCTTTGCCTCCATTCTCTCCTGTGGACAGGGAAGCGCCTGACACGGCTCAGCAGGATCCTGACCTGTCGGATGACGTGCAAGGCGATCAGGACAACGAGGACCTGCCCCGCTCTATTAGAGCTTTTTATGACGGGTACTGGACATGATGAGCTTCTTAGATGTTCCAGTGCCCGAGGCACCCGCTCTGCAGGAGGGCGTGCTTTCTGGGGCGTTCACCCTGTCTCCCTTGGAGCGTACCGGCCTGTTCTTGCAGAAGGACGTTCTGGTCGAGGTCCGCAGGGTCTGGGAAAAGCCATACTCTGGACCTTTCGTCAATAAGAAAATTGACCCGAGATACAGGCTGCATTCTTCGGAAGAGGTGGCCCTGTCATCTTGTCCGCCCCCCCTCCTCCACAGTGGTGCCTACGGCCACTTTGCAGTTCAGGCCTGCAGCATCCTCTTCCATGACGGCTACTCAGGTTCTGGTAAAGTAGGACAAGCTCCTCGACTCCCTCGGGAGGAAAATCTTCGCCAACTCGGCATTGCAGCTCAGGCAGGCCAATGCCGAACTGGTGTTAGCGGGGGCTAATATGCGGATGTTGAAAGGTCTGTCGGAGTTTGATGAGTTCATCCCGGTCGAGAAGTTGGAGGACTTTAAGGGGGGTTTATCTGACGCCAGGGTCTTGGTCCAGGCTCTCCTGGAGGCTGCGGCTCATCACGTAGACACCTCGGCTCGGGGCCTTATGCTGGGGGTTGATACCTGACGGCAGGCGTGGCAGCATGTCACCAAATTCTCAAAAGAAGTGCAGGACAAGGTGTTGGACCTTCCGTTCGATGGTAAGGAGCTCTTTCATTCTACAACAGATGTAGAGCTCACCACGACGAAGGATAGCACTCAGACAGCTAAATCCTTGTCGGTCCTTGTTAAGACCCCTTTCAAGACACAGAGACCATTGTCCCAAAGCCGACCCTCCTCTGGCTTTATGGGCTTCCTCGAACGGAAATCTTGCAGGGTGGATACCCCTTCGGGGATTAACCGCCGTAGGCAACAACGGACTCGGTTTTTCTCCCACTCCTCAGCCTCCTCCTCAGGTTCAGGTGGCAACACCACTGAAAAACCTGCTAAATGAGGGTTCTCTGCGCTCGCACGAGACCCCGGTGGGAGGACGCATTGCGTCTCATTGGGAGGCCTGGAAGACCATCACCGAAGACAGATGGGTCTTGTCAGTCGCTCAGGTGGGCTTCCGCTTACCCCTACTCCCTACCCCATCCTTCAACCCTCCTTTTCAGCTGTCGGGCTCGCCCTCCCTCAAAGCCGAGGTTCAGAAGCTTCTGGACATCAGTGCTGTGGAACCCGTTCCGCTCGGGGAACGAGGGGAGGGCTTCTATTCCCGGCTGTTTACAGTGCCCAAACCCAACCAGACTGGCCTGCGCACCATTCTAGACCTTTCCCAGTTCAATCTTTTCCTACCCCAAGAGAAATTCAAGATGACCACGCCCAGCCAGATACGGTCTTCCTTGCAGATGGGCGATTGGCTCAGCGTGGTGGATCTTCAGGATGCGTACATGCATATTCCGATTTGACATCCACACAGGAGGTATCTCCATTTCTCTTTGGCAGAGGAGCACTTCCAGTTTCGAGTGCTTCCTTTTGGCCTCAGCTCGGCACTGCGTGTCTTCACGAAGATGATGTTGGTGATTGCGGCCTATCTTCGTCTGCAGGGTATCCATGTATATCCCTATTTGGACGACTGGCTCTTACGCAGCCCTTGTCCGTTGGAAGCAGCGGGCAATCTTCAGTCTCTCCTTCAGCTCCTGTTCCATCTTGGGCTGTCGGTGAACTGGCGGAAATCTTCCATGACGGTCTCGCAGGACTTGAGTTTTCTGGGTTTTCGCTGGAACACGATCGACTGCAGAGTGTACCTGACCGGGGACAGGATGGCGGATCTGTTAGCCACGTGTCAGATGTTTGCGCAGTCGGAGAGCATGTCGGCCTGTTATTTCCAGAGTCTTCTGGGCTTCATGGCCTCGTGCATGTTGGCTCTTCCTCTTGCTCGTCTCAAGATGAGACAGACCCAAATGGCTCTTCGGAGCTCTTGGCGTCAGGCTGTGGACCCGGATTCCAAGCTGATAATGATTCCGGCTTCCATGAGAGTGGACCTGGAATGGTGGTCATCTCTCAGCAACCTGTCGGTGGGTGTGGGGTTTCAGGACCCAGCCCCTATGGTGACGATCACGACGGACTCCTCCCTCTTGGGGTGGGGTGCGACGTTAGATCTTGTTCAGGTCTCGGATCTCTGGTCGCCTCAGGACAAGCTCCTCCACATAAATCATCTGGAGCTTCTGGCGATCTTCCTAGCACTCAGGGCGTTCAGTCTGCTCATAGCCAACAAGGTGGTCCGCATACGTACGGAAAATGCAGTGTCGATGTATTACATCAACAAGCAAGGGGGAACCAGGTCTCCCCCCCTCGTGGACCTGTCCATCCAGATTTGGGAGTGGGCCGTGCTTCATGGCATTTGGCTGCTTGCAGTGCACATCCCGGGCCAGCTGAATGTCACAGCGGATGTCCTCAGCCGGCAGACAGTGGTCAGCTACGAGTGGGAGTTGAAGGCAGAGGTCCTCTCATGGATTTTCTTGCATTGGGGCACACCAGAGGTGGACCTCTTTGCTACGGCGGTAAACAAGAAGCTTCCTCAGTATGCCTCCAGAGGGGGTTGGGAGCCTCCTCTCTGAGGGATGCCCTCGAGATTCCATGGCACAACATGAGAGCTTACGCCTTCCCGCCTCTGCCTTTAGTCCATCGAGCAATCTGGAAGCTGAAGAACTCGGTGAACTGTTCCCTTCTACTCATAGCCCCATGGTGGCCGGCCAGGTTTTAGTTTTCAGAACTTCAACACCTATCGGTGTATCCACCGATCAGATTACCAGTGACCCCCCATCTTCTTCATCAGGGGGAAGAGAAGATGTGGCACCCCTCCCCACAATCGCTCAGCTTGGCGTCTTGGTGCCTGAGTTCAAGTCTTTAGAACATCTTAACTTGTCTGTGGATAACATGCGTATTATCCAGGCAGCCAGGAAACCCTCAATTAGATCCCAATACAGAAGTGAATGGCTCAGGTTCTGTCATTGGTGTTTGGAAAAACAGTTGGACCCAAGGGGGCTACGATTGACACGGTGCTGTCTTTCGTATCCTTCCTAGCAGGGTCGGGTGTTCACATTCTGTCATGCAGAACTTACCTTTCAGTGGTCTCCGCTTATCTTTCTATGGACCAATGTTCTTACTCTCTGTGTAATCCAGTGGTTAAGAGGCATTTTGCAGGCTTGACACGCCTCTACCCTCCAGTTCGTAGTCCGCACCGGCCGTGGGATCTAAATGTAGTCCTGACGGCGTTGTGCCATAAGCCTTTTGAACTAATGGCCACGGTGGACCTCAAGTACATATCCTGGAAAGTGTCCTTTTTGGTCGCCGTTACGTCAGCGAGGCGGGTGAGTGAGCTCCAGGCATTGTCGGTGGAGCATCCCTTTTTGGTCTTTCACAAGGACAAGGTAGTCCTACGGACGAATCCTGCTTTCCTGCCGAAGTTGGTAACTGAATTCCATCTGAATCAGTCGATCTCCCTGCCGGTCTTTTTTTTTCGAACCCTACCTCAGAGGCAGAAAGGGTTCTGCATTGTCTCGATGTCAGAAGGGCTCTTAAGTTCTATCTGGACAGAACCTCAGAGCTTAGGAGTTCTTCTCAACTATTTGTGACCTTTGCTAACCCTCAGGGTAAGAAGGCCTCTAAGGCGACTATTTCTCGGTGGATCGCCTCCTGCATTACGGAGTCTTTCACCGTCCAAGGACTGAAACCTCCTAAGGGTATTCATGCACACCTGGTGCGGGGGAAGGCAGCTGCGGTTGCTTTTCAGAAATATGTCCCCTGGGAGTCCATCGCTAGGGCAGCTACTTGGGCCTCCCCATCTGCTTTTTGTAAGCATTATTGTCTTGACATGAGCTCAAGAGCTGATGCTCAGTTTGGTCAGGCTGTGCTGAAGAACCTTTTTCAGTAAGGGGTATTTCCATCCACCCATAGTTCCTGTAAGGAGTGCTTGGGAATCTCCCATAAGTATGGAGGAAAGGGGACGGGACATAGGAGTATAACCAGGTTACTCACGGTAGTGACCACCTTACTCCTAGTCCATAGTCCCCTTTCCTCCATACGCCCGCCCGCCGTCTCCTCTAATAAGGTTCCTCTGTTATTGCTAATAGGTCTCTGACCTGGCGATAGAAAAGGACTGATGGGCGATGCGCGGGCCGGAGCCAAGGTAGGCAGGGTTACGGCCGCGTGCCGGTCCCCGCGCAAGAAAGAGAGGAAGGACACATTTTTTGAAAACATTTTTTGGATGCTTTTTACAAAGAGCTCCGGTCCTGTCCCACATGATGGAGAGATGTCCCATAAGTATGGAGGAAAGGGGACTATGGACTAGGAGTAAGGTGGTCACTACGGTGAGTAACCTTGTTAATTTCGTACATGTTTCTCTTGTCACTTCAGTTACATTATCACTCTTACTATTTTCAGATCATTCCAGTAGGGTTGTCTCAGTGCATATCGTCTCTCATACTCTCGATGCTGTATAGGCATAACACATGGGGTCCCATATAGGGCTCTTCTCCTGCTGTTCCAATATGATGGCTGTGAGGGGGCGGGAGTTAGCGAAAATGCATCCACCTGCTCCTCTACATTTGTACAACCGAATGTTCTGCTCTCAGACATTTTATGTACCAATTCTGCCGACTACCATAGTACACTTGTTCAGCACAGATTTAAAATCATTAGCACTGGTACTTTTAAAATATATTGGGCTTCTGTCTGAGTTTGGCGGAGTGGCAAAAAAGTGGTGGTAATGGAATTACCACCACTTTTACCACTTTGCCAAATCCCGAGTTTGGCCCTGATGCAGAGGATGTAACTCCGAAATCATGCAGGAGGTAAATCCACCACCTTACCACCGAAAAATCAGCAAAATTGGCAGAATTAACACTGGTGGAATTACCACTGGTTTCACCGAAATCCCCATGGAGTCCTATGGACTCCAAAAAATGGAGATGTGCACCACCTACCACCACTTGTAATCCCTGCGGGACCAAGTGGTGGAAATGGTAATTCCATTTGGCGGTAGTTTGGTGGTAATTCCGCTGAGGACCATTGTCCCTTTTGAGCAACAAGTATCCATTTCTAGCTCAGTGTCATTAATCACTTTGCAAATTCGGGCAGCGGATGGAGCTAGCTAAGCTCTGAGATGGATGCTTTACTCTCAGGCTTTGACACAATCTCTCTTTCATGGGCTGGGTGCTGGCACAAGAGCAGAGCAGGTCATAGTTGTCACTGTGGGAGGGGGAATATTTTTGTTGATGTAAACAACCTGCAACTACCTGGTCACGGATCTAGTATCCACGGCTACGAGTCTAACATTGCAGGGCATTACAAAGACGTACTGACAAACACTCATATCATATGCAGAGGCAATAGGAGGAAACAGGCTGCAGGACTGAGGACTCCTTCCGTCTTGCTGTTGAAAGTTTGGCCTAATGAGATGGAAACAGATGGGAGCCAAGGACCATGGTGTACTGGTGCCACAGACATCGCTTCCTATGCAGCTATCTGCTGTGGTGCTGCAAGGCTGAAGATGGCAGAGCTAGCTGACAGGACATGGATTGGAGGCTGCACAGGCCTTCAATACTTACTTCTTGCTAAGTGTGGGTTCCCTGGGCACTTCTCAGGCAGTGCTGTGCTCGGTTGCACAAGGAGAGATGAGGCAACATGAGATCCTTAACACCATTTTCGACACTTGTTTGTGGATATTTGGAAGTTGGGTCATGCCCACTAAAGACACCAAAAAGAAGCTCAAAAAGGCAATTGTCTTTCAACCATGACTATTGATATTGAGAACAGAGGCAGGTGGGATATCTCATCTGGTAAAGCCCTCCTGATCACAGATTTTAAGGAATTACAGATGTCTTTCAGGAGCATTGAGACCATGACCATAGGCCTTAAGGATATGATGACGTCTATAAGCACCCAAATTGAAACAACACTACAAGAAGTTCAGACTATGGAAAGATACATGGATGGAGTAGAGACTCGTTTTGTAGACTTTGAAAGCAACCGTGCTGATCTCAATGAATTCCAAGAATTAACTGTCCCCTCTATTGTTGAACTGTGGATGAAGCTGAACATTTTGAAAACATTGTTCCGAACTTCCAACTTGAGGGATGTAGGCTTATCAGCTCCTAACAGGAAGCAAGATTTGACAGGTTTGGTCCAATTCCTTTTTTAATTCTGATTTTTCGGATGAGTTGTCTGATTCAATGTGGTGTGGGAATCCTTTTGTCTGTGTAGTATCCTCAGTGCATTAGTTAAACTGGTGAAATGCATTGTGGAGTCCTGTAATCAATAAAGAAGTTTCCTTTTGCACTTACCTGGGTCCAGCATCGTTCCTGCTCCCTGTGTGACTCACCTGATGCCCAGGATACCGCATATTTATAGCGACGAGGATGCTGAGATGCAGAGCCCATGATGAAGTGCTGAAAATCGGAGCCTGTTTTGAAATTCGGGCCAAAGAATTGTACGCGCTGGTGGAGCTGGGCCGGGAATTTGAAAGGCACCACAGTAGCCCTGAGGGAGAGACAGGGTGTACTAGAGGATCGCTGCCAAGTGCAGGCTATGTCCCTGCTGTAATGGGACAGTGTTAAGTGCGGAGCATGTGGTGGACAGAATGGAGTGGGTCCCTATAGCCTCGATACACTTAGATGGGAGGTGGTCAAGGATTCAAATAGTCCAAGTAGAGGAAGTAGCACCACAGAGAGCGCGTCCAATGAGCTCAGGAGGCGGCACAACTGGTTTGTCTGCGTGCGTTGGAAAGGCACACACATTGGAGCAGTTTTCCATGTTTTCTACCAGCGATGTTGCGTTTATGAAGCAGGTGCATTCTGGGACATGTAGTCCATTCCGGTTGATCCCCGCCGTGCAGTAATCCAGACACTGCACAAGTCGTGAGCGCACAGTTTGAAGCAGGAGTTGGGACATAGAAAAAAAGAAAAGGAATGGTGAGAAATGCTCAATTTTGAGTGAGCGCTTTGTTTCTGTGTGCTCCCCTGTGACGGTTACTGGAACGCACCGTGTTGGTGGCATCTTGATTGGTCTGTAGGCCTGAGGAAAGTGCATATGGTTGGTCATTGGTGCGTGTATCATTTGTCGTCATACGTCTTTCTGCGAGTATGGAGTTATGGGCAAGAGCCTTTTAACGGAGCTCAAGAAACGTCCAATGCCGCACACTTCATCAATGGTGTGCGCTTTTAAATTGATGATCTATGTGACAAGTGCTGTCATGAAAGTTAGTGTGGCAGCAGCTTTGGCATCGGAGAGGTACCTTGTTAATGTGAACTGAAGAATCGTAACTGGAAGTCAGTTGCATGGATGCTGAACTTTATTGCTCTCACCGAGAGTTCCGTTCAGGCAGATGACATGTTAATGGGTGTTTACTTGAGATTTACTGCCGTTTGTTATGGAGCTCATGAGCGGGCCTCGTGTGGCGCAGCGCTGCGCATCCATGATGACAGACACAGATGTATTCACTTCACAGGCCCCGCTCCGCTCTGCTTAAAAGAGCGCAAAGCCGGGCTCTTTATTTCCCGTTGACTTCGTGACATGCAACATCATCATGCTGGTCACGTGATACAACACTCATCATGATGACAGACACAGATGTATTCACTTCACAGGCCCCGCTCCGCTCTGCTTAAAAGAGCGCAAAGCCAGGCTCTTTATTTCCCCTTGATGTCATGACATACAACATCATCATGCTGGTCACGTGATACAACACTCCTCCCAATATTTATAACAACAAACTTTGACTTGTAGCGGATTTATAGACACTGCACACTCCAGACCAGGACTCTTTCCACTGGAAAGGGATGTTGTAGCGGATTTATAGACACTGCACACTCCAGACCAGGACTCTTTCCACTGGCAAGGGATGTGGCGCTCAATAAAAATGCCTTTAATTTTCTTGATTCCGGATTCAGCTTTAAGAAGACACCCAACCCATCTCCCACCTTCCTTGACAAACACCTCGTGTTGCAATGGTGCATGAACCAGGCCTGTGTGTAATAATGAAATGTTTATTTATTTTTTAAATTCAAATGCAAAATTCAAACAAATCAAATTTATGGCATGCATTTCGAACAAGGGCTTTTTCTTAAGGGCTGATTGTGCTGAGGAACCTCTGCTTACCTGTGAGACGCATCGTGATTTGGTAAAGGCATTTTCTTCTGCTACTGCGATCACGGGACCAGTGCAAGCGTGGGAGTGCAATCACCTTTAATATACAAAGACTTAGCGCTTTAGCGCTTAAGAACAATTGCTTGAACATTGCTGTATTTTGTTTCTTTCTAGTGCTTGTGTGAGCTCCGTCTCCCTTTCCCAGCATCCCTATTTCAGCCCAGCGCACGTGCATTCACGCGCGCGCATTTCGAGCAAGGGCTTTTTCGTAAGGGCTGATTGTGCTGATCATGCTGAGGGTTGCGAGGGTAAACCATACCACTTAGTATATATGTATAGCTAAAGCTATTGTATTTTTGCTCTTAGTAAGTAAAACTTGCTCTGCCCTTACAATTGGGAATATAACACTGATGGGCAAATTATACACCCTCTGCACTAATATGCCTCCGGTGGAGCTGTTGGGCAACCGCCCGTATGATTTTCATACGACACCAAAACGGGCCATGCAAGGCGCTCCTTCAAATGTCTTTAATCGTGCCAGATCAATGTCACACACTAGCGACATTCGGAAATTCTATTCTGATTGTCTGCCCGTAAAGGTTCGAGAAATCACGAGGGAGACTGAAAAAACATTGAGTACAAGATTACATCTACATCTCTCCAAATCTAGTCTCTAAAATACAAGCGCAAGATAATACGAGCTCCGATAATAGTGACCATCACATTATCAGCATCACCTGGAAAGTGCTGTACCGCGCAGGAGAGAAAATACAGTTACCTCAGATGGAAACTAATACTGCAGTTACCCGACTTGGTATCAATGATAAGGAAATGAAGAAATTAATAAGTACATACTCGTCCACCACTCAGAGTGGCGTCAAACAAATAAACTACGGATACGAGTGGATACTTACACCATTCCTACGGACGACACACAAACAAGACTATAATACGAAAACACAAACTCACGCATATAATTCTCAATTAATGGAAAAGAAAAAAGAAATGTGGAGAAAGATCTCGGAAATAAAAAGAATGAACTGTGCGAACACATGGAGTGACATTCGTAAAGTAAAACAAAGTTACAGAAACTGGACAAAGAATGCAAAAGCTTTGCTTTCACAACATGATGCAGAAACTATGCTAGCACAACTGAAAACCAATAATACGAGAGGTTTGTGGAATTTATTAAATCCGCAAACGGACAATCATCATAAAATAATTCAAGGGATTTCTGAAGGCTCATGGATCAGTCACTATGAGACCATTTACAAACTTCCGACAAGCAAACATCCAATCAGTATGGAGCAGAGAGAAATAACCCCATGGACAAACGCTTGGACACTTGATTCCATCATAACAATCATAAAGAAGCTAAATACATCAAGAGCTCCAGGTACCGACGGCCTGAGTAATGCCCTTATAAAGAAACATCCTGAGGATTGGTCCAGATTTTGTTTACAACTATTCACCGCTATCGAAAAATGGAAGCAAATTCCCATTACTTGGACGAAAGCCATCTTGATCCTAATTTACAAAGCAGGTGACAGGAAATTGCCCTCGAATTATAGACCGATCGCCCTATTGAATCCGATTGGGAACATTTTTGCCACACTACTGCTCAACAAACTTAATATATGGATCAAAGAAAGCAAAACATTTTACATCAGACAGACCGGATTCACAAAAAGCAAGGGAACGCATGTAAACCTCATGATCTTGAATCTACTGAAACATGAAGCGCTGGCTAACAAACACAATACGTATGCAGCATTCATAGATTTGCATATGGCTTTTGATATGGTGAATAGAACAACACTATGGGAAAAACTAAAAAAGTGGAATTGTCGATCGACGGTATTGGAGCCAATCATATAACTATATAATAACACAACATTCAGAATCAGACTCTCCTGACAAGGACAATTATCGGCTCCTATTAATGCTGACAATGTACTCAAACAGGGCTGCCCCCTTGCAGCAACACTGTTTAAGCTCTACACCACCGATGTGCCTGATCCACCTCGTTTTCAGAGGGCTAATCCACCTAAATTGAACAACCATCAGATCCAGTATCTCATGTATGCAGACAATATCGTCATTTTGGATAAAACCCAGGTAGGGCTACAAAGAAGTTTAGGTGAGCTTGAAAAATATATGTTGGAAAATAACCTAGAGATAAACGCTGCCAAAACAAAAATCCTGGAATTGACGGTAAGGAAACCACAAAAAAATAATTTTCAATTCCATATGAATGACAAAAAATTGACTACAGTGTCATCAATCAAATATCTGGGAATTATAGTGAATCAGTCAAAAGTAGAAATACCCTGGACAAATTATTTAAGAACAAAAACATCGTCACTGGCAAGACAAGGTCTAGTCTTACACAGAAAATTCGGACAATACTCGCTAAAGCCGATTGTCATCTTCTATCGACAAAAAGTGACTCCCATTCTAACATATGGGAGTGAGTCTTTGATAAACGTTGATCAATCAATTTGGGACTGTCTGGAAGGCATGTTTTGGCGGAAAATTCTTGTGCTACCAAAATCCTTCCCAATTAGAAGAATTAGACACGAGATCGCTAGTCGAGTGGAAAAAAATTGATCTATATAGAAAGATGATCAATGAGGACGATATTCCAGCATATAGAGTATTCTAACAAAGGAACAACACAGTGGCTAACACAGCCTTAGCGATATAGAAAAATACCATGATTGGCATAATGGCTGCAAACAATATAACTCATGAGATGTTATTGAAGTGACCACAATGTGCAAAACAAAATATACAGCGAAATGATTGGATAAGTAATTTGGCAGAAAAATCACAATATCAGATGAATTTGAACTGTGAGGTAGATAGCCGCGCACTTAATGATCTGCCGTCATACCTGAAACAATTCCCGGATAGGATGATCAGGGATCAATTTATTAGAGTACAACTGAATCAATTACCCACACGAGAACTCATGGCAAAAAAACAGGCAAATCCCTAAAGAAGATGCCTTCTGCAGATTCTGCAAGGACAAACAGAAGCTTGAGAATCTTCATCACATCATCATGATTTGCCCTGCGCTAGGTGAAAAGAGAAATTGGTTTCGAGGAATGATATCCACGACGGGCCCCGAGCTAAATAGTCATGATAGATGGAATATCATCCTGTCAGGGAACAACAGGAGTCTTACTACTATCATCATTCAATTTTGGAATCACATCAGCTCCACAAAGATTAAAGGGGCAGCTGGCACGGTGGACTCAAAGCAGAAAAGAAAATTGAAATAATGAATTATGGAGAGCAACAGATAAATGGAAGAAAGCCTCTAACTCTAATTTTGTTTTGTAAACTGTGCGAATATTAGATTTTATATTTATAAATGAAAAGTTTTTGTAAAAAAAAGAAACCATTTTTAATTTAAAAAAAAAATTGAGTACATCGCGTGATGATGAGCAGGCGATTGCAGCGTTCCCGGAGGAAATAACACCGGGATCCACTGCTGTTGACTTATGCACGCCTTCAGATTCATTACTTGCGGCTTTTACTGAATCTAACTTGTTAGGTGACTATGTGTTGGCTACAAAACCCAAAACAATAATTCATGTGTTAATACACACTGAACCCATACAAACTAAAGCGACCAACGCTCTAGATATCACGTGTCCCCCATTGGGTGACGATGTAGAAATGAGAGGGATGTCCCCACAAATAGTAAATATCTTCCCTCCACCGGTTACTAGAGAAACGGACAATCATCTGAATGAACCTGGGGAGGCTGAACACTTATAGCAATCACCGGTAATGTTTCCGGAGTCCATACTGGAATCACCAGTATTATCCATCTCTTTTACACAACCATCTGCAAAACAACAAAAGCATGACAGCTTTGCCCCATTAATTTCACAAAATGCATGTATGTTGGTACCTACAGAAATAACGCTGCAAGATATGAACACAGCGTTCTCATTAGCCAAATTGTATGAAATCCTAGATGCACGGATAACTGACCAAAATGTTCTACTAAGAGAATTATTGGAAAATAAAGCTGTGGTAACATCTGGGAATAAAAATATGACAACTAATAGCAGAAGTGCGCTGGAGGACAAGTCAGTTACTCCGGCAGGTATGAGAAACACTGATGTGAACACAGTGTACAAGAAGGAGGTACAGCAGGAGGATGCAATGAACATGACCTGTGTGAATGAAAATAAATTGGGTCAAGGGAGTGTGATCCAAGAGGATGATGAAATAGAAGTAATTGTACAGGAAGAAACGGGGAAGGCAGGAAAAATAACAGATCAAGGATTAGGGAATCCACCCCACCTGATAATTTGATGCACAACATCTTTAGTGCTACTAGTAAAAGCAAAAAGCCAACCGCTGAACCCCCACTGACAAAAAAATCTAAAAATCAGAAAATAACGATAATGCAAAAGAGCAAAAAATTCTAGACAATTTGTTAAACTAATATCTTTACCTGATAAACAAACTCAAGAGAAGAGTGCAGCCATTGTACGAAAATATACTGCAATATCCACAAACAAGTCTGCCACACTAATGAAAAATCTTGCTCTAAAAGTGGCTATAACCCCGGTGAACATAGACCTCAGGTATGACCCTCTAGACAACCAGGTTGACGAAGTAGCAAAAATAGAACAACCAGGCTTCACGCTAAGAACATATCCACCTTCACAGGCAGCCCGTGCAACGAATTAGGGGATGAAACAGTGGATTACTCATTTATGACCTTGGAAAACAGGCGAGAAGAAATCCTAAAATCAATGGGCATTTTTATGTCCCAATGCCAACCAAATCCCAAAACAAACACCGATGGAGGAAGTGTTTCCAAGAACAAAACAATGTGGTCAAATAAACCCAATCGAAATGAGCCACAAATGCGTCAGAATAATACGCTCTAGGGTGCAGGGCTGTCTCTTACAAGTAGCAATCCCGCAGCCCAAATCAAGAAAAATGAAATGAAAATCGGTACGAAGAATCGACATAATAAATGTAATTATTCAACTCATGTAAGCCTGATTCTACAATGTCGTGGTGGGGAGTTCGGTTTATATGATCTGAATCGATCTTCGGTACTAAATATACTACACAACATCACGAACTTGCAGGGCATGAAATCTGATGACATATCACAAACTGAGTTCATCCACGACTACGACAGATCAGTGGTGAAGCTTTGGATGTTATCGGCTCTAGTTAAATACACAATTTGGCAAGCGAAAGATGAAATATACCAGTTAGGGTTTCTTCTCTCAAATCCGGAAGTAGTACTGAATGCAGCAAACATCTATCCAAATATTCAGCTAAGAAAGGCACAAGCTGTACTAGGATCAAATAATTCCCTAACTGTGAAATGCTTTACAGGTAATGACAATGAAGTAAGAGCGGTATCATGTTCTATGGTTGGAAATGGGATGAATAGATGTTAGCTGACTAACAAAGAAAGTAATCAGATTATACAGTTAGCTTCTTGGAATACCCAAGGCCATACTTATCTAGTAATGTCCTCGATGTCTATCCTAGCACAGTATGACATCATTATGCTACAAGAAGTGTGGCTTAAATCACCTCCTGCTTGGGAAAACCATCAATTTATACTGGTGCCGTCAATTAGTCAAGCTAGGGGTAGACCTAAGGCAGGACTTATAACAGCAGTTAAACTTTCAAGTGGCCTGAAAGTCGAACCATGGTTATCTCCAAATAGCTTTATGCAGTTGGTGCGAGTTATTTCAGAGAGCAGAATGATAGCATGTTTGAATTTATATTCGTATCACTTGAGCATTAAGGACAGTCGATTCTTTAGAGACTTAATTTTGTGTCTAAATGTGATCAATAGAGATCCTGATGTGAAGCACACCATTATAGCTGGTGATTTGAATATGAATTGTGTGAATGAGAAAAGTGGAAAGTTGAAGGAGACTGTGAAGAAATGGAACAGCCTAATGACCGAGAGAGGATTTAACCTAATCAACGGTGCAGTGCCAAGTGATATTCCATCACAGACAACTTGGCATCAAGGTAGTTTAGCTTCCACAATTGACTACATATACACTGACACTGGGTTGTTCTCTAAGATCTCTACATTTAAAGTCATAGATCAGACAAAGAGTGATCACAATAATCTCCAACAAACTTGGGCAGGGCCAAAGATGTTTGTAGAAAGTAACCAGCAAAGGTACACGAACGGCCTAGCAGTCTCTTCGAAGGGTAGCTGGTTTAGATGGACTCCTTCTGCTCTAAACAATTTTCTCACAGCTGTATCTTATCCAGAAGACATCTTAGAGCCAAACATTTGCTCTCAGGATGGGGAATATGTTGCCATTTTACAGCTATTTAAAAGCAAAGGGCAATTAAAGCCAGAGGTAAAGCAATCGCATGCGCATGTGTATGATGAAGAGATTAGAAATAAAAAAGGCAAACTAAGGAAGGAGGTGCGGTCTATATTACAGCAGAATGTCCCTGACAAAGTACAGCTGGTCTCAAGGTGCAAAAATAGATACAAAAATTGGATAAAACAATGTAAAGCGAGTATGGTAATAAAAAATGCTCAACACATGCTGTACACCATAGCCTCAAAGAACTCTGCTTTAGTGTGGGGGCTGATATAAACAATCCATGGTGGCAAACAATCGATAACAGAGATTAATGTAGTGCCCGAGGAAATATGGACTCAGTATTATGGTTCACTATATGCTGAAGTTCACTGGCCGACCCCGCATGCGAGTAGGGATGCTAATAAAAATGGTCAGCTAGCTTTAGCTGACCTTGAGATTATAATGAATATTAAAAAACTAAGCAGATCTAGAGCACCGGGCCCGATGGCCTATCTAATGTCATGCTAAAAAGTAATCCAGAAGCTTGGGGCTCTATACTGCAAAGTATATTCAATCGGGTTATATGCAGCAAGAAAATACCCCATTCTTGGCAAAAGTCAATTATAGTCCCTATTTAAAAAAAGGGGAACAGATTGGACCCAAGGAATTATAGACCAATCGCACTGCTTGATGCCCCGGGGAAGATCTTCGCGCGATTGGTCTTGAAAGATTTCAATAAATGGTCTAAAGAAGCCGGTATTAATGATCCCTTTCAAACGGGATTTGTAGTAGGCATAGGCACCACAGTCAACTTGCAGGTGCTGCATGCCATCAAGCAACATGAGCTGCAAGTAAAACAAGCAGAGTTTATGGCTTTTATTGATTTCGAGACTGCATTCGACTCGATATCAAGGAAACTTTTATTTAGCAAACTAGCAAAAAGCTCCTGTCCTAAGTACTTGCAGCATTGGATAATTGAATTCCACTTCAAAACTTTGATCCAAGTAAGATTAACAATGGATGGAACACTGTCTAAACCTATTAACACATATAAAGGTTTAAAACAGGGTTGCCTTCTGGCATCCACCTTATTTAATTACTTTATATCGGATGTGGTAAAGGAGCTCAGGGAAGTAACAGCAGACGCACCACGTCTCGGAGCACATGCAGTCCCTTGGTTGTTTTATGCCGATGACTTAGTACTATTGGCTAAAACACCAAGAGGCTTGCAAGCTTTGCTTGACCAATTAGGGACATACGTTAAAAACAATGATTTGATCATAAATGTATCGAAAACTAAAACTATGAAGATTGTACCCAATAATAAGGCCAGGACATCTCATTATGCATGTTCGTTAATGTCACAGTCCCTCGAAAATGTTACTCAGTATAAATATTTGGGATTGAATGTAAATGTCTTTACCTCTGATGCCCCGTAATTTGATGAATTAAGACAAAAAATCAGAACCGCCACCTCGCATGCTTCTATAATCATTCATAAATATGGCACCTTTTCATTAAAACCAATACTTATGTATTATTGTCAAAAGGTGGTACCCACTGTGATATATGGTGCGGAGACTAGGTAAGGGAAGAATGAGATGTCCTGGGTTAGATTGGAAGGGATGTTTTGGAAAAATATATTGCATGTACCTAAAGCGGTTCAGATGTGTTTGATATGATACAAAATGGGGCTATCCTCTACGTATACTATGTACATGTGGAGACTGTGTAGTCTGTATCGTAAATGCTTGTTGAGTGACCGAGAAAACACAATACTGCATGTATTATCAACTTACATGAAGACAACGAATCATAGGGCTATGGCTATATGGCGAGAAAGAGTCAAATCCTTTCTGCAAAATGCAGAGGTTTCGGAAGAACTATTGTTAACAAACCCTGACCGAGCAAAACACTAAGCATGCAAAAGAGCACACTATAAGTGCAAAGAAAATAAGAATCCCAGAAAGCTATGTGTTAAAATTCCCGGGAGATAAAACCAGAGATCTGTTTTTAAGATTTAGGATGAATCTATGGCATACGAAAAATGTACTAGCCAAATGGAGACTGATTCCGGGGGAGGAAGATTATTGTTGTTTTTGCCATGAACATAAAACTTCCGAAACCTTGGCACATTTGATTGCGGAGTGCCCGATGTTGCTAGACAAAAGAATTGAATATTTTAAATCTCACTTTGAAGTTTATAGCTCTCTGTCCATTGAACAGTTTTGGTACCTTGTGTATAATACACAGTTAACAAAAGTAAGATTAGCAGTTATTAATTATTTGACATCGCTGATGTTAAAAGATGGTTAATATATGAACCCCTAATGACTCTAAGAACTTAAGGAATAGCGGCTAGTAGGCACTTACAAAGCAGCATATAATGTAAAGGAACTAAAACTGAACAAATGCTGATTGATAATAGTGGTTTTTCTTTCTTTTTAATACAAAGTGTAACAATGCAAAATGTAACTTGTATTGTTTTTACTGATATTGTCTGCTTTATTTTGAGCTTTAATGTAATGTAAAGAATCATCTCTTGTGTTCGTGTTTTTAAGAATTATATAAATGTATTGAAAAGTTGATTTATCAACTGTATCAATAAAAATAAAAAAATGTATGGCAGCAATCACCAGTGTGGTGATAATATATAGCAAAAGGTTATAATACAATTACTTTAACTTTCTAACCTCAGTTACAGACGTTTTTTGATGGAGGTTGAAGCAAGATCACTCTTTTTCATACTTTTAGATAGCACAACTTTTATGCACTCCCCCTGCAACACTCCCCCAAACCCATGCTGACTGAATTCTGTGTAGGTGGAAAGGAGAGGCAAGGAGTCAGAAGCAGGAAAAATCAGATTTTAATTTCGATCTACCACTCCGGAATGGGAGGCCAAAACGAAATGAAACACTTGAAAAATGAGCAAAATGGCACTCAGAACTCACTGGATAGTTAGAGGTCAGTTTACATATGCGGTAGAATGGATAGGACAGGAATTTGTGTGGCTGGACTAAAAAGGCAAGGAAGTTTACAAGCTACTTGGAAGGGAACTAAAGCAACATGAATACAGGTATGAAAATCGACCTTGGGAAGGAAAGCAATGCAGCAAAATCACATGTGGCAGAATTACACTTTCTTATTTTTCAGGGATTGAAAACAAGCAAACAGCTATGGAATTGAACTAAACTGTCAAAATTGAAAATCGTTTTTTGATGAAAAGGCACATAACAGATAGGATACTGAAGTGATTGGATGACATTTATGGGGTGGCAATATGGGTTTCTTTATGGGAATGAAAATCAGATTTTTCAATAAAGCCAACAACATGGGCAAAAATCGGTTTTGTTAACAAAATGATTTGTTCTACTGACACTATATTTTAGTGACTAGATTATTAAAGAAAGACACTGCACGCAAGGAGGTTAATTTGCACTATTAACCAATTTGCACCGTGTTCCTCTTTATATGGGAATTAATTACTTTATCTCAAAATGGTACTACGGAATTACACAGATAGCTGAAATGATTTGAAAATAATTACGCTAACACATGGAGACTAACATAGATTCTTCTAAGGATGGGATAAGCAGAGGATGTTGACAATTTGTGGTATTACTAAGGTTTCTTATAGGATTTGTACAGGATTTGGACAGAATGCAAGGTAGCAGAGCGGGGTATGCAGTTTTTGGTACTGGGGAAGGTTGATACAAAAAGCACTTGAGTTGGGTAATTGGGACAGCTTAGCCGGGTCTCTGGACAGCGAGGCAAGAATCTGGTCACTACTCAGCTGCTTGGCTCTCCTTTATGGGAACAGCAGGGCAATAAGGGTCTGGTCACTGTGGACAGTGGGATGCATCAGCTGGGCAGAGGGTCTGGTCACTGGATTCTCTGTAAGGGATCAACAGCCTTTCCTCCTTTCTCCCTGAATTATTGGGATTTTTGTAGGGTTTAGTTCTGGATAGGTGGCTCTGCCTGGACAGGAGGTTCTGGATAGGTGGATCAGGATAGGTGGTTGTGGAGTCTTGGAATCTTGCAGGGTGAATTTTGAATGTTGAATGTCTGGATCTCCCTATACCTCCCTCTTATATAAGCAGGATGACCTCAGAGAATTTTTACTATGTGGGCGGAAGTAACCTGGACATACCTCTTGGATGGGATAGGTCAGGCTGTTCCTGTCGCCACCTCCCTCTGAGCTGATTGGACTGAAGGAAGTGACCTCCCCTTAAGTGTATGTATTTTATTACCCCTTTTGTTCCACAAGCCACATTTTTCACAAAAGGAGTTATGGAATACAACTTCATATTTTCAATAGTCATCATTATACAAATCAGATAGGCAAATCCCATATTTCACAAGGAATATGCCGGTACAAACAGCAATTCTGTGCGATGCTGCTTTGCCCTTTGGGCACAATTTCACTGTTTTCCAGGGGAACAAAACACCTAAAATTCTGCAACTGGCTCCATATATACATATTAATATTGGGCATATTTTCAACAATTCTCATGTCTGTACCATTTATGATTCACACGGAAAAACATTTTTTTTGCCATTCCAATTCTCCAGGGGCTGCAAAGACACACCCAGTCTCATTCTGTGTATCTAAAAATCCCATGAAGACTGTTATAATTTCACATGACTGCTTATTCTGATTATTGAAATAAATGTCTTTATGTAAAAAGTCGTTAAACCAAATGGGCTGGATTTGTCCCCAAATGTGGCCGGTCCTTCAAATCACCACAGCCAGCCTGCCCCTTCTATGTCAGTTTGACCAACAGGGTTACCATAGCGCCCTTTGATCCTAAGCAGTTGAAGCTGAGGAGAGGTGTCAAAGGAATTCACACCTCTGTGACAGGGCTAGTTTCCCTGTGGTCCATTGTGCCTTCCTGTAGAAATGCTGGCCAGTAGGATGAGGTCACGAATTTCCACACTTTTGGGCTTTTCATATTTGGGCTTCCCTTCCAATGGGGCTGGTACCTTTGAAGTGCCTGCTTTGCAAAAGTGGTTCTTCTGTTTTCAAACATGTGTTTTTCTTTTTCTCTCTTTCTTCCCCAGAACCCAAGTCTTTTTGTAAATAAATATAATATACTTTTAAACCACCCCAGTCCCACACATAAAATACTGTTTCTGTGCAAGTATTTGGGATTATTTCACTTTTATCTTTCAAAGTGAGCAGTTTTCTTGCTTTTGCAAAAACGAATTTACATGTGTTCATTTTACATGGGGATTTCAAAAGATGTGGTTTTCCTCGCATCTGCTTACTGAAGGCTTTTTATAGCTCCAGTCAATTTCTGTACACAAAGATATGCTTGGAAAATAGTTTCTGTGTAATTGACATAAAGCAAGAGAGAGAAAGCTTTCTTTTGAAGTGCTTTGCGTGGGTTAATTTGTTTCCAAAGTGAATGCTAGCCGTGCGGACTGAAATGAAATTCCCTGCTCTTAACAGACTTTATTTTGGTAAAACATTGTGGTTCAGGGAGGGATGGCCCTCAATTGATAGTGTTCAACATGAAATAGATAGACATGGCTGTGTTTTAGTATAACAAAACTGTGTGATGTTTAAAGAGGAAAGCAGTACCAGTGCGAGGTCGTTTTAAATACAGGACATTTTCTTGCACAGTTTTGAGTTTGGGAGATGACAGACCAGCAGTGCTGAGCCATTCTGCCTTTGAATTCTTCTCTTTGTATTCACAAGAAGAAAATAAAATGCAGCCATTCTTGGGTATCTATGTTCCATCTCGCCCCATATGTGCTCAGCAGACACAGCTCAGACATTATTTTTGTAACTGCTAAAATGCAGTTTTGCGATGGAGGGAATTTCTCTTGGGCTGGTAAATGTACCCCACAGAATCCCCCACACCTGCTTTCCTGGGACTTCTTGTTGATTGAGAGTAGGGCAAAGTGGGGTTCATCTGGTGGAGTTCTTCTCTCATAAGGGAGCGGTACGCCAAGATCTCCTTCCGTCTTTCGGTTGGAGAGTGTGGAGCGGCACCCCCTTTCCTTCCTTCCCTTTCCATGTCCCTGGAGCGGTCCTCATCAGTGTAGGAGGGAAAGGAGTTAATAATCTAATAGGAGATAGATAAAAACAGGTTTTAGAATCTTTCACTGACAGTCTTCCTGTAAGAATTTCAACAGATGAACCTGGCATACATTTACAATTATCAGGGGCATTTGAACAATATCATCAAACAAATTACTTAACAAGGCAAAGACATACTTGGACTTTTACACCATGGTTTCATTATACATTTTTCTTGCAATAACAATAAAGAAAAGTACTCCCTGTTAGATCGATATACCTATGGACCTACATAGTCCCTTCTGCTTTTTCTTTTCTTTCCTTCTCATTTTCCAGATGTCTCTTTTATTTGATTTTCCTTTGGCTCATCAATCAGCTGCAAAGTGTGTCTGGGGTGACAACTTTGTAACTAATTGATGTGAACCCACTTCTCTTCTGACAGCTTTCCTTTGGGGCTGCGGATTCTGTAGGGCCAGGCCTGGGATGGTGACCTCCTCTCCACTTTTGAACTTCAACAGCCTACGGTATCAATGGGGCTGACCGGAAGCCTTTCTTTAGGATTGCCAGGGCCCTGGGGTTTACCCTCCAGTGGGGACCGGGCTTGGCAATTAATGGGATCCAAATTAATTTTGAATCGGTTGACGATGTTACTGCCTAAGTAAAAGGCAGAGGGAACCCCTTGCAGGACCCAACAATTATGCTCTATGCTTTTACCAGAGATGGACATTTTTAGCATGCAACTGCTAAGCAGAAGATGTTTGGACCAGAGAATCTCCAGACCCCATACCCCCTGATAAACTGACCCAACAGCGGCAAGTGTCTGGTCTTTTGGGAGTTTCCTGAATAACTCTTCGCTGATGAAGCTTTCTTCACTATTCAGGCCAACGCTGTCGAGAACAGGCTCCCTCCCCTCATTTAACTAAATTGGGAGGAACAGCTGTTTGCCTTTCTTCTGAATTTTAGCTGGGTTTTGAGCTGGTTTTTCATCACTTTTGACTACATGATTTGGATTTGCAGATTGGGGATTGGTATAAAATGTCAAAGTATTTCCTTCCAGTGTGGATTGTCACTTGAAACTGGAAGGGAGGTTGATTTTTAAGAATGGAGAGGAGTTCCCCTCACCAGTTTGTTGTCCTACAGCAATAATTGGAATGTCAGGTATTTGATTATTTTGGAAATGAAACTCAATTTGATCAGATTTTTGGTCAACCATGTGGCATGTGCCATTTAAACTGACATAGTTGCTGCTTTGTTTTAATTTGATTGGCCAGTTAGCCTGAGTCCAGAGGACTTTGTCCACACAGTCTATTAGGGGAGACAACCTGCGAAGGATGTCGTTCCCTAATAGACAGGGGGTCCTCTCTGGAGTCACGACTATAACCGGGTGCTTCACCTTGTGTCGTCCAATTTAACTTTCCAGATCCGCAGTTCCCTCGACAGGAATTTAATTCCTGTTGAAGTTCTGGAGTTGTCCAGGAAGAGGGGTGAGGGGAACCTTGGGTTCCTTCCCCTCTTCCTGAATTTAGCTGCTCAAGGGCCCTTTTGGCCAGAAGAGTGGCTTGGGATCCAGTGTCCACCAGTGCTAAAAATGCACATTGCTCTTGCACCCACACAGGGGCATAGAACCTACCTTCTTTTTCCTCCAATGGGCAAAGGGAATGGGCATTTTGGGCAAGCTGGGCGGTTAATTTCTTTATTTTGGACTCCGGCACTGTGGGATTTTGGACAATATTCTGTGTCGGGGTCTGGGAATCTGTGAAGAAAATTTGGCATCCTGAAATATGTGGGATTTCGGAATCCCCTTTTTCCCTTGGCTCTGTGCTGTCCCCCTGTACCTGGTGGCAGTCACTAGAACTAGTTTGAGGGGAGGAGCCCTCCGTTGCTGATACATTCACAGGATGACATTTCTGGGGGTCAGGGATGGGCGATTCTGAATCAGTCCCCACACCTACCTAGTCTAGGATCTGGTCTCTTGGGACCAATTTTTCTTTGGGAGGAATTGCCCCATCCTTGAAGGAGAAGACCCTCTTCCCAGAATCCTCCAAGGATTCTTCCCCTTCAAACTGGTGGACACTGACTTGCTCCACAAAATGGGCCTTTTTGGTTTCTTTGTTTCTCCTACCCACCCTCTGTTCCCTAGGTTGCAGATTTTCAGGAGCATGAGATTTTAGTTCCGGTTCCGGGGTGTCTAGGGGCTTTTCACGGGTGATGAAGGTAGCTTTCTCTAGGGCTTTGAACCCCCCTTCCTCCCGTGCCTCCTCCTCTAGGACCGGTGGGCTGTCCGGGTTCTCTCCCGATAATTGTTCCGGGGTGCCAGACCCTTGGTTTGAAGGGTTCTGAGCCGCCATGTTCATCTGAGGGTTCGGCTGAGCCCTCAACATGCGACTCAGATCCTGAGTTAGGTTCTGGACCTGGCGCTCCAGTTGGGACACCTGCTCCGACTGATACGGGGGTCTTTGATCAAATCTAGATTGTTCTTGGGAAGGGTAGCTATCCCTTCTCCCGGTATACCCTGGGTACTGAGGATTCCCTTGGTAACCCTCCCCCTTGGCCTCAACTCTCCCGGATTGGGTGGTCTGGACTCCTGAAAGCGGGGAGAGAAAGGAGGGTTGTCCTGCATGTTGGGGTTTGGAAAGTACCAGGGGAAGAAACTTAACCCAGGATTTGGAGGATTACTGCCCTCCTGAGGGGAGTTAGGAGGAAAGTTTTCTGGGGCAGTAGTCACCTGATTGGATACCCCCCTTGGGCCGGGGGAGGCCACACATACCCCAAGATAGATCTATTGCCCTTATACCTGGGACTGATGTAATTAGCAGAGTTAGAGGTCACATTTGTGGGGTACCCTACCCGACTACCACCTGCTGCTGATTGATCAGAAGGTCTTCCTTGCCTTTGATTTGGCTGGTGTTGGGAAGTTGTGTTTTTAGGCCCCCCATTTCTAGGTCCAAAATGGGGGCAACCTTCACCTTCGCCATCTTGGCAGCAGCGGGGGTGTTGGTTGGCTTTGGGTTTTTGGTTTGGTTTTTGTTTTCTACAGGTTCTGGACCTCTTAGATCTGGGTAGCCTGCTCTATTACCCAGTCCAGGGGCCTGTTATCATGTAAATCTCTTACCAGCTGTGTCATAATATATTTTTGGAGTGCATGAAAACAGACGTTTATAAATTCCCTACTATTTGTGCACACCCGCCTAGTGGTTTGCGCAAATGCCTGTTTTAGCTCCTGCACAAATTCTCTTGGGGCTTGATCCTCTCCACACTGCAGATTGTAGGCCGCCTTGCGGGCCTCCTGGGGGTTTCTGTGTGTGGAGAAGTGCTTCAAGATGGCCGCCTTATAGGTGGACCACCTTGAATGGTTCTGGTCTTCCAGCCCAGCAAAGAAGCTGGAGTGCTCAGGAGAGAATGTCAATTTGGCAAATTCAATGCAATACTGGCTATTTCTAATGTGAAAAGAGGTCATCATCTGTTCATATAGCTCCAGATGCTGCCAGACAGAGTATTTGGCATTTTTGTGATATAAGGTCATGACATTTCTAATAGCTTTAATCTGTCTAATGGGGTCTTTCACCATAGCTCTCTTTTTGTTTATTAGCCTCCTATTACCGCTTCACCTGAGTCCATTCGCCCTCAGACTCAGAACTGCTGCTATTTGAGGTCCCCTCGTTATCCTCTAGGCCAGTGGTCTTCAAACTTTTTTGGCCAGGGCCCCCCTGAGCAACATTTGGGCAGGCCGGGACCCCCCAGAAACACCAATGGACCGTATGTATTGCGCGCCGTCACCTGCTCTCATCACAGTCGCTGGGCTCCCTCATCCCACTCCTACCCAGTCCCTAGTTTCTCTCCACCCCATCACACACACTGGGCTCTCCCCACTCTGCTCCCACCACTATCCCATGGTACCCGCCCATTGTGCTCCCACCCATTGTGCTCCCACCATAGTCCCTGGGTTCCCCCATCCCGTTCCCAACACAGTCTGAGGGCCAGTGGCGGCTGGTGATTTTTTTAAGCGAAGGGGCATAACTTATTTCCCCAAAAAATGCCATAGCGACCGAGCATAGTGAGGGAGCCCGAACCAATAAATGGAGGTTCGGGGGGTTTCCCCCTGTTTATTATTTTTTTTAAATAATGGGTTAAGATACTGCATTGTAGAGCATACTTTTAACAAAAAGATGGGTAAATAGCCAAACAGTTTGCAATTGGTGCTGGGGGGACCAGGGCGCAGGCATGACAGGCAGGAACTCCCCCTTGGTCATGCAGACATGCAGTGCCCCAGCCAGCATTTCCAATGAGCTATGCAATGCTGGCGAAGCAAAACACCCCAGCACTTGCATTGCTCAGTGAGCATGTGCGGCTGGGGGAGTTCAGCCAGCCCAGGAGCACTCAATCGGCTGGAAAAAGCAGCTGAGTGAGTGCTCACTGTTTCACTGGGCTGGCTCCTTAGCTCCTCCATAATGGGTGAGGGGGCCACTGGGTGGGCGCCCCCTCGCCATTATGGATGAGCCGCCAGGCTCAGACTGGCCTATAGGGCAATGCCTGTACCAAAAATGTAAAATGCTAGTATGTGGCAGTCAAAATGGGCCACCATTTTGGCCAATGTGGACCAGTTTGATGAGTTACTTTACTATGCAGTTAGTAATTATGGCCATTGTTGCTGAATATATCACAATTTACTTACATTTTACATTGGGTACTATTGAAACAATGGGCCTCATTACAACCCTGGCGGTAGCTGTGCCGGAATGGGCAATTACCGGGTCATGCCGAGTTAGGCGGACCTGATAATTGCCCTTTCGCGGGTTCCGGTACCGGTAGATCCCCATTCCCATTTCAGACCCATAGGGCTCAATGGGAATGGGGAGCTCGGATGCACCGGCACCGTTAATAAGGGTGCCGGTGCATCCGATGAGCTTTGCTCGCGGGTGCCGTACGGCCTGCCAGGTCAGACCTGGCGGGCTGTCAGGCACCCGCGAGCACAACTCTTACTATGGCGGTACGGTAGCAACGGTGCCGGTAGCTTACTGGCACCGGTTTTACCGTACCACCATAGTTGTAATGAGGCCCAGTCTGTGAAGGAATGAATATCCATTTTCAACTGTGGCCCACTATTTCATTGTTGCATGAGACAGTTTCATGATGCTTCAGCCTGACCATGTGAGCCACCCCTGGCCATTTCTTCCAATCTAAAAAAAAAAATGTTTTTTTTTTTTTTTCATTTCATGCTGAGCTCTCAGGGCCCCCCAAGGATGAACCCACGGACCCCTGGGGGGTCGCGCCCCACAGTTTGAATACCGCTGCTCTAGGCATTCCCTGATTCCTTAAGCTTGGGAGTCTCTCTCAGAATGGTGGAGCCTAGTCTCGTCTCCCCTATTGTGCCATGGGCTCTCTGGGTCACTCCCTTTGGACTCTCACTTTGTCACAGGAGAGTGGTCTTCTGACTCCTCCCTGCTCCCAGGGTTGGTGGAGAATCCCCCCCACTGCCCTGATTGGGTGGAGGGTTTTAGAATGCTCTTTTGGGGCCTCAATTCATGCTCTTTCTTCTCTGCAAAGCAAACCAAATGGTCCCTTTGTAGATAATGCTTCTGCAGGTGTAGCTCACTGATTTTCTCCTCATAGGAGTCTTCCTGGTGAGATATATTGGCCATAATATTTTGGAATCTGTACAGGGACGCCTGTCCATCAATTTCTGATGGGCGGTGGCCTGCCTGTTCAATCATGCTGGACCTACTAGAGTCTGGTCGCCTTATGGTTTCTGGCTTATGTGAACCTGTAGGCATGAAGTGAGCAGTGTCTTGCGCATACAATGCAGTAAATGAGTTTGAGGCCCTTGGTACAGAGGGCATCACACTGTGATGCCCTCGTCCCTACTTGTTCGGGGTCCCTCAAGTTTTGATTCAGCCTAGCATACTCTTTTACTCCTAAGTCCCATCCCCTTTCCTCCATACTTATGGGACATTCCTCCGTCCTGTGGGACGACGCGACTGGAGCACTTTGAAAAAGCATCACAAATTTTGCAAAATGTTTAGTCCTTCCTCTCTTTCTGCGCGGGGTACAGCACGCGACTGTAACCCCGCCCATCTCAGCTCCGCCCCACGCATCGCCCATCAGTCCTTTTCTTCACTCATTCGGGACTGGACGCACTTGCATCTGCAGATGAATTTCTTCTTATCCTCCTCTCTGGCTCTCGCTAGCGATCGCATACTAGTCTGTCTATGTCGTTTAGACTTTCCAAATTGTTCCTTGTGTCAGCGACGCTTCGCGAGGGCGGATCCCCATCCTCTTTGTTTAGAGTGTTTGGTTCCTGATCACTGTTGGGACTCCTGTTTCTATTGTGATTCCCTTTCGGTCCAGGCGCTTCAAGGTTGGTTAGAGCGGCGGGAGGAGGTGTTCCAGCGTACTCCTCCTACGCATTTTCAATCCTTCAACGTCGAACAGAAGAAACACCCGGTAAGTACTTTACTTTTCAGAGCACCCCGGCCGGGAGAAGCCTTCCCGGGGTCTTCCCAGTCCGGGAGGAGCGTCGACCGCTCTGTCACCGGGGCTTGCCCCGAGGTGCCTTCGGGGCCTAAAAAGTGTACCAGAGTTTTCTCCGAGGGTCTCCGTAAGGGGCCTGTGGATACCGGAGTATGCTCCGAGGCCCCTCCTGTGGGGGCTGCTTATAGACCTCGTTCTACTGAGTTGTGGGGTACCGGAGCTCGCTCCGAGGCCTTTTTATCGGCTTCCCTCAAAAGTACTGTGGTGCGCCCCGAGGCCTCAGCTGGGCATGGTGATACCGAACGTATGTTCGAGGACCGCTGTGGAAAGGTTGCTACCGGACTTGGATCCGAGGTCCCTCGTACAGAGGCTAAGGAAACCAACAGTTCTGAGAGGCCTGAGAAGGCCTTATCGGTGAAAGGTGTTTCTCACCGTTCCTGCTCTTGTGGTGATGCCAGAACTGTTGAGGGGGCAAGGAGTGAGAGTTTGAACGAAGTTCCTCCTTTACCGGCAGTGCGGAGGCCCTTCCTGTGAAGGCTAGTTTGGCTGTTGGTATGTCGCAGAAACATTCCAGGCCGCATAGTACCGGCTGGGCCGAGGTTCCTTGTGTAAAGGCTAAAATGAAGACCCTTGATCCACCGGTGGGGACCCCTGCCTCACTTCCACACGTGCCGCAGTTCCGCTCAGGTGATGGCAAAATGGCGGCCGTTCCCGCCACGACCACGGTGGCCATTTTGGGTGCTTCCCCTACAACTACGCCATCAGCCTCAGGTGTAGGGATTGGTTCTGTGGGTGAACATAAGGTTCCTTGTGTGCATCCGTTTCGTCCAGTTTACGACTGGAACGCTCGGATGCCCCTTCCACACAACATCTCGCTGCCTGTGGGTTCGGCATCATTAATTTATGTGGACACCTCTGGGGATGGGCCTGTTTGGCAACCCTCCCCTCTGCGTCCCTGGAATTATTCTCCCCATGAGAGGCCTCCTCTGGCAGCTCCAAAGCCTTCTCCGGAGGAAGCCTTTTTCGGCAAGTTTAGAACGCTCATGCGTACCGACCCCATGAGGGAATATTTCAAGGGTCTTTTTAGGGAGATATGCCCGCCTGTGGTTCCGCCGGCGCCGCCTTTGCCTGCGGTGCCTCCTCCTACTCTTCCGCCCTTGCCTCCGTTGTCCCCGGTGGGCAAGGCAGTGCCCGACGTAGTTCAGCAAGACCCTGACCTGTCGGATGATGCCCAGGGTGATCAGGACAGCGAAGACCAGCCCACTCTATTCGAGCTTTCCACGACCGGGTGCTGGACATGATGTGTCTATTGGATGTTCCAGTGCCCGAGGCACCCGCTCCACAGGAGGGTGTGCTTTCCGGGGCGTTCACCTTATCTCCTTTGGAGCGTACCGGCCTGTTGCAGAAGGACGTTTTGGCCGAGGTCCGTAGAGTCTGGGAGAAGCCACACTCTGGACTTTTCGTCAATAAGAAAATTGACGCATGCTGCATTCTTCGGAAGAGGTGGCCTTAGCATCTTGTCCGCCCCCTCTCCTCCACGGTGGTGGCTGCGGCCACTTTACAGTCCAAGCCTGCAGCATCCTCTTCTACGATGGCTGCGGAGGTCCTGGGGAAAGAGGACAAGCTGCTCGACTCCCTTGGCAGGAAGTTTTTTGCTAGCTCGGCCCTGCAGCTCCGGCAGGCCAATGTAGAACTGGTGTTAGCGTGGGCGAATATGAAAATGTGGAAAGGTCTGTCGGAGTTCAAGGAATTTATTCTGGTCGAGAAACTGGAGTGCTTTAAGGCGGGATTGTCCGATGCCAGGGTCTTGGCCCAGGATCTGTTGGAGGCCGCGGTTCATCACGTCGACACTTCAGTTCGGGGCCTTATGCTGGGAGTTGATACCTGTCGACAGGCTTGGCTGCATGCCACCAAGTTCTCAAAGGAGGTGCAGGACAAGGTGTTGGACCTGCCGTTTGACGGTAAGGAGCTTTTCCATTCCTCAACAGATGTGGAGCTGACCAAAACGAAGGACAGCACCCAGACAGCTAAGTCCTTGTCCGTCCTGGTTAAAACTCCTTTTAGAACCCAGAGACTGTTGTCGCAAAGCCGGTCCTCCTCTGGTTTCAGAGGGTTTCTAGATCGGAAATCCAGCAGAGTGGATACCCCTTTGGGTAATTCCTGCCAGAGGTAGCAACAGACTCGGGTTTTCTCCCGCTCCTCAGCCTCCTCCTCAGGTTCAGGTGGTAACACCACTGAAAAACCTGCCAACTGAGGGTTCTCTGCGCTCGCACAAGACCCCGGTGGGAGGACGCATTGCGTCTCATTGGGAGGCGTGGCAGACCATCACCGAGGACCGGTGGGTCTTGTCAGTCGCTCGGGCGGGCTTCTGCTTACCCTTACCTCGTACCCCACCCTTCAACCCTCCCTTCCAGCAGTCGGGGTCATCCTCCCTAAAAGCCGAGGTTCAGAAACTGCTGGACCTCAGAGCTGTGGAACCATTCCCCTTGGGGAGTGAGGGGAGGGCTTCTACTCCGGGCTGTTTACGGTGCCCAAACCCAACCAGGCTGGCCTGCGCACCATCCTAGACCTTTCCCAGTTCAATCTTTTCCTACCTCAAGCTGATCACACCCGGCCAGATACGGTCCGCTTTGCAGATGGGCAATTGGCTCAGGGTGGTGGACCTTCAGGATGCGTACATGCATATTCTGATCTGGAATCCACAAAGGAGATATCTCCGTTTCTCTGTAGGAGAGGAGCACGTCCAGTTTCGAGTGCTTCCTCAGCTCGGCGCCGCGTGTCTTCACGAAGATGATGTTGGTGATTGCGGCCTGTCTTCGTCTGCAGGGTATCCATGTGTATCCGTATTTGGACGACTGGCTCTTACGCAGCCCTTGCCCATTGAAAGCCGCGTGCAATCGTCAGTCTCTCCTCCAGCTCCTGTTCCATCTTGGGCTGTCGGTGAACTGGCGGAAATCTTCCATGACGGTCTCTCAGGACTTGATTTTCCTGGGTTTTCGCTGGAACACGATCAACTGCAGAGTGTACCTGACCGGGGACAGAATGGCAGATTTGTTGGCCACGTGTCAGATGTTTGCGCAGTCGGAGAGCATGTCGGCCTGGTGGTTGCAGAGGCTTCTGGGCCTCATAACCTCGTGTGTTTTGGCTCTACCTCTCGCTCGTCTCAAAATGAGGCGGACTCAGGTGGCTCTTCGGAGTTCTTGGCGTCAGGCTGTGGATCCGGACTCCAAGTTGATATTGATTCTGGCTTCCATGAGAGCGGAACTGGAGTGGTGGTCATCTCTCAGCAACCTGTCGGTGGGTGCGGGTTTTCACGACCCAGCCCTGATGGTAACGGTCACGACAGACTCCTCCCTTCAAATGGATTGTGTCCTCCCACGTATTCCTCATCTTGTGATAATCGTTATCTCCAGCTTCGCTGCTTTGGAAAAAAAAATTCTCGGCAGAGGGCGCTGTGCTCGAGGTCGTTGCGTCGATTGTCCCCCGACGTACTCCGTACTCTGTTGACGTCACTGATGGTATAAGTAGCTCGAGCCGCGCCTGTTGCTTCAGTTCCGTTTTTCCGATCGCTTTGCTATCGAGAACGGCGCGCTTCTATTTTCTGTGAAGAAAATGTCATCATCGTCGACACCTTCGACACACAGGACTGGGTTCAAGAAGTGTGCAGATTGTGGATCTAAGATGTCAATTACCGATCCCCACCGGATTTGTCTCTGGTGTCTCGGTTCCAGTCAACGAACCGACGACTGCGGCTCCTGCCAATCGATGACCGAAAAAGCTCTTCGTGAGAGGAGAGGTAAACTGTCGGTGGGGAGGGAGGCCTCAAAAAAGGTTTCATCAAAAAAACATAAGAAAGCGACCGATTCTAAGGGATCGGATCGCCATAGGCACTTGAAGAGATCTCGATCTAGAAGTAGCTCGAGACATTCTACATCGTCATCGAAAAAAATGAAGAGGAGACATATATCTCCCTCATCATCTTCTTCATCAGAGTCAACCGAAGAAATTCGTTGTCCGACTAAATCGGATTCTCCCAGTAAGTGGGAAGAATTCCGCAAAAAGATTATTGGAGGTTTTTGAGAATGCGGCCTCGACCCCCTCGAAAGAACCTCGAAAAAGCCATACCCCCAAGGTCGCTCCGTTGGACGACAAAGGGAAGTCCAAGGCTACTATGGCTAAGACCAGTAGCGTAGAGGAATACAAAAAACCTCAAGTCGACGTGAAACCGTCGAAGAAACCTCGAGAGTCGAGCACCTCCCCGGTGCCGGCCAAGAAACACAAATCGTCGAAGACTTCGACGACTTCGTCGACGCCCTCGACGTCGATAATTTCGACCCCAAAACCACATGCGTCATCGACACCATTATCGAAGTCATCTTCGAAAACTTCGAAGACTTCGAAGACACCCTCGAAAACTTTGAGGGATTTGCCATTTCCTTCGAAGCAGCTGGAAGAGGAAGAAAGGAGATTCACTCCTTTGCCCAGATCAGACTTTTTCAAGTCTATGTCTGCGATTTATGAAGAGTCTGCTTCAGAAGAAGAATACGAAGTTACTCCTTTGGGAGTTACTTATGGGACGAGACAAGTTCCTGAAGAACCTATTGACCAGGAATCCAGAATGAGAGACCTGAGTGATACTCTACATTCTGCCAGTGGAGTTGACACATCCCCAGAATTAGAGTTCGCCAAACCTGATCCTGCAGAGCATGCATATGCTGGGTACAGGGGTCTTATGACCAGAGTAGTTGAATACATGGGTTGGGGTAATACTTCACCCATTTTTGAACAAGATGACATGACAGATATTATCGTCAAAGGACCTCAGAAGGATCCTGTTCTCCCTTTTCACAGGGCCCTTCAAAGGACTTTGGAGAAAAACTGGGAGAAACCAGAAACCATTGCTGCTGCAGACAGCACTTTTCCAAGAAAATACAGACCAGCTGGATCGGATCCTGAATATTTGAATAAACATCCGACTCCAGAGAGTTTAGTGATTCAAGCAGCATCCACTTCAAAACAAACTGCTTATCCAACTATCCCTCCAGATAGAGAGGATAAAAAAATTGACGCCTGGGCACGTAAAGTTTTCAAGTCAGGCAGTATGGCACTTAAGTCGGCAAATGTCACCTGTACTCTAGCCAGGTTTACCCATACCCTGTGGGACTGCATTTCGGCGGCGGCTGATCATATTCCGGAAGGCGAGGAAAGGGATGGCTTCCTGAATATAGTCAAAGACGGGAAGGAGGCAATGGGGGAATGCCTCCAGTCTGGACTGGATACTGCTGAAAGTATCAGCAGATCCATGGCTGCGAGCGTTGTGCTACGCAGATTTGCGTGGTTGAGGAAGTCGGGATTTGCACCGGATGTGCAAGCTAGACTCCTCAACATGCCCTTTGATGGCTCGAGGCTCTTTGGCAGAAAGGCTGATGAAAGCCTTGAAAAACTTCAGACCTCGAAAGTGGCAGCTAAATCACTTAGCGCCTCTTTGCGCCAGCCTCTAAAACCCTATTCCGGCTCATATTCCTGGAGGGGTCGTTCTTTTCGATACTACTCCTCTTTTGGTAGAGGAAGAGGACAGGCCACTCAAAGGGGCAAAAGGAACTTCCCTCGTGGAACACGGGGATGAGGTGCAAAATCAGCCTCAGGAGCGGCATCTGTACCCTCAGCCACTCCTGCAGCCGCCTCCAAATCCCTCTGAGACCTTGTTACACAAAACACCAGTGGGAGGCAGGATCTCTCAACATCTGAAGGAATGGCGGGGCATTACCTCAGATGTTTGGGCACTGGAAACAGTAGCCCTAGGTTACTGTCTCCCCTTTCTAAAAAGGCCTCAGAATCATCCACCGGTAGCCAATTCCGTCAAAATTCCGGATCCGCTCCTGTTGCAGGAAATTTTTACCCTGCTAGAGAAAGGTGCCATAGAACTGGTACCTGTAGCGGAGAGGAACAGGGGTTGGTACTCCGCATATTTTCTCATCCCAAAAAAGGACGGAGGACTGAGACCCATCTTGGACTTGAGAAACTTGAACAAGTTCCTCAGGAAGGACAAGTTCAAGATGGTGACTCTTTCTCAGATCCTTCAGGCTCTCCAACTCCAAGATTGGTTGGTATCATTGGACCTTCAGGATGCTTACTTTCATGTGCCAATCCATCCGAAGCACAGAAAGTACCTGAGGTTCGCAATTGGCATATCTCATTATCAGTTTCGAGTTCTGCCATTCGGGTTGACCTCCGCCCTGAGGGTTTTCACCAAACTGTTGGCGGTTGTGGCAGCAAGTCTCAGGAGAGGCGGTATTCACATATATCCCTACCTGGACGACTGGTTGATCAGAGCAAGTTCTCCAGAACAAGCTCAGGAACATCTTTCGATCACCTGCCAGTTCCTCCACAAATTGGGCTTCTCCCTCAATTTCAAGAAGTCCCACATGATACCATCCCAGAAATTCCAGTTTATCGGAGCAGTCTTGGACACTTCATCGGGAAAAGCCTCGCCTCCCGAAGTGAGAGCTCTCCACATCCAGCAGATGGTAACGAAGTTTCAGAATGCCCAACATCTACCGGCCTTCGATTTTCTCAGGTTGCTCGGCCTCATGGCATCCTGCATTTTCCTAGTACCAGAGGCCAGGTTGAGAATGAGATCCCTTCAATGGGCACTCAGAACTCAGTGGTCCCAGTTCTCAGGGAATATGTCGGATCTTCTGCAAGTCCCGAGCGCAGTTGCTCAGGATCTTCTATGGTGGGCTTGCAACGACAACATTCTCAAGAGAGAGTCTTTTTGGCAACCATGGCCGGAGATAACGGTAGTGACGGACGCCTCACTCACGGGGTGGGGAGCACACACCAACGATCTGACAATCAGTGGTCCTTGGTCTCCATTGGAGTCCAAACTACACATCAACCTATTAGAGCTGAGGGCAATCAGACTAGCTCTGAAGGCCTTTCTGCCCTCTGTACAGGGAAAGAATGTTCTGATAATGACGGACAACACAGTGGCCATGTACTACCTCAACAAGAGAGGAGGAGTAGGGTCACTGCCACTGTGCAGAGAGGCAATGCAGCTCTGGTTCTGGGCAATACGAGAAGGAATCTCTCTGTCGGCAATTCACCTAGCCGGAGAGAAGAACACGGCGGCAGATGCTCTGAGGAGGCAGAGAACGGTCTCTCACAAGTGGGAGCTGGCTCAGGAAGTCCTTCTGGAGATCTTTGCCCTGTGGGGAACCCCTCAAGTGGATCTGTTCGCCACCGCGATCAACCGGAAGTGCGATCAGTACTGCTCAAGGGAATTTCCTCAAAGAGGAGCTCTGGGAGACGCATTCGTAGTGGAGTGGAAGTTTCCACTGCTGTACGCGTTTCCCCCAGTCCCCGTGATTCCTCAAGTAATCAGGAGGTTGAGAAAGTTCAGGAAAACCATGATTCTAATTGCCCCGGATTGGGCCAGGAGGACATGGTACCCGGACCTTCTAGACATGTCCATCTGCCCTCCAATATGTCTTCCGCAAAGAGAGGATCTTCTCTCGCAAGAGGAAGGTCGGGTTCTCCATCCAGAGTTCAAAACACTCAACCTTCACGCATGGTTTCTGAGAGGTTGAGATATAAGGATTGGGATCTTCCGGATGACGTAATGGAAATGTTGCTTTCGGCCAGAGGACCAGCAACAAAGTCTTTGTAACGATGTCGCTAGAATAGGTTTAGTAACTGGTGCAAAGACAAGGATGTGACCCTTTTCAGTGTGGCACCCCAATGGTGCTTTCTTTTTTGCTACATCTAGTTAATCTGGGGCTCCAGATAGGAACAATAAAAGGATACCTTGCTGCGCTATCCATTTTCAAGCGCTCACAGATTAGATCCCAAGAGGGCTCTTAGTTTTTACATATCTAGGATGGCTAAATTGAGACAAGATGACCAACTGTTTGTGGGTTACACTGGTCAAAAATGAGGCTTATCTGTAACGAAACAGACCATTTCCCGCTGGATCATATTAGCTATAGTTGAATGCTATAGATTAGCGGGAAAAGAACCACCAGATGGGCTTCGTGCCCATTCTACAAGGAGAATGGCTACTTCTGCGGCTCTAAAGAGGGGAGTCCCGGTAGCAGACATTTGTGCAGCTGCAACCTGGAAAACAATACATACCTTTGTTAAACATTATTGTCTGGACACTGCCTCCTCTAACGAGGGTTTATTTGCAAAGGCAGTTCTGCATTCTGTCCACGAAAACTGAAATGGTACTCCCACCTCCAAAAATTGATACTGCTATGGGAGCCTATCACAAGATGAGGAATACGTGGGAGGACACAATCCATTCGAAGAACAAGTTACTTACCAACTGTAACGTTCTTTCGACTGGATGTCCCTCCCACGTATTCCTCATCGACCCTCCCATCCAACCCCACAGTACAGTTTACGTGTTCTTACACTTTCCTCTCACGAAGAATGTATCGGTCATGGGACACGTCTGGGTGTTCCTCCTATATATATTTCATCGAAAAAACAGAACTGAAGCAACGGGCGTGGCTCAAGCTACTTATACCATCGGTGACGTCGACAGAGTACGGAGTACGTCGGGGGACAATCAATGCCACGACCTCGAGCACAGCGCCCTCTGCCGAGAATTTTTTTTTCCGAAGCAGCGACGCTGGAGATAACGATTATCACAAGATGAGGAATACGTGGGAGGAACATCCAGTCGAAAGAACGTTACAGTTGGTAAGTAACTTGTTCTTCTGGGGTGGGGTGCGACGTTGGATCATCTTCAGGTCTCGGATCTTTGGTCGCCTCAGGACAAGTTCCTCCACATAAATCATCTGGAGCTACTGGCGATCTTCCTAGCGCTCAAAGCGTTCAGACCGATCATTGCCAACAAAGTGGTCTGTATCCGCACGGACAATGTGGTGTCAATGTATTACATCAACAAGCAAGGGGGCACCAAGTCTCCCCCCTCTCGAGGACCTGTCCATCCAGATTTGGGAGTGGGCGGTTGGTCATGGTGTCTGGCTAGTAGCAGTACACATTCCAGGCCAGCTGAATGTCACGGCAGATGCCCTCAGTCAGCGGACGATGGTCAGATATGAGTGGGAAGTGAAGGCGGAGATCCTCTCATGGATTTTCCTGCGTTGGGGCACTCCGGAGGTGGACCTCTTCGCAACAGCAGCAAACAAGAAACTTCCTCTGTATGCCCCTAGGAATGGTCTGGGAGCCTCCTTGCTGGGGGATGCGCTCGAGATTCCTTGGCACAACATGAGGGCCTATGCTTTCCCGCCTCTGCCTCTGATTCATCGGACGATTTGCAAGCTGAAGAACACGGTCCATCAACACTGGAAAGCAGGAGCAGGAGCTCCTCCCGCTTTCAGAACCGCAATATGCTGCATCCACAGCCAGGCAGCTGCTGGAGGTAAGCCATAGGGCTGCGCCAGCCTCCTACTGGAAAAAAAGCATTTCTTTCTTCATCCGCATTTCGTGCCTCGCAATTACAGGCACGGGGCCGTGCATCCTTCCTGCACCCCCTTCTGGACTCATCCACCTTTATTCAGCGCATTTCAAGGCCAACACCGGATTTATCACACATCTGCCATTGGGCTCCACGAGGCTATAGCCATTTAAAGATGGCCGCATAGTCCACTGAGCCCGCAAGACCTCCCCTGCTTTCGGCTGCCTGCACACCTATTGGCTGCTGCGCTCTACAAGTGCTCCAATAGGTGACCGGAGGCGCGAGCCAGTCACTTTCGTGTAAGGCCCATGTCGCAAAGGCTACCCCCGTCCAAGCCGCCTCAATCCACTCCATCAACACTGCAAAGCAGGAGCTCCTTCAGCTTGCAGAACCACGATATGCTGCATCCACAGCCAGGCAGCTGCTGGAGGTAAGCCATAGGGCTGCACCAGCCTCCTACTGGAAAAAAAGCATTTCTTTCTTCAACCGCATTTCGTGCCTCGCAATTACAGGCACGGGGCCGTGCATACTTCTTGCACCCCGTTCTGGACTCATCCACCTTGAATCGGTGCATTTTAAGGCCAACACCAGATTTATCACACATCCGCCATTGGGCTCCACGAGGCTATAGCCATTTAAAGATGGCTGCATAGTCCACTGAGCACGCAAGACCTCCTCTGCTTTCGGCTACCTGCACACCTATTGGCTGCTGCGCTCTACAAGTGCTCCAATAGGCGACCGGAGGCGCGAGCCGGCCCACTTTCGTGTAAGGCCCACGTCGGAAAGGCTACCCCGTCCAAGCCGCCTCGATCCACTCCATAAACACTGCAAAGCAGGAGCAGGAGCTCCTCCAGCTTTCAGAACCGCGATATGCTGCATCCACAGCCAGGCAGCTGCTGGAGGTAAGCCATAGGGCTGCACCAGCCTCCTACTGGAAAAAAAGCATTTCTTTCTTCATCCGCATTTCGTGCCTCGCAATTACAGGCACGGGGCCGTGCATACTTCCTGCACCCCCTTCTGGACTCATCCACCTTTATTCGGCGCATTTCAAGGCCAACACCGGATTTATCACACATCCGCCATTGGGCTCCACGAGGCTATAGCCATTTAAAGATGGCCGCATAGTCCACTGAGCCCGCAAGACCTCCCCTGCTTTTGGCTGCCTGCACACCCATTGGCTGCTGCGCTCTACAAGTGCTCCAATAGGCGACCGGAGGCGCGAGCCAGCCACTTTCGTGTAAGGCCCGAGTCAGAAAGGCTACCCCATCCAAGCCGCCTCGATCCACTCCATCAACACTGCAAAGCAGGTGCAGGAGCTCCTCCAGCTTGCAGAACCGCGATATGCTCCATCCACAGCTAGGCAGCTGCTGAAGGTAAGCCATAGAGCTGCACCAGCCTCCTACTGGAAAAAAAGCATTTCTTTCTTCATCCGCATTTCGTGCCTCGCATTTACAGGCACGGGGCCGTGCATACTTCCTGCACCCCCTTCTGGACTCATCCACCTTGAATCGGCGCATTTCCAGGCCAACACCGGATTTATCACAAATCCGCCATTGGGCTCCACGAGGCTATAGCCATTTAAAGATGGCCGCATAGTCCACTGAGCCCGCAAGACCTCCCCTGCTTTTGGCTGCCTGCACACCCATTGGCTGCTGCGCTCTACAAGTGCTCCAATAGGCGACCAGAGGCGCGAGCCGGCCCACTTTCGTGTAAGGCCCACGTCGGAAAGGCTACCCCGTCCAAGCCGCCTCGATCCACTCCATCAACACTGCAAAGCAGGAGCAGGAGCTCCTCCAGCTTTCAGAACCGCGATATGCTGCATCCACAGCCAGGCAGCTGCTGGAGGTAAGCCATAGGGCTGCACCAGCCTCCTACTGGAAAAAAAGCATTTCTTTCTTCATCCGCATTTCGTGCCTCGCAATTACAGGCACGAGGCCGTGCATACTTCCTGCACCCCCTTCTGGACTCATCCACCTTTATTCGGCGCATTTCAAGGCCAACACCGGATTTATCACACATCCGACATTGGGCTCCACGAGGCTATAGCCATTTAAAGATGGCCGCATAGTCCACTGAGCCCGCAAGACCGCCTCTGCTTTCAGCTGCCTGCACACTTATTGGCTGCTGCGCTCTACAAGTGCTCCAATAGGCGACCAGAGGCGCAAGCCGGCCCACTTTCGTGTAAGGCCCACGTCCGAAAGGCGACCCCATCCAAGCTGCCTCGATCCACTCCATCAACACTGCAAAGCAGGAGCAGGAGCTCCTCCAGCTTGCAGAACCGCGATATGCTGCATCCACAGCCAGGCAGCTGCTGGAGGTAAGCCATAGGGCTGCACCAGCCTCCTACTGGAAAAAAAGCATTTCTTTCTTCATCCGCATTTCGTGCCTCGCAATTACAGGCACGGGGCCGTGCATACTTCTTGCACCCCGTTCTGGACTCATCCACCTTGAATCGGTGCATTTCAAGGCCAACACCAGATTTATCACACATCTGCCATTGGGCTCCACGAGGCTATAGCCATTTAAAGATGGCTGCATAGTCCACTGAGCCCGCAAGACCGCCTCTGCTTTTGGCTGCCTGCACACCTATTGGCTGCTGCGCTCTACAAGTGCTCCAACAGGCGACCAGAGGCGCGAGCCGGCACACTTTCGTGTAAGGCCCATGTCGGAAAGGCTACCTCCTGTCCAAGCCTGTCCATGCCGGTCCCTGCCATCTGCCACATACGCTGCCCCTCCACACCAAGGTGCTACCTGCTCTCGAAGGCCTCCTCCTAAGGTACAGTGACCCATAGTTCTGCTTCCTATACTAATGCCTATCAACGCTCATTCATATGGCTAGACCATGGTGAGCGCCTCCGCCATGTACATTAAGCATAGCACCCTACTCCCCATGCCTCCTTGGAACGCTCTACAGACTCTGACCACACATCTTACCATCACCAACCACTGTGCTATACTGCATGTGAACCTAGCCATCGAGTGACATTGCATTGAAAATCGAATCTAGGTATTGCCTTGTACTGCCTATACTAACAATGCTAGCCTTTGTCCTGCCCTGCACGGAAAACCATATGCAGCCATTGTGCGACACTGCATTGAGAATCGAATCTAGGTATTGCCTTGTACTGCCTATATTAACAATGCTAGCCTTTGTCCTGCCCTACACAGAAAACCATATCTAGCCATTGTGTGACACTGCATTGAGAATCGAATCTAGGTATTGCCTTGTGCTGCCTATATTAACAATTCTAGCCTTTGTCCTGCCCTGCACGGGAAACCCTATCTAGCCATTGTGTGACACTGCATTGAGAATCGAATCTAGATATTGCCTTGTACTGCCTATATTAACAATTCTAGCCTTTGTCCTGCCCTGCACGGAAAACCATATCTAGCCATTGTGTGACACTGCATTGAAAATCGATTCTAGATATTGCCTTGTACTGCTTGGATCAACAATTCTAGCCTGCTGCCCTCTATTGCACAGTCTATAAAAATTGCCTCTAGGCTCTGTATTGTGCACCACTGCTGCCCTTCTATACACTGCCACCACAGCCCTATGCGCACCCCTCACTGAATTTCCCATTCAGACACGGCCGCAACCTTCCTGTGACCTACCTTAGCCCAACACTAGTTGCGCACTCGCACTATCCACACTCAGACTCCCCCCACGATCACAATGCCCATTAGCACAACTCCCCATCCCAGCATAGGCAGACATCCTTACACTCTCCTTGTAACACCTCGCACAGCCAGCTTCACAGCCCTCTTCATAGCCCTCACTATAATGATCCCTATGACTCTCCACACACACTCATCACTCATCCCTCAATGCCAGACACCCAACCACCGGCATTAATATCAGACTATCGTTTCATAAGTCCCAGCCACCTAGCCTTGACACCAGACTCTGTAACCTCAGACATTGCTCACGTCCTAAGCTTCTGCTCTGCTCACCCACACCTATCGCAATCAGAAATACCAGATTAGGCACCCGCACCACTCCGCTACTCCATCCTACTGCTAACAAATGCACTGCCCCTTTCTCTCCACCACTCCAACATGCATCCACACTACCTCCCTCTAAGGCCCTCACCCCCACTCATCATAACAAGCACACCCCTCCCCATACTAGCTTAAACCAAAACATCAAAAGCACACAATACCCCCCACTCAAATGCGCTCTACTGAACGTACGCTCCCTAGCAGCACACGCACTAGAGATAAATGATTTACTAGTTACACAGAATCTGGACCTACAATGCATCACCGAAACATGGCTCAATGAGGCTTCCTGCCCAGCCATCGCACTCGCCCTACCCACAGGATACACCATCCGCAGGCAGGACAGGTCTGATAAGGCGGGAGGAGGTGTTGCCCTTATCCACAAAGAAGCACTGTCTATTAGACTAGCAGACCACAGCTCATGGAGTGGAAATGCTGCCATCCTATCAGCCAAGCTCTCACTCTCCCCCAATAATCTTATCAACATCCACACCCTATACAGACCGCCCGGACTACCAGCAGACTTCCAATAACACCTCTCCCAACGGCTCACGAACAAAATGAAAAAATCCTCCAAAATCCTTCTACTAGGAGACCTTAATTTAGGCTTCAATGATCCAAAGGACAAACCCGCCAAAACTCTTGCTAAAGAACTCACAGACTTAGGATTCTCCCACAAAGTCCTCACCCCCACCCACTCCAAAGGCCGAACCCTGGACTAGGTCATGGATCACAACTGCGCCACTAACATAATCTCCAACTCTGCATTGCCTTGGACAGACCATACCTGCATTGAATTCCACATCCCCACCGACCCCATACCTAAAACACTAACCTACGCACCGCCCACCATAACAAGAAGTTCCAAAAAACTCAATGCAGACAATCTGCGACCCCACCTCAAAAACCCCTGCCTAGCACCTCCCTTCTCCACAGACCCTAATATACTCTCAGCCATCTTTAATGACACCCTCACAAATGCCATAAATTCCATAGCCCCACTTGAAAGCAAGAAAGCAACAAAAATCATTCCACTGCAACTCCTGGTTCTCGGATGAACTCCAGACCCTCCAAGCACAAAAGCGCCAGGCACTGAAAAACTGGCAAACAGATCCCAGTGATCCCAATAAGAGCTTTTTCAAACAGATATCCCTCCAATACAAAAAAGCCATCCTGGCAGCAACATCTAAGTCCTTCAATAACAGGATCACTAATGCCAATTCCCAAGCAAAATAATTATTCGCAATTTTCAATGAACTAGTCACACCCCCGGCCACCGTTAACGAGATAATTAAAGACAAAGCCTGGTGTGCCAGCTTTCAGACCGCTATGCTCAACAAAATAAAACTACTTCAGAACAAAATACAAAACCACTGCAAGGCCCTTCCTAATCCAAAAACCAACCACCCCACACTAGACAAGTGCAACAACGTTACCCATGAGCAATTCGCATTCAGAAATGTCACTGAACATGAAGTCCTTAACCTTATCAAAAAGCTCAAACCATCTCTATTCAAAGCAGACATCTGCCCGCCTCAAATCATCAAGGAATACGCTAATGACCTAGCTCCCCTGATCACCGCCTTCATTAACGCATCATTCCAAACAGGAACTGTCCCAAATAATCTCAAGGAAGCCTGGGTGCGGCCACTTCTAAAAAAAGCTACACTTGATCCAGCACAACCAAACAACTACAGACCGATAACGACAGTCCCATTCCTCCTGAAAATTCTTGACAAAGCAGCTCACAACCAGATCCAATCATACATAGAAGCTGACTCCATACTAGGTAAAAGGCAATCTGGGTTCCGGGCCAGCCATGGAACAGAATCTGCCTTATTAGACCTAAAAAACCAAATCACACAAATCTTGGACAAAGGCAAACCGGCCCTGCTCCTCCTTCTCGATCTATCAGCGGCTTTTGATTTGGTTGATCACCAAACACTTACCAAACACCTCACTCAGGCAGTCCACTTCTCCAAACAAGCAGCATCATGGATCACATCTTTCCTCGAAGGAAGGGCCATGAAGGTCTACTCCGACACAGCAAATGCAGACCCCACCACTATAAACTGCGGTGTCCCCCAAGGATCCTGCACAGCCCCTACCCTCTATAACCTCTTCACGAAACCCCTTTTCGACCTACTTGACTCCATCGGTGTGCATACACTAACTACGCAGACGACACTCAAGTACTCATACCCCTAACTGGACTCTACCACAAAGACGCCACCACCCTCAACAACATCTATGCCACAATCCAAGCATGGATGGCAATCAACGGCCTGTGTATCAACGGAGACAAGACTGGAATTCTCGTTCTTGGACTAAAAAACACTATAATCAAGTTAAGCCCCCAATACACCAACTTCAACATAGACAACTCAACCATATTGAAACACTTGTGTATAGGCGCGTTACAAATTCCAGATCATATCATATCATATTGGTATCACCATCCATCAAGACCTTAGGGGTTCACATTGACGCTAACCTATCAATGAACAAACAAGTCAGCGCCATAGCCTCTGCATCAGCGTTCAGCACCAAACTCATCAATGCCATCAAACCTTACCTATCCGCCCCCAACCGAGTGGCCATAGCAAGAGCAACCATAGGCGCTAAACTCGATTACTGTAATGCCCTCCTAGCCGGCACCTCTGCAAAAAACATCCACAGATTACAAATCACCCAAAATAACGCCCTCAGAACCGCCTTGAGCATCCCTAGAAGGGACCATATATCTCTTGCCAGATGCACAGCACAGTGGCTTCAGGTCAAAGATCCAATCACGCTGAAAATCCTCACCATCACACAAAGATGCATCAACAACACTGCTCCCACTTACCTATCTGAAGCAATATCTAGAACCACTTCCGACCGACCGACTAGATCTTAGTACACCAACCAGCTACCCGCTCCTCGCATCAAGAGAGCCACTGCTGGAGGCCTAGGCTTCTCATACATCGCACCACAAATCTGGAACTCTCTCCCGTCCACCCTCAGAGCTGAAACCTCCATCTCGTCCTTCCGCAACAACCTCAAATCCACACTCCTCAATTAGTACCATGACCTCCTCTCCCACCTTGACATGTATATTGTCATATAACTGGAAATGTAAATGTATATTGTAATATAACCGGAAATGTAAATGTAAATAATTTAACTATTGTACCTTGTATATATATTGCTCATGACTATGTAACTAAGACTGTACTGTAACAAGTGCCACAATGTCCCCGGACTGATGAGCGCTATATAAATGTTAATAAAACAAACAAACAAACAAACAAACAAACAAACAAACGGTGAACTGTTCTCTTCTGCTCATAGTCCCGTGGTGGCTGGCCAGACTCTGGCTCTCAGAACTTCAACACCTGTCCGTGTGTGCACCGATCAGGCTGCCGTTGACTCCCGATCTTCTTCACCAGGGGGATCAACAGCTGTGGCACCCCTCCCCACAATCGTTCAGCTTGGCGGCATGGTGCCTGAGTTCAGGTCTTTAGAACTTCTCAACCTGTCTGCGGATAACATGCGCATTATTGAAGCAGCCAGGAAACCCTCGACTAGGTCTCAGTAAAGAAGCAAATGGCTTAGGTTCTGTCATTGGTGCTTAGACAAACAACTGGACCCAAGGGCGGCTACGATTGACACTGTACTGTCCTTTGTATCCCACCTAGCAGAGTCGGGAATTCACGTTCTGTCATGCAGAACTTATCTTTTGGCAGTATCGGCCTACTTATCTACGGACCAATGCTCTTACTCTCTGTCTAATCCAGTGGTTAAGAGACATTTCGCAGGTTTGACACGCCTTTATCCCCCGGTTAGTAAACCGCACCCGGCGTGGGATCCGAACGTAGTCCTTACAGCGCTGTGCCATAAACCCTTCGAACCAATGGCCACAGTGGACCTCAAGCACCTGTCGTGGAAGGTGTCCTTTTTGGTTGCCGTTACTTCAGCAAGGCGTGTGAGTGAGCTCCAGGCTTTGTCGGTGGAGCATCACTTCTTGTTTTTTCACAAGGATAAGGTGGTCCTATGGACAAACCCTTCTTTCCTGCCGTAGGTGGTCTCTGATTTCCATCTGAACCAATCAATCTCCCTGCCGGTATTTTTTCCGAACCCTGCTTCAGAAGCGGGAAGGGTTCTGCGTTGCTTGGATGTTAGAAGGGCTCTTAAGGTCTATCTGGAAGGAACATCCGCATTTAGTAGCTCTTCTCAACTGTTGGTGACCTTTGGTAATCCACAAGGTAAGCAGGCCTCTAAGGCGACTATCTCCAGATGGATCGCTGCCTGTATAATGGAGTCTTACACTGTCCAAGGACTGCAGCCACCTAAAGGTATTCATGCACACCTGGTGCGGGGAAAGGCAGCTGCAGTTGCCTTTCAGAAATATGTCCCCTGGGAGACCATCGCAAAAGCGGCTACATGGACCTCCCCATCGGCTTTTTGTAAACATTATTGTCTAGACCTGAGCTCCAGATCTGATGCTCAGTTTGGCCAGGCTGTGCTGAAGAACCTTTTTCAATAAGGGGTTTTCCATCCATCCGTAGTTCCTGTGAGGAGTGCTTGGGAATCTCCCATAAGTATGGAGGAAAGGGAACGGGAGGTAGGAGTATAACCAGGTTACTCACCGTAGTGACCACCTTACTCCTAGTCCATAGTCCCCTTTCCTCCATACGCCCGCCCGCTGTCTCCTCTAATAAGGTTCCTCTGTTATTGCTTAAAGGTCTCTAACCTGGCGATAGAAAAGGACTGATGAGCATGCGCAGGGTGGAGCCGAGATGGGCGGGGTTATGGCCGTGTGCCGTACCCCGCGCAGAAAGAGAGGAAGGACTAAACAATTTGCACAATTTGTTATGCTTTTTCAAAGTGCTCCGGTCCCGTCCCACAGGACAGAGGAATGTCCCATAAGTTTGGGGGAAAGACAGTTCACTGAGTAGTGTACGAATATATATTTTTGTTGAATTGGTATCCCACACTGTAATGTAACAGTGCAGTGAAAATTGAGTTTTGTCATTATAAAAATACTTGATCTGTCTTACACCTGCCCTGTGGTTCTTGACTGTAGACAAGCAGACTGACAGAGCTTTATATAGATGGTTTACCAATTGAATACCAGTCAAGTAATGAGAAATTAATTACTCTGAAACTAATTTACAGAACCAACCACTGTACGTTAAATACTTCCTTCTGGGAGTTGATTGAACCTATGAGGTTGAAACAGCATTTGGGACTAGGTCCGCTAGGAGTGCAGCATAGGGCTACCGGCTGGCAACGGCCGGTGTGTGTCTTGTGTCTCCGTTTTTTGAATCTCGAGTGGCCTCGAGATTCTCCCTGCTGCACCTGAAGTTTAACTTATTTTAATCATACATACTTCTGAAGATTTTTTGGTCTAATTGCCTCTAGTGAATTTTACGATTTTGTTGTGCCTCCCACCCCATACTTTGCACCAATAACCCCCTCTCCCACATAAGAACATTCATCATCATGTGACTATCCCTATAATTCCAGTAAAAATGCTATGCCCACTGTAAGAAAACGTGTGTACGCTGCCAGCAAAGGAAAACTCATTATGTTGGATTTGCAGATAATAGCAGTTAACAAGCTATGCCTACTGTAAGAAATCATGAGCATGCTGCCTGCACCAATGAGCACTCCCCTGCCCAAATGGGAACACTCACCAGCATGTTGGTTTTTCCCATAATTCCAGTAAAAAGTCTACACCGACTGTAATAAAACATGTGCACACTGTCTGCATTAATTCCCCCCCTGAGAACATTCATCATCATGGTGGCTTTGCCCGTACTATAGGTAAAAACACACACACATGCACACACACCCACCCAAACACTTGCATAAGTACATACTATATACAGACTTTTTTGTATTATCCCACGCCCCAGTCTAGACACCTGATGCTGCCTCAGTCTCACACCGCCACACACAATGGCCCTCCAGCTCCTGCACAGCATGAAAACAGGAACCATGAAGCAGGGAACTCTTTCGGTTCCTGCACTTGTGCGGTCAGCTGAAGCACCATCATCTCACCTACCCAGGCCATTGCAATGTGCAGGGAGGTGCAGGAGTGCCCCTTTGGCACATGTGATGCTGCAGTTCCCCAGTCTGTATCCCCAATAGGCGATACAGGCTAGAGAAGCAAAACACCCTTAGCCTTTCATGGCCCATTGGGCATAGGTGTTAACGAACTGTATTTGTGAAAGGGAAACCATTTTATTCCTACACACTAGGCCTGCCCAGGAGTAAGTCTTCAGTTGCAGCAAGCAGCACGCATCAGAGAACTCACTGGTCTGACTCCTCCATAATGAGTGGAGGGTCACCGCCCTGTCGCCCATTAAGGACAAGCCACTGACTCTGAGTGTTACAAGAGGACCTGGTCCATATATTCATTCACTCAGATGCAGCTCAGACATTTTAAGATGGTCTTAAAAATACAGCCATTGTGGTACGATATGGTATGGTCCAACATTTGTTAAGCGCAAAAAATCACCTCACTCAGAGGCATCAAGGCGCTGAAGAGGTGGATACAGAAAGACTCCACTCAGTATCAGCTGAAACCCCTTGCCCTCACCCTCATGACCCTTATACTCAAGATGGAAACAAAAACCTTTATACTTTATGGCAAACATCCAGCAGATTCTTAATCCCCCGTAACTCAGTCGGGAGTGAGTTCCACAACAGTGCGGCCTGCACGGGAAAACGAGTGACCTCCCCATTTCACCCATCCAAATTTGGGCACAGCAAGGAGATTGGAGGAGGATGAGTGTGAACATCGCCCGGGGACATAACAACAAAGCTTCATACTGATAAAAAGTCACTTAATTAGCTATATTTATTATTTTGGGGGATTTGGTTTCGAATTGTCGAATTGAAGTGTTTTCCTCATAGCCTCTGATGGCCCAGAATCTTAGGCTCTAGCATATTAAGGGTGTGTTACATCATTTTGCCATTCGGTCAGGGTGGGTGGGTTGAGAGTCCAACCACGTTTGATGCCTCATCTGCCAGTTGCCATTCTCTGCTATCCCCATACGTGACTTGTAAATTAGAAATCTACAGTGAGGAGGAGGGCTTTTATAGAGCTTTGGTTTGTGCTCTTTATTAATGAATGAAAAGTACATGATGGTGCATAATTAGGAGACAAGATCTGTACAATGTAGAGTATTTACCAATACTGAGAGACACCATTATTCTTTATCCCTTTTGCTTGACTAAACAGATTTATAAACAAAAATGGTTCACAACTTGTAATTCCCCAGCTTCGCGTCTTACATGGATTCACATGCTATAAAGGAATATACCCCGTTGTCAGGCTGGGAATCCTTAGTAATATTAAAGCAGTCTAGCTTTAAAGCTAAAAACTGCTTGCCACTTCTATAGCCTTTTCCTGTCACTTTGGGTCATACCCCTGGTGGTCATATTCAGATTTTTACAGCACGTTTTCGTGTATTTTTGCTTATTTGTGATCGTTTTTCCTAATATGTCCGTTATCCGTCACCGTTGTGACTTGTCGGCAGTGGGATCCATTGCTGGTCTCGATTGCACCTTCCGTCAGATCACTACGACATGGGAGGCTTGAAACCGAGTTTTCGGCCTAATCCACACACCATGTCGAAGGCTGAGACGAAGAGCCTCTTGAAGGCTTGTTCCAGATGCAGTCAGAAGAATGTCTTAATCGAAGAACTGCCTGCACCCGGACCACGATGTGGAGGGATACCCCATCTGCCAGTCTTTCCCCACTAAGACGAGGAAGGATCGCCATTGGCGGCTGGTGTCATGGCTGGAGGAAGTTAAAGCCCCTGACTCGGCGTCTGTGCTCTGTCATGCCTCTGCCAGGGCTAGCAGGCCCAAGGAGCCTACTACCTCTGGCAAGAGGTCGAGATCCTTCGAGGACGATTCCACGGAGAAGATACCTAAAAGGGTGAAGTCCTTGATGAGCACCACGGCCGGTGCATCTCAGTCATCTGGATCAGCGATGGGCACGAAGGGTACCCCATCTTTGGACAGGCGGAGTTCATCCACTCCATCACCTTCAACTCAGTTTGTCAACGAGTGGCGCAACATCTCCATGGACAAATGGGTGCTCAACATCAGGAGTACCTGGACACCAGGTGTAAGCAGATCCCCGGCTCATGGAACGACAGGATATTCCTAAATGAGGCATTCCGGAAAACCCTGAAGTGGTGGTCCATTCGCTTTCACATCTCGCAGGGGACCCCTTTCAGGACCCCGGCGCATCAGGAAACAATCACTACTGACATCTCTCTAGAGGGTTGGGGCGGCCACGCAGGCCAACTATATGCAAGGGGCCAGGAGGCTATGGCTCCCAGTAGAGAAGACATTGTATATCAATGTCCTGGAACTGCAGGCAGTTTTCTGGGCTCTTGAGTCTTTCGAGCCTCAGCTTTTCGTGAAGGTGGTCAGGATGTTCACGGACAACACGACCACCATGTATTACATCAGGAAGCAGGGCGGAACAAGATCGCATGTCCTATCCCTGGAGGCACAGAACCTATGGCACTGGGCCATGTTTCAGAGGATGTTTCTAGTACTGTTCCACTTGGCAGACGTTCATACCACCATTGCAGACTCTCTCAGCAGGGAGCTGCAGTCCTGCCACAAACGGGGCCAGCTTCATATCAACCTGTTTGCGACAGCGACCAACACCAAGTGCCAGCGTTTTGTAATCAGGGTCCCCAAAGCAAAGAGTCTGCCGGACGCTTTCTCAATCCCATCAGACAGCCTATTCCTGTACGCATTCCCGCCAATACCACTGCTGCTACGTGAGATCAACACACTCAAACTATCACGATGCAAGATAATTCTCATTGCACCGGTGTGGCCCAGACAAATCTGATACCCAGATCTCCTACACCTATTGGTGGCTCCAGCAGTCAGACTGCCCCCTCTCCCAGACCTGCTCTACAGAGAAGGAGAATCCATCCTACACCACGAAACAGTGTCTCTGAGCATGGCTGCCTGGCTCCTGCAGCCCTAGTGTTTGGACACTACTCGCTGCCCCTGGAATGCAGAAACATTCTAAATAAGGCCAGGGCTTCATTTATTTATTTTTCATTGTATTGTTTTTTTATAACGCGCTTAATACCTCAGTTGGGTTTCTAGACGGCTCCAGGCAAGCTCTACCTGTGGTCGCATAGACTAATCAAGGAGTTTCTCAAAGGATATTCGGGACTATTCCACCAGTGAAGGCTTCTGCTCCTGCCTGGGAGCTTAATGTGGTACTCCCGAAGCTCGGACTGCTGATTGAGCCTATGCATCAGGCACCCTAAAGTTTATTTCTTGGAAAACCGCTTTCCTGATGGCTATCACCTCCATATTTGTCGTTCCATCCAGCCAAAGTGGTTCTAAGAACTCATCCTTCCTTTATGCCGAAAGTCTCATCAGACTTTCATTTGAATGCGCCCTTGGTGCTGCCAGTTTTCTTCGCAAACCCCTCTTCGCCTGCTGAAAGGTCTTTGCATTCGCTGGAGGTTGTGCGTCCCTTGAGGTTTTATGTTGCACGCACAAAGGCCTTTCGAAAGACTTCTCAGCTTTTCATAAACTTCAGACCTGTGGGGCATGGGAAGGCTCTGTCTAAAGCGTCCATCTCCAGATGACTCACCTGCTGCATCATGCATTGTCGTCAGCTGGTAACAGGCCGTTGCCAGGAAGAAAGAGGGCCTATTCCACCAAAGCAATCGCATCTACAATGGCGTTCCTCTCAGGTGTTTCATTGCTGGATATCTGCAGGGCTGCTACATGGAGGTCTACCCACGCCTTCACAAGGTTCTACTGTGTTGACAGCGCTTCCAGGAAGGAGTCTTGTGTTGGCCAAGCAGTGCTTTGCAACCTGTTTGCATAAGGTGAGTCTGTTCCAGGGGTAAGTGTATTACTTCTGTTTGAGCCTTGCCACTTCACATGGTCGTGTAAGTGGACTGCTGTGTAATCATATTCATAGCATGTGAATCCATGTAAGACCCCATGCTGGAGTAGGAACTAGTTACTTACCCGTAACTCCTGCTCTCCAGCATGGGTCTTAAATGGATTCACATGCAAACACTCCCTCCTTCCCCTCTCTGGCTCTTCTTGGTTCCTACTGCCACTTGAGTTGCACAACCAAATCTGAAGATGGCCACCAGGGGTGGAGCTCAGGATGAATGTCATTGGTCGGGGCAGCATGACCCAAATTAACAGGAATTGGCTATACACGCGACAAGCAGTTTTTAGCGTTAAATCTAGACTGCTTTGATATTACCGAGGATTCCCAGCCTGACAACAGGGAATATTCATTCATAGAATGTGAATCCATGTAAGACCCATGCTGGAGAACAAGAGTTACAGGTAAGTAACCTGTTCCTTGTAGCAACGTGTGATACCATATTTACAGATGTGTATCAATTTCAAAACAAAGCTGATTTTTTCTAACGTGATCAATTGAGGAATTTCCTTTACAGACCTTAACGTTTTATAGTACTGGCAAGCAAAGAACACACCATATGCTTGTTACAGAAATATACCACTTTTCAATCTGAGAATGCCTTTGTGAAATAATAGTTTGAGTCCCAATGAGGTAGAGTATCTTTTTCCTTATTCCTTTCCACTCAGTGAAACATCTTTCAAACATGCGTACACGTAGACGAAGGTAACATTTGTAGGCAAGATACCCTTTTAATGTGGCTGTCTTCACCAATTATAAATGTAGAAGCAAAGGTAGTTTGATGTGTTTTGCGATTTTGATTCAGTTTACAAATTAAAATAGTTATAGGCAGCAGTCTCGATGCACCATTCCATTTTGCCCCCTTCATTGGGTTCATTAGGATTATGTTTGGTGATTCCAACTTGTGTTGAGCTCGTCCTGACCTTTTCGCCCCATACAGTTGGAGAATAAGGAGTTTTTTACAGCACTAAAGGCCAAGTTGCCAGCCTAAAATTTGAATTTCCCCATAGGATCTCCTTAAAACAAGGGAAACTGAACTTGTCCTCTCCTATAAAAGGGGTACTTGGCCGAAAAATACCACCTACTTCTCTTAATAACGCCCAGGGTGCTTCAGTCCAATTTAAGATTTTCTTGGAATCTCCCAGGAGGGTATCTGGAGCCTCTCTACATTTATTTTATTTATTTATAAATCGCACAACAACCCGTGGGCACATCAGTATGTGTTTTGACTATTTACTGCTCTTAATGAATGCTCAGGCTAGTGTGGCATTAAACAAAACATTTGAATCCCTATGATTCAGAGGACGACGGTCACAAGCGAGAGTGTGGCATAAAAAAAAACATACAGATAACAAACAGATGATAATCTTCATCTATCCAGTGGCATTCAAACTTTTTTTTACTGAGCCCCCTTGAGTAAAAATATTGTTTGCGGACCCTCACAATCTATAAATGCTTAACAACGGTCACCTTAATCCTTTTTCAAAGAGCTTTGCTCCCCCCCTTTACAGCCTTCGGGCTCACAGTTTGAAGACCACTGGATGCCAACATCTAATAAAACTTCAATCTATATATTACAAAACGCAAAGGGTACTTTTTCTACTTTATTTATAGTGCAAAAAAGTCGGCTCCTGCAAGCCCTCTTCTGATACTCAAGATGAAGGCTTATTTCTTGAATATCAGAAGCAGGCCTCCAGGAGCTGTGCCACTTGAGATGCAAACATAAGGAAGACTGATTATTTGCCCCTTCAACATAAAGGAACGCCATAGACAAGAGGAGAAGGCTTTGGGCCTCAAAACGGGGTCATTACTGGCATGGAGGAACTAGCGGGTCCGTGCTCGTATGACGCCGCTAATAGCGGGTGATTACGAGTGCGCGAGCACGCGCGAACCCCCATGCCGGTAATGGCAATACCAGCATGCCGCTAAAGGCCCTCCAACCCCCCGATAACGCCATCAAGGGACCTGCCGATACCGCCACCGCCTAGGAGGAACCCCTAAATACCGACCCGGTAATACCAACATGCTAATACCGGGCTCGTAATACCGGACCCGGAAATAACGTCATCACGTCAGAACGGGAAATGGGCCGGCGGCCATCTTTAAAAACACAATCCATTGCAATCCTCCCAAACCACCAGTTGTTTCCAGGAGAGCTCAGTGGCAATACTTCGATAATGTCTAAGGCAACCCGGAAGACCAACCCCCCCACCCCCGGCTGCGGAAACAACGCTTTTCCGATGCTGAACTAAATATGCTTGCGGACACCCTTGCCGCACATGCAGATGTCATCAAATCCCAGAACCTGAAGCGAGAGGTGCAGCAGCAGAAGAAGGACATCTGGCAGAAGGTAGCCCGCAAGGTGTCCGCTGTGGGAACCACCGCACGTAGTGTCGAGGATTGCAGGAAGAGATGGTACGACCTCCGCCTTAGAGTCCGTAACATCATTGCATGCAAGCAACAGGAGGGAGGCCATGGCCACAGGCGGGGGTCCCTACTCTCCTGCCAAAATGACCACCTGGGAGGAGACCGCAAGCACCTTCATAAATCCAGAGTCCATCAAAGGATTTGGGGAGATAGAGACGGGTGCAGCATAATCACCAGAAGGAGGTGAGTGACCCTACAGATCCCTGTAGGGGAAACTATGACGTAGCACAAGTGATGTTGAAGAGAGTCTAGGCAAGGCAATGCATGTCCCAACATCCACATGAACATATCCAAGTCCAGATGGCGGGCCAAACCCTGCCAGACAGAAATGCATGCTGAGTGCCAATCCCATAACCAACACACATGGACCATGCCCATGTAATACATCACACAAACCCCAATTCAACGGCATGCCACCTGCCATGCATCAAATGCCAAAATGCCCCCTCAGACTACCCTGTGTGACACAGCTGTAAGACATGAATGCATGATTAAATGAATAATGAAGAGCACCATAGTATGCTTCTGGCATGTAACACCATCACTGATGCCCTGCATCTCTTCTACCCCCCCATACACCGATGGAGAAGATGCCAGCCAAGGCACCACCGCGAGGGCATCCACGTCCTGCCCAAAGAAAAGGGCTACCGCCACGACCACCTCCGGGGCAGCCACGCAGCCCACACCCACAGCCAGTGTGCCTGACACAGTCGAGACCCAGCTGCCCACACCCACACCAGTGGAAGGGGAGTCCCTACAAGCACTGGCCACCACTGAAGATGACTTGGAGAAGAATGTGGACCAGGAGGGGGTCACAGAAGTGACATGTCCACCCACCCCAAGCCCCGTGTCCACCCCCCACCCCAAACTCAGCCCTCACCCACCTACAGCAGTGCTGATCCCTGCCTGCATGATTCGGACCTGAGCCCCTTCCTGAGGACAGCACTGAAAATTCAGGCCCCGTAACTGCACCCCCCACCACTCCTGCTCCCACCAACACCCTCGAGTCACGTCTGGCGAGGGTGGAGGTCCGACAGGAGTCGATGTTGGAGCTCCTGCGGCAATATATAGCGGATGGCGAGGACACCAGGCAGGAAATAGCCACAGCCATAGCGGGGACCACTGCCGCCATTACAGCCAATACAGCCGCAGTGAATGCTTTGGTAGTGCTGATGAGGGACTGTCTGGGGGCCATACCACAGGTATTAACATCCATTCTGCTGCACATGCAGCGGCCACGACTTGCAGCAGGCGTGGAAATTGCCACCGACTCCTCATCAGCCACCACACCTGCTTCCTCAGTCCCCACCAGCCCTGTGCATCCTACCAGAAGGAATGCAAGGCACATCGAAATGCTGCCCCCAGACAGCAAAAAGTCCCGCAAGTAGTGTGGGTGGACAATGGGAGTGGGACACATGGTGTTGGGGGTGAATGGGAGCATATGGGGGAGTTTATTGGGGGTTTGGAGTTAACTGGGGGTTTGGGAGTTCACTGGGGGGGGTTGAGAGTACATTGGGGGGTTTGGGGGGGGGTTGTCACATTTTTGCAGTTTGAACCAATACACCCATTGTGAGAAAAAACATGATGGCTGGACATTGGTCATTTCGTGTGTATCCATTTATTGTATGACGGTGTTCAGTGCCCAAATACCAACATTCCCTGTGTGCATGTCCACATGGACCCCGTGTGTCACTGACACATGTCTGTCAAAGTCCCTGTGGTTCAGAAGTATTCGTGAATCAGTGATTGGCGTACTGCATGGCCATCCTGTGCATCACATACTGGCAGGGGTGCTGCTTCACCTCCGTCTCCATCCTCATCATCCTCACCCGGTGCATGCATGTCAATGTTAGGTGGCAGTGGTACATTTCTCCAGACACACATGTTGCGCAGCATGACACAGGCCATGGTGATCTTTGCCACCTTCTCAGGCCTATAAAAGAGTGCTCCACCAGACCTGCTTAGGCAGCAGAACCGCGTCTTCAACAGGCCAAAGGTCTGCTCAATCACAACAAGGGTACGGGTGTGTACCCGATTGAACTCCTCTTCATGGCAGTTCCACAGGTCCCGCACAGGGGTAAGTAGCCACGGCCACAAGGGATATCCTCCATCATCTGCAAGCAAATACAAATAGGTGTGTGTCACTCTGAGCTGCCACCTTCAGGAATCACAGTCATGGCCGCAGCTATTTGGTGTGGACATGCACATGTCCCTGTACGTATGCACGAATGTCATCCAGATGCATACTATACTGCTATGAGGTGTGGTAGTCTGGATGGCGTTCAATAGATGATGCAGGTTGAAATGATGCATGCTGAGGGGGATTTACTGTGGTTGTACGACAATGTTTAGCCTCCCATTTATGCTGTGTTTACTACACTGTGAATGGACACAGTAGCCACATTGGCACAGTTGCAATCCTGTTTAGTCATGCATTGCTTGACATACACATGGTGGTCAGGTTGTGCGTTTTACATGTGGTCATTGATATGCGTTAATGGTGAGATGTTTGCCAATGATGTGTCCTGTTGGGGTTGGGGGGGTTCAGGTCAGGTGTCATTAGTTCTGCGTGCATTCTCCACTCACCGTCCATTCCCACCCAGGTGGGGTATGCATCCCCCCCTTTCCCACCCAGGTGGGGTATGCATCCCCCCATTCCCACCCAGGTGGAGTATGCATCCCCCCATTCCCACCCAGGTGGTGTATGCACCCCCACCATTCCCACCCAGGTGGAGTATGCATCGCAACACATCCCTACCCCAATGCACTGCCATGGCCCACTCATGCAACTCACCAAGCAGCCAGGCACGTGGTCCAGCATGTCGCTCCATGTGACAGGGTAGCGTGGAGTTACGCAGCACCATGGCATCATGTCTTGATCCGGGAAATGGGGCGCAGCAATGTGTGATGATCTTGCTGGAGTGACATACCATCTGCACATTGATGGAGTTGTATTACTTGCGATTGCGGTACACCGCCTCTACGGCATGGGGGACAACCAATTCGACATGGGTGCAGTCCAGGGCACCAACACAATTGGGCATGCCTGCCAGTGCATGGAAGCCTACTTTAATGTCGGCTATCTCCTGGGCAGTCCGTGGTAGGGATATGTGTGTGCTAGCGTGCTTCAGGAGGGCATCCAGCACTTGTGTCAGCATGCGTGAAAATAGTTGTTGTGAAATGCCATGCTGCTGGCCCACTGTGTGCTGGTAGGTGCCTGTGGCCAGGAAGTGGAGCACAGACACCACCTTTAGTAGCGGGGGCATGGCAGTGCGTATTTTTATGAGGCTGGCAATGTCGTTGCCTATCATGTCCACTATGGTGGTGATGATGTCCCGGTCCAACCGGTACAGGGTGTGGATCTGCTCAGGGGTTAGATTGAATGGACTGGGTCTGATGCGAGGTATTGGCAGCTGCCTACGAGGGACTACTGGCTGCACTGGTGGTAATTGCTGGGCCTGTCTCACCCTCCTTCTCCTCCTGCATCTCCTGTGTGCTGCCTGTTGTTGCTGCTGTTGTAGTTGCTGTTGTTGCTGTAGTTGTAGCAGTATAGGCATGTCCTCTAGCGCCATGATTGCAACAGCTAGTGGTAGAATTTTGGTGTAGGAAGGGGTGTGGTGTGTGGGTGTACTTCTTTTATACTGGGCCAGACTCCACTGAGTCCACCTGTGGTGACTGTGTGCACCTGTGACAGTTGGCTTGATTGCTCATTGCTGTTTGCGGGTGGTCCGCGATGCCTGTATGGCCGGCATCGTGTAGCCTGATTACCGCCTTCGGGATGCCGGTATTTGCATGTCCGTGTGGGTTGTGATGTCCTCCTATTACCAGCATGCCGGTATTTGCTCCCCGAAGAGGCGCGTGTACGCGCACATGCCGGTATAAGGGGGCACGGTACGGGTGGTGCCGGTATTGGCGGGTTGTCGGGTCAGAATGCCCCGGACCCGTTAACGATGCCGCTATTACCATTCCGCCTTCCTTTTTTCATTACCTCCATTCTCGCAATGAGGTCCATTGATTTCAAGACAGCCAGTTTGTAGGTCTTCCAGAGTGTCTTTGATAAGGGGGAAAATGTCAACCCACAAGGTACTACCAAGCATAAAAAGTCAGTTCCTCACTTATTTCTCCAAATGCACACAGCACATTATCACTCTATAATGGCCAGTGGTGAGCGCAAATTTTGAGGCCTATACGTATTTATTTGTGTTGTGATTGCTTGTGATATTTCAAAGTTTGTGTCAAAAAAGGTTTATTCATCTGATAGAATATTTCCTCGTCGATGCTCTTACAGTTCTGATTTTTGTATTCCTGTTTTAGTTTCCACAAAGGAAGCCTGTTCCAAGTCGAGTGGTTCACATTTGTAATCTTCCAGAAGGAAGCTGTACAGAGACTGATGTCATTAACCTCGGAATTCCTTTTGGGAAGGTTACCAACTATATTCTCATGAAATCTACCAATCAGGTAATGTCAAGCTCAATTTGACAACAGTTTAGTTCATGAATGGAGCCACATTGGGTTATATTGTATTGAATTATGCATCATTGATCTGGTTTTCAGGATATTGTTCAAATAGTAAGGAGGGGGCATTTGCCTTTCCTATTTGTCAGTGTCCTTCCAATTGGGATGGCACTATGGCAGCAGTCTGCAACATTTGGCTCCCCAGGCGCTTTGGACTACAACTTTCTATCAGACTTTGTGTGCATGGTCAATGGTGAGGGATCATGGGAGTTGAAGTCCAAAACACCTGAAGTCATTTTGGCACAGCAAAAATACATTTGTATTGCAACAACTTGAGGGTGTATACACATGAAGCGCTCTGACATGATGTACATGATGACAAGATGCACATGGCAGCCCTCCCTCTCAAACCCCCGCCCTCCTGCTTCTTCAGCCATTACTTTTCTCCATGTCAGCAGAGCCGGCCACCTACTGTGCACACATGGATCAATTATTACTGCTTGCACTTGATTTCTTTTGATTTCTGTACATTTCCTTGCACTCTTGTTTCCCATGGGTGCAGGGAATGTTGATCTGTTCTCCTGCTCCCCTTCCCCTGTGTGACAGATACCCCACCCGTTGGCCCCTTATCGAACCACCCCACCCCCACCCTTTCCTTGAGCAAGGAACACGCCCTCAGCCACGATCTCCAGGTAGGCCCCGCTCACTGTGTGCCGAGCGCCCGCAATCCCCCATGCCCTCCCCTCACAGGAAACCTCACCTACCTTCACCCCCGCCACACTTCTTGCCAGTTGCTGCCAGCCGTGTCCCCTCAATCCTCTTCTAGCCTCTTACCATCAATGTGGGAAATGCGCATGTGGCAATCCCAACAAGTCTTGGTTCGATCAAAGCCGCTTGTCAGGAAATATGCTGCATTAAAAACGGGAACTCCCAGCTCTTCAGCAGGCATCCTTCTGCTGCCCACAAGGGGTTTCTGAACATGACGAAAGGAAATGTATCTTGCAGCCCTCATTTGTTGCTCGCAACCCATCCCAGTGACATGGTTCCTTTTGTCACTGGCCCACAATGAGCTGGTGCACGAGTGTCCAAAGGCAAATAGAGTTGATAATAATGGTGATGCATTCCCTGATGGCTGCGTACTGCCGCTGGGGTTCACCCCACAGATCCCAACACTAGACTGACCATGGATCTTCCTTGCAGCTTCTTGGAGCCTTTGAACATGCCGTGGAGCATGCCACCATTCCGTTCTCCGCGCAACTGTTCTGTATTGGGTTTTGTGTACCTAACAAGGCTCATTCAGAAGATGGCATATGTGCTGAGGTGAGCCGGGGTGCAGTTCTGGGCCCCTTGACCTGTGAGGTGCCAGTACAACTGGGATCTTCTTTAACTGGTTCCTTGGGAGATGACCATCAAAAAGGGAACAGCTGTCGTAAGTCCTCCTTTAATGGACATAACAGAAAGTAATGCCTGTTCTTGTGCAGAATTGGTATTCCTCCTACCGAATCAAGGTAGTCAATCGGCAGGAACCACTTCATATGTAATGCTGATTGGACTCGTTGGTGATGCTAATTTCTTCCATTCCTTCAAGCTTCCTGTATGTTTTGCTATGTAGGGCCGGGAGGATAGCTCGGGGGCAATGCGTTTGTCTTGGAAGCATGACAACACAGAGTTACACAAGTTTGAATCCTGGTCCCACGCTTATAGACTGGTCTCCGGTATTAAATACATTATAAAAGATTAATTATTTAATTATGTTAATTGTTTTCTAGAGAACATTGATTCCACAAATGATGGTCCCTAGTTCCTATCAAGCTGGGCGATTATTCTTCGTTGGAGAGGTTTGTCAGTACTGGACGTAGATAGGAACGAGGAAGGTCTTCAAAGCTCTTCTGAACTGTAGATACTCCATGGTAAAACATAGGTGGACTAGCAGTGAGTTCCTGATAGTGGTCACGCTGAACAAAGGTGTGGTTACCCATTTGTCTTAGTCTAGTTCTGGGTATCACCAGGCTGCGCGAAGAGGCCAATCTTAAAGTGCAGGAAAGTGTGCAATTTGCTGCGGGACCAAGAAAGGGATAACTGCATGTAGTGCTGTATGTGTCATACATAGTGACTTAATTCTAGCCAATGCAGTTGCCTAAATGCCAGGCAGGTTCTCATTTGTGGAGTCTGGAAAGAACAGGGGTGCAGCCAGGATATCCTGACATGGTGGGCCTGCACAGAATGTGTGTTGGCCTAGGGCAGGAGTCTACACAACGAAAAAATATATATTTATTTCATTGGGGCATTTACTTTAGCATGCTCGTGTGGACCAGGCCAGTCTTTGAAGGATTTTAGGCTAGTTTATACTTTTAACTAAATAGCTAAAAGGCACAATTCTACCAGCTGCCACGTTCTTATGACTTGGAATGTAAAGAGAAGTGTGCCCAAATAAAAAAAAATAGTTTTACTAATATTCTTTCGAGACACACAAGACACAAAACTGTGTGCTAAGGGCACCTTTTTGCAGTCATTGTTGGATAAGAGTGTGCAGCTTGTTTGTGGCGTGACAAAAGATTTCAATAAACATAAGTACTTCAAAACTGTTGTAGTGTGAGTTAAAGAACTCTTAATACGGATGTGCAGCATCCGTGCATCTGTGTACATTTCAGAATGAATAGCTAACATACTGCAGTCAGACAATGGAAATACTGCCTAAAAAGACATGTATTCAGTTATGTGCCATGGTTCCACTTACATCCCTGAAAGGTACAGAATTAGTTGAAAATATTGTGGGGCTCATTTTGCTCAGAGTGGTTAGTAATAAACATGAAAAATGTAAGAGTCACACTTATATGCATGCTTTTTATTAAACACTTCCTTTTTGTAGTTTTGCATTGGAAGCACAGATCTGATTTACACATTCCACCCCATGCACTCTGCAGTTAAACCCAAATGTCTTAATGCGTGTATAACATTTTCATGCTGGCATCAATGCATTTGATTCCTATCAAATCCACACATTTTTGGAACATGGGAAAAGCAGGACAAGGCAAAAGTACTCCAATGTAAATGCCACCTGCCACGCATTAATGGCAAGCTGCATTTACACTCTTTGCACTATGAAGTGTAAAAAGAAGGCATACAGACAATTTCCTCTGTCCTTACACTTCTTTCCAGGAAGTAGAGCAAATGAAAAAATTGCATGTAAGTTACCTTTTTGCATGTAAGGGTCAAAAGTGTACACAGCCATTGACCTGGCCAATGGTTACCGGACATTACCCTTGAGTAGGGAAGAGCAATACAAGCTGGCCTTTACCTTTGGGGAGTAGCAATACACTTGGACCCGAACCCCCTTTGGATACATAAACTCTGGCAATGAGTTCAACATCTTTCTGCATAAGGTCATGCCTGATTTGGGCGAAAGGGGAAACCTAGCCTATGTAAATTATGTCCTGATCAAGCGCCCAACTGTGGAGAAACATATAGCAGAAATCTTTCCGGGTCCCGCGAGGGGACCAGGGAGCTAACAATGGGCCGGTCGTAATCAGCCAGTTGTTAGCACACGCACCCATTCCCATTGAGCCCTATGCGGGCTCAATGGGAATGGGGAAGGTCCGGGCACGGGTTCCCTGTAGGAGGAATTACCGGGCCCTCCAAACTCGGAATGGCCCGGTAATTCCCCATTCAGGGAACCTGGACCCGATTTTGGAGGCAGTTGGCTTGAAGGTGGGATTTTACATAAAGCTCTAGACGAGTTTTACTTGACTCAAAATGCGCGTGAGGAGCAGACTAAAATGGCTCAACTCACGGCTCAGTCATATTTCCATTTGCAATTCATTGCAAAATAAAGAGGTCAGTATACTGAGTCAGACCGATGAGCTGGAAAAGGCCCATTTGTAATCTTCCAGAAGGAAGCTGTACAGAGACTGATGATACATATAAAGAGAGTGCAGAAACCATAAGCCACCTTCAACACCAGTTGAATGACCGGACAATTCAACATAGAGTGTTGTTGGATGAATTTGTGGCCTCTAAACAGTCCATCTCCAAAGATGGGGTGCGGTTCATTGGCTCTATTTCTCCTGGATCTGGGTAACATACATAACAAAGCACCTAATAGAGACAGTTGTTACTCAGTGCATTCACTCTTCAATCACTCATTCCTCTTATCCGACTTCACATCTAAATTTAGGAGACTAATTACACCTGTGAGGTGTCCAACAATATTTTAATGTATTTTAATGTATTTAAACACCTTTTTCTAATTTTAATATCAAAGTTGTGAATAAAAACATATACACCTACGTCCCGTCCCCTTTCTTCCATACTTATGGGACATCTCTCCGTTCTGTGGGACGGGACCAGAGCACTTTGTAAAAAGCATCCAAAATGTTTCCTAAAATGTGTCCTTCCTCTCTTTCCTGCGCACGGCCGTAACTCTGCCCACCTTGGCTCTGCCCCGCGCATCACCCATCAGTCCTTTTCTCCGCACGTTTTGGACTGGACGCACTTGCATCCTCGGAAGATTTTCTTCCCTTTTTTCCTCTCTGGCTCTCGCTAGCGATCGTGTACTAGTCTGTCTATTTCGTTCAAACTAGACTTTCCAGATTGTTCATCGTGTCACCTTCGCTTCGCGAGGGCGGATCCCCATCCTCTTTGTTTAGAGTGTTTGGGTCCGGGTCACCGTTGGGATTCCTGCTTTTACTGCGACTCCCTTTCGGTCCGGGCACTTCAACGCCGGTTGGAGCGGTTGGGAGGAGGTGTTCCGACGAACTCCTCCTTCGAATTTTCAGGCTTTCATCGACGAAAAGAAAAAACGCCTGGTAAATTCTTTACTTTTCAGAGCACCCAAGCCGGGGGATACCTTTCCAGGTTCCTCTCGGGCCGGGAGGAACGTTGATCGCTCTGTCACCGGGGGTCGCCCTGAGGTGCCCGTTGGGCCTAATAATTGTACTGGAGTTTTCTCTGAGGGTCTCCATAAGGGGCCTGTGGATACCAGAGCACTCTCCGAGGCCCCTCCTGTGAGGGCTGTTTGTAGACCCAGTTCTACAGAGTCGTGGGATTCCGGAGCTCGCTCTGAGGCCGCTCTATCGGCTTCCCTCAAAAATAAGACTGGGTTGCACCCCGAGGCCTTTGTGGGGCTTGGTGTCACTGAACGGATGTTCAAGGCCCGCGCGGATAAGGCTGTTACCGGACGTGGGTCCGAGGTCCCTCTTACAGAGGCTAAAGTTAACAACATTTCTGAGAGGCCTGACACGGCCTTATCGGTGAAGGCTGTTTCTCACCGTTCCTGCTCTTGCGGCGACACCAGATCTGTTGAGGGGGAAAAGAAGGAAAGTTCTTCTTTTACCGGCAGTGCCAAGGTCCTTCCTGGGAAGGCTAATTTGGCAGTTGGTATGTCGCAGAAACATTCCAGGCCTCATAGTACTGGCTCTGCCGAGGTTCCTTATGTTAAAGGTAAAGTTAAGACCCCTTATCCATCGACGGGGACCCCTGCCTCACTTCCTCACGTGCCGCAGTTCCCGTCAGGCGATGACAAAATGGCACCCGTTCCAGCCACGACCGCGGCAGCCATTTTGGTTGCTTCCCCTACAACTACGCCATCGGCCTCAGGTGTAGGGCTTGGTTCCTTGGGTGAACATAGAGTTCCTTGTGCGCATCCTTATTGGCGGATGCCCCTTCCTCACAATGTTTCGTTGCCTGCGAGGTCGGCACCTTTGATTTATGTGGATACGTCGGTGGAGGGGCCGGTGTGGCACCCTTCCCCGTTACGTCCCTGGAATTGTTCTCCTCATGAGAGGCCTCCTCAGGTTCCATAGCAGTCCCCGGAGTACGCCTTTTTCGGTAAATTTCAAACGCTCATGCGTACCGACCCCATGAGCGAGTATTTCAAAGGGCTTTTTAGGGAGATATATCCGCCCGCGCCTCCGGCTCCACCCGTTCCTCTGGTGGTTCTGCCGGCGCCTCCCTTGCCTACGGTGCCTTCCCCGACTCTTCCGCCTTTGCCCCCATTTTCCCCCGTGGACAAGGCAGCGCCCGACATGGCTCACCAGGATCCTGACTTGTCGGATGAAGAGCAAGGCGATCAGGACAACGAGGACCTGCCCCGCTCTATTAGAGCTTTTCATGACCGGGTACTGGACATGATGTGCTTCTTAGATGTTCCGGTGCCTGAGGCACCCACACCGCAGGAGGGCATGCTTTCTGGGGCGTTCACCCTGTCTCCTTTGGAGCGTACCGGCCTGTTTTTGCAGAAGGACGTTTTGGCCGAGGTCCGCAGGGTCTGGGAAAAGCCACACTCTGGACTTTTCGTCAATAAGAAAATTTACGCGAGCTACAGGCTGCATTCTTCAGAAGAGGTGGCCCTTTCATCTTGTCCGCCTCCTCCTCCACAGTGGTGGCTGCGGCCACGTTGCAGTCCAGGCCTGCAGCATTCTCTTCCACGACGGCTACTCAGGTTCTGGGAAAGGAGGACAAGCTCCTTGGCTCCCTTGGGACAAAAATCTTTGCCAACTCGGCCTTGCAGCTCAGGCAGGCCAATGCCGAACTGGTGTTGTTAGGGAGAATTCTCTCTTTAGGCTGAGTTTCCTAACCTAGTGAGTCCCCCAGCAGCTTTGCTGGATTTCTGGAGTTTGTTTTTTTCCTCCTGCCAAGAGTGAGACTCTTTTTCTCCCACTCTTGGACATGATTTATTGTGTTCCTTTGACTGTTAATGGGCCTCATTACGACCCAGGTGGTAAGTTACCGCCTGGGTCGTACCTTTACCACCATGGCCATGGTGGTTGGCGGACTTACCGCCCCATTCCGAGGTTGGCGGGGCGGTAAGTCCCCAATCCCCATTTACCCATCCCCATTCCCATTTTTGCCCCATAGGGCATAATGGGAGTGGGGAAGGCGTTAATTACGCCACCGTAAATTACGGTGGCATAATTAACAACAAGGTCCCTTAGCGCCATGGATTTTAACACCTGCTAAAAGCAGGTGTTAAATCCTCCATGGCGCTAAGGGACCTCGGAATCAGGCGGTAAGGGTCGGCGCTGTTTACGCCGCCATAAACCCCTTACTACCTGGGTCCTAATGAGGCCCAATGTGTTTTATGGGCTATGGGGTCCTTTACTCCATAGGGTCTCATGTGTTTTTATTATGTGTGTTACACAGCACCCTCCTTGCAGTTACACAGGGGTGTCATAGTGACCCCCCACCATAGACTCCATACCCTGGGACTGACTACTGTCTCCCAGGGCATGTAAAGTCACCATTGGCTTTACTAGTCCCAAATTATTAACAGAAACCAGTACAAACCATCATATTGTGGACGTACTGGTCAGGGCAATTCGATTGCCCCCGGGTCTGTTAGTCGAGGGGGCACGTCTCCGTCCCCCCTGATCGAGTTTTGGCTGGTGGCAGTGGAAACTACTTTTTATATTCGACCGCGAATATTTTCCTATGGGATTTTCCCATTGTTCGAGGCTACCAACTTTAATTATTTAATTCTCATAGCCTTGAACATACGGCTGGTTTATTTATTTAATATTAATTCGCCGGTTGGTATTTTTTGCCTGGACTCGATTCTAAAATGGCGTTTGTGTTCTCTTCTGTGATTCCAACCCAAGTCGAACCCTTTGTTCCACTTTTTGGCGGGCTTCTCCACAGAAGCCTCCAAAAGTGGTGCCACTCTGTCTGGGTACCACAGGGGGTGCGGGAGGGGGTTTAGGCACCCTGGACTGAGTTACCTTGGTAACTCAAGTCGCACTCTTGTGTGATTGGCCCAAGTGGTGAGCCGGCCGGCTCACCACTTAGCATGTTTGATTGACAGCTAGGCTGAGTGAATGGGGGTATGCTGCATAAAAGCAGGGCTTTGGGGACTGGAACTTCAGAAGTCGCCACAGGACCTGAGAATCCGACGAGGGAGAAGCAGAGCTGACCTACCACGACGACACCACCGGTGGAGCCCTGCAGAACCGACTCACCACTTCTCGACGACAGAGAAGATCTCCCGGCTGGAGAGGCTTCTTCCCCTGACTGGTGGACACAACCAGTTTTTACCTTCCTTCTTCGCACCTCAGACCGGTTTGTGGTCGAACTGCCCGTGCCAAGCACCCCGGTGGCCGGATAGCCACTCATCACTGAACCGCGAATCAACGGACCGCTCCTTGTACCTGAGAAACTCTGCGGCTGGTTTCTTCCCTGACAGTGCAACAGACTCCTGTCTTCCTCCACGACGAGATCCTCTCTTCCCCCGGATGAAGCACCGACTTGCATCCGCTGCCAGGAACAACTGCCCCCGCTGGAGTCTTCTCACCACTTTAAGGTACCGTGTCCGTCAGACCTCCCTTTCTAAAGATTGCTACAAGGTAATAATAACTCCTTAACCTTCTGGACTGGGCTGGCTGCCTTGACCCTCTAACTGGTCCCTTTCTTTGGTCCAACTCCTTTTTGAACCATTACAAGACTTTTGTGCACTGCAACCGTGTGACCTTGGACACATTTCGTTTTGATCCTCTGAAAGTGGATCCGGTCTATTGAACTCTAACTTCACGGTTTTACTTTGCCTTCCTCGCTTGTTATGTTCTTGTAAAAGTGTTGGGATCTGTTTCAACTTGTTCTCTGCTTTTCTCTCCCTTTTAAAAACGAACTATTAGAGTGCCATCTACGTTAAGCGCTCACCGCTGTCTGAAAATAAGTGGGGCTTTACTTAAGACTTGTCTAATATTCTTTTAAGGGAGTGTATATCTTTTAGTGACCGTGTTTTTGAATTGCTTACTATTGGTGCCTGTGTGTTACACCAAGCCCTGGTCAGTGTTTACTTGTTCTATTGTGTTCTCTTGACCTATTGTGAATACTCTGTATACTGCCTAACTCTTCTTGAGGGAAGTCTGACTGCTCAGCCACAGCTACCAAGTGAATCTGTGTGGTACAGACTGCTACCAAGTGGGTTTACTGCCAAACACCTGTAGTCTTAAATCTTTTGCAGTGGTCCCAGAGGGAACTGCACAGGTTTCTGCCTAACACTGGTGTACAGCGGTGGGATTTGTATTGAGTATACACTTTAGAGTGCTTGTTGAACACTTTAGGACAACTAACCACAGAGCTTAGCACTAAGAAGCTGATTTTCTAACTATGTCTGCTATGGAGAGTTATACCCTAGAATCATTGTCTGCCAAAACTGCTGATTGCTTAAAAGTATTGTGTAGACATAAGAATCTCTCTGAGAAGGGCAAGAAAATGGAACTTATAGAAAGATTGTTAGAAAACCAAAGTCTGGGTGGTACAGAGGAATCTACCCCCCCCCCCCCCAGCAAATGTAGAAAACAGTGATGGTATTGATCTGAATCAAAGTCTTGATAATGAGTCAGAAGAGGGAAGTGAACCTAATGAAGTTAGCCACTCTGAGCCTCTGTCTGCCTTAACTACTTGACCTACTGGGCCTATACCAGGTCCTACATGTAACCCTGCTTATTTTGAACTTGAAAAAATGAAGCTTGAATTAGAATACAAACGTTTTATTGCTCAATCTGAAAGAAACCAAGAGCTAGAGTTCAGAAGAATGAATGCCCAGGCTGAGCAGAAGCAAGCTGAATTAAGACTCAGAGAAATAGAGCTTAATCATGAACTAGAAATGAAAAAGTTGTCTGTGGAAAATGCTTCTCTCTCCTCTGGTTTCTCTAGGAGTTCCAGTCCCAAAAGACCCCGGATGCCTAAGGAATTAGTGGGTATGTATGAACCTAGATTGGATGTGTTGGATTGGTCGAAAATGTTTGAGTATAATCATGGGCTCCAGGACATCACCGGGAATGAGTTACTTCCCTGGTTGTTCTCTAGGCTTCCCCCTGTTGCAACTGATTTGGTAATGGAGTTGGGGGAGGTGGATAAGAAGGATTATGAATGTGTGAAACTAGCTTTGATAGCTAGATTTGGGAAGACCCCTTCCCAGTACCCTAAGAGGTTTAGGACCCTCAAAAAGCATGATGGTACCCCTTGGGCTACCTTGGTGAGTGAAGGGTTGAAAAACTTAGAGGGATGGATTAAGGGTTACAAAGTGAACAGTTATGAGGGTATGAGGAATCTTTTTATGTTGGAGTCTATTTATGATGCCTGTTCTCCTGAGCTCAGACAGCACTTGGCTGATTCGAAGGAATTAGATTCCAGGAAGTTAGCTAAGGCTGCTGACTTGTGGGTTGCCAACAGGGCCACTCACAAGGATTCTGGGGCTACTCAGAAAAAGGATGAGGGAAAACAGCCAAAAAAGGACTCCAAAGATAATTCCAATTCCAAAAAGGGCCCCAAACAAAATCAAAAGGGTAAGCCACCAGGGAAACCAAATCAGGCTAATGTACCTCCTGGTGCCAAACCAGAAGGAGGTCAGAACAAGCCACCATTCAAGAAAGCATTTGGTAAATGCTTTGTTTGTGGCTCTACTGACCATGTGAAAGGAGATCCCAGATGTAAGGGTAAACCTTCAGGGGTCCAACTTGTCTCTTTAGCCTTCGCTCCAGAGGAGGAAGTCCAAATGGCAAGTGGAAACTTTATATTACTGGCTGACAAACACATTGGAGTCTCAGCCAGTGTTTCTTTAGTGTCTCTGGGTCTGTGGGAACAACAGAACTTAGATGTCTATAATTCTATCCCAGATAATACTAAAGAGTATTATAAGGACAGTGTCCAGGTGAATGGTCAGGAACCCCTGCCATTAGGGACACTGGGGCCAGCATAACTGTGGTGGACAAATTGTTTTTTCAGGCTGAGGATGTTGCTAAGGCACCCAAACGCCTCACCAAGATAGCTGGAGGGCCTGTGCAGATGCTTCCCCAATTGCCAGTTCTCATCCAGTGTAATGACATGACTGTGACGATACCTGTCAGCATACAAAGTGAGGTGCCAGGAAGGGTTCTGCTGGCTTGAAAACTCTTGGAGTAGTGTCACACACCCCCAGACCTCTTAGTAAAAGGTTACAGGAGCTCACCAGACCTGCAAGGGAGAGAACCATGAGAGGTACTCCCAAGGAGATGATGAAGAAAGAGATCACTCCTGCTCCACTGGAGATGTCAGCTGCTGTCTCTAAGAAACTAGAAGAAAAAGGGAAACCTAAAACTTCTAAAAAGAACCTCACAGCCAGCACTCCAGTGCAGCCAACAAGGACTTCCCCTAGGTTGTCCAAAGTTACACCAGTAACTCCTCCTCCAGCTGAGGCTAAGAGGGAGGTACAACCCTGTGTGGTTGAACTAGACTCTGAAGAAGAGCTAGTGAAAGGCCAGGAACTCATTGGAGATCTGGATCCTGTTGACCATCCTGAGCTGCAGTCTTTACTGGCAGAAGGTGGACCCAACAGGGCAGACTTCACTAAGGGACAGAGAGAATGTCCAACTCTGGAAGGTCTTCGCCACCAGGCAGATGCTCAGGCTGAAGGGCAAGAGCCTGGGAAATATAGGTTACACTGGGAAGATGGCCTCTTGTACAGTGAACCAACTGAGTCTGCACCTGGGGACAACAAACGACTTGTAGTACCCCAAGAGAACAGACTACAGTTCTTGCAGTTAGCCCATGAGATTCCTTTGGCTGGTCACTTGAGTTTCAAGAAGACTAAGGAAAGGCTCTCACTCTACTTTTATTGGCCAAAGATGGGGGCTGAAGTAGATAAATACTGCAGGAGCTGCCACACCTGCCAGACTTCTGGTAAGGTTGGCTCCAAGAATGTGGCACATTTAGTGCCTCTCCCTGTAGTGGGAGTCCCATTTGAGAGAGTAGGGATTGACATTGTTGGTCCCCTTGATCCTCCAACTTCCTCAGGCAACAGGTTTATACTTGTTGTAGTAGACCATGCTACTAGATACCCTGAGGCAATTCCTATCAGGACTGTTACAGCTCCGGCTGTGGCTAAGGCCCTCCTTGGTATTTTTACCAGGGTTGGGTTTCCTAAGGAAGTAATCTCTGACAGGGGGTCAAATTTTATGTCCCACTACATGAAAGCCATGTGGAAAACCTGCGGAGTTACTTACAAGTTCTCAACCGCATACCACCCTCAGACAAATGGGCTGGTTGAAAGGTTCAACAGAACCATGAAGAGCATGATAGGTGCTTTAGAGGACCCCCTTAAAAGAAAGTGGGACCTTCTACTGCCATGCCTTCTCTTTGCTTATAGAGAAGTCCCTCAGCAGGGAGTAGGTTATTCTCCCTTTGAACTTCTCTATGGTCATCCGGTCAGAGGTCCAATGGCCCTGATCAAGGTGGGGTTGGAGAGTGCTCCTTCCCCCAAGCCAGTCAGAGTGACTGACTACGTGATAGGTCTCCGAAGGAGAATGTCACAAATGATGGCAGAAGCAAGCGATAACTTGAAAGCTGGACAAGCATTGGTCAAGCACTGGCATGACCAAAAGGCTAACATGGTTGAGTTTACTCAAGACCAGCTCGTTCTCGTTATGATTCCAACAAGGCAGAGGGCCTTGCAAGACAAATGGATGGAACCCTTGAAAGTTGTGGGTAAACTTGGAGAGGTCAACTATCTGGTGGACCTGGGAAACCCCAAGGAGGCTCCAACAGTCTTCCACACCAACAGACTAAAAGGGTATGTCTCCAGACCTGATGTAGGAGCTTTGCTTCTAGCATCATCAGAGGAAGCAGAAGAGAGTGAAGCTCTTCCTGATCCCCTCAGAGGCTTACCTTTAGACGAAAAGATTGAAGGAGTAAATCTCTCTTCAAATCTGACAGCTGAGCAACAGGAAGAGTGCAAATCTATGTTAAATCAGTTTGCCTCTCTGTTCTCACTTTCACCAGGCTTGACCCCTTGGGGACAGCATGACATACTCACTGGTGACTGTCTGCCAGTCACAAGCAGAGGATATCGAATGTCAGAGAATGTAAGAACCCACATCAAAGATGAGGTCAACAAGATGCTTGATCTCAGGGTAATCGAGCCCTCTACTAGACCATGGTCTAGCCCAGTTGTGTTAGTACCAAAGGCAGGATCTAAAGAACTTAGATTATGTGTGGATTACAGAGCTCTTAATGCAGTCACTAAGACTGATGCCCACCCTTTGCCAAGGACAGTTGAGTTGGTAGATAGACTTGGTGCAGCCAAGTTCCTCAGCACATTTGACTTGACGTCAGGCTATTGGCAAATAGCCCTGACAGACCATGCCAAGGAGAAAACTGCATTTTCTACCCCAGTTAGCTTATACCAGTTTAAGGTTATGCCTTTTGGATTCAAAAATGCATCTGCTACGTTTCAAAGGATGGTAAACCAGGTTCTGAATGGGATGGAGGACTTATGCATGGCATACTTGGATGACATAGCAGTGTTCAGCAATTCCTGGGAAGAACATGTGGACCACCTGAGATATGTTTTGCAGGCTCTTGGAAAGGCCAATCTGACCATAAAGGCAAGTAAATGCCAGATTGGACAGAGCAAAGTGGTCTACCTTGGACATGAGGTAGGAGGTGGAGAAATAAGGCCTTTGCCCAGTAAGATTGAAGCTGTGCAAAATTGGACAACACCTACTACTCAGACCCAGGTGAAAGCCTTCTTAGGTCTCACTGGGTATTACAGGAATTTCATTGAGAACTGTGGGTCCATAGCTTCTCCACTGAATGTCATCTCCTCTGCTAAATTCCCTAAAAAGGTTAGGTGGAATGAGGAATGCAATCAGGCCTTTGAAACCCCGAAAAAGGCTCTTTGCCAAGCCCCAGTACTCAGAGCTCCTGACTATCACCAAACTTTCATTGTGCAAACAGATGCTTCAAATGTAGGAATAGGTGCAGTCCTCAGTCAACTGGATGGGAAAGGTAGGGAGCACCCCATTTGCTTCATCAGTAGAAAACTGAAGGATCCTGAAACAAGGTGGGCAACCATTGAACAAGAGTGTTTTGCTATTGTGTGGGCTCTGAAGAAGTTTAGGCCATACTTGTATGGTTCTACTTTTGTCATTCAGACTGACCACCAACCCTTGAGATGGTTAATGCAAATGAAAGGGGAAAACCCAAAACTATTGAGATGGTCAATCTGCCTTCAAGGGTTTGATTTCACCATTGAGCACAGGTCAGGGTGTCACCACCAAAATGCTGATGGTCTCTCTAGGATGTATATCATCGACTAGAGGTATGAGATTCATCCAGGAGTGTATTAAATCCTCCTGTCCTTTAGTGTGGGGGGGGGGCGAGTGTTAGGGAGAATTCTCTCTTTAGGCTGAATTTCCTAACCTAGTGAGTCCCCCAGCAGCTTTGCTGGATTTCTGGAGTTTCTTTTTTTCCTCCTGCCAAGAGTGAGACTCTTTTTCTCCCACTCTTGGACATGATTTATGGTGTTCCTTTGACTGTTAATGTGTTTTATGGGCTATGGGGTCCTTTACTCCATAGGGTCTCATGGGTTTATATTATGTGTGTTACACAGCACCCTCCGTGCAGTAACACAGGGGTGTCATAGTGACCCCCCACAATAGACTCCATACCCTGGGACTGACCACTGTCTCCCAGGGCATGAAAAGTCACCATTGGCTTTACTAGTCCCAAATTATTAACAGAAACCAGTACAAACCATCATATTGTGGATGTACTGGTCGGGGCAATACGATTGCCCTGGGGTCTGTTAGTCGAGGGGGCACATCTCCGTCCCCCCTGATCGAGTTTTGGCTGGTGGCAGTGGAAACTACTTTTTATATTCGACCGCGAATATTTTCCTATGGGATTTTCCCATTGTTCGAGGCTACCAACTTTAATTATTTAATTCTCATAGCCTCGAACATACCGCCGGTTTATTTATTTAATATTAATTCGCTGATTGGTATTTTTTGCCAGGACTCGATTCTAAAATAGCGTTTGTGTTCTCTTCTGTGACTCCAACCCAAGTCGAGCCCTTTGTTCCACTTTTTGGCGGGCTTCTCCACAGAAGCCTCCAAAAGTGGTGCCACTCTGTCTGGGTACCACAGGAGCTGTGGGAGGAGGTTAAGGGACCCTGGACTGAGTTACCTTGGTAACTCAAGTTGCACTCTTTTGTGATTGGCCCAAGTGGTGAGCCGGCCGGCTCACCACTTAGCATGTTTTATTGACAGCTAGGCTGAGTGAATGGGGGTATGCTGCATAAAAGCAGGGCTTTGGGGACTGGAACTTCAGAAGTCACCACAGGACCTGAGAATCCGATAAGGGAGAAGCTGAGCCGACCTACCACGACGACACCACCGGTGGAGCCCTATGGAACCGACTCACCACTTCCCGACGACAGAGTATATCTCCCGGCTGGAGAGGCTTCTTCCCCTGACTGGTGGGCACAACCAGTTTTTACCTTCCTTCTTCGCACCTCAGACCGGTTTGTGGTCGAACTGCCCGTGCCAAGCACCCCAGCGGCCGGATAGCCACTCACCACTGAACCGCAAATCAACGGACCGCTCCTTGTACCTGAGAAACTCTGTGGCTGGTTTCTTCCCTGGCAGGGCAACAGACTCCTGTCTTCCTCCATGACGAGATCCTCTCTTCCCCCGGACGAAGCACCGACTTGCATCCGCTGCCAGGATCAACTGCCCCCGCTGGAGTCTTCTCACCACTTTAAGGTACTGTGTCCGCCAGGCCTCCCTTTCTAAAGATTGCTACAAGGTAGTAATAACTCCTTAACCTTCTGGACTGGGCTGGCCGCCTTGTCCCTCTAACTGGTCCCTTTCTTTGTTCCAACTCCTTTTTGAACCATTACAAGACTTTTGTGTACTGCAACCGTGTGACCTTTGACGCATTTCGTTTTGATCCTCTGAAAGTGGATCCGGCCTATTGAACTCTAACTTCACGGTTTTACTTTGCCTTCCTCGCTTGTTATGTTCTTGTAAAAGTGTTGGGATCTGTTTCAACTTGTTCTCTGCTTTTCTCTCCCTTTTAAAAACGAACTATTAGAGTGCCATCTACGTTAAGCGCTCACCGCTGTCTGAAAATAAGTGGGGCTTTACTTAAGACTTGTCTAATATTCTTTTAAGGGAGTGTATATCTTTTAGTGACCGTGTTTTTGAATTGCTTACTATTGGTGCCTGTGTGTTTTTCTAGATGTGGTTTTTAAATAAATAATTATATCTCTTTTACACCAAGCCCTGGTCAGTGTTTACTTGTTCTATTGTGTTCTCTTGACCTATTGTGAATACTCTGTATACTGTCTAACTCTTCTTGAGGGAAGTCTGACTGCTCAGCCACAGCTACCAAGTGAATCTGTGTGGTACAGACTGCTACCAAGTGGGTTTACTGCCAAACACCTGTAGTCTTAAATCTTTTGCAGTGGTCCCAGAGGGAACTGCACAGGTTTCTGCCTAACAGGTGTTAGCAGGGGCTAATATACGGATGTGGAAAGGTTCTGTCAGAGTTTGAGGAATTCATCCCGGTCGAGAAGCTGGAAGACTTTAAGGGGGGATTATCCGGCGCCAGGGTCTTGGCCCAGGATCTCCTGGAAGCTGCGGCTCATCACGTAGACACCTCGGCTAGGGGCCTTATGCTGGGGGTTGATACCTCACGGCAGGCGTGGCTGCATGCCACTAAATTCTCGAAAGAAGTGCAGGACAAGGTGTTGGACCTTCCGTTCGATGGTAAGGAGCTCTTTCATTCTACAACAGATGTAGAGCTCACCAAGACGAAGGATAGCACTCAGACAGCTAAATCCTTGTTGGTCCTTGTTAAAACCCCTTTCAAAGCCCAGAGACCGTTGTCGCAAAGCCAACCCTCCTCTGGCTTTAGGTGCTTCCTCGACCGGAAATCTCGCAGAGTGGATACCCCTTCGGCGAATAACCGCCGTAGGCAACAACGGACTCGGTTTTTCTCCCGCTCCTCAGCCTCCTCCTCAGGTGGTAACACCACCGAAAAACCTACAAAATGGGGGTTCTCCGCACTCGCACGAGACCCCGGTGGGAGGACGCATTGCGTCTCATTGGGAGACGTGGCAGACCATTACCAAAGACAGATGGGACTTGTCAGTCGGTCGGGCTGGTTTCCGCTTACCCCTACCTCCTACCCCACCCTTCAACCCTCCTTTTCAGCTGTCGGGCTCGCCCTCCCTCAAAGCCGAGGTTCAGAAACTGCTGGACCTCAGAGCTGTGGAACCCGTTCCCCTCAGGGGACGAGGGGAGAGCTTCTACTCCCGGCTGTTTACGATGCCCAAACCAATAAATGCTGGCCTGCGCACCATCCTAGACCTTTCCCAGTTCAATCTTTTCCTACCCCAAGAGAAATTCAAGATGATCACGGCCAGCCAGATACGGTCCTCCTTGCAGATGGGCGATTAGCTCAGTGTGGTGGATCTTCAGGATGCGTATATGCATATTCTGATTTGGAATCCAACCAGGAGATATCACCGTTTCTCTTTGGGAGAGGAGCACTTCCAGTTTCGAGTGCTTCCTTTTGGCCTCAGCTCGGCGCCGCGTGTCTTCACAAAGATGATGTCGGTGATTGCGGCCTGTCTTCATCTGCAGGGTATCCATGTGTATCCGTATTTGGACGATTGGCTCTTACGCAGCCCTTGTCCGCTGAAAGCAGCAGGCAATCTTCAGTCTCTCCTTCAGCTCCTGTTCCATCTTGGGCTGTCGGTGAACTGGCGGAAATCTTCTATGACGGTCTCGCAGGACTTGATTTTCGTGGGTTTTGGCTGGAACACGATCGACTGCAGAGTGTACCTGACCGGGGACAGGATGGCGGATCTGTTATCCACGTGTCAGATGTTTGCGCAGTCGGAGAGTATGTCGGCCTGGTGGTTCCAGAGGCTTCTGGGCCTCATGGCCTCGTGCGTGTTGGCTCTTCCTCTTGCTCATCTCAAGATGAGGTGGACCCAGATGGCTCTTCGGAGTTCTTGGCATCAGGCTGTGGACCCGGATTCCAAGCTGATAATGATTCCGGCTTCCATGAGAGTGGACCTGGAATGGTGGTCATCTCTCAGCAACCTGTCAGTGGGTGCAGGGTTTCAGGATCCAGCCCCAACCGTGACGCTCATGATGGACTCCTCCCTCCTGGAGTGGGGTGCGACGTTAGATCCTCTTCAGATCTCGGATCTCTGGTCATCTCAAGACAAGCTCCTTCACATAAATCATTTAGAGCTTCTGGCGATCTTCCTAGCGCTCAGGGCGTTCAGACCGATCATAGCCAACAAGGTGGTCCGCATACGCACGGACAATGTGGTGTTGATGTATTACATCAACAAGCAAGGGGGAACCAAGTCCCCCCCCCCTCGTGGACCTGTCCATCCAGATTTGGGAGTGGGCTGTGCTTCATGGTGCTTGGCTGCTTACAGTGCACATCCCGGGCCAGCTGAATGTCACAGCGGATGCCCTCAGCCGGCGGACAGTGGTCAGCTACGAGTGGGAGTTGAAGGCGGAGGTCCTCTCATGGATTTTCTTGTGTTGGGGCACACCGGAGGTGGGCCTCTTCGCTACGGCGGCAAACAAGAAGCTTCCTCAGTATTCCTCCAGAGGGGGGCTGGGAGCCTCCTCTCTGGGGGATGCTCTCGAGATTCCATGGCACGACATGAGAGCTAACGCCTTCCCGCCTCTGCCTCTGGTCCATCGAGCAATTTGGAAGTTGAAGAACTCAGTGAACTGCTCCCTTCTACTCATAGCCCCGTGGTGGCCGGCCAGGTTTTGATTCTCAGAACTTCAACACCTGTCGGTGTATCCGCCGATCAAGTTACCAGTGACCCCCGATCTTCTTCACCAGGGGGAACAGCGGATGTGGCACTCTGCCCCACAATCGCTCAGCTTGGCGGCATGGTGCCTGAGTTCAAGTCTTTAGAATGTCTTAACTTGTCTGTGGATAACATGCGTATTATCCAGGCAGCCAGGAAACCCTGGACTAGATCCCAATGCAGAAGTAAATGGCTCAGGTTCTGTCATTGGTGCTTGGAAAAACAGTTGGACCCAAGGGGGGCTACAATTGACACGGTGCTGTCCTTCGTATCCTTCCTAGCAGAGTCGGGTGTTCACGTTCTGTCATGCAGAACTTACCTTTCAGTGGTCTCCGCTTATCTTTCTACGGACCAATGTTCTTACTCGCTGTGTAATCCAGTGGTTAAGAGGCATTTTGCAGGCTTGACACGCCTTTACTCTCCAATTCATAGTCCGCACCCGCCATGGAATCTAAATGTAGTCCTGACGGTGTTGTGCCGTAAGCCTTTTGAACCAATGGCCACGGTGGACCTCAAGTACTTATCCTGGAAAGTGTCCTTTTTGGTCGCTGTTACGTCAGCGAGGCGGGTGAGTGAGCTCCAGGCCTTGTCGGTGGAGCATCCCTTTTTGGTCTTTCACAAAGATAAGATAGTCATACGGACGAATCCTGCTTTCCTGCCGAAAGTGGTAACTGAATTCCACCTGAATCAGTCGATCTCCCTGCCGGTCTTTTTTCCGAACCCTACCTCAGAGGCAGAAAGGGTTCTGCATTGTCTCGATGTCAGAAGGGCTCTTAAGTTCTATCTGGACAGAACTTCCGAGCTTACGAGTTCTTCTCAACTGTTTGTGACTTTAAGTAACTCTCAGGGTAAGCAGGCATCTAAGGCAACAATTTCTCAGTGGATCGCCTCCTGCATTACGGAGTCTTTCACCGTCCAAGGGCTGAAACATCCTAAGGGTATTCACGCACACCTGGTGTGGGGCAAGGCAGCCGCGGTTGCTTTTCAGAAATATGTCCCCTGGGAGTCCATCGCTAGGGCAGCTACTTGGGCCTCCCCGTCTGCTTTTTGTAAGCATCATTGTCTTGGCATGAGCTCAAGAGCTGATGCTCAGTTTGGTCAGGCTGTGCTGAAGAACCTTTTTCAGTAAGGAGTATTTCCATCCACCCGTAGTTCCTGTTAGGAGTGCTTGGGAATCTCCCATAAGTATGGAGGAAAGGGGACGGGACGTAGGAGTATTACCAGGTTACTCACCGTAGTGACCACCTTACTCCTAGTCCATAGTCCACTTTCCTCCATACGTCCGCCCGCCGTCCCCTCTAATAAGGTTGCTCTGTTATTGCTAATAGGTCTCTGACCTGGTGATAGAAAAAGACTGATGGGCGATGCATGGGGCGGAGCCAAGTTGGGCGGGGTTATGGCCACGCGCCGGGCCCCGCGCAGGAAAGAGAGGAAGGACATATTTTTGTAAACATTTTGGATGCTTTTTACAAAGTGCTCTGGTCCCGTCCCACAGGACGGAGAGATGTCCCATAAGTATGGAGGAAAGGGGACTATGGACTAGGAGTAAGGTGGTCACTATGGTGAGTAACCTGGTAATTCAATTACATGATGATGAAAGATATAAATAAACAGAAGACATTGGACCTCATTACAAGGATTACGGAATGGGTTAACGAGTGCTGCTAATAGTGGCGGGCCCGTTAACACCATTCCACAATATTACGAGGTTCCCTCGCGGGACCCGATGTGGACGTCTGGTTTTACCAGACGTCCTTTCCAGGTCCCGCGAGGGGACCAGGGATCTAACAATGGTCTGGTCGTAATCGGCCCGTTGTTAGCTCCCGCACCCATTCCCATTGAGCCCTATGGGGGCTCAAATGGGAATGGGGAAGTTCCGGGCCCGGGTTCCCTATAGGAGGAATTACCGGGCCCTCCAAACTCGGAAAGGCCCGGTAATTCCCCATTCAAGGAACCAGGACCCGATTTTGGAGGCAGTTGGCTTGAAGGTGGGATTTTACATAAAGCTCTAGACGAGTTTTACTTGACTCAAAATGCGCGTGAGGAGCAGACTAAAATGGCTCAACTCTCAGCTCAGTTATATTTTCATTTGCAATTCATTGCAAAATAAAGAGGCCAGCATACTGAGTCAGACTGGAGAGCTGGAAAAGGCCCAGCAATCACTCATGCAATTGGAAGATAAAGTACAACAAAGTCAGATTTTAGAATTAAAACATGAAAACCTCATTGAGCAACTTCAAAATGAGGTAAGGCACTCACCGACAGGCAAGCACAGTACGAGAAATGGAGTTTGCTGCACTGCAAGATACATATAAAGAGAGTGCAGAAACCATAAGCCACCTTCAGCACCAGTTGAATGACCGGACAATTCAACATAGAGGCCCTCATTAGGACCCTGGCGTTAAAGGGTTACCGGCGCCGTAAAAGGTGTCGGCGCCGTTAAACCCTTAACGCCTTACTACGAGGTCCCTTTGCGGGACCCAACCTTAACGGCTGGTCTAGACCAGCCGTTAAAGTAGGGGCCCGCAAAGGGACTCTCGAGGTAAGTACGGTACCGCAATTTGTGGTACCATACTTACCGCCTTCCCCATTCCCATTATACCCTATGGGGCAAAAATGGGAATGGGGAAGGGCCATGGTGGCATGGGGAATTACCGCCCCGCAAACCTTGGAATGGCGTGGTAATTCCCCATTCCGCCATGGCGGACTCCGGCATCGACCATGGTGCTAATAGCACCATGGTTTTCCGCCGGAGTCCTAATGAGGGCCAGAGTGTTGTTAGATGAAATTGTGGCCTTTAAACAGTCCATCTACAAAGATGGCGTCCGGTTCATTGCCTCTATTTCTCCTGGATCTGGGTAACATACATAACAAAGCACCTAATAGAGACAGTTGTTACTCAGTGCATTCACTCTTCAATCATTCATTCCTCTTATCCGACTTCACATCTAAATTTAGGAGACTAATTACACCTGTGAGGTGTCAAACAATATTTTAATGTATTTAAACACCTTTTTCTAATTTTAATATCAAAGTTGTGAATAAAAACATATTCAATTACATGATGATGAAAGATATACAATAAACAGAAGACATTGGGCCTCATTACAAGTATTACGAAATGGGTTAACGGGCACCGCTAATGGTGGCGGGCCCGTTAACACCATTCCGCAATATTACGAGGTTCCCTCGCGGGACCCGATGTAGACGTCTGGTTTTACCAGACGTCCTTTCCGGGTCCCGCGAGGGGACCAGGGAGCTAACAATGGTCTGGTCATAATCGGCCCGTTGTTAGCTCCCGCACCCATTCCCATTGAGCCCTATATGGGCTCAAATGGCAATGGGGAAGGTCCGGGCCCTGAGTTCCCCGAGGAGGAATTACCGGGCCCTCCAAACTCAGAATGGCCCGGTAATTCCCCATTCAGGGAACCCAGACCCGATTTGGAGGCAGTTGGCTTGAAGGTGGGATTTTACATAAAGCTCTAGATGAGTTTTACTCGACTCAAAATGCGCGTGAGGAGCAGACTAAAATGGCTCAATTCACGGCTCAGTTATATTTTCATTTGCAATTCAGTGCAAAAAAAAGATGCCAGTATACTGAGTCAGACTGGAGAGCTGGAAAAGGCCCAGCAATCTCTCATGCAATTGGAAAATAAAGTACAACAAAGTCAGATTTTAGAATTAAAACATGAAAACCTCATTGAGCAACTTCAAAATGAGGTAAGGCACTCACCGACAGGCAAGCACAGTACGAGAAATGGAGTTTGCTGCACTGCAAGATACATATAAAGAGAGTGCAGAAACCATAAGCCACCTTCAGCACCAGTTGAATGACCGGACAATTCAACATAGAGGCCCTCATAAGGACCCTGGCGTTAAAGGGTACCGGCGCCGTAAAAGGTGTCGGCGCCGTTAAGCCCTTAACGCCTTACTACGAGGTCCCTTTGCGGGACCCAACCTTAACGGCTGGTCTAGACCAGCCATTAAAGTAGGGGCCCGCAAAGGGACTCTCGAGGTAAGTACGTACCGCAATTTGTGGTACCGTACTTACCGCCTTCCCCATTCCCATTATGCCCTATGGGGCAAAAATGGGAATGGGGAAGGGCCATGGTGGCATGGGGAATTACCGCCCCGCAAACCTTGGAATGAGGTGGTAATTCCCCATTCCGCCATGGCGGACTCCGGCATCGACCATGGTGCTACTAGCACCATGGTTTTCCGCCGGAGTCCTAATGAGGGCCAGAGTGTTGTTGGATGAAATTGTGGCCTTTAAACAGTCCATCTACAAAGATGGCGTCCGGTTCATTGCCTCTATTTCTCCTGGATCTGGGTAACATACATAACAAAGCACCTAATAGAGACAGTTGTTACTCAGTGCATTCACTCTTCAATCACTCATTCCTCTTATCCGACTTCACATCTAAATTTAGGAGAATAATTACACTTGTGAGGTGTCAAACAATATTTTAATATATTTAAACACCTTTTTCTAATTTTAATATCAAAGTTGTGAATAAAAACATATTCAATTACATGATGATGAAAGATATACAATAAACAGAAGACATTGGGCCTCATTACAAGTATTACGAAATGGGTTAACGGGCACCGCTAATGGTGGCGGGCCCGTTAACACCATTCCGCAATATTACGAGGTTCCCTCGCGGGACCCGATGTGGACGTCTGGTTTTACCAGACGTCCTTTCCGGGTCCCGCGAGGGGACCAGGGAGCTAACAATGGTCTGGTCATAATCGTCCCGTTGTTAGCTCCCGCACCCATTCCCATTGAGCCCTATATGGGCTCAAATGGGAATGGGGAAGGTCCGGGCCCCGGGTTCCTCGAGGAGGAATTACCGGGCCCTCCAAACTCAGAATGGCCCGGTAATTCCCCATTCAGGGAACCCAGACCCGATTTGGAGGCAGTTGGCTTGAAGGTGGGATTTTACATAAAGCTCTAGATGAGTTTTACTTGACTCAAAATGCGCGTGAGGAGCAGACTAAAATGGCTCAATTCACGGCTCAGTTATATTTTCATTTGCAATTCAGTGCAAAATAAAGATGCCAGTATACTGAGTCAGACTGGAGAGCTGGAAAAGGCCCAGCAATCTCTCATGCAATTGGAAGATAAAGTACAACAAAGTCAGATTTTAGAATTAAAACATGAAAACCTCATTGAGCAACTTCAAAATGAGGTAAGGCACTCACCGACAGGCAAGCACAGTACGAGAAATGGAGTTTGCTGCACTGCAAGATACATATAAAGAGAGTGCAGAAACCATAAGCCACCTTCAGCACCAGTTGAATGACCGGACAATTCAACATAGAGTGTTGTTTAATGAAATTGTGGCCTTTAAACAGTCCATCTACAAAGTTGGGGTCCGGTTCATTGCCTCTATTTATCCTGGATCTGGGTAACATACATAACAAAGCACCTAATAGAGGCAGTTGTTACTCAGTGCATTCACTCTTTAATCACTCATTCCTCTTATCCGACTTCACATCTACATTTAGGAGACTAATCGGGTCCCGCGAGGGAACCTTGTAATATTGCGGAATGGTGTTAACGGGCTCTCCGCCACTAGCGGCGCCGTTAACCCATTCCGTAATACTTGCAATGAGGCCCAATGTCTTCTGTTTATTGTATATCTTTCATCATCATGTAATTGAATATGTTTTTATTCACAACTTTGATATTAAAATTAGAAAAAGATGTTTAAATACATTAAAATACATTAAAATATTGTTTGACTCCTCACAGGTGTAATTAGTCTCCTAAATTTAGATGTGAAGTCGGATAAGAGGAATGAGTGATTGAAGAGTGAATGCACTGAGTAACTACTGTCTCTATTAGGTGCTTTGTTATGTATGTTACCCAGATCCAGGAGAAATAGAGGCAATGAACTGGACCCCATCTTTGTAGATGGACTGTTTAAAGGCCACAATTTCATCCAACAACACTCTATGTTGAATTGTCCGGTCATTCAACTGGTGTTGAAGGTGGCTTATGGTTTCTGCACTCTCTTTATATATATCTTGCAGTGCAGCAAACTCCATTTCTCGTACTGTGCTTGCCTGTCGGTGAGTGTCTTACCTCATTTTGAAGTTGCTCAATGAGGTTTTCATGTTTTAATTCTAAAATCTGACTTTGTTGCACTTTATCTTCCAATTGCATGAGTGATTGCTGGGCCTTTTCCAGCTCTCCAGTTTGACCCAGTATACTGGCCTCTTTATTTTGCAATTAATTGCAAATGAAAATATAACTGAGCTGTGAGTTGAGCCATTTTAGTCAGCTCCTCATGCGCATTTTGAGTCAAATAAAACTCGTCTAGAGCTTTATGTAAAATCCCACCTTCAAGCTAAATGTCAGTGACTACTGATGTAACATCTTCTATGATTCTAGCCTGCTAGCACCCAGTCTCCTGGTCATACCAGTGTCCCTGAATCAACAGTTTGGCTAGGAGATGTTTTCTTGCCTGTTCCATTTCAATGGCACTCATTTTAAAAGTGGCTTTTTGCAACCTTAGAATCTCTTTCTACACAGGAACAAAAACCTTGCACTTTATTCTGCTAGATTTCAACAATCAATACCAAATCAGATTATTCTTGCATTACTCTGCATAATCTTATCCCTCTGTACACATCCCTGACTCTCAGGGTTTAAGCCCACAGTGGTACTTTAAGAATGCATGAACAACTGTCACGCACACTAAACTGAATAGTCTGTTAAACAATGCACTCGTCATGAATCAGAAAGAGAAAGCTACATCCCGTTCTAGAGCCCCCATTTATGTTAGGAGATATGTATGCGGCAACAATCGATGCAGGGAATTCTATCCCTCCCCCATCAAAAGCACCACACCAATATTCCTTTTTTTAAATTCAATCTAGACCTGTATGTGTTCATATGAAACCACATACGTCCCTCACCCTTTAGCAATAGGTCAGCCAAAAATCAAGCCGGTTTATAGAAAGAATATATATTTCTGATGCTTGTGAATCTACCTAGAATCACATGTCACATGCTGTGCATATAGTCCAACATCTAGTTGTAATTGCAGAGTACTGCATCTTTCTTTTTGAAGATCTAAAAGGGACATTGACATGGTCGTGACTGTACCACTCTCCCTAACGTGATGTGTGGTATACCCAAAATCCTTCATACGTCGAGGTCCCACCAGATTGTTTTTTTTCTGCCTTTCGAGTCAGCCACTTTATGCAGAGCTCGTAGTTCAAGTTTAAATTGCTCATTTCCTGCATCCTGGGCACACCTCGACGTCTGTTCAATGACCTTTCGACGGCCGTTTCTGATTTCTCTGCTCTGTAACTCTTGCTGCCTCTGACAACTTGACAGCTGTTTCCTGGCCTTGACCTTCAGTAGAGGGAGTCGGGACACACTTTCTATTGGTCCTCTTCTCTGAGAAAGCCTTTTCTCTTCTACCCCTCCTCTTCCTTTTCTCTTCTGGCTGCTTTTCTATGCTATTATGGAGCGGACTCCTTTTAAATTTTGCCCTTCATGTAATGTCAAATTTCCTTGGAAAGACAACCACAGACAGTGTAACCGCTATCTCCCTCATGATCATGACGAGTGATGTAAGGCCTGTACAGTTTTTCAGCCTAAGACCCTGAAGGACAGGCGTACCAAATGGTGGGCAGCCTACAACATGCAGGAGGAGAGTCACTCCCCCGCCGGCATTGTTGCCTTGTGCGATGAGTCCATTAGCAGCCCTGGCTCCATTTGGGAGTACGCTGACGTAACTGAGGATTCTGCCGACTCCCGAGTGACCGTCCCCAGCCCCACTAAGCATGCCATCAGCAGTGCAATTGGGAAATCACACCCTGGTGACAAAGGCACACATGCTGTCCATAATGCAAAGCACACAGCCCCTCCGCCTTTGACAGCTTAATTGAAGAAGCCATCAGCGCCCATAGGCCCGTCAAAGGTTTCAATGGGGCCTACTGAACCTGCCGGTTCATTGTACGCTGCGCCCCCGACATCGTGGTCAGCACAGAGTCCCAAGGCTTCGGCAATATATGGGGCTACCCCTAAAATTTCAGCGCACGTTGCAGTGACGTTGAAAGACACACAAAACATGCTTTTGCACTGAAAACACTCCCCAAACTCCGGGAGAAGCTTTCTCAGGCCCCTACTCTCTGGCCTCAAAAAAGCATCCCGCCAGGGTATTCTCCTTAGACACAGGCCCTACAGCAGGACCCTGTTCTTTCTGACTGTGTCTTTCTTCTTCCTGAGGATTCCTCTTCCTCTGCATGGACAAGAGAAAGATTTGAGGCCTGTAGGAATAAGATGTCAGAATGTATTGACTTCTCTGTTACATTTTTTATGACATCTGGATGACTGTCCTAGGCCCTTGAAATCTACATATGACCCAGATGATGATATCTATGATGTCCCAAATCTGGAAAATGGCCCCCAGGACCCGGCTTCTTAGGATCCAAATGCCTGGACCCCCGCTGATGACCAAGGGAATTGGTCCACTACCCTTGCCGACCAAGACAATATATTTTCGGACGCTCCACCCACCTCTTTACCCCAATAGATGACCCAATGTTATTCAACACCCTCCTCATGAAGGCTGTGGACCACTTTAAAATCATAGCACAGGAGACAGGGCCTGACTTGGATTTCATTGAGGATATCCTCAAAGAGAAAGTCCCTGTCAGCCAGGCCATTCCGCCTCTAAACTCCGTCAAGAAGTGCATTGCCCCTTCCTTGCTCATGCCCTCCTTTACTCCGGCAGTCAACCCAAGGGTAGCGAAAATGTTTCAACCCGCACCTTCGGACCCACTATACTTCAGGAGACATTCCATTCAGGACTCCCTTGTCATTAGCACAAACAGGAAATGAGTGCGGGTTTCACCGTCTTCATCAGAGTCTCCACCAGACAAGGACTGTGAGAAGCTTTATGCCCTTGGGAAGCGCATTACTTCGTCTGCTGCTTTCAGCAGCCTTATAGCTAACAACGTGACACTTCTGGCTAGCTACAGTGACGCACAATGGGGACTAGTGCATGAAGGCCTACAAAATGTTCCGGAGCCTACTAAATCACTGCTTCTGGTGGTGGTACACAAAGGGCGTCAAGTGATTCAAACATGCTAAAGAACACCCTTGACTCAGCGGAGGCTGCGGGAAGGGTACTAGCAGTTGAAGCGCTATGCATGGCTAAAGAATTCAGGCATCACTTATTAATAAGCCTGTTGACGACTCGGCCCTCTTTGGTAAGGTGGTAGACGAAATCCTCGAAACCACGAAGGAGCATGAAACCCTGAAGTATCTAAATCAAATCATGGCCAAGCCCTTTGTTCAATGAGGGGTCTTCAATACCCGCCGGTCCTTTCGCTGGGCAAGCCAAACCCTGATTGGCTCAAGGTGCCTAAGGCACTGGCAGTTCTCGCTGGTATTCCGGCCAGAGTGCTTCGGGCAGCTTTCAAACCCCTCAACAATGGGTATTTCTGTGTGGCAAGGGTAGGGGCAGAAACTCAACAGCCAGAGGCTCACCTGCCCCAGCCAGTAAATGACTTGGTGGTTCAGGTTCCCTCCCATGTCTCCCCAATAGGGGTATGATTACCATCTTTTACCCACGCATGGGAGGGAATCACCTCGGATCAGTGGGTCCTCAATACCTTCAGCTGCGGTTATTGGGTAGAATTCCTACATTCACCCCGATACCACCTGCCAAAAAGCAGATGACTGTCTGCAGAACATATACAGATCCTGCTGGAAGAAATCCGATCCTGCTGCAGAAGGGAGTAATCAAGGTCGTCCCAGATCTTCAGGTAAACAAGGGTATTTATTCAATATGCTTCCTTGTACCCCAAAAGGATCCAACCATGTGCCCTGTTTTAGATCTGCGTCCTGCAAACACGTATGTCAAACCTCAAAAGTTCAGGATGACAACTCTACAGGAAATAATCCTGCTGCTCAAACAGGGGGATTACATGACCATCTTGGACATGAAAGATGCATACTTTCATATTTCAATGTTGCCAGCGCACAGAAAGTACCTCCGGTTCAAGATAGAGAACACTCAATATCAGTTCAAAGTACTCCCCTTTGGCATTGCCTCAGCCCCAAAGGATGTTTATCAAGGTACTAGCAGTGGCAGCAAGCTCACCTGCACAGGCAGTCCATTCCAGTGTACCCTTATCTCAGCGACTGGCTCATAACTGGAGACTCATACCAGGCGTGTCTGGAGGACAGCCAAAAGACTGTAGATCTACTTTTCAACCTGGGGTTCTCAATCAATGAGAAAAAGTAAAGTCTGGTCCCCAGTCAAGTCAAACACTTTCTAGGAGCACTAATTGGAATAGAAGATGGACTCGTCTTCCCCTCCGACCAGAGCGTTCAAAACATGCTGTTCCAGATCCCTCAGTATGTTGTTAGGTAACCGTAAGGAAAGCCATGCAGCTGTTGGGGATGATGGCATCCTGCATCTTCCTAGTTCGACACGCCTGCTGGGCATGTGTCCTATGCAGGAGTGACTCTCGAGCCAATGGTGTCAGGCAAGTGGTCAGTGGGATGATCTAGTGGTAGTCGCAACAGCCCTTGTTTAGTCTCTGCAGTGGTGGTCGAAGGAGAACCTTCCCAAAGGGAAATCCTTCACCACCTCTGCAGTAGAAGCCACTCTCATGACAGACGCATCCCTGACAGGATGGGGAGCTCACCTCCTAAAGGCGACAGCTCACGACATGTGGTCACAATCGGTAGCAGTCAAACATATCAATCTGTTGGGACTACTTGTTGTGTTAAAAGCCCTAAAAGCCTTTCAAACACAACCACAAAGGACGACCGTTCTGGTCCTTATAGACAGCACCATAGCCATGTATTACCTGAACAAACAGCGGGGCACTCACTCGCCAGGGCTGTACACACTGTCACAGAACATTTGGAAATGTGCACTCAAACACAACATGTTCCAGGGGAACACAATCTTTTGGCAGACGTACTCAGCAGAGAGTTGCAGCTACCCGTAGAACACAAGTGGTGCTTGCAAGAACACATGTTGCACAACGTCTTTGCAGAATGGGGTCATTCAAACATTGACCTTTTGCAACACTGGAGAATGCACAACATCCAGATTACACCTTGAGGTACTCACAGAGAAATTCCAAAGGGAACGGTCTCTGAATAAAATGGTAAGGGAGATTTGCCTACGCTTTTCCTCCAGTTCCCCTACTCAACAGGATAGTTCACACGATGCACCAGGAACAAGTCACACAAATCCTTGTGGCATCAATGTGGGCTCGATAGCCATGGTTCTCTCATCTGATGAGAATGTAAATGTCCCCACCGAGGAAACTGCCCTGCCCATACAACATGCTGTCACAAGACCAGGGGAAGACACTACACCCATGCCCTCAAACAGTCAACTTAGCAACCTGGCTTTTGAAGTTATAGGGGTTGGGCAAATCCAACCACCTCAAAGATGTATGGACATTCTTAGAGAGGCACGAAACCTTAACACCAGATATTGTTACTCCAATAAGTGGGAACGGTTTGTCATTTGGTGCAATACTAAAAACATCAACCCTATTGACTGTTCACCTAAAGATATAATCCTTTATCTAACACACCTATTATATTCAGGATTTGTTTTTCGACTCACTAAAAGCCCACCTCGCTGCCCTCTCTGCATACACTACATCTCAGAGCAAGGTCTCATGGTGGAAAATCCCAGTGATTAAGGCATTCATGGAAGGGGTTAAAAGACTTCACCCTTCTATTTCTAATCCAACTCCTGGATGGGATTTTAATGTTGTTCTTACAAAACTAATGGGACCTCCTTTTTAGCCAATGCAAAAAGCTATTCTTAAGGCACTCACCTACAAGACTGGTTTTCTAGTGGAGATGACCTCTATCAGGAGAGTTGGTGAGCCTTTCTCTCGACTATATCTCTCTCAACCTGTGGCGTTCCCCAGGTATCTAACCTATTCCCCTGGTTCTTCAACGTCTGTATGGCTGCCCTGGCACGTGAGATTGCTACTTTCACCTCTAACTTCCAGTGGTACGCAGATGACACACAACTATCTTTCAGGCTACCCTCAGCCGCCTCCTCCTCCTCGCTCATATCTGACTGTCCGTACACTATTCAGTCATGGTGTGCTGCAAATGACCTCTGCTTCAATGCCAGTAAGACTGAGATCGTTCGCATTGGGACCCCTGGTCCTGCTTTCCCACTCTCAATCTGGCCGGCCTCCCTTGGCCCTGCGCCCGCACCCACCTGCGAGGCAAGAAACCTTGGGATCATTTTTGACTCCACTCTCTCCTTCTCCTCTCACATTTCGGACATCTCTAAAAAGTCTAACTATCAGCTTCACCTCCTCAGAGGCACTCTACCTTTTCTCACTTTCCCTCAGCGGCTCACTGTCTCCAGAGCCCTGGTTCTCTCAAGCCTGGACCACTGCAACAGCCTCTTACTCAACCTCGCTGCTTCTGCCCTGCGCCCTCTGCAACTCATTCAGAACAGAACTACAAGCCTTATCCTTGGCCTCAAGCCCAGGGACTGCATTTCTCTGGCGCTGAAATTCCTTCACTGGCTCCCTGTGGCTGCAAGGATCAAATTCAAGACCCTCTGCCTTGTTCACAAGGCTTTCTGGGACCTGGGACCTACCTACCTGCAGCACTGCCTACCTAAATACTGTCCCTCACGAGCCTTCCGCTCATCTACCTCCAACCTTCTGCGAGTGAGCTGGTTCTCCAAGCAGAGATTTGGAGGAAGATTCTTATCCTCAGCAGGTGCCTCCCTCTGGAACAGCCTCCCTGCTGCCCTCTGTCTTGAGCCTGATCTTCTTAAGTTCCGAAAACTCCTCAAGGCCTTCCTCTTCTCCTCTTCCTTCTCTCTCCCTCTACCCTGCTAACCTAGTTCTCTGCTCTCTCCCTCCTCATCCATACGACTTGCTAACTGGCCGCCTATTGTACCTCAGAGTCTCACAGGTCCCTGGCACCCCCGCCAGTCCTCTTTCGCGCTTGCCTCAGGGCCCTTCACCCCACCCACACCCATTGCACCTGAGAAATAACCCAAGAGATTGGCTCTCTCTGCACTTACTCTAGTCTCCACCGACCAGGTGCACTTGTACCTCACCCTCCCTGTGACCGTCTGTGCACTTACACGATCCATACGCACTGTGCCTGAAGATCATCTGTCTGTTTTTCCTTGTCTTCACCCATAATTGCACTGGTAAAACTGCAGAATCGCCATCAGGCCTATTTGGTGTATCTCAAACTGTTAAATGTATTTTATGCATTTACTCTGCCTGTACAGATTAGTATCGTCTCAGAATTTCAAGGGCTCTGAGTGACTGTTGTTTTTTCCCAATGTTCCCACCCTCCCTAAGGCGCTTAGAAACACTTGCCTTTGTATAGGTGCCTTATAAATAAACAATACCATACCATACCAACTTCACCCCCCGTGTGACTGTCTTTTTTAAATATAATAACAGCTAGGGGCGTGGCCTGGAGCTTATGGCGAGTGGAAGCTGAGTCGCCGTGCTCCGGCCGAGGCGCCGTTTCCAGATCCTTTTGCCTACTTAAAATCGCACCTGAGATAGAAAGAATCGGTTCCGAGGGGAGGGGAACCGACCCCGAACACGCTGCAGAGGTCTTCCCCTGGATCCGGGCCCCCGAGCCCACGGATTCGTCCCGATAACGGTCCCCCCCCTTGGCGGGACCCAAGATGGTGGCCATCTTACGAAACTAATGTCGCAGGAGAACGCCGGCCGCTCTTGCAGCCAAACCGACCTATCAACTTCTGCTGCGACTGCATCGGGGGTGAGGAGCCTCTACCTCTATCCGGCCCTGCTGAGTTGAACCAACCAGAGCCCCCGGCCGGGGAAACCAAACCGGGGCTCAGACCCACACCACCGAGCACGGCCCCGGCCATCGACAACAGATGACGGTGGCGGTGGGGAGAGCGCCGGGCAAGAGCGCGCACGACCTGATAAATATCCCACTGCACACCCTCTCGAAAACTTGAGCCTGGACCACCCTGCTTCCGACAAATAACCCCGGCGCCTGTCTCCACACGATTGAGTGGCGCCTCCCAATATGGCGTCCAGGAACAAGACAAAGACAAGCACCATGGACACCTACGTGTCCGCTAAAGCGAAGACTCCTCCGCAGCCAAGCGCTTCCACTCCTGAACCCCCTCGAGCGCAACCAACAGGTTCCCCAGAAAACCAAGCACAAGTACTGGAGGCGATTGAATCATTGCGTGCGTTCATAGACATGAGAATTGGGGAGTTCAAATCTGAGCTGCAGCTTGTGCGCCAGGACGCCCGCAACTTGACGGAAAGGGTGACCTCCGCCGAATCCACCATTAAAGAGACGTCGGGAGACACAACGGAGCTGAAGGCCAAGGTGACGGACCTAGAACGGAAGGTACTCACACTTGAAGCCAGGGCCGAAGAGGCCGAGGGCCGAGCCAGACGCGCCAACATCCGAATACTGGGGGTACCGGAGGGAAGCGAGGGCCCGAATCCGACGGCCTATGTGGAATCCCTGATACAACAGGAGGTGGGCGCAGGAAAGCTGACGCAGGGATTCTCGATTGAAAGGGCGCACAGATCGCTGCAGAAGAAACCCCCGCCGGGCTCGCGCCCTCGCCCTATAATTGCCAAAGTTCTGAACTTCCGAGATAGGGAGATTATCCTCCGACACTCCAGAGAGGAGGGCCCTATCGAACGCAACGACTCTAAGATCACGATCTACCCTGATTACACCCCGAAAGTTCAACGGGAGAGGAACTCATTCGTGCCGATCAAGGCTCGGCTCAGACAACTAGACCTAAAAATATGTTGCCCCTCCAGACTAAAAGTGATCCACAAGGGCAGGGCGATCTTCTTGGAATCCCCGGCAGCGGCGACCATGTGGCTAGAGGACAACAATCTAGCAGCGGACAATGACTCTCAACTTTCCGCGAATTGATGAACCCCCTCGCTCGATGCGAAGATGTCATGCCTCATATACTCAACTCGGACGTTAGGCACACGATCTAAGAAGAAGGTAACATCACCCAACAGTTCGCAAAGATGAAACGGCCCTCGCTCGGCCCCCGCCAGGCACAGGGCCCCACCCCCCACGAACAGAATAGGTCAGGCCAGTTGCCTGCCCGACCTTCCTCGTGCCCGATACCCGGATGGGTCCAGACGGTACGAGAGCGCCTGAGCACCCGCAAGACTCTGTCGTTGCTGGGCGCACCAGTTTTAGTTTTGTCATTTGTTTTTGTTTACACCACAGCCCTCAGACTACTAATGAAGCAGAAAAATGGGACCGGAGGCTCTTGGGGGCGGCGGACGGGACGTCGCCAGACCCTGAGGGGGAAAATGTACCGCCCGGAGGCGGGGGAGGCGTGGAAGACGAGGCTGAAACAATAACTCCATGACGTCCCAAATCAAGGTGATGACGTGGAATGTGAGGGGCATGGGCACATACATGAGGAGGAATCGGATCCACTCCTATCTGCGTAGGAAAAAGATATCAATAGCAATGCTCCAAGAAACCCACCTCACGGACGAAGCAACGGCCAAACTCTCCGATAAGTGGGGAGGTACTGGGAAAGGGGCGCCTTATTCCAAATTCGCCAGAGGAGTGTTCACGTGGGTGAGCCCAACTGTCCCCTTCCACCTGTTGGGCCACAAAGCCGATAAGGAGGGCAGATATCTAATATTATGGGGCACCATCGATTCCATACCGGTGTGCCTGGTGAACTCATATTTCCCGCAACAAGGAATACCCTCACACCTCGCAATGCTCACTGCCAAAATCATTCCCAGGAGAGAGAGCGCTTTCATATGGGGCGGCGACTTCAATTCCGTCAGGAACGGCGCTCTGGACAGATCGGACCCCCCCCGTTCCCTGAACAACCTCGCGTCTAACGCGCTGAACACGGCAATAGAACAGCTCGACCTGGTGGATATCTGGAGGGAACAACATCGCATCGAGAGGAGCTACTCCTATTACTCGGCCCCCCACAAGGTCCACACGAGAATAGACTATCTGTTCATTGATCGTGCGCTGGCTCAGCAGGTGGACGACACACTTTACCTAGGTAGAACCATATCTGATCACTCACCGCTGATCATGCAATGGACCCCTAGAGGACCCAGGCCACCAATCCCGCTATGGAGAATGCCACCCGCAGCACTCACGGACCACGCATTCAGGGAGGAACTGGGTACCAAACTTGAAGATTATCTCGACATTAACACAGATTCAGTATCACGCTGGAGCACACTTTGGGAGGCCATGAAAGTTGTCACAAGAGGCGAAGTTATATCAGGTGCCGGAGGTATTCGCAAGCAACTGAGACTGAAACTGGAGAAATTGGAAGACAGGATCACCCACCTTGAATCTGAACTCAATAATGCGCCCGATGCCGAAACAGAGTTGAAGGACATCCGGGAGGAGTGCCTATTGGCATGGAACAGACTGTCCAAATTCGACTACGCGACCTACATAGCCAGAACTCACAAAGAAGCGGATAAGCCTGGTAGAATGCTTGCCTGGCTGTGTAGGCGCGAGTTCCCAAGACACCTCCCAACCGAAATAACGGATGAAAGGGGGACGACTCACCGGACGCAACGAGATATCAACTCAGCTTTTGCGGCCTTCTACTCCAGGTTGTACGCCCATGACGCCAAAATACCAGTGGACGACATCAGGACCACACTGGCCGAGATTGAGCTCCCAAGTCTGACGGAGGCCCAGAGAGAGTCATTGGATGCAGAGATCACCGCTGAGGACGTGACATATGCGATCCAGTCGCTGACCACTTGTAAAACCCCCGGGAGCGATGGACTCCCGCCCGAATTCTACAAAGCCTACGCAGCGACCCTTGCCCCGACACTCCACAGGGTCTATATGGAGGCATTTGAAACTGGGACCTTACCTGACTCCATGAAAGAGACAATTATTATCCCTATACTCAAACCTAACAAACCCGCCAACAACTGCGAATCATACCGCCCGATTGCCATGCTGAACTACGACTGTAAAATTCTGACCACAATTTTAGCTAAAAGGCTGGCGAAGGTGATTGGAACCTTGATCCATGAAGACCAGAATGGTTTTGTGCCAGGTCGCAACACCACTGCGAACCTGAGGAGGCTCCAACATATCATGGCGGAGACCCACGACCGAGATGAAGACCTCGCTGTACTCTCTCTGGATGCCATAAAAGCTTTTGATTGCATCTATTGGGAGTGGTTGATTGAAGTACTAAAGGAATTCGGCTTTGGAGCGAGCTTCGTGAGGTGGATCAAGGTACTGTACAACACCCCGACAGCGAGGGTGAAGACTGGAACGACGATGTCCGAGGCCTGGCCGATACAGCGCGGCACCCGACAAGGATGCCCACTATCCCCAATGTTATATATACTGGGCCTGGAGCCAGTGGCTGCCTACTTCAGGGCACAACATTTTGACGCGGGCATCGGGCTGGGCAGCGACTATGCCATAATATCCATGTATGCGGACGATGTCCTCCTGTACTTGAATAACCCCCGGATCAACGCACACGTCGCGCTCGATATCCTCGACAACTACTCCCGATACTCCGGAATAACATTCAGCAAACTGAAGTCTTGTGCGTTCCCGCTGGCGGGACTTAGGGGCCTGGCTGAGTCAGACCTCCCAGACGTCGGGATACGATGGCAACTAGAGCACTTTAAATACCTGGGAATTGACGTGTCCCATACCCCAGCTCTCACACATGACCATAACATGGAAAAAGCTGTTAGGACCCTTCGCAAATCCATGAACTTTTGGTCGAAGCTACCACTGGCGGTAATGGGCAGAGCCGCAATAGTCAAAATGATAATTCTCCCCCGCCTCTTGTACCACTTCACGAACGTATGCTTCTACATCAGGCCGCCTTTCTTCAAAAAACTGGACTCTCTCATCAAGGACTTCATATGGGGGTCCTCCAGACACAAGATCTCCCTCCCCACACTCACGCTCCCGCACAAAGAAGGTGGGATACAACTACCGGATCTGCAAAGGTACTATCTGGCCGCACAGCTCAGTCACACAACGAAATGGCTTTCTGATGAACTTTCATCGTAAACGAAGCTCCTCCGTAACCCGACTTCCAAGCTGTTCCCCAAGGAGATGCTTTGGAACCCGATGAAACAAGCTTCAGGAGTCCCCATGATTGTCACCTTGGGCCGGCAGGTGTGGGCCAGAACCGGCTTTCTCCGACACCTGGAGCACCCCTACAATCCCAGTGCCCCCATCCTGGCTGACGTGTGCAAGACCCACGCAGACTTAGCGACAGCGAGACAATGGGAGAGAGCTGGAATCTACACATGGGGAGATCTGTTCGAAGACGGCATGTTCAGAGAACTCGAATCCTTACAAGCCAACGAAGGCATTTCAAACGCCCAGTTCTTGTGGTACCACCGCCTCAAGCGGACGGCAAAGGCACAATGGCCCGTCTGGCCAGAGGAACCCCCACCGGACCCCCTTCTTCAGGAGATGTATGACCTAGCAGATGGCTGGAGACCGGTCTCCCGCTTATACGCCAAGCTGAACGACAGACCCAACCCAAAAAGCGCGCCCCTGAGACAAAAATGGGAATCCGACCTAGGGGTCCCGCTCACCGACGGCGAATGGGAGCGAATACTTCTATACCCCAAGGAGGTGTCGAGGAATACCAGATTTAAACAAGTCCAGTTAAATGTCCTATACCGGACATACATGACCCCGCTAAGAGTTGCCACCTTCAACAATCGTGCACTCCCGCACTGCCCCTGGTGCGGTAACGACAAGGCGGACTTGATCCATATGTTTTGGACCTGCACCAAAACTGCGTACTTCTGGTCCATGGTGGAACGTACATGCACTGAGGCGGGGCTCACAAGATACGAGTGGAACCCAAAGGAATGCCTGCTGGGAGCCCATCCCAGACCCAGCAAACACAAGCATCAGGTCAAATTAATGGACCTTGCTTGCATCCTTGCGAAGAGGTCCGTAGCGATGGCATGGAAATCCCCAAGGGGCCCTAGACACGGACGTTGGCTCAAAGACCTGGAAAAGTGGACGGAGGCGGAGACTGGGGCCTGGCAGGATGGTATCCGCTCGAACGATGACGACTCCAATGAAGCTCTGGACTCATGGAAGGCCCTGGTGCGTGACATTCAATTTGCCTCCGACCACAAACCCCCCTGAATTTTCGCTCCTAACAGAATACCGCCTGTGACTGGTTTCCAAGAATGGCCAACCCCATACCCAGCCCCCCACGACCACGGATTTGCTGCACACCGACCCCCCCCCCTCCGACCCCCATCACGGACGATACATCGCTCTATGAAGGCTGTGGAAGTTAAGTAGTTAGTTAATTAGTTAATTTGTTTTAAGTTGTTTGCTGAGTCACTGTTTGTTGTTTGTTTCGCACTTTTACAAATGCCAATAAAATGTTTTAAAAAAAATAAAAATAATAACAGCTACAAAACCATTATATTAAAAAAAGACAGTCACAAGAGGGGCACTGATGGGGTGGTGTTCAAGACCCATTTGTTACCACTCTCAGTTCAAGACCCATTTGTTACCATTCATAAGTACAGAGTGGTACTATGCACACACACACGCTTTGCGCCTAAATTCATTTCTAAGTTCAATGTGAGCCAATCCATTGAACTTCCAACTTTGTTTCAGCATCCCACTAACTCAGCTAAAAGAAGCATCCATACAGTGGACGTTAGGAGAGCAGCGCTGTATTATCCTGATAAAACAAAACCACTTCGAAAGGCAGACCAATTCTTTGTCTCTGGTGCTACTAGTAGAGAAGGGGACCCTGTCTCTAAATGGGCAATCTCTAGATGGTTTGTTAAATGCATCTAACTATGTTACTCTCTTGCTAAGAGAGATGTACCCATTACGCCTAGAGCACATTCTATTCGAGGCACAGGAGCTACTATATCCTTTATTGCAAATGTTCCTCTTTATTCTATTTGCAAGGCAGCTACCTGGAGTTCTGTTCACACTTTCACTGAACATTACTGCTTAGACACACACTCTAAGACTGATTCGTAGGTGGGAAAAGCAGTGCTAAAACATCTCTTTGCTACTGTTCCTTCACATATCCCACCACCATCTCCTGGTACTGCTCGCTGGTCTATGCTCAGCATGTGATTCTAAGCAGATTCACAAGCATCAGAAGACATACATTACTCACATAATCCTATTTCTGGTGTTTGTATCTGCTTAGAATCACATGTGCCCACCCTTCCTCCCCTTTTGGAGTTGAAGGAACATAGACATCTTACACTTTTATTTCTTCTGTACTCACTCACACATTCTATAAGGCTCCCAAACGGCAGAACAAAAACAACTGGTTGGACACCTGAAGGCTTTTGGGTACACTAGATGTCACGTTAGGGATAGTGTTACTGTCAGTCCCATGTCGACATCCCTTTTCAAGCTTCGAAAGAAAGATGCAATACTGCGCAATTACCAGTAGATATCAGACTATATTCACAGCTTGTGAATATAAGCAAATACAAGCACCAGAAATACAATTATGGTGAGTAATGTATATCTTATTAATGAATAGGAAAATGTATATTGGTACAATATCACAAATTACGCCACCTCACTCTGTGTCCCAAATGCTTTTCTTTCTAACACGTCCCTTTTCACACAAATGTAAAACACTAGTTGGTTTAAGATAACACAGATTACAGACTCTTTAACCCCACAACATGTACAGTCAAAATACTTTGCATGGGGTTAATAACATGTGGCACCTTGAAACATGACCGGATCAAACACTTAGCAATACGCTTTACATGAAGTTTACTTTAAATAATATTCAACACTGTTCTATTTGCAAAAGCAATTTCACGCATGCAGCGCTCTGTATTTTTAATATCTCTGTTCACTTTTTTATATGTATAGAACCCTTCTTCATTCACCAGAATGCAATGAAGAATCTCCTTTCTATGAGGGGTAACTCTCAGTAGAGAGTATGCTTTTCAATCAGGGACTTCACTTTTTATTTCATTTTGGCAAAACACTTTTCTGCCCCCGCACAAAACCCAGATATTCAGTTTACATTCAGCACCCCTCAACTTTAAGGCAGGGTCCGAGAAATGGTGAACGGTTAGGAATTTTGTTTTGACAAGTATCACTTTCCCTTTAGAGAATTTTGTGGTTGATTTGAGAAATAGGAGTACCCAATTACTTTAACAGACTATCGTTTTTATTCACACTGGAAGCAATGTTGTTGAATTTGATTTCCCCAAAATCACCCTGTGTTAGTTGGCTATAGGGGAGTTAATACAATTATTATTTCGTAAAAATACTATTGATCTACTTCCAACTTCGTTTCAGCATCCCATGAACTCAGCTAAAAGAAGCCTCCATACTCTAGATGTTAGGAGGGCAGTGGTGTATTACCTTGATAAAACAAATCCACTAAGAATGACAGACCAATTCTTTGTCTCTGTTGCCACTAGTAGAGAAGGGGACTGTCACTAATGCCAGACTTAATGAAATGAGTCCCGTGATGGCGCAAGGTTGCAGGTTCAAACAGCAGTTTTTGTGAATAACTCTAATATTATACAAGTCAGTGTCAGAAAATTGTATATACAGTTAGATAATTCACAAAGCTACTATATCCCATAATCTCTGCTTCTTAACATTTTTGAGGAAGCTAGAAACAAATTTTAGGTGGTAGCTTTAGTTCTCAATGTTGAATCTTTATGAGAGTTAAATCATTGGATGGAGCTTTCCTTAAGCTTTTTAAAGATATTTGAATGATTTCTGTATGCCTTACGGTTCCTGCAAAAATGAACGAAGTATGATCCTCTATGTAACCCATGGCAAATTATGATATATATATTCCTTCAATTGCACATTACATTTCTTTTCTTCAAACTGAACATGTGATCTGGTCATCTGCTTCTTTTGTTGGTTTTGGCCTGGTGTAAAATTCATTAACATACTCTTACGTCCCGTCCCCTTTCCTCCATACTGCATGGGCGTCCCTTCCAAGGGACGGGAGACGGAACCTTTTTCACTGGAAAAAATCTTCTTCCCTTTTAAATTTAGAGGTGCGTGGGGGTGCAGCCCTGGGAGCATGCGCTGCCCTGACTTTGGCCTCCGGCACCACACCTCAGTCCCCTTTTCTGCATCGACGGGAACTGACCAAATTCACCTGCGCTCCTGGGATTGGCTTCGGCCATGTAATTCCACGCAAGGATACTTCTTCTTTTTTGTCTTTTTTGTCTTTTTATCATTCAGGTACTCGGTCCTCAGACGTCACGCTCCTCCCCGGCGCATGTCGACTTCTACAGGGATCAGCAGGTATTCATCCTGTGACAGGCTCTTACCGACTAAAGACCCCCACGCCCTCTGCCTACGGTGCCTTGTCCCCGACCACGGCTGGCAAGCTTGCACCATGTGCAACGCGCTTTCCTCAAGGTCTCTGAAAAACAGACTAGCCAGGTGGAGGGAGCTCTTCCAGAGATCGCCTCCAGAGGACCTAAAGGACTTTGTCTATCACCGATCCAAGCCCAAAGTAGGGCCGCTCTTTTCCAGTGCACCCCGCCAGGGAGACTCCTTCCCATGGACTCGCCCGCACGGGAGGGACCGCCCAGGTCCTGGTACCAGCACAAGTACCGAGGCTGAATCAGCTTCTGGCTGACAGGCCGAGGGATCAGTAGATCCTCCCGGTGACAGTGCTGAGGGACCAGAAGGTTCTTTTACCGGTTCTTCACCCGAGGGGCTAAGCCCTAGTACCGGCATCATGTCTGAGGGTGCGCCTTTACGCAGTTCTACTGGCAGATCTGCCCAGGGCGCAACGCCTACCCTGTTCCTGAGGAACAGGGTATGCCCCATGATCAAGAGTCCTGCACGGGGCGGGGCCCAGTGAGCCAAGCAACACAACACAGTCACGTGGAAGGAAACTCGACAAGATGGCTGCCGCTCCAGAAATTCCAGACATCCTGCCGACACCACTCCAGGGAAGGCAGTAGGTGGAGGACCGTGTGTCGATGTGGGACTGGTGTCAACCAGGTAAGTGGCCTACAGCTTAACCTTCCTTCATGCAAGGCAGGTTCCTGCTGCGTCCATATGGGCAGGACACGCATCGGTTCCAGCAGCCCATCACTACCCCGTCAATATCGCCCACCACCCCTACAGCCTGCGAGGAACTGTTCCTCGGGCTCATGAAATCTTCTCGGATGGGGGACATCCTCAGGGATGCCATCAGGGACGTGCTCCTGCCAATGGCTGCAGTGCCGCAGGCCCCTGTTCAGCCTCCGCCACGTCCGCTCCGGTCCCTCAACCGATAGTGCAGGTGGTTCCGTACCAGTCTTTGCTGCAGCCTCTGGCTCCCGTCTCCACACCCCAGCCTTCGGCACCCAGCACCCCTCCACCGGTGCCGGACCAACCGGACCCTCAGGTGGACACAGATAAGGAGGAGAGCCCCGACACACCGTCATAAGCCAAGGCCTTCCATGAACGTCTTGCGGGGTTGGCAGAGTACTGGGGCCTTCCTCAACCCGAGGTCGAGCAACCATCAGAGGGGGTCCTCGCAGAAGTCCTCACGCTATGTCCCACAGTGAGAGCGGGGATCCTGATGCAGAATGATGTAGTTGCCTTGGCCAAAAAGGGCTGGCTTAAGCCCCACTCGGTCCAGCCAGTCAGTCGAGGCCTGGAAGCCAGGTACAGGCAGATGGAAGGGAATACACTCTTGCTATCGGCCCACCCTCAGCCACACTCTTCGGTGATCGCAGTGGCACATCACTGTACTCCAAGCCTCAGTCGTCCTCATCCTCTTCCTCCGCGGTGCTGCTAGGCCAGGAAGAGAAGATCTTGGAGGCGTACAGGAAGAAGCTGTATTCCAACGAGTCGTTGCACCTTCGTCAAGCCAACGCAGATGCCATGCTGGCAGCCGTTAACCAGAGGCTCTGGCGGGAAATTGCGGATTTCCTCCCAGAGTTTCTGGCGCAGATCCAATCACGATTCAAGGCGGGATTGGCAGAGGCCAAGATGGTGGCACTGGGCATCATGGAGTCCACTGTGACCCACATTGACGTCTCTGGCCGTGCCATCTGCATCGCCACGGACATCAGAAGAATGGCCTAGCTCCGTGCTATGAAAATTAACGCAGATGTCCAGGAATCTTTCGTTCGAAGGGGGTGACCTCTTTCACTCCTCAACGTACGAGGAGCTGGACAAAAAGAGAAACAGCTCACAAACGGCCAAGTCTTTATCCATCCTGACAAAGACCACGCCCAAAACGTATACTCAGTCACAGCAACGCTCAGACAAGGGGCGTACATACAGAGGGTTCCGCAGGTTCCAAGAGCAGAGGTCCAGGCAGCCTGACCGTTTGCCGACTCAACATCGGCGCATACAACAAAAAGGGGGAGGGAGTAAAGGCTTTTTCCAGTCCCCCTCCTCCGCGACAGCCTCAGAGGGAAAGAAGGCATGACTCACCCCGGGGTCCACGTGTCTCCAGGGGGGGGAAGGCTTGCTCTCCATGCACATTTCTGGTGCCAGAATTTCACGGACCCTGGATCCTCTCTGTAGTCTCCACGAGGTACCGCCTCCCTATCCCAACCTCCCAGCGAGGCTTGGGCTTTTACTCCAGGATTTTCGCCATTCAGAAGAACCAGGCAGGCCTGAGAGTTGTGCTGGACCTTTCCACCCTCAACCTCTCTCTACCTCTACAAAAATTCAAGATGGTTCTGCCAGCTTTGATAGTAGAGACATTGTGCAAGGGAGACTGGATGTGCTCCCTGGATCTGAAGGACGCATACCTTCCCATCCCGATCTGGCAGCCTCATCGTTCTTTTCTATGATTCAGGATCATGGGCTACCATTTCCCATACAAGGTGCTTCCTATTAGCCTCAACTCGGCCCCCAGAGTCTTTACCAGGCTTATGAACACAGTGGCTGCCCTCATCAGGTCGTAATGTCACCACATCTACCCGTACCATGACGACTGGCTCATCAGGGCGACATCTCCGGAAGCAGTGCATCATACTTCCCACGCTCTTATGAACACACTGCACGAGCTGGGTTTTTCATTCAATCTCAAAAGAAGTCGCACCTGCAGCCCACCCATAGACTAACCTTCTTGGGTCTCATTTGGGAGACATGCTCAGAGAGAGTTTTTCCCTCAGAGGATAAGATCACAGCCCTCAAGAGAGCCACCGCACACTGCCTCAGCAGAGAAGTGACCTCGGCCTGGTGGTACCAACACCTACTGGGTCTCATGGCAGCATTCCTCTTGGCCATCCCCCACAAGAGACTCAGGATGAAGAGGATACAGCTGCACTTTGCAGCCTCTTGGAACCAGGAACCAGGCTCTCAGTCAGAGATGATCAACGTTCCTCCATCACTTCACCGGGACCTCACATGGTGGTCCATGGACTGCAACCATCAGCTGGACAAGCCTTTCTGGCAACCTACCCCACAGGTCACCATCACCACAGACTCCTATCTCGAGAGTTGGGGAGCCACCCTTGACAACCACTGCGTCCATGGCACCTGGACCCGGCAGGAGCAGGAGTACCACATCAATTGGCTGGAACTGAAGGTGATCTGGCTGGCGCTCAGAGCCTTCCTTCCGAGTATCGAGGGCAAGGTTGTCCTCATTCAGAAAGACAACTTGACCAGCATGTTCTATGTCAACAAGCAGGGAGCTACCAGATCCCCCCACTGTACAGGCTCGCAGTCAGCATGTGGGAATGGGCCCTGGAGAACAACATCTACCTCACGGCTGTCCAGCTGCCGGGGGAAGCCACCCCCAGGTGGACCTATCTGCCTCCTGGGACAACAGGAAGTGCCAACTGTTCGCTTCCTGGCAGGGCCAGGGCCCGGGCTCCCTGGGCGATGCATTCCAGATTCAGTGGGACGGAATATCAGTATACGCCTTCCCGTCCACACCACTGATACACAGGGTGATATGCAAGATCAAGGAATCTCGCCACCTCAGCATCATTCCAATAGTGCTGTGGTGGCCGGCCAGGCCATGGTTCTCAGAGCTGTTCAGCCTCTCAGAGAAACCGCCCATTTGCCTTCCGACGGGCCCAGCACATCTTCTGGTGCAGCAGGGGGGCAGGGTCATCCAACCCGTGCCACCGAAACTAGCCCTCACAGCGTGGTTTCTGAACAGGTCACGTTAGCTCACCTCAGCCTTTCCCAGGCTAACCTAGAAATTATATAAGGCACCGGGAGCAAGTCTACCAGGGCCCAGTATAAGAGCAAGTGGACCAGGTTCTGCCACTGGGCAGATGCTAAGGGTATCAACCCCCTCGCATGTACCTTGGACGATGTGCTCTCCTTCGTGGCGCACCTCGCCCACTTAGGCGTACAAGTGGACACTTGCCGCACTTACCTAGCAGTCATTGGGGCTTACAGAAACTCGTCGGAGGAGATCTTTTCCTCTTCCAAACCGATTGTCAGGAAACATTTGACGGGACTCGCCAGACTCTACCCACCCATCAAGAGGCCACACCCTGTGTGGGACCTCAACATAGTTCTGGGTGCCCTGGCGCACAAACCATGTGAACCAATGGCATCTGCGGACATCAGGCTGGTCTCCATTAAGACAGCCTTGCTAATCGGCCTCACCTCAGCTCGCAAAATCAGCGAAATCCAGGTGCTGGTCACCTCAGGGCCAAATACTACGTTTCACAAGGATAAAGTAGTCCTGCGGACGCACCCAGCATTTTTGCCCAAGGTGCCTTCCGCAGTCCATATGAACGAAGAAATAGTGCTACTTGTGTTTATTGCTAAGCCCAAAGATGAGGCACAGAGAGTTCTGCACTGCCTGGATGTCAGGCGGGCCCTGAAATTCTACTTCGACAGGACCAAGGGCTTCTGCAAGTCGGACACACTTTATGTCACCTTCGGCGGATCAAGGCCAGGGTACCAGGCCTCTCAGGCCTCCATAGCCAGGATGGTCTTGGCCATCAAAGGAGCTTACGAGGGACAGCACAAGCCACTGCCGTCCAACATGCACGCCCACACGGTCAGAGCCAAGGCATCGACCATCGCTTTCTAGTGGCATGTCCCCTGGCAAGTCATAAGCAGGGCGGCCACATGGGCCACCCCTTCGGCTTTCTGCAAGCACTACTGTTTGGGCGCAGGTTCTAAATCAGACGCGGCTTTTGGACAGGCGGTACTTAGAAACCTGTTTGCTTAAGGTGGGTCTCATCTCCACCCTGGGGCTACACTCAGTTGTAATCGCCCATGCAGTATGGAGGAACGGGACGTAAGAGTAATTATAAGTTACTCACCGTAGTGACTAACGTCATTAGTCCCCTTTCCTCCATACGTCCCACCATCCTCCCCCCTAATAAGACTGGTGTCATTAGGCAATGTTAAATCTATTGTCGACGCGTCTATGGGGACTGAGGTGTGGCGCCGGAGGGCTGAGTCAGGGCAGTGCATGCTCCCAGGGCTGCACCCCCGCACACCTCTAAATTTACAGGGGAAGAAGATTTTTTCTGATGAAAAAGGTTCCGTCTCCCGTCCCTTGGAAGGACTAAGAGTACTACGGTGAGTAACTTAAAATTTCTTGCAAAGTCAATGGCTGGACCCTGGGTCTTCTTATCTCCTGCTGCAGTCAAGCTGATTACTCCCCTCCTAGCATCATGTGACAGTCTTTATGGCAGGCCATCTGTCAGCCTGCCCAAGGATATACCACGAAATAGAATTAATCTTTAAGAATTTGACACAGTTCAACCCATTTGGGCTGCCTTTTGTTTTAACAGTTGCTGGCACCAACCCACCATAAATTCCTTCCTGGGCACTGCTGTGGCTTCACAGACATTCCCTTTCAGATACAGATAGGGGGAAGTGGACCATTTCTTGGCCTTAGAATCTCATATGAAAGTGTATTTTTGGGATGAACATAGCTTTTCTTCATGCACAGAAAACTCATACTTTTAAATGTTACAATTTCTTCATGCCGAGGCCTTTTTTAATATCTCACATGAGGCCATCAATGTTCATCTTTAAATTATACTTTAGATTAAACTAGCACAGACACTGGAGTTTAACTGGTAAACAGGTCCTTCCAATCTCAGGTGCAGAATGTGTTTATTTCTATTTCTCCATAGCAGCTTTCTGTATTAGCAAAGCTGCCCTTTAGACATAAGTCATATGTAATGGAAAGTAGTTTCAGGCCTTTGATTTTAGTTCTTTTGTCATTCGCACCCACGGCACACTTGATTTTAGTCTTGCTGTTTCTGACACACTGGGCCCCATTACGAGTATGGCGGTAGCTATGCCGCTAAAAGCTTTTAGCGGCATGGCTACCCCCATACCGGGTACCGGGTCCGGGTTCCAGGAATGAGGAATTACTGGGCCATTCCGACCTTGGAGGGCCCGGTAATTCCCTTTCCTGGGACCTGGACCCGATACATCCCCATTCCCATTTGAGCCCCCAGAGGGCTCAATGGGGAGGATGCAAACAACGGGCCCATTAATGACAGACCCGTTGTTAGCATCATGGTCTGCTAGTGGGTCCCGCTAAGGATGCCTGGTTTTACCAGACGTCCTTTGCGGGACCCGCAAGCAGACCTCGTAATGAGGTGGTAGAGGGTTAGCGGCGCCTGCAGCTCTACTGGCGCCATTAACCCTCTACCGCATTCGTTGTAACGAGACCCACTGTTGGTGTATTTGGCAGTGTTGACATTTCCATGCTGGCCTTTTGGTCAGCCAGTCCAGTGTGCTTTCAAATTACAGGAACATATTCCTGGATTTTTAGGCCCCAGTCAGCTGAACGCAGCTTACTTTTGTCTTGGGGGCAGCATTTGAACCCACAGTGTGGATTATTCTGTCTCGAATGCACATTAACAGCATTAAATATGTTTACTTCATCATCCTTATTCCTCATATATGACGTGACCCGGCCAGCGACGATTTCACTTCATGTATTGCCTTCGCCCCACTTGACCAATGCTTACAGCACTTGGAAATGTTACCCTTCCTTCCACAGTCTCTACACACCACATGATAAGCAAAACACTCTTTATCACTGGCAAGATGTTCAGTGCTCCCACAATGACAACACCTCCTGACAGTCCCATATTTCACTTCTTGCTTCACCTTATTGTCAGTCCGCTTTGCTTTACTCTCTGGGCCTCATTACGAGGCACAGCTGCCGCCGGTATCCATTTTTTTCCGGCAACCGCGAAGGGCAATTACCGGGTCATGCCGAGTTTCGCAGACCCGGTAATTGCCCATTCGCGGGTGCCGGTAATAATGGACGCCCCATCCCCATTCGGCCCCATAGGGCTCAATGGGAATGGAGAGGGTGGTAGCACTGGTACCGTTAATAGTGGTACCAGTGCTACCATCATGTTCTGCTCGCGGGTGCCAGTACGGCCACCATGTCAGACCTGGTGGCTGCAAGGGCACCCGTGAGCAGAAGTTCTAGTATGGCGGTATGGTAGCAATGGTGCCGGTAGCGATACCGGCGCCGTTGTTGCCTTACTGCCATACTTGTAATGAGGCCCTCTGTCTTCCATTTCACAAAGGTTTTCCCACTGTCCTTCACAATCTTGACTTTCTCTGATTTCTGCACAGCATTCATGCTATTTTGCAGCACAACTCGACGATCTCCATCCAACTCCTTTATGCTTCCATATGCTCCATGATCTTTTCCACATACTTAGGGGGTCATTACGAGTTGGGCGGTAGCCATGCCGCTATTAGCAGCATGGCTACCCCTCTACTGGGTACCGGGTCCGGGTTCCTTAAATGAGGAATTACCAGGCCATTCCAACCTTGGAGGGCCCGGTAATTCCTCATTCAAGGATCCCGGACCCGGTACATCCCCATTCCCATTCGAGCCCCCATAGGGCTCAATGGGAATGGGGTGCATGCTAACAACGGGCCCTTAGCGGGTCCCGCAAGGAGACAAACAACTATATACAATTGATTTATTTACAAATGTAACATTTTCTCTGTGTTTAAACATAGTATTTTAAAAGCTTTTTTTTATTGTTACAGGCTTTTCTCGAGATGGCTTATAGTGAGGCAGCTCAGGCCATGGTGCAGTTCTACCAGGAGACACCTGCCCTCATAAATGAAGAAAAGTTACTTATCCGCATCTCTAAAAGATACAAAGAACTGCAACTGAAGGTGACATTTTGATGATCGAATTGCTATGTTCATATTGTCTCCCTGTTCTGTATTCGTTCAGTTCATTGTAGGAGAATTAGGGTGACAGATTAGCTGATATGCATGCATGTGCCAGGAGAGCAAGCTCTTGTTCATTTTTCAATGTCTGTGCCTCAGATGTCTGATGGTGATGGTCTTAAACAGGGTAGTGGTGAGAAAAATCTCATATATTTTACTTCCATGTTTCTTTTACTGTGGGTTTTTGAGTAAAAATAATAATATAGAAAGCTAACAAAACTATGAAGTCACATAAATCATGCACTGTTTGTTTTCACTTTATTAAGAGTGTTTTAAAAGAGATTTTAAGCAAGAAAGAGTGAGAAACCTACCATGAAAAAAAGAAAACAAAAGGTAAAATTGAAGAGTGGAAAAGGAAGAGAGATAGCCACTGAGACTGAAATGGGAAAAAGTTCAAGAAAAACAATACCATTAAGAGAAGAAATCTTAGAAAGGAAGGCAATAAAAAGAGAAATATAGTGAAAAGAAAAGGGATTGTGAGTTATATGCTGCTGTGGTCACCTGACCTTTTTGCTGCCTTACCTGTGTTTTGGTAGCCATGGTATCCACTCGCACAGCAAGTTCATGTACGTGTATGAGGGTCATTGTTGGAACACAGTCTATGGGCCTCTTTACGAGTTTGGAGGCAGCATGCCCTTAACAAGGGCATGCTGCCTCCAAAACGGGGCTGGGTTCCTTGAATGAGGAATTACCGGGCCATTCCAACCTTGGAGGACCCGGTAATTCCTCTTTCAATGTACAGATCCCCTTTCCCATTCGAGCCCCCATAGGGCTCAATGGGAATGGGGAGGGAGCTAACAATGGGCGCGTTAATAACGGGCCCGTTGTTAGCTCCCTGGCCCCTCGCGGGACCCGCAAAGGACGTCTGGTCTGACCAGACGTCCAGAGGGGGTCCCGCAAGGGAACCTCTTAATAGGGCGGAATGGGTTTAACGGGTTTAGATCGTAATGAGGCCCTATGTCACCTGGCTTGGGTGTGCTTGCTTACTGAGCCCTCATCTATGGGGTCAATAGTGTTGTTGCTTCTGGAGCTAAGCATGTGTGGCTGTAACCGTGGTTCTTGTGGCTGTAACCCTGGTTCTTGCTTTGCGTTCTCATGGGGGCAGTCATCTTGGATTTGCAATAGCCTGGTTGGCCAAGCAGGCTTTTTTTTACTTATACATTTTTAGTGCTTGCCTAGTCGATGATTGGTTGTTCTGGGGTATAGGGCCTGTAAAGGATGGGTTAGTTTCCAGACTACAGCATAGCTTTGTTTAATCACTGATGTGTTTTTTCTTTCCAAGTCTCATTTGATGCTGGTTGAGTTGTCTCTCTCTCTAGCTGCTACCCCTTGATTCTGTTTTGATTGATTCTTGTAGGAGTTAGCGATTCCTATGAGGTCTGGGTGCTTTTGACTTGAGTTGTACACCTTCCGAAAATCCCACTGGCATTCTTTGTTGATGCTGTGTTTTTCTAGATGCCAGTCTCCCAGTGGGATCGCTGTGTTGATGGCCAACCTCAGTATGTAACATTGATAATGAAGAAAATAAGTAAGAATAATTCAAAAGAAAATTAAGGAAAGGCACACCCTACGTGGGCTTTAAATTGGAGCTCAATAAGAGGCATATACTAACATAATGGCATTTTGTGCTGCGCTGTACTTTTAATATTACTGAATAGGGTTTTACTTCCCCATCACACCCTCTCACAGCATGTGTCATAACAATGAAACAAGTCATGCACAATACAATCCCAGTGGCATCACGTATTGCAAGCGATATGGTACAACACCTGAAAACTGTTTTGGTCTTAAATGTGTTCTGTGATGTGGGTGACTTATAGTGGTGGCATTAGAGAGTGACCTTAGCAAAACCCCGCAGTGTGGTAGGGTGCAGTCTTGGCTCCAATACCCCTTGTCATATCTACTGGAACCCACCAAAGCTGGGGGAGCTGCTGCACCTAAAGGAGTAGACCTGCACTAATTGCATAGGAAGAGCATGTGCATCTTGATTGTGCACTGACTGACTCTCGAATTATTGTCTTCAAAACCAAATCTAATGCATGTTTTCAGGCTTTGGCGGCCACGGAATGAATGGTGCCGGGAAGGGACTGGCACTGTTCATTCTGGACCTCCACATTACGAGTTCTGCAGCGGGTCCCGCTCTGTACGCCTGGCCAGACCAGACGTGCAGAGCGGGACCCGCTACGGGCCCGTTGTTAATGGGCCCGTTTTTAGCATCCTCCCCATTCCTATTGAGCCCCTTGGGGGGTCAAATGGGAATGGGGACGTACCGGGTCCCGCGAAAGGGAATTACTGGGCCCTCCAAGGTCGGAATGTCCCGGTAAGTCACCTTTTGCGGGACCCGGACCCGAGTTTGGAGGTAGCCATGCCGGTAATGACGGCATGGCTGCCTCCAAACTCGTAATGAGGCCCAATGTAGTGATTGTCTACTGAAAGAAATGTGCTTGCATCTAGGTATGTTTTTGATAACACACACTGTATCCTTCTGAGGGATCTGAAGTTGTTTCACGCTTTTTTTACTGACCCCCACCAGTAAGGCATTGCAGCAATCAAGGCGTGAGAGGATGATGGCTCAAACAGTTAGCTTCAGAAATAAAAGGCTGAATGTTTCTCTGTAGCTTCAGATAATAATGGCAGTTCTTTGAAGCATAATTGGTCTGACTCTCGGCAATGAAGGATGAGTCAAGGAAAACCCCCAGTGTTTTAACTTTATCCACTACTGGGATGGGGCAATCCTTGATCCTAAAGCACGAGTACTCTTTCCCTAGTTTGGATCTTGCTCAGGGACATGCGGCAAAGCAGAAGTTCTGTTTTTGCTCCATTTAAACAAAGCCAGTTCTCTGTCATCCAGTGCTCAATAATCCCATGAGTGGAGATCATATTTCTTGAGTCGATGTTATGATCCCCACTGACTATCAAAATCAGTTGGGTGTCATCTGCGTAGTTTGTAAAAGAGATCCCTACGGTCTCTAGCATATTGCAAAGGGGTCTGCCATATAGATTGAAAAGCGAGATGAAGGTCCCCTGTGGGACACCACAGGTAATGGGAGCTGATTTAGAAGAGGCATTTTCCCAACATACTGAAGATTGTCTACCAGTAAGTGTTAGGTAAGAGTTTAACCTTAGTGCTGAGTCTACCTCACTTGGGAGAACCCCATAATGTTTGCTGGACTAGTGGATTCTTTTTCCCTATACCTGAGTGAGTGGGAACCTTTGTCCACACTCACAGATCCTTTTACTCTTTTTATGGGTGACATTTTTAAGACTCTCCATAGTGTCCTTTTAATTTTATCCTCTTTGACAACTTTTGGTATATACCTTTATATTGTTACAGGGTTGCCCTTTGGGCTCCCCTTTTACTTTCTCTGACTAACCTTGTGAGAACTACAGTTCCCAAGGGTAGACAGGATATGTCTATCCATTGTACATTTTGTTAGGTGAAAACCAGCACACCCCACATTATGTGGAGTGCTGGAGAGATACAATGTATACCCTTTCCCACTAGCACTGTTACAGGGACAAGCTTACCTTAAATGACTGGTGGCAGTGAATCTTTTTACAAATTCGGTGCACCTTTACCGCAAGCTGTTTTCACAGCTGCGGTAAAGGCACCCATGGGCGCCCATTTTACCAAAATGGCCCGTCTTCTTTTTTTGCTATTTTCAGACTTCTTGTCTGTTCTTGGTCTTTCCACTGCCCTCCAGGGTAGGAAATTCCTTTGTGTGATTTTTATCTTCGGCAGGAGTCCTCAGTCAAGCCTGCCCAGGCTCCAGATTGTCTGTGAAGGCAGGAAGCGAGGGAGGAGTCCTAAAATCCACAGCCCTTTGTCTTCGAGCCTGACTGCAAGAATCCAGTTCAAACTGGGAGGCTTGCTGTCCTGAAAGGACTGCCAACCCCCCAAGTTTGATTGTGGAACATCTGTTTGATTGGCTTGGTGCCTGCATAAAAGTATGATCCTGGAGGTGAAGAGGTAGTCCACCACTGGATCTGAATCTGAAGAGGAAGATGAAGAAAACGCATCTGGGACGATTTCCAGCGACCGGAGAGCCTGCTGTGTAACCAGAGCCTGCTGTAGACCTTCTTTGCAAGTGACCTGGGGACTCCAAAAATGACGACTCTGACCCAGAGTCTGGTTAGATTATGAAGATCTGCACTTTGAGCCATCCTACATCATGCTGCGACCTTGCAGGGCTACAATACCCCGATACCCTGGGACCTCGAGCCATTGTGCGGTGCACAGTCTTCTGAATTCCGAATCTTGCTGATACTTTGGTGGCATCCCGCTGGGCCAGCTGGACTTGAGATGTTAATCTAGTACGAAAAGTCTCCTCACCTGAGTGTTGGACCTTGCAAGTGAAGAGAATCCGACTAGCGATATTCAGTCTTCTTCTGGCTCCTGAAAAGGGCGCCAAAACCACAGAGCCGCATCCAGCCATGGAGTAACTCTTGCCTGGAGCCTTCCCTGTTGATCCTTGCTGCAAAATACCTTCCAAAGGAATCCATGATGCAGGTTTTCAAGGGGAGTAAGATCTATGTACTTTTAAAAGGAGCTACCAGCAACTTAAAGGTATGTATAAGCTTAAGACTGTTTTAAAATCTGTATAAAGCAGACCAGGGAAAGCAAAACCCAATGTTACACTTTGAGAATGACACAATGTTGTTCAAGGTAGGTAAAACCCAATGTAGAGTTATTCTAGACAGGCTATACAGCAGGTCAGGGGAAGCAAGACCCATTTGGTAAAACGTATACACTTATATTCTGAAAGAAATAGGTGAAGCCAACAGCATTACTTTTGGGAAGGGGGGGACCAATTCACAGGTGAGTAAAATAACCTTTTATATACTTTTCAGAAGTCAAAACACATTCAAAGTTAGTAAGAACCTTTGTAGCGGCTCATTTTTCAGAGAGGCAATTACCACAACAACTCTGTTATAAGTAAGTAACTTTGAAACTATTGTTATATTTTTCAAGGCAGAATCTTTTCTTATAAGTTCTTCCCCAATTTATTGCATGAGTTCTCTCAGAGGCAGAAGAGGGACCCCAGTGGTGTAGGTGCCAGCTGTAGGCAGGGTTCAGTTGAAAAAAAGTCAGAGTTCCTGTGGAAGTCTCTTCCAAACAAGTAAGTAGTTCACTTTAGAGTTAGTTAGGGTCTTGGGACTTCAGAGAAGACACCCTAAAGGGATTCCAGCAATGGGCCTAGGTGAACCCGAACGAGAGGACTCACAATCACATGAATCACCCCCAAAGCTTCACAGTAATCACACAAGGCTTAAGTTAAATAATACCCAAGCCAACACAGTATTTCAGCACAGAAGAAGAGTTTTCAGCAGGACATCTTCAGGATCTGCAGCCCAAAACCTGGTCGATGAATTCCTTGTCCTGAAGACAGGACACTGGAAGGGAATTTGCAGCAGGGATCAATGGTATATTGCTCCAGGCAAGAGTTTTTTTGCGGCTGGATGCAGCTCTTTGGTTTTGGCACCCTTTTCATGAGCTAGGAGAAGACTGAATATCGCCAGTTGGATTCTCGTCACTTATTGGGCCCAGCACTCAGGTGAGGGGACTTAAAGGATTCAAATGAAGTCTCTGGAGGCCCAGCAGGATGCCACCAAATGTCCAGTCAGATTAGGAATTCTGAAACCTGTGCACCGCACAATGGCTTGAGGTCCCATGGTATTGCAGTCCAGCAAGGTCGCAGCATGTCTTGGGATGGCTCAAAATGCAGGTCTTTCTGCGTCTTTGTGAGACTAGTGGATTTCTGGCCTATTGCTGGCCTGCCATTGTTACAGGTTAATTACCTTTTCAACATTACACATCGTCTGTGCTTGAGTTCAAGGAGTGCTCGACCTTGTAAAGTGTGTGGGGGGTGGGGAAGCTTAGCCCCGAAGCAAAGGGCCAGGATGGGGAGTGGGAAGTCAGGGACTGAACTATATTTATGGTGCTGGTGGTAGGGCACAGCTGCAAAGCTGCAGCCCTGGCTATCTTTGCAACTTGGTACCATAAGGATGTGCTTGGTGGGTAAACACAAACTTCCCGTCCCTCTGACCACTCTCTTTGCCAACACAAGGTACACCCTATCTAGGCCACACTGTTCATAATTGGACCTTGTCGGGCCAGCACATTGGTTATTGCAGAAGTGCCAGTGCCCTCTCTTTAATGCAAAAGGAAATGGAAACAACTGCAAGAGGCTGTGTGCCAAACCAATTAATCAGAGCCCCTCGCTGTTTTTGTTTACTTTTCCTCTTCAAATTGGCAGCGCTCTCAATGCCCAGCGCCACAGGGATCATCCTTCTAGCCTATGGTCATCTACTTTTGATCAACTAAGATCTTTAGGTGCAGTTTCTACATCGAATGTCCCACTCTTTTAATGATTCTTCAATTGGTGTGGGTCATTTATTCCCTTTTACTAATGTACATGTTTCTTTAATTACTTGCTTTGGCTCAGCATCCTATAATTAAAAGTTAACATCAATTCCTTTTGAATTAACCCAGTTCGTTCATTAAGCTCAATCAACGTGGAGTCTTTCACATCTTTATTTTCTTCATGATCTTCTCCAACTCTCTGCGCTTTATGAATTGCTTTCACAGCTTGGGTTACTTGAAAAACAGTCTTTGTACTTACTCGTAGGCTATTATTTTTTCCATGGAGTAATGAACAAGCTGAACAACCTTCTTTCATCGATGGTGTTTAAGTGACCATTTGTAATATTAATTCCCGGCTGATCTGCATCAATGTTATGTTATGAATACTTATAGAGCGAACATTTGTCCAAGGGCATCTTGGCGCTTAAGCAGCACTAGGACAGAGGACTACCGGAAACGGAACAAATTAGAACAGATACGTTTTCAAGGAACACCAAAAAGACAAATGATCTTCAGTAATGCAAAGCAGCAGCGGAAGAGAATTCCACAGCTTGGTAGTGGCGATAGATGAAGCAGAGCCACCAATCCGTGCATACGTGGCGCGAGGGATCACAACTAAGCAGGCCTGGGCCGAGCGCAAGGCTGCGGCATTAATGTAGTGACACCATTTCCATATTCTGCACCAATCCCATAGTAGGCCTGGTGCACCAGGAAAAGGGACTTAAAAGAAATCTGCTTATCCACAGGAAGCCAAAGCAGGTGACAGAGGATCAGGGAGGTATGGACAAAACGAGGAGACGAAGTGGCCAGCCTTGCTGAAGAATTCTGCAGAACTTGAAGACGATGAATCAGGTAGGCCGGCTGCCCCAAAAAGAAAGCATTGCAATAATGCAACGCAGATAAAACAAGTGAAGCAACTACTTACTCCAGCTCTGAATTGCAGGGTATAAAGGGAAGAACCTTGCAGAGGAGTTTACGTTGGAAATGGCCTTTCTGGCACACCACACTAACCTGATTCTCAGCAGACAATGTGGAAGAGATTTTAACTCCTAGATCCTTCAGAACCAAGACAGTGGTAGAAAAAGGGCAAAGAGTCGAAAGCCAGAACATGGGGTCCAAAGAGTGGCGGCAGATGGAGGGTTCACCACTAACACCTCGGTCTGGTCGCCATTCAGCTTGAGCCAATTTCTGCTCATCCATTTTCCCATCAGTGCAAGGTTAACCTGTTCAGTGAAAACAACAAATGTCCTACAGTGTGCTTGCACTGTTCATAATTGTGTATTTCATCCAGTTTGCTTAATAACTAGTCTGATTGGCATTGAATGCAATACTGACTTTGCTGCACATTTATGGACTTGGAGCATTTGTGTAAAGGTATTGCTCTTGTCGATTATTGTTTAATATTTTGCTGCTATTTTGCTGCTGATCTCTTTAGCCCTTCCTTAAGATATTTAGTTTCTTCTATATTATTTTCTGGTCTGATTAGTTTATCGTACCGTGAGGTAAAATGTTTTCTCATTGGGTAAAATTGAAATTATTTTTTAAATTGTGCTCATCACTTCTAGTATTTCTTTCATTTGTATCTTGTATAATTGTTTACATCGAAATGCCTTAACTTTGATAACTCCTGATCCCCTGGATCAGTTTCCTTTCTTCCAGCAAACCCCTTTTCTTAACTTTTACCCGCTATTGTATAGCTTGAAATATTTATTGATATGGCATTTTCTTTGTAGATTGGTGAATACTCACTAACCCTTTATTTTCCTTCTAGTTCAATGATTTACACCAGACTTTGCACAATACTCCCTAACTCTTCATTTTATGTTATCTCTTGTTTGATCCATGTGCTTCTTGATTGGGTATTAAAGTGTATATGACTTTTCATCCCTGCACTCTCCATCCATCATTGTTTCCAGTTCATGCATTACGTATACCCATCTCACTGAACAGCAACTCATGATAGACAAAAGTAGTTCATCCTTGGATAACATGCTTCTAAATAAGCATTTCTTACACATTCACCCCTACTACTCCAGCTCCTGGTATATTTGTGTCTGTTGTGTGCTAATTAAGTAAAGTCAGGTGACACGTACCAAATGCATGAAATGGGAGCCTGCTTGAGGACATGTGGTGTATGCAAAGTGCTACTTTGTTACTCTTTACAATCTCATGCGAGTGATCTGTGGCAGGCAGATAAACCATGTAAGATATACCTCTTTTGTGGAACAAAGCAAAACCATTTTTGTGAAAAAATGACACTACCTTTTCTTTCAGCATTTCCCGTAATTATATAGTATTTCATTCTTAATAAAAATGTACCAAGAAGTGATGGGGAAGTAGTAGCTCTTATTGAGGTGCAACACATTTTACATAATGGTCTACACCGCTGTTGGGCGCCTCAGCTGAACTATTAGAGCACCATTGTTAAAAGGAATTTTCATTTCTGTTTAGAAACCCGGAAAAGATGTTGAAGCCATTATCTACGACATCCACTCACAGAAGGAAAAAGATATTTTCCGGGATTCAGACAGGTGAGTGAGCGATCCATCAAACTGGGGAATTGAGTGACTAGCCCTAACGGAGCAGTGCCACTGGAGAACTGGGCTGCAATGGCACAGGTGCCACCCAGGTGTTTGAAAGCTTTTGCATGGATAGCCGAATCCCTGGTAACAGAATCTGCACAAACCAAGCGTAAATACCTCATTATTCCGAGGTGTAATACTTCCAAAGTAGTAGCTTCATATTTACCTCCTACACCAGCACATTGTATGGCAGAGAGATGATGGAGACTCGCAATTCTTAGACGATCATATTGTTATCCCCTCCTGTGCATAGACAGGTCATTAATAACTCTTCTTTGCATTTTGTCCATGGGTCAGAAGCGGTATAAACCACGGCTGACCTATATGCATTTCCATCACTCAAACATGCATGATTTTTTATTTTTCCAAAACCAGACAAGGGGTGTTTCTGAACTACTACATGCTATTTTTCAGAAGCACAACATGTCTTAATGGTTTTACTGTCCTAGCAGCCATGAACCCTTGATACTCGTGGAGCCTTCAGGTTACCGCATTCAGTAATAATAGTTAGCATATTCTAAATACCACACAGAATATTACTAATGCAAAACATGCCAATCCCCTATCAACATTCCTAAATAAAGATTATTACCTCATTTGGTCAATATACTTATGGTTATGTCATATTTGTTGCCCCTTATAGTGTATAGGTTATTATACTAAGTGATAATAAAAATACATAATATTCCAATTAAATAATTCAACACAAACAATATACTGCTCGTTGTGATTCTTGTCCAACTCTCTGGCACTGTGCCAGTACAACAGACAGCAGGGTCTACAAGTAGAAATACACATGTCCTAATATTAGGTAACACACAATGAAGTGCTACTTAAATATCAAGGAAAAGGATTCTGCTGCATGTGCCTTTTGTATAACACATTTTTGCCATATTCCTTCATAGCTCTGAGAGATTACTGCTGTCTGCTTTATCCATTCTCTGATGATTAAGTTGCAAACATGTGCCTTACATGCCGTTAAATAAACTGTCAAATGTTGTTTCGTTTCACTCCATTACTTGGTTACAGAATTGCACAAAGAGTGCGAAATCAATGTTATCCCTTTTTGGAAACTGGAAAATGTTTATTCAACGTGGTTCATAATTTTAACCTTTAACACGTGTGTGTGTATAGATATTAGTGTAACAGGAGGAGCTTGTGTCAAGAATTGTGCTGCAACTTCGCTTGAGTATGTTCAATCACACTTTTAAGGCAGACGCATGGAAAACCTAAATACATGTTGGCATTTGTGATGTATACATGTCTTTCATTTTGTCATAGTTGGGGCAGTAAAGCTTGGCTGAGGTAGGACATGTCTTCATAAAGGACGTAAGGAGCTATATGGAGTGTACTTTGGGCCTCATTCCGAGTTTTGCAGAGCTGTAAAAAGTTGGTAATTCTGTTACTGCCACTTTTTTTGGTGGTAATGGAATTACTGCCATTTTTACTGCTCCGCCAAATCATGGGTTTGGCGTTGAAGTGGAGGATTTGATTTACATACAGAAGGTAAATCCTCCACTTTAATGCCAAAAATCAGCAGAATTACTGCAGCAGTAATTCCACCAAAATCCCCATGGAGTCCTGTGGACGCCAAAAAATGGGGAATAACACAGTCTTACCACTATTTGTAATCCTGTGGTAACCCCACAGGACCAAGTGGCTGTAACGGTAACTGATTTTGAAGGTAATTTGGCGGAATTCAACCGAATTACCACAAAATTTGGAATGAGGACCTTTATAATCTGCTGGACATTTTGGTTGATATTTAATTTGCATTTTATACTCAAATATTGTTGTGAATAGCATGTCTTCAATTTACATTGAAACGCCCTTTCTTAAAATATTCTCTGTATGGTCACAACTTTGCAAGACAAAGCGATGGCCAAACGTGAATATGTTACTGAACATGTCTAGCAACAGAAATCAAATCACGTCATATATGTTCATCAGAACATCAGTTTAAAAGCGTTTTACAATGGTGCAATCCCATTAATAAACACTTCGTGAATCAGGCCCTTTAAGGCTTCAGGATTCAAATATTTAGCACGAAATAATAATGTTGCTCTTTTCCAGAAATGTATGTCAACCTCTTTCAACTTTAAATTGTTTGCACCTCACATGCCAAAATACAAAACAACTGTCTGTTTTGTTTCAGGGGAATTCCTCAAAACAGCATTTCATGCCAGTCAAACCCCACCAGAAAAATAGCACAACAGTTGGAAATGCGCAATACATGGGTCACTTGACGAATTGCAAACAGCTCCTAACACTTATAGTTAGGCCTCATTAAAAGTATCTAAATGCGCGTAAATCATAGTTATCCCTTGATAACACTATCAACAAATGTCGTGGTATGACCGTTTATGTATCGGTTAAAGTAACCGTACTAAAAACTCTATATTCTGCATGCTCACCCTCAAACTCTAAACTAAACATAACCCTTCCTCTACTGCACCACAAACCGCACACACTTCACAACACCCAACATGAAACCAATCACAAGCACACACAAAGCACCCATACACAATCATACCCCAACACCACATGACGGCAACCAACCAAAAACGCACCAATGCTCAGTGGCCAGTTTTTCCGAACAGAAGTTGCCAACAACACATAAAAGCTCTCTTGCTCTTCTCCCTCTTAATCCCGCTAACCACCCTCAAGTAGCAGCTGTGCGTGGTGCAAGACCACATATTGTATTCATCTGAGGAGGAAATCGAAGCATCACAAAATACAAACCCCCTACGGAAACAGGGGCTTTCAGTTTAGGATAAGCTGCTTGACACAATGTGACTCAGTTTGTGCATTGTTTGCAAAGCACACAAGTGCCTGCCAGTGGAAAGGAAAGGGGTTAATGGAAACAAGCACTGCATTGTCATTTTAGGGGGTCGCTTAAGCAAAGTTGTAGTATCAAATTAGGGGCGATATTTAGCATCACTACTTTTGATGTCATAACTTTACTGCTGTCCGTTTTTATCAGAAGTTAAACTATTATAAACTATGAATTGATCTGGATTTATAGTTAAACTCGTTATAATTTGTCAACCATGTAAAACACATGCTTTACCAATGCTTGAAAAAGGTAATTCATGATTGTGCTCTTTCCTGCAGCATGCACAGAACTGAAAGGACAAGGTCTCGCAGCCCAGTGAGCCGGTCTCTGTCTCCACCATCTCACCCCCCAAGCTTCACGTCTTGCAGCTCGTCTCACAGTCCGCTCGTCACATCAAGAGCAGATTGGGGCACTGGACGAGAGCCATGGGATCACCCATCCTACTCTAGGCGGGAGGAAGATAAGGACGCCGGGACCCGCAGGGAAAATGGTGAGGAGAAGAGGGACAGGACAGACCTGTGGGTTCATGAGAGGAAACATCACGCACGGCAGCTGGACAAGCAAGAGATGGACGACCGAATGGAAGGATCCAGAGGGCACCGGGAAAAACACTCAAAGCACAGCTCCCCGGGAGGCACCAACTATTCCTCAGGACATAAAAACAGGGATGATGACTACCACAGGAAAGAGAACAGGCCCAAATCTGACAAATACTCAAAGCAACAGGCCCACGAAGCACTAGCAAAATTGAAAAAGAAGGAAGACGGAAGGTTGAGAGAAGGTAGAGGTTCCCACAGTGGGGATGCAAGCAAGGATGACGAGTCTGATCGAAGGTCAAGCAAAACACCTGAAGGTTTACGACAAAAACCCAGTGGGGACAAAAGCAGAAACAGGAAAGCAGATAAAGGCCAAGACAGCAAAGAAGTGAAAGGAGAGGGAGTCAAGGAGGAGACCGAGAATGAGGTAATGTGTGATAGATTGAGATAACAGATGTATTAAAGGGAGAAATTAACACGAGTGCTGGAGTTTATTATTCTCCATTGATATTTATTTATAGTATGCAAGTAACATGTTTGTCCAGCTTATGCAATGGTACTCCTTCTTCTTCTTAATTATCAGATGCGTGGGCGGACCCACGCAGCTTCCCCATCCTAAAGGATGATGTGCTATGGAATGGTACTGCTCTGCTGCTGTGACTTCAGCACCTGATCTTGTGGGGCAATCGAAGGAAAAGGATAGTTCAAATTACACTTTTGTTCTATGCATTGGCCCTGGGGTAGATAATTATAATTAAAATTGTTCTTTTATAACTGTAGGCCAGTTTCTAAATGCGAGACCGGGATTTGAACCTGTGGTGCTATGGGAAGACAAACGCGTTGACGGTGAGCTATTCTCCCTCTACCCCAGTAGCACATGGCAGGGCACTAGCTACTACTAAAAAAATGTGATGTTAGTTTTTGTTCGTTGACTAGTTTTTGGTAGTGTGGGCTCGCTTACTGGAAAAAGTACTGGAATCAGAAAATGCATTTTGTGTGATCCACCAAGGATATGTCAGCTAGCAATGCCTTTCTGTCACTACCAAAGTGGGCCACTCTCTGGCACATGCTCTAAATGGAAAAAGTTATTTATCATTGCAGCAAACCTGCTTAGCTTGCAATTATTCCATTTTGTACCAATGTTGGGACACTGTATAGCCATTGATGGTTAATTGCTCTTTACAATAGAGCTGGCATTTAATTTGATAATTGTCTCTTTAAGACTTCTATGTGGCACAGAGTTTTGATGACTTATAATTCTGGGTTGAATCAAGTTTTCGATTTGGTGCCAGTTGGGCCCCCCTCATTCTCGGTTTCATTGTGTTCTAATGTGAAGCTAATTTGGAAACCTTGATGCAAATAATACCCTTCCACTTTTCCCTGTTTTTTACATTCTAGCCGGAGGGGATTTTGGCAGAGGGACTTCGCCCACGTGAACATCTGCAGAAAGGGTCTCCACAGCCCTACTTAGGACTCCTCTCTGCACTGTAAAGGCAGGGAGTGCCAGCTGATGCTTCATTACTGTGCTGTGCACTGCTGGACCTGTGGATACATTTACAAAATATGACATCCCAGCATTGGTGCACATGCGTGATATAATATCACATTTACCAACATTTGCACCAGGCACTGCGACACCACTACGGTACTCCTCCCCACTTTCTCCCTTGCTAAATAAATAATCACTGTGGTTACTCACACAATAAGCGAGAGGGCATCTAGTGATCCTGACATTTTGAAATACTTCATTTATTTTCTGACATTGCACTAAAACCTCTTGCCAGGGAAGTACATAATCTAGGAAGACACTCTTTTTGTATAATTTTGCCCTACTTATAACGGTACATGGTTTCGAAAATAGATATCATACTTAAAGAGTGAGCAACGTGGAATTTAGGGAATAAATACCTTTTTTTACTAAACCTTACTGTCCTAAGTGGGGTGCAGGTGCAATCCTATTGATTTCAGGAAAGTGACTGGGCTTCCCCTGGGCACTCCATCCATGTGAAGCTTTAAGGTTGGAACTGGGAGTTTGCAGTATAATGGTGCAAGCCCAGGTAAGGTTTGCAGGATATTTTTGAAAACTGAAGTTGGTTTTAATATGAACCCTAACAGTTATTGTGCGTTAGTGGAGATTGTAACTTCCCCGCTCAAGGATACGTTTCTTTGGTATTCCGAAAGTAGTGCATTCCTATTAAAGTGGGGTTTTTAATGCATTTCTTTATTTGATCTGCTCATGCCTGGGCAGCTTACGGTAATGCTTAGACGAAGAGCTATTCAATTGGAGAATCAGCCTGAGATGTTACTCATTAAAACGTGATCTGCTTTGAAATACTACTCAATGATACATGCTCACTTTGAAGCCAGAGGAAATAGACGTGATATTAGGCCCCCAGAGTGTGCTAGATCTGTATTAATTATTGTTTTAAATGTTCTCCTCCTCTAGGCTCGGATGAAATGGATGGGCCCTATCAAGAAATGATCTTGGGGTTTTGGCTTTGATAAAGATCTTGTTCATTTGTTGTTAATTAGCCGTACTTGTGTTCATTTGAGAAGGAACTAACTAAAGGGTTTATTTTAAATAACATTAGGTCCTGCACTGGTTCACTTGTGTTGAACTATAATGATTACCTTTTACTCATGATGTTCATGAATTTGTAAAAGCAGTTTTTTATGATGTCGAAGACTTCTATGCAATTTTAATGTCTTACATTTGAATTTTGAATTTTTGTTTCTGATTTGCTCTTATCACCTTTTTGTTGCAAACAGAGTTTTGTGAACAAATATTTTTCTATATAATCCTATTGAGAACGACAAACTAGAAAGATGTTCAGCAAATACAGTAATTATGCATGGACTATCCTTTTCAGCCATAAAGGTAGATTTAAAAGTTGTGAACATCTACTTTAACTCAGATCCTTCTGGGTGTAGAGAGCGCTGGGCAGCAGAAGAATGTGCAAAGGCTTTGTCTGGTTAATCTGTGCATAATCATAAGTGACTTGTTCAGGCCATGTGAACTGTCTTGCAAGGCCTGCGTGAGTTTCCCTTCTGCTTACTGGCACATCTGGAAAATGGCCACGAGAACATGAATACGTACCACAACAATGGCTATTACAGTTTTAGCATGACCGGGGTAAGTGGCAGATGGAATCACAGAAGGCACGACTGGAAGGGTCTGACACCACTGATGCATTGTTCTAAGACCTAAACCCTTTCCCTGGTACTTCAGATTTTACAGCATTGCACGCTTGGAAATGGCAAATGCATTGCTGGATAGTCATAAATACATATGTTAGTGCTATCTGTCATGCTTGCTAATCGCTGTAGCAAGCACTTGTGTGACATTCTCAACCCACACTTTTATGAATGTGTGTAATACGCCTTTTTTTTCTCTAAGCTTTTGTGAACATGCTTCATTAATCAGTTCCACAACATGCACATTGATCTCAAGTTAATCATGTTGCTTGTGCTGAAAGCCCAGTCTGGGTTTTGTGTGCCCTTTGGACGAAGGAAATGAGTGACTGAAGGGATATTTTGGGCGCAGAAATCAGAGAATCATAGAGACAGTGCTAGGAAGAAGACAGTGGCCAGAAGGGCAATGGGTGGGTAGTACATTTAGGATTCCTATGTATGACATTTCTCAGGTATATCAAAAACCTTCTGTCTTGGCATAGGTGCAAAGCTTCTTGAGGATGCACATGTTAGTGATTCAGAAAGTAATTTTCCAATGCTAAAGGGGCATACCTAAAGAGGATGTTAGAGAGCATGTAGTTAACCCCATACAAGGTCACATTTGGAAGACCTATCTAAAGAACAGAGGTGGGGATCCGATACAAATTATTATGCCGGCTATGGTGGATGGGGGCTGGCCACTCTCCTTCACTATTGAGTCCGTAAAAGAAGCAATCCTTAAGCTAAGAAACTCGAGAGCCCCAGGTCCTAATGGGTTGGCTAATATTGTCTTAAAGAGGAACCCGGACCTGTGGGCTGTTGTCTTGTGGGCTTTATTCGAAAAGGTCTGTCAAAATCAGCATATACCTGACTCACGGCACAATGCTGTTCTTTTACCTGTTTACAAAAAAGGCGACATGATGATCCCAGAGAACTATAGATTATTGTCACTATTAGACGTGACGGGGAAGATCTTTTCGACCTTTATTCTGAGGCATTGAATCAGTGGGTTGAGGAATCCAAGATCTTTTTTTATTTATTGATTTAGCTGATTTCTCATCTTTACAATTGATATAAAACATCATTAAGAATGTATATAAAACATACTTAGTAAATTAAGAAGCAACAAAAAACGCAAGTACAGAGAAACACTTCTGATCTTACAATAATGTAACAAAACACAACAAAGTACAAATATAAATTGCCCAACGTTATTCACAAATCAATAGTGTTGTGCTCATCGGATAGATTCAAAGCATTAAGAAAATGGATAGTCGCTATTCGTATACTCATGTTAGTTGTTGCAATTATCGTAGCCCATCTATGCTCAGGCGGTACACTTGCAATTTTGGCTATATGATTAGCAAAGTATTTCATTCTCACATCAGAAAACGCGATACAATCTGTAACCAGATGTTCAAAGGTTTCTTTGTTTAAAGCACTGACACAAAAACGACCTTGATTTTCATCCTGACCAATCAGTTTTCGCTGGGCCACAAGATCACGAGTGGGCCATAAATTTAAGCGTAACCTTAAGATGGCAGTACGTATGTGGGGATTAGGAGCCTTACACAAATATCGTTCTACGGTACCCAGTTTCCTTTCACCAAAAAGTTGTTGATTGGAATGTTTATAAGTTAAACATATGGAACAAGTATTAACCCAGTCTTGTAAAAAGGTTTTTTTTTTTTGCTCTATCCGGGTCGGAAACCAACATTTCTAATGTTACATCAGCAATTGCCATTATTTCAGTAACATTTCTAAGCTACTCTTGTACAAATTGATGTTTAGTTGTAAACATGTAATTAGCAAGTATAGTCAGACTTGCAATATTTCAAACATTTACGAAATAAGGCACATAATTGCCAATGGTTTTTCGCTTGTAATGATATGAGTCCTACCTCGTATCTCAGCCAAGGTCCCGGAGTGGACTGAGGGACACTTAGAATTTTGCGCCAATATTTGACTTCAAGTTTGTTAAGAAAATTGCTTTTAATGATGGAGGTTGATTCCAGCCCATATAACAATGTAGGGATATGTTCTGACGCCAGCAGACTACTGCTGGCCAAATGAAAAATGTACCAAATTTATGTAAGATTAATTAGGTCTGAGATATGGCAGGTGTCAGCTTGTTTTCAATGATAGTCATCTGTGATTGGGCAGCAGGGTTACCATCAAAGGCCAGACCCAAGTAGATGTAATTCGGAACAATTTCTAGATTAACATTTTTGACTTTCCATTCCATTTTATTTCTAGATGAACATTTAGGTACATACATAACAACTTGAGATTTCTCTAAATTGATGACAAGCTCATTGTCGTCGAAATACTGCGTAAGAGCCGCAATAAGTCTCTGGAGCCCAATCGGGTTTTAGCTATTAAGACTAGATCATCGGCGTACCAAAGAGCTTGAACCGCCACATAGTCAGAAACAATATTCATGAAAGAGAGTCTCACATTATGAATGAAAAAGTTGAAGAGGGCCGAAGCAAGTATATAGCCTTGCTTCAGCCCTCTTGCAGTACATATTGCTAATGACAGGAGTCCAGCCATTGAAAGTCTAATCTGAATCGATGTTAAAAAATGCAGTTGGTAAATAATATCGACCAAACTTGATGGGCAATGTGCCCCAGTGAGTTTGTCCATTGATTTGACCCTCGATAAAGAGTCAAACGGAGCTTTCAGGTCAATAAAAGCAAAGTAAATTGGGACTTTAGAATTATGTGCTTGTTTCTTCAGAGCATTCAGTGTGAAATGGTTTATCGCTGACCCCATGCCTGCGACGAAACCTGTTTGATTGGGGTCTCGTTGCTTGTCCTCATCTACCCATCGATTGAAATCACGGAGAACTAAGCATGTAAAGATTTTACCCGGCGTATTGAGGAGCGCAATTGGACGGTAGTTAGACGTTAGTCCTCGATCGCCTTTTTTAAAGATGGGGATGATGAGAGATGTACGCCATGAACTTGGGATCTTTTGAGTTTGAAGGATGTGTTGAAAGATGTTGTTCAGAATGATGGCCCATTGCTCTGGATGTTCTTTTAGCATGAAATTTGTGAGGCCATCAGGACCTGCTGCCCATGAACTTGAGGATTTAATGATGAGATCTGCAATAATCTCCTCCAAGCAAACCAGCCTCCATGGTGAGGCGGATTGCATAGAATAATTGTAAGTTGCAAATGTTTCATCTTGATATAGTGTAGAGAAATTAGTTACCCAGGCGGATTCAGAAACACCATTTAGCTGCGTGTCCCCTTGTTTTTGGCCTGTTCTTTCATTTAACAACATCCAAATTTGGGAGCCACTTTTTCCAGCAATTGATGACGTGAAAGTCTTGCTATCCTTTTGAAACATATTTGCCTTATAAGCACGGGTCCAATTTCTATATTCGCATTTAATAGATTATCTGGCTTTTTTTCTTCCATCGTACAGCAGTTTGGTGACGGATCTTAATGCCTTCCTGCAGTTTGCTTTCATTTGTTGGAGATGAGAATCATAAGTATGACGATGAGTCATTGCACAAACGGATTGTAAATTAATTACATTGTTGGTTCTAAAAGGCTCCGAAGTACCTACATAGGACTCAAAATTGGGGTCACACTGATAGTTTTGTATGGCATTTAAGCATTTCCAATTTGTCAGTTGTCCACCAAAAATGGGTTTTTGCATTGTTGATGATTAAATTCATTGGCATCCATTGTTGTCGATGTATAAGAGAGTCTTCACCCCACATCCAAGTTAGAGTTAACATGTGGTGATCACTAGTGGTCTGTTTTAAGACTTCAAATTTTGTAGCTCTCATGAATAGATCTTCCGAGAGGAAATATAATCGATAATGCTTTTGGAATTTCCTCTCTCCCATGTTGGCAGAGCCGGAATATCTCCTGGAAGTGATCCATTAGCCATTCGCAGACATCCATCCTCCAAGAAACTTTTCAATCTTACGATACCTTGGTAATCAAACCTTTTGACAGAATCCATGCTTTTGAGGTTAAAACCCCCTACTACTATGGTTGCCATGATGTTATTCATTTTTGCTATTGTTTCAAGTACGGTAGAAAGGTCTGTATAGAAGATATTTTCAGCGATGGCCGCTGGATTTCTATATAAGTTGATCAGAGCCAAATCTTGATTGCCATGTGATATTTGTACCAGTTGTATACAATTGTTTGGTGACATCCAAGGGTGCAGTCTAAGACCTGCAATAGTTTTAATTGCAACCAACAGGCCCGCTATTAGCTCGACCCTTAACTGTAGGTATTGCAGGTACCAGGGAGATCTCATGGTCATCCCAAATCGGAGAATTTGTCATCCATGTTTCCTGGTGGGCTACGATTTCAAATTCATTAAGGTCTTTGTTTGCAGTTGATTGCAGTTGAAGGCTCCCTCTGGAATTCCAACTAAGTAGGGAGATGTTTTTCTTGTGCAGGTCAGGTGGTGGTTATGTTTGTTGTCGAAGATCATAGAAGGCACACTGGCAATTTTGTTGAGTCTTTTGGATTGGTTGGGGCTGGTTTCCTACAGATGTTGAATTCTTAAGCTGCTGCTCTAATCATTCAGGATCTTGGGCCACAAGGAAATCCATCTCAAACAATATCATTTTGGCCTTCCAAAGAGTATTCAGTACTAATCCAGGCTTGATCCACAGGCGTACGATGGATAAATTGTTATCACATAAAAATTCAACCTGATCAGCGTCAGCAGAAGAAATATCTTCTAATTGATGTACTTCATTAAAGATATTCAGAATAATACTTCTGCAAAGATCGTACTTTTCATATGGATCATCACAGCATTTAAGTATCAGCGTGTGATAATTTGCAAAGTTTTTTATTTTATGTTCAGTCTTAGAGATTTTTGCGATAACATCTGATCTTGAATTGCCATGTGTATGTTTCTCCATTGTGTGCAAAATATTTGCATCACCGACTCTGTTTGGATGATAACGGGTGCGGGACGCCCACATGTTGGATTGTTGTTGTAAGGTTAAAGACTTTGTAGAATGGATTCTGATCTTGCGTAATAGTTTTTGCATAGTTTGCGTGATCCACTCTGTTATTTGATTGCAAATCTTTGACAAAGGTGGGGTGCGTGTTGGTTAACAAGGGTGCATCATTTAATCGCTGCCGTAGATAGGCGTCAACTGCTGCTTTAATGAAGTCCGTACGATCATCTACCGTTGGTGGTACTTGTGATTCTGATGAAGGTTTTATGGAAGGTGCTGGCAGCTGAAGAATCGTGGCCTTAAATGGTAAAACATTGACCTTTGTAGCATTAGGTGACTCAACTTCTGCATTCTCTGCGATTTCCACAAGTTGATCCAATGGTGAATGAACTGGTGGCCTCCAATTTAATAGAGATTGGTCATTTAGTACAAGTATGTTTTGGCATCTTGGTAATGACACGTTTTCTGCCAGAGCCACATTTTGGGTTGCAATAGGCTGATTGTTTACTGGGACTGGTTGCGTAAAATCTATTGCGGGTGTTCGGGTTTTACCCTTCAAGCTTCTCTTTGCCTTTGTGATATTCTGATATGGTTTTGAAATTAAGTGTCTTGGGTGACCTTTGGAGTGAGGCCGTTGATGAAAGACGTCATAGATTTCTTTATTCAATGGTGAGGATATAACACTTGTTTCTTTCTCTAAACTGATCCACGATGAGTCCAGTACGGTGACTGCTGCATTTCGTCATTCGACTGGACGGATGATTTGTGTAAAAATCGGCAAGGCAGATGGAGTGGCACCTTCTACAGTGTTTTGTGCAAGCTGAATAGTCGCAATGCTAGGTGCTATTTGCTGAAGCGTTGGATTTGCTGAGTTTGATAGACAAGAATTTTTATCAATCCAATCCACTATTCTTTGAATTTGAGCTGATTGGGTGTTGAGTTTTGCCTCAAGCGATTCAAAAAGCTTATATAGGCTTTTGATGGTGGTGCTCACCGCATGAAGAGTAATTTCAATTAGAACAACGCTAGGTTGTCCTGGCATATTCTCTGTAGACGGTTGACGTCGCCTTGGAGTTGGTTGTAAATAAAAAGCAGCAACAGAAATGCTAGAATCCATAGAACAGCGTGCATTATAATCCAGAGAAATAGTGATTGAGGAGGTCGTAATTTTTCTGGTACTAGCATGAATTGAAACATTAGAGAAAACTTTGTCACTTTCTGTAATTTCGTCCATACATGCTAACTGGGGCTTTTGCATTTTTGTAATGATCAGTGATTTCACTGAATGCAATAAGGTGTTATCTGAGACGGCATGATTTACATTTTGAAGATTTATTTCGACTTCTGTGTTCGGTGCAGTTTGTAATTCACTGTCGCGTTTCTCTTTATCCAGTGTGGATTCCGGGGAATGCATCGATGGTTCTGTTGTTGGCATACTTATTTCAGTAATACGCTTGGCCAGGTTTGGGCCAAGGTCAACATTATTTTGTACATCCTTGACTGGGTGATCGGTGGGATTCGGCCTGGCGCAAAAGGATCTTATGTCCTTCGTAGAAGATGACGGCTGTGGTACGGGCGTAAGTGTGATGGATTTTCGTGAGGATGCCGTTTCGTTTTCGCTGGAAGTTTAGCTGAATTGGCTACTGGAGTCAACGTAAGTGCTGCCAAGTCTGGCATATTTGATTTAAGTGTGTAAGCTTGCATAGAGGGCGGTGCGCGCACCTTCCTGATTTTATACACGCCTTCTGAAGGGCGTGTCGGCTGAAAAGCACACAAAGCCTAAACAAACAAGGAAAACAAAGTTATAATGTGTATCCAGAAGAGCATATGTCGCTCCTTAATTGAGCACGGCAGTAATCACCTGCTGGTTAATACAGTCCACAATGAATTATAAGTCCTGGACCACGGAAACACAAAAAACAGCAGTCCTCTTGAATCCACGAGACAAAGAGTGAGTGGCCAAGCGGTACTTCAGGGTACTTGCTGCGGTGCAAGATCTTACATTTCACCCAAACTGGTTTTCAGGCTGGCTCTGTTATAAGCCACAACATCAGGGTATTAGACCATTTTATACGTGGCACTTTGGACTCTGGTACCCAGACACTATATATTATTTTCGTTCACTTTAAAGCCACGTTTGATACGGTTGATCGGCCCAGACTCTGGGAGAAACCTACTAAGGCTGGTTGCCCTGCTTGGCTTATTAGTGTACTGCAAGGTTTGCACCTATCCACCAAGGCGGCGGTTAGACTCACTGATAATGGTGTGACTACGGAGATGGTAGAAACCTGGAAAGGTGTTAAACAGTGCTGCACCTTGGTGCAAACCCTGTATAATCTGTATATGGCCGATGCTGCAGACTGGTTGCACACAGAGGTGGGGCGTTTTCCAAGGGTAGGGGGTAGTCCCCTGCCCTGACGATATGCGGACGGCCTTGTCTTCTTAAACTACTCCTTCTCGGGGGTTAAAGCAATGTTTATGGTACTCTGTAAATATGCAGTCCTAAATAATTTAACCATAAACATGGACAAGACTAAAGTCTTGGCCGTATCGGCAAAGAAGGCTAAAAGACCTATACTTAAAAGTGACCTGGGAATAATTGAATTTGTGGATGTATATACATAGTTGGGGTTAGATATTGATAGCACTATATCCTGTAGGAGAATTGTGGAAATGAAAAAGGCTAGAGCCCGTAGGATGATCTGCTCAATTTGGAAATGTGCCAGGGATACTGCTGGGTATTCCCTGGAGGGAATTATATCCTTGTATAAACAAAGTTTCTGTCCAACAGTTCTCTATGGGTTAGAAGCATTGGCCATGACTGATATTTCTTGGTTAGGGAGCTTTTTGGAGGGCAGCTTATGGAAGAAAATGCTGAGACTTAAGCCATCGGCTACAATACAGTATATAAGATTGGAATTTGCCCTGAACTATCTTAAAGGAGTATTGTTGAGAAGACGTGGTTTGTTATACATTAAAACCCATACACATCCTAGATGCCAACTTCTCAGTTTATTGGCTGCTCCAGTAAAGGGCAAAGATCGTTTTGGCATGTTGGTGAATGACCTGTTTAATAACTTAGGATGGTACCCGGAATATACCAGGGGTACATCCTATGTAGCATTGAACAGGGTTTTTTCAACAAAAGTAAGCCAATGGGACTGGGTGGCTAATTACAGGCATATAGAGTCTCTCCAGAGTTAAGTCTGTATGATAGATGTTGCTCATAGTTACCTCCAGCCTGAAGCCTGCCTCAACAATGCCCAAATTTGGCAATGCGGGCATTTCGGCTAAGGCTGAGGATAAATCAGTTACAATTACTCACTGTAATAGGGCCACAGCTTGGCCTCCTCAAAAAAGACAGATATTGTCGTGTGTGTCAAAATACCTTATACCCAGAGATATCTAAACAAATTTCTACTGAATGTAGGACTTTGGGCCCAGAATATATGATCTGGTTGGGACCATTTGTATATGAGTATGAATACATTGAGTGATCATTTCTGGGCTTATTGTCTCAATACAGATAGCCAAAAAGTACATATTGCCATGTATCATTTATGGTTAATTATTAAAAAAACGCCTAGATAGTATAACAAGAACTAACCAACTGTCAGAATGAAACTGTTGTCCCTTTAAAAAAATAATTTGTTGTAGATGGCTAGGAAAATCCCTGGCAAATGTATGATGTTTTTACTGTGTATGTTATATTGTGGTTGTTTTAATGGAATAATGTTTTCAATATACAGTGTTTTCTTCTGTTTTTAGTGTTTTGTAAAGTTTCTTTGAAACTAAACAAATAATAATAAAGGGGCATACAGGTATGTACCAGATATCCGTTACAAACATGCAATTGGTTATCTCTTGTCTGTTGCACACATTATCCGTTTCCAAAGTTATGGTTGTTACAGCTTTTTTTCCTAAAGCACCAGCCGGCATCAGTTGAGCAGGTAAGTGTCTCTGGTACTGCTGCCTGTGCCTGCTCCCTAGATAGCCATGTCATATTTTGCTCCTCTATTTTTATTTGCAAACGCTGTCGCCACAGGCAACACGGATGGGGATCATATTGACCATCGCCTTTGAAAGTGAATGCCTTTCTAGAGATCAGCTTTTCCATGCAAGCCTTCATGCTTGCATTCTGCGTTGAGCTCAGTGTTGTCTGACCCTTCTAATGAATATTTTCATTGGGTGCGTTATGTGAAATTCATTCCGGACTGCCCTGCATCGGATCCATGTCTCTGGTTCAAGGTAAAGGCATGTAGCTGCACAACAATGTGAAGATGCTGCATTGCTCCTAGTCTATTTAGTGCCATGAAGTAAATAATAGGCAGATGAATGGCAAATTGGAAGGTACATATAAATACTGAGTTCAGAAAGAAAAGAAGGGCATGGGAAAAAATCAAGGAAATAGGTGTATCGGCCAGTGCAGGTAGTATTCTACTAATCTCAAAGAACAGTAATGGTTATGTTGGCATAGTATGGTAATTCATTATAGAAATTGATTTAATGCATTTTCTGCCATATTTCTTTTAGGTTGAAAAACAAAAGCAAAGAGCTAAGAAAAACCCAGAGTCACGTCAGAAACTCAAAGAAACAGATGGTCCTGAAACTAAAACCTCAAGTAAAACTCAGGTAACTTACTCAATAAATATTGTTAACCAGTAGTAATCGGACCACCCATCTCCTCCATCCACAAAGCTTGGAACCAAGGCCCTGTTAGCCAGAAAACTCCTGCATTCTGAGTTTCTATCTTCCACCTCCATTTACTCCCACCAGCACAGTTTCCTATTCCCATTTTCCCTACTGGTGTCCAGTCACACCTGTCAATCCCCACCAGTGCTGCTTTCTTCTCTTCCTGTCCAACCAGAACAATGAAAAGTGGTTCTCCCAGGAGCTCTCTTTGCTCTTTCCATTCAGGATATGTAGATAGTGGCCAAGTGCAGCAATGCCAAACTGAGCTACGTTTAAGATGATGCTAAAAAGAGGCATTACTACTAATAATTCCTAACTTTGCCACCTACCTGATTACGCGCATGGCACGTTTACCGTGTGACGTAGTGCATTGTAATATGACATGCAATAATTACCACCATATGAGTTAAAATACCTCATTATTTATGTCACATTTCTATCTCCCCCCAATAGGTGGAGGTAAAAATTGTGAACGTTTTGAATCTTTTTCTCCTGTAATGAAGGGTAATGCAAGCCCTACCCTTCAATGAAGCAAAGCAAGGTTTGGGCTGGGAGCAACAAAAGGGAGTTAAGAAGCGAGCATCTCTGAAGCCCACCTTCACAACTCCTTTGCAATGTAGTGTACAAAAAGGGCCTATTTCTATACTCAAAATGATATTGTAAATGGCTTAAAAAAATGAAAAAAATTTCAGAACTATCACATGCGATAAAGTGTATTATCCCGTGCTGTTTCCATTCAGAAATCCACCCAACTCTTAAAAAAGGCCATTGTGTATCGGAAAAGGCCATAGCAACTAGACAGCTGAATTTCTGAGCTTCAAAGTCTCTAGTTCGAGGGATGTAGGTTTGCGGGCGTTGTCTTTACTTGGAGAAGTCATAACACTTAACAGCCAAGCAGAAGAGGTTCTATGTGAGGTGCTTGGGGAGAAGTGCAGACACCACATCCTGAGCAGAAGAAATTGCTTTATTTCCTTTATCTGGTAAAAATCTAGTCTGCAATTGCGCCTCCACGCTAAATTATCTGCCATTACAGTCTATAGGAAAAATCCCACTCAGTAATCTTTTATCACTATGCATTTTCGGTCAGGAACCCACGCTCTCTTGGGAGCTCAACATTGTTGTCAGCTCCTTTTTTTGAACCAATGCATGAAGTACAGTTACGGCACTTAACATGGAAAGTCACTTTTTTCTTGGCTATTACTGCCACTAAAAGAGTTAGCTAACTCCAGGTTTTTGCAATACGGGAGACTTAAACTCTTTTTTACAAAAACAAAACATTTGCTTCAGGAACTAAACTTTCTTTTCATGCAATGGTGATTTCTGATTATCACATTAACCAAAGCCTTGTCTTGCCATTTTCCCCCGACTCCCTCCAACCCAGCATAGAGGGTTTTACACAGTTAAGATGAGACTGCAGTAAATCATTACAGCTATTTGTAAATTATTTAAAATGACATTTCAGTTTCTTAATAGCCCATTGCTAGGAGGATTGTGTCATGAATGCATCTTAATATGCTATCAGAAGGTAAACAACCCCCTTTCAGCTTTTCAGGAAGACACAGAGGACACTACCTGAGAGGGAAAGCAAAGGCTCTCCTCAGGAATATCCCTATGGCAGAAGTGGATTAAGTAGCAACTTTGAAATCTGTACATACATTTAAGCACATTAGTATCGGAACCCTGACGCTAGCATGGAAGCTCAAGTAGGCAAAGTAGTGCAAGAAATTTGTTTTGTTAACCTTTAGGTGAGCTTACTTACCATATCACGCGCTCCCAATTATGAAGGCTTGAGATGTTAGCCAGGTTCTCAAAGTGTTTCCTTCATCTCCCACTTTGTTCTCTCCCACACTCCTTGTATAGAAGTATCATGACTTATCCGATGCCCCATTCCTTGTCCCTCTTGAAGAGATGGAACTGAGTATCTTCTGGACTTTCACTGAAGCAACAGCCACAATTCCCTCTTTCTTCAAGCACTGAAGCCCACCACCATAATACAGGATGTAAGGTCAAGGTGCTGCAAAGCATTTGAGTTGGGGCAGCTTCTGTTACTCTTCATCAGAAGATGGTAGTTCACAGGCCTCATTCTATTGCAGGAAACCACAGCATGAAGCCTCTATAATGAGTGTAGACATGGTGCTTGTTCTTTTATAATGCTTCAGGTATCCTTCATGCATATTTTTCGCCGCTTCTGTGGATTTTAATTACTTATATTAATTCCTGATCCTTGGTCTTGTTTCCTCACCCAGCCTTTCTTTTTCCTCTTTCGTTTCTCTATTTGCTGCCTTGGAAACTCCTTCCGCACTTCTGCCCTCCATTGCCTTTCCTGAGCGTTCTACAGTTCTCCTGTAACCACACTATTATAGAAGATTGCAGCTCTGCTTCTGAACACATCTCCAGTTTCCATCTGGGGTGTTTTTCTCTTCATGGTTTTTCCTAGGGGTCGTCTGCCAAGCACCTGTTACTCTACTGGCAGGGTGGGACATGGAAGTGATCGGCCATACCACACATTCTTTGTTGAATCCAGTCACTGAAAGATTCTGATGACACCTTGATCAAGAAAAGATAAATCAGGTGCAAGAACTGATTAATGATATTGAGGCCTTAATATCCAAGGGGAAATAGTCTCAGAAATAAGAACTTCACCCTTTGACGGGTGATTTCACCTCCAGATGCCCTAACTGTTCACCCTGCCTTGGGTGAGTTTGTAACTGGTGTGCTTGATCCCTGAATAAGTTCCACCTTTTGTTGGGTTACTATATTGTCCATTTTACTTTCAAATCTCACCAGTTCCAGAATGATCAAGCTGACGTGTGTTAGTGCCCTGGCCTGGGCAACCCCATTAGTCCTTAAGAAGATATTTGGCTCTCCTGGTTTGGTGCGCACTGCCGCAAACTACTTCTGGATTTTCTACAGAGCTCCTTGTAAGTTTAGACATGCATAACCCATTTCAAACAGATAGCTACAGAAAAAGAGTGGCCAAGGGGTCAAGTTTTATTTGATTTCTATGTGGCCTCAATGAAGAACTGAAAGATGAACATGCTCTTGTTCCCAGCCCAACTCCTTCTCAGCCTTGGTAACCATGGTACTCCATTTAGACTACCCGCTTCAAGAATTCATGCACGAGAAGAGACAAAATCGGAACCTGAGTCCCTATGGCACACCCAACTATCCCTCTTGGAAGAAGAAAGATGTTGTCTGGAGGGCTGGCGATTATGCATCTACAGCAACATAATAGGACTTTTAGTAAAGACATACAATGTACACCTACACAGAGGCTGGTAAATTACAGCTCCTCTCTCTCTGGAGGACCAGTAAGATGCCCTAAATCCTTTAACCCACTCAATCCATTACTTGCAACTCTTGGTTTATCCAAATCTACCTTATTCTTTATATAAGTCATTCTAGTATCTTAGTAGGATTCATCCTTGACGCCACCAGCACTAATATATCCCATACAGCATGTCTGTATGGAATGTATGTAAACATGCTATACCAGACAAACCAAGAGGATTGCTGAGACCATTGAAGGAGAGGTTGAACAACCATTGTTTTCAGGACCTGTTATTGAACATGCCTCCTTCTTTGCATGGTTATAGCAAGGCATGAAGAAGCTATCTCTTTTGATTTCATTCAGATGGCACATCCCTGTAATGCTTGGATTACTCTGGTGTACGTGACAATCTCTACATCGATTGATCTGCATATCCACTGTTTCTGGGGTCTGAGTATTGTGTTCAACATTGCCTGTCTGACCTATCACTTCCCAAGAAGATGCCAGTAAGACCAAATTGATACCAGTGCCAAGCATGCCCATTACCATCCTGAACAGGGTACCCAGAATGTATCATAAACTGGATGGCATTATGAAAAATCAAGAAATGAAGCTCTCCCCTCCTTGTCATGAGGGCTGCGCTCTGGGTCTCTTGCCTAACACAAAAGCGCCTTTAAGTCAAATATAAATGTTCTCTGTACCCGGGACAACTGCACTGAAAAACTACATACTGTATATTCTTTTTAAATGGACTTTGTAATCCAAACCCCCAAGAGCGGCATCCTTATTTCTCATCCCAGAAAAATATATCATGGCATTATGACCCTTCCTTGACTACCACAGGTTGAATAAAATCATTGCTGAGGACAAATGCCCATTGCCCCTAATTTCAGACATTCTAGAAGCTATATAGAATGACACGTTTTCTGCTATATTAGATTGCGGTGGTGCATGCGCTTTGATAAGGATAAATGTTGGTGATGAATGGAAGACTGCCTCCCAGACAACCTTTGTTAATTGCGATTAGCATGTGATGCCTTTCAACCTTGCCAATGTCTCTGCAGTATTTCAGTGGTTTGTGCCTTACATATTCTCCATACTCCTAGGTTCCGTCCCCTTTCCTCCATACTTGTGGGACATTCTGTCCTTAGGGACGGGACGGGACCAGAGCGCTTTTCATAAAAAGCATCAACATCGAAAATGTTCTGTCCTTCTTCTCTTGTTATGCAGGGTACCACACGTGGCCGTAACCCCACCCTCCTGAGCTCCGCCTGGCGCATCGCCCTTCAGTCCTTTTCACCGCACGGTCGGGGCTGGATGCACTTGCATCACCGGGAAGTATTTCCTTTTTCCTGTTGTCCTCTTCTCCTGCTTCCTTCTTCTGCGGTCGCGTAGTCCTCCGTCTATGCTGGACCATCTGGGATTTGTGTCCTGTTCTTCATGCGAATGCTGCTTCGCTAGGGCGGATCCCCATTCTTTCTGCTTGGAGTGTCTCGTGCCGGACCACTGTGGGGATTCGTGCTTCTACTGCGATTCCCTCTCCGTCCGGGCACTCCGACGCCTTCTTCTTCGGTGGGATGACGTCTTTCAGCGAGCTCCTCCACCTCATCTTCAGCTTTTCATCAACAAAAAGAAGAGACGCTGGTAAATTCCTTACTTTTTAGGGCACCCTGGGTGGGGGACTCCTTCCCGTGGTCTTCTCGGTCCGGGAGGGGCTCGAGCAGCTCTATCACCAGGATTTCTCCTGAGGTGCCTCACAGGCCTAATAGGCGTACCAGAGTTTTCTCTGAGGGTTCCCACGACGGATCTGCCAAGACCGGAACACGTTCTGAGGTTCACCTGTCAGGTGCTAAACATCAGCCCAGTTCATCTGTGGCTTTGGACACTGGGATTCGCGCCAAGGTCTCCTTTTATGGAGCTTTCCATACAGCACGCCCTTAGGCCTCCTTTTCTGGAGCTTTCTGTACTAAGTCACAGCTTGAGGCCCCTCACGAGGGAGCTACACATACCGGGACAAAACCTGAGGTTCCTCTTTTTTGAGGCTAAGGTCTGTACCGACAAAACCGAGAGACCTGTCCCTAAGGTCTTGTTTTTAAGGGTGATTCCTCAGCTGTCCTGCGCTTTTCACAGTGATACCGGTTCTGTCGAGAGGGCAAAGAGTCATGCACCGTAACTCCTCTGTTACCAGCTCTGCCGAGGTTCCTCTGGAGGCTATTGTTGGGGCCACCTCCAAGATGTCAAGTAAACATCCGAGACCCCCCAGTACCGGCTCTTCCGAGGATCCTTGTGTCAAGGCTAAGATGTTACTTAAGTCCCCTGACCAGCCTGAGGAGACGATTGCCTTATCTGCACATGTGACGCAGTTCCCTTCAGGCATTGACAAAATGGCGGCTAAACCCTCATGGTCCACGGTGGCCATTTTGGATTCTTCCCTTACACCTACGTTCTCGACGGCGGGTGCTGGGAATCTTACTTTTGGGGCTGAGCAGCCTTTTTCACCTCAGGTGGAATGTAAATATCCGTTCCGCCCTTCTTATGACTGGCGTGTTTGGATGCCACTGCCACATACTGTCTCGCTTCTGCCTACTTCTGTCCCGCTGGTCTATGCAGATCTGATTGGTGGTGGGCCTTCCTGGCAACCATCCTCATTGCTTTTGTGGGAGTATGCCCCATATGAGAGGCCTCGGCCTACCCCAGCGCCTAAACCTTCATCAGATGCATTCTGACCCTATGAAAGAGTACTTTAAGGGTCTTTTCAAGGATATCTACCCTGACCCTCCGGCTCAACCTTCCACCCCGGCAGCTCCGGCGGCTCCTGCAGTGGTACCACCTCTTCCTATCGGTCCGCCTCCAACGCTTCCTCCCCTACCCCCGCTGTCTCCCATAGAGAAGACACCAGTAGAATGTCTGCTCCTGATTCGCTGGATGACCCTCAAGCAGATCCGGATAGCGATGAGCAGCCCCGCTCTGTCAGAGCATTCCATGACCGGGTTCTGGATATGATAGCCCTCCTTGACATTCCAGTACCTGAGGCCCCTGGCTCCGCAGGAAGGAGTGCTTTTGGGAACGTTTACCTTGTCACCACAAGAGCGTACCAGCCTGTTCCTCCAGAAGGATGTATTGGCTGAGGCCTGTAAGGTCTGGGATAAGCCCCACACCGGGCTGCATATCAATAAGAGAATCGACTCCCCTTACAGGCTTCACACCTCTGAGGAGATAGCCTTGGCATCTTGCCCGCTCCCTTCCTCGACTGTGGTAGCTGCGGCCACGCTACAATCCAAGCCGGCCTCTGCGACTTCTACGGCTGCAGCTCAGATTCTCTCCCAAGGAAGACAAAATTCTGGACACCTTTGGCAAGAAAATCTTTGCCAACTCAGCACTGCAACTTTGCCAAGCAAATACCGAGCTGATCCTGGTGGCAGCTAATATGAAGCTGTGGAAGGAGTTGGCTGATTTCTGTTAGGGAGAATCCTCAAATATGTGCTAATTCCCTTCACCTTAGAGACCCCCAGCAACTTTGTTGGAATTTGAGGATTTTATTTTTTTACCTGGAAAGAGTGTGAGCCTTTTTTCTCACTCTTTCATTTATTTTGATGTATGTTTTACTCTTTTGTTCTTTGATTATGGAGTTTTAAGATATCTCCATAGGCATCTTTTCATGTGTGTTACACAGCACCCTCAGTGCAGTGACACAGGGATGTCCTTTTAGACTTCCCAAAGGTTTAAATAGCTTCCCTGGGATAAACTACTGTTCCCAGAGAATGTAAGGTTAAATTGACTTTACTAGTCTTTTTAACTTCCTAGACCTAGCACACACTATATTCCTATAGAGTGCTGGAGGGGTTACCTAGTATCCCCTGTGTCTAAAATACTCATGTAGCAGTCAAATGCTAACCTTTTCTATCAAAATGGCTGGTGACAGTGGTTTTACAACGAACTACCATGTTTTATCCCGACCGCAAACACCAGTAGTTAAAAATCGTGGGAGCCATGTTTTTCAAGATGGCGCCTTTAGCCCCTTTGTTTAAACAGGTCCCGGTCTTCTTTTTCGCCATTTCTTTTTGGAAAGGTCATTCTAGTGTTTGTCTCTGTGCGCCAAACCAGGTTTGGTCCCTTTGTTTCTATGTCTTTGGCGGGCTTCAGGATTGAAGACCGCCTCTGGCGTCTGAGTGTCTGGGGTGGGCAGGAAGTGAGGGAAGTGCCCGAAACTCCCTGTGCTTAGTCTCCCAGGAGACCCAAATGCACTCTGGCATGATTGGCTGGCTGACTGTCCGGCAAGCACAGCCACCCTGCTGGGTGAGTGGCAGCTAGGCTGGAATGAATGGAAGAAAACTGTTTAAAAGGCGAGTCTCTTGGAGTCGAAAGCAGAGTCGACCACTGGAATGAAAGAACCAAAGACGAGCTGGAAGAGGATGGCTGCTGCAAAACCTGGACTGTTGGTTTGCCCGGTGAAGCCCTGCTGCAGGTCCGAATTGCCAAGTTAACCTCGACAGAGAAGCCCCTTCAAGGACGACTTCTTCCTTTGAGTTGGTGGGATCAATCAACTCGTAAACCCCCTGGATACCATTCTCGGAGCTGGTTAGAATTAACCAGGGGGAAGGACACCAGCTTGTGTGCTTGATGAACAGCTACTCAAACTGAAGTGACTCCATTTTGTCCGCATTTTCTGACGATCCCATGCAGTGCAGGTGTCCCCCGACGTCCTCCCTCTTGTCCCCATGACTGAGGCTCATGAACAGGAACCAATGTCTTCAGCTGCATCTTTTGCTTCAGACTAAGGTACTGTGCCAACCCGATTGAGAGAATGCTTCTCTCACAGTTAAAGTTCGTGGAACTTTCCCAACTTGCAGGCCTAATCAGCTTGTGACCCAACATATGATTCTTTTTCGTACAAACTACTTCTGAAAACTTTGGCAAAGACTTTACCATTTACTACAAGAACTGCTCTTTCCTATCCAAGATACTAGTCCATTGACTTTGGCCTAGGCCCATTGAACTGAATCTAGTGAACTATAACTATTTACATAGCCTAAGAAAGTATTTGTGATCTATTCTGCTAACTTGTGCCTTTTTACTCCCATTGAAAGTAACTGAAATGCCATTTTGCTCCTATTTCAGGGGAGCCTAATTTGTTCAGAAACTTATTGGTTTGCTATTGAAGTGTGTTTGTGTATAATATTAAGTTGCCTCCTTCTAGTGAATGTTTTCTAAATGATTGTGTCATAAATTAATACGTGTTTTATCAAGAAACCTTGAGAGTGTCTACTTGAACCACTGTGATTGTAAGACCTCTGTGTAACCTCTTGTACTTCTCACATTCCCTCTTGAGATAAGCCTGGCTGCTCAGCTTGTTACCACAAAACTGTGTAGTACAGACTTATATCAAAGGTTTGTTTTGCTTAAACCTCTAGCCCTTATTGTATGTGGTGGTCCTAGAGGGTACTGCATGCAATTCTGCCTAACAATTTCCAGGAGTGCATTGCTATGTATAGGCTAGATGACTTCAAGGCTGGTTTGTCGGACGCCAGGGTGATGGCACAAGATCTCCTGGAAGCTGTGGCACACCATGTGGATACCTCGGCTCGAGGCCTAATGGTAGGTATTGACACCTCCCGCCAAGCATGGCTCCATGCGACAAAGTTTTTCGAAGGAGGTGCAAGATAAAGTTCTGGACCTTCCCTTCGATGGCAAGGAATTGTTCAATTTTTCTACAGATTACGAACTTACAAAGACTAAGGCGAGCACCCAAACCGCCAAATCTTTGTTGGTCCTGGCAAAGGTCCCAGCTAATGCCCCTTATACACAGAGGTCAGGGTCTCAGTCTCAATCCTTCTCTGGCTTCAAAGGGTTTCAGGACCACCGGGCGTGCAGAACTGAACCTCCGGTTGGTGGCACCTGTCGAAAACAACAACGTGGTCGGTTTTTCTCTCGGCCATCAGCCTCCTTGCCAGGTGCAGGTAGTCTCCCTGCCGACAAATCTACAAAATTATATTTTTTGTCAGTCCGGCGAGAATCCATCCGGTGGGAGGACAAATCTCGTCTCATCTGGAGGCGTGGCAGACCATCACCATATACCGGTGGGTTTTGTCCTTTGCTCGGGCGGGCTTCGCTTGCCCCTCCCCCTTACCCCACCCGTCAACCCTCCTTTCCAACAGATCGGGACACCCTCGTGGAACCTCAGGGAGGAAGGGTATTGCTTCTACTCTCGACTGTTCACGGTGCCCAAAACCCAACCAGGCTGGCCTGTGCACCATCCTCAACCTTTCCCAGTTCAACCTTTCTCTTCCCCAAGAGAAATTCAAGATGATCACACTCTGCCAAATAAAGTCCTCTCTTTGGAAGGGCGACTGGCTCAGTGTAGTAGACCTTCAGGACGCGTATATACACATCCTGAGACCGCAGCGAAAGTAACTGTGGTTCTCCCAGGAAGGGGAGCACTTCCAGTTCCATGTACACCCGTTTGGTCTCAGCTCAGCGCTGCGTGTCTTTACGAAGATTATGTCGGTCATCTTCGGCTACAGGGTGTTCATGTATATCCGTACTTGGATGATTGGCTCCTGCGCAGCCGTTGTCCTGTGACGGCTTTGAGCAATCTCCAGTATCTCCTCCAGCTCCTGTTCCATCTTGGGCTGTCAGTGAATTGGCCGAAATCTTCCATGACGGTCTCCCAAGACCTGATCTTCCTGGGTTTCCGTTAGAACACGATCGACTCCAGGGTGTATTTGACAGCAGACAGGATTACAGATCTATTCACCACGTGTCAACTCTTCATCCAGTCAGAGCACATGATGGCTTTGTGGTTCCAGAGACTTCGGGCCTCATTGCCTAGTGCGTGCTTGCTATTCCTCTTGCGCGTCTCAAAATGTTGTTGTTCATTGTAAAGCGCCTTGGATTAAGGCGCTATATAAAACAATAAATACAAATACAAAATGAGGCGTACACAGCTAGTTCTTCAGAGCTCTTGGTGTCAGGCTTTGGAATCGGATTCCAAGAGGATTCCAGTTCCATCCTGCATGATGGCGGACCTTCTACGGTGGTCCTCGACCAACAATCTTACAGTGGGGGCCTCATTTCAGGAGCCCTGCCCACAAGTGACGATTACCACGGACTCCTCCCGTCTGGGGTGAGGAGCAACTCTGGTTCATCTCCAGGTCTTCGATCTATGGACGCCGCAGACAGGCAGTTTCATATAAATTATTTGGAACTCCTGGCTGTTTTTCTGGCGCTAAAAGCTTTCCAAGCATCCATCACAAACCGGGTGGTCCGCGTACGTACGGACAACTCGGTGTTGATGTTTTATATCAACAAGCAGGGTGGTACCAAGTCACCACCTCTTTTGGACCTTGCCATTCAGATTTGGGAATGGGCCATCCAGCACAGCCTTTGGCTGCTCGTGGTACACATTCCGGGGAAATTCACTGTGACTGCAGACTCACTCAGCCGGCAGACAGCGGCCAGCTACAAGTGGGAACTCAACATGGAAGTCCTCTCAACGTTTTTTCACCAATGGGGCACTCCAGAAGTGGACCTTTTTGTGACTGCCACAAACAGGAAACTTCCTCTTTATGCATCCAGGAACGGTCTCGGGGCCTCCTCTCTAGGGAATGCTCTTGAGATTCCGTGGCACAACATGAAGGCATATGCCTTCCCGCCTCTTCCTCTGATTCATCGGTCACTCTGCAAGCTCATGAAAGCAACGAATTGCACTCTCCTGGTCAAAGCTCCTTGGTGGCCAGCCAGATTCTGGTTTTCGGAACTTCAGCATCTGTCGATTTGTCCTCCGATCAGACTGCCGTTGATTCCCAACCTGCTTTACCAGTGCGATCAGCAGATGTGGCAGCCATCCCCACAATCATTCAGCTTGGCGGCCTGGTGCCTGAATTCAAATCCCTAGCGCAGTTTAACCTGTCTGAGGACAATATGCACATTAACCAAGCGGCCAGGAAGCCTTCTACGAGGTCTCATTATAGGAGCCAGTGGCTCCGGTTTTGTCACTGGTGTTTAGCTAAACAACTAGACCCCAGACATGCTACGATTGACACTGTCCTTTCTTTTATTTCTCAGTTGGCTGCTTCAGGCATTCATGTCTTGCCTTGCAGGACTTACTTATTGGCTATTGCCGCCTACCTGTCCACTGACACCTGTTCCTTTTCTTTGATGAACCCAGTCATTAAAAGGCCCTGACCACCTTATGCCATAAACCATTTGAGCACATGGCTACAACGGATCTGAAGTACTTTTCTTGGAGGGTTGCCTTTTTGATTGCAGTGACTTCGACAAGGTGGGGAAGCAGGCTTCAAGCCTTGTCCGTGGAACACCCGTTCCTTACCTTTCATAAGGATAAGGTTGTGCTCCGCACTCATCCTTCTTTCCTTCCTAAAGTAGTGACTGATTTCATTTGACTCAATCGATCTCATTACCTGTCTCTTTTCGGAACCCGGCCTCAGACGCCGAGAGAGTATTACACAATTTAGATGTCAGACGAGCTCTGAATTTCTATTTGGATAGAACAACTGAACTCAGGGGCTCCTCCGTTACGTTCGGAAACCCCAAAGGTAAACCTGCTTCAAAGGCTACTATCTCCCGATTGATTGCCTCCTGTATTTCAGAAGCATATACCATTCAGGGCCTTCAACCTCTGAAGGGCATTCATTCCCATCTTGTACGTGGCAAAGTGGCTGCTGTTGCCTTCGCACAATATTTTCCCTGGGAAACCCTTGCCAAGGCAGTTACGTGAGATTTCCCATCAGCTTTCTGTAAGCATTACTGCTTAGACCTAATCTCCAGGGCTGATGCTCAATTCGGCCAGGCTGTTCTTAAAAACCTTTTTCAGTAAGGAAGTTCCATCGACTCATATTACCATTGAGGAGTGCTTTGGAATCTCCCACAAGTATGGAGGAAAGGGGACGGGACGTAGGAGTATAACAAAGTTACTCACCGTAGTGACTACCTTACTCTCCTAGTTCGTAGTCCCCTTTCCTCCATATGCCCGCCCGCCGTCCCCTCTAATAAGTATCCTCTATTATTGCTTAAATGGTCGCAGACCTGGCGATAGAAAAGGACTGAAGGGCGATGCGCGGGGCGGAGCTCAGGATGGCAGGGTTACGGCCATGTGCGGTACCCCACGTAAAAAGAGAAGAAGGACACACAAGATTACATTTTGATGCTTTTTATCAAAAGTGCTCCAGTCCCGTCTTGAAGGACGAAATGTCCCACAAGTATGGAGGAAAGGGGACTACGGACTAGGAGTAAGGTAATCACCAGGGTGAGTAACTTTGTTAATCTGCTACACCGTTCTCTGTCTATTGCTCAGTTCAATAATGATACATCCCCTGCAAGGGCATGTGTTGACAACATGTTCACAGTTTTCAATCCCAGTACGTTCACTCAGCCCTTCATTTTTCTGAGGTTAATTAAAGGAGTATCATTGACTTGGGTTAAAATAAGCATCTGGTATCTCTCTCCCAGCATGATACCTTAAGGTAATCTTGTTTTCTCCAGCCTTGGATCTTTCATGGATTCACATGCTTAGAATATTCCCCGTCGCCAGACTGGGATCCCTCGGTACACTTATAAAGCCATTTCTTCATAGGAAAACTTTGACACTTTCGTGTCCTATCCACATCGTTTTTGGGGCTGCGCACGGCTGCCTCAATAGGACATGGCGGTATAAATGCCCAGCCCCCGTGGCTCCCCTTCAGATTTCAACCGTCTTTCAAAGTGTGGGATCACCTCGCGTCATCTACTCTTTGGTCAAGATTGTTCGTTCTTGTTTTTTTCCTGATTTCGGGGAAAGCTCTGTTCTGCCCGTGCGCTACGTGCGGTCTGAAGAAGGTATACGAGGGGGGCGGACATATGGACTGCATTTATTGTCTACACCCTCACCACTCAGCATACAAATGTGACATATGTAAGGGCTTCTCCCAAAAGACTCTTAAAGACCAGAGTCGGCGGTTGGTGGCCTGGTTGAGTGATGGGGCCGGTGCGTACCCACCTTCGGAGGTAGGTTCCACGTTCAGCGTGGCCTCTGCTTCAAAATCCTCAGGGGCCCCCCGCCGTTCGGCATCGGCTGAACCCCGGTGAAGAAACCACACCCGACGGAAAAAGGGTAATCGGGAAGCCATTCCGCGAGGTAGTCTTCCTTGAAAAAAGCCTCATCATCTTCATCATCGAAGAAGGAAAAGGAAAAGTCTAAATCCTCCTCAGGTGATCACCATAGATCATCCTCGAGAGTCAGAGAAACACATTTCAAGTTCAAAGAAAGCGGGAACGCCTCATGGAACTGCGCAGGCACCACCGTCGTCGACGGTAGGGCGATCGTCGACTCCCTCACTGCCGATGACGCAGTCGGCTTCGTCTATGGTTATGCCGCAGGTGGTGGCTACGACGACGGCTGGCCCAACTTCAGCCTCGTCGGCTGAGATCCCGCAGGAGGCCTGGCGGCCAGAGGTATTCGACCCGGTTTTACCGGAATCTTTGCTGCAGCAAGAGGCGGCCTTGTCGGTGTCCTCTGCGGAAGAGGAGTGTGAGAGGATAGCTGGGCCTGCAGAGCTCGGATTGCAAGGATTTAGCCTTTCCAGTGGGACTAATATCCCGAGCCCGACCCCTCTACTTAACCCGCAGTCGATTCTATCACTGGAAGTTCTCACCACATTACAGACCTTGTTAAAGAAACTGGATGAGAGATTACCTCAGGGGGCAACTCCGACCAAATCGATCGTCGACAAACCTGGCCCTTCCCGTCGGCCAACCCCGACGATGTCGACGACAGTACCAGCAGGCCAGGAAGACAGAGAGCTGCTGGACTCAGACTCGGATGTAAGGTCCTTATCGAATGTGTCGGGATCCCCCTCTAGGGATCCAACCTGGGAGTCAGAGGCAGAATTTGAAGCCCCAAGAAGCCCAGCTCAGCCGTCTCTGCCGGACGACATTGGGTCGTTCTATGCCATGATGAGCAAGGCGTGCACCGAATTCGGATTGGCGCAGGAGGAGGAGAAAAAAAGACTGTTTTCTCTTCGACCACATGGGAAAGAGAAGGAGGTCGGTGTTCTCGGTACCCATCCTGGATCATGTGTGGCAGGAGGGTTTACAGACAATGCGTCATCCTTTCTCGGAGCCGGCAATAAAAGTTAGGCTGGAGAAGAAATTTAAAGCTCCAGAATCCACCCCCAAATGCCTATCCTCCCAACCAGCCCCGCAATCGGTGGTGTCAGCGACGGCGGCGAGAAAGGCAAGAGCCCAGCACACGACTCCCCCGGAGAACGAGGCCAGGAGGCAAGATGCCTTTGGAAAAAAGGTGTTGTCGGTGGGTGCAACGACAGTGAAGGCGGCCAACTCGCTGGCTATAATGGCCAGGTATGATAGAGAAATGTGGCACCAGTTGGCACCAATTCTAGAGCATCTCCCAGAGGAACATAGGAAAGCGGCGATGTTACTCGTCCGAGAGGGTGAAGAGGCCTCAAATCATTCCATAAACATTGCATTGGACGTTGCAGAATCAGGATTCAAGCAAGTCAACAACGGGGTGGTTCTACGAAGGCAAGCGTGGCTTAAATGCACCAACTTTAGACCTGAGGTGCAATACAAGGTGCTGGATATGCCCTTTGAAGTAGACCTTCTGCTCGGTGAGAAGGTGGATGAGGCACTAAAGGGGATGAAAGAGGACTCTGACACGGTGCGCTCATTGGGCGGCCTCTAGAGCGGAAGGAATTTTCGTTCTTTTCGCCCCTTTAGGGGAGCGTTAGGGAACTCCAGATTCTCAACATTGAGAGACAGATCCTTCAATCGTGCGGCGTACCCTTCGCAGGGCTACAGATGATCTTCTCAAGCAGCAAAGCGTAGGGATTACCAGACCTCCAGGAAGAGGACGGGCTACTCGTTGTCGACGAGAGATAGGCAAGCCAAAGACCAACAATGACGGGCGCCAGAGCGTCCTGGCAGGGTATCGCATTGTGTCGACGAATGGGAGCAAATAACCACGGATCAGTGGGTGTTGGACATTGTAAGGTTTGGACATTCACTGCAATTCAAGAGCAACCCTCTGCATGTTCCACCAGCGTTCTTAGCTCAACCCCATCTGAGCGTGTTGCAACAGGAAGTAGTGCTTATGCTACAAAAAGGGGCTATAGAACTAGTTCCTGCATCACAGAGGGGTCAGGGGGTTTATTCCCGGTACTTCGTAGTGAAAAAACCAAACGGAAAATGGCGTCCCATTCTCGACCTTCGCAACCTCAACAAGGCGTTGAAAAGCCTAAAATTCAAGATGCTCACGCTCCAGGAAGTGTTCCGATCCGTCCAAGAAGGGGATTTTCTGGCGTCTCTAGACCTTCAAGACGCGTACTTCCACATACAGATGCGTCGGCGACACAGAAAGTTCCTGAGGTTTGTGGTAGGATGTACTCACTACCAGTTCACAGTGCTTCCTTTTGGGCTAAAGTCCTCTCCCAGGACGTTCACCAAATGTTTGGCTCCAGTTGCAGCTTGGCTGAGAAAGCAAGGCCATCACGTGTACCCGTATCTCGACGAATGGTTGGTGAGGGGATCCTCCCCTGTAGCAACTCAAACAAGCTTGCAAGCCACCATCCAACTTTTACGATGGCTGGGATTTGCAGTAAACTTCAAGAAGTCTTCCTTGACTCCGTCGACAAGCTTGGCGTTCTTGGGTGCGCAATTCGAAACCCAGTCAGGGTTGGTGAAACCATCCGTCGACAGAATTCACAAACTCATCCAGCTGGCAAGTCAGTGGAGGATCGATGCCAAAGTATCGGTGAGAAGTTATATGTCAGTTCTGGGCGCTATGGCGTCTTGCATTCCTCTGGTGAACAATTGCGGCCTTTTCATGAGGCCAATTCAAGAGTTCCTGGCGGACCGGTGGACCCAGAACCAAGGACTCTGGTCGGGCAATCTGGTCGTCGACGACGAGGGTCTCATGCGAGCCCTTCATTGGTGGCAGAGTTTTCAGAACTTAGCCAGGGGTGTACCCCTGCAGGAACCGGAGTTTCGCGTGACGATAGTCACGGACGCGTCCCTAAGAGGCTGGGGAGCACATATGGACACTCTCCAAACACAAGGTTGGTGGTCTCCGAGGGAATCGCTCCTACACATCAACGTTCTGGAGTTGAGGGCAGTGCGCTGGGCCCTGAGATCTTTCCTCCCACACATAAAAGGATCGGTAGTGAGGATAATAACAGACAACACAACAGCAATGTTTTATCTGAGAAAGCAATGAGGCAAGCGGTCCAGAACCCTTTCCACCGAGGCTCAGAAAGTATGGCAATGGGCTCTGAAACAAGATATGACCATCGTAGCTCACCACCTCCCTAGGATAAGGAACGACCAAGCGGACTCCCTCAGCAGGAAAATGAACCAAATACACAAATGGGAAATAGACAGTCTTCAGTTATCGAACGTCTTCAAGAGGTGGGGACGACCGTCTCTAGATCTCTTTGCAACCAAGGAGAACAAGAAATGTGAACTGTACGCCAGCAGGTGGCTACAGAGGGGCTCGCTGGGGGAAGCGTTCTCCTTCCCGTGGACAGACAAGTTTCTTTACGCCTTCCCCCCGTTTCCCCTCATACGGAGAACCCTGCAATGGATTTGCAGGTACAAGTGTCAAGTCATCCTGGTGGCTCCGTGTTGGCCGAGACAGGCGTGGTTTTCCGACCTCCTTCAACTGTCAATAGACAAGCCGATAACATTTCGAAAAACTCTGAACCTCCTGTCCAGGAACAAAGGGACAGTGTGGCACCACAACCCGGACAGTCTCAACCTCATAGCTTGGGTCCTGACTTTTCAGAGTTCGGTACCCTAAGTATTTCTTCAGACTGCTGAAGAATCCTGCAGGCCGCGCGGGCCCCTTCCACGAACATGTCGTACACAGGTAAGTGGAAGAGAGTTTGTGCGCAGTGTTAAACTCAGCTGGGATTGCAACCCTTAAATGTAACTCCAGAGCAGCTTCTCCAATATCTGCTCCATTTGGCAAATAGCGGATTGTCTTTTTCGTCAATAGAGGTACACCTGGTGGCCATCTCGAGGTTCACAAGGAGGAGGCAGTCATCTCCCATGTTTAGCGACAGACTCATAAAACATTTCATGAGGGGTCTATTCCGTACGTTCCCTCCGATTAAACGCTTTCCACCGACTTGGAGTCTTAACTTGGTGTTAGCGGGGCTAAATGTGCCCTTTGAGCCGATGGCTTCCTCGTCTATGAAGTTCTTATCGTAATAGCTATTACGTCAGCTAGGCGGCTCTCGGAGATACAAGCGTTGGTCATAGATCCACCGTACTTGAGGTTCTTTAAGGAGAAAGTGGTACTGTCGACTAATCCTCGTTTTATTCCAAAAGTGCCTAGTGTTTTTCATAAACATTAGTCAATTGTTCTACCTACTTTTTTCGCAAATCCGTCATCTCCTGCGGAGAAGGCCCTCCATACTTTGGACGTGAAGAGAGCTCTGAAATTCTACCTTCATCGGTCTCAACAGTTCAGGACTACGCAGCAGCTGTTTGTGGCTTATGGCCCGTCGACGAGAGGAAAGGCAATCTCAAAACAAGGACTGGCCAGATGGGTCTCGTCGGCGATTACGTTTTGTCACTCCAAGGCGGGAAAACTGTTAGAAGGACGTCCAAGGGCTCATTTCACGAGGTCAACCTCGTCCTCGGCGGCACTGTGGGCAGGGATTCCGCTAACAGACATTTGCCAAGCGGCGTCCTGGTCGGTGCCGCACACGTTTACCCGCCATTACTGCCTTGAAAGGCAACATGCAGATGATGTGCAGATGGGAAGAGCAGTCTTATGCCATCTGTTCCAGTAAGGTAAGCCCCTTCCAACGGGAACGAATGTACATATATATGTGTGTATATGGGTAGAGATGTTAAGCGCATATGGTATTTATGTCAGCTATTGTGGTGGCCGTTCTATGCAGTGGCTATATAATATATATATATATATATATAAAAACAAAAAAAAAGAAAGTGTGTGCTACTTATAAGGTTAACTGCATTCACGCCGCCATATCAGAGTTTTACTGCTGTGCAATCTATTCTAAGCATGTGAATCCATGAAAGATCCAATGAAGGGAATAGTTTCTTACCTGTAACTCCATTTCGAAGGGATTGTGTCCTCCGACATATTCCTTATCTTTGATAATACGTTTCCAGCTTGCTGGCCTCAGAATTTTTTTTCTGTAGTGGGCGCTGTGCGTCGACGTCCGCCGAGTCGATGCCCCTCTATGGCCGTATCGGCGCTGATGTCACCATGCCCATAAATAGCCACGCGCGGCGTCCGTTGCTCAGTTCCGTTTTTCCGCGCTTCGTGGGGCCTCGGAACATCGTTGCTCAGTTCAGTCAGATAATCTAATCTACATCTACTCGAATACCAACTCATTCTCGATGGCATCTTCATCGGAACCGACAACGCCGCGATCCGGCTTCAAAAAATTTCGAGACTGCGGTAAGAAAATGTCGATAACGGATCCACACAGGATCTGCTTGTGGTGCTTGGGAGCCGACCACCATTGTTCGGAGTGTGAGGACTGCATGTCCATGACGGCAAAAGGCTTGAAGGAGCGCCAGGGGAAGCTCGAGAGAGGTAAGTCAGTCAAAACCTCCTCAAAAGTTTCTTCGGCCGAGTCGAGGCATTCATCTCCTCGCCGTCGAAAACATTCCCATTCTAGATCTCGAAGTAGCTCCCACCATTCGTCGAGATCAAGACACTCAAATAAGAGATGTCGAAGATCCCCTTCCTCGTCGTCTTCTGTTTCCCCAGAAAGGGTCTCCTGTCCCACAAAACACAGCTCTCAGGCTGAGTGGGAGGAATTCAGGAAGAAAATGTTAAGCGTCTTCGAGAAAGCGGCCTCGTCCCCCTCGAAGACAGCTGAGGGTGATACCCCGGGTGAAAAACCCAAAAAAATCAAAATGCTGCGAGTCACAGCACCCGGCGAAACATTCCACCCGAGAGCGCCACAGGCCATCGGGTAAGAAGGCACCGTCTTCGACGCCGTCGTCGAAGATCCCTTCGACGCATGGATGCCGTTTTCAAAGGGTTCTTCGACACATCGGTCGATCGAATCGACACCATCGTCGACGCCGACATCGACGCCAATGAAAGAGAAGACCACGGCTACTCCACAGCCAACAGTGATTCCAAGAGCCTCCGGCACGACGCAGAGACCGTTGTTGATGTCCTCGAGTAGGATCCCGATCCTCTCGAGTTCTTCGAGGCCTCTTCCGGTTTTCTCGATGCCGTTTTCGGCGCCTTCGAAGCCTGTCACATCGGCGTCGACAACATCGACGTTTTCTCGCACAATAATGACGAATTTGGCTCCTTCTGCCTTAGAAACGGTTTTTATACCATTTCAGAGGTCAGAGTACCCTGGATTATCTTCAATTTATGAAGAAGGGGAAGATTCTGAATAGGAAACATTTGAGTTGCAGAGGACCACACTACCTGTTTCAGAGGATTTCACCTCTGAGGAAAGAAGGTTGAAAGACCTACAGGAGTCATTACATGAGGCAAGTGGGCTGGACACTTTCCCAGAAGTGGATTTTGTTAAGCCAGACCCAGGGGAACATGCCAAAACACCCTATAGAACCCTGATGGCAAGAATTATTGAATTCCTGTGATCCCCTTCCATACAGCCTTACAAAGAAAAATTGCATCTAACTGGGAAACTCCTGAAGTTATCCCTGCTGTCAATAAAAGATTATCAGCCAAGTATAGGGTAGCTGCTGCTGACCCTGAATACTTATCGAAACACCCGACTCCAGAGAGTCTGGTGGTCCAAGCGGCAACTTCATCAAGCAGCAGGACCGCTTAACCTACTGTCCCACAGGATAGAGATGACAAGAGGTACGATTCTATGGCAAAGAAAGTCTTCTCTGCTTGTAGTATGGCGTTGAAGTCCATCAACGCCACCTGTACGCTCGCCAGGTTCAGTCACACACTGTGGGAGTGTGCTTCATCAGCGGCTGACTGGATACCCGAAGGAGAGGAAAAGGAAGCCTTCCTTAACATTATTAAAGATGGCAAAGATGCCATGTGCGAGTCACTTCAAACTGGCATCGATTCCACTGACAGTATCAGCAGGGCCATGGCCGCAAATACAACAATCGACAGGCATGCGTGGTTGCGAAAGTCTGACTTTGCTCCAGATGTACAGGCCAGACTTTTGAATATGCCCTTTGACGGCTCTTCATTATTCGGAAAAAAGGCTGATGACAGTCTGGAAAAGTTGCAGACATCTAAAGCAGCAGCAAAATCTTTAGGAGCTGCTATCCGCCAAACTCCTTTTCGCCCCTTAGGAATCTCTGGGAGAGGAAAGTCCTTTCGCTATTATTCCGCATTCGGGAAAGGCAGAGGACAGCTGGCTCAAAGAGGCCGAAGGAGATCCACCCGAGGTGGACAGGTCAAAGGTACTAAGGCCGCAGCAGCAGGTGCCTCTTTACCCTCGGCATCTGCATCAGCCTCCCCCAAACCACTCTGAGGTCTTTCCACACAAGACACCTGTAGGGGGCAGGTTAACTCACCATCTGACGGAATGGCAGGCTATAACGTCAGATGCTTGGGCATTGGAGACAGTTGCCCGGGGTTACTGCCTACCCTTTCTACACATCCCTCAGAGTCCTCCACCGGGGAACAGCTCTCTAAAAGTTTCTGATCTGCTCCTCTTGCAGGAAATTATAGACCTGCTAGAGAAAGGTGCCATAGAACCGGTACCTGTAGCGGACAGGAACAAGGGCTGGTACTCCCCCTACTTTCTCATACCAAAGAAGGACGGAGGACTGAGACCCATCCTGGACTTACGAGAATGGAACAAGTTCCTCAGGAAGGACAAGTTCAGGATGGTAACTCTCTCTCAGATCCTTCAGGCCCTCCAGCTCCAGGACTGGCTGGTATCTCTGGACCTTCAGGATGCTTATTTCCATGTGCCAATCCATCCCAAACACAGGAAATACCTGAGGTTCGCAATTGGCGACTCTCATTATCAATTTCGAGTTCTGCCATTTGGGCTGACCTCCGCCCTGAGGGTCTTCACCAAGCTAATGTCGGTAGTGGCTGCGAGTCTAAGGAGGGAAGGGATCCACGTCTACCCCTACCTGGACGATTGGCTGATCAGGGCTGTATCTTCGGAACAAGCTCAGACCCAGCTAGATTATGTCTGCCACTTCCTTCACAAACTGGGCTTCTCCCTCAATTTAAAGAAGTCACAGATGATACCATCACAGAGACTCCAGTTCATTGGAGCGGTCCTGGACACTTCCCTGGGACCGCTCCAATGAACTGGCCACCAGAGGTGAGGGCTCAAGATATTCTGCAGATGGTCAACAAGTTTCAAAATGCCCAACGTCTCCCAGCCTTCGACTTTTTGAGGTCCCTAGGCCTCCTGGCATCCGGCATCTTCCTTGTGCCAGAGGCTCGCCTGAGAATGAGATCTCTTCAGTGGGCACTGAGAACTCAGTGGTCGCAATTCTCAGGGAGAATGACAGATCTCCTCCGGATTCCGGACAAAGTAGCCCGCGACCTTCAATGGGCGTATCCAGAGAACATCTTGAAAGAAGAACTGTTTTGGCAACCATGGCCGGATATAACAGTAGTCACAGACGCCTCACTCACGGGGTGGGGAGCCCATGCCAACGACTTGACCATCAGCGGTCGTTGGTCTCCATCGGAGTCCAGACTACACATCAACCTATTGGAGCTGAGAGCGATCAGACTAGCGCTGAAAGCTTTCCTGCCATCAGTACAGGGGAGAAATGTCCTGATAATGATGGACAACACGGTGGCCATGCACTACCTCAACAAAAGAGGAGGCGTAGGGTCACTTCCACTGTGCAGAGAGGCAATGCAGCTCTGGTTTTGGGCAATTCGGGAAGGAATCTCTCTATCGGCAGTCCACCTAGCCGGAGAGAAGAACTTGACAGCGGATGCTCTGAGCAGGCAGAGCACAGTCTTCCACGAGTGGGAGCTAGCTCAGGAAGTCCTTCAAGAGATCTTCGCCCTTTGGGGAACCCCTCAGGTGGATCTGTTCATCACAAGCACCAACAGGAAGTGCGATCTGTTCTGTTCAAGGGAATTTCCCCCGAGAGGAGCTCTAGGAGACGCGTTCGTAGTGGACTGGGAGTTTCCACTCCTTTACGCGTTCCCACCAGTCCCTGTTATTCCTCAAATGATCAGGAGGTTGAGAAGATTCCCGAAAACCATGATCCTAATTGCCCCGGACTGGGCCAGGAGAACGTGGTACCCGGACCTTCTAGATATGTCCATCTGCCCTCCAATCCGTCTTCCACTCAAAGAGAATCTTCTCTCTCAGAAGGAAGGTCAGGTTCTCCATCCAGACACCAGAACCCTCAACCTTCACGCTTGGCTTCTGAAAGGGTGAGGTACAAGTATTGGGATCTCCCTGATGACATCATGGAGGTGTTGCTTTCGGCCAGAAGGCCAGCAACAAAGTCTTTATACCGCTGCCGTCGGAACAAATTTTGCAGCTGGTGTAGGGAAGAGAATATCGACCCTTTTTCATGTGGTACACCAATGGTGTTATCGTTTCTACACTACTTGGCAATCTCAGGCCTTCAAGTTGGCACTGTAAATGGCTATCTCGCAGCGCTTTCAATCTTCAAGCTCACTGCGGAGGAACCATTGTATTTCAAACTACCTCTAATGATACAATTTCTCAAAGGATTAACTAATGTTTATCCTCCAAAACCATTCCAGGTTCCCTTATGGGACTTAAATTTAGTCTTAAACTTCCTAATGGGCACTCCATTTGAACCACTTCACTCTTGTTCGCTGAGATTTCTCACGCTTAAAACTGTCCTATTGGTAGCACGAAAATCTGCTAGGAGGGTGAGCGAGCTACAAGCTCTCTCCTGTAAACCCCCACATACAATTTTCCACAAGGACAAAGTTGTCCTACAGGTGAAGCCTAATTTCCTCCCAAAGGTGGTTTCTGAATTTCATATTACTCAGAAAATTACCTTACCTTCGTTCGACCCTCCTCCCCATCCGGGGAAAGAGGAAGAAAGGCTACATAGGCTGGACCCAAGGCAAGCTCTCAGCTTTTACATCAGCAGAATGGCTAGGATCAGGCAAGCAGACCAACTGTTTGTAGGATACTCAGGTCACAAGTTGGGACTACCCATAACAAAACAAACCATTTCCAGGTGGATTATTTTAGCCATTCTGGAATGTTACAAACTGGCAGGGAAAGAGCTACCCCAAAATCTTAGGGCTCATTCAACCAGGGGTATCACAGCCTCTTCGGATCTCCAAAGAGGGGTACCGGTCAGAGACATATGTGCGGCTGCCACATGGTCGTCCACACATACATTCACAAAATTTTACAACCTGGATTCCTCCACTAGTCAAGAGACCAGATTTGGCAAGGCCGTATTACATTCGGTCCATCCGTAAAGGGATACATAACATTCTTACTCCCACCTCCAATTACATGCCACTGCTATGGGAGTCTATCAAAGATAAGGAATACGTCAGAGGACACAATCCCTTCGAAGAACAAGTTACTTCTTACCTTGTAACGTTCTTTCGATGGGATGTTCCTCCGACGTATTCCTTATCGCCCCTCCCATCCATCCCTGCAGTAATACTTCCCTTGTGGTTGCAGCTTACGCTCCTTCAAGGTCAATAACCAATTCAGGCATGACTTTTCTTATGCTACAAAACGGTACTGAGCAACGGACGCCGCGCGTGGCTATTTATGGGCATGGTGACGTCGGCACCGATACGGTGGCCGTCGAGGGATATCGACTCGGCGGACGTCGACGCACAGCGCCCTCTACAGAAAAAAATGTCCAAGGCCAGCAAGCTGGAAACGTATTATCAAAGATAAGGAATACGTCAGAGGAACATCCCGTCGAAAGAACGTTACAAGGTAAGAAGTAACTTGTTCTTCTCTAGCATTGGTATCTTTCGTGGATTCACATGCGCCCGCCGGCCTTCCCTGAATGCAGTGTACAGGCTGTATTTCCCCCATGTTCTTTGGAGGGGGTGAAATTTGAAGGGGAGCCGCGGGGGTGGGGCATTTATACCGCCACGTCCTATTGGGGCAGGCGTGCGCAGCCCCAAAAACGACGTGGATATGACACGAAAGTGTCGAAGTTTTCCTATGGAAAAACAGCTTTATAAGTGTACCGAGGGTTCCCAGTCTGGCGACAGGGAATATTCTAAGCATGTGAATCCATGAAAGATACCAATGCTGGAGAAATGGAGTTACAGGTAAGAAACTATTCCCTTCTTTTCCGATACATTTCAAGAGAAGATTACAGAATACATGTACTATGTAGTCTCTGTTTTCGTAACTTTCTTGCCAAGCCAGAGAAATGTGACTTTGACCGGACATCACTATCGTATTTGGTATTTATCATGGCTGTGAATGACTTGTCCATGAATCCTAGTAAAGTGTATGGCATCTTATACTGGCCCTTGCCTATTTCTGTGAAAGACACCCAACAGTTCTTCAGACTGGCAAACGTGTATTGCAAGTTTATACCAGAGTACTCCCAGACCACAGTTCCTATCACCAGTATACTGAAGGGGGTCAGGTTTGCCCAGTTGGTTGATGCCGAAGAATAATTTCACTCTCTGAAGGAGGCATTCACCGAAGCACCTGTTCTTTGTCAGCCAAATGCCTTTGCACCCTTTATTGTGTAAGCAGGCAACTTGGACAGGTCAAACAGAGTTGTGATTGTGCAGATTCAAGACCTTCCAGCTATCACTCCTTTTGTTTTGCTATAGCCATTCCAAAATGGAAGGGAATTCACAGATGCAGGTCCAGAACCCACTGGGCCTAAAGACCAAAGCTACAACTCACATGGGTTGTTTATGGTCATCCCCTTCTGGGGATGGGACCATGCTTGATTTGCAAATGGTCTTTCTCTTTTTTGTAATCGCTGTAGAACATTGTTCTGGAGGGTTTCCCAGAATGATGCCAGAAGTTAAGATTGATGCAAGACCTTCTAGCCCTCACTCATTTCGCTTTGAGACAGTATTACAAGCCAATTGGATGTCCCTTCTTGTTCACTATGATGTATATCAAACATAGGGATATATCCTCTAATATTAGGCAGACCCTGACTACAGCCAAACAACCTCAGAAAAACTAGTCTCCAACAAATTCTTTGTTTTATATTCTCTGCCGTTTTTACAATGCATACAACAAGCAACCATCAGTTCCTCTACTTTTTAGGACCTCTCACATCAGAACCATCAGAAGCTAAGGAAAAACTATTAACTTTTTTTGCCATGAACATCACTTGCAAGTACCTACTTTCAACTTGCAGACCCAATTGTTGACCCAGCGCCTTGGCAGTTTGCCCACTGGTCATAAAGAAATAACATCAACTAGGAAATCACTGCAAAGAACAATGCAAATACAATTTGGATGGTTCTCCTTTGCTACTGATATACATGATTAGAGGGGAGTTTCTACCAGTGAGGTCCCACTTTCCCTGACCCCCAAGTAGGGTCTTGCATAGCAGGCTCACCTCCCAAGCCTCAAAGGAGATAAGGACTCCCATTCCTACAAGGAACTCCCTGTGAAGAATACTCTGTTTGCATATAAGGATAGAAAAGAGACTGATGTTACTTCTGTTTTGCATCCAATGAATACTGTCATTGCTTTTATATCATTGGCTCAAGGTAATACTCAAAGGCAGAGAGGATAGAAGGCCAGTGCCGAGAAATGTATGGCGCTATTTTTGCAGGGATATTAACACATGGAACCGTATTTTCTACTGCTGCAGACTGTATTCACAGTCACGGTTATGCATAATAGGGGCACCTATGTTTTAACATAGTGGCTCCTTTCATTTTTTGCCACTTCTATTGTGGCTGTCCTTTGTTAGCTCTTCTTCTATCATTCTGGGAGGGAGAGGTCTGAATGTGTGTTTTGCCTTTGGGGGAACCCTGCCTAGGCTCCAGTGCGTCTGTAAAGGCAGGAAGCAGTGGAGGGGTTTAACACTCCCCTGTCCTTTGTCTGCCGGAGTGCCTGAATGGAACCAGTTCCCATTGGGGGTTGCGGGGGCTGGCTGACCTGATTGGACAACCACCCAACCCTTTCTGTAAACTGCTGGCAGAGTTTGCAGAGGAGCGAATGGGAAAACTGAATAAAAGGTAAGGTTCCTGAGGAAGAAGACTAGTCGACCACTGGAATAGAAGGTCCGAAGCTGAAGACGACCAGAGATGCCTGCAGTCCCTTCCAGTAATGGTGAAGCGACCGTGCTGTCCTGACCCGTATTCTTATCGACAGAGGAGCACCGAAGAGGATAACTCCTCCCCTTTGGCTAGTGGGACCAATTAGCCTCATGACGAACTACAAATCAAGCTATCTCCCGAGGTGCTGTGACCTTCTAGAGCTGCAGACAACGAATACCAGGAGACCTCCGCCCCATTTACAGTGCAACATCTTGGCAAGGACAAATCTGCCCAGAACTTTAATGAGCTCCAGTTGGACCTCCAGAGACACAACCCCACTCTCCAAAGTCCCCTCACCAGAGGGCAGGACTGCAGAATCGAGGAAGATCAACTGTGCCGTAACCGTCCTGTGTTGGAGCTGATAAAAAGGCGCCAAACCGCAGACCAGCGCGAGAGACCAAAGAAATCCAAGCTGAGGGTCCTTTCTTGCAATTACTGCTGTAACATCCTGTAGTATAGGTGATTCCATGCAACATAGGAGTGGATGCCTATTCGTGCTGCCAACCTTCCATCGCTCTGAGCGTGACATGGATTCCTATGACATCTTTATGGAACGAGAATGCTTGTCAAAGATCAACAGCTGTGAGCCAGGGCAGCTCGACAGACACTTACTCCCTCCTTCATATATTATATTGATATATACTTGTAATACTAATAAATATAATATAACTCAATAGTTGCCCCTTGTTTTAATCTGCCCCTGCCTAAACACTACAAATTGGCGACAAGGACGTTTCCCATTTGCGTGCGAGTTCGGTGCTTTCAACCTGCTGTGAGGCCACTCCGCTCGCGCCCGAGCGTTGCAGCGGCCCCAAACGAAGCAAAACGATTCTGGGTAACGTACCTTTTCTTCTTGCTACTTTCGCTCCAGTTAACCCGAGCCCGGATGTTGCTTTGAGTGAGGCAAGACGGACCACGGAGCGGTTGTTGCCATTTGCTCGCCCCTTCCTGTTTTTGCAAACTCAATTACGCGCATTGGCGATGTGCTGAAAATATGATAATGTCAAGCTTCTCGGCCTGATGAAAGCCGTTAAACGTATACACACACATTTATGTGAATCCAGCATTGCACATTAAAGCGACATCAACGCTTTCATCACATTAGGGTGTGTTTACAACTGACACGCCTGATCAGACAAATGCATCAATTTTCCAATCTCAATTCAGATAATACAGTTTAAGTACAATGAAATGACTAAGTAACAAACAAAGAAAATAACTAAATAAGGAATCACAGTGCACAAGGGATTTAGGGCACACCATCAAGCAGACAACATATTGCAACACTGCTCTAAGAAATCAAGCTATACTATCAATAATACATTTGGACAATGGCGTTCAGCAGTGTTCCTCCTCCCATGTTCTTCATGCCTGATTCAAATGAGCCCAGCATACCATGGAAGAGGTGGATCTGTTCTTTTGAACACTATGCAGGTGTGGTTTGTGGGCCGAATTGTAGTGCAGAGAAGAGAAAATCACTGTTACTGCATTGTTTGTGCCCAGCTGGCCAAGAAAAATATGAATCCTTACCAGAACTCCCAGTTGATGAGGACATAAATATCAATGAATATGAACGCACAGTGAGGAAGATTGACAAACATTACGAAAAGAAGATAAGTATCATTTTAGAGAGATATAAGTTTGGCAAGAGGACACAAGAGGAGGGAGAAAGTGTCAATAAATGTATCACTGCTCTAAGGAAACTTGCCAAGACATGCCATTTTAATGATCAACTTGATGAAAGGCTAAGAGATCAATTTATGTTGGAGTGCAGGAGTGCAAAAGTAAGAGAAAGACTTTGGTCAGAGAATGATCCTCCACTAGACATTGTCCTGAAAGTAGCGAAAGCAGTTGAACATACTGAAGAATGCGTGAAAGAACTAGAGAACAAAATGAAATCTCTTCAAGTAGAAACCAGTAGTAAAAAAACGACAAAAGCATTGTGCAATGCTTCTAAAGATGGTGAGTCTATATCCATGGTCAACAATACCCCAGTCAGAAGGAAAACTTACAGTGGACCATACAAACCACCACAAAATGACAGAGGGAAGCATAGAAACAATCAAAAGAGGAACTCCAATAATTATACCAGGAGAGACAGTTTGAATGAGAAACCTATAAATTCAAGGAAAAGACGTGAAGGAAAGTGTTATAGATGTGACAGTATCAATCACTGCGCCGACGACCCAGAATGTCCAGCATTAAAGATTATATGCAGCAGATGTAAATGGAAGGGTCATTATTCCAGGTGCTGCAGATTTCGCAATATGTCCACCAACTGGATAGGAGGAGAATCGGATAATGACCACAGTGAGAGAGAAGATGGTGAAGAGTGTGTATTTTTTATTACAGATGATGATGATGAAGAACTCTTGGAGAGCCCTAAAGCTACAATTGTAATTGATGGAGTAGAAGTAAATATGATGATTGACACTGGTGCTAAATATACGTTGTTACCACAACGACTGTGGAATAGAGAGAAGCATGAGTATCTGCACGAAACCAACATCAAATCCAGAGCCTATGGTGGGGCGAAAATTGACACAATAGGTTGGTTCTGGGGTCGGTTAAAATTCAAAGGCAGAAAAGCTACAGGAAAAAATGTATATTACCAGTGTAGGCAAGTCACCCCTTTTGAGCTGCTGGACTCATTAGAGTAAACTACAAGTTAAAATAGACTCTGTTGCGGAGGAATCTGTTTTTGCAATCAACAACGATGGTAACAAGTCAGAAAACAATTCCAATATAATGAGGAGTAGCACCAATGATGTCATGGAAGCAGTATTTCGTGAGGGCATTGGGTGTCTTCGTGGGTATGTGCACAGAATACAATTGAAACCTAATCACATTCCTGTATCCCAGAAGCTAAGGAATATACCTCTATCCATGCAAGACTCAGTCAGAGAAGAGATTAAGAAAATGGAAGATCAAGGAATTATTGAAGGTATAGATGCCAGTGAGTGGGTCTCGCCATTGGTTGTTCTTAGGAAGAAGTCAGGCAAACTATGCATATGTGTGGATATACAGGAACTGAACAAGTGTGTTGTCCCAGACAGACATCCTCTTCCAAACATACAAGAGCCGATTTCCACAATTGGACCATCATGTTTTTTTTCCACTCTCGACTTGGCATCAGCCTATCATCAAGTCAAGCTACATAGACGCTCCAGACATCTTACTGCTTTTATTACACCAGATGGGCTGTATCAATTCAAAAGGATGCCTTTTGGTCTGGTTTCCGCAGCGTCAGTGTTTAAAAAAATAATGCACAACCTCTTCGAGAGGGTGCCTGAAGTGATATGTTTTCAAGATGACATTTTAATATATGCGAGCAGTCAAAAGAGTCATGATGAAAAATTGAGATATGTTTGTGAGAAATTATATAATGCCGGAATGACTTTGAGCAAGGACAAATGCAAAATCAACTGCTCAGAAATTGAATACCTAGGTCACAAGATCTCTGCAGATGGCATATCACCTTAACCACAATTGGTAAACACTATTAAAAGAATGCAAAGACCACGCAACAAAGAGGAAGTACGCACATTTATCGGAATGGTGGAATACTATTCTAAATTTGTTCGCAATTTTGCAATTCACCCTGTTCCATTGCGAGAATTGCTAAAAAATATATTTTTTTAATGGAATGACGAATGCGAGGAAGAATTTGAATTTATCAAGATTGCTATAGATAAAGCCACAGCATTGAAGAATTTCAGATGTGACAAGAAAGTCATCATAACCACTGATGCCTGTAATATTGGCCTTGGAGCTGTTGTCACACAAGAGAACAAGGGCAAAGATGTATTGATTGCATTTGCATCGAGACTGCTCAAGGGGGTTGAAATGTCATACGCTGCCATTGAAAAAGAGGCCTTGGCAATAAAATGGACGGCAGAGAAATTCAGGCGTTTTATCTGGGGCGGTGAGGTGGAGTTTCGCACAGACCATAAACCTCTGGTGCATGTCATTATGTCTAAAGGTTTAGAAAAAGCGCCCAATCGCATCAGGAGGTGGGTGATGGTCCTTCAGGAATATAATTGCACTGGGCCTCATTACGACCCAGGCGGTAAGGGGTTTACGGCAGCGTAAACAGCGCCGACCCTTACCGCCTGAGTACGAGATCCCTTAGCGCCATGGCGGATTTAACACCTGCTTTTAGCAGGTGTTAAAATCCATGGCGCTAAGGGACCTTGATGTTAATTACGCCACCGTAATTTACGGTGGCGTAATTAACGCCTTCCCCACTCCCATTATGCCCTATGGGGCAAAAATGGGAATGGGGAAGGGTAAATGGGGATTGGGGACTTACCGCCCCGCCAAGGTCGGAATGGGGCGGTAAGTCCGCCATCCACCATGGCGGAGTTGGGAACTTAGCGCCATGGACCATGGTGCCAATAGCGCCATGGTCCTCCGCCAAGGTCGTAATGAGGCCCACTGTGTGTTATGTGCCTGGAGCTAAGAACATCACCGCCGATTGTCTATCTCGACTTACTAATATATCTGAAATTGTGGATGAAGATGACAATTCAGAAGTAGTTTTGAACATTGAGGCAGCATATATTTAAAGGACAGAATGGGATGAAGCTGAAAAAGATGATAAAGTCTTAGAACGTCTCACGGAACTACTCAGATGTCAAGGTCCATGGAGTAAGACAAAATTTGAAGAGGCAGATCTGATGGACTATTGGTTTGTCGCCAATGAATTACATGTGAACAAAGTGATTGAACTTGGTCATGAAAGTCACCAGGGGATAGTAAAAACTAAACAGAGGATAAGAAATGACTTCTGGTGGCCTGGATGTGACTTACAAATAGAACGTTACATCAGAGATTGTATCTTTTGTAGTAATGGTGAAAAGGGTTGTGTGGGTGTGAAACAGTCTATGGTGTTTACTGACATTCTGAATAAAGTATGGAAAGATCTTGGCATGAATGTGTTAGGCCCTGTAAATTGTAATGGAGTACAACAATTTTGCCTAGTGGGGATTGACCTCCTCACTAGATGGGTGGAAGTGTTAATCGCACCAACTATCACAGGAAAAAATGTAGTTGAATTTCTATCTGACTTCTGTGAGAGAGAGGGGTATCCAGGGAGTATTTTGACTGACAATGGTACCCAATTCAGATGTAAAGAAATGGTGGATTTCTGCAATAAGTACTCTGTTATACACAAAAAGAGTTCAATTTACCACCCACAGACCAATGGGACAGTAGAACGCTTTAACAAAGTGTTGAAGCAAACTATCAGGTCAGCATGGTCCAGTGGGAAAAATTGGGAGAAAGCTGTTAAGGAAAGAATAGTGGCGCATCGTTTTACACCGCATTCCACCACTGGTCTTTCTCCTTTTGAGTTAAGCAGAGGGAGAAAGGCGAACACCAAACTGGCACCGATATGGTTAGATAACAAAGACAAGGAAGTAGAGAAAGATTTTGATGCTGTATGTAGTAAGATCAGAAATACACAATTGAAAAACAAATCTGTTTATGATGAAAAGAGGCCCATGAACAAGTTTGATAAAGATACTGTAGTGGGGAAGATGGTCAGAGTCAATCTTCCTCATGTCCTCAGAGAAGGTCCATGTAAATGGTCAAGACCAATCAGAGTTGTGGAAGCATTTAAACATTCTGTCAGAACGGAGGATGAAAGGATTTGGAATGTTGAGGGAGTATGGGTATGTAGTGACGAGAAACATTCCAATATAAGTATTAGTGAGGATGTTGATGGTAGTCTGAGTGAGACTGATGGAAAGGTAATGTGTCAAAAGAGGGTATCAAGGGAGAAGGATGTGGAAAAAGTTTCTTCTAACAAATCTAAAGTAATTTCCTTGCCAGCTATCATCAGAGACACGACTTGCAAGTCCAGGTAGGGAAGAGCATATCGCAGACCAAGACATATGGAAGACTTTGTATGATTTTATTCCCGTTTTACATTCAGCAGTTAGTTTTTGGTGGTTGTACGTTATAAAGGAAACGAGATGTGTAGTATAGGTGATTCCATGCAACATAGGAGTGGATGCCTATTCGTGCAGCCAACCTTCCATCGCTCTGAGCGTGACATGGATTCCTGTGACATCTTTATGGAACGAGAATGCTTGTCAAAGATCAACAGCTGTGAGCCAGGGCAGCTCAACAGACACTTACTCCCTCCTTCATATATTACATAGATATATACTTGTAATACTAATAAATATAGTATAACTCAATAGTTGCCCCTTGTTTTTATCTGCCCCTGCCTAGACACTACACATCCCTTTCAGAGTCCTTCCTGTTGTCACCAGACCGAGGAATCAGGAGACCGGGTCTATTGCTGCTGCACAGGAAACAATCCAGCTGCAATGACTTCTTCTTACCTAAGCTACTGTGGGGCTAAAGGTAGAACTTACCTTAAGCCGAAGAGTTGCTCCATTTTTACTGCAGTGCTTGAAAAGGTGTTTGTGTGTCCACCCATACCTCTGGCACAGGCTTCCCCTCTGGTGTCCTATTAGGGAGTCCTTTGCTGGGTCCCCCTAACTTTGTGTTATCTTACTAAGCATTTGTATTTGAGTGACCAAGGTATCCTGAGGAACATTGCCTGTTCTGCTGCCACATAAGACTTTTTGTTCCACTCCTACACTGACTTTTGGGATAGTTAGGGATTTTACTTTAAAAGCATTAGAAGCCTAGACATGTGTCACTACAATGTGAATATTTGCTCAAGTGTGTAACTAACCATTTTACTTCCTGTAGACGTTATCTGATATGGTTTTACTAAATGAATACGATTACTGTTTATCTGTAAATCAATGCAAGAGCGCAGTAGTACCAATAATATGATAGAACTGTCATTTGTGTCATTCTCTGTAACAATTGTAACCACACGCAACTTCTATTGAAACAGTCTCCTCTAAAAAGTATTGCTAATAATTCATATGTGTATTGGTTAGTTAAAATTAGTATTTATCTACCTACTTTGTGTATATAAGATTACATGTATATTTTTAAAATAACACTTGCTGTGTAAGCAATTCTTTGGACTTTTGTATTTATGGGTTCAGTGTACTTACCTACAGCTCACATCCTCCTCTTAAGATAAGCCTGGCTGCTCTGCCATTCTACCAGATCCTTTGGATACTACAGACTTAAACTAAGAGTTGGGGAACTTTATACCAAGGAATAGTTTTATAGAGTCCTACTACAAGCGGACTTTAGGATAACTCCCTTAACACTGTGCACTGTTGGTGACTTGCATGTATTAGATTTTCGGAATGCTGTTACCCTACACAAACAATTGCAAATGCTCAGGCTTTTTTGCCAGTTTTTCTCAGAAAGTGTGCTTTATAATGTGCCATTTTAACCCATTGTTAAAATAATTATCTTGGGGGGAGACACCAAGGAATCCCCTTTGAATGGTTTTGCTCGAGCATTCTGGTATGTTTGTGGGAAATGTTTATGCCGCCAGTAGCCACTGTGTGAGTCACTTGTGGGTTAATGGGTATGAAGGTGTGTGTGCAATCTTGGGGCCCGGGCAAGGGGCATTTGTACATGGATGTTTTCTTGCATGTTTCTGGCATTTTTGGGCAAAGTCAACGTGATGAATGTTATTACATGGAAGGGTGTTTGGGTTGGGGGTTTACAGCGCAATGGGGGAAGGTCGACTGTACATTTTATGTGGCGTGACAATTCTTACTCACATATGGGGCAAGACCACTATGATGTGTGTTCTTAAATGGTGGGTGGTGGCACTTGTGCAACCAAACAAGGAAATGTTTCCTTACTGTAGCATTGCATTTTTTACTGCATTGAACGCAAAGTCCACTTGAAGAGTATCCTTGCATGGTAATGCAGGAGTTGGGCAGGCATTTGTGTAGCCAGCAATAGCATGCTTTCTTCCAGTGGTAGGAGATATTTACTGGCATTAAGGGCAAACCCAACAAGAGAATGTTCGTATATGGGGATGCTGACAGTGCCAGCATGAACATGTTTTCTTATTGCTTCATTATTTCGCGTAATATTACTGGCCATGCACAGAGTTGGCTGGTACATTTGGGTGCCCGGAGCCAGGCACAGCCTCCTTCTTTCTACATTTGGGGAAAAATGTAAGGCTTGATTAAAACACATATTTATATTATCTGAAACTGTATTGAAAGGGGCCACACAGTTAAGTTGTCTCAATTTAGTTAGTGACACGGTAGAATACAAAACGTTCAAGGGTTTCTGAGTTGTAGGGTAGAATAGAAAAATGTCAGTAGCTGGCAAGGTTGCTGGGGTCATAAGAGAATTTATTTTAGAATGGGACGGGCAATGGTAGGGAACAACACATTGGGCCTCATTACGACCCTGGCGGAGTGGGTCTACGCCAGCGTTATTCGCGGCGGACCCGTCCGCCCTACTACGAGTTCCCGTAGCGCCATGGAACGTTTTCCGCCTGGTTTTTCCGGGCGGAGAAATCCATGGCGCTACGGGACCTTGATGTTAATTACGCCACCGTATTTTACGGTGGCATAATTAACGCCTTCCCCACTCCCATTATACCCTATGGGGCAAAAATGGGAATGGGGAAGGGTAAAATGGGGGATGGGGATTTACCGCCCCGCCAAGGTCGGAATGGGGCGGAAAATCCGCCAACCCCCATGGCGCTATCGACAGCTTTCCGCGGTGCATTTTGCACCGCGATTTCCGCCAGGGTCGTAATGAGGCCCATTGTCAGAAGGTAGGGAAGTGCACATTGTCAAGTGAAATGGCGACGAGGAGTGAGAGGTAGGAACAGCTAATGGGTGCAAAGTCTTTGATCGTTTTAGGGCAAAAGGGTCAATATGAGCAGTGGCCGGGTTATATGTCCAGAGGTTAATACCCAATTCAGTAGGACATCTCTGGGGAAGATACCCGAGAAAAGATGCAGATGTGGTAAAGTACAGAAGAGGAAGAGGAAAAGTAAAGTGCAAAGTCATTATTTGAAAGTGAACAGGAGTTCAAGCATACAAAAGGTTGTGTCAGCATGGTTTGGAGGGTAGAAGAGAGGTTGCATGGGTGGGAACATAGAGATAAATGAGTTAAATAAAGACGTGACATTTATGAAATTTGAGGTCAGATATAAGGGCAACAACCACCTACCAGTGCCACTGAAAGTGCATGGTTGTCTTCAGTTGCCTGAAATTTGGGCCAAGTCTGGGGCAGAGATGAGAGCGAGGGAAGGTGAAAGTAGGATAGTGGTGGTCAAAGAGAGCGATCAGTGCAGTGTTAAAGTACATTAATTGTGTTTATTGAATAAGAGAATGTTCTCTTTACATTTGAAATGTTTTCCAGCGTTTCACACATATTTATGAATTCTACGCAGATACCCATGATAGAGAACCAATCTTACAAGTAGGCAACATTTTTTTACACAGTGTGTGTGTGTGTGTGTTTGTGTGTGTGTGTGTGTGTGTATGTGTGATTGTGTGTGTGTTTGTGGTATGCAGGCAAGTTTGTTCAGATAAGTTGACTTGTTTTTAAAAGATATACTAGTTTGTTCTGTGAGGTGCGCAGCTTTGAAGCTTTTTTGATGTATACAACACAAAAAATTGTTCCAGCAATGTGAGATGTTTAGGTACGTTGTTTGAGATGTCTGGGTATGTTCTGTAAAATGTATGGGAATGTTCTTTGATGTGGTCGAATGTGTGCTCTTTGAGGAATACTTGAATACTGTATATATATATGTGAGCGTCTTTATTAAGATGTGTTGGTGTGTTCTCCTGCATTGGATCTTTCATGGATTCACATGCTCTTGAGTATTCACTGTCGTCAGGCTGGGAATCCTCAGTAACATTAAAGCAGTTTACCTTTAGATTTTTAAACTGCTTGTCACTTTAGTGCGCTATTAGATTAATTTTGGGCCATACTGCCCACAGCCAATTAGGCAGGTCCCATTAGCTCCATCCATGGTGGCCACCTTCAAATTTTTTACCGCACTTTAAGTGTTGGGAGTCTATTTGTGCTAGTTTTTTCAATCAAATCTTCCGTTTTGGTGCTGCATTGCTTCTCGCCTACGGCAGTGAAGTTTCAGCCCATTCCATTGTCTCCAGAGTTCCAATCTTCCGTCTGAGGCCATCAAGAGTCCATGTAGATAACAGACACAAGGAAGAAAAGGCTATTCAAGGCCTGCTCGACATGTAACCTTAAGAACAGTTACATAGAAGACCTTCATGAGCAGTGTCTTTATTGTATTTACCCAGACCACGACTTGACTAGCTGTCAGACTTATCATAAGAGGAAGATATGAGCTGTAGGTAGGTAAGTACACTGGACCTAGTTAGTAATGCACTTCAAAGAAACACTTACACATACATTTATATTAAAATATAGATGTATTGTATTTACACAAGAATCACATTAAAATATGTAGCACAATAAACCAAAACATTTAGGAATACTTAAGAATACTTTTCAAAGGCCACTGCTTAGTTTGTAGTTGGTTGTGGTTACATTTGTTACAGCTTTTGACAGTAATGACAGTTCTATTGTATTATGGGTAATAACACGGTCTCGCGAATCCTAGGAGAAATACAGTAAAGACATTTACTCTGCAAACACATATAAGATAGTGACTTCTGGGAAGGAAAATAGTTGGTTAGTGCTACACTAGCAAGGCTTAAGGTTGTAGAGGCGGTTTTGTCGCACAGCAAGTCTTTTAAGTCCCAAACCACAACCTTAGCTAAAGGCAGTTCGGAGAGGGCTTAAAATCTTGACAAGCAGCAGAATATGAAAGGTTCCTGTGGATACTTTAATGTCTCTAGTCTTTAGGATGTAGCAAGGTCAAACCAACCTCAGAGACACTGTAAAGGACTCGCTAAAAGGGACAGAAGCAGCAGCTTGAGTCAAACATAAGAGGGGGGTTCCCTGGACACCGTTAGGTGCACTCCAACGCTCTGGAGCGACTTCGTGGCTCAAGGTAAGCAATACCTTTCTCCCCACAGTACCTTAGGTTAAAAGAAAGGATTGTGGCTGGATTCTCTTCAATGTGGCAGCACTGGACCCGACCTCTGTATTCCTTGGTCTGATGACGAAAGGCAGGACAATGGACGGGATCTCTCAGCAGCAGTCTAGAGGGAGGACCTCTGGCATGGCTTTCATCAACTTCTCTGGTCACTCTGCAATTTTAGCACCTTTTCTGCAGAACCAACAAAGGACACGATTCGCCTGGTCAGTCTTTTCCGGTTCCTTTATCCCCACACTCTGCTGAGGGCGTATGGAAGAGTTGGATTGTATTTGTAGAGTGTCCTTGAAGGCTCAGCAAAGACTTGGACGAATTCGGTCTTTCCACAATGATGCACTCGAAATGGGCAGCATGTATCCTGTTATTGGGGTTCCACAGCTCTGAAAACTCACAGGGCCTTGGGAGATGGCTCAAATCAAATTTAGTCTTGGGACTGGTTGTTCCCACCAGTCCAAGGAAAGGAGTCATCCTCTTCGGAGTTCCTCTGTCACACAGAAAACAGATTCAGGACAGCAGTGGTCGCTTCACCGTGTTGCAAGGTCTCTGCAGGCATCTCTTGTCATCTTCTTCTTCGGTTACTTTAGTTTCCAGTGGTAGACTTGCCTTTCACCTCAGGAGCTTCACCTTAGGTACTGTTACGTACATTTTTCTAAAGTCCAACTGGTGTGGGACTTCATAAGACGTATCTCTTGGTAGTGGGGCCCCAAATCCTAATATAGACCTGTACTACACAAGTTGGTAGAGTGGCTGAGCAGCCAGGCTTATTTTAGGAGGAAGTTATGTGAGCTGTAGAGGAGTACAATAAAATCAGTACATACACAGACCCAAGAAAACTCGTACTCACTTAAAGTTATATTAAAATATATTATTTATATGGACACAAGGCACACAAGCAAATTTAAAATGCAGCAACTGCCAATAACATTCAATTGGAAATAGAATCAAATTATAAAAAGAACAATAATGCAGGTGAGTAACTTTTTCTATGCTTTACAAATCCAGCACACAGAGTGACGTCAGTTAAGATCAGAAACAGCACGTATGTGTATTATTAAAATTGAGTTTGGAGGGAAAGTTTAAGGTTAGACAGAACACAGCTAGCAACTGTTAATAACAAGTACACGCTCCCAGAGGGATGTAGACAGTCTGTTTCCTAACAATAAAAGTGTTCACAATTAAAGTCTATGGAGGATCCAGCATTGCCAAAGCCAGTAAAGTCAAGAAGATGGACCTTTGGCAAACCAGTATAGCCAACGTCAAATGGACAGTTCCAGTTGTGATTACTATTGACAGAGGAAAGGTTAGTTAACCAGTCAGTGGTTCATGAAGAAAACACAGGAGCTCAAGGAGAGCCTTCCTGATAGCACACAGGCTGTAAAGCCTGGCCAGTGGAGTTGAGGTCAACTCTTACGTGAAGAAAACAGCACTTCCCAAGCCAGGAAGCACCAAAAATGGCACAAGGTAATTACACCCCAAGCCCCACAGTACCTTGAAGATCAAGAAGAAATTGTATTTAGCTTCCTTCTAGGTGCAACGTTGCAGACCCTGATTCCTGTTCCTTGGTCGTGGTAACGAAAGTGGGGACCTTTGGTGGGCTTCTGCAGCAGGACTTGGGAGAAGGGGTCAGCAGCAATGGATTCAGCCCACTTCAGTGTCTCTTTGTGGTTTTGGTGCCTTTTTCTCAGCGCCAAGAAGAAACGAATATCGCAGGTTGCATTCCCTTTGATTACTCAGTCCTGAACTCTGATAAGGGGACTTTTGGTGAAGAATCCCTGCCTCTGGAGGTCCACATGGATGCCTGCAAAGTTACAACAGGATTCGATCAACAGTTCACTCGATAATGGTCCAGGTACCTCACAAATTGGTGTTCTGTGGCCATGGAAAGTCGCAGGACATTGTGGGGGGGTTGGCCCAAAATGAAGAAGGTATTGAGGCTAGTTGGTCCCACCAGCCTAAGAGAGGAAGTTGTCTTTGGCGGGTCTTCCCTGTCAATGTGAAAACAGCATCAACTAAGCTGCAGGGCTTCACCAGTGCTTCTGCAGTCCTGGAAGGTGCTGCTGGCGGCTCTGCTCATCTTCTGCTTTGGATTCCTTGTTCCAGTGGTCGGCTCTGCCTGTAGTCCCAAAATTCTCGCCTTACATGCTGGAACCCATTCATTCACTTCTATGGAGCTGCCAATCACCTGGGCGTTGGCTATCCTGCTGGACAGTGAGCTGCCCAGTTATAACTGGCTTCAGCCAGGCCCACCTACAGACAAAGGACAGTGAAGTTTCTGGACCCTCCCTCACTTCCTGCCTTCCCAGACACACTGGAGCCTGGACAGGCTTCAGGGCTGAAGTCTGCCAAAGGCAAAACTCACAAAGGACTCAAATCTACTATAAAGGATAGAAGCAAAGCCCAGAAGGAACTGACAAACGAATAATGGCAACAACAAAAAAATACAGGGTCCATTTTGAGAAAATGGTCACCCATGGGTGTTGCACTGCAGCTGACACATCAGCCTGTTAGTAACTACACAAAAGGTAGTAAAAAGTAACTACTGCCACCAGCCATTTAAGTTACTCAGTGTAAAAAACGTTACAAGAGGAGTGGGAGAATGGGTCACCGAGTAACTTCCCAACACCCCACATAAGGTGGTATGTGCTGGACCCACAAAAGATAGGTACGTAAGATGAAAGTTATTTTAATATTTTTGGGAACTGTAGTTCTCACAAGAAAATGTATTTAAACATAAAGAGAAGTCCAAGGGACTCATCAGTGACACTGCACAGAGGGTGCTGGGTGTCACCAAGCAAAAAGCAGATGCCTGTATTAACCATATGGAGTTTACCAGACTCCATAAAACAGTATCAATAACAATCCCAGTCAGAGAAACAGAATGATTAAGTGGTAAAATGTTCCACTCACTCAGGAGATTAAAAGTCCAGAGTCCAGCAAAAGTTCTGGGGGTATCTCAGTTTAAAGGGAATTAGCACAGAAACTGACAATTCTCCCTAACAAGGACCCTAAGGGTCCCCGGTGCCCAGCAACACTGCACATAAGGAGCTGTGTGCTGCAACAGTAAACTACAAATGCCTTAAAAGGGATATGGAGGAAAGTAGACTGCATAGGACAGTAAAATACAAAGGAAAGAGTTCCAAAATCAGATTACATAAGAATGAATGCGTGGAAAACTGCTCCACTCATTCAGGATTACAGAAAAAAGGTCCTTAAATTCAGTAAAAAGTGTTGGGGTTCTCACTAGGAGAGGGGATGAAGCATAACAATGATAAATCTCACTAACAGGCCTGGTTTGATGAAGGTGCTGGGGCCTCTGACTCGCCTTCTGTCTCTAGTTATGATTCTGTTAGGCACAGCAGACCCCTAGAGCGCACTCCCTCTTCCAAGAGGTCGAGGTCCCATGAAGAATCTTCCCAGGGTAAGAAGTTAAAAAAGGGACATGGATTACACACTCAGGCTTCTCTCTCGTCAGTGTCGTTGTTGACTGTTGACATCTCCATCTACACCTGCGGTCACCTCATTGACCACTTCAGTGACAAGAATGCCTTAGTCGACAGCTTTGTTGTCTAAGCACTCTTCAGAATGGCACTGCTCATCCATATCTACTGTTTCTTCGTCGACAGCATCATAGTCGACAACTCCTTCCGCGACTCACAGCTGGGCCATATCCTTGTCAACGATGAAGATCACTCCATCAATGAAGTCCTTTTCGATGATGACCATCACCCCGTTGACGATTCCGTCAACTACCTTGTCAACGACCAAGCCAACTACGTCGGCCACGACAACCGTTTCTCCTGCCAGACCTACGCTGTTGCTAAGCACATCTGCATCATCAGCGGCTCCTGTGCAAAGGCCCTTAGTCTCCACGTTCCCATAGGGAATTGCTGTGGACAGGGAGGCCTTGTCTGCCTTGTCTTATGTTCTAAGAGCGACACATGCTTAGCCACTGTTTTCATTGGCTCGTTATGCAACACCTATGGTTCCATGTCCATACATTGCCCCTCCTGAGTAGATACTTCAGCAGGGTGCATATGCAGAGGTTGTACCCTCCGCAAAAAGAGGAAGTGGAAACAGTGACACCTGTTGCCAACATGGCGCTGCTAGCAAGGCCTTCCTCTACTACAAATCCTTGCTCATCCTTCTCTGGTGACACGTCCACCGATGGGCATTTCTTCCAGCTCAAGTGATGTGTGAATGGATATACTATCCACACTACAGACACTTGTTTCAGAGCTCAAGCAGTGACTTCATACTCTACAGCACAACCTGAGTTTCCTGTAAGGGAAGGTCTGGCTTCTCCTCCACCTCCAGGACCTCTCCCAGAGGCTCCACTTATACCACCAGTGACCCTCACAGATACAGACATAGACAATGATGACTATCTGATGGATGGTTCCCCAGGCATGCTTTGTACAAACAAGTTTGAAGATCTGTTGCCAGGTGACTGTGAGCCAGCAGACCAACCGGCAAGAGACTCGTCTCACGACGAGATTGTCTCTTTCCATTCCCTTATGTCACGAGCGGCAAAACGTTTTGATCTTCTACCTGAAGAACAGAAAAGGGAGGGATTCCTTTATCAACGGTGGGAATCTACCAGAAAATCAATGGTGGCCATTCCAGTACTAGAGGACATTTGGGAAGATGGCCTCTAGTGATGAGGAACCTATTTTCAGCACCCCTCCCAAAACGGATCGCTTTGAGAACAAATATGAAGTCCCGGAATCAGAGCCTAAGTACCTTTGCATGCAACCTTGCCCATATGCAGTTGTCTCTGCAGCTGCCTGTAAGCATTCTGCCAATCCTTTCTCTCCTTGTATGGTGCCTCGAGACAAAGAGGGCAAGCAGCTAGACGCATCTGGCAAAAGGGTTATCTCTACAGCCGCAAAAACCATCAAAGCGGCTAACTCGCTTGCAATCCTCTCATGCTATGACTGTGAACTTTGGTTTAAGCTAGTGCCAATACTAGGCTCCCTTCCAGATGACAAGCGCTTATGCTTACGCTACTACATGAAGGGGAAGCAGCATTGGATCATGCCATCTCTATTTCCATTGACATTGCTGACACAGGGTTCCACCAGATGGAAAATGGGGCAGTGTTACGCCGTCAAGGGTGGTTAAAGCCCACCAAGTTCCGGCCAGAGGTCAGGTCAAAGGTGGTTGATATGCCTTTTGACGGCATCAGCCCCTTTGGCAGGAAGACCATCAAGGCCAGCACTGAAACAGCACGTTCACTGGGCACTCTACAACAATGCTGCCAGTCCTTTTCCTCAGGTAAAGCGCGGTTTTCAATGACTTCGAGGGACTACAAGGTCTTCCCATCAGCCACAAACGTCCCACGCCAGCAACATCCAAGAGGTTTATAAGAAATATAGATCATATAGAGGAAACCAGTGACAATGTGGAGCTTCTTCCAGAAGTCAATTGCTTAAACAGATCTGACCATGCCATGGCACCGACCCCCCACTTTGACACCCCAGTAGGGTGGCGGCTAGCCAACTTTGTCACACAGTGTTAAAACACCACTAATGGGTGCTGTCCATCATTCAACAGGGCCATACCCTGGAGGTCATGAGAATATGTGCCCTAAGAAGGGGTAAAGCACCAGTCATTGCTTATCCAAGAAGTGTGGTCCCTCCTAAAGAAGGGGGCGATTGAAGTTGTACCACTGCACCTCCGGTCTCTTTATGGTAAGGAAGACATCAGGAGGGTGGAAACCCATACTAGTCCTCACGAGACTCAACAAATTCGTCAAGTGTCAAAAGTTTGGCATGGTAGTGCAACACATCCTGGACCAGCTGAAAGAAGGGGATTTCCTCTCCTCTCTAGACCTAGCGGGTGCTTACTTTCACATCCCCATTCATCGGCGGCACAGGTGTTTCTTCCAGTTTTAAGTACAAGGTAGACACTACCAATTCAAAGCCCTGCTCTTCGGGTTGGAGTGAGTGTCAAGAGTGTTCACAAAGTGCCTAGCTCCAGTGGCGACCCACCTCCGTCGTCCAGATGTCCACGTTTGTCCATATCTGAATGGTTGGTGCACGCCCCATCGCTACCACTAGCGACGCAACACACTGAAAGTATCATTCAGTGTCTGACATCTCTGGGGTTCTCTGTGAAGTTTGCAAAGTTATGCTTACAACCTGCTCAAAACTCGCTATTCTTGGGCTCAAGTCTCAATACTCTTGCGTGTGTCCCCACGCCTTCAGAGGAGAGAGTGAAGAGAATACTGAGCAAGGTGCAACAGCTCTAGGGTCTGCAGATCGCATCAGTCTGCTCCCTCAAGTCCCACCTGCGAATGATGTCCTGATGTTCTCATGCATCCCATTGATCCCTCATTGCAGGCTCCAAATGAGACCATTCCAAGAGTGGTCTTTCACTGCAAAAAATACAAGAGCCTTCAACAAAAGGCCTCTGAAATTGTGGATCATAAATGCATACATTCATAGGCCCTTCTGCCTCCTGCACGCATTTACACAAAGCATGGGGTGTAAGACAGTGTTTTTGCTTGTTTCAGCAGTGTATCCCCATCTGAAAAAGCGCTGCAATTCACAGAAAACAAAGGTATTCACTGGCGCCTATTTGGATGAGCTGCAAGAAGACATGTAAGAATACGAAAACGAGGGAGAATACTCCCTCGTATTCTCCAGAGCAAGGAACATTTCCAAGGCCAAGTTCAAAGACTTAATTGACTAGCAGACTGCAAATGTGATGATTGATGACAGGCTAATTGGGGGGAAGCTATGACCAACCCACCAGCACATGGAAGCCAGCCTGCGTGCTGTTTAAGTATGTGGAATAGTACAGAGGAGTACAAGGGTTCCAACCTTTGATAGAGGGCCACGTAATAGAGAGCCCTATAGTTTGTATAACCAATTGGACATTGTGTTTTTGATGATGTACGTATAAACCTGCACTAGAGGAGGGCTTAGTTGTCCCACCTGATGTTAGATACCCAATCACCTTCACTGACAAGTATGGAACGTATACATAGATGTTCCCTGTAAGCCGATCACCTTCCCAAGTAGTTTTTTGTAGTTTGCAACGCAGATTGACGTCAATGGTGACAGGTTTTTAGTACATAACCTGCTTTTTTCATATGATGAGTTGAGTGAGAAGACCGAGCGGGCACATTGATGTTCGTTGTAACTCCCTGTTTTAGATAATTGATATTAAAACAGATACGTTTTGCCCACTTCCTGAGTCAGTTTGATTATTGATGTTTGAGTATATTCTGCATCTCCATCTGTCTCTAAGTATTGCCGCCTCGTCTTAAAGGGCTGGGTCGAGTACCCCAGTTAAGTATTTTAATATTTAACTTTTTTATTCTTGTGCATTTCCAAACTCAATATGTTTTCTAGATTTTTATTATTCTGTGTTTTGAGTTGTTACTAATTCTTGTATGGTGCTGTTGATCTTAAGTAATGCTTTATTATGAAGTAAACATTGAGCAAATCTGGCCATTTGTCTGGCATGGGCATGTCGATAATGTAACTGTTGTGGGCATTGCCCCTCCTTTCACTTACTCTCTACTACTGACATTAATAAGAGATTGCAGAGCAGTTCTTAATTTAGCAGCTGTTTTTCCTCATACGTTTCTTTGGATTGCCTTTGAAATATAGATTGAAATGGAATGAGGGACAGAAACAGGTTTGATTACTGGTAATGTGCTTCCAATAATAGCTGCAGCTTTGGCTAATGAGTTCAATGGGGGCTTGACATCATAGTCATCACCTCAGCTATTCTCCTTGTAAATAGGCCATGATTGGAATATGCATTTCCATTTTTTTGGGTTATATGCCCAGTGCTTTTTGGTACTGCGGAAGCGAAATGGCATTGGAACTCCAACAGCTCCACGTCTTTCTGGCAATGTGTTGATGGTCACATGAGGAAGCTATCAATATCTGTTGAGGTTGAAAACTGATCTCATAGCAAGCACTGTAATCTGCCCTCACAGCCTTCATGTTGCTCTTAAACGCAGGCAAGATAAACATAACATCGACGAATGTGAGAACCCAAAACGATTCCAGGATTTGTGAATCAAGCAATACATTGTGGGACTAGAAAAGGACTACCTTATGCAATTCATATTAAGATCTTTCAAACCAGAATTTTAAAAGACCAGTTTATGCTGTACATGTCAAGATCTTTAAAACAAGAATTGTTCTATTAATCTACTGAAGTGCTTTTTAATGTTTTCACTTTCAAGTGTTGAAGTTCTTAGAGTTAACTTGCAATATGTATGTGACAGAATTATATGATAATGTGAACATGACAAGAGATTGACTGGACATTTTGGAGCGCTGTCAACTTCTGGTCACCTGTAGATCAAAAATAATTTTATCTTTTAAGGAATAGACTGTTAACATGTTTTTCCCCCATGTATTTAATGTTTGCAGGAAGAAGAATGTGAGAGTGAGGCTGAGGGGGAAACTTGGTATCCATCGAATATGGAAGAACTTGTGACGGTGGATGAAGTTGGAGAAGAAGACTGTGTGATAGAGCCTGATATCACAGAGCTCGAGGAAATTGTACCTGTGCAATTAAACGACAGCAATGCATGCTTAGCAAACTCTCCCAAATGGGTTAATCTTGCAGGGATTGAAAAAGGCATTCACTTAAACCAAAAGGATTGTGATAGTATATGTGTTGAAACAATGGATATGGGATTGAGATCAACCAATGAAAATGAGAGTCTTTCCAGCAACGGTCATGATAGATTCAGAGAGGAAGTCGGTGTAAAGCAAATCGACCAACAGAAGCTAGATGAAGAGCCAAAAGAGGTGAGGGTAGAGGCATCCAGCCTCCACGATGGAAAGGCCAAGTTAGAGGGAACTTGTTCAGAAGAACATTTCCACCCTGAAGATCAGTGCACGTCTTCTGATGATCCGGCAGAAGATATTATTGATCTCCCGGACAAGAGCAGAGATGATGTCAGTCAAATGGAATCACAGGAGGATTGTAGCGTGAATACAAGTGAAGATGAGAGTCCTGAAAGTAAAGATGCTCAAGAAGTACTAGAACCAGGTAAATATTTGCTTCCTCTTCTTTGATATAGTGAAGAAGATTGACTTCTGGTGGATATTATTAAATAGGGGTAATCACTGCATTTGTGAACACTTATGCTCACTTGTGAACTGACTCCCTTTTATCAATTGTTTCGGAAACAAGGTTGTGCAGGCATGCAATACCAATAAAATGATTTAGCTTATTACAGCTCACCATTTTTGCAGTGGAATGAGAAGAGAGAAAATTGAAGGTACCAATCTGCACTCTGTAACGCTTGTAGTCATCATAAAGTGTGTAAAATCTTAAATGCCAACTGAAAAATCATGTTGTGGTAAATGGAAATGTCCAATACGCAAATACACGTAAGCTAATATGCCCCCATCATGAACATATGCTTATAGAAATTGCATCAGAGTGTATACTAGAGATGCTTACACTTTAAACAAAAAGTTGATCTGATCCACTATTCCTAAACTTTTCCTTAATATACAATTACACATTTTGACAACAGTCTTTGATAGAGTTAACGTGTAACTTGATAACATGTATTTGATCGAATAAAACAGCTTGTACACGATCAAACAATAGATCACCAAGGTATTTTGCACCTTATTCTATACTACAATGAGCAGGGACCTTTTCTGTTTACTGGTCTCCCTTAGTTCAATGATATTTGTGATGTCATATTTGATGTCCTGGGTGTTAGTCTTAGCAATGGACGTAGATGCTGTGAGTTATGGTTGCTGAGTTTACCACAATGGGGGAATGTGCAATGTTTTTTGGTTTCACTGTGAAGTGTAACATCCCTTTAACAAAGTTTTTGTACTGAATGTACATATATATATGCGACAGGGAACGAAAAGAAAGGGGCTAAAAATGTGATGTCGTCAGTGATGTCATCAATAACATTTGTGATGCCATCTTTCATGTTCTGGGTGTTAGTGTTAGCAGTACACAGTGGTGATGGCAGGTATGGGGGCTTAGTTTACCATAACTGGCGAATTTCAGGGGTTTTTCGGTTTTAATTTGACCCATAATGGGGAGGTAGAATTTTTTTTTTTGTAATGAAGTACACAGGTTTTTGGTAGGGCAACTTAACCATAACGTCCCCACAACAAAGTTTTTTTTGTAGTGAATTTTACAGGTTTTTGGTAGGGCAACGTAATCATAACGTCTCTGTAGGAAAGTTTTTTTAAGTGAATGCCATACATTTTTAGTAGTGTAAATGCATCGTGATACAACTGTGACAAAAATGTTGTACTACACTTATCAGAGTTCTAATAGTAACACATAAGCATAGTACTGTAACGGAACATTTGATGTAACTGGCCACCTTCCAAAGAAATTTACAATATCCTATGCTATTGCACCGCATGTGGGCGTTTTGTCAAAATCCTACACACTTCACAATGTCATGTGTAAGTGGTTGATAGTGGGAAAGTACATTGGATGTTCTGGTTGGAACTTGTAATTGGAAATTTTCCGGCGCAGAATTCCACAATGCAAGTGTTGAACACAACACAAGCACGAGTGCATACCGACGTATCTGGATCAATAAACCCCATTCCCCTCCAAAGAGTGCGGAATAAATGCCATTAGCAATCGAGATTTTGCAGCACTTATGCGTGGTATCAAATAAGAGGATTTTTTCTCTTCACCTGGAACGCCTCCGGCGTTCCCGGCTGAAGAAAAGAAATCCTTTGTCAAGATGGCCACCGTAGAAAGGGAAAACGGGTGTAGGATAGAAAGCCTTCTTCGCTTTCCATTGCAAGCTGCAGAAAGCAAAAATGAAACGGTGTCCCCATAATGGGAGCACCACATTTGTGTTCCTTGACAAATTTGTGATTATGAGCAAGATTTTTAGCACAACGACAGTGCCTGGTGGACATGGTGACCTAAATGCCATGTTTTGTCCCTTCCAGTAAAGACCAGTAGCCACATCCCCGACATTGTGGCCATTAACCATACATAGAGGCTCCCCCTCAGAGACGGAAGCTGTACCGTTCAGTTGTTATGTACATGATGACACTCGTTGTCAATGAACTTAACATACATGTGTTGTACATGTACTAATTTTTTTCTATAAAAAGGAGTGTAAAAAACGCAAAGAAGTACTGTACTTAACATAAAATCCCAAAGAAACAGTGTGATGTGAAGGATAATGACGTCAGAAATACTGGCAGCAACACCATTACCAATCACCTTTCCACATATAATGTGGTAAGAGGAGGAAGTCGAAAGGTGTGCAGATATCTGTATTTTGAGGGTGCAACCATGTATTATTTCACAAAAATATCTGGCCATAGGGCATCTGCATGACAGAAATGATGGTGACAGAAAATGGCCGGACGGCACTAAAGCATATGAGATGGGCCTGACCCTCCCGCACCGAATGCGAGTGGTGCGCAGTACCTTTCGCAATAATGTTCCTTGGCTTTTTAAACAAATGCGTGCATGTGGATGTACGTGTCGTGATGGAGCAACTATAAAAGAACACAGTGGGCCTCATTCCGAGTATGGCGCTAACCAATGGCGCTATTAACGCCTTGGTTGACGGCCTACCCGGACCGGCAGCGCCTTGGTGGATGGCGGAATCACCGCCCCATTCCAAGGTTGGTGGGGCGGTAATTCCCCATTCACCAAGGCTCTTCCCCATTCCCGAATGAGCCCCCATAGGGCTCAATGGGAATGGGGAAGATGCAAATAACGGTGACCGTTCATTACGGTCACCGTTATTGGCTTGGAGGCCCCTTTGCGCCCTCGACTTTAACACCTGCTCAAAGCAGGCGTTAAGGGCGAGGGCGCAGAGGGAACTCGGAGTATGGCGGTAAGGGATTACCGCCACCGGTCTCGTTACCGGTAGCCGCTATCCCTTACCGCCATACTCGGAATGAGGCCCAGTATGTCCTGCAACGTAGCATACCATATTGTAAAAACAGAGAGTAAATTTGTAAAGAAAACACGAACATATAAGAATTAGTACATAAGTTTTATTTCACAATAAAGTGACCGAAATTATCACTATGTAATTAGTAAAATGGTTTAGTTTCACAATGACCTGTGGGAAATGATCGCCCTATGCACATTTTCATAGAAGTGGAATTGTCTCTTTGGGTGACAATGACAATTTGAAAGGCCACGTTCTTTTCTCACACACAGAAAGTTAGCGGTGCTGGCAAAGTAGTCTGTTTCCTCCCACAATCATGTGCAAAACGACATCAACCGTTCTGATGTACACCAGCGGAAAGGATGGAATGTTACTTCTTATGACGACAGAAGCGTGTCTCTTTGGGTAACAATGAAAATTTGAAATGCCACATTGGTTTTTCACACACAGAAAGTAAGCGATGCTGCCAAAGTAGTTGTTTTGCTCCCACATTGATGTGCAAGACCAGCGAAAAGGATGGAATGTTACTTTTGATGACGACAGAAGCGTACGGACACAGAGGGCCGACACGATCATCCCAGTGAATTATGACGCTCAGACTACCGCAGATGAACAATTGGAGTTGACAGGTGCAAAATCCGTCACTCGGTAGCTGCAATCCGTGACAATGACAATAGGGAAGGAAATATCTGATGGGAAAAAGAGGAAAAAAAATTTATGAATACGCAACCTTTGGATAAACTTAATTTATGACACATAACATTTTCATTGAAAATTTAATTCAATAGGCTAAAATGCAGTGGGACCCTATGAAAGGCGACAATGTGTAATGTTTTATTAGGGTTAGAAAATGGAACGGTACTGAAAGCTGGAATGTCGTTATTGATAATGACATTATTGTTCGGAGATAGCAGCACGGTGGAATACCAAACAAAACGTGTATCACCACGCAGCTTTTCTACAAAACAAAATTTTAACACATACTTCTTTTAGTAAAAATTATTATAATTTGGGGTAATGTAGTGGTATCATACAAACGTCAACGATGTGCAATATTCATAATGGGCAAAAACACGACACTGGAACATTAATCTTGTAAATCATTATGGACATTTTTTTTTTATGCGGGCAAAGTGAAGAAATACTGTTAGTGTGCTATATAGTTGGCAGACAGACTTACATGATTTGGACGGCCTCCATTGCGTGCGCTGCAGGCAAACAGTAGTGTGAGGGGATCAGTGGCTGTTCGGGAACTAATGTTGCATGCTCGGAGCAAATGTTTTTGAAGCATAACCTTATCAAGCGATATGTTTTTCAAACTGTTACTTCTTTCTACTCTTTCCCTGTACGTCAAGGTTAAAAAACAAGGGACCCTTATGGGTGTCGACAAATATGCAGCCGTACTGAGTTCATAGTGAAAACAGAAAACGCAGTGGCCTTCACTCTGAATGCAAATACATTCTCATTTTGCAACAACATATCAGTGGCTATTCATGAGAACGGCTAATCGTCGACACGTGCAGAAGGGCTGTGTGTACGAAATAGTGCAGGTGGCAGTCTCAGATTTCAAACAGTAGGATGCCAGCCTGACAGCATTATTGATGCGTATGTGTTGTAAAGGAACGTAATAAGTTCATTTCGTACAATGAGTTGTAAGGCGCACCGTATGATATGACAGTGCTAACACTAATTATTCCATATTTCTTTTTCGTCTACCACGTCTCTCTAAAGCTCACCTTTCCAAACAGTGTTCCATAAGTGTAACAAGTGCATTGGTGTCTTCTTAGGGTGGGTTTGTTACCGACGATGTTTGCGTTCAACAGAAAACGAAGTAAACATGGCGGCCGTTTCGAAAGATTACGACGCACTTCACGCTGTGCCACAGCCAATCGGTGCAAGCGCAACATGGTCATGGGCAGGACGCCACGGAATAGCCAATTGCAATCTTGTCCACGGAGCGAACAGGGAAGTGTGTCAGCAGAGCGGACGTAGATATCACTCATTTTTACATACATACTTTTTCTTGGTTTTTCAGGGAACTACTGAATGGATTGTCACAAAATTTACAAAAGCACGTTTTTGTGGCCAAGCCCCTGCCACTGGCGCAAATTTGGTGCAAATGTGTCCAGCGGTTTGCCCTCTAGCCGTGCGCAAAGTTTTCCCCCATTCAGTCTATGGGAAAAGAAGACGTTTTGGAACCCCCCTATAACTTTTCCCCCCCTGGACCAAACATCACCAAACTTTGCAGACACATTCAGAGTGGCCCATATACTGTTCCTGCAAAGTTACTAGGGGAATCCAGACGTGGACTCCTTGCTCACTATTCTTAAAGAGGCACAGATCCACCCTACTGATGAGGTCCAACCAGACCGAAACACGTGTCTGGGGTTTCTGTTGGTACTCTTGTTCAGAGGTGAATTGCCTAGCATTTCGGTGCTGGACTGCCCCAGGGCAGGACAAAGACTGATATGTTTGGGATATTTCTTCTCTGTGAAAGATAGTGAGCTAAAGACTCTGGGTAAGTCTCTCGTAACCAGGACTAATGTCTGGCAGAGGGACTCCCAGGACCCCCCTTGTTAATTTGCATATTTAAGTAACTTTGGGTCTCACCCTAAGTTACTAGGGGAATCCAGACGTGGACCCCTTGCTCACTATTCTTAGAGAGGCACAGATCCGCCCTACTGATGAGGTCCAACCAGACCGAAACACGTGTCTGGGGTTTCTGTTGGTACTCTTGTTCAGAGGTGAATTGCCTAGCATTTCGGTGCTGGACTGCCCCATGGCAGGACAAAGACTGATATGTTTGGGATATTTCTTCTCTGTGAAAGATAGTGAGCTAAAGACTCTGGGTAAGTCTCTCGTAACCAGGACTAATGTCTGGCAGAGGGACTCCCAGGACCCCCCTTGTTAATTAGGCTGCTAGAATGGTCACCTATAATCAGTGTTGCTGAATAGAGATTTTATTACGCAGGTGTTTAAAAATAACATAAGGTGTCGTGATGCTTCCAAGACTCAATGATACAAGATGTCATATAGCTCCAGTGTCAAGGTTTTATATGAGGGAGGGGCCAATAGGGTTCTCAAGTAAGGGTTTAATAAAACAGGAACTTCCCCTTGTGCTTCAAAGGAGTTTTCTCTTAAGGTGCTCCTTGTCACCAATGTTCAACACAATGCAACTCAGGTGACCACTGCAAAAACAATGTACCCAAATCTTCCAGTTCCACAAATCAAAAGAAGTATTCACAATGTCTTTCCACCTCAAGGAGGGAGTTGTGTTCCCTCCTGGGGCTTCAGGGCGCAAATGGATGTCCACACTTCTAACCCCCTGCTTGCTCTGTTGGGTTTCTTAGCCCATTGACTCATGCCTCCTGGGCAGACAGATGTTCCTGCAGTCTGTTCGACCGCTGCCTACTAGTCCTTTTCTCTGATGTTCTCTCCTGATATAGTGTCAGGAGCTCCCTACTGGGCTGGCACAGGGTCAGCCCTTATCAGATAGTTTAGTTATCAGATAGTTAAGTTTGCACTTAACGCAGGACACTGCTGGACTGGACGCGCATGTTCCCTCCCGAACCTCCTTCCTCGCACCTCCGTCTGTACGCTTGCATGACCTAAATGTACTAGGACTAGTAGGTTTGTCTGTCATGCTCCCCACCCCCTGTCTTTTATCCCCCTCCCCAGCATGGTCGCAACTGTAACACTTCATGCACTTCCACTAGGAGAAATGCCGTCAGGCCTAGTATGTTAGTTTTTCTGTTAGATCATTCGGAAACCTCAAGGCCTAAGAATGAGTACTGTATTCCCTTGTTCCCTTCCCGCCTTGTAGCGCTGTGAAGCACTCCTCCTGCGCATTAGCGCTGTATAAATAAACAATTACAATTGGTGCACACTGGCAGGGTTGTGAGGATAAGTGTGGCCCTACTCTGACCCACCCCTTCTCCACTCAATAGTCTCGCCTAGGACATTCTCTGTCCCAGAGAGGCCCTATGCTGTCCTCCCTGCTCCTGTTAAAACTATTACATTTCGACCAGGTTTACAACTAAAATGCTTACCTTATGAAGACAACTTACATATTTAAATATCACAAAATAAATATTACAAAATAAAACTAACATGTTTTATTTCACCAACTCAACTCCATTACCTCTATTGCTATTACCTCCATGTGCTAATAGCCGCATAGACTTTGGAAGGGGACATTATTCATTGGGATAATGACCCTTCACCAACTTATTGCCGAGGCGACCCTCGTTCCATAAGACTATATAAAGCAATGGCGAAAGTAGACATTACCAATAAAGATACCTACTTCTCTAACTGGCGGTCATCAAAAATTAAATGAAGGGATTCCAAGATGGCCGCCGGCATAGTGTGACATGCCGACGGCTGCTCCGACCCCTCGGGCCTGGTCCTGGAGGTTCCACCACCCCCTCCTTATTAATCGGGCACCTGGACGACAGTGGAGGCAAGCCGCATTCGGGGGAAGCGAGAGTGCTGCATCGCAGAGCCCCGGAATCGAGTGGCGCTGACATTTGAAGTGTGGCGCCGGCAGTGGGGAGGTGCCGCGAGGATCTGCGCCATCGCAGCAGCTGGTGACGAGCGGCCCGCGGAGCGCTGGTGTGTGTGAGGTGGATCGGTCGCAGGCTACACCCGCGTGGGTGGTCCCGGCGCCTCTGTGAGGTCAGTGAGGACGGCACGCGGGGCAGCCTGGGGAGCCTCTCCGCACCGGGAGTGAGAGGAGTGAGGCGTCCTTCGGCAGGAGGAGGCAGTTTTGGGTGCCGGATCGACCCGCCCCCCCCTCGGTGGAGATACAGGTGCTGGAGGCGGACGTGGGACTGGGCGGCGGCCTCTGTGGGGCCCCCTCTTCTCTGAAGGTGAGGAGTGGGGGTGGAGAGGTGTCGCCGCCCCCCCAGATTGTGGGCAGACAGGTGAGCCATGAGGACCAGCAGCACCGCGGCGACTAGTGAGAAGCAGCCCGCGGAGCGCAGGAGGGGCGGTCGCGGGCTGCACTCACTTGGATGGCCCCAGTGCCTCATGAGAATCTGTGAAGGCACACAAGGCGGCCTGGGGAGCCTCTAAGATTGTGGGAGCGAGAGGAGCACGGCGCCTTCGGGACGGAGGAGACAAGTGCGGGTGTTGGACTGGCTTGCGCCCCTCTGTGAAAGTAGTGGCACGGGGAGCTGGCGAGAGGTTTGCTAAAGGCCTGGATAGGGCCCCCTCATCTTGGAAGATGTGGAGTGGGGGTGGGGGTGAGCCGCGACCCCCCCCAGCACTGTGGTCAGAGCTGAGGACTGCCTGGGGAGAGGGGGTGGGAGGCCCTGTGGTGCATTGTACGCAGGCAGAACTGTGCCTCGGGAGACGCATGGCATAAGTGAGGTACTTTGGCTTCCGCGTAGGCTCAGACCGGCGCATCTCTATACGAGCAGTATCACAAAGGGCCTGGTGGATATATGGGATGGGGTTGTGAAGAAATTGGGGATTACCACGTTCCTGTCGCCATTCACCCCCCTTTTCAATAATGGGGATTTCACTCCGGGGATGGAAAGGGGAGCATTCCAGCAGTGGGAGGAAGGGGGGTGTAGGGTCATTAGAGACTTGTTTCGTGATCAGCAGGTGAAATCCTTCGAAGAATGCAAACAGGAATTTGGCGGGGGCGAGGGGGAATGGCTCAGGTATTTCCAACTCAGACACTGGGTGATGTCCACGGGTAGTGCTTAATTTGTAAAGAAATAAGTGCCAGTGCCCAAAAAATATAGGCCCCATAATGCCAGGCGCTGCACCCAGTATGCCGCCCTCAGCACGGGCGCACCTGCCGCACCAGTTCAGTGCTAGACCTATCTAGATCGGCCCACCAGCAGCCCATCACACAGCTGCTGCTCCATGTCACATGCTTGGTGCTGCAGCAACTGCTGGCACGGGCTAGTAGTAAATACGCAACTAAGGCATACTCCTCCTGTAACTGTGCCCGATGCCACCGGGCTCTGTGAGCGCTTTAAAAATGCAAATAAATAAAAAAGCATTCTGTTTCAGTCACTGTTGCACTGTATTTGTCTCTACCCCTTCTGACCCATCTGGCAGTCAGTTAAATACACCAAGTATTGTTAATCGGTTCCCTCCAGGAAGAGCACCCTCCCCTCAGCCCGTTCTTCAGTCACCTCATCCAGGTGTTTTGTGTAATCAATTTACTCTCAAGCCCTTATCAGTCATCACATCTCAGAAATGCATCCCCCTTCACCCTTCCTTCAAGCATGAGCACAGTGTTGTATTACTTGGAAAAAGTCATTTCTGCAAGACATTTTGTTGTGAAATCAACGGCCTGTGCTACTTCTGCTTTAGGGCCTCTTTCCATCTTAACACATATTAAAAAACTAAATATGTTTTGTCACCCAAATTCTGGAGCCAGAGGAGAGTGCATATTCGGATATCTCCTTCCCACTGACATGTTCTTGACATACTTCACTAAACTGCGGGGTGTAACAGACACCCACCTCCCTATCTGAGGATTCCTCGCTGATGATTGCATGTGCTCTCATTCGGAGCACATGCTCGGAGTGTATTGTACCCAGGTTAAGGGGCCACATCTGGTGTATAAACCACACATCAGGATAGAAAACATGTGCTGGAATTATGTAAAACAATTTTATTTCTGATGACAGATTAGTGGGCATGTGCACCATGTTTATCCCCGTCTAGTTTCCATGTGTGTATCTTTAAGCCTGAAATAGCATTTCAGAAGTTCGTCTTTGCAAAAGTGCAACCGGTTCGGTTTCGGCCCAATACCTGCACCGTTCCGGGTCCCCTCGCTGAAGCTCGTTGTTAACTAATGAGGCCGATAACATTAAAAGGAAGAGCGGAAACACCCAGGCAAAAATTCACAGTTCATGTTTCGCTTAGATGAATGCTATCCAGGGTCGGACAGGGGCATACAATTGTCTCGAGTAGAGCTCGGCACCAATGAAAAAGTGGCCAAAGTTGCAAACGACAATTAATTCCTTTTGTGACAGACACTTGTGGGACCACGCTGCCGCCCGTGCCCCCCGGTCGTGGGCTTTGCCCTGCCTTGCCTCAATCACTTAGGCTACCTTCCGTGGGGCCACCACCGCCATGCTGAGCCTGATGATGACAAAAATAGGTGTGCGGCGCAGCGCCCCCACGGAAGGTAAGATTTTAAAAGAAAAAACATATATTTGGGCGGCTGGGCCACAGCCACCACTCAAAATAAGTTATTTCTTTTAAAACCTACCTTCCAAGGGGCGGGGCCCCAGCCACCGGTCCCACGGAAGGTCAGGTTTTCAACGAAAAAAGTAAAAAACATACTTTTGGGCACAATCCACGGGCCAGGCCGCCTGCGGCAGAGTCATCGATTCAGTCCCAAGCACGAGACCCAAGCTACTCCTCACTGATGACGCCCAACAAGGCTGAAACATGTCTGGGGATGCTTGTGGCCTCGTGCAGAAGGGATGTGACCTAGCAATTCGGGCTGGAATGCCCCTTTTGGGGTAGGACCATGCCTGATTTGCATATGGTTTTTCCCCTTCTGTAATGGCTTGGCAGACTGAAAAACGATGGTCTGGAGGGTTGCCCAGAGCTTTGCCCGTGGTTATGATTTATTCAAAACCTTCCAGCCATCATCTTTTCGTTTTGCTAAAGTCACCCCGAGTGGGACGGGTAGGCCCAGACGTGGGTCCCGAGTCTGCCGTGCCTAGAGACCCAAGCTACTCCTCACTGATGACACCCAACAAGGCTGAAACATGTCTGGGGATGCTTGTGGTCTCGTGCAGAAGGGATGTGACCTGCAGTTCGGGCTGGACTGCCCCTTTTGGGGTAGGACCATGCCTGATTTGCATATGGTTTTTCCCCTTCTGTAATGGCTTGGCAGACTGAAAAACGATGGTCTGGAGGGTTGCCCAGAGCTTTGCCCGTGGTTATGATTTATTCAAAACCTTCCAGCCATCATCTTTTCGTTTTGCTAAAGTCACCCCGAGTGGGACGGGTATGCCCAGACGTGGGTCCCGAGTCTGCCGTGCCTAGAGACCCAAGCTACTCCTCACTGATGACGCCCAACAAGGCTGAAACATGTCTGGGGATGCTTGTGGTCTCGTGCAGAAGGGATGTGACCTAGCAGTTCGGGCTGGACTGCCCCTTTTGGGGTAGGACCATGCCTGATTTGCATATGGTTTTTCCCCTTCTGTAATGGCTTAGCAGACTGAAAAACGATGGTCTGGAGGGTTGCCCAGAGCTTTGCCCGTGGTTATGATTTATTCAAAACCTTCCAGCCATCATCTTTTTGTTTTGCCATCGATTCAGTCTGTGGCAGCTGGCAGCCCCTGGTCACAGAAATTGGCCTAGGCCTGGCACTGACTGCAGTCAGCAGCACACTGCACACAGGTCACACAGACAGAAGCCCGGGCGCGGACGGGCCCCTAATGGGGTTCTGACTACTGGGCAGTCAGTACACCTCAGGGGACCACGCCACCGCCCGGGCCCCGACCTGGGGCTTCCTTGCTTGATCACTTGACTGTGACAGGCTCAGGCTCCACCGCATGCAACAACAAGTGACTTACCTGCTTTGCCGGCTGGTTCTTGGTCTCCTGTCGGGGCCTCAGGGTTGGGGGGGCGGGTGCACATACTGGCACCCGCACAAATGAAAAAGCAGGCAGAGGGGGCAGCAGGGCAGGGTCTCTCTCTCACAAGTCAAGACCGCCTCCTGTGGCAACAACAACACGTCACCATGTAATTTCACTGGCTCAGAAGAACAGCCAATGACAACTGCACATTCTGTGTTACTATACAGAAAGTATCAAATACTGCATGGTAACAACAGAATGGTAGTTTTCATTGGCTGTTGTTTGTAACAGTTTGTTGTTCATTGCTATTGCTGGCCCCTCCCAGGCCCAGCCAGCCATGGCCTGCAAGCAAGAGAGGGATCGAGATCAGAATGACAAATCCCAAGGATTTATAATCGAAGCAAAGCGAAGTGGAAGAACAAATAAAGCAATTGCATGTACGCTGGCCCCGCATGAGTTCCGGTGCCCAAAAAAGAGTGCCGGTGTTGGCAACCACCCCCACAAATTAAGCACTGTCCACAGGGATTCGTACAGCGGCAACCCGTGAGCTGACTCGTTTCGAGTGCTACCTTCTGACACATGGGGGATTCAGGGGGTTGATTTCAGATCTTTATAGGCTATTAGAGGCTGAGGGCCCGATTACCAAATGGCCGTATATGATCAGATGGGAGGAGATGATTGGCGAGATGGTGGAATGGGAGGAGTGGGGGAGGCTATGGAGATTGATTCCAAGGGTGGCTAGGGCTGTTCCACTTCAGGAGGCCTGGTATGAGTACCTTTTTGGTTGGCATTACACACCGGCCCGCCTGCATGCGATTTACCCAGTGGTTTCTAATAGGTGTTGGAGGGGCTGCGGCGGGGAGGGGACGGTGGCTCATATTTGGTGGGATTGTGCGGCTATCAAGTCTTTTTGGGTGGTTGTTTTGCAGGCTCTGGCCTAGGCTCTGGGGGAGGGTATGGATCAAGACCCTTGGGTGATTCTTTTGGGAAGAGGTCGGGAATCGGGGGATGGTGGGAAGAGAGTGGGGGACCGCAAAGCTCAAATAGTTTTTATATTGGCTGCGATGGCTCTTATTGCTCAGAGGTGGAAGAGCCCTGCGATTCCGACGGAGCAGGACTGGTTGAGGAAAATGTGGGAGATAGTGTCTCTGGAATGGGCCACGTTTGCGGTTAACAATAAGTTGGGGGCTTTTGCGGAGGAATGGGGAGCGACTTTGCACTATTTGGAGGGGAAATTTGGGGAGCAGTGGCGACCACAGAGACTTAAACTACTGGATCTTCAGGCTGGATGAGTTGTGTTGGAAGGGTGGGGGGGCTTTGGTAGGGTTCGGGGATCAGGGAGGAGGGGGATATTTGGGGGTGTTGGTTGTCACTTTAAGGAATGTTTGTAATGCAGAGACTTTTAAGGGATGGGAGGGGTGGGAGAGGGGTAGGGGATTAGTGGTATGTTGAATTGTTTCGTGTTTTCCTTTTGTATTATGCATAAAATTCAATAAAAAGAAAAAAAAATGAAAAGAAGACAAGTTACTTAGAGGCTTCAATTTTTTTCCTCTTTTTCGCTTTTCACTCGGTCCTCTTTCTTTGTCTGTGCTTTTTGTCTCCTTTTCGATTTACTCGTCATCCGTTTGAGCTAAATCGAAATGCTTTTGGCTAAGTATGAGCCTGTGTTGTCCTAGCTAAAAATGTAGTCTTCAATCGGGGCAACAATATAGAGTAGAAAATTGTATATGTTAAAAATGTAAACGAATAAAGAACAAACTAGATATTCAGGAGATGTTTGTGAGTTAGTTTATGGTTTATGAAATTTGCTTGATTAATTAAATTATGTATACACGAAGGAAAATATTTCCATCAAAAAAGAAAATTGTGTATAGAGTAATATTGTGTTTTTAGTATGAAAAGTATCAACATTTTGCTCCTTTATACAAAGACTAAAGGGTAACTGTCCAGCACAAGTCGAACAACATATTGTTACATCGATTGTCCTAAAGTGCTTATATGAAAGAGCAATAATGATTGTTGGTATTTTTTATCAATCAACATCACATTTTAAGCTAGGAAAATGGAGTAACATGTAAGCATAATTAACAGGATAGATCACGTTAGTGGTTCGAATTCTGACGAAATCGTAATAAACCGGCATTGGGGTATTTTTTTTAAGATCAAATAACCTGCACACTTACCCAGCTTTTTTTTAATCAAAGGTGGCATTGGCGTTTCACATCAACCAGGAGGTGATTCTTCCACCCTTTTTTAAATTGACTTTAATCAAGGATGGGTCAACAAAAAGTGAGCTACTCTTGGTATTTGCCACCTTAGTTATCTACTGTTCTAAATCATAAAGCCAAAACCTAGTCTTATGAGTCCACTCACCTTTATGAAAACCCTAATCTATAAATAACGTTCCAAAGGATGTGGCCAATCAAGATGTCTCATAGCAAATCTAAACCAGTTTAGCCTCCTGGATATCCTAATCTATTAACACAAATATTCCAAGGTGTGGCCAACAAAAGTGTTTTCAACTGTCCATTGATAAGCTAATCACAACCAAAATATACAACGGCTCCTTCAGGAGTTAGTCACAATGTGGACTTTCAGTCCCCTTTCTGCCTTCACCACATGTTCTAGGACCTCTCTCAGGTGTTCCATAGCTCTCTCATTTAGGCCCTTTGGGCTCTTAATCATCACATGTAAACTTCTTCCTATTCCTAGGTTTTCAGGTTTCTTGGACAGTCATGCCTAGACCCTGGGTTGCTAAATTATTTCCACCGGTTTCTCATGGACCTTGGGTTCTATCAAGATTCACAATAGGTCCCTCCCAGACTTTTAATTCTCTCAGGATTCATAGCAGGCTTGCCCTGGACCTTGTGGTTATCTCAGTATGCAGAATATGTCACTGCTGGAGCTTCGGTTCACCAGGATTTACAAAAGGTCCCTCTCCTGGTCCTCAGAACACAACTGGACAAAGAATCTGTCGCTCAGAACACACAAAAGGTAAATTAATATTTCTTCACATCATGTCCTATCTAATCATTTGATGTTATGTCATCCTCCAGTTTCTCGCTCGTACTACTTTCTCAGGAGTTGCTGGTGGGAAGCCTGGGCTGCCTATTTCCAATCCAACTGGTACATCGTGAGGTACATCTCAGTCAAGCCTGCCTCTTAAGGGCTTAAAGTGACTTCCGACCCTCAATCTCCTCCTCCAAAACTCCAGGGTTTGGACTGCCTTCTTTCAGGCACTAGCATTCTTTAGATTTCTCTTCAAGTCTGCTTTTCGCCACCCAGTCCCCTTCTCAGCCTTCTTCTCCACTGTATTCTCCCCTTGCATCAAAGGAGCAGTATCCAGCACGTCTTCTCTCTTTGTGCTATAGGACGTTTGCGGTCCCTTTCCAGGAGCCACTATAACCCTTGGTAATGTCTTCTGGTAACTTGAGACCTCAGGAGCTGTGGCATACAGGATTACCGCTGGGTAGAACTTACCGCACTTTGTGAGGTCAGAGATCCCTTCTCAGCTTACCTCTGGCACAGGATGGGAAGTTGGGCAGCTCTCCAGAAGCAGGCATTAACCTTCTCTTTAGAGCACACCGGATTTCTGAAAATCAGATGCTCTTTTGGTGACATTTGGCGGTGCCTTGTCAGATCATCAGGCATCTAAGCCTATATCTAACTGGGTGGTTCTATGGAAAGTTCACAGGTTGTCTAACCTTCAGGGGTTTCACACTCATGGGGTTGGGCCAAAGGCCATGGCTGTGGCTTTTTTAGAAAGACACAAGTTTGACACTATTGGCTATTGACTATCTGCAAACATTACTTTATGCCCTGACCTCAAAACCAAACACTCAACCTTTGGTGTGGTCATCTCCCCCTCCTAAAAGGGGCAGGGAGTGCCAAGCAATCCTTTATTCTGTGCTCAACCATTTTCCTACTTACTACGTTATGCTACTCAAAACAGCCCCACCGATCCTTACCCAATCTCTACCTAAGGGGCCAAATCCTTCCACAAGTGTGAAGAGTCCTCCAAGGAGGTTAGAAGAGGAATCGTTTGGCTAACTAATTTCATTATTATGTCATCCACTATGATAACTTTCTTCTGATTCTTGCACGCCTGCCCACTGCCCATATGGCTGTTCTTCTATCTGTGCTTCCCAGGGTTGTCACCCCGTCACCACTTGCACCTCCGATGGTTCCAGAGCCTGCACCTTAACCCGTTCCACAACTGCGCAAGGAGCCAGATAATTCTCCTCCTCCTCCCAAGGGCCTCAATCAACTTGTGTCATCAGGTGATGATGGTGCAGGTGATGAAGAAGCAGAACTTCCTTCCTCCATCGAAGCATTCCATGAACATCTGTTTGAGGTCATGGAGTTTCTAGAATTATATGCAATAGAATCACCTTCTTTGGAGATAGGGGTCTTGGCAGTAGTTCTTTCTTTTCAGGCAGAAAGGACAGTCATCCCCTTTCAGCCAGAAGTATATGGGAGACTGCCAATAAATTCAACACTCTGGCAAGATGTTGGGTTCTAAATTATCTTTCCCTGCACATGTAAAGCTCTTGCTGGAATCCATCCATCCAGTTCATTCAGCAGTGGTATTAGGGTAGTGTCCCATTCATCTTCTTCCTCACAAATGTCACCATTTTGATCACAGGAAGAGAAGGAGTAGGACTCTTGGCCAAAAATGATTACCTCAGTTGTCTTTTTCATATGTGCCAAGCTAAGTATACAATTTTAGTGCAATTCCACAGAAAACTCTGGCGAGACATATGAGAGCTTGCATCTACCCTCCCACCACCCCCAGAAGGAGCATTTTTTTGGGTGATGGGCCTGATGAAAAATAAAAAGCACTATCAGCAAGACAAAGATCTCTATGACGAGGGTCGCCAACTTGTCATGTTGGCTACGAAGTCTGTGGCATGTGTCCTGGTCTCGACACCAATCCTGTGCTTAACGTTCAAGCAGACTTATGGACGTTCAGTTAGGCATGAGAGCGATTCCAGGATATTACTTGATAGACAATGGCACAAGCAGATGGCAGTGGTCAGACAGTTAGGGTATTAAGCTGGAATGTCAAAGGTGTGGGAAGTCTGATTAAGGTGCGTACAATTATTGCATATACAAATAGAATGGGGCAAATATATTGTTTCTGCAAGAAACTCATATATTGGGTCATCAAGCTGCGCGGTTTGCTCCAGGGTGGGGTGTTAGCAGGAGCTACACGTCCTACTCATCTAAAGCATGTGAGGTTATGATGCTGTTGCACCGTTCCCTAACATTCACACTCCTGGTGTTCATCATGGCGTCCACCGTTACATGATGGTAGATGGACTACTGTGCGACCAGGAGGTGATATTAATTAATATTTACGGCCCCAACACGGATGACCGTACATTTTATGATGAAGTGTTTCACAAATGTGCCCAATTTTCCACTGCCACCATTATAAGTGGTGGCAACTTTAATACCATATTAGATGCACATTTGGACCGAACATCATTGGCAACACGAACTCTATCTGGTGTGGCGCGCACTATGCACATACATATGGATGTCTAGGCTTACAAGATGTATGGCAAGCTCTGAATACAACCCAAAGAGGCTACACGTTTTACTCATCAGCGCACAATATGCATTCCTGCATAGACATGTTGCTGGTCGCAGGGACTATATTAAGCAAGGTCATTGACTGTTAAATACTTCCCTGCACTTTTTCGAACCACTCACCGACTCTGTTGACTATGTGTATGATGGGACAGAATAGGGGAATACCACACTGGTGATTTAAACCTGCTGCATTAGAAGACCCCATATTTAAAGCCAACATAAGGGATAACATTGAACAATATTTTGACCTCAATGAGGGCCGGTCTCAAGTAGCCTGACACTGTGGCAGGCATTTAAGGCTTACATCCGAGGAGTTGCCATATCGACCAAATTTGGAGTCTTTAAGGCAATTAGAGGAGAATTGAAGAGAAGGGAGTCTGACCTTGTGCGGTTATACAAACAATATGCTGTTGATTCCTCGCCTACAGGGTGGCAAGAGATAAAGGAAGCCCTTGGTTACTTAGCTGGAATGTCAGAGGTCTGGGATGTCTGATTAAGGCGCGTAAAATTATTGCATATGCTTATAGAACAGGGGCAAATATATTGTTTCTGCAAGAAACTCATATGTTGGGTCATCAAGCTGCGTGGTTTGCTCCGGGATGGCGTGTCAGCAGGAGCTACTCGTCCTACTCATCTAAAGCACTTGGGGTTATGATACTGGTGCACCGTTCCCTAACATTCATACTCCTGGCGTCCATCGTGGATGAACAAGGCCGTTACGTGATGTTACATGGGCGACTGGGCGACCAGGAGGTGCTATTAATTAATATTTACGGCCCCAACACAGATGACCCTACATTTTATGATGGAGTGTTTAAAAAATGTGCCCGAAATCCTGGCTGCCACCATTATATGTGGTAATGACTTTAATACCATAATAGATACACATTTGGACCCACCATCATTGGCAACACAAACCCTATTTAGTGCTGCATGCACTATACACATACATATGGATGATCTAGGCTTACAAGATGTATGGCGCTCTCTGAATACCACCCAAAGAAGCTACACTTTTTACTTGTCGGCGCACAATATACATTCCTGCATAGACATGTGGCTAGTCCAGGGACTATATTAAGCGAGGTAATTGACTGTTCAATACTTCCCTGCACTTATTCGGACCACTCACCGATTCTATTGACTATGTGTATGACGGGACAGAATAGGGGGAGACCACACTGGCAATTTAAACAGGCTGCATTAGAAGACTCTGAATTCAAAGCCAAAATAAGGGATAACATTGAACAATACTTGTAACTTAATGAAGGATCAGTCTCAAGTAGCGTGACACTGTGGCAGGCCTTTAAGGCTTACATCAGAGGAGTTGCTATATCGACCGAATTTGAAGTCTTGAAGGCCATTAGAGGAGAATTGAAGAGAAGGGTGTCTTATGTTGCGCGATTACAGCAACAATATGCTATTGATACCTCACCTACAGGGCAGCTAGAAATAAAGGACGCAGTTGATATGTTTCGAGAGGTGGCCACCAGGGAACTACGTTTCTTTGATAGGCCTTCTGCGGCTTGCTGATATGGGGAGGTGGACAGGCCAGGCAGTTTACTGGCCCGGACGGTTAAATCAGAGAAGGGTGCATCACATATCCCAAGTGTGGTACGAACCGATGGCTAGACTGCACACACGGAAGAGAACATTAATATGGTATTTTACAATTTTTATTCAGACCTTTACTCCCTGAAAGGAGTGACCACAATAACCGAAATAAGCGAATACCTGAGAGGGATACCAACAACACTCTTGTTGGAAGGGGTGCATATGTCTCTAGAAAGGCTGATAGATGTTGAGGAGATTAATGCTGCTGTCAAAGGCCTATTTAATGGTAAAGCACTGGGCTCTGATGGACTTGGTGCCAAATTTTACAAGGAGTTCAGAGAGGAACTTGCTCTGCGACTACTCCACGTGAGGGTTTCTAGGCCACCTACTGGACACATACGCGAGGCTATAATGATATTGCTGCTCAGGCCGTATAAGGAGTCCAACGAGTGCGGGTTATGTAGACCGCTGTCACTGATAAACATTGACGCTAAGATATTTGCCATGATTTTAGCAACCCGTTTATGGCCATTGATGCACCATATGGTACAGAAGACCAGGCAGGCTTTATACCCATCCGGTCAATGGTACTAAATTAGAGCAGATTCTATAATATACGTGTGCAAGCCCCACAAGATCAGAGCGTATTCGCCATAGCCCTAGATATGCAGAAGGCCTTCAATACAGACTCTTGGCCATTCCTTTTCTGGGTCCTGGATAACTATAGGTTCCACCTCAATTTTATTAAGTGGGTCAAATGACAGTACACGATGCCATATGCAAGAGTACACACCAACTGCATTCTGTCCCAGGTATTACAATTAAGGGGGGACACCAGACAGGGCTGTCCCCTTTCGCCATTACTGTTTGCCTTGACCATTGAATCATTGGCAGACGTGATCCACATCAAGTTTAGCAGAGCAGGGATCAAGATTGGTGGTAAATCTAAGACAATTTTCCTGTATGCTGATGATATTTTATTATATATAAATGACCAAGATGCACACCTCTGGCCGGTATTGGCCGCAGTGGTCGAATTCAGTAAACACTCAGGCCTGAGGCTGAAAAGTAATATATCAGAGATATTCCCCCTAACAGATGGCACACAGAGGCCCGGTAACACAGGCAGGGTAAAATGGGTTCCTTACAATGTTAAATACCTGTGGATAGAGGTCACTTGATCGCACAAGCTGGCAATGGACCTGAACTATAATCGTTACATAGAGACACTGAAGACAAAGCTAAAGAGATGGTCTTGTTTTCCAGTATCCTTGGCTGGGCGTTTATCTCTGCTGAAAATGATAGTTCTCCCGAAGCTGCTTTATTATTTCCACAACATACCAAGGTGGCCTAGCAGGCTATTCTTTAAAGAATTAACTGGGATATGTTCCTCATTTGTCTGGAATGGTCGGATTAGCAAATATTGACACTACCATACGAACAGGGCAGCATGCTGGCTCCCGACTTTGAATTATACTATTTGGCAGTGCAGATACATTACACCATATTCTTCCACAGTAGGAATCAGACGCCCCACACGTAAGACTTGAAAGACTCAGCGGAGGTAGTAAACCCCTGATACTAATTCTGGCAGGTAATAGCTATCAGAGTATAAACGGTCTGGCCCCGTTGGCCGCCACACGAGATGCCTTAGCCAAGTTACGCAGGTGCTCTAACTGCGTTATACTGTTTGATCGAAACTTACCACTGCCGGTTATAGGAGCTATGCATCGTACATTAGACACAATGCTAGCTACACTGGAGTACTGCTTGTATACGGTGGATGGGGGACTTGTTCGTGTCCGGCAGTTTCATTACATGGGACGCAATCAAACCATGGGTCGGGGACACGTGATTACAAAAGTTTCAATATCATCGTGCCAGGACTGCAGTGACCTTGTGCAGGCCGTTAATGCCGGCAGAGCCGGAACCCACCCCCTGCCTACAATACATATTAACTAAATTTATTGGCAAGAAATCTATATCAATGCTATACAAATTGGTGCAAAAAGCAACAGTAGAGCATCCTTTTGCTGTTAGAAATAAGTGGGAAGAGGGCTTGGGACTGAGCTACACCGATACACAATAGTCACACATATGTGCGCTAACAAAACAAGTGTCACTGAACACCAGATACCGTTTGATTAACTTCAAAATACTCAGTAGAACTTACTACGCGCCTGCATTTCTATCAGTAGTTTACCCAACTGCCAAACTAAACTGCATTAGATGTAGTAGTGAGAGTGCACATTTAATGCATATGTAGTGGGACTGCCCCACCCTCTCTGGGTTCTGGAGGGAGGTTTGCAATGTACTGGACGTGATCTTGGGGTAAAAGTTGGCATTGACGACGGCTGATTGCATATTGGGGTATGTGGGCAATCTGTACCTGTTGCGGCGTACGTTTTTGAACCTAGGACTGCTCCTAGCCAAAAGGGCTATTTTAATGCGCTGGATATGAAGGGAGCCCCCAACACTCTCCGACTGGTTGCAGGATGTCATCTGGGCCAACGACATGGAAGAATTATATATTGCTGTACTCTCAACTGGAAATAGACGGAGAGACATATGGCATGATTTCCGACAATACTTACGAAGTCTAGAGTGGCTAATAACGATTCATGTTTACTTTCCAAAATTGCTAATGCTTGTTGGGACTGAATTTGAGTGTTAAATGATGCCATTTGGTGTAGGAGCCACATGTTGTTATTTTTTTCTTTTACTTTTGCTCTACAAATAAAGTTTTTTTTTTTTAAAGGTTTATATAAACCAATTTGCCACCTCTGTGGCAGACTCCTACTTCTGCACACTTTCAGATGTCAGATCATAACCTGGACTTTACAGCCATCTCTGAGACTTGGTTCTCAGAGGCGAATCTCCAGCAGCTAAATGACATCACACAATCACAACGTACTAGCTAGCAGCAAGCCAGAAACTAAATGAGGGGGAGTTGCCACCGCCATCATTGCCAATCTATCTTCCAAGCATCATCTCCCCAACACTAAAAGTGTACCTATTTTCATCAGTTTGCCACTAGCAACCTCCTGGACCAAAACGTCTCCATAATTCTAGACACTATCTACTGACCGCCTAAACAAAAACCCAAACTTCCTCTCTAAGCACTTTGGTAAAACCTCCAAACTCAGCAATAAAAGCACAAACCTTGTTGATTTTAATAGATGGACCAATGGACCGAAAATTGACCGGCTACTGATGTACTTTGATTATTCAACATGGCAGCTGCACCACACATGCTAAAGATCATTCCCTGGACCTCATCATTGATCTTAATCTGGAGATCAATTACCTCATAACTACACTAGTTTCCTGGTTTGATCATTTCCTGGTTTACAACCTCAGTTATCTCCATGGCACCCACTTCGGCTAAAGATGGCATTTCAATGGCTAAAGATGGCATTTCAATGATCTACAGACCATGGCAAGCAGTCATGCCAAGAGCCTTCTCCCATCTCTTCACCCCCTGTCGACAAAGGTATCAATGCGAATACAGACCTACTCCTCGACCTTTTATCTCAATTGACTCTTAGCCACCTTGAAATCTAAACTTATGAAACCCACTAGTTACCATTTGAATAAATGTTTCTCTGATGACATGGAATCAGTTAAAAGGCAATGCCACCATCTAGAACACCTGCGGCCCAGTCAATGCTATGCATGCGCTGCAGCTTCACTTTATGTCAATGCTAGGAAAACAGTAGTCACTAGGGTCAGTAACTTATTGTTTACGCGGTAGCTCATTCTTTATATATACTTTCAATTGTACAGTAGTCCCAAGGGTCAGTAACTTATTGTATACTCGGTATGTAATTCTTTATACTTGCAATTGTTTTAGGATTTTCACGCCCATAGTTGACAGATATAAGATCATAACCACAAAACACAGAGCGTCTTTCAATGGGATTGCACTATTTTTAAGCGCTTCTGTGATTCAGGCCCACAGTGTCTAAAGCCATTACCAAATGCAGTGTCTAAGGAGCATGCACATAGTCCTGACCTCTGCTCAAGATTTGCACGGACTTGGAATTAGTTGGCTTTCCGGCGTGTAGACACAGACCATGCATTGCACCGACTATCTTCCTCTTTTACACCCCAACAACAGTGGGCATGTTTAACCCTATAAAGCCAGTAGCGTTGTATTTCATATGCAATTAGCGTTTAGCTCGGCCTTATTTATATTACATATAGAAATTGGTACATCGCTCAGAGCTATCAAAAACAAATAAGGACCATCAGGCTGTGCTAGTCTGTGCAGTTCCCTTAGTACTTCAAGCTCAATCTTTGTTACATGTTTATCCCATTAGATACAGACAGATACATATATACTGAAGTCAGTTTAGGGTCACAAGGCTCCCCGATTCAGTCAAAGCTCCTGCCTGTTACAAACTCATAGATATCTGTCACGGTCTTTCTTTTAACTGATACGCAGAACATTAGGGATTTTTGAGAAAGGTGGAAGGGTTATGCTGGAGACGCGTATAGGTGGCCAAACTGGGACAGGTGGACAGACACCCACCATCCACCATGCATGAAAACATACAGAATGGTGCTCTAAACAAAGCACACATTTAACTTGTAGAAAGTTTCTGTAACTAAAGTGAATTTACTTTGTTATGGCATTCTGGCAGTTCGTTTGAATCTGCTCCTTGGAGATGAGCGTCGGTATTTTACTGTATTGCACAAAAACACAAAAAATGTGTTAAAGCCTCCACCATTATACAACTATTTAGTAACCAGTAACAACGTTTCTTGTAAGTATTATGATGACGTATTAATCGTTTGTTTCACACACAGCACGAAAGACCAAGCACAGCCCATCCAAAACAAATCACTTTAGAAATAGTAGCACGTTTTGCAAACACTCATAAAGTGACCCAAATCTCTGACGCGGTTAATTTAAAAGATTCACGACTCCTCGTTAATGCCTGAGCAGAGCAATCGGAATCTGAATGATGGGCAGCTCACACTACAGACTCTTAAGAGCTTCGTCTTAACTTCCCAAGTGACGATTTGTCCAGTGTTTAACCAGGAGTTAGAAGCAGTCCTTCTTAAACTCTAGCCAGCGGGAGGCTTTTGTGGCAGCCAGCGGAAGGTTTTGGGGCCAGCCAGTGGAAAGCTCTGGGGCCACTTAACCAGAGCAGGGCGGTAGACTAATGTTCCGAGAGCTCCCTTCCAATCTGGCTACGATAATTGTATATGGACATTTTCAGCGATTTTCGGCAAATGCTAGCTCATATCCTACCATGTTTCATTCCATGATTGTTTTCTTTTTTTAATTGTTTTTTTAGGGTACCAGAAAATAAAGTCGCCGATATGCAAAGAGATGCAACCCAACCAGGGACATTCGTTACCGTCATGGGAACAAGAAGATGTGTTTAGTGAGCTCGGCATCCCATTAGGTATGGTTCATAAACTTGCAATGTTTTATTTATATTTTAGCGGTTTTTAGGTTTATATATATATATATTTTTTCATACATATATTTTCACTTTACTTTTTACAATTAATAATTGTTTCATATTTTCACAGCTGATCGGGCTAATTATGCTGCTCTGCTATGGTCAGAGACTCGATATTTTTTTAAAGGGGACACTAGTTATAACAGGCTTTCATACGCTGATGTAGTTATCTCTCTCTCTCTCTGTTTTTATATCTCTTTGTCCTTTGTCTTGCTCACTCACTCTCTCTAACCCATAACCCATTATCTCTCTGTTCCTCTGCCTCTCTCTTCCTGTCTCTCTCGGCAAGAGTCACATTGTCAGGTGTGCATTTGTTTAAACCAACCCCAGCCACTACTGACAGCAGCATGTCTAGAGAAAAAACAGATATCTTGAAGTGGCTAAAGGCAGAATGAGAGCAGCAGCGACAGAGACACCAGCACAGTGGTGGGGAACGGCCTGGTATTTGAGACATACATTGTCATTGTGTGTAGCACCCTGCAGGAATGTCACCATTCCACTGAGTGCACATTGTCCACATGTGCATGAATAGTGAATGCGTGGATTGACTCTGCCAGGGAGTGCTTCAATTCTGATAGACCTTCTAAGGGAGCAGAGGGTCTCTAACTGTGTTTATATTCTATTTGCTGTTAACTATGAGTGTTTGTGCATATTGTAAAAAATGCACATGTTCAGCAGCCTTCCCAACCAATCAGTAGCCTATGTGCAAAATTCAACATTGTCTTGGTACATACAAAAGAAACAGAGCACTGGTTTTACCTGAAAGAGATTTTGAGGGACAAAATGTGAGTTTTGTTGGTAAAAGGTAATAAAAAGGTGAATTATTTAATTGTACTAACAAAGTAAACTGTCTTTTTAAAAATGTACAAAGTTTATTTCTAATGATAACTTTTAGTTTATATTGTAGTCATAATAAGAATGTTACAGTTGACTTACTGAACAAAATACATGCGAAAACCCTAGAATGACCATGTAAAGTATTTTTTTGATAGAAGGTTAGCAATGGACATTTTGGTACATTAATACCCCTATGCTCAAGGGGAAGATGATAAATAGCACCAATGACGTGTCCTAGCTTATTTGAATAAAATACAATATACATTTGGGAACATAAGTATGATCACAGAGCTTTATATTTGACAAATACATCTGTGAGGAAAGTGGTGTAGGCTTAAATCAGTAAGTACATATGCACACTGTTCTACGTGCTTACTTAATTAAAGTGTTTGTAAACATGAACATTATGTAGTCATTAGGACAGCCTCCAGATGTGGATGTTAGGATAAAATGGATCCGACATTGATCACACATTTGTGGTCCTATTGAACCAGAATTTCAAAAGAGATGGGGCTGATGGGCCAATGGGATGCTAACATTCCCAGTCCAGTGAATCATATATATATATATATATATAATGAGTTGTCCTTTCATTGTTGTGGCTGAGTAGTAGACCTTGGAATATTTATTTATTTCTTTTAATTCTTATCACGCGCCACATGCCTGTGGGCCTCAGGGCACACAAAACAACAAAACAGGTCAGACAGAACATAAAAATATTGGCCAGAAGAGTGAGAGGGGGGAATTACTCTGTGCTAAAAAGGTGAGTCTTTACAGCCTTGTTAAAAAGATGATAGTTTTGTATTTGGCGTATAGAAGCAGGGAGTATATTCCAGAGGCAGGTGTGATGCTGGAAATGCATCGGAGGGACAGGGTCTCCGTATCCTTGTCCTTTACTGCTTTTTATCGTGTGTTCTGTCATGTTTTCCACGCAGGAGTTCATGTGGGACTCCTGGCAGTGCAGCTCTCTCTTTTGGGACCCATGGGTGGGGGTCCAACCCAGTGCCCCTAGTGTATGTTTTTGCCCAACTTTGGCCTCTTGCCTTCCATCACCTGTTACCTTGATCCTCCCGAAGTCCCGGGAAGCCCTGACTCTGTCCCTTCCCCCTGACTTGCTGTTGGGTGGAAGTTCCATATATGGTAGTGTGGGGAAGTGCTGACCAGACTGGATGGAGCCTTCTCAACGACCGTATGTTGTGGGTACACCTCTGGGTGGGACCTGGGTGAATGGAGTGTGTGACGCATGTACACTTCTTGTTGTGGATGTCTGGTATCTGGTGTTTGACACAATGACTGAGACAGCCCTGCACGAAACTGGTATGAATGCAGTGTATAGTGTTGAATAGCATGGTACTTGTCTGAATCCACATTCTGTGTTGTGAGTGTCTGGATGGAGAAGAATGGCCTGAATGCACCGTGTGCCTGATTGGCTGACTGACTGCTGAATGCCCTTCGAAGTGATTGGATGCCTGAGTGTGACCCAGCAGAATGAATGGGAGATCAACACTATTCCTGGGGACCTCTCACTGCTAGGAATCGTGTTCAGAAGCTGAAGTCCAAACTACAAAGAGTAACTGGATTGAAACTGAAGCTTGACCTTGAAGCCCTGCTGGAAGAGAAGAATTGCTGTTGCTCTTCTTCACCAATCTGAAAGTTTCTGTGTCTCCAAGGACTGACCAAGAGAGGACCTGGTAAGGAGCCCTCTTCCCAAGCTACGAGGGACCATCGTGCACCAACTGATCTTTGCCAAAGCTCCCTGATAGACTGACCTACGAAAGGCTACCGACCGGAGACGAGGACTGCCCGGACTGTTGTCCGCAACTATCGACGACTGCTGTTGCCGACCGGAGCCACCTTGCTCCCGTTGCCTAAGAACTTTCAATTCATGGACACGCTCGTCCGCACCGCCGCCCACCTTATCCCGCCGGAGAAGGCCAGACGTTTGACACGCTGAGGAGCATCCGCCGGTGGGTTTCCCGTCACCCAAAGACTACAGAGACGCTGACGACTCGATGCCCTTGCTGGGCCACAGTTCTTCAAACTCTTTGCGGTCCAGAACTATTGACATCGAGGTGCCCTGCACGCCTCTTCCTTGCAGGACGATTACGCTTTCCCGTCAACGAGCACCGATAGGAAAGAAGCTGCCACTTCGCTGCCGTAGTACACCCTGTTTTTCGGCGGACGTTCGACGACCCATGGCTCCTGCCTTAAAGGGAGGGCACTCAAGAAGGGCCGTCGATTCCCAGACAAGGAACGCTACAACACCAGGTACTTTGGGGTTGCTGAACTATTGGAAACAATATATGGACTGGGCTTGTGATATATCTTTATTCTACAGGTTTCCCAGGTGGGGGAATCTCCACACAGAACTGTGTCTAGGTAACGGGGCCAGCATTCTGCCAATTGTTCTATCCAAGTGCTTTCCTCTTATATCTATTGTTGCTTTCCTTTCCGAACTGATTTGTGTGACATTTAACCATACAGTTCATGCACTTTAAAGAGCTCTAATAGTATTGTGGTATCACGTATAACTGTATAGATTTGCCATTATAGATAACCAAGTAGAAAAGGAGTTATTGTGATATTGTACATAACCTTGAATATTAATTATATAAAGACTGTGTTTTAACTAATACAGTGTGCGGACATTCCTTTGTGAGTGCGTGGGCACTACACTGTACTTAAGAACCAGCTTGCATCACCTCCTGAGAAGATAGGCCCTGATTGCTCATCCATTGCTACCAACAATAGAGAATCTTGGCTGAGGTCCTCTGTGCCTCTCCTCTACCATATAGAGAGCAGGAATACAGACCCCCCCTCCAATCTTTACACTCGTGGCAGCGGTGGGATGCTTATGGTTTTAAGAATCAGTGTATCAGTGTTTCTGGGAATGCCACAATTCCTGCTGCCTCTGTTCCGAACCCCAGCAATTCCTTGGAACTTGAGTTGTTAGGATGAATATCGCAAGTTGGAAATAGATGCTGAGCTTAAGAAAGAGGAGTTGGCACAGCAAGTGTAACTCAAGAATTGGGATCTTGAACTCAAAAACAAGGACACTGAATGTCAGCGAATCCAGTTAGAGAAAGCTTGAGTGGAGACTTCAGCTAAACCAGTTGAGAGTGTCAGGTCCCCTCTGCAACCAAGTTTATGAAATATTTGGTTGGTGTGTATGCAGAGGGTTCTGATATCCTCCAATGGATTGAAGCGTTTGGCTTGTGCAATGCATTATGTAGATAAAAGAGATTGGGCTAAGTGTTTGTTAAGCAGAGTGCCTCAGACTGGATATGACTGTATTCTGAAACTGAGTGTGGAAGAAAGGGGTCAGTATGAGTGCATGAAGTCTGCTTTGATTGCCAAGTTTGGCAAGACACCTACCCAATACCTTAAAAGGTTCAGGGATTTTAAGAAAAGAGAGAATGTGTCTTGGGTTGACTGGGTGAGTGCTGCGCACATGATGGGGTGGATTGATGGATACAAAGTGAAAACGTTTGTTGAATTGTCCCACTTTTTGTTGTTTGAGCATTGTTGAGAAGCCTGTTCACCAGAGCTGTGTCAGTATGTTGCTGATCAGAACATTTTGGACTGAGGAACAAAAATATACGGGTATGTTATCCTTAAGATTTTCACATTCAGTAACCTCAAAAGGAGGGTAAAGCAATTTGTTCAATTGTGTCTACCAAATACAGCAAATATAAATCTATGCACTTATCTTCACCAGACACGAGAAGATCAGTTTTAGAAATAAACGTTTTTTTTAATTCGAATGATCAAATAGTCTTTCTTCAAACCAATGTTATACAGTTCATGCTACGTGTTTCAGAGACCAATGAATATGTTTTTGATAAACAAATAAACTTCACTTGGCATTAGTTTCAACATGGATATACCAAAACAATAATTATGTCAGTGAAAATACATTTCATACAAATCAAATCGCATGACTCGTGTTCACAACATCCACACTTAGTCATGTAGGGGAACCTTGATTCAATTCAGAACATTTTGGACCCCTTTAAGCTGGCTAGGTTGGCTGACAAGTGGGTCTCCCACCGGGTGTCCCCTAAGGACTCCAGTGGGAAGGACAAGGATAAAGAAAAGGGGACCTCTCCGAAAGCTGAGGAGTCCCAGAAGCAATCACAGTCGGGTAAACCAAAACCTTCCTCTCCTAAGACCCAAAAACCTAGTGGGGATAAGTCTGTCGTGGGTGGGAGTAAGAGTAGTGGTCCACCTGCTGCAAAGCAGGGTCCCAGTGGTTCCAGTACCGTACCACGCACTCGCAGCACTTGTTGGGATTGTGGGGCTCTGGATCACCGAAGGGGTGGCCCCAAATGTAAGGATAAGGCACTTGGGGTCCAGGCTGTCCGCCTGACCTACCCCTACTCCGTACCTGAGGTGGAGGCCACTGTCCTCCCCTCCTCTACCGGGATCACATTCGGTGCTCCCGTAGAGATTTCCTTAGTGTCCCTTGGGGCCTGGGACCAGTACGCAGAAGTACTGGCAACTATCCCACAGAACACCCGTAGGGTTTTGAGAAGTGTCCTCTTGAATGGCAAGCCTTCTACTGGTTTGAGAGACACTGGGGCAAGCATGACAGTGGTGGACAGGACCTTGCTCAAGCCAGAGGACTATGGAGGTGCTCCTCTGAGAACCACCAGGTTAACTGGTGGGCCTCCCAAATTATCGCCTCTAGCCTTAGTCAACATCACGATTGGAGACAAGACAACAAAGCTTCCAGTCCTGGTTCAGGACAACGTGCCTGCAAACATTTTGTTAGGCAACGATTTGGTCAAGTTGGGGATGATCACAAATGGTCTACCCATGGCTAGTGTGGCGGTCACCCCATTGCAGGTCACACAGGGTCTGGCTGCGAGCCCGGTATCCTCGCTGACGGGGAAACCCAAGGCACGAAGGAAACGGAAGAGTAAGAAGGCCACCTCTGTGGAGGGGACTCCTGCTCTTCCTGCTGTTCCGACAGCACCCATTGGGATCCATGCTCCGGACGGGCTGCGTCCAGTGGTGAACCCTGTCTCAACTCCTGTGGGAGAAGAGACAGAAGACTTTCCTGTGGGAGAGGTACTCAACCCGGAGGACCACCCCGACCTTCAATGCTTGTTAGCTGAAGGGGGACCCTCCCGGGTGGACTTCTGTAAGGGTCAGAGAGAGTGCCACTCTCTCTCTCAAGGGTCAGTGAAAACAGGCCCTGTCCCAGGCACAAGGAGAAGTGCCTAGGACATTCCGGATCTATTGGGAGGGTGAGCTCCTGGTTAGTGAGCCCACTAAGCCTGCACCTGGTGCCCTCAAGAGGTTGGTGGTAGCCCAGGTTGACAGGCCCTTCCTGCTGAGGTGCTGAGGTGCCCTTAGCTGGTCATCTTGGTGATGGGTCAGACGACAGCAAATCTCAAGGCCAGCCAGGAATTGAATAAGTACTGGCATGACCTTAAAGCATCGCAAGTGGATTGGACTCCGGGACAGGAGGTCCTTGTGATGGAGCCTACCAAGCATCGAGCTTTGGCAGATAAGTGGACTGGACCCTTCAGGATCATCTCCAAGATGGGCGAAGTTAATTATCTGGTTGACATGGAAGTCCCTGGCGTAGCCCCTCAGGTATTCCATGTTAACAGGCTTAAGCCTTTCCACAGGCGAGCAGAAGTCTCATGTCACTTGCTAGCTTCAGAGCAAGAAGAGGATGAGAGTGAGCCCCTTCCTGATTTGTGCATAGCAACCCTCAAGATGGCTCAGTGGAGGGAGTACATCTCTCTCCCGGTCTGACGACAGAGCAGCAGAGGGCCTCTCTCCCACTATGCAGGGTTCCCAAATATAGGAGTATTCCCCACCTCTGCCTATTACACTGTGAAACCTACTGTACTGTATTGTGAAACTTAGGCCTCCCTCCTACTATAAAGGACTCTCAATTCTATACGTGTTCTCCCATACCCAAACTGTATTGTGAAACCTAGGCCTCTCTCCCACTATACAGGGTTCCCAAACCTAGGAGTATTCCCCACCTCTGCCTATTACATTGTGAAACCTACAGTACTGTATGGTGAAATATATGCCTCTCTCCCACTTCACAGGACTCTCAATTCTAGATGTATTGTGAAACCTAGACCTCTCTCCCACTATACAGAGTTCCCAAATCTAGGAGTATCCCGTATCGTGGCCTATTAAATTGTGAAACCTACTGTACTGTATGTTGAAACCTTGGCCTCTCTCCCACTTCACAGGACTCTCAATTCTAGATGCATTGTGAAACCTACGCCTCTCCCCTACTATACAGGGTCGTCAAATCTAGGAACATCCCCCATCTCTGTCTATTACATTGTGTAACCTACTGTACTGTATTGTGAAACCTAGGCCTCTCTCCCACTATACAGGACTCTCAATTCTAGATGTATTGTGAAACCTAGGCCTCTCTCCCACTACACATGGTTGTCAAATCTAGGAACATCCTCCATCTCTTCCTATTACATTGTGAAACCTACTGTACTGTATTATGAAACCTAGGCTTCTCTCTCTCGGTACAGGACCTGACTCTCACATCCAGGGCTGATTTCCCCCATGCCCATATTATACCACTCTGTGAAACTCTCCAGACTGCCTGACCTAGTGCCATAGAGCAGACAGACACCATGCCACACACTGGTCAAAGCAGAGCAGCATGCTGGCGCTCCAGTAGGCCCGATGAGATCCACCGCAGCCAATCGCTACCGCGGCCAACACTCAGTCCACTACCCCATCACTGCACCTCTTCAACTTCCCCCTCCTCGCCAGACCGACCCACCTCACCCGACCCGCTATCCCCCCTACGTAAATCCCGCTCTGCGCAATTAAGAATGGCAAGATGGAGAGAGGGAACAGAGAACATTGTTCCACGGAACATACCGGACGCCACAGCGAGCCACTTAAAACACCCATCATGCACCACCCACGCCACCAAGCACTCACCCACACCATTTACTCATACCGTTTCCAAACAACAGCACAGCCCCTCCAACTTGCATTTCCCCAGCCTTAGCACAGCCAGAGCAGATCAGCCCAAACCCCAAGCTCCACAGCCCCTCCCACTCTCCCCCACACCTCCAGGACTGTCCAAAAGTCAAGGAAAAGCCGAGACCAAAAGCATCATATACCCCTCCTAGCATCACCCATCCTCCAACCCAGTTCGTGAACACTGCACCACGCTATAGGACCCTTACCTCCCCACCCGCACCAAACCTAGTCCTCGCCATATTCCTCTCTCCTCCCTTTCCCTTTTATCCCACTCCCGCTGTTCCAATCGCTCGACACCCCACTACTACCCCTCGCCGTGCCCCTCACTCATCATTGCACACCCTCACTTCAGTCCCCACAGTCCCCTACAACCCTACCCGTCTAGCACCCACAAGGGCAACCTACCAAATATCCTGCACCCTCATCAACGCCAGATCAGTTTCCAAAAATAAATTCCACATCTTTGACCTCATCACAGATGAAAACCCAGACACTTTTCATTACTGAGACATGGTTTTCCGACGACTACTAGCCCATCGCACAAGACCTTCCCACCTGGTTACAACCTCACCGTCCGGAACAGATCATGAAGGGGAGGAGGGCTCGCGATATTACACAAACACTGATTTCAGCTAATAATCAGGGACACCCCCACCAACATCACAGACTATGATTCTCTCTTGGTAAAATTGCAACTCTCTACCTCCACCTCCCACAGTTTCCTACTCTTCTACAGACCCCCCGGTTACAACAAAAACTTTGCACACACACACTTGGTGAAGCGCTGGCCACCGACCTCATCCTACATCCTACACTTACCATCTTACGGGATTGCAATATATGGTTCGACTAACCCTCAAACCCATGACCACTCAAAGACCATCTATAATCACTCATCCTAACACAATACATCTCTACACCCACCCACACGTGAGGTCACACCCTCGATGCGATTTTCAGCACCACATATATATCTACCCAGCCCCCGCCCCAATCTTGGACTGATAACTCAGCAATCTATTTCTCCATACTTCTGAGCACAGCGGCTGGCATTCAAGGTTGCACACGACCACCGCCAACCACCCCCCCTACCATTCCACTATGGAACAAAGTCATAATCACCCCAGATCTAGCACACTCACTCTGCAACTCTCGCCATACACTTTGCCTCCAGGAATGACCTGCAGCGATCAAATCCTTCGACCTCTGCCTTACAAATGCCCTCACAACCCTCACCCCATCATAATGGACCTCTCAGAGATCAGGACCAACACCCAGGTGGTTCACCTCCAACCTCAAATTACTCAAAACTCTCAACCACCGTCTGGAACGGACCTGGAGAGCCGACCCGTCAGCCCAGAACTAAACCGCCCTAGCAAGAACAACCAGAACATACAGACTGGCAATCAAAAAAAGCAAGAAAACATTTTATGGGAACAGAATCCTAAATGCTCGGAATTTGAGCAAGGAACTACATAGAATCATAGCCAAATTCAAATCCCCTGCATGCTTGAGACAGCCCCACTTATATCCCAAGCCCTATGTGACACCTTATCTCTGCACTTCCACAATGCCGCTAATGACAGACACTGCGCCATCATCTCTAAACTAAAACAAATGCCCCCGCCACCCACCCGCCCACTCACCGACCTTCAAACCCCCAGACCCCCAATACAAATCTTCGACTCCCTCTCTCCCATCACACACCTAGAGTTCCTCTAGCTCGTAACAGATAGCTGCCCTTCAGGCTCCCCTGAAGACCCCTGCCTACCATCGCTCGTCAAAAACATCCTAGCATCCACCTGTGCAGGCACTGTCGGACTTACAATCCTCAACCACTCACTAACATCAGGATATTTCCCAAAAAGCCCTAAAAACCTCCTACATCAAACCCATCCTCAGAAAGCAGACACTCGGCCCACTCCTTCCCCAGAACTACCAGCCTATATCCAACACATGTTTCATCACCAAACTCATGGACTGCGCGGCATAGAAACAACTTGGCCATTTTGCCGAAGCCAACAACCTCCTAGACCCTGCACAATCAGGCTATAGGCCACTCAGGGGAACAGAATCTTCCCTAGTCTCCATCTGGGACGACCTAAAACGAACAGCCGACGCAGAAGGCTGCGCTGTACTCATCCTGCTGGACCTCTCCACAGCCTTTGATACCATTGATCACACCATCCTTCTAGATAGGCTACAAACACTAGGAACCAGAAACACAGCCCACTCATGGATCTCCTCCTTTATCTCAAATTGATCACTCATCACGACCGGTAAGGAAAGGTGCACCAAAAGGAGCATCCCTATCCCCCCTAATTTTCAACTTCTACTTAAAACCCCTGCCCGCAATCATCTGCTCATACAATCTTACCTGCTAAAACTATGCAGACGACACCCAGATCTCCGGCAGTCCAGACCTGTCGTCATGCCTCTTGCATATTGACCGCTGGATGACGACCAACCACCTCATCCTCAACCCGGGGAAAACTGAAATCCTAGTCTGCTGGAAAACAGCCATCCTTCCGCAACCAATTCCATGGCCTCATACCCTAGGACAAGCACCGGCAATCTCTAATATGGTAAAAATCCTTGGATGCACATTGGACTCAGATTTATCCCTCACCCAACACACCACTACCGTATCTAAAACCTGCTTCTTCCATCTACAGACTCTCAGGCATATCTTCTCTTACCTCACCTATCCCCACCGTTTCCCGGCCATCAACTCCATCATCCTGTCCCACCTAGATTACACAAACTGCATCTACCTAGGTGCCCCGGCATCCCAATTAAGGAAACTCCAAAGAATCCAAAACGCGGCAGCACGCCTACTCATTAACCTACCCGCCAGAGAACACATCACCCCTACTCTTAGAGTCTTCCATTGGCTCCTGATTGGTTCAATGCAATACCTTTAAAGCCATGTGCATCACCCACCGTGCCGTCCACACCACCGGACCAGAATTCCTTAGAGACAAAATCATCCCCCTCCTGTCCTCAAGGAATCTAAGATCTCGCACAGCATTCCGCCTAGTGGTCCCAGCTCACAACTCCTCCAGGCTGGCGGATCCTCCTTCTACGTCCAAGTGCCAACCATCTGGAACTCCCTAAAGGAGAGGGTTATATTCAAAGCCCTGACTCTTACCCATAAATGCATCCATCTTTCTGCACCAGCTTACCTATCACAAAGAATCCACCCCGCCACATCTGCTAGACCAACCAGAACACCCTACGCAAACATGCTCACTGTACCCAGGGTAAAAAGAGCAAGGGCAGGAGGTGCTAGTTTCCCCTACCTTGCCTCCCTATACTGGAACGTCCTTCCCATGACGCTTTGTGGCGAAGCCTCACTCCTTGCCTTCCGTAAAGCCATGAAAACCACTCTGTTCGCCTGATCAACACCACAGTCCCTATAGGACCTCACGCCACTTCTCCTGACAAACCTGCACATGTATCTGCAACTAGCTGACTGCATTAATGTGTTACCAATGCAAACTATGTAAAATGTAAGATATGTATATTGTACGTCCCTTAGTTATATTGTACCTCCCTGTAACTAAGTTCCCTGCAAGTAAAAGCGCTGCGATGCCCATGGGCTGTTTTGTGCGCTATACAAATGTAAAAAATAAAAAATAAAATAAATACTGCTACACATTTGCAACACTGAAAGCCACCTGAAATTCAGAAAGGCCCTAAAATCCTGGTTCTTCCCATAATAACCCCCTGAAGCCCCGTCCCGAAACCACACTGTCAAACCGAACACTCCCATAGACCAATTACAACACAGAGGCTGGCAGCATTTGCAGCGGCTCACCTGACATACTGTCGCCCCATGCACAACAACATTCCTACCCATCAAGCACACCTGGGAAACCAGCAACGTTCACTGTGGCGCACAGGAAAATAAACTCACCCTCTTCACCGCTCAGACCCTTGCACCAGAGAGACTGTGAATAATGAGACCACGCCGTCCACACGGGACAAAGATCGCTTCAGGCGAAGAACCTCGAAGCCTACTGTACGTATACCTCACACCATGTCTGTGGACACAGGCCGCAGGCACGACCAAACATCCATGCACCGTAGAATGCAGCTATGGCTATGCTCATCCGGTGTAGCAGCGCATGTAGCCGTCCATACTGAAACACCTGATGTATCTCAACACCTCTGCCACTAGCATACAGCGAATACCAACGAAAAGAAATTCGGTACAGCTGGCCACTCATCGACTCTCTCAACAATAGCAATCTATCGCAAACCACCAACAGTGCCCACCCACATGCCTGACCTTTTTAGGCTGCTTAGTCGAGCCTAGCCAGCCACGTAAATCCTAGACCGGCGAAAATGCTCACATGCATCTCCTAATGTAAAACTCTTAGAACCTCCAGACATTGACTACGGTCACCGAGGGCGTTCCAACCACAAAGCGCATTGAGGCCATACAAATGGGGAAAGAGCGCCATATAAATAACAAAATACAATACAATAAATTCAATAAAGACAACGTTTAAAAAAACAAAAAATATCTCCCTCAGATGCCATCCTGGAATGCAAATCACTCGTATTCTGTTCACCCCTCAAACATCCAAGGTGAGTTTCCTTCTCATCTACAGCCTCTCTTCATGCTGTACAATTCCTCCATCCTGACAATCTGGCAGATGCAGTTATTAATCTCTCAGTAGACTGCAAACATCTAACCATACTGGGATATGTGAACGTCTGGCTGAAAAATGCATACAAAATGGCCACACAATCTTTTTTCTGTAAACCTGGCTGTCCTTCACATCAAACAATAAGTAACATGACTCGCTCACTCAGCCGGATACAAAATATCACCACCGGCTCACCCCCATTATTCATGCCCCAGAGCAACCACCCCACCATTCCATTCACCGTTTTCACCCAAACCACCCCACTGCCAAAATGCATCAATGCTCTTCCAACATTATTTAGACCTTGGAAAGATAGCAAATTGGATGTGAACCTGGACAAACTTGAAACCTACAATGCCCACCTCCCCAACGAAAACCAGACATTACACCAGATGAAGGCCTCTGAAACATGCATGCATGGATATCACAAACACTTGTTATACGGCTCCAAAGAGGCTTTTTAAATACTCATCAAAGAAACAAGGTGCTAAGTGTTTCAGCCCCAAACGCAACCATATGAAAGAAAACAGGATGCTCTAGCAAACCTGGATGGAAAGTAGCACCACAACAGAGAAATTGAGATTTTACTGACAACTCTGGATCGACAGAGGAGAAACAATAAAATCAAAGGCTCACTACAGGCACTAGATACGATTATCAAATCATTCAAAAGTACCTATGACTCCCTAACACCAACTGTGCAACTCCATGCCTGCACACTTCTGCTAAAAAATGTTGCAGATCCCAGACCACCTAGACAAGAAAGGCCCAACAACACTAAACCCAATGTTGGACATAGTACCAAACAGATGATGAACACTGTCACTTGTAGCCTTCCATCCATTCTCAATGCCAGAATTTAGAACCACAGTCAACTCCAGTAACCCAACAGAATCGACCAGTGGCACTTGCCCCTCAAATATTTACAAATCCATAATCCAGTAACCCAAACTCGCACAGTCCCTCCTCAACCCATCTAGAGAATGATGCATCATACTGAAAGCCTACAAAACAGCTTCTGCTAAGCTTCTACTTAAACAGCTAACTCCAATGGCGACCAAGCAAAATACCACCGGATCTCCAGGACATCATTCACAACTAAAATTAGTTAATCTATCTTCAACTCTGGGATTATATCAAAACCAACAACCTCTGACACAAATCATAGCACATATTCAGGCCAATTTAGGGAACAGTATCAACACTCTCTTCCAGTCGAGATATGCTAAAATCAATGCTGATGCAAACACACATATGAGCTCAACCTCTTGAATATATCAGCAGGGCTCTACGCCCTCAACCACAAAATCATGCTGAAAATACACATAGACCTCAGGTTAGAGCTAACTGTGCTATTCTGGATACTGACAAGACGGGACCAAGATCCACACACATGGCCTCTTTCAGGTAATTCCCCTGCTTAAGCACCCGCAGAGTACTATGAGGATCCATTCGTTCACCACTGTACTTTAACAGTTGCATGACCTCCCCCCTCAAACTCATTAACAACTCAGACTTCAAATGCTTAGGTTATGCACACAATACTGAAATCATCTGCAAATCAACTGCAAACATGCCAACCCAACCATGACACATAAAATGTGCAAGCCGATGCTTGGATGATGAAAAACTGACTCATACTTATTTCAACCAAAACCAAAATTGTGATCTCTGGCACAACACCAGCCACCCCCACGTAAATTATCTGGCCTGAAGAAATGGAAACCTGGCTACAACTGCATGCAGCCATCAAAATCCTAAAATAATTTATGGACAGTGCCCTCACACATAAACCTAAAGTAAAATCCATCATAAGAGAAGCTGCTTCTTCAGCCTTCAGATCATGCATTAGCTGTCCCTGCCACACAGAATCATGGCAGTCATTGCACTAATACTCCCCATTTAGTCTTCGCCCAAAGAACAATACCTTCCTCTTCAACAAATGGCTCCTCCTTAGCACCTAGGTCCAGACACCCTGCACTCCCCACCCAACATGAGACTCAGTAATCTGCTCCCCACTGTCTTCCCCTCCCCTGTTAGCTCCCCACTTCTTTTTTCTCTGCCTCCCTCACTGTGTTCTTACCCCTATGATTCCAAAGTGCTCCACAGCTTCCCAAAGCTAGGTCCACGCTCAATAAAAGAAAAAAGTGTTGAGCCAGTTTATGAGTGTGTAGAAAAGTAGAACATATACCAGGGACCAAACAAAGCTAACAGAAGAAAATATATATATGTATATATATATATATGAAAACAAGTGCCTGGAAAGGTAGCATTATCCTAAGGGGGCAAGTCCTTCAAACTAAAGAGGAGGAGTACTATTTAAATATGCAAAAGTACATTATTAAGCATCACTGGCGGGAGTGGTGGGGTCAGGTAGGGAGGATGGGGGAGAGGGCAGGGGAAGCTACCTCATTAGCAAGCAAGTGGAGTGTAAGCAAATGTAAAAAGCAGATGTGCAGTTTTATGATCTTAGTGTATGTGATGTGACTTTAAGCGGACCCCACATACCACACTAATCTTGACATAATACCTCCTGTTTGTGATACTTCCGCTACAATTAATTTTCTCTGTAGTGGTGTAGTGTACTCTACTGCCCCTTGGTGCTAGCCCTGCGCTATACCACATACCTAGGGGGCTTAACAAGTAAACAAAGATGAAAAGTAAAGGTGAGTGGGTCTAAAAGAGACAATAATTTACACCATCCTTCCTAGTTAAGTTAACCTGCGTATCTCGACATTACATCCTGTTTTGATCTTTTAATGAAAGAGGTGTTGAAACCTCGACTCGGCATCCAGCAGGTTGATTGTGGGGGAAAACGACGTGAAACGTCCCTGGAAAGGTATGCTGGTTTCTCCATTGAAGGAAAGTGATCGTTGACAAAATAGAAGTCCTCTGCTCTTATGATCTGTTCCGAACAAATGGGCAAAATGGAGTGACCAGTGACTCCTTAAATGACATTCATTTATACAGTATATTTATGTACCAATGAAGTCTTTGTAAACATACCGAACACTTTATATTGTTGTAATAATTGTTCTTCGTAATTATATGTACAGGTGTGGAATTTGTGGTACCCAGGACTGGATTTTACTGCAAATTATGTGGCCTTTTTTACACAAGCGAAGAGACAGCTAAGACGACTCACTGCCGAAGTACAGTGCATTACACAAATCTACAGGTAAAACATCCACACACTTTGATGGTCGTTAATACAGTTGTTTGATATGAACTTGTAATGCATTTGTTACCTTGTCTGATACTTGCAGGTCTTTTTCTTAATGGGAAAGTGTCCATGCATTTATTAACACATTTCAGTGTTCTTGCATTTTTTTGTTTCTTAAAGTTGACCTCACAAATTCAATTGAGGGGAATTATACACAGAAGTGTGCCCTTTGGGAATACCAACAACACAGCAAATTGTAAATGCAATTCTAAGCTATGAAACAATATGTTTAGGAATGGGTGTACATTTCTCCTCGTAGCTAATGTGTATGTGCCATGCTCAGAGACAATGGTCTGTCCATCTGTCAATCTCCTTGGATTTGTCGTCTGAATCAGAGAATATTACCTCTTCCTCACCTGAACTGCTGGAACTTGGTTGAAGCAGCTTCTTTCTTCCTCTGCTTCGGAAATCCGTTTTTTGTGGAGATAGGATCTACCTCAAAAACAAAGCCACAATGACCGTCTAACCAACTAGCATGTCAATGACCTCGCTCCGGGGGCAGCCTTAAGAGGAAAAAAATCATTGAGCGACATAAAAATCCCCTAGTTGCAGTGGTAGTGGAACAGCTCTGTAGAATCCCAAACAGGAGCGGTGTTAAGTCTTCCCCAGGAAAGTACCCGAAAGGTAGGCAGGCTCCAAGGTCTGGTCGAAAGAGATTTGGTTCCAGGGAAGGAAGCAAGAGGGAATGAGGCCTGAGAAGAGAACCGAGGACCAAGAGTTAAGGAAGCAAACAATATCTGCAGTAACTGAGGAGAAGAAGCATGCGGGCAGCTGTGGGCAGAGCCCAGGATTACCAGGGAGTCTGGAACAGCCGTAAAAGCAGCCGCTGAGGTGAGAGGGGGGAAATCCAAAAGGAACAGAGTGGGCGAGACTGCAGGGAAACCCCCCCAGAGCACAGACAGGAAGAAGGGGAGAGAGGAAAGAGAAACCCACAGCAAGCGGGAAGGGCAGCGTTTGACCCAAATAGGGAAAGACCGGGTTGCAACGCGCCAACCGCTGGGAGGGGAAAGCCTACGAACCACCCAGCGGCGGCCATGTTGGAAAAACCACTAGACCGCACAATGAAGTGCGGAACGTGCGTGGTGTGCCTGTTCAATGAAGGCAAGTCCTCCATTGGCTCCCTAAGCACCAGCCGTGATGGCACATGACACCATCAGCCATTAAGTAGCTGACACTCATCTCGTACTTCCTACTCAATGATGCACAAGAGCTTCAGCGACTAAATGCTTCAGCATTTCCCAGAGTGCATGACTACCAACTGGTTATATAGAAATGGCAACCAAAGTTCATCTGTACTCCTGGATGCAGAACTCAAAATTGCACCGAAATCAACTGGACACTTACTTCTGCATACTCCTACGTCCCGTCCCCTTTCCTCCATACTGTATGGGTGTCGCTCGCTAGGGAAGGGGGACGAAAATCATCTTCCCCTTTAGATTTAGATGCTGACGGGGGTGCGGGCCTGGGAGCATGCGCTCCCCTGAATCTGCCCGCTGGCACCACTCCCCAGTCCTCTCTTCCGCGTCGACGGGAAAGGACCACTTTCACCAGCGCTCCTGGGTTAGGCCTTCTGGCCTTGTAATTCCATGTGCTCTTCCCCGGAGAAGTATTCTTGTCTTATTTTTCTATTCCAGTTGTTAGGTACTGCTCTGTCCTCTGGTGCCACGCTCCTCCCCGGCGCATGTCGACGACAGCGGACTTCAGCAAGTGTCCAGCCTGCTAGGGTACCTTCCCAAAGTCTAACCCCCCCACGCCCTCTGCCTCTGCTGCCTTGGTCCAGACCACAGCTGGGATGGCTGTCCCACGTGCAACACCTTGACTCCGCGCGTGCTCAAGAATCGACTAGCTAGGTGGCGGGAGCTCTTCGGAAGATCGCCTCCAGAGAACCTTAAGGCTTTTGTGAAACGCAAAACCAGGCCCAAGGTAGGTGCCTGTTCTCCTCTGCACCCTGCAAGGATGACTCCTTCCCTGGGAGGCGCCCAAGCGGGAGGGACCTCTCAGGTCCTAAAACCAGCAGGAATACAGAGGCTGCTTCAGTTACTGGCCCACAGGCCGAGGGGTCCCAAGATCCTACTGGTGCTACCACTGAGGGGCTGCAAGGCTCTATTACCGGATCCCAACCCGAGGGGCTATGCCTTAGTACCGGACCCATGTCTGAGAGGGCACTTGCACCCAGAACTACCGGCACCATGGCTGAGGGCACTCCCCCTATCAGGTATCGACCTGCGGTGCAGGGAAGGTTGCAACCACCGCGCTCAGCGTACCGGTGGAGGCAAGACGCAGCTCAACAAGTACCACGACTCAGGCACATGGCACGGAGCAAAACAAAATGGCTGCTGGGCCAGACAAAATGGCGGCTCATCCGGCTCCCTTTCCCTTTGGAAGATCAGGCAGGGGAGCGTGCTTCCAGGTGGGATTGGACAACGCCTGTCACCTGGTCAACATCCTATCCCTCCACTTCGCAGGGCAGGTACACATCGCCCAATTTAGCGAGACAGGGCACACCCATGACAGAGCAGCCTCAGGGCCCGACCCCTATGCCTATCCCACCAGGCGCACCTCCTGCTTGTGAAGACAGGTTCTTCGAGAAGTTCCTCGCTCTCATGAGATCACCACAGATGGGTACCATCCTCAGGGACATGCTCCCCCCTGTACAGCCATAAGTACCCACAGTGGTACCGACCTTGGGCCCAGCTCAGCCCCTGACTCCCATGCCTGTACCAATCACAGCAGTTCCGACTATGCCCCCTCAGCAGCCTCCGGCACTCATAATCAGCACGCCACAACTGCCTGTGCCCAGCACTCCCCCAGCTCCCGGGGATCCACAGGACACAACAGTGGGCACAGACAAGGAGGAAGACCCGGGTACCACATTGTCAGCCAAAGCATTTCATGAGAGGCTGGCGGGCCTGGCCGAGTACCCAGGCACCCCACAGCCACAGGTGGACCAACTGGAGATGGCTGAAGTACTTACATTGAGTCCTTCTACTAGAACTGGAATTCCACTTCAAAAGGATGTCAAAGCCTTAGCCAAAAAAAGCTGGCTCAAGCCACACTCTACCCAGCCTACCAACAGGTGTCTCAACGCTAAGTACAGGAAAACGGAAGGGGACCCCCTCCTATTGTCGGCGCACCCCCAACCACACTCCTTGGTGATAGCAGCAGCATCACTAAACTCCAAGCCACAGTCCTCCTCAGCGGGTTCGGCGTCTGCACTCCTGGGCAAAGAGGAAAAGCTCTTGGAAGCTTTTGGAAATAAAATGTACTCGAATGCCACTCCGCATCCGCGCAAGGTCAAGGCTGATGCCAAGTTGGCAGCTGTCAACCAGAAAATGTGGCGGGAAATTGCAGACATCCTTCCTGAGCTCCCCACCCACAGCCAGGCATGCTTCAAGGCTGGGCTGGCAGAGGCCAAAATCGTGGCCCAAGATATAATGGAGTCCATGGTGGCCCACATTGACACATCAGGCCGAGCCATTTGTATTGCCACGGACATGCGAAGGATGGCTGGCTCAAGGTGACAAAAGTCAACCCTGATGTACAGCAGCGCATACTAGACCTGCCTTTCGAGGGGGGCGGCCTGTTCCATTCAACAACGGATGAGGAACTTGATAAGAAAAAGAATAGCTCTCAGACAGCAAAATCTTTATTCTTACTAAGTCCACACCCAAGACCTACAGCCAAACGCACCAGTGATCGGATAAAGGTCGGTCCTTCAGAGGCTTTAGGTGCTTCCAGGAGAGACGGTCCAGACAACCGGACAGATCCCCTAGCCAGCACAGGCGCAAGCAGCACAAGGAGGATAACAAGCGTTTTTTCCAGTCCCCCTCCTCAACTACAGCCTCAGAGGGGAAGAAGTGGCGACAGGCTCATCCGGATCCACAAGTCTCCGGTGGGGTGCAGGCTTGCCCTTTACGTACACTGCTGGCGGACAAAGTTCACGGATTCATGGATCCTCTCTTTGGTATCCATGGGCTTCCCGCTCCCGATTCCTCCTTCTACTCTTTCCTCCCCTCCGTTCCCACAGATTGGTTCAGCAACTCTGCTAGCGGAAATCCTCTCGCTCGTAGCGAGCCAGGCAGTGGAGTAAGTTACTCTAAATGGTGATAAATGACTAAGTTTTCTGAAAAGTTGGAACCTAAAAATGCTTAATGGACATGTAATAGGAAAAATTCCTGCAAACTCCAAATGGTGATGCAGCGCTTCTAAATCAATTTTAGACTATGTTTATCTTTCTGATTATTTATTTCAGCGCTGTATATCCTTCCAGGTATTATCACTACGCCTAATTAACCATAACAGAATTTACGCTATAATACCAATTACTGGTTCCCCAATCATTAAATCAGATGTGTCTGCCATTTATGTCAGCAACGGTAAACACTGCCTACTAAAATTCAAAAATAATGGTACAACTCTAACCACCAAATTACAAAACATGATGCAGAGTACAGTAGAGAATGGCCTAGATGAACATTGTAACCCTAAAAAATATGTAACCTTCCTATAGTAACTAAATCACCCTTCTCCTAGTGTCCCCGGTATGAGAAAAACATATCTCCATTCTTTTGTTGAAAAAAACTTGGCTTAAATAGAGACAGTTAAGAAAAGCCATCAGAAACCTAAAACTGAAAAAATTAAATCCCTGTGTATATACAGTAGAACTAAAAAAATTACGGGGTAACTACCATAATTGGTCCCGTAACCACAGCTACCTTCAACATCAAAGAAGTGGGGAAGTTATGTTAAAAGTACTGACAACCAAGAACTCTTGTAACTTTTGGAAACTAATTAATAACCAAAAGAGCTCCCAGATTCAGCTGCACACTAATGTCGTCTCCAACACCGTCTGGTGTCAACATTTTAAAACCATGTATAGTTTCCCCTCTGATGCATCCTTGTCTATTACCTCAGATACAGAATTGCATATGACGATTGATGAAGAGATGATAATAAATTTGATATGTAAATCTTCCTCATCTAGAGCTGCAGGCCCCAATGGCCTTTCAAATGCAATAATAAAACCAAACCCTACCTTATGGGCTTCGTTTCTGAAAGTAGTATTGATTAGATTAGTACAATTTTCCAAACTCCTGCCATGTTGGTTTTCAGACATTGTGATCCCTATCCATAAGAACAGCGATCGAGCAGACCCTGCCAACTATCGCCCGATTGCCCTTCTAGATGCATATGCCAAGATCCTTGCTAGAATAGCACTAAAACATCTCGAAGAATGGATCATTAGTAACAGTATCCTATAAAAGCTACAGACAGGATTCTGAAAATATCTTTCTACATCTTTAAATAGTTTGATAATCTCCATTCTGGCACAATCATCAGCCAAAAAAGATGGTTGAATTATATATGGTGCTTGGCTAGATCTTTCCAGCGCTTTTGACACTGTCAATAGAAAGCACCTTTGGGTAAAACATCAACACTGGGGTATATCATCTGGCCTGTTAACCATTCTTAGAGGCCTTCACTCAAATACCACTCTTTGAGTCAGATTAAATACCCATGGCAATCTGGCTGACGAGGTATTAACTGAAAGAGGCGTGAGACAGGGATGTTTCCTGGCTGCATGCCTCTTTAATCTCTATTTGGCTGGTTTAAACAATGCACTAGAGCATCAAACATTGGCAAGTCCAAGAATTGGGAAACATCCTTTGTACTGGATTGCATACAGTGATGACGCAGTACTACTTGACTACTCACCGAGTGGCCTTCAACGACTTCTTTCTGCATTTGGCTCTTATGTTTTTTTGTTTGTTTGTTTGTTTATTAATTTGTATAGCGCACCTGACCCAAAGGTATATGGGCGCTTAATCTTCGAGTTACAGGCAAGGTAGGGTACAATTATACAGTGATGAAGCAAAGGTATACAAGACAGGATAGCAATTCGTGCATAGACAGTAATATAGCAATTCGTGCATAGACAGTAATATGCTGGCATGGTGCAAAATACAATCAAGCAGGAGGTATGCATTCAATCATGGTAGGTTAATTGTTGAGTAACCAGGTGATGACCTTAGTTCTGAAAGGTTGGAAGGTGGGTGTAGATTTGATATCCAGTGGAATGGTATTCCAAAGTTGTGAAGCCAGAACTGGGAAGCTGGAACCACCAGCTCTTTTGAGGGAGAATTTGGGCACAGTCAATTGTAGTGTATTAGAGGATCTAGTGGTTCTAGTGTTCTGTCTTAGTGTGAATTTGTTGGTGAGATAGGGCGGGGCAAGGCCGTTGAGTGCTTTATAGGTGAGGCAGATAGTTTTTAGATCTATTTTTTGTTGGATGGATAGCCATTTGTATGCGATTCTGGTAGCCGAAATATGTTCTCTTCTGGGAATATTCAGGGCGGCACAGAGTGCATTATTTTGTATAACTTGCAGTTTATTGATTACCGTTTTGTTGGCACCTACGTAGAGACTATTGCAGTAATCTAGTTTAGATTGTTTAAGTGCTCTGGCTAAGGTGAGGCAGTTGTTAGGGGAGATCAGCGGTCTACAGGCCCTGATTAGTTTGCCTGTGTAGGCCGTGGCTGAGGCAGTCATATTAATTTGTTTGGCTAGGTTACTGTTCGTGTCGAGGTAAAAACCAAGGGTTTTTACACTCTTGGCGATAGTGATGGTGTTGCCGTCAATGGTAAGGCTAGTGTAGCTAGGACTAAGTTTCCGAATGGTGTTGGGTGAGCCGACAAGGAGCAGTTCAGTCTTGTCATCATTCAGGCAGAGGCCATGTGTGGCCATCCATGCCTGAATGATGGAGAAGACTTCATTGATCCAAATGGCGTCCGAATTATAGTTGCCGGTTAAGGTGAGGAGTATCTGGGTGTCGTCTGCGTAGTTAGTGTAGGTGACACCCAGATGGTCCAGCTTGTCGAATAGGGGCTTTGTAAAAATGTTATACAAAGTGGGTGATACACACGATCCTTGTGGGACACCACAAGTAATAGGAATAGGGTCGGCCGCTGCTAGGGGTGAGAAGACCCGCATGGTCCTATTGTCCAGGAAGGATTGGATCCATGAAATTGCGGAGTGGGAGAAGTGTACTGCCGATGACAGATGGTTGCACAGGATTTTGTGATCAACCAGATCAAAGGCAGCGGATAGGTCAAGAAGAAGAAGGATGCCAGCTTTACCTTTGTCTTTGAGGTCGTCTATCTGGCACTTGAGATCGACCAGGGCCGTTTCTGTCCCGTGTTGTGGACGAAAGCCAGACTGGCGAATTCCTAGTAGATGGTTTGTCTCAAGGTAATCCTGGATTTGTAGATAGGCCACTCTATCAAGAATTTTTAGTAGGAATGGGACAGTGGTGATGGGTCTGTAATTTGTGGGTATATCTGGGTCGAGGGTAGTTTTTTTTAGTAGTGGTAGGACCCAGGATTGTTTTAGATTACTAGGGACCGAGTTATCAGAGAAAGACAGGTTTATTAATTTTGTGATGAATGGGGAGAGATCCCTTGCAGCATCTTTTATAATCTGAGCGGGACAGCTGTCCCCCTTGCAGTTCGAAGGTTTCAATGATGCTATGATTTTCTGTACTTCGGGTATGGATACCTTTTTGAAGGTGAATCCTGGGCTGGAGGCTGTAGGAGGGGGAGGGGTGGGACTGGAGGTCGGAACATAGGTGAGTTGTTGTTGTTTATTGTCAATTTTAGACTGGAGCCCTGAAATTTTGTTAACAGGGGCATTCTGGATCCCTGTGCACCATTGTTTATTTTTAGTGCAAGTATCCGTGGGAGGAATGGGGTTTTCTAGTTCCTTTAGGATCTTAAAGAGCTCCTTTGAGCTGGAGCTTGCCTCCGAGATCCTGGAGTTGAGTGATTCTTTCTTTGCGCGTATAATCTCATTTTTGTAGAAAGTGGAGATATTAGTGAGATTCGTTCTGTTAATTGCTGAGGGCGCTGATTTCCATAGTGCTTCAAGTTTACTTTTTTGTTGCCGGAGGGATTTAAGTTCTGGGGTGTACCATGTATTCAGGTGCGCTTTTGGTTTCCCTTTGCGCATTTTTAGTGGGGCAATAGTGTCAACAGCTATGGCCATGGAATTATTGTAGACGTTGACCAATTGGTTCAGGTCGGTTGTGGCTGGTAGTGCGTTCAGGATAGGGGTTACCAAGGGTATTAAGGCTTCCGCTGTGATGTTACTCTTTTTCCTAGTTAGGCAGGCTGGTGCGGTAACAGGCTTGTTATGCACTAGGCTGCTAGTGTTAATGTCAAATGGGAGGAAATGATGGTCAGTCCATAAGAGCTGTATGGGATCCTTCATGGTAATGTTGCAGTTAAGGGCGGTTACCCAATCGAGGATTCTGCCCTTCGAATGGGTAGGTTTGGAGCAGAATTGTTGGAGGCCATGCTCCTCTAATGCTGTGGCCAGGGCAGTGGCTGGGACGTCGAGGGGGTCATTAAACCCAAGATTGAAGTCTCCAAGTATAATCATTTGTGCTGAAAGTTTGGAGCTTTCGGCAACTAGTGAGGTGATGTCTTCCTCAAAGGAGCCTGGTGGCCCGGGGGTCTGTAAATTAAGTGCATCGTAATGGTGTTCTTAGGGGACGTTTGTAATTTGAATGTGAGATGTTCACATGATTTAAGTGGGGGAGACGAGGCTAGTCTAATATTAAGCGAGGACTTGAAGATGATAGCTACACCGCCTCCTCGTGCGTTAGGTCTATCTGCTCTGAGGATGGTTTAGTTGTCTGGTATAGCTAGGGTGAGAGATGGTCCTGCAGCATCATGCAACCAAGTTTCAGTAACAGCAAGGAAGTCCAAATTGTTTGTTAGAATGATGTCGGCTACTTCTATGGAATGGGCGACTAGTGATCTAACATTTAGGAGAGCTCCTTTAGGAGTAGAAAGGGTGGAATTGCTAGGTATTGCAGTGTGATTGATAGTCTTGCAGGGTCGCTTAACTAGGGGTATGCTGGTCTTATGGTGGGTTCTGGCACCGAGTCTTTTGTTCCGATCAATAGGGGTGAGGGTGGTGGTTCTAGAGACAGTAAGGTCAGCTGTTGTAGAGGTACTGGGACCAGAGGTGGGGCTTGAGGTACTTATATTGGTAGGGTTCCGCTTGGAGGTATCTAGGTGATTAGTAGCCGGGACATCAGAAGAGTATGCGTGGTAATGGGTCGGAGAGGCGGATTGTGAGACTGGGAGGAAGGCAGGAGTGGTAGGCAAGAAAGGTGTGGGGCATATAATGGGGTAATGTCTTGGGCAAGCCGGCCTGGCTAGACCGTTTTTATGGGCTATGTAGCTATTGCCATTGCAGGGTATGTTACTTTGCATGACACAAAAGGGGAACATGATTGCGAAGAGGTAGGAAAGCATGCTATGGCAGGGGCGACTTGCGGGAAATTGGCGAGTATGAGGCATTGGTGACATACGGTAGGCACACAACAAGTCAGATGCGGTCTGGGGGCGACCATAGGGCACAACACAGTTCAATGTGGTCTGGGGGCGACCATAGGGCACAACACAGTTCAAGTGTGGTCTGGAGGCGACCATAAGGCACAACACCGTTCAATGTGGTCTGGAGGCGACCATAGGGCACAACACAGTTCAAGAGTGGTCTGGGGGCGACCATAAGGCACAACACCGTTCAAATGTGGTCTGGAGGCGACCATAAGGCACAACACCGTTCAATGTGGTCTGGGGGCGACCATAGGGCACAACACAGTTCAAGAGTGGTCTGGGGGCGACCATAGGGCACAACACAGTTCAAGAGTGGTCTGGGGGCGACCATAGGGCACAACACAGTTCAAGTGTGGTCTGGGGGCGACCATAAGGCACAACATCGTTCAAATGTGGTCTGGAGGCGACCATAAGGCACAACGCAGTTCAAGTGTGGTCTGGGGGCGACCATATGGCACAACACAGTTCAAGTGTGGTCTGGGGGCGACCATAGGGCACAACACAGTTCAAGAGTGGTCTGGGGGCGACCATAAGGCACAACACCGTTCAAATGTGGTCTGGAGGCGACCATAAGGCACAACACCGTTCAATGTGGTCTGGGGGCGACCATAGGGCACAACACAGTTCAAGAGTGGTCTAGGGGCGACCATAGGGCACAACACAGTTCAAGAGTGGTCTGGGGGCGACCATAGGGCACAACACAGTTCAAGTGTGGTCTGGGGGCGACCATAAGGCACAACATCGTTCAAATGTGGTCTGGAGGCGACCATAAGGCACAACGCAGTTCAAGTGTGGTCTGGGGGCGACCACATGGCACAACACAGTTCAAGTGTGGTCTGGGGGCGACCATAGGGCACAACACAGTTCAAGAGTGGTCTGGGGCGACCATAGGGCACAACACCGTTCAAATGTGGTCTGGAGGCGACCATAAGGCACAACGCAGTTCAAGTGTGGTCTGGGGGCGACCATAGGGCACAACACAGTTCAAGTGTGGTCTGGGGGCGACCATAGGGCACAACACAGTTCAAGAGTGGTCTGGGGGCGACCATAGGGCACAACACCATTCAAATGTGGTCTGGAGGCGACCATAAGGCACAACGCAGTTCAAGTGTGGTCTGGGGGCGACCATAGGGCACAACACAGTTCAAGTGTGGTCTGGGGGCGACCATAGGGCACAACACAGTTCAAGAGTGGTCTGGGGGCGACCATAGGGCACAACACCGTTCAAATGTGGTCTGGAGGCGACCATAAGGCACAACGCAGTTCAAGTGTGGTCTGGGGGCGATCATGGGGCACCACACAACTCATATGCAATGGGGTTGTATGTTGGCGGGAGTACATCAAAGTATTTGAGTGCGAGGCTGGAAGTGGAGGGCAAGAGGGTGGCAAGGTGGGTGCGGGGTAAGGCAATGAGCATGAGAGTGAGACAGTGGCTGACGGGCCTTGAATGTCACAAGAGAATACAAGGCGCATGCATGTGCACGTTGCCTAGGGCCTTTATAGGGCAACTCGGAGCACTTGAGTGCATTTATACCATAGTGAGGCAGATTTGAGGCTGGATGACCAGCACAAACAAAGATAAAGAATAGCGCAATGTGGCAGCGCTTACCAGGTATCTGATCCCGGAAGGTTTCCTAGCCAAGTCCGCTACTTCTGCGATGTCATGAGCTCCTGCTCAACCGCTGCGTTCCACGGTGTAAGCCCATGTATTGACCTTGGGCATCAGAGGGTCATAAATGTATAATATGGGAACTCGCCACGCGCCGTAAGCGGCGAACAGGGGCAAACAGGGCCTTAGAATGGCCTTTGAATGTGGCTGGCTCTTCCGCCTGCCGGCGGATGTTGTGTGCTATGAAGCACGGTTGCTTAGCAACCAGGATGCCGAGCCTCGCTCTGGCGCCGCATCGCGCCCGACATTTTGTTTTCTTTTATTTTTTTTTTCGAAATCGGCGCGTTGCTTGAGCGCGACCCGGGCCGCTTCTGGGTGAGGGGTGGCTGATGGGGTGGTGAAGAGTTCCTCTGGGAGGGGTGGGCAGCACAAAAGGTGCTGGCGGGGGCTCGTGGGGGCCTGACTGGACTGCGATCCTCTTCGTGCCTCGTGGCACGGTGCGGCAGCTCTGATGAGCTGATCCTGGGCTGTGGAGGGTGGGGGCTCCTGCCCACGCCACCTGGCTGATGGAGACTGTAAAATAAATGATCTAACAGTGAATCCATCGAAAATAAGGATCCTGTCATTTAGGAGACCCCATAAGAAGTAAGTATAAGAGGTCACTTAATGATCAGATGCTTCCTGTAACCACCAAACTGATTTATTTGGGGATAAAACTGTTCTATCCACACCAAAAAAAACTATTGGAACAAGATCTTGAGCCCAAAATTTTACCTCTTGTATGTCAAATGAAAAAAATATACAGTTCCTTTTGTACATTCTCCATAGTTCCACTTATTAAATTGTATACAGCCAAAGTCATTCCATCCCTTCTTTATGGCCTTGACACAGTGCCCTTCTGTCAGAGATTAAACTGCATGCGACTATCAGGGAAATTTGGAAAACTATTTTTCACGCTCCACTAAGCTATCCAATTGTATTCTTAAGATATGAATTGGGACTTAATTCCCTCAAATCCCATTTATTATGGAAAATACTTACATTGTGCAGGCTTGTGTGGTCTCCAAATGAGCAGTCTCTCTATATGGACGTAGCAGTTGAGCTTCAAGGTATGACGTCTCAGTTCTTACAAGATCTGCTCCGTCAATAGAATCACCTACTTGTGCAATGTGATCGATCCATTGATGACCTCATTCAGAATCCTATTGGTGTTAAACACGCTTTGTTAATGTGTGACTGGATCTCAACAATAGATCAAATACATGCACTAACCACTTTTTGCCCTTTGTCCATATTTGATAAGCCTTTGATAAGCCTTGTGGTTACATACCAAAATATCTCACCTGTTTTCCTAGTTCCTACATGAGAATTGAATTCTTAAGGTTTTGCCTTAATTCAATTAATACAGGTGAAATTCAATTGATTTATGATTCTAAAATCTCTAAATCCATACCATGCACGCTATATAAATGTAATGAAAAAAACCTTTACAGCACTTTCTTATCTCATGTTAAGGTACACGAGAAACATGTGAAAAGTGTTCGGGCAACTTTGAGGATGACAAAAGTCGAATATCAACTCATGACTATTGGTAAAGACTAATAGCAGGTCATCAATGATGTTTAACAATCGCTGAAATAAGGACTCTGGAAAAATGGAGTTTTATTGAGCCAAACCAAAATAAATAAAAAATAATGCACATCATTTTTTTGTTTCTTATTTTATTTTTTCTTCCTCCTTTTTAGTAAATACATGGATGAATCTCTTGATTAATAACATTTATTATCGATTGATTGTAATGATGTCATTTTATGTATTTCTTGTTTTTTTAAAGTTTTCTCTTTCTTATATTCTTTTATTCTTGCATAGAGTATAATGTAACTTCTGTTCTCCTTTTTAATGTCTTGTGAAAGGTTATAAGACTGTAACACAACAAAAAAACAAATTCTTTTTGTTTTAAAGTGGAGGAAGTTCCAGCCTCGCAGCGGAGCATGGGCTTCTATTCGCAAATTTTTGCCATGCACAAAAAGAACCAGGCTGACCTGAGAGTTGTGTTGGACCTCTCTTACTTGAACCTTTCCCTCCTCCTCCAGAAGTTCAAGATGGTTACCCCAGCCTTCATAGCAGAGACACTGTGTGTCAGAGACTGGATGTGCTCTCTGGATCTGAAGGATGCCTACCTACACGTGATCTGGGAACCCCATTGTTCCTTCCTGAGTTTCAGGATCATGGGTGTTCACTTTCAATACAGGGGTCTACCCTTTACACCTAATTCAGCCCCCATGGTCTTTACAAGGCTAATGAAGTCACTGGCTGCCCTACTCAGTGCACAGGGCCATCACACTTATCCATATCTAGACGACTAGCTAGTCATGGTGAGAGCTCCGGAGATGGCCCAGCACACAGCCTCCGCCCTCATGGACACACTATACTGTTATATCGTGCCTGAGTGTGTTTGTAATGTTTATCAGTAAAGGAAGGAGATGTGCTTGTCTCTGCATGTGAAAGCTGGCGATGTCATGTGGAGTGTTGCCTTGTGAATGTCGGAATGTTTACCCAAGGATTCCACACCCAGCCAGTTAGAGCTCCCCAGCTTGGGTGATGGGGGCCAGTGTTATGTCCTGTCCACTTATGTATATAACTTAATGTAACTGTGACTTAAGTACTTGTAATAAACATGTAAGTAATCCCAAGAAGCCTGGAAGTCACTTTATAACATATACAACCTGGGATTTTCTATCAATCTCAAAAGGTCACAGTAATTGCCCACGCAGAGTCTGACCTTCCTGGGCCTTAAATGGGACACGAGATCCGAGAGGATCTTCCCTCAGTGGACAAGATCGCCGGTATCAAAAGGGCCACTGGGCATTTTCTCAGCAGTTGGGGGTCATGGCTGCATGCCTCCTCGCAGTGCCACATACGAGGGTAAAAATGAGAAGGCTGCAGCTGCACTTCTCAGCCTCCTGGAATCAGGAGAAGGGATCTCAGGCGGAGCAGGTCAGCATACCACAACATCTACATCAGGATCTAGTCTGGTGGGGTACAGACATCAACCTGCGGATAGGCAGGCCCTTCTGGTAGCCGGCACCTTAAGTCACTATTTCCACAGACTCGTCCCTAGAGGGATGGGGGCTACCCTGGGCAGCCACAGTGTCCATAGAGTATGGTCACCTCAGGCGCAGCTGGAGCACATCAACTGGCTCGAAATGATGGCTACGTGGCTTGCCCTCAAAGCCTTCCTCCCCATGATCACCGGCAAGTCTATTCTCATTCAGACAGACAGTTCCACCTGAATGTATTACATCAACAAGCAGGGTGGCACCAGGTCTCCTCCCCTCTGCAGACTCTCAATCGACATTTGGGAGTGGGCTCTGGTGAACAACATGCACTTGTCTGCAATCCACCTCCCTGGGGAGTCCAACCTAGAGGAGGACAGGCTCAGCAGGCTGGGCGCGGACAACTACAAATGGCAGTTGAATGAGGAGGTCCCTCAGGGGATCATCACCAGGTGGGGTCATCCGCAGGTGGACCTCTTTGCCACCAGTACAAACAGGAGATGCCCCCAGTTTTCCTCATCGCTGGCGCAAGACAGGGATTCATTAGGCAACGCGATGCATATCCTATGGAACATGAAGGCATATGCTTTTCCCCCTACTCCCCTGGGCCACAGGGCTATCTGCAGGGTCAGGGAGTCGCGGAGCCCCCGGATAATCCTGATAGCGCCATGGGGGCCCACAGGACCCTGGTTCTCGAAACTTCTCAGTCTGTCGGATCAGCCCCCGGTACACCTCCCGGCGGGCCCAGCCCACCTACTCTCGGTTGCCTTTCTTTCTGCTTTCATGTGCAGTGCCTGCCTCTGCAGCTGCACCTTATCACCAAAGCCTGGATGCCCTGTAATCACTGCTGGAGCTATTTAATCATCTTCATGGAGGTATGCTGCCTGATTCACTAATGCAGTACTCATATGCAACACGTGTTTTTGGAGAAAAAAAATGACTCTGATTTTAAAACGAAAATATAATTTCTGATGTGATGCTTTGTTTCTTACATTATTGTCATTGGCCTGCCTTGCCTGGCAAAGGTGTTTCTGACTGCATTCAGAATCACTCAAGCACTCTCTGCCTTTGTTGCTGTTTTTTCGTGGCACTTTTCAAAATGGATGCTGCATTTTCTGGGAAGATCTGAGGCTGCTCTCCTCACCCTCATCTGGGCACCGATTGGCCACCTGGCCAGACAAATTGACGAACTGAGAACTGTCAGGCTTGAGCCGGCCCCCCTTCTTTCAAGGCCCACTTCTAAGGCCCCTGTCAGCTTCCCTGTCCGCTGACAGGCCGCTAAATGAGACTCCTGTTTCTGCCACAGCCCAGCCCTCCCTGAGGCTGCTATCCCTGGTTTATTGGACAACCATGAATCTCATACCACATTCTGCATGGGTTAGTTCCCTCCCTCTCATGTACTCACCTGAAGCTGTTTTTCATACTCACCTTTACCATCTCACTCCCATCTTAATTCCCATAACCAAACTTGGGTGTGTTTTGCATTTAACTGTAAAGTCAAGCTTGGGTGTGTTTTGCATTTAACTGTAAAGTCAAACTTGTATGTGTTTTGCATTTAACTGGAAAGTCAAACTTGGGTGTGTTTTGCATTTAACTGGAAAGTCAAACTTGGGTGTGTTTTTGCATTTAACTTTGCCATTGATTGTAACCTGCTAGCCCAGTGACTGCTCTATACTTCTGTACTTTGCTTACTCCTCCTTCTGCCTCCTCTCCTCCCACTCATGGCGCTTTCTGTTTCTTCCATCTATTTTAACTGCTTCTCTATCAACTATCCTTCCCTTCTCACTAAGTCTGGAACGAAGAAGTTTAAAAAGGATATATTGGCCTCAAACCCTGGTCTCCCTATTGCTGATACCTATACCAACGCCTCTTTCAGACAGAACCTCACTGACATCCTCTTTGTTGTTCCTTTGCCGGATCTATGGACCACCCATATGATCTCTGTGCTCTGTCCTGTCTCCTCCTCTCCCATTAACGGTGGCACTCACTGGGAAGTCCTCATGGCTTCGTTCAACTTTTCCAGAGTCATCCTTAATGTCTACCTAAATCACACTATCATGGTCCAAGGTCCTCAGGCCAATCTCCTCTTTGATAGGCAGTTCCCTCGTCTCATCAACTTCCTTTCATCTCTGACTGTCCCCTCCTCTCATTCCTTGGCTACCATCCCCACTGTGCCCTCCTCCTCCGCCCCTCTTCAGGCTTCCTTCACAACTCTGAAGGGCATACCTCTGATATGTACCCCTCCCCGGAAGGTCTTTAAGGCCGGCAACCTTCTTCATCTTGCCACTCTCAACTCTCGCTTTGCTGTCAAACACTCCTCAGACATCTGCCACCTCCTTGAAGAATTGGACCTTGATGTCCTCGGTCTTACGGAGACACGGTTCATGGCCAGCTCTGTCACGAGCTTTGACTCTCTCCTCCCTGATGGTTACAAGATCCTCTCCGCACCAAGATCCACCCGCCGCGGTGGGGTTTTAGCCCTGATCCTTCCCGAGTGGATTCCTGCCACTATCATTCCCACTCATATTTACTTCTCTTTCGAATACCTTGTCTGCAGGCTCTCAATCTCTCCTAGCCACTCTCTTACTGTTGCTACTCTCTACCGCCCACTGGGCAAATCACCTCTTTTCTTTCTGAGTGGGCTGACCTCTCCTCCTCCCTCCTGACCTCTACCACTCAACTCCTCCTCCTTGGTTACCTCAACATCCACCTTGATTCCCCTGTCCCTCCTCTCTGGTCTTTTGCAACCTTTGTGATTCCCTCTCCCTCTCTATCCTCCCCTCTGGCCCAACGAACTCTGCAGGATACACACACGATGTCCTGATCTTCTCTAGCCTCCCCCTCGCTATCCCTCTGACCACTCCTCTCTCCTGGAGTGACCACTGCCTTCTCTCCTCTCATCTCTCACTCTCTTCCCCCAAACCAAGCTCACCCCAACACTGCCACCTATCTTCTTGGACATCCGACCTATGAAGCATGTGTCAGTTGAGGCTTTCGCTGCTACCTTCTCTCCCCCCTCTCCTCCTCTGGCTGACTCACAACCTGACACAACCCTGTCCCTTCTCTACTCTTCCATTTCTGATACTCTTGATGCTCTTACCCCTGTCATGAGGATCTGCTTGAAGTCCAAAGTTAGTGTAACTCCTGGTAGTACTCCGACGTAGCTACACTTAAATGTAAGTGTAGGGCGGCTGAGAGGAAATGGAGGGATTCTTGTTCATCCTCTGACAAACTGGCTTGTCGCCTGCTCCAAACGCAATACCGAATCTCTGTCCGCACCAAGAAGAGAGTCCACATTCAAGCCTGTATCTCTGCGGCATCTAACAACTTGGCTGAACTCTTCAAAATCTGCAAGGAGCTTTCTAACCCTGCTGCGGTCTCTAGCCCTCCTCTTGCCTCCCAGGCTCTCTGCAATGACCTTGCCTCTCTTTTTATCTAAAAAAACCCATGACATCTTGTCCATCCTCTCCTCCCCTGCCCCTCATATTCCGCCTCAGTCTGCGCCTCAGTCTACCCCCCTTTACCCATCCCCCCTCCCTCCTGCTCTTCCTTTCCTCCTTCCTCTCCTGATAAGGTCGCTAGACAAGTCCGATCTATGAAAGCCTCTTCAAAACAGGTTCATCCCTGTTCCTCTAAAACCACCAAGGACCACATTGACACCCTTGCTCTGGCCCTTGCAGATTTTTGCAACCATTCCTTTGCTTCAGGATCCTTCCCCTCCCTTCTGAAATACTCTCTTGTGCACATTCTTCTCAAGAAACCCACAGCTGATCCTTCCTGTCCGGCTGACTATTGCCCAATCTCCATTAACCATTTCTGGGCAAACTTCTGGAAAAGCTGGCCGTCTCTCAGCTTAACCTTCATTCTGATTCTGTTGGCTGCCTCCACGACCACCAGTCTGGTTTCGGAGCAGCCAGAAGCACGGACACTGCTCTCCTAAACATCTGTGAAGATCTGCTCTCCAACCTTGACTCTAACATTCCCTCTTTCATCCTACTCGATCTCTGTTCTGCCTTCGACACGGTCAACCATGCCATCCTGCTCAACTGTCTCTGTGAACCTGAGTATCACTGATCAGGCTCTGGCCTGGCTGACCTCTTTCCCCTCTGATCGACCCTCCAAGGTCCAACTGGGGTCCTTCCTATCCTCTATCTTCCTCTCTACCTGTGGTGTTCCCCAGGGATCTGACCTCTCTTCCTGGCTTTTCAGCCAATACCTGGCAACTGTCACCCACTGCATTGCCAATTTATGCTCAAATTTCCAGTGCTACTCTGACGACACTCAACTAATTTTCAGGCTGCCCTCAGCCACCTCCTCTCCCTCCCTCATCTCTGATTACCTAACTGCCATTCAAGATTGGTGTGCCACCAATGATCTCTGCCTGAATGCCAGCAAGACGGAGATCCTCCTCATCGGCAACCCTTCTCCATCCTTTCCCCTCTCTCTCTGGCCGGCCTCGCTTGGCCCTCCTCCTATCCCCACCTGTGTGGCTAAGAGCCTCAGGGTCATCTTTGACTACACACTTTCCTTATCCGCCCATATCTCTGAGGTCTCTAAAAAGTCAAACTTCCTACTGCACCTCCTCAGAAGTACTCTTCCTTTCCTCTCCTTCCCCCATAAGCTCACTGTCTCCCAAGCTCTGTTTCTCTCTAGGTCGGACTATTGTAACAGCCTCCTTCTAAATCTACCTGCCTCTATTCTTCACCCTCTGCAACTAATCCAGAACAGGACTGCAAGACTTGTCCTTGGCCTCAAGCCCTGAGATCATATCTCTCCAGCTCTGAAAGCTCTCCATTGGCTCCCAGTGGATGCAAGGATTAAATTTAAAACACTCTGCATTGTCCACAAGGCTTTCTGGGGCCTGGGTCCAAAATACCTTTAGCTATCCCTCCACAAATACCTCCTCTCTCAAGCTCTTCGCTCCTCTACCTATAACTCCCTCTGGGTCAGTCGTTTCTCAAAGAAACGAGCTGGGGGTAGATCTCTGTCTTCGGCCGGGTCCTCTCTCGGGAACAGCCTCCCTGCCACTCTAAAACTTGAGGAGAACCATCTCCGGTTCCGGAAGCACCTCAAGACCTTCCTCTTTGCATCTGCCTTTGCTCTCCTTCTCCCTTGCTGATATGCTCTCTCTTGGCACTGTGCACCTGGCAACCCTCTGTCCCCTTGGCCCAGGTACCTGCTCACCCTGCCACCCTTCTGCACTGCCTCCCAGCCACCCCTTGCACTGGGGACTGTATCTGTACTCCTACAGTCCCCTAGGACGCTACCTACCAGGAGCCAGTACAAAAGGAAGTGGACCAGGTCCTGTCACTGGGCAGAATCAAAGGAACTTGACCCATTGACTTGCTCATTGGACGATGTTCTATCCTTCTCAGCGCACCTCGCCCACTCAGGGGTGCAGGTAGACACATGGCGCACATATCTGGTGGACATTGGGGCCTACATGAACTCGGGCAAGGAGGTCTTTTTATCCTGGAATCCAGTGGTTAAGAGGCACTTGGCGGGTCTGACTAGGCTGTTTCCACCTATCAAGAAACCACACCCGGTTTGGGACCTTAATGTGGTGCTGGGCTCCCTGGCGCATAAACCATACCCATGGCATCGGCGGACATCAGGCTAGTTACCATAAAGATGGCCCTGCTAGTGGGCCCTACCTCAGCAAGCCGAATCATCGAAATCCAGGCCCTGGATGCATCAGAGCCATGTATTACATTTCACAAGGACAAAGTGGTGCTCAGAACACACCCCACATTTCTACCTAAGGTCGTCTCCTCTTTTCACCTGAACGAGGAGATAGTATTACCAACATTCTTTGCAGACCCTAAAGATGAGGCTCAGAGAGTATTGCACTATCTGGATGTCATTCGTGCGCTAAGATTTTACCTGGACAGAACCAAGAGCTTCCATAAATCGGAAGCCATCTTCATCACCTTTGGGGAATCAAACCAGGCTGTCCGGCCTCCAAGGCTTCCATAGCAAGGTGGATGGTTACGGCCATCAAGTAGGCGTATGAGGGGCAGCACAAGCCAGTGCCAGCAAACAGGCATGCCCACGCCATCAGAGCCAAGGCCACAGCTGTAGCTTTCCAAAGACACGTCCCGTGGCAAGTTATCAGCAAAGCGGCAACGTGGGATACTCCCTCTGCCTTCTGCAAGCACTACTGCTCTCATGCCAGCGCCAGGTCGGACGCGGCATTTGGCCAGACAGTGTTGAGGAACTTTTTTTCTTAAGAGGGGCAACTCTCCACCCTGGGGCTACATTCAGTTGTAATTGCCGATACAGTATGGAGGAAAGGGGACTGGACATAGGAGTAATTATTAGTTACTCACCGTAGTGACTAACATACTCCTAGTCCATAGTGCCCTTTCCTCCATACGTCCCGCCGTCCTCCCCCCTAATAGAATTGGTGTCATTAGGCAATGTTAATATTGTCAACATGTCAAAGGGGACTGAGGAGTGGCGCCTGGGGGCGGAGTCAGGGGGGCGCATTCTCCCAGGGCCGCATCCCTGCGTGTATCTAAATTTAAAGGGGAAGATGATTTTTCTGGTGAAAAAGTTCTGTCTCCCATCCCTAGCAAGGGACGCCCATACAGTATGGAGGAAAGGGGACTTTGGACTAAGAGTATGTTAGTCACTACGGAGAGTAACTTATAATTACTGTGCCAGAACCTCAAATTTCAGCCTATGGCTAAAGTTTCTTGGACTCATCGTTCACTCTATTTTGAGGGTCTTTTTCTAAGTCCACAAAACATAAAAGTAAAGCTTAATTAAGGTGTGAGCGGTTTATGACTTGCTTTTACACTTTGGGGGATTTTGATTCTATTTGGAGGCAAAGTTTGTGCATCTTCAAATACCACACACTAGCATGACATTGTTGTGCTGAAGTAAAACCAATGGATGGCAAAATAGCACCGCATGCAGCATATTATTTTACAACATTTGTTTTTTTGGGGGTTTTTCACAATAAAAGAAATGCATTTGCATCTATGGTGATTGGATAAAAATGCATACGAGACAGCAAAGGTTGACAACATTGTTGTACCATGAGAAATAATGGACAGTTTCTTTTATGGCAATTTTTTTCGCATTGTGGATTTCCATGCAACTGTTCCAAAGAGGTGCAGAAGAATGTTTTCCTTTTTCAAGCATTATAATGCACACCCTACACGAGGTACATATTACAATGCCTGGAAAGGGACCTCTCACAAATGGATTTGCGCAATTGCACAAACGGGTTGAACAAGTGCATCCAAATACTTTTTCTGTTCCCCTGTTGTATGTATTTGTTACACAAAAGTGAATGGGATGCAATAGCACACCTCTTCACAAATAGTAACAGGTGTTTTCTGAGTGTGGCCTCGTAGTTAGAGCCAAAAGTAAGTTCATAGGTGGAGGTAAATGTGTGGGGGTACAACCACTGATTTTGAGTTGGTATTCCAACTGGGCATTTAGCCCAACTAAGTATATTTAAGGTACAGCATGGGGTAAATATCCAGCTCATAATGAGGGTGGATGGTAATATTTAAAATACTGCCCATTTTCTTCTTACTACCAAACTCCTAATGGAGTCCATAGATATCGTTCACACACAGACCTCAAAGCCTCTACTGACTCTTTGGCTCCCCATTTGCTGCCAACATTACTTTAGCTCCTTTTGCATCATTAATGTAAAGCCACCCAACCCCCATAAGGAAGTCCTCCTAAGTATCTAAAACGGTCATGCAGAGTTGGTAGAGGGGAGAGGGGAATCGATGGCAGCCCGTGGGCATAAACTGACATGATCAGGCAGCCACTCCTTCAGAGTAATTATTTCAGGCGAGTTAAATCAGTCAACATGCGTATATATCCAATGGTTCTGATGCATTGGTTTATTGAAGACCTTCATCTGTAAGGTCACCAGTATTTCTGATCATATTACATCAACAATGATGGGAATCCTCCGTGTAATTAACATGTCATATTAGTAAAAGAAATATTTAACCTACAACCTATCAACCGCATTTGGTCCTTTTTCCTCTGGACCAGGAAGTGCTGGAGTCTTAGTCTCCATGGAGAAGAGACATTTTAGATTCTTCCTGCATATCGTGTGCATCTCTCTCTGCGAACCTTAGCTCTTTTCCCTTCTTAATCAAAGGAAAAATGTGTTCTTTCTGCTTCTGGAATATTCCTGTCACACAGCTGCAATTTTGATACCCTATGCAGTCCCTGTTTAAGGATTATTCAACCTGTGAAAGAGGAATTTCTTCCACTAATGCCCTCTCATGTGTTACTGGAAAATACTACATGTTTTGCTGCTTCTCCAAATTCTGTATTTTCTCCCAGAAACTCTTCAATTCCTGCTGGTCGTGTGTGGGGGACATTTCCTTCAAAGGCACTTCAGCATGTGATATTACTGCATGCCGGGATTCCAGAATCAGTAGTATGGCATTTCCCCATGGAATCTTATGGATTTCTGAATGCAGAATAACTGAAGGGTCCACATGACTCTGAATTATGCAGACGGTTCACGTTGCCACATGTTCACTGCATAGTAATTCAGTTTAGCAGTATTATAACAGAGGTAATAGTCCAGTGGCTTGTCCAGACTCTTTTGATTGGGTTGGCCCAAATGGGGCACTGACTTATGCAGGGGTGGAATGAAGTACGAGTGCGTGCGCGCGCGCACACACACACACACACGTGTCTCGGGGTGGCACCTGGGGTGGCCAATCAGATTCCAGGGGGGCACGTGCTACCCATGTCCACTCTCTGGATATGCCTATTGGTGAATGAACCGACCTATAGAGATGGTCATAACCTGGATTTGACACACAATTTTCATGTCACACATATCAACAGACTGTTGTGCCAATGGTCTGATACCAAATGGTCAACACTATAGTGCAACTACCAGCTGCGCCAGTTAGTTTGGATAAACAGCCAATAACTCAAAAAATGTGCAGGAATTTTAAGAACATTGCGGCACTGAAATTCTCGGCATTGCTGGCCTCCAGGCTTCACACACTAGAATCGTTTGACATTTCCACGAATCTGGTTTCACATCTCTCTTCCACCATTTCCTCTACTACAGAGACCCTCACATCAAGAAAAAAAATTGAAACGCTCAAACCAGAGAATATAACGAACTCCTGGTTCAAAGATAAGATCATTCAGGCCAGAAGAGAGCGTTGGAGAGGGAATGGCAAAACAATCCTTCCTCTAGCACCCTTAAAGCATGCAAGGATTCTGTGAACAAATTCAAACTCGCCATTTTGGAGGCAAAAACCAAGAATTATAACCTGATAATTAACAATGCGAAATCCAGCTCTTGTGGGCTTTTTAAAATTCTCAAGGAGTTCAAAGGAAAAACCTCTGCCTTCCTACCCATTATCAGGGACCCAGCATGGTGACAGGAGGTGCAAAATTAGTTCATTAAAAATAATTACCGCCCATCAACAAGCCATCACCACTAATTAGCAAACAAGTCTCAAAAGTCTTACTGGGGATAACAAAGTACCTCAGACTCCTGTTACCTCCACCACCGATCTGCCAATGCACAAGTTCGACTTCAAACAATGTTCAGACGCTGAGATTCACATAATAGTCTCCAACTTCAAACCAACCTCTTGTCTGGGAGACACTTGCCCAGCCACTACCTGTAAAGGGACCCTTGACCAGTTGGTTCCATGGATTACATGGATGGTGAACACCTCCTTCAGGGACAGCATAGTCCCATCATCCCTCAAGGAGGCATGGATCACGCCATTACTTAAGAAGAGAACCATGGATCATACATTGTTAAAAAAAACTATCGCCAAATAACAAACGTCCCATTCCTCCTCAAAAACCTAGATCGAGTTGCATATTGGCAAATACATGAATTTGTGGAGAATAACAAGAGCTAGGGACTCGACAATTGGGATTTATAGCCAGACATGGGACAAGTATTGTGGAAAGGGGACAATTCCCCATGCTAATGTTATTGGACTTCTCAGCGGCCTTCGATCTTGTTAATGACAATCTCCTTTTGGACAGATTGAAAGGCGTTGCATGTTGCTCTGAGAAAGCCACACAATGGATTGACTCCTTCCTCGGCCCTTGAACATCTAGAGTGGCGATCGAGAATGCCAAACCACTCCCCACTATCTCCTTGTGTGGGGTTCCGCAGTGGTCAGGCTTATCACCCACCTTGTTCAACATATACATTAGACCTTTACTCAACCTCTTGGACAGCCTGGGAGTACAATATGCAAATTATGCTGATGACCCCCAGGTTCTCCTTGAATTGTCGGGTAATTATGTACAGGATTCGGAGGCCTTGAATGACGTATACTCTGCCATCCAAGCCTGGATGCCGTTAACCTCCCTTGCACTGAACAATGAAAACACAGTTGCTCATTGTTGCTCAGCTCCTCAGCTGAAAAAACTGGACCCCTCTTACGAGTGTTTTAATATCATGGGCAGCAAGATCACTGTGCCTAGATGTGTAAAGACAATGGGGGTGCAGAATTATCAATGAAGCCCTATGTCAGTCACATCCGATCTTCCTGTGGATATATCACAAACTTACTGCACCAAATAAGACTATATCGATCAGTAATCAATCTTTATAAGCAACTGCCCTGGTTAATGCCATGCTGGACTATTGTAATAGTCTGTCACGCCGCGCGCTCGCTCGCGGGCGCCACTTACTTGTCCTGGGGTCCCTGGTCCACGGCCGCAGCGGTCTCCTCCTTCATGGAGACTATACCCGCGGTGGCGTCTTTCCTCACGCCGACCTGCGGTTCGGATGGGCGCCGTGGACGCTGCCATCTTGCGAGGATCTGCGCATGCGCGGATCGTCAGTGTTTCGGCGTCCCGCGCATGCGCAGTGTCGGAACATGCGTTCCAAGCCTCGCTTTGACCCTGAGCTATAAAAGGGCACCGCATACACAGGGACGACGCGTCTCAACGCGGTTGTTACTGTGTATGCGCTGCTGGAGTCCTGGCACTTGTTGTCCAGTCCTCTGGTTTCCTGTTCCATCCTTTTCTGCCCAATTCTGCCTCATTCCCTTATTCCAGTCTTGCTTCCTGTTCCTCCTACTCTTTCTGCTCCTTCATTCTGATTCCTTGTCCTTTCCTGGGTTATGGTACAGTAGGTTATCCCGGGGTTCCTAGTGGTAGTGGGAATCTCCTGTCAGTTCTGCCTTCTTACAGTTGCCTCCCTTTGCCTGTCTTGTGTCCTGCCGGTACCTGTGCCTTACTGCCTTTTGGGAGTTCCTGAGTTCAGTCCTGTTATCTTCGGTGAATTCATCAAGCCTTCTCAGCCAGTGGAAACACTGTCCCGACGTCACGCAAATTCTGAGAAGTGCCACCCGTGGCGTTGGGAGTTGGTTCAGTACCGTCCTGTGTTAAACTCACCAGGAGGGGATTGGACTAATTTCTCGCGTTACCCATTCATCGGCCATCATACATCGACATACTGGCAACCTCAACTCCACGGTCTACAAGAAGCAGAGGTAACTCACGATCTCGTGAAGATTCGTTTAACAGATTGAGACGCCTATCCCTCAGTCCCGACATGGACGACGTGCAGGAACTACGTGAAGAAATGCGTGCCATGCGCCTGGAAATGACCACTCTCCGCCAGGAAAACAACACTCTCAGACAAGCATTGGATCGGTGTTTGGCAAATCCCGCACAACCTGTCACACCACCTGAGAGCTCCATGGCTTACACCACTCCGATGAAGTATGATGGTGATCCGCGTCGAGTGGCCGAGTTCTGTACACACTGTCGGATCCATTTCCAATTCAGGTCTACACATTTTTCTCAAGACAAAGCTAAGATCGGGTATATCCTTGGAAATCTAACTGGCAATGCACTCGCCTGGGCCGCACCTTTGGTCTCTACCAACAGTCCTCTGTTGGCCGATTTCGCTGCATTCGAGAAAGCCTTTTTGGATGTCTTCAAACCGCCCAATTTGGCAGCCATGGCCCAGAATCAATTAATGGAGATCAAGCAAGGGTCAGGTGACATAATCCATTACATCAGTCGGTTTCGACAACTAGCAACTGATTCACAATGGCTCGAAATTACTCAAAAAACCTTGTTTCGTCGGGGACTACGAGAAGAGTACAAAGACGAATTGCTGCACATTCCAGAGCCAGAAACGCTGCCAGCATTGGTGGAACAAGTCTTACGCATTGACCACAGGTTAACCGAACGACGGAGTGAACGTCGCAGATCTGACAGGTATCAACCAATCCTTCCAGCACAGAACTCTGGACCGGCTATTTCTATCGATGTAGCTCCAGAACCCATGCAGTGGGGTGCCGTCAGAGGTCCGTTATCCGAGACTGAAAAGAAAAGAAGACGACAGAAGAACTTGTGCATGTATTGCGGTGGTTCTGGCCATTTCCTAGGTACCTGTCCATTACGTCCTCTGAAGAAACAGGAAAACTAACAGGCCCGTTGTTTCAGGCGAAGGCAGCAGCGGGCCGCCCTTCTGAATCCGTCCTTCCCCCCATGAACTCAGTACCCTTGTTGATACTGAAAGTCGGTGTTGCTTGGCTTGGAAAGTGTGTGAAGACCTGGGCCCTTTTGGACTGCGGAGCATCTGGCAACTACATCGATGCTTCGTTCGCAATTACCAATGGAATCCGTTTATACAACAAGGAACGACCAACGGTGGTTGAGGTAATCGATGGCTCTACTTTGTCTTCCGGTCCGGTTTGCCAACACTCCGATCTCTTGTGGCTCTCTGTGGAAGGGCATCTCGAACGTATTTCATTGGACGTCATCAAGTCTCCTTCATTTCCGGTGGTGTTGGGTTTACCATGGCTGTTGTATCACAACCCACAGGTTGACTGGACCGCTCGCTCCTTGATGTTCTCTTCGACACGTTGTCCTAGTGACTGTGTAATACACGAAACCTTTCCTGCAATTTTGGAGTCCCTCAATCCTGCTGATGTATCTGCTCGTTTATGTGCCACTCAATTGGTTCCTCATGAATATGCCGGATACCACAAGGAGTTCTCCAAGCCGGAGGACATACCACTACCACCCCATCGGCACTTTGATTGTTCCATTGACGTTCTGCCTGGTGCGATCATTCCCCACGGCAAGATCTATTCGTTGACTCACTTCGAGAAGGGCATTTTACAGGAGTATATTACGGATTGCCTCAACAAGGGCTATATAGTGCCATCCAAATCCCCTGCAGGATTCCCGTTGTTCTTCGTCAAGAAGAAAGAGGGCACTTTGCGTCCTTGTATCGACTACCGTCAACTAAACGAGATCACGAGGAAGGACAGGTATCCGTTACCACTCATCCGGGACATCATCGAATCCCTGAAATCAGCACAGATCTTCACCAAGCTGGATCTAAGAGGGGCCTATCACTTGGTGCGAATTAAGAAGGGAGATGAGTGGAAGACGGCCTTCAAAACACCTATTGGTCATTTCGAATACAGGGTGATGCCGTTTGGCCTCTGCAACGCCCCGGCAGTCTTCCAACGGTTCATGGACAATGTCTTTTCTGACCTTGTCGGAATATCTGTCTGGGTTTACCTTGACGATATTCTGTTTTTTTCTGACACTCATACTGCACACGTGGCGCATGTACAGGAAGTCCTCCGCAGATTGATACACAACGGTCTGTATGCCAAAATCGAGAAGTGCCAATTTCATAGGAAGAGCATGGAGTTTCTGGGTTACGTGATCAGCAACACAGGAGTACAGATGGATCCCGCAAAACTGCAAGCTATTCAAGAATGGAAATCGCCACATGGCGTGAAGTCGCTTCAAAGGTTCTTGGGATTTGCCAACTTTTATCGGCATTTCATTCCACGCTTCTCTCAACTGGCCAACAGTTTAACCCACCTGACCAGTACCAAGGTCCCGTTTCTCTGGGACACGCAGGCCGAGGAGGCATTACAGGAATTAAAAAGATCGTTCATGTCGGCTCCTGTTCTTAGACATCCAGATGATGTAAAACCGTTTGTGGTTGAAACAGACGCCTCGGACTACGCAATTGGGGCGGTCCTACTACAGCAAGATACAATCACGGGAATAGAGCACCCGGTGGCGTATTACTCGAGGAAGTTGTCAGTAAGTGAGAGAAACTACGCAGTGATAGAAAAGGAATTACTGGCGATAAAGGCTGCCTTCGAGGAATGGCGACATCACTTGCTGGGTGGGAGGTACCCGGTGGTGGTTCGCACGGATCATCGTAATCTACAGTTCTTGCGCTCTTTACAATGCAGAACCTCCCGTCATGCTCGTTGGGCCTTCTTCTTTTCACAGTTCGATTTCACCGTCACGTACATTCCTTGTTCCCAGAACACTAAGGCTGATGCCTTGTCTCGGTCTCTGGAAAACAACGTTGAAGGCGTCAAGGAACCGGAACCTTTGATAGCGTCCAAACATTTCCTATCGATGGTGACTCCCCAGCTCCAACAGTTTACTGAGGCCACACGAACGGATCCCTCAAGAACACAGATTCTACAACGTGCTGACATCAGGGAACGTGATGGCTTATTGTTCTTCAAGGATCGTCTGTACGTCCCCACATTGGAACTCCAGAAAATCGTTTTACAGAATTGTCATGATTCCGTCGTTTGCGGTCACCGTGGAGTCCGTACAACACAAGAACTGGTTGCACGACAGTACTGGTGGCCTGGATGGGCTACAATGGTAAAGCAATACGTGGACTCTTGCCCGGTATGTGCCCAGACCAAGATTCCTCGCAAAAGACCCGTTGGTCTTCTAAAACCCACGCCAACGCCTCCGTACCCTTGGCATACCATCGCCACGGATTTCATCGTTGACCTGCCCCTGTCTGGTGGCTTCACGTGTATAATGGTGGTGGTGGATTGTTTCACCAAGACAGCTCATTTCTTGCCCTTTCCTAAGCTGCCCACTGCATCCCAGATGGCACGATGTTTTCTACACGAGGTGTATCGTCTTCATGGTCTTCCGGAGAAGATATTGTCTGAGCGAGGCTCTCAATACATCTCTTCCTTTTGGGGCCAACTGTGTCGGCATTTGGACATCCAGCGAGCCCTGAGTTCCGGCTATCATCCGCAGACTAATGGACAGACGGAACGTACCAATCAGACCCTTGAGCAATACCTACGTTGCTATGCCAATGCTACCCAAGTCAACTGGTCGGAGTGGTTGGACACCGCGGAAGCAGCTTACAACAACGCTGTTCATTCCGCTACCGGACTCAGCCCTTTTTATTGCTCTACCGGTCTTCATCCTCGACTGCTGCCTATACATCCGACATCTTCCAGCGCCATTCCATCTGCAGATGCCCTGGTGTCCCTGATTCGCGATCAACATCGTCTGGCGGCCAGTACCTTGGCAGCGGCACAAGCACATATGAAGGAGCAGGCTGACAGGAGACGAAGCCCTGAGCCTGTCCTTCATGTTGGAGACATGGTTTGGCTGTCCTCCAAGAATCTACCAGTACGCAACTTACCTGTGAAACTAGCCCCCCGCTTTTTTGGTCCCTTTCGCATCACAGGGTGTATTTCGCCTGTTACTTTTCGTTTATCTTTGCCCCGCTCTTGGAGGATCCATCCTGTCTTTCATGTTTCCCTTTTGAAGCCCTACGTGCCCGATGTTATGGGTCGTACCTGTTCCCGTCCTGCCCCGGTCTTGGTTCGGGGGGATCCTGAATTCGAGGTGCAAGAGATATGTGATTCACGGATTTGGCGAGGTGCTCTGCAGCTTCTGGTCAGCTGGAAGGGTTATCCTGCTTGTGACCGTACTTGGGAACCGCGCTCCTTCGTGCATGCACCGTGCCTGGTTCGGGACTTCTATCTCCGCTACCCTTGGAAACCCGGTGCTCCGGGGTTGTCCGGGAGGGGGTATGGTGTCACGCCGCGCGCTCGCTCGCGGGCGCCACTTACTTGTCCTGGGGTCCCTGGTCCACGGCCGCAGCGGTCTCCTCCTTCATGGAGACTATACCCGCGGTGGCGTCTTTCCTCACGCCGACCTGCGGTTCGGATGGGCGCCGTGGACGCTGCCATCTTGCGAGGATCTGCGCATGCGCGGATCGTCAGTGTTTCGGCGTCCCGCGCATGCGCAGTGTCGGAACATGCGTTCCAAGCCTCGCTTTGACCCTGAGCTATAAAAGGGCACCGCATACACAGGGACGACGCGTCTCAACGCGGTTGTTACTGTGTATGCGCTGCTGGAGTCCTGGCACTTGTTGTCCAGTCCTCTGGTTTCCTGTTCCATCCTTTTCTGCCCAATTCTGCCTCATTCCCTTATTCCAGTCTTGCTTCCTGTTCCTCCTACTCTTTCTGCTCCTTCATTCTGATTCCTTGTCCTTTCCTGGGTTATGGTACAGTAGGTTATCCCGGGGTTCCTAGTGGTAGTGGGAATCTCCTGTCAGTTCTGCCTTCTTACAGTTGCCTCCCTTTGCCTGTCTTGTGTCCTGCCGGTACCTGTGCCTTACTGCCTTTTGGGAGTTCCTGAGTTCAGTCCTGTTATCTTCGGTGAATTCATCAAGCCTTCTCAGCCAGTGGAAACACTGTCCCGACGTCACGCAAATTCTGAGAAGTGCCACCCGTGGCGTTGGGAGTTGGTTCAGTACCGTCCTGTGTTAAACTCACCAGGAGGGGATTGGACTAATTTCTCGCGTTACCCATTCATCGGCCATCATACATCGACATACTGGCAACCTCAACTCCACGGTCTACAAGAAGCAGAGGTAACTCACGATCTCGTGAAGATTCGTTTAACATAGTCTTCTCCTCAGAACATCCAAAGCCATCATTCATGAACTCATGTGGCTTCATCTAGACGCACCCTGCATTGGCTACCCGTGAAACATAGGATCACACACAAAGTGTTGTCACTGACCTACAAATGTTGGACAACCATTGCCCCTCAATACCTGATGACCTCTTATCTGTCAACCATCCCAGAAGCAATCTGCGTTCCATTGAGAAACATAAATTGGTGCAACCATGTTTCAAGCTATCAAAATTTGGGGAGGCTAGCTTTGACGTACAAGGACCCAGGGAGCGGAATGCCTTCCCGCTCTCACTGAGAACATCCATATCCCTGGCTGTATTCAAAGGATCCATTAAGACTCACCTATTTAACCTAAAACCCTAGGCTGAGGCGAATTTAATCTACCGTCTTTCTGACTGCCCTTTCTGATTGTCTGGCTTCTCGTCCATTTTATGTTACGTGTGCGCTCTGAGGCCCACGGGCATATGGCGCGTAATAAAAAAAAAATAATACAAAAAAATAATAATACCACCAAACCCTTTGTAAGGCTGCAAATCTCCAACAAAGAGCCCACTTCGTCACAAGGGTGAGCACATGTTCTGTGTGGAATTTCAAGTGCCTTCTGGGTCTCATCTCTTCCTATATTTGTCTCATGCCGTATTTCTGGGTCACAATGCTCTCCATAGAGGAGACGATTGCCAGTACGAAGGTGATATCTTACCACTCAGCACGACATTCCACTTAATACTACAGTGATTGATCAAACATGCAAACTTGCACATTAAATTACCATTCCTTCTCCAAAACAAGATCATCCATCCATCAGAAGGGATGCCCTCTTGTTGGAGTGGTGAAGGAAGTTAAGCAAACCCAGAGCAAGGGAGCATTGAACAGTGGTGCAGCAACGCCTAAACATAAATGTGCTAAAGATACACACCATTCAGTGAGCCCTGTACACTTTCCACTGTCTGTCAAGGCTCCAGAGATACCATTCCCAGAACAACACAACATTCATGCACTATGTAAACAAGCAAAGAAGCACAGATGCTCTGAATGTGGACTGTCAAAGAAGAAAGAAAAACAGTATCCAATAGTTCTCCAGCATGGGGTCTGGCATGGATTCACATGCTCATGAATATTCCCCGTCGTCAGGCTGGGAATCCTCGATAAAGAAAAAATCAGTTTCAGTTTCACTTTTGAACTGTCTTTCTCCTAACAACCAGTCACTGGTCTATGGGTCAGACTGCCCCCAGCCAATGACTGCCCCCTACCTAAGCCCGTCTTCTGGCAGCCACCTTCAGATTTTTACAGCACGTTGAAGTGTTGGGAGTTTTACTCTATTTTTTCGGTCAATCCAGCCTCAAGCTCCACCGATCAACCTTCCAATAAACGGGGACCCATTTTCGGATTCTACAGCACCCCTCAAGGGCGAATTTTCGTCGAGTTTCTTCTTGGAGAATTCCGGAAGCTTCTTCGAGGTCTACACTGCGTGGATATGGCAGAGGAGAAAAACGACTCGGCACCTCTCTACAAGGTTTGCCCCGGCTGTAACCTACGGAACGTCTTTTCGGACGATGGACATTCCCGGTGCCTCTACTGCCTGCATTCGGACACGGACGATGATGGCGGCCTGGGGGATCTCCTGTCTCTGCCGGCCCGATCATCACCGCCCGACGAGTATGGCTTGTTCCACACCATGATCTCCAGGGCCGCAGAGCTGTTACATCTCGTTCCGGAGGAGAAGAAGAATGAGGGTTTCCTTTACCAGCACCGGGATGCAAGGAGGAAGACCATAAATTCAATCCCGTTATTGGATGACATTTGGGAGGAGGGTTTGTCCCTCATGAAGAACCCCTCTTCAGCTCCGGCGAAGAGGGATCGCTACGAGAAGAAGTACATAGTGCCGGACTCTGCGCCAAAGTGTTTACGGTCCCAGCCGTCTCCAGACTCTGTGGTTTCGGCGGCGGCCAAGAAGTCGTCTTTGGGCTCATCCTCGTCGGCAGCCTCCTCCCCCCCGGATGGTGAAGGGAAGAAGTTGGATGCCATGGGGCAAAGAGTGATCTCAGCGGTGGCAACCACCATCAAGGCCGCTAATGCCCTCACCATTGTGGCGCATTATGACAGGGAACTTTGGTTCAAGATGGCCCCCCTCCTGGACTTCCTTCCCGATGACAAGCGGGCTGCGGCGTTGGAGATTCTACATGAAGGCGAGGTTGCTTCGGACCACGCTATTACAGTGGCCACAGACATTGCCGACACAGGATTCCGCCAGATGGGCAACAGCGTTTGCCTTCGTTGGCGAGGCTGGCTGAGGTCCGTGAATTTCCGCCAGGATGTTCAGTCGAAGATGTTGGACATGCCCTTCGACAGGGACAATTTGTTTTGAAAGACTGTGGATGAGTCTCTCCAGACCATCAAAGCAGACACAGAGACGGCTCGTGCCCTTGGCATGCTTCAGCACTGGCGGCCGTCCTTTCGGACATCTGGAGGGAAATCCCAAAGTTCCTCTAAAGGATTCGGAGGAGGTGTCTCATCCTACAGTCAGCCCCCCGCTCATCGGCCCAAAAGAGCTACAGGGGCCACGCCAAGTCTGGAGGCGGACGTCATCATCGGCAAGGCCCCCAATGCGACGTTTCGATGTTGAAACAAGAATGATCCGGTGGGAGGCCGGCTGGCGAACTTCCTCAGCGTGTGGAAGACCATCTCCACCGATCGTTGGGTGCTGGATGCTCTTGCCCACGGACACACCCTAGAATTCCAACGGAAGTGTCTAAGGATACCTCCAGTGGCCCGTCAGGAAAACCACGTCCCTCAGCTGCTGCTGAAGGTAAGGGCCATGTTAAGAAAGGGGGTGATCAAGCTCATCCCGAAGAAGCTCCGGGGGCTCCGGAGTGTACTCTCATTACTTCCTCGTCAGAAAGAAGACTGGCGGTTGGAGGCCCATTCTGGACCTCCGCCGTCTGAACAAGTACATCAAATCCCAAAAGTTTTGGATGGTGACACTTCAGCATGTACTAGGACAGCTAGAAGAGGGGAATTTTCTATCGTCACTGGACTTGAAAGATGCCTATTTTCACATCCCCATACACAAGGGACACCTCAAGTACCTATGCTTTGTGATTCAAGGATAACATTACCAGTTCAAGGCCCTTCCCTTCGGGTTGAAGTCGGCGCCACGAATGGTCACCAAGTGCCTGGCCCCGGTGGCAGCGCGGCTACGTCTATGATGGATCCACGTGTACCCGTACCTGGATGAATGGCTCAACTGGGCGAACTCAAGGGACATCACCGTCGACCACACAACGAAGACAGTCCAACTCCTGTCGGAACTGGGGTTTTCGATAAATTTTGCAAAGTCCTCCTTGACTCCATCGCAGGATGCACTGTTTCTGGGAGCCCGACTCAACACAGTGTCGTGCCTGGCATCTTCATCGGAGGAAAGGATAGCGGCCATCTTGGACAATGTACAACGGGTGTTGGCTCTGAAGGTCACCAGGGTAAGATCCTTCAAGTACCTACTCAGCATGATCTCGTCATGCATTTACCTCATTCGGCTGTGCAGGCTGCGGATGCGTCCACTACAGCAGTTCCCCGATGCCCGCTGGATACAAGTGGAGGGGAGCTTCGAGGACAAGATCACACGCGAGTAAAGTTTCCGTCGAGCAATACAGTGGTAGGGAGTGCGCATACATCTGTCCGCAGGCGCAGATTTTCAGATCCCACCTCTTCAGGAGACGGTCACGACGGACGCCTCCCTCGAAGGATGGGTAGCACATTCCGGAAGTCTTCATGCAAGAGGCCTGTGGCTACCGAAGGAGAACTCCTTGCACGTCAATGTGTTGGAGCTGCAGGCAGTGTTTTGGGCCCTCAAGTTCTCCCTTCTGTCCCTCAAGGGCAAAGTGGTACGAGTCTTCACGGACAACAAAACCACAATGTTCTACATTCGGAAGCAGGGGGGAACCAGATCCCCAAAGAGGCACAGGACCTTTGGCACTGGACCGTAGCCCAGGGGATGTTCCTTGTCCCGTTTCATCTAGCAGGAGTGAATAACACCATCGCCGACTCTCTCCGCAGGGAGCTGCGCTCTTGCCATGAGTGGGAATTTCAGCTGGACCAAGTGGATCACCTGTTTCACAGAAGGGGCAAACCCCAGATTGATCTGTTTGCGAAAGAGACAAACACTAAGTGCCAGAGGTTCGCCAGCAGGTTTCCCCAGCCGGGGAGCATAGGGGACACATTCTCTTTCCCCTGGGACGGCCTGTTTCTGTATGCGTTCCCACCGTTGCCGTTGCTTCTTCAACTAGTCAATCAACTTAGGCGGTCCAGGTGCAGGATGATCCTCGTCGCACCAGCATGGCTGAGACAGATATGGTACCCGGACCTTCTGGACATGTCAGCGTTCCCTCCAGTCAAGCTTCCGGCCGGTGCAGATCTTCTCGCCAGGGAAGGAGGCGCGATTCTGCACCACAAACCAGGATCGCTGAACCTGAAGGCCTGGCTCCTGCAGCACTAGAGTTTGGGGGCTACAATCTCCCAGCGGATTGTAAAGAGGTGCTTGCCAAGTCCAGAGCTTCATCTACTCTCAAATGCTATGGGCACAAGTGGAAGAGGTTCGTCGTTTGGTGCCGTACTCAGAAGATCGACCCTCTGCGAGTCACTGCTCTGCAGGTGCTTCCATATTTGTTGTTGTTGGCCAAGGCAGGACTAGCCCATGCTCCCATCAAGGTTGATCTGGTGGCTATCTCCCGCTACACCAGATCTCTTGGACGATCATCCAAAGGACTATTTCACTCGTTCCCGCCGATGAAGGCTCTTGCCCCGGCGTGGGAGCTCAATGTGGTGCTTACTAAGCTCATGGGTTCACCTTTCGAGTCTATGCATTTGGCGCCACTGAAATCTTTGTTGTGGAAAACTGCGTTTCTTGTGGCCATCACCTCTGCACGACGAGTGGGAGAGATCTAGGCCCTCTCTTGTAAACCACCTTACTTGACATTCCATGAGATGAGGGTGGTGCTACAGGCACACCGCTCCTGCATGACCAAGGTGCCGTCAGACTTTCATCTAAACAAGCCCTTGGTGTTACCTGTATTCTTCCCGACGCCTTTGTCGCCGGCTGAGAGGACTTTGCACTCGCCGGAAGACGTTGCAACATTTTGTGAACTTTGACCCTGTGAACCATGGGAGGGCCCTCTCCAAGGCTTCTACGTGGCCCTCCGGCTTCATCGCCCATTGTCACTGATTGGGAAATCGACCGGTGCCTGCCGTCCGAGAGCCCATTCGACGAGAGCGATCGCTGCAACTACGGCGTTCCTGTCTGGTGTGCCCCTGCTGGACATCTGCAGGCTGCTACGTGGAGGTCAACGCACACCTTCACAAAGTTCTACTGCGTTGACAGAGATTCCAGGGAGGAGTCCAGAGTCGGCCAGTCAGTGCTGCGCAACCTGTTTGCTTGAAGGTGAGCCTGATGAGAAGGTAAGAGATGCTTAATGTTGCGATGCTTAATGCTGAGCCTTGCCACCTCCCGTGGTTGTGCATGTGTGTTCTGCTATGTATTCTTTATTCATGAGCATGTGAATCCATGCCAGACCCATGCTGGAGAAGGAACAAGTTACTTACCTTTAATTGTTGTTCTCCAGCATGGGTCTGGCATGGATTCACATGCGAACCCTCCCGCCTATCCTTCTGGGGCTCTTCTGTTGGTCCTACTGCCACTTTAAGTGCTGCCAAATCAGAAGATGGCTGCCAGAGGAGGGGCTTAAGTGGGGTAGTCATTGGCTGGGGGCAGTATGACCCAGAGACCAGTGATTGGTTGTTAGGAGAAAGACAGTTCACAAGTGAAACTGAAACTGATTCTTTCTTTACCAAGGATTCCCAGCCTCACAACAGGGAATATTCATGAGCATGTGAATCCATGCCAGACCCATGCTGGAGAACAACAATTACAGGTAAGTAACTTGTTCCTGATGGACACTCCCGTCCCCTGCACACTCTCGGTAGTTGAACAAATCAACTCAATATCTAGTATAATTAAGGATATTGCTTGAAACAATGTTTAGAAGGGTGAATAATAACACCATTTAAAAAAGACTTCTGGACAAAATATTAAGAGAAATAGAAATTCTAATTTCAAGATAGATCTATAAATAGAGCTTGACTCGTTTCGGGATCCAATCCCTTTATCACCAGCAAATTCACAGTATCTTGTTTTCAAGGTATAATCTACAAAAACAAAAGTGATCTAGTTACAGAACTGAAATCTATTTCTAGGAATATACATCATAATACATTTCAGAATGTCAATCCTCCTATGTATTATCTCAATCAATATACCTTTAAATGGCAAAAAGCCTCTAACATTGATTCTAACTGTGCACTGATTCAAACTTAAAAATCAACCTGTAGAGAAGAAAAAGAAAGATTCCAAAGATAATTTTATACCACTATTTGGTGATACCAAGTACTATTTCTAAAAAATACATATAAGAATTCCCTTTAAAAGATGTCCAGAAGCTTACTCCACAAGTTGAGGTGTCACCACTGAAGGTATCCACAACAGTAAAATACAATAAATACAAGTGTAGAAAGTCAAATCCAGTACTAATATATGTATCAGAACCTCCATTATACAATAAACCAGTCATAAAAATATCTCACCTTAAAGTAAGACGCGTGGTAAACATTCTTCAACATTTGACAGAATCTAAAAGATGAAGAATAATATAAGCGCACGCGTACACTCAGAGATGTCAAAGTAACAATCTCAAACTAAAACAGAACAAGCACCAGGCGCTTACCAAACCAGACAGCTTTAGTTGTAAGTGACGCAGTATTAAAATGGTTTGCCAGCGTGGCAAGAAAATGGCCACTGTTTGTAGAAACGTAAACCAACATGGTAAACGTGTAATGTAACAACGGTTGTCTGATGATGTCACAAGATAGTCTGTGTGGGATCGGCCATTTTGGAACAGAATTACCTGGAACACGTAGTAAGTGTATCAATTTAGGACTACAAATTGGTGTCAAGTAAATACGGAATAACAGTTCTCAATCCTTATATAAAAAAGCCCTTGCCAAAAGTGAAATTTAGAAAGGTACTATGGGTGTACATTGATGGAGATAAAACACACTTACAATCTAGGCTCCAAAAGAGGACGCACTTCATAAAAATTAGAAGATGGAAATCACGAGCCCTGTGGAATTGGACAACCTACAGTCTACGGCTACAAAACAAACATCACAAAGATGCTAACAAAAATCAAAAAAGAAATGCATGTGGCCATAACAGAATTATCCTATAAAATAGCCACATTAGATAAATGCACAGAACAATCTGAAAAATGTATGAGTTAGAAAATCAAGTCTGTGAGCTTGGCTACAATCTCTCCCAACTAACCAAATGTGTGGATGTCTTGCAATCTCAATATGCGAAATTACAGTTGAAACAAGAAGATTCCAAAGACAGGTTTAGACTTAACAGCATTCGCATAGCAGGGGCCAACATTCATGTGAAAGACCGGGATCAATTTGTACAAGATCTGTTTCTGTTTTTAATAAAAGGGTCTGGCAATTCGTCCATTACATCCATACAGTGTTTTTAGCACTTCAACAACAAAAGAATCAGACTCCAGGCGTTCTCACTAGGGTCCCTTACTTCTAGAAGGGGAACATTATGGTTGCAGCCAGGAAAATCTCAGGGGAGAAAAATTGCTTCTATAGGATCTTGCACCAATGGCCTAGCTTAAAATGTAAACCCTCCAGGATTTTACCTCATGGCTTTGCCCAAAAGATATAAAGTACAGATGGAGATTTTCCTGCACAGTGAACTTCACGTGTGAGGGTCAACAGAAAAATGATCGCAACACTGTGGGAGGCCACATGCCTGATGAATCCAGGAGGAGTTTCCCCCCTGTGGACGCTCCCACTGATTGCCCCAATGCCTGGTCTAAATTTGGACAAATAAAACTGGGTGCAAGACTGAGAGTGCTGAAAGAAGTTCCAGCCAGCTAAATTGTTATGGTAGACACAATTGATCAACGGCTCTTAATCTATTAGGACAGGGGTTTTTCCCCCCACTCAATTTGCTAGGATACTCAAGATGCTGAATCGCATCATCTGCTGAAATTGCATTTCTACTAACTAAACACCAGGGGCAGAATGTTTGTTTACCTGCACAACCAATATTGTTATAGGTCTTATTATAGATGTCTGTGTGCTCTCTACCATTGCTGAACAGCCAGGAACCTTGTTTGCTCTGGGGTCTGGCCTCAATACCCCACGCCTTAAGCTATTATTTATAGTGAGAGCTTTGCAGCCAGCCAACCTACTCCGAGCATGCATTCAGTGGAGCTACACGGCAGGAGTGAGAAATGTTAAATAGGTACTAAAGGGAATGACTTGAAAGTTAGTCAGTTTTATCATTCAGTTTATTTTTTAATTTATTTTTGCATTCATATCAGCATACGAAACCCTCAGGCATCAGGGAGCTAGTTTCAATAAGTGCAAAGCGTAATACCTAAAGGTGCAGGTTACAGCATACAAATGGATCTGGGAAAGCCGCGCCTCCTGGTACAGGGACTACATCAGTTATACATGGGCAAATCAGATAGGTGCATAAGCTGGGAAAGTCACACCTCGTGGTGCAGGGGGCTACATAAGGTATACATAGGCAAATACAAGATAGGTTTGAGCATGCATACTGGAACAGACACACCTCATAGTACGTGGGGCTTTTTCAGGTATGTAGGCGAGGTTGACTGGCGTAGCAGAGAGACAGGTAAAGTAACTGCAGGTCAGGCCATCCATTAGCAGCAGAATCCTGCAAAAAGTCAATTAGGTGGGTTGCAGGACACAAACCATAGCAGCAAAATGCAAGAGTCAAATTAGGTGGGTTGCAGGTCACAATCATTAGCCGCAGAGTGTTAAGGTCAAATTAGGTGGGTTGCTGGTCACATCTATTATCAGCAAGGTGCTTCAAAAGAAGGCTGCCGAGGCCAGTGCAGCCATGTTGCTGGTGTAAAAGAAGCCAAGGACTAAGTAATAAAAGAAGCAGGGTTACAATGCTGTCTTAAGTTGCAGTGAGGACACTGCTCGAAAATCAGGTGCTGCACAATACGAGCAGTCTGAGAGTGGAGTTACAGCAGGTGTACATGGGGGGTAATGAGCGTGGGAGGATGCTTGGTTAAACTTCACGTGTGAGGGTCAACAGAAAAATGATCGCAACACTGTGGGAGGCCACATGCCTGATGAATCCAGGAGGAGTTTCCCCCCTGTGGACGCTCCCACTGATTGCCCCAATGCCTGGTCTAAATTTGGACAAATAAAACTGGGTGCAAGACTGAGAGTGCTGAAAGTGAGTGTTATGGGAGTGTTATGGGAATCATTTGGTGGGATGAGCCAAGCCATAGATTGAGGGAACATTAGATTCATTTTACCAATTTACCAGTAGTGTTCTCTCACTATAGATCGGTGGCGAGATTAGGCAGGTCATGATCAGGATGGGCGACATTGTGGATGTCGTAAATAAAGAGGGCTCGGGCCAGAGCTGCAAAAGAAGAGAGGCATCACATAATAGAAGATAACATGGACGCGGCAGTGCGTGGGTGTTTTGCAGTTACTGCCCAAGCTGAGGGAAATAGAAGAAAGGGTGAGGTAGCAGAGACTGCTTGTGGGTATGGGCGATCGGGTTGGGTCTAGAGGTTGCATGGTGAGTGTAGTGCGTGCTTGCAGGGTGCCATGATTAAATCAAAAACACTGGTAAAGTAGCGACAACAAATGGCAGTGAGAGGAAACAGAGTTTGTATTACCTTTGAACGGGAATAGCATATCTGGAGGAGTGGTTAGAGGAACAGTGCAGCTCCTATTGCGAGCTACACGAGAGATTGGAGAGCAGTATACCATTGTATATCGGGTGTTATTTTGATGTTCAGCACGAACGGCGGTGGTTACAGCCACAAACAGACAGGCACAGATAGTCGATGGCCTTGCAGCAGGGCCTTTCACGAAGGGGCCTGCCGGATGCACCATGCATGGGTTGGTTGCTGCACGGCCAATCGGGTATCTGCTGAGGCAGAACTTCCTTCAGGACCTCGGTGAGGGTAGAAACTGCATAGATTGTGGCAGCCATCTTAATGCATGTCTCAATCTCGTGGGCCCCAAAGACTGCCTCACTGGCAGTGACCTTGATGGTGGATGAAGGGGACGGGGTGTCCCGTTCCCAAATGCGAGCTTCATCCAGTGAGGGGAGCACACCTGTAGTTGTAGTCACAAGGGTAGTTGTAGTCACAATGGTTGTTTGTTATTAGACTAGCTATGCCACAACACAACTTTGCCCTAACTTGCACTTAATATTCCTAACACATTGATTATAACTTCCACCCTCAATGTTCAGGGTCCGATCTCCCCATTGAAGAGGAGATTGATTATTAAAAGTTTACAAATCGTAAAAATAGACGTTATAACACACAAGAGACCCATCTCATCCAAGAAGATGAATGCGGGCTATACATTGAAAACTACCCAAAATGTTTTGCTTCAACTTCTGCCAAAATGAAGGGGGTAGCTATTCTATTCTTAGAAGGCACACCCATTGCTAAAAATGAAATTCGTGATGATTCCAGATGTAGATATTTGCTTTAAAAGGGAACCTTATTTGGCCATCTGATGGCTGGGATTTCAGTGTACTTACCCAGCAAAAACCAACATCATTATTTAGTCAACCTTCTCCTAACGTTCACTTCTTTTGCTGGAGGCGAAGTTCTGATAGAAGGAGAGATTTGAACTAATCACTAACCCTACAATGGACAAATCGTTAATGTCCACTCCCCTAGATAAAAAAAGTCAATAGCCCTAGCATGAGTGCTGCAAGAAATAGGTCTAGCCAAAGTGTGGCGATTAATTCAAGAGAACCAAAGATAATACAGTTAGTTTTCACACATTCACATGGGCTTTTTCCGTATCGATTGCTATATTGATACCCTAAATCTCTAAAATTGTTATAGGCCTGAGAATCTTTTCGTAACACTCCAGCATTACAGTCTCTGTCCGTATAGTAAGATACATTGCTGAGCTGGTATGAAAGGTATGGGATCGTCTTTTAAAAGACCCTGTTTTTCGTAACAACATAACTGTTCCCATAGACAACTATTTTCCGGAGAAGGATAATGCGGAAATGTCAAAGGGGAAGCTTTGGGATGCAGTGGTTATGGGAGTAATATAGGTACGCACAACATCATAACTTAGCTCAAAAAAGGTTGTAAATGAAGAACTGGAGATCGAGGTCCGGGAAATGTAACGAGAACATGCCAGGAAGAGCTCTTAGGGGATGTTCGAAGATACAAGTTCATCAGAACCAACTTACAGTCTCACATGGCTTCAGACATTGCTCACGCAATGCTGCAAACCAAGCAATCCTACTATGTCTGGCATAATAGGACAAATAAAATCCTCTCATACAAACTGAAACTGACAAAAGTGAGGAATAATACTCTAAGTCTGACCAACGACCAGGGACGACACACTATTCTGACTCCAGGAAGATGGGAGTAGTGCCTTCTTTTTTACCAGAGGTTGCACACGGCAGAAACACTTAACACAGATTTACAAAAACAGTAGAAATCAAAGGCCCACCTTCCTTGATTTGCTGAGGCGGATCGGAATAGATTAGATTCCCCAATCATGAAGGAGGAGATAATACAAGCTATCAATTCCATGCCCAGTGTGAAAGCCCCTACCCCAAACGGACTCACATCTTTGTTTCATAAGACATTTCTACCCCAATTACTTAACCCCAATAATATCTCTATTGAACTCCAATGTGAGCATGGGCATGGTTACAGACTCGATGGGGGAATCCTGAACCACCCATGTCCTAAAACCTGGTAAACCACCTTACATCTGCGATGCCTACCGACCTATAGTGATCTCGACACCAAGATAAACTCTAAGATTTTGGCTTCTAGACTGATGCCGGTTCTCCCCTCCCTTATGAGTTTGCACCAGACTGGTATCATAGCCAACTGCAACACTCAGGATAATATTCACAGGATAATAAACTTAGTTGAGGTTGGTCAGAGAGGGGGAATTCCTATGATGCGTTTGGCCTTGGACACAAACAAGGCCTTTGATAGAGTGAAATGGGATTTTATACATTTAACCCTACAACACTTCAGATGTGTCCCTAATTTCCTCACCTATATACAAGCGAATTTCCAGAACCCCTAGAAGAGAATCCGACTCAATGGCTTCCCCTCCCCACAAAATGTATATTTCTCATTGGACTCGGCTGGGATGTCCCCCCACTCCACTGATCTTCTTCCTAATAATGGAGCCACTTTCTAGGTGAATCGGCTAAAACCCCAACATACACGGAATTACAATCGATCATAAAGTACACAAGTGGCCCCTATGCTGACAATATCCTGATGTCAATGACAAATATAGCCCAGATCCTTCCTGATGTCCTGGAAGAACTGAACTTATATTCTTCCAGATCACGTCTGGATTCCAAATAAATTATACTAAATCTCTGGGGTTAAATATCTACGAAACTCAGATGAATATGAACTGCTTAAAAAATTATTTTGAGTTTTAATAGTCATACACAGAGCTGGATTATTTGGGCATTAAAATTACTTCTTCTTACGGGATCCTCTACAACGGTAACTTCCTCCACTCAAATAATTCAGGGAAGACCTGATTAAATGTTCTAGCCAGGAAATATGGTTTGGCCATATCGTGTCCATTAAAATTAACTTAATACCACATTTGCTTTATGTTTTTCCGCTCTCCCCATTAAAATCCGGTCCAACCCATGTGGATGCTTCACAATCAAGGGCAGGGCCCTAATCCAAGGATTAGCAGAGCCATTCTGCTAACAAACTAGTTCAATGGTGGCCTTAGGTTCCCCGACCCATTGAGATACATAATGGCAGCACACATATCTCATATAGCCGGTCAAGTGGCACAGCGAGTAGAGCGCTCGCTTTGACATCCGTGCAAGCCTGCTTACGCAGGTTCCAATCCCGGCGGGGCCAAACTCAGCCTTTCATCCTTCCGAGGTCAATAAATGAGCACCACACACCGTGGGTAATAATAAGCAGCGCTCAGATACCTGAGGGTTTGTAGCACTATATAAGTGCCAAATTATTATATAAACACTTGGGGTGACGCCAACACCCCAACCCATTGGCCAGAAATAGAGCAACCTACTACTAAACTAAAGCTGCAAGACCTCTGTCATATTGATACATCTTTGAGAAATTCCCAGGGTGTACTCCTAACCTCTACACAGACTTCTCTATTATTTTGGGATAAGGCTATTAGATTAGGAGGGGTAAGTAGCAGAGTTGGCCCATATTCCCCTTTTACAGGTACTCCTGGGTGTTTGCCTGAAATGCAAAAGAATATTTTTAGAGAATGGATGAACAGTGGTGTTTTGGTATTATACCAAGTTTATGCTCCTTAGGGGCCCCTTCAACTCCAGAGACCGAACGCTTAAATTTCATCTTTCGGAAAGATTGAACGTTTTTGATATTCTCAGGTGAGAAACTGGATCTCGACCCCCCAGGACTGGGGGGTCGGTACTCTTCCACTGACGGGTCGCAAGCTGACAACAGACATGGAGCAAACGGTTAAGGTCTCAAAACTATGTACGTTATTGGAAAGAGAAGATCCCTCCTGAAAGTTTCCATATATGGAAGCTTGGGGAAAAGACCTGAGCATAGAGATCACTGACAGTCCATGTGGGAACATTTGGAAAAGGGCTAACAGATTCTCTTGCTGCATTGCTAATAAAGAATGCACATTTAAGATATTATGTAAATGCTATTTAAATCCTTTATGGTTACATAAGATCAAAATATCAATATCACCTCTGTGTTGGAGAAGGTGTGGGCAGCAAGGGAATATGATCCACATCTGGTGCTACTGTCAAAGATCGCAAATCGTTTAGAAAGAGATTCACTCGCATATTCACTGTCCGCCGACTCCTTATTACTGATTCTGGGGGTTGTGGCAGAGGAGATTTGGCCATTGGGGAAGCCGTGGTCCTCTCTGATAACACGCCTACTGAAAGCGGCAAGAATAACAGTAGCAAGTGCTGGAAACAACTAGAGGGCCCTATTCGTAATCTCTGGTGCTATAAGGTATGGGTTATAGGGGCATCTAAGAAAATAGCAACTTGCTTGCCCCTATTTACCCAGGAATGATCCCCCTTACATAGCTTTTGCTTTCTTCAATTGGTCATTAAACTATTTGTACTTTAATATTTTCATTTAATTTGACTGGATATGCTTCTTTCAAATAGTGATTTGTTTTGATGTATCTTGTGAAAATTCCTGTAATGACCCTGAATTATTATGAGGGCCATATTCCAGCAAGAACCTTTGCCCCTGAGCTGTAATCACATTGGGCCTCTTTACAAGTGTGGTGGTAATTCGGCCTGAGATCCTCAGGCTTACTGCCTAACTCAATTACTGTTACCGCCACTTGGTCCCATGGAGTTGCCACAGAATTACAAGTGGTGGTAATTCCCCATTTTTGGAGTCCATAGGACACGTGGGGATTTTTGGCGGATTTACCGTTTGCGGAATATTCGCATTGTAAATCTGACAATTTTTGTGAATAAGGTGGCAGATTCACCTCCAGCCTTTTGTTGGAGCTAAATCATCCACTTTACCTCCAGATGTATAATTCAACAGCGCTGGAATAATGACAGTAATTCCGTTACTGCCAAAAAAAGTGGCGGTTACGGATTTATTACCACTTTTCCCACAACGCCGAACTTGTAATGAGGCCCATTTTGCTGTGGAATTTATATACATTAACCCATGTGCTGTTACTTATTTTTGTTGTTATGTTTTTGCAAGTGGTTACCTGTACCGTGTTAAGTCAATAAATAACATTATGAAAAAAAAAAAATGCACTGGAGTATGTCGCTAGTTGTGCAACGTGTTCTTGAAGGTGTATAACGCTTCTGCGGAGTTTCTCACCTTTAACATGAAAGCAGTGGTGGTTTAATATTGTTGTATTAACTCTTTTAAATGATGTTACTTAGATGCATCAATAGCCAGCAAGGGCACATTTTAGAGTTTGGAATTCCCAATTCCTGCTCCATCTTTTGGGGCTTCCCATACACGTATTAAACATGTACAGGAGTTGATAGGAAAGGTGCAGTATCAATGATGTGTGTACTGTGATACTGAACTTTTTGTGTTGTTTGTTTTTATTTACGAACAAATATATCAATTTCAGTCAAAAATGACATCCAATAACGTATTTACAGGTGCCCTTTGCATTCCCTGGAAGAATGCATGTACAATAGCACAAAGATGAGAAAAGGTGGAGAGCCAGTTTATGAAGGTGACAGTGATACGTAGACCAAAGACAAAACAAAACAAATACTAATCTAAGAAACAATAGAGGGCTTGCGTACAAATATCCAAAATTATATCCTACACCGCACTGGAGATCCTCCTGTGGCCATTCAGTGAGGTTAAGGCCGAGTTTTGAAAGGACCCATAGTCAGGCTGGTTTCATTCAGCGGGGTGAGTGCGGAGAAAGGTAGAAATCAGAGGATGCTCAAGGAGGGCATTGGAAAGCGAGGTTGTTGCAGAGGAGCAGCAGAGGGTGAGTAGACCGATATTCAGTCTGCCAAGTACTGAGGAGCAAGACCATTGATAGCTTTGGAGACATAGGGGGTCATTACGACCTGGGTGCAAAGGGATACCGGGCACCGGTAATGACACCGGTGCCGGTAGTCCCTTTGCGCCCTATTCCGAGGTCCCTTTGCGTGTCCCTCCCTTAATGCCTGGTTTTACCAGGTGTTATGGATGGGACCCGCAAAGGGATACCGGGGTCAATAACAGTACCGCAATTTGTGGTACCGTTATTGCCGCCTTCCCCCTTCCCATTGAGCCCTATGGGGGCTCAAATGGGAATGGGGAATGGCTCTGGTGAATGGGGAATTACTGGTCCCGCCAACCTCGGACTGGACCGGTAATTACTCCTTTCACCAGACCGGAGTCGGACCGATTTTGGAGGCAGCCTCGGCGCTAAAAGCGCCATGGCTGCCTCCAAACTCGGAATGAGGCCCATAGAGTAGGAACTTGAAAATTGAGCTGTTGTGCATAAAGAGCCAACCAGCATGGTGTTGCTAGGTAGAAGTGGGGGAGGATCTGGGTAGGTTACAGAGAGTGGTGGTGGTATGAACAGTAGCCCACTGTGCTGAGCAAGAGGGAGGAGATTTCAGTTTTCGAAGAGTGTTACCAAATTGACACATTTTCAGAATATTGAGAAGGTTAATGCAAGCAGCAGAGGCGGTGGTAGTGATGCATTTTTGCAGTTGGAGGTTGCTATCAAAGAGAACCCCGAGGTGGTGAACCCCAAGAAAGTCTGGCAGGAAAGCGATTGGAGACGGCAGGATAGGGATGGTATTGGAAACCAGGAGAAAGATGACTCATCTTTGAAAAGTACAGCATGATTCAGCAGAGAGCAATCCAGTGACGGATTGCAGTGAGACAATTATAATCTGTTGATTGTGTGAGTGTGATGCTGAGTCCTGGAGACACCTAATTATGCAATGTGAAAAAGTGAGCCTACTTAGCGATAGGTAACACACCTAACAGTAGATCGAGCAGAAACATTATGGGCTATGTTGTTTATAGGCAATAAAAAACAAATTACCATAGCAGTAGTGCACTTTATTAGGGGATTACAGCAGTAACTTGGTAAAAATGTTGACTAATGTGAAGGTGTTTGAGAGATCTATTGGTGATTCGGTCACTATTTATTTTGTATATGATACGAGTGATGAATTACTAATACTGTACACATGTGATAATTAAGAGTATTAGATGCACGGTGCAATTGTGATAAATTAGTGATAATTTAATGATGTGTATTTGCTTGAGTGTTTTAAGGAAGATTTTAAATGATCCTGTATTTAAAATGTGTTTTAGTGAATTAATAATTAATTGTTGATGGACATTGATCAGGTCTGAATGGAATTGTTTGTCATGAATTGCAAGTCTTGTTTTGTATGTTTTAATGTATAAAGGTTTGACATGAACCACATATACTGAAAAAAATAATAATCTGTTCCGAGAGGGCTGGTATGAAGGAGGGAAAGGAGAAAAAGATTTGAGTGTTGTCAGCAAAGATCAGGTAATGAAAGCCAAAAGACGGTATATGTTTACCTAGGGCAGAAATATAGAGGGTGAAAAGCAGAGGTCAAAGGATTTATTCTTGGGGGATGCTGAGAAGGACAGAGATGGGGTTAGAGGCTTGCGAGTTCCAGGACATTTTAAATGAGTGACATTCCAGTTCAAAGGAGGTAATGAAGGCTATAGCAGATTTAAGAAGCACAAGGTCCTGGAGAGTGAGGAGCAGAGAGGAGTGGTTGAAAGTGGCAGAAAGGTCAAAAAGGCTGAGTTTAGAAGACATTTTGAAGTGGTGAGTATCGGAAAGAATGTTGGAGACTTGCATGGGTGCAATATTGGTGGAGTGTTTACTACAGAAAATTGAAGTAGATCTCCAAGATCATTATCCTCAAAGTTCTTAATGATCCAGTTGAAGCCCACCCGCTCAAAGACCTTTGAATAATTGTGTAAGAGGGAAATCGAGTGATAGTTTGCCATGATGTTTGGGCCAGCAGAGGGGGTTTTCAAAAGGGGCTGGGCAGTTGCAGATTTGAAGGATGCAGGGAAGAGTCCAGCAGAGTGTCAAGTACCTGGTTGCGTTGTATTCGTGTTCATGGTCATGGTACTTCACTTTTAGATCTGCTCTTGTCCTCCAATTGCAACCAGTGGCTAGTATGGCATAGGTCTGAACCCTGAGCCACCCTCTGTGAAGTAAGAAACAGAAAAGGTACCCGCGGGCCAACTTTGCACGCCACAAGACAGCTTTTCCCAGATTAATGTGGCGTAGAGACAGTGCAAGGCGATGGCCGGGTAAGCTGGTAACATCTGTGCAGGAATTGCAGATGGAGATCAAAGAGTCAGTCAATGGGAAACAGGCAGGCAGGAGACAGCCTCAGCAAACATGAAACACAGTATGGAGACCAGAAGCAGGCAGCCCCCAAGGCATCTAGGAGCAAGGCAGTCCAGGCAGAAAACACAGAGTAAAGGGCTCTGAATAGAGAGGGAGGGCAGGCAGGAGTAAAATAAGGTAAAAGCAGGTCCAAGATGCAGAGATTCAGCAAGAAGGTGAACGTACATAGTGCATTGTGACACATCAGTACCTGGGCGATATGGGTTTAAATAGCCCACTGCTCCCGCAATGCGATCATTGCAGCAGGTGTCATTGCATGGCAACAAAAGGTGTGAGGAGGTAGTTTTCAAGTCTGCGCGAATGCGCACTGTAGAAAAACATGGCAGTGTTTGTATACGGCGTACCACCGGGATGCCTGTATCCGCCTTGCTGTCTGCACTGTGAGCCTCCACCTCCAACTCGCTGGGCAATTTCCCTGTTCCACATCCACCAGCATGGGTACCATCTCCAGGTGAGTAGCCGCAATGGTGATGGGCCCGGGGCATAATACGGAGAAAAAGGGAGGTTAAAGATCTCAGGGAGATGAGAGCAGGTGGTTTGAACTAAGTCTTTCACCAATGGTTTGAGGAGCAAATGGGTCGATAGGAGTGCAAGATGGGTTGGCGCTGCGAAGGATGGGTGCTATTTCAGTCAGAGGGGGGAAGTAGTATAAGTGGTAAAGTGGAGAGGTGGTGGACATAAGGAGTGTGGGGCAGGGGGAGAAAGGAAGTCTGTGAGTGTCACAAATGGTAGAGATTTTTGAAGAAAGTCAGTGAGCTAAGTCATTAGCAGAGATGGAAGAGGCAATAGAGTTGTGAGCAAAGCTTGGGGGGTAGATTAAAGTTTTACCGGGGGTGATCGCAAAAGGAGATTAGATTTGTGAAGTAGGAGGATTTGTCAGAATCTGAGGCAGAGGAGAGTGCAGCAAGGGATTTTGTTTAGGTTAAGAATAGGTTCCATGTACAGCTTCACAATTCACTGGGCATGTTTGTTTTGCATGCCTACTTGAAACCTAGCCCTACCTAGTTCATCCTCCTCGGCAGCATCAGCAAACACACCTGCATTTAAAACTGGCTGATATAGATGGATCTCGACAGCGCCCCCCCCCCAACTCTCTGCTAGTGCAAAGTCCCTTGGCTTCACCATCATTTATGACCTCTCCATCAAAGAACACATCGCCAAGAAGACACAAACAACATGGTATAGTACCAGCTTTCACTCCTGCATGGAATTAAACCCTTCACCCCCACTTCATGGTATGATATGATATGGCATTTATAACGCACCTATACATAAGTGTTTCAAGGTGCGATGAGGCATGGATCGGGGAACAGATGGATACCAGAGACACCGATCTTACTAGGCCAAGTGACATTGAGATTGCGCAAGTGGAGGGGCGCGGGGAGGGGATAAGTGCCAGGGGAAAGGGGAGGGGGCAGTGCGGTAGATGGGATCAAAACGATTACAAGAAGTGCCGCCAGCAGGTGGCAGGTGCAAGGGTAAGTGCAGACAGAAGGTGTCAGAACGTGCAGGTAGCGGGACTGTAGGGTTACAGATACAGACCCAAGTGCAAGGGTTGCCGGGAGGCAGTGTGAGTGTGCAACTGGGCCGGTAGGGACCTGGGCCTGAAATCAGATGGTCGCCAGGTGACCAGTTCAGTATCAGACAGGAAATCTGCAGGGGAGAGGAAGAGAGAGGCAGAAGCAAAGAGGAAGGTCTTGAGGTGCTTCCGGAACCGGAGTTGGTTCTCCTCGAGTTTCAGAGAAGCAGGGAGGCTATTCCAGAGGGAGGCCCCAGCCTAAGAAAGAGATCTACCACCAACTCGTTGCTTGGAGAAGCGACTGACCCTGAGGGAATTGGAGGTGGAGGAACAAAGAGCTTGGTTAGGAAGGTATTTACGAAGCGAGAGTTGGAGGTATTGAGGCCCCAGGCCCCAGAAGGCCTTGTGAACAATGCAGTGGGTCTTGAACTTAATCCTTGCAGCCACTGGGAACCAATGAAGAGATTTCAGTGCTGCAGAGATACGATCCCTGGGCTTGAAGCCAAGGACAAGTCTCGTAGTCCTGTTCTGGATGAGTTGCAGAGGGTGGAGAGTAGAAGCAGGCAGATTTAGAAAGAGGCTGTTGCAGTAATCCAACATAGAGAGAAGCAGAGCTCTAGAGACAGTGAGCTTCTGGGGAAGGAGCGGAAAGGAGAAATGCCTCTGAGTAAGTGCAGTTGGTAGTTTGACTTCTTGGAGACGTCAGAGATGTGAGGAGAAAAGGAGAGTGTGGAGTCAAAGATGACCCCGATGTTCTTAGGTGGGAGCAGGAAGAGGTCCAAAGGAGGCCGGTCAGAGAGTAACAGGAAAGAAGGGTGCAGGTGTGCCGATGAGGAGAATCTCCGTCTTAGTGGCATTAAGGCAGAGATTGTTGGCTGCACACCACTCCTGGATAGCAGACAGACATCCAGAGATGAGAGAAGGGGAAGAGGTGGAAGAGGGGAGCCTGGAAACGAGCTGAGTGTAATCTGCATAGCACTGAAAGTTGGAGAAGAGAGCGGCAATGAGGTGGGCGAGAGGTGCCAGGTATTGATTGAACATCCAGGAAGAGAGGTTAGACCCCTGGGGAACACCACAGGTAGAGAGTGAGATAGAAGAAAGGAAGGACCCAAGTTGGACCTCGCAGGGTCGATCAGAGAGGAATGAGGTCAGCCAGGCCAGAGCCTGATCGGTGATACCAGGGTCATCATGGAGACAATTGAGCAGGATAACATGGTTGGCCGTGTCAAAGGCAGAAGAGAGATCGAGTAAGAGGAGGACAGAGGGGAGATTAGAATCAAGGTTAGAGAGCAGGTCTTCATAGATGTTCAGGAGAGCAGTTTCCGTGCTTCTGGCTGCTCTGAAGCCAGACTGATGGTCATGGAGACAATCAACAGATTCAGTGTGAAGATTAAGCTGGAAGATGGGCAGCTTTTACAGGAGTTTGCCCAGGAAAGGAGTGATGGAGATTGGAAGATAGTTAGCTGGGCTAGAGGGTTTTTTGAGAAGAGGGTGCACAAGAGAGTGCTCCAGGGGGGAAGGGAAGGCTCCAGGGGCGAAGGTGTGGTTGCAGAAGTCAGCCAGGACAGGAGCAAGGGTGTCAATGTGGTCCTTGATGTTTTTGGAAGAACAGGGAAGAATCTGTTTAGACAAGACTTTCATAGATCTGACTTGCCTAGAAACCTTGTCAGGGGAGAACAGGGGAAAGGAAGAGAAAGAGGGAGGATAGGTGGCCACAGGGGGGACGGAGGTAGAGGAGAGAGTAGAGGGAGTAGGAGTAGAGGACAAGTGAGTGGACAGGATGTCCTGGGTTTTAGAGATTAAATGAGAAGCCAGGCTCGTGCAGTGGGCCTAGGAGGGGACAGAAGAGGTAGAGACTGCAGCAGGATCGGCCAGCTCCTTGCACATTTGAAAGAGTTTGGACGAGATGTTATATGCCGCAGAGACGCGGGCTTGGATGTGGGCTCTCTTCTTAGTGCGGACAGATAGCCAGTATTGCATTTGGAGCAGGCGGCAGGCCAGTTTGTCAGAGGATGCACAAGAAGCTAGCCATTTCCTCTCAGCCACCCTGCACTTGCATTTAAGGGTGATGAGGTCAGAGTCATACCAGGAGTTTCACTTGGCTTTGGGCTTCAAGCGGATCCTCATGACAGGGGCAAGAACATCAAGAGTGTCAGAGATGGAAGAGTCGAGCATGGAAAGGGCTGTGTCAGGATGTGAGTCAGCCAGAGGAGGAGGAGGGGGAGAGAAAGGGGCGTCGAAAGCCTCAACTGACACACGCTTCATGGGTTGGATGACCGAAAAGGTAGGTGGCAGTGCTGGAGTTGGCTTGGCCTGAGGGATAGAGAGGGAGACATGGGAGGAAAGGAGAAAGTGATCACTCTAGGAGAGAGGAGTGATGAGGGGGATAGAGAGTGGGAGGTCTGAGGAGATCAGAACATCCAGAGTGTGTCCTGCATAGTGAATCAGACCAGAGAGGAGAATAGAAAGAGAAAGAGAGTGGCAGAGGTCACGAAATTGTTCAGAGGGGGGACAGGAAGCATCCAGGTGGATGTTAGTTCCCAGAAGGAGGAGTTGAGTGGTCGAGGTCAGGAGGGAGGAGGAGAGGTCTGCCCACTCAGAGTGGAAAGAGGTGATCTGACCAGTTAGCCGATAGATAGTAGCCACGGTAAGAGAGTGGCCAGGAGAGAGAGAGAGCCTGCAGACAAGGCATTCGAAAGAGGGGTAGGCCTGCATAGGAATGACAGAGGCAGGAATCCACTCTGGGAAGATCAAGGCTACAACCGCTCCGGAACGGTTGGATCTGGGCGCGGAGAGGATCTTGAAGCCATCAGGGAGGAGAGTGTCAAAGCTCATGACAGAGCTGGCCGTGAACCATGTCTCAGTGAGACCGAGGACATCGGGATCAAGTTCTTCCAGGAGGCGGCAGATGTCAGAGGAGTGCTTGACAGCTGAGCGAGAGTTGAGAGTGGCAATATGGAGCATTTTGCCATCCTTGAAAGACTTCCGGGGAAGGGTACAAATCAGAGGTATGCCCTGCTGAGGTGTAGATGGAGTCCGACGGAGGGCAGAAGAGGAAGGAGGAGAGGGCAAAGTAGCCAAGAAGGAGGCGGAGGGGGAGGCAAGGAAGCCGAAGAAGGGAGAGGAGGGACAGCAGGAGAAGAAAGGCAATTGATGAGGCGTGGGAAGCGTCTATCAAAGGGGAGAAGGTTAGCCTGAGGGCCTTGGACCAAGACGGTGCCATTCAGGTAAACATTAATGATGACCTTAGAGGAGTGGAAGGGGGCCAGGAGGACCTCCCACCGGGTGCCACCGTTGATGGGAGAAGAAGAGAAAGAAGAGAGCACAGAGACCATATGAAGAGTCCATAGGTCTGGCGAGAGAATGACAAAGAGGATGTTGGTGAGGGTCTGTCTGGGGGACGCACTGGTATAGTTGTCAGCAATAGGGAGGCCTGGTTTGGAGACCAGGATATCCTTTTTGAACTTCTTCCTACCAGACTTAGTGAGGAGAGCAGGAAAGTTGCTAGAGAAGCAGTTTGAAAAGATAGGAGAAACAGAGAGCACCTTGGAGTAGGTAGGGGAAGAGGAGAGAGGAAGAGGGGTGTAGGGGAAAAGGTGGGGGGGCGACATCAGGGGAGGAAACAAGAAGGGGTGCAAGCAGGCGAGACAGAAAGGGACAAAACAATAGTGGACAATTGACTAAGTAGACAAGAACCCAGATGGAAGAGCAGGAAGAAAACAAGGCCGTCCGGTAAGCAAATCAGGTTACCAGGCCATCAGGAACATAGCAGTCATTATAAAGAGAACCTAGAGGAGGGTGGAGCACAGCAGAACACAGAACAATATACAGAAGAACAAAGCAGTCGACAAATGGAAACCTAGAAGAAGGCAGAATGCAGTAGAACACAAAGCAATACAATGCAAAACAGGGCAGTCAATGAGGAAGAGCAAAGGGGGCGCGTGGGCACAGGAAGCTGGAGAAGGGGGGAGTGCGAGGCACATGCAATAGGGAGTTGCGAGGGACCACGCAGTCAGGGAGGCACTGCTGCGAGCAAACCGCACATACACACGCTGCAGTGAGAGAATATAACTTTTATAAAGACAAATCTAGGCCCTGTGCTCTCCCACATGGATGGTGGCAGTGCCCTCCTTTCAGGTGTCACAACCACTATTCTGGCCCCTCTGAAAGCTCTCCAGCAGGTTGCAGCATGCCTCATCACTCCTCATCACAGGACTGATGAAATCCAGCCACATTTCCCCACTTTCAATGAACTACACTGGTTACCACTCAAAGCTGGCATCACCTTCAAGACAGCCTGCATCACCTACAAAGCTCTAATGTCCAAGACACTATCATACCTAGCTGAAAACATCACCATCTCACAAGGTCAACTCAACACCAGGAGCCAAAATACCTACAGACTGGAATCCAAGAAGTGTAAGAAGGGAAAGAGCAGAAAACAAGCATTCTTCTCCTAGCTCCCATGCTCTGGAACAATCTTCCTGATTTTGGCATCAGGCTGGCTTCCCCCATCTGCGATTCAAAAAAGATCTGAAGACCCTTCTCTTCAAGGAACAGTTCACTGACAAACGAGGACCATAAACCGACAAGACAGCCCCCACTATCTTCTAATCAATAATACAGCAATCTGTTGCTTTGGGAACCGTACCATTACTGCGACACAACACTATGTCAACTGGTACGAAAACTGCACCTTTGCACAGTAAAAAAATGCCGACCCCCCCATTATTTATTTATTCATTTTATTTTATTAAAATGTGTATATACCGCGCCGAATGCACGAATGCCTTGGGTGCACACAAAAAAAAAAACAGACAAACAGGTATTGGGAATGACAAAAAGGACAAAGTACTTTGCGATGGAGAATAGCATCATAGAGCAAAGGTCAGTCAGAAATTCAACCGGGGGAGGTTGAAGAGATATGTCTTCAGCCTTTTTTTTAGATCAGTGGTCGTTGTGACAGCTCTAAGGGAATTCGGAAGTTCGTTCCACACAGAGGGGCCCAAAACATCAAAACTACAGCTGCCTGCATTAGCCAACCTAAAGCGGGGCTGCAGAAGTCTAAGTTGGTTCTGCGATCTAAGGGTACGTGATGGAGAATAGTGCAGAAGGCGGTCAAAGAGATATTTAGGGGCAGTGTTGAGAACACACTTATTCGTCAATGTAAGAGGCTTGCGGGTAACTATGTGCTTCACTGGAAGCCAGTGGAGTTCCGACCTGGAAGCAGTAATGTGCATTTTTTAGAAACACCTGTGATGGCTCGAACTGCACCATTCTGGGTTATCTGAAGAAGGGATAGATTAGTCTGAGAGCAGCCCCTTAGGAGACTATTACAATAATCCAAACAGGAGTTAATGAGGGCGGAGGCTTGGATAGCTGCATTATCATATGACACAACAGGCTGAATTTTACTGAGTAGTTTATAGACAAAACCAAAGGAGCTTTGAATCTGGACAACGTGCTAGTTCATAGTAAGCCTGGCGTCCAAAATGACGCAGAGAGTTTTCCCTCTTTTGGCTACCGGGATTACAGCATTGAGAATTGTGAAGCTGGCATATTCCTGAGGTAAAGATTTAAGATTTAAGTATCGGGCTGAGAGCCACAATCAGGAGGTTTTTTTTGTGTTGCATGCCAATGAATTGACAGCCATCCAGTCATGGATTGCAAAATAAATTTTGTTGAGCTCGGCGAGATCCTATGCATACCGGCCTGTGAGTTTCATGACGACCTGGGTGTCATCAGCATAATTTGTATACTGGACACCCAGGCCGTCTAATAGTCTCAAGAGTGGGATGAAATAGACATTAAACAGAGAGGATGAGATACAAGACCCCTGAGGGACACCGCATGTAATAGGAGCAGGCGTAGGGCAGGCCTCCCCTGAGAAGACTCTGGCATCACGTGGGCCAAGAAAAGAGGTAATCCAGAGAGAAGCCAGACTAGAAAAACCGACTATAGATTGCAGTCGACCGATTTTTGGCCTCAAAGTGGAAGATTTACTTCCAGCATCATGCTTGAAGAAAATCCTCCCCTTCAAGTCAAACTCCGAGTTCGGTGGTGCAGTAAAAGTGGCAGTAATTCAGTTAATGGTAAAAGTGTTTTTCTATCGCGCAGCCGAACTCATAATAAGCATTGTTTTTCTCTCTACTTACCTCACCTCCTCTGACCTATGATTGCTGCGACTAAGGGAAGCAGAGGTTGCGGGGGTCTCCCCTGATCCTCTTAGTCGTAGTAATGGGGGTCAGGGGTTGCGGGGGTGTCCCCCGCTTCTGTTAAATAGAGAGCAGAGGACAAGACATTTTTAAGGGGGAAAAAAGTACCCTGCGACACCAGCGCTGACCCACGTAAGTGGGCAGGAACTGACGCTGCAGGGATCAAGGGAAGTCAGCGGCACACTTCTGTATGTGCCACTGTTAGGGTAAGTGACCGGGGGGAGCGGGATAGTGGGATGCAGGCCACAGTGATCTATCTGATCACTGCGCCACCCCGTAATTGTCGTTGACATTTTCGTCGGCGGAATTACGGTCTGCCCTCTGATCACATAGATTCTTGCTTTGTAGCTGGGTTTGCGCTATGCAAATCTACTACATACATAGTTTTTGGTTCTGAGAGGGGATCCATGGCTAAGGATGGGGCAGGAATCTGTGAATATATACGCAGTATAGTGTTGGTCAAAGGGAGCCATAAGTGCATAATGAAAGTCAGAAAAGGCATGGTCAATGGAAGAGTCATGAATAGGGAAGACAGAAAAGAAGTCCTCAGATCATCGAGGTATTGGCCAAGAAAGTCCTGCTTGAATTTCCTTTTGGCCATTAAAGAGGGGAGAAGATATGTAGCAGGTGGAGGGGCCGAGATGTTGAAGAGAACAATAGAGTGATTAGACTGGTAGGGGTCAATGAAAAGGTCAGGGGAAGAGAGGTAAGTAGAGAGAAAAACAATGATGCTTATTACGAGTTCGGCTGTGCGATAAAAAAACACTTTTGGCGTTAACTGAATTACTGCCACTTTTACTGCACCGCTGAATTCCGAGTTTGACCTTGAAGGGGAGGATTTTCTTCTAGTGTGATGCTGGAGGTAAATCTTCCACTTTGAGGCCATAAAGCGGTCGATTTACCATGCAGAAATACCGCTCACCGTTAATCCACCAAAAATCCCCATGGCAACCTATCGATTCCAAAAATGGGAATTTATACAGCCATATACCACAGGACAGAGTAGCAGTAACAGTAAATGAGTTTGGCACTACATTGCCAGATTTGCCACCAATTTACAGCCAAACTCATCAAGAGGCCCAATGTCAATATAGTTCCCACCAGAGTAGGTAGGCTGGTCATTAAGGGAGTAGAAGCAGAGGTCAGATAGGAAGGAGTTAAGTTCAAGGCAAGTGGCTGAGAGGGCATGGGAAGGTTAAAGTACCCCAACATGACAATTGGAATGTAACTGAAAAGTGATTCAAGAAGAAGGTCCAGGTCAAGGACGACGGAGTTGTGAGAGCCAGGGGGTCAACAGAGAACCTAACAGTTTGAGGGTGTTACTCACCACTCCGAAATAGGCCGAAGATGCAGAGGAGTGACCTTGGAGATGATGGTGGTACAAGAATCGATATTCAGCCTTCCATCCCAGCTCCCCTGAGTACAAGACTCAGGCTTCCTCAAAGAGGGGCTCTTTTCTACAATGTACCTCTCTGCTGTTTCAGTTGGGACAGACAGAGGTGTCAATTGAATAAAAGAGCGTGGAGAACACACACCGCCAATACCAATGCTGCAAAGGAATACAAAGATATTAGACAGTGTTGAGGTTAAGGCAAGTAATTAGAACAGTTGAATTAAATGGGCAACTACCTAGATAGGTATTGGAGTGGAGCTTCCCCGGGGTGGATCTACAATGAATAACACAAAATGAGTGGAAATGGTCTAAGTAAATATCGGTCCCAACTATATATATAGAATTGGTAACAACTAACCTGAATAAGGATATTTTGTGGAAAGGAATCCAGGAAACAGAAGACAACGACAGGAGAAAATAACAAACAGGGATGTTAGTATAGGGAAGTAGCCCCGGGCGGCACGAGGGTCGCACTAGTGCCGGGTTGGTGCAGTTTCAGGGAAGCATTTATATGCACTTGAAGACAAGCTCACAAGATAGTCACTCAATGTCCCAGAATGCAACAGAAGACAAATATCCAAACAAGTTGTGGAGATAAATAGTAGCAGAGATGGGGTTTGCCAATTAAGTATGTACCTGAGCACACATGTATCCAGAGTAGGTGTAGAAAAGTTCCAGATAGTTGACAGCAAGTCTCTACTTTTGGTTCCGAGTGCAGAAGCGGCAACCTGGAATGAAGTACCGCAAGAGGCAGAAGGGAGCCGGATCCAGTAACGTTCCGAGTCAAACAACCAGACGAGCACGACAGGAATAAAGGAGGAGACAAGGCAATCCAATAGTCAGGCAAAGGTCAAAACCAGGAGTTCAGATGAGGAATCATGTACGAAGAAGTAACGGATGTAACCGCGTGTAGCTTGTAACGTTAATTAGCAGCAACGAGCCCCTTGGAAGACGGTGGTTTTATAGTCGTAAGAGGGGCGTGTCTTGCCGTACGTCTTCCACGTACAAGATGTGTCAGCTGACCCGGAGTCCGTCGTAGTTTGTACAGACGCCATGGCAGCCTGTATCTGGTCCATAGAGGAGCTTGTAAAGAAGTCATATTCTGCAAGGAGGCCCGCGGGGAAGCCTGAAGTGTAACAGCATCCTCCCCCAAAGACTCCGGCAACCCCTTTGCGGAATGAAAACTCCTCAGAAGATCCGGACAATGCAAATTGGAGAGAGGCTCCAAAGTACGGTCCTCAGGCCCATACCGCTTCCAATCCACGAGGTAGAACAACGTAACCCTAGACACCCTGCAGTCCAGGATACACGAGACCTCATATTCCTCCTCACCATCCACCAAGATTGGCGAAGGACGAGTAGGCAGACGGGTCCCCTGGATGAAAGGCTTGATCAGGGAGATGTGAAAGACTGGATGTATGCGCCATGATCGCGGCATGGAGAGCTTGACCGCCACGGGATTGATAACATCAGTAATAGTATAGGGTCCCACGTATTTGGGCAGAAGCGAGCGTTTGCCCGCAATTCGCAAATTACGGGACGACAACCACACCTTCATGCCACTCCGATAGACTGGTGCAGGTGATCGATGCACATCAGCATACTTCTTGGCACGATCTTGAGCTCGGAGTAAATGACAGCGTACATCCCGATGAATCTTATCGAGATCTCTCATACAATTTCTTGCTGCTGGATTAATGGCCGGTAATACCGGATCAAGTGGGAGTGCCCTAGGATGACCACCATACAGGGCAAAAAAGGGAGAAACCCCAGTTGATATATGCATAGAGTTGTTATATGCAAACTCTGCATAAGGCAGAGAAGTAAACCAAGACTGTTGGAACTGAAGGCATAAACAGCGTAGGTACTGTTCGATAGTAGCGTTAGTTCTCTCAGTCTGCCCATCCGTTTGAGGATGGTAAGCTGAGGAGTACCTGTCCTCAATACCCAGAGAAGGTGTAAGAGCCTTCCAGAATCGTGACGTAAATTGTGTGCCACGGTCGGAAACAATAACCGAGGGTAATCCAAAGAAACGAAACACATTCGTCAAGAACAGTCTCGCCAATTCCGGAGCCGCAGGCAAACCAGAGCAAGGTATGAACAATGCATATTTTGTGAAATAATCAACAATTACCCAAATGGTGTCATGGCCCTGAACGTCAGGAAGTTCCACAATGAAATCCATTGACAGCATCTGCCAAGGTTTGTACGGAACAGGAAGAGGTTGTAACAAGCCGACTGGTTTGGCTCTAGAGGTTTTACACCGAGTGCATATGGAACAAGTCAAAATGTAGTCCTTTACATCACGAACCATGGAAGGCCACCAAGCCCAACGCCGTAAGGCTTCAAGAGTTTTTTGACTTCCTGGATGTGCAGCAATCAAAGAATCGTGAGACCACTGGAGCGCTAAAACTCTAGCTTGACCTGAGGGTATATAGATGCGCCCTTGAATGAATGGCATACCCTGAATTACTTCCAGATTGAAGTCAGTGATCTCTTTTAGATGGGTTGAGACCCAATCAAGGATGATTGAACGCAAAGAGGCCTGAACCGAACAACCACAAACAACTTTGTGCGTTAGAAGAGGAAGTGCTTCGATCTGTTGAGACTGGCCATCCGCATTTAAGCGAGAGAGAGTATCAGCCGAAACTTGAGCGTTAGCAGGACGGTAAGTGATAACAAATTGATACTGTGAAAAAAATAAATGCCACTGCGCCTTTTTAGTTGTAAGACATTTCATAGATTTGAAGGCTAACAGACTGCGGTGATCTGAGTATACTGTTACAAGGTGTTTGGCCCCCAGAAGGTGATGTCTCCATTCCAAGAATGCATCTCTGATGGCTAAACGTTTGCGTTCCGTGATGGAATCATTTCTTTCGTAAGTTGTCAATTTATGAGAGAAGTAGGCAACAGGATGAATCTCTCCCGAATGAGGACAATTTTGAGACAACACCGCCCCAAGAGCATAACCCGAAGCATCAGCTTCAACAAAAAAAGGAAGCTCGGGATCAGGATGTTTGAGGGCAGGGGCAGAAGTGAAGGCTGATTTTAATTGATCAAAGGCTTTCTGAGCTTCTGAAGACCATACAAATGGCACCTTGGCACTTGTCAGAGAGGTAAGAGGTGCAGAGATTTCAGAAAAACCAGTGATGAAGCTTCTATAGAAGTTTGCAAATCCTAGGAATGATTGTAAAGATTTGACTGAATTGGGCACAGGCCATTCCAGGATAGCACTAATTTTGGACTGACTCATGCGCACTCCATTGTTAGTAAGATCATATCCCAAAAATTCCACCTCTGAGGCATGAAATATGCACTTTTCGGCTTTTCAAACAATTTATGATCCCTCAGGCGTTGGAGTACTGTTTTGACATGTTTTTCGTGGTCTTCCTGGTTTTGTGAATAAATCAAAATGTCATCCAGGTAGACAACAACAAACTGATCACGAATGTCATAAAACAAATCGTTCATGAATGCCTGAAAGGTGGCCGGGGCATTACATAACCCAAAGGGCATGACAAGGTATTCAAATAGACCGTAACGTGTTTTGAATGCGGTCTTCCATTCATCCCCCTCTCTCATACGGACGAGATTGTAAGCTCCTCTGAGATCGAGTTTAGTAAATATTTTGGAAGATCCCAATTGATCAAGGAGGACAGAGATCAGAGGGAGAGGGTACTGGTTTTTTATGGTTGCCGCATTCAAAGCACGATAATCAATACAGGGACGTAAATCCCCTTCCTTCTTAAGAACAGAGAAAAGTGGTGATGCAATTGGTGATTTGGATGGACGAATGAATCCCATGGCCAAGGCCTTGTCTATATAATCTTTAAGGACTTCATCTTCTTTGAGAGTAAGGGAGTACACTCTGCCAGATGGTATCTTTACTCCCGGTATTAGGTCTATTGGGCAATCATAGGCTCTATGTGGGGGTAGAGTCTCTGCCATCCCTTTGTCAAAAACATCTGTGTAATCTGCATATTGAGAAGGTATCACAGAGACAACATTTTTAGAAACAGCTCCAATATGCATAGTAGGAGAAACCAGTTCCCTGACTGGACTATCCTGGGTAATACCAAGTAATGTAGTACATCGAGTATTGCATATATTGGAAGGGAACTGAATCTGAGATGTCGACCAGTCGATGGCAGGGTTATGAAGCTTCAACCATGGAATACCCAGAATGACTTTGTAGGCTGGTGCTTTGATGATATCGAATGATATGTCTTCAGTATGGCATTGATCGGTACTCATATGTAGTGGAACCGTTTGGTGAGTTACCATTCCTGAGACAAGAATTTAACCATTCACTGCATTCACTGTTTCAGGTATAGCTTTGCGAACCAGTGGTATTCTTGACATAGAGGCAAAGCATTGATCAACATAATTACTTGTTGCACCTGAATCAATCACGGCTGTTGTCTGGAATGAAACACCGTGATCTAGGGAAAATGTAACAGGTAGGCGGACTAAATGACTCGGATTCTGTAATGTAGAGTCCAAAGGTGAGTTTTCCGACAAAGGGACTCTGTCTACTGTCGGGATTTGGCGTTTCCCGCCTTTCTTTTGGGCTTTTTGGGACATTCAGGCAATAAATGGTCAGAGGTCCCACAGTACATGCAGAGATTGTGTGATCTATGATATTCTCATTGAGAAGGGGTTTGTGGTCCCCTAACCACACCAATCTGCATAGGTTCTGGCGCAGGAAGTGAGGAAGACGAGGCCTCTGCCGAAACCGTGCTGAACAATGCTGGTTTCTTTTCACCACGTCTTTCAAATTTACGGGCATCAATCTGAAGGACTAAATCTAGCAGTTCCCCGAATGCCGTGGGAACTACAGGAACAGTGAAGAGGATGTCCTTTAGTTCATCTGAGAGACCTTGATAGAAGACGGCTGTCTTCTTTTCCTCAGGCTAGTCAGTTTCTGCTGCCAACTGATTGAACCGGGCCAAATAGACCAATAAAGAATTGTTCCCTTGTCGATGCTTTAAGAGTTTCAGGTCAGTAGCTTGAGTAGTATAACGTGTATCAAATACTTTACTCATCATAGCAAGAAGGGCATCACAATTGTAGAGAACATGACTATTGGATTCCAACAATGGGTTAGCCCATGCGGCTGCAGTGCCTTCTAAATGTGACAAGACAAAAGCCGCTTTAGTTGTAGAGGTTGGAAATGAAGCGGGACGGCACTAAAAATTCAGTTTTCATTGGTTAATGAATGTTCGGTATTGTTTAGGGTCGCCTAGGAAGCGTTCAGGAGGAGCTAGAGGGAACTGGGTTGTAAGCATGATCGGGTTTGATTCCTGCTGTGGAGGTGGAAACCCTGAACCTGATGCTGTAGCACCAGCACCGGCCATCTGTGACGCTGGTGTGGTAACCAAGGCCTGAATGGCGTCCATACGTTGGCGCAGTGCCTCTTGTGCTTTGGTCAAGTCGGTTCGTAGATCCGTGACCATTTGCACCATTTGATTCAAAGCATCACTGGCCTCTGTGGACATTTTCGTGGCTGCTAATTCTGTTACTCACCACTCCGAAATAGGCCAAAGATGCAGAGGAGTGACCTTGGAGATGATGGTGGTACAAGAATCGATATTCAGCCTTCCATCCCAGCTCCCCTGAGTACAAGACTCAGGCTTCCTCAAAGAGGGGCTCTTTTCTACAATGTACCTCTCTGCTGTTTCAGTTGGGACAGACAGAGGTGTCAATTGAATAAAAGAGCGGGGAGAACACACACTGCAAATACCAATGCTGCAAAGGAATACAAAGATATTAGACAGTGTTGAGGTTAAGGCAAGTAATTAGAACAGTTGAATTAAATGGGCTACTACCTAGATAGGTATTGGAGTGGAGCTTCACCGGGGTGGATCTACAGGGAATAACACAAAATGAGTGGAAATGGTCTAAGTAAATATTGGTCCCAACTATATATATAGAATTGGTAACAACTAACCTGAATAAGGATATTTTGAGGAAAGGAATCCAAGAAACAGAAGACAACGATAGGAGAAAATAACAAACAGGGATATAGGGAAATAGCCCCGGACGGCACGAGGGTCGCACTAGTGTCGGGTTGGTGCAGTTTCAGGGAAGCGTTTATATGCACTTGAAGACAAGCTCACAAGATAGTCACTCAATGTCCCAAAATCCAACAGAAGACAAATATCCAAACAAGTCGTGGAGATAAATAGTAGCAGAGGTGGGGTTTGCCAATTAAGTATGTTACCTGAGCACACATGTATCCAGAGTAGGTGTAGAAAAGTTCCAGATAGTTGACAGCAAGTCTCTACTTTTGGTTCCGAGTGCAGAAGCGGCAACCTGGAATGAAGTACCGCAAGAGACAGAAGGGAGCCGGATCCAGTAACGTTCCGAGTCAAACAACCAGACGAGCACGACAGGAATAAAGGAGGAGACAAGGCAATCCAATAGTCAGGCAAAGGTCAAAACCAGGAGTTCAGATGAAGAATCGTGTAGGAAGACACGAAGAAGTAACGGACGTAACCGCGTGTAGCTTGTAACGCTAATTAGCAGCAACGAGCCCTTTGGAAGACGGTGGTTTTATAGTCGTAAGAGGGGCGTGTCTTGCCATATGTCTTCCACGTACAAGACATGTCAGCTGACCCGGAGTCCATCGTAGTTTGTACAGACGCCATGGCAGCCTGTATCTGGTCCATAGAGGAGCTTGTAAAGAAGTCGTATTCTGCAAGGAGGCCCGCGGGGAAGCCTGAAGTGTAACAGCGGGGTAGGAGGGACATATTCAAAAGGCATGGGGTGGTTTCAGAAGGGCGTCGGGGTCTTGGTTAGCAGCTTATTGATAAGTAAACCCTACTTCACTACCCTTCCCAACAGGTCAGAAAGAGTGAGAGAAGGTAGACAGGTCAGTTTGGGGAGCCGATAGTGCAGCAGAATCACGAGGAGAGATACATGTTTCTGTGTTAGCAAGAAGTGAAATTTGAGGCTGATTTCAGTTGAAGTGGTCAGTGTTGTAAGAAGACTTGTTGCAGAGGGACTGTGCATTCCAGGTGCAAAATGAAAGAGTGACGGGAGGTGGGTTTAAGGAGTAGGTGTTGTGCAGTAGGCTAGGGGGATGGATGGGGATGGAAATTCTGAAAGAACGGACGCATCTCTTTTCAGGGGTGCAGGGGGAGGGGAGGGAGATAGGAGAGGGCAGAGTCAGATAGAAGTTAAACTGAGGTGTGGCGGAAGGCTTCAAGAGAAGGGAAGAAGATTGAGTACTGGAGAAAGGGAGCAAAGTCAAGGTGCCTGATGGAGGGTACAAGAAGGAGGCATGTGAAGATAGTGGAGGAGGGGCACAGCCCAAGGATAGGATAGGTGGGTAAACATTAAGGGAAGGAGGGATCAGTTGGTTGGAAGGAGTGAGTGTATGTTCTGAGATGAGTTAGAATGGGTCTATAGGCGACCAAAAAAGAGGTAGCAGGCCCAAAACAGGGATTTCCCTATGTTCTTCAAAGTAACAACAGCTTTGCAGTGAATGGAAAGTCACTGGGTCAATGGATCCCTAACTGGAAGCAGGAATGTCAGGTCAACGATAAAACTACGAACTTGGCAAAGTCCTGGCATGAGCAGGGGCTCTGGCCGTAGGCCCTTTCCATCCCTAACAGACCAAAACAGGGAGTTAGTTGCTCTTTGCTGCTTTTAGGCCTTAACCGGGGATGCCCAGGCTGGACGCCCAGGGGAGACTCAGTTACAAGATGTTAATCAGAAGGTGCAAGATAGGTTCCAGGGGTCCTGGCAGGATGGATGCATAGTCCTTAGTGTTGCAGGTGCTGGGAGCTTGGTTTTTAGACAGTACCTTCAGATGTTGATCAGGGTTCTCTGGAATATTGGGGGTAAAAATTGCTCTAAAATTAAATTCCAGTCACATGATGTGGTCGCATTACCTTAGCACAATCAGAAGGCTCAATATGTTAGTCCATTATGTATTTTTAAATTAGATATAGATAAGTTGATAAAACTCAAAACTATCAAAAATATTCTATTAAAAACAAATTAAGTCATCCCTCTCCCTTGGCTAGCTCCTTCTGTCTCTTCTCCAAGACTCTCCAAAATACGAACAAAAACACTTCTTGTTTAGAAGCAGAAAAAATATTCGAGTCCTTGGGCTGCCAAGTTGAGAAGGCAGGAGCAAAAGGGCAAGTGCCGACTCTCGCGTGTGAAGTACAGGATAACTCACATGGTTATATCACACACGCAAGACTTGAGGAAGAGGAATTCAGCTTGGTCTGGGACTCAAGTGGCCACGGCGTCCTGCGCGTGGTTTATTCTGTCTGGGACCGTAACCGTGAACTGACCCGTTTGTCCCTCTCTGACACCAAGGCAAGTCTGCCTTCTGTAGCAGAACGAGTATGCAGTTACTCATTAGGGCTGTAAGTATACTGCTAGTGTTACTGAGCTGAGTGGACAGATGCATCCATTTAAAAAGGTTTAAGCAAGCAGCTGACACTTATTTGGCCAGGGACCATGTACTGAAGCAAGACGCCAGTTGTTGAATATGTCATGTGTAAAATCTCTAAGATCCTAGCGGTCTGTATCTGACATTGCCACAGCTGGCTAGACCCGGATGCCACCTACGCAATGTGAAGACACAACTGAAAAGGCACAGCAAACTGTGTTGTGGGTGTGTGGTAGGAATGTGCATAGCTAAAGCATGCAAAAATAGATTAGCACGTAGACTCTCTTTCCTAGTGCCACATCACAAGATGTTTTGGAAGACATCCATGGTGACACGGGTTGTCAAAGTCGTACAAGGTCATAAGAACAAAATGCTTGTTTTTAATGTATCCATTTTCAGATATTAACCCAGGGACCTTTATACAAAGCTCAAACAGTGTGAATGGAGCGCAACGCTTTATAGGGCTGATTCACTTGAAAAATCCTTCGACTTGTGTTCGACTTGTGTAATTTGAAAATAACAATTGCCCCACTTTAATAATGGTTGGGTAATTCACAAACATTTCTGACCTTTGCATATTTATATTACATATGTGTAGGGTAGACATGTACAGCGATGACATGCTAACTCTCATTGTGAGTACTTTATGTGTTGCCTATTTTGTGTGTGCATTTGGGACTGAATGTAAGCCGTTTCTTGCACTGATGATCCGGTGTAAGAACATGTGTGCGATTTGATGGATACCCTCTGAAGTTGAGCCAGGGCTGATTTTCAATGTATGTGTTAATGCACCCTGCAATAATGGTTGCAGCAGCAGCTTCTGTGTTTGTTCTCTGTAAGAAAACAGGTCTCGGCTGACTGTTTTGAGCATATTACTAGTGTCAAACAAACATTAAAGATACATCATAAAGGGGGCAGCAGTGGAAATAATTCACTCTTCAATGAGTTACCTACTCTGAGAAGAGGCATCTTTTCCTGCTATCCTGTGCAGTCGGTCATATTACCTGAGAATTTATACAGAAGGAGCTTGAATAAGGAGAGAAAGTACTGATCTGTTATAATGTTTTGTGCTTTTATGATTAGTCACTCAACCGGTTACACCATCACATTAAATCAAGGTAGATCCAGACACATCTGAATATTCCAACAATGTAACAGCACACCCTTACAATTGAATTGACCCTCAACAGCCACAGCTTATGCAATAATTGGTAAAACCAACAGTTTTAGAGTCTGTGCATAGCCATTGTATAGGCATCTGCATGGCACTTACATCAACTACTCTTTTGGGCTTCATCAGGAGTTGGGCGGTATCCCGGAGGTAAATCCGCCAGAATAGTGCCTAACACAATTACCATTACCGCAACTTGGTCCAGCGGTAATACTGCCGGATCACAAGTGGCGGTGGTGTTTTAAGCTCCCATTTTATTTGAGCCCACAGGACTCAGTGGGGCATTTTCAGCTCAATGGCCATGGCAGTAATTGCGCTGTGGTAATTGTGCCGAAAATGGGTGGCAAGTCAGCGCATTTACGTCCAGCTCACAGCTGGTGGGGAATCCTCTGACTTTCCCCCAAACCTGTGATTGGGCAGTGTGGTAATTCGGCGGTAACACTATTACTGCTGCATTTTTACCGCACCGCCCAACTTCTGATGAGGCCCTTGCCAGTAAATATAACTGGCTTAATAGTTAACTGGAAAGTGCAGTGTACAGGCCCACCTCCTTAGATGGAAATATACTTCATACTGGAAATGCTTGTCAAGCCATTAACAGCCCTTGTCTTCTGTAGTGGCCAATTTTGTTCCAAATCTTAATCTTCTTTCCCTATCCAATCCTCATCAGCGCCTTCTGGGAAAGAAGACAGGCTCCTCCACAGCCTCGGTAAGATGGTCTAGTCCACCAGAATCTTACAGCTGAGGCAGGCAGGTGTTCAGCTGCCAACTCAAAGTTTGGAAGAGAGAGATTGTTTTTTTTTAGGGGGACCTTGAGCTCAACAAACACCCTACCTCCCTTTCAGACCTTATTGAGGCACGCTTTATCACTTAGGACCTCCTGGAAGTCTTGGTGCTTCACTGCGACATGGCAGCCAGGGGATGGGCCTAGGAGCTGATATGCACCATTTTGCCTGTGGCTCAGGTCCAGTGACATCACCTCATAAGATCCTGGTCCTGGCATTTGATTGGTCTTATATTTTCCATTCCAGTAAGAGGGAAGACATTATTATAAAGAAAACCTCTAATGGATACATTCCTCCAACAACTTCCTCATCTATGAAATCCCATTCTGAACAAGCACAATCTGCTCCGAAGAGTGTTTCAGCTCTCTACGATGTGATGCCACTCAGCTACAGGCCGGCTTAGCCAGGGCTCCTTGGTATCTCTCTCGAGCTGAAAGATGGAGCATCTTTCTTAAACCCTTTTTCTGCAGCCAATGTGCAGGAACGTTTTTCTTCAGGCCACTAAATGAGTGTGTTTCAAGTTCAATATGGCTCCTAAATGAGGACCTTAATCCCTATGACAACTACATGTCTATGATGTCTGTTTCTGACCTGCACCTCAAGTCCTCAAGTGTGTCTGGTGCCTCGGTAGCGACCATGACATAGAGGGATGGGTTTCATTCTGCTCCACTCTCATCAAGGACATCATTGAGACAGGCTGATTTGGCAGCAGGTAAAAAAGGTAAGCTAAAGAAGGCTTCTTTGGCCTTTACTCCTCATTCAAAGTCTGTACAAGAAACACTGCTATGAGAGCGTTCCTTGAGGTCAGAGGACAGAAAGAAGGGGACGAAGAAAAAGGAGAGGCTCCACCATTTGTGCAACAAGTCCCCTTCTTCCATCACTCGTTCCTCCTCCTCCAGAAAATGCTATTTTAGATCTCTGGATAAGTTGGAGTGCTTCAACCCAAGTGCACCAGGTGAGTCCTTGCCTTGTTTCCCTAAATCAGCCTGTAGTCCAGAGGAGTGGAAACAGTTCAGAGTAGCAATGGCAGAGGCCTTTGACCAATAGCTGCTGTCTGTGCAACCCTTGGAAAGGCCAGCTGTGGCCTTTAAAGAAGGCATTGCCTACAAGAAGGAACGCATCCAAGGGCGGCATGGGCTCGGTTTCCGGTACCACTCTGAACGCCGACACTTTCCACCTCGGCCTACAAGAGCCTCACCACCACTTCTGCATCATTGGTGCTACTTATGTCAGTGACTACTGTTCTGTTCTGTTCTATCATCTGTGACGCTGGCACCCCACCACTTCGGCTGCGTCATTGGTGCCACCAATGTCAGTGACTGCTATTCTGTTATGACACTGTGATGCTGGCATCATCGGTGCCAGTGTTATCAAACTTTTCTGAACCATATCTAATGACCGATCCCTTAACAGGTCCTCTTGTTTGCAAATGTTCTGGGACACATTCAAAGAAGAGGAGGAGAATCTACCCCACAGTCTTAAATCTGGTGCTTCTTATAGGAGGCTCAATACCAACTGAGTGTTAAAGAAGAGAGAGTAATCGCTTGTTTTTCCTTCTGACCTGTTTAACAACACTTATATAGTCCTCTCCAAGTTCAACCCCAACTCCCACACCCCACCTTTTGGACAGGACTGGCTTTGTCAAACACCAGTGTATTATTTTTTTAGAATGATTGTTATGGTATTTATTGAGCGCGGACTTAGCTTCGAGAAGCAATGCAGCGATTTACAGATGTATACAACAATACATATACACAGTTGAGCGCTTTACAGAGGTAAACAACAGTACAGATGCATAACAGAGCGCTTTTCAAAGTTAACAACAGAACAGATATACAGCGGGGATGGGATACAGGGGGGTGCATAGGAGGAGTACACCTGTACAGGGTGGCAGAGAGTAAAAAGGTGGCCTCTCTGGCCACCTCAAAGTTGGCAGGCATAGGTGGTTCGGGGAGGTTTATTACTCAAGCTCCAGTGGGCCCTCAGTGTGGCCACCTTTCTCACCTCACATGGAATGGTCTTCAAGTGTGAGGGGGTTACTCTTTCCTGCCACTGTCAATTCCACCCAGCATTTGTACTTTGGAAGCACTGCCGGTCCCTCAGGCACTTGCACTCTGGACAACTCATTAAGATAGGACACATTCTTTGAAAAATTCCAAGACCTTATGCATACCAATGAGACAGAATTTTAAAGGGCTCATGTCGGAAGTGATGACTCCTGAGCCCCACCAGCCTGTACCAGGGGACTGCCAGGCACCATTTCCACAGGGCTTCCTCCATTGGTCCCAGCTACAGCCTCCACTACTTCAACCTTTTCCTGTGGTTCATCCACTGGTGCCTTCTCTTCCTTCTCTGCCCAATGAGCCTCGGCCCCCACTTTCTCCCCTCCCACCAGGTGGGGATCAGGATGTGGTTACAAATGACACAGAGGTGATCCCAATGTAGCAAAATCATTCCAAGATAGATTACTTAGGAATCAGGGACCCTGATAGCTCTCCTCTGGACCAAAGGGTCCTCTCTTCCGACATCTCTTTAAAAGCAGTGGACAGGTCAGGCAATCATTTGCATCTGGGCATGGCGGGGAGGCTGTAAAAATATGTTAAAAGCTAATTTCAGTTCTTCCAGTGGCAAAGAATGTAGATCCTCAGTACTGATTACTGCCTAGTGAAACACTTTGTGTTATGGGGCGTCTTCCAGAACACCCCACCATGGTGGCTGTAACCATTTCTGGCAAAGGCCAAGCTTCCTAATCGTTAAGACAGAACTCCTATTTTGGGGGATCCAATGGCCAATTTTTAGACCCCTCAACCTGGTGCTTTTTTCACTTTTTTGGATCAATTATTTTTTTTTACCTTACTTAAGGTATATGGTATTGGGTCGGCCCTAAATTGCCCAGTTCCAGGGGTGCCTCTGAGGCATCCCATTTTTGCCCTAGCATGATTTTATATCATTTTGTACGAGTTTTAGGGTGTAGGTTGGTGACAGGTGTAATTTAGTTTTGGATTCACAAGGGGTGCAAGCCATTTTACTGCATTGGCAGCCCAATGTATCTTTTTGATAGCCATTGGAGCATCAATGTGTTTTTTTTAAATCCTACTGTCAGCCATTTTGTATTTTTGGGCTTCCTTTGTCGGGGCAATCATGAGGTGGCCTTAATATGGCTGTTCTGAACACGTGGGCTCTTTGAGCCCACATCACAGTCACCAAATTGATTTAAACTTCTTTACTTTTTTATTTTATTGCGCCATTGGTTATAAAAACACACCTTTAGCAGAGAAAATGTACACACAAATGCATCAATGAAGCAATTAAAAATATTATGAAACATTATAGAAAAAGACAGAAAATAGAACTAATAAGATCAACCTAAAAAAGGAAAAGATTAATAATCAATCTGTGGCAAAGTCCATTACACATTTCAGGCAGGAGGAGTTAAAAGACGTTATAGCTCCCACTATACAGAATATGCTGCAGCAGTAAAAACAATCGACTCTGCTCCATAAATACTCGCCCAAAACTGATAAGTCTCAATCGACTCAATGTTAGTGACAAGATTAGTATAGCTCTTCAGATAATACTTATTCAATTTCATAGATTGAGTGAGTAGGTGTCATGCGGTTTCGACTGATAAACAATGTAAGAGACACACTCTCTCTTCATTTGGCTGATTAATCCATTGACCCATAGTCTCCCGGGTAGGAAGTATATTAAACCGTAGGTACGTTATAAACCGGCGTAATTAAACAAAGCAATGTTTAGTTGGTTAGGAGCAGGGTCGGTTATAGCAGAATCTCTGAGTAGTATAAAACATGTAAGTCCTCTTTTTGGCTAGATAGTCAATATTATTTACAACATCTAAAAATCTGGCTATTTATTAAGTGACTATTTGAGATTGGTCAAAGGACCTGCAGTCCAAAGCTATCCCCATGCCAGCATGGCTCCAAGAGCCCTTCCCTAGTGGGCAGTCAGGGGGACTCTTCTGATAGGGACTCTGAAGAAATGTCTGACACCGTGTAAAGGTTCAGTCCTTTATTTCAGCGGAGCTCCCCAGAGCCCAACATCGCACTCCTCGGCGATCTCCCAACCGTCACTCTCGCTGGTCACGCGGCTGCTTTCTCTACATCAGTCCGCGAGACCAGCTATCAGCAACGTTCCAACCCAAGCTCTACACATCTTTCCCCTTATACAAAATATAATATAATATAATAATAATAATAATAAAACCATAACCAATTATACTAAACCTAAAGTATTCTATTACATTTCACTTAACCAAAACAGTCTTCATATAGAGATATGCCAAACATACTATTTTCTAAACCAAAATCGGAACATTTAAATATTGAATTTACTCTCTGTAAAATCCTCAAGTTTCTGTTTCATAATCTCTCATCCACACAGGCTTTGACCTATGTCTATGTGAACTATCTTCTTTCACTCTTACATCTGTATCCTTCATTTCCACTTCCACATCCACCATTCCCTCTTTCACTTCCTCTTCAACTACTTTTTTTTTTTCATTCTCTCTACTTTCTTTCACTGTATCTTCGCTCTCCGTCCTTGCTCTTGCCAACCTTCCTTTTGACTAAACTTCACCCCCCTCCAAGACCACCACATTGCTTTTAACCGCACATATCTTTCTTGGACCTAAAAACTTACTTTCTACACACTTTACTTTCTACTTACTTATAAACCTAGGATTTTTAACATACACCATCTCCCCAACCTTCCACTCTTGTTCTTTCACTCTCATCCTGTCATCAAACAGTTCTTTGTTCTTTTCCTGATTCAATTTAATTAATCTCATTATTTGATCACGATCCACACTGACCACCTTGGCCATTCCCAGCCATCCTGGACACAGTCTCGTACCAGGTTCCCTACCTTTCATTGACACAAATGGAGATACACCAGTTACCGAGTGGGGCGTAGTGACATAACTCCATGTTAACATCTTCAACACCTCCCTCCATGGTTGTTTAGACTTCATTGCCAATTGTAGGCCCCCTTTTATGTACCTGTTGATTCTCTCCACTAGACCATTAGCCTTGGGATTATACAGTGCAGTCCTAGTGTGTTTTATGCTGTAACTCGCCAGAAAGCTCCTCATTGCCACTGACACAAACTGTACCCCATTATCAGACACTATTTCTTCTGGCACTCCTTCCTTAAGAAATACTTTTTCCAAGAAACCAATTAACTCCTTAGTCGTCACTTCTTTCACTACTTCCCATTCAAACCATTTAGAATGGAAGTCTACTACTACCAATATAAATTTATATCCTTCTTCCAAGCCATTCACTGGGCCCATTATGTCTACTGCCAATTTGTTCCAAGGTTGATCTGGTATCACATTAGGTATTAGTGGGGCCTCTCTCACCACTCTGCACTTGTCGCTAGTTTGACAACTCCAACAATCCTTAACATAACTTTCTGCATTTTTGTCAATTCCCGGCCACCAATAGTTTTGCCTCAACTTCCTTTTCATGGCAGCTTCCCCTGGATGACCTTGATGTGCCAATTTCACCAATACCAATCTAATGGTTTGAGGGGGAACCAAACACCTACCCCTCCTCAATCTGCCTTCACACAAATTCAATTCCTCTCTTATCTCCCACCATGTATTGAATTTATTCTCCAGCACTTTTTTATCCGGCCACCCTTTCACCGTCCATTCTTTTATACGTTTTAGGTCCTCATCTGACTCTTCTTCTCGTGTCCACTCTTCTCTACTGACTGCACCTTGTATTTCCGCCACCACTGACTCCTCTTCTACCTCTTTCTCTTCTGTCCTGTCACTTTCCCTTGGTAGCCTAGACAAGCAGTCCGCCACCACATTTCGCTTCCCCGGCAAGTAACTCACATCAAAGTTAAAATTCTGAAGTCCGAAACCCCACCTGCTTATTCTCGGAGAACCCAACGCCCACCTCCCACTTTCAAAGAGCTGCACCATGGGTTTGTGGTCCGACCTGACCACGAATCTTCTTCCCCACAAGAAGTACTTAAAATGATTTACCGCCCAGAACATAGCCAAGGTTTCCCTTTCAATGACGGAATATTTACACTCCGCCCCTCTTAGCGTCCTAGACGCAAATGCAATAACTCTTTCAGTATTATCTTTGTCATACTGCACCAACGTTGCCCCCAACCCCAACATACTTGCATCAACCACCAACACACTTTTATCCTTGGTGTCAAATCTTCCTATAGACGGTACTTCACTCACTGCATTCTTAATACACTCAAAAGCTTCCTCACATTCTTTTGACCATTCAAATCTCACACCCTTCTTAAGTAACACTCTAAGAGGAGTTGATACTTTGGCAAAATCCTTCACAAATCTGTGATAATACTCTGCCAGCCCTAAAAATGATTTGACCTGTTCTTTATCCCTTGGCACCGGTGCATCCCTCAATGCTTCCACTAGATTCTTCTTCGGTCTCACTCCCTGTTCATCAATTTCATGTCCTAGATACTCCACACTTCTCACTGAAATCTTACATTTACTCCTTTTCACCGTCAGCCCTGCCTCACCCAATCTGTTCAACACCTGTTTCAACACTTCATCATGTTCCTTATAGGAACTAGCATATATCAAAACATCATCTTGGAACACAATAATGTTTTTCACTCCATCCAGTACTGTCTCCATCACCCTTTGAAATACCGCCGCTGCCGAAGCAAGTCCAAATGGCATCCTACAGTACTTATATGTTCCAAATATCGTTATAAACGCTGTTAAATGTTGACACTCTTCCGTCAATGGAATTTGATGATACGCTTGAGAAAGGTCAATCACTGAAAATACTTTGGCATTGTTCAACACAGATAATTTATCACCAATTATAGGTAATGGATGCCTATCCACCAGGATGCTCCTGTTAAGATCTCTCAAGTCTACACAAAGTCTGATGTCACCACTCGCCTTTGCAGCTACCACCACCGGCGACAACCATTCCGAGCTTTCACATCTTTCTATTATTCCTCTTTGAAGCAATGACTCCACCTCCACCTTCAGCTTCTCACTCATTTCATGGGGTACTGGCCTCACCTTATGCACCCTTGGGCTTGCGCCCGCCTTCAACCGAATTTGGTGCTCAAACCCTTTCAACATACCCAACTCATCCTTAAATACCATGGGATACTCCTTCTCCCACTTGTCCTTTACTTCTGCCACATCAATCGGTCTCTCTGCATTCGCTTGGATTCTGATCCCTAATTTCCATTGTTCACTCCAACCTAGGAGTGTTGATCCTTCTTGTGTCACATATACTTCTGCTTCACAGCTTCTACCCTTATACTTAATGGAGGCCTGGAACATTCCTACCATCTCAATCTTCACGTTTCCATATGCATAAGGTTCAATGTTATGTTCTTTCAACAATTTCACGTCTCCCTGCATGCAACTTAGAAAAGTTGCCTCTGACATTAATGTCCACGGTGAACAACTGTCCACCTTCATGGTCACCACTTTTCCATTGACCATGAATACATCTGTGGGTGCACCTCCTTGACTTGACACTTCAGAAATCTCCAGCACATGCTTTGTCCGGTTGCATAGTTCCGATTCTTGTTCCTCTATTTCTTCTTGCACCTTTCCTCCCATTTCAATGTTCTGCACCACTCCTGATTCCCGACACACCCTCGCAAAATGGCCCTTCTTCTTGCACTTCAAACACGATATATTCTTGGCGGGACAGAACATACTTGTGGAAATGTGGCGGTTACTTCCACACTTGTAACATCTTATTTCCTTGTTTGTAACAATCTTACGGAAACTCTTTACAGCAGCCACTTCTCCCTCTCGCTTGTCTCCCTTCATGGTTGACATATATTTATGAGTTTGTTCCATACTCCTCGCTGTTTCAATGGCTGATTCCAGTGATGCATCCTTTGACAATAGTCTTTCCTGTATTTTTACATTATTGGTGCATCTAACCAATTGGTCTCTTATAAGGGAGTCTGTGAGCAAACCAAATTCACATGTGTGGCTCAACGACCTTAGTGCCGCAATAAAGTTCTCTACTGGTTCCTGTGGATCTTGTACCCTCTGAAAGAACCTATGTCTTTCGAACGTTATGTTCTTCTTGGCTTCAAAATGGAGTTCCAATTTTTTCTCAGCCATTGAGTATTGGTCCATTTCACCTTGGCCTTGCTGCACGAGATTAGGCAATCCATCATACACACTTCTGCCCTCTGTTCCTAAGTTATGGAGCAGGATAGCTTCTTTCCTCGCCGCTGCAAACTTATCACCCCCTATTGCAATCAGGTAAGTGTCGAACAATTTCTTCCACCTGTCCCATCTTATTGGCGGAGTTCCGGGTTCTGACAGAAATGGAGGGGGCGGTGACATACTAGCCGCAGCCATAATTGTGTATTATATTTCAATATATATATATTCCACCTGGTTCTATGTACTAAGTTGCACACTGGCTGTATCCTTGTTGCCCCAATAAATATTTTTTTTTTTTTTTTTTTCTGCCACTTGGGTATGCACTTTCCAAAAGTTCCACTAGGTGGCACTGTATTTATGTGTGCCTCCTCTTCTTTCTGTTGTCCCCAGCCCCCTCTCCCCCTCCGTCCTCCTCCTCACCTCTTTATCTTCAGGGGACTGGGAACCTCAATACCTCACAGTTTCTTCTGGTGAGTTGGGAAGGATGAAGAACTCCACTTCACCCCCGCCTCAACGACCGTCTCCAATGCAGCTCAGATGTCACTGCCGAGACAGCCCCTCTGCAGCCGCCGCGGAGACCGTCTCCCCGCAGCGTCACCCTCTGCCGCTGAGGACGCTTCCTGCAGCCTCCCCCACTTTTCTCCCTGCTACGCGAACACTCGTAGCCGAAGGGATTATCCGAAAGAGGTCCCGACACTGACGTTCGTGTCAAGGAACCACTCCGGCGGCTCCGTGGCGAGCTCCGCTCCTCGTCGCCAATGAAGAAATGTCTGACACCGTGTAAAGGTTCAGTCCTTTATTTCAGCGGAGCTCCCCAGAGCCCAACATCGCACTCCTCGGCGATCTCCCAACCGTCACTCTCGCTGGTCACGCGGCTGCTTTCTCTACATCAGTCCGCGAGACCAGCTATCAGCAACGTTCCAACCCAAGCTCTACAGACTCCTTTTCAGGACCCTCCTCAGCGGCTCACATTGACAACGGATTTCTCATTGCCCATTTGGGATGCCACACTGGGGGATCTCCAAATCCATGAGAAATGGGAGGATAAAGAGTCAATGGAGCATATGTATATTTTGGAGCACAAAGCTGTCTTCTTTGCTCTTCACTCATTCATGCCAGTGGTGAAGACCACCAGGTTGCTAGTCCTCACAGATGATATGGTCTAAGTATGTTATATAAATAGACTGAGGGGACTAAATGGATGAAGCTGTGTGCTCTAACAGTCCATATTTGGTAGTGATCCCTACAAGCATCTCACCTTGCAGGAATATACAACAATCAAGTGGATACTCTTGTCTGGATGTCCCATGCCAGCAGTTGCAGGCACACGTCCTGTCTGAGATTTTCTACTGCTGGACCCCTCCTCAGATGGCTTTTTTTGACAGAATTGAACAACAAGTGTCAGGTAGGGAAGGGTAGAGGTAAAGGGCCATTAGGGAATGCCATGTCGATCCCCTGGGAGAACATGTAGGTGTATTCATTTCTTTTCTTCTAGTCCCCAAGGTTCTACAGAAATTCTGGACTACCAAGAAATGTAAAATCATTCTTACTTCTCCCTGTTGGCCGCAGAGGCATTAGTTTTCAGTACTTCTGTTTACTGCATGTGAGTCACCTCTCTGTCTCTCCCTACTTAATGATCTTCTCCCCAGCAGGGTTGGAAAATTGGGCATCTCTTCCCTCAATTGCTTTTTTTGATGGTTTGGCATCTGTAAATCCTAATTGTGTTCATCCTGGCATCTCTGGTGACAACCAACAAATTAGGATTATTAGGGTCTGCCAGGAAATCTTGCACTCAATCACAATAAAGATTCTGTCACTGGATGTTGGAAAGATTTTGGGATCCTCAGTGAGCCTAAGTGGATGATATGTTGTCTTTTTGGCTGGTCTAGTCAGGTAAGGAACACAAGATTCCTCTTAAAGGACATACTTGGTGGCTCTGAGAGCTTACCTCATGAACAAAATCATTTTGCTTTCCTACCTGGTTATTTTTCGCTGTTGTTCGGCCTTGTTCACCTATTTCCACCCACACTTAGGCCTATTCTGACCTGAGATTTGAATGTAGTGCTAATGCTGCTGGTTTACAAGCCAATTGAAGCTATCGACTCTGTGGTTGGTTTTGTGGAAGGCAGCTTTTTTAGTGGCCATTACATCAGTGCATAGAGTTAGAACTGCAAGCGTTCTCATCGATGGAGATGTACATTTTATTCCACAAAGATGAAGTGGTCTTATGAGCTAATCTTTACTTCCTTCCGTATACAGGTTATTTAGGAATTCAATATTAATTCAGAGATTGCATTTCCAGTCTTTTTATCTGACCCTCAGACTTTGGTTGACCAGGTCTTACAATGTTTGGATGTTTGTAGGGCTCTGAGGTTCTGTCTCGTGATGACTAGACCCCATGGGCCCTGGGACAGGCTTTTCGTAACCTTTTATAGGTGCCCATTTGGGTAGGCAAGCATCTAAAGCCACAATAAACAGATTGATATTATCATGCATTTCCCATTCCTGTGAAATAAAAGCTAAGTCCCTTATCGTGCTCTCATTCCCACTTAACATGCACAAAGAGTGGTTGTCTTTCAGAGGCATGTGCCATGGGATCCAATCTGAAAACTGACCACATGGCCATCTCTACCAGCTGTTTGAAAACACTATTCTATCAACAGCAGAAGGACTGATGCTCAATTTGGGCAGGCAGTTCTAAGGAACATTTTTGCAGCAGTATAGGGTTTTCCTCCCTGGGGGAGAGTGGTGCTTGGAACTCTTCCATAAGTATGGTGGAAGAGGGATGGGACATAGGAGTGAAGAAAAGTTACTCACTGTAGCGATTGCTGTACCCCTAGTCTGAAATCCTCTCCATGCTTACTTCCTCCATACTCTTGTAGTTGGTCCTCCTGATCCTCTCGGCAGCTAAGGGGGTGAGGGGATGGAGCGTGGTGGACAGATACTAGGGAGTGGCCACACTTTGCACTTACACCCTTCCTCTGCATGAAGATTCTTAAAGGGGAAGCACACACCATTCTTACTAAGGCTCTGGCCCTATCTCCGCTTGGCAGTATCTGCCATACATATGGATGAAAAGGGACTTAGGACTAGGAGAACAGTAGTCACTATAATGAGTAAGTTTACCTAACTTAGTCACCTGGTTCCAATGGAGCTGGATCTAGGCCATCAGGGCATATCTCAAGTCTAGATGTGTCATTCAGGCAGCATGGAAGGATTCTTCTGGAAACCAGTAAGGGGTTTAGCCTCTCCCACTGGTTCCTCCAAAAAGGCCTTAACCCTCTGCTCTGATCCTTAGAGCATGTGATCTCATTAATTTCAGCTGTGGTGGCCTCAGCCATCAAGATCAACTGTCACACCTATCTGGGTGCCATCGGTTCATACAGACGTTCAGACTTCATATTTTTTCTACCATCAATCCAGTCAGAAAATGTCATTTTGAGTGCCCTATTAGGCTCTTTCCTCCAATCATGGCTCCTCACTCTGTCTGGGATCTGAATGTGGTATTTTCAGCCTCATCACAACAACCTTTCTAAAACCTTCGCTTCATCAGACATTAAACTAATCAGGTGAAAGAAAGGTGGTTTTACTGGTTGCAGTAACTTCACCGAGGTGTATGGCGAAATTCAGTCAACTTCAGAAAAGTACATGGTTTTCCACAGGGATAGGGGATACTTAGGACACTCCCTTCATTTTCCCAGAGAGGGTCTTAGTGAAGAGGTTGGCAAGTGAAGGCTCTATGCCCTGAGCATTTCTTGTCACAGAAAATCTTACCTTTACTCTATCCGATGTCCAGGAAAGATGACAATCTGTTCATTAAATTTGGTGGCCCACTGCTAGAGATGGCTATTGTCTTGCATTTCCAGCCAGATCAAGGGCAATCCCCTCCTTAGGGCATACACGCTCACACTGCTTGGGCAAAAGTTACTGCAATTGCCTTCCAGAGGCACAACCATGGGAAGTCATCAATGGGGGATGTTGACTTCCGACTTGGTATTCTGCAAACATTATTGCATGGATAGTAGCACTAGATCAGAGGCTGTCCTACAAAAAGCTTTGGCTAAAGTATTTCCTGTACCTTTCAGGAGTCATGCTTGGCAATCTCCTTCAAGTATGGAGGAAGTGGGACAAGTCGTTGGAGTCAGAAACAGTTAACACCCGAGGGGCTATTGTTCTCCAAATTAGCATTCCCCTTTTCTGCATAGGCCCATCCTCCATTCCCCTAATAAGGTAGTAGCTAGTTAGTCCAACTTATATGGGAGAAAAGGAAATTGTGGGTGTTTCCCTGGGGTCTGAGTCAGCGTATGCGAGGGCCTTGTCCTTGGGTCCGTCTATCTCCATGCCAACATTCAAATTTAAAATACACTATGTAAAAGTCTCTGGGCCCATTACCATAGGCTGGGCTCTCATAGGTATGGAGGGAAGGGGACAATTGAATAGGAGTACACTAGTGACATCATAGACTAACTGATTCTTATTACAGCACTTATACATGGGGGAACAGCTCAGTATAAACTAAAACTAAACTGGTAGTATGTGAACTAAATTACTTACACTTACACTTTTTATACCATAATGCGCATTTTATTATATATCTTATTTTTATTTGAGGCAGATTTTTTACTTCACATAACTGTTACATTACCCAGGAATGTGAACTGTTGCCCCACTTCTTAAGCATTTTTGCCTGTCACAAATGAACTTGATGTAACCAGGGATGAGATAACAGTCTGTGAAGCTTTAGGAAAAAAATAGAACCCTCTGTTGAGACTTCATAGCACTTTTTGTTAGAGTGAAAACAAGGACAGCCAATAAAATCTGCATCCAGGCCTTTCAGTCAGGGTCAAATTACCTAACAATTCGCCTCATTATGAGAACGGCAGTCTGGCAAAAAGTGGAAGTAGAGCGGCAGTAATTCTGTATAGTAATAATACCACAGTACCGTATCACTGTACTATGAGTTTAGGTGGTAAGGTGGAAGATGTATTGCCAGCAAAAAGCTGGATTTACATCCTCCTCTTTACTGCCAAAAATCATGAGATTTACTGCAGTGTAATTACCACTCAAAGTAATTCCCCAAAATCCCCATGGAGCCATGTGGACTCCAAAAATGAGGACTAATACCACTGTGCCACCACTCGTACCCCCACGGTAAATCCAATGGACTGAGTGGCACTAACGGTAATCTATTTTGGTGGTAAACTTGTGAAAATACTACAGATTTACCGCCAAACATGAAATTTGGCACAATGTGTGAATTATTGTACTAAAAAAGGATCCTGTTACAGACATTTGGGAGAGACGGATGCCTGCCCTGGCCCTCAACCAAAACACTCCACTCAATCCTTAGGGAAAAATCGACTCTGCCCTCTCAATACCGACTCAACCCATTATAAAGTGCCTAGAAGCCTGTCTCAATGTTGTTGTTGAGACGCAAGAAGAAGCCTAAAAAGTACTTGTTGTGATGTTCTCCCCTGGCCCTCCTTAAAGGGCCCTAATGACATTTAAGACAACATTCCTTAACTTTATCGAGCCTGCAGTGACTCCTTATGGAAATTCCAAATGAACATACTTGCCTGTTGGACTTAAGGGATTAAAGATATGTGCATTGAACGTTAACAGTGCTGCCACAAATATTGCCTGTTTCTCCCTATCTTCAGACCCACATTGCCTTGCTAATCCTATAGTCTGCATGTTCTGTATTGTGGGGGCAGACCTCTAATGACCTCAGCCCAACCCGGGTCTACCACCTGAGGAGTGAGTGCATGTTTTTTACGTAAAGCAAGGTTTATTATACAAAGCTTCGGGTCTCTACGAACTACATACACTGATGCATTTTTATACACTTTAGCAATAATTACAACACTCCCAGATATTTTATTACCACCCACCCCTCAAACATGATTGGACAAAAACTTTACAAAGAACATCAATCTTTTCCAAATGCATTCTTTCTCATTGGTTTTCAACAATCTTTACCACCATCTTCAGATAATATACTAAGTGCACCTTTCCTGGGTATTCGTCGGTGGTAGGTCGTGATATCATAGTATAATGAAACATTCACATATAACATAACTCATTACTTAGTAACAACTGGCCTAGAGCCTTTTTAATTTTAAGTTTGATTGCACATGGTCCGCTCGAATATTTCAGCAATATGAGGAAGGCCTGAGCAAACAGGTTTTCTTTGAACTACTGATTGCGATCTCATTCGCCCCAGGCTCCTCATAAGACATGGAGCCTCATTAGAAGTTTGGCAGTAGCCTTGCTGGTAAAATCGGCAGGCTTACGCCAAACTTCAGAACATTTCCGGTGCCTGCGAATGGGCAATTACCAGGTCATTATGGCCCTGCCGGACCCAGTAATTGCCCTTTGACGGGCGCCGGAACGGAATTCTCCCCATTCCCATTTGAGCTCCAAAAGGCTCAAATGGGACTGGGAGGTTGGATGCACCGGCACCATTATAAACGGTGCCGGTGCATGCGACATGCTGTGCTCTCAGGTGCCGCTCTGCCCGCCAGGTCAGACCTGGCAAGCAGAAAAGCACCCACAAGCACAACTCGTAGTTTGCCGGTCCGGGAACTACGGTACCGGCAAGCTTACTGGTACTGTAGTTCCCGGACCGGCAAACTTATAATGAGGCCCATTCTAATTTATGCAACCACTACTCCAACATGTGCAGCCTCTAGTTTCACCCTGTGAAACCAATTGAACACCGGACACCCTGGCCTCAGGCCCCATCTTTATTGCCCGCTCAAACAAATGGTCAACTCCCTCTACGCAACTTCAATACAATGAGCAAGATTACATCTGTTCCTTTCGAAACAGTTAAACCATAAAACTTTGTCCTGTTCACAGGCTGACCTTCTACTGGATGACTCATTCTTCCTCCGTCAACCCCCAAGCCCGAAACCAGAATGTCCTAGCTACCGGAATTCATTGCGCAACGTCCGAATAAACTCACAAATTTATATAAACTCCTTTTTAAACTCCTTTTATATATTTCTCTGGGCCTGTGCCTTATAAATGGCTTATAAATGTTATTCCTTCTTTACTGCGGGGTCTCAAGCCATTCCCTCCTACGCATGTGCATTGAAACTCTGTTTCGCAGTTTCCATGTACTACAGAGCACCCCATGTGTAAATCATGTTCATATTGCATTTGCAGTTTTAACATTGTATCTTTCTACGCACGTGCAATTCTAATATGTATCAATTCAAGACAAAGAGTAACACTAAAAGTAACATATCCCATCCATAATTAACTATGCTTGATACATATGACATTACAACATCGCACCCAGTTCACAAACCACCTGGAGTCATTTAAACAGTATTTACAACATGAACCCCTCATAATCATGGGTACCCTTCCTGACCACGCTGACAGTGTCTTCACTTACAGGGGGATAATAGTGTTTTTGATTAGTATGGTTGTAGTAATAGTTCAAAGTCCCCCATACTATAGTAAAATGGTCTGACATTCTTTTAATTTTTTTACCGAAGTATTATTGTTGTTTGGAAGCTTCTTTGTTAGCTCACATCCCTCCTGAAGAGCATAGCACATTACAACAAGAAGCAACGGCAGTATACTTGTAAGAATATGCCTGTTTCACCTTTATGATTGGGATCACTTCTTGTTTAGCAGTAGTATGGGGCTGACTAGGAGTTTTATCCACTACTCATGCCTGTACTAAGGCAGAGCAGTAGTCATTTCATCACAGGTCGAATGACACTGATGGGAGATAGACTGTGTGACTTTGCAAAGCATTGGAGGGCTTTTACCTGGGCCAGTTGGTCCTTCTAATTTCAGAAAAAAGTTACAGCCTCCCCTACTTGATGTTTCCCCCAGACTGCCCTCCAAAGCAGTGAAGAAAGGGGCTGTACCAAGCAGATTTGCTCCTTGAAAGTGGATGATATGGTCCACAAAAGGGCCATAGAAAGGTTACCCTTTGGAGAACACTTTAGTGGGTTCTACTTCAGATATTTTCTAACCCCAAAATGGGACGCAGGCAAGTTGGGGCTCATTCAAGACCTACAGGGCCTGAACAAGTGCACGGGAAAGGACATGTTTAAGATGGTGATGCTGTGCCAGGTTTTGCAGTCTTGTGCCAGGACTACTAGATGGCGTCCTCAGACCTCCTGGATGTGTATTTTCATGTGTTTATGCTGGGCATATGAAAAACGGATGCGATTTGAACTCACAAGCTGGCATTGGCAATTCCAGGTGCTGCTCTTCCGCCTCACCTCAGCTCTGAGGATCTATGCTAAGGTGCTGGCTGTCAAAGCATCCGATGTGCAGCTGGCAGGAGTGGATTGTTTCCCCTACCTTGCTGATTGGGTGGTGAAATGTTCCAATCGCTAAGCGGTACAGTAAGTGCTGCATCAGACCATGGGGCTGCTCCACGTTCTGGGATTTTCGGTTCCTTGCAGAGCTGTTAAACCATAAACCTTTGTCATATTTGCAGGCTGACCTTCTACTGAATGACTCATTTTCCTCGGTCAACCCCCAAGCTCGAAAGCAGAATGTCCCAGCTAACTAAATTCATCGCACAGCCGTTAACTGCAAAGTCTGAATAAACTCACAAAACCCAACTGTATGCAGATTTATATAAACTCCTTTTATATATTTTTCTGTGTGTACACCTTATAAATGTTATTCCTTCTTTAACGAAGGGTCTCAAGACTGGCCTCCACGCATGCACATTGAAACCCTCTCTGTCTCCCATTTTCCATGTACTTAAGAGTACCCCGTGTGTAAAACGTATTCATGTTGCATTTGCGGTTTTAAGATTGTATCTTTATAGGCGCATGCTACTTTAATATGTATCAATTCTAGACAAACAGTAACTCTAAAAGTAACATAACCCATCCATAATTAACAATGCTCAATACATACGACATTACAACATCTCGCCCAGTTCACCGCCACCCCAGTCATTAAAACAGCACGTATAACATGAACCCACCATAATCACGGGGACCCTTCCAGACCACCCTAACAGTGTCTTCACTTACAGGGGGATTATAGTGTTTTTGATAAGTATGTTTTTAATTTTTGTTCAAAGTCTCCTATATTATAGTAAAATGGTCTGACATTCTTTTATTTTTGTAGCGAAGTACTATTGTTGTTTGAAAACTTCTCTGCTATCTCACATCCCTCCCGAAGAGTGTAGCACATTACAACAAGAAGCGAAGGAGGTATACATGTAAGAATGTGCCCTTTTCACCTTTATGATTGGGAGCACTTATTGTTTAGCAGTAGTATGGGGCTGAGTAGGAGTTGTATCCACTACTCATACTGTACTCCTGCAGAGCAGTAGTCATTTCATGACAGCTCGAACAACTCTGATGGAAGATATGCTCTGTGACTCTGCAAAGTAGTGGAGGGTTGTTACCTGGGCCTAGTGGGTCCTCCAAATTTTAGAAAAAGGTTACATCCTCCCCTAGTTGATGTTTCCCCCCGACTGCCCTCCAAAGCAGTGAAGCCAGGAGCTGTAGCAAGCAGATTTGCTCCTTGAAAGTGCATCATATGGTCCACAAAAGGACCATAGAAAAGTTACCCTTCAGAGAACAATTCTACTTCAGATATTTTCTAACCCCAAAAAGGGACCCAGGCAGGTTGAGGCTTATTCTAGACGTGCAGGTCCTGAACATGAGAGAGGACAAGTTCAAGATGGTGATGTTATGCCAGGTTTTGTAACGGTTGTGCCAGGACTATTAGATGGTGTCCTCAGACCTCCTAGATGTGCATTTTCACGTGTTTATGCTGGGCACATGAAAAATTGATTGTATTTGTACTCAACGGCTGGCATTGGCAATTTCAGGTGCTGTCCTTCAGCCTAACCTCAGCTATGAGGATCTATGCTAAGGTGCTGGCTGTCATAGCATCCGATTTGCAGCTGGCAGGAGTGGATTTTTTTCCCTACCTCGTTGATTGGGTGGTGAAATGTTCCAATCGTTAAGAGTTGCAGCGAGTGCTGCATCAGACCACGGGGCTGCTCCATGTTCTGGGATTTTCTTTAAATCTTAAAATGTTTACCGGTACCATGCAGCTGCAGTTCATAGGGGCAGCGTTGGACATAACACTAATGAGTGCTTTCCCACCACCCGAAAGATTTCGGTCTATCAAGGTGGCACTGAACAAGTTCAGTTCAGTTCGGGGGCCATGCTCACAGCTCAGATGTTGCTGAGGTTGATGGGCCTGATTGCCTCATGCATTCTTCTCATTCCTCAGGCAAGGCTATGTATGAGGAGACTCCAGTGGGAACTCAATAGCTGCTGGAAGCAGCTGATGGGGTCCCTGTAGGGAACACTGTTGGTGAGCGATGGCATGGTGCACAATTGAGCTGGTAGAAGAGAGAGAGGAATGTCATGGTAGGTGGCCATTTGCGCTTCACGTCTTCTGCACAGCTTGCCCCTCCCAGCACATCATAGTGTAGATATGGGGGAAGTGGCCAGAGAGGGAGGTGTGATAACATATCAATCTTCTTGTGCTGCAAGCGATTCACTTCGTCTGCAGGTTTTTCAACCTCAGTTCCTGGGAAAGGGAGTGATAGCCTTGACGGGCAATACCACCACCATACATTATGTAAATAGGTGCTTTGGAGCTTGTAGAATGAGACTTAGGCTCTGCGGATAGGCGCAATAGCCAGGAGCATCTCGATCTCGATCCAGACCTTCCATCTGACCAGGGAGCAAGATGACAGGATACACTCTCAGCCAGAGGCAATTGGTGTTGCATAAGTGGTCTCTGAACCAGCCAATGGTGATCAAATCTTTCATAATTGGACTTTGATGATGGTGGATCTATTTGTGGCTGGTGCCTGCAAGAGGTGTCTGTTTTGGTCTGGAGAGGTACACAAGATGTGAGCACTGGGAGATTCTGTGCAGATTCTGTGGAATTGTACATACATTTATGCATGCCTTCTGATTCTACTGCTTCAGAAGGTGACCCAGGTACTACACAGGGACAATGATTTCGGTGGCTTTGAGACAGCCATTGAGATGAGATGGCCACAGTGGATCTGGTACACAGACTAACACAATCTGAGCAGCAGTATGTGTTGGAGGATTCCACCGTTCCCAGGTCTGTTGACTTAGGATGTGAGCAGCGTCTTATATCTGGACCTGGGGAACCTTCAGCTTCCCGCTTGGCTCCTGTGCAACAAGGCTTTCACAGCCATGATTCAGTGCTAGACCTGGTGGTGGGTGTCATGAGGCACAGTGCACAGAAGCTTGACTTGTGATAATAGTAATGATGTGTTAGTTATATAGCGCTTTCCCCAACGCACTTTACAAAGAACATATTTACATACAATATCACCCTACCAAAGTTGGTACACATTTATCAACCTCAGAAGGATCAAAGGCTGAGGATTTGACCCGCCCGCTTGCTATCCCAAGCCAGTGGAGTGGCTGCACAGGCTTAAGCCTTAAAGGGCCCTTAGCCAACACAAAACGAGATGAGGTAGGTACCAGATCAACAGACTACACTTTGTGGCTTATGTTCGTGTGCCCAGATTTGTGGCTGTGACCAAGCAGACCATTTCCAGATCAAGTGTTGCATGTATCAGAATTTGCTAGGAAGTGGCACACAAAGCTCTTCCGGAAGGAACTGTGGCATTCCAAGGAAGATTGTGCAGCGATTACCGTTTTCTTGAAGGAGGTACCAATTCAGGATATTTGCATGGTGACCACTTTATCAAAGCTGCACACCTTTGCAAGGCACTACTGCCTAGACTGAGATGCAACGGCTGAGGCCTTGTTGTGTAGGGTTGTGGTGGAGCACATCTTTTGGTTCAATCTCTGTCTCTTTCACCTGGTACATCTGAAACACATCCTTCCTATATGTTTTCAAGGGGACTTCTGCCACTGCCTCTTCTTCCATCTTCTCATCTTCCTCCAACCCTCCCAGGAAAGAAGAACAGTTTCTTGATGGTTTAGGCAGAAATGTATATACCTGTTAGGGAGATTTATCACGTTTATGCTTCATTCCCTCTCCTAGTGAGACACCCACACTTTTTGCTGTACTTCTGGACCTTTTTCTTTAAATCCTAAATGAGTGGAGCCTTTTTCCACTCATTCATTCTCATGGACTCTGTCTTTTGAAACTCTGTTCTCCGTGTTTTACCTTTAGTATGGAGTCTACTTTCCTCCATATCTCTTCTAAGGCATCTGTATTTTACTTTTGAGGAACACACCTACTCATGGGCAATGTTGCTGGGGACCATTTTGGTTCTCCTTTGAGATTATGTATCCTTACTTCTCCTGCTCTTATGGATAAAGAGATACTTTGTATCTCTCCTAAAAAGTTATATTCTGAGAGATTGGCACACATCGCCTTATGCGGAGTGCCAGTGCAATACCTAGTATGCCCCTCCTCTCTGCTCCACTGACTTTTTAGTCACATAGACAACCTTATAGTTATGGCTGGTGGCAGTGGACATGTTCTACTGACTATTGTGCTATTTTTTACTGCAGACTGTATTCACAGTCCCGGTTGTGCACAATAGGGTCACCTAAGTACCAACTTGGTGGCTTCTTCTTTTTTCGCCATTTCTAGTGTGGTTGTCTTTGTTAGACATTCTTTTACCATTCAGAGAGTGGGGGTCTGTATGTTTGTTTTATCCTTTGGAGGGGAACCTTGCGTTTCCCCGTCTAGGTTCTAGTGTGTCTTGGCAAGCAGGAAGTGGAAGAGGAGTTTTTAATTCCCTTCTCTTTGTCTGCCTGAGTGCCTAAATGGAACCAGCTCCCACTGGGGGTCTGGCTGCCCTGATTGGACAGCCACCCACCCCTTTCTGTAAACTGCTGAGACAGATTGCAGAGTGTGTGCTGAAACTGAATAAAAGGTGAGGTTCCTGAGGTGAAAGGAAAGTCGACCACTGGAAACTGAAGTGACTGAAGAAGAAGACAACCAGAGACGCCTGCGGACCCTTTGCAACACTGTGATCACTGCTGTCCTGACCCTATTTTCTATGCAACAGGGGAACTCTGAAGAGGACAACTCCTTCCCTTTGGGTGGTGGGACCAACCAGCCCTGAGACAAACTACAATCTGAGCCGTCTCCTGACGTGCTGTGGCATTGCAGAGCTGCAAACTGCGAATACCAGGACACCTGCGACCGAATCATAGTGCATCATCTTGCCAGGGCCGAATCCATCAACGTCTTTGCTGAGCTCCAGGTGAACCTCTAGAGACACAATCCGACTCATCCAAGTCCTCTCACCGGAGTGCAGGAATACAGGAATCGAAGAAGATTGACTGGGCGAATCGTGTCCTTTGTTGGTGCTGCAGAAAAAGTGCCAAAACTTCAGACTGACCAGAGAAGCCTATAAAATCCATTCCAGAGGTCCTCTCTCTCGAGACTGATGTTGAGAGATTCCGTCCATTGTCCTGCCTTTCATCACCAGTGGCCAGGTCCAGCGCTGCTACATCGAGGAGAATCCAGCCACAAACAGTTCTTCTAACCAAAGGTACTGTGGGGAGAAAAGGCATTGCTTAACTTAATCCAAGAAGTCTCTCTAGAGCGCTGGAGTGCACGTAAAGGTGTCCATTGTGTCCACTCTTACCCCTGACCCAAGCTGCTGTTTGTGTCCCTTTTGCAAGTCCTTTAACACAGCTGTTGAGCTATTCTTCTAGTATCCATTGAGTTATTCTTACTAGTATCCTTACCTAAAGACTGAAAGTATCCACAGGAACCTTTACAGTCCTGCTGCTTCGTAAAACTTTGAGCCCTCTCTGAACTGCCTTTTAGCTAGTGTTGCGAATTGGACTTTAAACTTGGTGTGCAAAGAAACTGCCTCTAGATCATTAAGCATTAACACTAACCAACTGTTTTCCTTCCAAAAAGACTTGATCTTATGTGGTTTTGTTTACTAAATACAATTACTGTATATCTTTGTGTGTGCGCGAGTGCACGTTATCACTGATAATATGGTAGAACTGTCATTACTGTCAAAAGATGTAACAATTGTAAGCGCAAGTAACTACAAACTACTTGTACATACTTTTCAAAGACCACTGCTTAATCTTATGTGTTTTGGTTTAATGTGCTAAGTATTTTGAAACATCTCTTGTGTAAATATAATAAATATATATTTTATATACATTATTGTCTAAGTGTTTCTTTGAATTGCATTACTAACTGGGTTCAGTGTACTTACCTACCGCTCACATCTTCCTCTTGTGATAATCCTGACTGCTCTGACACTCTACCAAGGTTGCATGAGTAGTACAGACTAATACTAAGAGTTGGGGACCTGTATACCATGGGTATAGTTTTATGAAGTCTTACCTCAAGTGGACTTTAGGAAAACTCCCCTAACAATGCCAATTCGACACTCAGCTCAGCGTCTTTGGAAAGAATTGACAAAACTCCAGGCAGACCTCCCATAGAAAAGGCGGGCAGTTTTTTGGACTGGTTTTGTGGATGCCAGAACTGCTGCACAACACATATTAGAAGAATCGTCCCATCCCCCCTATGTGTTGAGCAGTTATGAGAAGAATGACTTGGTTAAGCGCCTCTAGCCTTTCGCAGGCTGCACAGGATCATTTTTAGATCTGCCTTTTGAGGGCCCAGGTATATTCTATAGCAGCACTGATGAGGAGCTGACTAGTAAAACGACTTCCACAGCAATGGTCAAGTCTTTTGCCATTTTGACTAAACCTACACCTTCATTCTTCTTTAGGATCCAGGAGGGTCTTTAGATACAGGACATCCGGTGGCCTTAGAGGATTCTTAGAATGGAGACAAAGACAACCAGTCTGCTCACCTAGTGTGCCACTGTAAAACAGAGAACCACTACGAAGGTACTCCGATGCAGAAGAGAAGCAGAAATGAGGTTTGCCTCCAGGTCCACAAGTAGCCAGTCGGGGCAGGATTTTGGATCTCATAGCATGTTGGGCTTTTGTTTCCTCTCCTTTCTTCACCAGGGCAATTTTATATCTCCTAGCTTCAGCAGGAGGTCCACATCTTTCTGTATATGTGGGCTATAGGGTCTGTTCCCAGTTTGGAGAAAGTCCAGGGATTTTACTCCAGGCTACCCACTACTCACCACACCTGCTCAGATCCATTCCTCCCTGATTCAAGAAGACTGGTGATGTGCAGTAGACCTGGGGTATGCAGATCTGCATGTCCTCCACGTTTGCCCTCCCCACAGAAAGTTTCTCTGCCTGTCTCTGGGAGATTTGCACTTCGACTACAGGGTGTTGCCCTTTGGCCTGAACTCAGCACTAAGGGCCTCAATACAAGTTTGTCGGTATTCATGTGGTAAATCCGACGGAACAGATTTACTGTTGCTGCCACTTGCTCCGGCAGAATTACAGCCGAATTACAAGTGGTGGTATGGCAGTGTTAGTCCCCATTTATGGAGTCCATAGGACTCCATAGGACTTTCATCGTAATTACCGCTGGCAGTAATTCTGCCAATTTTGCAGATTTTTGGTGGTAAGGTGGCGGAATTACCTCCAGCATTTGGCTGGAGGTTTTTCCTCTATCTTACCACCAAAGTTGTAGTACGGCGGTGCAGTAATGTGGCGGTAATGTAGTGGTAACAGAGTTACTACTGCATTAGCAAGGCTTTTTCCCACACCACCGTACTTGTAATGAGACGTTTGGCTGCTGCGAGCCCACTCGGCCGAGGAGGCTGCAGTAGCGCTTCAGATTCTGTTTGACTTATTATTCAGTCTGGGACTGTCAGTCAATCAAAAGAAGTCTCCGCTGGGTCCCAAGCAGTTAATTACATTCGTAGGCTTCATGTGGGACTCTACCAGGGCCTTGGTTTTTCCAACAGCATACACAATTTCAGATATCAAAGCAAGGGTCTTGTTATTTCTAAGCCGGAAGAAACTATCATCTTGTTGGTTTGCACAGCTTCTCGGTCTGAACGCATTTTGAGTGGTTGCAGTGCCCTTTGCCAGGCTGAAAACAAGGCAGACACAGTTGCACCTTGCAGAATTCTGGGCCAAGGCATTGGAGTGCAAGCAACTCGGATACCCATTTCCGAAACTCTACACCAGTATCTCTTCAAATGGAATGAGGAGGATAATGATGAGGGGCATGCCTTTTACTGACCCCTAGCCATGAGCTAGTGATAGCCATGGACCCACCTCTCATCGGATGGGGTGCAAACATACAGGGGTTCTCGATTCATGGTCTTTGGTCACTTATGGACCAATGGGATCACATCAATGTGCTCTAGCTCAGGGCTATTTTCTGGGCACGTTATGCATTCATTCGAGCCAATGTGGGCAAAACTGTGTTGATCCTGATGGCCAACTAAATCTGTATGTAGTACATTAACAAACAACATGGGACCAGGTCTTGTGCATTGTGCAGGCAGGCAGTGGAGATTTGGGAGTGGGCCCTCAGCCACTTTGCCCTCCTCAAAGCCATTCCTTTTTCGGGAGTAGAGAACATGAAAGAGGAAAGTCTAAACAGGGTTGTTTTGATCACCCTTTGATCCTTCATCAGATATTCCGGCAACAGGGTCTGTACGACGATATTCTTGCTTTGGCAACCGATGCAAAATGCAGAACATTTGCATCTTCGGGTGGGGGCATCAGGATTCTGTCTCGCTGGTGAGTGGACTCAACGTACTTTGGTCCAACAGAACAATACATTCTTGCCCATCAATCCCATTGATAGGCAAGGTGGTCTACAAGTGGAGGTCAGATTGAAAAGCATCTATGATTCTTAGAATGTCTCACTAGCCTACCAGTACATGGTTTTTGGATCAATATCTCAGTCAACAAAAGGGCCAATTTTTCTCCCAGTATTTTCAGAAATGCAGACTCTACAAGAGGGGACAAGTTCTTTACCCCTTCCATTAATCACTGAGCTTTGTCAGCTGGGATGTTAACCTTGGAACACCTACGACTGCCGGAAAGCAGCCAGAAAGCCCATAACACGCTCCCAATATAGGGTTAAGAGGTTGTAATTCTGCCACTCATCACTCAATAAAGGTTTGAATCCACTGAAAAGTTCTCTGCATCAGGTTCGATCTTTCATATTTCCTCTCGCTGTGTCTATGGTACGTGTTGATTTATGCATTATTTCACGGCCATCTTGACATAGAGGAGCTCTTATCTTTCCTTGTCAACCTCTAATCCAGTTATTTGATGTCACCGCCGATGAAAGCACCACAACCCATGTGGAACCTTAACTTGGTACTATTGGCTATTTCATATAATCCCATTGAGCCAATGGCCTGGGTGGACATATAATTGGTTACATGAAACACTGCTTTTTTGGTGGTGGTTACATCAACCGGGCATATAACTGAGATTAGCACCTGGAGGAGGGTTGCCAGCCAATCAGGATGCTAGGAACACATGCTTGCACCTTTGGTATAAGAACGTTCCTTGGTAATCTGATGCGCCACTTGCCGGTGGTGGACATTTTCTTACCCGAAGCCCCACCTGGCCCCCTCCCTAGCTCCACTCCATTCATATCGAACACCTCTGCCTCTGCCCCCATTCTGCCCCCCTTGTATTTGTATTATTTGTATTTATTGGTTATTTATAAGGCACTTATACAACAAGACAGTGTTTCAAAGCGCCACATGGGAAGGGAACGAGGGAGCAAATAAACAATGAGACTGCCAATAAATAAATAGAAAGGGACAGCGATCCTACTATGCATTGTGACATTCGAAGCATGCAAGTGCAGTGAAAGAAAAAGGAATAAAGGAGGTGGGTGAGGTGGGGGTAAGCGCTATTAGGATCCCCTAGGGGAGGAAGTGCCAGAGGTGCCCATTGGGAAGGCAAAAGGTAAGTGTATGTGGGAGACATCCCAGGCAGAGAGGGAGGTGTTGAGTTGTTTGCAGAACTTGAGGTTGCCCGGTTGAAGACAGAGAGAGAGAGGGAGACTGTACCGTAGGAGGGAGCCAGCTGAAGAGAAAGGTCTGCCCCCAGCTCTCTGCTTGGAGAAGCGTTTGATCAGCAGAGAGTTGGAGCCGGAAGATCGAAAGGATATTTTGAAAGAGAGAATTGCAGGTAGCGTGGTCCCAGGCCCCAGACAGCATTGTGGATGATGTAGAGGGTCTTGAATTTAATCCTTGCAGGAACTGGGAGTCAGTTAAGTGATTTTAGAACTGGAGAGATACGGGGGGGGCGCTGTTGCGCCGAAACAAGATGGCCGCCTGATCGCCGCACTTCGGACTGGGAGAACGGAAAAAAACCTAATAGGTGCCCTGATACTCTGCGTTATTACACCATACCGGCGGTACCTGTGGATGAACCACCAACCAACCTCTCCGCCGATTCCTGGACCCGGGCTCACCCCTGGGGCTGAGCTCTGTCTCTCCGCTCGGACCGGGGCTGTGGTGCCCTCTTCGAACCGCGCTGCGGCTCCAGGGCCTGCAGCTCTCCCTGCTACCAGAGAGCGCGGCGCTGTGGACCTCCCAGGCGATGCGGGCTTCCGCGGACGGCGAATTCACCCGGCGTCTCTCGGACTCGGGCTCCTGCTCTCCCGCCCATCACTGAGGACCTCACCTTGGCGAGCCACCACCCCAGCTGCTCTACTCCATACGGACCTGGGCTCCGGAGCTCCCCGCCTCCTGGTCTCGCGCGGCGGGGACCCCGATACTGGTTTCTCCTCCGTGTGCCCTGCTTCCTGCTTCACTGCTGTTGACCTCACCTCGGCTCACCCTTGGCCAGAGCCCCACTGACTTCACGGCCACTGCGGCCCGCCAACTTCGCGGGGGCCCGCCCGCCTCCGGCTCACACACAGCGGGGAGCGGAGGCACCGCCGCTGCCCCCCCTACAAGGAATACGGAACGCTGCTCACTGCGAGGTAGGGGGTGCGGGGGGGTGGCCTTTCTGGCCCCGCCGCCCACTGTGCCGTCCGCGCCAGCCCTCCCGCTTCTCCTGGAGGTTGGACACGTCCTGGACACATTCTGCGGCCTACTACATCCAGCTCCACTCCCCGCACTCTTGCAGCCCGGGGGCGGCGTGACTAACTTACTGGACCCCGGAGTCCCCCCCGCCTCCTGATCTCGCTCGGCGGGGATCGGAGCCGTCACTACAGGTCCCCCGGCTCACTGGCCTGCTTTTTCCTCTGGTCTCCCCATCCTGCGGAACATTGAACTCTCCTCGCGGCGAGGTGGGGGACACGGCGGGTTCGTCCCACTGGCCCCGTTGTGTCTGTGCTGCCCGCTTCGCTCACTATAGGCCCGCCGCGTCCCTACTTGGCTCGACATTGAGCCCCCCTACGCTTGGGACACCCCCTGGGATTGCTCTCTTCCCCCCCGCGTGCACCGTGGGGGAGCGTACTGCAACCGGGAGCCCGCACCGTACTACCGTTCCCCCCCCTCCTTTCTTCTGCCACCTGCTGACTGTCCTGGTGCGGCCCCGACCATATACACTCACCTACACGCGGCGGCGTCCCTGGGCTGCGCAGATAGCCATCATAGTGTATATCCTGGTTCGTTGGACCTACACTTGCAACTGGCCTGTACTATTGTTGGTTGCCCTCCCGCCGCTGCTGGTGCATTGCCTGCTTGCCTCCCCACCTTGTAGCGTGACACTCAACCCGCACCGCGGGAGCTCTGTTCTGCTCTCCCTCCACCTCTTCGCAGTGAACCCCCGGCTATAAGCTCCGCACGACTGTGTTTCGCCGCTCCCCATCTATAGCACTCCCGGCTTGTAGCTCTGCGTCCCACCATGACTAAGGGAGCCGGCTCCAACAGGAAGCAAAGTTCACTAAACATGTTCGCCAGGACCCCCTCTAAGTCGCCTTCCGATCCCCCGGAGGAACCTCCGTCCGCCACTGCACCCTCCACCTCTGACGACTCGCAGAAAATGCTAGAGTACATACGAGAGGGCTTTACCACACTCCATACTAAGTTAGACGATATGAATGGAACCATCTCGTCTATTAAGGCCCATATCGAGAGGACGGACAGCAGGGTCGCTGAGGTCGAGACAAGGGTGGGCACCGCTGAAGATGACTTAATTTACTTGCGCACCGCTGTAGCCACCTTGACCAGCCGGGTCTCTGCGGTCGAAAGGAAAAATGACGACCTGGAATCCCGCTCCAGGAGGAACAACCTCCGCATTGTAGGTATACCGGAGGACAACATTCATGAGCCTATGGAGGAATTTGTTGAACGCACCCTACTGTCGCTCTTCGACAACCCCAAGCTGTCAACACAATTTGCAGTGGAGAGAGCCCACCGATCCCTAACTCCCAAACCCAGGCCGGGTGCTCCGCCCCGTCCCATCATAGCCAGGATCCTCAACTTCCGCGATCGTGACTCCCTACTCCGGGCGGCCAGAGCCAGGGGGGAGCTGCACCTGGGGGCGGCTAGAATTCACTTGTATCCGGACTACTCTGTAGCTGTTCAACAAGAGCGTAAAACCTTCCTCGCGGTAAAAAAAAGACTTCGAGACTTGGGAGTCAAGTACTCCATGCTTTTCCCCGCCAAACTGAGGATCGAACACTCCAATGAAACGTATTTCTTCACCATCCCGGAAGAGGCTTCGAAATTTATTGATGAACACATACCTAGCTGACTTAAGCAAAGTTAACAAGTCTCACATGCTCTATCACCTATTATCACTTTTGTGCCATGGGACCGGGCCGCCATGGCGCTCCTTCCCTTACTGTGGGGTTGCTTCTGCTCCCCTTCATCTTTCCGTGTAGGCAATGTTCGTTACCATGCTGTTGAACTCTCGGCCTAGACATATCCTACTCTCCTGGCCCATCCACCTCTGTGCCATGCTTCCTGCACCCCGATCCTTCACCAACCATGATCTTTTACATGCTCCCCCTTTCCGTTACAACGGACCACATGGTCCCATCCTGTTTCACTGCGGGCCCTGGCTTATGGTTCGGGTACCGTGACGTCCTGCATCCGCTCTGTGTTACCCACCTTTACTTATCACTTAACATAAACCTCCTGCCGCTCTCCCCAGTCCGGCGGCCATTGGCCGGTTGCTAACAGTCCCCCAGGCGCTGATGCCTAAAAGTTCACGATTGTTTTGGTTTCGTTCGGGTTTCATCCCTCTGATTGGGGGGGGGTGTGGGTGGGGGGTTGGAAGGGAACGTTCTGGTTTAAAAATGTCTTGACAGCCTCCAGGGGCCCCGCAGACACCGTACCCAAGCAATCCACATATACAGTCCACCATCTGCATACACCTAAGGCACACAATTTTTACGAATCGGGTATCCACCCTTGCTTATTCCACCGCCATTCATATGACAATGGCTGATACGTCCTTGTCTTGTATGAGCGTGAATGTCAGGGGGTTAGGCAATCATAGGAAGATGCGGCAGATCCAGCTCCACGCCGAACGCCACGGAGTGAAGATCCTTTGCCTACAGGAAACCCATGCTCGCTCAGAGCAATGTGAGCGATTCGCCAGACAATGGGGCTCCCAGAGATACTATACTAACTATTCTACTCAGAGTCGAGGCACCCTTACCCTAATACATAGCAGCCTCAAGTTCACCTGTCATCAATCCCACATAGACCCACTCGGTAGATTTGTGCTCATCACTGGCGCACTGTAGCAACAGGAGGTAATCATCCTCAATATATACGGTCCCAACGTTGACGACCCCGACTTTTACCACCACCTAGTCACGTTACTTGAGAGCTATCCCCTGATCCCCATCATATGGGGCGGGGATTTCAACACTATATTAGACGTCACCTTGGATAGGGCCGGTTCTCGCCCTCGTCAACTGTCTAGAGCGGCCTACTCGATCTTGACTTCACTCCCTCGCTTGGCACTGGTGGACGCTTGGCGCTTAATGCACCCTGATGACCGTACCTACTCCTTTTATTTCTCAGTACACGATTCCCATTCCAGAATAGACAGGTGGCTGGTCACAGACTCACTGATTAGATGCGTGACTAGCTTAGCCATCCTCCCCAGGACACTCTCGGACCACTCACCAGTATTAATTTCCATAAATTGGGGACCTGACGCCAACAAACCAAGGCTGTGGAGGTTGAGCCCTCACGCGCTTCTTGACCAGGTCTTTGCCTCCGAGCTTGAATCCTCAATTGAGGAATATTTCGAGATTAATCTAAATTCTGTCTCTACGCATGCCGTGCTATGGGAAGCCTTCAAGGCACACACGAGGGGAGTCGCCATCTCTAAGAGCAGTGGCATCCTCAAAACCATCCGTACCGACATCGCCACCAGCGAATCGGCTCTATCTGCCTATGAAGCGCAGTACGCAGTAGATCACTCCCCGGCCACCTTGGCAGATCTGGGCACTGAGCTTGACAGGTTCTGTGGCCTTGCTGAACGCGAGGTTAAGTTCCTGGACTCCCCTCGTTTGGCTAGGAAATACGGCGAGGGTGAACGCCCCGGCAGAATGTTGGCTAGACTTCTACGCCGCGAACTTGGTGCCCCCAGCATCCCAGCCATAGCTAGATCGGATGATACACTCGCCACCTCCCCTCAAGACATCAACTCTGAGTTTTTCGCATTCTATTCGTCTTTATACTCGGAGGTCAACACCTCCCAAACAACCGAAATCAACTCCTACTTAGAGAACCTCCCGTTATCTGTCCTATCGGCCGAAACTAGTGCCTCCCTCGAGCGGCCCTTTACCCTAGAAGAAATTGTTGAGGCCATCGAGTCACTGGCGGCGGGGAAGGCCCCTGGCCCCGACGGGCTCCCGATGGACTTTTACAAATTATACAAAGCCCAACTAGCGCCGCATCTGCTGGCCTTGTGGATCGAGTCGTGTGAATTGGGCATACTCCCTCCATCTCTCCGTGAGGCACTCATCACGGTGCTCCTCAAGCCTGGTAAAGCCCCCACGCAGTGCGGCTCCTATAGACCCCTCTCCCTGATTAATAGCGATATTAAAATATTTGCCAAAATCCTTGCCAACCGCTTAGGCCCATATATGTCCCACATTGTTCATCCAGACCAAGCAGGCTTCGTCCCGGGTAGGTCCACCTCCCTAAACTTAAGGAGACTCTTTAATATCCTCAGCAGAATCGACCCGACCACACATGCAGTGGCGGCCACTTTAGACATGCATAAGGCATTTGATTCAGTCTCCTGGAAATACCTGTGGTGCGTCCTCGAGAAATGTAAATTCGGCCCCAACTTTCGTGCCTGGGTAAAGCTCCTTTACACTGCTCCGTCAGCTAAGGTTCGTACAGAAGACAGATGCTCTTCCCCCTTTCAGATATTTAGAGGAACACGTCAGGGATGCCCCTTCTCTCCGCTCATTTTCGCAATCGCGATGGAACCTTTCGCTGACATGCTCCGGCAGTCACACTCACACAGAGGGCTGCGCACATCTGGCCAGACCGGCATAGTCTCCCTTTATGCTGACGATACCCTATTGTTTGTTCGATCCCCTGAGATCAATCTCTTACCGATACTGATAGATGTGGCTCGATTCGACCCTACCCCCTCAGGATTTGCATGGCTTCACCTGGGCTTCTTCTAGCTTCACCTATCTAGGAGTGGTGGTCTCCAGGCACACGTCACAGCTACGAAACGACAATTATCACACTTATTTGACCAAGCTTGAAACTAAAACCTCAAGCTGGACTAGGCTTCCCCTTTCACTGGCGGGCAGAATAGGCATACTCAAAATGATTGTATTACCTCAATTATTGTATCGCTTTACCAACCTTCCCCTATGGCCTGGGAATAGCTTTTTTCAAACTCTCCGCACCATATGCAACACATTCCTTTGGCATTCGGGGGCCGTTCGGCTCAAATTGGGTACACTGACTGCCCCCAAAGAGTTGGGTGGCTTTAGTGCACCCGACTTCATCAGATACTGGGTGGTTGCCCAATCACAGTTTGCTGCATTCTGGTTCAACACTACTGATCCCCCCCCTCATGTCCGCCTCGAGAAGCTGGCTGTCTGTGACCGAGTGATTGGGTCCCTGGTCCTCCGCCCAATCTCCCCCCCCTTAGACTCTATGAACCCGTTGGCGTGTACGTCCCTGGCGTTGACTAAACTCTGGTCCATGGTTGGCTCACTGCGTCCTTTTCACGGGGACCTGCCCCTGTGGAACTTCCTTCCCGATGTTCCACACATCCCACTTACGGTAGTCACCCGCTGGGCCACCGCTGGCTTCCTGACTCTACGTGATGTATTTGAACAGGGAAACTTCATAGAATGGTCAGACCTCCCTCCTCCACTCAGGCGTCGACCCTCTGTATGGCTGCAGTACTCTTCACTTCGAGCACATCTCAAGTCCACCTATCCGGACTTCCCCGCCTTGCCCACCGATGAACCTATAGTGGAGGAGCTCTGTTCATATCTCTCCTTCAGGGGTAAGGTGTTGCGGCTCTACTCCTTGCTTCAGGCCAGAGCGGCCCCCCACTTTACCGAGCTCAGACGCAGATGGGGGGAGGACCTTGGTGTCGAAATCACTGATGAGAGGTGGGCTCGGATGTGCGCCCGGACTCATGAGGTCTCCTACAACACTAAATTTAAGCTCATCCAGTTCAAAGTCTTACACAGGTATCATCACACACCCGTGAGACTTCACCGCATGTTTCACACTAACCCGCCTACCTGTCCTAGATTAGGCGCAGATCAGGCCTCCTATATACACATGCTGTGGCTATGCCCCCATCTGTCCCAATTCTGGCTAGACATCTGCTCTACATTATCAGATATTCTAGATCACCCAATCACCCCCACTCCACTGCATTGTTTATTCCACGACTTCCCACAGCTCTCCCGTGATGCTAAGAAATTGGCAGGCCTCAGCATGCTATTGGCAGTTCGCTGCATATTACTCTGCTGGCTTCGCCCCAGAGGGCCCACCTACACCCAGTGGCTCAGATCGGTCACATGGGCTCATGACACTGAGCATTCCTGGAGTGCTATACAACACCCCCACTCTAGACCAAGAGACATCTGGCCGAAATTCCGTGACTATATTGCTGCCATGACTTCACCCCCCACATCTTCTTCTACATCCCCAGATGTTTCCCTCTAAATACCATACTACCCCTGGGCATGTATATTATCCCCTGAGTGTTGCCGATTATTGCCATATTACATTCATGTAATTGTATATGTTCTTTTCTTATACTGTCTGTAAATTATGCTGGTGCCTTGTGGTCTGCCTCTGGACCTTGTTTGTGCTGTCAAGTCAATAAAAAGAGTTTTAAAAAAAAAAAATAATAAAAAAAAAGAACTGGAGAGATACGGTTCAAGGGCTTGAGGCCAAGAGACCCTAGTTATCCATTCCATTCCCTCAACGTCCACTGCTCACTGACGTGAAGGACACCACCAATTTAGTAAAGGGACTTAAGTCCCTTTCTTTGTTACATGGAGGCCAGATAGGTTATTCGAAGGGATTGTGTCCTCCGACATATTCCTTATCTTGATAGATTACATCCCAGCTTGCTGGCCTTGGAAATTTTTTCAGTAGAGGGCACTGCGCGTCGACCTCCCTCGAGCTGGTGTCCCTCGACAGCCACCGTCTCGGTGCCGACGTCATTGTGCGTATAAATAGACTTGCGCAGCGACCGTTGCTCAGTTCTGTTTTTCTGCGCTTCGTGGGCCTCGGAATCGTGTTGCTCAGTTCTTTCTTCAAGTAGATTCTACTTATTCCTCGAAGATATCATCTTTATTCGATGGCTTCCTCATCCGAACCGTCGACCCCACGGTCTGGCTTCAAAAAGTGTCGAGATTGTGGGAAGAAAATGTCATTGACGGATCCTCACAGGATCTGTTTGTGGTGCCTGGGATCGGAGCATCACTGTTCGGAATGCGAGGATTGTATGTCCTTGACGGCGAAAGCCTTGAAGGAGCGTAAGGGGAAGCTAGAAAGAGGTAAGACTCTTAAAACATCTATTCCTTCAAAAGTTTCTCCTCGGCAGAGTCGAGACATTCGTCTCCTCGCCGTCACAGGAAACATTCCTGTTCAAGGTCTCAAAGCGGTTCCCATCAGTCTTCGAGATCTAAACACTCGAAAAAGAGGCGTCGTAGATCTCCCTCTTCTTCGTCTTCTTCTACTTCCCCGGAAAGGGTCACATGCCCCACGAAACACAGCTCTCCAGCTAAGTGGGAGGAATTCCATAAGAAAATGCTTAGCGTCTTCGAGAAAGCGGCCTCGACCCCCTCGGAGACAGCTAAAGGTGACACCCTGGGTGAAAGACCCGAAAAATCAAAACACTGCGAGTCGTTGCACCCGGCGAAAGAAACTGCCCAAGAGCGTCATGAACCCTTGAGCAAAGGCAGTAAGACCGCGTCATCGACGCCGTCGTCGAAGGTTCCTTTGACTCATAAATCTGCGTCATGGACGCCTTTATCGAAGGGCCCGTCGACACACAAATCGGTTGAATCGACACCGCTGTCGACACTGATAAAAGACAGATCTACTGCAGTCAGTAGAGGTACAGAGGGCTTCGACCATGACCTCGAGGATGCCATCGACAACTTTGATGACTCTGAGTAGGATTCCGATCCTCTCGAGTACTTTGAGGCCTCTTCATACCTTTTCGATGCCTTTTTCGGGTTTATCGAAGCCTTTGACTTCTACGTCGAAAACTTCGACGTTTTCTCAACCGGTCACTACAAACATGGCCCCTTCTGCTCTAGAAATGGGTTTTAAACCATACCCAAGGTCTGATTATTTTAGAGCTTTGTCCTCTATATATGAGGAAGGGGAGGATTGTGACCATGAAAGACCCTTTGGGTTGCAGAGGACCACAACACCCATACCAGAGGAATTTATCTCTGAAGAAAACAGGTTGAAGAATCTTTAAGATTCTTTACATGAGGCAAGTGGTTTAGATACTTCGCCAGAAGTAGAATTTGCTAAACCAGACCCAGGGGAGCATGCTGAGACCCCTTATAGGGTCCTAATGGCCAGAATAATAGAGTTCATGGGGTAGACTACACCTTCACCTTCTTTTCAGCAGGATGACCTTACAGACATTTTACTTAAAGGCCCACAGGAAGATCCTGTTGTTCCCTTTCATACTGCATTGCAGAGAAAAATATCTGCCAACTGGGAAACTCCTGAAGTTATCCCAGCAGTTAACAAGAAACTATCTGCCAAATACAAGGTATCTGCTTCAGACCCTGAATATTTGAGCAAACATCCAACTCCAGAGAGTTTGGTTGTACAAGCAGCAACTTCATCGAACAGTAGATCTGCATACCCTACTATTCCACAAGACAGGGATGATAAAAGGTTTGACGCTATGTCAAAAAAGGTCTTCTCGGCATGTAGCATGGCGCTTAAATCTATTAATGCTACTTGCATGCTTGCAAGATTCAGCCATACGCTTTGGCAGTGTGCTTCATCTGCGGCTGACTGTCTCCCGGAAGGAGAGGAAAGGGAAGCATTTTTAAACATCATTAAAGATGGGAAAGATGCAATGTGTGAGTCCCTTCAAACTGGCATTGATTCTGCTGACAGTATCAGCAGGGCCATGGCGGCAAGTACTACAATCTGCAGATTTGCGTGGTTGCGAAAGTCTGGCTTTGCTCCAGATGTACAGGTCAGACTTTTGAATATGCCCTTCGACAGCACTTCCTTGTTTGGTAAGAAGGCTGATGACAGCCTGGGGAAGTTACAAACATCTAAGGCAGCAGCGAAATCTCGTGGGGCTGCAATCTATCAGACTCCCTATCGCCCCTCAGGAACCACCTGGAGGGGTAGGTCCTTTCGCTTTTACTCCGCATTTGGAAAAGGCAGAGGACAGCCGGCCAAAAACGATTCACCCGTGGTGGACGGGTTAAAGGTACAAAAGCCGCAGCAGCAGGTGCCTCCTTACCCTCGGCATCTGCATCAGCCGCTTCTAAACCACTCTGAGGTCTTTCCTCACAAGAAGCCAGTAGGGGGCAGGTTAACTCAACATCTGACGGAATGGCAGGCTATTACGTCAGATGCTTGGGCTTTTGAGACAGTTGCCCAAGGTTACTGCCTGCCTTTTCTACACACCCCTCAGAGTCATCCACCGGGGAACACCTCTTTGAAGTTTACAGATCTGCTCCTTCTGCAGGAGATTCTAGACCTGCTAGAGAAAGGTGCCATAGAACCGGTACCTGCAGCGGAGAGGAACAAGGGTTGGTATTCCCCCTACGTTCTAGTACCGAAGAAGGACGGAGGACTGAGACCCATCTTGGACTTACGAGAATTGAACAAATTCCTCAGGAAGGACAAGTTCAAGATGGTAACGCTCTCTCAGATCCTTCAGGCCCTCCAGCTTTAGGACTGGTTGGTATCTCTAGACCTTCAGTATGCTTATTTCCATGTTGCAATCCATCTCAAACACAGGAAATAACTGAGGTTCGCAATTGGCAGCTCTCACTATAAATTTTCGAGTTCTGCCATTTGGGCTGACCTCCGCCCCGAGGGTCTTCACCGAGCTAATGTCAGTAGTGGCTGCAAGTCAACGGAGGGAAGGGATCCACGTCTTCCCCTACCTGGACGATTGGTTGATCAGAGCAATATCTTCGGAAAAAGCTCAGATCCAACTGGATTATGTCTGCCACTTCCTTCACAAACTGGGCTTCTCCCTCATTTGAAGAAGTCACAGATGATACCATCACAGAGACTCCAGTTCATTGGAGCGGCCCTGGACACTTCCCTGGGGAAAGCCTCGCCACCAGAGGTGAGGGCTCAATATATTCTGCGGATGGTCACCAGGTTCCAAAATGCCTAACGTCTCCCAGCCTTCGACTTTTTGAGGTTGCTAGGCCTCATGGCATTCTGCATCTTCCTAGTGCCAGAGGCTTGCCTGAGAATAAGATCCTTCCAGTGGGCACTAAGAACTCAGTGGTTGCAATTCTCAGGAAGAATGACAGACCTCCTTCAGGTCCCGGACAGAGTGGCTCGAAATCTTCAGTGGTGGGCCTGTCGGGAGAACATTTTGAAAGGAGAACTGTTTTGGCAACCATGGCCGGAGAACTGTAGTCACGGATGCTTCACTCACGGGGTGGGAAGCCCATGCCAACGACTTGACCATCAGCAGTCGTTCGTCTCCATCGGAGTCCAGACTACATATCACCCTGTTGGAGCTGAGAGCTATCAGACTAGCACTGAAGGCTTTTCTGCCATCTGTACAAGGGAAAAATGTCCTAATAATGACAGACAACACAGTGGCCATGCACTACCTCAACAAAAGAGGAGGTGTAGGATCACTGCCACTGTGCAAAGAGGCGATGCAGCTTTGGTTTTGGGCCATTCAAGAAGGAATCTTTCTATCAGCAGTTCACTTAGCCGGAGAGAAGAACTTGACAGCGGACGCTCTGACCAGGCAGAGCACAGTCTCTCATGAGTGGGAGCTAGCTCAGGAAGTCCTTCAAGAGATCTTCGCCCTTTCGGGAACCCCTCAAGTGGATCTGTTCGCCACCAGTATCAACAGGAAGTGCTATCAGTTTTGTTCAAGGGAATTTCCCCAAGAGGAGATCTAGGGGACGTGTTTGTAGTGGACTGGGAGTTTCCGCTTCTGTACGCGTTTCCTCCAGTCTCTGTCATTCCTCAGATGATCAGGAGGTTGAGAAGATTCCGGAAGACTATGATCCTAATTGCCCCAGACTGGGCCACGAGAACGTGGTACCCGAACCTTCTGGACTTGTCCATCTGCCTTCCGATTTGTCTTCCGCACAGAGAGGATCTTCTCTCTCAGAGGGGAGGTCAGGTTCTCCATCCAGACATCAGAACACTCAACCTTCACGCTTGGTTTCTGAAAGGTTGAGATACAAGGATTGGGACCTCCCGGATGACGTCATGGAGGTGTTGCTTTCGGCTAGAAGGCCAGCAACAAAGACTTTATACTGCTGCCGTTGGAACAGGTTTTGCAGCTGGTGTAGAGAAAAGAATATTGAACCCTTTTCATGCGGTACACCAATGGTGTTATCCTTTTTGCTCTGTTTGGCGAATTCAGGTCTCCAAGTTGGCACGATCAAGGGCTACCTCGCAGCGCTGTCAATCTTCAAGCGCACTGCGGAGGAGCGATCATATTTCAAATTACCCCTAGTGATCCAATTTCTGAAGGGGTTAACTAATGTCTATCCCCAAGCCGTTCCAAGTTCCCTTGTGGGACTTAAATCTAGTCTTAAATTTCCTGATGGGTACTCCTTTTGAACCACTTCACTCTTGTTCATTAAGATTTCTCACCCTTAAAACGGTTTTCCCTAAGGGCAGTCACACTCATGCATTCAAGATAAGGCCGCAGCAGTGACTCACCAGAGACATGTCTGAGCCATGCGGTGTCAGAGGAAAACTACCATGTGAGCTGCCCAATCTGTGTTTTGCAAGCATTACTGCATGGACACAAGCACTAGACATTAGATTTGGCCTGGGAGTCTTCAAGAAAATCTTGTCTTAATTTGGATCCTTCTTCCCTGGGAGCGCAGTGCTTGTTTTTCTTCCATGAGTATGTACGAAAAGTGAATGGACATAGGCGTAAGTAAAAGTTACTTTAATGACTACTGTACTCCTTATCCAGAGCCCAATGTACTACCTACGCCTATCCTCGTGCGTCCTTATAAGAATTAGATGACCTGTTTATCATGAGGAAAAATGAGCACTGGCATTGCCTGTGGGTGGATTCAGTGTGTATCCTGAACCACGCTCCACATGTGCACGGGCTCCACGCCCACATTTCAATTTGGAGGACATTTTTGCTGTGTAAATGCACCAGTCGCATACCCATTGGATCGAGACCCATGAGTATGGAGGAGAGGGGACTTTACGATGAGTAACCGGTACTGCTTCTGTGTGCTATACATTCTAATTATATGTCATTTTTAGAAATGCTATAATATGTTTATTGAAAAGGCACAATGTATTATGTTCTGAAGAAAAGCATTGTACAGCAGTTTCCATGGTGGAAGGCTAGGGAACAATCAAGAGAGAGTGTTTTGTACATTTTGATGGAAAAACATTTTCAATGGCATCTTTCCAATCTCTAATCCGTTTATCAGAATTCCACTGCCAAACTTTAATTCTTCCGGTCTGGTGTGATATTGCAACTTATATTTTTTCTATTATTTGTTGCAGAAATATTTATCCCAACTTGCACAAGAAACACTCAAGCTTAGTGAAAACGACAATAGTGTGACACAAGAGGATGCTGGGATCGTTCCACAGTTTGAGAAGAAAAAGCTTTGATGAAAATGGAAGCAAGCAGCAAGGAAGGACCAGTGATTGTTCATGGACTGAGCCAAGAAGTGGGGGCTCCTTCCCCACAATGCTACGTCAGCCTGCATCGGGATGGACTGGAGTTGGGAGTCAGGAAAATACAGTGAAAAATCTGCTGTCCTTTGGCTCCCCAGAGCCTTAAACCTTTTAACCACCCAACATGAGTTTCATAGTAGAGAAGGATGTCAGGCACAACTACAGCGGCTGAACACAAAATTGATCACATTCTTTTTCTGCCAACAAAGTTTTCTTTAATATGTACTTTTTTAAAAATTCTCAGGGACATTCAAGAATGTATTATATGGATGTACTATCTCTTGCAAGCACGCATTGAGGTATCAGAACTTCCCCCAGGACAATCTAGAGGTTTCTATCAAAGTGAAGAAGATTCCGTGGATTAGCAAATCCTGGAATTGACTCAGCAGTGCATCAAAAACTAGTGCCTAGACGCCAGTGGAAGTGTGCCATGCAAGAACGTCATCTTTTAGTAGTTTTAGAAGAAGTATTGAGAGTTCCAAAGGTTCAAATCCCTTTCATCAGAACACCATGCCGGCATTGGCAATAGAGCTTTTTCTGGTCCGCCCTAGTCAGACAAGCAGTAGGGAGCACATTTTGTTTTGAAACTCTTGAAAGCCATAATGGAATTTTAGAGATGGCATACAAAAATGGCTGGGCACTCAACTTTTTTCACATATCCCCATCAACATTTAAGTTCTATTGTTTTATCAGCATGATGCGTCAAGAAAAGAATATCACCAGGCCCATTGGCATTCTGTATTACCTAATATGTTGCATCATTAGTTTAACTAGAAAGGTCTCACAATGCTATGTTTTATATTATTCAGCAACAATCACACACATTTAGTAAGTTTCAAATGGGAAGTGGATTCCCTCTTTGGAGCTGCAGTAAGCGTGCCATGAGACGCACACGTCAACGTGCAAAAAGCCATAGGAAATATTTGCACTCAGTATGTGACCTTATATTGTTGATATGAACTCGGCCTCAGAAAAATAAATCTAAAGGCAGTCATTTTTTTCGGTACAGATGCCGTAAAACTATCAATTCCAAATCATACTAATGGTTCCATGTAGTAGCAGGCAAACATTAATACCTGAATCATCAATAACCACAAATTGGAAGTAGTACTCACTACAAAATAGGCGTCTCCATGCTCAGTGGATATTCCACCGAGCAACTCTTGCCTACTGTTCTTAGTGTGCTCATCCACGGGAGAAAGGAAGAAGAAAGACACAGCACAAAACATTGCAACTTGCTTCCAAACTTTAACAGTTCACATTTATTTGCTTAGGCTGTAGTTTGAGCAGAGACTATCTGCAGCGCTAACTCTTGTAGGAACTGCTACATTCACCATGCTTTTGAATGCTTCCAGAATCTTAAATGTGTCTGATGAACGTGGAAAGCACCGAAGAAGTTTTAGGAGCAACTGCACCGCTTGAAGCATAATCGCGAGCAGCTGTCAGCCATCATGCAGTTCCGCAGGATCAATATACATACTGCTGCATTTCAGTACAGCGAAAACCTCAGGCTACACAGCCCTGAAAAACCTTTTCTGATCAAAACTGTTGTCTTTGTTATTACACTGAAAATGTATTTGAGCTTCTGAAAGCTTCACCTTGCAAGATGTGTTAAGTTCACTGTAGGCTTGAACATTTGCTAACTGACAAGCCAGTGATATCAGGGATTTTGTCTTTTATTTATACAATTATTAAGGCTGTGATTTGTGGAATTATACTTGAACTGGACCAGACATTCTATTTATTAATCTTATTAAAACATGTTTATTTAAGTTTTGGCTTTTGAACCACTGGATTGTGTTAAATGTTTTCAATAAATTATGTCACCGCAGTGAAACCATGCTCTGTAACTCATCGCAACATATTTAACATTTTTGTTTCATAAAACTATTGATTTTAATAAAGAGCATTTTAAAGTGGAAAATGTCATGCTGCTTGACTGCTCAGAATGCAATTTGTGGGTCGAGGCTTGTCTCTGTATCAGGGACATTTTCCAATATTCGATTTTGTCCTGGGCACTGTTGTTTCTTTTTCTTAATTCACTACATGTTTGATTGTCCATGTACTTTCTCGCTTACATATTCCATATGCACATGTTATGTTTTGAGACGTGCCCCTAGAATTACGCGATTCTGCACGTTTGGCAAATACTGCTTACTGTATAATTAGGGATTTGCAATGCACTCCATCATCTGCCATTTAAACTACAATTTCATAAAAAATATGTGTCTATTTCAGATCAAAAGTTAAGAAAAGGTCCATTAGCAGACCTGATATTTTAACAGAATTACACTGCCCAGTTTTAGTTTGGGCTATTAGGTGTCGCTTGCAACACCTACAAGCCTAAACTATTGCATTTGAAGTACAAATAGGGAGAAATGGCATTTTTGGATTGACATACAGCTTGTATGTGATGTTTAGTTATTTGCCCACCCATTGCCTGCCCATGGCCATGCTAATCCCTATGGCCATTCCCACCCAGTTCATGCCCCTCCCTGCCCAAATCACCTCCTCATTGGAACTCTATGTGCTCGCTTGAAACAAGCCTTAGCATCAAACTTTGCACTCGAAGTGCCTGCCAGTGTTTTTTCAAAGCACTCTGTGCAGAGTGAATTATTTAATTGGAGTTGTACACCTGTTACTGGTGTAATAACATGTCTTAACCAGGTTGCCTTCAGCCTCTCGATTTATAAGCACTCTGCGTGTCCTTCACTGAAGTCCTGTTAAAAACAAGCATTGGCAAAGTCAACAGTTTTGGCTTGTGTATAAGTATTAGAATTTTACAGCAGTGGCGGCTAGTCCATAATGGGTGAGCGGGTGTCGGCCGACGGGCCCCCTCGCCTATTACGGAGGAGCTGAGGAGCCAGCCCAGAGAAACTCTGAGTGCTCCCTGGATTGCTCCTGGGCTGGCTGAACTGTCAAAGGGAAACAAAGTTTCCCTTTGACAGTTAATTTTCCCAGCCGCGCTTTCTCAATGAGCCATGCAAGGCTGGGGACGTTTTGCTTCCCCAACCATGCATAGCTCATTGGAAATGGCTGGGCAACAGCTTGTCTGTATGTGCGAGGAGGCCCTCCTGTGCCTCCTTGCACATACAAACAGAGCAGGCTGGAGTGGCCCGTTTCATCACCCATGCTCAAGCCACTGCGCGCCTGTGCAGGAACCAGGATGCTCTTGCTTCCTGATTTCTGCTCATGGTACGCAGGAGCTGGAGCGCTGGGGAGGAAACTTCAGAACCGAGCAGAAGGTACATTTATGTATATTTCTCCAGCATGGGGTGTGGCTAGGATTCACTTACTCATGAATATTCTCCGTCATCAGGCTGGGAATCCTCGATAAAAGAAAAAACACTTTCACTTAAAAACGGTATTTCTCCTCTAAACCAATCACTATCCTCTGGGTCATACTGCTCCCATCCAATGACAGTCCTCTCCCTAAGACCCTCCTCTAGCAGCCATCTTAGTATATTTTACTGCACGCTTCAGTGTTTTAGAGTCCTCGAGTTTGCTCTTTGAGCTATTTGCATGTTTTTTTATGTTTTCGATGAAAAAAGTTTCTATTTCTGTTTCAAAGAAGCTGGTGTGCTCTTTTCTTCATCTATCGACAGCGGCAATCAGTTGTTGGTGAAGTTCTGCGCCCCTCAAGGGTAAAGATCCATTGAAGATTCTACTAGGCCTCTTGGGCCTACTTCATGACCTCCGACAATGACGGAAGAGAGGAAGGAGGGAAGGTCCCTCTTCAGGCCCTGCACCAAATGCAGGTTACGGAATTTCTCCAGCATTGGATCTTTCATAGATTCAGATGCTTGAATATTCCCAGTCGTCAGACTGGGAATCCTCAGTGATTTAAATAATTATTACAAAATTTAATATATATACATTATTTCCATAGAAAATGAGTGCAGATTGCTCATTGTGGCCTATGAGCCATTCAATTGTGCAGTCCCTCCACCTCACTTTGGTCCTTTATGGCCCTAACCAATGAGGTGGCAGGGTTTAAGCTTTGCCCCAGGCAGCCATCTTCAGATTTGTCACTGCAGACTAACAGACTAGAGGAAATCCTCCAGCTCTCTGAGATTTTCGTTTTTTCACATTGTTAGCTGTTAAACCTTTTCTCAAAATACGATTCTACCTTGATCGCCTGATCAAGCTCTTCCCACTCAGTGTTTCTGGGCTCAGAAAACCCTTGTTTTCATTCGAAATTCATCGAGTGAAACATCTCTTCACACCACGTCAGAAGGACCAACTGTCAAGAAGCCTTCCCTATTCAGGGACTGCATTAGATGTAAAAAGATGCCTGTCTACATGAAGTATCCTCATGACCAGTACATATACTGCATTTACCCTCATGACATTCACAAATGCGACATTTGCAAGACTTTCTCCAACAAAACTCTTCAAGAGAGACACCGAAGACTCCTTCTACACCTAGAGTCAAGAGGACACTCATCAAGAGGACACTCTTCAGAGAAGGGCCTCCTCAATGGAAAGGAGTTTTTCTCCTTCACATAAGAGCAAGAGAAAGGTGGAATTGGCTTCTCTCAGACCCTCTCTTGGTTCTGGAGACCAGAAGAAAAGGCACCCTGAAGACAAAACTACCTCCAAAGGTAAGGAGGTGTTTCTAAGAAATCTGGAGGGGGGGGGCAATCGTCCACGAAAATGCCACCTACAAGCGGCACCAGCGATAAAGGCCCGTCGACGGCCAAACCGTCAACAAAACCTAAAATGTCCACGACGCCGCTCCATATCTCGTTGTTGAAATCAGCCAACACTAAGCAATCGTCGACAAAGGAATCCCATCACTCGGCCACAAAGCTTTCGTCGACAGAGAAGGAACATCACCTGTCTACGAAGCCATTGTCAACGAAGCCACCGCCGACGAAAACACTGTTGACGAAGAAAAATAAACCCAAAACACCAGGCACGGATGACACAGGTACGCCGCCCAAAGAAATCGACTTGAACAAGCCAATGGGCACGGCCCTCACATCTCAGAGGACCACAATCAACCAATAGGAGCTGAATGGTCTCCCTTAAGAGAGATGACTGAACTTCCAGACATCAGTCTACAGGAACATTTTCAGACGCCAAATTAATTTCTGAACAGCTGATTCTCACTCCCAAGGAGAATAGTCCTCCCTGACATCCCACTATGGAGGAACCCACTGATCCATATGATCCAGCACTCATGGCGTCAATGCAAAGGATTATTGACGAATTCAACATGGTTCAGAGGCAAAGACATCGATCCTCTACACCGTAGGAAAGATCCCCTCAGACGGATATTCACCTCTTCATAACACGCCAAGAAGCTCTCCTCCAAGGACCAGACCTCATAAGAAAGCACTTTCACCGGAGCCTTCTCGCAGACCTAGGAGCAGGACGCTCAGTGCTTCGCCGCCAAGGTCCTCCCTTCCGAGATCATCGCCTAGGCCAAGGTCACCTATAAGGGACCCTATGATAGTTCCATCCACTGCATCGTCTCAGACTGGCAAGAGGACCCTTTCAGAGACTTTTCAGAACCTGAAGACGAGGTGATTACTCATGAGCCGTACACGCAAAACGAGTGGGATGATTACATCCTAGAAAAACTTAGGAAGAAGGACTCCCCATGGCCTTGTATTTCTAAACTGGCCTGTGGCCTGCTACAAAGGCAATACCGACTCTCTGTCCTCACCAAGAAGAGAGTCCTTATTCAAGCTCGTGTCTCAGCGGTATCTAACAACTCGGCCAAACTCTTTAAAATCTGCAAGGAGCTGGCCAACCCTGCTGCAGTCTCTACCCCTCCTGTTGCTTCCCAGGCTCTTTGTAATGCCCTTGCCTCTCACTTCATTTAAAAAAACCCAGGACATCCTGTCCACCCTCTCCACCCACACTCCTCCTCTTCCCTCTCCATCTGTGCTTGCTGACCCTCCTTTAGCCACCCTCCCACCATCCTTCTCGTCCTTTCCTCTTTTCACCCCTGACGAAATTGCTAGACAAGTCTGATCTCTGAAAGCCTCTTCAAAACAGGTTCATCCCTGTTCCTCTAAAACCATCAAGGACCATATTGACACCCTCGCTCCGGCCCTTGCTGATTTTTGCAACCACTCCTTTGCCTCTGGATCCTTCCCCTCCCCTCTGAAGCACTCCTTTGTGCATCCTCTTCTCAAGAAACCCACAGCTGATCCTTCTTGTCCAGCTAACTATCGCCCAATTTCCATTACTCCCTTTCTTGGCAAACTCCTGGAAAAGTTGGCCATATCTCAGCTTAACCTTCATTCCAATTCTGTTGGCTGTCTCCATGACCACCAGTCTGGCTTCAGAGCTGCCAGAAGCACGGAAACTGCTCTCCTAAACATCTGTGAAGATCTGCTCACCAACCTTGACTCTAACATTCCCTCTGTCCTCATCCTCCTCGATCTCTCTTCTGCCTTTGACACGGTCAACCATACCATCCTGCTCAAACGTCTCTGTGAAAACCTGGGTATCACTGATCAGGCTCTGGCCTGGCTGACCTCTTTCCTCTCAGATCGACCCTCCCAGGTCCAACTTGGGTCCTTCCTTTCATCTATCTTCCTCTCTAACTGTGGTGTTCCCCAGGGGTCTAACCTCTCGCACTGGCTTTTCAACCAATACCTGGCAACTCTCCCCCACTGCATTGACATTTTCTGCTCAAATTTCCAGTGCTACGCTGACGACACTCAACTCATTTTCAGGCTGCCCTCTGCCACCTCCTCTCCCTCTCTCATCTCTGATTGCCTAACTGCCATTCAAGATTGGTGTGCCGCCAATGATCTTTGTCTGAATGCCAGTAAGACGGAGCTCCTCCTCATCGACACACCTTCACCATCCTTTCCCCTCACTCTCTGGCTGGCCTCCCTTGGCCCTCCTCCTACCCCCACCTGCGAGGCTAAGAACCTCAGGGTCATCTTTGACTCCACCCTTTCCGTCTCCGCCCACATCTCTGAGGTCTCTAAAAAGTCAAATTTTGGACTGCACCTCCTCAGAGGTTCTCTGCCTTTCCTCTCCTTCCCCCAGAAGCTCATGGTATCTCAAGCTCTGGTTCTCTCTAGCTTGGACTATTGTAACAGCCTCTTTCGAAGGGATTGTGTCCTCCGACGTATTCCTCATCTTAGATATATCTCCTTCCAGCTCTGCTGGCCTCGGAAAAATTTTTCTCTCTAGAGGGCGCTGCGCGTCGACGTCCTCCGAGTCGATGTCCCTCGACAGCCGCCGTATCGACGTCGACGTCATCCTGCCTATAAAGGCCGCGCGCAGCGTCTGTTGCTCAGTTCCGTTTTTCCGCGCTTACTCAGTGCCTCGGAATACCGTTGCTCGGTTCTTAGTCAGATTAATCCTATTTACCTCGAGTCATTCGATCCGTACTCGATGGCTTCCTCGTCGGAACCGACAACTCCTCGATCCGGCTTCAAAAAATGCTGAGATTGTGGGAAAAAGATGTCGTTGACTGACCCTCACAGAGTTTGTCTGTGGTGTTTGGGAGCTGAACACCATTGTTCGGAATGCGAGGACTGTATGTCCATGACAGCTAAGGCCCTGAAGGAGCGTAGGGGGAAGCTGGAGAAAGGTAAGACTTTTAAAGCTTCGTCTTCGTCGACGAAGTCGAGACACTCGTCTCCTCGTCACCATTCGCGCTCCAGGTCTCTGAGTGGGTCCCATCACTCGAGATCGAAGCACTCGAAGAGGAAACGTCGAAGATCCCCTTCTCCGTCTTCCTCTTCCTCTGTTTCGCCAAAAAGAATCCCTTGCCCCACGAAACATAGTTCCCGGGCTGAATGGGAGGAATTCCGCAAAAATATGATGAGCGTCTTCGAGAAAGCGGCCTTGACCCCCTCGAAGACTGCCGAGAGCGATGCTCTGGTCGAAAGAACCAAAGGTCAAAAACGCCGCGAGTCGCAGTACCCGGCGAAGGAAACCTCTCGAGCGCGTCTCGAACCCTCGAGTAGGACTATGACCTCCAAACCTTCCTCGAAGGTTCCGTCGACGCCGTCGACGAGGGTTCCGTCGACGCCGAGGTCGGTGTCTTCGACGCCGTTGTCGAAGGGACCTTCGACACACGGGTCTGTCGACTCGACGCCAGCTTCGACACCAGTGTCGACGCCAAGAAAAGTCACGGTTACGACACACCCAGTGACTATCCCCAGGTCCTCGACGTCGAGGGCTTCGAGATTGTCGAGTAGAATTCCAATTCTGTCGAGGTCTTCGAGGCCTCCGCCTTTGTTTTCGACGCCACGTTCGAAGCCTTCGACGTCGGCGTCGACGACATCAACGTTTTCGAGGCCGATAATGACAAGTTCGGCTCCCTCTGCCTTGGAAATGGGATTTACTCCCTTTATGAGTTCAGAACAATTGAGAACTATGTCCTCAATTTTTGAAGAGGGTGAATTGTCTGAACAGGAAGACACATTTGAGTTGCAGGGACCTGTAACCCCAATTAGAGAGGAATTTTCCTCTGAAGAACGCAAGTTAAAGGATCTTCATGATTCCTTACATGAGGCAAGTGGGTTAGACACTTCCCCTGAGGTGGAGTTTGCTAGGCCAGACCCGGGGGAGCATGCTGAAACCCCCTATAGAGCCTTAATGGCCAGGATCACAGAGTTCATGGGATGGTCTGCACCTTCACAATCTTTCCAACAAGATGACCTCACGGATATTCTTGACAAAGGCCCACAGGAGGATCCTGTGGTACCTTTTCATAAAGCTCTTCAGAGGAAGATCATGACAAACTGGGAAACCCCAGATGTAGTACCAGCAGTAAATAAAAAACTGTCTACAAAGTACAGGGTATCTTCTACAGACCCGGAGTTTTTGTCTAAACACCCATCCCCAGAAAGTCTGGTGGTACAGGCAGCATCCTCTACTGATGTCAAGACGGCTTATCCTACCGTCCCACAGGACAGGGACGATAAAAAATATGATGCTATGGCAAAGAAAGTCTTTTCAGCATGTAGCATGGCGTTAAAATCTGTTAATGCTACTTGCACCCTTGCTAGGTTCAGCCATACATTTTGGGAGTGTGCTTCTACAGCGGCTGACTGCATCCCGGAGGGAGAAGAAAGGGATGCGTTCCTGAATATTATACAGGACGGTAAAGACGCTATGTGCGAATCCCTCCAGACAGGCATTGATTCAGCTGACAGTATCAGCAGAGCAATGGCGGCAAGTACATCAACCAGGAGATTCGCTTGGTTGAGAAAGTCTGGTTTTGCCCCAGATGTGCAAGCCAGGCTCTTGAACATGCCATTCGATGGCTCTTCTTTGTTCGGGAAAAAGGCGGATGACAGTTTAGAGAAACTGCAAACTTCAAAAGCAGCAGCAAAATCCCTAGGAGCTGCAATCCGTCAGACTCCCTTTCGTCCCACAGGAACCTCTGCGAGGGGCAAGTCCTTTCGCTTCTACTCCGCATTCGGAAGAGGTAGAGGACGACCGGCTCAAAGGGGACAAAGAAGATCTACCCGAGGTGGACGGGGTAGATATTCAAAAGCCGCAGCAACAGCAGGTGCCTCTTTACCATCGGCATCTGCATCAGCCGCCCCAAAACCACTCTGAGGACTTCCCTCACAGGACACCTGTAGGAGGCAGGTTGACTCAACATCTGGCGGTATGGCAGGCTATCACGTCAGATGCTTGGGCATTGGAAACAGTTGCCCAAGGTTACTGCCTGCCTTTCCTACGTATACCTCAGAGTCATCCACCGGGGATCAGCTCTCAGAAAGCTCCAGATCCGCTCCTCTTGCAGGAAATTTTGGACCTGCTAGAGAAAGGTGCCATAGAACCGGTACCTGTAGCGGAGAGGAACAAGGGCTGGTACTCCCCTTACTTTCTCATTCCAAAGAAAGACGGAGGACTGAGACTCATCTTGGACTTGCAAGAATTGAACAAATTCCTCAGAAAAGACAAATTCAAGATGGTCACTCTTTCTCAGATCCTCCAGGCCCTTCAGTTCCAGGACTGGTTGGTATCTCTGGACCTTCAGGACGCTTATTTCCATGTGCCTATCCATCTCAAACACAGGAAATACCTGAGGTTCTCAATTGGCAACTCTCACTATCAATTTCGAGTGCTGCCATTTGGGCTGACCTCCGCCCCGAGGGTCTTCACCAAGTTAATGTCGGTAGTGGCTGCAAGTCTAAGAAGGGAAGGGATTCACGTCTACCCCTACCTGGACGATTGGTTGATCAGGGCTGTTTCTTCGGAACAAGATCAGATCCAGCTAAATCACGTGTGCCAGTCCCTTCACAGACTGGGCTTCTCCCTCAATTTAAAGAAGTCACAAATGATACCATCCCAGAGACTCCAGTTCATAGGAGCGATCCTGGACACTTCCCTGGGAAAAGCCTCGCCACCAGAGGTGAGGGCTCAAGATATTCTACAGATGGTTACCAAGTTCCAACATGCCCAACGTCTCCCAGCCTTCGACTTTTTGAGGTTGCTAGGCCTCATGGCATCCTGCATTTTCCTAGTGCCAGAGGCTCGCATGAAAATGAGATCCCGCCAGTGGGCACTGAGGACTCAATGGTCACAATTCTCAGGGAGAATGACAGATCTTCTTCAGGTTCCCGGCAGGGTGGCTCGAGACCTTCAGTGGTGGGCCTGTCAGGAGAACATTCTGAAAGGAGAACAGTTTTGGCAACCCTGGTCGGAGATAACAGTAGTCACGGATGCCTCACTCACGGGGTGGGGAGCCCACGCCAACAACTTGACCATCAGCGGTCGTTGGTCTCCATCGGAGTCCAGACTACATATCAACCTGTTAGAGCTGAGAGCCATCAGACTTGCGCTGAAGGCGTTCCTGCCAGCTGTACAAGGGAAGAACGTCCTGATAATGACTGACAACACGGTAGCCATGCATTACCTCAACAAAAGAGGAGGCGTAGGATCACTACCCCTGTGCAGAGAGGCGATGCAGCTCTGGTTTTGGGCAATCCAAGAAGGAATCTCTCTATCGGCAGTTCACCTTGCCGGAGAGAAGAACTTGACAGCGGACGCTCTGAGCAGGCAGAACACAGTCTCCCACGAGTGGGAGCTAGCTCAGGAAGTCCTTCAAGAGATCTTCGCCCTTTGGGGAACCCCTCAGGTAGATCTGTTCGCCACCAGCCTAAACAGGAAATGCGACCTGTTCTGCTCAAGGGAATTTCCCCCGAGAGGAGCTCTGGGAGACGCGTTCATAGTGGACTGGGAGTTTCCGCTTCTGTACGCGTTCCCACCGGTCCCTGTCATTCCTCAAATGATCAGGAGGTTGAGAAGATTCCGGAGAACCATGATCCTAATTGCCCCAGATTGGGCCAGGAGAACGTGGTACCCGGACCTTCTAGACTTGTCCATCTGCCCTCCAATTCGACTTCCACTCAGAGAGAACCTACTCTCACAGAAGGGAGGTCAGGTTCTCCATCCAGACATCAAAACCCTCAACCTTCACGCTTGGCTTCTGAAAGGCTGAGGTACAAGGATTGGGACCTCCCTGATGATGTTATGGAGGTGTTGCTTTCGGCAAGGAGGCCAGCAACAAAGTCTTTATACCGCTGCCGTTGGAACAGATTTTGCAGTTGGTGTAGAGAACAGAATATCGACCCTTTTTCATGTGGTACACCAATGGTTTTGTCCTTCCTACTATATTTGGCAAATTCAGGCCTTCAAGTTGGCACCATTAAGGGCTATCTCGCAGCGCTATCCATCTTTAAGCGTACTGCGGAAGAACCATCCTATTTCAAATTACCCTTGGTAATACAGTTTCTAAAGGGGTTAACCAATGTTTATCCCCCAAGACCATTCCAAGTTCCCCTATGGGATTTAAACTTAGTACTAACTTTCCTGATTGGCACACCTTTCGAACCTCTCCATTCTTGTTCGTTAAGATTCCTTACCCTTAAAACTGTTTTATTAATAGCACTTACATCTGCTAGAAGGGTGAGCGAATTAAAAGCTCTTTCTTGTAAACCCCCTCACACAATATTTCACAAAGACAAAGTTGTCCTGCAAGTGAAGCCTAATCTCCCAAAGGTGGTTTCTGAATTCCATATCACTCAGAAGATTACTCTACCATCTTTCTATCCTCCTCCTCACCCGGGGAAAGAGGAAGAGAGGTTACACAGGCTAGACCCTAGGAGGGCTTTAAGTTTTTACATCAGTAGAATATCCGTGATAAGACAGGCAGACCAGCTGTTTGTAGGTTACGCAGGTCACAAGCTGGGGTTACCAATAACTAAGCAGACCATTTCCAGATGGATCATTCTAGCCATTCTGGAATGTTATAAACTGGCAGGGAAAGAGCCCCCTCAAAACCTTAGGGCTCATTCGACCAGAGGTATTGCAGCTTCATCAGCCCTCAAAAGAGGCGTGCAGGTTAAAGACATCTGTGCGGCCGCTACATGGTCGTCTGTCCATACCTTTACACGTTTTTACAATTTGGACTCCTCCTCCAGTCAAGAGACTAGGTTTGGAAGGGCTGTACTGCATTCTATTCATCAATAGAAGACAGCGTGAAGTCAGTACTCCCTCCTCCGATAATAGAATACTGCTATGGGAGCCTATCTAAGATGAGGAATACGTCGGAGGACACAATCCCTTCGAAGAACAAATTACTTCTTACCTTGTAACGTTCTTTCGACGGGATGTTCCTCCGACGTATTCCTCATCGACCCTCCCATCCATCCCCGCAGTTCTACTTCCCTTGTTGTTGCAGTTTACGCTCCTTCAGGGTGATTAGTTAGTCCAGAAAGTATTATTGTGGGCTACAAAACGGAACTGAGCAACGGACGCTGCGCGCGGCCTTTATAGGCAGGATGACGTCGACGTCGATACGGCGGCTGTCGAGGGACATCGACTCGGAGGACGTCGACGCGCAGCGCCCTCTAGAGAGAAAAATTTTTCCGAGGCCAGCAGAGCTGGAAGGAGATATATCTAAGATGAGGAATACGTCGGAGGAACATCCCGTCAAAAGAACGTTACAAGGTAAGAAGTAACTTGTTCATCTAAATCTATCTGCCTCTACTCTCCGCCCTCTGCAACTAATCCAGAACAGGACTGCGAGACTTGTCCTTGGCCTCAAGCCCTGGGATCGTATCTCTCCAGCTCTGAAATCTCTCTTACTGGCTCCCAGTGGATGCAAGGATTAAATTCAAAACCCTCTGCATTGTCCACAAGGCTCTCTGGGGCCTGGGTCCAAAATACCTTCAGCTATCCCTCTGCAAATACCTCCCCTCTCGAGCTCTTCGCTCCTCTACCTCCAACTCACTCAGGGTCAGTCGTTTTTCTAAGAAACGAGCTGGGGGTAGATCTCTGTCTTCAGCTGGGGCCTCCCTCTGGAACAGCCTCCCTGCCACTCTAAAACTTGAGGAGAACCGTCTCCGGTTCCGGAAGCACCTCAAAACCTTCCTCTTTTCTTCTGCCTTTGCTCCCCCTCTCCCCTGCTGATCTGTTCTCTCTTGGCACCATGCACCTGGCCACCCTCTGTCTTTTGGGCCCAGGTACCTGCTCATCCTGCCACCCTCCCGCACTGCCTCCGGGCCACCCCTTGCACTGGCGTCTGTATCTGTACCCATACAGCCCCCCCCTTTTTCTTCCTGCACTTATCAGACCTACCCTGTCTGCTGCCTTAAACCTAGCACTTGCAAATTACTGGCTGCATTACCACTGTTTGTTGCCTTTATTATTTATTTATTGTTATTTATCTGTTTCTCCTCTGCTTCGCCCATTCCACCTCTCCCCCCTTCCATGCACGTTTCCCCTCCCCCTCTCCCATGCACTTGCGCGTTCTCAATGTCACTGGGCCTAGTAAGATCGCTGTTTTGTTTTCCCCTGTTCCCCTCCCTTGCCGCGCTCTGAAACACTTGTGTACGAGCGCGATAGAAATAAAATATATATCATTCAATCAATCAGTCCCCAGGAGATACTTTGCCACCCGACGATTTGGTGTCTTTTCATACCATTATCGGCAAAGCTGCAGACCTTTTCAAGTTGCAAGTCACATCAGAGGAGAAGAAATTGGTTCTCTATGAACATAGAGATAAACGTAGGAGGACAATCACTACGATTCCTCTCTTGGATACTATATGGGACTCTGGAGCTAAGATTTTGGCGACACCATTGTCCACTCCTGCACTCGTCTCAAGACCAGATAAGAAATATAAAGCACCGGACACGGCACCACTATGCGTAAGAGGGCACACTAAACCGGATTCAGTTATTGCGGTTGCAGCCAGGAAAAGATTGGCTAATCCATCTTCACCCTTATCAGCCCCACTTGACAAAGAAGGGCGTAAATTGGAGGCCATGGGCAGGAAGGTGTCTTCGTCAGCTTCTCTGACCATCAAGGCTAGCAACGCTCTGGCCATGACAGCACGGCTAGACCGTGAGCTATGGCCTTTTATGTCTAAATTGGCCAGGCACTTACCAACAGAACTTCAGGAAGAAGCCAGAGCAATCATATCGGATGGTGAGGCTACTTTCGATCATATGATCGATGCAGCAGTGGACATAGCAGAATCAGGCTTCAGGCAAATGGCCCATGATACAGTCTTGAGGAGGCAAGCCTGGATGAAGGCTACAAACTTTAGACCAGAGGGTCAAGCTCAAATATTAGGTATGCCCTTCGATGGGCAAGACCTCTTTGGGAAAAAGATTGACGACCATCTCAACGGAATAAAGACGGACACCGATACAGCACGAGCCATCAGCTCCCTTAAAGACAAGGACAAAGTTTGTACATCCTTTCGAGGTGCATCATCGAAATACAGAGGTTTCAGTCGCCATTCCTACAGTCAAAAAACACAGGGCAACACCTTCCAAGACAACAGACACAATCAGTCAACAAGCAGATACACCCAAAGGGGAAGACTTGGCTCTAACCAAGCCAAAACCCAGTGCAAGCAGAATTGACAACCCCTATCCTCCACTCCCACGACAAACCCCGGTGGGAGGAAGAGTAAGCCGCTATTACCAACACTGGCAAAGGATAACATCAGACAAGAGGGTGTTGCAAGTGATTCGCGAGGGTCACACCATTGAATTTTTGGATCAACCACAACCTCTTTCCCCCCGTTCCACGCAAGCTACACCTTTTGAAGCATGTCATGTTGGACGTTCGCAAACTGCTCCTAAAAGCAGCTATAGAGCTGGTTCCAGACCATCAAACGGGAAGAGGCTTCTACTGCCGGTTTTTCCTTGTGAAAAAGAAAAACGGTCAGTGGAGAGCAATACTGCATTTGAGAGTGCTCAACACATTTATCAAGCGCACCAAATTCAAGATGACATCCTTTCATAGCGTCCTCCCATGATTAAACCAACACAATTTCCTGGACACCCTGGACTTGGAAGACACCTATTTCCACATCCCCATTCATCCTGCCCACAGACATTTCCTCAGGTTCGCAGTAGGGGAGTAAAATGTTCAGTTCCGCGTCCACCCATTCAGACTAAGTCAGCACAAAGAGTGTTTACCAAGTCGCTTGCACCGGTAGCAACAAAGCTCAGAAGAACGGGAACTGAGGTTTTCCTGTATTTGGACAATTGGCTAATAAGGGCGAGCTCGTTCAAACTCGTGAGCATGGCAGTTGCAAGAGCAATAAACCTCTTGAAGGCGTTAGGCTTCTCAATAAACGAGTCAAAATCCTGCCCAATACCCAACAAGACAGTGCTCTTTCTGGGAGCAAAACTCAACACCAACATACCCAGGGTAAGACCATCAGCAGACAGAATATCAGCGTTAATCCTTCTGACCTTATGGTTCCAAGGCAATGTGACAGCCACAGTACACGCTTTCAAATCTCTCCTGGGCATGATGTCCTCGTGTATATTCCTCATACCAAATTGCAGGCTTCACATGAGACGAGTTCAAGAGACCCTGGACCGCCAATGGAAACACGCACTCGGGTCATGGGAGGATACCATACAACTACCAGCAACCTTTCACAAGGCCCTTCTATGGTGGGGCACATCTCAGAACCTGTGGCAGGGAATGCCTTTCCAAGCCCCGACATCAACCCTTCTCCTTAGGAAGGATGCATCACTATCGGGCTGGGGGGCACACGTGGCAGAGCTGCAAACAAAGGGCACGTGGTCCACCCAAGAGTCCCAACTACATATCAACGTTCTGGAGCTCAGGGCAATACGGCGGGCGCTGAAGGCCTTCCTAACAGTGCTAGCAGGGCAGGTGGTGACCATCCAGACAGACAACACGACCTCCATGCATTACACAAACAAACAAGGGGGTACGAGGTCAGAGATGTTGTCTCAAGAAGCTCTAAAGCTGTGGGCCTGAGCTTTACATCACAAGGTTCAGATCAAGGCAGGACACCTGCCGGGAGTGGACAATGTCTTTGTAGAGAAGTTAATCAGAGACTACAAAGCATCCCACGAATGGGAGCTAGACGAAGCAGAAGTCCAGTGGATATTTCGCAAATGGGGACATCCGCAGATCGACCTTTTTGCCACCAATGTCTACAGGAAATGCCACAGATTTGCCTTCAGATATCCAGAGCAACTCTCGATAGGGGATGCCTTCTCAGTGGACTGGACAGGAAAATTCCTTTATGCCTTCCCTCCGATCCCTCTCATAGCGAGAGTACTTCGCAGACTGAAATAGCATGCCTGCTCTATTATTCTAATAGTACCAGATTGGGCTCGCCAACTTTGGTACCCAACCCTGCGACATCTGTCACAATGGCCCCCGATTCCCCTCAAAGCTCATCAAAACCTCTTAACGCAGCAAAATCACACGGTACTCCACCATGACCCAGTGAGCCTGTCACTCAGGTTGTGGTTCCTGAGCAGCAAAAATGGATTAACTTGAATATCCCTGCAGAATGCTGGGATATAATCAAGGCCTCTAGGGCCCCTTCCACTCGGATCACTTAATTCGAAAATTGACTCGTTTCACCAAGTGGTGCGAAACTTCATCAGTGAATCCACTCGGTGCATCGATCGAACAGGTTATACCTTACCTGTAGCATCTATCTAAATCAGGGCTCTCCCTAGCATCCATCAAGGTGCCTATATCCGCCATATCGGCATACACGGCAAACCCAGGTCAACAATCTTTACACACCAAACCGGCTATCAAAATATTCTTGAAAGGATTGATGCGTACTTATCCACCAACTCCGACACCGGTTCCTTCATGGAGCCTGAACACAGTTCTGGCAGCGCTCATGGAGCCACCATATGAACTGATTCATAGATGTGACATAACATTTTTATCCTGGAAAGCAGTTTTCTTAGTAGCCATCACGTCAGCCAGGCGGATTAGTGAGTTGCAAGGCCTTTCGCCGAATTTCCATTCACCCTGTTCCTTATGGACCGCGTCATCCTGAGAACACATCCAAAATTCTTACCCAAGGTACTGTCAGAAATTACTCTCACCGAGCGCATCGTGCTTCCAACTTTCTTCATGAATTACACATCTAATGCGGAGAGATCATTACATTCGCTAGATGTAGCAAGAGTGCTAAAATTTTACATACAAAGAACTAAGGAGTTTCACTCCTCCACTAGACTTTTCGTTGCATTTGCTGGCCGCACAAAAGAGCAGCACATTTCAAAACAGAGCTTGGCGCGTTGGGTAACCCAATGTATCAGTCACTGCCACCAATCTAAAGGTGACCCGTTTGCCAGACCTCCTTCAGCTCACCCCACCAGAGGGAGAGCAGCTTCAGTGGCTTTTCACGCAGGAGTACCATTGAAGGACATATGCAGAGCCGCGACCTGGAGCACTCTGCATACGTTCGCCAAGCATTACTGTGAAGTGGGAGAATGGGAAAACAAGCTCCCCCCAATCTCATCAAGACCATGGCCTAGAGCATCACTGCCCAGGCACCCCCCACGGGACGAGTTTATCTATCTACCAGATGACAAAATACCCTGGTTCAGGAATATAAGGGTATGCCCACCAGCCTGTCCGACTCAAGCCGACACCTGCAGCATGGATGAGCTCGACTAAGACAACAGCCACAAGTATCCACATCGTTAGAGATGCCATAACAACCTAGCCAACTGCCAAGAACACACGTGCCACCATGCACACTGGTCACTCACACACCAACCTACACGAAGAACATATTCAGTGCTATGACGTAGGTGACTGACACATCCACTGACATGCATCGTTTTTATTTTTCACATAGGCCTTTTTATAGTAATGCAGAAACGCAAGATGCCTGAAGAGCTTGTGTATACGCTTTCTGACGCTTCTCCCACCACTCGCCCTGTGACGACACAATAATGTATACCTAACAATGCTTGTGACGCCGTGTCAACCCGCGATCTCCATACAATGGATTATGTACCGCCACCAATTAACTATGCCCGAGTAGGCCGCAAGCAAGAGCCTCGCCATGAAAATCCTCTCAGAGCAAGAGTACAAGTGCTGATCATGCAGAACGAGCCCCAGCGAGAGCTCACAGCCAAGGCCACGATGTTGCAACTCGCATGCCACCAGCCCAGCGCCAAGGTTACACCTGTAAAAAAGCCAACCCACAGAAACGAGGTACATATCTAATGTGCAGAATTCTGCTCCAGCTATGGTCTCTCCACACGTGACGAAGCCGATCTGACAAGGTGCCAGACCCACGAGACAGAAAGTCGGATGGGTCCCACGACTGGGGCACAGGTTGCAACAACGAAGCGGCAAGATGGACACCTACGGCGATGGGAACGACGCGCTCGCAAGCCTATGAGCAGACCTCTAAATTGCTGTCATGATCTCTGCTTCCAAAAGGTCAGGGTTTTCCCAACTCCCTTGGAAGCAGATCCATAACCCAGGTTCCGAGTGCCAACCAGTCCCAATTGGGACCTTTTGGACCCAGTCCTGGCGCCAGTGGCACCAGGCTCATAAATATGCCCAGTCCCAGCGCTGGAAGCGCCGGGCTCATAATGCTTGGGTGGACTTACCTGCAGCAGACCATGCTGCTTACTTGCCTGCCAGTTGAGCCTCTGATCCTCTTCTGTTTGGAACTACTTTTCCTGTTGGGTGGGGCAGGAGCCACTCCCTAGGTTCAGAACACTGGAACTCTTCTGGAAAGCAGGAACTCTTTTCTTACCTAGGCGTGGCTGTGGAAGGAGACACCTAAGCACTACAGGAGGCTATTTAAACCACACCCGATGGATGAATCTTGCTTTGCGTTATTCTGCATCCTCTGCAGCAGAACGCTCATCGTGTCTTCTGCATCTGATCCTGGGCCTAAGGGAAAAGGCTTACCATCCTGAATCCAGTCTTCAGCAACACCTATAAAGACAAGAAAGAACAGGTTAGCATTACGGTCTTCAGTGACAGCGCTTCACTTACCTGGTCCATCGGCTGTCACCAACGCCTCGCGCTGCATTCCGGCATCTGAAAGACAAAGGCTTACCTACTCTTCGTGCGCTCCGGAGGTCTTCGCACTGCATTCCGGCATCTGGAAGACAAAAGCTTACCAACTCTTCGCACGCTCCGGAGGCCTTCGGCGCTGCATCCCGCATCTGAAAGACAAAACAAGGTGCGTTTAAAGACATTGGGGAACTTTAATACTCACGTGCCATTACTCCTATCCACATCTAACCCAGTGGGTATTCCGGCACCCTGCAGCCGCTCCGAACTTGTATCTGCAAAATAAAAAGACAGTTAGAGCGCATCGTGAAGCAGGCAACAAGCGCTTACTTACGTGCTTCCAGGCGCTTCTATTCATCACACGGGCTCCATCTTCAACTCACTTCAGCCCGTCATCCGCCATCGCCGGAACCCTGCAAAACAAGAGACATCATTACTAAAGACTTTTAAAGACATTAGAATTACTCGAAACTTACCGTTCGTGCAGTAAACGACGGACAGCAGTCCTCTGAAGTCAAGAGGCCTGCTCCCCTTATCCAGTGAAGAAACTGGTTACAGCACCCTGCCCCGAGGCAGATGGAGAGCACGGCGTTCACTTACCTAAGACATCTTACCCTTCGAGTCAGACATACAGTGCACAGAGGTCCAGCCCAAAGAGCCAGCCGTGTGTTACACATCACCTTTGAAGATACGGTATACGCCCAGTCAAGACCGGCGCCTCTACGGGAATCAGGTGAGCGTTACAGAACGCAAAGCCTACCGCAAAACTCCCGTCCAGGCGCTATGGAAACCTCGGATACCGACCAGCTAGCCCAGTTACTTGGGGAACTAAGGGCAGAAGTGCATGCAGCCCGTCAGGAAACGAACGCTTTAAGAAGGGAACTGATTATTTCCAAGGAGCGAACAGATGATCTCGCTAGACAATTGCTACAGTCACAAGCCGGACAGACCCCGTTACCCGCATCTGGGGGAAATCTTCCTTCTACATCCTCTATGAATCCAGTGCAGATCAACCTACCTGGGAATGTACCTCTGGCTCCGCCCGAATGATTTTCTGGTGACCCAAAGAGGTTTGCAGTATTTATCAATCAGTGCCGGTTGCATTTCTTATGCCGGCCAGCAGCCTTTCCAACTGATCAAGCTAAAGTAGCTTTCGTGCTTTCGTACCTTAGTGGCAATGCGGCAGACTGGTCGATCCCTCTAGTAAATCAAGATGATCCGGTCCTCCATGATTTTCAAGCTTTTCAGCTCAGTATGGAAAAACTGTTCGCAAGACATTCACAGGGGCAGGCCTTGGACAATGAGCTTCTTTCGTTGCGACAAGGTAATCAAGACCTTTTGGCTTATATTGCGTCTTTCAACAGACTGATAGTGGAAACTCAATGGCCTGAGGACAAAAGGATTACGCTGTTTTATAGAGGTCTACGTGGAGAGCTCAAAGATGTGTTAGCCCAAGTAGTGAATCCCCCACAAGATTGTTCGGACTATATAGACTTAGTCGTTCAAATAGATCACAGACTGCAGAACAGGAAGGCCGATCGTTCCAAGTTTGATGCTCGAGTATTTTCCAAACCGCCAACTCCTTCCAAAGGAGTAGACTCCGGGGAACCCATGCAAATAGGGGGCCTGAAAGGTCCTCTAACACAAAAGGAGCGGGAAAGGAGAAAACAGTTGCAATTATGCCTCTATTGCGGAAACTCAGGGCACTTTCTTCGAGACTGTCCGATGAAACCTGCCAAGAAGGCAGTAGGAGCTGCAGTTACCAAAGTTACAAACTCTGAGCAGGGAAACAACCTCGCCCGACAAGAATAGAGGTCTTCTTGCCGAGCGTGAAAACCAGTTCTGTGACCTCGCATTTCGTGATACCTATGGTCCTCATTAGCCCTGATAATCCGGATCGATTACATGCAATTGAAGCTTACGTCGACAGCGGTGCCATCGGCAATTATGTGGATCATGAAATGGTTTTGAGGATGAATCTAACTCTTTGTCCCAAGGCTGTAAAGGACGTCATTACTACGGTGGATGGAACGGAGATAGCCTCCGGACCAGTAACGCATACCACTCAAGAAGTGACGCTAGTAAGTCAAGATGGACACCATGAGAAGATCGTGTTCGATGTGATCAAGGCTCCTCAGTTTCAGATTATTCTAGGAATACCTTGGTTAGAGAAACACAATCCTCTGATCGATTGGCGAGCAAGAACGGTCCAGTTTCCAGAATGTGTCTCTACTTGTCACCCTCCACATGGTGTTGCACTGGCAGCAATTTCTTCAGAAACTCCCCAGTTACCTCCCGAATACCTAGAATACCAAGATGTTTTCCGGAAGGATCAGGCTAACTCTCTACCTCCTCATAGGTCTTATGACTGCCAGATAGACCTGATACCTGGATCTACTCCTCCTTGTAGTAGAATTTATGCCCTCACCGAGCCTGAGAACCTTCACCTTCGACAATACCTGGATCAATACCTGGCAATTGGGTTTATTCGTCCTTCCAAGTCCCCTGCTTCTTCAGCTTTGTTCTTCGTTCCAAAAAAGGAAGGAGACCTTAGAACTTGTATAGATTATCGCTCCCTGAACCATATCACCGTCAAGAATAGATATCCGTTACCTTTGATCCCTGAACTCCTGGACCAAGTCAGAAAAGCATGCATATATACAAAGCTGGATCTTAGAGGAGCCTACCACTTGGTACGAGTAAAAGAGGGCGATGAATGGAAGACGGCCTTCCGCACCAAATATGGGCTATTTGAATATCAGGTCATGCCCTTCGGACTTTGCAATGCCCCGGCCGCCTTTCAATATTTTATGAACGATGTCCTCAGAGAGCTCATAGATGTGTGTGTTGTTGTTTACATTGACGACATCCTCGTTTATTCTTCATCGGAATCTGAACATCGAAAACACGTGAAAATGGTCCTCGAAAGATTGCGTCAACACAAACTTTTCGCTAAGTTGGAAAAATGTGTTTTCAACGTGACTGAAGTTGAATTCTTGGGATTCATATTATCACCTAGCGGAGTGCGTATGGATTCAAAGAAGGTCGATGCAGTTCTCAAATGGCCATCACCATCCTCCGTAAAAGGTGTGCAAAGCATGTTAGGCTTCGCTAACTTTTACCGCAGGTTTATCCCCGAATTTTCTCGAATAGTCCAGCCCATCACTGCCTTGTTAAAGAAAAACAAACGTTTTGAATGGTCTACCGAGGCGGAACAAGCTTTCCAGGATTTGAAGACTAAATTTATCTCTGCACCAATCTTAAAACACCCTCGCCCCGAACTCCCCTACATCGTGGAAACTGATGCTTCAAGCCTTGCCATGGGGGCAGTTCTATCACAAAAGGACCCGGTAACCAATCAGTTGCATCCCGTGGCATTTTGGTCCCGCAAATTCTCGCCTCCTGAAATCAATTACACGATTACTGACAAGGAACTTCTGGCTATCAAGTCTGCCTTTAAGGCTTGGCGGCATTATCTGCTTGGGGCCCGACACACCGTTACTGTGATTACGGATCACCGAAACCTGCAATATTTGAAAACCGCAAAAGCCCAATCCTCTAGACAACTCCGTTGGGCATTATTCTTTGCCGAGTTTTACTTCATAATTACCTATCGACCTGGTACAAAAAACGGTAAAGCTGATGCCCTTTCTCGGATGGGAGTGGAAGAACACTTGATCAACCCTAAACCTGTACCAATCATTCCCGAACAAAGAATTCTGGGTGTAATCGCCACACAATCCATAGAGGAAGTTAAGGATAAAGCCAGGCAACTTGTAACTCCAGCAGACATACAGAATTGGCATCTGCAGGGAAAGGACTTTGCAGTAAAGGACAACTTATTGTATTTCCAAGAACGATTATACCTGCCCAGCACAGATTTACAGAAAAAAGTAATCTCTTGTTATCACGATTCTTTAATGGAAGGACATCCCGGTATGGCCAAGACCTCAGAAAAGATCAAGCGCTACTTCTGGTGGCCGTCTTGGAAAAAAGATATCAGAGACTTTATAATGTCCTGTGGAGTATGCGCCCAAAACAAGAGTCAAAAGGAAAGACCAGCAGGCCTCTTACGCCCTATTGACATCCCACCTCGCCCTTGGCATACGCTTTCTATGGACTTCATCACCGATCTACCTCCATGCTCCGGATACAATACGATTCTAGTAATCGTGGACTTATTCTCCAAGATGGCGCATTTCATTCCGCTCAAAGGCTTGCCAACAGCAGCAACTCTGGCCCGAGAATTTCTCGAAAACATCGTCCGACTGCACGGTTTTCCTTCGGTTCTAATTTCGGATCGAGGTAGTCAATTTATTTCTCATTTTTGGCGAAGTTGCTGTCGGTCGGCTCAAATTGATGTGAGACTATCGACCAGTCACCACCCTCAGACCGACGGACAAACCGAGAGGACCAATCAAACTCTGGAACAGTATTTACGCTGCATGCTGCAACAAACCGAAAAAACTTGGAAAGACATCCTTTGGATAGCCGAATATGCCTACAATAACTCTGTCCATTCGGGAACTGGGAAAACCCCGTTTTTTCTTTTATACGGCAGTCACCCTCGAACCTCGGAGTTGGATCCCCTCCAAGATCTTGAAACACCAGCAGTAGACTACCTGCATTCTACAATCACCCAAGCCTTTAAGGAAGCTGTTTCTCACCTTCAAAGGGCTAAAGAACAATACAAGAAAGGAGCAGATCAACATCGGAAGGAAGCCCCTCAATATCAAGTAGGGGATCAAGTCTGGTTATCCACCAAATATCTACCTCTAAAAGGGCCACGCACATTCAACCCAAGATACCTTGGTCCCTATTCCATCACTACCATAGTAAACCCAGTAGCGGTCAAGTTGGACTTGCCCCCGCACATGAAGATACATCCGGTCTTCCACGTCTCTCTATTAAAACCTGTGCAACCTCAAACCCGACTAACTAAATCTCCAAAACCCATCCTAGTTGATGGAGAACTCGAGTTTGAAGTCAAAAGCATTCTGGACTCCAAGATCTCCAAATCTAAACTATTTTACCTAATTGACTGGAAAGGCTACGGCCCCCAAGAGAGATCCTGGGAACCTGCTGAATATGTCCACGCTCCTCGCCTAATCAAAAGATTTCACCGAACATTTCCTGACAAGCCAAAACCCCCGGAGAAGCCCGGTTTGGGAGGGGCCTTGAGGGGGGGTACTGTCATGATCTCTGCTTCCAAAAGGTCAGGGTTTTCCCAACTCCCTTGGAAGCAGATCCATAACCCAGGTTCCGAGTGCCAACCAGTCCCAATTGGGACCTTTTGGACCCAGTCCTGGCGCCAGTGGCACCAGGCTCATAAATATGCCCAGTCCCAGCGCTGGAAGCGCCGGGCTCATAATGCTTGGGTGGATTTACCTGCAGCAGACCATGCTGCTTACTTGCCTGCCAGTTGAGCCTCTGATCCTCTTCTGTTTGGAACTACTTTTCCTGTTGGGTGGGGCAGGAGCCACTCCCTAGGTTCAGAACACTGGAACTCTTCTGGAAAGCAGGAACTCTTTTCTTACCTAGGCGTGGCTGTGGAAGGAGACACCTAAGCACTACAGGAGGCTATTTAAACCACACCCGATGGATGAATCTTGCTTTGCGTTATTCTGCATCCTCTGCAGCAGAACGCTCATCGTGTCTTCTGCATCTGATCCTGGGCCTAAGGGAAAAGGCTTACCATCCTGAATCCAGTCTTCAGCAACACCTATAAAGACAAGAAAGAACAGGTTAGCATTACGGTCTTCAGTGACAACGCTTCACTTACCTGGTCCATCGGCTGTCACCAACGCCTCGCGCTGCATTCCGGCATCTGAAAGACAAAGGCTTACCTACTCTTCGTGCGCTCCGGAGGTCTTCGCACTGCATTCCGGCATCTGGAAGACAAAAGCTTACCAACTCTTCGCACGCTCCGGAGGCCTTCGGCGCTGCATTCCGCATCTGAAAGACAAAACAAGGTGCGTTTAAAGACATTGGGGAACTTTAATACTCACGTGCCATTACTCCTATCCACATCTAACCCAGTGGGTATTCCGGCACCCTGCAGCCGCTCCGAACTTGTATCTGCAAAATAAAAAGACAGTTAGAGCGCATAGTGAAGCAGGCAACAAGCGCTTACTTACGTGCTTCCAGGCGCTTCTATTCATCACACGGGCTCCATCTTCAACTCACTTCAGCCCGTCATCCGCCATCGCCGGAACCCTGCAAAACAAGAGACATCATTACTAAAGACTTTTAAAGACATTAGAATTACTCGAAACTTACCGTTCGTGCAGTAAACGACGGACAGCAGTCCTCTGAAGTCAAGAGGCCTGCTCCCCTTATCCAGTGAAGAAACTGGTTACAGCACCCTGCCCCGAGGCAGATGGAGAGCACGGCGTTCACTTACCTAAGACATCTTACCCTTCGAGTCAGACATACAGTGCACAGAGGTCCAGCCCAAAGAGCCAGCCGTGTGTTACACATCACCTTTGAAGATACGGTATACGCCCAGTCAAGACCGGCGCCTCTACGGGAATCAGGTGAGCGTTACAGTTGCATGCACAAACACATAGTTGCACATTGTTGCTAATGACAGGTACACCGCGAGCTGGGAACGACGATGGTCCCAGGCTTGGGGGCTCGCGGGAGGACCAATCAGAACACAGGGGGGCTCATCACTGATGTCAGTAGTATTAGCCAATCACCAGGGGTCCCCTTGTAGCAATTTTCAAGTATCTAATAGTAGAGACAGCCCAAGTATACCAGCTGACTCATCCTTAACCACTAACATCCTTCTCCATATGTACCCTATACTAACCCTACCACTCGGGGAACCAATCCAGAGTGGCAATAGGTTTTTTGCTAACTTTCCCAGGTGACGCAGATAGCGCGTCATACTGCTGTAAAAAGGGCCTGCGAGCCCCACTAAGAGTGAGAGTCTGGACGGACGCGTACGATCCGAGACCCATCCCTGCCGTTGTTATAATAAACAGCAGAACCACCTTGCTCCTTGTGTGTGTCTCATACTCCTTTTGGGAAACACGGGAGGAGTTGGGGCCTCCCAGCCCGGATGTCCGCGGACGGCTCTGCCGGCCCCGGGATAATCACCCCGACAAGTTGGAGGCACTGCTGAGGTCTCTTTGAGGTCTACCCTTTTGAGTTTTTTTTTCCAAGGCCTCTCGTTGCGAGGAGGCCCGGCGGCACGGCCCTGTCTGCCGCTGCCCCCTATTGAGGACTACAGGACCATCACAGAACTGCGAGAAGACCGGACAGCGCAATCCGGATATTGGCCCTTGGGAGCCGGTTGAGAAGTATCCCGCCCGCGGTTGGCGAGTGTCCAGATGTGGTCCAGACGAGGGGAGGTGGCGAGCCGCTTTGAGGGGTGCACGCAGTCGAGCGGCCCTGCATCAAGAGAACTTGGTGAGTATGGCACACCCAACGAGCAATGTGACATTGTGAGGGAGGGGGGAGGAATTGTAATAAGGGCGGCGGGAGGTGTTATGACAGTGTGTTGCGAAGATTTGATTAATAAGTGTTGATAGACGAGTGAGCGGTAACGGGACAGGCTCGAGAGCCATCCTCTACCACGTCACAGAAGCAGGGTGGGTGGAGCCAGAAGGCACCACGTGCGGTTGCTCGTAGACACTGATTGGTCCAGATTGTGGACACCTTTAGAGGGGGTGTGTGGCTTTCCTATGAATTGGCGTTTTTTATCAATGAGTAGACGAGGATCCCTATTGATCGAGTAGTAGAAACTCGATAGATAGATAGATAGATGACATTTTCCTGTAGGAGGTAGCTAGATTGTTGCCAAGTACGGAAGATAATTGGCTGGTTAAGCCCCCCGGCGAGCGGTGTGTCACACGCAAGGCGACGCAGCATACGCAGTCCGATTATAAGAGTGTATTGTTGATTACCTTGTTCCGGGCGTAACAAGAGGACAGCTGCGGGGTTAACGGGGACAAGAAGTTAAAACATATTGCACGCTCTCTTGATGTCTAAAGATCTTACCAGTAATAGTTGAAGAGGTTGGTGATGTCACCCGTAGGGCCTTCATAGGACACCTTGACCACATCGTGTTGTTTGAGGGGTGGTAGGGGAGCAAGCAGAGGATAAGGGCGGCATAACAGAGGTGGGGAGGCCGAGAACGGAGAACTCCGGCCACTCCCAAATACGGGAAGGGTGAAAAGGTGGAAGTGACCGTGCACGGAGAACGCCGGCCACGCTGAGTAAGGTGGAAGAAAGAGGGGAGTGGAAAAGGTGGGGCGGCTGTACAAGCACGTCACACGGGGCACGCAGCCGCAGGGGGCTTCGTGTGCCGTGACCGCAGGGGGCCGTACCAACGGTATCAAAGGAGGAAAACAAACAAGAGGAAAAGGACTGTATACTTGTAACTGGTTTACTTTTAGCGAACGGTCGAAAGTCCCCAATCTACGGGGCCAGGTAACGAAGGTTGTGCTGAGGAGAGTTAAAAGCACAGTATAACCATGTCATACGGGTCAGGATCTGGAGGGTGGGGGAACACTCTGACTACCCCCCTCCAACGGTATCAAAGGAGGAAAACAAACAAGAGGAAAATGACTGTATACTTGTAACTGTTTTACTTTTAGCGGACGGTCGAAAGTCCCCAATCTACGGGGCCAGGTAACGAAGGTTGTGCTGAGGAGAGTTAAAAGCATAGTATAACCATGTCATACGGGTCAGGATCTGGAGGGTGGGGGAACACTCTGACTACCCACCTCCAACATATTTGCAAAACGCTGTCACCCCACAGGAAAAAACTCATCAAGTATAGCATAGAATGGACACAAGGACCAGACAACAAAATGACGACACCATGGCCGCCTAACGGCAGTTTTGAACCGTACATCCAACACTCACTGCTGACACACATACACAACACGTACAAAGGGAAGAAGTTGGCACATCACGTGGAGGTATTTAAGTTGTGGAGGATGTTCCAGGGATCCCGGCCAGGACCAACCGGAATGTTCACCGTGGAAGGGACGGCAGAAGAGAAGGGGAGCGAAGAAACAAAGGAGGGGAAGGAGATTAAGGAGGAAGAAGGGAACGGGGAAACGACAACCAGTAACACACAGTGCGCAGAAAGAGACAGGAAGGGGAATGAAAGGTCTGGTAATGCACATAAAGTAGAAGTAAGGAAAGAAGAGACAGAAGACATGCCTCTAGCAAAGGTAGTGAAGAAGGAGGAAGGTGGGTTATATCCAGTGACAGAGTTACGAGAAGCAACAAGGCAACAACTGACGGCAGCTGAGTGGTACTCAAACCCCGCATACAGCCCTCCACCATATACCGCCACAGGTAGCTACCAGAGGGGGGAGGAGGTGACGAGCACAGTGGGTTCGAGTTGCACGCAGATGCGCACAAAGGGAAGGAAGAACAGCGACGAGCACATTTCGAACATAGGACAAGACAAATGGATAGCAGCGCAGGTGCTCTTAAAGCTGCGAGGGACATTAACAGGAGAAGAAAAAGATGTGGTGAGGAGAATGAATAAGGACGACACAGGTAGTAGTGGAATAGGGGGTGAGGAGAGTAACACAAGGGAAGGAGAGCTGCCACAGGAAGAGGAGGAGATGTTGGAGGAACGATTGGCTGAATTGAGGGATGAGCGGAGTGCACTGCTTAAGCAGCTCGAGCAAGAGGCACGAGGAAGGAGGAAGGAGAGGAAGGAAAGTAGGGATGAGCTAGAAAGGATGAAGGAGCATACAGAAGAGAGGAATAGGGAAGCGGAGAGGATGTAGGCAATAGCGGAAAGGGTATCCCGAGCAGCACAGCGTGACATGAAGAAGAGGGAGGAAGAGAAGGAAAAGGAAATGGAACTATGGAAGAAGAAAATACTCTCGGAAAGCACCAGGAAATATGAAGAAGGTAAAGTAATAGAAAGTATATTAGAAAGGGAAAAGGAGAAATGGGGGAGGAGGAAAGCGGAAGAAAGAATATTAGCGAAGGTAAGTAGTGAGTTGGTGGAGGAATTGAGAAAGAAGAGAGAGGAAATAGGTGGTGAAATAGTAGGAAAGAAGGAAGAGGAGAGCAGATAAAGGAAACTGGAGCATGGGGTAAGAACATATGCGCGACAGGATGCGGAAGTGGCTACAACATCAGCGCAAGAGGGAGTAACTAGTAGAGGTGAACAGAAAGGAACGGATTTAATCAATTTAAAAATGGTGACAATAAGGGGGAAAAGGACAGATTGGGGGTTGTCGCTCCTGGATGAATTCTGCAGCGAAGAAGAAGAGGATGTGGGAAGAGAAGGAAGAAGCTGTGGTAGGGAGAGCTTAGATAAATTGTACATCACACACCCTAACAGGGAATCACCATGGGCATGCAGGCAGAGGGAAGAAGAGAAGAAAAGTGAAGAACAGGAAAGAGAAGTGGCAGGAGGAACAACACACGCAGCAACATCCACATTATCACGCCCAACACGCCCACCCACACCCATGCCTGAACACACACCATACATCAGTAGGCTCAGAGATCTCCCAGGACGCAGGCAGGAAAAATGGCCACTCACACCTGCAGTGAACCAAGAGAATAATAGGAGAGGGAGGAGAAACGAAGGAGACGATACGACAAGCAGCGGTAATATAGATATGGCAGCAGATTTACTTGACACAGAGGAAGAGGAGGAGTACACGGATTCCACCCCGTGACCACGGGGGGAACAAATGGGGTATAATTTAATGCCACTATTGGAGACCACAATATGTCCCCTGGAAGCATGCTGATAAGGAGAATATAATATGCAGGCTCCCATTACTAAGCGGAGGAGCAGGGAAGCGGATATATGAGATGGAAAAACACACTACGGGACAGAAACTAGCAGTGGGAGACGTGAAGGGACTATTAATATCAATATTGGGGGACGCAGCAGATGACATTTGGAAGAGGGCAGGCTTTCCCGGAGTAACAATAACAAACACATCACATGACGGGGCGCCCTTTGCCAATTGCAGGCATGCATTATGGTAGGCCCTGAGGGTCCAGTACCCAGACACATCAGACATAGAAGCAATTACGTCACGCAAGATGCGTGAGATTGAAGATCCTGTTGATTATATCCAGGAGATTCAGAAGAAGTGGTGCTTGGAAACTAGGGAGCAATGGGACAAAACACCAGCCATTTTTTACCACATACTAGTACAAGGGCTCCCGGAGACAGTACAAAGACAACTGAAGAAGATAGTGGGAATGGAAGCTAAGGCCTGGCCAGAGATACAACTAACAATAATACACCACTGTAGGATGTGGCAAGAAAAGATGAAACAAAAGGAAGAAGATAGGAAAGCAGAAGAGGCAAAATTAGTACAGAAAAAAACTAACAAAGTATACCATGGAAGGAGCACTAATAACTATACCGGCAATAGTGGTACCAACCCACACGCAAGTAGTGGCTGCACAAGATTCCACACAACAACAAATAGTACCATTGCCACAACCACCACAATTTATAACACAACAGATGCCACCACCCCCACCATACACAGCTCCCACAGGGGGAGGGTACATTCCATTGGGAAATGGATATTATATCAACCCCCGGGTGGAGGGGCGGGATGATGAGAGGGAGAGGGTATGGCCAACATGCACAACAGCAAGTGGGGGGTTTCGAAGTTACTACCCCAATGGGCAGCAAGGATACCAAGACAATTCAGGGAATTTCCCATGGCAGGCCAGGGAACCACCTGTATGTTGGGTTTGTGGAATGGTAGGACACATGTCATGCACATGTAGAATGAGGCCCACCCCACCAGCCTGTGGAGAACAGGGACCACAAGGGCCTATGGGGGAGCAACAGGTTTACCACCAACAGGAGGGAACGCAACAGAGCAACACACAACAGCGAGTATCACCACAACAGCCACAGCAACAAGTGCAACACTATGCTGCACCACAACAACAGTTACAGACATACACACCACCGCAGCGACAGGTGGCAGTAACACAACACCAAGTGCAACCAGTACAACAGCTCACTCAAATACAGGACCATAAATTGACACCCATTGATATACCGCTACAACAAACACAGTTAGGGAGGCTGACTGTCTTGGGACACAACCCTTACACTGGAAGCGGTCAGTCACTGTACCCACAATAGGACAGCCCACAGACGTCTTTGATGTGTCCCATCCTGTCGATAACACCTAATAGTGCGGAGGAACCATGCATTCAGGTAGCAATAGGTGACAAAAAATGTTCCTTCCTTGTTGACACTGGGGCAACTAGGTCTTGCACAAGGGAGGGTAAATTTAAAATGTCAGGCGAGGCCATGCACACTCAAGGATTCTCTGGGGTTGGTTCCCTTTACTGATAACATCTCATTATCTATAGGAGATTATGACATGTCTGTCACACTCCTGTATTCAAAGGAGTCGCCAGTGAACATACTTGGAAGGGACATAATGAGCAGATTAAATAAGACAATCTCCTTCACGGAGAACGGCATAATTTGCTCCACACCAGGAATAAACATGCTTACTGCACGACAAATACTGCAAGCTTACTGTGGCCAAACAGTAGCTCGAGCTGAGCCTGTGGATGGCGAACTGTTCCAATATGGAACAGACATGGCATTTGCATGGATGCCAGGAATAGAAGGCAAGATTTGGAGGAGGCCAGCAGCATATTTGTTCAGGCCTGAGACACCAGCTAGTGAACCAGAGGGGAAGGTGATTTCGGTGAGCATCGAGAGCATTATAGCAACTGCAGATTACATCGCAGTACATGCCCAAGACAGGGAAGGGAGAGCATGGAGAGCAGTAATAGCACTGGCTGAGGGATGCAGGCTCACGCAGGTATCTGACGAAGAGCTCTTTTCAGAGAACAAAGGAGAAGGAGAGATGGTGTTTATGATGAGTGTTGACATCTGGTTAAGAGTGACATACAAGCAAGTAGCACTGAAAATGGCAATGGCACTCGAGGCACCTACATCTACCCCAGTACCATTTTACGAGGAAGACATGGCTAAAGTTCCAGCATCACTGTGGACCACCAGTCCCTATGACGTGGGCTGCATAAAGAGCATTGGAGGAATAAAAAGAAAGTTGAAAAAGGGCGCAATACTACCTAGAGTGAAGCAGTACCCACTATCAAAAGAGGCAGATGAGGGCATATACGAAACCATAACAGCCCTGATAAAAAATTGCATATTGGTACCATCAGAATCAACATGTAACATGGATGTGTACCCAGTGCACAAAGCTAAAGGAGGGTCTTGGAGTTTCATCCAGGACCTCAGGCCCTTGAATTACATTGTAGAGGCAGAATACCCTATAGCAGCAAACCCAGCCACGATACTATGTGGAATACCAGCAGAGGCATCACGGTTCACTGTGATTGACCTCAAAAATGCCTTTTTCTCAATACCTCTGCACCCAGATTCACAAGATTTGACAAGCTTCACATACAGGAATACAAAATGGAAACACACCAGGTTACCACAAGAGTACTGCGAGTCACCCTCAATTTTCAACAGAGTAATACAGATGGATTTGGGAAACATTGAAATGGAGGGCACGGTGCTGCAATATGTTGATGACATAATAATTTGCAGCACAACTGAGGAGAGCCGCAGGGAAGACTCAGTAAAAATGCTAACAGTGTTGGCTGAAAAGTGGTACAAGGTAAACAAGGAAAAGTTACAGTACTGTCAGGAACAGGTACTATGCATTGGCCGACTAATATCCCAGCACGGAAGAAACATTGCACCACAAAGAGCACAAGCCATAACCAACACACCACAACCACAAACTGTGAGGGAGCTGCAGCAGTTCCTGGGCCTATGCAACTACTGTAGAGCATGGGTTTTCGGCTACAGCTCATACATAGGACCCCTGCTCGAAGCACTAAGAGAGGCACAGAAGGGGGACAAGAGGTTGGGGTGGACAAGAGAAATGAAAGAGGCGTTTGATGAGTTGAAACACGCCATATCCACAGCTCCCGTACTAGCCACTACAAATTATGAACATCAATTTTTCATTTTTTTACATTGCAACTCAGCAGTAATGAAAGCAGTATTGACTCAGAAAACTAGCATGGGACAGAAGCCAATAGCTCTCTACCGCGGTCACTTGGACCCTGTCATGTTAAGACATTTCCCTTGCGAACAGGGCCTCGCCGCAGCTGCATTTGCGGTGGAAAAATCATTATCGATAACAATGGGGTGCCCCACCACATTATTTGTGGAACATGCACTGTTTGCAATTTTGAACAAACCTAAGTTCACACTGACCACACAGAGGGCGTCAGGTTATGAAATAATTTTATCCAGACCCGAATTGACAATTGTCAGATGCAGTAACGTAAACCCAGCCAGATTCATAGCAGAAGTCGTTGAGGAAGGTGATTATACCCACGATTGCACACAGACTATTGAAATGTACTCCAGCACAAGGAAGGTGGAGGAGGATGCCCTTAATGGGGGTGAGATAATGTACATTGATGGGTCATCAACCATTGATCAGAGCGATGGGATAAGGAGAACAGGGGCAGCAGTAGTTAAAATGACAGAAGATTTGATGTATGTCCCAGTAAAATGCGTGCAATTACCGCAGCATTATTCGGTTCAGGCAGCGGAATTGGTTGCACTGATTTTGGCACTAAAGGAAAGTTTTGACAAAAGAGTTACTATATACTCTGACAGCGCATATGTCACATCAACGGTGCACTCCGGGTTAATAAAATGGCAGAGAAGGGGCTTTAGAAGAGCTGATGGCACACCAGTACAACATGCCCTCTTCCTAGCAGAATTGATTGAAGTAATTAATGACCCCCAAGAGATAGCTTTGGTTAAGTGTCAAGCACACACTAATGGAGATGACTATATCTCGATAGGTAATGAAACAGCAGGCGCACATGCAAAGCATGCTGCATATTTTGGTGAAATGTGGACCCCCCCAGAATCAGAAAGAGGGAGGGGGAGGTCAATGGCAAGACAGATGTTGATGAAGGATGGGTACACTCATCTCCCTGCAACAGAGATAATGGAGTTGCAGGCAGCCGCACCAATGACAGAAAAAGAACTGTGGGTAAAGAGAGGATGTACGATGTCTCCAACAGACGCGCTGTGGTGTCAAAATAATACTGGAAAGGTGGTCATGCCATTGGCACTGTTGAACACCGCCCTGGCCCAGCTTCATCATCCAGCACATACAGGAAAGGAAGTGTTTGCAGCACGAATATGGGAGGCTTGGTTCTGCCCCGAGTTAAATTCTCATGTTACTAATTTCATCAGCAACTACCTCACATGCCAACAGTTTACGGCCGGTCACACGCTGCAAGTGATAAAAGGTGTAACGCTCACCTGATTCTCGCAGAGGCGCCGGTCTTGACTGGGCGACTACCGTATCTTCAAAGGTGATGTGTAGCACCCGGTTGGCTCTTTGGGCTGGACCTCTGTGCACTGTATGCCTGATGTGTAGAGTAAGATGTCTTAGGTAAGTGAATGCCGAGCTCTCCATCTGCCTCGGGGCAGGGTGCTGTAACCAGTTTCTTCACTGGATAGGTAGCGCAGGCCTCTTGACTTCAGAGGACTGCTGTCCGTCGTTTACTGCACGAACGGTAAGTTTCGAGTCATTCAAATGTCTTTAAAGTCTTTAGTAATGATGTCTCTTGTTTTGCAGGGTTCCGGCGATGGCGGATGACGGGCTGAAGTGAGTTGAAGATGGAACCCGTGTGATGAATAGAAGCGCCTGGAAGCACGTAAGTAAGCGCTTGTTGCCTGATTCACTATGCGCTCTAACTGTCTTTTTATTTTGCAGGTACGAGTTCAGAGCGGCTGCAGGGTGCCGGAATACCCACTGGATTAGATGTGGAAAGGAGCAATGGCACGTGAGTATTAAAGTTCCCCAATGTCTTTAAACGCACCTTGTTTTGTCTTTCAGATGTGGGATGCAGCGCCGAAGGCCTCCGGAGCGTGCGAAGAGTTGGTAAACTTTTGTCTTTCAGATGCCGGAATGCAGTGTGAAGACCTCCGGAGCGCACGAAGAGTAGGTAAGCCTTTGCCTTTCAGATGCCGGAATGCTAACCTGTTCTTTCTTGTCTTTATAGGTGTTGCTGAAGACTGGATTCAGGATGGTAAGCCTTTGCCTTTCAGATGCCGGAAAGCTAACCTGTTCTTTCTTGTCTTTATAGGTGTTGCTGAAGACTGGATTCAGGATGGTAAGCCTTTTTCCTTAGGCCCAGGACCGGATGCAGAAGACACGATGAGCGTTCTGCTGCAGAGGTTGCAGAATAACGCAAAGCAAGATTCATCCACCGGGTGTGGTTTAAATAGCCTCCTGTAGTGCTTAGGTGTCTCCTTCCACAGCCACGCCTAAGTAAGAAAAGAGTTCCTGGTAAGAAAAGAGTTCCTGCCTTCCAGAAGAGTTCCAGTGTTCTGAATCTAGGGAGTGGCTCCAGCCCCACCCAACAGGAAAAGTAGTTCCAAACAGAAGAGGATCAGAGGCTCAACTGGCAGGCAAGTAAGCAGCATGGTCTGCTGAAGGTAAGTCCACCCAAGCATTATGAGCCCGGCGCTTCCAGCGCTGGGACTGGGCATATTTATGAGCCTGGTGCCACTGGCGCCAGGACTGGGTCCAAAAGGTCCCAATTGGGACTGGTTGGCACTCGGAACCTGGGTTATGGATCTGCTTCCAAGGGAGTTGGGAAAACCCTGACCTTTTGGAAGCAGAGATCATGACAGTACCCCCCCTCAAGGCCCCTCCCAAACCGGGCTTCTCCGGGGGTTTTGGCTTGTCAGGAAATGTTCGGTGAAATCTTTTGATTAGGCGAGGAGCGTGGACATATTCAGCAGGTTCCCAGGATCTCTCTTGGGGGCCGTAGCCTTTCCAGTCAATTAGGTAGAATAGTTTAGATTTGGAGATCTTGGAGTCCAGAATGCTTTTGACTTCAAACTCGAGTTCTCCATCCACTAGGATAGGTTTTGGAGATTTGGTTAGTCGGGTTTGAGGTTGCACGGGTTTTAATAGAGAGACGTGGAAGACCGGATGTATCTTCATGTGCGGGGGCAAGTCCAACTTGACCGCTACTGGGTTTACTATGGTAGTGATGGAATAGGGACCAAGGTATCTTGGGTTGAATGTGCGTGGCCCTTTTAGAGATAGATATTTGGTGGATAACCAGACTTGATCCCCTACTTGATAGTGAGGGGCTTCCTTCCGATGTTGATCTGCTCCTTTCTTGTATTGTTCTTTAGCCCTTTGAAGGTGAGAAACAGCTTCCTTAAAGGCTTGGGTGATTGTAGAATGCAGGTAGTCTACTGCTGGTGTTTCAAGATCTTGGAGGGGATCCAACTCCGAGGTTCGAGGGTGACTGCCGTACAAAAGAAAAAACGGGGTTTTCCCAGTTCCCGAATGGACAGAGTTATTGTAGGCATACTCGGCTATCCAAAGGATATCTTTCCAAGTTTTTTCAGTTTGTTGCAGCATGCAGCGTAAATACTGTTCCAGAGTTTGATTGGTCCTCTCGGTTTGTCCGTCGGTCTGAGGGTGGTGACTGGTCGATAGTCTCACATCAATTTGAGCCGACCGACAGCAACTTCGCCAAAAATGAGAAATAAATTGACTACCTCGATCCGAAATTAGAACCGAAGGAAAACCGTGCAGTCGGACGATGTTTTCGAGAAATTCTCGGGCCAGAGTTGCTGCTGTTGGCAAGCCTTTGAGCGGAATGAAATGCGCCATCTTGGAGAATAAGTCCACGATTACTAGAATCGTATTGTATCCGGAGCATGGAGGTAGATCGGTGATGAAGTCCATAGAAAGCGTATGCCAAGGGCGAGGTGGGATGTCAATAGGGCGTAAGAGGCCTGCTGGTCTTTCCTTTTGACTCTTGTTTTGGGCGCATACTCCACAGGACATTATAAAGTCTCTGATATCTTTTTTCCAAGACGGCCACCAGAAGTAGCGCTTGATCTTTTCTGAGGTCTTGGCTATACCGGGATGACCTTCCATTAAAGAGTCGTGATAACAAGAGATTACTTTTTTCTGTAAATCTGTGCTGGGTAGGTATAATCGTTCTTGGAAATACAATAAGTTGTCCTTTACTGCAAAGTCCTTTCCCTGCAGATGCCAATTCTGTATGTCTGCTGGAGTTACAAGTTGCCTGGCTTTATCCTTAACTTTCTCTATGGATTCTGTGGCGATTACACCCAGAATTCTTTGTTCGGGAATGATTGGTACAGGTTTAGGGTTGACCAAGTGTTCTTCCACTCCCATCCGAGAAAGGGCATCGGCTTTACCGTTCTTTGTACCAGGTCGATAGGTGATTATGAAGTCAAACTCGGCAAAGAATAATGCCCAACGGAGTTGTCTAGAGGATTGGGCTTTTGCGGTCTTCAAATATTGCAGGTTTCGGTGATCCGTAATCACAGTAACGGTGTGTCGGGCCCCCAGCAGATAATGCCGCCAAGCCTTAAAGGCAGACTTGATAGCCAGAAGTTCCTTGTCAGTAATCGTGTAATTGATTTCAGGAGGCGAGAATTTGCGGGACCAAAATGCCACGGGATGCAACTGATTGGTTACCGGGTCCTTTTGTGATAGAACTGCCCCCATGGCAAGGCTTGAAGCATCAGTTTCCACGATGTAGGGGAGTTCGGGGCGAGGGTGTTTTAAGATTGGTGCAGAGATAAATTTAGTCTTCAAATCCTGGAAAGCTTGTTCCGCCTCGGTAGACCATTCAAAACGTTTGTTTTTCTTTAACAAGGCAGTGATGGGCTGGACTATTCGAGAGAATTCGGGGATAAACCTGCGGTAAAAGTTAGCGAAGCCTAACATGCTTTGCACACCTTTTACGGAGGATGGTGATGGCCATTTGAGAACTGCATCGACCTTCTTTGAATCCATACGCACTCCGCCAGGTGATAATATGAATCCCAAGAATTCAACTTCAGTCACGTTGAAAACACATTTTTCCAACTTAGCGAAAAGTTTGTGTTGACGCAATCTTTCGAGGACCATTTTCACGTGTTTCCGATGTTCAGATTCCGATGAAGAATAAACGAGGATGTCGTCAATGTAAACAACAACACATACATCTATGAGCTCTCTGAGGACATCGTTCATAAAATATTGAAAGACGGCCGGGGCATTGCAAAGTCCGAAGGGCATGACCTGATATTCAAATAGCCCATACTTGGTGCGGAAGGCCGTCTTCCATTCATCGCCCTCTTTTACTCGTACCAAGTGGTAAGCTCCTCTAAGATCCAGCTTTGTATATATGCATGCTTTTCTGACTTGGTCCAGGATTTCAGGGATCAAAGGTAACGGATATCTTTTCTTAACGGTGATCTGGTTCAGGGAGCGATAATCGATACAAGTTCTAAGGTCTCCTTCCTTTTTTGGAACGAAGAACAAAGCTGAAGAAGCAGGGGACTTGGAAGGACGAATAAACCCATTTGCCAGGTATTGATCCAGGTATTGTCGAAGGTGAAGGTTCTCAGGCTCGGTGAGGGCATAAATTCTACTACAAGGAGGAGTAGATCCAGGTATCAGGTCTATCTGGCAGTCATAAGACCTATGAGGAGGTAGAGAGTTAGCCTGATCCTTCCGGAAAACATCTTGGTATTCTAGGTATTCGGGAGGTAACTGGGGAGTCTCTGAAGAAATTGCGGCCAGTGCAACACCAGGTGGAGGGTGACAAGTAGAGACACATTCTGGAAACTGGACCGTTCTTGCTCGCCAATCGATCAGAGGATTGTGTTTCTCTAACCAAGGTATTCCTAGAATAATCTGAAACTGAGGGGCCTTGATCACATCGAACACGATCTTCTCATGGTGTCCATCTTGACTTACTAGCGTCACCTCTTGAGTGGTATGCGTTACTGGCCCGGAGGCTATCTCCGTACCATCCACCGTAGTAATGACGTCCTTTACAGCCTTGGGACAAAGAGTTAGATTCATCCTCAAAACCATTTCATGATCCACATAATTGCCGATGGCACCGCTGTCGACGTAAGCTTCAATTGCATGTAATCGATCCGGATTATCAGGGCTAATGAGGACCATAGGTATCACGAAATGCGAGGTCACGGAACTGGTTTTCACGCTCGGCAAGAGGACCTCTATTCTTGTCGGGCGAGGTCGTTTCCCTGCTCAGAGTTTGTAACTTTGGTAACTGCAGCTCCTACTGCCTTCTTGGCAGGTTTCACCGGACAGTCTCGAAGAAAGTGCCCTGAGTTTCCGCAATATAGGCATAATTGCAACTGTTTCCTCCTTTCCCGCTCCCTTTGTGTTAGAGGACCTTTCAGACCCCCTATTTGCATGGGTTCCCCGGAGTCTACTCCTTTGGAAGGAGTTGGCGGTTTGGAAAATACTCGAGCATCAAACTTGGAACGATCGGCCTTCCTGTTCTGCAGCCTGTGATCTATTTGAACGACCAAGTCTATATAATCCGAACAGTCTTGTGGGGGATTCACTACTTGGGCTAAAACGTCTTTGAGCTCTCCACGTAGACCTCTATAAAACAGCGTAATCCTTTTGTCCTCAGGCCATTGAGTTTCCACTATTAGTCTATTGAAAGATGCAATATAAGCCAAAAGGTCTTGATTACCCTGTCGCAACGAAAGAAGCTCATTGTCCAAGGCCTGCCCCTGTGAATGTCTTGCGAACAGTTTTTCCATACTAAGCTGAAAGGCTTGAAAATCATGGAGAACCGGATCATCTTGATTAACTAGAGGGATCGACCAGTCTGCCGCATTGCCACTAAGGTACGAAAGTACAAAAGCTACTTTTGCTTGATCAGTTGGAAAGGCTGCTGGCCGGCATAAGAAGTGCAACCGGCACTGATTGATAAATACTGCAAACCTCTTTGGGTCACCAGAAAATCGTTCGGGCGGAGCCAGAGGTACATTCCCAGGTAGGTTGATCTGCACTGGATTCATAGAGGATGTTGAAGGAAGATTTGCCCCTGATGCGGGTAACGGGGTCTGTCCGGCTTGTGACTGTAGCACTTGTCTAGCAAGATTGTCTGTTCTCTCCTTGGAAATAATTAGTTCCCTTCTTAGAGCATTCGTTTCCTGACGAGCTGCATGCACTTCTGCCCTTAGTTCCCCAAGTAACCGGGCTAGGGGGTCAGTATCCGAGGTTTCCATAGCGCCTGGGCGAGAGTTTTGCGGTAGGCTTCTGTAACGCTCACCTGATTCTCGCAGAGGCGCCGGTCTTGACTGGGCGACTACCGTATCTTCAAAGGTGATGTGTAGCACCCGGTTGGCTCTTTGGGCTGGACCTCTGTGCACTGTATGCCTGACGTGTAGAGTAAGATGTCTTAGGTAAGTGAATGCCGAGCTCTCCATCTGCCTCGGGGCAGGGTGCTGTAACCAGTTTCTTCACTGGATAGGTAGCGCAGGCCTCTTGACTTCAGAGGACTGCTGTCCGTCGTTTACTGCACGAACGGTAAGTTTCGAGTCATTCAAATGTCTTTAAAGTCTTTAGTAATGATGTCTCTTGTTTTGCAGGGTTCCGGCGATGGCGGATGACGGGCTGAAGTGAGTTGAAGATGGAACCCGTGTGATGAATAAAAGCGCCTGGAAGCACGTAAGTAAGCGCTTGTTGCCTGCTTCACTATGCGCTCTAACTGTCTTTTTATTTTGCAGGTACGAGTTCGGAGCGGCTGCAGGGTGCCGGAATACCCACTGGATTAGATGTGGAAAGGAGTAATGGCACGTGAGTATTAAAGTTCCCCAATGTCTTTAAACGCACCTTGTTTTGTCTTTCAGATGCGGGATGCAGCGCCGAAGGCCTCCGGAGCGTGCGAAGAGTTGGTAAACTTTTGTCTTTCAGATGCCGGAATGCAGTATGAAGACCTCCGGAGCGCACGAAGAGTAGGTAAGCCTTTGCCTTTCAGATGCCGGAATGCTAACCTGTTCTTTCTTGTCTTTATAGGTGTTGCTGAAGACTGGATTCAGGATGGTAAGCCTTTGCCTTTCAGATGCCGGAAAGCTAACCTGTTCTTTCTTGTCTTTATAGGTGTTGCTGAAGACTGGATTCAGGATGGTAAGCCTTTTTCCTTAGGCCCAGGACCGGATGCAGAAGACACGATGAGCGTTCTGCTGCAGAGGTTGCAGAATAACGCAAAGCAAGATTCATCCACCGGGTGTGGTTTAAATAGCCTCCTGTAGTGCTTAGGTGTCTCCTTCCACAGCCACGCCTAAGTAAGAAAAGAGTTCCTGGTAAGAAAAGAGTTCCTGCCTTCCAGAAGAGTTCCAGTGTTCTGAATCTAGGGAGTGGCTCCAGCCCCACCCAACAGGAAAAGTAGTTCCAAACAGAAGAGGATCAGAGGCTCAACTGGCAGGCAAGTAAGCAGCATGGTCTGCTGAAGGTAAGTCCACCCAAGCATTATGAGCCCGGCGCTTCCAGCGCTGGGACTGGGCATATTTATGAGCCTGGTGCCACTGGCGCCAGGACTGGGTCCAAAAGGTCCCAATTGGGACTGGTTGGCACTCGGAACCTGGGTTATGGATCTGCTTCCAAGGGAGTTGGGAAAACCCTGACCTTTTGGAAGCAGAGATCATGACAGTACCCCCCCTCAAGGCCCCTCCCAAACCGGGCTTCTCCGGGGGTTTTGGCTTGTCAGGAAATGTTCGGTGAAATCTTTTGATTAGGCGAGGAGCGTGGACATATTCAGCAGGTTCCCAGGATCTCTCTTGGGGGCCGTAGCCTTTCCAGTCAATTAGGTAGAATAGTTTAGATTTGGAGATCTTGGAGTCCAGAATGCTTTTGACTTCAAACTCGAGTTCTCCATCCACTAGGATAGGTTTTGGAGATTTGGTTAGTCGGGTTTGAGGTTGCACGGGTTTTAATAGAGAGACGTGGAAGACCGGATGTATCTTCATGTGCGGGGGCAAGTCCAACTTGACCGCTACTGGGTTTACTATGGTAGTGATGGAATAGGGACCAAGGTATCTTGGGTTGAATGTGCGTGGCCCTTTTAGAGATAGATATTTGGTGGATAACCAAACTTGATCCCCTACTTGATAGTGAGGGGCTTCCTTCCGATGTTGATCTGCTCCTTTCTTGTATTGTTCTTTAGCCCTTTGAAGGTGAGAAACAGCTTCCTTAAAGGCTTGGGTGATTGTAGAATGCAGGTAGTCTACTGCTGGTGTTTCAAGATCTTGGAGGGGATCCAACTCCGAGGTTCGAGGGTGACTGCCGTACAAAAGAAAAAACGGGGTTTTCCCAGTTCCCGAATGGACAGAGTTATTGTAGGCATACTCGGCTATCCAAAGGATATCTTTCCAAGTTTTTTCAGTTTGTTGCAGCATGCAGCGTAAATACTGTTCCAGAGTTTGATTGGTCCTCTCGGTTTGTCCGTCGGTCTGAGGGTGGTGACTGGTCGATAGTCTCACATCAATTTGAGCCGACCGACAGCAACTTCGCCAAAAATGAGAAATAAATTGACTACCTCGATCCGAAATTAGAACCGAAGGAAAACCGTGCAGTCGGACGATGTTTTCGAGAAATTCTCGGGCCAGAGTTGCTGCTGTTGGCAAGCCTTTGAGCGGAATGAAATGCGCCATCTTGGAGAATAAGTCCACGATTACTAGAATCGTATTGTATCCGGAGCATGGAGGTAGATCGGTGATGAAGTCCATAGAAAGCGTATGCCAAGGGCGAGGTGGGATGTCAATAGGGCGTAAGAGGCCTGCTGGTCTTTCCTTTTGACTCTTGTTTTGGGCGCATACTCCACAGGACATTATAAAGTCTCTGATATCTTTTTTCCAAGACGGCCACCAGAAGTAGCGCTTGATCTTTTCTGAGGTCTTGGCTATACCGGGATGACCTTCCATTAAAGAGTCGTGATAACAAGAGATTACTTTTTTCTGTAAATCTGTGCTGGGTAGGTATAATCGTTCTTGGAAATACAATAAGTTGTCCTTTACTGCAAAGTCCTTTCCCTGCAGATGCCAATTCTGTATGTCTGCTGGAGTTACAAGTTGCCTGGCTTTATCCTTAACTTTCTCTATGGATTCTGTGGCGATTACACCCAGAATTCTTTGTTCGGGAATGATTGGTACAGGTTTAGGGTTGACCAAGTGTTCTTCCACTCCCATCCGAGAAAGGGCATCGGCTTTACCGTTCTTTGTACCAGGTCGATAGGTGATTATGAAGTCAAACTCGGCAAAGAATAATGCCCAACGGAGTTGTCTAGAGGATTGGGCTTTTGCGGTCTTCAAATATTGCAGGTTTCGGTGATCCGTAATCACAGTAACGGTGTGTCGGGCCCCCAGCAGATAATGCCGCCAAGCCTTAAAGGCAGACTTGATAGCCAGAAGTTCCTTGTCAGTAATCGTGTAATTGATTTCAGGAGGCGAGAATTTGCGGGACCAAAATGCCACGGGATGCAACTGATTGGTTACCGGGTCCTTTTGTGATAGAACTGCCCCCATGGCAAGGCTTGAAGCATCAGTTTCCACGATGTAGGGGAGTTCGGGGCGAGGGTGTTTTAAGATTGGTGCAGAGATAAATTTAGTCTTCAAATCCTGGAAAGCTTGTTCCGCCTCGGTAGACCATTCAAAACGTTTGTTTTTCTTTAACAAGGCAGTGATGGGCTGGACTATTCGAGAGAATTCGGGGATAAACCTGCGGTAAAAGTTAGCGAAGCCTAACATGCTTTGCACACCTTTTACGGAGGATGGTGATGGCCATTTGAGAACTGCATCGACCTTCTTTGAATCCATACGCACTCCGCCAGGTGATAATATGAATCCCAAGAATTCAACTTCAGTCACGTTGAAAACACATTTTTCCAACTTAGCGAAAAGTTTGTGTTGACGCAATCTTTCGAGGACCATTTTCACGTGTTTCCGATGTTCAGATTCCGATGAAGAATAAACGAGGATGTCGTCAATGTAAACAACAACACATACATCTATGAGCTCTCTGAGGACATCGTTCATAAAATATTGAAAGACGGCCGGGGCATTGCAAAGTCCGAAGGGCATGACCTGATATTCAAATAGCTCATACTTGGTGCGGAAGGCCGTCTTCCATTCATCGCCCTCTTTTACTCGTACCAAGTGGTAAGCTCCTCTAAGATCCAGCTTTGTATATATGCATGCTTTTCTGACTTGGTCCAGGAGTTCAGGGATCAAAGGTAACGGATATCTATTCTTAACGGTGATCTGGTTCAGGGAGCGATAATCGATACAAGTTCTAAGGTCTCCTTCCTTTTTTGGAACGAAGAACAAAGCTGAAGAAGCAGGGGACTTGGAAGGACGAATAAACCCATTTGCCAGGTATTGATCCAGGTATTGTCGAAGGTGAAGGTTCTCAGGCTCGGTGAGGGCATAAATTCTACTACAAGGAGGAGTAGATCCAGGTATCAGGTCTATCTGGCAGTCATAAGACCTATGAGGAGGTAGAGAGTTAGCCTGATCCTTCCGGAAAACATCTTGGTATTCTAGGTATTCGGGAGGTAACTGGGGAGTCTCTGAAGAAATTGCGGCCAGTGCAACACCAGGTGGAGGGTGACAAGTAGAGACACATTCTGGAAACTGGACCGTTCTTGCTCGCCAATCGATCAGAGGATTGTGTTTCTCTAACCAAGGTATTCCTAGAATAATCTGAAACTGAGGGGCCTTGATCACATCGAACACGATCTTCTCATGGTGTCCATCTTGACTTACTAGCGTCACCTCTTGAGTGGTATGCGTTACTGGCCCGGAGGCTATCTCCGTACCATCCACCGTAGTAATGACGTCCTTTACAGCCTTGGGACAAAGAGTTAGATTCATCCTCAAAACCATTTCATGATCCACATAATTGCCGATGGCACCGCTGTCGACGTAAGCTTCAATTGCATGTAATCGATCCGGATTATCAGGGCTAATGAGGACCATAGGTATCACGAAATGCGAGGTCACGGAACTGGTTTTCACGCTCGGCAAGAGGACCTCTATTCTTGTCGGGCGAGGTCGTTTCCCTGCTCAGAGTTTGTAACTTTGGTAACTGCAGCTCCTACTGCCTTCTTGGCAGGTTTCACCGGACAGTCTCGAAGAAAGTGCCCTGAGTTTCCGCAATATAGGCATAATTGCAACTGTTTCCTCCTTTCCCGCTCCCTTTGTGTTAGAGGACCTTTCAGACCCCCTATTTGCATGGGTTCCCCGGAGTCTACTCCTTTGGAAGGAGTTGGCGGTTTGGAAAATACTCGAGCATCAAACTTGGAACGATCGGCCTTCCTGTTCTGCAGCCTGTGATCTATTTGAACGACCAAGTCTATATAATCCGAACAGTCTTGTGGGGGATTCACTACTTGGGCTAAAACGTCTTTGAGCTCTCCACGTAGACCTCTATAAAACAGCGTAATCCTTTTGTCCTCAGGCCATTGAGTTTCCACTATTAGTCTATTGAAAGATGCAATATAAGCCAAAAGGTCTTGATTACCCTGTCGCAACGAAAGAAGCTCATTGTCCAAGGCCTGCCCCTGTGAATGTCTTGCGAACAGTTTTTCCATACTAAGCTGAAAGGCTTGAAAATCATGGAGAACCGGATCATCTTGATTAACTAGAGGGATCGACCAGTCTGCCGCATTGCCACTAAGGTACGAAAGTACAAAAGCTACTTTTGCTTGATCAGTTGGAAAGGCTGCTGGCCGGCATAAGAAGTGCAACCGGCACTGATTGATAAATACTGCAAACCTCTTTGGGTCACCAGAAAATCGTTCGAAGGAGCGAGAGGTACATTCCCAGGTAGGTTGATCTGCACTGGATTCATAGAGGATGTTGAAGGAAGATTTGCCCCTGATGCGGGTAACGGGGTCTGTCCGGCTTGTGACTGTAGCACTTGTCTAGCAAGATTGTCTGTTCTATCCTTGGAAATAATTAGTTCCCTTCTTAGAGCATTCGTTTCCTGACGAGCTGCATGCACTTCTGCCCTTAGTTCCCCAAGTAACCGGGCTAGGGGGTCAGTATCCGAGGTTTCCATAGCGCCTGGGCGAGAGTTTTGCGGTAGGCTTCTGTAACGCTCACCTGATTCTCGCAGAGGCGCCGGTCTTGACTGGGCGACTACCGTATCTTCAAAGGTGATGTGTAGCACCCGGTTGGCTCTTTGGGCTGGACCTCTGTGCACTGTATGCCTGACGTGTAGAGTAAGATGTCTTAGGTAAGTGAATGCCGAGCTCTCCATCTGCCTCGGGGCAGGGTGCTGTAACCAGTTTCTTCACTGGATAGGTAGCGCAGGCCTCTTGACTTCAGAGGACTGCTGTCCGTCGTTTACTGCACGAACGGTAAGTTTCGAGTCATTCAAATGTCTTTAAAGTCTTTAGTAATGATGTCTCTTGTTTTGCAGGGTTCCGGCGATGGCGGATGACGGGCTGAAGTGAGTTGAAGATGGAACCCGTGTGATGAATAGAAGCGCCTGGAAGCACGTAAGTAAGCGCTTGTTGCCTGCTTCACTATGCGCTCTAACTGTCTTTTTATTTTGCAGGTACGAGTTCGGAGCGGCTGCAGGGTGCCGGAATACCCACTGGATTAGATGTGGAAAGGAGTAATGGCACGTGAGTATTAAAGTTCCCCAATGTCTTTAAACGCACCTTGTTTTGTCTTTCAGATGCGGGATGCAGCGCCGAAGGCCTCCGGAGCGTGCAAAGAGTTGGTAAACTTTTGTCTTTCAGATGCCGGAATGCAGTGTGAAGACCTCCGGAGCGCACGAAGAGTAGGTAAGCCTTTGCCTTTCAGATGCCGGAATGCTAACCTGTTCTTTCTTGTCTTTATAGGTGTTGCTGAAGACTGGATTCAGGATGGTAAGCCTTTACCTTTCAGATGCCGGAAAGCTAACCTGTTCTTTCTTGTCTTTATAGGTGTTGCTGAAGACTGGATTCAGGATGGTAAGCCTTTTTCCTTAGGCCCAGGACCGGATGCAGAAGACACGATGAGCGTTCTGCTGCAGAGGTTGCAGAATAACGCAAAGCAAGATTCATCCACCGGGTGTGGTTTTAATAGCCTCCTGTAGTGCTTAGGTGTCTCCTTCCACAGCCACGCCTAAGTAAGAAAAGAGTTCCTGGTAAGAAAAGAGTTCCTGCCTTCCAGAAGAGTTCCAGTGTTCTGAATCTAGGGAGTGGCTCCAGCCCCACCCAACAGGAAAAGTAGTTCCAAACAGAAGAGGATCAGAGGCTCAACTGGCAGGCAAGTAAGCAGCATGGTCTGCTGAAGGTAAGTCCACCCAAGCATTATGAGCCCGGCGCTTCCAGCGCTGGGACTGGGCATATTTATGAGCCTGGTGCCACTGGCGCCAGGACTGGGTCCAAAAGGTCCCAATTGGGACTGGTTGGCACTCGGAACCTGGGTTATGGATCTGCTTCCAAGGGAGTTGGGAAAACCCTGACCTTTTGGAAGCAGAGATCATGACAAAAGGTACTAAACCTCGGCCAGAAGGACCCTTCCTACACCTTCATATTGACTACGTTGATATGATCAATGTATGTCAAGAACATAGGTACATGATTGTAGTGGTATGTCCATTTTCCAGGTGGATCGAGGCCGGACCCTGCTCACACGTGGATGCGTTCAGAGCAGCTAAATTTCTAGTGAAAGAGGTCTTCCCCAGGTGGGGTGTGTGCGAAGTGCAGCGGTTGTACAACGGCCCACACTTTGCAAATGAAATGTTTGAGCACATCACATCTTTGCTGGGTATTAAACATAAATTTGCATGTGCATACCATCCGCAGGCCAACGGTATATGTGAACGCCTGAATGGCCTATTAAAAGAGGAAATTGCAAAAATTCAGCAGACAACTAAAAAGAGCTGGTTGTACTTGTCATGATGCCTACCTCCAAGGAGCCAGGTCCGACCCAGCAACCCCAGAGGCAGGCATCATTTCCCCCAGGGGAGTGCCAGCGGGCCCAAGCTGGGGCCCTTTGGACGCAGTCCTGGCGCCTTAGGCGCCAGGCTCATGTTGGACGTCTGTCCTGGCGCCTTAGGCGCCAGGCTCATAAAGCTAGACATGTGTTCAAGTGTCTTTATGTGCACTTACCTGATGCAGACCATGCTGCCACATCCAGGCCCTCTTGAGGCCTGAATGGAACTACTTTACCTGTGGGACTACTTTCCACCCAGGTGTGGTCGGGGAAGGATACATACCTGATCGGTGGAAGGGTACACACTTGGAACTTCTTCCAAAGCTATTTAAACCACACCCGATCAGCAACTCACGCTTCGTGTTGTTCTGCTCCTCGCAGCTGGACGCTCACCGTGTCGGCTCCTGCATCTGGACCTCAGCCACGCCTGTCAGTATCCTGGGTCACCTGCAAAGCAAGACAAAAGACCTTACCTGCTAAATCAGCACCACGGAGACATCACACCGACGATCCTGAAAAGGAAGACATCATTTTTAAAAGCATTTTGCTACGATCGCTGCAGCGCTGCATTTCACTCACCTATCCTGGACGCCACCATCTTCAGCAGCGATCATCCGGATCCACAGCCACTTCCCAGAGCCTAGAGAGAAAAAGACAAGAACAAGGTGAGAGAAAGAAGGGAATAGGAAAGGCTCAGTTTCCTTCTAAGACTTACCTGTTGGGTCATTCCCATTTCATTTCGGGTCTTGCCGCTTCCAGGCATTTTCCGGACCCTGGCCCCTATGGGGAAAAAAGACAAAGACATTGAATGAGCGAATGCAAAGACATTACCCGACCGCTCATCCAGAACTTACCTGTCATTTACTGGAACTGCACGTTTCACATCGGGTTGGCGCCATATCTCCGGCATTCCGAACCCCGGCCCCTAAGGGGAAAAAGACAATGAACATTATTATTAAGCTTGGACTTTTGAACTTGCAACAGAACTTTTACAGAGCCTTACCTGAATAGTCAAGCTTACCTGAACTCCCATCAATCCTCAATCCAGTGAAGTAACTGGGTTTCAACGCGCCCCTGCATCAGAAGCAGGATGGAGAGCTCATCCTTCCTGACCCTAAGGTGAGACTTCACGGGGAATCGTGGAAGGGTATCGTGGAGGGTTGGAAGAGAGTGGGAGGCTTGAGCATAACTCAGTCAGTAGGTAATACTCCCTTTTCACGCACAGGGGAATATTCCTGCGAGCCAGAGAAGCCAGAGTAGAGGGGCCCTTCCTGTCCATCTACAGAGTCCTGCGCTTCACCATGGAAGAAGCATCAGCACTCGAAGCCAGACCTGCGCCTCCGTGGGAATCAGGTGAGCGTTACAGTACTGCCTTCCGCTGGCTCTATTTGAGCTGAGGAATAGGCCAGGATCTGATCACCACCTCACTCCCCACGAGGTGGTGACAGGACGTCAAATGCACCTTCCTTTAACGCCAACATCAAGAGCCTTTACTGACCATGATAACACTGCAAATGTTTTTAGTGACGAAATGCATCAATATGTGTCTTCCTTGATTACTAGTGTCGCCTTCGTATCTCAACAGCTCAAGCACACGTGGGGCGGGTCGAAGAGCTCTCAACAAGAAGACACCAACGAGGAACAAGAAAAGGAAGGACTATGCACTATTGCGGAGGGAGATCACGTGCTCCTCCGCAACTTCAATAGAAAGTGGAACAGCCCACGCTTTAACGGGCCCCACTTGGTAGAGGCAGTGGCTACCAGAGCAGTAAAGCTACACGATAAGCGCGCCTGGAATCACCTACACGACGTGAAGCCCTATTAACATCAGACCCGCCCTAGCGTTGACAACAGGGCCATTACAAGACCAGCAACATCAACAACGTCGAATACAGACAAGAATACAGCAACCGCTGCCAAGGACAATTGTGTCACTGCCCCTGACCACTCCTCAGTCACAAACACTGCCATAGATTTTGGACACTTGCCCATAGCCCACCCCATGGTCACAAAATAAACAAACTTCTGTCCAACCCAGCCCCAGTCCCCCGATCCCCAGACCGACCCAGGCCACCACCGATTGAAGAACATTGTACAACAAACCTAGATGATACTCACCCACATATAAAACACTTGTATGTTTTTCTCTATTTTCTCTCGCACATGCAGGTACCGCATATCATTGTATTGTTTAGAAAGTGAAGTAACTAACAGTGTGCTCTGCCCAGGAGTAGATGCTGCCCGCAGATGATAACACCCCTGAGGCCCTATCACACCAATTTGTATATCATATAAGAAGGCCAAAGTACCTGAAAAGCAGGAGGGTACGCGTATATTACACCGCGTTTGTTTTGGCCATAGAACAATCATTTCCCCATCTTCACGAGCACTTGCCGGCTCTAAGAGATAGGTCACTAAGATTAGCGTGGGAAGAGCTCTTCGCCTGGGCACTGAACGACTACTTGATAGGGAGAGCTTAACTAACAAATACTAACAATAATAACGAGCACATTCAGGATTTTCAGGCGGGCACCTTTAACATCGCAAGAATAAGCTGCCATTCTGCAGCAAGGTGAGAGCAAAAATGCCAGTGAGAATAGCTCTTGTAATAAAATTGATAGGAGTGTTGGTCATCACTGGTCTATTGGCTGCCTCTGTATGGCAAAAAAACTATGCTCCCAATTTTATGGCTGCATCCAAAACTAACCTACCCCCTCCCACGGCTGCAACAGGTATGATATCAGGTGGTACTAGCAACCCTGAAGGTAAGGGAAGTAGAGTTAAACGCAGCACATATACTGACAATAAAGGTATCGATAATTACATAACAGATTCAGCACACGTCTCAAACAACATGTGGTACCAGCAGATGACCCAAATTGGTAAGCAGACAACTGAGGACAACTGCTATGTGTGCTCATTGATCCCATACGCCATGAGCGCATCAAGAACATTTGTAGCCACTGAAATACAGGAAAAAACAGTGAAATGTATAATATATCTGGCACTATTCCAAACGAGGGGACGATTCCAAGGGACGGTGGTGAGAATGCAGTGGAAAACAAGGGACACATACCCATATGAAAATAATTTCCTCAAGACATATTTGAACTACCATAAAAGCAGCTTACATGCTGAAGCATTCAGATACATGACATATGGCCCCGAAAAAGGAGAAACGAAGAAAGTAACGCTAGAATACCTGCCGTGTGATTGGTACGCCACTGAAGTTCCTGGTGTACAAGGATGCTGGGAGAGACCACTGATAACAATAACTGGGAAAATATATATGAACAATGAATGGGAAATAGGAGTGGTTGGAAGCAACATGATAACAAGAGAAAATATTACCACCATACAGGAGCACAACGACAGATGTTGGACGACGTGGGGTAAATATGTACCCATGCTGACGTGGATGGAGAAGGACGAAGACCCAATAAGCATACTACCACTGACTGCACCCAAACTATGCTACCAACACAAAGGAGATGTGGATGTGGGATACAACACCAACTGTGGAAGCGTAGTGGAACTACCAGAGGGGGGTGATGGAATGGCAGTTATAATGGACCACTATTGGGCCTGCGGTGATAAGGCATACCACACCTTGCCTCCATTATGGAATGGAATATGTACCATGGTACACATCAACGTACCATTACTGGTAGTGCCTCAAAAACATGTTAACATGGCCAATTTCCCCAAGATGGACGAAGGGAACAAGAGGAGGAAAAGGTCTATACAATCACAAGAAGGAGACAAAAATAACAACAATAACATTCTATCAAGAATGAAAAGACAAGGAGAACCCCTGACAGGAAACTACCTGTGGGGAAGATCGGAAACAGCACTCACCTCCATCCCACCAGAACACAGATTATTTAGCAGGGCTGCAATGTTCTTCTCGTCAATAATACACCCAGGACTACAAGCATATGTGAACGCAAAATAGCTCCAGATCACCCGGTGGGAGCTGATGATGACAATTAAATCGACAGTAAATGGATTCAACGCCATAAAAGAAGAGCTACGAGCGGTGAGAATGGTAGCACTACAAAACTGATATGTGCTGGATCTTCTCACGGGCATGGAGGGACAAGTTTGTGCGAAAATTGGACAATCATGCTGCACATTTATCCCTGCTAACGACGCAGATAATGGGACACTTATTGAAGCAGTATCACAACTGGCCCAGATGCACTCCAAAATGATGGAAGAAAGCAAAGGAGTGAAGAAGGATACCAGTTGGTTTTCATTCATATGGTCATGGATGCCATCATGGCTGTCAGATGGACTAAAGATTATAGTTGGATGTATAATATTAGCTGCAGCAGTATTGATTGTAATAAGGTTCTGGAAGGCCAGAAAAGCACGCACTACAGATGAAATGATAGAAATGGTCGGCATGCGCCCCTTGATGCCAACTGATGATGACCAGCACACCGACGTGATAATAAAGGAAAGAGAGAGACTGCGTAAACAGATCCTTTACAACCACTTGGATCTGCCATCTGTGAAAGTGGAGAACCCAAGAAACCCGAGGAGCTATGTCGGAAGATGGGTATACTGCAAACCAGGCGGCAGCTGTGTTTATATGTACTGGTCGTTCGAAGATCATGTCAATCACTATGGACACTTGGCTGGAATAACTAAAGTATGGAGAGTAAGAGGAGATAAAGAAAAAGATATGTTTGTGGTCGACAAGTCGACCAGAGGGGGGACTGAAGTGGGAGAATGGGAAAACAAGCTCCCCCCAATCTCATCAAGACCATGGCCTAGAGGATCACGGCCCAGGCAACCCCCACGGGACGAGTTCATCTATCTACCAGATGGCAAAATATCCTGGTTCAGGAACATAAGGGTATGCCCACCATCCTGTCCAACTCAAGCCGACAGCTGCGGCATGGATGAGCTCGACTAAGACAACAGCCACAAGTATCCACATCGTTAGAGATGCCATAACAACCTAGCCAACTGCCAAGAACACACGTGCCACCATGCACACTGGTCACTCACACACCAACCTACATGAAGAACATATTCAGTGCCATGACGTAGGTGACTGACACACCCACTGACGTGCATCATTGTTATTTTTCACATAGGCCTTTTTATAGTAATGCAGAAACGCAAGACGCCTGAAGAGCTTCTGTATACGCTTGCTGACTCTTCTCCCACCACTCGCCCTGTGACGACACAATAATGTATACCTAACACTGCTTGTGACGCCCTGTCAACCCGCGATCTCCATACAATGGATTATGTACCGCCACCCATTAACTATGCCCGAGTAGGCCGCAAGCAAGAGCCTCGCCATGAAAATCCTCTCAGAGCAAGAGTACAAGTGCTGATCATGCAGAACGAGCCCCAGCAAGAGCTCACAGCCAAGGCAACGATGTTGCAACTCGCATGCCACCAGCTCAGCGCCAAGGTTACACCTGTAAAAAAGCCAAGCCCACAGAAACGAAATACACATCTAATCTGCAGAATTCTGCTCCAGCTATGATATCTCCACACGTGACCAAGCCGTCCTGACAAGGTGCCAGACCCATGAGACAGAAAGTCGCCTGGGTCCCACGACTGGGACACAGGTTGCAACAACGAAGCGGCAAGATGGACACCTACTGCGATGGGAACGACCCGCTCGCAAGCCTATGAGCAGACCTGTAAGTTGCCTGCACATTGTTGCTAATGACAGGTACACCGCGAGCTGGGAACGACGATGGTCCCAGGGTTGGGGGCTCGCGGGAGGACCAATCAGAACACAGGGGGGCTCATCACTGACGTCAGTAGTATTAGCCAATCACCAGGGGTCCCCTTGTAGCAATTTTCAAGTATCTAATAGTAGGGACAGCCCAATTATATCACCTGACTCATCCTTAACCACTAACATCCTTCTCCATATGTACCCTATACTAACCCTACCACTCGGGGAACCAATCCGGAGTGGCAATAGGTTTTTTGCTAACTTTCCCAGGTGACGCAGATAGCGCGTCATACTGCTGTAAAAAGGGCCTGCGAGCCCCACTAAGAGTGAGAGTCTGGACGGATGCATACGATCCAAGACCCATCCCTGCCATTGTTATAATAAACAGCAGAACCACCTTGCTCCTTGTGTGTGTCTCATACTCCTTTTGGGAAACACAGGAGGAGTTGGGGCCTCCCAGCCCAGAAGTCCGCGGACGGCTCTGCCGGCCCCGGGATAGTCACCCCGACAAGTGCCTGGCAGAAGATACCAGCAAAGAGTCAGCAGTGGGTCAAGCGGTTCTCCGCCATCTCTTTGTGTAAGGTAGGAGCAGCCTTCTCTTCCCGCCTTCCCTAGAATGTAACCTTTTTAGTTGCTGTATAGTAAGGCGAACAGAAGGATCTGCAGAATATACATAAAGTATAGGCATGTTTTAACTGCTTCGTATTCTATTCAAGCATCTGAATCTATGAAAGATCCAATGCTGGAGAAGTCTTAGTTACTTACCTGTAACTGTATTTCTCCAGCATTGATATCTTTCATAGATTCACATGCGCCCGCCTGCCTCCCCTGAGAGGCTGCTTCCACGCCCAGCAGTTATCAATCAGGATGTCTAATACGGCTCTAAATCTGAAGATGGCTGTATGGGGTGGAGCTTAAACCCTGCCACCTCATTGGTTAGGGCCATAAAGGACCAAAGTGAGGTGGAGGGACTACACAATTGAATGGCTTATAGGCCATAATGGGCAATCTGCACTCATTTTCCATGGAAATAATGTATACATATTTATTTTTTTAAGAATGATTTAAATCACTGAGGATTTCCAGTCTGACGACAGGGAATATTCAAGCATCTGAATCTATGAAATATACCAATGCTGGAGAAATACAGTTACAGGTAAGTAACTAAAACATATTTGTGGAGCACAAGCACCTGCAATGCCTCTACTACCTGCGTCCAGACCACAAGGAAGTAGAGTGCAAGATATGCCTCGGTTTTTCAACACAACGCAAGAACCCTAAACAGGCCATTCCCAGGCCTACGGTAGCAGAGGACAGCGCCACCGTCACCCTGTCATACCAAGGCCAAGGTGTAATTGACCTTGAAGTGCTATGGTCACAAGTGAAAGCGTTTTGCTACGTGGTCTGGGCACAGAATATTAACCCCTCTTTGAGTCACGGCCCTGCAGATCCTTCCATGCTTGCTATCCTTGGCCAAGGCCGTACTGGCACACACCTTTATCAAGGTACATTTGACGGCTATCTACCGCTACACCAGGTCCCCAAGAAGATCTTCACTTTGGTCCCACCGACTCGTGAAGGAGTTTCTCAAAGGACCTTTCTGATCTTTCCCGCTGGTGAAGGCTGCTGCCCCCGCGTGGGGACTCAACGTGGTTCTGATAAGGCTCAGACTCATGTGGACCCCCTTCAAGCCTGTGCATCAGGCCACACTCAAGTTTCTCTCGTGGAAGATGACTTTCCTTGTGGCCATCACCTCTGCCAGAAGGGTAGGTGAGATCCAATCCCTATCCAGCAAGCAACCGTACCTGACTTTCCACGAATCGAGGGTGGTGCTGCGTACTCACCCCTCATTCATGCCGAAGGTTCAGTCGGATTTCCACCTCAACAAGCCTTTGGTGTTACCTGTTTTTTTCCTGAAACCTTTGTCACCGGCGGAAAGGTCCTTGCACTTACTGGACGTTACTCGAACCCTGAAGTTCTACTTGACACGCACAAAGAGTTTTCAGAAGACTTCACGACTGTTTGTGAACTTTGGTCTTGTGAACCATGGGAAGGCCTTGTCCAAGGCTTCCATTTCAAGGTGGCTCTCCGGGCTGCATCACGCACTGTCAATGTTTGGCGAACCAACTGCTGCCCGGCCGTCCTTGAGCCCACTCCACCAGAGCGATCGCTGCAGCGACAGCATTCCTATCTGGTGCACCCATGCTGGACATCTGCAGGGCTGCTACATGAAGGTTCACGCACACCATCACTATTTCTACTGCGTTGACAGGGGTTACAGGGAGGAGTTCAGAGTCGGCCAAGCAGTGTTACGCAACCTGTTTGCTTGAGGTGAGTCTGTTCCAGAGGTAATGGTTATTGCTTCTGTTGAATTGAATTGAATTGTTTATTTGTATAGCGCACCTGACCCGCAGGTAACTGGGTGCTTTCAGTAAGTTACATAGTAAAGGTTACAATAGCTAGTTACAGTATAATACAGTGTAGTACAAATAAAGATACAAATAGGATACAGAGTATCGGAGGAGAATAGGTTATGTACAACAAGTAGGTAGATACAACATAAGGCAGACAGAATTCAGTGGGGTGCATAGTACATATGCAGCGTGAGTACAGTGGAGTAGTAGGTGATTGGATGTCAAGTGGGTCTCGAGGAAGATAGGAAGTTTATTGGATTTCCTGAGTGGTGAGCCAACTTTTTACATTTGTCCTGAATTTAGAGAGTTCCATAGTTTGAAAGCCAGCACAGGGAAGCTACTGCCGCCAGATTTTTGTAGGTTAAATCACGGGACCCTGAGACAGTGTAGTTGAGCAGTTCTGGTGGGTTGGTCTGATTGGCTTTTGGTAAATTTACATGTCAGATATTTTGGGGCTAAATTGGTCAGGCACTTGTGGGTGAGTGTACGAGTTTTAAAGGAGATTCGGTTCTTGACCGAGAGCCAACCGGCATTGTGCCTGGTTTCAGATATGTGATGGGATGTAGGTATATTGAGGGCGGATCTAATCGCATTGTTTTGCAGTACTTGTAACTTGTTTAATTTACACTTATTAGTTCCTAAGTAGAGTGCATTACAATAATCTAATTTAGATAAAATGAGTGCTCTAGCTAAGGTGGAGCAGCTAGTTGTGGAAAGGAAAGGTCTCCAAGCGTTTATGAGCCTGCAGGTATAAGCTGTGGCAGAGGCTGTTGCATTCACTTGTTTGGTCAAGGTTAGGGATGAGTCCAGATAGAATCCTAATGTCTTGACTTACTTAGAAACTGGAATATGGATGCCGTCTATGTTGAACAAATTGTATCTGGTGTCAAGTTTGTGTATTTTGGCTTGGGAGCCAGTCAGAAGTAATTCGGTCTTCTCATCGTTAAGGCAGAGACCATGTGTGGCCATCCATGCCTGAATGATGAGGTATATTTTGTTTAGGAGTTTTATATCCAGGTCATAGTTCCCTAGGCATGAGGACTTGGGTGTCATCTGCATTGTTAGTGTACATGACACCCAAGAGGTCCGGATCGTCAAACAAGGGCTTAGTAAAAATATTACACAGCATCAGTGAAACGCAAGATCTTTGTGGTACTCCACAGGTCACTGGTGCTGGGTCCGCCGAGGCTGTAGGTGAGAAGACTCTCATCATTCTGTTTGTTAAGCATGTAAAGTGGCAGTGGTAGCGTGACCAAGAAGAGCCGCAGAGGGGCCATAGGGAGGGTATGCATGTGATTTCATGCCAGACCCATGCTGGAGAACAATAGTTACAGGTAAGTAACTTAAACCTTATTATTTAAATATGCGCATGGATGTGTGAATGTGTATGCTTGTGCCCTGAGCGAGTATATGATGATGTGTGCTTGTGTAAATGACCGAGTTCTTGCTGTGTGAATGTGTGTGTGTGTTTGTGCTGTCCGTGGAGCTGATTTTGGAGAGTGGTGGGGTGGAGGGTTGTACAACAAAGGCATTTACAAATGCCTTTGTTGCACAATCCCCCTCGCCAATGGCCAAAATCGGTTCCCCTTCTGAGGTGCTGTTGGGCCGCAGGTACAGGGATGGTATTTTTTGCTGGACTTCTATCATAGATGTCCAGGAAAATAATACCATGCTGTCACCATGGACCCCCCACTGTCTCTCATACACACAGGATCATGTTGATTGTTTGCATCTATGAGCCGCTGTGGGGCCTAGGAGTCATGGATGGTATTTTTCTACTGGACATCTACCATAGATGTCCAGTAAAAAATACAATGTCTGCTCCATGGCCCCCAAGAGCCTGGCATGCACACATAATCACATTGAGTGTGTGTATGTGTCCCAGGGGGCAGGCGTGCTACTTTTTTACTGGACATCTATCATATATGTCCAGTAAGAAAATACTGTGCCTGACCCCTATGCTTCCCAGCGCCTCGCAAACATACAATCGCATTCATTGTGTGCATGTGAGGCGCAGAGGGGTACAGGGGGCATGCATGGTATTTTTTTACTGGACATCTTGTTCAGTAAAAAATACCAGGCCTACACCCCCATCACCTGCCAAACACACATAACCACATTGATTGTGTGAATGTGTTAGGAATTCGGGACCCAGGAGGCCCGGCATCTATGGTAGAGGTCCAGTAAAAAATACAATATGATATGATATGATATGATATTTATTTCTTTATTTTATTAATATACATACCGAGTGGCTTTGTATATACAACAGTAAGACCATATAACACAATTACAGCAATTGCAGTTTATCACTCTTAAAACCTAATTCACACAATAAAAGACACCAAAATAAAATCACAAAAGTATTTGAGGTCCAGTTTACACGAGTGGGACGTACACATTCTGGATACATAAAAACACACGTTATTGAAAAAATATGAATAAGAACATAAAAAGAACCACATACAAATTATACATAAAAACTATAAAATTTCATGCGGCACCACTTCAGTCAACATCAGTTCTTGCTTTTCGATGGGGGAAGAATAGATTTTAGCAGGTAAGTGAGTTAAGAATCACTGCACATTTCCAGTAAAATTTCACGAGGTAAAACATCTGATTATGATCACAACCGTTCAAAAACATAGGCCAGGTTAGAGAAATGTTGTCACAGTTAAGACCATTATTATAAGCTTTCAGATAGCTAATTCGTAACCTGTGGAGATTCTCACATGCTATTAACAGATGTTCAATAGTTTCTATGGTGTCAGTACCACATAGCCGACAATATCGAGAGTTACGTGGAATTGCATACCCCCTGGGTTATCAAAGCAAGGCTTATGTTAAATGGTAGTCTTATGCACTGACTATGATATGATATGATATGGCATTTGTAACACGGCTGTACACAAGTGTTTCTAGACACAACAAGACAAGCAGGGGGAAACAGGGAGAAGACAAAACAATGATCTTTCTAGGCCTTGTGTCATTCAGATCGCGCAAGCGCAGGGAAGTGGAATGGGAGAAGTGCAAGGGGCAGGGGGTGGAGAAGTGCAGGTAATCAAAAGTGCAGGCAGCCGGTGGCTCAGTGCAGGTAATCAAAAAGTGCAGCCAACAGGTGGCTCATAACTGCAAAGAGAGGGGACTGTAGGGTTACAGATACAGACCACAAGCGCTGGGGAGTCAAGAGGCAGTGCAAGATTGCAACTTGACAGGCAGGGGCCTGGACCCAAGTTCACAGGGTGGCCAGGTGACCGGTGTGTGGACCAGATGGGTCCTCAGCAAGGGGGGAGGAAGAGAGAAAGCAGAAGCGAAGAGGAAGGTATTGTGTTGCTTCCGGAACCGGAGATGGTTCTGCTCAAGTTTGAGAGAGGCAGGGAGGCTGTTCCATAGGGTGGTCACAGCCGAAGGAAGAGATCTGCCCCAACTCTCTCCTTGGAAAAGCAACTGACACTCAGAGAGATGGAGGTGGATGAGCGGAGAGCTCGAGATGGGAGATATTTAGGAAGAGAGAGTTGGATGTAGTGTGGTTGCAGGCCCCCAGAAAGCCTTGTGGACAATGCAGAGGGTCTTAAACTTGACCCTTGCCGCCATTGGGAGCCAGAGAAGAGATTTCAGGGCTGGAGAGATACGGTCCCTGGGCTTGAGGCCAAGGACAAGTCTTGCAGTCTTGTTCTGGAGAAGTTGTAGAGGACGGAGATTAGAGGCAGGAAGATTTATAAAGAGGCTGTTGCAGTAGTCCAGCCTTGAGAGGACCAGAGCTCTCGAGACATTGAGCTTCTGGGGGAAAGTGAGGAAGTGTGTAGGTGCAACTGATAGTTTGACTTCTTAGAGACTTTGGAGATGTGTGGAGAGAAGGAGAGGGTGGAGTTGAAGATGACTCCAAGGTTCTTAGCCTCACAGGTAGGAGCAGGAAGAGGACCCAGACTGGGCTGCCAGAGAGAGAGAGGAAAGGAGGGAGCTGGTGTTCCGATGAGGAGGACCTCCGTCTTCCCGGCTTTAAGGCGATGATCATTGGCGGTAGACCACTCCTGAATTGCAGACAGACAGTCAGGAATGAGAGAAGGAGTAGTCGCGGCGAGGGGAGTCTGAAAGGGAGCTGGGTGTCCTCCGCATAACACTGAAAGTTGGAGCAGCGAGCATCCTGGCGCCTGTGCCCCCCAGCGCCTCGTGTACACGCAGTCACTTTCATTGTGTGTGTGAGGCACTGGGGTGTAAGGGGCAGGCATGGCATTTTTTACTGGGTATCCCCAGTAAAGAATGCCACCCCAGTACATTGAGATTCCTAGCGCCTCACATGCATTGTCATGCAGGCCCCTGAGCGCTCCAGCACCTCGCATGCACACATCATTGATTGTCTGTGCTATGCCCCAGTGCCCCAGCACCTCGCACAAACACAATTGATTGTGTGCCTACAAGGTGCTCGGGCCCCAGGGAGCAGGCATGGCAGTGATGCCCAGTAAAAAATGCCATGCCTGTACTCTGGGACCCCAACACCTGACACACGCTCTCTGGACAAGCAGCGCCTCACACTCACACATAATCACATTCATAATTAATTTGATTATGTCTTAGTGTGAGGTGTTGGTGCACCAGGGTGCAGGCATGGTCATTTATTACTGTACATGGATGGTAAAGCAAGCATAATAAGTGTTATTATGTAGCTAGACTGGCATTTTAATGCAGCTAGTCTAGCCATTTCTTATTATGATATGACATTTTGTATTGGCTAGCTTTGATAAAGCAATCATGATCAGTGGTATTAGTCTTACTGTGGCATGAACATTTGTATTGGGCATCTTGGATAAAGCAAGCATGATAAGTGGTATTATGTAGCTAGACTGACATTTCAATGCAGCTTGTCCAGCCATTTCAAATTGTGGTATGACTTTTTGTATTGAGCATCTTTGGTAAAGCAAGCATAATAAGTGTTATTCTGTAGCTAGACTAGCATTATGGTGAAGCCAGTTTGGACATGTTTTATACTGTGGCATGCATATTTAATGGTAAAGCCACCTGGAGTATGTTCATGTGTGGGGACACTGCCATATATTGGCAGAACAAACATGGACATGTTTTCTTATATTGTCATTTCTGTCATTGTGCATAAAGCAAACATGTGTATGTTCTTATGTTGGAAATACTAGGATATAATGGTGCAGTCATCATAGAAATCTATGGGCACAGCCAGTGTGAACATGTTTTATACTGGCACATATTGTGGGCAAAGGCATAATGAGAATGTGTTGGAGAAATGTTCCTGTGCACTGTTGGTGACTTGCATCTGTTGGATTTTTTCATGGGTTACCCTACCAAGCCATTTGCAAACTATTTAACTTTCTCCCCATTTTCTAAAGGAAAGTGTGCTCTAAAATGCCCCATTTTAACAGTAACACCCAATTAGATCAAAAGGAACTTACTGAATGGCGGTTTTGATCTTATTGGGTGTTGCCGTTTTGGTCAAATAGAAAAATACCAAACATGAGGATCCGGGCTGTGGGTGTGTCCTCCGCTTCCCAAGTTTGGTATTTGGGTGGTTCGGGGTTGTGGGGGTGTCCCCTGCATCCTTAGCATTGGCGGTGGGGGACATAAATTGCTCAGGCCCCCGATTTTAATGAACGGTCAAAACAGGGGCCCAAACAGTTTCACAGCGGGTAGTCCACCCGCGAACAAACCTTTTGTGGGCAGACAACCCAGATCCATTGTAGCCAGTTATTTTAAAACAATTTATCGGGGGGTCACCCCGAAACCCCCCCCTTCAATGGTTCCGGCTCACTCGCTACGCTCGGTCGCTATGGCATATCTGGGAGCAATATTTACACCCTTCCGCAACAATTCTCCATCCGCCACTGTTTGGCAGGCACTGCTGTTAGATGCCTACTTACCATCAATGGCCAGTTAATACTACTATGGCTGTGCCTGGCAAGAGCCTTTCCCATGCCAACACAAAAGCACAAACTGTTGACATTGACAGTGCTTGTTTTTTTGTCTGATTCCTCTTTTCAGTTTCGTCTTTTGTAATGGAGGATCAAGGTGAACACATTTTTATGGTTCAAAGGGCAGGTTATAGTTTAACAGTTTGTACACAAAGTCGAATAATTAGTATAAAAACGTAAAGTGTATATTGGAAATTACACTTTTGAGCATTACATTTTTATTAAATTTGAAATCTAGAGTAGGGTAAAGGGTAGGTAATAACTTTTAATGTTGCTCTTTAATTAGAGATTAATGCTGTAGGGAGATTGGTGGTAGAGGACGAAAGATGCCACGAGGAGGAGGAGTTTTCCTTTAATGTGTTAGGTAATGATGGCTTTAAAGTTATGGTAGGTTTAAAAAAAACTTGAAAAAGAAACCTTCCACTTGAAATGTGAAAGCAGAATTAGCAAGTAACAGCAGAGTGCCATGCCGTAGCCATCGCTGGAAGTTCACCACCAGTTCTAAGTTACCTCATGTTATGAGGAAAATGGGCAATGCATTGTGGGTATGACATTTTGTTCAAATGTCAAGTCTTTCCTCCAGGAAATGTCTTTGTCTATAGAGCGGCGCCATTTTACACATAGCATATTTCAACCCCAGCCAGACAGTGCGCAGTGATTCAGATAACTGCAAACATGTTTCAAACCTCCCACCTGAAATGTGAAAGCAGAATTAGCCATGTCTCCGAAGTCGCACACAGCACAGAGCCACCCAGTAGCCATTCTTGGAAGTCCATGTCCAGTTCTGAGCCAAATGGGCAGTGCATTGTGAGTATGCAAATAAGCGCATATGTCAGGTCTAAAACTAGGAAAATGCCTTTGCCCACATGTTTGTGCTACTTGATATGTAGCATTCTTCAACCCTCTCAAGGATTCAAACAACTGCAAACATGTTTCATACTTATTAGGTATCATCAGTGTAATTTAGTCTTGACCCTTGTGGTTGGAGCATTATGTCATGCTGAGCAAACACCAGCAAAGTTATGTTTTTTTTCCAGTCTTTTAAGCAATCCGGCAGTGACAAATTAACACTTACTGCTTTTTACTTTAAAGGTTTTATTTAAACTGTAATATCTTAACTCGACAGCTATTTTCAGGTGAATATCAATAGGAGACAATGTAGGAGCTTGTATTGCTTACTACTAGCCACATCCTTTCAAAAGCACACAAAAAGTTGCAAACACTATTTATGATGGCCTCGCCACAGAAGATTACCCTCTTGCTGCGGCAACCTTTCCATGCCACTCAAAAGCAAGGATGCATGCATCACATTTACTCAAACACTCACACAAACACATAAATACATGCACACACACATTCGCATGCACAAAGGCAAATTCAAACTCTTGCACACAAACACACACACAGACTGCATTAAATTCAAACATGCAGGCACACACGTAACACACACAGATGCACACAGATTCATATGTGCAAACACTCATTCAAACTCTTGTACGTGCGTGCACACACATGCACACACGGCATTACATTGAAACACAATTGCATATACAAAACAGAGGGAGTCTGGGAGACTCTCTACCAGCAGGAACGTAGCCCATTGACCTGTTCTTGGGTGGATGGCCCCTGGGAGAGTCTCAACCAAGTCTTGAGCTCACTGTCCCTTTCACAGAGGAGAAATATCCCTGCATATCAGTCTTTGTCCTGCCCAGGGGCAGTCCATCACCGAAATGCTAGGCAATTTTCCTCTGAACAAGAGTACCACCAGCAACCCCAGACACATGTTTCAGCCTAGTCGGGCCTCATCAGTGAAGTGGAGCTGTGCCTCTCTAAGAACAGTGAGCAAGGGGTCCACGTCTGGATTCCCCTGGTAACTTAGGGTGAGACCCAAAGTTACTTAATATGCAAAACAAAGGGGGTCTGGGACACTCTTTACTAGCACGAACACAGCCCATTGACCTGTTCTTGGGTGGATGGCCACTGGGAGAGTCTCAACCAAGTCTTTAGCTCACTGTCCCTTTCACAGAGGAGAAATAACCCTGCATATCAGTCTTTGTCCTGCCCACGGGCAGTCCATCACCGAAATGCTAGGCAATTACACTGCTCTTAGAGAGGCACAGCTTCACCTCACTGATGATGCCCAACTAGGCTGAAACACGTGTATGGGGTTGCTGTGGTACACTTGTTCAGAGGAGAACTGCCTAGCATTTTGGTGCTGCACTTCCCCTGGGCAGGACAAAGACTGATATGGGGGGAAATGTCTTCTCTGTGAAAAGAACAGTGATCTAAAGACTTGGTTGAGACTCTCCCAGGGGCCATCCACCCAGGAACAAGTCAATGGGCTGTGTTTGTGCTGGTAGAGAGTTTCCCAGACCCCCCTCTGTTTTGCATACCAAGTAACCTTGGGTCTCACCCTAAGTTACCAGGGGAATCCAGACGTTGACCGCTTGCTCACTGCTCTTAGAGAGGCACAGCTTCACCTCACTGGTGATGCCCAACTAGGCTGAAACACGTGTATGGTGTTGCTGTGGTACTCTTGTTCAGAGGAGAATTGCCTAGCATTTTGGTGCTGGACTGCCCCTGGGCAGGACAAAGATTGATATGCGGGAAATTTCTTCTCTATGAAAAGAACAGTGATCTAAAGACTTGGTTGAGACTCTCCCAGGGGCCATCCACCCAGAACAAGTCAATGGGCTGTGTTCGTGCTGGTAGAGAGTTTCCCAGACCCCCCTCTGTTTTGCATACCAAGTAACTTTGGGTCTCACCCTAAGTTACCAGGGGAATCCAGACGTGGAGCTCACTGCTCTTAGAGAGGCACAGCTTCACCTCACTGATGATGCCCAACTAGGCTGAAACACGTGTATGGGGTTGCTGTGGTACTCTTGTTCAGAGGAGAATTGCCTAGCATTTTGGTGCTGGACTGCCCCTGGGCAGGACAAAGACTGATATGCGGGGAAATTTCTTCTCTGTGAAAAGAACAGTGAGCTAAAGACTTGGTTGAGACTCTCCCAGGGGCCATCCACCCAAGAACAAGTCAATGGGCTGTGTTTGTGCTGGTAGAGAGTTTCCCAGACCCCCCTCTGTTTTGCATACCAAGTAACTTTGGGTCTCACCCTAAGTTACCAGGGGAATCCAGACGTGGACCCCTTGCTCACTGCTCTTAGAGAGGCACAGCTTCACCTCACTGATGATGCCCAACTAGGCTGAATCACGTTTATGGGGTTGCTGTGGTACTCTTGTTCAGAGGAGAATTGCCTAGCATTTTGGTGCTGGACTGCCCCTGGACAGGACAAAGACTGATATGCGGGGACATTTCTTCTCTTTGAAATGAACAGTGAGCTAAAGACTTGGTTGAGACTCTCCCAGGGGCCATCCACCCAAGAACAAGTAAATGGGCTGTGTTCGTGCTGGTAGAGAGTTTCCCAGACCCCCCTCTGTTTTACAATTGCATATACGTCTGTACTCTCAGCTCAGGACCCAACATGGTGCTCTTTGAACCAGATGGCTGGGCCGGATTCAAATAGTGGGAGAGCTCACTCCAGAGATAGGCTGCTCTCAGTAGATGATAGTATACACTCAGGGGGCTCATCTGCTGCTCGAGTCTGCCATGACTGCATCTTCTTACATTACCAGCTGTACTCCTACATCCTGTTCCGTTTCCTCCATACTGTATGGCATTCCCCGCATCAAGATGGGGATGGAGCCTCTTGCAGTGAAAAATATACACTTCCCCATAAAATTTAAATTTGGGGGCACGCTAACTCCACCCTCTCCCTCTGGTGCCGTGCGATGGGAATGAAGCCTGCACTGCATCAGCGTTATTTTTGCTGTGCCCTTCCTCTCTCAGCACCTCAAAACATTCATTTTCTTTTCTTATTCCTAATCTGGTCTTCAGCGCCCCGGTTCCCCGGCGTATGTCGGGTTCATCTGGCTTCGGTAGGTGTGCTTCATGCAAGAGTTCCTTCCTGGCCTCACTCTCATACACTCTGAAGTGTTTGGGGGCCCACCACCCATGGGACTGTAGCACAGCCTGTGACACCTTAACACCAATGTCCTTTAAGAACAGGTTTGCGCACTGGAGGGAAATCTTTTCCAAGTAGCCTCTAGACCATCTGAAAAAATTTGCGTACTGAAAATCAAGATCTAAAAAGGTAAGTTCACCTCTTTTTTCTAGGGTACCTCAGAAGGGCTACTCCTTTCTGGGAAGTTCCCCGGCTGGGAGGGGTCAAAAGGACCCTTTCAACATTGCCAGTTCTAAGGCACATAAAAGTACTGACGTTTGCACCAAGGGTTCTCTATACTCTACCGGGTCTGGAACAGAGGGGTTGAAAAGCTCTGTTACCGGACACTATTCGGAGGGGCCTTCATTCTTGCACCAAGCCATGGCCTGAGGGGGCGCATTTATGCAGGACTACCAGCACTACAGTTGAGGACAGCAAGACTCTCTGAGCTTGCTCCAAGGTCCTAAAGGGAACTGGTCACTGGCCCAAGAGTCCATCAAGACCTCCTCTTCAGTGCTCTACGAACAATGTTTCTCTGCACATTCCCAGTTTACCTCAACAACCTGAATGCCACATAATGCAAGTGAGACAAGAAGGGTCAGCTTGACGAACAACTGCGTCAGAGAAAGCACCATCTTCTGTAGGCTCTTCCCTTTCAGAAAGAGCCACAAACCCTTCTTCAAGAACCCACGCTCAACAGTCTTTTGGGAGATCAATACCAGCTCAAGAACCCATGGTCAGGTTTGAATGGTCGTCCATTGAGGTTTCCTGGTGCACCTCATACCCATCAACCTCCAGTACATTAAGATACTTGGAAACATGGGTGCAGCAGGCTAGACATGTTCCCTGAGTACCGGTTAGATTAACGTGGACCTTGGCAGCAGCCATACCTTCTTATTTCGATACAGAGTTCACGAGCATGCAACAATAGATTTTTTAAGACATTTGTAAACCTTGTGAAATCCCTGCAGATGCTGGATACACTGAAGGGCCTCATCAAGGAGGCCATAGTGCAGGACCTGCCACCACCTCAAATGCCACAACCACCAGTGCCAGTCCTCCTCCGCCTCCACCTGCCCCTCCTCCACCACTGATACTGGTTCCAACAGTGACACAGAATGTGGAATTTCAACCTTTAGATAATGATGTAGACAACCAAATGCCTTTCGACAAAGTTGGTAATATGGCAGCAGATACTCCTAAAGGCCAAGATTCAGGGGGGGGCCTTATACTTCGACCCAGAGAAAAAGGAAACAAATGCGGAACGGGAAGAGGCAGATTTTCCATCTTCGGCCAAGGCTTTTCATGAGATGCTGGAAGATTGGGTGGAATCTTCGGGTGTGTCTACACTACAGCAAGAACAGCCAGAATCTATGGTGTTGGCAGAAGGGGATACCTGTACAAAAAGATGTGTTGACAGTGGCCAAAAAACTGTGGGCGAAACTTCCCTTATATCCCTCAGATAGCAAAAAACTAGATGCATGATACAGACAGCACTGGGCAGACAAACCATTACTGCGGCACGTCCTTAACTGTAGTGGCGTCTCCAGGAATCAAATTTAGGGGGGGCACAGCGGGGGCCACAGACACAAGTAGGGGGGTGCCTAGAAAAGGCCAATGTATAGGCTTTTGTCAAATTGATACGGGCAAAGTAGTCCAAAGTGGCCTGGGGTAAAATTGTAATACTTCTGAAGCCAGGGCATCAACTGTAAGCCGCATGCCATGAATCATAGGTCCGTGGACATGACACTAGTTTTAATATTGGCTGAGGAGTTCATGGGGCATTGGGTTCCGATGTTGCAGAATATAAAAATATATCTGGTAAATCACCATGTACAAGGTGTAGCCTTGCAGCCGATGCATCATATACAAAGTAGAGTGTAAAATCCCCTATAATAGTGCCTCCATAGAGCTGCTAAGTATCCAATGTGTATGCTTTAGTATAACTGCTGAAAGTACTTCTCCTGAGCACATATAATGCAGAACTGGCCTAATTTAGAAGACTAGATTTTTTTTACAAATCATTTTATTGTCAAATGCTTTTCCTACCTCAATTGCAACATGTAACTTAACTTGAAAGCTAAAAAAAATCTTAAAGCTAGGGCTGAAACTGAACACGCGTGTTTGTGGTCTCAAATTACAGAAAACTGTTTACATTAATAAAGATTCAAACGTGAATTTTTGTGGATGGATGCAAACCTGTCAATTACAATGTCCATGCTTATTTGGCCAGCAAGTCTGGACTCAATTGCTAGTGTGGAAAGATCTGACAGCCTTTCCTCTGTCATTGTTGTGCGCAGATATGACTTTATTAACTTTAGCGCAGAAAAGCTTCTTTCATATGAAGCGCTACTCACTGGCAAAACACAAGCAATTTTACACAGTCGGTGCAGTTCTAGGAATGGAACAGCATAAGGGTCCAGAAAGTTTGTGAACTCCAGAATTGTATTCGCCTTAATGGCATCAGATGTCTTCTTCCTTGCTAGGGTTACCAGTGCCCGCTTTAGTTCTGTTTGGAAGTTATCCAGATCACAGGAGTAGAATGTGGCCATTTGTGACAATTTCTGAAAACTAAGAAAAGAATCAGATCTGGGATTTAGTGCCCGTATACTTTCCATGATCAGCAAAGAATATTTTGAAAAGTGTGATTTTAGTTCTGAGATTATCCGGTCAAGAACTACATTCACAAAATGTTTAGTGAAATCATCTTTTGTCCGCAGTCTTGGTCGCTGTCCCACAATCTCCATTATGGCACTATTTCTTAAGTGGAAAGGCAGTCGACAATCACGCTTTTTGCGGGGTGGTTCAGCCTCATCATTTGTAGATGCTGCTATACCACACTTAGTACTCAGCTGGAGTGCTTCGTCTCAGAGATTTTGTATAGTTGCATCCATTTCTTCATTATGCACTTCCTCAAGTTCTTCTATGACTGTGCGCACAAGGACAACAGCGGAGGCCAAGTCAAGATCGGCTTGCTGTAACATATTTGTTAGTGTCTCAATCCTTTTTAATATGTTTTCAAAAGGCACAAGTGCTAGAATGAAGCTGAAGTCAATGAATTGCTGAATGCCATTTGCTTCTGTTGCTCTTTCTTTATGTCTCCCTTCTGCCACTAGTGTGAGGGTTTCCAGAGGAGGCTCAAGTTTTTGGAGGACAGCTTTACAGGCAGAATATTGGCATGTCCACCTTGTATCACTTAAGTGTTTTAACTGTATGACCTGTTTTGACATTTCTGTTTGAACACTTACAAACATAGAGTGAACAACAGGTGCACTGCAAAACACATAAAGCTTCTCCAATTTCACAGAAAACTCACAGGGTAATTCATAGAATTTCGCAGAAAAGTGTCGCAAGCGGCTGGCGCAGAGTGTCCGCGTGCGATTGTCTGCGCCAGGCACGTGCGCTAAAACCGATTTCCGCGCACAGCGTATTCATGGATTTTAGGCTCCCAAACCAGCCGTGGCGCAGAGTATCGCAGCGACCCTGCAGCAGCGCCAGTAACGCCCCCAAGAACGCCCTCGCGCAAGGAAAAGCCATCAAAATCGCTAAATCATCGCAAAGGGCTGCGCTAACCCTGGACCAGTCTACAGGGCTGCCAAACAAGGAACGCACAGCGGGTAACGTGCATATCAAGGGTACGCGTGAAGTTATACACGCGATTAGTCAGGGTACGTGTATTACAGGGGTACGCGGGAAGTTCTACACGCGATTGGCCAGGGTACGTGTATTACAGGGTTACGCGTGAAGTTTTACACACGATTAGCCAGGGCACGTGTATCACAGGGGTACGCAGGAATTATCACACGCGATTTGGCTGGGTACGTGTATTACAGGGGTACACGGGAAGTTCTACACGCGATTCGGCTGGGTACGTGTATTACAGGGGTGCGCGGGAATTCTCACATGCGATTTGGCCAGGTACGTGTATTACAGGGGTGTGCGGGAATTATCACACGCGATTTGGCTTGGTACGTGTATTACAGGGGTGCGTGGGAAGTTCTACACGCGATTGGCCAGGGTACGTGTATTACAGGGGTATGTGGGAATTATCACACGCGATTTGGCTGGGTACGTGTATTACAGGGGTACACGGGAAGTTCTACACGCGATTCGGCTGGGTACGTGTATTACAGGGGTGCGCGGGAATTCTCACATGCGATTTGGCCAGGTACGTGTATTACAGGGGTGTGCGGGAATTATCACACGCGATTAGGCTGGGTGGGTCCTCACAGGTGTTCCCTGTACACCCTCCACGGCCCCTGCAGGCAGCCCACAAAACAGGGGACTACCCTGCACACCTGCTCATGTCCCCCTGCACCCCCACCCCCCAGCAGTGCAGGGGCAGCCTCCACCAGGCCCCCACCCATGTCTCCCAACACCCCCACCCCCCAGCAGTGCAGGGGCAGCCTCCACCAGGCCCCCACTCATGTCTCCCACCACCCCCACCCCCCAGCATCCAGGGGCACCCTCCACCAGGCCCCCACCCATGTCTCTCACCACCCCCACGGCCCAGCCACCAGGGGCAACCTCCACCAGGCCCCCACTCATGTCTCCCACCACCCCCACCCCCCAGCAGTGCAGGGGCAGCCTCCACCAGGCCCCCACTCATGTCTCCCACCACCCCCACCCCCCAGCATCCAGGGGCACCCTCCACCAGGCCCCCACCCATGTCTCCCACCACCCCCAACCCCCAGCCACCAGGGGCACCCTCCACCAGGCCCCCACTCATGTCTCCCACCACCCCCACCCCCCAGCATCCAGGGGCACCCTCCACCAGGCCGCCACCCATGTCTCCCACCACCCCCACCCCCCAGCATCCAGGGGCACCCTCCACCAGGCTCCCACCCATGTCTCCCACCACCCCCACCCCCCAGCCACCAGGGGCACCCTCCACCAGGCCCCCACTCATGTCTCCCACCACCCCCACCCCCCAGCATCCAGGGGCATCCTCCACCAGGCCCCCACCCATGTCTCCCACCACCCCCACCCCCCAGCCACCAGGGGCACCCTCCACCAGGCCCCCACTCATGTCTCCCACCACCCCCACCCCCCAGCAGTGCAGGGGCAGCCTCCACCAGGCCCCCACTCATGTCCCCTATCACTCCCACCCCCCCGCCACCAGGGGCACCCTCCACCAGGCCCCCATCCATGTCTCCCACCACCCCCACCCCCCAGCAGTGCAGGGGCAGCCTCCACCAGGCCCCCACTCATGTCCCCTATCACCCCCACCCCCCCGCCACCAGGGGCACCCTCTACCAGGCCCCCATCCATGTCTCCCACCACCCCCACCCCCCAGCAGTGCAGGGGCAGCCTCCACCAGGCCCCCACTCATGTCCCCTATCACCCCCAACCCCCCCCGCCACCAGGGGCACCCTTCACAAGGCCCCCATCCATGTCTCCCACCACCCCCACCTCCCAGCCACCAGGGGCACCCTCCACCAGGCCCCCATCCATGTCTCCCACCACCCCCACCCCCCAGCAGTGCAGGGGCACCCTCCACCAGGCCCCCACCCATGTCCCCTATCACCCCCACCCCCCAGCAGTGCAGGGGCACCCTCCACCAGGCCCCCACTCATGTCCCCTATCACCCCCACCCCCCAGCCACCAGGGGCACCCACCACCAGGCCCCCATCCATGTCTCCCACCACCCCCACCCCCCAGCAGTGCAGGGGCAGCCTCCACCAGGCCCCCACTCATGTCCCCTATCACCCCCACCCCCCCCCGCCACCAGGGGCACCCTCCACAAGGCCCCCATCCATGTCTCCCACCACCCCCACCCCCCAGCCACCAGGGGCACCCTCCACCAGGCCCCCATCCATGTCTCCCACCACCCCCACCCCCCAGCCACCATGGGCACCCTCCACCAGGCCCCCATCCATGTCTCCCACCACCCCCACCCCCCAGCAGTGCAGGGGCAGCCTCCACCAGGCCCCCACTCATGTCCCCTATCACCCCCACCCCCCCTCGCCACCAGGGGCACCCTCCACAAGGCCCCCATCCATGTCTCCCACCACCCCCACCCCCCAGCCACCAGGGGCACCCTCCACCAGGCCCCCATCCATGTCTCCCACCACCCCCACCCCCCAGCCACCAGGGGCACCCTCCACCAGGCCCCCATCCATGTCTCCCACCACCCCCACCCCCCAGCAGTGCAGGGGCACCCTCCACCAGGCCCCCACCCATGTCCCCTATCACCCCCACCCCCCAGCAGTGCAGGGGCACCCTCCACCAGGCCCCCACTCATGTCCCCTATCACCCCCACCCCCAGCAGTGCAGGGGCACCCTCCACCAGGCCCCAACTCATGTCCCCTATCACCCCCACCCCCCCCCCCGCCACCAGGGGCACCCTCCACCAGGCCCCCATCCATGTCTCCCACCACCCCCACCCTCCAGCAGTGCAGGGGCAGCCTCCACCAGGCCCCCACTCATGTCCCCTATCACCCCCACCCCCCGCCACCAGGGGCACCCTCCACCAGGCCCCCATCCATGTCTCCCACCACCCCCACCCCCCAGCAGTGCAGGGGCACCCTCCACCTGGCCCCCACCCATGTCCCCTATCACCCCCACCCCCCAGCCACCAGGGGCACCCTCCACCAGGCCCCCATCCATGTCTCCCACCACCCCCACCCCCCAGCAGTGCAGGGGCACCCTCCACCAGGCCCCCACTCATGTCTACCACCACCCCCACCCCCCAGCCACCAGGGGCACCCTCCACCAGGCCCCCATCCATGTCTCCCACCACCCCCACCCCCCAGCAGTGCAGGGGCACCCTCCACCAGGCCCCCATCCATGTCCCCTATCACCCCACCCCCCAGCCACCAGGGGCACCCTCCACCAGGCCCCCATCCATGTCTCCCACCCCCCCCCACCCCCCAGCAGTGCAGGGGCACCCTCCACCTGGCCCCCACCCATGTCCCCTATCACCCCCACCCCCCAGCCACCAGGGGCACCCTCCACCAGGCCCCCATCCATGTCTCCCACCACCCCCACCCCCCCGCAGTGCAGGGGCACCCTCCACCTGGCCCCCACCCATGTCCCCTATCACCCCCACCCCCCAGCCACCAGGGGCACCCTCCACCAGGCCCCCATCCATGTCTCCCACCACCCCCACCCCCCAGCAGTGCAGGGGCACCCTCCACCAGGCCCCCACTCATGTCTACCACCACCCCCACCCCCCAGCCACCAGGGGCACCCTCCACCAGGCCCCCATCCATGTCTCCCACCACCCCCACCCCCCAGCAGTGCAGGGGCACCCTCCACCAGGCCCCCATCCATGCCCCCTATCACCCCCACCCCCCAGCCACCAGGGGCACCCTCCACCAGGCCCCCATCCATGTCTCCCACCACCCCCACCCCCCAGCAGTGCAGGGGCACCCTCCACCAGGCCCCCACCCATGTCTCCCACCACCCCCACCCCCCAGCAGTCCAGGGGCAGCCTCCACCAGGCCCCCACTCATGTCCCCTATCACCCCCACCCCCCCCGCCACCAGGGGCACCCTCCACAAGGCCCCCATCCATGTCTCCCACCACCCCCACCCCCCAGCCACCAGGGGCACCCTCCACCAGGCCCCCATCCATGTCTCCCACCACCCCCACCCCCCAGCCACCAGGGGCACCCTCCACCAGGCCCCCATCCATGTCTCCCACCACCCCCACCCCCCAGCAGTGCAGGGGCACCCTCCACCAGGCCCCCACTCATGTCCCCTATCACCCCCACCCCCCCGCCACCAGGGGCACCCTCCACCAGGCCCCCATCCATGTCTCCCACCACCCCCACCCCCCAGCAGTGCAGGGGCAGCCTCCACCAGGCCCCCACCCATGTCTCCCACCACCCCCACCCCCCAGCAGTGCAGGGGCAGCAGGCAGTCAGGCAGCAGCAGGTGGGAGCGTGCTCGGGGCTCTGGGGGGCAGTAGTTCGGCCTTCCGGGCAGCAGCGTGGTATTCTGTGTGCGTACGCGTGGCCAGCTTGGTACGGAGTGATTTGGCACGTGAAAATCCTGCACGTCAGCGTGAAAACCGAGGAAAGGCCCTCAGCGCGTAAGCGCGTCTTTGACGTGACCCTCACGGGTGTTTCCCACACAGCACGTGATGACAGAGCACACGTGGAAAGACTGCACGTCAGAGTGTAATCGCGTGTGATTGGTGGAAATGGCCCTACACGCAGAAGTGACAAAGCGTGTGATTGGTGGAAATGGCCCTACACGCAGAAGTGACAAAGCGTGTAATTGGTGGAAATGGCCCTACACGCAGAAGTGACAAAGCATGTAATTGGTGGAAATGGCCCTAGCGCGTACACGCCGCGTAAGTGACGCTGGACGTGTGGGCCTGTATAAAAGGTACATGTAGAACACGTTTTCCTTGTACGTGCTTTTCGTGGAGAGCGAGTGGGTGAATTCTGTACTTCTTGTCGTTTCACACGCGATTTACTTCACGGCGTTTCAAGTTCGTATTCCCTGTTACCTCTGACAGCTTTTTCTCTTTTTTCGCTTTTACTGGTTTACCTGGGCCTGTTCCCTCAAACAGTGTTCCCTTCTACTGTTGTCCTGTCTCCTCAGACAGCGTACAAATCTTCTTTTGACGGGGGTGTTGCCAACCAAACGTGCTCCTTTTACACGCTCGTTTACCAGGCAGACGGTGAGTCACGCACGTATCTAACATCTGTGCTTGCCCCGTGTGTAGCCTACCCCTTCAGAGGTCATTCTAGGCTGCGTGTGACACGCATACGTTCATTCTTGTGTTACTGGGTGCCACAGCGTAGTGCAGGTTTTTCTTTCTGCACACGTGGTCTAGGAGGGGTTGCGTGCATGTCATATCCCTTTTTTGGGGCTCCTGTGCGTAGCGTGACCCGTCATCTTTCCCCAGGGGTTACAATCAGCCTTGCAAGAGCACTAGGGTACAATTACCATCTGGTACCCAACCCCTTTGACCCCCAATTGCCCAGGACAATAGTTTACAGCCACTCCCATACGCACATTTACATCAGTGCCATGGCTGGGAGGCGAGGATTCCGTAAGGGTGGCAAAGGTGGAAGAGCCACAAGTGGTGGCCGTGGTGGATCCGGTAGGGGACGTGGTCGTTACTTGCAGGGTGAGCCTGTCCCCCCATGTGTGGAGGACCAGTCAAGGGCACCCATAATCCCCCCCCCTCCCGTTGAGGCTGATGTGGCTGACACCATCCATGCTCAGCCCTTGTTGGACCAGCCCATTGTGGCACCAGATCTGGCTGACTCCATGGCTGACTTCCAGGTCAGCAGGCCTATGACACGTGCGCTGGTGCACGTTGATGTCACCATGCCACGTGCATCTGGGCCAGCAAGGTCATCTGCTGCACCAAGGAGGCAGGGCGGAGAGGCTGCAGGGGCAGCTGCGGCTCCATCCACCCCAGCCCTCACACACCCAGCCAGGACAGTGTCGGTCCTAGTCCATGCTGCTGACATTCCCCCTGACACCATCACACTAGAGCCAATGCCTGCACCAACTCCCATGCTGAGTGTGCAATCCCACACTCCTGATACAGAGTCCACCAGGGCTCCTGCCCCTAGTGTCCAGAGTGGCGCAGGACACTCAGGATCACCACCACCTTCCAAGCGGAAGAGGAAGAGTGCTCGTCCGGCACAGGCTGATGCCCCAGACACGGCTACACAGTCCGGCCCGTCCAGGAAGCCCAGCTTCACGGATGACGAACTGAATGCACTTGTCGAGTATGTGTCCGGACATGACAACGAGATGGTCATTGTTGCAGGATCCAAGACCACACCTGCACAACGCCAGGCACACTGGCAGACCGTTGCGGACATCGTAAGTGCCCTTGGAATGGTGAGGCGCACAGCCAATGATTGCTATAAGCGCTGGAATGACCTAAAGCGCAGGGCAAAGAGTAAACTGGCCTCAAGTCATGCCGCAACTCTAGTGACTGGAGGTGGGTCTCCAGTAGTAGACATGGAACTCACTCCACATGAGTCAGTCGCTGGGACCTACGTCACGGAGGAACAGATCCAAGGCGTGGGAGATCTGGCTGATTACGAGGCATTGTCCGGTGAGTGCACATGCATGTGTGTGTCATCCATGTGCATGGTGTGTGTGTGAGGGCTTCTGTTTGTGTGCCAGGTGAGAGTGTGTGCGCCTGAGTCGTATGGGTCAGCCATGTGCTTCATGCAATACTTCCTGCGCAGCTGCATTTGGCCATAGCAGTATCCCTTCTGCCAACAGTAGACATCTAGCCCAACTGCACGCCAGTTGCCCTTGAAGTGTCACCTTGCCACAACATAGTTGCTTATTTTTCACTGTTCATTCAGTCAGATTGTTTGCATTCCCCCACTTTTACTAGGCATGTCGCTGTCCACTAGTCACATGTCTGACATGGCTATGGTAAAGTGGAGTGACTTTGTTACCTGGATATCATTTATACACACATGTCCCTGTGCAATTGGACCATTTCAGACTGGCAGCTCCAGGTGAAAAATCTGACCTGTTAGAATTAGAAAAGCGGATTACATGCGGGAACTGGACTGAATGAATAGGTGCTGCCCTCCTCTCCATCTTCACTCAATAGCAATGGTACATGCCATCTGTGTGATGGCATGTGTGTTTCACCTGGCAATCACAGGCCAATGTGTGATGCCACTGCCAGGCAGCATGCAGAAAATGTGTTCATCTTCCATCTTGGTGTCATCAGTGTGTGCCATTTGCCTGCACTTCATACGCAGTGAGGGTGCATGCATGGGAGGGTTTTAGTCATGTGGGATATGTGTCAATCAAGTACTGGTTCTCTTGCTTCTCAGCCCTCATTGTGTGCCATGGTGCTAATGCCTGTTTCCATTTCTTTGTTTTCATGTCTTTGCAGGGGAAGACGCACCTGATACTGCTGGGGTTGTGGAGATGGTGCAGACCCAGGAGGGGTCCGAGGGCCGACCAACCACCAGTGAGGGACGTGGTGTGGTGGTGGGGGAGAACCCACAAGTGCTGCAGGTTGTGCTCTCAAGGGGTGTCTGGCTGCACCTCCCCCGAGCTGTACTCAGGTGTTGATTCGGATGAGACCTACGTGCCGTCGCAGGTGAGTGTTGCAGGGAGGGATTCTGTTCTGTCTCACCCACCTGCACCAGGGTCAGAACCCTCCATGGGGATGTCAGTGTTGGCAGCTACGCCTTTGGTGGTTACGGATGCAGGGTCACACTCCGCGACATCTGATCCTGTTCCTGGGCCAGCAGATCAGAGGGGGAATGCAGTCCTGCAGCCTCAGGCAGTGCCGGCACAGCAAGGCGCAGTTCGCCTTGCCCCAGACAGGTGTGGTGCCCGCCGACGTGGTGGCCGTACGCCACCTGGCAATACCGCATGGGAGCAATCCATTTACGGTATGGCAGCCCAACAGGCTGCATCATCCGAGATGATGGCTCAGGTCATGGATAGGGTGGCCACTTCCATTGTCCCCCCAGAAAGGCTGATGGAGCGACTAGAGCAGGCAACCGACTCCATCTGCCAGTCACACAGGGAGGACATGTTGGGGTCCAACAGGGACAGGCGGGCGGCACTGGCGACTCTGCAGGAGGCCATCTCCATTGAGTCCCAGGGCCACAGGGAAGCCCTGAGGCAGGAGCTCCTTCACCTCAGGACGACTCTTGTTGAGCTTGAGGCTTCAACACACCAAAGGACAGAACAGCAGCTGGAGCGTCTCACCCGTACGCTCTCAGCTGAGATGCAGGCAACGAGGGCGGAGGTCCGGGCATCCCGTGAGTTGTTGCATGGGGACCTCCGCACACTCATCCTCCAGAACCAGACCTACCACACCTGCATGCTTGCAGCCATGGAGGAGCAGACTAGGGCCTTGCGTGGGCTGCCTCCCATAGTGCAACCACCTCCGGATGCAGCTGCACAGGGTGATAATAGCGACAGCAGTGATACTCCCACAATAGGGTAGCCGTGTGGGCCATGAGCCCATGGAGGTGTTTTATTTTCCCAGGATCCACGCAGGTGGGTTCTGGGGTGCATCCTGTCCTCGGACCTCCTGGGTGGCCTCCCCAACCCCCCCGGGCCCATCAATGGCCATTTTTGATTGTTTCTTATTTTTATTTTTATTTATTTTATTCCCTATTTTTTTGGGACGATTTGTTGGCTTCCGTGGTTCCTGTGGGCATACGCTGCATTGTGGCTGGGCACATGCAGGCTTGTAATGTATTTGGTTGAGATGCTTGGGTTTGAGTCACACACACCCCTCCTGCTTCCCGTTTCCATGGGCTTGCAAAGGGTGTGCCCAAGTGTCAGTGAATTACACAGTGACGTTGGACTCCCATGAGCTGTGTGGGCAGTCTGTAGTCAATACTGTGTATACATTCCTAGTGCATATTGCTGTTGTGTTGTACACTGCATGTTGCATTGATGTGTAACTCATCTTCTGTGTCTACCTCCCAATTTGCAGGTCCCTTCCTCATGTCTACACAAGGACCTCTAGTCTGGAGATGGGGTCCATGTTGGCAGCAGTGCACCTACAACTCTACATGGCGCCAACACTGCACAGTTGGTAGTGGTGGGAGTGCAGGCATTTCCAGGTGGTGAGACTACTAATATGTAACATTTATGATGTCATGTTAATGGTAGTACGTGCTCAAGTATGTTGTTGGTCCGGCATTGCTGTGAGCATTTCAGGTGTTGCAGGTTTCTAATAGGGACACTGTACATAGTGACACTAGTGTCATGTTGTGGGGATTACTTTGTTTACCTGCAAATAGCATGACATGGCACGGTGTGTCGTGTGGCGGTGCTGGGGTTGGGTTGGCTGACATGGCACTGTCCTCTTGTTGCATTTTGCAAGTGGGTATTCATTTTAGCTGCTTGAATGTGTAACTTCACAAAACTGCATTGGTGGTGTCTGTGTGGGTAGGGATGCACACATTGTGACACTTCCAGGTGAACAATCTCAGGCTGATATGGTATTCACGGTTCATTCTCCAGACATTCAGGATCAGTGTCAGGTTGAGTCATCATTGATTGTCAGATGGAATGTGCCAGGGCAGTGTGCACTCCACAGGGGTGTGATTTCTATGTGAAGTAATTAGCCACTAGCTGTGTACGGGCTGCCTCCCCCGTGCCCTTTCCCCTCCCATGCGCAGCGGCTGTGCATGTGGTTGGGGATGTGGGGCCACCACCATGTCCACGGCCAGGCCCCGGCGTGTTGCAACGTTGTGCAGGACACATGCTGCCACTATGATCCTGCACACTACTGGGGGAGCGTATAACAGCTGCCCGCCAGAACGGTCAAGGGAGCGAAAGCGTGACTTTAGCACTCCGAATGTGCGCTCCACTATGCCCCGGGTCGTAATGTGGGCTGTGTTATATCTTACCTCGGGTGGCGTGGTGGGGTTCCGAATTGGCGTCATCATGTGGGGGCTGAGAGGGTAGGCACTGTCCCCTGTGGAGGTGGTGATTGGTATCATTGGTGGGGTTGTGACCTTGCTCAGTATCCAACATGCATGCATGTGCAGTGGCATACATACTCACCAAGCAGCCATGTATCGCCATGCCGCCCAGCTTCTAGGTCCCGGCTTAGGGTGGACATTCGGTAAATGAAGCTGTCGTGGGTGGACCCGGGATAGTTGGCATATACTGAGGTGATGATTCCCTTGGCATTACATGCTACCTGCACGTTGATGGAATGCCAGTGCTTGCGGTTCCTATAGATGTGCTCAGATGCCCTGGGGGGACGTAGAGCCACATGGGTGCAGTCGATGGCACCTAGCACTTTGGGGAATCGTGCCACACCGTAACAATCCAGGGCGGCAGCATGCCTTTCTGCAGGTGTTCTGGGCAGGTATATGTGCCTGCGGACTGATGGGCGTGCAGTGATGATGTTCAAGACCTGGTGTAGGCAGCGTGACTGGGTGGCCTGTGACACCCCACCCACTATGGCACTTGTCCGCTGAAATGATCCAGTGGCTAAGAAGTGCAGTACATTGAGGACCTTCTCCAGGGGGCTGAGTGCTTGGGAGCACAGGGTGGGTGATGTGAGGTCATCCTCCCACTCACTCACCAGGTCCAGTATTATGTGTGGTGGAAACCTGTACCTCCCATACACCTGGTCATCAGGCATCCCAAAAAGGCTGGTTCTGGGTGTGAATATTCTGGCCCTGACTATCCTCCTCCTCCTCCTTTGGTAGCCCACTGCCACTGCTGCTAGGAACGGTATGTTCATCCTGGCGTCTGAGCTTGTTATTGTTAAAGTGCGCAAATTTATGCTTTGCGCGTGTTCTAGGCGAGCGTGTGACCCGCGCACCCCTGGAATCCAGTTCCCAGTCCAATAGCGTGTGGAAATTCCCACGCACCACGGGATACAGGTGCGCTGACGTACTTGCGTGTGTAAGTGCCCGCGCACCCATGAAATACACGTACATAGGCCAATCGCGTGTACGCGCACTTTTGTCCAATTACACGCGATGACACTCTGACGTGCAGTATTTCCATGTGTGCTCCGTCATCACGTGCTGGGTGGGGAACACCCGTGCGGGTCACGTCACAGACGCGCTTACGCGCTGAGGGACTCTGGTCCAATAGAATCGCGTATGCGTGCTGACGCGCTTACGCGCTAAGGGCCTTTCCTCGGATTTCACGCTGACGTGGTGGATTTTCACGTGCCAAATCCCTCCGCATCAAGCTGGCCACGCGAAAACAAACGGAAGACCACGCTCCTGCCCAGAAGGCCGAGTTACTGCCCCCCAGTGCCCCGAGCAGCCTCCCACGTGCCATCTGCTGCTGCCTGCCTGCCTGCCTGCTGCCACCGTGCCCTGCCATTTGGTGCCTGCACATCAGCCATCTGCAGGGGTCCAGTTGCTGTGTCCACCCCTGCTGGAACTGAAGACTCCCGACTGGGATTACATCGCTCCACAGCCCAGCCCCAGGACCCAGTTGCCCACCCACACCTGCCTCTGGGGTTGCCATGTCGGGCACTTCCACATCTGGCACCAGTGGCAACCCCAGGCCAGAGGGGCAGAGGGGCACCAGCTTCACTGCCACCGAAGTTGGTGTCCTGGTGGAGCATGTCCTGGGGCAGTATGATGCCCTCTTTGGATCGTCCCGCGCCAGCAAGGAAGGACGGGAGAGGATCTGGGCCGACTGTGTGGTTGCCATCAACGCGGAGGGGGTGGCAACCCGCAACGTCCTGAAGATCAAGAAGCGCTGGGAGAACTTGAGGTCCAGGACCCTTGTGAAGGCCCGGCGCCTCGTGGAGAGGGGCCGGGGCCGCATGAGTTCCATCCAGATGAGGGTCTTGGAACGCGTACGCCCAGCGCTCCACGCCCAGATCCTTGAGAGGGAGGCCCGTCTGGAGTTGAGCGGTAAGTGTCCAAGCATTACTGTGTGAGACAGGGCATGTTGCGGTGTGCTGGTTCTATGATACTTGCCTGTATGTGTGCCATAGGCCATGTATGCATGTATGTGTGCAGGGACATCATGGTAATGCATGTGCGACCAGTGATGTGTGACCCACATGGTTGTTGCATGTGTTCAAATGCCGCATGGGGAGCCCTATGCAGATTTTGAACATGAGAGCATGCCAGTCTCTGTACCTGGACATGGGTGGGGGTGAGGGATGGGTGCTGATGCCAGGTACATATATGGTAGCCATGTCTGTGTGCCTGACCTGCGTGTCTGTGACTTGTGCATGGCATGGATGCATGACACATGTGTGTGACAATGCACAGATTCAGTGAAGCAGCCAAATTACCCTTGTATCCGCTGTGTTTGGTGTGTTTGGGGCCAGATGGATGTGACTGAGGTGAAGTGTGTGCATGTGATAGGCATGAGCCATGATGCATGTGAGTTACATATCATTGAATGTTTCAAGAGTCCATTGGACATGCATGGAAATGTCCATGGCATGCACCATGCCTGTTACTGTGTGTGTTTTGCCTGGACTGACCCATGTGTTGTGGAGGGACATGATGGAAGTGTACTTTGACAGTGATGCTCATCTGCTATTGCTTCCTGTCTAGGGGACCATTGTACAGTGCCCTGATGCTTGTGTTCTTTGTCTCCCTCTACGCAGCGGCTAGTGAAGAAGAGGGCGGAGACGGCGCTGTGGAGCAAGGCGGCGGGGATGCCCCCACGGCTGCAGCGGAAGGGGTGGGTGAGCCCCCACAGGGGCCTGCTACGGTGGGAGACGGTGAGGAGCCATCCAGGTTGGTGGTTTGCACAGAGGAGGAGGAGGCCGCCACTGGGGCACACATGGGGCCTGGTGGGGGCATCCCTGCTGGTGCAAGTGGTGCAGTCCAGGGCCAGGGGCAGGAGGCAGCACAGGTCACCGTGGAGGGGCCTGTGCATGTCGCTGTCCCTGACCCTGTGAGTGCACCACCATGCACCAGCAGGGATGCCCCGTCCCAGGCCCGTCCGCAGGTAGAGGGGATGTCCATGTCACCTGACTCCCCTCCACCTGCGGACGTGGGAACCCCTGGCCGTGTGGAGAAGGTCCTGATTGGGGTCACGATGCGCACGGCTGTGATTCGTGATGCCGTGCGTGCTTCCCGGGAGGAGCACGCACGTCATCACGAAGTGCACCGTGCCGACGTGGCCCAATTGGGATCGGCCATGTTCGGGGGTTTCCTGCATGTGTTGTCCAATCTGGCGGCCCTCTCCTCCTCTGTGCAGGCTATACACCAGTCGTTCTCCTTGCCGTCTTCCGGCCCAGATGCCACCAGGGCCCCCTGTGTACCTGCCCCGACCAATGCAGCCAGCTCGGTGGGGATCCCATCCCTGCCACAGTTGGGAGTCGGAGGTCCAGCAGGGGTGGACAACACAGCAACTGGACCCCAGCAGATGGAAGATGTGACAGCATCATCGGGCAGGGCACGTGCACGACGGCGTCGGTGGTTTCCATCAGCCTGGATGCCGTCGTGCTGGCAGAGGCAGTGGCGTCGGAGGCAGCAGCAGGCTCGACGTGGGAGGCATCATGGCTCGGGGCCATCAAGATCAGAGGGGCAGGCATCGGCCGGAGGGCAGGGCAACCCTGGGATGGTGGTGTCTTCCGTGTGGGAGCAGTTGGTCCAGCGGATAGGTGCGGAGCGGCAGCGGGCGGAAGAGGAGCGGCTCACCATGGTCAGGGCGGAGTTCTCCATGCGTCGGGCGTTGTGGCGGGCTGAGTGCCTCGAGGAAGCTCGCAGGGAGTTTGAGCTGGACATGGGGTTATCCCTGCGAGACCTCGGGGCCAGGACAGAGTCCCGCCTCCAGGACATCGACATGGAGTTCGATGATGCCCTGGCCAGCAACATCACCGAGTGAGCCGCAGGACTTGCCCGCTGCCTTTGTATATAGTTATTTAGTTAGTTAGTGTTAGGTTTCCTTTATTAATTTTTATTTTTTTGGACCGCTCGGACAATGGCCACTTTTTTGTATATATTATTTTCATTAGGTAGTAGTAGGTTTCATTTATGGTGTTGGGCTCATGGACCCTGGAATATTCGTGTATATAGTTTGCTTTTTGAAGAAACTTTTTTTTTATTAATTATTGTGTTCACCATGAGGAAATGGTTTTTCATTATTTTCCTTCCACATGATATTGCTTTGGACAACATTTGTTTTTGGATTACTTTGTTTTTTTTATTTTTACATTTGTTCTCGGACATGGACCATTTATTTTGTTATCCCCATTGTTGTATGTTTGATTTGTTTACTTATTTTTCATCTTTAATACATGTTTTTTTAACTTTCACTTGTGGTATTTTCTCATTGGTTTCATACATGTCATGATATGGGTTTTGACATTCACTTGCACCCATTGTGCATGTGTGTGTGACGGACATGTGTTCATTTACAGACTTGCCATTGGGGTTGTATCATGTAATTGCATTCACTATGTGGGTGGATGCAATCCTTGCCTGGGTGTTTGTGCTGGGTATGCTGCCCATTACTGCCATGATTGAGTATCGTCAGGACCTGGGGGCAGGGGGACATGTGTGGGTGCCTGGTGGAGGCTGCCCCTGCACTGCTGGGGGGTGGGGGTGGTGGGAGACATGGGTGGGGGCCTGGTGGCGGGTGCCCCTGGTGGCTGGGGGGTGGGGGTGGTGGGAGACATGGGTGGGGGCCTGGTGGAGGATGCCCCTGCACTGCTGGGGGGTGGGGGTGGTGGGAGACATGGGTGGGGGCCTGGTGGAGGGTGCCCCTGGTGGCTGGGGGGTGGGGGTGGTGGGAGACATGGATTGGACATGGGTGGGGGCCTGCTGGCAGGTGCCCCACAGTGCTGGGGGGTGGGGTGGTGGGAGACATGGGTGGGGGCCTGGTGGAGGGTGCCCCTGGTGGCTGGGGGGTGGGGGTGGTGGGAGACATGGGTTGGACATGGGTGGGGGCCTGCTGGCAGGTGCCCCACAGTGCTGGGGGGTGGGGGTGGTGGGAGACATGGGTTGGACATGGGTGGGGGCCTGCTGGCAGGTGCCCCACAGTGCTGGGGGGTGGGGGTGGTGGGAGACATGGGTGGGGGCCTGGTGGAGGGTGCCCCTGGTGGCTGGGGGGTGGGGGTGGTGGGAGACATGGGTTGGACAAGGGTGGGGGCCTGCTGGCAGGTGCCCCACAGTGCTGGGGGGTGGGGGTGGTGGGTGACATGGGTGGGGGCCTGGTGGAGGGTGCCCCTGGGGGGTGGGGGTGGTGGGAGACATGGGTTGGACATGGGTGGGGGCCTGCTGGCAGGTGCCCCACAGTGCTGGGGGGTGGGGGTGGTGGGAGACATGGGTGGGGGCCTGGTGGAGGGTGCCCCTGGTGGCTGGGGGGTGGGGGTGGTGGGAGACATGGGTGGGGGCCTGGTGGAGGCTGCCCCTGGTGGCTGGGGGGTGGGGGTGGTGGGAGACATGGGTGGGGGCCTGGTGGAGGATGCCCCTGCACTGCTGTGGGGTGGGGGTGGTGGGTGACATGGGTGGGGGCCTGGTGGAGGCTGCCCCTGGTGGCTGGGGGGTGGGGGTGGTGGGTGACATGGGTGGGGGCCTTGTGGAGGGTGTCCCTGGTGGCTTGGGGGTGGGGGTGGTGGGAGACATGGGTGGGGGCCTGGTGGAGGATGGCCCTGCACTGCTGGGGGGTGGGGGTGGTGGGTGACAATGGTGGGGGCCTGGTGGAGGGTGCCTCTGGTGGCTGGGGGGTGGGGGTGGTGGGAGACATGGGTGGGGGCCTGGTGGAGGATGCCCCTGCACTGCTGGGGGGTGGGGGTGGTGGGTGACATGGGTGGGGGCCTGGTGGAGGGTGCCCCTGGTGGCTGGGGGGTGGGGGTGGTGGGAGACATGGGTTGGACATGGGTGGGGGCCTGCTGGCAGGTGCCCCACAGTGCTGGGGGGTGGGGGTGGTGGGAGACATGGGTGGGGGCCTGGTGGAGGGTGCCCCTGGTGGCTGGGGGGTGGGGGTGGTGGGAGACATGGGTGGGGGCCTGGTGGAGGCTGCCCCTGGTGGCTGGGGGGTGGGGGTGGTGGGAGACATGGGTGGGGGCCTGGTGGAGGATGCCCCTGCACTGCTGGGGGGTGGGGGTGGTGGGTGACATGGGTGGGGGCCTGGTGGAGGCTGCCCCTGGTGGCTGGGGGGTGGGGGTGGTGGGTGACATGGGTGGGGGCCTGGTGGAGGGTGCCCCTGGTGGCTGGGGGGTGGGGGTGGTGGGAGACATGGGTGGGGGCCTGGTGGAGGATGCCCCTGCACTGCTGGGGGGTGGGGGTGGTGGGTGACATGGGTGGGGGCCTGGTGGAGGGTGCCCCTGGTGGCTGGGGGGTGGGGGTGGTGGGAGACATGGGTTGGACATGGGTGGGGGCCTGCTGGCAGGTGCCCCACAGTGCTGGGGGGTGGGGGTGGTGGGTGACATGGGTGGGGGCCTGGTGGAGGGTGCCCCTGGTGGCTGGGGGGTGTGGGTGGTGGGAGACATGGGTGGGGGCCTGGTGGAGGGTGCCCCTGGTGGCTGGGGGGTGGGGGTGGTGGGAGACATGGGTGGGGGCCTGGTGGAGGCTGCCCCTGGGGGGTGGGGGTGGTGGGAGACATGGGTTGGACATGGGTGGGGGCCTGCTGGCAGGTGCCCCACAGTGCTGGGGGGTGGGGGTGGTGGGAGACATGGGTGGGGGCCTGGTGGAGGGTGCCCCTGGTGGCTGGGGGGTGGGGGTGGTGGGAGACATGGGTTGGACATGGGTGGGGGCCTGCTGGCAGGTGCCCCACAGTGCTGGGGGTGGGGGTGGTGGGAGACATGGGTTGGACATGGGTGGGGGCCTGCTGGCAGGTGCCCCACAGTGCTGGGGGGTGGGGGTGGTGGGAGACATGGGTGGGGGCCTGGTGGAGGGTGCCCCTGGTGGCTGGGGGGTGGGGGTGGTGGGAGACATGGGTTGGACATGGGTGGGGGCCTGCTGGCAGGTGCCCCACAGTGCTGGGGGGTGGGGGTGGTGGGTGACATGGGTGGGGGCCTGGTGGAGGGTGCCCCTGGTGGCTGGGGGGTGGGGGTGGTGGGAGACATGGGTTGGACATGGGTGGGGGCCTGGTGGAGGCTGCCCCTGGTGGCTGGGGGGTGGGGGTGGTGGGTGACATGGGTGGGGGCCTGGTGGAGGGTGCCCCTGGTGGCTGGGGGGTGGGGGTGGTGGGTGACATGAGCAGGTGTGCAGGGTAGTCCCCTGTGGTGTGTGCTGCCTGCAGGGGCCGTGGAGGGTGTACAGGTAATACCTGGGAGCACACAGCCAAATCGCGTGTGGAACTTCCCGCGGACCCCTGCAATCCACGTACCCTGCCTAATCGCGTGTGGAACTTCCCGCGCACCCCTGAAATCCACGTACCCGGCCAAATCGCGTGTGGAACTTCCCGCGCACCCCTGAAATCCACGTACCCTGACAAATCGCGTGTGGTACTTCCCGCGCACCCCTGAAATCCACGTACCCGGCCAAATCGCGTGTGGAACTTCCCGCGCACCCCTGAAAACCACGTACCCTGACAAATCGCGTGTGGTACTTCCCGCTCACCCCTGAAATCCACGTACACGGCCAAATCGCGTGTGGAACTTCCCGCGCACCCCTGCAATCCACGTACCCTGCCTAATCGCGTGTGGAACTTCCCTCGCACCCCTGAAATCCACGTACCCGGCCAAATGGCGTGTGGAACTTCCCGCGCACCCCTGTAATCCACGTACCCTGACTAATCGCGTGTGGAACTTCCCGCGCACCCCTGAAATCCACGTACCCGGCCAAATCGCGAGTGGAACTTCCCGCGCACCCCTGAAATCCACGTACCCTGCCTAATCTCGTGTGGAACTTCCCGCGCACCCCTGCAATCCACGTACCCTGCCTAATCGCGTGTGGAACTTCCCGCGCACCCCTGAAATCCACGTACCCGGCCAAATCGCGTGTGGAACTTCCCGCGCACCCCTGCAATCCACGTACCCTGCCTAATCGCGTGTGGAACTTCCCGCGCACCCCTGAAATCCACGTACCCGGCCAAATCACGTGTGGAACTTCCCGCGCACCCCTGTAATCCACGTACCCTGACTAATCGCGTGTGGAACTTCCCGCGCACCCCTGAAATCCACGTACCCGGCCAAATCGCGTGTGGAACTTCCTGCGCACCCCTGAAATCCACGTACCCTGCCTAATCGCGTGTGGAACTTCCCGCGCACCCCTGCAATCCATGTACCCTGCCTAATCGCGTGTGGAACTTCCCGCGCACCCCTGAAATCCACGTTCCCGGCCAAATCGCGTGTGGAACTTCCCGCGCACCCCTGTAATCCACGTACCCTGACTAATCGCGTGTGGAACTTCCCGCGCACCCCTGAAATCCACGTACCCGGCCAAATCGCGTGTGGAACTTCCCGCGCACCCCTGAAATCCACGTACCCTGCCTAATCGCGTGTGGAACTTCCCGCGCACCCCTGCAATCCACGTACCCTGCCTAATCGCGTGTGGAACTTCCCGCGCACCCCTGTAATCCACGTACCCTGACTAATCGCGTGTGGAACTTCCCGCGCACCCCTGAAATCCACGTACCCGGCCAAATCGCGTGTGGAACTTCCCGCGCACCCCTGAAATCCACGTACCCTGCCTAATCGCGTGTGGAACTTCCCGCGCACCCCTGCAATCCACGTACCCTGCCTAATCGCGTGTGGAACTTCCCGCGCACCCCTGTAATCCACGTACCCGGCCAATTCGCGTGTGAGACTTCCCGCGCACCGCGGTATACACGCACACGTTTTTTTTCTGTCAGCGCGTGTCTGTGTTTGTGGGTACCCCTTTGCACGTCATTTGTCCTGGAGGGCCACAGTATTGGGCATTCATCATGGCTGTATATAGGTGCTATTTGTTGGCTCACCTTTTGGTGCACATTTCTTCCAGGCGCAGAGACGCTACCGCCTGCTTTCTTGTGGCGGTCGTGTTTGTGCCTGTGCGCTGGTTTGAGCGTGCGCTTTTTTGCCCTATTCTATTCCATGAATACGTGCTGTAGGCGAGCGTGTGGGCGTTCCGCGCACTTGTACCCTGTGCTTCCCCCGTGACGCCCACATTTTGGCAAGTTGTTCCCCATTCCGAGTGGTACGCCCCGTGTTCCGCCTACTTTTGTTGCGTGCGCCGCGCTATGTGCGATTTTCGCTCTGGCCTGTGCGATTTTCGCTGTGACCTGGCGCACGCTGTTTGATGGCCTGTGCGCCAACGTGCGCCGCGCACTTTTTTATCGTACATCCGCTGGTTTTCTCGCGCACGGACTTCCATGAATCGATGTGCGCTGCTTTTCGTGCGATTTTCGCACTTGCACTGCGATTTTCGCTATTCCACTGCGAATCGCACGTTTTTGCCCACTTGCGCCGCGCTAATTATTCCATGAATCGGCCTGTCAGTATATACGTTTTTAACCGATTCAACAATGACTAAATTAAGCCGGTGAGTCATACAATGAACATAAAGTGCAGAGGGCACCTCTTTTTTAACCCGTGCTTGCACACCATTAAGCCGACCACTCATCACTGAGGCCCCATCATACCCTTGCCCAACACATTCATTTTTATCAATGCCCAGTGATGATAGGACATTAAATATATAGCATGTTAAAGATTCTGCATCAAGGCTATCTGCTTTGTAGAATTTCAGGAATCTTTCATGGACAGAATTATTATGGAAGTATTTCACAACAACAGACAGCTGTTCGGTTTTGTTGAGATCTTTAGTCTCATCAGCAAGAATAGAAAATGGGCTTCCTTTAAGGCTTTCAGCAATGCCCTCTCTAACGAGAGCAGCCGTAATTGACAGAAGTTCATTTTGAATGGACGGATGTAAATAGCGTGCATTTTTGGGCCCATTAAGTTTCTTTTTTACAATACTGTCTCTTTCAGCAAGTAAATACAATATTTCTCTCACATTTCCGTGATTGATGTCATCAGAGTTGAGTTTTGCCAGTTAACAGTAAAACTTGAGCAATTGTTTTAATGTAATGCTGATTTTCAGCTATCTCTCTGGTATATGCATCACTGAGCCCTTTCATGATTGATGTATCATCTTTTATATTTCTTTTGAAATCCTCCCATCTCACATAGCCTTCCTCATGGGAAGCAGACTTCTCATGCTGCAATATTCCTTTGCCATTTTCCAATGCATTTTTCCAGTTGGTGAAGCCCACACTGATAAAAGTTAAATGTTTAAGTTCTTCATGAAGAGATTTGGACATAGAAAACAATCAGCATGTAAAACAGTATGCTGAATCCTGGGAAATGGAGTATTCTAGCCATGTGTATACCTGAAACGAATGCGAACAGAAGGATCTAAGGCTTGATCCCAGTTTTGTTTGAGGATATGTTTTTAAGACAGTCTGTCGAGGGCCTTCACTAGCACACTGGCTGATATCATTGGGACCTGGTGGTGCCTATCCCTTGACAGCATCAACAGCCATTACTTCTCTCTGAGTTCGATCAAAGTCTTTGCATACTTTTCCACAAGCAGTGTATTGGTTGGTGGGTGGAGGCATTATGCTTGAACCTGGACTTTGTGATGACGAGGGTTCAACACTTTCTGTGGAGCAATCAGCACTCATAGGGTTACTATATTCCACATCTTCTCTTTCAAACACTTGATCCTCATCCACGGAAAAGTCATTCAGCTCCCTCTTGTCTTGCTGTGGCTCCTTTACAGTATTATCTGTTTGACGCTTCACTGTCGCATGGGAATAATAGGACCGGATATCCATTTATGGGGTTGTTGTCTCACTATCAAGTAAAATCAATAAAGAGATATGTTTTATTTGTTCAAGGTAGCCAGCATATGTGGCTCACTCGCCGGTAATCACATTTTAAAGCACAGATGATAAACCACCTCCCACGCTGCTTTTTTTGCCTCCCTCCTTACATGTGTATCCATGTATAGCTCTAGGAGGTTAGGGTAAGGAAAAAAAACATTGTATTTGGGCAATTCATTCTAAAATGTTCTGCTTACTTTACTTAGACGTGTGTGAAATTAATGATCTATGATATGATATGGCATTTATAACGCACCTATACACAAGTGTTTCAGTAGCGACGAGACAAGGGAGGGGGATCAGAGGGGTAATAATAGGTCAAAGGTGTAGCCAGCTAGTGGCAAGTGCAGGGGTAAGTGCCGCCATCAGGTGTCAAGAGCTGGTGGGGACTCTTGGAATACAGAAACAGCCCCTAAGTGCAAGGGTTGCCTAGGAGTCAGTGTAGGTATGCAGCTGGTGGGGGAGGGGACCTGGGCTCGAGATCAGAGGGTAGCCAGGTGACTGGTGTAGTTTTTTTCGGGAGATCAGCAGGGTTCAGAGGAGAGACAGCAGAAGCAAAGAGGAAGGTCATGAGGTGCTTCCGGAACCGGATATGGTTCTGCTCAAGTTTCAGGGGGGCAGGGAGGTGTTTCCAAAGGGAGGCCCCAGCAGAAGAAAGAGATCTACCACCAACTCGTTGTTTGGAGAAGCGACTGACCCTGAGGGAGTTGGAGGCGGATGAGCAAAGAGCTCTAGAAGGAAGATATTTAGGAACAGAGAGTTGAAGGTATTCAGGCCCCTGGTCCCAGGATGCTTTGTGGACAATGCAGAGGGTTTTGAACTTAATCTCTGCCACCACTGGGAGCCAGTGCAGAGATTCTGGCAGCTCTGAAGCCAGACTGATGGTCATGGAGACAACCAACAGATTCAGTGTGAAGATTAAGCTGAGAGATAGCCAGCTTTTCCAGGGGTTTGTCCAGGAAAGGAGTGATGGAGATTGGGTGGTAGTTTGCAGGGCAGAATGGGGTCGGCTGAGGGTTTCTTAAGAAGAGGGTGCACAAGAGAGTGTTTCAAAGGGGACGGGAATGCTGTCTAAATCACTTAACAGATCTCTTGACCTATGTAGCACACGTGGTTAGTCTGATAGGTTACTTCAGCAAGCGAGTAGAGAGGTTAGCTGGGTGCTTCCACTACTCACTGGCTACAGGGACTTAGCCCTGTGGGCACACAGTGGGGTTCAGGAGTACTCAGATCTACTGACATGCTAACCTAGTGAATGCAAAGTGGAGAGGTTAGTTGGGTGCTTCCAATACTCAGTGGCTACAGGGACCTCGCAATGTTGGCATGCAGTGTGCAAGATGGGGACCGTGTTCACCCACAGCCAACATGCATAGGGCGCTGTTTGGGGACCTCTGTGCCACCAACGGGCATCTCTCGCTTATCTGATCACCTTGTGGTAATGTATATTACGGGCAAATAAGTGTCACGAAAACATGTTGAGCAACTATATTAACCAAGTTGCCAAGTTGCAGATAGCCTAACCCACTGAGGGCAGGGCCTTCCTGCACATTTCCCATCCTGTGGAAGCTTTTTAAAAGAAAATCAACTCAACTGCTTGAGGCAAAAGCTCACTTTCAAACCCAATTAAACAGCCTGCAAAAATATCCTGCATTACTTTGAAAACAATATTAATTGAGAATAATGACCTTTTGTATAGCACACACCACTGGCCTATAAAAAATGATTGGCATTGTATGTGGCAGCGATGGAATCACTCTTGCAAGGATGGCAGACTGAGTCACCACTACAGGCATGCATGCCCATGAAGCAGCCTTCGGATAAACAGCTTTGCACAAAGCAGCCTGCTGCAGGATGACACAGCGACACTCCTGTGAAAGCAGCGAAGCCACACACGGCAGGCGATAACAGGAGTGGGTGCAGTGCCCACCTCACCCAATCATTTGCCTCCAGGTATGACTCCCAGGTCTCCCTGAAGTGGGCAGAGTCTTCCGGACACCAACCACAGTGGTGGCTGACACAGCGGACACAAGGTTCCACCATAAATCACCTTGGGGTGATTGAATGAGCCCCAAAGCTCTGACACGGGAATGTCATCCACAAAAGGTAGAGAGGATCGCAAAATGAAACAGGGCACGGTTAAAGTGTGCCCCAGCAACCAAAAAAAGCTGCCTGTGCAAAACATGGTGAAAGAATAAATGCAAGGCCGGTCTTAGACCAGATTGCACCCCAGACAGGAAGCATCATTGTCGCCCCCCCCCAAAGAATTACAACAAACAATGTATATTACAAATGTTGTAAATAGGGGAACTCAATAAAGAATTAGATGGAAATAAAGCCACTCAATGTATAAGCACTTTGCGTGTCCGTCACTGAGATCCTGTTAAAAAGGAGCATTGGCAAAAGACAACATTTATGGCTCAGCAAGCATTAACATGTTGTTTGCAGTAGCAACCCATTAAGTTATCATTGCCAAGCAGGAGTCAAGCGTGTCACTTGTACATTGCAAAAAAGTATTTTCAGCCGGTGCATTCATTCACGTGCCCATACTCATTGGGTCAGGGGACAGGGTTGGACTGTTACCAGGAGGAGACATTTTTTCCTCACAGTTTGCTAATGTACCGCAGTAGATTGACTTCTTGAGCTATCTTACCCAAGCTAGATTCTATCTTTTGTCTAGTAGGCTGCCCACACATAACAGCTGGATCCTGCATCCGCCCAACTCACCGAACTATCCCACAAGCAAAGGTTGAATCCGTAGTTTGCAGGTCGTACACAAATCGCAGCAGTCTAACCCACTAAGCCATGACAGCAAAGCAGTATTCAAATCTGTGACTCACAGGTGCACAGAATGAATTTCTGCTGCAGTACAATGCAACCTATTGAGCTAACTCCCTGAAGCTATTTAAATTGGAGGCATGCGCATTTAAATGCTGATCCTTGCAGCAGGCGCAACAAGCACACAGAATGGCCTCTTGGCACTGCCAGCCACTCAATGAATGCTTGTGTGTCATTAACAGCGTGTTCAGCAGAGCTCAAGTCGAGGGTACACGCGGGGGGGCCAAATCCACCCACTTTGTTCAGAGGGTGGATTCAGTCCCCCCCAGCTAAAATGAGAAACATTGAGGGCCTGATTCATGGATGTGTGTTATAATGGTGCAATCCCATAGGAAAACGTTCCATGAATCAGGCCTTTAATGTCCTATTTGAATTTATAAATTAAAGCCGACCTCAGGGATCGAAACACATTTGTCAGGTTTTGCTGGCCGGACACTTGACCACTGCACTATATAACATGATGAAGAAAAAAAACAACTGTAGGTGAAATGTCCCATTTCGGTACTGCCAGTGCCCAGGGAAAACATTTCTATTGGTTGAGTCACTGATTTGTAAAACATGCACACCTTTTAACGTTTTCAAAAACACTATTAGAAGAAAATATCCTCTCTTGGTTTTGTTTGTGTGTTGATTTTATGAAAGGCAAATGCCATTCGTCCTGTGCAATTTGGGTGGGTATGAAAAGCCAGTTTAATGAAATGTGCATGTTTCACCTTGCTATGCTAATTTCTGGTGACGGCACATCCCATCGCGTTTGGTGAGTCCCCCACTTAAATATTTTGGACTTGACCCCTGGTGTTCAGGTTGGGAGTTGAAGCGAAGCAGTGGGGACGTGTCTTTGTTCAGAGGGTCAAGTTTAATTGAGTCCAGCTGCTTGTGAGGGACTGCCTCAAGGCTGCAACCACACCCCTCCACCCCCCAACCGTTTGATGCTGTAAACAGTTTGTGATCTCTATTTAAATGAAATTTGCCTGCTCACTGACCATGTACCTTCAATCCGTTTGGGTTGGTGCTGCAGCTTGATGGTCAGTGGTCACTACACTCAGTGTGCTGCTGCCTGCTGCTACGCACTGTGCAGTGCACAAGTGTGTGTGTCCACAGTCAGCCGCCAGTACAGCACTCAGCAGATTAAGTGACTGTCCGTCGGATTCGAATGAGCAACCCCTAGCACAATCATTATCGTCCCAGAGCACACGCGCTGAGGAGGAGGCATGTGAGGTCGCTCAGGTCAGGCCTAGCCCTGGCCAGACGGGGATTGGAATTTAGCAACAAATGTTGCTTTTAGCGGATCATAAAAACAAGCCTCTGGGACTGCAATGCAGACCCCAGGTGCACAGCTAGCCTGGGCTTTGCCGCGGCAGAGACTGAGGTAATGTATCTCTCACTAGATGATTGGATGTTTCGGACATGTGAGGGACAGACTCTAACATCCTCTGTGGAGAGGGCAAAGGCATATGTGTAGTGCTCCCCTGCACAGAAATGTGTGCATGTGCTACATCTTTAGAAATGGCAGGAAGATTAGCTGTTGACAATGTACAACCATGCTGCGTGATCAAAATGTCATCCATTTCAGGAATGAGAAGATCGTCTTTCAGCATTGTGCTCTGCAGATTGTACACATGTAATAGGAACAATTAGATATTACACTAAATGTTATTAGTGTCTGAATTGCTCGTGTGAGACTCCAAGGCACTAGCTACGGCCCGCAGTCACCCCACTAGAGCTCAAAAAGTCACTGCAGGAGAAGAAAAAAAAACACACAGAAATCAGAAGACCATGAACTATTGCGAAGAAATTCAGCAAAACAGTGTTGTGATTGCCGTACTCGATTTCCAACAAAGAGAACAGCCGAGGCTCAAAGGGAAATATACCCGCAGTTACCTTGGCTATCTGATCTATGAATAAAGCCCCAGATTTTACAATTGGAGGGGTGTAATTGCTGTCAGCAAGCCATAAAACCGATGATGCTACAAAAGTATTTCAGACTTCTAACATCCGTTTACTTAATGGCGTGCTTGTCGTTAGCAGGTCTCAACTGTAATAGCCGCCAAGACTCAAAGGCAAGTATGCCCACAGTTGCCTCGGCTGTTTATTTTTTGAATGAAAGCACTTTACTTTAAGTGCTGTGACAACAATCAGTGGGTGTGAGACGTGTGTAAATAAAGGGTCATGAAGTCACTTTACAATTCAGCTTGACCTGCGCGCTGTTGCTGCTTACAAAAGGCTGGCTGGCCTCTGAGAGCTGAGGTAGCGGGGTCATATGATTTCAGAACGGGGGCATTGGCCCCCTCCCCCCTAGCAACGCCACTGCTTAACTGCATTCTTCTGTGGTGGCAGCAGATCGTTATATGCCAAATCTAGTGTGCCTGGATCTTCTATTCTGTCTACAGCATCCTCAGCAGTTGTGTCTAAGGAAGATAAACTTCTAGAAACATTTGGTACAGAGATATATCTGAACACAGGCAGATACCTATGTCAGGCAAATGTTATGTGTCATTAGCTGCAACAAATCAGCAGCTATGGAGAATGATCTCTGACTTTGCTTAGGATCTACCTGTTGATCAATCAGGTTTGGCGGAAGCAAGGCTGGTCACTCAAGATTTATTAAAATCTTCGTTAGGACATATTGATACTGCTAGCAGGGGCATATGCATTGTTGTGGATATGAGAAGGTCTGATTGAATGCATGCCACCAAATTCACAGTTGATGTGCAAGACAGAAAAATGGACCTTCCATTTGAAGGAAGTCATCTTTTCCACTTATCCACAGACGATAAATTGACCACGAAAAAATGACCACACAAACAGCAAAGTTCTTTGAATTTTAACTAAGCTAAACTTAAAGTCGTTTACACAGAGCCACTCCTGAACTGACTCCCAGTCTAGATCTTTTGGTGGATTCAGAGGCTTTCAAGAAAGAGGAGCAACACAACCAGATAAATCGCCAAGTACAAACAGGCAAAAACAACAAAGGCCCTACCATTAAATGCTTTTATTTGCCCCCCCCTCCAATGCAGCTGCCTGTGAGCAATGATATCTGTGTCCCAGTCCACGAGGCCTTATTAGGGGCAGATTGGCTTTGCACAAAGAGCAGTGGTGTTATCATTTCAAAGATCATTTGTTAATTTCGGTGATTCCGTCCTGCTTTCACCTACCCGACCCATCATGACAACCTTTGATCCAGAAACGTTCCCTAACAACACTTCTCATTGAAGTAAAGCTGTTGGTGGAGTCTCATGCAGTAGATGGTCAGACGTCGGCAAGGGATTCTATTCAAGAATATTCTAAATTCCTAAGAAGTACCAAAGTGGCGTGACGATAGTGTTGGATCTATCATAGCTCAACCTCTCCATACCCGTAGAAAGATACAAGATTGTGACACCGGATCAGATTATAGAGGTTCTATGTTTGCGGGACAGTTGTGTGCCCTAGACATGAAGGATGCTTACCTGCATGTACCAATTTAGCGTTCCCACCATCAATTCTTCCAATTTTCGTTAATGGGGAAACATTTCCAGTACAGAGTCCTTCCATTTGAATTGAATTCATCACCAAGAGTCTTCACAAACATAATTACTGCAATTGCCATCTTATTGTGAAACAGAGGTCAGCATGTCTACCCCTATTTAGACGACTGGCTGATCAGGGTGTATTCTCTAAAAGAGGCTTCACAAACATAACATTCGCTGTTAGCTATTCTATTCAACTTGAGGTTTTCAGTCAATGCGAATAAGCCAGAATTCATTCCAACTCAGAGAATTACCTTCATAGGTTTTCAGGGGGACACAGTCCAAGCCAGGATATTCCCAATGCCAGAAAGGCAAAGGAATATTTTTGCAGCAGTGACACATTTCTTATCCAGAACATGCACGCCTGCTGGGCCTACTGGCTACCTGCATTCTACAGTTCCTCTAGCAAGACTCAAAACGAGAAGGCTACAACTTCTTTTAGCAGTCCACTGGGATTCATAATCGGTCAAAATATCGATACCAATATCCCTGAAAAAAGATCTTCTCTTGTGGAGATCGGAGAACAACCTGATGAGTGGTGCTCTGTTACATCCAATATCACACTCCATAGTTATGACTACAGATTCATCACTAGAACAGCAGTTCTAGAACAGGAAATATGGCTTCCAGAAGCACATTTACCCAGGCAAAACAATACAGAAGCAGACAGTCTCAGCAGGCTCAGCAGACTCAGAGCGAGTTCGTATGTATGGGCGATCTGACTGGGGTTTACGCTCAAGTTGTTTAGGCTGTGGGGTGTTACTGAGATAGACCTGTTTGCAACGAGCAGCAACTCCAAATGTTATCATGGTAGGGTGACAGAGAGAATTTGGAGGGCGATGCATTCCAGATAGACTGGTCAGAAAGGGAGTGTTACGCATTCCCGCCAACTCCACTGATACAGAGGGTGTTGAGCAAATACAGAATATCCAGAAATTGCAGATTGGGACCAATAGGGTGCTCCAGAGTGTAGTTTTTCCGGTGTAACTCGAATGACATAGCGGGGCCCTCTGTAATTGGAGACATCCACAACAATGGTATCTCAACAGGGGGGGATACAGTACTTCAACCAAATCCACAGGCAATTGAGTTAGTGGCTTGGTTCCTGAAAAAGTAATGTTTTAACACATGAACCTCTCAGAGAACAATTGAATATAATTCAAAAAGGAAGAAAGGATTCCACCAGAGCTCCATATAATAGCAAGTGGACAAGATGTTTTCATTGGTACCAACAGAAAGACAATGATCCTCTGTCTTGCACTTTGGTTGACATCCTATCTTTTTCTGCTTACTTAGTGTGCAGATAGATACTGGTATAACTTATCTAGCAGCTGTAGGCTCATGTAGGAATTCAGAGAAGATGTTTTTTCCTCTGCAAACCCTGTGGTCAGATGGAACTTCGAAGGATTATCAAGATTGTTTCTGCCATTCTGGAGACCACGTCTTATTTGGGATCTGAATGTAGTGCTCACATAACTAGCACATAAGCCCTTTGAACCTATGGCCTCAGTTGATATCAAATTGATCACTTTAAAGACAACCTTATTGGTTGCACTAACCTTGGCAAGAAGGATTAGTGAAATCCAAGCACTAGCGGCATCAGAACCTTATACAACATTTCACACATATAAGGTAATCTTACATATTCATCCATCATTTTTACCAAAAGTAGTGTCAGAGTTTCATATACACCAATAAATAGTTCTGCCAAATGGTTTTTCTAATCCACAATCACAGGCTGGCAAGTTATTACAGTGTCTAGATGTTAGGGGAGTCTAAACGTTCCATTCAAGCAGAACACAGGAGTTCAAATCGTCTGCAGCTGTGTTTGTGACTTTTGGAGGTAGGCCTCCTGGCAAGCAAGTGTCTAAAGCATCTATTGCTAGAAACAAAGTTGCCTGCATTTCAGAAGCATATAGAGTGTAAGGAAAAAACCCACCTGAATGTATCCATGCTTACGTAGGGAGATCAAAAGCAAAAGCAGTAGCATTTCAGCATTACTTGTCTTGGGACATTATCAGCAAAGCCACCACATGGGCTACCCCATTGGCTTTCTCGTAACCCTGTGGCAATTAAATCGACAGTTTATTTAATTTTAAACTTATTTTATGTTATGTACCCAGTGGGATTTTGTATGAACCTTTTTGAAGTAAAGTGGCTGCTTTTTATTTGTGAAAATCCTCAACCTCTGCAAAGAAAGCATCATGACAAGTTTTTGATGCTGGTGAGCACCCTGCTCTATGCTCAATTTTAACTAAAAACAAGAAACTAATCTTAATGTCAAACAAAAACTGCTGGAAATATTTCCAATCAATCCAAAAAAAAGAAACTATTCCTCTGCTTTTCCCCAACCGTTTAACCGATTTGGCAACAATCTGTTCCGTGGTTTTTGACTGTGGACTGTGGGCATTAGCAAAGTGAACACTTTTTTCCTATTGGAAAAGCCAATAAATAAATTCAAAAACACACCTTTAGAACCTTTTGAATCATTGGATTAATTTCACCAGAATTTCCAGCTTATTTGCAACTGGGCAAGCCAATTATTTAGGCATTTTCCATCCTGATTCATGAAATGGAATAAACTATATTAACCACGGAATTGTGGGAAAGTCAATGGATCAAGGATTCACCTCAATAATAGGGTCAATGGTCTCTCTATATGACAAGCATAACATACATGTGATCGTCTTTCTGATGCTTGTATCTGCTTAGATTCTAATGCTTTGCATAAGCCGCCTCTAGTGGTTGGTTAGGAGTCCAACATGACTTGTTTTCTAATTTACCTGAGATAGGGTACTTAAATAGGAATCGCTTTCAGTCTGGAAAAAGACCTGTGGTCGGAATACCTGTTGGCTGTCCTTTGTTGTGATTAAACAAACTTGTTGTATTGTTAAAAACAATAGTCAACGCAGTGTGGTTGTGCATCCACTGATTAGTTTTTTTCAAACCTGAGTTTGCATTAATTGTATAGTCAGGTATAAGAGAAGTGAAGAAAAGCGAAGAAGGTGTAAGTTGTCTATGTACCTTCTACTTTCAACGTGGGGAGAAAGGGTGGGCACATGTGAATCTAAGCAGATGCAAGCATCAGAAAGACGTTTACAGGTTTGTAATGTTTGTCTTCTGAGGCTTGTGGATCTGCTTAGAATCACATGCTTTGTATAAACTAGCGAGCTCTACCAGGAGAAGGAGGTGGGTTGTTAGAAGAGACCGAGGCAAAACAATGTCTTAACATCGCTTGTGCTACTTCAGTTTGTTTGTCCACACAGTAATGTTGGGTGAAATGTGTGAAATGAGCTCCATGTTGCTGCTTTACAAATTGCATCTGAGGGCACATTTGCAATGAAGGCTAATGGGGCACCAGTGCTATGTGTGGAGTGTGCTCTAGGTGTAAATGGAATTTCCCTGTTAGCTAACTTTTAGCATTGTTGTATGCATTTCACAATCCATTTAGAGTTGGCTGCTTTGGAGACAGGATCCCCTTTTCTCCCTGCAGCCAAGGAAACAAAGAACTGGTCTGTTTTCCTAATAGGTTGCGTTTTATTTGGATAGTACATGACAGCTCTCCTAACTTCTATTGTATGGAAGGCTTTCTCCCCAGAGTTGTGTGGGTCTTGAAAGAATGCTGGCAGTTCAATAGATTGGTTGATATGGAATCTAGAAATTAATTAGGTGTGAACTTTGGGTGTGTTCTTAATACCACTGTGTCCTTATGTATTGTGACAAAGTGCTCTGAAACTGATAAAGCTTGGAGCTCATTTACTGTTCTTATAGAGGTGAATTGTAAGTGAGATCGTTTAGGCTTGCCTTAAGCATAGGTTCAAAGGGGGGCCCATGAGCTTACTTAAGACAATGTTTAAATCTCAACCTGGAGGTGAATTTGCAATTGTGGGATATATTCTTTTCAGCCCTTCCATGAAGGCTTTCACAACTGGAATCTCTTCCACCATGAAACCTTGCTTTGAGATGTTCTATATGCAGAAAGTGCAGCTACATGGACTTTCAAGGAATTGAAGAGTCTAACAAGTGGATAGTGCACTATGTAATAAGGTGATCAGTCAATGGGATTCACATTAGACATTCTACACCATAATATGAATCTCTCCCACTTCTTAAAGTAGCAGTGTCTTGTGATCGGTTTACGTGCCACTTTTAATATTTACATGCACCTTGTAGGTAAATCAAGATGGCCGAACTATGTGACTTTAGCAGCCAAGATGCTAAGTTGGTTGTCTGAGGATGTGGATGAAGGGTTAACCCTTTGTTCTTAGACAACATGTTGTAAGGGCTGATTAGCTTCATTGGTGGCTATACTGACATTTTGAGTAGGTGGGAGTACCATGTCTGACGTGCCCACATTGGAGCTACCAGGATCTTAGTTAAATGTTCCTGATGCATTTTGTGAATTAATCTGTCCAAGAGTGGGGTCAGAGGAAAAGCATATGAAAATATCCCTGACCAATTGATCCACAGTGCGTTCCCTTTGGATTCCCTCTGCGGGGACCTGGAGGCACAGGTGTGGAATTTTGTGTTTTCTCTTGTGGCAAACAAAACTATGTCTGGATGACCCCATTTGGCGAAAATGTCATTCACAATGTCTGGATGTAGCTCTCACTCGTGTTCTGAGGGAAGGCCTGTATTTTTGCTTAGTGTGTCTGCTAGGCAGTTGTGTTCCAGTGTCAGTGTCTGGGTCAATATGCCATGTGCTGTGTGGTGGAGGTAATGAGCTTCCTAACCTGAGAGCAATGCGTCTGTGGTTATTGTTGCTTATGTTGGCAGTGTGACAAAAGGTTTCCCACTCTGTAGGTTGTCCTTTGTCCACCACTGAAGTGTTGACAGCACAGTCTGCAAAACTACTCCTAGATTGTGCCAATCTCCTTGCGCTTAAGACCACTGTTTCACTGACCATTCTGTATTGGGTGCATGTGTAGCCTTAAATGTGGCAAAATTAAGATGCATGATGCCGTCATACCAAGAAGACACACACTTTCTTGGCTGTTAACTGGCGACTTGCTGTTGTACGGGTGCAGAGGAAAGGCGCTGCCACAATGGTGGCATGTTTCTGGGTATAGACATTTATTAAATAAGAAAAGGTTGGAAAAATGCCTCACCATTGCTAAAGCAAAGAGGGTTTTCCCTACCTCAAAGGAAACTAGTGAAATTGTCAGGATGTCCGAAAATAAAGAGCCTGTCACTGTTGTGTCCAAAAACCTGCTTCTGACCCTAACTAATAATCTAAAGTAACTGTGCAAGGATGTTCTCTTCTTAAAGCGATAAGTGTTCTTTGTGGTTTCAATTAACAGAAAAGTTCCCAGTCCTTCTGGTAGTAAAAGTGATGAAATAAACAATGTTAAAAATGTAAGACTCCTAGACTAGGGTTATGCTCCTTTCCCCTAGAGTTCTTCTAAGTTTCCATCCGTTTGGGCTCCGGAGCCCCTTTTATCTTCTTAGGCAAATGCCAGTGGACACTCCACAAGGATATGTTGTTTTGCTTCACATTCCTTTGTCGTGTCAACTTGATACAGTTTGTTATAGGTTGTGGGATGCTGTTTTCCCGATTTCGGGGTGCTTGACCCTTTCAGTCATTCGCCTCGGTGCGAGTCCCAGACGTATAAATTCAGAATGATATACCTTTAGTTCACTCTCCTGCCAAACATATGATTCCTCTGTTTTATTTATTCTTGTGGCATCTTGGGTATTTGATTCACTCTCCTGCCACACACATGATTTTGTTATCATCATTGTTCTCTGCTTCTAATATGAGTGTGGGTCCCAGACTCACAATTTGTTATCACATTTGTTTGGTTCACTCTTCTGCCAAACATGTGATTCCCTTCCTTTGGAGTTTCTCAGGGTCCCCAGCCCTCTTTTAGCATATGATTCTCTTTGCTCTGGGTTTCCCAGGGTCCCCAAACCTCTTATACTGTAATTTCCTTGTGGGTGCAGGTCACAGACTCTCAATGTCCCATCAGGGTCCCAGACCATCTTTCTCCAATGTTTGTATTCACCCTTTTGCTCTCCGGGACCTCCAACACCTTCTGGTAAACCTGCATACCTGTTTTCTTCCTCTTGACAGGTAACATTTTTTCGCTAGCCTCTGCATTGTTTGTCAAGGCTCCGGCAACCCTCTGTTGAATGGTGGGTTCTGTAGCGGCTCACCGGAGCCTGTTGTGGCCCTAGGCACGTATCAGCAACAACCCGAATGGTCCCTCCAGCTTGGACTGCGTTCAGGTTCTCCTTCTCATCGGTTCGCAGCTTCTTCCCCTTTGGCTTCGCTCTGCCCGCTCGAAGCAGGAGTTCTGCAGTTTGTCCTCCTCAGGTCATTCGTCCTCTGCCTCACAGCTGAGCTCCTGTTAAACTCCTGCATCAGCCAGCTGTATGCAGTCAGGTGAATTAGAACCTGAGAAAAGCTAGAGAGCTCATTCTGTTTCCTCTCAGTGCTCCTCAGACTCTCCATGATCTTCTTCTTCACAGTACTCATTTCCAACTCGGATGCAAGATGCTTAGTATGCTCTTGTAATTTAGGTTTGTCAAGAATATTATAGTGACTGACCTTGCAACAGAGTACTTTTGCTCTACCTACAGGGGTGAGGGGATATTTGGTATTTGAGAAGGGATGTATTAAGGTTGGGGAATACCACACTCCCTGAGAATAGTAATTCGCAATCCTATAGGGGGTTCCCTCACCATGTGATCCTCCATCGGGGCACCAGCCCCAAGGGGGCTATTGTACTGTGGAAGCACCACCCTGCCCCAAGGGAAAGGTCACCCCCTAGGGGAGAATGGATGACATCCTCCAATTCATCAAACTGTATAACAAGTAATTTGATGCAGCATGTTCTGGACCATCTCGTTTGAAGGGAAGACTAATGTGTCTTTTGTTCAGATTATTGCCCCTAGGAATTGTTTGACTTGGCTGGGAACTAGGCTTGATTTATTCACGTTGATAGAAAACCCTAGTTGACACAGAAGGTTTATAATTTATTGTGTGTGCTGCTGACACATTTATGGTGTGTCCCCTGTCATGAGCCAATTGTCCAGATAAGGGCATACTGGGATTGATTGTCTGTGCAGGTGTGCTGCCACTACAGCTAGTACCTTTGTAAAGACCTAAGGGGTGGATGCAATCCCAAAGGGTAGTACCTTCAATTGGTAGTGTGTGGACCCTACTTTGAATTCTAGGTACTTTCTGTGAGCTGGCTACATTGAAATTTGAAAGTATGCACCTTTCATATCTAGTGTTGCCATGCAGTCTCCCCTCTTCAGAAAAGAAATTAATTCTTGTAACGTTGTCATTCTGGGCTTTTGCTGTTTGACATGTGTTTGCAGGTCTTCGATCTAGTACTGGATGTTTGATCTTGTCTTTTTGGGAATAAGGAAGTACACAGCATAAAACCCTTTGTTTACCTCTGATGTAGGGACAAGCTATATGGCCCCCTTTTCCAGAAGAGCTTCTACCTCTGCTTGGAGGATCTGCTGATGTTCTAAAGACATGTTCTTGTGTCTTGGAGGATGATTGCACAGTATTTCCAGAATCTCCACGCAACATCTGTCGTTGACAGTTCTTAGCACCCATTTGTCTGTTGTTACTCCCACCCATATGTGGGTGAATTAAGAAATGCGAATGGGAAGGGACATGGAGCACCGAGGCATTGCTTGGTGGGTGTGGCCGAACCTCTGGAGGTTTGGCCTCTACTCCTACTGCGTTCTCACGTAAATTGCCTCTGTAAGAGGGATTAAGAGGTTGGCAGTGGTCCTTGATTAGGGTACCAACCGCTCGTGACAGCTCCTGATGAATAGCTGGTCTGTGCTGATGTTTTTGCATATCCCTGGGCATGAAAAGTGAGTTGATTGCCATAGGACCCTTTCTGCATGAAGGGCTTGTTAGCAATTTGTCCTAAGGTCTTCAGCGTCTCATGCTCCTTTTTAGCCGTCTTTAGTGCGTCGTTCACTTCCTTGCAAAACAGAGCGTTTTTCTCTATCGGCATGTTGATAAGCATGGCTTGTGTATCAGGTTTGAACCCTGAATTCCAGAGCCATGCGTGGAGTTTGATGAGCATTCCCTCCACCACTACTCTTCCTGCTTTATCTGCTGCGTTAAGTGAGTTCTTGATAATAGCATTTGCGGTCTGCTTGCCCTCAGTTAGGGTCTTAATGATTTGTGAGCATAAAGGCTCTGGCTCCCCACTAACCTCCTCTTCTACCTGATCCCATTGGGCCTATTGAAGCTAGACATAAGGGTTGTATTGTTGGCAATATGCATCTGGAACACAGCTGACGTTGCGACCTTCTTTCCAAGAGCATATATTCTCTTGCTTTCTTTATCTGTTGGCAGTAGCATGCCAGCTCTCTTTCGGGTGGTAGTGACCACTAAGGAAACAGGTTTCAAGTAACATTTAATGAAGAGAGTGCCTGTGGGTGGATGTTTAAAGTGCTTTTCTATGCGCGGATTAGCTGCTCTTGTTAGAGCAGGTGTATAAAGTGATGGTAGTACACGTCTTATGGCAGATTGCAATAATGGGATGTATTGACATATCTGCTTCTTCTCGTTGAGGATGTTCTAGACAAAGTCAGTGTCCTCTTCAGACTCATGCATGTCTATTTTGTCTTAAGAAGGTCATTATAGAGCTGCTGATCATCAACAGGTGAGGTTGACACAGGGGGCCTCATCACGAGTTGGGCGGTAACGCCGGTGCTATTAGCGCCAGCGCTAATAGCCCTACCGCCAAACCCCCCGGCGCTATTAGAGCTGGATCAGAGGTTTGGCGGAAGGGTTATTGCCCATTCCCCATTGGGCCCATTCGGGAATTCCTCATTCTCCATTGGGCCCAATGGGGAAAATGTGCGCGATTACTGCTGGCGTATTTCGTATTTCCTAAAGCCCTGATCTGGCGGACCCTTAAATGCGACGGTAATAGCGCTACCACCACATTTAAGGGTTACTGCCAGACTCGTGATGAGGCCCAGGGTCTTGCGTCACATCTGGAGATGGCAAGGTATAATCATATGGATCATCAGGGTCTATGCCAGGGTCGTCATCTAAGAAGACGTCATCATCTAGTTCAATTGACGATTCCTCACAGGGCTTAGTTTGTTGTACCCAAGGAATTTTGGATGGAGGCACTCCCTTTTCCTGTGAAATATGTTTATGTTTGAAAGGATGTTTGTTTAAAAAAATCCACAAATGAAGCCATTTTATTCATGGAACTTTCGAATCTATCTCTAGTCCCGGTGCTACTAGATGGGGTATCCTGGAGGGAAAGACTATTTTCTCCTGTTGCTTTGTGTTAGATGTTCTCTGAAGTGCCTCTGACAAAGGGGAGGTGGCTCCTGTGTATCATGACGTTGGTGTGTCAATAGCCATCGAAAACTGACTGTGTTGGCGGCTGTGCTGGCAGTGTAGGTGCCTGTGAAGGAATGGTAGCATGAACGGCTCGTGTTCGGCGTATGTTTTTGTTTCGGAATGTGCGCCGAAGTATGAGCACTGGGCGCAGAGGTTTCATGAGGCGCCAAGCTGCCTGCTGAAGGGCTAGGTTCCACAACAGTCTTGACACCTTTCGACGGGCACGCTGAAACATGTGGCGAGGGTTTATGTTGTTTATGTTTGTGTTGGCATCTTGTGGGGCGCTACCCCCTCTGTGTGTTTAATATGTGTGCTCCTGTTGCCAGAGGAACCCGCCAAAGCAGTGCCGGCTGCTGCCTTCCGGAGGTGGGGGCGAGCATCTGGGTGTCTCCTGTTTCCCAGTCAGATGTCTCACCAGTGTTACTTATGGTGCCAGGACTGTCTTGTTCTGCCTCAGATTCCTCTGAGCTGGCAGGGTACTCTGACGATGCTTCAGCCTGCATCCCGCAGGCTGCTCAGCTGCTTCGACCGCTCATCTTTAAGGGATTTTTGGATGAAAGAGCTTACACAGTCAGCATATCGTTTTCTGGTGGTCACGAGGGAAACAATGGTTACAGATGTCGTGTGTATCCTTCCAGGGAAACTTAAGATTGCAAGATGGGCAACATTTAAATGGAGTCTTCTCCATTATAAGTGCCGGAAGACAGCGAGACGTAACAATGAAGATGAAAGGAAAATATGAATGGAGGCATTTGCCAAGGGTGAGAAATGTTATCCACCCCACTCTCCCTGCTGTTTAGGTCGAAGCCTAATGGTAAGCCGTCATCAAGGTTCCTGGATCTCTGATGGCAGGACGGTCTCATCAAGATTCGCTGGATGCGGCCAGCGCGAGCGTCAAACGAGCGATAAGTAACGATGTGTTAACGATGTATCTTAGTTAAAGATTAATGTCTGCTATGAGCAATTAACTATAAATGTAATACTACGCACCAACCAGTAGATGTTGGCCTATGCAAAGATGTGATTCTAAGCAGATCCACAAGCCTCAGAAATATATATACATACTGCATGTTTACATTCAACTTTTAAATTGAAGATTTTTGCATAGATTTGCAAATAACGCAATTTATACGCATCTGTGTCAACCATAGAAACACTACTCCTTGAAAAGCAGCTTCAGACCTTCATTGAAAAAGGGGGTCGTGAAACCATGAGTGTTTTGTCTTATCGATACTCATGCACTATTGCATAATGCTTAGCGATTACACATAGAGCTCTACAAGAATGGGCAAGTAAGGTTCTCCGATACAGGGTGTTTTATAGATCCACATACATTTGATTATTCCCATCCTGTGCACCCCATGAACTTTAAAAGCAGGATTTAATGTGTTAAAGGTACCTTTTCCTATTCTTAATATCATAGCCTACACACATGGGCCTATGCCTCTTCAAGCAGATGCACAGCTATTGTACTACCAACCAATGAGAACTGTTTTGTGTTCCAATCCTGCAGCATTCCCTAAACAGTCAGAAGAAAACGGCGTTTGCTTGGTGGATTGACAAAATCCAGCTGCAGTTTTTTTTTTTTGGAGAAAAGAGAGCAAGTAAAAATCATTAAGAATACATCAATCTTAGGAGGGGGGGGGGGCGCATCCAGATCGCTGTAAAGTGCAAAACCAATTAAAAAAGATGGGGGCAATGCGCCAGATGAGGGCAATCCGGTGGGCTTTTAGGGCCTTTCTCGCTCTGGTGGTTGGCAAGGCAGTCATGGTTCAAATGGACAATACATTGACAATGCATTACATTTACACAGAAGGGGGAACTATATTAGTGCAGTTGTCACAAAATAATGGGCACATAAACAGCAGGTTCAATTGTCAGCCATTCATCTGTCAGGAAAACAAGAGATGACGTATGTCACGAGAAAACCTGTATTGGGCTTAGGGCTCAAGTCGAGGGTACACGCAGGTGGGCGGAGTCCGCCTACTTTTTTCAGAGAGCAGACGCCGTCCCCTCGGGTATTTGAGAGGCAGTGTGTAAAACTGGAAGCATTGACTGTCCTATTTGAATTTACACCGACCTCGGTCGCCAGGTTCGCGGGTCGGGCCAAAATCCTGATGTCTCTAGCCCTTACATGCCAACCAAAGCAGTTTGGTTCATGACTACGAGATCTAATCCCCCTCTCGTATTCACCCACAATACCGTTGGTTGCCCCCCCCACCCTCCGTTGTTTAGGTTGCTGGTTATGTGGTGTACAGACAACCACATGCAGAGAGCTAGTGTCAGTCTCTCTTTCTATCCCTCTTAGATAGGCGTTACACCATCGCTGTATAGGGACAGGCACCCTCCCCTCCCCCCGGCAGGGACAGGGTGTCCTTCCTGAGGGTCAGAACAGCTCACCATCTTGTGTCTCACATTTTGGGACTACTCTACAATAACCACAATCACTTCTTGTTGCCTTCACTTGCAAGCAGACCTTTGTTCCCCAGAGAACCGTTTTTATGTACCAGTATGTTTCTATGGTTTGGGAAGGCAGTTGCATTCCCGGCTTTTCAAGCCTAACTAACCCTGTTGTTTTTAAGGGTTTGAGTATGGCATGCCAGCAAGGACATATTCTGTATCAACATTGTAGAGGAGCAGGTGGACATGTCATGCCTAGTTCCCGTCCCCTCACCTCCGTCATACTGGAACAGTAGGAGAAGAGCCCTATGTGGGACACTAGGTATCATCCCAATACTGCATTTAGTGTATGAGAGACGATATGCACTCAGACAACCATATCGAATGTACCCTTGCACTGAGAGGGTGAAAGGATGTCTGCACACATCATTGGAGATCATAGAGCTGTAAGTGAAATCTGACAATAGAAGAGTGACGTCATAGAGGAAAGATACTGAGATTTACTGAAACGATCTGCAAATACTCAAAGAATAAACATTTAACTGAAGTAACACGTATTCAAATATGAAGAAATCGTAAATGCAAAAAAGATAAAGTAACCTGCTGATAAATAAATGTATACATGCAGAAACGCAAGGTAGATGAGACATATAGAAACTTGCTGCAGAAGAAAACATAACATGGCTAGAGCAACCATGATGGAAAGATGGGCGTCCGACTCGTATTAAAACAATTCAACCTACCTCAGAGACAGACCACGGCTGGAAAAACAGCTTTATGTGAGGAATAAAGAGGAGTCTACTGGCCTGGGATCAAGGATGCTACTTCAAGGAATAATCACAAGGCACAAGGGGAGTCAAAAGGATAAGCCATGTAGGTAAGACATATTTCTCTTAGATTAATCGAAGGAGAAAATATCTGCAAGAGTCAAGTATTAGACAATTAAAGATGTGGAAAACCCATGTTATATGGAGTGAGCAAGTCTCTAGAGGCCAAGAATGGTAATGGCACCAAATTCAATTGAATCAAATAGCAGTAAATAGAAGGCCGAGATGGACAAATGTGTGGTCTCCTCACACATGATTCAGAAGTTGAAAACAAGTGCTATTCAATGAGAGACGATGGATGAATTGGTAAAGTGGGGAGTAGTCTGACGTTTCTTGTGGCACCCGAGTTTCATTTTGCTTACGTGCTGCTAACGAGCCGAAAGTCCAAGGTTGGGAAAGCATGCCAACCAATCAGAGGGTCAATGTAGCAACATGCTATACAATGTTGCAAACACCAACCTGCTGCCATTTATTCCGCTATAATAAGTATTATGCCTATTTAGAGGTGGTTCAAGGCATGCCCACCATATAAGGGGCAGCCAATTAAGTTACTAACACTTGTATATACTATAGGAACATATGTTCCCTTAACAAATCTCTCCCTTCAATAGGTTTTAGTTTGCCACATAGGATGATGTCATCGATGATGCATATCATCGAGGTATAAAACCTTTGTATAATCACATGTGGATGTGAGTGTGTGAATTGCTGCCTTTTATTAGCCTCTTTATTTTTATGCTGATAATAAAGTAGTGCTTTGCCATATTATTTGAGTCTTTTCAGTTATTTGGAACCAAGATCATTATTGGTAATTCCATCTAGCACATGAGACGCTTAAAGGTGCTAGAGCACAACATTTCTTCCCTCCTCTAGTGCCAACCAACCTCCCACAACTCCTTCTTCCTGTCTCTGCCCAACCTGACTCCATCTTCAGTCCGAGGCCCCAGACTATAAGAACCATAGAAACCTGTGCGCTGAGTCCAAGATTAGAGTAAGTGGCCCTTGCCAGGTGAGAGAAGGGAAACATACAAAAAAACAGCAACAACTGATACCTGGCAACAAGGATTGTGCACAAAAAACACATTCCTTGCATCTGGTCTCACCCACATGGTCCTTAGATCTGTGGTTTCCTCAACCATGAGAAACTCATGGGGAGCCCCCTTCTTTCTTCTCTCACTCAGTCCACAGGCTCACTATGCTCCTTCTCGCATTTCCTCCCCTCGGCTGGGAGGTTGCTGGACAGCTTCTTGCACCTGTTATACTCCTAACTCATAGCAAAGGTCCTCCTTTCTGAGACCTAGCATGAGGCTGTGTGGGCTCCAGCAGGAGGCCTGGAACAGCAAAGCTTCCAGAGCGGGTGCCTAAAAGACACCTGCGCTCAGCTCACACTGTGTAGAAAAGTCTGTGCCAATGTGAAGGCTTCCTCTTCCTTCAATCCTCTTAGTCAGGTGGTCTGAGGCGCACCCGACAATGTTGCAAATGCCTGGGGATCCCTATAGCTGCCCCGCTCCCCACACAGGAATAGTTCAATTCCACAGTATAAAACAGCATCACATTAAATTCTACTCATACACTACTTATACACCTATGTCGTGTTCCCTTTCCTCCATACTTATGGGTTGCCTGTCCATGGTGTGAAGGATTCCAATCGGGCGTCACACACTGGACCAGGACCCTTGGTCTCAGCCTAGGATGTAGCGCTCAATGAGAATACTTTTTCTTTATTTTCTACGAATTCGAATTGAGCCGATACCCAACCTGTCTCACACCCCCTTTTACAAATACCCCGGGTCACAATGGACCATGAACCAGGCCGGTGGGTGGTAATACAAACTTTATTTATTTTACTTTCAAAGGAAATCACACAATTTTTATATCTGGCAGCAATCACCAAAGGGGTGATAATTACAATGAAAACCACTGAAATACACTTGGGTAACCTTCGACAAGAACATATCCAAAGCACACATGAATAGGAGCACTTTTTTCTAATCGGGTAGATAGCACCTGAGTTAAGGTTTCCCCCTGCAATGTTCCTTCAAACCCCAATTAATCGAATTCTGAGTGGATAGAAAGAAGCAGCACGGAGCCAGGGATATGTGGCAGCAAACAGAATCAAAAACCCTTTGCAAAGGCACAAAATGACACTCGGAATTTGATAAATAATTAATTATATGTGTGATTAAATAATGATGAACGTATGTTGTATCAAAGTATGAGGGATGTTATATCTCTAGCAACTATAAGGTAAGGTATCACAAAATGCATACAGTTCAAAAGCAACTTGAAATGGAGAACATAGTGCAGTCAAAATCACACGTGGAAAGGTTGCAATTTACACTTTTTGCAGTTTTAAATGTCAAAACGTTTTTTTTTTAAACGGGTGAAATATACAGAATCGCAATGTTGTTTTTAGGCTGGGTGATAGATGCACATCACAGGGATCAAGGGGAAAGAAATTCGGTTTTGGTAAAATAAAGCAGTTAAAAAGAGAAAATCGGTTTGGAAAGAAAAAGGACAAGTTTTACTTAAACTAGATTATCAAGAAGATAGCGCTGCCCATGAAACAGGTTAAGCGGCCGTCTTAACCCCCTTCACGCCGCGTGTCTCTTCAATATTGCTAAGGAGTTACAAGATAGGGTGAATGAAAGGATGGCGCTAACACTAGGAAATCAAGGACAGGATGCACAGAGAAGTCTAACACTCTTAAACAAGTTACCAGGGTATGAATAGGATTACTTAGAACATAGGACAAAGACAAAGGGTCAAGATGGGATAGGCTATGTGTTGCTATGAGATGGGGAAATACTCACAATCCGCACTTCAGTTTGGGATTTGGGACAGCCAACCTGGTTCTGGACTGAAAGGGCTTTGGTCACAGCACGGCGGGTGCCCCTTACAGCAAACAGCTGGGCAAGTCTGGTCACTGGATGGCAAGGTTACAGCGGTCATGCAGGTAGTGGGCAAAAAGCCGGCCTGGTCACAGGATACTCCCAACAGGGTACCACAGCTTTTTCCCCTTTGTTATTGGGATTTTTAGTGGGGTTTCTGGATCAATGGCCTTGCTGGGATAGGATCAGCTATGTTTTGGCCTGGTAGTAGAGTGTGGTATCTTACAAAAATGGATCTGGAATGTCTGGATACGCGGGCATGGGAAATTCAGGAGAGAGTGTGTGTCCTGTCCTTGTGAGCTCCCACTCCTTATATAAAGCGGGTGACATCACCAGGTTTATTGTTGGTCAGATCTAAGCTAGACCTACCCCCAAGAACCGGATAGGTCAGCCTATGTTGGTCGCCTCATCCAGGAGGGGACTCAGTTTATGGGTTTGTATTTTATGAGGTGCAAAGCCCTTCCACAGTCCATTTTTGCCTAAAATCAATCTTAACATAAATCACACATTTGTACAGTAGTGGCAATTTTGAAAATTACATAGGCAGATTACATATTTCACACAGAGCATGGCAGTCCAACTCTCACGTTTGTAGGACTTTGTTTCGTCCGTCTAATAATTTTTCATAATTTTCTTTGAAATTATTTTACTTAAAATTCTATAACTTTACACATGTGTATATATTATCATAAGGCAGGCAAGTATTGAATTTCAAAGTGGCATCATATACACTTTCCTCAGAATATCCAATTCTCTGCCATTTCTGTCCTCAATGTGCCAGTGACGGATACGACTTCTTAAAGGCAGCACATGGATAAGCCTTGAATGTGCAACATTCTTTATAGATGGAAGAAGATAATGACATCTATGAGAGCCAAACTACTGGTCAATTAAAAGTGCATAAAGTTCAAATGTGGAAGAGGCCAAGAGGAGCAACAGCAGCAAGCATAATTAAATCAAATAGCAGTAAATGGAAGGCTGAAATTGACAAATACGTGGTCTTTCCACACGTGACTCAGAAGTTGAAAACAAAGGCTATTCATTAGAGCCTTAAGCAAAGATAGTGGTGTGTTCACATTCCCTTGATTTTCCGAGGAGAGTGAGCAGCAACAAGGTCAACTTCAAATGGAGGACATTGGCTGATGGCCTACCAATGACAGATGATAGACTAATTCAGAATATGGGGAGTAGTCTGACGGGATTCAAACACCTAGGTTTTGTTTCATGTACGTGTTGCTAAGGAGCTAAAAGTCAAAGGCTGGGATAGAATGTCAACCAATCAGTGGGGTTGGGGGACAACCTAATATACAAAGTTGCAGAAGCCAATCCACTGATGTGTTGTTTGCTTTAATCAGTACTATATGTGATTAGAGGTAGCTCAAGGTGTGCCCCACAGACAAGGGGTAGCCAATGAAGCACTGATCCCTATATATTCTATAAGTAGATATGTTCCCTTCACCAATCCCTTCCCTCGATAGGATTTTTATTTTGCCACAAAGAATGACATCATAGATGATGCATATTGAGGTATAAGACCTCAAGGTAATCAAACTTGGTTGTGACTGTGCAAACATCAGTCTGATGTCTGCCAGTTGACCATGCATTATTAAACTGAGAATAAAGTAGTTCTTTGCCATACTCTTTGAGTCTGTCCAAATATGTTATCTAAGATCTATTATTGTAATTCCATCTAGCACAAAAGATGCTTGAAGGTACTAGAGCACATTTGGTAGCAGTGCAGATGGTTATGGTCTAGTTGACCTCTGCCAGATCCAGAACCTCAGACGCTCGGCTGCTCCTGCCACTAGCCAGACGACCCTGGAATTTCCTGTGGAGATCGGCGCGCAGAGCCACGTGTGAAGAAGATTTGGTTGGTAGGTCCCTCTTTGACGAAATGTCTGTCCGGTCGCCGTAGGCACCCCATGGTGGAAAGCTGAACAGGTAGGTTAATGGAGAGTCGATGCCGGAGGACTTAAACTGAGTCACAGTTGTGAGAAGAACAAAGAAAGTGGCAAAATAGTGGGAGGGATTGTGTTTTAAATAATAAGTATAAAAAGTAACAGGAGTTTTTGGGGAGATTATAAAGAGAAATAGATGCCTCGATTTCTGATCCCAAGAGGGCAAAAGGGTATGCAGTAAGTTATTAAAGATTCCTGAGACAAGGTCCGCAGAAGAGTGCATATCAAACTCCAGATTGGAGTTAAACAGAGATGAAATACATTTAATAAGATAGTAAAGAAAGGCGTAAGCAGTAAAAACATGTTTAAAGTGCACATGTGTGGGGTCATAAAATTGTCAATATAAATCTTTTGTTGTGTCTAGACCAAGGGGTGCACAACTGATTTTGACAGAGGGCCAAAAGTACCCTACATGATGGCTATAGTGGGCCGAAAAGTAAATGTGGGTGGGGCGGTAGGCGTGGCGTGGCGGGAGGCTTTTTCAACCCCTAATTTTTATTAAACACTATGCCCCATAGCCCCCACCCCTCAAGCAAACACTATGCCCCATGGCTCCTACCCCTCATGCAAACACTATGCCCCAAGGCCCCCACCCCTCAAGCAAACACTATGCCCCATGGCCTCCACTCCCCAACCAAACACTATGCCCCAAGACACCCCCCCTCAAGCAAACACTATGCCCCATGACACCCCCCTCAAGCAAACACTATGCCCAATGACACCCACCCCTCATGCAAACACTATGCCCCATGGCCCCCACTCCCCAACCAAACACTATGCCCCATAACACCCACCCCTCATGCAAACACTATGCCCCAAGACACCCACCCTTCATGCAAACACTATGCCCCAAGACACCCATCCCTCATGCAAACACTATGCCCCAAGACACCCCCCTCAAGCAAACACTATGCCCCATGACACCCCCCTCAAGCAACCACTATGCCCAATGACACCCACCCCTCATGCAAAGACTATGCCCCATGGCCCCCACTCCCCAACCAAACACTATGCCCCATGACACCCACCCCTCATGCAAACACTATGCCCCAAGACACCCACCCCTCATGCAAACACTATGCCCCAAGACACCCATCCCTCATGCAAACACTATGCCCCAAGACACCCACCCCTCATGCAAACACTATGCCCCGTGGCCCCACCCCTCATGCAAACTATGCCCCATGTCACCCACCCCTCATGCAAACACTATGCCCCAAAGCCCCCACTCCCCGACCAAACACTATGCCCCATGACACGCACCCCTCATGCAAACACTATGCCCCAAGACACCCACCCCTCATGCAAACACTATGCCCCAAGACACCCATCCCTCATGCAAACACTATGCCCCAAGACACCCACCCCTCATGCAAACAATATGCCCCAAGACACCCACCCCTCAAGCAAACACTATGCCCCATAGCCCCCACTCCCCAACCAAACACTATGCCCCATGACACCCACCCCTCATGCAAACACTATACCCCATAGCCCCCACTCCCCGACCAAACACTATGCCCCATGACACCCACCCCTCATGCAAACACTATGCCCCAAGACACCCACCCCGCATGCAAACACTATGCCCCATGACACCCACCCCTCATGCAAACACTATAGCCCATGACACCTACCCCTCATGCAAACACTATGCCCCAAGACACCCACCCCGCATGCAAAGACTATGCCCCAAGACACCCACCCCTCATGCAAAGAATATGCCCCATGACACCCACCCCTCATGCAAACACTATGCCCCAAGACACACACCCCTCATGCAAACACTATGCCCCAAGGCACCCACCCCTCAAGCAAACACTATGCCCCATAGCCCCCACTCCCCGACCAAACACTATGCCCCATGACACCCACCCCTCATGCAAACACTATGCCCCAAGACACCCACCCCTCATGCAAACACTATTCCCCAAGACACCCATCCCTCATGCAAACACTATGCCCCAAGACATCCACCCCTCAAGCAAACACTGTGCCCCATGCCACCAAGCATGCACCATGCATACATATTCATACAGACCCCAACCCCCCCACCCCTGCATACAAACTAACAAGCATACACCATGCACCCATACAGACCCGAACCCCCCACCCCCAACTCAGAACACAAACCCACAAGCATTCACCATGCACCCATACAGACCCGAACCCCCCACCCGCAACTCAGAACACAAACCCACAAGCATACACCATGCACCCATACAGACCCGAACCCCCCACCCGCAACTCAGCACACAAACCCACAAGCATACACCATGCACCCATACAGACCCGAACCCCCCACCCCCAACTCAGAACACAAACCCACAAGAATACACCATGCACCCATACAGACCCAAACCCCCCACCCGCAACTCAGCACACAAACCCACAAGCATACACCATGCACCCATACAGACCCGAACCGCCCACCCCAACTCAGAACACAAACCCACAAGCATACACCATGCACCCATACAGACCCGAACCCCCCACACCCAACTCAGAACACAAACCCACAAGCATACAACATGCACCCATACAGACCCGAACCCCCCACCGCAACTCAGAACACAAACCCACAAGCATACACCATGCACCCATACAGACCCGAACCCCCCACCCGTAACTCAGCACACAAACCCACAAGCATACACCATGCACCCATACAGACCCGAACCCCCCCACACCCCCAACTCAGAACACAAACCCACAAGCATACACCATGCACCCATACAGACCCGAACCCCCCACCCACAACTCAGCACACAAACCCACAAGCATACACCATGCACCCATACAGACCCGAACCCCCCCACCCCCAACTCACCATACAAACTCACAAGTATACACCATGCACCCATACAGACCCGAACCCCCAACTCAGCACACAAACCCACAAGCATACACCCATACAGACCCGAACCCCCCACCCCCAACTCGGCACACATCAAGTAGGTAGCCTCTTGCCAGTTCTTATGGCTGTAAGGAGCATGATCAAACTGATTACTATTTGGGGGAGAAATTTGGAATGCGCAATATAGGAACACCTGCGATGGGTTCACTGTGAAGTTATATGTCTGAAATGTGCCCCAATTCAGCCTAACTGCTTGGACTTGGGATTGATATCAAACGCGGTACACTTGTAGTCTGCCTACCTTAGATTTACTTATCGATTAGCAATAACGTTGCTTGCTTCTTTACTGTCTCACAATTAATTTGAGGTTGCCTACTAGAAAAGTCTTGAAGGCTTATGCCAAGAGAATCAATAGCACGCTACTGATTTTGGGTTCCCTAGACCGTTCGGTGAGATGGCCCTTCCTGAAAATGTAGACGAAAGCATGCAAAAATAGCATTGTGCTCAGGCACTGATTATTCCTGTGGGTTGCAACTCACTTGGATTCAGGAGATCCCTTCCCTCAAACTGTTCCCCTCCCCTCAGTGCTACTTGTGAGACCTGACGGCGAGGGAATCTCAGGGGCACATTTATCATGACCCCCACCTTAATTTCGATGGTGCAAAAGTGTTCATCAGAAACTAACCACATGTGCTAGTTGTGTAAAGTGCATCCAACATCATAGTTACATGTTTTGTTTCTTTTCCCTTTTTGAAGGCGGTTTGGGCTTTTTTTTTATGTGCCCTCTCTTTCTGAATCAACCTGTTTCCTGTTTGTACAGCTAGAGACTCTCCATTTTCTCTTAGATGGCACCTCAAACAAGATATGTTCTATTATTGTCAGAAATGAGAATTCGCCCAGTGCTCCAGATAAGATTTGGAAGTGGGAGTGTTTTACTCCCTCTTTTTTAAAGTTGAGAGTAAAATGATTTTTTAGGGAGTAAACATGTAAGTCCAATTCCCAATGGGGGTATTTTATAAGCAAGTAAAAACATAATTTAACTAGAAAACAGAAATGTTTTTGTAATAATTATTTCTTTGCTCCTGGTTATTCATGCACATTAAAAGATGCATGTTTACTATTATTACTGCCTGGTCAGAAGAAGTAGTTTCTTCTGGTGGTGCTGTGTGCACTACTGCTGCAAACTGATCAATGGAGCTGTGTCAGAGAAAGCAGGCACAAGGTACTAATTGTCTGTGTCCTACATTTAGTTGGGAGTATTTGATATTATGATATATGTATAAGGGCGATAGTATTTTTTGTTGACTTTCTTTGCTTGCCTTTTTATCTTGAAAATATGAATAAATATTGTTGCATTTATAAACCCTGTCATTAGACCTGAATGCAATTAATACACATGTATCTCTCCAGTCTCACCGCTCCAAAACATCCCATTGAAATTGCTCCCACCCACCTCTCCAACTTTCTAAACACTGCTCACAACTCTCTCACCTCTACTTCATTCTGACCCTACTTTGTGCTTGATGTTTTAAATTTCTTTATTGGTTTCATCAACACAATTGCACATTATATCACAGATCTTATTCTTTCAAAAGAATATGCAGATACAGCACAAAACCACAACAAACCTCCCATTCTCCCGGAACCCCAACTCCCCAGCACCATACAAACTTCAGGCCAATCATCCAACAACCCATGTGGCAACTCCCCCTCCATGCACCCAACCATAACCAGGGGCGTTGCTAGGGGGGGGCTAAGGGGGCTATAGCCCCTGATCTTTTGGTTGTAGCCCCGGATAGAATCTCAGCAGCTACAGCCAAAAGACTAGCTAGCCCCCAGTCCCAACAGTTCCGACATCAGCTGAGCCCCGGGTCTTTTCCAGACCTAGCAACTCCCCTGACCATAACCATCTTACAATCGTTACAATATACATTTTGGACCAAAAGTACATATTCACGGGGGTTTCTCATCAGAAGGGTAGAGGAAGCCGGTCAGGCATGATACCCATTGCCACCTCCACAGCAGCGTACTGGGACTTGATTCTAATCAATGCCACCATTTCGTCTTTTGCCAATTTGGTTAAATCCCTCGAACAATCCATTATTCAAGATCCCACGGGTCTATACCAGGACATAGCTGTATGTCTTTTGGCTAGGACTAAGGCAAGGTCAACCATTTTGTTCAGTTGTTTCAGTGATTTCCGTCTGGGAAACTGTCCCAGTAGACATATGAGTGGCGAGCTTGTTATCCCTGTAGCCCTCATGTCATAGATTTTTGCCACCATGCCACCCAGAATTGGCTAATCTTCAGGCATTGCCATATCAGGTGTAAGAACTGGGCTCCTGCTGCAACGCACCTCGGGCAGAGGTCTGTCCTATTTAGATTCATCTTGTGTAACCTATAAAGCACCCAATATGTTCTCTGCAGAGAACCTAAAAAGCACCCAGTATTAGTCTCAGACGGGCATTGCGTGATACCAACTTTGTGTAAGCGCATATCTTGCCATTGTTGCTCCTCACATAGTACGCCCAGGTCCCAATCCCAATCATCCTTGACCTTCAACTTTCTCCCCTTCTTAGCCATATGTTCAATTAACAATCTGGTGAGGGGGATAGATCAGGGGCAACGGTTTGTCTTGGAAGCAAGACAACGCAGCACAACACAGGTTTGAATCCCGATCCTGCGCTTACAAACCAATCTCTGGTTTTAAGTGTGTTATAAAAGAACAATTATAGAACAATTATAATTTATATATCATGGAAAACGGTCAACCCCATTTCCCCAAAGCATACATGCCTGTCCAACAGGGGACAGGTCGGGGTTTCTTCGAGTAGCATATTTCAATACTTACAAGCTCTACCCGTTAGGCCTCCATAAAATAAAAAAGGACCCCTGCACAGGTCAATATTTGTACAAAGATCCGGGAAGGACCTCAAGCACCCATTGTTAACATATCTCCCCAAGCTGCCAAACCCAACCTTTCCCAGTCCGCCAAATGTTTCCTATCCACATTCCCCAGGTGATTAGTGTCCCTATATAGAGGGATATTTGAGAAATACAGGGTTCGGTCACACAACCGTCATTTCGCATGTACCCATATCTGTCTACCCAGTCTTACTATGTAAGGCCAGCGGCTATCTTCCCCAGACAGCCAGCGTATCTCTTTAACATAATAGGGTCTCACTGATTCAGCTAGAATTCTTCATTCAGGGGTTTCCTCATCAGATAGTCATTGTGTGACGTATTGTAATTGAGCCACCAGGTAGTACGGCTGGACATTCGAAACCTGTATGCAACCTGACTGATACGATTCCTGCAAGGTGGAGAGAGCCACTCGTCTACGACCCGTCACCCAAAGAACATTCCATAGCTGCGTATCCAACACACTAAAAGTACTCTTTGGAATTTCGTATGGGACATTCGAAAAACCACCATCTTGGTCAATGCCACCCTGCCCATAAGCAACAAGGATTGCTTGTTCCAAAATTCTGCCAATTTTTCTGTACCTGCAATGGCATTAAGAGTATTACCACAATGCATTTCAGCAAAGCTTCTTTGTATTTTGATGATCAGATACGTAAACCCTTCTCATTTCCACTCTACCAGGATGCGGGTCAAGTCGGCAACGGGAGTCAGCGCCAAAGACGCCAGCGGGAATATATAGGATTTACTCCTGTTAATTCCTATACTGGACAGTCATCCAAAGTTATCGAGCACTTACATCAGTATTGGGACATTCATCCCCGGATTTTTTACGTAGAGCAACATGTCATCCACATACATGGAGACAACATGTCTCACCATTTACCGCTATCCCCACCTGCTTAATATCCTGATGGAGGATGCAAGCCAGGGGTTTCAAGGCCAGTGCAAATAGTATAGTGGAGAATGGTCATCCCTGCCGTGTTCTCTTACCCACGTTCCACCTTTGAAAGACCTTTTCCCCTGTTTTTAACCTGGCAGTCACCAATGTGTACAGTAGTCTGATCCATCGTATAATCAAAGGGCCCAGTTTGAACTTCCTCTGGGTAGCCCACATCCATTCCCATATCAAAAAGTCAAATGCTTTCTCAGCATCCAGGGACAAGACTGCGCAATGGGGTGGCGAGTTTGTATATGTGCAATAACGTGATGCAGGTGCCACAGGTTATGCAATGTGTTTCTTCAGACATAAAAACCGCCTGGTCCGGGTGGACGAAGCCAGTCACAACTTTTTGTAGCCAAGCTGTTATCAGGGCACTAAGGATCTTTACATCAGTATTCAGCATAGACAGCGGACGGTAGGAGCACATATCACGTGGGACTTTGCCCTTTTTAGGGACCGTGACTATCAATGCTTCCTTCGTAGACCAGCATACTGAAGGGAAGGGGAATGGGGAGGGTCTTGTTTTAGGATTGGGGAATGGAGGAGGACTACTTCACCAGGGGGTCAGTGACGCTAGGAATGGGGTCGGACCAAGGGGGGTACGATGAGCACGATCGCGGTTAACAGGAGGGCACCACAGCAGAAAGGGTGTAGAGAGAAAACATACATTGTCGTAAATTATTAGGGTGCTAGTATTTAATGTTCAGGGGCTCAATTCTCCCCTCCCAATAAGCAGCAGTGATTACCTCAGCTGATGGGTCGCTTGCAGGCATAGCTCTCAACTCACACGCTTTTGGCGGGTGTCACCCGCCTTCTAAACAGCTGACTCACCCGCCAAGCCTCCTGCATGCCCATTCATTTCAATGGGCCTCTCACCCGCCAAAAATAAAATCGGGTGTTTTCACCCGCCTTTGTGACACAAATGGTTGAGAGCTATGTGCAGGTAGACATTGGGTTGATACAGGAGACGCTACTGGTCACGAGGGATGAACCTCGGCTGAAAAGCAGACTATACCCAATGCAGTTCTGCTCTTCGACCCCCAGTAAAAGAGCGGGGGTAGCGGTGCTGGTAAGAAGAGGATCCCCTTTCAGGGAGCCCCATGCATGGTATGATAAGGGGTCAGGGTAGTACTTGTAAAGGGGCGAGCTGGGGGTAAAGCATTAATGGTGGGACCCCTTTATGCCCCAAACTCCTACCAGGATTTATTCGTAGAAGGTATAGCCTCCTTAATATCCCGGTTTGTGGAAGGGGAGCTATTATTGTGAGGGGACCTCAACGTAATAATAGACAAGGAATTAGATCACTCAAGGGGTCTGAACACACCCGCCCACTCCGTCCATGGCTCTCCCCAAAATCATTTTGGGAATGGTTGACTCCTGGAGGAAGCAGCACGAGGGCCAAAGGGAATTTTCTTTCTACTCCCACGTACATAGACTACATTTTACTTTCCAAAACACTACAAGAAAACAGACACTTTATCGGACTATGCCCCAGCTACTATAGAGATAGAACATGCCTTGGCGAGGAGCGGGGATAGACAGTGGGTCCTTCCAGCATATGTCCTGAGGGATCCGGTGGTGGTTAGAGACATAGAATGTGATATTAGCGACTAGTTGGAGATAAATCAGGGGGGGGGTCTCTGAAAATGGAGTCTGGGACACACTCAGGGCGGTAATACGTGGAAAGTTGATATCAGCGGGAGTTGCATTGGTGGGAATGCGTAAGGCGGAGCAGACTAGATTGGAGGGGGAATTAAATCGTGGGAGCAGCAGCACTATCTGATGGGCTCGAGGAAATCCTGGAGACAAATAACTAACTTGAGGGGGCAACTTAACACCATCTCTGTTTGCAATGCTGAGAAAGCCTTCCTCAACATGAGGCAGAAATGTAATGATAAAAGCAGCAAAACGGACAGGATGCTGACCCACTAACTGAAGGACCAGGAGAGTAGGGTGTTTATATTAGAAATACGAGATGAATCAGGGAATTTCCAGGAGGGCGTAGGGGGGAGATGAAAGCTTTTCATGCATTCCAGGGCACCCTATACAGTGCCAGGGAGCATAAAAAGGATTCACAGCGGGTATATGCAGAGACGGCAGGCTTAAAAGGAATCACTGCAGGTGCAGAGAGTCCCTGAACTGCCCTATTGAAAAGGAAGATGTATTGAAGGCCATCGGGTCCCTGGACTCTAACAAAGCCCCTGGACCAGATGGCTACATGGCCCAATGTTAGAAGGTATTCTCCAAAGTACTATTGAGAGCTTTGACTCTCTTTATGAACTCCTTCACCTCATCAAAGGAAATACAGTCACCATGTCCCAGGTAACGATTGCAATCACCCCGAAAGCAGGCAAAGCCCCCACACAGTGTGGGTCCTGCAGACCTATTGCCTTATTAAACATAGACTACAAAATCTTTACTAAAATACTGGCGAGCAGGCTTGACTCTCTGCTCCCAGAGCTAATTCTGCCAGACCAGGCCGGCTTCATCAGGTTGAGACAAACATCTGACAATGTCAGGAGGTTGATACATCCAGTGGATAGAGTGTTCCATTTCAGGAGAGGCCCAGCTATTCAGTCTCTGGGTGCAGAGAAAGCCTTCGACAGTATGGACTGGGAATTCCTGGATGAGATGATGAGGGTCATGGGCCTGAGAGAGACATTTTGGGGTTGGATGTTGTAATTGGCTCTTGGAATAACCAGGGTTTTGTGCATCTGTTTAATGACAAAGCACTGGCAGTGGACTGCTAGGATATCTTGTGCTTGCAAACCACTCCAATACGTGATGGCTTGTGTGCCTACTTAAATGCAGCCTCTAAAGGGGATACAGGTAGACCACATTCAGGTTTACTAACATTGGTGACTGTTAGTGTTTTACAAATAATAAATCCTAATACCTTTGTTCAAATGTTGGTTCTGAATATTGATCAAGGCATAGTGCGGGGAAGAAAAGTGGGGGTGATATTTAATTTATATTGGAATCCTGTGATGATAGACGCAGCTGACTTCTGTGTAATAGACCTAATAGATGATTGCTATGTCCAACTAGAATACCCTTTTTTCATTGTATGTGGAGATCTAGACATAAAATGTTTGGACGGGAAAGGTAGACCATTAGTTCCCCCTCAAGGCTTACCACAACAAGAAAGGGCAGAGTTAGGGCTGTGTGCAGTGAAGGAGAGGGAATTGCACATGTTGACTGGTCAAACCAAGGGAGACATCCGGCGTAAGCCTATCTGGTCTCAGAGAAATCAAAGCGCATTCCTTGACTATTTTATTTGGTCAGGTAATCTGCCTCCTTTGATAGAACCATTTCTGGTTGTTCCAATGAGGCATAGTGATCAGTCCCTTTTGAAGATGATATGGCAAAAGGGGAAAAGATAATACGAAGAAAGTGGCATAACCTTCTGGTTTTTCAAGGAAGAAGCAGATTGGTAATCAAACCCCATGTTGCAGCTGATTTCCTGCTTAAATATAAGAGGAATTTAAAGCAACATAAATCAGGTTTCGATTATACCTCGATACTTTGTGAAGTCAACAAAGGACATAGGAAACCAGGATTACTATCTAAATATATTTATAATCGGAAACTGGTTGAAGAAAGGAAATCGCTACACACTGATATCAACCCTTTAACTCTATTACCTAAGGGATATCGAAAGGACCTGATAAAGAAAAGAAAACACTGCCATGAAAACTGGCTGATTTCATTTAAAACCCAGAGGTCGCAATATAAGGCTGAAATAATGTTAACAGCAATTTGTAAAAAAAAAACACTTGCCACATTTGGGAGTTAATCAATAAAAATAGAACTACACAAGTCTCAGTAATATCTAACATACTGCCAGAAGATTGTTGGGTTCTCCATTTTAAAACCTTGTTTGGCCCAATTAATTCTGTGAAGGAGGGAACAGAGTGTTTGTCAACTGTTGAATGGAATTGCTGCTTTGAAAAATAAATATTGAAAGTCTGATTTTAAAACTGAGCTCTTCTCAAGCCCCAGGCCCATATGGTCTTGCTAACATGATGCTTAGGGTAGCTCTAGGGCTGAGTTTTCTATTTGTGTTGTTTACCCAGGTGATGAGGGTTATACCTAACTCTTGGAAATCAGCAGTAATAGTACCTATATTCAAAAATTGTGATATGGGGCGGACCCAAAAAACGATCACCCAATTGCCCTTTTGGATATCCTGGGCAAACTGTACACCTCTATGATCTTGCAACATTTGATTGAATGGGCAACCTTGGCAGGCCAATTTGAACCCCGACAATCAGGTTTTGTCAAGGGAGTGGGATCCATCCTAAATCTGTTTCTGTTGAATGTGTTAAAAAATATGAGCTGTCAGCACCGGTTCTAAAATAATTCTGGCTTTTATAGACTTGGAACAAGCTTTTGACAGCATCAACAGAGATAGATTATGGAGAAAATTGGTGTCCTGGAATTGCCCTATGGATCTGCTAAATGCAATCAATGCACTTTATTCATCTACTACGCTGCAGGTCAAATTAAACTTGGCAGGCCTCTTATTAAAATAAATCCATACATATAGGGATCTAAAACGGGATGCACCCTAGTGCCCCCTCTATTCAACTTATACTTATCTGATATGCATAGTAGTTTGGCTAATGTTAACAAGTTTCCCCTGGAAATAAATGGAAACGTAATACCCTGGATGCTCTATGCAGACGATTTGGTCCTAATTGACCAAACTCCCATATGCTTGCAGCCTAGATTAAAGGCATTACAAGAATATGTAAAAAAAAATCAAAAATAATCATCACGAGCTCACTAAGGGGTAAACAAAAATGTTCTTTTAAATGGTTTGTGGGGCAGGAAAGGTTGGAATCTGTAAGTTCAATTGTTTACCTAGGGGTCCATATAAATACTAGTATAAACAATAATCTTCTGGCTTTGGATTTAAGATCTAAAGTGAGCCCATTGTCTGCGCTGGATGCAAGATATTGTCATGCCTGTGCCACTGGCACACACATTGGCAACCATCATGGACTACTCTTTGAACAACCCCTATTCACACTTTGGTCCTTTATTTCCATTTGCACGACTTTGGTACTTTCTTATTTAATTCAACTAACTACATGTACCATAATGCACCTTGCTACAGTTATCAATTCCTGGCTATTCCCATTCATCAGTATTGGAACCACATCCCCAGAAGCCCTAGCGATCAGTGCTGCTTCCACCATCTCAGGACCATAGAGGGAGGAGGCAGATTACCTTCAGGTGGGCTGCTCCAGGTGCTGCCAATTAGTCTGTCTCCATACAGGGCAGGGCTGTATTTAAGCAGCTGCCTGCAGGAGCTTAGTCTCTTGCATCAAGAGTTCTCCCAGCCCCTTTTTGCCTTGAGCCATGATTTGTATGCTGTTCCTGTTGCTGCATTATCCTGCTTCTGATCCAGTGCCCTTTGCCGGCTCCTTTGGGCTCCCTACCTTGCAGCCTGCTACACTCCTCTGCCTACAGCCCTGGTCCACTGGGCCTGGTCCACTGGGCTCGTTCCTTGCTGCCCTGCTCTTCTGGGCTCCCTGCCTTGCAGCCTGCTACACTCCTCTGCCTACAGCCCTGGTCCTCTGGGCTCGCTCCTTGCTGCCCTGCTCCTCTAGGCTCCCTGCCTTGCAGCCTGCTACACTCCTCTGCCTACAGCCCTGGTCCTCTGGGCTCGCTCCTTTCTGCCCTGCTCTTCTGGGCTCCCTACCTTGCAGCCTGCTACACTCCTCTGCCTACAGCCCTGGTCCTCTGGGCTCGCTCCTTGCTGCCCTGCTCTTCTGGGCTCCCTGCCTTGCAGCCTGCTACACTCCTCTGCCTACAGCCCTGGTCCTCTGGGCTCGCTCCTTTCTGCCCTGCTCCTCTGGGTTCTCTGTCTGCAGCCGACTACAGCTCTCTGTCCTGCTCCTCTGGACTCCCTGCCTTGCAGCCTACTACAGTCCTCTGCAGTCCACTACAGTTTGCCTGCTCCTTGTGCCATCCGTTACTGTAGCCCTGCTTCCTTGTTTGCAGCGCCCCTGTTTCCTGGCTACTACTCCTTGCTCTCTTCCTTGTTTGCAACCCCCTGTTCTTGATCCCTGTCCTTCTCTTCCTTGAGTCTTCTGTCCTCCCCTTAGGTTATCCATTTCAGTTATACTGTTTCCTTCATTTCCTTCTGCTAGCTTTCTCTTGTCTTTCCAGCCCCGAGTTACTGTTCTACTATTCCGTGTACAGTTTTCCGGTCACCATTCCATACAGTTAGAAACTAGGTTTCTGCCCTTCCTTTCTTCCGGATTCTGTTCTGAACCTTGTTCTCTTTGGCTTCCTTTTCTCTGGATATTTCTGTTCTTGTCTTCACTTGTGTTTTATGTAAACCCTTTGTACAGAGCTTGACTGTTGGTTTCCAGCAGGCAACCTCTGCCCCTTCCCTTGTCACGTTTTCAGTGTTGTACTTTGTGTCATTGTTTGGTTCCTGCTGGACCCGTACAGGCTTCAGTCTTGCGAAGTACTGTTACCTTGTTCGTGCCTTAGGGTTCAGGTACAGACACCCACTGCTGTTGTTCCCAGCCATGGCCATACATAGAGGGTCCCTATAATAGCAATCTGTGCAGAAGGCTGGAGTTTCCAAAGATCCATGGAACACTCTTTCCTATGTCTGCATACACCCCAAGAGGGAATCCAGTTTGTTTGTACCTTTGTATTTCCTGCCCCTTTTTGTTCACAGCTACTGTTGCCTATTCTTCTTTCTTGTTGAGCTTCCTGCTGTGTGTGCTTATCTGTCACCATACATCAGCACAGCCACCCAAAACCTACCTGGGTGCATTGTGCCACTCTTGACAGAGTGCCATCCTTGACAGATATGGCAGATTTGCAATCCTCCCAGTCTTAACTTTCTACAAACAAAAGGTTGTTTCCGACTCTAACCCATGTAGCAGAAGCTGGTCTGAGTCTTCAATGTCAAATTTGGGAGAAGTTGGAGGGTGTTTTTTGGAGGAAGGTTCTTCGCCTTCCAAGGGGGCTACCAATTCCATCCATTAGATATGAATTGAGTCTGTTATCACTTTACTCAATGGTTCTTTAGAGGATGCTTTCTTTGTTATGGAAGTGCATCATGGTAGATATTCCCCCTCCTTTTAAAATCCTAAAACGTTCGCATAGCAAGAAATTCAATTGGCTATTGAAGATCTGAAAGTCAAAATGCATGAATTGTTCGAATGACCTGGGAACCACATTAGATATTTTGATAACAAATCCTGAAGCAGTTAAAGTTAAATGATGGTGGCAGGATTGGATTGACACCCAAGACAGAAGACAGAAATATCGCTGTCTCTATATTTTAATAACGAGCAGAAGTTTAATAATAGACCTTATAAATACCTAAGTACCCAAGCTCTTACCACGGAAATCAATGAATGCACTTGCATTTAAATGTGTTTCCCAAGAAGAAGGTGTTGACTATTGTAAGGAAAAGTAAAGTGATTATGGTTCAAGGGTGTTTATTAAACTGTTAATGCAGGGTGGAAAAATGCCTAACCTAAACCTAAATTTAAGATGGGAGCAAGCATAGATCATCAAATGAAAAATAAGGCAGTCCTTGTGGCGTTGTGTCAAAATAAAAAAGCCTATACTAAAAGAAAACTATTGCCAATTCCTTACAGCTAATTACAGAAAGATTGTGCGATAGGGTTTCAATAAAGAAAGACGTGTTCACAAATAAGTCAGGATGTGATCGCCAGGGTTCTCCCTTCCCCACATTTTGAGCAAGGGACAAGGTGGGTTCTGCTCTAGCCTTCTCAGCACGAGCCAATAGTTCTGTATCAGCGATCAGGATCTTCGATGGTCAAGTCTCCTTCAACAAAAGTCTCCTGCCTTCGAAGGCCTGATGCTCTCAACAAACACAAAGATCTGTTCCACATATACCTAGAGTGATGGCTTCACCCCTGTGACCCCCTCTTCCGGACGCAGACCCCTCACAAGTTGTATTCAACAAACCAAAACAGTTCCTTTCTCAGTGAACTTTGAGTGATAACTTTCCACCCCTGGATCTCCCTCAGCCAGGCTTGGACCCCAAAGGACAAGGGAGACACTTCACTTCCCCTTGTCTTTCACTACTTCTTGCTTTCACAAATGTTAATGTCTTTTTAAACAATTCAGTGAGGACATCCTTCAATTGGGTTCACTATTTCCAACCTTCAAAACACACTGTTCATGCACTCACTTCACCAAGTGGGATTCATTTCCTTTCGCTTCACATTCATCTGTAGGTCAAAGACTTTCGACGGCACAGAGGATTTTGCAAGACCCCTGTATGACCATTTTGGCCCCCTTTTCGCCTTCTTCCAAGGCCTCTGGTTATCGTAGTTTTCAGGTTTCCTAAGTGAGCACCCACGTGGTGGCAGACTCCTCTGTTGCTGGTTTTCCCCCTCTTTTATCAATGGAGTCTTTATACTTTTCAAAGTTCAAAATAGCCGTTGGCTACCTTTCGTTTAACACAGTTTGGTTTCTTATCGATACTCCGCTCAACTCACCGGCTGTGATGAAACGCTGTGCTTTCTTCCTCCTTGGAGTCAAGCTTGGTACCACAGTGACAAGCGTCTCTCCCCAGCTTGGTAATCAGCAAAGGAGGTTCTCGTGTACTGTTGACATCTGGTGCAACACACGCTGGCTATTGTTTGCAGACTTATGATTCCTTCTGCAGAGGTTTCACGGGCCTTAATCAGAAAGGGCAAGGTTGCTTCTTTCCTTATCACCCTCTCGGTCTGCGCCGTCTTTCTCCTCCTCTTGAACTGCCATGCTGAGTTAGCTCTCACATTGTGCAGTCTGCCTTGCTCGTCCTGTGCTCTTGTGCTCCAACTTGTATCCCTGTGGGGAAAGGAAAGGGCTGCCAGGTGTGTGTGAACCTGGTCAATTGTCTGACTTTGCCTGACCCTTGTATTGAGACATGTCAGGTAAATGGCTCTGGTGTTACTCCGTTGTCTTTCGTGTTGTGCGAAAGTGTTCGTGTGGGAATAGTGGGGCAGTGTTTTGGGATATCCTACATGGTGGGATTGGGAAAATATGTTGAAATAAGGGGGATGCTACATCTCATCTGTCGGTGTCCCACTCCCATTCCGCAAGGAACGCCATCCAGGCGACCCTCGTCACTGGTCCATACCCAGCAACTCCATCCAATAGCGATGGCTGTGTCCTGGCCACCTGGATGACAGATCCCCAGTGTCTAGCTAGGGAGACACCTTCAGGTTTCTCACACTATATGCAAGTATCTTGATATGGACGACTCGACCTGCAGGTTCTACTTGAAGTTGGGCACAAGTGAAACAATGAAGCACATTCTGCTATGTTGTACTGGGATGGCTCCATGAGAATGCACTAGCTTGGCAAATATGTTATTGAAGCTCAGACGTTGATGGTAGAGGAATGGTGGAATACCCTGTTACTGGGTGAAAGGTACCCTTTGATTTTTGCAGTGATAACATTTTTAGGTGAGGTTTTTAATTTACAAGAAGTGATTCTTTCTGTGTACATTTTTATCTAATGTATTATGTGATATTATCTCAGAGTTGGGCTACGTGATTTGTGTATGTTATGGTCTTAATCATATCATATCATATCATATCAATTGACGCTGGTCAAGTGGCACAGCAGGTAGAGTGCTCGCTTTGACATCCGTGCAGATCCTGCCGATCCAGTGCTTCGAATCCCGGCGGGGGCCAAACTCAGCCTTGCATCCTTCCGAGCTCGATAAATGAGCACCACACAATACCTGAGGGTTCGTAATGCTAAATTATTATTATTATTATTATTAATGGAGATGTGATTCATGAAATATGAAAGGTTTGTAATAAACCAACCATAAATAAACATTTTTTTTAAATAAACCATTTTGTAAAATTGGCCATGCTACTCCTCCTTGGAGGAAGTGAGGGGTGGAGCCGAGGGTCATGGCCCATATCATCAAGGCTGGCAGTTTTTTTTAATGAAAGTGCATGTTTCAAAAGTTCAATTGTGGGCATTCTTAGAATGGCCACATTTTTTCCTCTGAAACACCTCGGTGCTTCAGCAAGAAATCCGTTTGAGTGAGCTATGGAAGTTGGACGCTGCTGTTTTCATTGGTCACACCACTTACCCTAGCAAATAAATCTGTGCACAGTGCAAGACATATGTACCAATTTAGACATCTTTTGCACAGGATGTCAGGCTGACTGTTTCTGTTAAGTCTCATGGCAAGTCTCCTGAAGCTGGATTGTGAACAGATCTGGGAGTTTCCTGGGTCAGACATGGTCCTTGGGACAGAAAAGCTTCTTGTGCTGTTGCTTTTTTTCTTTTTACATCAGTCGCCGCTGCCATTTCATCACGAAGGAGCCTTGAAGTGCTTCCCTAAGCAGGCGCGATGGTGGAGCGAAGCCACATTTTTGGGGCCTAAAGGGTGGCTGGATGACAGTTTCGAAAGCTCGTCATTATAGGATATATTGATATGACCTGTGCAGGCTTTTGCCCTCTGCCACTGCATGCATTCTGCTGCTGCCACGTTCATGAATGTTTAAATGTAAAAAGTCTGCTCTCCCCAGTGTGAAATCTGACAGGATCTTGGCAGCATCCCTTTCCCATCGCACACCGGACCCCAGGGCCTAGCACCGGGACATCAAGGCAGGATGCTCCTTTCTGCTTCCAACCTCCTCAAAGTGGGAGGCTTGAAGCCCTTGCAAGAGCTGGAGCCTCCCCATCGAAATGAGAAGCTCCTGAGCTGACACCGCCCAGTCCTTCAGAGGATGGGGCGCCACATGTTGTTTTGCCCGGGGCGTTGCCAGAGCTCAGGCCGGCCCTGATAGCCACCCTAACAAAAATATGTCTGCAACTCGCAAGATATATAAACCAATGTGGACAGCTTGCCCAGAGGCTGTGAGGCGATAGCTGTTGATGCAGTGAGCTCGGTGATGCTTCCTGGCGGGTGAGAACTCGGAGAACAAGTATTGAGGTTTGCTTGGGTAGCCTAATCTGGGGGCTTTGGATCTCAGAATAGGAAGGCGCTCCTGCAAGTTTGCCCGGTTATGGCCGCTGCCCCCTGTCTTGTTCCTACCCTGAAGGAAATCCCTGTTCTTGCAGGGATCGTTGTTGCTCCACAAGAATAAGGGTCCTGGGTGCTGCACGTGGAAAACCCTGCATGCTGCATCCAGCTTTTAGACTACATTTACAAGAATGTGCAAACAAACGTCACAAAAATGGAAATAAATAAAATATAGAAAAACGATCTAAAAAGGCCTGTTGACAATAGCAGTTTGTTGCAAGCTCTGTTATACCTATACATCATTTGACCGTAAACAGTGTCCAAACTTTTCAGTCTAAAACTTGACCACCACATCAACCAGCCCAGCTGGCATCTCACGGAACCACCCCTGCACCCACTGGTGTGATGACATTCAGGCATCAAGTTTAAAGGGCGCCAGGCACCTTTCTCTAGTTGGGTAAAATGCTTCCCCATTGGTGGTTCAGGACCATGCGAGTACTTCCCTTTCTTTTCCCCTGGAACTACAGTCGCACTACAACCCCATCCTTGCACCCCACCTCTATCCACATTAGGAAGCGGGCAGCCGCAAGCCAGACACTACTGCTGAGTATAAAGAAACTGTAGGACTTCCCACTGCAGGAAAAGCATCGCCATGCCTACAAGGAAAGCGGCCGGGTGAAGGCCTTCTAGTTAGAGCAATGTCCACTAACACATCTGCAGAACGTATACAGAATAAGTGAAACCTTAAACGAGGTCCGAAGGCAGTGCAGTGAGGTCTATAATGAAAGCGGCCATCTCTCTACAAGAGCACTAGAAGGCAGGTGTGTTCACCGGGGGCTTCCATGCCTCCGTGATCTCAGAGGACCACAGAAGATAACATTCCATCTGCCTATGAAACAGGAATGCTCTGGCTGGCAGCTGGAGTCACCCATGAGCAGTTCCATACAATATGGCAATATGTATTCCCTGTGCCGCTTTCTTTTATTTTTTTATTTATTTTAACATTTGTCTAACGCCCATACCCACAGGTATCACAGCATTTGTAGAGGGCAGTAACAGAGTCAACACTTTCCAGATCATTAAGTTAGTAAGAAGTAGTACGGGAAAAGTAGGAGACAGTTCATGCTTAAAGTGTTAGTCATACTTATCGAATAACCAGGTTTTCAACAGTCGTTTCAAAGCTGGGCAGGAGGGCTCATTTCCTGCTCGCTTTCTACACACATAATGATTTATAGAGGAACCTAGAATCAGCTGCAGGGGGCCGAGTCGTCACAATGCCATATGGACCCCCAAAAGGCCTTTGGTGGGCACCTCTGACAGCAAGGGGACCACTTTCAGGGCACAGCTCCCAACAGGTTCTCTCCAGGGACATCCCTTCGAACCCAGAGAGCCCTGGGTCCAACAACATTGCCATGAGCAGTTCCCAAAACCATCTCGCCTGCTTTACCAATCCTTTGTAAAATATCCTTAAGTCTTCCTTGACAAATCTGAGAAATGCCTCCAAGCATATCTTTAGTGGGTCCTGGCTTGAGAGAGAAACTGCCCAGCAGGCAGCACTACAAGCAGGGACAAGGTTTCAGTAGCACAGTGAGCGCTGCTGGTAGGCACTGCAGAGAGTGTCACTCCGCCTGGCCAAAGGCCATGGGCCGAGCACATAGCAGTACAGAGCAGGGCAGCGGGCAGTACAGGGAGGGTCAATATGCCCGCAGCCTGGACTGTGGCCATGCACATCAAGTAATGCAGGGATGGGCACTTTGCAGAGGGCATGACCAATGTCCCCACTGGTCATCGCTTTCCGTCATGCTCACCGAGCGATGAGCCTCATGCAAAGTGAGCCCTCCTGCAATGACCACATAAAGTGCCCACCTGAGCCAGGCCTGTTGCCATGCCCAGTTGGCACTGGGCCAAAGGGAAGGTTTCCACCCACGAGGAGTCAAGGAGGGTATTTCCTGTGGCGTGCCATGAAAGAGTATCACTGCAAATGGATTATTGCATGTACATGCATGGGATTCATAGAGTGAAGACCTAACTAGGAAGCAAGGGGGCACTGTACATAAGGGACGGGACCCGGAAGTTATGGGCAAGGTTACGCGGGTAGCAGAGGCGCAGCGATAGATAGGGGAGCAGTTCAGCAAAAGGAACTACGGAAAGGACAGGAACGCTCATGTAAAGCATGAGTGTTTCTATGTGTGGCACACTGAAGCTGCCAGGGATACTTTCAGACTCCTGGAAGCATTGAGACTTCGCAAGCGCTTCGCCCAGGACAGGGAGACCATGCACAGGGGAAAGAGCTGGCAATCCGAGTCAGGTAAACACGCAGATCAAGACACGCCCCGCCTCACATTTTGCGTTTGTGCAGATTTACAAAAGTAAATCGTCCCGCCGCTGGTGCAAGAAAGTTTGTCCGCAGGAGGTTTGACGTTTGCAAATCAGTACATACACAATATCCATATTTTATGTTCACTTGTGCGTGCACGGGACATACACACGAATGGACGAAGCTGTGTTGTGTATCATGTTCGTTGCCACTTTCTGCTTCAACTTTCCTTGAACTGAAACGCCTCCACTGGGCTACGCACATCCCCACATCCCATGCTTCCAGACAGCCAGTGATGTATGTGTGATGTAGTTGGGCCGTGCTTTAGTTATTATGCTACTATAGCTGTCTTTTTTCTTATTTTCTTATTGCGGGACTTATTCTGGTGCTGTCATGATGAGTCTCCAAGCAGCTGTCAGCGCAAAACAGAATGAACACATGTACACATGGAAAACAGCTGTTGAAGTAGTTATGTATTATGGCACTAGAGGGCGCCAAACACAAACACATTTTTCGAAAGGGCCAACACCACTTTTGCTACTTTTCTCTGACGTTTGAAGTGGCCCAATTGACAAAGAAATGGGTCTCTCTGAAAAACGCATTTCTGAGTTGCCTTAAGGGGCAGGTCCCTTTGCTTACCACGGTCTCAAGCTCATTTGGGGAAAGAAAGGATGGGAGCGCAACAATGCACGTATCCGAGTCTCATTGGGGCTCATGTTCGAATTCCCTGTAATTTGGGGGCAGAGAGCCATTACTTTTGCAGTACAACGAAACGGCACCCCGCTGGCAAATTGCCATTTGCACTGTGTAGTGCAAATGTAAAGGGCAAAATGCAGTGTACAAGTGTGTGCGCCGTCTTTTGCCGTCACATTTGCACTCTACAGTGCAAATTGAGTAAGGCTTACTTTAAATTGCGCGCGCAGCTTGCCATGATCGCAAGCGTGCTCACAATTGCAATTAAACGCTACTGCTTACCATGCGCTTATGGTAAGCAATTGTAATTGTACACACTCTCTGTGCTGCTCGCAGTGCAGGGAGACCCCATAGGGATCTCCAGCATTTGCGCCGGCATGAAAATCCATCTTGGAGCATTTGTATGGTAGAGAGGAAGGCAGGTGGCGGAAACGCAAGTTGCATTCCGTCCTTCCTGTCCACCATAGGAGTGATTGAATAAGAGCCGTAACACAAATGAATGGCATAAAAGCCAGTGCGTTCTGCGCTCACAGAACGAGAAGCCCGCTTGTAGCCCTGATTCTGGGGGAATGCGGAAAGTGGTGTGCAGAGCTGACATGGTGCACACCAGTTAGCACCGCCCCCACTTCAAAGGGAGTGCAATTATCAGTGTGGAGCTGTCGTGAATCCCACATTGTGCAGTAATGGTGCTGCATCACCAGTAGCCGCAACACTTTCTGTAAAGAAGCACTACTTTTCAAATGACAGAAGCTGGCATTGTTGCAGCCCAAAGCGCCCACTTGTGCAATATAAAAGTGGAGTGTATTGAGAGAGGAGAATTGCCTAGCATTTCGGAGCTGGACTGCCCAGGTGAGTGGAACCAGACTAATATGCAAATGGTTATTTCTTCTCTGTGAAAGGTACAGTGAGCAAAACCGTGGTTTTAGACCCTCCCAAGTGGGAACCTACCCATATAACATATTATTTGGCCGTGTTTGTTCTCAGTAGAGGGGCTTCCAGACCTTTGTTGAAATGAATTGAGGTGTTGCAGCTGCAGATTAAGCACAGCAACCCTCCAGTTGCCAGCGAAAAAGAAACCTGCCGAGGCTGTGCAGGTGTTCTGTTCAATAAGGACACCTGCCACTGGTATACAGTGCTTATATCAAATTGTTTATCTTGAATGCCCATATATCGAATTTTTTATATTGAAAACCTTTATATTGAATGCATTTATGGGTGCGGTAAAGGGTTGCATATTTTTGGGAAATGGTCGTAGTGGGTTTTTAGGGGTTGGAAACGGGTATTTGGGGGTGACCCCAAAATACAGTGCATTCACTATAAAAGTGCATTCACTATAAAAGTTTTCTATAGAAAATATTCAAGATGGGTGCATTCAATATACAATATTTCGATACAAAGACATGTAACCCTGCCACGTAGCTGGTTCTTTTCGCATTCTTTGGAGGGTCCAAAAAGGGTGTTAATTACTGTGAATATCTGGGCATAGAGAGCTTCGACATTTTGGGGGCGGGCTGGATGGCAGTTTGGAAAGCTGGTGGTGAGCCGGGGCCATTAAACCCACTGCGCTTGTGACCCCCCACCCTGTAATAACTATTTCGACTTCCTTTGGCCCATTAGATGTATCTTTCACCTCAGTTCAGAGGCGATTTAGTTTAACAAAGATTCTAATCATCAGCGGCGTGGGCCGTCTAAAAGCTGAGCCACACTTAAGCCACTAGCTTCATCTAGGGCAGTGGTCTTCACACTTTTCTATGCCACCCACCCCCCCCCCCACCCATTGAAGAAACATGTTTACAGGTTGGCCCCCCACCTATCCCGGCTGATGGGGTTAACTGGCATCTTACCAAGGGGTTGCCTGCGGGTGACAGCATGCCAAGATGGCACCTTCACCAATGTGATGCATACTACAGAATCTGTTCAGCCTTGAAGGGGAGGACACGCTTGAATGTTTTTGAGGGGTATCCTATTGTGGTAAAATTGACATTTGGTTTGCTAGGAGGGTTAGAATGCACACCAATGAGGAGAACAGCACGAGAATTGAATTGTATGCTTCTGCGGCAGGAGGACTGAAGCAGGATTGAAGCCAGCTCGTCAAACCTATTGTCACAGGTTGTTTCACTGCGGGTGGATGGGGGGTGGGCATACGTTTCAAATATATAAGATCCAAATCCTGATCACTGAGGATAGAATTTACACAGCATGGGACAGGCTCGCTCGGAACATGTGTCTTTCATTTTGGATGCTTAATTTACACTGCCTTCTATTCTACCTCACCACTCACCTTTACCTGCTCACTCACTCCACGATCGCTACATTCTTCCCACTCTCTCCTATTCTTTCTTGTTCTTCCCTGGTCTGTCACCCTTCCCTCTCTCCCTCCTTTGGATGTCTAGTCTGTACTGTTAGTCACTCTTTCATGCCCCCTTTTGTGTTCTCATATTCCCTCTTCCATTCTTGATCACTTTTCGGCTTCATTCCCTTACTATTTAGTGTCCTGTCTTTGTCATTCCTTCCTGTTCCTTTTCTATTACTCCTTCTCCTCCCACTTTGACTTTACATTGTGTTTAGTTTCTTGCTTTTATACAAGAGCACGCTCACTGCGCGGACACACTTCACGTGCCCAGATTTGCACCATTGCACACAGGCATGAGAGAGTGGGGAGCAGGGGTTTCCATGGGATAATGTCCCTGCAAAAAGGCTGTGTGGCACAAAGGTCACGGCAAAAAGGCAATGGTTTGCGGGGACATTATCACTGTGAGCCTGCGGGGGACACCCCGCCAAACCACCTTATAAATGGTCACCATACATAACGTTGCCACAGCCTCTTCCCAGGGGACTATATGTATGGCGACCATTTGTGTAGGGGTAATATTACCAGATACTGAGCAGGGGTAGCACCAGTCTGTGGCCTGGGTGGCTTAGACCGAAGCCAGCACTCTGCTGTGGCGTCCAGACTGAGGCGCCCATGGAATTGAAGGCAAGAGCCTGTAGAATTTCTCACCTGCAAGAGTTCAGTGTTACAGCTTTATAGACCTCTCACGAGAGCCGTCCTGGGAGTTATGGGCCCTGAAGACCGAGCTAAAGGCCCGAGCACATTGATGGTAAGGCCCAAGGTCGATATTTCAACATGAGCAGCTCAGAGATGCTCCAGGCCTCTCCAGATTTGCTCCAGTTTTGGGCTTCACGAAAGAGGGTTAAGGTTGCAGGTGCAAATTGGAAACGATCACTGGCATCTATCATTTGCTCCAGCGCAAACCTCCGAGAACTAAGCACACAGATTCCCCTTTGTGGGGCAGATTCTCAAAAACTAGTCTAAATAAAAAACACAAATCACCTTATTCACAAAGGTGACCTGTACATTTCAGTGGAATTGGCCACCTGCTCCATTGATGCACTAGCCAGCCCCCTTGCACATTTTAGTGTCAGGCGCACCTCCGGACATTAATGTATCAATAACACCCAACTGGGTGCTAGGAACATAATTCAGAGAAACTGTCTTTTCGGGCCCGTCACTGTGAAATCCACCAAAGCATTTCTATCCCTATTTCAGGGACAGAAATGCAACTAGAACAGCTGCGGTTCATGCCATTACTGCTCCACCTGAAAAAAAAGCATGACAGGATCTGGACTGACAGTGTGATGCATTGCGGTATGCCCTGCACCTGTTTTTGAAACAGGTGCAGGAAAATGTCTTCAATTTTTGCGCATTTCAAAGTGTATCCCATTTGTAAATTCGGGATGCACATTGCAAAGCACAGAAACGCCCCCTTTATCGCACTCATCCTCCAGGGGGTGTTAATGGCCATCTGGCTGTGCACATCTATGCATACATGCCAACGTTTTGGACAGCCTGGGAGGGAGATTTGATCACGAGAATCGGGAGAATGAAATCTTCCCATTGAAATACTTTGTGGTTAGTGATATTTTAGGTGTGAGACAGTCAAAAATAGCAACGTTTTTAACAGGAATCCATGTAGCAGTGCATTGTCCTGGGCCCTGTAAGGTGTGGCTGTTCTGCGACGTCACATGAAGCGCCGCCCTCTATCTTGACATGGTGCGGAGCACAGAAGGCGCGGAACGCGCAGCCGCGCTAGTTACAGACAATGCCACGCTGACTGTTAGCCTCATTATGTGGTGTGGGAAGGCTAAGTTCAGGACGGGTGGATGAACGGAGAAGTGACATGTGAGGACAGGACGTCCTCAGTGTAAGAATAAAGCAGGTTACGTTCAGATGTACGGCATGTGGTCTCCTTATTTAGTTGGGGTCTGCAAAGCAGAGGTTGCCCCTCTTGCCGTGGTTGAGTACAGACACCACAAATGACGACAAGATAGCGGACCTGGGCATGCTGGGTGATTCCCGTCGCAAGCCCTAGTGCAACACGAGGCTCGCCGACAGGTGCATAGCTGCGTCCCAGGCCGCGGCTATGAGTCCCACATCCAAGGTCCGCGGCCCCGCAGGTCAGAGACGTAATTCAGGGATTGCCAGGGGTCGCACTTGCGACCCCTGAGGTCTCCCTTGCTATCCCTGTGGTCACTGTTGCTACCCCTAGAAAACATTCGTTTTTTAACAAATTGAAGCTACTGGGCTGTGGCTAAAGCCATGTTCACCAGCTGGAACTTGCACCTGAGTCACGTTACATCACCACCTTCGTGACTCACATGGGGCTATTCAGGTATAAAAGACTTAACTTCAGGATATCCTCCGTGGTGGAAATATTCCAAGAGGAAATCCACCAGGTCATCAAACACATACCTAATTGCCTAAATTATAGTGATGACATTTAAAAATGTGGCACATCTATGCATGACCATGATGACACACTACACCTTGTATGCCTGGCACTGGAAACAGCCAGAGCGACATTGAGTAAAGACAAATGTGGGTTCCGAAAACAAACACTGACATTCTTCAGCCATATTTTTTCAGAACAAGGCATGAGGCCAGACCAAGCCCCCTCGACCAACCACAGTATTTGACCTTAGGTCATTCTTAGGTTTGGCCAGATACTGCTCCTGATATCTAGAGAACTGCCATGCTGAATGCCCCACTACGGAAGCTCGCAAAGGACAAGCAGGAGTTTGAGTGGACCCCTGAATGCCAAGCAAGTTTTGAGAACATGCGCACAAACATTGCGTCCAGCGCAGACATGGCATACTTCAGCTCATCAAAAGAGAAGGACGGGACAGTGGATGCCAGTCTAGTGGGTTTCGGTGCCATTTTGATGCAATATGATAAAAGGACACCTCACATCAAGCTGATAGTGTCATATGCAAGCCACAGTCTATCGGCCACCGAGCAGAAATACACGCAGGCAGAGACGGAGAGCCTTGCAGTAGTATGGGCCCGCAAATACTTCCATCTGTTTCTCTATGGGAAAGTGTTCACTATAATCGCGGACCACTAGGCACTCCTCACTATCTACGGGCTCCGTCTTCAAGACTATAAGTTCACGATTTGCCACAGACCAGGGAAAGACAGAAATACGGCGGACCACCTGTCCAACCACCCCACGGGATACACCCTGCAGGAGCATTCGATTGCAGAGGCATACCTGAATGATGAAGCCGTTCCCTATTGTCTGGACAGCGATCCAACAGGAGTCAGAAGCAGATCCGGCATGGGCCATGATTACACGCTACATCATCAAGGGGACAATGAGGCATGCCAAGGACATGGCAAAGCACCTCAACCAAGTCACCCAAGAGGTTGTCAAGGGTATGACCCTCGTGCAAGAAGAACTCATGGGGGGTCATTCATGGATTCAAGCGCAGAGTGCGCGTGCGGCAGCTTGCGCCAGCCGCCTGCGCCACAACCCATTTTGACGCACAGCGTATTCATGGATTTTTACATCCATAACCAGCCGTGGCGTAGAGTGCAGCAGTGCCAGTTATGCCCCCAACCCTGCCCGTGTGCCAAAAACTGTGCACAAATCCCCTACATGGCTCAAACCAGTATATAGCCCCCCAACCACGAAAACACGCTAAAAACGGCACACATCCCTCACTTGCCAGCGAAATCACGTGTAAAACTCCCGGCACCCCCCTTGGAATACGCGTAACCCGCTCGCGCCAGTGAAATCGTGAATAAAACTCCCCACGCACCCCTCTGAATACGCGTACCCCACTCGCACGAGCAAAATCGCGTGTAAAACTCCCTGCGCACCCCTCGGAATTACACGTACCCCACTCGTGCCAGCGAAATCGCGTGTAAAACTCCCCGTGCACCTCTTGGAATATGCGTACCCTGCTTGCGTCAGGTAAAATGCGTGGAAAAAGTCCCCCCTGTGGTGTGTACTGCCTGTGGGGTGTGGGGAGGGCGAATGGGCTGCCTGTGGGTCATGGACTGGGGTGATGGGCTTCCTGCGGGGCATGGACTGGAGTCATGGGCTGCCTGCGGGGCATGGTCTGGGGTGATGGACTGCCTGCGGGGCATGGCCAGGGGTGTGGGGTAGTCCCCTGTGGTGTGGGCTCCCTGCGGGGCAGGGGGGGCACACCCGGGAGGGCCCACACTGCCAAATCGCGTGTAAAAGTCCCCACGCACCTCCGGAATACACGTACCCGGCTGGCGCCAGCGAAATCGCGTGTAAAACTCCCTGCGCACCCCTGGAATACATGTACCCTGCTTGCGCCAGCGAAACCGCAAGGCCAGGATGATATGAGGTGGAAACCTATACCTGCCATAGACCTGGTCATCAGGCATCCCAAAAAGGCTGGTCCTGGGCAAAAAAATGCAGGGCCTGGCTATTCTCCTCCTCCTGAGGTGTCCCATGATCAGTGCTGCGAGAAATGGGACATTCAGCGTAGCTGTATGTACGTGTTTGTTGTTTGCGTGCATTTTTATACTGCGCAGGGATGCTTATGCCTGCCTACGTGTGGCGGAAGTGTTTAGGCCTGTGAGTGTCTTTTGGCGTGCACGGGTTTCCTCTATTCAATTCCATGAATACGTGTAGTTCGCGTGCGTGTGGGAGTTCCATGTACTTTCTAGCAGTACTTCCCCAGTTGCGCCCTTATTTTCACGTGTTGTTCCCCATTCCGCGTGTTCCGCCCCCTTTTTAGTGTGTGCGCTAACGTTGTGCTCTTTCGCTGTGGATGTCGCGCACGGTGTTCAGGATGTTGCAGTGACGTGTGCGCTCGTGTGCGCCCGTGTGCGCCCGTGTGCGCCACCCGCAGATTTGGTGCACATCCCGGGGAAAACACACGCAGGGCCTTCCATGAATCGCACGTGTGCGCTTGCTTTTTCACGCTTGCGCCACAAATTACGGCGCACATTTGTTCCATGAATCAGCCTCATGGTCACGGAAGACCACATCATTATGAAGGAATGCAAGATTATATTACCCATGTTGCTGTGCCAGCAAGTCATCAACCTTGTCGAACCTATGGGTGTTAGGCTGCTAGTGCAGTCAGGTTGTGGTGGGGGTGATCCAGGTTTCTGTGATTAGATTGCTGAGAGTTGGGGGTTTAAGTGTTGGAATGGTCAGTTAGGAAAGAAGTCTTGTTACAGAGTGATTTGGGGAAAGCCTACAACATTTAACATTGTACATCACTGGTTAATTAATTATAACTTGTATAACAAGAAACACAGTAAAAACCATAAAAGAAATGTCTTTATATATTTTCATTCCGTATTGCGGATTGCGGATGAACGTTGCTAGTGCCATTCCTCTAGCCTGCTGGGCTTGGCTCAGTATGGAGCAAGCAACTGCTGCTGAGTGTGATGTCCAAGTGACTTCAGTCACGTGGACAAGTAAATAAAGAGGAGTGCGGAGCCCGCCAAAAGGGCAGTTCCTGCTCCTGTCACAAGCCCAGCAAGTGTCTGTGTCTTTGTCTGCGCGCAGCGCAAGCCCCACGCGTAGGACCAGCCCCCGGCACACCAAACGGATGACGAAGGTGGGACCATGCAACCATTTCAACCATTTGGTGCCTGCAGTTAGAACTCTCCCTCCACACCCGCAAGATCGAGGACGAAGAGATGAAGAGGGCATTTCTCATGCTCAACCTAGGCACGATGGCCCTTTGCATTTTCAATGTTCTACCAAATCGAGGTACGGATGACGACTACGCGACAGCCAAGGATGTCCTTACAAAGAAGTTCAAGCCGAAAGCCAGCCACGACTTCGAAAGATTTAAGATGAGCCAGGCCAGACAACGCCCGCAGGAGAGTATAGACGACTTCCACAGCCGTCTGAGGGAAATGGCGCTGTCGTGTGATTTCCCGAACGAGGAGTTCTCAGTCAGACAACAAGTCATACATGGGCTGTCCTCAGAGAAACTAAGGCGCGCTGTCCTTGCAGAAGAGGACCTCCCGCTCAACACCATCTTGGGCATGGGACGCCTAAGCGAAAGAACGGACTAGTATGTGGCGGAGAGGGAGCAGATTATAAACCGCCTGCCCTTAGACACTGACCTGTCGAAGAACAACACCCGGACGATCAATGCCCTGAGGCAACATGGACCATGAGTGGGGCCACCCAGCACGAGACCGAAAGACCGCATATGGTGCGGAGGACAACAGGACAGAAACGAATCATGCCCAGCGTATGGCACCACGTGCCACAAATGCGGAAAAGAGAATCATTACGCGTCAGTTTGCCTAAGCTCTAGACCACCCAGGGACACCACCTGTAGGGAAAACACCCAGCGACACAGAGATGACAATATGATAAAAGGACACCTCACATCAAGCTGTGCCCGAGGATCCACCAGGCACCCAAAGAGACAACCGCACCATCAAAGAAAACCAACGGAGAGGCCTCGGTATAGCAGAAACGGGCACGCCCGTGCCATCGGCGGTGAAGGTTCGGACAGCCCCAGCAGCAGCGATGTAGACCAGTCCAGCAGACCAGTCCAGCAGAGAGCCGTCCCCCAGCCACAATAGAAGGATCTACAACCAGAAAAAGGAAAAGGTGCACATGGTCTCAGCAGTGAAACCAGGAGACAGCAACAACCACAGCGGCAACAGATGCAGCCACTGCACTGTGCTGGTAGGTGACATCCCAATTACCATGATGATAGACCTCAGGGCCACCGTGAACGTAATGCCCGTCTCCAAGTTTGCAAAACTTGAGCCCAAGCCAACGCTCCAACGGCGCTCAGTTCTACTTTACGCCTATGGGTGCAAGAAGACCCTCCCAGTGGCTGGGTAATTTCAAAACGACAATCTCACATCGCAGCATCAGCTGTAAGCCACAGATCCATGTTGTTGATGCCGGTAATGAAATTCTGCTCAGTTGCACCACGGCTGAACGCCTGGAAGTCATACAATTTAACCTCGCCATCCAACCCGAGAATATCGAGCTTCTACTCAAGAAGCACAAGAAACTCTTCACCGGCATTGGGTGCCTCAAAGGTCGATCAGTGAAACTCCACATCGACCCGACTATTGAACCCAGGGCAGTGAGACACAGGATGGTTCCTTCCATATGAGGGCTGCCGTGGAAGCCGAACTCAAGAAGCTGGAAGACTTAAAAATCATTGAAAAGACAAGAGCCACCCCGTGGGTCTCCCCCATGGTAGTCACAGCAAAACCCAAAAAACCCAATGCCATGCGCATATGCATTGACATGCGCCTTCCCAATGCAGCCATCGGTCGAGAGAGACACATCACGCCAAACGTTGACCAACTGATCGTAGACCTCACAGGCACAACTGTCTTCAGCAAGCTCGACCTCCGATCTGGCTATCACCAGATCTGCCTAGCCAAGGAGTCCCGCTACATCACCACCTTCTCATCACACCTAGGGCTCCGGCGATACTGCCGCCTCAACTTCGGAATTTCCTCGGCGGCAGAAGTTTTTCAGAACGAGATTCGCAGAGTGCTCCAAGATCTGCCAGGTGTCACCAATGTCAGCGACGACATCCTGGTCTATGGGAGAACAAAGGCTGAACACACTGCCCGGCTAGCAGCGACACTGCTACGACTGGAGGAATCTGGACTCAAACTCCATGAAGAAAAATGCAAGTTTGCAAAGAGGTCACTTAGCTTTTTTGGCTACGTATTCAACGAACAGGGTGTCTCCCCGGACCCTGGCAAGTTTAGCGACATCAAAAATGCGAAAGCACCGTCCACAGTGTCGGAAGTTAGAAGCTTCTTAGGAATGGCCACATACTGCGGCCGCTTTATCCCTGATCTTGCCACAACCGCAGCCACACTACGTGAGCTCATGAAAGCCAAGGCTCCATGGCAATGGGGCATCAGTCAAGAACAAGCGTTCCAAAGGATGATGGCGTTCTTTGACATCCACCGCACCACGGAACTACTCATTGACGCCAGCCGAGTAGGATTGGGTGCTGTGCTGACACAGAGAGACAAGAATGGAACAGCCTACACCATCGTGTTCGCAAGAAGGGCACTCACACCAGCTGAGAAAAATTATGCTCACATCGAGAAAGAAGCGCTGGCCATTATCTGGGGGTGCAAACACTTCCACGTGTATGTCTTGGGGCAACCGACCACAACCCACTCATCCCCATATTTGGAGGCTCGGCACCACACCCACCTGCAAGAATCGAACGCTGACTGCTGCAGGTGCAACAGTTTGACCTGAATGTGCAACACCGTGCAGGCACTGACAACCCCGCAGACTACTTGTCGCGCCACCCACAGCCAGCCACTGCGTCGGAACGGGAGGCGGCAAAAATCGCAGAAGAGCATGTCTGCCAAATAGTCAAGCACGTCAGACCGAAGACCATGACGCTAGATGAAATACAAAAAGAAACGGACAATGACCCGTGCCTGCAGCTAGCAAAGATGCCCAGTCTGACAGGGGAATAGAAGACATTCTTGTCAGCGGTTGCCAGAGGACGCAACCAGCCCAAGAACTGTTACATGCATTGTTCGGGATACGTCATGAGCTGTCCATGTCGGTGGATGGACTGATCCCAAAGGGGCACAGGATCGTATTGCCATTGTCCCTACACGAGAGAGCAATCCAACTGGCGCACAAAGGGCATCAAGGAGTCGTCAAAACACTTGTTTACCTCAAATCACGCCTCTGGCTGCCCCAGATGCAGCGAAGAGTAATGGCCCTCGTAGAAACTTACGGTGCCTGCCGGTCCTCATGCCGCCCAGGACCGCCGGAACCCATGGAATGCCTGCCACGGAGCAACCGCAGGTGGGACTCCATTACTATTGACTTTTGCACAGTTGCCAATGAAACCTACCTGCTAGTGGCGATTGATGAGCACACGAGGTACCCCGAAGTTGAGCCCCTCCTCTCCACAGATGCTGCAGGGATCACCACTGCACTAGAGAACATGTTTGCAACGGACGGCATTCCGTCGGCGATCCAAAGTGACAACGGTCCGCCGTTCACAAGAAAGGAGTTCCGACGCTTCATGGACGATCTGAGGATATGCCACCATCACGTAACCCCATACTGGCCACAAGCCAACGAGGACGCTGAGAGATTTATGGCGTCCATTAACAAGACCATTGCCAAGAACAAAGGTTGCAGGTGGCTCCCCGAGCTCTATAGATTCCTACGCACGTACCGGCTGACGCCACACTCCTCAACTCACGTCAGCCCAGCAGACATGATGTTCGGCGTCCCCATCCAAGGAAGGCTGCCCCTACACCACTCCTGGAAGCCAACCCCCTGTCGACTTAGAGAGCATAGAAACAAGGAGGCAAACACACAACGCCAAAGAGGACCTGGTCAGAAGGGCAACACCCAGTGACCTCCAGGTTGGGGACACTGTGTTTGTAAGAACCAGAAATCGGAAGGGGAAGATATCATCCGGTACGAATCAGAACCGTGTCAGCCACCCGAGGGCACGAGTCAGTGTCGAGAAACGTCTCGCACTTCCAGAAATTCCCACCAACTCTATGGGAGGAAAGCAAAGCAGATAGCAATTGCGGAGAGGACCAGCCGACACAGACAGACAACCCAAGAGAAGGCCTTGTTGAGGAGGTAACCCCAGAGCCTCCTGTCCGCCATGAAGAAGAAAGAAACAGGGACACACCCCATACTCCCCACCGATAGAGGGGAGAGCGGTATGCACTCCGAAAACAACCAGTGCCTTCGACGAGGTTGAAAGGCTACGTCCTCAATGGCATCTACGTGCGGCCAGGCCGTGGGACTGAGAGCCAGCCCTGGCGAGAGACGTGAGATGCTGCTTCAATGGCAACTCTTTTGAACAGTTACAAATGGTTTACATGTTTGAATGGCTGTCTAAGAAAGAACAGTTACAAATGATATTCATGTTTGAATGGCTATCTAAAAGTTGAGGAGGGATGTGATGTCCACATGACTGCGGTCACGTGGACAAGTAAATAAAGAGGAGTGCGCAGCCCACCAAAAGGGCAGTTCCCGCTCCTGTCATAAGCCCAGCAAGTGTCTTAGTCTTTGTCGGCACGCAGCGCGAGCCCCTCGCGTAGGCCCAGCCCCCGGCACACCACAATGAGTACTGCTGCCGCATCTGTTTCTACTGAAGGCTAACATTCACTGATTTCCCGGGAGGTGCGGGCAACACTTACTTCTGCTTCGGCTTTTGCTTGTGAGTCAGCCAGACCGGGAACTGGTGAGTGAGCCAGTGGAGCGAACTCGCCAATACGGAAGCTGAGAGCAGCAAACTCATCGCACAACTGTCCCCTTGTAAACGAGTGAGTTCTGACTTGTTGTGGCTTTCCCGTGTCTTTTCCGACACACGCAACAGGAGCGTGTTTTGAAAACCCTGCTTAATTTGGGCCAAAATGCCAAAAGTCCCCGATCTGAGGAACAGGGGAAAATTACAACCTTTTCCCCCCAATTGCAACATAAAACGTACAGCCAAGTTATTCAATCGGTCCCCTCAATCTCTGATCTTTCAATGGTAGGGGCTGTGGCTGACTGCAACACTGGGCCTCATTACGACCCAGGCGGTAAGGGGTTTACGGCAGCGTTAACAGCGCCGACCCTTACCGCCTGAGTACGAGGTCCCTTAGCGCCATGGCGCTTTTAACACCTGCTTTTAGCAGGTGTTAAAATCCATGGCGCTAAGGGACCATGGAGTTAATTACGCCACCGTAATTTACGGTGGCGTAATTAACGCCTTCCCCACTCCCATTATGCCCCATGGGGCAAAAATGGGAATGAGGAAGGGTAAATGGGGATTGGGGACTTACCGCCCCGCCAAGGTCGGAATGGGGCGGTAAATCCGCCAACCACCATGGCGTAAACGCAGTTTACGCCATGGTGGTAAAGTCACGGCCCAGGCGGTAACTTACCGCCTGGGTCGTAATGAGGCCTACAGTCTGTGAAATCTCCGGCCCGGTTCTTAGCGAAATAGAACAGAGATTGAGCACCACCATATAAAATGACTGTATCAGCCTGAGAGAATGAGATGGAGGCACTTGAAAGAGTCAACAAAAGGATAAGTGTGTCCCTCGGTCAATTTAACACTCAGGATGTTAATGCTAACACCCAGGACATTAATACTGTTCCTGATTTCATTAACCAAAACTGCAACCCTGGATTTGAGTCTTCTACTATTGTGCACCGTTCTTCCCTTCTCTTTCAAGGAGGCGAGTCCTCCTGCAAGGACACTTCCAAATTAAGCATGAGCACATTGGCAGCTTTGAACATCGTGCTGGGATCTTTCATTCATCTCTACGACACAGTGGCACATGAAGTTAGGGTGAATTATGATATTCTAAATTAAATTAACTCTTTATTCTTATTTTTTCTATTTAATTTTATTTGGTTTGTTACAAAACCTCTCATAATTCATTCTCATCACAGTATCACATTTCTATTTCATTCTCATCATCCTATCATAATTCGTTCTTTATTGACACTGGGCAATTGCAACCGAGTCGTAGGAGACACAATATCTGACACTCCCGGGAAGGAGCAGATGGTGACCTGCTGGTGGGCTGCGCTCAAACTGTTACTACTGTGGCCTCCAAAGGAGCCTATCCAGATTAGTCAGGAGATCCACTGGCTAAAGGTCCCTCAGCGAATAGAAGCCAGGACTCAGCTACCATTCCTACAAGGAGAAAATCAAAAAACATAAGGGGTCTTCAGGACAAATAACAAAGGATTGAGGATGTTTCTGCAAAACATCTTGCAAGTTGCCAACAAAAGACTAGCAGGAAGTGGCGCAGGCCCCCACTACTATCGCCATTACAGACAGCCCTGCTAATTGGAGGTCTGCTAGAACTACAGATTCAGAAAGCATGATTCAATCTAACTCAAAACAGTCCTTAAAGAATTCTACCTCAGGGAGATGGAATAGCAAGAGACGTATGACAATGAAAAGTAGGGAAGTGAAGAAAGACGGTGGACCAACAGACAACGCCTCTTCTGAAACCCGCCCTATAAATCCTGTGTCCTGTACCCTGAAACATATGACCGATGACTGTGACACAAATCCCTCCGGGTCAAGACTCAGTGGCCACCTGGACAACAGCTCGAGTGGCACGCACACTAATTCGATCCATAAAATGGCAACTACAGGCATTCTGGAAGGAAACATATGTGAATCTGACACTAGGTCCTTGGCCTCCAGAATGCTCCGGCCTATTATGAAGAAGAACGGCAACCTACCTGCCAGGAACATAGTAGAGTTGCAGCAACCAATAATCTTTGAGTCAGTCTTTGAAGAGGAGTGCAGCTCCTCCTTAAATAGATCCAGAATATTGGCCCTACTAGCTTCAGTTCCTGGCCCTCATTACAAGTCAGGCGTTAAGGGTTTAACGGCGCCGTCAGCACCGTTAACCCTTAACGCCTGATTCACATTTTAACGCCTGCTTTTTGCAGGCGTTAAAGTCCAAGGCGCTAAGCGACCTTGGTGCTAATTACGGCACCGTAATTTACGGTGCCGTAATTAGCGCCTTCCCCATCCCCATTATGCCCTATGGGGCAAAAATGGGAATGGGGAAGGGCAAATGGTGAATGGGGAATTACTGCCCCACTCACTCACCTTGGAATGGGGCGGTAATTCCGCCATCCACCATGGCGGAATCCGGCATGCACCATGGTGCTAATAGCACCATGGTCCACCGCCTGACTTGTAATGAGGGCCCCTGAATTGATCTTCATTGCATCCTCTGACATAAAGTTTGTGCATTTATTCGACAAATCATGCAGAGGAAAATGTGCTGGTCATTTCTTTTCCAGACTAATTAAGAACCTAGTATACAGCCATCAAGAAGCCATTTTGCTAAAGGGGTTTGAAAGTTTCTACGCACAGCAATTAGATGACCCCATTGGCTATCTTCGTAAGAACCTGACTGTGACCTTTTATTTTGATAACGACCAACGGAGGCATGTGAACAGAGACCATTCTTCATCCGGATGGGAGTGGCTTGCTAGCGCCCTCCCGACAATCTCAGCTACCAGATCAGGATTTAGAGGACACTAATTGATCTCTCCTGAGCTGGAACTCACATGATTATAACTCATTTATTCAGGGCATTTTTGTCTAACTCCTTAGCTCACCATGATGTAATTCTGCTCCAAGAGACATGGATGGATGCCTTGCTGCACAGTAATTGATGGATTTTTGGTAAATAACAAACCAGCAAAAAAAGGAATACATGAGAGACCAATGGGAGGTCTACTAACTGCTATAAAGATCAGCAAATATTGTTCTATACTGTGTCAGAAATGGTTGTAAGAAGCTTTGTTGGTCACAGAAATTACCAATTTGAGCGGGCAAAATCCGTCAAATATTCTACAGTAAAATATTTAACTTAATTTGCTCAGACATGATATATGATAGGTTATTTATAACGCGCTTAATACCCAGAGGTTTCTAAGCGCTGACCCGGGGATTGAACCTGTGGTGCTCCATGTTGTCTTGCTTCCAAGGTGAGCATGTTGCCCCTGAGCTATCCCCCCGAGACCATAGATTCTTTAATAGACAAAATTGAAAACATACTGATAAAGTGGCAGATGCACCACATAGACAGTCCAATTATTATAGGAGGAGATTTTAACTGAAACTGTAATCTCACTGAGGTTGATCTTGACGTACTTGATGGGAATAAAGGTATTTCTAGTCCAGTGTGTTATTGCGCCGTAAAACGGGGCACCTATGGTAGAGTATGGTCATCTTTCCTCTCTAGATGGGGCTTCTTGCAAACAAATATGTTATCTGATGGCCAATTGAAGAAAGTTCCGACATGATTCCACAACGATCCTGGTGTCCCAAGCAGACGCTACACAAAAACTAAGGCTACCAGGACAGGTATGACCCCATAAAAACAAGATCCTTCAGTAAAATCCAAGGCCGTAAAAACAATAGAATATTGCAACATACTGACAGAAAGTAAATATTCACCCACAGTACTGAAGAGTGAAAACAATATAGGCTGAACTTGGTCCCTGGAGATGGTCCTTAGGACCGAAATGCATTGGAAAACTTAGGACATCCTATGTCTCTGATGAATAGATACTTCTGTCTTTAGCATGGGCCAAGGCGGGTCACTTGAGCACAGCACACTCCCAGGCTTCTCCGGAACGAGGTCACAGTTCCTATCACCAACATCAGGGCCTTCTGTGCCCAAGTCTCTTTAGTGCAAGGTCTCTTGACTTTACAAAACCTGATGTCTCCTAAACAATAAATAAAAGTTCCTTTCTCAATATTCACATTGGGTAATTTAATCCTCAACCTGGATCCCCCTCTTCCGGGCTCAGACCCCTTTTCTACAATTAGTCCACCTCTTCCGGGCTCAGACCAATTTCAGTTTACAACAATCTTCTTGGGAATGCTTCACCCTAGTTTGTAGGCATCCCTCTGTCAGGTTCACATTTGCCACAACAATCTTCTCGGATGTTGTTCACCAAGGATCCCCCTCTTCCGGCTCAGACCCCTTTTGTACAATTAGTCCCCCTCAGCCGGGCTCAGACCAATTTCACTTTAACGACAATCGAAGACTTTCGAGTGTGCATGGTATTCAACATAACCCGCTGCAAGACCATTTATTTTATAGTTGACAAAATACCTTCACGCTTAGGAGGGTGGCACCAAACAGAGACCTTTGAATGAGCACCCACTTGGCGCCGGACCACTCTGTATCTGGTACCTATTTCAGTTTAACAAAAAGTCAATTGTATGCCAGTTCTCTTTCTTCATACAATGTTGCCTCTTGCAACCTTGAGTATAACACAGTCCGGTTCGCTATCAGTTTCTCCGACTCACTGGCTGTTCTGAACTCATTGTCGTGTCTCTGCCGTTGGAGTCAAGGGCAGTACCACGGTGGCAATCGCTTCTCCTGGCACTGGTTATCAGTGCGGGAGGGCCCTGTGTACCGTTGACACACGCTACACCATTCGTCAGCTGCAATTCCCGGTCTTATGTTTCTTTTCTTTGAGGCTTCTTGAAAGTCGCGGTGCTGGGATGAAATGGGCATGGGTAATTCCCTCCTTGTCGTCTTCTGAGATCTCACCACCTTTCTCCCCGGTTTAAACTGCTGTCTCAGAAAAGCTGCTTCCTCATGCGTTTGGCCTTGCTCAGAGTGTGCTTTCGTGCTCCGCCTTTTATTCATATGGGGAAGTGTGATGGAAGTCAGGTATGTGTAATTATCAGTAATTGCTTGACTCTTCCTGAGCCTTGTGTTGGGACACGTCAGGTATACGGCTCTGGTGTTAGTCCGTTGTTGCTCACGATAAACTGCCATGAAAAGTGTTCGTGTTGCAAAAAGGAAAGGATGGGGAAAGGGTGTTATAAGGTAGGAGATACCACATCTCGCCCTTCGGTGTCCCTCTTCCACTCTCGGAAGACCCCATCCAGGTGATCCTCCTGCACTGGTCCACCACCAGGAACTGGTTCCAATAGCGATGGCCGTGTCCTCGCCACCTGGATGACAGACCCACGTGGACTAGCGGGTGAGACACCTTCAGGTTTCTCACAGAACCGTTTTGAAAAAAGCAAGCTGCGGAGAATGATTAAAATGTTATACACAGGTGACTCATTGTTAAACAGGGATGAAATAGCAAATGCAAAAAAAAACATGGAAACAGACCTACCACTAATGGCTTAGGTCTCACAGAACCCAACAATATATGAGCAAAAATCAGCTTCTGTCTGAGAAACTGGTAAAGAAAGATGCACAATCAATTTGGCGAATTCTGAATAATACCAATGATTGCCAATTGATGATACAGAAGAAGCCTGGGTAGCTCACTTCTCCAACAAATTCATAGCTATCACTGATCATTTAGTGAATCAAGAAACCAACGCTCAGAGGGTACCCATCTGGACATTTCCATTTGACGAAATGGATGTGGAGATGGTAATTGGGAAGTTAAACAATTCTCGAGCTAGTGGACCGGATGCAGTTGCAAACAGAATATTTAAAGATGGTCCCGCACTATGGGCAGACATGCAGTTGAAGGTTTTCTTGCATATTTCTGCCGGTGAACATTGTCCTAGCTCCTGGCAACAAGCACTATTGGTTCCCATCTTTAAAAAAGGGGATATAAGTGAGCTGTCGTGCTACCACTGTGATTTACTCCTCATCAAACATTTTTGCAACCCTGCTATTAAAGGAATTAACTCTCTGGGCTGAATCCACTAATAGATTCAGCCCATTATAAACAGGCTTCAGGAATAGTGTTGGGATCCTAATGAGTGCTTTTGCACTTTGAGCATGTCCCTCAAATATAGTTGGGAACTTTGGCGAATCCCTTTACGTGGCCGCGATTGATCTATCAGCCGTGTTTGACACACTAACATCACAAAGCTATGGGAAAAATTAATTAAGTGGCGTATTGACTTGGGACTCCTGTGTACGATTCAGTTATTATACACTGGGAATTCCATAAAAGTCAGTTTAAACACTGTCTAGAGATATACCACTAAGGAAAGGAGTGTGGCAGGGGTGTGTTCTTGCCCCCACCCTCTTTAATCTCTACCTGGCTGATCTATGGGAAGAAAGTAAATCCTGGAAGGGATGTGCTCCTAAATGGTTGGATCTCGCAGTGAACATTATAGCCTATGTCAATGATCTTATTTTGCTGGATTTTACTCCGGCAGGACTGCAACGGCTACTAGATGGAGTCGATAATTATTTAAGAGATTACCAACTGTCAATTAACCGAACAAAATCTTATACAATGACATGCACCACCAGTCTAAAAACGAAATTGTACGTTTGGAGACTGAATAAAATCTTTATCATAAGGGTAACTTCATTAAGTTACCTGGGTTTTACCAAATCAGTGAAAGTCCAACTTAAAATCCAAAAAGAGAAAATGGAGAGAAAACACGCTCCTGTATTTCTCTAATGAAGATGTTAAAACGCAAATTGTGTGCCTATTCTATGGCAGGGCTAATAGGGTTTTACAGACTAAAGGTAACTGGAATGATCTTGTATGGTTGCGTCCTGGTTATACTTAGGAATAGAATGTGTCTGGATTGTTTGGATGGGAAAATCTGGAAGGCAATCTTGTGCCTTCCAAATTCATTACCAATCAGTGTAGTCAGATTGGAATTGGGTCTGATCTCTTGGTGGACACGACATGCTAAAAGGAGTTTATCTTATCTAAATAAAATAATGCATTCTGAAAAACCTACCCTGGGTTCTTACTTGGATGTACATTTAACAAAGAGGCACGATGCTAGTCCCTTTCTTACCCAATTTTATAAGAGATGCTTAACCGTCCAACAAATCATTGTTCTCAATGTTGTAGATTCCGTTTATGAAAGGAAAAAGAAATACATTGTTGGGATAAGAGAATGGACTTTGAAGACCTAGCAAGGCTAAAGTTGCTTAAGGAGCAAATTAACTTTCACCTTCCCTCTGATAAACCTAGATTGTATTTATCTAAATTTACATCTCAGAAACACAGAGAATGGTATTTGAAATTTCGTTTCAATTGACTCCCAACACTAGAGGTCATTGGTCCTAAAACAGGGTTGCCTACGGTCTCCTTGGATGTCAACACCACTGGAAACCCTTTTCCATTTGGTAATGAAATGCCTGATATTTGTGAAGGAGGATCATAAACTTGGGTCCCTTCATTTACTCAACTTGTCGGGTTCTGACCAATTGTCTGTGGGGCAGACCGATGCTAACTTCTAATCATGCTGTTATTCTGACGTTATCTAAACTTTTGATAAAGATTTTCTTTGAGCTTAATACACTAAAGCAAAAGGGGGAAAGCGACTGCTGCAAGGTTTTGGGCTACTAAGCTTAAAACTGCCTCATGTCTGGCATATCCCAAATGAATTTAATTTGACCATGGTCTGTGAGCTAATTGATACTGTCAGATTTGTTTATTTGATTTAGTAATGGTTTTAGATAAGGGGATGGGTTTTATTTAAAGAGGATACTTCCCCCGCTCACGGGTAAATATCTTGCTTTTAATTTCTCTTGCTTCTTTTTTTTCCACTCTATGATATTTGTATGTCTATGTTTTATTTTGATGAACAGTGAGAAAAGTTTCATTGTAAACTGAAATACAATAATAAAAAAATAAAAAATAATTCCAAAATTCATCAGGAAATTGTCAAGGAAATTCTGGAGATACCAAGATAACCCTGATTTTGCCAACCTTGATATAGCTTCATGCGTCTAAAAGCTCAGCATGTATACTATTTTTAAGGAGCAGTAATATTGTGGTTTTCACACCTGCGGCAGGGGCTGAAATGGCCGGTAACGCCCCCCCCCCAGGATTTCACCGGGATGCAAATGGTTTTCTTTTCTCTTTTCTCTGTTGGGAGATGAGCTCAGCGCAGAGTGCTTGAGCCCATCTCCCAACGGAAAAGTGGAGAAGGTACTAGGTCCCTTTTTGGATCAGGGCAGCCATAAATGGTTGCCATGATCCAAAAAGGGACTTACCCCCTTTTCTATTTGATACCGCAGGAGCGGTCAGTGATTTTACAATCACGCCCGGGAAAATTAAATTGTGATTTGTCAATTTGTCTTTCCTGGATGCAAAAGTGGCACTTCAATTGACACGCCGCTGTCAGGCTGAGGTGAGCAGGGGGCTTTTTCATCTGGTGACCAGGTTGGTGGTGAACATTAAGATGGAGAGGCCATAAACAGCAGTGACCCGGGTCAGCATTGCAGAAACTTTGCTCAGGAGTAGTGGAATTTCCCCATTTTCATTTGCACAAAGGCAGACATTGCGCAGACGGTTCTACGTTATATCGTCGAAGTACTTTTCATCGTGGGACTTTTCATCGCCACTTTTTCATCGACCAAAACTTTTTTTAAATTTTTTTTTATTTGGGGGGGGTCCCCCCCAGACCGCCCCCCCCCCTTACTTATATAATCTTACCCCAACCGCAAAAAAACACCCCACAACAAATATTTTTTTAAAAAAAAGAGTTTTGGTCGATGAAAAAGTGGCGATGAAAAGTCCCACGATGAAAAGTACTTCGATGATATGCGTGTATACCGCGTAGACGCAAACATTGAATGATTCAATGCATGTTTGCCACAGGGCATAGTTCTGTCTTCTGAAGTTGTGTTCAAAATGTGCATTGCGCCAGTGCAGTTTCTATAACACAGGTGCAGGTAAGTTTCCATCCCTATGTGGACTCTTGGGTATTCTTCGAGGGTGAGGTAAAACCTGCTGGCATTCCAAAGGGCATAGTCCTGTGTGGGCAATGCCTCTCACTGAAGCGTGTCCAGTTGTTTCAATCATTAGTTCAGGCAGGCGTGTGGCATAATTGCATAATATGCCTGGTGCATTTGGCACAGCATAGCTTTGTGCAAAACCAACAAATGGCCTGGCCCAGTTCATCTGCCATTAACGCAACCTTTGGCTTTTGCGTCACACTGTTCAAAAATGGGCATCTGTGTGTTGAGCAATTTGCACATGCAACTGACAAGCAAGAAATGAGAGACAGGCGGTTTTAGAACAGTAACGCCTGTTGTGTGGGGTCTAGTGTTTTGGCCGACGTTAGCGCTGTGACTGTGTCATGACGCTCACATGCTCACTCAATAAAAGGGGCTCTGCTGGTGCTGCGAGGGCAGAGCAGCAGAGCCCCAGGAAGTGGCAACTCGTGTCTGTGTATTGTGTGTCTGGACGGGTTGTGGGCCTGCCACATGGTCGTGGCCTGGTGTGCGGCGTGGCCCGATTGCCCTCTGAGCCGCGACCGCTGAGGACTGGGGGTGACAACCCCACGCTGTGGAGCCTGCGCCCGGTGTCCCCCGGGTGCCGTAGGGTGCATCCCTACACGAGACACGCCGGTTGTCCACCGACGTGTCTCTGCCGTCGAGTGATCCCAACGGCATCAGTGGGCTGCCCAGGAGACAGAAGGCAGCCCACAACACTGGCGACGAAGGTGCTTCGCCCCCACATGCCCGCGGAAGCTCCCGCAGAGTCAGAGCGCTCTGGTCTGTGTCGCGGAGGAGAAGGGGGCAGAGCCACAAGGCCACGCGTGCGGCTGCAGTGTGGACGGCATCTGCTATGAGTGAGCACGGGGCGGAAGGTGCGGCATCTGGACGTGGATCCAAGTGGTGATGCTGGTGCAGATTCCCTCTACCTGCTGGGGGAGGGTGCCTCAGCATCTGCGGCGGCGGCCGCCCGTCGAAATAACCGCCGGCAGGGCCGCGTGTCACGGCCGCCCCCTGGAACAAAGGAAGGGGGCGGAGCCTCTGAGGGCCCGTGCCGAGGACGAGTGACGCCAGCTGCAGTGCCTTGGCCACCCGCTCCACACACTGTATCAAAGGAGTTACTCCTTTTCGTTCACTTGATCTGTTCGAAGTCGGCACTACCCACAATACGGTCGGAGAGGGGCGTGGCCCCGGCGAGCCCAGGGGCAGCCTGTGCAAGAAAAGGGGCGAGCTCCAGGACAAACAGAAGGGGCAAGGCCTCATCACTGCTCGTCTTGTGCCCCAGAACTGCGGGTGAGTGGCAAACAAGGCAGCAGGGGTGGCAGAAAGTCATCCCAATTTAATCATCCTGCTGCCTGTACCTGTTTCAGCCCCGGTAGCGGCTCTGTTCGGAGTGCTTGTGCGCCCGTTGAGAGGGGCATGCTGGGTAGCACCACTGAGGTCCACTACGAGTGCAGGGGAGGGGCCCACATCAGCAAGGACGTCAAGGTCCAGCCCAGTGAACACGTTAACAGGCTGCCCCCATCTGGACACCCTTGCCATCATCAATACCCCAGAAGGTGCGGCCCACCCACGGAGCACAAAGGCAGCACCCGAAGAAACACCAGTGGTGCGGTGACTGAACAGTTCATAACAGCTAGCCGGCCCAACAGTCATCATGTCGGACGAGGACAGTCAAGGCATATGTCGGGGTCAGCTGGCATCTATACCAAACTTCGATGTCCTGGGTGCGCTTGCAAGTCTGGGGCCGCAGTGGACAGCCTGGGTGGAAAACCTGGAGCTGTACTTTGAGGCGATGGAAATCAAGGACGCAGCAAAGCGCCCGACACTCCTGTACTCGGCCGGGCTAGCCGTCCAGAGGTTGTTCAAGACATTAAGGCCCAATGATCAGTCTTACAAGGCAGCCATCGCAATCCTGAACAAGTACTTCAAGCCCATGGTCAACAGGGACTATGAACGGTTCAGGATGAGGTGTGCGAGGCAGGAGGAAGGGGAAAGCCTTGATGCATTCCACGGGAAGTTGCGCGGAATTGCACTCTCCTGTGTCCCGGGCGCAGATCATCTATGGCTGCAGCTCCACCAAACTGCGCAAGCAAGTGCTGAGGGACCCAGCGCTGACCCTCAATCGAATACTGGAGCTTGGCCGGGCACAGGAACTGGCGAAGGTGCGGGCCTCGGTCATGGACTCCTCTAGACACCACATAAAGATGGAGGTCCCCCTGCCGCGAGTGAAGGTTGAGGAGGTGGCGGCTGTCGGCAGGTGGCCAGGAGGAAGAGTGATGAGGAGGGGAGACTGGCCAAAGAGAGACCCCAATGCTACCTAATGTCATCAGTGTGGGCGGGATCTTCCACACCCGCAGGACTGCCCGGCGATGGGACAAATCTGTGTAAGGTGCGGGAAAGGAGATCACTTCGCACGAGTGTGTCTCACTCCGGCCCCAGCCGGCATCAAGGGGGAGTGAGGTGAAAGGGAGAAAGACCCCCAAGGTGGCGGTGGTCCAGGTGGCGGAGAGCCCCCGAGAAGCACTGTATGATATAGGGGAGGAGGAGTACGAAGAGAATGTATTCTTCTTGTCCTGCAGCGGCACTGGGGGCCAGTTTGACCCCGGGATTTTCTGAGGTGGAGGAGCCCGTCATAGGACCCCGTGGTGTGTGGACTGGAACACACCTGTTTTGTTTGCAGTGTTATATTATTTTGAGTTCTAAGTAGCTTTAGGTGGTGCGCGGACTGGAATGCACCCAATGTTTGTTGTGTTGACATAAGGGCACATTTGGTGTGTGGACTAGAAGGCACCAAATGGAATCCAGTAGAGTGGTTGATGCTTGCGGTGGGTTTCTTTAATTTTGTTTGTTTATAATAAAGGAGGGATGTTGTGTGGGGTCTAGTGTTTTGGCCGACGTGAGCGCCGTGACTCACTCAATGAAAGGGGCCCTGCTGGCACTGCGAGGGCAGAGCAGCAGAGCCACAGGAAGTGGCAACTCGTGTCTGTGTATTGTGTGTCTGGACGGGTTGTGGGCCTGCCACGTGGTCGTGGCCTGGTGTGCGGCGCGGCCCGAGTGCCCTCGGAGCCGCGACCGCTGAGGACTGGGGGTGACAACCCCACGCTGTGGAGCCTGCGCCCGGTGTCCCCCGGGTGCCGTAGGGTGCATCCCTACACGAGACACACTGGTTCTCCACCGACGTGTCTCTGCCGTCGAGTGATCCCAACGGCATCAGTGGGCTACCCAGGAGACAGAAGGCAGCCCACAACAACACCCACAGCTCTAAAGGAGGCAGGTAAGAAAGGCGAGTAAAGCCGATTCAGGCTCTGGACTGGCAGTTCTGAGATAACTGGTTCAGCAGGATCTGCAGCTGATAATTATGCGAGGCAAGAGTAATGAATGCCCGGACATGACTGCACTTCGAAAATAGAGCAGACATGTCAGGGCTGCTTGGCACTGAGGCTGTGAACAACTTAAGCAAACATGCTCAGCCTGCTTCATGAGAACAAGTCCACGGTCTGCTCTCAGACAAATACATATGTTCACTCCTGGATCCACCCAGGCTCCGTTTTCCATTTATTCTGATTTTTACACATAAATATAGACAAAATCAATCTGCTTTCTGTATGCATTTAATAAAACTGGGAAAGAACAGAAAAGCCAGGCTTTTCACTTGCTTCCCTATGCTGTCAAGCATGACCGCCATTGCAGACTGGCTTCATGGAAAGTGTCAAAGTTATTTGAAAATAGCATTAACATTCTTTATTATGTTGACAACATATATGTAAGGACAGCAGCAATCACAGGAGCAACCATGTGTTGTTATGGTGAAAGTGGAGCTAACATTGATGCGGGATAGTTCAGTGCCATCTGTGTTCTGTATGCATATGTGTGTGTTTTAATAAATACATGTGCATTCATTTGAATAAACGAAGAAAAATACTGGTTGCCGATTATAGTTTTGTATAACAAATAATGAATGGGGATAAATGCAGAAAGAATGTCCAAAAAATAAATATGGATAAATACAGACGAAAATGTCAGAAAAATAAATACCATAAAACCAGGAGCTGTTGCCCTCACGACCTGAGGGCATGCCAACTGCTCAGTCTTAGCCACACATTCTGGGAGAATACCTCCTTGTGCTGCCCTGCTGTAGACTGGGTCAGGCAGCAAAATAAGACAGGAGAGAGTGGTTGTTGCTGCCATCATGGGCTCTGCACTCATGTGGGCTGGCCTCGCTCTTTGGTATTAGCATAATTGACCTAAAACATTTGACCTAAAACATTTGATCTGATTTCTTTTCCCTTCTTTTCAGTCAAATTGAATTAAATATATATATGGGGGTGGGTAAGGGTATAGATTAAGTTTTTTTTTGTAAACATTTTATTAGTTTCATAACAAACAAATAGTGCACCTTAACATGGTGCATAAACTACTCAAACCCCAACACCCCGCTTTGTCTTCCCCGCCCCTCTTTAAAGTCACTATAAAAAGGCCAACACGGTCCACTAGTCCACAACTGTCTCTTCTTCTCAATAATCCAGGGAGCTATCCGTGTCTAATTCTTCGGGTCCCCGGCCCGTCAGAGATGCAATCAGATGTTGCCACGCCATCAATGATTCTGTTTCCTCTTCACCCCCTCTACATGCTGCCTCCCTCCAGACCTGTTTCAGCCTCGGCCCACTGCAGAAGGGCCCTCCACCAGGTCTCTACATTGGGTCTCGCCTGAGCTTTCCATCTCATGGCTAACCTTCTAATTGCTAAAATATAGGCCAGGTCTTTGAGTTTGCACACATGCTTGAGTTTGCGTGGTCTAGTGAAGCCCCGCACCATGCATGCCCACAAGGAGTCTACCACTAGTTAATCCCCTTGGAAGCCAGTCGATCCACTATTTCCCTCCAATATCTCGCAATTTCGGGACAAGCCCAGAACATGTGTACCATCCCGGCATTTTCTACCCCACATTTCGGGCATCGCTGTGTAGCCGTGTTTGTGAACTTAGCAATTCTCTTGGGGGTCATATATGCTCTATGGGTAATATACTGTTGTAATCGGGCATTCCGCGACACTTTTTTGTGGTACCCTTGGTCCCTTTCCCATAGCCCATCGCTTATTTCCCCACTCTCTTCTTCCCAGTCCCGCCTCATCTGAACCACCTCCTTTCCCACTTAGACATCAGTATTTCGTAAATTCTGGAGACCTCATGACCCCCGTCTGACACCGTTTGGAACATTTCTATAGCCTCGTCTGGCTGCTGGGTCAGTTCTACTTCTGACCATGTCTTTTTTAGCATTGCCATCAACCTCACATACGTGATATACTGCCTACTATGTAGGCCTGTGTCCTCGCTTAAGCTATCAAACTCTATTCTGCAGCCATCTCCTTGCCACACATCCCCTACTGTTGTCACCCCCACCGGCTCCCAGTGTTCCCTTATACCAGGTCTCAATTGATCATCTATCTCATTTAATGTCACCAAAGGGACCTGCGGGGAGCACGGTGTCCGGCTTCCCAGCTTTACACAGGTCCTATGCTAGATCTTCCTACCCAGGGTCAGTAGCACCGCTCCGCTACTTTTTCGGGGGCTCAGTTACCCACATCCATTCATTTAAGAAATATGGTGTACATTCCGCCCTCAACAGTCTGGACTCCGAAGTGGTGTCTTCGGAGAGCCATCTAGCTACATATTGTAATTGGCCCGCTAGGTAATACACCTCAAAACAATAAATCAATACACGCCCGATCATGTGGGTTTTTGTATTTTCCATAGGGCTACCCAATTTCTAGTATTATGCCAGATGAACCCTCTACACATATTGTGGAGTTAATTAAAAAAGTGTTTAGGTATCAGGTATGGGACATTTGCAAAGTTGTGTATCATCCTGGGCAATACTATCATTTTAAGCAATGCCGTTCTCCCCATCCTGGTTAGGGGTAGCCTTGTCCAAAATGTCATACTGCGTTGAATCCCTTCTACTGCTTGCTCTGTATTATTCCTATGTTCATTTCCAACATTGTGATACACATTCATCCCCAGGTATCTGAGGGTGTCTACCGCCCATTCAATCTGTAACACCGGCAACCTATCTTGAGGCATTCCTATATATCTCCCTAGTGGGAATATCATGGACTTCAGTGGGTTTATCGTTATACCCGATATTAGTGCATATCGATCTAGTACCTCTAGTATATATTGTAAGTTTTTTTCAGGGTAACTTAGATACAACAGCATGTCATCAGCATAAAGTGATATCAAGTGCTGTCCACCTTTTGTTGTGATGCCCGCCTCCCCATACTGATATCTGAGGTATGCCGCCAGGGGCTCTAGTGCTAGGATAAACAGCATCGGAGGTCTGGTCTATAACATGGTGCAATCTCGGTTATAGGTAAAAGTTTCGACTCAAAAGGGTCGAATGACAAAAAGGTGGAGTCAATTCGACCAAAAAAAGGGTTGATTTGTTGTTTTTTTTTTGGGCCCCCCCGCAAACCCTTGTTTTTGGTGTAAAAACACCTTTTTTAAGCTATACTAAAAAAAGAGACATTTGAAAAAAAAATGTGGTCCTTTTGTTTTCAGTCGAATTGACTTGACCCTTTTGTCATTCGACCCTTTTGAGTCGAAACTTTGACCGGACACCTGCAATCTCCTGAGATTATCAAAAATGCTTCGCTGGGGGAAATATCCTGTCTGGTCATGGTGTATCAGGGCACTTATCAGTGGTTTCAATCTGTTTGCCATCGCCGCGGTAAGGATCTTACTGTCCTGATTTAACATTGACAACGGTTTGTAGGATCCGCAATCGGTGTCTATTTTGCCCGGCTTGAGGAGTGGAACGATGACCACTTCTCTCAAAGTCTCTGGCAGCCTACCCCGTTCAAACGCCCCATTTATCATGGCCAACAATGGTGGAAGCAGGTCTGCCATATATGTCTTATAAGATTCACTTGGGAGGCCATCGGCCCCTTGTGCCTTATTGGTGGGTAGCATACGGATTACATATTCCAGTTCCTCCAATTCCAGTGGTGCCTCAAGTCGTTCTCTATCGGCTACCTCTAGCCTGGGTAGGATGATGTCCTCCAGCACTTAGTTTATGTCAATATCTTCTACTTCTGTTTTATCGGTGTACAATTTGCGATAGTATCTCTGAAAGCACTCATTTACTCCTTCTTGTGTGTCCTCGAGTGCGCCATCCTTGCGGCGCATCTTCCAGATCACCTGTCTCGGGGTCTCACTTTTACACAACCAGGCTAATAATCTGCCTGGTTTATCCCCTTCCGCATGCTGTCTCTCTATATATTTCCTATAGTTGAGGTTACATAATTTCTCCGAGTGGGATTTACATTTTTCGGTCAGGTGTCTTATCGCCTCAGACTTTTCTGGGGAGTCTGGACCCTCTTGCATTTTAGCCTGAATCTCCTTTTCTGTGGTTTGCAGATCTGCCGTTATGCCCCCCAGCAGCCCAGTCGACTTTGATATCGCTGCCCCCCCTTATTACTACCTTGAATGCTTCCCAGAGTGTGCCTGCTGAAGCAAAACACGTCCAGCATTTAGTACAAAGTATTCCTGTATTGTTTTTCTTAGGTCTTCCCTGAACATGGCATCCCTCAGTGCTTCTGCACAAAGTTTCCATGTTGGAATCCTAGGCCTGGATGGCGAGATCTGCCATGTCACCAACAGTGGCGTATGGTCTGATAGTACTGCTGCTTTGTACTTCCCCCTCTTTCATCTCTTCCACCATGGAGCTAGTATGCAGTCTAACCTGGTATATAAATCATATGGGGCTGCATAATGTGAATACCCCCTACAGTTGGGGGGTGGAGCTTCCTCCATATTTCAGTGATCTGGAATTCTCGTATGAGTGTGGTCAGGGCCTTTGCAGCCGGGTTAAGCTTAGTTATTTTGTTGTCTGACCTATCCATCTTGGGGTCTAGTGTACAGCTAAGGTCCCCTCCAATTATGACCACTCCTTTCATGTATGGGCTAACAATGGCATACAGATTTCTGAAATAAGGTGCAGTATCATTGTTCGGGGCATAGATATTAATCAGGTTGACCATTTTATTGCTCAATATCCCTTTTACTAGCACCATTCTCCCATCTTCTCATACCTCCTGTTGCAACAGTTTGAACGGTACGTGGGGCGCAATCCATATAAGGAGCCCTCTAGCGTATACTGAGTATGGGGCCCCTATTATGGTCCCTTTCCACTTCCTCTTCATCAACTCTAGTTTCTCTTTAGTTAAGTGGGTTTCCTGTAACATTGCTATATCTATCTTCTGCCGGTGTAAATACATCACATTCCAGGTCACAATTCTAAGGTCCCCCATTTCAGCTATATCCTACTCCGCCCACCCTTCTCCCCCACCTTTTCCTGTACAGATTTAGTTGTGTTTGTAGACCTTCCGTGTTGAGCTCCTGTGTCATCTTGATTGATCCCTCCCTCCTCCACTTCCCTCCCCCAAACCAAAACACCCCTCTAGCTACCCCAACTCCCTGCAGACTCTTCCCGTTGCCTTCTGCCAACTCCCTCTTCACCCCCTCTCCCCACCTCCCCACTCCAAACCAAACTCCTCCTACCTCTACCCCCCCACTCCAACCCCTCCCAACCCTAACTGTTGCCCAGCTCCATCCCTGGATCTCAGGCTCTCCCGCATCTCGGCCCCTGCCCGGCAAGTGCTGGTGTAAGGGTCACAGCAGGTGGATACTATGGTACTAATATCCCAACTAACCTATCTAATGGGGGCAGGATCATGCTCCCTGGCATCGCTCCCATAATACCGTCACAGTACATGTATCATTCTGTATATATAAATGTCCTCAAACAATTACAGTGCCCCAACTATTCTTGCGTTACGCGTGTCGTCTGATTTCGGTGATACCTCTAAGACTACTTCACCATTTGTCCTATGTGAGAGAAAAAAAACAGGGAGAAGAGAAAAAAAGACAAAAAAATCCAGTCCCAGCCTGCCAGTCCCACCCCCCCTCATGAAGAAAACATCAGTTCACTTATCCGTTTCAGTTGTCGTCTGGCCATCTGTTCCGTCTGGGCAGTTTATCCCGTCCATCCACGTAGCGGCGTCCTCCGGAAACTCAAAGAAAAGCGCTCTGTCTTTGTATAAGACCTTTAGTTTCGCTGGATAGAGCAGCCTGTACTTTAGGCCGGATTCTCACAGCCTCCTTTTAACTGCCATGAAGCTGAAGTGTTGCTTTTGTACCAGGAACGTGTAGTCCGGGTATGCCGAGATAGTCGCCGATGCTCTGCTGATCATTCCACCCTTCCGGAAGTACTTAAGTATCTTCTCCCTGTCTTTATAGCTCAATATATTAGCTATCATCGGCCGTGGTGGGGCCCCAGGCGGGGGTTTCCTAGTCTGGGCTCTATGCGCCCTTTCCACTGCGAACCCCTTGGAGAGTGCACTTGCACCTATTTCCTGCAAGATCATATTCTCAATGTAGTCCGTGGGGTCTGGGTTCTCATCTCCTTAAGGGAGTCCCACGATGCGGATGTTGTTTCTTCACGCTCTTCCTTCTGCATCCTCCACTCGGTTTTCCAAGTTATGTACTCTTTGCTGTAAGGTGTGGATCTCCTTAGCGTTCGCCGTGCAGGTCTCCGTATTAGCCCTCACTCCTTTCTCCAGCGTTCCTGTGCATTCGGCTATGGCTCTGACATCTTGTCTCAGGAGATTGACATCTACACTGACCGCGTCAATCTTGGCCTTCAGGGAGGTCTTCAGTCCCGCTATAGTGGCTTCCAGTTTAGATTCCCATGCCGTCTTCAGCTAAGCAATGGCGTCTAGGATCTGTTGGTCCCCTCTCTGTGGTCCGCTCTTCCCAGGCGTAGTTTGGTCCAATGGGTTAGTCCCTTCCCCAGTCTGGTTTGGCTTAGTGACGATGTCTAGTGAAGATTGCTTCACTTTTGATTTAACTACTTTGGCTGCCATTGTGCCTCCACAGGCCTCTTAGGTGCTCCTCTCCGCGTGTCTTGTGGATTGTTTGTCACCACTGTGGGCGTCCGACGATACTCTCAGATGTAGTTCGCTCCGCTTAGTCGGTCAGCCTCCTCTGTCACACCACGAAATCCATTGTCAGGGACTCTTGTTATATCCAGGGGCTCCATCCCACCTCATCCATGCGTCGCCGTCTATGGTCACCACCACCCTGAAGTATGGTGGCACACCCTGGTCCCCCTTGGTGCCTTACTGCTGTGTGCGCGGCCAGGTTTCGGGGAGTCTGGGCTTACCTTACTCAGCCCTTATATGCACACTCCATTGGGTCCCATCGGCGGTTATACAGGTATCTGGAGGAGGCCTGAGAACCCTATTGATGATCTACAACCTGGTCTGTCATTGGGCGTAGTCCTCGCCAGACCATGCCTGGTGTTGTGCCGCCCCACTTCTGTTATGTTCTTATTTCTGTGCATTCACTGCTCCTGTATTCTGGGTAGTGGCCAGTTGGGGGTGCCCTGTGACGTAGCTATACCATGCCCTGTACGAGGGTGTGGCCCTGTGTCCGCCAGTGCCAATATTATGAATGGCCGCCCCTATGTTCATGCCTGACCTGCCCTGGCACACTGCCGGTGGTCAATCTTCCTTTACATCCATTTGTTAATTATAATTCTGGTGCAGGGCAACCGTCACCCACCTTCTTTGGAGAGAGCTCTGTTTGTTGTTGTGTGCACCTCGCAGCTCTTCGCCAGTCCTGGACTGCAGGTGTCCTGGTTATGCGTCTCTCTGAGCCACAGAATCTCTCACAAATCCCTGTGGCCCCGCTCTGATTGTTTGGGCATCTGCTTTCAACAATGTATCCCCCTGGCGCTCTGCCGATGCTGGGGCTATAGCCGTGTACTCTGTCTGCCCGTGAGACAGCAGCGCTCGTATACGCGTCTCCTGCAGCCGCAGAGAACAGCTGTTCTTGACTGTATCCTGGCTTCGGGGTCGATCAGTCCGCAATATTCACATGCATTTTCATGCGGTATTGTTTGCTGTCCCACGTACCTGATGTAGCGATCAGCCACCAACGGTTCTGGCACATCAGCTTTCCTCGCATGGCGGGACAGAAAATCTGCCAGGTTCCCCCCCTTTCCTGGCCGTTGAATACATAGGCCCTCATTACAAGTCAGGCGGTGGACCATGGTGCTGTTAGCACCATGGTCCATGCCGGATTCCGCCATGGTGGATGGCGGATTACCGTCCCATCCCAAGGTGAGTGGGGCGGTAATTCCCCATTCACCATTTGCCCTTCCCCCTTCCCATGTTTGCCCCATAGGGCATAATGGGGATGGGGAAGGCGCTAATTACGGCACCATAAATTACGGTGCTGTAATTAGCACCAAGGTCGCTTAGCGCCTTGGACTTTAACACCTGCAACGCCGACGGCGCCGTTAAACCCTTAACGCCTGACTTGTAACGAGGGCCATAGTCCTGAAGCCTCACGTCCCATCGAGTTATGCAAGGCGGCATTTTCGCTTACAGATTGCCATAAAGAAACGGTATTGCCTGGTGATCTGTGATAATTGTGGACAACTTCCCGTATAAAAAAAACGAATGAAAATGTTCACAGGCCCAGGCGATGGCCAAGCTTTCGTTTTCAACCTGCGAGTATGCCTGTTCCATCTTCGACAGGCTCCTGCTAGCATACGATATGATGTGTCTCCTTTGTGAATCGTCATGTGCCTTCTGCCCCATGATGGTGCCCAGGAAAGTCGTATCTGGGTGTGCTGTATTGTGCTGTGCTAAAGAATCTAGCCTTTTTTTCCCTTTCTAGGAAAGTCGAATCTGGGTGTGTTATATTGTGCTGTGCTCAAAAACGGGCCTTTTTTCCCTTTCTAGGAAAGTCGAAACTGGGTGTGTTTTATTGTGCTATGCTCACAAACTTGCCTTTTTCCCACTTCAGTGAAAGTCGAATCTGGGTGTTTGAAAAAATTATGAATAACAAAGTCATTAGAATACAATTGTTAATTGTTAGGTCACACTCACAAGACAAACAAGAGGAATCATCTAAATCTACAGAGAGAGAGGAATCTAAGATGAAGATAGAGTAAGTATTGGCATCATGGAAGGCACAAGGGAGTTAAAGTGAGCACACTGAAGTAGAGTGAGAAGAATGTATTAGATATTTACTGATTTTTTATTTCATTTCATTTCTGTAATAGATTCTCTCCTGAAGAACCATAGGTAGAGACCATGGGGAAACACGTGTTGAGAGAAAGATAAAACATTGAAGCAAAAGTTGGATGACATCAAGTAATGTGACCAAAAATATTAAAAGAAACATTTGAACAGTAAATTGAGAAAGTTTGTTTTTTCTAATAACACTACGCAGTAAGCGCACACCCATAGGACGCAATGGGGCAAAAAAGAAAAAAAACTCCTCTGACATTTGTCACCTCCTCAAAGAACTCAACCTAGATGTCCTTGCTTTCACTGAGACATGGTTTACAGCCAGTTCTGTCACGAGTTTTGCACTCTCCTCCATGTGGGCTACCAGATCCTCTCTGAACCCAGAACCAGCCGTCCTGGAGGTGGAGTAGCCCTGAGCTTTCCGGAGTGGGTGCCGGCCTCTGTCATCCATACACAGGTTTACTCCTCCTTTGAATGCCTGGTCTATAGGCTCTCTATCTCTCCTGGCCTCTCTCTAACTGTGGCCACTATCTACAGGTCACCAGACAAGGTCGCCCTCTTCCTCTCTGAATGGGACGACCTATACTGTTCCCTCCTTGCCTCTACTTCTCAACTTCTCCTCCTCTGAGATCTCAACATCCACCTGTATGCTTCTAATCCCTCCTCTGGGCTTTTACGCAACCTCTGCAACACTCTCTCTCTCTTTCAATTCTGCCCTCTGGCCCGACACACTCTGCCGGACATACTTTGGATGTTCTCATCACTTCAGACATTCCCCTCTCTAACCCTCTCACCACTCCTCTCTCTTGAACTGACTACTTTTTACTCTCCTCTCATCTGAAACTCTTTATCCTCCCTCAGGCAAAGCCCCCCCGCCCTTGCACTGCAACCTACCTTCTCAGTCATTCGGCCCATGAAGCTGTGTCAGTGGACGCCTTTGCGGCTACTTTCTCTGCTCCTCCTCCTGCGGCTGACTCACACCCTGACACAGCCCCTTCGAATATGCATCTGTCTAATTCCAACACCCTGGACATCCTTGCCTCTGTCATGAGAATCCAGCTGAAGCCTAACTCCAAGTGCAACTCTTGGTATTATTCCGACCTCGCCGTCCTGAAACCCAACTGCAGGCTGTCTGAGAGGTAGTGGAGGGCTTCTGGGGCATCCTCTGACAAACTGGTCTGCCGCCTCCCCCAAAGGCAATACAGGCTCTCTGTCCTGTCCAAGAAGAGAGCACAGATTCAAGCCTGCATCTCTGCGGCCTCCAACATCACAGCCAAACTCTTTAAAATCTGCAAGGAACTGGCCAATCCTGTTGCAGTTTCTACCTCTCCTGTTCCCTCCGAGGCCCCCTGTCTGGCTCTCACCGTTCACTTCTCCACAAAAACACAGGACATCCTGTCTTATATCTCCTCTTCCTCTCCCTCTTCCTCTCTGGCCCCCCCTTTCGCCATAACCCCCTCTCCTCCTCCTTTCTCCTCTTACTCTCTGACAACACCTGACAAGGTTTCTAGACAAGTCAAATCCATGAAAATGTCGTCCAAACAGGTGCTCCGCTGCTCCTCCAGAACCATCAAGGACTATATTGACACCCTTGCTCCAGCCTTGGCCGATTTCTGTAATCACTGGAACTTTCCCCTCTCTCCTTAAGCACTCCCTTGTGCACCTCCTCCTCAAAAGCCATCTGCCGATCCGACCTGCCCGGCAAACTATTGCCCAGTCTCCATTACCCCTTTCCTGGGCAAACTCTTGGAAAAGCTGGCCATCTCCCAGCTTACTCTCCACAGTGAATCTGTTGGTTGCTCCCATGACCATCAATCTGGCTTCAGAGCTGCCAGAGGCATGGAAACTGCTCTCCTGAACACCTGTAAAGATATGCTTTCTAACCTTGATTCCAGCATTCCGTATGTCGTCCTATTCATACTGATACTTGATCTTTACTCTGCTTTCCACACGTCAATCACGCCATCCTGATCAATCGACTCTGTGAGAATCTGGGCATCACGGATCAGGCCCTGGAGTGGCTGACCTCCTTCCACTTGGACCGGCCCTCCCAGGTTCAACTTGGTCCCTTTCTCTTCACCCATTCTCTCTCTACCTGTGGCGTTCTCCATGTCTTTATCCTCTCACCCTGGTTTGTCAACCTCTACTTGGCCGCGCTTGGCCACCTGATCTCTACCTCCTCCTCTAACTTTCAGTGTTATGCAGATGACACTCATCTTTCCTTCAGGCTCCCCCTCAGCCTCCTCTCCTCTGCCGCTCATTCCTGATTGTCTATCCGTGATTCAGGATTGGTGCGCCTCCAATGATTTCTTCCTAAATGACGGATATCCTTCTCATTGGGACCCCTGCCTCTGCTTTCCCTCTCTCACTTTGGCCGCCTGCCTTGGGCCCTCTTGCTTCGCCTTCCTGCGTGGCAAAAAACCTTGGTGTCAACTTCGACTCCACTCTCTCTTTCTCTCCTCACATCTCGGACATTGCCACAAAGTCCCACTACCAGCTGCTCCTCCTCAAAAGGACTCTACCGTTTCTGACTTTCTGCCAGAAGCTCACTGTCTCCAGAGCCCTGGTTCTCTCTAGGCTGGACTACTGCAACAGTCTCTTTCTCAATCTGCCTTCCTCTACTCTCCGCCCTCTGCAACTAATCCAGAACAGGACTGCAAGACTTATGCTTGAGCTCAACCCCAGGCACCATATCTCTCCAGCCCTGAAATCTATCCACTGGCTCCCAGTGACTTCAAGGATCAAGTTCAAGACACTTTGCATTGTCTACAAGGCTTTCTGGGGCTGGGGCGCGCACTGCATCCAACGCTCTCTTCCAAAATACCTTCCTTCTCAAGCCCTTAGCTCAGTTACCTCAAACTCTGTAAGGGTTAGATGCTTCTCCAAGCAGAGAGTGGGGGTAGATCTCTCTCCTCTGCAGGCACCTCCCTCTGGAATGGCCTCCCTGCCCCTCTCAAACTTGAGCCCGATCACCTGAAGTTCCGGAAGCAGCTCAAAATGTTCCTCTTCGGCTCTGCTTTCTCTCTCTCCCTCCCCTGCTGACCTATCTGTCTGCTGCACCGACTGGTTGCTTGGCTACCCTCAGAGTCTCACTGGGTACCAGGCTCTTTCTTGATGAGTCCCCCCTGCACTGCCTTCGAGCCTACCACACACTTAGGGGCTGTAACTGTAACCCTACAGTCCCTTGTTCTCCTTGCACTACCCACAGCTGCCCTGGCCTGGCTGCACTTACTCAGAGCATTGCTGCCCTATTTTCCTCTCCCCTCTCCCTTGAAACCCCCCCTCCTTTTCATCTTGCACTTCTTGTTCTCACACTTGCACGATCTGAATGACACAAGGCCTAGCAAGATTGTTTGTCTTGTCCTTCCTCTGTCTTCCCTCCCTTGTCTTGTCACGCCTTGAAACACTTGTGTACGGGAGCGTTATAAATGACTTATCATATCATATCATGCCCATGGGGCATGCGTCCACTGTCAGGTCTATCTCGACTGGAGACGTCAAAGTATGCCATATTTCCAGCCTCTGCAATGCAATCTAGAATGGCTGTGAATGCCGACTGACACGGCACCTGCTGTTTGATGGTGGGTTCACTAATGGTGGCAAAGTCTTTAATGTATCTCGTGCAGTGCAACTACAAGAAGGATCGAAGCTCTCAGACATTAGTTGGAGAAGGCGTGCCGTTCAGAGCTGCCACCTACTCGGATTCTGGAGCCATTCTCTTTTTTCGAAAAAATGTGCCCAACAAAACACAAAGGCCCTCATTAGGACCCTGGCGGAAAGGGGTTTACGCCGGCGTAAAGCATGGCGTACCTTTCCGCCTGACTACGAGTTCCCGTAGCGCCATGGTGATTTTTACGCCTGCTTTTTGGAAGCGGAAAAATCCATGGCGCTACGGGACTTGTTGTTAATTACGCCACCGTAATTTATGGTGGCGTAATTAACGCCTTCCCCACTCCCATTATACCCTATGGGGCAAAAATGGGAATGGGGAAGGGTAAATGGGGATTGGGGACTTACCGCCCCGCCAAGGTCGGAATGGGGCGGTAAGTCCGCCAACCACCATGGCGGAGTTGGCAGCTTAGCGCCATGGACCATGGTGCAAATTGCACCATGGTCCTCCGCCAGGGTCGTAATGAGGGCCAAAGTGTCTTTCCTTAACTCACACTTCTCCCTGTTCAAAGTGAGATGTTCTGCTTCCAGTGTCATGCACACTCTTGAGAATGTGTCATCCTGCTTCTCCACGCTAGTGGCAAACACCAAAACGCCATCAGTGTAGTTGATGCAATTGGGAATGTGCTTTATCACGTTGTGTATCTCTGCCTGGAAAATCTCAGCCGCCGAAGAGACACCAAAACTCAAATGTTTATACCTATATAGGCCAAGGTGTGTCACGAAGGTTGTGATATAGCGGCTCTCAAGGCTCAGGGCCAGCTGGTGATAGCCCTTGTTGAGATCCAGCTTCAAAAAGACCCTGGCACCGTTGAGTATCCTATCAGTGATACTGGGAGCTAGATGCAGTTCTCTCTTGATGGCTTGATTTGGTCACCTCATGTCCATGCACAGCCGGATAGCGTCAGAGATTTTTGTTGGCACTGGCACAATGGGTGACACCCAAAGGGTGGGTTACATGGCTGGCTCTATGATGTCTTGCTCTAACAGTTTGTGAAGCTCGTCTTCAACCTGTCTTTGCATGTTGACAGGGGTGCTTTGGTAATGCTGAGCAACCAGCGGGACGTCTTCATCAATGCGGAGCTTGATATGTTTGTTTTTTAATTTCCCAGGTCCCTTGAATAGCATGTGAAACAGTGGTCTATTTTGTCCACAGTGTCTACAAACTTGTTGACAATCAGTCTATATAGTACATGTATTAACCCCATGTCAATGGCGGTTTTGAAACTCAAAAAGCACCCACACTCGGTTGCTGTTGATATCAGATGAACTGGAATCGTCCTCTCTTGTGTTTTATATCGGCACCTTGCTTGGAACTGGCTTACATATGTTAGTGGGGACTTGGACCCATACGGGTAGATGTCCTCCTCTCACGGATGAAGTCTGGATGTTTGTGGAAGGGCCTTATATGTTTGTTCACTGATCACATTCCCTGTGGCACTCGTGTCCACCAAAAACTCCACCTGCCACTCATTGAGGTGCTTGAGCAGTGTGGGACTGTGTTCCATGATCTGTTTGTTTCCTAGGGTATATAAGTACCCTTTTCGTTGTTGCTTTCCTTGCAAGGACCTGCGCTCTTTTTCCGACAGGGACTGTTCAACCAAATATCAAACATGGTGTCTTAACCTCCTTGCCGGCCGTGCTGCTGAGATGTGCTAGCGTCTCTGATCCTTCACCTTCTTGTCTTCACCTGGGGGTCCTCCCGTAATCCCCCATCTCTGTTCTTCCCATAGGCCTGCGCTGCCACTTGTGACGCTGCCGTGGCAGAAATTGGTGTATGATCCTTGGGTCAGGTTGCCACTCTGCCTTCACTGTCCCCTTGGACCGGGTTTCTGGACATTCTGCAGACCGATTTAAAATGATTTTCTCCTCCACATGCCAATCCCCACTGTCCCAGGGTCGGACATGCACCCTCATGGGGAAATTCGTATCTGCATCAATAACAAAATGGCTCCCCTTGGATCTTGGTTGATGCCCCCACCAGTCTGTGAATGGTCTTGTGGTGTGTTATGGACGTTTTCGGGTTGCCGATGGCTTCCACCTGTGACTCTACTGCCAACTCTGCTCTCGCCAGCATTAAGATCTCTTCTAGTGTCCTGGGTTTTTAAAGTAGTTTCCTCCTGAAGTTTTGCGACTTGCTCCATGCAATGATCTGAGAGCGGAGGGGCTCAGTGTTTGAGTAGTTATCAACGTCACAATGCTTGAGTTTACAAACGCATACATTGTCTCACCTTTTGCTGTTTGGTGGTGTGAAAGACGTTGCGCTCATAGTACACATTTGTGTGTTGTAAAGTATGTGGCGAGAGCTGTCTTGAATCCTTGGAAGGTGTCTATGGAATAAGCGGGCAGTTCATCAATAATGTCTCTAGTTGCCGGACCCACTGCCAATTTCAGCAGACACTGTTGTCTTCCATGGGCCCCATGGCTTCCACATAAAGGTGAAAATCCCAGACCCACTGGGCGAATCTGGGACCCATGTTGCTAGTATCAGCGAAATCAAATGCTCCAGGTAACTAAAGAGCCATGGACTCGTGAAACCTTTGCTGCGCCTGTACTGGGGACATAACAGGGATGGTGGCTGGAGTTGTAGGGTCAGACATTATGATTGTCGGGGCAGACTCTTCGTGCTGTGCAGTAGGATTGATTTCTGTACCTTATGCTAGTCGTAGCAGCCGACTGGGTGTGCCAAACGTGGTACAGAACCCACTCTGTGACAACCACTGTGGTCTGGGGCCTTATCTCCCTATGGCAGGCCTTGCCACCAGCTACAACTTACTCCAAAATGGTGGCAGCCTCTTCAGGCATGAGCACCGCTGTGTTGCAGATGAGTGGCACACCTGCTCTTGTCTAGGGCCTTCTTCCTTGGCAAGTCGATGCAGGAGAGCTTGTGCCTGCTCTGTAGGCCAAATACGTGGATTCCGCTGTCTGCTGTAACACGTATTTATTGCTTCCTTTCCAACTTAATCTAACCATTCACCCCAACATCACTTCCCTTCCCTTGCCACTCCCCTGGCCCACCCCGGTCCCGTCTCGCCTGCTATCCTTCTTTGTTCCTTCACTTTTTTCTCTATCTCCCTTTCCATTGCTTAGTCTGCTTTCCTGAACACTGAGTCAAGTTGCTGTTGTGTATTCTAAATATTTCTTCTTCCCCATCTCATCCTTATTACCAGAGTTAGTTTTGCACTCATCTTCCTTTTTTGTTTGTTCCCTCCTTGTCTTGAGATACTCGCATAGGATTTATATATCCTGCAGCTGATTTCAACTGTGGGTACATTGCATAGAGAGGTGGTGGCACACTCCCCTCCTCCTCCTCCCCTTGCCCCTTCTTCAGTTCCTTTTTTATTTTCTTCGAACAGCTTCCAGAGCCCTGAAATGTCTTGCCTCTTTTGGAGCCTGGCTCCTTTATAAGTAGCTGACAGGTATGAGTGCATAATGTTGGTAATACTCTTATCGAATGTCCCTCCCCCGGCCGTTCCTGGTAACACTTCCCTACAGTGTCGTTTGCCCACTGAAAGTAGTACTTTAGTATTTTATTGCGATATTGGGGCAACTTTGTGCATATGTGGTCAAGGGGTGCGTCCATCCAGTGGGATAACATTATTGCACCCTTTGGCCGTGCCCATTGTTAGGGAGAATTCCCATTTCTGTGCTAATTCTCTTCAAACTTAGAGACCCCCAGTTCTTTTGCTGGACTTTAGGACTTTTGAATTTTAACCCTGGAGTGAGTGAGACCTTTTTCTCACTCCCTCATGTGTTTTGACCTGATTTGGATTATGTGTTTCCTCTGTTTTTGGAATCTGACAAACTGCATAGGCATCTACTTTTTGTATGGTGACACACAGCAACTTCAGTGCAGTGTCACAGAGAAATCCTTTTGATTTCTCATAAGGTTTAAATACCTTTTCTTGTGTGAACTACTGTTCCCAAGAATAGCAAAGTGAAATTGACTTTATTGATCTTTTCTCTTTGTAGCTCCAGCTTCTTATGTGGAGTGCTGCGGGGGTTAGCTAGAAACCCCTGATTCTAGATTTTCATGTAATATTTTTATGTTAGCCTCACTACCTTAAATGGCTGATGGCAGTGGTTTAATGTTCTTACAGTTGTGCTTTTCTACCGCAGACTGAATCCTCAGCTGCAGTATAGCACCCATGGCTCACCATTTTTGTCAAAATAGCCCCAGTCTTCTTTTTTCGCCATTTTCTGTTTGTGAGGTCTTTCTTGGGTTTTACTCTGTGCGTCGAGGCTGTGTTGAGCCCTTTGTTCATTTTACCTTTGGCAGGCTTCAGCCCTGAAGCCCACCTCTGGCTCCAGTGTGTCTGGAAAGGCAGGATGTGAGGGAGGTTCAAATTGCGACAACCTCCAAATTGCTGCCGGAGGAGCCCTCCAGACGCGCTCCCTCTTGCCCCATGACTGAGCCTCAGGAACCCAGGGTCTGCATCGCTGCAACAAGACAGAATCCAGCTGAACCACTCTCCTTCAAAGCAGAGGTACTGTTCAGACTTGGGGTACTTACCTCATTGTCTTTTTGGCTGTGCTCCTCTCAGTTGAGATTTGCATTGGCTGCTTTTGAGAGTTGATTCCAGCTCTCCTTTCACAGGCTTAACAGCTTGTGACCCTACAAGTGATTTCTACAAAACTCTCTAACTTTGTGCAAGGCTCTTTATTATCTAAGCGGTGCCTCAGCCCCATAGATTGTTCTCCAATTGACTTTGGCTGTCCTGGCTCCCTGCAGACTCTTCTAGTCCATTGACTTTGATATTTCGGTCCCTCAGAGGTGGTAAGTTGTTTAGACTGTTATTGCTGGGAAAGGCTTGTCTAGATTTTATTGGGAGATTTAGCTGTCCTCACATATATTGAGAACCTGTTTAACCTTTGTTTCCTTCCTTTAACCTTTCCTTTGTGCAACCTCTGAATCTGCAATGTATAACTATTGATATATAATTGCCATTACTGTCTTTGTGAATGAAGTCACCTCCGGGTGTAGAAGTGTGTAAAAAGCATATCCAAAGAGTATCCACTAACTTGTGCTGATTCTGGAAAAGTATTTTAAAGTATATTTGATTGTTAGATATCTTGCCCCTTTTAAAGAATGCTTGTTTAAAAATTGATGTTAAATAAATAAATAAATACATAAATAACTATAACTGAAACCTTGAGTGTAAATGTTACCTGGTTACTTATATTTGCAAATGTTATCGCTACAGCTCTAGAGCTCACATTTACCCCTCTTGAGATAGACCTGGCTGCTCAGTCACACTACCAATCTGTGTAGCATGGACCTGTACCAAAAGGTGGTTTACCTAATACCAAGCAGATAAGTGTTGTGTGTAGTTTCACACAGTGTGGCTACACCAATTCTTACCAAACACCCACTGGTCAAGTTTCACCAATAGGTACCTTTAGGGCCCACTAGCTATGTCCTTCGGCCGTGGCCACTGTACATGTTCCACCTATAGGTTTCGTTAGGGCCCGCTAGCCATGGTCTTCCCCATGGTCATTGACCCACTGTGCATGTTCCTCCAATAGGTTTCTTTAGGGACCACTAGCCATAGCCTTCAGCGATGGCCACTGTACATATTCCACCTACAGGTTTCCTTAGGGCCCACTAGCCACAGGCTTCGACCATGCCCGCTGCCCATGTTCCACCAATAGGTTTCTTTAGGGCCCACAAGCCATGGCCTTCGACCATGGCCACTGTACATGTTCCACCAATAGGTTTCGTTATGGCTCGCTAGCCATGGCCTTCACCATGGCCATTGACCATGGCCTTCGACCATACCCACTGTCCTTGTTACACAATAGGTTTTGTTAGGGCCCGCTAGCCATGGCCTTCCCCATGGCCATTGACCCACTGTGCATGTTCCACCAATAGGTTTCTTTAGGGACCACTAGCCATAGCCTTCAGCAATGGCCACTGTACATGTTCCACCTACAGGTTTCCTTAGGGCCCACTAGCCACAGGCTTCGACCATGCCCGCTGCCCATGTTCCACCAATAGGTTTCTTTAGGGCCCACAAGCCATGGCCTTCGACCATGGCCACTGTACATGTTCCACCAATAGGTTTCGTTATGGCCCGCTAGCCATGGCCTTCACCATGGCCATTGACCATGACCTTCGACCATACCCACTGTCCTTGTTACACAATAGGTTTTGTTATGGCCCGCTAGCCATGGCCTTCCCCATGGCCATTGACCCACTGTGCATGTTCCACCAATAGGTTTCTTTAGGGACCACTAGCCATAGCCTTCAGCAATGGCCACTGTACATGTTCCACCTACAGGTTTCCTTAGGGCCCACTAGCCACAGGCTTCGACCATGCCCGCTGCCCATGTTCCCAATAGGTTTGTTTAGGGCCCACTAGCCATGGCCTTCGACCATGGCCACTGTACATGTTCCACATATAGGTTTCCTAAGGGCTCACTAGCCATGGCCTTCTTCGGCCGTGACCAGTGGACACGACCTTCGGCCGCGCCCACTGGCCATGTTACACCAATAGGTTTCACTTTACATGTTGCAGCTCTAAATTTTCTTTTTAAAAATAATTATTTTCCCATTTCCGCTGTGTCTGTGAAATTTCCTTTTTTTGAAACTCTTTTCTGCTGTCCGTGGTTATGCCAATGAACTCCCCATAACCGTGGTTATCCAAAAACACCTGAAAAATCACAAACTCTTCAATAGCCTCGCAGGCAGACACCAAGTGCCCCTTTCCTCTTGCCATGGTCCCCCCACTCCGCTCAAGTGCTTTTTATTTCCCTAGCTCTCTCCCTTTACACCCTATCACTCTTTGCTTAGTGTGATGCACTTTCATTCCTACTCGCCTTTTCCGGTGCAACCGTGGTTATCCCCGATATAACCCTGGTTATGTGAAAACGTTTGAACCTTAATCCAGTCCCCTGACCACCCCTAACTCCACAATTTGACATGGTATTCTCTTTCCCCCTCCCCACCTCTAGCCTGATGCCATGTGCTAATTTTTCTTCCTCCAAATGTCTTTTTTGGAACTTTTCTTCATTTTCGACTAACCCAGGTTTTATCAGTGGTTATCTCTTGCATTGAGCACAAAATAAAATGGCAGATTTTTCATTTCTGAAAAGCCTCGCTGATGCTTTATGGGAAATAACTACAGCTATCATTTTGGGAGCAGGGGACACCCCTTTCTCCATCAAATATTTTAACAACTACTGGGCGGAATATCTCCAGATCCCTCCCGTAAATCGAGTCAATGCTTCCTGACCAAGTTGTTTCATACCTGGTCCAATTCCATCCAGTGGTTCTTGCTGTGTGCTCACAGAAATTGGGACTTTTTCTCTATGGGCAAATGGTATTTTTTTATTTATTGGATATGTATAAGGCGCTTATACAACAAGCCAGTGTTTCAAATGAATGGTAGTAGGCCCAAAACAGTGTTTTCTTAATAACTTTCTTAATAACCTTTTCCTCTTTTAACGAATCTTTCCCACAATGTCTTTTCTGCATAGCCTGTGACAAGTATTTTGTTAGCAAAATTTCGGGCAAAGCCGTCATGGATGTCAAAAGAAATTAGCAATTCAATTTTCTGGTTTCCTATGGAACTTGCTCACACCTTAACTATAGTACGGGGACTGTCACACTTTACTATACATATAGGGGGTAATTCATAGAATTTAGCGCAGAAGCAGCACATGCGGGAAGCGCGGAGAGGCAGCGTGCGCCAGCGTATGCCACAAATTTCCACGCACATTTATTCCATGAATGACCCCCTATGTGTTTTCGCGACCTGCCAACTGGTCGGATTTTTTGCTACTGCATTCATTTAAAAACATTTTACCATCTAAAGGTAGATGGTGGGTGGAGTACAGGCACTAGTGGATTGGTAGGGGGTGGCGGTGAGGGGAGGGGTGGTGGTTCTCACCCCACTTTGGCAGTAAAACAATGGTAATAACTGTGTTGGAATTCGGTGAGAAGACACAGAGCCATTCAGTGCAAGAGGCAGCCACTATGATCATATTTATAGCGGAGGGACTCTTGGCTGACTTTAGAAAGTCCTGCATGCAATGGCTTCCGGCTAATTATTCCACAGAGCAGCAGGGGGGGGGGGGGGGCGAGGGAGATTGCTTTGAAGGCTGCGAATAGCGGATACCGTTCTTTTCGCGGCTGCGCCGGCTGATCACAACATTCCGGCCTCTGAGGACAGAGGCAGCACGTGTCTGGCCTCTGGGCCAGGAATCCAATTAGCGCAGCATGTTCTGATAACCTGAGTGTGACTAATGGCGGCCCGTGTTCACCGGATACTGCCCGGGACGTGCCTCACTCATCGGTGACTTAAGAGTGAGTGGGGGTGTGGGTGGAGCCATGTGCTACTGTCAGGTAGGACGAGAGTGCATGTGTGCAGCACAGTCACCGGAAGAGCAGTGCAAGTGCTTCCATCAGAGGTTGCTCAGCTCTGCAGTGATGGCCAGCTTTTACTTGTATCTCATGGGGTGCTTGGGTAAAGCTGGAGACTGGAGGCACTTTTTTATTACTATGACAAGATTGTATTTCTTTCATTCTTTTTTTCTCATTTGTACTTGTTTCTTATTTGTGAAAAGCCTACTTTTGTAGACTAAAACACAATAAAAATACATACATTAAAAAAACCTGGAGACTGGATCCACAAAGAATGCTGGAATACTTGGTCTCCCTGTGCACACTCGAATCGCCTTCACATTCTATGAAACTAAGAAAGACCACTAAGGATATAGCTAAGAGAATTGGTATCTGCGAACACCTCGATTTAAGAAGGGATGCAAACTCTTACATTCATCAATTATTCGAGGTCTATATGAAGCATCTGGAAGTAGGATTAAAATACTCAGCGGAGTACCTAGCTGTGTTGGTACCTCTACTCTTTTGGCTAGATATTTAGAACAATGGCCAAATAGAGTTTTCCAAGTCTAAGTGCTTAGTTTGAGCAACCTGAACTCGTTCTACACATCATGAAGCGAATAATGAAGGCCCGCGTCTATCATAAAATGGAGACTCAGAGGGAGGACTCCATGTTGAGGTCTAGCGTGGGCAGAAACCTTTTACCCCGGGCACAGCGAGAGAGCACTGAGATGACCTTGCTTGTATTGCTTGGAACAGCCATTTTGACTTTTATAAGATTGAATGCCCTGGTTTTGGGTTCAGTAACAGCTAAATGGGAGTAAGCTGCATATATGACAGGGACCTCAGCGTAACATTGTGGGGAACTAGCAACTCTGGCCCATCTTAAATTTGAAAGAAAAAGCTGTGCAACAGTATATGCTGCCTCAGTGTGGCCTACCGCTTGCAGGTGATCCGCGCGCGTGTTGGTTTTGACACCTTTTGCTACAGCAGCCTGCCATGCAGTGGCGTATCCACACTCATTTGACTGGGGTGGCGCAAGCAGGGCACTCACTTATACAGGGGTGGCAAGAAGTACTAGCGCACACACACAAAATGATCATAGGTTAATGGGGTGGCAGCTGGGGTGGCCAATCAGATTCCAGGGGTAGCACGTGCCACCACAGGCCAATCCCTGGATGTGCCACTGCTGCCATCTCAGGAAGACCCGGCAGGTCTATGACTAGCTAACGCGTCTAGGACTTTCCTCAGCCCATAGTGGTTATAGGTTTCTTAAGTATATTTGGGGACCCTCATTATGCACATGTCACTTTATTAGATAGTCCTAAAGATGTAAATTTATATATCAAATTAGGCGACAATGACTTCTTACGTTATTTGGGCTTTATGAGGTTATCATGTGGAAATAACTACGGATTGACCTTGCATTGTAGACTTTTCTAAGGTGTCTCCTCAACCACATTTTCTTTTTGGTCGAATCTTGTAGGTCATTTTTTTATTGGGGAGTTTCCCCTCCACACTCTTCACCCTCGCACTCAACCCTCACCGCCTTACACCCCTCAGGCTGTATGTAGGTAGGCCGCGCGACCTGCAGGATTCCCTCAAACAGTGGTGGTGGAAGTAACTGCGGACAATGAAACCCCAATAAGCAATTGTAAAAGTGATACATATCTTTTTTTAATTGTTTTATATGTTATCTATTTAGGAATGTGATGGACATTTTGTTATCAAAAATAAGAATGTGCTCTGGCAGACCATACCTAAGAGAGTGGCAGCCTGGAGTGTCCGGCCCTTTCTCCACCCACTCTCCTCTCCTGCCCATCCTGCTCTCTACCGGGACGCACTGGGAGAAAAAATAGGATCGGGCACTGATACAAAATTGTACCACCACCACAAACTGTGCGGTGCCGAGCAGGACATTTCTATTAACAACTGAGGCCTTTTAATGCACAATGGGTCCGTAACATTGGCCAAAACTATTAGCACCACAGTCCATTAACTGATCAAACTGGCCCACATTGGCCCACGGTAACCAGATGGACTGGCCCTATTTGCGACTGGCCAATCTGAGCCGGGCTCTCTACCCCTTATCTTCTTTACATCCCGATCCCTACCAGGCATTTTCTTGCTCCTCCTTTCACCATGTGGACTTTGTGGTCATACACACTAACAGAAGGAGTCTGCTGAAAATCACATTGGGTGTGTGTATCAGTGTGCCACTGCCCACTTCCGTGCTCTTCCTCACCTACCATTTCATCCTTCTGAGTGGAAATTGCATTGCACCCTGCTTGTCCATGCATTTTATAATTGCGCCCTGCCTTTGCATGCATTTTACATTACACTCAGCCACCAGCTGTATCCTCTGCGGTAGGTTTGTCTGGTTGGGAGTGGTGCTTGTGAAGTGTGTTACTGAAGAGGTGGGTGAGGAGGTGATTGGGTGTGCGATGCACACTGAATGGACTGCCCCTTTGAGGTGCTGCTCCTCACACCAGCATGAGAAAAGGAGTTTAGAAGATGGGGCGTCTGCACTTTCTTGCCAAAGACTGCAAGGAATGGCACTAACTTTGAATGCTAGGTAATGGCACAATGTGTGCGCATGGAAGGAGTTACGTCTTTGCCCAGGGCGCATTCTGGTCTGTGACGGCCAGATATTGGGCAACAGGTTAGAGAGAACGTCCAGGTATTAGGGTTGTACCAAATAGCATATTTAGTATTCAGCCGACTACCAAATAGTTCATCAACTACTTGGCGGAAGCCGAACATGAAGCCGAATAGTTGTATTAGTTAATAAATCATGTTTCAAACTTGAAAAATATATTCTTAAACAAATCAAAGGACTATTTTCAATATTACAAAGGAGTGTGGGAGCCCCTCTCCTGAGAACGAACATGGGTCAAATACCCTGTTCTATGTACTTTCTTCCACTCAGGAGGGTCTACAACCACGTTTTAGCTCATGTCACCCTTCACAGAGGGGAAATATCCATTTGCATACCAGTCTGGTCCCACCCACCTGGGCAGTCCAGCACCGAAATGCTAGGAAATTCCTCCCAGCACAAGAGTATCATCAGCAAACCCAGATACGTGTTTCGGCCTAGTCGCGCCTCATCAGTGAGATGAAGCTGAGCCTCTCTAAGATACAGTGAGCAAGGGGTCCACGTCTGGATGACCCTGGGATACTTAGGGTGAAACCCCAAGTTTTACAAAGTTAGAAAGGAGTGTGGGAGCCCCTCTACTGAGACCGAACATGGGCCAAATACCCTGTTCTATAGACTCTCTTTCACTCATGAGGGGCTACAACCACGTTTTAGCTCCCTGCACCCATCACAGAGGAGAAATGTCCATTTGCATATCAGTCTTTGTCACACCCACAAGGGCAGTCCAGCACCAACATGCTAAGCAAATTTCCTCTGAACAAGAGTACCATCAGCAACCCCAGACACATGTTTCGGCCTAGTCTGGCCTCATCTGTTGCAGACTCTCGAGTGAGTACCTTCCCAAAGAACAGGTCATTTAGCCGTGTTCGTTCTCCCAGAGGAGCGCCTATGGACTATTTTTTTGATTGTTCAAGGGACTTAGATTTAGTCACCCTAAGTTTCCTAGGGGCATCCAGACGTGGACCCCTTGTTCACTGTGCTCAGAAAGACACAGCTCCACCTCACTGATAAGGCCCAACAAGGCTGAAACACGTGTCTGGGGTTGCTGTTGGTACTCTTGTGCAGAAGAGAATTGCCATAGCATTTTGGTACTGGACTGCTCATGTGGGAGGGACAAAGAATGATATGCAAATGGATGTTTCCCGCAGAGGGGCGCCTATGGACTATTTTTTGACTATTTTAAATATGTTTAATTTATTTCTCTTTTTTTAATTCAACCTCTTATCCTTACTTAATGGGTACAGTCCAGAAAAGAAGAGATTAACAAAAAGTCAAGGACCATATCTATGGAAGGGTGTTGCAAAACCAGTGCAACCCAAAGTGGGAGTCTTCATGAATGCAAAGTGCTAGGCTGCAATGCACAAAACGGATACTACAATTTACAACTACCATTGAGAATCGCATGCATTGCATTCCTTTGTAAGTTGCAAGGTAGTTTACGCGAAAGGAAATTGCAAACCTTTTCTTGCAGCTCACACGGAAACATATGAATTCAGGACCGGTCCAGGTGAGGCAAGTAGACACCATTCCCTGACTCCCTCCTCATATGCCAAACCTGGGAGTTGGCTCTCCCAGAGAGGCTCATAGGGTTGGAGCATAGCATGCGATGGAACCTGGTGCAAAGCCTATACGCTCTACGAAAGCACTTGCCTGTTGGGCATTGTCTCAATGCCACCACATCTCAATGTATATCCACTTGTGCCCCTTCCTTCCCTCTGTGGCCTTTTCAACATCCTTCACGCTTCAACCCTCCACCCGACAACACCAGCAGAACAAGAGCTCTCTGTCACTCTCTGTCCTCTCACACATTTCCTACTGAGTAAGACTGGCCATAATGTTATTTGAGAGATTTCCCAAAATGCCAATATGGGCTGGGAAATGTCTGCCACATCTTGCGCTGCCTGACATATAACTGACTCATCCGCAGCCCTTATTGACATAGAAAACGCAGCCTCGCTGTTGGGAAGTGCTCTGATTTCCAATCATCCCCCCTTACAGCATGTCACCACAGCATCATAGCTCTTTGACTATGTGTCACCAATCATCCCCCCTTACAGCATGTCACCACAGCATCATAGCTCTTTGACTATGTGTCACCAATCATCCCCCCCTACAGCATGTCACCACAGCATCATAGCTCTTTGACTATGTGTCACCAATCATCCCCCCTTACAGCATGTCACCACAGCATCATAGCTCTTTGACTATGTGTCACCAATCATCCCCCCCTTACAGCATGTCACCACAGCATCATAGCTCTTTGACTATGTGTCACCAATCATCCCCCTTACAGCATGTCACCACAGCATCATAGCTCTTTGACTATGTGTCACCAATCATCCCCCCTTACAGCATGTCACCACAGCATCATAGCTCTTTGACTATGTGTCACCAATCATCCCCCCTTACAGCATGTCACCACAGCATCATAGCTCTTTGACTATGTGTCACCAATCATCCCCCCTTACAGCATGTCACCACAGCATCATAGCTCTTTGACTATGTGTCACCAATCATCCCCCTTACAGCATGTCACCACAGCATCATAGCTCTTTGACTATGTGTCACCAATCATCCCCCCTTACAGCATGTCACCACAGCATCATAGCTCTTTGACTATGTGTCACCAATCATCCCCCCTTACAGCATGTCACCACAGATCATAGCTCTTTGACTATGTGTCACATACAGAGTCCTCAAAGCAATCTCTGTATTATTCCTCTGGCAGTGGGCCAGGAACTGCAGAGGTTTCTGAACATCTGGCTCTTCTGAGAGGCTTCTTATTTGGGGCACGTCACTCTAGCTGACATATACCTGACTACCTCAAGCCTTCTTGTCTCCGCTGCCTGCAATGAATTCAAGTTTCTCCATAGGCACTTCCCCTAGAATCAAACCACGCTTACCTCTCACTCATCCTCGCCATTCCTCTCAAATACACACACTTAAGCTTATGGTCATATTTTTATTCTGGATTGCTTTCAGATATAGTTTAATTCCAACCCTGTTTGCAATATGCACCCCATATTTGTCTCTTTGATTTGTGACATTGCATCACAATGAGAAGAGAAAGTATTCGGCTGGAGCCGAATAGCTATTTTTCAGCCAGAATTCGGTTAGAGCGGAAGTTCGCCACCCCCCTACCTGCAGATGTTTGGGTGACCATTTCATCCCAAAGAGATCAAGGGACCAAGCGGATGGATGCCGGTGTTTGAACGCCACAGAAGCGAGCTGAAAAGTATTGCAGTGGTTTTCTGTCAGCAGAAACCTCTGCACTACAGCTGGAGCTCCATATGGGAGCCACATCCTGAGCGACATTCCTGTGGAGAAGTCAGAGAGTAAGAACCCAGTCTGTAGGAGGCAGACACAGGAGGACACCCTTCATTCTATGTATCTGACAATGTTTAACAGGGTCAGGCATTTTGAGGCCATATTACTGTTTAAAATGGCGGCCAGGGTGGGCGAAAAACAATGGTTTTTTGGGCCAGCAGCAAGATGGCAGTTGAAGCACATAAGCTGATGGTAAATAAGCTTAATATTTCTACTTTACCTCAGAAACCCACACATTCTCCATCTTTGTATCATAGACTACATGCACTTGCCACCCAAAACACATACTGAAGCAGCTCAGCCCCTTCTGTCTCTAAAGTAGACCTGGCAAATTCTACACCTCGCCCACCCACCACACTACAGCCTTCCCCAAACTCATTCATGCATATATACACACACAGACACACACACACAGACACAGACACCACACACACACACACACACACATCACTCACACCCGCGTACTCGAAATAAACCAAACAGGATAACAACACATGGGGCTCACCTCTGACAACATACTACCCACATGCTCAAAAGCCACTCAATCCGTATCATGCTTGGGCACCGGGAAAGGGTGCGTCGGCGTGCATGCCAGCACGCCCCATTCCATTCAGGAGATACAAGGCCTGTCCTCGTTCTTTGTTTGCTTTCTGGGACTTGCAGTCCCGAATTTTCCGATTGTAAATTCAGGACTACAGTTCTCAGAATGAAAAGCAAAATAAACAGGACTGGATTTGCATCACCCGGATGGAACGTGGCATGATGGCACGCAGACCTCTGACATGCACGACTCAACCGTCACGTTTCGCATCTTGCCTCGTCCTCTTTTCCACACTAACTCCAACATTGCCTTTTCACTCGCAGGACCTAGTGCCAAGAGGCGGCCCACGTGGCAAAAGTTGCGCTATAGAAGACCTAGTTACAGCACATCCCATTAAATGTACACCTCTTCATATTCAGAGAAATACAAATGCCGTGTGTGAGTGTGTTCTCTAAGCAGTGGAGAAGGTCTGAGCTGCAAGGGCACTGGAAAAGATTTAGGGCCCGACTCATGGAATTGTTTGCCCTGTGCAAAGAGACCACACTGTCACCAAACACCCTGATTTATAAAGCGGTGTTTCACCAAACACCCTGATTTATAGAGCGGTGCAAAGTGTATTTTTGCAGTGCGAAGTGACTGCACTGGTGCAAAGTGACCGTACTGTCAAAAAACACCCTGATTTATAGAGCGGTGCAAAGTGTATTTTTGCAGTGGGAAGTGCAAAGTCACTTTGCACTGCGAAAATACTCAATGCAGTGCTCTGTGAATCAGCGTGTTCGTTGGCAGTGCAAAGTCACTTTGCACCTCGCTCAGAAATCCTTAGCGTCCCATTTCTCAAAGGCACGTGATGAGGCCAGGACGGGCGCTAGTATTGCCGGGAAAGATGCGACTAACTCCCAAACAAAGCCTGGGCCTTCTTTTGTGTACGCTAAGCTGCTGCACCGACTGCTTGCTGTGGCGTTGCCCCGTGAGGGGATACGCACGCGGCGGCGTGACGTTGCACGTCGCCACGTGCGCCTTAAATAAACGGGGCGTTCCCGGCCGCGTTAGAGCGACCGGGGAGCCCGAAACACACAGACGCGTCCGTGTGGAGACTGTGGTTGGAGGGGCTCGCGGGCACGCATTGGGGGCACCCAGAGCCCCCCAACAGTGGCGACGAGTGTCGGATGCCCGGGCCCGGCGGTGAGCGCGATCCCGGACAATTTTTCTTCGACGAAGGAAACATCCGCGGATGTTTCGCATCACGCTGAGGCCGCGGACCACACGCGGCTGGCGGCCATCTTGCGCACGAGGTGGAGGATCTTCCGAAAGCTCCGGTTTGGAGTAGGAAGGCCATCCAAGCCTAATTTTTGGATTTACTGACTGCGGGCAGTACAACCCGCAGGCCCATGCCAGAATTTTGATATTTTGGCCATTTTTCAGACGATGACGTCGTGCTGTAGCTGGAAGATGGACTGAGGTGGCTGGGCCTTCTCAGCCCATTCCTTTTCAAAGCTCAATTTTTGGGAACATTTATCCACGGATCCTCTTCAGGACCCTCTTCAACCCCCTCATCATCATCACGTGGGGGATGACGCTCCCGCTTCTGCGGCCCACGTGGACACAAGGCGCCTCGAGGTACTCTCCTTTAACCCTTTCATCATCACGTGGGTTGTGGCAGTGTGGGGAGAAGTGCAAGTTGCGGCCCTCAGGATTGGAACGAGGGTGCCTGTGCGCTTGCGCCTGTGAGTGATCCCTGCGCCCTGGAGGGTGCGACTGCCACGGCCTCGGAAGATTCGCAGGATGAAGGCCTAGCAGACCTGTTTCAGCAGGACCCCCCACAGCTAACCCCGCGTCCTACGACGTCTGGACTGCCTGCGCGCCCGGTTGGTGCCGCTCCCCCTCCGAGTCAACCAACACCCCTGGCCATGGCCCAAGCCAGGGCGTAAGCGGCCCTACAGCCTATTCCGGAGTTTGATGCTACGGGCCCCCCATCCAGCCTGGGGCCCCGATGGAGGAGATGGATCGGACGGCTAGACATGTACTTTCGGGCCGCCCAGGTCACGGACAATGACAGCAAGGTGGCCACGATGCTGTATTCCGCAGGAGCGACCGTGCAGGAGATCTTTGAATCATTAACTCCAACGGATAACTCCTATGATCAAGCCAAAGCCGCCCTCCTCGCGCATTTCATCCCCCTTGCCAACGTGGACTTCGAAAGGTTCGTCATGCTGTCGGCCAAACAGAAGGAGGATGAGACGCTTGACACCTTCTATGGCCGCCTGCGCCGCCTGTCACAAGGGTGTGCGTGGGGGGATGCGGAGGACATGATAAGGACCATGCTGATCCAGGCATGCTCATCTGGCAAGCTGAGGCGACAAGTCCTAAGAGAGCCCGGACTCACTCGGCCCAGAATCCTGGAGCTCGGGAGGTGCCATGAGGTGGCGGAGGCTCGTGCCAACAAGATGGAGGCCGGATCCCGCGCGGCGAGACCAGAGGAGGTGTGCGCTGTCTGGCGGGGCGGCAGAGGGGTGCGAAAACCCGGTGTACCTCCCAGAGACAGAGCGGGGAAGCCGGTGGAGTCGTGCCAGAAGTGCGGCTATGACCTCCCCCACTCATCGGAGTGCATGGCAAAAGGAAAGATCTGTGGACGCTGTGGGGTGCCTGACCACTTCTCGAGGGTGTGCAGGGCGACCCTGCCTGTACTTATTCCAAGAGGACAGCCTCGTCTATGGGCCCCGCGGCAATACCGCCCGCCGAATGTAGCTCAAGTGGAACAAGCGGAACCCGAGGAGGCGCTGGCGGAAGAAGTGGAGGAGGAGGATGAGGAGAACATCTTCTTCGTCTCCAGCATGGAGGTCCTCAAGGGGAGGAGCAGAAGACAGCCGAGATGTGTCGTAGAGGTAAACTGCTCGCCGGTCCCGGTGTTAGTCGACACGGGGGCCTCTGTCAATGTAATGGCGAGAGGACACTATGCTGCGCTCAACCCACCCCCGAGGCTGGCGACGCCAAGAGCCCGCATCTTCGCATTTGGTGGGCGTGAGCCCCTGCCACTTGACGGGGCGTTTGTCGCCAAGGTGGAACATGACGGGTCGAAGATCAGGGCCCGTTTCTATGTGACTCCGGTGAGCAGCAACACCCTGCTTAGCTGTGCGGCAGCGGAGGCCCTTGGCATAGTCAGCTTCGCCTATTCAGTATACTTGGAGGACATCAACGACCTGCTGGACAAGTATGCTGACATCTTCAAAGGGATTGGGAGGATGAACGGTGACCCCGTGAGGCTCCACATTGACGAGTCGGTACAGCCCATAGCCCTGAAGCACAGGCGGATCCCATTTCATCTAAGGGACCAGGTGGACAGGAAACTCGATAACCTGGTGAACTTGGACGTAATTGAAAAGGTGGAGGGCCCCACACCATGGGTATCCCCCATCGTAGTGGCGAGGAAACCTAAACAACCGGACTCCGTCCGAATCTGTGTGGACATGCGGCTGCCCAATAAGGCCATCAGGAGAGAACGACACCTGACCCCGACGATCGATGACATCATTGCTGAAGTGCAAGGGGCCCGGTTTTTCTCGAAGTTGGACTTACGAGCTGGGTATCACCAAGTTGTTCTCCACCCAGAGTCCCGTTACATCACGACTTTTACCACCCATAGGGGACTCTATAGATACAAGCGGCTGAGCTTCGGAGTGTCGTCTGCAGCCGAGGTGTTTCAGAACTTAATCCGTGGCGCTCTCGCAGACCTGGAGGGCGTCCTAAACATTAGCGACGACATTCTGGTCTTTGCTAGGACTGAACCTGACCATTTGAAACGCCTAGCCAAGACCCTCGAAAGGCTGCAGTCGCTGGGGCTCACCCTCCACAAGGACAAGTGTGAGTTCCTCCGCCCGACCATTGAGTTCTTTGGTTTCATCTTCAAGGAGGGCGGGGTATCTCCTGACCCCAAGAAGGTCCAAGACATCAAGACGGCACGCCCCCCTGAGTCGGCATCAGAGGTGCGGAGCTTCCTGGGAATGGTGACGTACTGTGGGCGTTTCATCAAGAATCTCGCCTCGAGGTCGGAACCTCTGAGGGCCCTGACGAAAAAGGATACCATCTGGCAGTGGGGCCCGTTAGAACAGTCGGCATTCGAGGACATCAAGGGTGCCCTGACAGCAGATGACACAGTGGCTTTCTTTGACCCCGCCCTGGAGTCAGAGATTGTTGTGGACGCCAGCCCGTTTGGCCTCGGGGCGGTCCTCACCCAGGTGGGCAAAGATGGGGGAATGAGGCCTGTGGCATACGCGAGCAAGGCCCTCTCCGAGACCGAACAGAGATACTCACAGATTGAACGGGAGGCCCTGGCGGTTCTGTGGGGCTGTCGGCACTTTCGGCTCTATGTGCTGGGGAGACCCGTGACAGTGGTAACAGACCATAAACCACTGATTCCGATTATGGCCGGATCCTCTTCCAAACCACCAGCCAGGATCGAGCGATGGATGCTGGCCCTCCTGGAATATGGCGTCACCCTAATCTACCGGCCGGGGGCCAACAATGCGGCTGACTACCTGTCCAGGCATCCGGTGGGCAGGGGCGGACCCGCACAAGAGTCGTGTGCGGAGGAAGCCGATGATCACGTCAGCATGGTGGTCAAGAGCGCCACCCCCAATGCTATGCCGCTACCCGAGCTGGAGAGTGCTGCGGCCAACGACGAATGCTTCCGCATCCTGAGGAACTCGATGCAGTCGGGGTCCTGGAAGGCCGTGCTGGAGTTGGTGGCAGGGCGCACTCAAGAGGCTAAAGTGACCCTCGAGCAACTTTGGAAGGTGAAGGACGAACTGTCCTTCACGGAGTCGGGCCTGCTGCTGCGGGGCGATCGCCTGGTGGTGCCGGGCTCCAAGGTCCACAAAGTCATCAACCTGGCACACCAGGGACACCAAGGGGCCGCCAAAACGAAGGAGAGATTGAGGCTGAAGGTGTGGTTTCCCGAGCTGGAAAGGAAAGTGGACGACTTTGTAGCGGCCTGTGTATGGTGCCAGGCGGCCTCCCCAGTACAGCGGGAGCCTGAAATTGAAGTAATGCCACGGGGGACTCGCCCGTGGGAGGTCGTACATGCGGACTTCGGATCCACGGCCGTGGGTACTCACTTCCTAGCCATCGTCGATGAATACTCGCGATACCCGGAGGTGGAATTCGTCGAGTCGGTGGCATTTGAGCACGTGGTCGGCGCTGTGGAGAAAATCTTTGCCACCCATGGGTTTCCCGTGACCCTGTGCTCGGATAATGGGTCCCCATTCCAGAGCGCGAGGTTCTCGGAGTTTCTCGAGAGCTGTGGAGTGGCCCACCGGAAGGTGTCCCCGCTGTGGCCCCGCGCGAACGGGGATGCCGAGAGGCTGATGAGGACATTAAACAAAACGTTCCGGATAGCCCAGGGACAAGGCCAGCCTCTCCAGCGGGCGCTATACCAGTTTCTAAGAGTGTACCGCACCACCCCACACGCCTCGACTGGGGTAGCCCCGGCTGAAGCACTATTCCGAAGGTGCCCCCGAGGTCTCCTCCCAGAGGTACAGGAAAAGGTACCCGGCGTAATAGATGACCAACGGGTGGAAGCGGAGCGACAGGCAAGGACACATCAAGAAAACATACGGCGGGGTCTTCGTCCGCAGCGGCTGGAACCGGGCGACGAAGTGCTGATCAGAAATCGGCATCCCCACGGAAAGCTCTCGCTCCCATATGAACCCGAGCCGCTGGACGTAGTGGCAGTAAAGGGATCGATGGTAACGGCCTCGGACGGGAAGTCGGCCGTCACTCGGAATGTGAGTTTCTTCAAGAAACTGGGGGACTCTCGAACTGAACTCCCGCCTGACCCGGATGAGACTGTCCTCCCGGATGAAGATACCCCCCGGGGGGAACTCGTGGGGTCACCAGAACGAGGCACTGGAGCAGCGGGGAGTCCGGCGGCTGAGGTAGGTGGGAGGTACCTCCAGAGGGCTGGGCGAGGGAGACCTGCCTACCTCGGAGACTACGTGCTGGGGCCGATTGACTGTGTTCCGGAGTGAAGGGGACCTGGGAGGCTGATAATAAAAGGGGGCATGGGCCTTGTAAGTTCGCAGGTGACATTGTGTGCAGTGCTATGTTTTGACGTGTCTGTTTGTTATTGTTCCTCCCGGAAAAAGGAGGAGTGTGGCGTTGCCCCGTGAGGGGATACGCACGCGGCGGCGTGACGTTGCACGTCGCCGCGTGCGCCTTAAATAAACGGGGCGTTCCCGGCCGCGTTAGAGCGACTGGGGAGCCCGAAACACACAGACGCGTCCGTGTGGAGTCTGTGGGTGGAGGGGCTCGCGGGCACGCATTGGGGGCACCCAGAGCCCCCCAACACTTGCTTCTTCCTGCCAAGGGCAGCCAGTAAGCAGGGACTGATTTCCAGATTCAACAAGAAGTGCATTTGCTTTTGGCCAGAGTCCCATTTGGGATTAAAGCTGGGAAATGCGATACCATCACGTGAAACTCTAAAGAGTAACCTCAGAGACAGGATGCCCTGCTGAGACTCCATTGGTGAAATGGGTGTAACTCCCAGGTCTGTTTGCTGTAAGGTGCTTTCAAGTTGGGCACATTGGACACGTTTGAAACAATGCTTTTTTAGACCAGTAGAACATTCGAGAACGTAGACTTCTCCCCTCCTTGATCACTGCATGTTTAGCTTCAACTTTCTTTCCAATTGTACATCTGGTTGGTGGGGAACCAGAAGCTGACCAATAGAAAAGTAGTGTGTTAGAAGGCTGCGAATGTATTCAATAAAGCCAATTGTGGAATGTTCCACTAATCCCCCCATTTGAGAAAGAAATCAATGTTACAATAATTCCCTCGCCACCAAACGCAATGTGTGCATGCCCTGACCGGTTAGAAGACGCTGGAGGCAAGTGTAGCTACGTGCTGGTGTGCACCCAGCCATGAGATCGTTTACAAATGTGCAACACTTTCAGGCATCATCTGGCCTCATAGACTGAGGGGGGTTCATTATCATGGGATAAGGACCTGCCTCTAAGCCATGAGTTGTGGAAGGGTCATTATCCCAAGTGGTCAGGGCCCCTTCCGAAGGGCAGTAGCACATATTGGCAGTAGCAGTACAGGTTTTGGAGTTTTGGTGATGTCGTACACATAATTTTCTTTAATAGTGGGTAAAGTAAATAAACAAAATGGTAATGGAAGCAGCATTTTATTATTACTTGAGCCCCTGCTATTGGAGTTTTGGAATGGTGGACTTGATGGGTAGTAGAAAATGGACTTTAAGAATGAAACAAATAGCATAGTGCTTGTAATGTACTGATTGGAAGGATGAATTTGAATTTGAGTGGCACCCCCCCCCTCTTTTAATTGCGATAAGTATAAAATCAGAGGTGTATTTTTTGATAAAATGAATATTGTCTCAGTTGTAGGTGTTTTTAGATAAAAACTCAACACAGTAAATATATAGTATGTAGGAAAATGTTTTGAACGATTCTAAAACATTTTTCATGATAACATTTAATTTTGTGACTATGTGGAGCCTCTGTGAAGTGGATAATATAATTGCCAAACTATGATATAATGTATTTTTACCTATTCATGTGATTTACTTTTTTATATTTCAATTGTAAAGGTTTCTTTTGTAAACCAGAGAAAAAAATAGAAAAATAGAAAAATAAAAAAATAGACAAACTGAGTTAGTAAATTGTTGTTATTTTGTAGTATTTGAATAACAAGGTTTTCAAACCTTAAACATTTTAATTGCAAAGTTGGTTGAAATGGAACGCTTTTATCAAGGGCCTGCACTGGGTATAATGTAAAAAAAATTAACTTTTTTCTCTGTCAGACAGTGAATGCATTTCCCTTTCAGGTTTTTCTTGGTTTCATTAAATTGGATGTTTCAGTGAAAAAGAAAATCATCAGTGCCTCAATGAATGAAATCTTCCCCGGGGACTGGCAATGCTGTTTCTTAAATGAAGAGAAATGTTTTCTGTTGTTTCCCTGGTTGTGTCTGAAGTGAGACTGCTCAGAATACAGTCAATGCCAGTAGTTATTGGCTGCACTCTGATTGGCTGAGAGACCAATAACGACCTCCAGGTGCTAATATTCATGCATTTCAGTGGAAGTTTGTTTATGATTTGCTCTTGTTTTGCTGTGTCTGGCAATACATACCTAATACAGTTGCTGATCTGGACATTATAAAGTAAAATTGGGATGTTGTTTCTACATTTATTTAATTCAGACCAGTGTTGATGTTTATTTGGATCTCCTAAAAAGCTCCACTCTACATACCACTTACTCTACGCCATTTTGCTTCCGTTTTTGTTGTGGATGCTAGAGAATAGTGTCCTTCCGCCAAGCTGATGATGCACGTTTCAGTATTGGTCTAACTGCAAATTGCTCGTAACATGTTTGTCATCAAAATTCCTATAAAAAGGTTAAACACATGTTGATGGTGATTCTGGATCTCTTAGTCCCTGCTCTCCCACATTCACACCATGGTTGGGATAAATACCTGTGTCACAAAAAAGTCCCGGAAAACGACTCTAGAAGCAAGCTGTCTATTTAAGGCGCTTAGAGTGGGATGCCAACTGACTTGTATCCTCTTGCACAGACCCCCAGTACAGCATCACTGACTGCCACTCCTCGTTCCATAGATTAGTTTCTCCTGTTCAAGAAAAGTTGAAACATATCCTATACTCGCAGGGGTGAAGGGTGAGTGTTGTGAAGGTGGTAAGGCGAGGACTAAGGAGGTCATAATCATCACGAAGATCATTTTCCCTTTCTCTGAAGGCCTGGGTTCCCTCCTTACCAACTCGCTGCCCGATTCATGGAATTATTTGCGTGAAAAACGCAGAATTGCGCGCCTTTCTGCCGGAAAATCCCTGATTTTCGGGCAGAAAGGCGCGCAATTCTGCGTTTTTCACGCAAATAATTCCATGAATCAGGCAGTAAATTGCAAATCTGATTAAACAGAAAAGTGCCTGTGGGAGGGATGAACGCATATGCCCAAAAGAGGCCACACATAACGTCTTGGCCAAAAGATGCAAAAAACATGTGAGCTGGTGTCCATTGCTGACACACACGTCCTTCTAATAGGGAAGGTGTAATGTCCTGGAAAGGAAGTGCGCCCACCAATGGGATTGCATGACGCTCGCGCATGCGCACTGTGAGAATCCCAGAGTTCAGTTTGCTGCCGCCTTAAAATAAGGGCAGTTGAATCTTCCTGTGGTTCCTGTCCTGGTTGCCACACAGTGGCATTAGATGGCTACAACGTTTCTCTGCAGCTGGTTACCAAGGGGCTGGGGAGTCTTTAGTGTACCCACAAGGAGAACAAGACAGATGGGACCCTGAAAACCTCATGCACCGCCTCTGCTCTTGTGGAGTCTGTGCATGTGTGTGTGTGGGGGAGGGCTTCTTTGAACTATTGGAAGTCCACAGAGCACATAGGAATGAGATATGCGGGAAAAATTCCATCTAGCTAAGATTCCCGTAGCCACTTTTAGGTTTGGGTATGTTTGATCTTGTGCAAATTGCCCTCAGCAATTTGACCTAAAAACATTTGACCTTTTGAACTAATTGACCTCCATTGTTAAGGATGCGGGGGACACCCCCGCAACCCCCTTTTGACCTACTTACATGAACATGGGTATAAACCTATTTGACCTAAAACAAACATTTGGACCGGATGCAAAAAAAGGTCAATTTGGACCACTCAGAAAAGGTCAATTTGGTCAAAAGGTCAAAAGCTTCAGGTCAAATAGGCTAATACTACTTTTTATCCTGGGAAAGAGCATTGTGAGAACAAATAAATTATCTACAGCCCTGAATACTTTGGGTCGGGTCTCTTGGGGTCATATTTAGATTCCCTCAATACATTCAAACTGTGGGGTGTTCTCACGGCTGAGGACGCAGGATGTCTAGGTAGAAAGCCTGGCAGGGTTATTTCTTGATTGCGATGAAAGTCAGAAAGGGTTTTCGGGAGAAAGGATGGAATTATACAAAGTCCCAACTCTTCCCCATGAAAGAGGAAGAACGTCTCTTAAATGGCTACCTTCCTTTCTAACCAAAGGAACAACTTGCGTCTGACCAATGGGTCTTCAGGTCTAAACAAGATACCCTCGCCTTAATGTTTCCTGAGAGGTCCATCCTTTCTCCTTGGCTGTTCAATGGATACATTAATTCACTGGCCTCCCTGTTGGAGCAGTACTCCCCAGATTCCTACTTTCCAAGGTTCACACACAAACTGCATTTAATCTTGACAGTAATGAGACCCACAAACCCATTCCTTTGGGCAGTTCACAAATGGGTCCCTTCAAACAATGCTCTGCCCGAACGTATTGAAGACTAAACTGCTGAAGTTTGGTAACCCAAGCTAAATACACTCCTGTCCCTCTGGTGTGATTCTCCGGGCACCCCTGTGGCGCACCCACAAATCCTTTCAAGAACCTCTGCATCCCACATGCCAACAAGCTGTTATTTAATCCTCATATGCAGGAGATCACCCACAAGGCCCACTTCAGGCTCTGCCTATTTATAGGTGGTGCCAAAAGGTGGGCGGGCCAGAGCCCTGGTCCTTTGTGTTAGCTTCTGACCAATGCAAATGAATTGTTATCTGCAAGCATTCACACACACTGATGGCGTGATGCAATAAATCACGAGAGCCAGTATAATACGTCTGATCTTTCTTTAATCTAAATCTCAACTGAACTCTTGCCAGTAGCCCCGCCTCTTCCATAACACGTGGGGTGCAGCCCACAGAAAAGAGTGTAATTGAAAATGAGACTTGGCTCCTTCACAAGTATTGAAAGTAACAACAGAAATGGGACATGACATCTCCCCCTTGCTTAATATCTAACTGTGGTTTTTCAGTTCATTTCTTCTATCAATCTGGACGGTTTGCATATTGTCCTCTGCGACGGGCTGCATGCAGGCAGAGGCGTAAGTGTAGTGGTATTGTCGCTGTCACTGTCATGTACGACTCTATCTTCAACTCTATATTCAGAGACTATGTCGGAAGATTCATCTGCTGTATCTTTTGTATTGTTCACGGGTTCTTGATCTCCTTCAAGAATTCTGAAGAATTACGAATTTCGTGTGATGGTTCCTTGTGGACTGGCCGCCGTTATCATGGATCCATGTACGTGGGTTACAGTCATGGGTGCAGGCTTGAATGCCGGAGTGTCCTTGGCATTTTGGGTTTGTCTGACCAGTACTTGGTCACCCACTTGTATGAGGCTTGGTTTCACTTGTCTCCGGTGGTCAGCGTATTCCTTCATCTTCATCTTGCTTGTCTTGTCTTTCGCCTGTGCATTGTCGATGTATGTGTCGGGAAGTACAGTGCCTGGGTTGTGAGGCAGCCTGGTTCGGATAACTCGGCCAAACATTAGGGCCGATGGACATTCACCTGTTGAACTGTGGGGCGTATTTCTTTATTCACGCAGCAGCGTGCAGATGGCTTGCATGAACTACCTGTTGGTGATGGAGCAGATTTGTAGGGTACGTTTTACATTACTCATGAACTTCTCTGCCATTCCATTGGCTTTCGGCCATAGTGGTGTGATTTTCCTATGTTGGAAACCTAAATGTTCTGTGAACATGGCGAAGTCATGACCGCTAAAAGGTGGTCCGTTGCCCGATTTCACGGTCGACGGGATCCTATAGTCTGCAAAAGTTTTGTCCAGTGCTGGTATTACTGCCTGAGCACTCGTGGAATGTATGAGGTGTACTTCAGAGAATCGAGACATCTCATCAACAATCACTAGTGCATACTTGCCATTTGCCAGTGGTCCGAATATGTCGACCGCCACTTCGTCCCATACTTGCAGAGGCATTGCTGATGGTTTCAGGGGCTCTGGGAAAGTGCGTGGGGCAACAGCTTGGCATATGAGGCACTTACGCAGGAATGATTCCACCTTCATGTCCATTCGGGGAAACCACACTTTGGTTATAAGCTGTCTCGTGGTTGACACCATCCCCCGGTGTCCTGCGTGAGCGATGGCTAGTATTTGCTCTTGCAGACATGATGGTATGACAAGCCTGTTTTCCTTCAATAGGAGGCCTTCCGGCGATGTGGATAGTGTGTGCAGGATGAGTTTTAAGGTGTGTAGGTGTGCTTCTTCTTTTGACAATAGGTTGTGTCTTTGTTTTCGCCTTCTGTGCCACTGGCCGGATTCTAGGCATTCCTGAACGGTCTGAAGCAAAAGATCGCTCTCTGTTGTTTTTACCAGTTGAGCTGCTGTGATGGATTTTGGGAGCGCATTTCCTATGAGGTAGCTGATGTATTGGTTTGCCTTGATTGATTGTCATTCGCCTTGAGCTGGAAGCGGATATCTAGACAGGAAATCGGCTGGGTTGTTGTCTTTGCCCGGCCGGAGAACGATCTTTAATGAATATTCCTGTAGTCTTTGTCCCCAACTAGCTATGCTTGGTGGCATTTTGGCTGTGGGTTTGCCGTAGATGGTGGTGAGAGCCTGATGGTCGGTGACAATTGTGAAAGGGCGTCCATATAAGAATAAGTGATAATGTTCGCATGCCCATACGACCGGTAGGCTTTCCTTTTCTGGTTGGGAGTAGGCACATTTGGTTGTCGATAGGCTGCGACTCACATATGCCACTATGCATCTCGGCGAGTTCGGTGGTGCTCCCAGTTTTGATTGCGTTAGAATTGCTCCTAGCCCCACCGGGCTTGCATCTACTGTCAACTCAGTGTCATAGTCAGGGTCGTAATAGGCCATGCAGAAGGCTGACGCAATGCGCTTTTTAATTTCCTAGAAGGCTTCTTCACATTCATTTGACCAGCAAAATTCTTGATGCTTCCCCGTGAGTAGTCTGAGGGGGGTACTTACTGACGCGAAATATTGAATATAGCACATACTGCAGCTTGCCATTCCCAGGAATGAGCGTACAGCTGACGTTGACGTGGAGGTGGGAGCTTCCACCATTGCCTGTACCTTTCTGCATCCGGTTGTAGGCCGTTGTTCGAAAATATGTGTTCAAAAATTTTAGGGTAGTTTTGCTGAATTCGCACTTGCCTGGATTAAGCATTTTCAAGGGCCATGCATACCCTTCTGAGAGTGTCATCGTGCATTTCCTGAGTGGTGCCAAATATTTGGATATCATCACTGTAATTTAGGCAATTTGGAATATGTTTGATCACTTGATGGATCTCATTTTGGAAATTGCCAGTGGCTGATGACACTCGAAGCTGACTCTTTTGTATCTGAATAGATCCAGATGGGTTGAGAATGTGGTGATATATCTCGATGATTTGTGCAATTCAAGCTGATGGTAGCCTTTATTCAAGTCGAATTTGGAGAACACTTTTGCACCATGGAGTTGGTGCATCATGTCTGTCATTCTGGGGGTGAGATGACGCCCTATTTCTATGGTTACACTTGGGGCAATCATGTCAATGCAGATGCGGATGCTGGTTTTATTGTCTTTTTTAGGCACAGGGACGATTGGGGATACCCATGGCGTTCGTCCGGATGCCGGTTCAATAATGTCTTGTTGTAGTAGAGATTGAATTTCATCCTCTGTCTCTGAATGTTGAGAGGAATACCCCTGGTGTGTTGAGCCGTTGGTGGTGTGTGTGGATTTAAGTGCAGTTTGATTGATTTGTCTTTTAACTTGCCTAATTCTTTGAATAGGGCTAGGAAAAATGGTATTATCATATCCTTCGGGTTGGTGGTGTAAGCAGACATGATTTGGTACATTATGTGGATGAGGCCCATTTGTATGGCTGACTTGAAACTTAATATGCTTCTGCCTGGAACCTCTCCCTTGATAACATATATTCTCACCTTTTGACGCAGGCCCTTGTATTGGCACTTGGCGGTGAACATGCCTTGACAGTTGAGTGGTTTGTTGGAGCCGTAAGGGTATATTAGTGTGTCTGCTTGTTTCAAATCTTTTTTCATGGTGAGAGACCTGTAGACGTCATCTTTAATCACATTTATCGTGGCACCTGTGTCGATCAGAAATTCTTGATTTTGTCCATTTAATTGAAGCAGTAGTGTTGGGCTATAGCCGACAGCTGCGTTGTTACCAATGGCGTGGACACAGTCTCTCTTGCGGTCCCCGCTGGATGATGATGAGTGGGAGATGTCTCCCTTGTGGTGACTCATTTAAATATCAAATTTTCTGTCTCGACTTTCTTCATTGTGAATCATGTCTGCTCTTATGGCGGCTGGAGCTGTCTCTCCTCTCATCACATCGTCTGGAGGTGTGTGATTGCTCACCTGATGAGCTATGAGAGCGGCGCCTCCTGGTGGTGGAGAAATAACTCATGCGAGGACGTGGGCTATTCCGCCTTGAATTTCAGCCATCTTGTCTCCAGGATTCTTTGCTGGAGTCTGGTGATTGAAAGAATTTGATGTTTCTGCAGACAGACTGAAAATGATTTTCACCGCCGCATTTGTCGCAATGGTATCCTATTGCAGGGCAGGGGCCAACGTGAGGAAACTTAAATCCGCACCTGTCGCATTTCTTTTGCTTTGTTGTCTCTGCCAGGGTGCAAATGGGGCACACCGTAGCTATTGTGGCGGTCTGCGTAATTGTGATGTTGCCAAGTGAGTCTGTCTGCAGTGCCAGTGCTGAGTCATCTCTTGCTAACTTAAGTATTTCCTCAAGTGTCCTGCTTTTCTGGAGAAGTTTTTTGCGGAACTCTGGCAATCCACAGCCGGTAATAGCTGGCGATTTGAGGGCTTCATCAGTCAAATATCGATCAAAGTCACAATATTTGGCCCTCTTCCCTCGCCTCATTACAAAATTGTCCATGTTTTCACCCTTTTCTTGTGTAGTAGTGTGGAAAATGTGTCTTTCATAGTCAACATTTCTCAATGGCGCAAAGTAGGTGTTCAATGAGTCAATTATGCCTTGGAATGAGTCTGTATTGGATTCTGGCATTTCAAACGCGATGTCACGTGCGGTGGGACCCAGTGAATGTAATAAAATACCTCATAATCGGCGTTCTTCCCTCACGCCGGATGCATCTATGTAGATATGACGTTCTTTCAGCCACCTGGCCCACCTAGGTGTCAAACTACTAGTGTCCGACATGTCGAAATGAGGCACAGCTTGAAGTTGCAGAGACTCTGTGCCACCATCTTCTCTATGTGTGGCATGGCATGGTGTGGAGCTGGACTGTGGGCTCTGGAGGCCACTGTCTGCATTGCTTTCAGACATCGTGTGATGAGGGCACCGAGATTGTGAGTGTCCTGTGGCTCAGCCGCGTGGCAGCTGGTGAGTGAAACAGATTGATTGGCCCAGCAGTGTAGTGTGAAACTGCTGTCAGCTTTTGACACGTGTTGTACACAGTAATTGTTCAATGCAGCACTGTATAAAATGAGTTGTGGGGTATGTCTTGGTAATGCCTTTGAAGGAAGCAAAGTCTTTCTTTGCAGTATGAGCGTGCAGCGTGTGATTTGAATGCTTGCGTGAAGTTACCTCCATCGCGGCGTCCTTGCAGTGGTGGGGCCTGCTCTGCAGTAGAACATGTAGCGTGTGATCTAGGCCGCTCGCGCGTAATGATAGTCTCTGCAGCGGCACCTTTGAGGCAAACGGTTCACCTTAATGAAGCGGCGTGGATCATGTGTTCCAGCTGCTCACGTGGGTAGGTGGAGCCGTGCTGAGCATGCCCGCCTCTGGCGCTGTGAATGTCCCCAATGAATGCAGGTTTACTGGAGCTTAGATGGCGGGTGCGCAGCAACGCACTTCAGCAAATCCTCATCTCCATTGTTAGCTTCTGACCAATGCCAATAATCGTTATCCGCAAGCATTCATACACACTGATGGCACAATGCAATAAATCACAGAGCCATTATAATAAGTCTGATCTTTCTTTAATCTAAATCTCAACTGAACTCAAGGCGGTAGCCCCACCTCTTCCTTAACACATGGACGAGACACTTTGCAGCTTGGATTAGTGGAACAGTACATCTTTGGGCCTAACAAACCACCAAAGCCACCAACTCAAGCTCATTCAGAAAGATGCAGATAGGTTCTAGCACCCGGCCGGCAAGACTGTGTGTCACCAGCCTTAGAACCTTACTCTGGTACCATTCGGGCTCAGAGCCCATTTATACAATTATTTGCCTGTCTCACTGAAGCCTGCAAAACAAGGTGCCCGAATACCTTATATACCTCCTGACCCCTTACACCACAGCCAAAAACCTTAGAACAGCCGGCGAGAAAGACCGGACGAGGCCGAAATACAAAAGTCAATGTCACAGGGGCAGCTCTTTTGCAGCCTTGACCCTAAGCACTTAGAACCAAATCAAACTGTAGTAGATTCAAAAGCATACGTGCCCTTTGTACAGACCCTTAAAAGGTGTCCTCATTAAGATACCTGCTGATGGTCCGAGACTGAGCGCCGCCGGACCTATGGAGTCCCTCCTCCAACTCCCCCATAGCAGGGCCTCATTGCCTAAACACATTGCATGCCTTACAGATTGTTACATGTTCTGCATGTCAGTAAACTACTTTTTTCACGTCGCTTATTTATTTCATTACCTGTTTTCTCCTTCCCCTTCCCCTATTCTTTGAGTAGGTGTGGACCTACCCCTAAGTCATGGAACCCCGTGAGTTCTGCAGCAATGGTAACAAGCTAATGCTTGCACGAGTCAGTGCGGATCCCTGTACAAGCCGCACATGCCATGAAAGACATAGCATTGCAACAGGTAACCAAACGAGGATTCATCTTGATTCAAAGCAGGATTCATCTTTATTCAAAGGAGGATTCATCTTTTGTCTGGAACCATCTGCTGTGTGTGATTTTCTGCTGAACTCTTTCTTCACTGCCCCCATAATGACTAGACTTTACTACCTGGGCATACACTGGCCTTTCAGATGCCAAACTTTCAAATTCAGCAGTGGTGCAGCAGAGGCCTGGATAATGCACCCCTGAGATCTGGCTCACATGGGGCTTTCAGATATTTGCCTTCTTAGAGGTGGATGAGATCTGAATACCAAATCCAGTGATGTCAGGTTCAGGTAAAAGGAATGTGGTAGGAACTGGCCGATGACCTCCATTTCCTCAGAATTCTCGGAATCAAATGAGTTGGTAGAAAGGCACAGGGTCATCATTGACAATTGTATTTATTTATTGGACATTTGTATTCCGCCTATACACAAGTGTTTCCAGGCGCCAAATGACAAGATGGTGGATTCTTGGGAGGGGGGACATAGCAACAACAAGAGTAGAACAACAAAAATGGTTATATTGGCCTTGTGACTGTCCCACCGTGCAAGTGCATGACAAGGTGGTAAGTAGAGTGGGCAGAGGGACAAGTGCCAGGGTGGGCGCAGGCAAGTGCTGGGCGGTTCAAGGTGGCAGGTGCCAGGGGAAAGAGGGGGCAAGGGAGGATGAGTGAGGTGGACAGGGAGGACCAGGTTGGGTTAGTCTGGGAAAGGGAGCCCAAAGACAAGTGCTCGCAAGGGATGCTGGGGGGACACTTAGGGGGTGGTCTGCCCCCTGTATGACTCTGAAGGGACCAGGCCCCAGTCGCAGTGCCAGAGTGAGAGTTAGCACGGAAGGGGAAGAGGGATGGAAGAGGATAAAAGGAAAGTCTTGAGAAGTTTCCAGACGTAAGAAGATCCGGCTCAAGTCTGAGGGGGGCATGTAGGCCGTTCCAGAGGGAGGAACCAGCCGAGGAAAGGGATCTACCCCCCACTCTCTGCTTGGAGAAATGTTTGACCTGCAGAGACTTAGAGCCAGAGGACCAAAGGACTCTGACCAGAAGGTATTTAGGGAGGGAGAGCTGGATGTAGACAGGTCCCAGGCCACAGGAAGCCTTGTGGATGATGCAAAGGGTCTTGAATTTGATTCTTGCAATCATCGGGAGCCAGTGGAGAGATTTTAGGACTGGAGAGGTGCAGTCCCGGGGCTTGAGGCCAAGGATATGTCTTGCAGGCCTATTCTGGATTAGTTGAAGGGGCAAAGGGAAGAAAAAGGCAGATTCAAGAAGAGGCTATTGCAGTAATCCAGCCTAGAGAGAACCAGGGCTCTGGAGACATTGAACTTCTGGGGGAAGGTGAGGAAGGGGATAATGCCTCTGAGGAGGTGCAGCTGAAAGTTGGACTTCTTGGCAAGGTCCACGATGTGTGGTGAGAAAGAGAGAGAGGAGTCAAACATGATCCCATGGTTTTTTGCCTCACAAGTGGGTGAGGGGAGGGGACCCCAGGAGTCTGGCCAGAGAGTGGGGAGGAAACAAGGAGCAGGCGTCCCAATGAGAAGGCTCTCTCTCTTACTGGCATTAAGGCAGAGATCATTGGCAGCACACCATGCCTGAATAGCAGCCAGGCAGTCAGGTGTGAGGGAGGAGGCAGAGGAGGTAGATGATGGCAGCTTTAAAGAGAGCTGTGTGTTGTCTGCATAACTCTGGAAATGAGAGAAAGTGGAGATGAGATGGACTAGAGGGGCCAGATAGATATTGAAAAGCCATGGGGGAAAGCCAGAAAGAGCTCTGAGGGACGCCACAAGTAGAGAGTGAGGTGGAGGAGAGAAAAGGACCCATTTGCACTTCGGATGGTCTGTTTGAAAGGAAGGATGTAAGCCATGCCAGTGCCCTATCCGTGATGCCTAGGGTATCATGGAGACAGTTTATGAGGATGAAGTGGTTGACTGTGTCGATGGTAGAGGAAAGATCGAGGAGTATCAGAACAGAGGGAGTGTTTGAGTCTAGATTAGAGAGCAGGTCCTCACAGGTGTTCAAGAGAGCAGTTTCCGTCCCTCTAAATGCCCTGAAACCGGAATGGTGGTCATGGAGGCAGTCAGCCACCTCAGTGCCAGGAAGATCACTTCCAATTCCAGGATGTGAATTTATTGGAGATTGTCCCAAATTCTGAAGAATCAGTTATAAGGGGAGAATGGAAATTAACCCCTTTCAGGGGATTCTGTTCAGGCATTTTCTTGAATTAAGGCTCCGTGTACTGGTCCTCGTTTTCAGCCAGATGCCATTGTAAAGGCTGCATGGGTGCAAGGAGTCATGTGACCCAGAGATCTCTGAAACAACCAAGTTGTGGTTGTGGTGAAAGTGTGGTTTGAAATTGCAGGACAGCATTCTGCATGGAAGATGTCCTGCTTTGTGGAGGAAATATTTTCCACAAGTCCATTTGAGGAGCACTCCAATTCTTCGTATTCTTCTGCTTATTATCTTATTTAGTGACCGGAGACCTAGATCTGAGAAGCAACGGAGCATTTTACAGAGGTAACAACAGAACCGATATACAGCGGGGGTAGGGAACAGAGGGACACAGAGGAGGGGTACAGCTCTACCGGGTGGCAGGGAGGAGAGGGGGCGGACGGCGTCTAGCAAATTAGGTGCCGCGAGGGGGATGTGACGGCTTAGGTGTTGAGGAGGACAGATTCCTTCTTTTCTGAATTGTAGGAGCATGGGGGCAAGTCAGATGCTGATGGGGAGGAGGTTGCATAGTCTTGAGGCGAAAACAGCAAAGGTTTGTTTTCTGGTCCTTTCCTTTTTGCAGCAGCAGAACAGACTCCTCTGTGTGGGGCAAAGGATGGACTTTGGTTAATGTATCGAAAATCCCTAGTCCACTAAGAGTATCACCCACTTTCTGAAGGCTCATAAGAGCCTGTTCTGAAGCTAAGGGCCAAATCAACTAGGTTGGGTGGCAAAGATGTACTCGCTCACTCCTGGTGTAGGTGTGCTTGCATCACAAAATGACTCCTAAAAGAAAGATTCCCAGAGCTGTATTCAAACGAAAAGGCAGTGATCGGATCTGATGATGTTGTGTGATCCAGCCGAGATTTTAAGCAACCTAATTGGCTGAAGCATATGCAGAGATTTCTAATAGAAGATTTATTTATTTATTGGTCATTTATATAGCACCTATATACTTAACAAGCGTTTCAAAGCACTCAAACGCAGGTAGGGTGAGAGGATATACATAGAGAAATGACATTCTTAATAGGCATTGGAAGATTCCTAACGGGCAAGTGCTATTTGGAGGTACAACATAGAACAAAGAGGAATACAAACTTTTGACAACATATGACATAATTATTGTACGTGCTTGACGGTCCTTTCAATAATGCAAAAACTATACATAAAAAAAGGAAAGAGGGGACGGTGGGAGTGTAGGGTAAGACGAACAGAGCAATGAGTCCATCAAACGTGCCTGACTTCGTTTCTGATAGTGATAAGTGCATGAGGCACGTACTAGCATGTAGTAGGAGAGGGGGTGGCAGGGAGAGGCACACTAGGCACATAAAATTCCAATGTGGCTGGAGACGTAACGTCAGCTAAATTCTAATTTTCTAGCAGAGGCACACTAGGCATAACAAATAAAGTGGCTGTAGATGTAAAGTGGAAAGTAAAAAGGAGGGGCTGCACTGCACAATCCTGGCCAGACTCTAGGAGGCCTAACAGATAAGGAGGGCACAACTGCAGAGCAATAGGTGGGGGTGCCAGCAATGAATTCAAAAAGGATCACGAGTGCAGTGTATAAAAGGGTGCAAGATGTAAAAAAACACACCCTCGAAATGATTTTAAATAGAGCACAATGCAATGAAAAATGGATGCAGTAATGTGAAAGGCACACTTTTTAACAGAGCACAAGGCAATGCAAAATTGATGCAGTGATGTGAAAGGCACAATTTTAAACAGAGCACAAGGCAATGCAAAATGGGTGCAGTGATGTGAAAGGCACACTTTTTAACAGAGCACAAGGCAATGCAAAATGGATGCAGTAATGTGAAAGGCACAATTATAAACAGAGCACAAGGCAATGCAAAATGGATGCAGTGATGTGAAAGGCACACTTTTTAACAGAGCACAAGGCAATGCAAAATGGATGCAGTGATGTGAAAGGCACAATTTTAAACAGAGCACAAGGCAATGCAAAATGGATGCAGTGATGTGAAAGGCACAACCACCTAGATCCGAATTTCAAACAGAGCACAAGGCAATGCAAAATGGATGCAGTGATGTGAAAGGCACAACCACCTAGATTCGGATTTTAAACAGAGCACAATGCAATGCAAAATGGATGCAGTGATGTGAAAGGCACAACTGTAAAGACCGGAGGCGCGTATCTGTGCTCCTGCTCTCTATATGACAGAGTAGAAGCACAGAGCACCCCAGCCAAGATTCTCTATTTGGTAACGTTGGAGGAGCAAACAAGGCGTAAACTCTCAGGAGGTGATGCAGGCTGGTTCTTAAGTACAGTGTAGTCCCCAAGCACCCACAAAGGAATGTCCACACATTATGTTAGTGAAAACACAGTTCATTATTTTTTTATTATTTATTATTTGTGTTTGGTTACACAAAACCTTTACAAATACAATAACTCAAATAATCCATCATACTAAAAAAAAGTCACATTCCAAAGGATATAAAAATAACAGAGGGTCCATAAAAAATGGAATAAAGCTGTTATAAAAAATACCATTGCAAATCATAAAAACATTTCTTTCATTCATATTTTGCCTTTGACATTTACATATGAAAAAAGAATAGTATGTGCTGCCTTTCCTACCAACACCTGGTGAGACAATACAAGCGGAGCAACCGGCCCGAGAGCCAATGTTGTACAGAGCATCTACTAACAACTCATGAAGCCACTTCTTTGCAATACTTGGAGAACTGCTGTTGTTATTGCTGCATTCTGGCCCAAGATCATTCTGTCCCAAAACATTTCTGAAAATATACACTCCTCTCTCTCCACAAATCTAGCAAGAAGAGACAATCTTGTTTTCCACGTGCCCTGGCACTCCACCAAAAGATGTTTCAAACTCTGCTTGGCCGGGATGGTACACACACTGCATGATTTGATTGCTGTCTCCCCCGCCCCCTTTTATCCAGAATTTCCCCAGTGTGAACATGATTGAGACGGATTCTCAAAAGGTTCTTTCTAATTTTCCAATCTGGGAACTTCACCAGATATTTTGGCAGAGTGGCAGAGTGGATTAGATATTAATGTTTCAACAGAAGAGTCAGATTTTTCAAGGATCATCCTTGCCTTTTGTTCTAACTGAGACAGTGGGCCCCATCACGAGTTTGGCGGTAACCCTTAAATGCGGCGGTAACACTATTACTGCCGCATTTAATGGTCCGGCAGATCATGGCCTTAGTGGATTTTCCCCCAGATCTGAGCTGGGGGGAAATCCACGGCAAAATTGGTGATTTTCGGCGCTACTACCGCCAGCGGGAAATCCGCCGGCGGTAATAGCGTAAATTTTCCCCATTGGGACCAATGGGGAATGAGGAATTCCCGAATGGGCCCAATGGGGAATGGGCACTAACCACTCCACCAAACCCGTGATCCGGCGCTAATAGCACCGGGGGGTTTGGCAGTACGGCTAATAGCGCTGGCGGTAATACCGCCAGCGTTACCGCCCAACTCGTGATGAGGCCCAATATCTTTGATTTACGGTTTTACAAATGTGACTTGATGTCCTCACATAAAGTTTCCTTCTGAGCCATAGTAATGAGCCTATCATGAGACAGCAATCTCCATTCTGCCAAAGTTGTTAATGATTTCAGACTTAATTCAAACCTAAGGCAGGACATTGAGAGGCTCATTGGGAGGCCAAGAAATTTTTTCCAAACTGAGCCCTCCAGTTTTTGCCAGTTAGTGTCCCACAAATCAGGCTTAGCTTCTAAAAAGAATTACTGGGACAACTTTCGCTATATAGAATTTTATTAGGGTAGGATGGAGAATTTTACAGAGTGTATAGAGAATCTTTTTCATCTGTCATATTAACTTATCTATTTTAATTCTGTACATCTTGCTCTACCTTGCATCTCTGTGGGGAGGCATAAATTGTATATCCCAAGTACACCACTTCCTCAACTCTCGGGATTACTTGATCGCCCTGAACCCACTGTGTGAACTTGACCTGTTTATAGACATGTCTAAATGTTATCACCTTAGATTTCTTTGGGTTAATAGTCAGGCCATTTTCATTCACGTACTCACTTAATTTATGCAGAAGACGTTGTAGTCCCACAGCTGTCTTATCTACCAATACTATATCATCAGCATAGGCCAACCAGTGAACCTTTGTCAAGCGGACTCTCAATGTTGTATCTCTGTGCAGCTCTACTAGCATAGTTACCAGACCTTCTGAAGCCCCCCAATTCCTAAGTTTGGTCCAAAGGCATTCCCTGATGACCTGATCAAACGCCCTTGAGAAGTCCACCCATGCCCCGTATAACTGCTCTTCTCCCGCCTCCCTGGTACACTCAGTAATCACATTAGGAGCCAACCCATTGAGCGCTGTGGACTGGCCGCTCCTAAACCCTGTTTGGAATTTTGACAGAATGTTCTCCTCCTTTTCCCATTTTTCCAGGTCTCTCAATAGAATGTTCATAAAGAGTTTTCTCTTAAATGTCTAGGAGGGCGATTGGGTGATAATTTTCCGGTTGTAAACGATCGCCCCCTTAGAATAATTGTTGATGTTTTCCATGAGGGTGGAAAAGTTAGCTTCGCTAAGATTTCCTTGTAAAGCCAACATAACAATCTTGTCCAAACCTCTTTATTATGTTTCAGGACCTGATAAGTCAGTCCATTTGAGCCTGCGGCCTTGGACGAGGAGGAGTTGATAAGTAATTCCTCAATATCAGCTTCAGCAAAAGACAGCTGCCAGTTGACACCTTTGTCCAGGCCGCCATAACTTTTGTTAGGGTTCTCAAAGTTTTTGGTGAGATATTCTATCCACTTATTTTCAGGTACCAGGTTACACTGAGCACTATGACTGTTATTCTCTAAATGATTGATAGTTGACTAAAGGTTTCTGGCATTATCCTTACATAGTTCTGTTAGCATTGCTTAGCCATCTTTTTGGTGACACAATATCCTCCTGGCCAAAGTCCACTGCTTATTGGCAGAGGTTAGCTTTTTCACCTCTATTTTTAGCTCTGTTTGGTCAAGATTAGAGTTCCTTAATTTTCTCAATTTCTGTCTGTGTGCTTATTTTTGTAACCAAGTTTCCTCATCAAAGGTATGACAATGCAGAGTAGCCCTACTTCACCCCCCTGCACTAGGGGGCAAATGGACCACATACATTTTACAAATTTAGTGGGCTGACAATTTTCTTACTGTTCACTTATCGGAATAGCCAAAAGGTTGTTATTCAGCATTCTCCGTTCTCTTCTGTGTTTCGAAAGGCGAGCTCTTCCCTTTCTTAATAGCAGGTCCTGTGATGGTTTGTCTGGCCCAGACAATGCTAATATCTAAAAGTGATACCTTTAGACAAGCATGATCACTCCCTCCCTCCTGGTTAATCTTCAGGAAGATATCCCGTGAGAGCAGACTTTCTGACACAAAAACATAGTCTAGTGTGGAGGAGGATCTGTCTTGCGTCCAGGTCATGGCCGGTGGTGTGTCACCCGGCACTACCCCATTTAGCATTTTCAGTCCCCAAGAATCCAAAAATTCTACCCACTGTTTCCCTTTCTTGGAAATTCCGACACATCTCAGACCCTCGTTTTGCCTTGAAACCTAGATACATTGTGTATTCAGGTCCCTTGACAAGATTACATGCGCACCCCCATAGTTACATTTTATCTTTTCCAATAGAGTTGACAAAATGCAGAGAAAAGGCTGTAGGTTGATGCAGGCGGGGTACCAATTAATATTTATTACGACCACCTGAAGCTCTTGTTGAGGGGATCGCAGCATGAACTCACAGGCTTGGATGCCTTTGTTATTGTTAAAAATCGATATAACTTCATTGCTCAGCGTGTTTGTTTTTAAATGCCATCAGATGACCCTCTGATGGTCGTCCTTTGGCTTTTTGTTGAGCTAGTGTAAATACCATGTAGCCTTCAATCACTATAGGATTGACTAACCAGGTTTCCTGGAGAAATATAATATCGATATTACTGAATAGTAAATCCTTCATTGTTTTGGATGTAAAAGTGTTTGGACCCCGCATGTTCCAACTTATCAGCTTTAAGTTATTCTGCCTAAAGAAGCTGAGATCTCAAGCCTAGTTTCAGCAACACTTGAGATAATATGTCAGGCAGGATCATAAGCATGTTGTTTTCAGAATCTTGGCTGCATTTCTTTTTCACTCCATTAGGGTCTGTTACTCTCAGATTCCCCTTGGGTTCAAATGATGGGCTGTTCACTTGGGTCTTGTTGTTTTCCTTTCCACAATTTACTTCAACTGATGCTGAGGGTAGGACCATAAGGTTTTGTTTCTCCAATTCATTTGTAGCATTCAAGATAGCTTTCTGTGCCTTTCTTGATGTGAGGCCAACTTCCACTATATTCGAATTACGTATATATGGACATGTTACTAATTCTATGTTCCTTGTTTTGAATAAGTAGAGGCTGCGCACCGTTTTGAAATATGCGAGGATCGCACTTCTGCATAAGGAGTTATGCTGTGGGATTTTTGATTCCAATGTCGTAAGTGATCTCGCCTTTCCAGACCCATTTACATTTTCAGTGATCACAGATGTCTGCCCCAACCATTTTTGATTTGCACAGCCGTGGAAGCTTTTGCTTGCTCCATACTTAGATGTTTCAAACAAAATGGGGCTATTTTCTTACTTGACGTCTCTACTGCAACATTATTAGATTTCAACAGCGCAGAGGTACTGTTTTTCTTCAGGAAGATTGGAGCCCATGACATTCCTGTAGATGACACAGCAGACTGGGTCCACCTCTCCACACCATTCGTGCCCCCCCTATTTGGCAAAGTGGGGCTCATGTTGGCCTCAGTTGCCAAATTACTTGAGCCTTCTGTGTATTTTATCTGTGGGTCCGTTTGTAGCCCAACCCTCACATTAATAATCTCAATCAGATGGGGCATAACTCCCCCTCTGGCAGTCTTCAAGGTCTTTTGTTTACTGCCTGCATGCCCTTCCTGACTTCTCAAAGGAGAAGCGTCTCTTGAGTCCCCTCTTGATCTTTCCACAGGTTTCTCTTTATCTTTGTCCACTTGATCATCCTCGTGACTTGATTTTGGGGTGCCATTAAGCATGGGAACCATTTCAAATACTTTTGATGTCACACTTTTTTCTGATTTTTCCTGAGGACTATTGGGAATGTAGTTGGGAGCTTCTTTTTCGCTGCTCTTCTCTTTGCTTTCCTTCTACCTCTGGAATGCTGTTTCCCCGCCTCTGTCCAAGATGGAGTGGATTCTCCTTGCTCCTGAGGGGGAAACGTCTGAGATTTCTTGTATGTATTGCTCTCTTCCTTCTTCCTCCCCCTCGGCCACAAATGCTAATCTTCGAAATTCTTCTAAAGTTGATTCGGAGAGAGGGGTTTCATCGAAGGAGTTTGCCAATTCTTCCTTCCTCTCCTCCTCCTCTTCTCTTACTCCCTTTGGTGAAGTGTTTTTCAACTGGTTCAGAACTTCCTGTAAGAGAATGGTGTGTGCCTCTTCTTCTTTTTTCTTTCTATCAAGGGACACTTTAATAGCTGAAAGATCTAATCCTCGTTTAACTGTCTCCATCCTAGAATCTCTTAAGGTTTGAATCACAGTTAGATTAATTAGGTTAGATAACCCCACCAAAGTTGGTTCACAGTTCGCTGTCTCTAATTCAAAAAGAATCCCTGCTTGAGATTGCACCTCTGTTTTAAGATGCTCAAAGACTGTCACTAGAGAATTTAGAACAAAGTTCAGCACCGATAAGGTTGCTGCATCGGTGTGGTGGTTATCCAAATTATCTATTGCAATCAGTGGATTCGACCCACGTACTTGTTCCTCACTTCCCATGTGCACATGGGCAACCTCTCTCTGTATGGATATACCCTCCATTGACACACCGTTGTTTTGTTGCAGCTCTTTCTCCCTTATGTCTTCACTCTCATTCTCTCCTTCTCTTAATTGCTCTTGTTCCTGAGCCATCTGGGGAAGAGACTCATCTCTAGATGAAGGTTGAGTGATGACTTTCTCTAGATCATTGAAACTCCTGGTTCTTTTCTTACAAAAATGCTCATTGATTTTTTTTTGTATCTTTATTATTGTGATCATGTACTCCAAGCCCTGCTTCCATGACTGGGCTATTTTTAGGGAGGTCTCTGCCATATTAGAGTTCTGCGCATGCACTTGCGCTCTAGTCTGGACTAGAGGAGTACGTGGTGAGCTATCTGAACTCCGTTGTGGCATCTCTTCCCTGTGTGCAGCCATTGCTCCCACGTAAAAACCATCCCATTCAGGACGTCTATTATCGTCCATGAAAGCCTTGCTGCGCAGCTTCATTGTGGTCGACTCAAGGATACAATATGTCCCTGGGAACTTTCAAAGATTTATCGCAGGGTGTATCACTTGCAAGGTACTAAAAACCAAATTGGATTGGCAAACAGGTAGTCAGGAGCAATTTTGCTCACTGTGATGCTGTAATGTCGTGATGTCGGTAAATGTTGTCTAAAGATTAAATGTGCACATTTCCGTTCCCAATTAAAGGATAGAGCTAGAAGCTGTTCTTGCTTGTTTAAATATGACTCTGTAACGTGATTCTAGTCAGTACATGTGAGGGTGCCAATGGACATGTAAGTGGGAAACAATCCGAAAGCCGCTAATGTTCTCTGCGGCTAGCTGGCTCCAATTGCGTGCCGTATAGTTGGCAAGAGGAAAGGGAAGGAAAGCGTGCTGGCTGAAATGTTCCACATGTTAATAGGTGCTGGCGTGGGAGGTGTAGGGGTCTAAGGGCGAATGTGAAGTTTCTGACAACCGTTTGTGCCCCCCAAACTCTCAATTCACTGTTTTACTGCCTTACACCTCCCGTGTCCTCGGGCAGCACCTCAGGCTCGTCGATACTCCTTGACACACTCAAAATCATCCAGATAAATGCCAACAGAGCTATGCAGTTGTACAAGGGGTAGGATCCCTAAGAGCCATAAGAGTCCGAAGACCCAAAGACTCTTTGGGAGACTGCGCGGGCGCTGCGTGGTAACCAGCAGTATTTATGATGTAGATACAAAAAGAGGACTGCTCCAACACACTTCCTCCATGTTGTAGCTAAGCTGAATGCTGAATAGAGTCACTTGCCAAAGACACTTTGGCAGACTCTGCACAGTTCTTTATATAAATAAGGTTTTGATTATGTACACATACAATAACACACTTTGTGCTCTGGTACCACAATTACTGCTTTGATTCCATTAAATGCATCAACTGCAGACATGCTCAAATGACATACAAATCAGTAAATAAAGTGAACCAACAATAGACTTGAGGAGGAAAGCAAGTTGGTTAAACAATTGGAAGAATTCTGGGCTCCTACCCTAGGCACAATTCTGTGTGAGGATCCCCCCACCTGGGCAACCTGTAAATAAAAAATATAGACAAGCCAGTCCATATATTGTTAATAAGAGTCTTATTTCCGTCTAAAAATGTTCTACTACCCCAATGTACCTGGTTTAGCAGAGTTCGGCATAGGGTCGTCGATGGATCCTTTTTGAGTGAACTCCCTTTAAGGCAGGAGCCACGGATCGTCGAGATCCCTCGAAGAAAAGGTAAACGATTGCATTGAGGCAGCAGCTTCAGTCCTGGCAGTGCTCGTCAACGATCGGTTGTGGACATCCTGCAAAGAGGAGGAGTGCGGTGCACCTCGACGACGATAGTTTGTGGCTGCAAAGAGTCAATGAAGAGCTTTGTCCCAGCAAGGGCGTCGTGGTCGTCGGCGTCTTTGTGGTCTTCGGGTGGCAGGAAACCCACCGGCGGATTCTCCTCGGTTCGTTGACAACCTTGACTTTCTCCGGAGGGACAAAACGGTCGACGGTGAGGAGCAAGGGAGTCCTTGATTCAAAGTTTTCTTAGGCAATGGAGCGTTGTGGCTCCGGTCATCGGCGGCACATCGTCATGCTGTCCCCGCTTCTGGGCAATACGGCTTCAACTGGCTTCCAGTGGTTACGGCGGTCCTCCGAACCCTGGGCGACGATGGTGGATGGATGTCCGGGTCATTCTCTTCAGTTTCCTCGGCGATCCTTGTCTCCGGTCGACAGTCTTTTGAACGCTTACTTCCAGGGAGCCGTGGTGAAGGTTAGCTGGTGCATCATGGTCCCTCGTAGCTCGGAGAGAGGTCTCCTAGCCAGGTCCTCTCTTGGATCAGTCCTCAATGGCATGGTAGCTTTTTAGATTGCGTCGAAGGTAACAGCAGTCAACCTTCTTCTTCCGGCTCGACTTCCAGATCAAGCATCAAGTTTCGACTTCAGCTTCTGAACAATTTCCATCAGTGAGGGGTCCCCAGATATACTGTTTGGTCTCTCATTCACTCTGCTGGGTCACACTCAGGCAACCAATCATTCAGAAGGGCATTCATGCAGGCAGGCAGCCAATCAGGTTCACAGTGCATTCAGGCCATTGTTCTCCTTCCAGACACTCACAACAAGGAATGTGGATTGGGACAAGCACCCAGCCATTCAGTACTCCACACTGCATTCATCCCAGTTTCAGGCAGGGCTGTCTCAGTCTTTGTGTTACATACCAGAAACCAGACACCCATAACATGCAGTGTATATTGGTCACAAACTCCATTCACCCAGGTCCCACCTCAAGGGTGTACCCACAACATACAGTCACGGGGAAGGCGCCAGCCAGTCTGGCCTGGACTTCCCCACAATAGCATACATGGAACTTCCACCCAACAGCCAGTCAGGGGAAGGGACAGAGTCAGCGCTTCCCAGGACTTAAGGAAAACAAGGTAACAGGCAATAGAAAGCAAGAGGCCACAAGAGCCATCTTGTCTCCTATCAGGAATCAACTGATTCCAATGGCAGGGTCTGGGTATCCCAAAATGGAGGATACTCAGAGCACTTATCGAATTCAGCATGGAGCTGCCACCAACCCATACCCTGCTCTGTTGGCCACACATAGGTGCCCAAAAACATACACTAGAGGTACAGGTGCCATAAGGGTATCCCAAGGGCCTTTTCACCAAACCAAAAAGAGGAAGAGCTGCACTGCCAGGAGCCCCACATAGTTTAGTTTAGTTTAGTTTATTATTTGTATAGCGCGCCAAACCCTGGAGTATCAGGGCGCAAACAGACAAGGATATGCTCAACTTGGTTACAGGTACATAGAAATCAGATGAAGGTGCAGAGATGCGCTGAGCTTGGTTACAGATATGCTCGGCTAATTGCAAGTACAGGAAAAGGCAGGAAGTGTAGACATAGACATCAGCAATATTACAGCAAGCAGATATGAACAAGGGGAGATCAAGGACAGGGGAGCAAGGAGCATGCTCCTGTTCGCGTAATATAAAGTTATATACAGTAATGTACAATGTGACAAGTGGACTAGTTAGCTGTCGTTGGGGAGAGATCAAGGACAGGGGAGCAAGGAGAGATCAGGACAGGGGAGCGAGGAGCATGCTCCTGTTCACGTAATATATAGTTATATACAGTAATGTACAATGTGACAAGTGGACTAGTTAGCTGTCGTTGGCTCTCAGCCACCTAGTGAGGTTTTGTCTAAATTTTGCGAAAGGCTGAGGTTCTCTGACATCATGCGGGAGGGAGTTCCATAACTGCGCAGCCTTGACCGGGAAGCTATTTCCTCCTATAGTGGCAAGTTTGAAACGCGGGACTTGGAGGCAGTTTGCGTTGGCTATTCTGGTAGGTCTGGAAGAAGTCCTTTTGCGTAATCTATCCATGAGGTAAGGTGGAGCTTTGTTGTTGATACATTTGTGGGTGAGGGAAGCGATTTTGAGATGAATTTTGTCTATGGTGGCGAGCCATTTGTATTCTCTTCTTGTCGAGGATATATGCTCGTTTCTATTAATCTTGAGTGCTGCTCTCAAGGCATTATTCTGGAGCACTTGAATTTTGTGGATGGTCTGTTTATTAGCTCCAATGTAAAGTCCATTACAATAGTCTAATTTGGACAGTATCAAGGCTCTGGCAAGTGTAATGCAACTATCTGTGGAGAGGAATTGTTTGCTCGCTCTGATAAGTTTGCATGTATATGCAGTGGCAGAAGCTAGAGAGTTAACTTGTTTGGTAAAGTTCATGGTGGCGTCTAGGTAGAATCCTAAGGTTTTTACTTCATGAGCTACTTTTATGTTGTTCCCATCAATAATGAAGTTGTCGTAATCGGGGCTGAGTTTGGATATATAGGTAGTGGTGCCCAGGATGATAAGCTCAGTTTTATCATCGTTCAGGCATAGGCCGTGTGTGGCCATCCATGCCTGAACGATGCTATAGATCCTGTTCACTAGGGCCAGGTCCTTGGCGTAGTCTCCTGAGAGCGGGAGGAGGATCTGGGTATCGTCTGCGTAGTTAGTGTAGGCGATACCCAGATGATCCATTTCATCAAAGAGAGGCTTCGTGAAGACATTGTAGAGGGTGGGTGACACACAAGACCCTTGTGGAACACCGCATGTTATAGGGATTGGATCTGCTGAGGCTGATGGAGCGAAGACTCTCATGGTCCGATTACTCAGGAATGACTTGATCCAAATTATGGCCTCTTTTGAGAAGTGGGCTGCCGAGTCGAGGTGACTACAGAGGACTGTGTGGTCCACTAAGTCGAATGCCGCTGATAGGTCCAGGAGGAGAAGTAGGGCCGCTTGGCCATTGTCTCTGCAATCGTCTATTTGGGCCTTAAGATCTATTAACGCTGTCTCGGTCCCATGTTGCGGGCGGAATCCTGATTGACGGATTCCAAGTAGGTGGTTAGACTCTAGGAAGCTTTGAATTTGCAAGTAAGCCACTTTATCTAAAATTTTTAGGAGAAAGGGCACAGTCGTGATGGGCCTGAAGTTAGTCGGAATGGTAGGGTCAAGGGTTTGCTTCTTTAGTAGTGGCAGTACCCAGGACTCTTTTAGGTTGATCGGTACTGAACCTGAGGTGAAGGAAGAGTTGATTAGTTTGGTTATAAATGGCGACAGTTCTCTCGCAGCATCCTTGATGAGTTGTGCTGGGCATTGGTCGCCTTTGCAGTTAGACGGTTTGAGTCCCAGGATGACCTTTTCTACCTCTATGGGCGATACCTTAGAGAAGCAGAAACGGGTTCCCAACTTGGGCTGTGGCGGTGGCGCTGAGCTCTGAGGGATGTGTGGTGTTAGTGATGCCTTCTTGATGGCAATTTTGGTTTGTAGGTTTGCTACCTTGTTTGTTAAAGCAAGTTGTATGCTAGAGCACCATTTTTTATCCTTGGTGCAGTTTTCTTGGGGTACAATGGGTGTTTCCAATTCTTTCAGAATGCTGAACAGTTCTTTGACACTAGATTTTGAGTTGGATATTCTAGTATTGTAGGTTTCTTGTTTGGCTAATAATATTTCTTTCTTGTATTGGGAGGAGGCTTTGGAGAGGTTGAGTTTATTTTTGACTGATGGGGAAAGTCTCCAAATAGTTTCAAGTTTTCTTTTGGCCAGCCTAAGATTTTTTAGGTGGGGCGTGAACCAAGAATTAAGGTGTTTTTTAGGTTTGCTATTTCTTAGTTTGAGCGGGGCTATGTGATCCAGGGCTGAGGACATGGCTGCATTATAATGTTCGACTAACAGATTGGGGTCCATGCAGTCGGGTAGTGAGTTTAATTTAGGTATTATAACGGGCATTAGATTTTCTACTGTCATTAGTTTTTTATTTCTCGTTGGCAAGGGTGGGGCCAGTGAGGACGGGGCAGTGACCCGGTGGGTTGTCACTGAGAATAATAGCAGGTGGTGGTCAGTCCAGATCTGCGGTACAGAATCCGTAATATTTACTTTGCAATTATGTTCTGCTATCCAATCAAGGATGCGACCTTTGTTGTGGGTGGGTAGTTCAACTTTTTGGATGAATCCCAGCTCTTTCAAGGTCAGAGCAATCGCTGACGATTGGGTGTCCTTATTGTCATTATAGCCTAGATTAAAGTCTCCTAGCACTATTGTTTGGGATGTATTTTTTAGGTTATTGGACAGGGATGTCGAGATGTCCTCAGAGAAGGTTCCGATAGGACCTGGTGGTCTGTAGATGAGGATGATGTTTAGGGTTTGGGAGTTGGCGATGGTTATTTTGACCGTGAGGCATTCACAGGATTGCATATTGGTAGTAGTGATGATCCTCATGTCCAGGCTAGTTTTAGCTATGATTGCTAGACCACCACCTCGGGAGGTAAGTCTGTCCGCACGTAGGATTGTATAGTTGTCTGGGACTGCTAGTGATAAGGCTGGGCCAGCCGCATCATGTAGCCAGGATTCTGAGATGGCCAAAAAGTCTAAGTTGTCTGTAGCAATGATATCTGAGATCTCTGTGGCGTGTGCGACTAGCGACCTGGCGTTTATAAGTGCACCTTTGAGATATGATTTGTGGTCAGCTAAGTTAGGGCTGGTGGTGTTCTGACTACCTTTAGTTGCCTGTTTGGAGTTATTTATTTTGGGTCTGTTGGGCTTAGGCTGTTTCCTAGTAGGTTCCGCAATACCCTTCAAGGGTAACTGTATTCTGCACATGGACTCCTGTGCAGAAAATAACACAGAGCACACATGATAAAAGGACTACAGGACAAGGACATGGAGGCCCTGTCCCTCCAATGCATTTCCAGCCTCACAGTCGCCACCTCCCAGACTGAGGATAGGGTGGTCTAATCTCCCACGAGATTGACACCCTCATCCAGACGGTCAACATACCTTCTGTAAAGGCCATCCACATTATCATGACTCTTCCCTGGCCTATGCTCAATGGGGAAGTCTAGCCCTTGTAGGCTAATGGACCACCTGAGCAGTTTTGGGTTTTCACCCTTCATCTGCATATGCCATTTTAAGGGCTTATGGTCTGTTTGGACCTTGAAGGTAGACCCTGTAAGGTAGGGCCTAAAACGCCTAAGGCTCCAAACTATACTGAAACATTCCTTTTCAACAGTAGCCCACCTAAGTTCTCTACCCTTGAGTTGTCTACTGATGAATATGAGAGGATGTTCCCTCCCTTTGTCATCTAACTGGGACAAGACAGATCCAATTCCGGTGTCGCAGGCGTCAGTCTGAACGATAAAGGGTTTGCTGTAGTCAGGCGCACACAACACGGGTGCCAAACACATACTTTCTTTCAAGCCAATAAAGGCCTTCTGACAGTCCTCGGTCCAATTAACCTTCCTCGGTTGTTTGGGTGGTCAGAGCTGTCAGAGGGGCAGCTATGGTTCCATAGTCCACCATGAACCTACGGTAATACCCAATGAGGCCCAAAAAGGCTCTCACCTAGGTTTGAGTAGTGGGAGTCACCCAGTCATGTACATCCTGTACTTTACTGGGGAGAGGTTGGATTCGACCCCCTCCTACCTCATGTCCAAGATAATTGACTTTCCCATGAGCTATCTGGCACTTGGTGGCCTTGATAGTGACGTTAGCTCTTTTCAAGGTTGTAACACCTTATCCAAATTAGTCAAATGCTCTTCCCAGGTGGAACTGTAGACAGCAATGTCATCTAAGTAGGCCACAAAAAAGGCCTCCAGCGCGCTGAGCGCATGGTTGACTAATCTTTGGAAGGTTGCAGGTGCATTCTTCAACCCAAAAGGCATGAGCCCCTCAGGTGTTGAGAATGCAGTCTTTTCCTTGGCATGGTTCATCACAGCCATTTGCCAAAAGCTTGAGGTAAGGTCAAAGGCGCTCACAAATTTGGCAGCACCTATGGTGTCCACAAGCTCATCAGCCCTGGGCAATGGGTGCACGTTAGTTTTGGTGATGGAATTGACCGCTTTGTAGTCCACACAGAACCACCAATCCTTGGTACCTGCCTGGGAACTTGCCTTGGGGACAAGGACCACTGGACTGGACCAGGGACTGGTTAAGGGTTCAATAACATCCAGATCCAACATCTTGGCGACCTCAGCATGGATGTGATTCTTAATCATGTCTGACATTCGGTAGCACCTGCTTTTGACAGGTACACTGTCTCCAGTGTCAATTTCATGCCTGCACCACAGGGTGAGGCCTGGTGTCAATGAGAAGAGAGGGGCATACTGCCGGAGCAAAGCCCTGCAGGCCCTCTGCTGCTCTGGAGTCAGATCTGGAGAGAGATGCACTCCCTCCACTGAGCCATCGTGAAGGTTGCTATGCAGCAAATCAGGAAGGGGCTCAATCTCATCCTCTTCTTGCTCTGAAGCTAGCAAGAGGCATGAGACTTCTGCTCGCCTATGGAACGGCTTGAGCCTGTTGATGTGGAATGCCTGAGGGGCTACCCCAGGGACTCCCATGTCAACCAGATAGTTGTCTTCGCCCATCTTGGAGATTATCCTGAAGGATCCAGTCCACTTATCTGCCAAAGCTCAAGGCTTGATAGGCTCCATCACAAGGATCTCCTGTCCTGGAGTCCAATCCACTTGTGATGCTTTAAGGTTATGCCAGTATTTGTTCAATTCCTGGCTGGCCTTAAGATTCGCTGTCGCTTGGATTCACATCCTCCGCCTGAGGCCTAACACATATTCCCCCACTTGCTTGGCAGGATCTGGAGGGGTGGCTTCCAAACCTTCTCTGATCATGGCAAGGGGCCCATCACGGGATGTCCAAAGAGTAACTCAAAGGGGCTGAAACCAACACCCTCTTGAGGTACTTTTCTGTAAGCGAACAGCAGGCATGGTAGGAGATCCCATTTCCTCCTTAGGGGCTCTTCCAAAGCGCCTACCATGCCACTGAGAGTTTTGTTAAATCTCACAACCAGACCATTGGTCTGGGGGTGGTAGGAGGCGGAGAACTTGTAGGTTACCCCGCACTCTTTCCACATGGTTTTCATGTAACTCGATATGCAGTTGGATCCTCTGTACTAGACTACCTCTTTATGGAATCCAACTCTGGTGAAAATGGCCAGGAGAGCCCTGGCAACCACCTTGGCTGTAACAGTCCAAAGGGGTATATCCTCAAGGTACCTGGTTGCATGATCTACCAAGACCAGGATGATCCAATGTCCATCTGAAGTGGAAGGGTCAAGGGGACCGACAATGTCGATGCCAACCGTCTCAAATGGTGTGCCAACCACAGGCAACAACTGCAGTGGGGCAATGGCACGGCCTCCAGTCTTGCCAGACAACTGAAAGTGGGGCAGGTCCTGCAGTGGGACTCCACTTCTACTCCCATCCAGGGCCAGTGGAAATGTGTAGAGAGCCCCTGCTTAGTCTTCTTAGTCCAAAGATGACCAGCTAAGGGCACCTCATGCACAAACTGCAGTAGGAAGGGCCTGTGAACTTGAGGTACCACCAACCTCTTGAGGGCACCCGGTTCAGGCTTAGTGGGCTCACTACAAAAGGAGCTCACCCTCCCAATAAATCTGGAATGTCTGATGCTGGAAATGCATTGGAGGGACAGGGCCTCCATGTCCATGTCCTGTAGTCCTTTTATCATGTGTGTTCTGCGTTATTTTCTGCACAGGATTCCATGTGGGACTCCTGAAAGTGCAGCTTTTCCTCTTTTTGGTTTCGTGAACAGACCCTTGGGATACCCTTATGACACCCATGGGTAGGGGTACAACCCTGTACCCCTAGCGTATGTTTTTGGGCACCTGTGAGTGTCCCACAGAGGAGGGTATGGGCTGGTGGCAGCTCCATGCTGAATTTGACAGGTTCTCTGCGTATCCTCCATTTTGGGATACCTAGGCCCTGCTATTGGAATCAGTTGATTCCTTATGGGAGACAAGATGGCCCCTGTCGCCTCTTGCTTTCTATTGCCTGTTACCTTGTTTTTCCAACGTCCTGTGAGGCCCTGACTCTATCCCTTCCCCTGACTGACCTTTGGATAGAAGTTCCATATATAGTGGGGAAGTCCAGGCCAGACTGGCTGGAGCCTTCCCAGTGACTGTATGTTGTAGGTACACCCTTGGGGTGGGACCTGGGTGAATGGAGTGCATGACCAATATGCATTTCATGTTGTAGGTGTCTGGTTTCTGGTATGTGACACAAATACTGAGACAGCCCTGCCTGAAACTGGTATGAATGCAGTATGGAGTGCTGAATGGCTGGGTACTTGTCCCAATCCACATTCCTTGTTGTGAGTGTCTGGAGAGAGAAGAATGGCCTGAATGCCCTGTGTGCCTGATTGGCTGCCTGCCTGCATGAATGCCATTCTGAATGATTGATTGCCTGAGTGTGACCCAGCAGAGTGAATGAGAGACCTGGGGACCTCTCATTGATGAAATTGTTCAGAAGCTGAAGTTGAAACTTGATGCTTGATCTCGAAGCCGAGCCGGAAGAAGAAAGTGAACCGCTGTTTCCCTTTGACGCAATCTGAAAGCAGCTGTGCTTTCAATGTCAGGAAAGATTTCATAATTATATGGAATTTTCCCTCCATGTGTCAGCCCCCAAACCTTTTGCTGCTGTTTTACGCCCTGATCTAAACTTTGCCAGAGAAGCACAGCCCTCAGCTGCACTCCTCTGAGCTTTCACTCACTTCTTATGGGGATACTGACATGCCCTTAAGACAGTCAGTACTGGGAAACTTTGTTTGTCTTAGTCCTTTCCTCATGTTGCAGCTTTTGTGCAACATGTAATAAGTGTGCACTGTAACTTACTTTACAGCACCTTTGGGTCTCTAGTCATTCCAAAGGCCCTAGAAAATCTTGCTGGACTTTTTATGAACTGTGCAGATGTGTCCTGGACAGGTCTAGTGGCAGCAATCGTTTTCATATATTTTTAACCCTTTCTTGCCATGTTAACCGCGCTTACCGCGCTTGGCACGAATACGTGGCCTGGCTCCAAAATGGCCATGCCACGAGGTTCTTTGTCCTGTCCGTTAGCCATCTTGCCCCTTCACCTTCCCCAGATCGAGCTGACCTGGGTCAGTCCTTATTTGGTCATGCACTTTCCTGCGAAACTCACTGCTTTCGCGGGCTTCGGCATGCCTGTGTGTGTGCCTCCAGGATGTGGGCTGGGATGTCTGTTCCCAATACACATCCTGGGTGCCAGAGAGTCTGGATTGTCCTGAATGCTTGGGACCACTGTGGTCCATGATTGGTCCACGTATGGAGTGGGTGTTTGTGAGCAGATCTCCAATTGGGTCCTTTCCATTTTGGCGCAAAGGGAACTTTGGATAAGAGGAGGCTGAAAACACCACTACCATGTCGATCTCACATGAACAAAAGGTAAGAAGCCAAGTATCCTGCAACAAGAAGCCGAGTCGAGGAACCGCTGGTGACCCGCTGAAAGGTTTGGCACCCTGAGCCCGCTGTCATCCTGTGGGACCCTCTGCATCTGATCGTCCTAGAATGTCTGCGAAGACGCTTCGACCCATTGGAATAGTGGGATCACTAATAGTGGGATCAACTATTCAACTATTCTAATCTCGGCACCTTCAACAAACCCTGCAAGTAAGCCTCTTCGGAAGTGTCCCTGGGCCAACCAGTGGGCTGACCAGCTTACACAGGATGTTTTGCTCTGATACCGCCACCGCCGTTTCGAGGAGGCCCTCGAAAAACTTGGTAGACTGCTTGCTCTGTGTCCATGGCACCCTCACACCGAATTTCGTACACTTGGCATTCCCAGGTCTGAAGTGAGACGAGTGCGCCTGGGCCGGAGTAAATGCAGTTACCTTGTTGCCCTGCTGTGGCAACGACCTGTGCAAGTTCGCTGTATTTGTGACCCCCCTTCCCCCTCAAGCCTGCTGCAGTGGAATTGGGCCGATTCCTTCTCCCGGAGCGGAGAAATCGCCACTGTCCCGTTTGGGAATCCCCGCTGTATATCAGTCTACACGGTATCGAGACATCCTGATTGTCGCATTCGAACCTGCCAACGAAGTGGACTTTACTGACAAAGTTTGGGTCTGCCTGCGTCGGGGACCGGTGAGTAATCCTTACCCCAACCGGTGGCCCCTCTTCCAGGAGCCCATTTTTATGCACAAAGTGGCCCCTGAGGGCCCCTTTCCTTTCCACAGCTATTGCAAATTAGCGACTCCTCCCTGCACTCTCAAACTGCCTCTGCCCTCAAGTGGGGGTCCTGCTTGAAAAGTGGGAACTTGTTCTTCATCACCTCATCCACATTCCTAAGCTGCGAGAGACCGCTGAAGAGACCCTATTTTGTTCATTGGCACAAGCGTGTGCATGTACTATTAAGCATAAGGCTCCTCTCTTCATAGGGCTTGGACTGCCTGTTAGGGAGAATTCTCTGTAAAGGCTAATTTCCCAAAACTAGTGAGTCACCCAGCAGCTTTGCTGGATTTTTGGGGTTTATTTTTTCTCCTGCTAAGAGTGAGACTCTTTTTCTCCCACTCTTAGACATGATTTGAGGTGTTCCTTTGACTTTGTATGTGTTTTATGGGCTATGGGGTCCTTTACCCCATAGGGCTTCATGTGTTTTTATTATGTGGATTACACAGCACCCTCCGTGCCGTAACCCAGGGGTGTCGTAGCGACCGCCAAACATAGACTCCATACCTTGGGACTGACTACTGTCTCCCAGGGCATGTAAAGTCACCATTGGCTTTACTAGTCTTAAATTGTGAACAGAACCAGTACAAACCATCATATTGTAGACGTACTGGCCGGGGCAATTCGATTGCCCCGGGGTCTGTTGTTCGAGGGGGCACTGTCCAGTCCCCCCGACCAAGTTTTGGCTGGTGGCAGTGAATATTACTTTGTATATTCGACCGCGAATATATTCCTAAGGGATTTTCCCATTGTTCGAGGCTACCACTTTTTAAAATAGCCTCAAACATACCGCCGGTTTATTAGATTAATATAAATTCACTGGTTGGTATTTTTTGCCGAAACTTGGTTCCAAAATGGCGTTTGTGTTTGCTTCTGTTACTCCAACCCAAGTCGAGCCCTTTGTTCCACTTTTTGGCGGGCTTCTCCACAGAAGCCTATTAAAGTGGTGCCACTCTGTCTGGGTACCACAGGGTGTGTGGGAGGGGGTTTAGGCACCCTGGACTGAGTTGCCTCAGCAACTCAAGTCGGACTCTTGTGTGATTGGCCCAAGTGGTGAGTCGCCCGGCTCACCACTTAGCATGTTTGAGTGACAGCTAGGCTGAATGAATGGGGGTTTTCTGCATAAAAGCAGGGCTTTGGGGACTGGAACTTCAGAAGTCGCCACAGGACCTAAAGAATCCAAGGAGGGAGAAGCCGAGCCGACCTGCAACGATGACACCACCGGTGGAGCCCTGCTGAACCGTCTCACCACTTTTCCCGACGACAAAGGAGATCTCCAATCCGGAGAGTCTTCTTCCTTTGACTGGTGGGGATAACCAGTTTTTCAGTCTTTTCGCCTTCCTGGACCATCTCGTGGCCGCCTTGCCTGTGCCAAGCACCCCAGCAACCGGGATACCACGGTTTACCACTACCGTGAAGAAAAGGGTAGTACCTTGTAACCGGAAAACTTAGCGGCTGGTTTCCTCCCTGCCAGTGCAACGACCTTTATCTTTCCTCCACGTCGAGACCTCCTCTTCCTCTGGACGAAACACCGACTTGCACCCGCTGCCAGGAACAACTGCCCCCGCTAGAGTGTTCTTCCTATTTCAGGGACTGTGTCCCGCCTGGCTTCCCTTGCGACAGATCGTTCGGGGCGACAGTAAATCCTCAACTTTATAACCTGGGTTAGCCTGGGGCATGTTAACTAACTTTTCCGGACTTGATCTCAATCTTTTGTGAACTATCTACAAAGACTCTTTGGCCATAACCCCACTGTGTGATCCTGGGCACATTTCGCTTGCTCTCTCTAAAAGTGGGCCTGGCATTTGAACTTCCTTGCTCTCCAGTAGACTTTGCCTAACCTGCCTCACTGTGGTTCTTTGAAAAGTATTGAAATTGTGTGCTTTCATAACTCTGCCTTTTCCCTCCCTTTTTCTATAACTTATTAGAGTGCCATCTTATGTTATGCGCTCACCTCTGTCTGAAAATAAGTGGTGTTTCTCATTAAGACTTGTCTAATAAGTAATTAGGGTTGTATATATATAATAGTGACTGTGTGTTGAATTTACTTACCTCTTTTTGTGCTAGTGTAATTTACAAGTGTGTCTTTAAATAAATAATTATATACTTTTACACCAAAGCTCTGGTCAGTGTTTGCTTGTGCTACTGTATCTCTGTACCTATTGTGTATACTCTAAAGACTGCCTAACTCATCTTGAGAGAAGTCTGACTGCTCAGCCACAGCTACCAGGTAAATCTGGGTGGTACAGACTGCTACCAATTGGGTTTACAGCCAACCACCTGTAGTCCTAAATCTTTTGTAGTGGTCCCTAAGGGAACTGCACAGGTTTCTGCCTAGCACTGCCTCTTAGTTAGGTGTATTCTTGATGTAGAATTGGGTATACAGGTTACTTGCACTGCCTATTTTTCTCCCCATCTAGGTGGTCTGCATATTTCGTGCTTATAATCCCTTAGACCCCTATGGTCTTGTATATATATTGTGTTGGTTGTGATGTATTGGTTTACTTTAGTATTACTGTCATTCTTTGCTATGGTCTATGTTACAAAGGCCTTGTAATTAATATGTCTATATTTTTAATATAACACCTGTCTGGAGTAATTTGTAAGTGTCCTTGCTTTGTGTGCTCATTGAGGTCTTTCAGTCACTCTCACCCCTCTTGAGACTTAGTCTTGTCTGCCTGCCATAGCTACCCTGATTGGTCTGGCTTGTCCAGAGGTTACCCTGTTCCAAGAAACTAGGCTGGCCTTCTGAACCTCTGCCTCTCCAGGTCAGAGTTCAGAAATCCATCTTAACGTTCAAGAAACTGATCCAAGCGAGGAGCTGGCTAAGAGACCGCTTCCCAAGCTATGAGGGACCATCGTGCACCAGCTAAACTACATTAAGACTCCCTGGAAGCCAGCCTTCGAAAGACTGTGGAGCGGAGACGTGGATCAACGAGGAAACCGAAGAGAAGCGCCCGGACATTCCATCCACCGTCGTCGACCATGGTTCGGAGGATCGCTGTATCTGCTGGAGGCCCATCAAAGCTGTGCTGTCCAGAAGCAGGGACAATTTGATGATGTGCCGCTGATGACTGGAGCCACAACGCTCCATTGCCTAAGAACTCTTTGAAACAAGGACTCCCTCGCTCATCACCGACGACTGTTTTGTCCTACCAGAGGAAGTCAAGGCTGCCGACGAACTGAGGTGAATACGCCTCTGAGTTTCCCGGCACCGAAGATCACAAAGACGGTAATGACCCGACACCCTTTCTGGGCCAAAGTGCTTCATTGACTCTTTGCGGCAATGAACTATCGTCATCGAGGTGCACCGCACGCCTCATCTTCGCAGGATGTCCATGACTGATTGTCAACGAGCACCGCCAGGACTGAAGCTTCTGACTCAATGCCTTTGTTCACCTTTTCTTCGAAGGATCTTGACTATCCGTTGCTCCTGTCTTAAAGGGAGTCACTCAAGAAGGACCCGTCGACGACCCGACGTTGAACTCTGCTAAACCAGGTACATTGGGGTTTTAGAACTTTTATAGACAGAAATATGACTCTTATAAGCAATACATGGACTGGGCTTGTGTTACATCTTTATTTTACTGGTTGCCCATGTGGGGGGATCCTCATACAGAACTGTGCTTAATGGTAGAGGCCCAGTATTCTGACAATTGTTTAACCACTTGTTTTCCTCCTATGTCTATTGTTGATACCCTTTATTAATTGATTTGTATGCCATTTGAACTGTCCACAGGTGATGCATTTTAATGGAATCTAAGAAGTAATTGTGGTACCACATTCAGACTGTGTATATTTATCATTTTAGATTTACCTGAGCACAAAGTGTGTTATTGTGATTGTTAACATAACTTGAGCCTTATTTATATAAAGAACTGTGTTTTCACTAACATAGTGTGTGGACATTCCTTTGTGGGTGCTTGGGACTACAATGTACTTAAGAACCAGCCTGCATCACCTCCCGAGATCTTAAGCCTTGGTTGCTCATCCACAGCTACCGGATAGAGAAACTTGGCTGGGGTGCTCTGTGCTTCTACTCTGCCATATAGGGAGCAGGAGTATAGTTACCCTCCACCAGTCTTTACAAAGACCTAGGCACTTCTCCTTTTGCCTGGGCCTGGGCTTGTTTCCTCAGATCCTCGAGAGACTGTCACTCTATCTGACCCTTACAGCAGTCTCCCTTAGAAGGTCCCCCTTCAACCAGCAGGCATTGAAGGTCGGGGTGGTCCTCTGGGTTGAGCAACTCCCCCATATGAGGGTATTCTGGCTCTTCTCCCTCAGGAGTTCAGTTTGGGTCTGGAGCATGAATCCCAGTGGGTGGTGCTGAAGCAGCAGGAAGCGAAGGAGCCCCCTTCACAGAGGTGGCCTTCTTGCTCTTCCTTCTTGCCTTGGGTTTCTCCTTCGACTTGATACCTGACTCACAGTCAGACCCAGTGTTACCTGTGACTTAGTGACTGCAGCAGCAGCCAGGGGTAAGACCTTCAGAGATCAACTCCAACTCCACTCGATCATTGCCTAATAAAATGTTAGCAGGTACATTGTCCTGAACCAGGACAGGAAGCTTTGCTGTTTTATCTCCAATCATGATTGGGACTAGGGCTACAGGAGATAATGTGGGAGGCCCACCAGCTAACCTGGTAGTTCTCAGAGGAGCACCTACATTGTCCTCTGGCATGAGCAGGGTCCTGCCCAGCACGTCATGCTTACCGCAGTGTCTCTAGAATCAGTAGAATGCTGGCCATTCAAGAGGACACTTCTCAAAAACCTACTGGTGTTCTGTGGGATTGTAGCCAGTATTTCTATGTACTGATCCCAGGCGCAAGGGACACTAGGGAAATCTCTACAGGAGCACCAAATGTGTTCCCTGTAGAGGAGGGTAGGACAGTGGCCTCCACATCAGGCATGGGGTAAGGGCAGGTCAGGCTGACAGCCTGGACTCCAAGTACCTTACCTTTACACTTGGGGTCACCCTTCTTATGGTCCAGAGCCCGACAGTCCCAAGAAGTGCCAGGAATGCAGGGAATAGTAATGGAGTCCTGGGGGCCTGCTTTACAGCAGGAGGACCACTACTCTTACTCCCTCCCACATAGGACCTATCCCCACTAGATTTTTGTGTCTTAGAAGATGAAGGTTTTGGTTTACCCGACTGTGACTGCTTTTGGGACTCCTCAGACTTCTGAGAGGCCCCCTTTGCTTTGTCCTTGTGCTTCCCACTGAGTTCCTTAGGGGACACCCGGTAGGAGACCCACTTGTCAGCCGACATGGCCAGCTTAAAGGGATTTAAAATATTCTGGTCAGCAACATACTGATGCAGCTCTGGTGAACAGGCTTCAGAAAAATGCTCAAAAAACAAAAGGTGGGACAATTCAACAAAAGTTTTCACCTTGTAACCATCAATCCACCCCATCATGTTCATATGTGCAGGACTCACCCAGTCAATCCAAGACACATTATCCCTTTTCTTATATTCCCTGAAACTTTTAAGGTACTGCGTAGGTGTCTTGCCAAATTTGGCAATCAAAGCAGATTTCATGCACTCATACTGACCCCTTTCTTCCACACTTTCTTCAGAATACAGTCATAACCAGTCTGAGGCACTCTGCTTAACAAACATTTAGCCCAATCTCTTTTGTCAACACCATGGATTCCACAAGCCATCTCAAACACTTCAATCCATTGGAGGATATCATAACCCTCCACATACACACCAACCAAATCTTGCATAAACTTGGTGGCAGGGGACGTGCCACTCTCAGCTGGTTTGGCACTCTATAACTGGATTCTCTGACATTCAGTGTCCTTATCTTTGAGTTCAAGATCCCTATTCTTGAGTATCACTTGCTGTGCCAACTCTTACTTCTTAAGTTCAGCTTCAGTTTCCAACTTTTTATATTCAAAGGCCAATTTCATCCTTACTATTTCAAGTTACAAGGGATTCCCCTGAAGAAATATTGCTGGGGTTTGGAATTGAGGCAGCAGGAGTGGTGGCACCCCCAGACACAGATTCAGTAACAACCCCAGGGGCAAGGCCTTAATGGTTGCATCCTCCCCTTCAAGAGCTTCACGACGAGTCTGGTAGTCCACCAGGGCAGCTATCAGCTCAGCCCTAGACTTATCCTCAAAGTCTAACTCCCTTGCTTCACAAGCACTCTAGAGAGCCTCTAAACTCATCCTAGTCAATTTACCATTTGCAATAGATTTGATTGCTTGTAATGCAGTTATCTAGTACACAGGTAAACCTCAGTTTAACAAAGTGTAGATATTTTGTAAGTGGCAAGGTTCCACACTGATTATTAAAACCATTAGCATCCCACCGCTACCACCACTGTAAAGACTGGAGGGGGGTATCTGTACTCCTGCTCTCTATATGGCAGAGTAGAAGCAGAGAGCACCCCAGCCAAGATTTTCTATTTGGTGTCGTTGGACGAGCAATCAAGGCTTAAGCTCTCAGGAGGTGATGCAGGCTGGTTCTTAAGTACAATGTAGTCCCCAAGCACACACAAAGGAATGTCCACACACTATGTTAGTGAAAACACAGTTCTTTACATAAATAAGGTTTTGATTATGTACACATACAATAACACACTTTGTGCTCAGGCACTTCTATAATGATGAATATATATAGTCTCTGTGTGGTACCACAATTACTCCTCCGATTCCATTAAAATGCATCAACTGTAGACAGTTTCAAATGACATAAAATCCCATCCACTGAAAAGTGTTCCTCCTAGCCCCATAATTACACATGAGCAGTGTAAATTATATTTTTATTGAAAAAACGGCCTAAAAAGCACATTTCGAGCGTTTTTTCTGTACCTCCATTGGAACACATGAGGTGTTCCTGCTTCAACATGGCCGCCAACCTCCTCCTTGCCAAGAAGGCGACCACATGACATCCAGGAGAGCCCCCATTGGCCAACTGCAACTACAAAAGGCCAATCAGGTGCCAGCAGGCAAACGCCAGCCCCCTCATCCAAAGGATTCTCATCACAAGGAACTTTTCCTGTCTGGAGCCTGAGGCTGGGCTAAGGACTCTGCCCATTTTCTGGTAAGCCTGCCCTGACCCTGCAGCTTGCCCACAACTCCCCAGAACCTAACCTTTCCACCTAATCCCTTCATGCAGTACACCTCATGGGTGCCTCTGCTTTTCACTGACTTTGGACAATTGCTTGCTATCACCTGGTCTATTGTTGATATATAATATCTCACTATACTATTTAGCGCATTTACCAGTATTGCTTATCCTCTTGTACTGTATCCTCTTGTGCAGCCAACTGCTACCTATTATGCCCTGCCACCATTTAGCCTCTGCCTGCCCCACTTAGAAAAATCGAATTTAGGCATTGTATTTTGTTGAACTGCTACCTATTATGCCCTGCCACCATTTAGCCTCTGCCTGCCCCACTTAGAAAATCGAATTTAGGCATTGTATTTTGATGAACTGCTACCTATTATGCTCTGCCTCTGAACTACCTAGCACTAGTTGCATGATCCCCCTGTCATTTCTGTCACATACCAGCAGCACACACCAGCTGCACACACACACACACAGCCACTCTCCACAATCATGATGCCCAAGAATGCACCTCCCAATCATATCATAGTGTCACTCTCCCGCACTCTCCCTGCCACACTCTACTCAGCCAGCCTGATAGCCATCCTTATAGCTCTCACTATAATGGCCTCTACGCCTCCCCACATATTCCCAGCACACCTCACCCAGCGCCCGGCACTAAATTCACATGCTGTAGCACCAGACTACAACATCACACAGTCTCGGCCACCTAGCCTAGCCATCAGATTCCGCAATCTCAGAAATCGATCACTTCCTAGGTATTTACTCTGCTCACCGACACCCATCACGACTAGAAACACCAGATTAGGCACCCGCACTGCACCGCTACCCCATACTAAGATGAGCATAGACACTGCCCCTCTCCCCCCACCACCCTAACATGCCTCTACACTACTTCACACTAAGCTCCTCACTACCATACACCACAACAAGCACACTTCACCCCATACTAGTACAAACAAAAACATCAAAGGCACACAACACCGACCTCTTAAATGTGCACTACAGAACGTACGCTCCCTACCTGCACATGCCCTCGAGATAAATGATCTACTATCCACACTTAATCTGGACTTATTTTGCATCACCGAATCCTGGCTCAATGATGCCTCCTGCCCAGCCATCGCACTAGCCCTACCCACAGGCTACACCATCCTTAGGCAAGACAGATGTGATAAGATTGGAGGGGGAGTCGCCCTTATCCACAAAGACTCACTATCCATCAGATTAGCAGACCATAGTACATAGGGTGGTAATGCTGATATCCTATCAGCCAAGCTTACGCTCTCCCCCAATAATCTAATCACCATCCACATCCTATAGAGACCTCCTGGACTCCCAGCTGACTTCTAAGAGCACCTCTCCCATCGACTCAGCAACAACATTAAAAAGTCCTCCAAAATCCTTCTATTAGGAGACTTAAATTTAGGATACAATGATCCTAAGGATAAATCCGCCGCAACCCTAGCTAAAGAACTCGCAGACTTAGGTTTCTCCCAAGGAGTCCTCACCCCCACTCACTCCAAAGGCTGCACCCTTGACTCGGTCATGGATCACAACTGTGCATCCAACATTACCTCAAACACTGCCCTTCCTTTGACGGACCACACATGCATCTAATTCCTCATCCCCACCAACCCTAAACCTAAGACTCTCACCCACGCACCACCTGCCACAATAAGAAGTTCTAAAAAACTCAACGCAGACATCTTCCGTCCCCACCTTAAAAGCCCCTGCCTAGCACCACCTTTCGCTCAGGACCCAAATATACTATCAGCTATCGTCAATGATACTCTCTCCAATGCCATAAACTCTATAGCCCCACTTGAAAGCAAGAAGGAAAAAAAATCATTTCACTGCAACTCTTGGTTCTCGGAAGAACTCCAAACCCTCCGAGCTCAAAAGCGCCAGTCGCTTAAAAATTGGCAAACGGATCCGAGTGATCTAAATAAGAGCCTCTTCAAACAAATAGCCCTCCAAAATAAAAAAGCCATTTTAGCAACAAAATCCAACTCCTTCAATGATAGGATCTCAAAGGCCAACACCCAAGCTAAAGAACTATTCGCAATCTTTAATGAATTAGTCACTCCTCCGGCTACCACTGACGAGATAACTAAAGACACAGCCTGGTGTACCAGCATTCAGTCCGCCATGCTCAACAAAATAAAACTCCTCCAGAACAAAATCCAAAACCAATGCAAGGCCCTCCCAAACCAAAAAACCAACCGCCCTACACAAGACAAGCGTAGTAATTTCAATCACGCTCAATTCTCCTTCAGAAACGTCACTGAACCTGAGGTCCTTAATCTCATCAAAAACCTCAAACCATCCCTCTGCAAAGCAGACATTTGCCCTCCCAAAATCATCAAGGAATGCACCAATGACCTAGCACCCCTGATTACTGCCTTCATTAACGCATCTTTCCAAACAGGAACTGTCCCAAACAATCTCAAGGAAGCCTGGGTGCGGCCACTTCTAAAAAAAGCCACGCTTGACCCAGCGCAACCCAACAACTACAGACCGATAACGACAGTCCCGTTCCTCCTAAAAATCCTGGACAAAGCAGCTCACATCCAGATCCAATCATACATAGAAGCTAACTCCATACTAGGCAAAAGACAATCTGGCTTCCGTGTCGGGCATGGAACAGAATCCGCCTTATTAGACCTAAAAAAATCAAATCTCACAGATCATGGACAAAGACAAAGCTGCCTTGCTCCTCCTCCTCGATCTATCAGCTGCTTTTGACCTGGTAGATCACCAAACACTCACCACCCACCTCACCCATGCAGCCCATTTCTCTGATCAAGCAGCATCCTGGATCACTTCCTTCCTTGAAGGAAGAGCCATGAAGGTCTACTCCGACACAGCTAATGCAGATCCTACCACTATAAACTGCGGTGTCCCCCAAGGATCTTGTACAGACCCCACCCTCTTCAAAAAAAATCTCTTCGACCTACTTGACTCCATGGGTGTTGCATATACAAACTATGCAGACGACACTCAAGTACTTTTATCCCTATCTTGTCTCTATCACCAAGACGCCACAGCCCTTCACAACATCTATGCCACTATCCAAGCTTGGATGGCAATCAATGGCCTCTGTCTTAACGGGGAGAAGACGGAAATTCTCATCCTGGGACAGACAAACACATTATCGAAACTAAGCTCCCAATACAACAACTTCAACATAGACAACTCAACCATCTCCGTATCATCCTCTGTCAAGACTCTAGGTGTTCACATTGATGCTAATCTATCGATGAACAAAGTCATCGCCATAGCCTCTGCATCAGCGTTCAGCACCAAACTCATCAATGCCATTAAACCCTACTTATCCACCCCCAACCGCTTGGCCATAGCTAGAGCAACTATAGGCGCCAAAATCGATTATTGCAACGCCCTTCTAGCTGGCACCTCAGCCAAAAACATTCACAGACTGCAAACCACACAAAACAATGCCCTCAGAGCCGCCATGAGCATCCCTAGAAGAGACCATGTATCCCACGCCAGACGTGAAGCACGGTGGCTCCAGGTCAAAGACCGTATTACTCTGAAAATCATCACCATCACTCACAGGTGCATCAACAAAACCGCTCCAGCATACCTATCTGAAGCAATATCAAGGACCACATCCACTCGCCCCACCAGAGCTCAGTACACCAACCAGCTACACATACCATGCATAAGGAGAGCCACAGCGGGAGGTCTAGGCTTCTCCCATATTGCACTGAAACTCTGGAACTCACTCCCTGCCACCCTTAGAGCTGAAACTTCCATCTCTGTCTTCCGCAACAACCTCAAGGCCACTCTCCTCAACTAGCAAGTGGCGGACTGCCTCCTCCACTTCTGCCATGTATATTGTAATATAACACAAATGTAATATAACTATATTGTAACCTGTATATATACTGCTAATGACTGTGTAACTATATTGCAACCTGTATATATATATTGCTAATGGCCATGTAACTAAGTAACTAAGCTTTGTACTGTAACAGGTGCCACAATGTCCTCGGGCTGTTGTGCGCTATATAAATACGAACAAAACAAAACAAACAAACATACAAATCAGTTAATAAAGTGAACCAACAATAGACTTGATGAGGAAAGCAAGTTGGTCAAACAATTGGCAGAATACTGGGCCCCTACCCTAGGTACAATTCTGTTTGAGGATCCCCCCACCTGGGCAACATGGAAATAAAGAATGTTGGCAAGCCCAGTCCATACATTGTTTATGAGTCTTATTTCCCTCTACAAATGTTCTACTACCCCAATGTACCTGGTTTAGCAGAGTTCGACGTCGGGTTGGCGACGGATCCTTCTTGATTGAACTCCCTTTAAGACAGGAGCCACAGATCGTCAAGATCCCTCGAAGAAAAAGTGAACGATGGCGTTGAGTTAGCAGCTTCTGTCCTGGCGGTGCTCGTCGATGATAGGTTGTGGACGTCCTGCGAAGATGAGGCATGCGGTGCACCTCAACAACGATAGTTTGTGGATGCAAAGAGTCAATTAAGAACTTTGGCCCAGCAAGGGTGCCGGGTTGTCAGCGTCTTTGTGATCTTCGGGTGGCGGGAAACCCACCAGTGGATTCTCCTCATTGGTGACCTTTGACTTTCTCCGGCGGGACAAAGCAGTCGACAGTGACGAGCAAGGGAGTCCTTGATTCAAAGTGTTCTTGGGCAATGGAGTGTTGCGGCTCTGGTTGTCGGCAGCACAGCATCATGCTGTCCCTGCTTCTTGCTACGACGGGCTTTCAGCGGTTAGGGCGGTCCTTCAGGCTCAGCTTCGAGATCAAGCATCAAGTATCGACTTCAGCTTCTGAACAATTTCCATCAGTGAGAGGTCCCCAGATATACTGTTTGGTCTCTCATTCAATCTGCTGGATCACACACAGGCAACCAATCCTTCAGAAGGGCATTCATGCAGGCAGGCAGCCAATCAGGCTCACAGTGCATTCAGGCCATTCTTCTCCATCCAGACACTCACAATAAGGAATGTGGATTGGGACAAACACCCAGCCATACAGCACTCCACAGTGCATTTATCCCAGTGTCGGGCAGGGCTGTCTCAGCCTTTGTGTCACATACCAGAAACCAGACACCCATAACATGCAGTGTTTATTGGTCACACACTCCATTCACCCAGGTCTCACCCCAAGGGTGTACCCACAACATACAGTCACTGGGAAGGTGCCCACCAGTCTGGCTTGGACTTCCCCACAATAGCATATATGGAACTTCCACCAAACAGCCATTCAGTTGTACCCCAACCCATGGGTGCCATAAGGGTATCCCTATGGTCTGTTCACCAAACCAAAAAGAGGAAGAGCTGCACTGCCAGGAGTCCCACATGGACTCCTGTGCAGAAAAGAACACATAACACACATGATAAAAGGTCTAAAGGACAAGGACACTGAGGCCCTGTCCCTTCAATGCATTTCCAGCATCACAACAACCACCTTGATTCCAATTTTAAACACAGCGCAATGCAATGCAAAATGGATGCAGCGATGTGAAACTGCAGAGCAATAGGTGGGGGTGCCAGCAATCAATTCAAAAAGGATCACGAGTGTAGTGTATAAAAGGGTGCAAGATGTAAAAAAGCACACCCTCGAAACGATTTTAAATAGAGCACAATGCAATGAAAAATGGATGCAGTAATGTGAAAGGCACAACCACCTAGATTCGAATTTCAAACAGAGCACAATGATATGCAATGCAAAATTAATTGTCAGGCTTGATCATGAAAGATGTCCGCAGAACCTGCTGAACCCCCATAATCCCCTAGAAATGTAATCCACTAAACTGAGTTAATAACAGCTAAAATGGATACATCTCAAAGGGAAAAGGCAAATGGGATAAAATAACAAATACGCCAGATTCTGTGTTGTGGTTTCTTAATCTGTAAAAAGGAAAGAGGAAATTCACTATAACTTTCTACCAACCTTTCAAATCCGGCTTTACACATATTATCCTTATTAAATTTAAATGTAAACACCATATCTGGCTATCCTCAACTAAGTGCCCTGAGGATATTTTTACTTATCAACTGTTTCCGGGAGAACATCTGCTTCAATCGTCCATGGAATTAGTCAGTTGAATCAGCAGTGCAATTTGTGTCTTAAACCTGCATATGTCTCTTATTAGATGAGTTCATTCGCGTAAATGTTTAGCCTTTAGTTTATTTAAAAAATATGCACCGGGTTGCGCACGCAAAATACATTTCTTTTAAAGTAGAGTCAAAAGAATGCAGCGTATTGCGCTTATGTAATGTATTATTTTAGTAGTTAGTGTCAACAGAATACGCTGTTCTGCGCATGCGTTAGGAATTGTTTAAGAGAGATGAATTCAAAGAAGGCTCTGTGTCGCGCATGCGTAATGGATTCCTATGAGAGTAGTTCAAGGAATGTTCCGTGTTGCGCACGCTTAATAAAAGCAAACGTTTGCCTTGTTACTTTTTGTCAGTGCCGTTCCTCTGTGCATGCGCACATGATTATTTGCTGTGAACATGGAAATAGTTCAAAAACAACACAAAGGAAATAATACACTTTTGTCTTCAATACGCGCGCTGGCTCAAGGTTGAAATCGAAGCCTGCGACGTAATTTCCTACACCATTAACAATTGTGCAGTTAATGGAAAATGACTACCCGACGCATTAACTCCACAACGGATTTCCTCTTTTAAAAGAAAATCCTCAAATAACATCGGCGGCTGCCATTCACTCGCTCGCTCAGAAAGTCTCTCTCTCTCTCTGTTTTAAGAATCCACGAACAATCCAGGAGCGCTACAGGCTAATTGTAGTTCATATTTCTTACGCTTTGGCTCTCACCAAAAACATAGCTCTCAACTCACCCGCTTTTGGCGGGTGTCACCCGCCAAAGCATCTACACACCCGCCCACCTGCCAGCTCATCTGTTTCACCCGCCTTGGCAAAGGTGGGAGCTACGATTCATATTTTTGCCGGGACCTGATTTCGAGATCCCGGATCGGGTCCCGACGCGACTCTTCCTGCGCGAATGGAGGCGTGAAAAGCAAGTGTCATGCTTTTCATGCCCCCATTTCCTCCCCCTTCCCCTCCCTGGCGCTCTCCTCCAATGAGAGGATTGTGCCTGGGAGCATTCCTCCCCACCCCCCTCCCGTAAAAGGTCAGCGACATAGAAGTAGGACTGCCGTTTCATGTTTTTACGGCAGTCCTACTTTTATGTTTATGGCCTTTCTGGGTTTTCACCCGCCTTGGTATCAAAAAAGGTTGAGAGGTATGCCAAAAATATGAATAATTAATTACTTTTACTTTTAAACCTTATCCAAACAACTAATATATAAGTTAACTATATTATAATGTTCATTGAATCCCAAACTAAGATTTTTGAAAGGAGACTTAAGAGTTCACTTAGTTTTTTCTTCAAAGTATATAACTTGACTCCGGATGACTTCCTGGTTCCTTCCTGCTTCACTTATGTCTAAAATTAACTTTAAAGTCTGGAATTAATATTTCTTCACAGAAGCTCATAAACATAGGACCTCTCTGTTGAGCTGCTGCCTTTCATTCACTCCATCCAATTAGAAAGGTTGTTGCAAGTTATGCTGAGAGCCACCATCTTGACCTGGGAAGCTCTATTTACTCTGAATCATGGGGTTAAGGCCAAACCAATTAATTAAATAACACTCACACCTACTCTCTCCCACATTACAACCTTCAATTAAATATATAGGACATGGCATGGACGCAGTGATGGGAAAGGCACAACCACAAGTGCAGTGGGAGAAGTAGAGTAGGAAGGAGATGTAAAGAGGAAGAGTGAAGTAGACAACGGTTAGGGTTCAGGTGTTAGAGGAGGAGGCAGTAGAAATGTTCAGCCATCACTCACTCAAAGGTTGCAAAGAGGTCCAGGAGCCAAGTTAATTCAGGAACAGTGTGTACCAAGCGGCCGCCGCATAGTTTAATGGAGCACGAAGGTTGGGGGGGGCCTGTCCTGCCCAGGTCCGGACAGGCACAGACCGGGCCTTTAGGCGTCTTATTGTCATGGATACCCCTGGGGGCTCCTAGATGCTGATGAAAGGGTCACCCATCTTTAGCAGGCAGATTGCCCGTGCTTTTTCTTCTTTGCCGTTGTTACTGTGGTTGAAAAACTGAGTTGCTGGCGGGCTTGAAACCTGCTGCTGCATCAGTGCGCACAACACACACGAACAATAGAAATGATGCCATGAGGTTCGAAACAAAGTGGAGCAATTCTTATTTCTACACGACTTCCCGGTCCCAGTCAGCTGATCATAGACCGCTGTTGTTTCATCAGGCAGTGTTGTGGGGCAATGTTGCTGCTCCTTGGTGGGCTCGTCCTGGAGAGGGGCATTGTGATGTGCAGTACCAGCATTTGTTTTGCCCTGAAACAATAGCATGAACAGAAACTCAGATAGGGTGGAAAATGTAAACCTGTTCAAGTGAGAGCATGGCGGCTAAGTAGCTTTGCTTCCGGGTATCCGCTATTTTGGCTCATGGGATAAGGGAGACCGGGAAGTGAGAAGAAAGAACAAGTGTCTTGCTGCCTAGACATAAGGTACCAAGACAGAGGGAAGCAACATAATGAGCTGAACCACAGGTAAGGTCTACTGAGCAAAGCCACTGAACAAGAGCCCAAAATATGGGCATGTGGGTAGTCTTTTTGGAACTAAGACAAGCAAGAAGACTTTGTTTTTTAAACGTTTATGAAATGTGTATATGTGTATTATACAAACCTACATTGTGATCCCCTCCGCTACTTTACAGACACCAGTAATAGAAAGCAAGCCCATGAGACCACTTTTGATGGCAGAAAATGTATCTACCAACGATCTAGCTACAGACAGAAGGAAACAAAAACTTCTGATTGGACGGCGCCATGTCAGAAGTTGACAAGAAGAAGCACATCCCGACAACCCCTGTAGGGCATGTAATGTCCATGCCTTTGGCGCTTAGTAGACATTTTACACAGGTCACTGCTTTGTATTTAGGTCCCCGTTCATCTGTTAATAAAATCTGTTTGCTACAACCCTTTAGTAGTTGGTCTCACGGTTCCAGTGTCGTGGGTTTGGCTTGCTATTGTGACTGAGAGAGGCAGGTCCTCCCAGATGCATCAAGGCTGGTGTAACAAGCAGGCAAATAGCCTAGAAACCCTGAGGGGTAGATGTATTGGGAGACAGCCAACCTGGGAATGGGTGTCCTGTAGAGGACACAGCCCAATTATCTCTCCTTAAGGGAAGTGACATGGTCACTGGGCATGTTGCGATCAGAGGAAGACATCTGAGTTGGTAAAGAAATTTCTTGATTTAGAAATGAAGTAATTGTTGTTGCACCTCCAGAATGGGAACATGCACATGGCATGCTGTTAAACATGCCTCTCTGATATAGAACATTGTTTAAACAAAGTTCCTTACCTAACCATGCAAATCTTCAGTTGGGTGGCCAACACGACCAGATTTCCTCTTTGCAAGCCAACATAGAGAAGATCAGGAACTCCTGGGCAATTGGAGACTGAGTAATAAGAAATATCTTGTTATTGTGGCTGGGGATCTAAATTGTTGGATAAATTGTGGGGGTGGCACTGGTAATAACCCGCATTTAAGTCATGATAGCCTCTGGTAGCATACATTTACTGATGGGGAGGGGGGTTGTTGGAGGGGCTTTTTCAAATGCTGGGATCTTGAGGTAATTAATGGGCGAACAGGAAGTGATAGGCCTGGCAAGCATACCTGGAGAAATGGGAGGTCTGGGAGTACCCTTGATTATATCTTCCATTGCATCCATTGTTTTAGATATGGTGGTCAAGGAAAGCAAATGGAGCGATCATGATCCCCTTATTATGAGTTTGGGGTGCTCTGCCCCTCTGGAGCGTGAGGCTAACCTGGCTGATCTGATAGTAAACCATTCATTAAATCGCATTTCCTGGTCAATGCAGAATGTACTTAAGGCCACTAAGGCAACTGGGGAATGGGGGAATAAAACAGATCAAGCAGTTTAAACAAATGTCATCTGAACAAATTGAGAAGTGGATAGGTGATTTTTCTGGTATACATGGTTCTTGTAAAGCTCGGTTGATGGTGGGGAAGGTACCGAAAGAGATCACCTACGACCGAGCTATAAGCGATAGGAAGCGTAACCTCGGCGGCGATATCCGATTTATCAGAAAGGGTTTCTACTCCAGAGATACACGGAAATTGAAATCTAACTACCAATTATGGCTAAAAATGCATAAAAGGCAAAGGAAACTGAAGAATTGGCAGTATATGGTCAGAACCCTATGTAGTAAGAATCGCCGGAAAATCTGGTCTGTCTTGGTTGAGGCTATGGGGAATAAGACCACCTATATGGTGAACCCTATAGGTAGTGCCGAATGGACTACCTATTTGGAAAGTCGGAACGGAGGGATAAGTAACAAGAACTACTGTCCCATCTTTACAAAACCCCTATGCCCCCCCTTCAGGGTTTCTAAAGAGGAGATACAAGGGAGAATTGAAGAATTAAATTTGTCACGTGCCCATGGGCCTGATGGCCTTTCTAATGTGGTGTTGAGCAACAACCCCCCCTTCTGGGCTGGCCTCCTTAAAATCCTATTTGGAAAAATATTGACCGAGGGTCAAATTACTACATCTTGGCAGGCCGCCATCCTCATACCAGTTTTTAAAAGGGTAACAGATCTGAACCCTAGAAATATCGGTTGCTCTCTATGCTGGATTGCACCAGTAAATTGTTTGCTGCTTTTATACTTAAAGAACTGCAGAAATGGGCTGAAGGCGCGTGAGTATTAGATCAATTCCAAAGTGGCTTTACAGTTGGATATTCCACCTCACATAATTTGTTTGTTATGAATACACTGAGGTCGAAAGCCCTGATTCGTGCTAACCCGCCGTTATATGCACTCTATGTCGATTTCAGGGCAGCTTTTGACTCTGTAAATCGTATTCTTTTGTGGAACAAACTGAGGAAATTGGACTGCCCTGAATCCCTGTTGTATTACCTGGAACTCCTGCATACGAACAATACTATACAAGTGCGGCTTGACAATAAAGGTGCCGTGACTAAAACCTATTCTGCAGTTGAGAGGGGTAAAGCAGGGGTGCGTGACAGCCCCTATGCTCTATAACCTGTTTGTATCTGACACGCCGGAATGTCTGCAGGGGATTAATAATTGTCCCCCAAAGATAGGCTCCTGCCATTGTCAAATACTGGCGTACGCAGACGACTTAGTGATCCTAGATCACACCTTTAGTGGGATCCTAAGATCCGCGGAGCAGTTACGGTGCTACGCTGAGGCCAATGAACTCGTCATAAACCACAGTAAAAAAACCTCCTATTATATACTGCTGGAAGAGTGGCCAGGCCTTGCATGATGGTGGGACTGAATGAAATTAAATATACTCTTACGTACAAATACTTAGGTGTAGAATTTCACCACAAAGGAAATTATTACACTTGTTAAGTTCACCCGCGAACAGAGTGGTTTTTCAATTTGGCCAGCACGCCAATTGTACATCCAATGTTTGGTTCCCATGGTCACGTATTGTCTTGACCCCCTTATTAATATGAATCTAGGATGGCTACAACTTGTGGAGGGTAAGTTCTGGAGGAAAATACTAGGCCAACCCAATGCATCCCTATGGCCATGATTAGGCTGGAACTCGGAATCACCTCTCTCAGGGCTATTGTTCTCAGAAAGTGGGTGGAATTTTATATTCGGCTTAATAACAATCCTACAAACAGTCTCCTCTTGACCATAAAAGAGGACTTAGTGGCTGGTAGACAAAAAGCACTGGAAACACAGATGAATGCCTTGATTGAAGAAATTGGCTGGTCTCCTGAATGGGGCAGGGAAACTGAGCGTCTGTTTGCCAGTATGCGCAGGCGCTTGAATTTGTGGGACTGGAAAAGTAATTTTATCCATCTTGAAAGCTTGAAAAGCTACAACTTTATCACACGTGTTCTTTACACCTTTATGAAGGCGCAGCCCTATTTAAATCTGTGCCCGTCAGACCAATTGAGGCACTTTATTCTACTCTTACGCTTCAATTATCTGCCTGTTTTGGCAGCTAGAGGACCGGGAATGGGTTTAGTTGTAGCAGAAAGGTATTGTAGAATATGTGAACTCTCTACTGAGCCGGAAACTGCTCGTCATGTCCTAACATTATGCCCCGGGGTGAGAATAAAGTGTATTAAATATCTAGGTGAGTTTGTTCATAATCCAGAGTTCATAGAGCAGGCGGATTTCTGGAATCAGTGTGTGAATACTCTTAACTCTAAACTGCATTTAGCACTTTTCCAGGTGTGGCGTGAGGCCTCTACTTGCATGAAAATAAGCACTAGGGTGGCCCCTGGTGCTCAGAGATTCTCTCTTCTTTATTTATTTAAATCTTTAGAATGTGAGTATTTAAACCTGAATTGTGTCCAAGTGTGTTTTCTTGGCCGGAATGCATTTTTATGTGTATCCAGTTGTTTTAACTAATGAATGAAATTATTTCAATTGATGTGCACATTAAGTGTATAAGGGTTTTATTTTGTACATCTTTCTATATTTTTGTATTATTTTTTAGAATGTATTGGTTTAAATATGTGTAAAGTTTTTTACGTTTGTACAAAACTGTATCACATTAATAAATAATGATAAAGAAGATCAATGGTGCGGAATGTGAGAGCAAGAAAACAAACCAGGTCTAATTTTCCCAGCATCATAGGGGATCCCAGCTTGAAAGCTTCCTGCTCGGGGAGAGAGACAGTCACAATGAATAGCTTCACATGCTTGCCCAGGCATTTCCCTTCTCCAGACTTACACACTAGGGGCACAGAGGGGTTGGGGCACACAGAGGTGCTGGGAACAGGGCTCCATACTTATTTGGGACACTTGCAAAATCCCAAATGACAGCTGGCCGTATGTAGATCCAGGCCAGCCCCCTGACAAGTCACTTGACCCCCCCCCTCCCCAACCTACGTCCCAATCACCTAACAGCAGAGGGTTCAGAACTCAGGAGTTCCCATTAGCCTAAAATGCCAAGGGGAGGGACATAGTACTATAAAAGATGGCCAAATTAGATTGTCAGTGTGGGCCGTGCAAGTAGGAGCTGGAGGAAGGAGTTTGGTGAAGAGTGAAGAGAAAGATAACTATTGAGAGGAGGATGAGGAAAGAGCTGAGGGTGGAGGGAGAGTTTGGAGGAGGTTGGAGTAAGAGAGGGGAGCCATCAGAGGTACTGGAGTGTAAAGGAGGTTGAAATAGGGGAACTATTATGTCATTAGTTGGAAGAGGAGGAGGGGTGGAGAGAACAGGAGGCAGGCAACTTGCAGGACTGGTGGGAAGGTTGAGCTGGGCATCAGGTTCCATGAAGAAGTCTAGCCCCTAAGGGGAGAGAGTAGGTGCAGGCCCTTAACACTTATGACGGAGTGGAAAGAGCTACAGAGGGCGGACTTCATCACAAACCTGAGAAGGTAGGAGGCGGACCTAGTGCAGAGAGGTGGTGATCTACCTATAAACATCCCTGCCCCAACTCCAGGCATGGGCTAGGAAAGGGCCAGCACTGGCAAAGCCTACCTGCTATCTCGGCCTCCTGGAGGAGATCGGGCACTTGATCCAAGCCTAGAGTGCACCAGCCACAGAATGCCGTCCTGAGCACTCAATTCATGGAATCTTTTTGCACTGCTGAAAAGTGACTTTGCACTGGCGACACAAACCCTGATTCATGGAACTGAAGTGTATTTTGCAGTGTACTGCACAAATGACTATGCACTGACTTTGCACGGACTTTGCACTGCAAACATACACTTTGCACAGTTCCATGAATCAGGGTTTGTGTTGGCAGTGCAAAGTCACTTTTCAGCAGTGCAAAGTCATTTTGAACCGTGAATAAAATTCCATGAATCAGTCCCTCAATCGCCAAGGGTTCATGAGCCCAGAAAACCTGCAGCCCCAAAACAAAGACCCAGGTTGATTGTTGAACTTTCCAGTCGGGGGTGGAGAGACTTAACTATTGGAGCTGCTGGGAGACTCTTTCCTATGTGCTTTTGGCGAAAGATTTTATTTACTAGTCATTTTTGTGTTACCTGTTTGAAATACATTCTATTGCGTCAAACAAGGCTACTGGTGTGCATGGGCGTCATTTTAGGTGGGGACAGGGGTGTTTGTCCCCCCCCACTTTCATGGTACACCATTTTGTCCCCATTCATTTGGATGGGGTCCCTTTTCTTAAGATGTCATATCCCCCCCAACATTTCCAGCAAAGTTACTCTACTGCTGGCGTGCCACCCTCTTTGTGTATGCCCACCCTTCCACCCTGTCGCAATTATTATAGAAACTCTTCCAAACAATGAAGAAGACTCTAGCCGGCGCTTAGCACCACATTATACAGAAGCTCTGTAAACTCAGAGATTGTAAGCTTCAAGAAGGTGAGGCATTGCATCCTTGGACACCATGCTGAGGGAAAAGGCAAACATTTCCAAACAACACCTTATGGTAAATTGCTATTTCAGCTCAAGGCCCGGGTTCATGTGTGCTGTTGTACTATTCTAATCCCCTTCTTTTGATTACAATATATGCATCACACTTGGCTGCTAGGAGACCTCAGCCTATTGACCAATGTGTTTTAAAATGCTTTTGAGTAAGGACTCAAAGGCAGAGGCGTAATATGCCTTCAAGAAACCTACTCACAAAGGAGGATAACACATATTTATTCTGATCATGCCATCCACTATTATTTTAAGTTATCATAATGACGACATGCTTCTTAAACTGAAAAGCCTTGTGACCGAGCACTGCAAATAGTATCTCCATTAGACGTGAATAAACTTACCAAAAGAAAAACAGCCCAGACAAAAAAAGGCTTTCAGGTCTTGATAATGAAACCATGCAGATTAAACGGGATGTCCGGGAACTTAAAAAGAGACGCTCCTGGTGCCCCTTGGCGCATATGGAGACTAAGGGACCAGCAGAAGGCGGTGATTGGCAGAGAGAAAGGCTGTACTTGGTCAGTGCTCATGCCATGCACATTAAATACAAGTCGCGGCACCAGAGGAGCAACCAGGCTCAGACATGAATTTCAGGTGATGTCAAACAGAGGCAGCCTTCTTGTTGTCTACCGGGAAGTGCCCCCTCTAATCTGACCTGCCCTCCAGACCCCTCAACTTTATAGGTCATTAGTCAGCTGACAGATTCGAAAATGAAGAACATTCTGGAAACCGTCATTAGGCCTTCCGGCAAAAACACCCTGCCTCTCGCCGACACAATACACCTTCTTTTGTATCAAGTTCTGCTTATGGCATCGCATGATAAGTCAGGTCTAACCCTTGGGTCTAGTTTCTGCAAGAAAGCACTTTTCCAGTCATAGCTTCTTCGCATGCTTGAGAGTCCAGCAGGAAACAACCATTGCCCCATGCCAACCTATTCGATCTAGTTACAGCGCCATGACGTCTTCTGAAAGCAAAAAATACAAGACGTGAGATTTCATAGAACCAAGCGAAGGAGGATACAAGACGTGAGATTTCATAGAACCAAGCGAAGGAGGCGTACAAAGACAATGTTTACATTCCACTGTGATAATTGGGTGTCCCTCCCTTCCAAAATATGAAGCACTTCAAAATCAATGTGGGTCTAACAGGCAGTCACTCTACACAGCCAAGTGAAGGGTGGCAGAGTCACATTGCATGGCCCTAAAAGACTTGGCTCAAATGGAAGTACCTAGACAATTTGGGAATTTCAAACACACCAAAGGCCAACATTCCATTCTTCCCCAGGTTACAATCTTGGAGGGGGCAACACATGACACATTACTGAGCGGTCACTTCAGCTCCAAATGTCACCTCTGAGGTAGTCTGTCATGGGACACTTTTTTGGAGACCACAGTAACTATATGCACAAGTAAATTAAGTGGCTCCATTGCAAATATGTAAAGCCAACTCTACCAAGCAGGGGTACAAATAATGTAGCAATTCATTTTTCACGTTAAGGCCCTCAATATGACTTTCATGGAATGCTGTAAAATGTGGAGTGATTAATCAGATTACTGCAATTTATGTTACATTTTGCTATTTTTTCCTATGACCATGACCATGACCATAAGGGACAATGGAGCTCATTCTGAGTTTGGCGGAGTGGTAAAAAATTGGTGGTAATTCCATTTTTTGGCCGGTAACTGAAATACCCCAATTTGTACCGCTCTGCCAAATCCTGAGTTTAGCGGTGAAGTGCAGGATTTTCCTCCACCATGCTGGAAATAAATCCTCCACTTTAACGCCAAATAAACCTTCTAGTAAATGTTAGATATGAGTAAGAAGAAGTATTATGTATTTTTCAGCAATGTGGGCGCTGCGCAGGAAGGAACAATCCCTGCAGGTCCTGCCAAAAATCGGCAGAATTACCGCTCAAGGGAATTTCGCCAAAATCCCCATGGAGTCTTATGGACTCCAAAAATGGTGACTAACACTGCCTTACCACCACTTTTAATCCCGTGGTAAATGCAAGGGACCATGTAGCAGTAATGGTAATCGTTCAGGTGGCAACTTGCCAGAATTACCACCAAATTACCGTCAAACTCTGAATGGGGCCCAATGTGCTGTAATTAATTTATGACGTTTATTTTTAAAGCAAAGTGAGCCACAGGGAACCGGGCTGAACTGCGTAACAAGGCAAAGACAAAGAACTCCAGAACAACAAACAACCCCAAAGGTTATAAGACGATCGACTGGAGCGAATCGTGGCAATACCTCTGGTTTTCCTACAAAGGCAGCACAGTGGCTTCAGAAAAGGCTTGATCATATCTTCCAGTCAAGAAAGATTTGGGCTTTAGGGCAACCAGAGTCCAACAAGATAGTAAAGAATGATGTGTTTGACCACATATTAAGGAATGTGTATTGTTACTTTATTCCATGGACATTTTCTGGCCACAGGGGATTTGGAATTGTTCTATAGTAGGCTAGGATCATGGGCTTTACCAAAGACTGTCTTGAAGAGCAGAGTGGTAGTTCACCATTTCAGATGGATGAGGACTGTCCCTCTTGAAGAGCAAGAGGTTCGAAATGTTTATGATTTCAGGGGCAAATGTTGGGAAAAAGGCAATTGGGCACAGTGAGCAGCATGGATCCGCAGGTAGATTCGAAGCTTTGGTATCTCTATCGTCTCATCTATTTGTATAGATGAGACGATATAGGCCGAAAGGTTGATAAAGAATATTATGTGATAGTAGGAATAATGAGGAATTAGAGGAGTCCATGGGGTTGTTATCCCAGCTCTGTCCTCCGGGGTGTCTGTTAGTTTTAATTCAAAGAATAGCAGATGGCCAGAGCTGTGATCTTGGGCATAAGTTAGAGCATTTTATAGGAATTTAGGATAAGCCAACTTGCAAAAGCTGTTGATGATCTTTGCTCATGTCAGTCTGCAATATCTTCTCCTTTGAGTTCGACATTGTATTCTGTGAACTACGATGATGATTTGCTTCTCGAATATTGGCATGCTGGCGAGTTCAGAATTTGGCCATTGGTTAGACGCTTTCTTTACTTGTTTTTGGCCTGTTCAATTTGAGGGCATCAGCTACGTTCAACGTATTGGTGATGTTCAGGTGGTGGCTCCCCATTCAAGTTACTTGAACACTGATCCCAGTTCTCGTTTTTATTGCATCAGAAAATGCCACAATGCCTCATCTCCATGTTCTCATGAATGGTTCTGTACCCCGTTCTGAGAAATTCAGATTGAATTTTCTACGGACCATATTTCCAAGAGGCCTATTTTATTGTGATGAAATTTGATCTATGATCCAAAAGTCCAAATTTGCAGCCCCAAGGTTCTAAGGGTCGCAAGAGTGTCTGCAGACTACCTGTATGAACCCAGGCCAGCATAGACTTAGATTGGTTTCTGTTAGCCAATAAAAGAGGACTTGGTAACTTACGTTCCAAAATGTCTGTCAAGTTTGATTTCTTTTCCTGTTCCAGAGTGGATGACATATTTAATACTGATCACGTTTACCTGCTGGAACACGTATGAGTCCTTGGGCATGTGCTCTTGCTTTGAATCACAGCACTTACTACATAATTGCCCTGCTTCTACCTGTAATGTCAGCTTCATGCCAGTGAATTTCTGATCAACTTAAACTATTGCCAGACTCGAGAGGGTTTCATTAAATATTTTAAAAAATTCATCATTATGAGATGATTTCCAGTGAACATCCGGTCTCTCTTGGTGTGTTCTCTTGAGCTTACAGGCTTGCTCTAAGAAAGGAATGTCTTTGCCTTCAGAGGTCAAAGTAAGCATCCAAATCGGAACACCCAGATCCTGAAATACTGTCACAGACTTTTGTCAAATTACAGTAATAGAATTTCAAAAGGGTCTGGGACAGGATTTCTGTGAAAGATACACTTATGTGACTCCTAAGCTTTCCTCTGCCTCCTTTAACAAGTCTTCCATAGTTATTGGAGTATTCTACTTCTTCTACATTATTCACTACCAGGGGGTGGGGCAGCGCGGCGTGGGGCCACACATTCTGAGCATTACATTTAACAATTTACCATGTATCCAGCATTGTGCAGCAAAGATTACAAATAAACCTTCTAGCAAATGTTAGATATGAGCAAGAAGACGTATTATGTATTTTTCAGCAATGTGGGTGCTGCGCAGGAAGGCGGCGATGAACAATCCCTGCAGGTCCCGCCAAAAATCGGCAGAATTACCGCTCAAGGGAATTTCGCCAAAATCCCCATGGAGTGTTTTGGACTCCAAAAATGGTGACTAACACTGCCTTACCACCACTTGTAATCCTGTGATAAATGCAAGGGACCGTTGTAGCAGTAATGGTAATCATTTTGGTGGCAACTTGCCAGAATTATCACCAAATTACCGCCAAACTCTGAATGAGGCCCAATGTGCTGCAATTAATTTATGACGTTTATTTTTAAAGCACGGTGAGCCACAGGGAACCGGGCTGAACTGCGTGACAAGGCAAAGACAAAGAACTCCAGAACAACAAACAACCCCAAAGGTTGTAAGACGATCGACTGGAGCGAATCGTGGCAATACCTCTGGTTTTCCTACAAAGGCAGCACAGTGGCTTCAGAAAAGGCTTGATCATATCTTCCAGTCAAGAAAGATTTGGGCTTTAGGGCAACCAGAGTCCAACAAGATAGTAAAGAATGATGTGTTTGACCACATATTAAGGACATTATGGACATTTTCTGGCCACAGGGGATTTGGAATTGTTCTATAGTAGGCTAGGATCATGGGCTTTACCAAAGACTGGGATACTAAACCTTCATGAGGTGGTGGTGAGTTTCAAAAGATCTTTACCAACTATAAGCAAACTAGAAAGTCCTATGTGCATCACATCCAGTCCAAAAGCATGTCTGCCGCTATGTATGGCCCGGGGGTTGGTATCAGGTGCTTGGACACATTGTTAAACCTTCCACAAGTGCAGCACCCTAGCTGTACAGTACGTCCACTGCCAATAAAACCTGTTTATGAACTCATGTCAGGTGCCAGAGAAAATGATTGCAAATGCTAGAAAGTGTTCCCTCTCAAGAGGAACCATGTGTCATAGCATGGTATGTTCTGGGGTGACCATGACAGCAGGGGGCCACCGCCCGGAATGAGATGCAGGACCTAGAGAAGGTAAATTGAGGATCGCACAGGGTCTCCAGTCCATCTCCTACCTTAGACAGAATATCTTTTGGGTAGACCCTGAAAGAACTCCAACGTCGAGGAAACTAATACTCTGTAAGAGAAGGGGACCCCCAGATGGGCAAGACCTTGAGCCAAGATCAGGGAAGCTGAAGCCAGGACTGTGAGAAGCTAACGGTTCCCTAGGTTTGGGGTGTACCATCTAGTAACAAAGGGGAAACGTAGACAACCTTTATGTGAATGCCCTTCATGACTTTCCCACCTTTTGAATGAGCAATCAGCAGGAATAACTAACACGATAGGCAGACATGTTTATGGTGCCTTGGGCCAGAGCACACATACATGCTTTGGTAAAATACCCCTCAAGCCCCTGTGAACAAGCATTATGTGACTCTGACTATCTGATTCCTGTGTCTTCATGCATTTGTGTGGCTCTCCCATATTGGGAAAGAGCTGGTATACTGGTAATGGCAATAGCAAAGAACCCACCTATGCCAGAATGTGTTGACATCAGACGCCAGCGGTATAGGGGTGCCACCTTCCAATTCCAGAACAGTTCAAGGGGTGTGGTCCTTGTTACAACTGACACATTCTTCGAATTGGAAATAATTGATGGCAGTTCGAATGGCCTGAGCCCACTTTCAAACTGCTTTGCAAGGGATATTAGTGTTGAGGTGAAACAGCAACATTGTCACAATAGCTTACTTTAACTGACAGGGCTTGCATACAAAGGTAAAGTCTCTGGAAAAGTTTGTGTGGCAGATTTTGGAATGTGCAGAAACTCATGTTGAAGCCATCTAAGCAAACCATTTGGTGACTCCTGAACAGAAAAGTGGGCTGGTTGAGTCAGTCCTTGCACACTTCCCTTAATCTTTTTCTTTCAATGAGGACATTCAGACTGATGTGCAAGAGGGCTGGGATGGCCATCTTCAACCTCTTGGCAGACAGCTCCAATGCCCAGGTGACATGCCACTGGTTGAGGTTTTATTATCAGATAGATTAGGCAGTGGATGCTCTGTCTGTGAATAGTCAAAGAAACATCTGTTTGCGTTTCCTGTCATTCCTTCGATACCAAGGGTCCTTAGGAAATGCTGGCATCAATGTGCAAGATGCCACTGGTTCCTGGTTCTAGATATCTGATTAATAGAGGGCCGAGGGATTTTAGAGGTCTATCCCTCCCCAATCTCCAGACCTAGATTGTCAATCATGATACTGCATTTACTGAGGCTAGCGCTGTGGAAACCGAGAGGCAGGGTCTGAGAAAGTGGGGCCTCTCTGAGTAGGTGGCAGACGATATACTTCAGATTTTCCATTAGATGGTCTAACAATCATGATTGGGTAGTAAGGGTCTATGGGTATTCTCCCTCTTTCCTCCCCATGTACAGTCATTATGGATTTTTTACTTGAAGGATTCAAGAAGGGTCTGGCAGTCTGAAAACTTAAAGAAAAGTGTGTGGACATTCACGCCTGTAGAATCCCTTAGGGGGATGGAGGGAGTTCTCGAGTTAGTGGAGGCCTTGGTTCTGAGATTGATAAGTCCTTCAATATACTGAACTGTCTATACACAGTTTGTTTGCCCCCATGGAATCTTCCACTGGTCCTGAGAGCCTTAGAACTAACTATGTTTCAGCCACTAGATATGGATGAGTTTTATTTTATTTATTGAAGTTATTTATTGTATTATATTGTATGTGTATTTATAGAGCGCGAACAAAGACCAGGAGGCATCAAGACACTAGAGGGAGAGACGAGGAAGGCAGCTTCAAAGCGACAGGACTAGAACAGAAGAGTTTTGAGGTTCTTTCAGAAAGGAAGGTATTCTGGAATGTTACAAAGTTTGAGCGGTAGGACGTTCCAAAGCATGGGGGCAAGAACCATAAAGAATCTTCCTGCAGCTCTGGCCCGATAGAATCAGGGAATGCTCAGTAGCGATTGGTTAGCCGAGCAAAGAAGCCTACTAGGCTTGTAAGGCAAAAGCCTAGATCGCAGAAACTCAGCCCTAGTATTGTGAATGGCACGGTGAACAAGGTAAAGGATTTGCCTTCAAGGATTGCCTACATTTGTATGGCACCTATGCAGCAGAAAGTGTTTCTAGGCAGTACAAGCCTAAGTGGGAAGGGAGCAGAGGAGGATAAAACAACAATAAACGGTCCTACTAGTCCTTCTGACATTTGGATGTGCAAGTGCAGCAACAGGAAGTGAGGGGGTGGAGGGGCGGGGAGGGGGTGGTACTTCCGGATTTAGGGTAAAGGTCTCAACATTGAAGGAATCAATCCTGTCTTCTCTAGACTTTCACAGGGCTGTCCTTCACAGGGATGGGACTTCAGTCTTCTGTAAATGTGATAATTTCTTCATAGCACACAGAAGATCCAGAATGAGTCTGAAACCATCTATTGGTTATTAAGGCTATCTTGAATCAGTAAGCCAGTGACACTGATTGCTCTATTAAACACAGATGCTGGTTTATCCTAGTGGTGTGGTCTTTTAATTGTTTTGTGACCGTTTGCTTTGGTGTTGGTATATTCTCGTACTGGGTAGATTTGGATGAGGGAAAAGACCTGGGAGTAATGATTAGGATACATATGGCAATGCACATTATACTAGGTCTCCAATTTCATTCCAATACTCACAACCCTACTAGCCCTCCAGAATGGTTGTTGCGCCTGGTTTATATGCTCAGGAGGAGGTTGGTCCTTCTTTGTCCCTATGTAAAGGGTTGTCGACAGGGTGAAAAGCAGGATGAGCCGTTTTTTCTAATCATGTTTGTGTTCTCATAGAAGGTGTGGGGGGCTCACATAGTGGGAATTGGCACGGGGAGGAGACCCAGAATTATGTGGATTACAATATGTAAATTAGGCACAATACTTTGGCATAGTTGCTACGCACATGAGTGCAGCAGCGCAGCAAGTGCTGTCAGTTAAGCGAACGGCACATCTTCAATGTGTAGTGGCATTGAGTGAATCACTGAAAAAGGCTTGGCTAGGAGCACTTTCCCCTAACATTAGAAAAGGTGCTGCTTTCAGCACAATGCCTCACTCAAAATGTCTACACAGAGATTATAACATTAGGATAGTCCTGTTGTCATTGATACTCTTCCTTTTAAATTTGGGGGTAAGCGCTTCGGACAGGAAATTAGGAGTATCGGAGGCAGCTGGGACGTTGTTGCGAGTGCCAGTGCGGCTTGACGCTCAGTCTGCAATACTGTGAGTGAGGGGTCGTGAGTAGGACCTTTCCTCGATGGAGAATCGAACTTGGCATAGGGAGTGGAGCAGGACAGACAGCAAGGAATCCTGAAAAGAGGCTTTTTTTCTAGGGGTACTGGTGGCTGGTCCGGCCCGGGTCAGGGACAATGGCGTCCCCAGACATTTTTAATATGGGTGGACTGATGAGGTCACTGGAAATCTTGGGTTGACACACCAAAACAAACACATAAACGGCAGGTGGGCCAGTGGGGGGTGCAGTATTGTTATAAGGGTGGCTGTGGCCCCACTTGACAACCCTTGGTGGTGCCTCTGGTCAGGGACCCCAGCTGCCATTGTGTCACTGTGTCGACCCTTGAGGTTCAGCTCCGCTCTTAGTTATAATGCTTGCTCGTTGTTAACGTACCTACTGAGCAATGGTCCCAGTGGTCCCAGTGAGACGAAGTAAGTCGGAGTTCAAAACAAGCTGATTGCATATGGTATGCAGTAGATAGTTTTTATCCGATACCGTAGATTTAATTGAATGCAATTTTACCTAAGAAGAAGTGATCGAATCTATTTGAACGAAAATGGTAGGTAATGTGGTAGGTATATGTGTAGTGCATAATAGGTGGGGTGTGGGGGTAGGGAGTAGGGAGGGCTGAAGGGGAGCTGCGAGGCATCCACCCGTGCATTGAAAAACATGGTTTAAAAAGTAAAATGTTAATTGCGATTTTCGGTAAAATAGATTTGGTCACTTCTCCATTAGGTCAAATATTTTCGCTCAAATTTACCGCATCCGTTTTTAACACGTGCCTGTGTGATACAAGACTGCTTCAAGGAGTACTGAGTAGAGTACAGTTCAGCGGCACTTTGTGGCTGTTTGCGGTTGCCTGTGGTGAGAGCTCTTCATCTCTGGCCCTTACAAGATACTTCTGCGCATTCCCCTAGATGGATACGCGTGTATATAATTTGCGTAGTAATTCTACAGCGACTTGTCCTGATAGTATGGGTGACTTTCCGGCCTGCTCTATGTCATCTCCCTGGGACCTACTGATGCAGGTGCCTTCTGTTTGTTCAGCGGAAACATGGGGGGCTGTTCAGGAGAGTGGAGGAGATCCTAACAAGTTACCTTCAAGTAATAGTGACTCTAGGATGTAAACAGCACCCATTGTATGCAAAGCGCTATTGGACAAAGAGGTTAGTTACTTTCTCCCATTCCGTCTGAGTCCTCTTGCTACTTGAAAGAGTTAGGGGTTGAGAATACAAATGCTCTGTTAATTGCTCTGAGAGGAGAGACAGCTTCACCACTGCTTGTTGATGTTATTACAGAATCTGCAGTAAATATCTCCTCAATGACAGTGAGAGACGCCATGATCCCACCCGCAGCCGTCAATGCACACGATCCTAGAGGTGGGAATAGTCCACTCCTAAACTCTACGTGTGAGTCAAAAAAAGCATGCAAACACAAGTCCAATGTAATGATCAATGAAGCCTCTGCGGCGAAGAAGATTACTGATTTTTACCAGCTTAAATGTTCTGTGAATGAATTAGATGGGGGCCACATTGGTAATAATGAAGGTGAACAACATCTGCCTGCGGATTCTAACTTTATCACGTAAATTAGTATTTTAGATGTAGCAAATGTGAGCATTACCTCTAGAAAAAACAATAGTAATTTTGGAGGCACTGGGGTCTTTCGAAGATGCTCCCACTGAGGAAGAAGACCCATCTGAATGCCCTGATACTCCTCCGTCCCTTCTAATGGATCAGGTTGTGGCGGCTAATGAGAGCACAATGGGCTTCTCCTCTTCCTATGTAGAAAGCACTGTGGCATCTGAATCACCTACCTATTCACTTGAAAGTTCAAGGCCAAGTAACATTAAGTTGCTAGCCTCAGGTATTACACCTGCTGAATCAGATAATAACCTGGCACTGACCACTTTAATGCAGCATTATGAAAAAATCTACCTCCAGATGAAAGCTCAGACAATAATCTTGAGTGCGATTAAAAGGAAAGTTGAAGAACTGGCCTTGATGGAACAGTATAATCTAAGGGCAGAAGGGTCTGTCGGGAAGAAACAAGCTGTTTTGAATGCAGAGCTTACTCCTGAGCCATGTAAACAGCTGCAGCAAAGACCTGCACATCAATTGCCTCGAGTTACTCGCAGGATCTTTTGCAGTAAGGGCACTCACGAACGACCGAGTGAAATGTTGCATCCTTCTTCTGATGGACAACCTATCTGCAGTCCGCTACATAAATCATCTGGTGGGTACCAGATCCTGAACGCTAGCAGAGTTAGCGAACGATTACTGGCACTATTGCCTGAGCAACCAGGTCTCCATCACAACAGAGTACCTGCCAGGAGTACAGAACGTGGTAGCGGATTGGAATTCATGCTACTTGAGGGACTCCAGCAACTGGAGACTTCACAGGGAGACATTTTAGAGGATCCAAGACCTATGGGGTCCTTCTACATACAGACCTCTTTGCATCCTGTGTGAATGCGCAACTGCCCAGATACTTCATCTGGAGGCTGGACCCAGGAGCGCTGGGTATGTAGGCATTTCTCCAGGACTGGATCGGTCCAACGCACTCCGCCTTTCCCCCCCATTTATCATGAGGGCCAGAACCCTTGCAAAGATCCGCAGGGAGAAGAGGGAAGCAGTGGTGATAGCGCCCGAGTGGAAGTCGCCACCATGGTTTCCAGTACTGATGGAACTTTCCACGGATTTCCATGGAGGATTTCATTCCGAGAGAACATGCTCTCCGATCCGGAGGGGCGTCCACATCATCTGATTCGAACACAGAGCCTTTGGCTTCTGGCATCCAGAGTTTCGGGTGACGGTGGAATATGCGGGGAATTTCTCAATAAGCTGCTCTCTTTATCAGAGAGTCCTGGGCTCTTACCACACTCAGGAGCTATGGTGCCGCATGGCAATGGTGGGAGTTCTGGTGCAGGCAGCAGGGTTTTTGACACATTTCAGCCCTTGTAGTGCAGATGCTTCATTTCTCAGCATCCCTATCACAAGGAGGGTAGGCGTTTTGGACAATTAGAGTATATAGGTCCGCCATCTCTGCCAGTCACTGTCCACTGGGTGGCTCCCCAGTAGGAGATCATCCGGCCATATTCAGGCTTCTTAAGGGTGTTAAGATGCTTAAGCCGGCTACCCCTAAATACACCATGCTGTGGGTTGTCAACAAAGTGTTAGACTTGTTCCCACGATGGCCAGACAATGAGCTGTTGTCAGGCAAGCAACTGTCAGGGAAACTAGCCTTGTTGCTGTGTCTGGTTTCATGCAGAAGAGTGTCCGACGTAATAGCACTGGAGATTGACAGGAACGTTTTTTATCCCGACGGCATAGTGTTTAGCATTGACAACTGGACTAAAGGAAACTCTGATGTCATCTCTTATTCATACTTTCCGAACAATGCAAAGTTATGTGTAGCGCAGTGCATCAATGTCTATGAGAGGCTATCAGAGCAAGTAAGGCTGCTAGGCGTATCTCAGCTGCTAATTGCACATAGGAAGCCCTTTCAAATGGTGACAGTGCCTACCATTGCCAGGTGTGTGAGAGAAATCCTCACATTGGCAGGGATACACACCTCAGTGTTCGGAGCACACTCTGAGGAGCCATGGTGTCTAGAGCATTTGCAGTGGGTATTTCCTTGCAGGACATTCTCAAGGCGGCCGACTGGTCGAGCGACTCCACGTTCCGGACATTTTATTTTAGTGTTGGGGTTAGCAGGGACAGTAGTAAGAAGCTTTGAAGAGGCAGAATGTGAGCCTCCGCTCTTGACACAGAATGAAGATTACCCAGGTATGTAGCGCAGGGAGTCTTGATTCTACTAAAGACAAGGAGGTGAGCATTATCCCGCCCAGTTAAATATGCAAAGTGGTAGCACGATTACAGTCAGGAAGGGCAAGTGGTGGATACATATAGCTGGCATGCTACATTTTCAGGCATTTTTTTCCCACCCTAATGGTATGTTCTCTATTGCAGGAAATGATCACAAGACACTGTGAATTCGCATGAGCTGGGAGTGTGGCGATTTGGAGGTTTAGTTTAGTTTAGTTTAGTTTAGTTTGGTTTATTTATTTGTATAGCGCAGCCAAGCCCAAGGGCATCAGGGTGCTTATTATACAAGTTACAGAAACACAGCCAGTAATACAGAGAGGAATGCAATAGGAAAGTTTACAAGTATACGTAAGTCAATAGTAGGGTGCAACAGACATTGATGTCTAAATAAAATTACATTACATTAGATATATGCAATATTCAGAGGATACTTCAGGAAACGATAACCAGAGTTGGCCTATCATATTATGTGAACAGATTGTGGTCTTGATCATTTAGTAGTTACATAGAGTTTTGCTTTTTTCGAAAAAGGAGGAATGATGGTTTCTCTCTTAGAGATACTGGTAGAGCATTCAATTTTTTTGGCAGCAAGGACTGGGAAACTAGCCACACCTGCATGTTGTTGTTTAAATCATGGAATGGTAACGCAGTGAGACAGGGCTGATCTGATAGGTTGTGTAGATGTTTGTCTCGATATGGTGTTGGATAGGTAGGTGGGAGCTTGGTTTGAGAGGCACTTATGGGTGAGGGAGATAGTGTTTAGGTCAATTCTTTGCTTAATGTTAAGCCAGTTTATGGTGTGCCTAGTTACTGAGATGTGTTGTGTCCTAGGGATATGCAGAGCTGCTCTGATAGCATTATTCTGCATAACTTGCATGTTGTTGTTTAAATCATGGAATGGTAACGCAGTGAGACCGGGCTGATCTGATAGGTCGTGTAGATGTTTGTCTCGATATGGTGTTGGATAGGTAGGTGGGAGCTTGGTTTGAGAGGCACTTATGGGTGAGGGAGATAGTGTTTAGGTCAATTCTTTGCTTAATGTTAAGCCAGTTTATGGTGTGCCTAGTTACTGAGATGTGTTGTGTCCTAGGGATATGCAGAGCTGCATAACTTGCATTTTGTTGAGGTTTTGTTGTGAAGTGCCCAAATAAAGTGCATTGCAATAGTCGAGCTTAGATAAAACTAGTGCTCTGGCTATTGTGATGCAGTGTGTTGTAGATAAATATGGGTGGCAGGAAGTGATAAGCTTGCAAGTATGAGCTGTGGAGGATGCCAATGCGATAGTTTGTCTTTTTAGGGTGAGTGCGTCGTCAATGTAGACTCCTGGTGTTTTCACGGCATTGGCAACTTTGATTATATTGCCATCGATATTGAATATAGCACTCAACTTGTTCAGGTTGGCTGTGGATCCTAGGAGAAGCAACCTTGTCTTCTCGTCATTGAGACACAGTCCATGCTTCGCCATCCAGGTTTGTATAATTAGGTAGATGTCTTTGAGGGTTTTATGTCTACAATGTGATCGCCAGTGATAGGGATGAGTATCTGAGTGTCACCCGTGTAATTGGTGTGTGTGACACCCAGATAGTCAAGTTTATCAAATAAGGGCTTGGTGAACACATTGTAGAGAGTAGGGGACACACAAGATCCTTGTGGGACCCCACAGGTTACTGAGGTCGGTGAGGCAAAGGCTGAAGGTGCAAAGACCCTCATAGATCTGTTGTTGAGGAAAGACTCAATCGAAGTGTTAGCTTGGTCTGAGAAGTGTGTGGCAGATGAGAGTTGTTTACATAAGATGTTGTGGTTCACCAGATCGAATGCCGCTGATAGGTCAAGTTAGAGAAGTAAGGCGAGTTTTCCCTTATCTTTCAAGGTCTGGATTTGAGTCTTGAGATCGGAGGTGGCCGCTGAAGCGGCAGGATTGGTCTTCGCGCTACTATGGAGTGGCAAGATTTCGGTTGCCTGTTCCAGGCCATATGTCACAGTCTGATTGATTGTTTGTTTGTTTGACATTGGACTTGACTCATCAAAAAGAAGTCGAATGGACCCAGGTAGGATATGGCATGAAGAGCCTGGAAGGCCCCGATTGGTTGAATATAGAAAAGAAACTACTATATCAGGAAAGGACTCATGGGAAATGTAATTTTCCTGGACTCGTTTCTAGTTTAGTTAAAAATAGAATCTGTTTTGGTTGGAAAAGTGTCTAAAAGTTTGTTGGTAAACAAATGTTACTTGAGATTTGAAGGCTGCTGGATAGTAGCATTAAAGAAGTGTAAGCATAATGCTCGCCGCTGTGTCTTTAATAGAAGCAAGACTCCCTGCGCTATAGGCCTGGGTAATCTTCATTATACTTCAGGAAGTGTGGCTATTGCATTTGATTGTGTTATATGGATATACATCCTTTCAACAGCTTGCTACTAGCGCTGGGGAGGGGTGTCCACCAGGAGGCTTAATTTTGGCCATTAAATATAGTGTTTTGGGGCAGTAGTTGCAATATCAAATAAGTACTACGGTATTTATACAATATATACTGGAATCCCTTTCATTCGTCACTTGATACTTGTTTGGGGTATCTTAATGAAGTTATTGAATCGCTTGCAAGTGAAGGAGAAAATGGCAACATTTTAATTGGCAGTGATTTTAATTCTGTTTGTGGCACCTGTGGGCCACATAAAGTCTCTGGTGAGAAGAAGCAGGATAAGAGAATATTATACATAATGAAATGCAAAACATTCACAGAATCTTGGGGTCTACAGACAAGGACGTCATTTAGGAGTGGCCAGAGGTCGCAACTGCGATCTCTGAGGTCTCCTTTGCAACCTCTGTAATCTCCCTTGGGACCTCTAATAAAAACAAAAAATGTAAAAAGTTTTTTTTTTCTTCTAATGCAAGCTCCTGGGCTGTGGCTAGCACCATGTGGCTCATTACTTCTGGAATGGCTGACTTTCTTGTTCAGGCCCCTAAAAAAAAGAAGAAAAACAACAGGAGTGCCACAAGTCTAACACTTTCAGCACTGACCCTAAATAAGAAAGAATAGGAATAGTGTCTTTCTAGAATTCTGTACAATAATTGCTAGACTCATTAAAAGTTTATTTCAGGCACACTTCAGGGGGTGCGTCACTGATTTAGTCTGTTTTAAACGCCTCAACTCAGCCTTTCTTCCTTCTGATGTCGATAAATGAGTATGAACACAGGTTGGGTGATATTGGGTGTATATTTTTTCTATATAAAGCGCTTAAGCGTAAGTGCTATATAATAACACTTAATTACCATTTGGCCATGGATGTCTTCTTGCATTCACAGTAATTTGGTAATATGGGCCTATACACACTGATCTTAACGATTCATATGGCCATCCATTCTTGTATGAAATGTACATCACATTATAGTGACCATATTTTCCATAGTGTACAATGCTATGTGATGCCATTTCCTGTTTTGTCAACGGGTGAAAGGTTGTGTTCCATCGCTTCCCGCGATATCACTTTGGGGTGGGGTCAAATGACATCACTTCCTGTGATGTCATCAGGGGGTCAAGGGTCGTGTGATGTCACTTCCGCTACCCCTGGCATTTTGGTGAAATGACGTCCCTGTCTACAGATGCTTAACGGCAATATAAAGGGGGACTTGACACGGCAGAATACTTGGACAAATGGTCGTACCTCTTCATGCATTATCTCTTTGTAGCTGATAAATTGTTTTTGGAATGAATTGTTTTTTTTTTTGTCCACATACTGCATGGGATGACAGGTGCAAAATAATGAAAGTGGAATTTTTTGATGCATTTATAAGTGCAAAATCGCAGGAATTTCCAAGCCCCCAAAGCACATGATAAGACTAGGCAGCATTTTGATGATGCCCTAGTGGCTACCAGGAGAAGGGATTGAAAATGTGTCTTAAATTGGTGAAAGCTTCGAAACATACAGCTGAAGAAATATTGATTAATGCTCGAAAACTGCGACAAAAATGTAATAATAGGATGAAAAACCACAGGTGCACTCGATCGTTGCAAGATAGTGCTATGTTAAGCACAGCCCTGAAGAAAAACGGGTGTATTTTTTGGTCCCTGATTAGGACATTGGGACTTATCATGAGTTCGGCAGTAGCCCTTAAATCCGGCAGTAATGGAATTAGCGCTGCCAATACCGCTCCGCCGGATCAGGAGCCGGCGCAATTACAGCCGGCGTTAATAGCACCGACAACACAACGCGCAATTACAGCCCTATCACAAGTCCATGTACAGCGGTATTAGCTGCGACGAGGGGCGTGGCTAACCGCCATGTAAGGAGGACGCTTTCCACGCAGCTCCGTACGATGTGCCCTTGATTTTGCTGCGAAATTGCGCCACTATTCCTGTTGTAACTCGCCACACCCGTAGCTAAGCACCCAGAGCACCTGCACGGAAAATTTGGGGCCGCTGCGACCTCCCGGTGCGAAGATATTCGGTGAGTGCCGAGATTCGCTGGCACCAGAAAATGGCGCCTGCCTAGCAGAGGACGCCGTACACTGGAGCGCGGCCCGTACAACAGACGGCCCTGGGGACCGGCATGGCGTGCAGTGCCGAGGAGGTGATTAGAGCACTGGGCAGGAGGAGCGGAGATAAAACCAGCCCACGCTGCGATATCCTGTGCTCCGGCACCGAGCGGCCAGCGACGTACCGCTGGATCCCAGAAGACATCGAGCCCACCCGCGAAGGAGGCAGCGGAGCACCTGAACTGCCGGCACGAGCGGAGGAGCCTTGGAGGGGACCCGGCCCGAGACACGCCGCTGGAGCCCCCGCGAGAAGGTGGAGAGCGAGCGGCCCCGCTGGGTCTGCTCGCGACCGGGGTTCTCGTAAGCGGAGGTCGGTGCAGAGGGGCCCGCCAACCTGCCCAACGAACACGGGGTAAGGAGAAGGTGGGAGGGGGGTCCTAGCCGCCATCACCAGCATCACCCAGTGGATAAGCGCCCCCCCGCGCTCCTCCCCCAATAGTGCCCCAGCTTGTGGCGCTGCACGCTCACAGGGACCGCTGGGACCACGGACTGCACCCGGCCCGGTGGGACGTGGGTCCCGGGCTGGCGCCAACAGCCAACCGCGCCCTGCGGTGGCGGCGGAGGAGTCAGCCTAGGGGTGCCCACGCCAGGGAGAGGCGCCCATTTCGAGCAGTGGCCAGATCGCGGACCAGCCGGCTGAGGACCCTCGGGCGCCGCTTCTACCCGGGGCGTGAGTGTACACGAGCGCGGGGGCGCTGAGGCCCCCCCCCGACACCCCCCTCCTGCGCTGGTGTCAAGTGGCTCTGCACCCATGGTCCCGAGGGGTCGCAGCCAACACATTCTATTAGTCTAACCCACAGCACGGTACCGTAGATAGCCTCGCAGTGGCCCGCCTGGTCAGTTAGAAATGTCAGCAAGAGGCAACAAAAGTAAACAGCGGCAAACAACCATGGAAACATATACGGCTTGTGGCCCAGCCAGCCTTGACACCTGCACCTCCAATACAGTAGCACAGCAGGAAAAGACCCAGGAACCAGCAAACTCACAGCTACTGGAGGCCATTAAGGCCCTACAGAAGACCATGGAGGCTAAAATCGATGCTGCAGCAATTGACCTGAACCTGTTGAGACAGGATGTCTGCGCTATAGCTAATCGAACGGAAGCACTGGAGTCCCAGGTCCGCAAGAACACAGAGGCAAAAACCCAGATACTCAATGATGTGCATGCTTTGGCGCAAAAGGTAAAAAACCTAGAGGACAGAGCTGATGAAGCTGAAGGGCGGGCACGCCGAAACAACGTTAGACTCCTCAGACTTCCTGAGGGTATTGAAGGGAAAGACCCCACGAATTACGTAGAGAACCTTCTGCTACAGGAAATTGGGGCCGGTAAGCTGTCGCAGGGCTTTACCATTGAGCGTGCACACCGTTCCCTCATCAAACGGCCGCCCCCGGGGGCCCCACCCAGGCCCATAATAGCCAAGGTGCTCAATTATAGAGACAGGGAGGCGATCCTCGCATTCTCCACATCGGGTGGCACCATACAACGCGACTCAGCCAAAGTGGCCATATACCCGGACTACACATTCCAAGTCCAGATGGCGTGGGCCCAATTCATCTCCACCAAGGCACGACTAAAAAACGCAGGCCTACGCTACATGCTTCTCTACCCAGCCAGGCTGAAAGTGATACACAACAGCAAAGCACTACTGTTCGATACACCAGCGGAAGCCAGTGAGTGGTTGGACAGGGAGCAGATCCCGGATATAGAACCCAGGGAACGCAGGCCGCGAAAGCAGCATCCCAAGTGACACAAGTCGCCCAGCTATGGAGCTGGGCCAGTACGGAAATCAAGATGTACCGCACTGCAGCAGCATTGATCTCCATAGGAGTTGCTCGGGAGTCTGACAACTCCTCACAAGTCAACAATAGAAGAGTTCCTGCTTCAGGACCCCTGAAGAAGTTTGGGTGCATTAAACCCACCCGTAGGGCACCTGGAGACCTTAGGTCAAATGGAGCGGAAACGGGAAAGTCAGAACGAGGGAAACCTCGCTGGACGTGTTATGTTAAAGGGAAGTTCAAGTTTTTTGGGAAGGGGAACCCAGACTAGGGGACCCCAGTTGGGAATTAGCGAGTATTCAGACCCAGGGCCACCTAGAGCGCCCAAAGTCGCCGGAACCTTTTACAGACTTACCCCAGGCGCAAGCCATGAACACCAGACCACCAACTACACATGGCTGATAAAATTAGAATCATGACTTGGAATGTCAGAGGGATGAACAGCTACGTCAAACAGTGTAGAATTTACTCATTCTTGAAACGAAGCAAAGTCGGAATCGCTTTCCTGCAGCAAATACACCTGAACGCTCCTAAGTTGGCAGCGCTGGCCCGGATCTGGAAAGGAACGACGATAGGCACCACGTTTTCTACATATGCTAGGGGTGTCCTCATATGGATAGCCCCCTCCATCCCTATACATTTAACCCACACGAAAGCAGACAACGAGGGAAGAATGGCCTTGATACATGGCACCATAGAAGGGAGGAAAGTCTGCCTGATCAACTCCTATGACCCCAACCATGATGCCACAGTTTTTTTCCGTTCCCTATACACTAGGATGGGCCCGTACAGAGACTGTATTTTGATATGGGGGGAGACCACAATTGCACCCTAGATCCCCGCATGGACAGATCTGATAGCAAGCACTCCCGCCCCTCCCCGCCGGCCAAAATCCTGAAAGATCTGACACAACAGTTTGCACTGGTAGACCTCTGGCGGGAACATCACCCTGAAGCGAGAGGATACTCCTTTTACTCGCCCCCGCACGCAGTGTATACTAGAATAGACTACTTACTAGTGAGCGAAGAACATCAGGCCTCATTCGAAGACACACAATATCAGGCTAGAGTGCTGTCTGACCATTCCCCACTCACAGCCGCTTGGACAGTGCTAGCGCCCGACCTCCTGCACCCACGTGGAGGCTCAGGAGTGAGGCTCTACTTGATGGAGCCTTCAGTGAACAGATCCGCGGTCGCACGTTGGACTACTGGCAAATTAACGAGAACAGTGTCCAACACGTCCGCACGGCATGGGAGGCGTACAAGGTAGTGATGAGGGGGGAGATGATAGCTGCCACAGGGGGTGCTGAGAAATCCATATCGACCATGCTAGGTCGAGATGAAGGCGAGCTGAGAGAACTCGAAGCCGAGTCCTCACCTGACCCTGCAAACAATAAAGAAAACTCAGGACCTCAAACAGGCATGTCTAGTCCGCTGGGAAAGACTGGGGAGATTTAGCTATGCAAAGCACATAGAGAGGAAGCACGCCATGGGTGACAAACCGGGGAAACTACTAGCGTGGCTTTATAAACGGGAAACCCCTAGGAGGCCCATTTGCCTCATACACAGACCTGACGGAACATCAACGCACACGCAGACCAGGATAAACTCAGTATTCACGAAATACTACCAGGCACTTTATGCCAAGCCCCCATCGGCTGCCGACACCGATATTGAGGACATACTAGATATTATCAGACTGCCCACACTAGAACAGCAGCTTACCGAGGCCCTAGACGACCCCATTACCCCCAAAGATGTGGTAGCAGCCATCAGATCACTCCCCTCCGGTAAGACACCGGGCTCCGATGGACTCCCTAGGGAGTTTTATAAAATTTATGAGGACACATTAGCCCCCTTATTGGCCCAAGTTTATCAGGAAGCTTACGACGCAGGTACCCTACCGGACACCATGCGCGAAGCTGTGATTATACTGCTCTTCAAACCGGGCAAAGAGGGGGACGATTGCAGCTCGTACAGGCCCCTGTCCATGCTAAATGTAGACAACAAGATCTTGACGACACTGCTGGCCAGGAGGTTGAGAAGAGTGATCCCACAGCTGATCAATCAGGACCAGACGGGATATGTACCTGGGCGTTCCATCACAGAGAATATACGCAGACTACACCACGTCATTCATAGCACCGAAGGCAGTTCAAGCAAATGCGCAGTGGCATCCCTAGACGCTACTAAGGCGTTCGATTCCGTCAGGTGGGATTGGCTTCAAGCCACTATGGCCAAAATGGGAATAGGGCCAGCCTTCCGAAGATGGGTTAAGCTAATCTATACAGACCCCACAGCCAGAGTGCGCACCAATAGCACCTACTCCGAGAAATGGCATCTCCACAGAAGCACGAGGCAAGGCTGTCCCCTCTCCCCCATGCTATACATCATAGCGGCTGAGCCCATTGCAGCATACCTAAGACAAGAATACGAGGATGGGGGCATTGAGATTAACGGGGTAGCCCACTTAATCTCTTTGTACGCTGACAATATGCTCCTTTAATTAAGTAACCCTAAACACTTACTGCCGTACATTCTCGAAACCTTAGCGGGATTCCACAGAATCACTGGGATCCAAATCAACCATGACAAATCCTGCCTCTTCCCCCTGGCGGCCTTGAGCGGGGACGAAGTGGCGAGCCTCCCTAGGCTGGCATTCAAATGGGAGACATCCTCCTTCAGATACCTAGGTGTCTCTATCCACCGAGATCCCAAGACTGAACATGCTTTGAACACAGTAAAAGCCAGAGACAGCCTAGAAAAAGCAATGATCCTCTGGGGCAGGCTACCGCTCTCAGTGGCCGGTAGAGCGGGACTACTCAAAATGGTAGCACTCCCCCGTCTCCTAAATTACTTCACAAACGTCCCATACTACATCCCGCAGCAATTCTTCAGAGAACTGAATAAGCTTTGCAGGAGTTTCCTTTGGCAGGAGGGACGGCACAGGGTGGCACTGGAGGTAATGCAGAGGCCCTATGACAAGGGGGGCTTGAAAATCCCAAATTTCGAACTATACTACCTAGCAGGCCAATCAAAACATGTGATTCAATGGATGGCAGACGAAACGACAACAGACACCCGACTCCTACAGCCCGCAGTCTCCCCGGGGCTCCTTAGAGACCTCCTCTGGACCACACCCATAACAAAGCAGAACCACCCATACCTAATCAACCTCGGGATCCAGATTTGGAAGCGAGCCTGCAGAGCTGTGAATGCTAAAGACCCCTACTCACCTCAGATCCCGCTGGCAGCCACAATGACCGCTAGACCTGATGGCCCGATGATAATTAGGAGCATATGGGAGCCCTATGGGATTGCCACCCTGGGCGACCTGGCGAACGAACAGGGCATCCTACCATTTGAGGAGATGCACGAAACCACGGGACTACCCACAGATCAGTTCCTGTTGCACAGAGCCGTAATAAGTGCCCTCAAAACCCGATGGCCTGCGGTTGATGACTTTGAAGCTGAGACAGAGGTAGTGGAAAACATCCTGAATGAGGCTGAAGGGGGACATGAAACCTCAAGGATTTACGAGTCGCTGCTCGACGGCACAACCAGACAACACCTTACATGTAAAGGAAAATGGGAGCAGGAATTGGGCCTTCAGTTCGGGGACAAAGAATGGCAAGTCATGATACACTACCACAAGAAAGTGTCCAGAAATGCCCGATTACAGCTTATACAATTCTATATCATTAACAGGGCCTACCTTACCCCAGAGGTCATCTCTAAATTTAAAGGTGCAGGAGTCACAGAATGCCCTAAATGCAGAGAACCCCGTGCTGGCATGACCCACATGTTCTGGGGTTGCCCGGCACTTCAAACCTACTGGAAGCAAATAGAGACAAAAGTGATGGAAGCAGACATAACCTTGGACATACAGTCTCCAAAGGCGTGCATACTGGGCAAATACACAAAAAACAAGAACAGACCACTCAACAAGATGAAAGATCTGATGTACATCCTGGCCAAAAGGCGCATCGCAATGCAGTGGAAGAGCCCTAGGATTCCAAGCGTAACACAGTGGTGGGAGGACCTCTGTAAATGGTCGACTGCGGAAACAGGGGCCTGGGAGAATGCCCAGCGGGAACAGAAACAGGACATTAGCGAAGACCTGCAACAATGGGTATCGCTGACGGTGACACTATTCCGCCCCCGAGAGGAAACCTCCTCTAACGAAGAAGCAAGCAGTCCATAAGGGCTCTCCAACTAAGTCGAACAACAGGGAACATGGGTTGGACCTGTGGAAGTGAGAGGGGTGGGTGGGGGGGGGTTCACGAAAGGTATGTTGTTTTTTGTATGTTACGATAAAACAATAAAATACATTTTAAAAAAATTAAAAAAAGCGGTATTAGCTGTGAGAACCGGCACTAATATAGCTGAGATTTACCTCCAGCTTGAGGTAAATGAACAAAGTTGCCAGAATTGAAGCCACAGGTGCATCCAGTGCACTCCAGAGGGCTACATAAGGCACACCCCAAAGCCCTACCCCAAACACTGTTTCCAACACCATGCTGCCATTATTTGCTGCGAGCTGGAACAGGCAGCTGCTCATGCTGTGCCTGGATCTTGAGATGCAGGACAACCAGGCCAGGGCACAGGGAGAGGAGGAGGAGAACTGTCCAAGCAAGGTGAGCACCCATCCCCAGGGTTAGGCTTGCCTCCGTGTTGGTCACCCTGTAACGCCTGAACAAGGAGACCATCACTGAGCGGGTGGCCACAACACAGGAATACATAGGGAGCAGGATCAACATCCGCACAGCTCTGCCCCCACTGGTCAAGCTGGTGGCAGTCCTACAGTTCCTGGGAACAGGCACCTTCCAACACTCTGTGGGCATGATGTACTGCATGGCACAGCCCACATACTGCACAGTGTTGGGCCAGGTGCTTGAAGACCTCCTGCTGCACGTGCAATGCCACATCGCACTGCCCACAACCCCAGCCCGGGTCAATGCCACGAAGGCACAGTTCCCTGCCATTGCTCAAATGAAAATGTAATAGTCGCCCTTGACTGAACCCATGTTGCGCTGGTGACCCCCCAGGCCCACGAAGCAGTGTCCCAAAACCGCAAGCCCTACCACTCCCTGAATGTGCAGGAGACCTGCGACCCAAAGCTCATCATCACCCACTGCTGTGCCCACTATCCTGGTTCTACCCACAATGCCATGGTCCTATGTAACAGTGAGTGCACTACATGGAGAGGCACAGAGGACAACGGACCTGGATTGTGGGCGAGTACAAAAGACAGCACGCGTGCACCTTCGAAGCACATGCCCAAATGGAGGGGATTTAAATGAATGTATAAAGGATGGGGTGAGAAGTGAATGCAAAATATGTACATCAGCTCCACCCACACCAACATCACATTACAGGCCTTGGAGCATGCACATGTCAGACTTACCTACATGGAAAAGCAGTGGCACACGTAGAGTCCCAACCATCTACCTCAACATGACCACAGGTACCACAATGCAACATGCACGTACCAACTCAATGCTGGTAATGGCCATATTGCCAGACACAACAACCACCCTGCCAGTCCCACAGCCATGTACCCATGTGCGTCTAGACAAATTGTGGGGTGGGAGGCAAAACGTTCAAACATTCTTCTGATACGTGTAATACTGGGGGACTTGTAGGTAATATGTGTAGCTTAGTAAGCATTGCTTCAGGTGCAGCTGGGAAGATCTCGAGGCCACTCAGGATCCAAAATATGAAACACAAAAAAAACACCAGACGTTGCTGACCGTAAGCCCTAAATTGCACTCCCAATGGGATATAATCCCAAGTGTAATTTCACAACTTGGTGGGGTTCATAAGCTCCTGAAAGGAGCCAATTTGCCCAGGTAGTTGGTGGTGTTTGGTTATTTACAGACACAAATATTCAGACTTTTTCTTCCATTTCATTGCAAAATAATTGTTAATAAAACATATCCATGCTCACATACTCCTGTCCACCCGCTAGAAAATAGTCACTTAACACCAAACTGACTCGAGGCAGGTTAAAACAGGTAGAAAATAGTGTTTATATGTCGCACTCAATTTCCACCGCACTGTTAGGCGCACAGTGTGGGATACAAATGCAGAAAAGAATATACAATGCGGTATTTCAAACAACAATAACACAGTTGAGCTGAAAGAGCGCTCAAATTCATCTAGAGGAATATGCAATAGCTGTGCAGAAATTCCATAATTTCACATAACTCTTGTTTTGTTCTGAGCAATGCAGTACATTCTGCTCAAACAGTCATCAACATAGAAAAACACTCCTATGTGGTAGTGGGTGCCAACGCATTTCGGATTGTGCTAATCCATCTTCAGGGCAGGACGTGTTAAACTTTTGCTGTATGTTCAGGATGATTTCTCTAGGTAAATCCTAAAAGTGATAAGAATATAGTAATTAGATCTCTATGTGTAAGGAGTAGTTTGAGTTGACGTATAAACGAAACACACACTAACCTTAATGGTAGAGTAAAGGAACTCATTGGTTGTTGTTTGGTCTGGAGAACACCTCCTAGTCCCCGGACAGCAAAGAGGTAATGGCGGGTAGAGACTCCCAAATGGATGTCTGTAATTAGAGAGAACCCGGGTCAGGACCAAATACGATATAACACTCACAGTATTGCTGTCAGGACTCTCATGCATCTAGAGCAAGAGCCCGTAGTTAGATACGGGAAGATGTTACATTTAGGTAATAGTGGTTCGATGCGATTGGTTGCCATGGTAGCCGTGACATGTAAGGGGGAATACTTGTGTATAGGCGCGTTACAAATGCCATATCATATCATATCATAAGGCCACTTGATAATATACAAAAGTGTGTCTGTATCAGTTGGTATGGGGGCAGAGATACAGTGTCCCCCCTCCGGATCACTTACCTGGCGATTCAGAACCGGAGCAGAAGCCGAGCAGCCCGTCACAAAGACGCGCTGCTCGCCTCTGCCCCGTGTAAATAGTCGCCATGGATGCTGCGCATCTGGTACAGGACATTCAGGATACAGTGAGTCAGGGAGTCCACGCATACAAACGTTGCGTGGACCACAGTGGTGATATATGAAAAGTGAAGAAGTGAGAGGAGGGGCACCACAGTTAAAATAAACTTTGTGGTACCCCCCCTCTCGCACAGTAATTAGGACTCAACAGGGGCGGACGAGAGTCTCCCTCGTACCTATCTGCAAATTTGTCACTAGGTGAGTGGTGTATTGATATATAAATATTGTTTCTACTGTACTCAAACAGGTTAGTTTTTGCAGACAAAGGGCCATTCCCTCAGGACGGTATATTAGAAAATATACATTGTAGGCATCATCATTACATCATCATCATTACAAGCATACCTAACTGTCGGTTCATGGACCGTTCACGCTCTAGGTGATCAACCTCGCTGGGGGTATTGGGCGCATGTAAATGCATAGTACAGTTCATTGATTCCAGATGTCCCCAGAACCCACTCCGGTTGAACATTAGGGATTAATCACATTATAAGAAGCACATAAGATCAAACTCGCAGTTCATACCTCCCAGCTAGTTTTAATTTTATAGAACCCAACTTAACTGAAATGTTGGAGTTACTAAAAAATATGCACCCCACAAACTTCCCGGGGGAAATCTTCCCTTCTAAATATATACTGGAGCATCGGGAATTGTTTGCACCTTTTCTTTGTCGGTTTGTCAACTCTTCTTTCCGCACTGGCTCTATTCTCCACTCTATTAAAAATGTGGGAGTCACCCCCCTACCAAAAAAACCTGGTTTGGACCCTTTGGATGCGGCTAATTTAAGACCCATCACAAATACCCTATTTTTTCTCAAACTTATTGATAAGGCAGCTACTACTCAGCTGCAATCATATGTACTTGATACTGGTAAATTGCACGTGAAGCAATCAGGCTTCCGAAGCTTCCATGGAACCGAGACCGCATTGCTGGATTTACAAACACGCATGCTCGGTAAGCTGGAACACAGCAAGTCAGGGCTGCTGATGCTGTTAGATCTATCGGCAGCCTTTGACTCGCTGGACCACAAAATCTTGCATAACAGGATGTCTACTGTTGGCGGACTCTCCAACAATGCCATTACTTGACTCAGATCCTTTTTGGAGGGCCGCCAGTCACGTGTCTATTGGGGTGATTGTGCCTCAGAGTCACAGACTATAACATGCAGAGTTCCCCAGGGGGCATGTGTCTCCCCTTTGTTGTTCAACATTTACATTTTTCCTTTGTGTGTTGAACTGGAATCTCTGGGGATATTTTTCTGTAATTATGCAGACGACTTTCAGTTGGTACTGAATATAACCGGGAATCATGATGTTGATCAACAAACCCTGGCCGCAGTTTACCATGTCATGAAACAATGGATGTCTTCGAACTGGCTCTGTTTGAATGATGCTAAAACTGAGTTGATGCTCTTCGGCTCTCAGTATGCTCAATCCAAACTAAGCCAAAATTATGACCATTTCATCATCGAAGGCATTCAAATTAAAATAGTGCAGAAAGTCAAGACCTTAGGCACATACATGGAGGAAAGTGTTGATAGTGAGGCACATGTCACAGCTATTGCTACCAACACTAATTACTGTTGGGGGCTGTTCCGGTCCACCGGGCAGCCCCATACTGGTGTCGGGTAGCACCCGACAGCACACACAAAGGTGCGGCGATCACGCCGCTTGATGACGGGTGGGGATTCAGCACACCCCGCTCCGGATCACCGGAGCTCTGCACACGTGGGCCGGGTTGCAGCCGGCTCACCGCGGCCCCGGCTCGGGGTGCACCCAGGCCGAGGTCGCCACCCCAGCCCGCCTCACATGGCTGGGGGACACACAAGGACGGCGTTGCCTGGCAGGGGCACCGTCCGGACGGCGTTGCCCGGCAGGGGCACCGTCCTCAAGCTGGGCCCCATCCTTGGGCCCAGCACACGTGGTGGGGCACCCGCATGGTGCCCCTCCAAACACAAACACACGCAGAGTCAGTTGGGTCTCGGCTGACGAGCCCGGAAACGGCTCGTTCTTTTTATTAGCTTGGTCACATGGTTCCCCACGTGACCAAGACGAACACACTGGACGATACCATGTCCCCTTACAGGGGTGACATGCAACACTCCTCCTTTTTCATAACAACAAAACAAAAACCCCAATTCCCAACATAACCACCCCTACCACTACTTGAGCCACTCTACTACTTTGCATAGCCTTTATTAACCTGGGTGAGTGGCTCTCATGTCACTAAAGAACACCACTGAGAACTACTGGCACAACATAAAGCACTCCATGTCTACAGGTGTGCACCACACTACATTGCCCACCAACTGGGCCATTTTAAGCAAGTCTGTGTTTGCGGGCTCACAGTCTTCGGGGTAATGTCAAGTTATGATGTCCATCTTCCGCACTCATGGAGTCACCGGAAACCAGCTTGCATCCTCACCAGAGTTCGTTTAGGACACTCACAACACAGTCACACACAAAAACCGGCAAAGCCGCACCTGGGGAGGCCCAGGGGCCACATCGGCCAAGTCCATAGTCTGGGGATGCCGGTGATGCATAGTCTGGTAGCGCCAGTGATGCGCTGCTGGCACGTTGGCGGCCGGCCCCTCCTTCCACTTCCTCTCCCTGGTGGGGCAGGTGTCGGGACAACACCGGTAGCGGGATGATGGGTTGCTCTGTTGAGAGACGCTGACGCCTGGCTCCGGGTGTTGGTACCCTGTGTGGGCCTGCCCGGCACAGGCAGACCGGGGGCAGCCAGGTGCCTTCCTCTGCATGGCCCTGTTGTCTGGTCTTCATTTGAGGGCGCACGCGCACTCCGTTAGGGAGCCGCTACCCCGGGGCTGGGTGGTGAATGCCTCTACCTGCCTTGGGGGAGACAGGATATGCTGGGGTAAATGGCCCATGTAACTGGAAGGAAGCAACCAGTGTTGTTGCCTCCTGTGCGCCGCAGGCCTCACTGTCCCTTTTATTTTTTTTATTTTTTTTTTCCGCCCGGGTCGTTTAGGCCATGCCCCCTCATTAACTGTGAGGAGCCCACCGCAGGCCTCCATTGTTACCATGCAGCGGCCCTCGCTGCACATCACCCGGGGCAGGGGCAGCTCACCCTTCCTCTGCGGCGGCCCGCCGCCACGTCTCTTCTGCCCGCTCCTCGTGGCGAGCCCTTTATTGTTCTCGCGGGCCCAGTTGGTGTTGGGCCCGCTTCACATCTTTTCTAGCGGCGCCGACCGCCGCAGCCGACAGGCGGGGCAACACAGCTCTCCCAGGCTGCGAGCGCCGCTCCATCTCCTTGTTGCGGCAGGGTGGGGGGCCGCCCGGCATCTCCCGGTGGGGGAGGGGGCGACCCTTCACTGCCGCGTGCGCCACACAGTTCTCTCTCCATATTTTCCTTGCGGCTGAGGCCGCGGAACAGCCCCCCTCACACGGAGGGGGGGCAGCTCCCCACCCCAGCCGCTCTGCCATCCGCAGCCGCCACGGCCTCCTTCTCGCGGCATCCCTCGCCGCTCACATTTCGGCCCGCGGATCGCGGGCGGGGCATCGCCTCCGCACTGTGGCCGATGCCAGGGCAGGCAGCACCTTTGCGGGCCCAGTTGGAGATGGGCCCGCATCAATTCCTCATGCGGCCGAGACCGCAGATCATACCTCCCCCACAAGGGTGGGGCAGTGGGCGGCACTCGACACGCCTCCGCGGGCCCCGTTGGAGCTGGGCCCGCATCCCTCCATGCGGCACAGCCGCCGACCCGTTCCGTCTCTGTCGGGGGACGGGCGGGCAGCCTGCCAGCCTTCCATTGCGGGCCCAGTTGTACACGGGCCCGCCACCGCATGCGTTTTCCAGGCACACGGGGACGACTTCCTCGTCGCCATTGTTGGGGGCTGTTCCGGTCCACCGGGCAGCCCCATACTGGTGTCGGGTAGCACCCGACAGCACACACAAAGGTGCGGCGATCACGCCGCTTGATGACGGGTGGAGATTCAGCACACCCCGCTCTATATCACCGGAGCTCCAAACACGTGGGCCGGGTTGCAGCCGGCTCACCGCGGCCCTGGCTCGGGGTGCACCCAGGCCGGGGTCGCCACCCCAGCCAGCCTCACATGGCTGGGGGACAGACAAGGACGGCATTGCCCGGCAGGGGCACCATCCGGACGGCGTTGCCCGGCAGGGGCACCGTCCTCAAGCTGGGCCCCATCCTTGGGCCCAGCACACGTGGTGAGGCACCCACATGGTGCCCCCCCAAACACAAACACACGCGGAGTCAGTTGGGTCTCGACTGACGAGCCCGGAAACGGGTCGTTCTTTTTATTAGCTTGGTCACGTGGTTCCCCACGTGACCAAGACGAACACACTGGACGATACCATGTCCCCTTACAGGGGTGACATGCAACAATTACCATCTAAAGGTACTTAGACAAGTAGCCCCGTTAATATCGGTGGAAAATCGTATAAAACGTGGAAGGGCAGTGATACTGTCACGTGTGGATTACTGCAATGCCTTATTGGGAGGGGCCAATATGGCCGATATTCACCAGTTACAGAAGATTCAAAATGCAGCGTGCGGGTCATCTTTCAGATGAAAAACTTCGAACCCACTAGTGCTGCAAGAAAGAAACTCCATTGGCTCCCGGTGGCAGCTCGCATCCAATTTAAACTGCTCACCACATGTCACAAATGTATCTTTGGAAATGCTCCTCTACATTTGAAAGAGAAGATTAGCATTTATCGACCTAAGAGATGTTTAAGATCCACTGAAGGGTCCTTGGTGGCACTGCAGCGGATAAAAAGATCACGTGGGTTAGGGCAGGCCTTCCATGTTCAGATTGCTCAAGCATGGAATGCTCTCCCACTCCAGCTAAGAAAGATAGAGGATCACCTCGCCTTTCGCAAACAGCTGAAGACAATTCTGTTTTGCTAGGACAAACGCCCAGCTCTCCTCACTTCAGTCACTCGGCGCCTGGATACCTGCGGGCTTTGGCGCGCTATAAATCCAATTAACATAACATAACCTAACATAGGGCTAAGAGAGTCCAACAAATCAATCCATGGATATCTCCCCCTCTCGGTCCCACCTTCACTTGTTCCAAGATCATACATTTCAGTTGAGCAATCGAGTGCCTAGATTCAATAAAGTGCATTGATGCCGGTGATCTAAGATTTTTTGTCCGTATATTGGATTTATGCTCGGTCCATCTCAGTTTGGCCTTTCTCGTGGTAATCCCTACATAATAAAATCCACATGGACATTTTAATGCATAGACAACATTGGTAGAATCACAGGTGCATGAGTGTTTAAGTGTGATAAGTTTTCCTGTGTGTGGGTGTGAAATAGTTTTGCCTGGCAAGATGTTGCTGCAATGCTGGCAATTAAAACACAGTTGTGTCCCTTTGTATGTTGTACATATTTCCTGGTCCGTAGAGGTTTCGGCTCTGATTAGGCTACTTCTTAGGACCCTACTGTTCCTGTATGCAAAAATTGGAAGCTGTTGGAAGAGTGGTTGCGTTTGAGGGTTCATTTGGTGCATTGGCCAGTTTTTTTGGATGATACTCCTGATTCTCTTGCTTTGAGCTGTGTATCTGGTGGCGACAATGCCCACCCGTCGCCACCAAATACACAGGGAAGGACCCGGGGTACCAAGCATGCCACAGGCACAAGTAAACACACTGACAAGTGTCAGCCACCATGACTGCGGCACAAGGCAGCCACATAGACCTAACGTTACATATGCCAAATGTCAACAGGTGCATTGGAAGCATTACACAAGTCATACTGCATGCACAGACATGGAATAAACCCATGCCCTGCAATATAGGCCCATGTGCATTCACAAGTAGTACATAGAACAGATATTGAGTGCGTCCACCACCACGCCATACACCCATGTCTAATGCCTGTACCTCCCCCCCATGCAGGAGACTCCGGATACCCACAGCTGCCCTGGCTGATTGAATTGAATTGATATTTTATTTAGGAAAAGAAAGGGAACCTGGATACCTTGTCTTATTTTTATATATATGGAATAATATATTGTCCACACAATTTTGTGTTTGAAGTGCTGTCTTTGTAGCACGATTGGTTTATTTTATTCGAGTTATCAACACTATTAGTGGGTACAAGTAAAACGGGGTTCCAGTTGCCCTGTGTGGTCCCCCCCACCACCAACTCCTCAGCACAAAATCCCCACTCCCCTCCCACCTGCATCTCCCCAGCACAGCCACTTGTGGTGGCCAGTGTCCCAGTGTTGTTTACTGTCGGGCCTTGCCCCCCCCTTGCCAGCCCCAGGTCACCTGTGGCACAGAAGGCGCTGCGAATGCCGCTGCACAGTGCCCTCATGTGACCCCTCCAGGGGTGTTGTGGGGGTGGATGGCAGGGAGGCAGCAGAAGGTTCTGCTGACCCTGCAGTTCATTCCCCTGCCGGATGGCTTCTGCGAGGGCAGAGACACCCTCCATCAGATCACACACACATTCGTCTCTGCCCTGCTGCGCACCATTTCCTGCACAACCCTGTGGGTGGCCCCCTGGATGGAATCCCTGATGGACTATAGGTGGTTCAAGTGAGTATGGGCGAAGACCTCCAACTCCTGCTGTCTAAGCTCCATGGCGTCCAGCCTTTGCAGCACCACATTGCTAGGTGGAGTACGTGGTTGGGGAAGTGTGGTAGGTGTTGGGCAAGGGCTGCATGTGGTTTGATTTTGAATCATTTATTACACACACCAGACGGAGTAAACCATATTCGGGCGCAGATGGTAACTAGGGAGAGAGGATTTCTTAAGAAAAAAAGAAAGGAATAGATAAAATTCCGATTTAATCTACTGTTTACACTTATCTAAACAAGAATGTTTTAAGTCTCTTTCTAAAAAGATCCAGACTTTCACACTTTCTGATTTCAAGTGGGAGTTGATTCCAAACTTTAGGGCCATAGACACCAAAGCTTCTATCTCCTCTTGAAATACATTTTGTTTGTGGAGTGCAGAGTAAGAGTTTATCTTCTGACCGTAGACTCCATTCCGGCTGATATAATACAATTTTGTCAGCTAAATATGCAGGGCGAGCCCTTTAATACATTTGAACACTAGGCATGCCATCTTAAATGTGATCCTATCTTCCACCATCAACCAGTGGAGTGATCTCTGCATAGATGACACATGGTCTCTTTTCTTCAGATTTCCAATTGCTCTCACTGCTGCATTTTGGGTTTTTTGAAGTCTCATCATTTGTTTCTGGGGGATTCCTGCCAGCAAACTATTACAGTAATCCAGGTGGGGATTAGTCATTGCCCCCACCACAACTGCTCTATCTTCCATCGGAATATAGGGTAGTATTTTCCTTAGTGACCGAAGTGCAAAGCGAACTGTTTTTACTTTGGCTCCTACTTGCGTTTCACTATTCAGATTTTCCTGCCACCAACAGCCTAGGTTTTTTACTTTTTTTGCATATTGCAGTTGTTCCCCTAGGATCAGAGGGGGAGAACTTTGAATTACCGATGCTTTTTTATTGTTTGGGCTGAACAGTATAATTTCCTGCATTTAATTGTAAATGGTTATTGTTCATCCATTCATTAAGTTCTTTCATACATTGATTCATTCTCTCAAAGTCCTCTTCCCTATTTTGTAACTCAATATATAGTTGTGTATCATCCGCATATGAGTGGAATAATAAACCATATTTCCTAAATGTCCTGAAAACAGGACGAAAATAGAGATTAAAAATGAGTGCGGACAGAGAGGTGTCCTGTGGCACCCCACAGTCAAGTTCCACCATTTGCGAGATGAAGCCATCAAGTATGACCCTTTGGGTTCTATCTTTGAGGAATGACTCAAACCATTTCACGACTCGTTCAGAGGCTTTCCCCACCTGCTCAATCCTTTCTGCCATTACCTGGTGATTTACAGTATCGAAGGCCGCAGAGAGATCTAACATTAGTAAAACTGTGGATCCACCCCTGTCAGCAACCTCCATTAAATCATCATGCAGAGCTAGAAGGGCCGACTCTGTACCATGTTTTGTGCTGAAACCTGATTGAAGATTGTCCAATAAGTTTTGTTTATCCACGAAGGACTGAAACTGAGTACACACCACTTTTTCCAGAATTTTCGTTGGCCACATTAAGTTAGCCACTGGCCGATAATTCTTCATTACTTCTGGATCTAGGGTGGTTTTCTTTAATAAAGGTTTAATGAATGCCTTTTTTAAGGCTACGGGTACCTGCGAGTCTTGGAGTGACTTATTCACAAAGGTCCCATAGTATGGTGTTTCCACATCTGCCTCAGGTGTTGCTATGCGTGGGCAGCGTGGAGGGCGCCTTGGAGGGTGTGGGCCTTGGCCAGGTGTTAATTCAGAGATGTTGTCCCACTGTGGCTCCCCAGTGTCACTGCAAGCAGGTATTGCCTCCCTACCCAGGGTGGCGGCTGCAGGGGTGGGTGGCCTGCACTGCCCTGGGTGTCTGCTGCTTTTCCTTGCTGGCTGGAGATGTGGAATGGTGGGCTGTGCGCCTAGGAGACAGTGTCATGGAACTGGGGGTGATGGTGTTTGGAGGCCTTGGGTGCCTTGTGGTGCCACTGCCTGATGGGCCTGCTGACTCCTCCTCCTCAGGAGCCTCTATCGATGCATGTACACCTATAGGGGACATGGGACATTAAGTCAGGTATGGTTCGACCACGTGTATTGGCATGCACAGAACGTGACCTCAGACATGTGGGCAAATGAGAAAGTTTGGCCATGGGAGATTGCATGTGGGTCCACCGTCATGGGGTGCTTGTGGTGATGGGTGTGTGGTCTGTGTATGGGTTGGGCAGGGGGTCCATGCAGGGGCAGATTTAGTCTGATATGCATTACTGTGGCCCTTCATGGCCCCACATCCCCTCTCCGGGTGGCAGTGACATGGTGGAGTTGGGAGGGGGCTGTTCCATGGCACTGTCATGGCTCCATGGACCACTGATGCACAGCCGACAGGGCTGTTCTGTGGTGCACGGTGACCAGAATGCTGTGGACATATCTGTGTGTGGGATGTGTACATCCCTGTGGCTTGTCTGCCATGACCTCACAGGAAGGCCTACTGGGTCGACTACATTCAGGGCTGACTGATGCCCTGTGTCACGGTTGCTCTCACACCTCTATCCTGCTGCCGCAAGGTGTGCCAGTTGGGGTGAGGTGCGCATGGCAAATTTCTGTTTTCAACTGCCTGCCCTTCCCACCACTGTGACGCTCAGGGGTGGCCTTGGTGCCCTGCCTCATGGCTGCTCTGAGGGTGGCTGGTGTGACGGGCCCACACTCTGTCCTGTCAGCATGCTCAGCTTTGGAGTCTGCTGACTCTGTCCCTGTCCACTGGGCCTTTCTATTCTGGCTTGTCATTTGTGCATGGATTTGGGGGGGTTCACTCACCTCCTGGCTGCTGACTCCCGCATCTGCACTGCCAACTCCCTCTATGCCCTTGAGGTTGAGTACCATGCTGCATTTTTACTCACATGATGTGAGGACCAGTGGCTGGGAAGTGCCTCCTCCAGTTGCAATGGACTCCCGGTGGTGTTTGGCAAGCAGTCCCTGCACCCGTACCCTCGGTTGTTACACCGTTTCTAGCAGTCCTTACCATCAATGGGTACACTGGTCACTTCCGAGACCTTCTGGGCAATGCTGGCCCATATGGATGTGCGCCACTGCCTACTGGTCTTTCTCTGCCCTGGTGCATAGAGCTGATCGCTGTGCCCCACTACCTCGTCAGCCAGTACCACGAGTTCACCCTCGCTAAACTAGTGCTTTCTGAGCCAGTGTTCAGCCCCCTTGCCTCTCAGCCTCTCCTGTATAATTTTCTGTGGTTTGCAGTGCTGGATGGAAGGAAAATGTGGAGATTTTAAATGTGTTGTGTTTTCAGAAATGGCCACGAAGATAATAATGATAATAATAATACAATAGATATGGCAAGGCCTCCATCCAGAGCGCCTGACCCAAGTGGGTTGAGGAACGTAGTATTTAAGCAAGCTCTGGATATCTGGGCAACTATATTGTGTATATACTCTTTCAAGAAATTGTTAGTAAACGAAAAACATCGCAGAGTTGGAAATTGTCCCATATCATACCCATATATAAAGAAGGAGACAAGAAGAGACCAAATAGTTACCGCCCCATTGCGTTAATGAACACAGATAGTAAAATATTTACGTCCATCATATTGGCAGAACTGGAGACATCGGTACTGATATCGGGGGAGCATGGATAAAGTCCAAATTGGCTTTAGAAAAGGCAATAGTACTTCATTAAACAGTCTAATAATCCAGCCCCTTGCCTACTCTGCAAATCAGAGTAAAGGGCAGCCACTATAAGTGGCCAGTATTGATTTATCCCTGGCATTTGATTTGGTCAACCGGGATAGGCTGTGGTGGAAGCTGATATGGTGGGGCCTAGAAGAAGGTGTGTTGAAAATACGGCATGTTTGCATTCGGAGAAGTTGATGGTGCGGTTGAACATGCAGAGGGATATAAGCAGTGCGAAATAATGTAATAATGGTTTGCATTAGGGGTGCGTGCTGGCCCCCTGTCTGTTTAATTTATTTCTAGCAGACTTGGGGGAGTCTTTGTCAAGTGCAGCCATTGTGTCACCAAAAATAGGAGGTACCAAACTAAGTTAGTTGGCATATGCGGACGAGGTCCCGTTATTGGATTTTACTCCGGTTTGACTGCAAAGATTGTTTGATTCATTTACTGCAGTTGCCAATGAACTCAAACTAAAGGCAGATAAAACAAAACAACAATGATACGGTTTGTCAATAGTCCGCAGTTTGAAGGGTATTGGTAAAGGTAGATGAACGGATTTATTTGGGATTCCATCTTTGGGCGCAACCAACCATGGAGACCTCTTTAGCGGTTTTGGTGGCCAAGACAAATGAAGACGGTCAGTTGCATTGTGGTTTTTCAATCCAGCCATTGATACATTTTTATGTCGGGGAAGTTGTCCCCTCGCTTTTATACGGACTCTAAATAAACTTCTTAGGGGAGAAGATTGATACTATCATTCGAACCTAGATTAACCACTTTCAAGGGGTTGTACCAATGATGTGCACTGCAATTATTTAGGCAATTTTTGCTACCTGAAACATTTTCCGTTTATGGGGACTTAAATGTCGCCTGGGTGGTAAACACACATGTCTGATCTACATCTTTAAGCAGAGAGTATTATGGTAAATTGTATGATCTCACAGACCTTGTTAAGTGAGAATGTTATAGAGTCTAAGAGACGACTGATTTGCAAGGACTGGAGTGATACTCAGGAAAATAAACAGTTACAATTTGTATAAACATCTAATTTGGGACTTGCGTAAACAAGGTGTAATCTCAAGATATTTGACCTCTGAGCTGAATTCAAACCAGCGTTTGCAGTTTCTGAGGTCTATGCTCAATGTATTGAGGACGCGAAAGAGTAATCAAATTAGAAAAGAGGAACAATCCCAGAATTAGGGTTGTGAACACGCTTGAAATCTGCGGCACATAGTGGTTGAATGCTTTGGATTGCAGCAGTGGAGAGAACCCCATTTTAGAAAGTCTGGGGTAGACACCAGACAGTCAAAATGTCGACAGTCAAAATGTCGACAAATAAATGTCGAAAAACAATAATGTCGACAAACAAAAATGTCGACATTTTTCGATATTTTTTCGAAATTTTGTATTTATTGTAAGAATAAATAAATAAATAAATAAATATATAATTAGAATGTGTTGAGTATGAGGGGTGGGAGGGTGGTTGGGGAGGGTGTGGGGGGGTGGCAGGGGGTGTTGGGTGAGAGGGGGTTGGGGGGGGACCCCCCCAATAGTAAATGATACTCTTTTTGGTTATTTATTTATTGAAAAAATAAATAAATAAATAAATAAATATATAATTAGAATGTGTTGAGTATGAGGGGTGGGAGGGTGGTTGGGGAGGGTGTGGGGGGTGGCAGGGGGGTGTTGGGTGAGGGGGGGTTGGGGGGGACCCCCCCAATAGTAAATGATACTCTTTTTGGTTATTTATTTATTGAAAAAATAAATAAATATATAATTAGAATGTGTTGAGTATGAGGGGTGGGAGGGTGGTGGTGGGGGGTGTGGGGGGGGTGGCAGGGGGGTGTTGGGTGAGGTGTTGATAGTTTTAAGTGACATTTTTTTTGTCGACATTTTTTTTCGAAAAAATGACTTTTTACATTATAAGTATAGGATGTCAACATTATTATTTTCGACATTTTTTTTTCGACATTTTTGTTTGTCGACATTTTTTTTTCGACATTTTGACTATAAACCCTGAAGCGCATTAACCAGCATGTTGTTTTAGGCATGAATTGTGTTTGATGTTGGCTCTACCAAGTTTTTAAATGGAATTAATTTATTGACATTGAAAAAGTAATTGGCCGCTTAGGCTTGCCCTTTTAATGTGAACATGTTTTCTTCATTTGAATAATTCCAGTGTTATAATGTTTTCCTTATTGACAATTCTTTGTTGTGACTTTTTCTAATGTTTGGCAATTTTTCTATATCTGATGTATGGTGATTTTGTATCTCTTTTAAAAATGGATGTTGATTGTTTCTTTGTGCAAAAAGTTTATATGTGGCGCTAAAGTACATTAAATAGAAATAAAAAAATAAAAAATGTGGGCCTCCAGTGTGTTAGGGTGACCACAGACATAAATGTCGGACTATGGCAGTGGATGCCAATGACACAGCTGAATCATGGGAAAAGGGGGAATAGGGTGAATTCCAGTCATTCCCTTGGTTTTGACCTGTGAAGCCCTTTCGCCAACCAGTCTCTGTGGCACAATCAGGCATGCCACAGTTAATAAAAGGTGGGGGTAGGGGGTTCGAGGCTAGCACGCCCAGAGATAGTAAAATCACCAAGCTAGAATGACATTCATTTGTTTATAAAATATTTGTGGGTAAACCTGGCCACTTCCCCAAAACGGGGACAGGGTTTTACATTGAAAAACACTCTTGGGACAGGGAATATTGCCAGAATAACCACCAGCTGTTCTCCCACCACAGCTGGGAGCGCAGTTCCATGAACTGCTGAGGCCTCCTGTGGGGGTGCAGTTGTGCTGTCGTACACAATGGAGATTGCCTGCTCAGTGTTTTTCTTACAGTGGCACCTGGCAGTTGCTGGAACTTGTCATGGCAGGCCAAAGCAGGCATGTGCCGTTTGTGATGTGATGCAATGTGTTAATTTCCCTGTCACGTTCTGGGACATCACTTCCTCACACAAACTAAAAAATGTGTTATTCACAGAGGAATGTTGCAATGCGTCGCTCTCCTCCGTGTTCTGAAAAGCAGCTGGTAGCCAAGACGCCGAGTACATGAGGCCGTGGACCTGGTGTACAGGGCACGCAGCAAAGGAACTCGCTTCCTGCAATTTGAAAATAACCTTTCATGAAAAAAATATTCCAGGGGAAACATGTGCTTGCAAATGTAGTCAAATGTTTTACAAATCTATGAAAGGTGTAGATTTACACTGCACAATTTTGTGTAAGTATTCACATTTCACAATTACAAATTGTCGGATATGATTGGGCCAATCGCCTAAATCCAGAACATTTGCCTCCTTTTCTCATGGACAGCAACCAGTGCTTGAAGTGGCATGAGAAATTGGTGGGTTGGGGCGGCTTGAAACCAGGCTGCGGGTCCTGGGTACTGGGCGGGGGAGGTGAAGGGCTGGAGAAATGGTGGTGAAACCTGTGACACAATGACTTCTGCTCTGCTGGAGTATAGGGGCGAGTAGTGACTAAACCATCTGCTCAGCCCTCACACGTCTACAAACCAGTAGTGATCCTAATCGTAAAGTTACAACAGACACAGTTAAGAGGTACGCCTCCTATAAGTTTTGGGGTAACATTGGCCGAGGGAAGACTATTCTCTCAAGAAGGGTGTGTGACCCAATAGTGACCCAAACAGCAAAGTATCACAGTCCAAAATAAAGGGGATGTCCAATCAAGGAAGAACAGAGAATATGCAAGGATAGAAGATGTACCATTCTGGGTAATGAAGCAGTAGCGGTGGGCAATATTTAAACAAAAGGGTTGTAAAAGGATATGTTCTTGAGCAAGAAGGTGTTTGTGGTGGCCTAACTAGTGTCTAGGGCCCTTCTAGATGCTGTTTGTGAGGTTCAAAGTGGTTTGAGTGCAGCAGTCACATTGTTGTAGACAGGGAGCAGTGTCGGGCATTTGTCGAACGGGAGCTTGTTGCGGTTCGAATCATTGCTTGAAGAGGGGCATATCGTGAGGGCCACATGAGTCGGTTCAATTGTCAGTTCAAATGTCAAGATGTTGGAGATGGGACGTGCTGTTCTATGTGATTGGTTTGATGAGGCACTGAAGGAAGTGCCGATCGTGAGGACCACCAGGGTCCGTTTGGTGGTCGGTTTGACAGTGGAGATGTTGGTGACTGGATGCGCAGTTCGAGTTAGGCGGTTCAATGGGACATCCGATGATCGTGGTTTGATGATCCACCAGGGTCGGTGTGACTGATGATGAAGATCTGCAGCGAAGATGCTGGTGGATCGAATGGCGGTTTGAAGGTGGAGATGCAATGTGGAGCTTTGAGTCTGAGCCGAGGCAACAGCATGCTCATCTAGTGTGGTGCAGTGGCAAACAGGTTCGAAGGTGCAGTTTAGCTGTTCAAGGAGCGGGTGAATGCCAAAAGCAGCATTGCTGGGTCCTAATGGTTCTATGCAGTCAGACATGCAATGGGATCAAATCACTGCTTGCATCAGTTTGACGTCAACCTCATGTTGCCTCAAAGATGGCGGTTGAGAGCGCTGTTGGGAGGGCTGCTGGCAGACTCGGCAGAGCTGGTGCGGACCTCCAGCCTGCTCAAATCGATGTCCGTGCAGTTGTTGCGGACGTGTCAGAAGGTGGAGGCGGTGCTGTGGGCCACTTGGAGTTTGGGAGTCGACATCCTTGTCTGTTCCTGGCCCACCAGCAGCTCTCTACAGTTGGGCCAGCATTGTTGGTGGGCACCAGGGCAGCTGTTCCTCCAGTGTCCTTCTCGCTTGCTCTCACTGTTGCTGACCTGGGGGTTGAGAGCAGGGGGCTGCCGGTGCCTGCCAGGGTTTGGCGTCTTTTGCTGCAGCTCCTCATGGCGGCTGGCTGTTGGCCATTTGTATCATCTCAGTAGAGTCAGGAGGTTGGAGGACTGGAGTTTCGCCTTTCTGGTGCTCGAGCTGTCCATGGAGGGGTTGGCAGAGATTGGAGCCTGGAGGTGGGCACTCTGAGATTGATTGGGCTTGTGTATATGAAACTACAATTTTTTCAAGCCTTTATTCAGTTTTTATTTTATTACCTGGATCCTGGACGGGACTCTTTTTTAATATTTGCTTCCCTTTGTAGTTCATTTGTTGGTTGGGGGGGGGGCTGGCTAATTTTGTGTCTCACAACAATACATTATGTTGCTTGACTTTCAATTTTGACTGATTTTCTGGTTCCTCAGTACATTTCTTCTTGATGGTTTCCGTTTGTTCTTTTCCTTCTCTTTAGCATCCTACTTTTATATGGCACCTTTTCTACTACCAACTCATTTTCTTTGTAAAGCACCTAGGCATCGGTGCGATAGAAGTAAATAAAGTACAAATACAAATACAGTACAATGTAGGAATCCTGGCTGTCTTGGCTCTAAAATCCTGTGAGTCCCTAAAGGGTTTCAGGGACAAGTGCAGCCCTTGTTCACAGGCCCCCAATGCAAGGAAGGTTGGTGCACACGTTCAGGGGTCCTTCACCACGATTGGGTCCTGGGCAGCAGTGTGACTGGCAGAGGTGCAGGTCTTGTTCCAGCAGCAGGTTCACACCCAATGTACCCTGTGGATGAGCAGGGAACAGAGCTCGCCTCTGTCTTGGACACTCAGTCTTTACCTCACTGGTCGAGGACTTTGCAAAGACAACTCTCCCAACAGAGGTCCAACAAAATTCTTCCTTAGGTGTTTGTTCCAAAGGGAATCTGAGAGGGGTTGCCTGACCCCTTCTTTTAAAGGCAAAAGTCCAGGGACAAGAATGATACAAATGACAGAACTGCTGTACAACATTATGTCCTGCAATAATTAAAATTGTATTGTGTTAATCTTGACTGACTGTGTCTGCCAAATATAAATAAAGAATAAAAAAAGTCTGCATGTGATTGGACAAAACCAAGCCTGCTTTACAGGTCCAAACCCGGTCCTTGGAAAAAGTGGACTTTGCCTTTTGACATCACATCCAAATTGCCTCATGTTAGAGGGAGTGGCGGGGACAGGAAGGAAGAGCCTTGGGGGAGAATGCATTCTCAAATAACCTTCAAATTTACCCCACAAAGTCAAATATATAACATTTTAGAAATCCCTCACAGCATGTCCCGAACTTCAAATGGACCTTACAAGACAAAGAGTACCAGTGGTAAAAGAAGTGACTTACTTGGGCCTTAGATTAAGATCGCATCTCTCAGCTGCGGAGGTTGAGAGTAATATGGTCATTAAACTCAAACAGATGTCCTGTCAGATGAAAAAGCTTTTATATTCATATTGTAAATTCTCCACAGTTGCTCTGGCAAAATTCTATAAGTGTAAGGTTATGCCTGTTCTCTTGTATGGGATGGATGTAAATCCCAAAGCCTGAGTAATAAATTGGGCGCGATTAGAAGGGATATTGTGAAGAAGGGTGTTAAGTTTACCGCAAAGTCTCCCTATATCTAGTTTACAATATCAGTTAGGTCTTCGCTCCTTATAATCATATTTTGAATGGTAAGTTGTCTCACTCTATAGACGGATAGTGGTTCTGAAACATAATTCTTTGTATGAGGATATCAACGGCATTTGAGCCATGAATCTAACCCAGTTTTGAATGATCTAAAAAAGTATGCAGCTAAACTACTTTTGGAATGTGACTTTACGTACAATGATTTGGTGTGCAGGCCATTGAGTGTTAAGGTAGCCCTGGTCAGAATGCATTGGCGTCCGAACAATAGCAAAGATGCGGAGCCTAGTTATGGCCAATTCCTTATCCTGTATAGTTAAGCCAATAGGTTACCAATCTCGATACTTGAGAAGGTTCCCTAACCTATACTGACATTCACAATTTTTAAGGTTTTGTCTTAATCTGGTCCCGACAGGCAAATTGCTGTCTTTTTAATCAAAACCGCAAGACAGGAATGACTGTTGCAACTTTTGCAAGAACGTAGTGATGCAATCATTGAAACATACAATGATCGCGTGTCTAGCATTAGTGGAGGTGAGAATCAATAATTTTAGACGATTTGTAGATAAGGAGGAATGGGTCAGCTCAGAGGATTTTTGGGAAAGATTGTCATCGGGCCAGGAAGTTCATTTAACAATAGAAGTTCTATCTACAATAGACTATAAAGGATCTAACTAAAGCTTGTATCGACAGATGTTGCGCTGCTACATGTAATCACTCCATCTTGTAAAACCAATAAAATGTTTTTTTGAAAAAAAAAAATGCTTAATGAATTAGGTTTTCTTAAATTATGATCAGTTTAGTTTTTAGGTGTGTTACACAATTCTTTTCCTTTAATGTTCTTTGCTTTTTTTTCTGATCCTGTGTATTATATTTATTATGTGTAAAGTCGAATATACGGCTGAAAAACAATAATAAACATGGAAAACAAGATGGTGGAACCTTCTACCAGCTGGTTTGAGTTCCCTCTGCCTACACTAGGCCCATCCCTTTCCCTTGCCAATGCATCAAAGTCCCTTGTGGTATGCATAAACCTGGTGGGAGGCTTGTGCTTTTTGGAAGGGTGTGTTCTTTGATTCCTGTTCTCAGGACAGCTTCTTGTGTAGTGGATGTCTCACTGGAGAGGGTGTTACCTTCCCTCACAAAAGAGGCAATCCCCAAGGCTACAGGCTTGATGGAAGAAACAGAAACAGCCTGGATGGGGGGAATAGACATAGCCTTCCATAGCTGAGCTGGGCTCACATGGCTGACAAATGTGTGATACCAATTTGATGTAGCTGTAATAAGTATGAGAAATACCATCCACAATATCCTATGTCAGGTATAGTTTATATTTAAAGTATAGCGTGCCACCGGGACAGTAGACTCATAACTATGGGGGTTTGGAACAGAAGTGCATATCTGAAATGCAGCCATTGTGCTGCAGTGACTTGACTGTGTGAGAAGCCAAAGGGTGTCTCGTCCACCACTCCTCAGGGACTTGCCCTCCAGGTGGCCAGGACACGGCCATCGCTTTTGGATCCAGTTCCTGGGGGTGGACCAGTGCAAAGGATCACCTGGGGAGGGGTCTTCAGGGAGTGGGCGTGAGACAGCGATGTTGCGACGCAGTATTCCCCCCTATTTTGTTTATCTAACCGATCGTATTTTTTAGGATACCCCGAGGTCCCAACTCCCCCCAACCTTTTTACAAAAACACTGGGCTGAGGAAGAGTGTGACTGAGAGTAAGAACATATGTCCTGCTAATCGGATTAGACAAAGTCAGGTACTTGATTCTATGTGCATACACCTGCCAATTAGCTCTCCTCACACAAATATAAAGGCAGAACCTAGAGACACACTCTGAGCAAGGAGGAACACGAGCATGAGCAGAGCATCCGGGACAAAACCTACTGGAGCAGAGCAACGGACCAAGGGAGGAGAGCAGCGGGTCGAAAATCACAAGAGTTCCCTACGGAGGCTGTTACCTCCGGCAGGCTGAGAAAGACACATGGAGAAGGCCAGATCCCACATCAGAAGGCAGCATTGTGTTTCAAGGACGCCAGCAACCCTCCTGGGTGAACAGCAGAGTTGGGGAGGCGAGACCAAGCCTGTGGCACTAACCTTGACTCGTGAATTGTAAATCGTAAAACCAAGAAAGAGACGCACACAGCCAGTGAGTTGGCGAGCGACCTGAGAGACTGGTGTGAGTTAAAGTTTGAAGTAGCAACATTACCAAGTAAGCAAGATTAACTCCTAGAGAAGGGGAGAGTGAAAGTTAAACTGTGAAATTTGAGTCGAAGTGGTCCTGCTGTGGTCTGTAAAGAAAGCCACTCACATTCGAAAGTCTTCGACATCGAAAGTAGTCCGAGCCCGACAGAGGTATTCTTGAAGTGTAATAAGCGTGGGGAAGGGAGCCGACCCATTACAGGTTTTTGTTGAATTTAGTCATGAGAGGTCTGTGCCCGACAGAGGGGGTCACAAGTGAACTTTGTTGTGCAAGGTCTGAGCCAGACAGAGGGAGACCTATGTGAACATTTTGTTGAAACATTATTTGGAAGTCAGGAAAAAAGGCTTTAACGTGTAAGGCCAGGCGGGCCTTTAGCGACGTTTTGGAACTGTTTATTGTGTTGAAAACCAGGCCAGAGTATGTCATTCTGCCTACAGGGACAGCCTTACTCTGTATAGAGAAAAATTTGCGGTTGAATATAAAAAGTAGTATCCACTGCCACCAGCCAAAACTCGATCAGGGGGGACGAGACGTGCCCCCTCGACTAACAGACCCCGGGGCAATCGAATTGCCCCAGCCAGTACGTCCACAATATGATGGTTTGTACTTGTCCTGTTCAGAATTCAAGACTAGTAAAGTCAATGGTGACTTTACATGCCCTGGGAGACAGTATTCAGTCCCAGGGTATGGATTCTATACTGGGGGGTAAGGTCTAACGTGGGGAGAAGAGCTGGTTCAACCACATTTATTCTATTGAACACTGATTTTTTCTTTGCATACATTTCTCCTTTTTACACTATTTGAACAATAGATAGGGTAGGCACTAGGTTTTGTTAGCATAGACCATTTTGATTTGACGGTCTCCACTAGGACTGCATTATTTATTATTTCATTGTCGAGACTACCCCCATCTTAGTTATAGGGCAAAGTAGGAGTTTCTCCAGCCCCAACAACTTCAATAAAGTTGTGTCAGTGTCATACTTGTGATACCATGTCTCCCCTACAGCTGTCACTGCAGCTCTCAAGAGGGCCCCTGTACCCTGCACCTGTCCTTTGCCATGGGGGAGCAGAGGCTGCAGATAAGACTACTAATTCAGCCAGGTTCAGATGTATGCCATGCTTTTGGCATGGAGTTTGAAGAGAGGGGGGTCTAGTCAGCAGACCACCCTCTCTGAGGGAGAATAACTAACATCATTTTAAATAAAAATAAAAATAAAAATAAAAAGAAGCCAGTGCTTCTACACCCTTCCCAGATGGCAATCCTTCAAAGAACCTTGTTATTGTGGTTTCATTGCTTGCATTCATTTTGCTGTATCCTCTTCTCATTTGGTTTCTTAATCTGCAGCGCCGACCCCTGCAGGTAGCAAGTGTTTTATCATACCTTGTGGCATGCTCTAGCAACCTACAATCTGGATGGTAGGTCCACTTAAATATAAAATGAACTATTTCCAAAGCAATATTCGTAGGTATGATTAAAAACAGAGTTATAGCCATTTTAGATGTAACAGAAATACAGATGCAAAACTTGCCATTCACTGATTGGTCCTTTGATTAAGGACAAAGGCTAAGAAAGCAGCCCTCTTTCTGAGCTCATACCAGATGACTCCAACCCAGTTCACAAAGACTGTTGTGCTTCCTAGTGACAAGTTTACACTTTACCTGTATGTGAAGAAGGGCTTTCAAAAGGTGGGCTGACCCTAAATCTAGATTCCTGGAGCCTGGGAAGCATGAAGCGACCAAGGCAAGGGAAGTTAATTGCAGTCAGGAACCTTTCTTTCTGCCGAAGCAGGAAATGGACAGAGCTAAAGCAGACAAGGACCTCAGACATATGGATGATGATGGATGATGATTGTCACCATTTTCTCCTAGAATCATTAGGAGATGGCACACAGTGACTCCTCCAGGAGCAAAACAACCTAGCAAATGCTGCAAAAGTGGTAGGACACTTCACAAGGGAGCCGTCCCCATTGGACACTGTTAGGGAGAATTCTCTGTTTAGGCTGAATTTCCCAACCTAGCGAGTCCCCCAGCAGCTTTGCTGGATTTTTGGGGTTTATTTTTTTCTCCTGCCAAGAGTGAGACTCTTTTACCCTCACTCTTGGACATGATTTGAGTGTGTTCCTTTGACTCTAGATGTGTTTAATGAGCTATGGGGTCTTTTACTCCATAGGGCTTCATGTGTTTTTGTGATTTGTGTTACACAGCACCCTCCGTGCAGTAACACAGGGGTGTCATAGTGACCCCCCAGTATAGACTCCATACCCTGGGACTGACTACTGTCTCCCAGGGCATGTAAAGTCACCATTGACTTTACTAGTCTTGAATTCTGAACAGGACAAGTACAAACCATCATATTGTGGACGTACTGGCTGGGGCAATTCGATTGCCCCAAGGTCTGTTAGTCGAGGGGGCACGTCTCGTCCCCCCTGATCGAGTTTTGGCTGGTGGCAGTGGATACTACTTTTTATATTCAACCGCAAATTTTCTCTATGGGATTTTCCCACTGTTCGAGGCTACTATCTTTATTTATTTAATTACGATAGCCTCGCACATACCGCCGGTTTATTTATTTATTATTAATTCTCTGATTGGTATTTTCTGCCAAAACTCGGTTCTAAAATGGCGTTTGTGTTCTCTTCTGTGACTCCAACCCAAGTCGAGCCCTTTGTTCCACTTTTTGGCGGGCTTCTCCACAGAAGCCCTCCAAAGTGGTGCCACTCTGTCTGGGGTACTTAGGAGGGGTGGAGGGGGATTTAGACACCCTGGACTGAGTTGCCTAGACAACTCAAGTCGCACACCGTCCTGATTGGCCCAAGTGGTAAGCCGGCCGGCTCACCACTTAGCATGTTTTAGTGACAGCTAGGCTGAGTGAATGGGGGTTTTCTGCATAAAAGCAGGGCTTTGGGGACTGGAACTTCAGAAGTCGCCACAGGACCTAAGAATCCGACGAGGGAGAAGCTGAGCCGACCTACCACGACGACACCACCAGTGGAGCCCTGCTGGACCGTCTCACCACTTTTCCCAACGACAGAGGAGATCTCCCGCCGGAGAGTCTTCTTCCTTTGACTGGTGGGGATAACCAGTTTCACCGTCTTTTCGCCTTCTCGACGCATCTCGTGGCCGCCTGCCTGTGCCAAGCACCCCGGCAACCGGAATACCACGTTTTACCTCGACCGCGAAATAAAGGGTAATACCTTTAACCGGAAAACTCTGCGGCTGGTTTCTTCCCTGGCAGTGCAACGACCTTCATCTTTCCTCCAAGTCGAGATCTTCTCTTCCTCTGGACGACGCCAAGACTTGCACCCGCTGCCAGGAACAACTGCCACCGCTGGAGGATCCTTCCCACTTAAGGTACCGTGTTCCGCCTGGCTTCCCTTGCCACCGACTGTGCGGGGTAGATTTAGCCCCTGGCTTTCGAACCTGGGTTAGCCTGGGACACCCTGGCTAAACTTTTCTGAGCCTCTCTAAACTCTTTTCGAACTCTCTGCAAGACTTTCAAAGCCTAGTGTAACTGTGTGATCTTGGGCGCATTTGTGCTCTGCTCTCTCTAAGAGTGGGCCTAGCCTATGGATTTTGGCTCACCAGTGACTTTTGTTCTTCTGCCTTGCTAAACGTGTTCCTAAATCTTAGAGTGGTGTATCTTCACATATTCTGTCTTTTTCCCTCCCTTTTTCATGAACTTATTGGAGTGCCATCTATAGTTAAGCGCTCACCTCGTGTCTGGAAATAAGTGGTGTTAACTAAGACTTGTCTGATAAGGAATAAGGGTTGCATATATCATAATAGTACCTGTGTTTAGAGTGTTTTAAAATAAGAGTGCATGAGTGTTTCAAACAGTGTGTTTTTAAATAAATAAGGATATACTTTGAATCCAAAGCTCTGGTAAGTGTTTGCTTGTGCTATTATGTCTGAGTGCCTATTGTGTATACTTTACATACTGCCTAACTCTTCTTGAGGGAAGTCTGACTGCTCAGCCACAGCTACCAGGTAAATCTGGGTGGTACAGACTGCTACCAAGTGGGTTTACTGCTAACACCTGTAGTCCTAAATCTTTTGCAGTGTTCCCAAAGGGAAATGCACAGGTTTATGCCTAACAGACACCGGCAGAAATCGGACGCCACCAATCCCCTGCTAGAATTGAAGTATAAATGGAGCGGTAGAGCCCCACTCTGCTGGTTATTGTTCGGGTTTTTGATTTCTCAAAGCCTCCTTTAATAGGATTGAAGATAGATAATCAAAGCATGGACTGAGAATAGAGGGGGCATCTGCTGGCAGGTCTAAGGGCTTGCCTGATGCTGATAACTAGAGTCCAGGACATCTACATACACAGAAGGAGATAGTGGGCCTCATTACGGGGTTGCCGGTAAAACGTGGCGCAAGGACGGCGGGTTACCGGCAACTCCGTAACACCCTTACCGGTGCCACTGGGATATCACAAGCAGCGGCGGTAAGGTTAATCCCCATTTCCATACAGTCCCTTAGGACTCCATGAAAATGGGGAAACAGAAGCACCGGCGTCATTGTAGTATGGCAGTCCAGAACGGGTGCCGGTACATTGTTACCTGCACCCTTATTTCTGGATCGCCATACTCTGAATGAGACCCAGTGTGCCTTTAGGTGCTCTGGACAAATTCAACCTGTGTAGGAAGAAGCAGATGCAAGTTCAGGTTTGTGTGGATCTAGGAAAGGAAACCCCAGAATCTGAGAAGCCCAGGTGTGATACTCCTAGCACTTAATGCTGATCTTCCAGTTTCAACCTGTTGAGCAAAACCATTGATCCGTAACAAGTCTTCATGCAAAGGACTGCCACCTCAGCCTTCAATCTTACATCGCACCACCAAGCTAACTCATTGAGCCCTGCCCTCTTCAAAGCCCTCATTGGTAGTGCCAGGGGCCTGACAAGCCAACTCAGCCCCTCTAGACCACAGGGTTTCAGATTTGCAGTATCAAGCCTCACATCACAAAGAAACCACCTCAGCGTCCAAAGACTCTCGAGAGACTTACTCTAAGACACTCTGAGGGACAAATTAGTATTTTGTCGCAACCCCTTAAAGGCTACTGAACTGGAGCACGAAAATCCTATTCTTGATTTCCTTTTGTCGTATAAGTAGGGTTTTTGTGTATCATTGAAACTTGGATCCGTCTTTTTTATACACTTCTGCAGCTTTAACTTCTTCAATTTCCTCTTTTTGTCACTCCCTGTGTCTCTTGCGTCCTGGAGGTGGCAAGGATTATTATGTTATCCGAGTTGGACTATCACTCCTTTTGCTTTTTAGTTTGCAGTTGTTTCCTCATTTGAATTTCGCGCTCTGTCTTTCATGTCTCATTTCCTTCTTACTGTTGTAATTTTCTATTGCCCTCCAACCTCCTTGGGTTCCTCTTATGATGATTTTGACTCTCTTCTTTCAATTTCCTCTCCTCTAGCTTCATCTCTCATTGTTCTTGGTGATGTTAATATTCATGTGTCCTCATCTGTTCTCTCCTCTTGTCCCCTGCTGTTTTCCTCGTTGGCTTATAATCTTCACTTACTACTTTCTCCTGCAACCATTATCAAGGGCGGGGTTCTATACTTAGTTTTTATTTCTGCTGTTTGTTCCCTTTTTTATTCTTTTCAGCCACGTCTCATTCCCTCGGTTGATCACTTTTTGCTTCGCTTTCACTTTTATTTCCGCCTTCTTCTTCTACTTCGGCTCTTTCTTCTTCTTTTTTTCATCGGGATTTAATAATCTCAATCATTCTGCTCTTGTTGACTCTATAGCATCTCATCTTTCTAGTTCACCTGTTCCAGATTCTTCTAATGTCAATTCAGCATTGGCTGAATTTCACAATGCTATTTCTACTTCTCTTCATGTTTTTTGTCGTTGGTCTGAGGCTCTCTGATTCCCTCAAATTATTACAGATGCAGCTGCGTAAATGGCTGGAATCTAGATCCCCTGCTAACATCTCTCTCTTCTCTGAACTTCTGCACTCTTTTTCTCTTCTTCTTAAACAGGCTAAATCGAATTATTTTCCATCCTTGATCCTCTCTCAGAGTTCTTCCTCAAGACTCTTGCACTCTACATTGAACACACTTCTTGTGCCCCCTCTGTGGAGATATCTTCTCTTTCTTCCCTTACTAATGATCTTGCTACTTTTTTTCGTTCTAAAATGGATTTGATTAGATCTATGCTTCTGTTTCATCCCCTACTAACTTTGATGACTCTCCGGCTACGCCTTCCACTGCCCCTGGTTTCGATCACCCCTCTTTTTCTTTTCTGCCTATTATAGGGGATGTACTTCTGAGCATACCCGGTCCAATCCTACTGCTGCTCCTTCTGATCCATTGCCTGCTCCTCTTATGAAATCTATTTTTCCTACCTTTACTCCTTATCTTACCTCTCTTTTTAATCTCTCCCTTTTGCCAGGCGTCTATCCTTCCACATTTAAAGGCGCCACCATCATTCCCCTTCCGAAGAAACCATCTCCAAGCTCTTCTGATCCCGCTAACGTCTGTTCTATTTCCATCTTGCCTTTTCTTTCTAAAATTCCTGAGGGCCCTGTTTATATGCAGCTCAGGTCATTTCTTAATCTATATAAACATCTTCCTTCTTCTAAATCTGGCTTTCGCTTTGGCTTCTCTACAGAAACCGCTCTCCTATCTGTCTCTAATTATATTCTTAATGCGCGTCATCACAAAAGATTCCTCTATTCTTGTCTTGCTAGATCTCAGCGCTGCTTTTGACACGGTGGATCATTCTATTCGTCTTCCTAAGCTTTCTTTTTTGGGTCTTTCTGATTCTTCTCTTCGATGGTTTCACTCTTATTTGTCTAATTGTTCTTTTACTGTCTTCTGGAAGGGTTCTACCTCTCAGTCCTTCCCACTTTCTTTTGGTGTCCCCCAGAGGTCTGTTCTGGGACCTCTTCTTTTCGATCTTTCCACCTTTTCTTTATGTTCCTTGATTCTTGACTTTGGCATTCAAGTTCATTTATATGCTGATGACGCACAGATTTTTCTTTCATTTCCTCCATTTAATGATTCCTTTCATCGTCGCCTCTTTGCTTGTCTCTTGACCATCCAATCTTGGCTGGCCTCTCGGTTTTTCTGCTTAAATCCGGAATAAAAATTGATTCTGTTTTTTTTCTGGCTAATTCTACTATTTTGCCATCCTTAACTATCTATTTTCCCCACTACAGCTTTCTGTGAATTCTCAAGCCCAAAATCGTGGTTTTCTTTTAGATTCTTCTTTTTCTTTATTGCCTCAAATATTTTCCACGGTTCAATCGTGCCAGTTTCATCTTTTCAATATCAGAAACATTTCGTCATCTTCTCATTTTTTCAGCAACAAAAACTCTTCTTCAAGCCCTTGTTCTTTCACGTTTGAATTATTGATATTCTTTGTATGTCAGCCTGCCTAGTTATGCTTTGCGTCCTTTATGCTGTATTCTTTATTCAGTGGTTCATCTTCTTTTCTGCCTTCCCCGGACTGCTAGGATTTACCCTTATATTGCTCATTTGCACAGGCTCACTATTAGGCAACGTTTTGAGTTTAACATCTTAGGTATAGTCTTTAAGTTTATCCATGCCTTGCCCCCCTTTATTTATGCTCTTTATTTTCTTTGCACCAGCCTTCAGGAAATTTACGTTCTGCTTCTCACTATTTATTATCGTATTTGCCCCCATCCCCTGTGCTTCCTCTAGGTTCTGCTCATTCCAACTGTTAGTTCCTTTTCTTTGGAACTCACTTCCTTTTCAGATTCGTTCCTGCTCCAAATTTTGACAGTTTAAAAAGCATCTGAAACTCCATTTGCTTCACTCGGTTTCTTAAATTCTCCAGGTGCCATTATGTTTGTTTGGTTTTTGAGTCATGTTCTTGTTTTTTTCGTAATATTGGACCAATGTTTTCTGCATTTTCTTTCTCAAGTCTTTGGCTATTTCTTATACTAATCCTGCAGTACTTTTCCAGTTATCCAGTTGGCCTATAACTATGTATTCAGCCTGTATTTACTATGTTTTTCATTTCTAGGGGTTGGTACGGTAGTTATTATTTGGACTGTATGTTTGTTGGGCCAGGAGGATAACTCCAGAGCAACGCACAGCAACACAGGTTCGAATCCCGGTCCCGGTATTAAGTGCATAATAAAAGATTAATTAAATATTGATTTTAGACAAAACTGCTATTTTTAGAAAGCCTTGATTTGACATTACTTTTATTTTAGTACTTACTATATTATGCTTGGACACTTACCTTGGCTGGCCTGCCACTCTGAAGAATATACTCTGCCCTCGGCCAACATTACCAAAGGTGAAGAAGGTAAAGTATCAGCTATCTGTTTACATTTATGATTGAAACACATGTATGCCAAGCTGTGTCTCAAGTCTAAACCTAGCACATAGAATCTTTTGCTCACCATTGTATGCCTTTCGGCCAGAATAGGATTTTGTCAGAGTGCCATTTCTGGGTACTGTGATGGTGTCACCTTTGGTGTGACCAAGGAGGGGCTGGGGGAAATCTGGGGCCAGCAGAAGCCACCAGCAACTTGATGTAAGCCGCAGAGGTGGTATACAGAGCTCACCCTTTGCCTCCTGGGGAGCTTCATCACAGATTCTGCAGTCACCCCGGCAAGTGAAGATCTATATTATGTCCCCACAGCTGATATATCTCATGAGGGATCATGGAAACTACTCAGTACTACCAGCATTTGAGGAAGTAAGTATCGGGGGAGGAGAACCTGGGGAAATCAGTCTCAGGAAGGGTTTGCAATTCAGACAGTGCATGTGGGAAGTATGCTGATTGCTTTGGGCCCTGCTGGTGAATATTCAAGAGGAGTGGGATTCCCTGATGAGTGCAATTCAGGTGTCCAGCACCAGAGTGGATTGCAGAATGTAGCGTGAACAGAATTGGGTGCTAGCAGAGACAGGAACACAAATTGTGCTTGCTCTGCAGGAAATTGGGAAGTGCTTAAGGACTGCCTCGGCAGCCTGTGGCTCATCCAAAGATGGCTTACAGGTTATTGGAGTCCTCTGGCTTGGGGAGGGGGTACGGGCACTGGCCACATTGAGTCATAAGGAATTCAACAACCACGTTTTTGGCTGCAGATCCTGAAGTCCTCCTGCTGAAAAATATTCTTCTGTGCTGAGGTACTGTGCTGGTTGGGTATTTACATACCTTAAGTCTCTTGTGATTCCTGTGTAGTTGTGGAGTGTTTTCTGTGATTGGGAGTCCTCTCGTCCAGTGCACCCAGTCCCTTGCTGGAGTACTCTGAGGGTATCTTCTCTGAAGACCATGGGCCCTCAACTAACTCTAAAAGTAAAGTGTTTACTTGCTCTAACAGTCTTCCTTAGGAACTCTGACTTTTGCTACATAAGAACCTATCCTGATATGCCTGTTGGACACTAGCCACTAGCGTGTTATAAATAACCCATTACAATTACAATTACAATAAACCCTAGTGACCCCCCTTCTGCCACTGAGAACACTCATGCTCCAAGAATACGGAAAGACTTCTAAGGATTGGGCCTTTTTCAGAGAAAAGATAATAAGTGTTTAAAAGTTACTTACTTGCAAAAGACGTTGGTGGTAACTGTAACTCTGAGAGTGAACAGTTACAAAAGTTATTACTTACCTTAGACATGTTCTGCCATTCTGAAAAGTATATGTAAGGTTATTACTTACCTTGGAAATGTTCTGCCATTCTGAAAAGTATATGTAACATCTTTCTTTCCTTAGAAACTGTTTTGCCATTCTAACTGAAACTAGATGTAAGGTTATATGCCTTGTGTGCTGGCACCAGAGTGCCTGTCCTCCACTTGCCTTCCCCGCTCTGATTGGCCCACTTTCCCATCTTAGGGCCAATCAGGAGTGCCGGTAGGTGAGTGTCGGCCCCCAGCAAAGGCCCCCAGAAAAGGGCCCTGCCTGAGCCTGTCAGAGCATGAAGGAGCTCCTCCTCCCAAAAACATTTACGGGACATTCTAAACTCAAGGCACCACTTGCAGTTTCATCTTCACTGGGAACCAATATTAATGCACAAGTTTCCATCTTCCTTGCCTGGACACTATCTCTGTTGGTATTACTGTTGCATGGGTTCTCCCCTTCTGTTTTTTGCTTAGAGTGCCTTAAGTGAGAAAATCGCATCTTGGCGTTCTGTGATCTTTGTACGCTTTTTTGTTTTGCTTAGAGTGCCCCCATGTGCCATTCAGTAGGTTGAGACTCTCCACCCACATGACCTGTTATAGCCCCCCGTAACAGGGGATGAGGCTTTGCCAGTCCTTGTAAACATTCCTATTTCGACTACCATGCTGCCGGTTGTAGCCCCTCGTAACATGAAGTGAGGCTCAGCCTGCCCGCATAATCATACCTATCTTGACTCTCATGCTGCCTGATGTAGCCCCCCGTAACATGAGGTGAGGCTTTGCCAGTCCGTGTAATCATACCTATCTTGACTTTCATGCTGCCTGATTCAGCCCACCGTAACATGAGGTGAGGCTTTGCCAGTCCGTGTAATCATACCTATCTTGACTTTCATGCTGCCTGATGCAGCCCACCGTATCATGAGGTGAGGCTTTGCCAGTCAGTGTAATTATACCTATCTTGACTCTCATACTGCCTGATGTAGCCCCCCGTAACATGAGGTGAGGCTTTGCCAGTCCGTGTAATCATACTTATCTTGACTTTCATGCTGCCTGATGCAGCCCACCGTAACATGAGGTGAGGCTTTGCCAGTCCGTGTAATCATACCTATCTTGACTTTCATGCTGCCTGATGCAGCCCACCGTAACATGAGGTGAGGCTTTGCCAGTCTGTGTAATCATGCCTATCTTGACTTTCATGCTGCCTGATGCAGCCCACCGTATCATGAGGTGAGGCTTTGCCAGTCAGTGTAATCATGCCTATCTGGACTCCTATGCTGCCTGATGTAGCCCCCCGTAGCATGACGTGAGGCTTTGCCAATCCGTGTAATCATGCCTATCTTGATTCTCATGCTGCCTGATGTAGCCCCCGCAACACGAGGTAAGGTGTTGGCAATCCGTAAAATCATACCTATCTTAACTCTCATGCTGCCTGATGTAGCCAACATAACATGAGGTGAGGCATTGCCCGTCTGTGTAATCTTACCTATCTCGACTCCAATGCTGCCTGATGTAGCTCCTGTAACATGAGGTGATGCTTTGCCAGTCAGTGTAATCATACCTATCTCGAGTCTCATGCTGCCTGATGTAGCCCCCTGTAACATGAGGTGAGGCTTTGCCAGTCCATGTAATCAACCCATCTTGACTTTCATGCTGCCTGATGCAACCTACCGTAACAGGAGGTGAGGCTTTACTAGTCCGTGTAATCTTACCTATCTGGACTCCAATGCTGCCTGATGTAGCTCCCGTAACATGAGGTGAGGCTTTGCCAGTCAGTGTAATCATACCTATCTTGAGTCTCATGCTGCCTGGTATAGCCCCCTGTAACATGAGGTGAAGCTTTGCCAGTCCATGTAATCAACCCATCTTGACTTTCATGCTGCCTGATGCAACCTACCGTAACAGGAGGTGAGGCTTTGCTAGTCTGTGTAATCTTACCTATCTGGACTCCTATGCTGCCTGATTTAGCCTCCATAGCATGACGTGAGGCTTTGCCAATCCGTGTAATCATGCCTATCTTGAGTCTCATGCTGCCTGATGTAGCCCCCTGTAACATGAGGTGAGGCTTTGCCAGTCCATGTAATCAACCCATCTTGACTTTCATGCTGCCTGATGCAACCTACCGTAACAGGTGGTGAGGCTTTGCTAGTCCGTGTAATCTTACCTATCTAGACTCCTATGCTGCCTGATGTAGCCCCCATAGCATGACGTGAGGCTTTGCCAATCCGTGTAATCATGTCTATCTTGACTCTCATGCTGCCTAATGTAGCCCCGCAACATGAGGTAAGGTGTTGGCAATCCGTGAAATCATACCTATCTTGACTCTTATGCTGCCTGATGTAGCCAACATAACTTGAGGTGAGGCATTGCCGTCTGTGTAATCTTACCTATCTTGAATTTTATGCTGCCTGATGCAGCCCACCCTGACAGGAGGGGAGGCTTTGCCAGTCCGTGTAATCTTACCTATCACGACTCCAATGCTGCCTGATGTAGCTCCCGTAACATGAGGTGAGGCTTTGCCAGTCCGTGTAATCATACCTATCTTGACTTTCATGCTGCCTGATGCAGCCCACCGTAACATGAGGTGAGGCTTTGCCAGTCCGTGTAATCATACATATCTTGACTTTCATGCTGCCTGATGCAGCCCACCGTATCATGAGATGAGGCTTTGCCAGTCCGTGTAATCATACATATCTTGACTTTCATGCTGCCTGATGCAGCCCACCGTATCATGAGGTGAGGCTTTGCCAGTCAGTGTAATCATACCTATCTTGACTTTCATGCTGCCTGATGCAGCCCACCGTATCATGAGGTGAGGCTTTGCCAGTCAGTGTAATCATACCTATCTTGACTCTCATGCTGCCTGATGTAGCCCCCGTAACATGAGGTGAGGCTTTGCCAGTCCGTGTAATCATACCTATCTTGACTTTCATGCTGCCTGATGCAGCCCACCGTAACATGAGGTGAGGCTTTGCCAGTCCGTGTAATCATACCTATCTTGACTTTCATGCTGCCTGATGCAGCCCACCGTATCATGAGGTGAGGGTTTGCCAGTCAGTGTAATCATACCTATCTTGAGTCTCATGCTGCCTGATGTAGCCCCCTGTAACATGAGGTGATGCTTTGCCAGTCCATGTAATCAACCCATCTTGACTTTCATGCTGCCTGATACAACCTACCGTAACAGGAGGTGAAGCTTTGCTAGTCCGTGTAATCTTACCTATCTGGACTCCTATGCTGCCTGATGTAGCCCCCCGTAGCATGACGTGAGGCTTTGCCAATCTGTGTAATCATGCCTATCTTGATTCTCATGCTGCCTGATGTAGCCCCCGCAACACGAGGTAAGGTGTTGGCAATCCGTGTAATCATACCTATCTTAACTCTCATGCTGCCTGATGTAGCCAACATAACATGAGGTGAGGCATTGCCTGTCTGTGTAATCTTACCTATCTCGACTCCAATGCTGCCTGATGTAGCTCCCGTAACATGAGGTGATGCTTTGCCAGTCAGTGTAATCATACCTATCTTGAGTCTCATGCTGCCTGATGTAGCCCCCTGTAACATGAGGTGAGGCTTGGCCAGTCCATGTAATCAACCCATCTTGACTTTCATGCTGCCTGATGCAACCTACCGTAACAGGAGGTGAGGCTTTGCTAGTCTGTGTAATCTTACCTATCTGGACTCCTATGCTGCCTGATGTAGCCTCCATAGCATGACGTGAGGCTTTGCCAATCCGTGTAATCATGCCTATCTTGAGTCTCATGCTGCCTGATGTAGCCCCCTGTAACATGAGGTGAGGCTTTGCCAGTCCATGTAATCAACCCATCTTGACTTTCATGCTGCCTGATGCAACCTACCGTAACAGGTGGTGAGGCTTTGCTAGTCCGTGTAATCTTACCTATCTGGACTCCTATGCTGCCTGATGTAGCCCCCATAGCATGACGTGAGGCTTTGCCAATCCGTGTAATCATGCCTATCTTGACTCTCATGCTGCCTAATGTAGCCCCCGCAACATGAGGTAAGGTGTTGGCAATCCGTGAAATCATACCTATCTTGACTCTTATGCTGCCTCATGTAGCCAACATAACTTGAGGTGAGGCATTGCCGTCTGTGTAATCTTACCTATCTTGAATTTTATGCTGCCTGACGCAGCCCACCCTGACAGGAGGGGAGGCTTTGCCAGTCCGTGTAATCTTACCTATCACGACTCCAATGCTGCCTGATGTAGCTCCCGTAACATGAGGTGAGGCTTTGCCAATCCGTGTAATCATGCCTATCTTGACTCTCATGCTGCCTGATGTAGCCACCATAACATGAGGTGAGGCTTTGCCAGTCCGTGTAATCATACCTATCTTGACTTTCATGCTGCCTGATGCAGCCCACCGTAACATGAGGTGAGGCTTTGCCAGTCCGTGTAATCATACCTATCTTGACTTTCATGCTGCCTGATGCAGCCCACCGTATCATGAGGTGAGGCTTTGCCAGTCAGTGTAATCATACCTATCTTGACTTTCATGCTGCCTGATGCAGCCCACCGTAACATGAGGTGAGGCTTTGCCAGTCCGTGTAATCATACCTATCTTGACTTTCATGCTGCCTGATGCAGCCCACCTTATCATGAGGTGAGGCTTTGCCAGTCAGTGTAATCATACCTATCTTGAGTCTCATGCTGCCTGATGTAGCCCCCTGTAACATGAGGTGATGCTTTGCCAGTCCATGTAATCAACCCATCTTGACTTTCATGCTGCCTGATACAACCTACCGTAACAGGAGGTGAGGCTTTGCTAGTCCGTGTAATCTTACCTATCTGGACTCCTATGCTGCCTGATGTAGCCCCCCGTAGCATGACGTGAGGCTTTGCCAATCTGTGTAATCATGCCTATCTTGATTCTCATGCTGCCTGATGTAGCCCCCGCAACACGAGGTAAGGTGTTGGCAATCCGTGTAATCATACCTATCTTAACTCTCATGCTGCCTGATGTAGCCAACATAACATGAGGTGAGGCATTGCCCATCTGTGTAATCTTACCTATCTCGACTCCAATGCTGCCTGATGTAGCTCCCGTAACATGAGGTGATGCTTTGCCAGTCAGTGTAATCATACCTATCTTGAGTCTCATGCTGCCTGATGTAGCCCCCTGTAACATGAGGTGAGGCTTGGCCAGTCCATGTAATCAACCCATCTTGACTTTCATGCTGCCTGATGCAACCTACCGTAACAGGAGGTGAGGCTTTGCTAGTCTGTGTAATCTTACCTATCTGGACTCCTATGCTGCCTGATGTAGCCTCCATAGCATGACGTGAGGCTTTGCCAATCCGTGTAATCATGCCTATCTTGAGTCTCATGCTGCCTGATGTAGCCCCCTGTAACATGAGGTGAGGCTTTGTCAGTCCATGTAATCAACCCATCTTGACTTTCATGCTGCCTGGTGCAACCTACCGTAACAGGTGGTGAGGCTTTGCTAGTCCGTGTAATCTTACCTATCTGGACTCCTATGCTGCCTGATGTAGCCACCATAGCATGACGTGAGGCTTTGCCAATCCGTGTAATCATGCCTATCTTGACTCTCATGCTGCCTAATGTAGCCCCCGCAACATGAGGTAAGGTGTTGGCAATCCGTGAAATCATACCTATCTTGACTCTTATGCTGCCTCATGTAGCCAACATAACTTGAGGTGAGGCATTGCCGTCTGTGTAATCTTACCTATCTTGAATTTTATGCTGCCTGATGCAGCCCACCCTGACAGGAGGGGAGGCTTTGCCAGTCCGTGTAATCTTACCTATCACGACTCCAATGCTGCCTGATGTAGCTCCCGTAACATGAGGTGAGGCTTTGCCAATCCGTGTAATCATGCCTATCTTGACTCTCATGCTGCCTGATGTAGCCACCATAACATGAGGTGAGGCTTTGCCAGTCCGTGTAATCATACCTATCTTGACTTTCATGCTGCCTGATGCAGCCCACCGTAACATGAGGTGAGGCTTTGCCAGTCCGTGTAATCATACCTATCTTGACTTTCATGCTGCCTGATGCAGCCCACCGTATCATGAGGTGAGGCTTTGCCAGTCAGTGTAATCATACCTATCTTGACTTTCATGCTGCCTGATGCAGCCCACCGTATCATGAGGTGAGGCTTTGCCAGTCAGTGTAATCATACCTATCTTGACTCTCATGCTGCCTGATGTAGCCCCCCGTAACATGAGGTGAGGCTTTGCCAGTCCGTGTAATCATACCTATCTTGACTTTCATGCTGCCTGATGCAGCCCACCGTAACATGAGGTGAGGCTTTGCCAGTCCGTGTAATCATACCTATCTTGACTTTCATGCTGCCTGATGCAGCCCACCATATCATGAGGTGAGGCTTTGCCAGTCAGTGTAATCATACCTATCTTGAGTCTCATGCTGCCTGATGTAGCCCCCTGTAACATGAGGTGATGCTTTGCCAGTCCATGTAATCAACCCATCTTGACTTTCATGCTGCCTGATACAACCTACCGTAACAGGAGGTGAGGCTTTGCTAGTCCGTGTAATCTTACCTATCTGGACTCCTATGCTGCCTGATGTAGCCCCCCGTAGCATGACGTGAGGCTTTGCCAATCTGTGTAATCATGCCTATCTTGATTCTCATGCTGCCTGATGTAGCCCCCGCAACACGAGGTAAGGTGTTGGCAATCCGTGTAATCATACCTATCTTAACTCTCATGCTGCCTGATGTAGCCAACATAACATGAGGTGAGGCATTGCCCATCTGTGTAATCTTACCTATCTCGACTCCAATGCTGCCTGATGTAGCTCCCGTAACATGAGGTGATGCTTTGCCAGTCAGTGTAATCATACCTATCTTGAGTCTCATGCTGCCTGATGTAGCCCCCTGTAACATGAGGTGAGGCTTGGCCAGTCCATGTAATCAACCCATCTTGACTTTCATGCTGCCTGATGCAACCTACCGTAACAGGAGGTGAGGCTTTGCTAGTCTGTGTAATCTTACCTATCTGGACTCCTATGCTGCCTAATGTAGCCTCCATAGCATGACGTGAGGCTTTGCCAATCCGTGTAATCATGCCTATCTTGAGTCTCATGCTGCCTGATGTAGCCCCCTGTAACATGAGGTGAGGCTTTGTCAGTCCATGTAATCAACCCATCTTGACTTTCATGCTGCCTGGTGCAACCTACCGTAACAGGTGGTGAGGCTTTGCTAGTCCGTGTAATCTTACCTATCTGGACTCCTATGCTGCCTGATGTAGCCACCATAGCATGACGTGAGGCTTTGCCAATCCGTGTAATCATGCCTATCTTGACTCTCATGCTGCCTAATGTAGCCCCCGCAACATGAGGTAAGGCGTTGGCAATCCGTGAAATCATACCTATCTTGACTCTTATGCTGCCTGATGTAGCCAACATAACTTGAGGTGAGGCATTTCCGTCTTTGTAATCTTACCTATCTTGAATTTTATGCTGCCTGATGCAGCCCACCCTGACAGGAGGGGAGGCTTTGCCAGTCCGTGTAATCTTACCTATCTCGACTCCAATGCTGCCTGATGTAGCTCCCGTAACATGAGGTGAGGCTTTGCCAATCCGTGTAATCATGCCTATCTTGACTCTCATGCTGCCTGATGTAGCCACCATAACATGAGGTGAGGCTTTGACAGTCCGTTAAATCTTACCTATCTCGATTTCCATGCTGCCTGATGTAGCCTGCGTAACATGACATGAGGCTTTGCCAATCTGTGTAATCATGCCTTTCTTGACTCTCATGCTGCCTGATGTAGTAACATCACGTAACATGAGGTGAGGCTTTGCCAATCCGTGTAATCATACCTATCTTGACTCTCATGCTGCCTGATGTAGCCACCACAACATGAGGTGAGGCATTGCCCGTCTGTGTAATCTTACCTATCTTGACTTTCATGCTGCCTTATGCAGCCCATCGTAACAGGAGCTTAGGCTTTGCCAATCCTTGTAATAATACCTATTTTGACTTTCATGGCGCCTGATGTAGCCCCTCTAACATGAGTTGAGGCTTTGCCAGTCCGTCTTATCATACCTATCTTGACTTTCATGCTGCCTGATGTAGCCCCCACGTAACATGAGGTGAGGCTTTGCCAGTCCGTGCAATCATATCTTTTTGACTCATATGCTGCCTGATGTAGCCCCCCGTAACATGAGGTGATGTTTTGCCAGTCTGTGTAATCATACCTATTTGACTCATACGCTGCCTGATGTAGCCCCTGTAACATGAGGTGTGGCTTTACCAGTCTGTTTAATCATGCCACTGTATGTCTGTAACAATTTGCTTATTTACCATGCACTTTCTGTAACTAGCGCCTAGATGCCTGAGGGCTTTGTGCGCTGAAATAAATGTAAAAATAAATACATTAGAGAAACCACTACACCTGTGCATAAGTGGCAAACTGAGTCATGGACATGGGAAGAACGTGAAGCCAATTTGCTGAGGCCAATCACACAACACAGAACTAATGGTAAAATGGATCCAATAATCTGAATAATCATTGCAATAATTAGTGCCCAAGTCAATTTTCAAAGTATACAGAAACCCCTAGTCTATGTGAGTGTTACAAAAGCATTCCAGGGAGTTGGTGTCATGGAAGAGTGATGAGCAGGAGAGGCAAAGGGGCAGACAAGGAGGTTGATATGCCAAACTGACCACATTGCAGAGTTAGGGCCTGTAGGAGAGGCTAAAGCCAGGAGCCTGCTGGGAGTCTTGACCCAGGAACTGACAAGAGCCAGAGGATGCTGCGGAGAAGAAGCAAGAGTTCAAGCTTGCTTTGGACTCTAGCCCAGATATAGGTGGTAGCTGCACAGCCACCAGGGAACAGAAGACATGTGCATATTTGAGAGCCCGTGAAGAACCTATAGTGGGTGACCCTTGGCTGGGGGTTATAATTACTCGAGTCGGGAAAGGATCTAGGTTGGGGTCAGAGAAGACATCCTGTCCAGGTACCCCGAGGGCAAGAGGGGAAAGCTGCACAGTTGTACATGGGTAAGAGCAGCAGGAGACCTCAAGGGAAAGAGGGGGAAAGCAAACCCTCCTCCAATGGGGGTGCACCACAGGGTTACAAAGACCTGAAAGATGCCTCATCATTGGAACCATCTGCCAAGGTGAAGTAAAAAAGATTGCAGGGGCACCTACAGGACATGAGACTGTGCACTGAAGTGTGTTAACCTGCATGGGCACGCACTTGAACTATGTGGACTAGAATAAGTATTGGATTAAGGATGTTAGGTTCTTTTAGCATAGGCCCAATACTTAATTTGCTTTATCCCTCCATCCTGACACTGTTAGTTACTTGAGAATCTGCCATATTTTGTGTAGGTTCCACACTCAGATTGGTCTGAGTCTAACCCATGTACCCCTTTAGAGAACGAATGAAGGTGTTGAAATATCCCTGTGCTTGTGTGCTGCATAATTTGTTGTATTCGCCTCATGGTAGTTCCCTCAATTTTAAGAACCCCGGTTTTGCAAACTGATATTGAAGTTGGGGGTGAACACCCCAGGTGAAGTATGTATAGGTTGGGGCAGGACCTGTGCTCCCAGGGCTTCACTGCCATGTTTTTTGGTATCTAGGCATTGCATCAACTATATAGTATCGAATGCAAAAGTTTCCAAAAAAATGCATCGAAAAAATGCATTTTTTTGTAGGTAAAGGTTTTATTTTTTACTATAATGGGTTTCTAAGGGGTACAAAAACAGGGGTTGGGGGGGACCCATTTTTTCGATGCATTGTTTTCCAGAACCTTTGCATTCGATGCTTTTGCATTCGATGCAATCACTAGGAACCATGTTTTTTGTCATTTCAATTCATGCTGACATATGCAGGATGCTAGCACATAGGGGGATCCCCCTTTACTTCACCTTAAAAACATCTCCTACTTTCACTTTGTCAGACATTTAATTCTTCATGCATTTACTTTTTACCTGAACTTGTCAAATTGTCTGGGTGGCAATGGGAATGGCAAGGTTAGCTGTAAGGTTAGGGTTGGTGTGAAAAGGACTAGGGGAAGGACTATGGGTGAGAAAAGAAGGGCAGATACAGGAGAATGTTAGAAGTGAACCACTGAAGAAGTAAAGGTATGAAGAGGCACATGTGACAAAGTGAATGTATGGCGAAGTGAATGCAGAAGAAGTCAAGACATACATCCCACACAGGGATCAGAACTTTACGTCAGAACGAGTAACCTCCGTCTAAGAAAGGCATCAAACATGTACACTGCTCAGACACGTGAACTGGCATAGTTTGTGCTGAACTGAACTTTTAAACATAGTTAAAAAAGAAAAGGATGCATCTCCCAGTAGAAAATAAAGTTTATTCAGGACACTGCCTGACAAATCAGTTTGAATTCAATAGAAGACGCGATTACCACTTGAAATTTTGTAATTGGAATTTTTGGATACACAGTTTTTTTTAATTTACTATATCTTCAATTGAGCTTTAGTTGCAGCTATGCTTCAAATTCATTAGTCAGGCCGAAAGGCGTTTCCATAACAAACGTTATGCAGCTCGATCTTAAACCAGGATCTAAAAGGAGTTTGAGAGTAGTGTGTTGAACTCGCCACAATCATGCACAAGACAGCGATGTGTACCACAGTTTGAGTGGCGGACCTTCAAATATTTGGGCTATGGCTGAAAGGTTGGATGCTGGGTAAACTACGCGGTGCCTAAACTGCTCTCCCTATGCAATGAGCGCCCTGCTAGGGGAGCTGGAATGCTGTGGATTATCTGGGGGATTATAATGTAATGCCTGGGAGCCTTTGTAATTCCAGTGGGATGTTGAAGTTAGTTCCAGCTGACCTTCTGCCCACCACGTGACTGCGTCCCTGTGTTGGCAGGAGCTCCCCTTGGCATGCAGAATATCCTCTTTATAAATCTATTTCTTTAGATTGTCTTCGATGGATAAAGCACAATCTGTTGAAAACATAACTGGCAGGGTACTCTAACCGGTTTGGAAAGCACACCGTCAATCCTGCTTGTCACCTGCTAAGCGACAGGACAGCTAAAGCAATTCAAAAGAAGCTCAACATGAAAAGGGGCCAGCAGTGGCATCTGATTTGCAAGCAGAAGCACAATTTGCAACAAAGGATTTATCCACGCAGAACACATGATCACGCAAATATCGGCTGGTTTACATTAAGCTACTTCAAAATGGTGCATTCGATTGCGCTGTAGGCCCATGGGAAAAGAAAGCTACTAGACATTCTACTAGCAGCAGCCATCCAATGCTTTATATCCCAGTGGAAAAACCAAGACCCACCGTCCCAACGAGCCTGGTGGAACTCTGTTTGCTTGACTCATTGACTGGAAAAGATCATTTGCGAAGACACATTTGCACTAACAAAATTCACATCTATTTGGAGTCCCCTAGAGAACTTCCTAAACGCTAATCATCCTAACATCATATCCAAGAATCAATTCACTCAAGTCCGCAAGCCCCCCCAAACACAATCTCTTGGTTGAGATGAAAGCACATCCCTTGATCGTTCCAATATGCGTAAGTAGGGCAACATCGTCTACAGAGCACTACTGGCTGGGCCACTCTACTCTTCCCCCCAGCCCCACTCAGGGAGGAACAGCAGGGACTGCTTCCAGTATCCTTGTACATGACCGTTCCAATATGTGTAACTAGGGCAACACCGTCTCCAGAGCACTACTGGCTGGGCTACTCTACTCTTCCCCCAGCCCCGCTCAGGGAGGAACAGCAGGGACTGCTTACAGTATCCGTGTACATGACCGTTCCAATTTGTGTAACTAGGGCAACACCGTCTACAGAGCACTACTGGCTGGGCTACTCTACTCTTCCCCCCAGCCCCACTCAGGGAGGAACAACAGGGACTGGTTACAGTATCCTTGTACGTGACCGTTCCAATATGCGTAAGTAGGGCAACGCCGTCTACAGAGCACTACTGGCTGGGCTACTCTACTCTTCCCCCAGCCCCGCTCAGGGAGGAACAACAGGGACTGCTTACAGTATCCTTGTACGTGACCGTTCCAATATGTGTAACTAGGGCAACACCGTCTACAGAGCACTACTGGCTGGGCCACTCTACTCTTCCCCCAGCGCCACTCAGAGAAGAACAACAGGGACTGCTTACAGTATCCTTGTACGTGACCGTTCCAATATGTGTAACTAGGGCAACTCCCTTGTGCACCTAAACAATCGGACGCAAAACTGCTATTCCATTCTCTTGTCACACAACACAATCACTGAGTAGAACTTCCCCCCACAAGGCACACCTCTAGTCAGGCTCCACATTACTTACAGCAGGTGCCCCTGCCATGATATGATATGATATGAGATGGCATTTATAACACGCCTATACACAAGTGTTTCAAGGCGCGACGAGGCAGGGGGGGGCAAGGGGAGACAGACAACGATCCTACTAGGCCAGGTGTCATTCAGATCGCGCAAGTGCAAGGGTAGAGGGGAAGGGAAAAGTGCAAGGGGGAAGAGAGACAGGAAAGTGCAGTACAGGGTTAGTAGAACAACAAGATAAATACTAAGGGCCAGCTGGTGGCAAGTGCAAGGTAAGTGCAGACAAGTGCTGGGAAGCGGGGCTGTAGGGATACAGAGACAGTCCCGCAGTGCAGGGATTGCCAGGGAGGCAGTGCAAGGGAGAGTGGCTGGGCCAAGGACCGAGATCGGTTAGTGGCCCGGTTGCAGATTCAGTGCAGTTTCAGTAATTTTAGCTGGGGAGAGGGGGAGAGAAATCAGAGGCAAAGAGGAAGGTTTTGAGGTGCTTCCAGAACCGGAGATGGTTCTCCTCAAGTTTCAGGGAGGCCGGAAGGCTGTTCCAGAGGGAAGCCCCTGCTGCGGAGAGAGATCTACCCCCAACACGTTGCTTGGAGAAGCGGCTGACCCTGAGGGAGTTGGAGGCGGATGAGAGAAGGGCTCGAGAAGGAAGATATTTAGGAAGAGAGGGTTGAAGGCATTTTGGCCCAAGGCCCCAGAAGGCCTTGTGGACAATGCAGAGGGTTTTGAACTTAATCCTCGCAGCCACTGGGAGCCAGTGTAGCAATTGCAGTCCTGGAGAGATACAGTCCCTGGGCTTGAGGCCAAGGACAAGTCTTGCAGTCCTGTTCTGGATGAGTTGCAACGGGCGGAGAGTAGAGGCAGGCAGATTTAGATAGAGGCTGTTACAGTAGTCCAGCTTCGAGAGAACCAGGGCTCTGGAGACAGTGAGCTTCTGGGGGAACGAGAGGAAAGGAAGGATACCTCTGAGGAGGTGTAGCTGGTAGTGTGACTTCTTAGAGACGTCAGAAATGTGAGGAGAGAGAGAGTGTGGAGTCGAAGATGACCCCAAGATTTTTTACCTTGCAGGTAGGAGCAGGAAGAGGGCCAAGAGAGGCCGGCCAGAGAGCTGCAGGGAAGGAGGGAGTGGGTGTGCCGATGAGTAGAATCTCAGTCTTACTGGCATTCAGGCAGAGGTCATTTGTGGCACACCATTCCTGGATAGCAGATAGACAGTCAGAGATAAGGGAAGGAGAAGAGGAGGCCAAGGGTAGCCTGAAAATGAGCTGGGTATCATCCGCATAGCACTGAAAGTTGGGGCAGAGAGCGGCTATGCGGTGGGCAAGGAGTGCCAGATACTGATTGAACAGCCAGGGAGAGAGGTTAGATCCCTGGGGGACACCACAGGTAGAGAAAAAGATGTCAGAGAGGAAGGACCCCAGTTGGACCTGGGAGGGTCGATCAGAGAGGAAAGAGGTCAGCCATGCCAGAGCCTTGACCAGTGATACCCAGGTTATCACGGAGATGGTTGTGCAGGATGGTATGGTTGACAGTATCAAAGGCAGAAGAGAGATCAAGCAAAATGAGAACACATGGAGTGTTAGAGTCAAGGTTCGAGAGCAGGTCCTTACGGATGTTCAGGAGAGCAGTTTCCATGCTTCTGGCAGCTCTGAAGCCAGAATGATGGTCATGAAGACTACCAACAGATTTGGCATGTAGATTAAGCTGGGAGATGGCCAGTTTCTCCAGGAGCTTGCCCAAGGGAGTGATAGAGATTGGGTGATAGTTAGCCGGGCAGGAGGGGTCGGAAGAGGGTTTCTTAAGAAGGGGGTCACAAGGGAGTGCTTGAGGGGGGATGGGAAGACTGCAGAGGTGAAGGAGTGATTGCAGAAGTCAGCCAGGGCAGGAGCCAAGGAGTCGATGTGGTCCTTGATAGTTTTGGAGGAACAGACCTGTTTTGACGAGACTTTCATAGATCGGACTTGTCTCGAAACCTCGTCGGCAGAAAAAAGGGGAAAGGCAGAGAAGGAGGGAGGAGGGTTGGCTGCAGAGGGGCCAGAGGAAGAGGAGGGAATAGAGGGGGGAGGTGATAGGAGGAGAGCAAGAGCGAGAACAGGATGTCCCGAGTTTTTGAAATGAAGTGAGAGGCCAGTGCCGTGCAGAGGGCCTGGGAGGGGACAGGAGAGGTAGAGACTGCAGCAGGGTTGGCCAGCTCCTTGCAGATTTTAAAGAATTCGGCTGAATTGTTAGATACCGCAGAGATGCAGGCTTGGATAAGGGCTCTCTTCTTGGTGAGAACGGAGAGCCTGTATTGCCTTTGGTGCAGGCGGCAGGCCAGTTTGTCAGAGGATGAACATGAAGCACGCCATTTCGTCTCTGCCACCCTGCACTTGCGTTTAAGGGTGATGAGGTCCGAGTCATACCAGGACTTACATTTGGCTTTGGGCTTCAGGCGGATTCTCATGACAGGGGCAAGGATATCAAGAGTATCAGATATAGCAGAGTGGAGCGTGAAGAGGGCTGTGTCAGGGTGGGAGTCAGCCGAAGGGGGATGGGGGGCCAGAAGGTGGCAGCGAAAGCCTCAACTGTACCTCAACTGTACCTCTCCAGGATTTCCTCTAGTCTTTCCATCCTATTGTCCACTCTTTTCCCCTCCTATACTTCACTCTCCTTCTCACCTCTCTCTGTATCTAGTAACATTGCGGCTCTTAGCTACCAACTACACCATTGGGAGTCCACTTGTTTATAACCAAATGATCTTACTCTGATTATTGGACGAGATTACCGATTACCTCAGCCTTTGCCTCAACAGTGTAAACCTTGGAACGGTGTCACCTTTCCCATTCATTCGGCCTCATTACGAGGGAGGTAGCCTTGCCGGTTTTACCGGCAAGGCTACCTCCAAACTCGCATCCGGGTCTGGCACCCGCGAATGGGCAATTACCGGGCTATTCCGGCCCAGCCGGACCCAGTAATTGACCTTTCGCGGGTGCTGGGCCCGGTACATCCCTATTCCCATCTAAGCCCCATAGGGTTCAATGGGAATGTGGAGGGTTGATAACGGTACTGGTGCTATCATCATGTTCCGCTCGCAGGTTTCGCTACGGCCACCAGGTCAGACCTGGTGGCTGCAAGGGCACCCGCGAGCAGAACTCCTAGTATGGTGGTACGGTTGCAACGGTGCCAGTAGCGGTACCGGCGCCATTGTTGCCTTACCGCTATACTTGTAATAAGGCCCATTGTCTTAAGTTAGTATATATATTCCCTCTCACAGCATTACTGGCTGAAAGTGTGGCTCCACACGAGTAGCAACTGTCTAGTCCAATTCCTATGTACCAGGTCCCATGTTTATATCAAGTGCTTTCTTTGTTCGTTTTCTTTCTCCCTCTGCAAAGGGGCTTGGCAATCACTGTAATGTTCGATATTCTGCCCTATGATATGATATGATATGATATGATATTTTATTTCTATCGCGCGAAAAACTACATTATAAAATAGTTTTGCACGCTGCTCCTCATTGTTTACTCGCTGCATCAACTCCCTTGTGCACCTAAACAATCGAACACAAAACTGCCATTCAATTATAAAACTACCTTTAAACTTTTAAAACTCCAGAAAAGAACACAAGCATTGGCAAAAGGCTATAGTTTTGACGTTTGTATACGCATGGGATAGCTATTTTCCATGTCCTGCTATAAGGGGACTACCTGGCCACAAGATAGCAAGAGCTGACAAATAGTGTTCGGAAATGGGTATATTATTGAAATGCCTCTCAAATGCGTATCTAATGCCAATGAGTGAGCCAAAACTGTTCACTTTGCAAATGCTTATTTTGTATAGGAATTCAGTGAAAGGAACTGATGCAAGGACATTTTTTATTAATCAAGTTGCTGAAGGCACACTTAGTTAAGACATTTTTATTACACCAGGAGCTGGTTTATAGCTACAATTAGGCCATTACCTTTCAGAAAAACAGTCAGAAAGCACAGTGCTGGACTCAGAGATCCCAGGTGGATGTGGTTTGGACAGGAAAAAACAGGTAGTGAGTGGGAATTGCTATGGGGACTAGCATGGCCATGGGTGGTCAAAGGTGGGTAAAAAGCTAAAGAATGCGCACAGGCTCTGTGTCCACCGCTAACAGCCCATCTCCCCCCATCTCCTCTTCGCATGACAATAGTTGCGGCCTATATGCAGTGCTTACAGCAAAACCTAACAGCCAAATCTAACAAGGAACAGAGGAAGGGGAGTGACGTGTTGGTTTCTTTAGAAAACCGAATATATTTTCGCTTTAGTCAGTCAGTGGTTTTACTAAAAACTGATTCTATTGAAAAGAAATCATTACTATTTTGTAATGATTACAATTCTCAACTCACTTTTCTAAAAAAAACCTGTCAGAATTTCCTGACGCTGGTTATAGTGAACAAAATTAAAATATTGTTTGGGAAATATTTCCTTTTCCTGTATCCTTGTGTCCACTTGTAATGTCCGCTATTAGTTAGACACACTCAGTGACGAAGAAGATGGGTGGATGAATGAAATGAAGAAATGAAATTGCCCTTCACTTTTCAACCCTAGGATTCGTATCAGGTACACTCAGAGTGTGTGCATTGAGTCTGAAGCCTTCTTCCGGGATCTTAGTAAAAGTCTCCATCTCTGCTTAGATGATGACCACCTGAACATCATTTCTGGAGCCATTACAGTATCGACATTGGATGATTGCAATGCACTATGCAAAGGTCTTCCTAATCACTGATGCCAGAAACCTCAGCTTCTGATCAACAATACCGCACAGTCCATGATGGGTGTTTCTTTCCGATACCATACATGTTTCTATGGCAAGGCCCCTCAATGCCTAATAGATAGAATACAGATTTACAGCTCAGCTCCCCTCTGCCAATCCGGGATTCAATCTGGCCTCTGCAGAGGGGACTGGAGTTTTGCCGTAGAGTCGGGATAAGATTTGCAAGAATCTGTCTGATTCTCCGAGATCTCAATCGAATGAGTATTTAGGAAAGGATTAAAAACATAGGTGTTTCAAACCTATTTCAACTCTTTATATGTGTAAATTAATGTTGTTCTTTCCTAATTCTAGATACCTATCTGGGTTTTAGGAATTTTACTAAAAAATCAAATTAAAATGTAACATAACATTACAGCACTTTCTCTGGGCATTGAGATTTTTCCCCCAGCATGTATCATTTGACAAAAGGGTGATTTTGGCCTCTGAGAAACCCTGTCACAGCATGTAGTTCTCTGCAAAATACACTTTTGCGGAATTCTGGTCTCTCTTTCCTACCGTGAAGCATTGTTTGACAAAAAAACGATTCCTAGACGTTTGCAATACCTTTCAAATCTATTTAATAGCATCCAAGCAAAAGAATCACCCCTGTTCAGCCTGCTCTGAGGTTTGGCAGCTCTCTCTCGCAGCATGCTTTGGTGTGGCCAAACACTGGTTCCAGGAGGCATCTCCTCTACCATGCAACATTTAGACAAATTACAGTTGAATGTGTGATACTTCTCAAGGCTTACAGTTCTGGCAGGCAACTTTCCAAACACACAGCTTGGCAACTTGCAACTTGCATCACTTTGGAACGCATAATCTACTAGGTCAGCTTTAGCTCCTTGACATCTGCAAGATTTTTGTTTCTCGCACCATCTTTTTTTCTTCAATTTTCTAGAACTTTTTCCAGAGTATACAGTATTCTGTGCACGCAGATAGTCTTGGGTTACTTGGGTTGTTCTCGGTACTTCGAGATTCATGCCTCAATCCCGTTAATCAGCTTTACTACTTTAACAATGGAATTTCTACCTCTCTCCCTTTTCCTCACTTCTGGGAGTCGGAGCGCTCTGCAGGTGCAGTGATAAGGGGTACTGGGAATAAGGCCAGGGAGAGAAGCTGGGTTTTTCCACTTCTAACTGTAATTTTCCACTCTTTGCTCCCCTTGCTTGCTGTCTGCTCTTCGGCCGAGGGCAGTCTGGTAACCATGAAGGGGTGGGGATTCCCCCATAAAGAGTATATGTATTCCTCATGGAAGACAGAGAGAATTGGACCCAGGGTGATGCAGTCTCGCTGAGAGGGAGGACGCACCGCCCCAGGCCATGTTAGTACGAGTGATCTCTTTGCCTACATGCTCTTTGGAATAAGCAGTGCTGTGGTGGCCGAGATGAAGGTGTCTTCTCCAAGCATATTAACGGTGATGCTGTTTTTCAATGTTTATGTATAATTGACTATATATTATGTGTTAGTTGTGTGTGTGTATATAGAGTGAGAAAAGGGCCTGTAACAAGCCATTTATTCTTATAGCTAGTGGTCTAAGTGGGTGTCCAGTCAACTGGTCGACAACAAACTGGTCGACTGCAATTTGGTCGACACCATTTGGTCGAATGCCAAATGGTCGAATTTTTTTTTTTTATATATATATGTGTTTTGTGGGTTTTCGTGTTGGGAAAAAAAAGAAAAAAGAAAAAAAGGGGGTTGGGGGGGGACCCCCCCAAAAAAAACCAAAAAATGGGTAAAAAAAAAAAAAAAAAAATTCGACCATTTGGCATTCAACCAAATGGTGTCGACCAAATTGTCTGTCGACCAAATGTTTTCGACCATTTGACTGGTAACCTCTAGTGTGATTTCTTGCCTTACTGAGTCCAAGAACTTGTTTTGTTAGGGTCCGTGGGACAGGGAGCTGAGGTCCCTGTACGTGGCCAAGAAAAAGCAAAACACTGGTAATCAGATTTGGGAGTTTCTGGCCTTTGCTCTCCTTTCTTCCCTTCTGCAGGTCTTACTTTCCAAACATGCATTGTTCTGTGCATATAACATTTCAAAGCTGTGTTCAAGCTTGGCTGAGTCAATGTCCGTCCTGCTTCTGCCTCCTGATGCTCAACTTTACTTTCTTGACAAATGGGAGATTCTCTCACCTTCCCTTTGCTTCAGGACTTCCAACTTGCTCTCAATACTCCTTAGGTAAAAATGGCCCTGTGTCTTTGTATGGCGGGAGAAAGGGAAATATCATTGTATTGGATTGGGACTTTTTTGTTGCGGGCTTGGAAAAGGAGATCCGCATTCATAGCTTCACCAGCAAGAGACCCATTGGCACAGGACTCCTAACAGGGCCTTTTACATTTATATTTATATTTTAATGTCTCTACCTTTTAAATTGAATTGTACTAGTTGTGTATAAACACATTTTACCTGTGTTGCGCTGATGATATTGTTTCTGTATGTGACTTTTATGATCCACCTGGGTCAAAATAAAGGAATTGATTGATTCCTTGAGGGACTTTGAAGCGCTAGTCGATTCTCCCGTTCGCTCTACGGTATGGTGGTTTGGCCGTGCCTCTCCTTTCATGGTTCTCTACCAGTCTCTCTCCAGGAAAATGCTCATTTCCTGCATGTTCGACTCTTGGGTGGTGCAGCATCATTTCTCGATTGATACATTTGTGTAGCAGGTGGACTGTGGTTCCTTCTCAACGTGAAGCGGCCTGCTCCCACGCCCTCACTGGAAGACATTGGGCCTCATTACGAGTCCGGCGGTAATTGAGGCGGTAAAACTCGTATTACCATTCCGCCTCTGTGATTCCCGGAATTACCGGGGCATTACAACCCCGGTTTTCTGGGAATCACGGAGGCGGAATGGTGTTAATCCCCATTCCCATTGAGTCCTATTGGACTCAATGGGAATAGGGATCATGGAAACACCGGCAGCATCTCGTAATGCTGCCGCTGTTTCCTCGTCCGCCTGCAGGCGGGCGGTGTTAAACCCGCCAGGTCAGACCTGGCGGGAACATCACCTCCCGCCTGCAGGAGTTGTGATCGCCCGGCATGGAAACAACGGTGGCAGCGGTTTTACCGCCACCGTTGTTTCCATACCGGGCGATTTGTAATGAGGCCCATCATCTTGTTACTTATCATTGGGAAGTCTCTCTCCTGCAGCCTCCGCACCAGGGACCCTGTTGGCATCACCAGATATTGGACTATGGTTTTCTGCTGACTCCCCTCCTTAGCCGCTGTTGTTGCTGGCCCTCATCTCCACACTCCAGGAGCCTGCTCAAAAAAGGTGGACTTCCACTCCACAGACAGGCTTGTAGACTTGGCGATGGTACAACTTTTTTGGTGAGTTGGCTCAAGTCAGGAAAAAAAGGCTCTGCTAACTTCTACCTGTGGCCCGTAGAAAATAGTGATGTATCACATATATAGGAAGTTGTATTTACTTCTGTTGCTTGTGTACGTTCAAACAGCTTTCTAATTGTCATTTTATAGTGTCAAAATGATTATTTTTTCCCATGTATTTAGATATCTATGGGGCTCATTACGAGTCTGGCAGTAACCCTGCCAGTGAAATTTTACCAGCACCTGACTTCGCCGGTCTGGAAACATGGGTGCCGGTGAGTTTACCGGCACCCTTGTTTCCGGACCGGAAAACTTGTAAAGAGGCCCTATGTCTCAGTTTCATGGGTCCTGAGCATCATCAAACTGCTCCATGGAGCGTAGGCCGGCAGGATGGTTTCCAACTGCATTTTCGTCTCTGTCATGATTGGAATAGAGTGGGGATTTTTAGTGCAGTGTAATGGGTGGATACATTGGGAGAATCCGGGGACTAAGCACATTGAGAATATACTGAGTTTGTGCCAAATGGGAATATGCTAGGTGTGTGCAAATTGAGAGTAGACAGAATTGCCAAAATCTGAATATTTAGGGGTATGCTCAACTGGGACAATAAGAGTGGGATCTGATAGGGTGGGGTTGTTTGGTAGGCAGTCATGAGGTATTGTGGATGGGTAGGCAGGAATGTTAAGGAAAAGGTGGGGTAGGTTGGGTGGGTTATATGTCATTTTACCAAAGGTAAAAACAGAGTGGTAAAGTTCAGAGTTGGCAAAAAAATTCTTTTTTTATTTATTTTGGGGGTGGGGGGCCCCTGTTTTTCTATCCTTTTAACTCCACATCAACCCCATCCCCACCCATTTTAACCATTACTACCATATATATATTTAATTAACATTTTTGATATTTTTTCGGTATTTTGGCTGTTTTATTTTCGGTAAAATGATTGGGTTACCGGTTGGCTGTGTAAGCAGTTGTGCTGTAGCTTTTGTGGGCAAGCAGGCATAGGGAGGGGTAGAGTTGGCAGGTAACCAGGCATGGGGTTTTCAGGCAGGTCTGATGTGTGGTAGGGTGGGTAGGAAGGCAGGCATAACGTAAGGTGGTTGGTTGGGCAGGTGGGTGTGGGATAGGATGGGTGGGTAGGCAGGCAGGCATGAATTTACGGTGGGTAGGTAGGTTTGGGTAGGTAGGTTTGGTGTACGGTGGATAGGCTGGCCTGCGGTGTGATTGGTTTTATTTATTTATTTGGTTTTATTTATTTATTTATATTTTTAAAGCGCTCAACAGCCCGTGGGCATCGTGGCGCTGTTACATATAAAACATTGGCTGGTTACAAAAGGAGGGTTGATACTGATTACAAGGCATTTTGCTTTACAGTAGCATTTTTAGTTACATAAGCTGGCAGTGCAGACATCAAAACGTTAAGGTACAGTTCATGTCAGCGGGGGGAGGGCGGAATGATTATGTAAAAATAATGGTTTTGAGGGATTTGCGAAAGGAGTACAGAGAGGGTTCAGCTCTGAGAGAGTTGGGGAGGTCGTTCCAGAGCTTTGGTGCTATGTGTGGGAAGCCAATGCCTCCAGCTTTGGCTCTTCTTATGGTATGAAGCTGGAGTAGGTTCGCATGGTGTCTTCTAGTAGGACAGAGGGAAGATTTCCTGGTTATGGTTTCTGTTAGGTAGGAAGGTGCAGTGTGATTGATGAATTTGTGTGTGAGGGTGAATATTTTGAAATTGATTCTTTCTGTGTCTGGGAGCCAGTGAGCATTTCTTCGGGCCTGCGATACATGGTCAAATTTGGGGATGTGTAGAGCAGCACGGAGTGCATTGTTTTGCACTATTTGGAGCTTGTTTAGATTTTTGGATGATGTGCCGGCTAAGAGGGCGTTGCAATAATCTAGTCTGGCTCCCATGGTGGCTCTAGCGATGGAGAGGCAGTTAGTAGTGGTAAAGTAGGGTTTTATGGCATAGATGAGTTTGGAGGTCAGTGCGGATGAAGAGGAGATGGCGCTGACTTGTCTTGTCATGGAGAGTGTAGCATCTAGGTAGACTCCTAGGGTTTTCACGGCAGAGGAGACAGGTATGCTAATGTTGTCAATGGTCATGTGTGAGTATTCTTGGTTGAGCTTGGATAGAGTTTCGCTGGGGGCCAGGAGGATGATCTCAGTTTTGTTGCCATTAAGGCAAAGACCATTAATAGCCATCCAGGTTTGGATCGTGGTGTGATGTTGAGGAGAGCTTCTGTGTCTTGGGCATAGTCCCCAGTGAGGGGGAGGAGAACTTGTGTGTCATCGCCATAGTTTGTGTAGGCTATGTTGAGAGAGTCCAGTAAGTGAAAGAGGGTTTTAGTGAATAGGTTGTAGAGGGTGGGTGCAGTGCATGACCCTTGTGGGACTCCACAGCTTATGGTGGTAGGGGGAGCGTTGGCCTAGTCAGAGTACACTTTCATGGCTCTACCTTCTAGAAATGATGTGATCCAAGTAGTTGCTTTGTGAGAGAAGTGAACTGCATTGAATAGGTGAGATGTGAAGATGCCATGGTCCACTAGGTCAAATGCTGCGGAGAGTTGGTGGGCAGGCAGGTGTTGTGTTGGATGGGCATTCAGGCATGGGTAGTGTTAGTGGGTGATCAGGCATGAGGGAGGGTGTGCATTTATGGCATGGAGAAGGCTGGGTGGGTAAGCAGGCAGATGTGAGTTAAGAAGGGTAGGTGCATGGTTAAGCAGGCAGGCGTGGGTTATGAGGCATTGAAGTAGGTGGGGTACTGTGGGTGGTGGTCAGGCAGGCATGGGTAAGGGTGTGTGGGTAGACAGACAAAGGAGTAGGGTGACCCCAATGTGGTCCCATGTTTTCCACAAAGACGGAGGCTTCCAGGCCGCACATCTGGAGGGGAAGCGCCCACCTGCAGTGCCCAGTCCGAAGCATGCAACCCGTAGTGGTGTACAAAAGCTGTTTTGTCATTGAAAGATTTCCTGTCTGCACTTTGGAGCGGGGCACGGCTCCTAGGAAGGTGTAGGCCGTTATGGGGACCCTGTGACATAGGATCTTGGGAGAACACGCAGATGTAAGTACACCTCCTGTGGTTAACAACAGCGGGGCCTGATGCTGAGAGTGAACTTGAGAGAATGGGACAAAGGTGTAGGGGTTTGTGTCTGTTGGAGAAGAGGGAGTGAGAGTGCATGGTATATTGGTGTGAAATTAAGTGGGGTAGTGTGCAAAAGAACACATGGCATTTCTTTTAATTATTATTATTATAAGTATATGAGAAGAGAAATAGAGAAGTGGGATCCTTTCCGAGGGAGGGAAGAAGATGGTGCCATATTTTGAAATGTGATAAGAGAATACAGAAGTAGGGACTCCATATAATTAGAGAGCTCAGATTCCTGTGCCCAATATATTTCGGGTGGGGCAATAAGGCGAAGTAGTGGTTGTTATTTTAGTTTGTTATTTTGACTTGTTGTTTTGAGGTTTTCAATTTTATTGTGTAGTGAGCGAGGGCCAAGAGAGGGCCGGTAGGAGAAGTAGTGTGGGTGTTGGGTGTGAGAAGCGGGAGTGTGCGTGCGTGCATTGAGTGGGAAAGAAAGGAGTATGGGCAGGGGAGACAGGGGAATGGGAGCAAAGGACTGGTAGGAACATTTATGACAAATTGCACCTTGTATATGGTCTGATATTTTTTTAATAAAGGTTTTGGGGTAGTCACTCCATTGGAGTACATATGTACTCTGTTGCCATTGTATAAAGATAAGATTGAGAAATACCATAAGCAGTGGGTGGCGGAGAAACAAGGGGGAATGTTCGGCCCATTGCCAGACTGGGTACAAATAATAGGGGGATATTGGAACACGTGTACGCATTTTTAGATGCTAAATACAAAGACAAAAAGCTTCAAAGAAGAAAAGAGATCTTAGCATTATGGAAAATGGTAGAGCACATAGAGTATAAAGATGAGGACAAATCCTAATATGACAGTAGCTTCGCCCGGAGTCATATTTTGAAATGTGATAAGAGAATACAGAAGTAGGGACTCCATATAATTAGAGAGCTCAGATTCCTGTGCCCAATATATTTCGGGTGGGGCAATAAGGCGAAGTAGTGGTTGTTATTTTAGTTTGTTATTTTGACTTGTTGTTTTGAGGTTTTCAATTTTATTGTGTAGTGAGCGAGGGCCAAGAGAGGGCCGGTAGGAGAAGTAGTGTGGGTGTTGGGTGTGAGAAGCGGGAGTGTGCGTGCGTGCATTGAGTGGGAAAGAAAGGAGTATGGGCAGGGGAGACAGGGGAATGGGAGCAAAGGACTGGTAGGAACATTTATGACAAATTGCACCTTGTATATGGTCTGATATTTTTTTAATAAAGGTTTTGGGGTAGTCACTCCATTGGAGTACATATGTACTCCGTTGCCATTGTATAAAGATAAGATTGAGAAATACCATAAGCAGTGGGTGGCGGAGAAACAAGGGGGAATGTTCGGCCCATTGCCAGAGCTGGGTACAAATAATAGGGGGATATTGGAACACATGTACGCATTTTTAGATGCTAAATACAAAGACAAAAAGCTTCAAAGAAGAAAAGAGATCTTAGCATTATGGAAAATGGTAGAGCACATAGAGTATAAAGATGAGGACAAATCCTAATATGACAGTAGCTTCGCCCGGAGTGTCGGTAAAACAGTAGCACCTGAAGGGACACAGTCACCTTTGCCCCTAGTAGAATGTTACCCAACTCTTCCCACCACTGGATATACTAATCCAACGTATGTGCCCTCGTCCCCCACGCCACCACCACCATCTATGTTACCACCCCTGTATCAGACAAACACCAATACTGCAGCACCACTAGATAGGAAACCACAGAAGGAGTTAGAAGAGGCTTTAAAGGCAGCACAGGCGGAATGGCACAGTGAAGGACCCTCAGGGAAGAAGGGAAAAAATCAGGGTGTGGATTACACGAATGGAGGGCCAGAGACATTTTGTTTAGATTAGACAGCACCGCAATTAAGGATGTACATATTGAAAAGGGGAAAAGTATTAAGTGGGGAGTGTAGGCTACGGGACAGTAAGGTCGGATGAAGATACAAACACAGAGTTGCAGAAGGATGAGTGTAAGACAATGGATGCATTGGAGGATGAAGAGGAGGCACCGGCAGTTACCCCACGGGTGGAGAACTTGTGGGGCCCACAGTTGAGAAAGAGATTTGGACAAGCAGCCGTGGCTAGGAAAAAGGGAAGTGACAGAACGAAGACCAGAAGGGGAATGGGAATGCAGTTGCCATTATTGTCTAAAGGACCTGGGAGGGTGCAGTATGTACCCTGGGCCCAAATGGACAAAAACAACCTGATTAAAGCACTCCCGCCACACTATATGCTTTCGAAAAACAAACAGCAGGAATCCCTTTAGTGGTGGGAGACACAAAAAATTTAGCAATTGTGGGAGATCAGGCAGGAGATGTTTGGGTTAAGGCTGGATTACCGGGAGCGAAAATAGATGATGACACACATGATGGGGCACATTTTAATGATATCAGAGCGCAGGTGTGGGATGCACACCGGTAAGTATACCCCGATACACTGGACTTGCAGTCCATAATGCAATATACAATGGGGGATGACGAAGACCTAGCTCAGTATATTTTGAAAATACAGGAGATATGGAGGGCAGAGGCAGGGAACAGTGGGACCGATCGTTCAGTTTTTTTATTTTGTTATCAAAAGGGGATTGCCCAAGGAGGTACAGAAACCCTTGAGAAGATAGTGGGCATAGAAACAAAAGGGTTGTCGGAAATAGAGACTGTAATTATACACCACTGTAAGTGGATCAAAGAAAGAGAAAAGGAAATGGCACAAAGGAAGTAGGCTGAGGAAGCAAAACTGGTACAGAAATATATGGTTAAAATAGCAGTTACAGGGGCGGTAACAACAGTTACACAAACGGAGCCAGCAGAGCAGGCATTAGCGTGAACGGATGCAAGAATAGCAGTGTTCTGGCGAGGCGGAGGGCAGTGGGGCTGTGGTTCTCAGCCACAGTAGCCTGAGTGGTACCAATGAGGTCAGCAACAGGGAAGAGGAGGGTTCCAAGGAGGAATGTGGGGCAGAGGTGGATTTAGAGGGATGGGGCCGAAAGGGCGAGCAGGCCAGCTCAGTGTTGGGGATGTGGGAGGTGGGGTCATTTTGCAAGGAAATGCAGAAGTAGGATGGGAGCAGGATACAATTCTACAATTCATACACCTCAGGTGCAGTACAACAGCAGCAGCACTTCCCCGCACCCCGATGAAATACTGTATGAAATACACCAAGCATACACACAGCTGCAACCACCACGACCCCCACAGGTGCAGTTGCCTGCCCCATCCGGTGCACCAATGCAAGCTGTACCACTGAACCAATCATACTACAGAAGCAATGCCGTCCCAAATGGGACAGTGACACCTTATCGGGGAGTGAGTGTACTGGGAAGTAACCCTTTTACTTTCCCAGGAACCAATATACATCCTGAATAGTACAGCCCACAGAAAGCTCTTGCGTGCCCAGTCCTGTCCATGACTACCCACCCTGATGAGGAACCCTTGGTGGGCGCTGAGATAAGAAACAAGCAATTCATCTTTATGGTCGACACGGGTGCCACTAAATCATTCATTAGTGAAGGAAATTTCCCATTAGAAGGTGAAACTCTAGACACACAAGGCTTCTCTGGGGCTCTGGCAACAGTTCCGTTTACAAAAGATGTAGCCATCAAAATAGAAAGAAAAGTGGTGTGTGCATGTTACGCTCACCTGGTATCCACGGGGACGCCACCCAGCCCTGGTTGGATGATTTTCACTCTCGAATCCTCTTCCGGTCCCTTGGTAAGGCCTCTAGTTAAAGATGGGTCTACAATATAGGAGAGCTGGATTCAATAGCAGAATGTCTTTATGTTTTCCCACCTCCCTTTGCCTCAACTCCTTCCTCCCCTTTGGGCCCTCCCCTCATCTTAATATTGTAAAAGGTGGATTCTCCATCCTGCTAGATGTGGGGGGTGAGCAGCGACCAAGTTACTTCACTGGTGCAAGCCCCCCTCCTGTGGGAATCCAGGCCTGCTGCGACTCCGTAGGTTTGCTGCTTTACAGTCTTTATTTGCAGTTCTTATGTTCCTCTTAGTTCGAACAATAATGTCTTGCTTCTTTCCTTTTAGGTATGGAAAGGTATTTTGGTGTTGTCATACAGTTTGAAGATAAGCATAGGCCGGTAGGCGAAAGCGCGGGGTGCGCGATGCTCTGGCTGTTTCACCTTTTATATTGCTAACCTGTGTCTTTTCTCTACTTGCAGGTTGCGATGTTCCTCGCCGAGCGCCGTAATGTTCCAGAAATGATACTGACCAGGAGATGACTACCCAGGTAAGAATTGTGTGGCTTTCTTCATTCGGGTGGAAACGTGAGTAAACACTTACTAATGCTGTCTTTCTCCTCTTTCCAGGTTATGGTATTCCAGGATGCATGTGGTGCCGGATGATGGAGTTTGTACCTTCAGGTGAGTGGAACTGAAGTCAGCGATGGATTGAAGACATAATACTGTTCCAAGTAAATTTCGTGGTGTTCTTTCTCTCTCTCTGCAGGTCCTTGGTTTCAGGTAAGCTGGCATCAAAGAACTGGACACGGTGAGCGTTACGCTGCCCACAGCAGAATAACACAAAGCATGTTCTGCTGTTTGGGTTTGGTTTAAATAGTCTCAGGTAAAGTAGTCCAGGTAAAATAGTCCCATGCCTGCCACACCCAAAGTAGTCCAGGTAAAGTAGTCCCAGTCCTGCCACACCCAAAAGACTAGACCGCATAGCTCAGTTCCTTGTAACTGAGCTATGTGTGTGCCTCCATGTTGGCTGAACCCCCCAAGTTAAATAGTCCCAAGTAAATAGTCGCATTCTAATGTTGGTCATCATGATGGTTATGAGCCTGGCGCCAAAGGCGCCAGGACCGACTCCAAGAAAGTCTTGGATGAGGTTTTAAGGCCTTTGATCTGGCCCTAACTGGAAGGCTGACTTGCCAGTGAGGGCCAGGGGCAAGGGTCATGACAGCACTCCCCCCCAAGGCCCGGCTCACGGTGGCACTTCTGCCTGGTCCTGGTTTGGCTGGGTAATTCTGATGGAACTTTTTCATTAAGCGAGGTGCATGGATGTATTCACTAGGTTCCCATGATCTGTCTTGAGGGCCGTACCCCTTCCAATCAACTAAGTAGTATAGTTTGGATCTGGTGTATTTTGAGTCTAGAATATCCTTTACTTCAGACTCTGGTTCTCCATCAACTAATACTGGTTTTGGTGGTGTTGTAACCCGAGTACCGGGTTGTACCGGTTTCAGGAGTGATACGTGAAACACAGGATGAATCTGCATAGTGGGTGGAAGAGCTAACGTAACTGCCACTGGATTTATTATGGATTCAATAGAATAAGGTCCCAGATATCGAGGATGAAAGGTCAGAGTCCCTTTTATGGGGACATATTTTGATGCTAACCAGACCTTGTCTCCAATTTGATAGTCGGGGCTTTACTACGATGTTGGTCAGCAAATTTCTTTTGTCTGGTCTTGACTTGGAGTAAATGTTCTGCTGCTTCTTTGAAGGCCTGGAAAATAGTCGTATGTAGGTTTTTAACCGCTGGCATTTCCAAAGGGGTTGGGAGATCCAATTCTGAAGTACGTGGATGTCTACCATATATAGTGTAGAAAGGGGCTTGTCCAGTGCTGGTGTGTAATGAATTATTATAGGCATATTCAGCTATCCATAACAAGTCCTTCCAATTTCTTTCCACTTGATGTAACATGCAACGTAAGTATTGCTCGAGGGTTTGGTTTGTTCTTTTTGTTTGGCCATCTGTTTTGAGGATGGTGACTTGTGGATAGTCGAATGTCAAGTGGGGCCATTGAACAGCATTTCCTCCAGAAGTTGGATACGAACTGACTACCTCGATCTGAGATCAAGACGGATGGAAAGCCATGTAGCCGTACGATTTCCTCCAGGAATACTTTTGCTAAATTGGATGCATTTGAAAGACCCTTAAAAGGAATAAAGTGTGCCATTTTAGAGAACAAGTCTACAACTACTAAAATGGTGTTGAATCCTTGACTGGGAGGTAGATCTGTAATGAAATCAAGGGACAGTGTGTGCCATGGTGCGGGAGGAATTTCCAATGGTTGGAGAAGATCAGCTGGTTTCTGCTTGTGGGACTTGTTTTGTGCACACACACCGCAAAATTGGATAAATTGTATGATGTCTTTACGCCATGTGGGCCACCAATAGTTTCGTTTTACTTTAGCTAGAGTTTTGGCAATTCCAGGATGACCTTCAATCAGGGAGTCATGATAAGCCGAAATAACCTGCTCTTGCAAATCTTTACTTGGAAAGTATAGACGGTTCCTAAAATATGGTAGCTGGTCTTTAATGGTGTAATGTTCTCCTTGAGTACACCACTCTTGTGAGAAAGTGGGATCCATTAAGAGTTGGAGTTCACCCTGTGTCAATGTTGTCGTAAGAACCAGGAGTTTGTCTTCTGGAATGATGGCTACTGGATCTGGAGTTCTGTATACCTTTTCATCAACACCCATGCAGGACAAGGCGTCAGCCTTTCCGTTTCGAAATCCTGGCCGATAGGTGATCACATAGTCATATTCAGCGAAGAAAAGAGCCCACCGCAGTTGACGGGATGATTGCGCCTTTGCTGTTTTTAGGTATTGCAGGTTTTGATGATCAGTTAGGACCGTGACAGTATGTCTAGCACCAAGGAGATAGTGTCGCCATGCCTTAAAAGCTGATTTTATAGCCAAGAGTTCTTTGTCTGTGATAGCATAGTTGAGTTCGGGAGGTGAGAATTTTTGTGACCAGAAGGCCACAGGGTGTAACTGGCCAGTTCCTGGGTCCCTTTGTGATTGAACAGCTCCCATAGCCATGCTAGAGGCATCTGTTTCAACTATATAAGGGAGATCTGGGTGAGGATGCCGTAGAACTGGAGCAGAAGTGAATTTTTTCTTAAGTTCTTGAAAGGCCTTCTCTGCTTCTTCGGCCCAATTGAACTTTTTATTGTTTTTTCTCAATAGTGATGTAATTGGATCCACTATTTGGGAAAAATCTGGGATGAATCGGCGGTAAAAGTTTGCAAAGCCCAACATACTCTGGATTCCTTTAAATGAAGTTGGTGACGGCCAGTTAAGAATGGCATCTACCTTGTGCCTATCCATTCTGATACCTTTTGGTGTGAGGATAAAACCGAGGAACTCCACTTCGGTGACATGAAAAGAGCATTATTCAAGTTTAGCATACAGTTTATGTTGGCAGAGTTTAGTAAGGATGGAGCGGACATGCCTGACATGGTCTTCTTTTGTAGCAGAATACACTAAGATGTCATCAATGTAAACGAGGGCACAAATGTCGATTAACTCCTGCAAAACATCATTCATAAAGTACTGGAATGCAGCAGGAGCGTTGCAAAGTCCAAAAGGCATTACCTGGTATTCATACAAGCCGTATTTGGTATCAAAGGCGGTTTTCCATTCGTCTCCTTTCTTCACTCGAAAAAGATGGTACACCCCCCTAAGGTCCAGTTTGTTATAGATTTGGGCGTCTTTGACTTGATCCAATAATTCGGGAATAAGGGGCAGTGGATAACGTTTTTTTACTGTGATCTGGTTTAATGCGCGATAGTCGATGCAAGTCCTCAAATATCCTTCCTTCTTTGGTACGAAGAATAAGGGACTGGCTGCCGGTGATTTAGATGGGTGGATAAATCCATTTGCCAGGTACTGATCAAGATAAGATTTGAAATGGAGGTTTTCTGGTTCAGTAAGTGCATAGATTCGACCACAAGGAATTTACGCACCAGGTATGAGGTCGATCTGACAATCGTAGGGCCTGTGCGGTGGCAGAGTATTGGCTTGTTCTTTCTGGAACACGTCTTGAAGATCTTGGTATTCATTTGTAGAGTACTAGTCACACCTAGTACAATCACCGCCGTACTGGGAGTAGCAGATGTACATAAGTCTGTTTTCCCCTTTTCTTGGTAATAACAGGTGCAAGCACAATGATCGGAAAAGGCCAACATCTTGGCACGCCAATCTATTAGAGGGTTGTGAGCTACCAACCATGGCATCCCTAAGATTAGTCGAAACTCAGGAGCTTTGATGAGATCGAATGCAATAGGTTCTCGGTGTCCATCCGGGCACAGTAGGGTTAGTGCTGCTGTTCATTGGGTTACTGGTCCGGAAGCTATTTCTGTCCCATCAACAGTAGTAACTTTTTCAGTAGTCGACTTAGAGCATAAGGTAAGCCCCATCTCTGCTGCCAGATCATGGTCTACATAATTCCCAACTGCTCCGCTGTCTATGTATGCTTCGACAGCATGCATCTGAGACAGTTGTTGGTGATTGATCAAAATTACTGGTAATGCAAAGTGTGAGGTCTGTGGCTCATCCTTCTCGCTCGACAAGCAGACCTCTACGCTTGCCGGGCTTGGTAGTTTTCCGACTCCTTGTTATTATCTTCCTTTTCTGTGGCTCCAACAGTTCTCCTTGGTGGTTTCACTGGACATTCTTTGAGGAAGTGGCCTGATTTTCCGCAATATAAGCATAATTGCTGTTGCCTTCTCTTGTCTCTTTCAGTTTTAGTTAAAGGGGACCCTACACCTCCGATTTGCATGGGTTCTACCGTGTTTTCCAATGTACGTGGAACATTATCCTTTGACCGGACATACACAGCTCAAGTGTCTAAACTTATCCGGTCTGCTTTTCGGTCTTGTAATCTGTGATCTAATTGCACCACAAGGTTGATGAATTTTCCACAGTCTTTAGGTGGGTTAACCACTTGAGCAAGGACATCCTTTAGTTCCCCTCGTAGACCCCGATGAAATAGTGTGGTCCTTTTTTCCTCAGGCCACCCAGCTTCAACGACTAGTCTGTTAAATGTTGCTATATATGTAAGCAAGTCTTGGCTTCCTTGACGGAGTGACAAAAGTTTGTTGTCTAATGCTTGGCCTTGGGTATGACAAGCAAAGAGTTTTTCCATTTCCATCTGGAAACCCCCAAAGTCATGTAACAACTGGTTATCCTGACTTACCAATGGTACCGACCAATCCGCAGCACTGCCACTCAGATATGACAAGACAAAAGCAGCCCGCACTTGGTCGTTAGGAAAAGCCCCAGGTCTGCAAAGGAAATGAAGACGACACTGGTTCATGAACGTTGCGTACTTCTTGGGGTCCCGTGTAAATCGTTCAGGTAGAGCTAAAGGAACTGCCCCAGGAAGGGTTATTTGTACTGGATTGGTGGAAGAAGTTGGTACAGGTGCTGGCGGAATGTTACCAGGCAATGGGGTCTGTCCTACCTGTGATTGGAGCAATTGTTCACTTACTTCATCGGTACGATCCTTAGTAACAATCAAATCCCTCCTAAGAGTGTTGGTTTCTTGCCTGGCTGAATGTACTTCAGCGCGTAATTGTCCCAACAACTGAACTAACTGGTCAGTCTCTGAAGTCTCCATGACGCCCAGGTGGATAATATTATTGAGGCTTTGCGTTCTGTTACGCTCACCTGGTATCCACGGGGACACCACCCAGCCCTGGTTGGATGATTTGCACTCTCGAACCCTCTCCCGGTCCCTTGGTAAGGCCTCTGGTTAAAGATGGGTCTGCAATATACGAGAGCTGGATTCAATAATAGATTGTCTTTATGTTTTCCCACCTCCATTGGCCTCAACTCCTTCCTCCCCCTTGGGCCCTCTCCTCACCTTAATATTGTAAAAGGTGGATACTCCGTCCTGCTCCTCGTGGCAGGGGCACGTAGATGTGGGGGTCGAGCAGCGACCAAGTTACTTCACTGGTTTAAGCCCCCCTCCTGTGGGAATCCAGGCCTGCTGCGACTCTGTAGGTTTGCTGCTGTACAGTCTTTATATGCAGTTCTTATGTCCCACTTAGTTCGAATAATAATGTCTTGCTTCTTTCCTTTTAGGTATGGAAAGGTATTTTGGTGTTGTCATGCAGTTTGAAGATGAGCATGGGTCGGTAGGCGAAAGCGCGGTGTGCGCAATGCTGTCCGGTGAGTAATGCGTGATGCGCTGCGCTGTTTCACCTTTTATATTGCTAACCTGTATCTTTTCTCTCCTTGCAGGTTGTGATGTTCCTTGCCGAGCGCCGTAATGTTCCAGCCATGATGCTGACCAGGAGATGGCTGTCAGGGTTCACACTGATAGCCCCTTGGATCTGGTGGGCCCCCCAGTCATCGACTCAGATGAGGGCCTTTCAAGCCCCCAGAGCCTCTTGGACTCAGTCCTGGCGCCGTTGGCGCCAGGCTCATGATATAGGATGATTCATGTAGAACTACATGCCCAGTCTAGGCAGGACTGGACCTTTCTGTTTCCTCAGGGTGTGGCTGAGGGACTATTTTGTTCTAGAACAGGGAGTGGTAAAGGGACTATTTTACCTGGGACTACTTGCGAGGCTATTTAAGCCCCCCCAAAATTATCAAAGAATGCACGGAGCAGCTCACTCCACTAATCACTGCCTTCATAAACGCGTCATTCAAAACAGGTATAGTCCCCAACTGCCTCAAAGAGGCGTGGGTATGTCCACTCCTAAAAAAACCTACATTAGACCCCTCCCAACCAAATAATTATAGACCAATTACAACCATCCCATTTCTTCTTAAAATATTAGATAAGGCTGCCCACAGGCAAATCCAACTGTACCTCGAAACCAACTCTATCCTTGGTAAGAGACAATCAGGGTTCCACAAAGGACACGGAACGGAAACCGTATTACTAGATCTGAAAAACCAAATCACTTCCATCCTTGACATGGGTAAGCCTGCATTACTCCTGCTCCTAGACCTCTCAGCAGCGTTTGATCTCGTTGACCATAACACCCTCACCAACCACCTCACACATGCTGCGCACTTCTCCAACCACGCAGCGACTTGGATCAGGTCCTTCCTACAAGGCAGAGCCATGAAAGTGTTCTCCAATTTAGCAAACGCTGAACCCACTATCATACACTGTGGTGTTCCCCATGGATCCTGTACTGCCCCTACGCTTTACAATCTATTTACAAAGCCACTCTTTGATCAACTGGATGCACTTGGGATCAGATACACAAACTATGCTGATGATACCCAGGTGCTCCTTCCTCTCACGGGGAGCTATATCAAAGACGCCTCTACCCTTCAACAAATTTACTCCACAATCCAAGCTTGGATGGCCACCAACGGATTATGCCTCAACTGGGATAAAACTGAAATCCTCATTATCGGACAAAAATCCACGCTAGCCAAACTGAGTCCAACCTATCAAAACTTCTGCCTTGACAACTGTATCATCCCAGTCCTTTCCTCAGTTAAAACGCTCGGAGTCCACATTGATGCTACACTATCTATGGATAAGGAAGTTAGCGCCATTGTATCAGCCTCCGCTCTGAGTACCAAACTAATCAATGCCATAAAGCCGTTTCTAGCAAAAGACAACTGCCTCTCCATTGCAAGAGCTACAATAGGAGCTAAATTGGATTTCTGCAATTCCCTCCTAGCAGGGATATAAAAAAAAAACTTAGCCAGACTCCAAACCACTCAAAACAACTCTCTTAGAGCAGCCCTAAGTATTCCCAAAAGAGAGCACATCTCCCAAGCAAGAAAAAACGCTCACTGGCTACCAGTTAAAGACCGAATCTCCTTCAAGATTCTCTCCACCGCACACAAATGCATCAACCTAACAGCACCCTCCTACTTATCTGACTCTCTAGTCAGAGCACAGTCCACGAGACCCACTAGACTCGAGTACACCAACCAACTCACAGTGCCACGAATCACCAGGGCCAAGGCAGGAGGCCTAGGATTCCCCTATCTGACACCTAAACTCTGGAATACGTTGCCCACAGCCCTCAGAGCAGAAACCTCTCTTCAGGCCTTCCGAAAAAAGCTAAAAACGACACTCTTCAACTAGATGCTAGCTCACTGTACATACTTGCGCACTACTATGATATCTGCTCCTATGCGCTACAAGCCACAATGCCATCTCATGCTGTATGTATGTATTTACGTGACCACTGCAACTAAGATATGAATATCCACTGCAACCAGCGCCACAATGCCCACGGGCTGCTGTGCGCTTAACAAATGTGAATAAATAAATAAATTAAGCCACGCCCTGCATACGGAACACGCTTCGCGTTATTCTACACTCCTGCAGCGTAACGCTCACTGTGTCTGTTCTGTTCCTGAACTTCTACAGCCACGCCTGTCCTGGACTCTAACCATCGGCATCTGGAAGGGAAAAAGACAGAGAAAAATCAGCGCAGCGGCGAAACCTTACCTGCAGCAACCTTCAACCGGCAGCATCTTCAGCTTCTTCGGCCGCTCCCGGGCCCTCGCATCAGCCTTCGTTCAGGCTGAAGAGCCCTCTTGGGCCCAGTATCTTTCCGGAGCATCTTTGGAGTGTTCCTCCATTCTTCATTCCAGCGCCGCACCGCCTCTTCAAAAGAAGGATAGCGCACAGAAGGAAAAGACTACACCTCAGATAATAGCGCTTCATTCTTGCGCTCCACTTACCTGTAATACATCTGCTCGCCGTGCCAAGTCCTTCTGACTCCCCATGCATAATCCATTCGAAGCCACGCATGAAAAGAGAGAAAGACACTGATTAAAGGAGTTGGGGTAAAATAACGACTCAAAGACTTTATACCAAGCAGTCATTGGCATAGAGACTTACCTGTTCGTCCAAGCTCTCCACGACTCAGCATTCGCTTTTCGGATCAGTGAAGTAACTCGATCCTGGAAGACATTTTCGCGCCCCTGCCAGATTGTGGACGGAGGGCCTGCCTTACAAAACTACAAGGTGAGAGCAAGCGGAGAAAGGGATCAGATAGTAGCAGAGAGGGGGTCCAACTCAACTGGCTCCAAGCCGCTAATACCTTATTTTAACCTTGCAGACAACGCCTCGGGAGGGTGGTAACCGGGGAAAAGCTGCAGCAACATCACCAATCACGCATCCCCACACCAGCGCAGACATCATTCGTGCAGCCACGTGCTACACCCCTGTGCAGATCAGGTGAGTGTGACAATGACTACCCAGGTAAGAATTGTGTGGCTTTCTTCATTCAAGAGGAAACATGAGTAAACGCTTACTAATGCTGTCTTTTTTTCTCCTCTTTCCAGGTTATGGTATTCCAGGATGCATGCGAAAAATAGGTAAAATAGTCCCAGGCCTGCCACACCCAAAGTAGTCCGGGTAAAGTAGTCCCAGTCCTGCCACACCCAAAAGACTATACCGCATAGCTCAGTTCCTTGTAACTGAGCTATGTGTGTGCCTCCATGTTGGCTGAACCCCCCAAGTTAAATAGTCCCAAGTAAATAGTCCCATTCTAATGTTGGTCTTCATGATGGTTATGAGCGACGCCAGGACCGACTCCAAGAGAGTCTTGGATGATGTTTTAAGGCCTTTGACCTGGCCCTAACTGGAAGGCTGACTTGCCAGTGAGGGCCGGGGGCAAGGGTCATGACAGTGCTTTACTATTATATTCAGAAACTTCCCCAGAAAATTTGTTAGAGTGTGCCCTCCTGAGCAAATTAACCATGACCATTTCCTTTACAGATCGGGGAATAATATGCGCTACAGGAATGTGTGCTATGAGAGCGATAGTGATAATAAAGGCCAGGTGTGGTGAGGAGCTGGTGGTTTGCGGCATTCCTGTCAATCCTGATATGTTTGTGTAGGTGTCCAAAATCCTAACACAAAGCACTCCTAAGGTAAAAAAGGAACTTTGTAGAGATAGTATTATTTAGATGGTATTTACAAAATAGATATTGTAGTTTAAGGTGCAGAGGAGAAAACGTCAACCCTGGCATATGGGTTGCCTATGAACTAATGAACAAATAGGTTCCCTATTCAGGAACTCCTATCCCCTGTACACTATCTAGGGCTCAAATATAAGCCACACTGTTTAGAGGACAACTGGTCCCTTCTACAGAGGGCACAAATTGTCTATTAATGAACATTTATAACATTTAGTTATTATGTTTTGTACAATTGTCAGCAGATGAATTTCCTCAATAGTAAGTCAAAATATTTACAGATCACAATTAAATCAGTAATTCCAAAGAATTGTTTATTCGAGAAATTCTCTTCATCAGGGGCGTACAATCATTGTTTTCTACAAAGACATTTAAACAAAAATGGATCAATCAATTTTCTGTAAATCATACTTATTCAGATTATAAATTCACATTTCCGAATCAGAATTTTAAGGAACTTTAAAATGTATTATTCCGTCATGCTAGCTAGCCTTTCAAAAACAGATTGTTTTTATGGAAATACGGTCCTTTGGGACTCAATGGGAATGGGGATTTACCGAATTCCACCTCCGGAATTCCCGGGTCACCGGGGTTGTAATGCCCCGGTAATTCCAGGAATCACAGAGGCGGAATGGTAAGACGAGTCCGGCGGTAACCGAGCCGGAAAAACTGACAAGTTACCGCCGGACTCGTAATGAGGCCCATCATTTTCATATTTTACACCTATTCATATTTGAGATTCATTTTGCTTCACACACTTGATGATTGACCAATGTATTTCCTATGGTGTCCAACGGGACAGTTGTAGGGATGGGGGCCCTATTGTGCTAGCCTTACAAGGGCGGTTTGCCTGATGTTTAGCCACATTTGGTGGTATTTCTAACCCACCAAGCACGTTGAAACCTCAAGCTGCTTTTCAAATTTCTTTTGAAACTATTTCATATAATGTAATTTCATTTGATTGCGTTTGTAGGGGCTGAACATTAACATCATTTATCACCTGAGGTTTTCAACTGTCCTATAGCAACGAAACGCCGTTGCCGCCACGCCTTGGCTGTAGGTACGCAAGTACCCTGCACCAGCAGACGTGGCCCTACACGCTTATTAGCGGAAGGCGTAGTACCTTACTTCAACCTGTGACATAACCTATGTGGTTTTTGTCACGCTTAAAGCAATTGTGTACATCATTTTCAATCAATTGCACAAACCGTTGTGTGCCTTGTTGCTTAATTCTTTTTCGCTTAATTGCCTAAGTACGGCATTATGTACCTTTAATTGTATTAACAAAAACACTACTTGGATGTGTTAATTGATAATAATTCAAATTTCTTTCAAGTTAGTAAGGGCTAGTTAGTCATAGCTAATCTTTTTTTCCTTTGTGATTTCATACCTTCAATTTCTGGTGACTAATTGCACTGCCCTTTGTGAAATTTTTGGATGGATAAAAACCATCAATAGCATAAATCTTTTTTTTTGTTTAATCGACTATATTTGTTTTATCATCTCAGGTTGTTTTCCTTGTTCTTCCTTCCTCTCTCCCCTTCCCACTATTTTGTCCCTTTTCTTTTTACATAATTGAAAGTATATTTTTTCTTGTGCAGATTGGCATATACATTTTTTCACTTATTTGTGTTAATATTGTTTATGTACGTAACTAGCAACCGGCTATATCTGCTGTTCCATTTGAAATAATAAAAACCTCTATATTTTTATACCTTCTCAATGGTTATAGAGGTTCATCTGCATGGTGTGACAAAAACACATATATGTAAATTGAATGATTTGCTCTGTTTTTGCTATCAGTTGAATAGACACTGGTAGCGGCTCAAACGATATTTAAACTCAAGTTTTTCTGGGAACTTCCTTTTTGTTATGACAATGTATTTCCTAGTCATGAGTAGTCATAGTCTAGCAACTAAAGTAAGAGTTTCCTAAATAAATGGTGCATCCTCATTAAATAGAGCATATAGAGAGAAAATAGTGCTAACCTTAATCATGGTCCCAAGGAATAATAGTAGTCTGATGTATTTCAAGATTTCCTTAATGTCACAATATATCTGTATTGGGAATGTGTAGAAAGAATCTATTGTGAGAAACCATCTGTGAAATATCTAGCAGTCACATAATTTCAGTCTGTAGTGCAATAAGTTTCTTACCCTTAAAAAAGGATCTGTAGCCAGTTTTTTATGTGATAGCAGCTCAAATCAACGTGATGCATAAGTGCTGACTGTGCATCTTTAAATATAAAGACTAAAAACAGTCAAAAGGCTCAAGGTCACTACATGTAGTGGGACATCATTCATTTGGAGATTCTCTCCTTTGAAAAGGTATATGGAATAAATACTTACATGGAGTATGACGTTGATCTCCAAACACCATGCCAAACACCACTGTGAAATTCAAGATGGCCGCTTAATGTAGCGGCATCTCTTAGTGACATCATCACGTGATAACGTGCATGATGTCACAATAATAAATAAACAAAACCTGCTTGCAGTTACACGAACTTCCCAAATCACATAACAGATGTTGCATTAGATGTAAAAACAAAATAGATGCTGCATTTAATGAAAAAGGTGCTTGTAGTAGGACAGCAACCTAATAGTTGGAGGAGGAACCTCTATAAGCAAATGATGAATCTTAAGGGCCCTCACATGCTTGTGTAGGTGAACCAAGTTTTACTTGATGCAGTGTCCCAAATTGGTAAGGCATGTTAGTGGATACTATCCGATTTCATCTTCAGGTCTGTTGTGACCCCAGAGCTTGTGGCAGGAACAATACTCTCATTGGATCGGCATGGTTTGGTGGTGTCAGCGAAAAGGATTGTTGTAGTTGAAACGGATTCAGATGGGTGTGAGTGGTGGATTGCATTGTGTATTGAGCCTACAGTGCCCCTAAAAGATGTAACAGACACAGAATCGTTTGAGGATCAGGTTTATGATGGAGAAATAATGCTGGCTATTTGTATCCCCTGTGAGACTATGGTGCAGTACCATAGGGTGCAATGTTCGCTGATGGCCATTGTCACCCCGCCCTCCTTCACTAAGAAAGATCTAGAGCAGCTCCCCGAGAGGTTATGGACAACCATGGCCCACGATGTAGGGCTTTTGTAGGGAGTGGCACCCATATGAATAACACTCAAACCAGGTGCAGTGTTACCCCGTGTGAAATAATATCCACTGTCCACAGACGCAGAGGAGGGAATACGAGACACAATCTCCACACTCCTAAAACAAGGGATTATTGTGCCCTCCAACATCCCATACAACACAGCTATATACCCGATCTTAAAGGCGAAAGGGGCAAGTTGGAGAATGATCCACGAGCTACACCCCTTGAATGACATTGTACAGGCAGAATGTCCAGTAGTTCCTAACCCTGCAACCATTTTGTGCAGCATGCCTAAGCAAGCAACACATTTCACTGTTGTAGATCTGACAAACACCTTTTTTACCATAGCCTTGAACCCAGACTCTCAATACCTCACTGTGTTTACGCATGGCAGAAGGCAGTTTGAGCACTCAAGATTACCACAAGGGAATTGTGAATCCCTAGTATCTTTAATCGAATATTACATGCCGATATAGGGGACATCCAAGTACCCAGTACAATCATCCTATATGTGGACGGCCTGCTAGGGTGCAGTGACAATGAACAACAATGCCAAAGGGACTCTGTCACCTTCTTGTAGTTGTTAGCATACAAAAAGAACAAGGTGGATAAAGCAAAGTTACAGCACTGCCTCCAAAAGGTTCTCTATCTGGAACAATTGATATAGGTCCTTCAAAAGATAATAATAACAGAAGGCACTGCATCTGTGCAGAGTGCTCCCCAGCCCAAGACTGTCAAAGAAATTCTGATGTTTCTTGGACTATACAATGACTGTAGAGCTTTGATTTGAGATTATGCTGCATACACCAGGCCCTTACTGCAAGGTCTTAACGAGGCGGAAAAAATGGACAACAAGATTGCATGGACAGAAGACATGCTCGCCAGCTTTGACGAATTGAAAGAGGTAATTTCCACTGCCCCAGTGTTCGCAACCCCTAACTACACTCATGAGTTCTATTTGTTTTCTCATTCAAATGGCCAGATGATGACTGCAGTACTTACCCAGAAGAGCACTATGGGCCACAAGCCACTGGCCTATTAGAGCAGAGTGCTGGACTCAGTAATGCAGAGACAGTTTCCTTGCGAACAGGCGCTTGCTGCTGCTGCTTTTACAATTGAGAAAAGTTCCACAATCACCATGGGGTGTCCCGTAACATTGTACGTGGAGCATGCGATGTTCGCCATTCTAGAACAGTCTAAATCAATGTTAACCACACAACGTGCATCCACATATGAGGTCATTTTGTCTAGCCCAAACATAAATAGTGCAGTGCAAGACAATAATCCCTGCTACTTTTCTGACAGAACTGTGTACTGAAGAAGACTTTGTGAGGCATAATTATGTAACATTTTAGGAGGAGGAAGAGGATATGCCAAAAGCAAAAGACAGCCCGCTCAAAGGGGGGTGGGGCTTTTTGATGATGGGTCAGCAACTAATGGCCGGGGGACAGGTCTGAGGCATATTGGTGCAGCAGTTGTCTGCCTAGTAGACAGAAAGTATGAGGCGATGGTGCAAAAAAGACTGCCTGTGCACTATTTGCCTCAAGCAGCAGAGCTCATAGTGCTTATTGAAGTGCTTCTAGCGTCCCAGCGGTGCCTTGTGACTATTTGCTCTGACTCAGCGTATGTCACCACAACAGTGCATTCAGGGCTTGCGCGGTGGAAGAGGAGAAGGTTTGGTTTAGGAGGGCTGACGGGTCACCAGTACAACATGCCACATTATTGGACAGACTGATTGAAGCACTTTCCCAGCCCTCCATGACATACTAATGACACAGACGAAGTTTCACTCTGCAATGCTGCCACGAAAACAGGCCGCTTATCTCCCAATGTCCGTCATACCTGAGTATTCACTAAAAGCACGGGCGCGTGAGCAGTTGCCAGCACCCTACACTTCACTTCCCATAGCACAAATTATTGAAATACTGGGTCGGCCACCGCAGAAAGAGAAAGAAGTGTGGCAGTAAAGGGGGTGTACACAGTCCCCAACCGATTTATTATGGCGGCAAGTGAATACAGGTAAAGTTGGTATGCCACATGAGTTGCTGCTGGTCGCCTTCAACCAGCTATACCATCAATCTCATTTGTCAAACATCACATTGCTGCAGATAGGCAGGAGGCTTGGTTCATGCCCAATCTTCAGGAAATTCTTACTAAATTAGTCATAAATTGTATTACCTGCCAAACCTACAGTACTGGCCACACTCTAACAACAATACGAGGTACATTACGCAGCCCCACTGGGCCATTTTGGGAGCTCCACATTGATTACAGTACATGGGAGAGAGATACAATGGGTATAGCTACTTAATTGTGGATTTATGTCCCCTTTCCTGGTGGGTTGAGGTGAGTCATTGTGCACATCCAGATGCTTAATGTGCCACCAACCTTTTAGTGAGAGAGGTGTTTCCTCACTGGGATGTCTGCAATGTGCTGCGGTCGGACAATGGCATCAATTTCTTTAATGAGTTTTTTTTAAAGAAGTGACCGCATTGCTAGCCAGCAAGCATCAAATGTGCACAATTTACCACCCCCAGACCAACCGGGTTGTAGTGAGGATCAATTTATGATTAAAAGCAAAACTCTCTAAGAGCTATATGTCACGCTGCAGTGAAATTGGGTGCACTGTCTCCCCCTTGCGTTGTTGATTTTGGGCACTCAGCCCTGTAAGGATCATCATTTATCACCACATGAGGTGGTAACAGGCAGGCAAATGCATACGCCTTTATCTCCGATAAGGAAGGCTTCTGTTGCAGCATCTGTTTTGGGTGAGGAATTTTATCAGTATCTGACCACTTTGACTAGAGCCATCAAATGTATTTCTCAACAGATAGCACCACAGCGATTTAAAGAACCAACCAACGCTAGACCTGCTTCAACAACAACTTCAGAGCCTCTCCAGCTGTCACCTGGTGACCGTGTGTTTATAAGGAACTTTGTGCGTGTGGAGTGAACTTAGAGATAACAGCCCTTTTTCTGTTGTCTACGCCACTCCATTTGCAGTGAAGTTCTAAGAGCTGCGCTATTGGGTACACCTTTCCATAGTTCGGAGGGCTCCCGATGCTGCACCTCCCACTTGTCACGCTGCAGTGAAATTGGGTGCACTGTCTCCCCCTTGCGTTGTTGATTTTGAGCACTCAGCCTTGTAAGGATCATCATTTATCACCACATGAGGTGGTAACAGGCAGGCAAATGCATACGCCTTTATCTCCGATAAGGAAGGCTTCTGTTGCAGCATCTGTTTTGGGTGAGGAATTTTATCAGTATCTGACCACTTTGACTAGAGCCATCAAATGTATTTCTCAACAGATAGCACCACAGCGATTTAAAGAACCAACCAGCGCTAGACCTGCTTCAACAACAACTTCAGAGCCTCTCCAGCTGTCACCTGGTGACCGTGTGTTTATAAGGAACTTTGTGCGTGTGGAGTGAACTAAGAGATAACAGCCCTTTTTCTGTTGTCTATGCCACTCCATTTGCAGTGAAGTTCTAAGAGCTGCGCTATTGGGTACACCTTTCCATAGTTCGGAGGGCTCCCGATGCCGCACCTCCCACTTATGAGCGCAATGGTAATACATGAATAATGCCTATTGAGACTGAAAGTAATTTTCAGATTTATAGATGTTTTTGAAGTGTATTCACAAATTCACACATTGATTATTTTTTTCTGCATAACATTTTCATTATTGTTTTGTATTTGCTTTTTAATTGGGTAACTTTTATACCTTTTTCCTCCTGTTTTTGAAATGTCAGTGAAATTGCTTATTGATGTGCCTGTTTCTAACGTACAGTATGAAGCTAGGAAAACGTCTAACGGTACCATGTTTTTGTCAATGTTCATGTCCGTATTGCATTATATTTGGTGTGTGATTTTTAATGGGTGGAGCATATCAAAGGGGGGGCATATCCGTGAGAGGTGTATAAGGGGTGGGCATGCGTATCAGAATGGGGATAAAGACACAATACTACAAATGTATACCAGCACAAAAGCAAATGGGAATGTGATAACACACACAATTAATACATTACATATTTATATAAATGTATTATCAGATGCAAGCATATTTAAGTGTTTTAGAAGACAAACTAGGAACAGGTCTGACGAGTATAGAGGTTTAGGGTTTGATAGGATAGAAGATGTGCACCACCCAGAAATGAGTAACCGTTGGTAGGCAGACATGAGCTTGTTGGGGAAATATAGGGTAAATAGGAGTTGTTACATTTGCTCCTTAATTCCACACGCCCTAGGTGCACCCAAGGTGCTGATACTACAAGAAGTTCAATTTGTGGATGCTCAATGTCTTGTCCATCTAGCACTATTCCGAAGCATGTTCCAGGCGCACAGCATGCGCCTTGTGATGATGAATCCAGATGATCAGCAGTGTGCTTGCAATGCCAGAAGCCCTCAGTGCTTTCAAAGACCATGCATGCAGTTAGAAGGGGTGAGGTTCGTAGCCAACCAATGGGAAGAAACTGTGATGAGCTGTATGGAAGGAGGACTTATAGGGCATAAAAAAGAAGTGATTCATAGGGTGAACAAAGTATGTCAAGAATATTCGGGGAAGCACGTGGCAAAGCTCACATGGACCGAAGCAAAGGCAAAGGCAGTGAAGGTGTAGAAACAAGAGGAATATCAATTGTGCTTCTACAATGCAGGCAATGTCTCAGTTAAGTGCAATGTAACGATACACATTCCAGACCTCAAGAAAGAAACATCAGTAGTGATGGATACCTATTGGGCCTGCGGCCAGTAGGTGTTTTTGCACCTCCCACCGTCATGGAGGTGCATATGCTCGCTGACCACGCTGCACTCGGCACTCCTTGTGGTCCCTGAAGCATATCTAATTATAAGACCAGTGAGCTTAGGCCCTACATCATCACCAGAGCCCACAGCCTCTACATCGCCACTACAGCCTACTCTCTTTCAGATCTTGCCACACAAAGAAGATAACATACTTTTAAGAAGGAAAAAGAAGTTCAACTATCTGTCGAAAAACTCAGCAGAATTGTTTAGAGAAATACCTGATCAGTATACATTGTACAATAAAGAAGAGACATTTTCCGCTTCTCTGTTATTGCCAGGAGTAAAAACTGCAGTCAACACGCTCTGAAACACTTGTGTATGGGCAGGATACAAATAAATATCATATCATATCATAACGCCAAATGGCTGCAGGTTGTTAGATGGCAGCTGATCCAGCTGGCGAATGACGCTGAACAAGGCTTAAATGGGATCAAAGTTGAACTGAGAGAAATCCGGTTGATGAAACTACAGAACCGGTATGTGCTTGATCGGTTCACAGCCATCGAAGGGGGCATTTCTAAAAGAAATTGGTGAATCCTGCTGTACTTACGGACCCCGAAACAATGCTGCTAATGGGTCTTTTACAGAAATAATGGAGGCTGTTCACACTCGGAGAACACATGCAGACGGAAGCAAGCATTCACAAGAGTGATCGGTTTGATGACTTCTTTTCCTAGGCACCATCGTGGATTGGAGCGGTTGTGAAGATACTAGTGCCAGTGGAGATGCTCATGTTAGTAATCTTCTGCATGTGCCATTTGGGACTTCAATGCTCTGCTAAGGTGATCCCTAATAGTGTGATGATGATGGTTTCAATTGGGGTAAGCAGTGCACCTCGTGGTACAAAAGATGGGCCAGTACAAACAGAGGACACAAATAAACCCAGCATGGCGAGGTTAGAGCCGAGCCTTCACCCCCCTGGAACAGTCACCACAGTCCTGCCAGACCCTGAAAATTATGCGGAACACTGTGTTTATTTAGAACAAGATGGGGTTGTATATACCTCACTTGCACCCCAGAGCAGTGCATCCAGGTGGGAGAAAGTTTGCGGTCAGTATGCAGAGTGTGGGTTCCCAAGAAAGGACCATGTATGAGAAGGCTGACAGAATGGCAAGGGAATCTGTTGATATAGAATGAATGAAAGGGGGAATGTTGGGAATGAGGCGCAGCAGTTTCAGGCCCCTCTGCGATTTCAGACAAGGCGATTGTAGGAGAATGGAGGGACCAGGGGGTGCCCCATAGAAGTTGATTGCTGTAGAAATATAGCAGATTTTAGTGGTAGTATCAGTTGTATAATAAAACTTCATTTTAGAAGGTAGACACAATTTTTAAATTGAGGCTTAGTGCCATGACTATGCTTGCATGCTCACGGTTAGTTCAGAGTGTTTGAAGGGTGAGTGCGCGTTCTATGCTCACAGCACAGCAGCCCTGAAGAGGTTACTTTCTTAAAGACACACACACACAGCCCTTTATTTAGCCTTATCAGTAGTACATGCAACTCAGAAAGAATGTGCCCTGCAAGGCCACAAGAGGGCTGGAATGAATCGTTGAAGAGGTATCCCACGAGAAGGGGTAGGGCAATTAGGCCCTCACCAGTTCAGATCTATAAGTTGTAGGGACCTGAGACCCCCAAGCCAGTCCAGTACCCCAACCAGCCTAAGACCCATGGCCATAAAGCAGTAAAGTGATCAATCCATCAAGAAGATCAGAGAGCAGGGGCAGCCAGCCCTTTCACCCCCACTAGTGGCATGTGCGATTTGTGCTGCGAGGTGCCAGGGGGAAGGTAACAAATTAATTCCATGGGTCAGAAGGCCATGGAGTCGCCGGCATGTCTTGGAAAGGAGCGGGGCTACACTCAGTCCTGATAAAGTTATTGCAACCTCTAAAGTAGCAACCTCACTCATGTCCTTGGTACCAGGTGTACTGTAGAGCTAGGAACTAAGGATTTGTATAACCCAAATGCAAAGTGCAGTTTTTGTATCCCATGACGAAAGACGAAGAACCCCACGTGGAAGAAGATGGACAGAAAATGCTGTGACTAATCGCCTGGTATCCTGTTTGGAGCAGGCTACCTGTGTATAGGTTTGCACCAACCAGCTCTCTGGATTTGTAAGCTATGTGATGTACGTCACTTAAGACGCTGTGTAACATCAAAAGCTATTGCTTATACTGTTTTTGTCAGAGCGCCCTATGGCAGCAGAGTTCTTTGCTGGAGTGTACTTGTCTTTTTATAAGAATAAACCTTGTTTTCCTTGCAAGAGGTGTCCTGGGCCTTTTTCCCTAATGGTTTGTATTTTTTCTGGTGTGAGCGTTGAGGTGTTTCTCTACAACATTAAGTTAGAATTGCCTAGGGGTCTGAACAGTGTCAGTAGGTAAAAATGTCATTTTCCTCCGTGCATAGCATGTCACCAGCTACGGCAGGCGACCCTTTAATGTTCTTTTTACATTATTACTGTATCCTTTTTCTCTTAATATCATTTTTCTCTTAATAAATACTTGTATTTATCGTGTGGGGTGGCTGAGAGGAAGTGGAAGGAATCAGGCTCATCCTCTGACGAACTAGCCTGCCGCCTGCTCCAAAGGCAATACAGACTCTCTGCCCTTTATATGAAGAGAGCATACATCCAAGCCTGCGTCTCGGCGGGCAATAACAACTCGGCTGAACTTTTCAAAATCTGCAAGGTGCTGGCCAATCCTGCTGCAGTCTCCACCTCTCCTGTTCCCTCCCATGCCCTTTTCACAGCTCTGATATCTCATTTCATCACTAAAACTCAGGAAATCCTTTCACCTCTCTCCTCTTCCTCTACCTCCTCTCCCTCTCCCTCTACCATGCCAAGCCCCTATCCGGCCGTATCCCGTCTTCCTTTCTCCCCCTTCTCCCTGTACACTCCCGACAAGGTTTCTAGATAAGTCCGATCTATGAAAGTCATGTCAAAGCAGGTGCTCCCCTGCTCCTCCAGAACTATCAAGGATCACATCAACACCCTTGCAGGGGCACGGTCTGCTTCAGGGGAGCATGCCTGCAGACACTGGGTCTGGGGAGGCCATGTGTACAATGGCCGCTGTGCGGAAGATACCTTTGAAGTGTACATTGTGTCTGGCACCTTAGCCATTCCCATCCTGCCAGCCCCCTTGGGAGGGCAGGGCCACAGGTTCAAACTGCTATTGATACTGGAGGGGGGGATGGATGGCCAAGAGGCATGCAGAAAAGGGCTGGAAAACTGCTGAATGGAGACAACACACTTATGTGGATTGCAGGGGTGCGGTCTGCTTCAGGGGAACATGCATGCAGACACTGGGTGTGGGGATGCCATGTGTACAATGGCCACTGTGCAGAAGATACCTTTGAAGTGTATACAGTGTTTGGCACCTTGGCCGTTCCCATCCTGCCAGCCCCCTCGGGAGGGCAGGCCACAGGTGCAAACTGCCATTGATACTGTAGCGGGGATGGATGGCCAAGAGGCATGCAGAAAAGGGCCGGAACACTGCTGAATGGAGACGACACACTTATGTGGATTGCTCGGACGTGGTCTGCTTCAGGGGAGCCTGTCTGCAGACACTGGGTCTGGGTAGGCCATGTATACAATGGCCCTGTGCGGAAGATACATTTGAAGTATACATGGTGTTTGGCACCTTGGCCGTTCCCATCCTGCCAGCCCTGCAAGGACAAGTGAGTGTGTCCTTGAGTCACTGAAACCTTGAAATAACTATTCATAAAAGTTCAGTTGTATTTTATTTTGTTGCTGATTTTGATGACACAAATGTACTACACATTGTATACTTCGGGTTGCAGCACAGTGTGGAAAAATACCCTGTACTCTCCGCTGGGGAATTTGGTGTGAATGGCTCCAATGGCACAGGCGGGGATTACTCGTCGAACGCGGTGTCCAAGCCTCCCATGAAGCCACCATGCAAACGCACGATAGGCCACCAGCCCGTACCACCTGTTGAAGAGAAAGATAACAACTGTATTTAAATGAACAAGATAAGTGTATCAACCCTTAGTTGAAAATGCAATCTTGTATCCTATGGCATTGTTGCCAGTACAAATGTTACTTCACGGATCAATCAACTTGGGCTTTAAAGTGTAGACACATTACAAAAGTGAACAACTATATATTCCATAACACTTGAAATACACAGAGAAATATTGTTTATTGGTTGTACGTGAAAGACACATAAGATGACCACTATGATTTCCCCAAATCACGAGTGATGCATAGAATGGTAAGACTACATTCATTTGGCAGTGATAGATCAAAGTTACAACAATATAGGAGACAAACATGAAATGTTAGTGGCCTAAGTGACATCACATCTAGAGTACACTTACTCGTTACTTGGATTGCGAGGGTGAAGTTAGTGCATAAGCACCATCATAATTCTCAACACGGACCTTGTAAGGCAGGCTGCCTTGAAGTCATGCAGCTCGGTAACTGTCATGATCTCTGCTTCCAAAAGGTCAGGGTTTTCCCAACTCCCTTGGAAGCAGATCCATAACCCAGGTTCCGAGTGCCAACCAGTCCCAATTGGGACCTTTTGGACCCAGTCCTGGCGCCAGTGGCACCAGGCTCATAAATATGCCCAGTCCCAGCGCTGGAAGCGCCGGCTCATAATGCTTGGGTGGACTTACCTTCAGCAGACCATGCTGCTTACTTGCCTGGCAGTTGAGCCTCTGATCCTCTTCTGTTTGGAACTACTTTTCCTGTTGGGTGGGGCTGGAGCCACTCCCTAGATTCAGAACACTGGAACTCTTCTGGAAGGCAGGAACTCTTTTCTTACCAGGAACTCTTTTCTTACTTAGGCGTGGCTGTGGAAGGAGACACCTAAGCACTACAGGAGGCTATTTAAACCACACCCGGTGGATGAATCTTGCTTTGCGTTATTCTGCAACCTCTGCAGCAGAACGCTCATCGTGTCTTCTGCATCCGGTCCAGGGCCTAAGGAAAAAGGCTTACCATCCTGAATCCAGTCTTCAGCAACACCTATAAAGACAAGAAAGAACAGGTTAGCATTCCGGCATCTGAAAGGCAAAGGCTTACCATCCTGAATCCAGTCTTCAGCAACACCTATAAAGACAAGAAAGAACAGGTTAGCATTCCGGCATCTGAAAGGCAAAGGCTTACCTACTCTTCGTGCGCTCCGGAGGTCTTCACACTGCATTCCGGCATCTGAAAGACAAAACAAGGTGCGTTTAAAGACATTGGGGAACTTTAATACTCACGTGCCATTACTCCTTTCCACATCTAATCCAGTGGGTATTCCGGCACCCTGCAGCCGCTCCGAACTATTACCTGCAAAATAAAAAGACAGTTAGAGCGCATAGTGAAGCAGGCAACAAGCGCTTACTTACGTGCTTCCAGGCGCTTCTATTCATCACACGGGCTCCATCTTCAACTCACTTCAGCCCGTCATCCGCCATCGCCGGAACCCTGCAAAACAAGAGACATCATTACTAAAGACTTTAAAGACATTTGAATGACTCGAAACTTACCGTTCGTGCAGTAAACGACGGACAGCAGTCCTCTGAAGTCAAGAGGCCTGCGCTACCTATCCAGTGAAGAAACTGGTTACAGCACCCTGCCCCGAGGCAGATGGAGAGCTCGGCATTCACTTACCTAAGGTGAGAGCGTTAACCTTTGGGGGTCTACAGGAGATGAGAAGAGGAAAGAGATAGGGACACCCCAATAACCCCAGTTCATTAACCCCATATTTTCTATCTGCAGACATCTTACTCTACACGTCAGGCATACAGTGCACAGAGGTCCAGCCCAAAGAGCCAACCGGGTGCTACACATCACCTTTGAAGATACGGTAGTCGCCCAGTCAAGACCGGCGCCTCTGCGAGAATCAGGTGAGCGTTACAGAACGCAAAGCCTACCGCAAAACTCTCGCCCAGGCGCTATGGAAACCTCGGATACTGACCCCCTAGCCCGGTTACTTGGGGAACTAAGGGCAGAAGTGCATGCAGCTCGTCAGGAAACGAATGCTCTAAGAAGGGAACTAACTATTTCCAAGGAGAGAACAGACAATCTTGCTAGACAAGTGCTACAGTCACAAGCCGGACAGACCCCGTTACCCGCATCAGGGGCAAATCTTCCTTCAACATCCTCTATGAATCCAGTGCAGATCAACCTACCTGGGAATGTACCTCTGGCTCCGCCCGAACGATTTTCTGGTGACCCAAAGAGGTTTGCAGTATTTATCAATCAGTGCTGGTTGCACTTCTTATGCCGGCCAGCAGCCTTTCCAACTGATCAAGCAAAAGTAGCTTTTGTACTTTCGTACCTTAGTGGCAATGCGGCAGACTGGTCGATCCCTCTAGTTAGTCAAGATGATCCGGTTCTCCATGATTTTCAAGCCTTTCAGCTTAGTATGGAAAAACTGTTCGCAAGACATTCACAGGGGCAGGCCTTGGACAATGAGCTTCTTTCGTTGCGACAGGGTAATCAAGACCTTTTGGCTTATATTGCATCTTTCAATAGACTAATAGTGGAAACTCAATGGCCTGAGGACAAAAGGATTACGCTGTTTTATAGAGGTCTACGTGGAGAGCTCAAAGACGTTTTAGCCCAAGTAGTGAATCCCCCACAAGACTGTTCGGATTATATAGACTTGGTCGTTCAAATAGATCACAGGCTGCAGAACAGGAAGGCCGATCGTTCCAAGTTTGATGCTCGAGTATTTTCCAAACCGCCAACTCCTTCCAAAGGAGTAGACTCCGGGGAACCCATGCAAATAGGGGGTCTGAAAGGTCCTCTAACACAAAGGGAGCGGGAAAGGAGGAAACAGTTGCAATTATGCCTATATTGCGGAAACTCAGGGCACTTTCTTCGAGACTGTCCGGTGAAACCTGCCAAGAAGGCAGTAGGAGCTGCAGTTACCAAAGTTACAAACTCTGAGCAGGGAAACGACCTCGCCCGACAAGAATAGAGGTCCTCTTGCCGAGCGTGAAAACCAGTTCCGTGACCTCGCATTTCGTGATACCTATGGTCCTCATTAGCCCTGATAATCTGGATGGATTACATGCAATTGAAGCTTACGTCGACAGCGGTGCCATCGGCAATTATGTGGATCATGAAATGGTTTTGAGGATGAATCTAACTCTTTGTCCCAAGGCTGTAAAGGACGTCATTACTACGGTGGATGGTACGGAGATAGCCTCCGGGCCAGTAACGCATACCACTCAAGAAGTGACGCTAGTAAGTCAAGATGGACACCATGAGAAAATCGTGTTCGATGTGATCAAGGCCCCTCAGTTTCAGATTATTCTAGGAATACCTTGGTTAGAGAAACACAATCCTCTGATCGATTGGCGAGCAAGAACGGTCCAGTTTCCAGAATGTGTCTCTACTTGTCACCCTCCACCTGGTGTTGCACTGGCCGCAATTTCTTCAGAGACTCCCCAGTTACCTCCCGAATACCTAGAATACCAAGATGTTTTCCGGAAGGATCAGGCTAACTCTCTACCTCCTCATAGGTCTTATGACTGCCAGATAGACCTGATACCTGGATCTACTCCTCCTTGTAGTAGAATTTATGCCCTCACCGAGCCTGAGAACCTTCACCTTCGACAATACCTGGATCAATACCTGGCAAATGGGTTTATTCGTCCTTCCAAGTCCCCTGCTTCTTCAGCTTTGTTCTTCGTTCCAAAAAAGGAAGGAGACCTTAGAACTTGTATCGATTATCGCTCCCTGAACCAGATCACCGTTAAGAATAGATATCCGTTACCTTTGATCCCTGAACTCCTGGACCAAGTCAGAAAAGCATGCATATATACAAAGCTGGATCTTAGAGGAGCTTACCACTTGGTACGAGTAAAAGAGGGCGATGAATGGAAGACGGCCTTCCGCACCAAGTATGGGCTATTTGAATATCAGGTCATGCCCTTCGGACTTTGTAATGCCCCGGCCGCCTTTCAATATTTTATGAACGATGTCCTCAGAGAGCTCATAGATGTATGTGTTGTTGTTTACATTGACGACATCCTCGTTTATTCTTCATCGGAATCTGAACATCGGAAACACGTGAAAATGGTCCTCGAAAGATTGCGTCAACACAAACTTTTCGCTAAGTTGGAAAAATGTGTTTTCAACGTGACTGAAGTTGAATTCTTGGGATTCATATTATCACCTGGCGGAGTGCGTATGGATTCAAAGAAGGTCGATGCAGTTCTCAAATGGCCATCACCATCCTCCGTAAAAGGTGTGCAAAGCATGTTAGGCTTCGCTAACTTTTACCGCAGGTTTATCCCCGAATTTTCTCGAATAGTCCAGCCCATCACTGCCTTGTTAAAGAAAAACAAACGTTTTGAATGGTCTACCGAGGCGTAACAAGCTTTCCAGGATTTGAAGACTAAATTTATCTCTGCCCCAATCTTAAAACACCCTCGCCCCGAACTCCCCTACATCGTGGAAACTGATGCTTCAAGCCTTGCCATGGGGGCAGTTCTATCACAAAAGGACCCGGTAACCAATCAGTTGCATCCCGTGGCATTTTGGTCCCGCAAATTCTCGCCTCCTGAAATCAATTACACGATTACTGACAAGGAACTTCTGGCTATCAAGTCTGCCTTTAAGGCTTGGCGGCATTATCTGCTGGGGGCCCGACACACCGTTACTGTGATTACGGATCACCGAAACCTGCAATATTTGAGGACCGCAAAAGCCCAATCCTCTAGACAACTCAGTTGGGCATTATTCTTTGCCGAGTTTGACTTCATAATTACCTATCGACCTGGTACAAAGAACGGTAAAGCCGATGCCCTTTCTCGGATGGGAGTGGAAGAACACTTGGTCAACCCTAAACCTGTACCAATCATTCCCGAACAAAGAATTCTGGGTGTAATCGCCACAGAATCCATAGAGGAAGTTAAGGATAAAGCCAGGCAACTTGAAACTCCAGCAGATATACAGAATTGGCATCTGCAGGGAAAGGACTTTGCAGTAAAGGACAACTTATTGTATTTCCAAGAACGATTATACCTACCCAGCACAGATTTACAGAAAAAAGTAATCTCTTGTTATCACGACTCTTTAATGGAAGGTCATCCCGGTATAGCCAAGACCTCAGAAAAGATCAAGCGCTGCTTCTGGTGGCCGTCTTGGAAAAAAGATATCAGAGACTTTATAATGTCCTGTGGAGTATGCGCCCAAAACAAGAGTCAAAAGGAAAGACCAGCAGGCCTCTTACGCCCTATTGACATCCCACCTCGCCCTTGGCATACGCTTTCTATGGACTTCATCACCGATCTACCTCCATGCTCCGGATACAATACGATTCTAGTAATCGTGGACTTATTCTCCAAGATGGCGCATTTCATTCCGCTCAAAGGCTTGCCAACAGCAGCAACTCTGGCCCGAGAATTTCTCGAAAACATCGTCCGACTGCACGGTTTTCCTTCGGTTCTAATTTCGGATCGAGGTAGTCAATTTATTTCTCATTTTTGGCGAAGTTGCTGTCGGTCGGCTCAAATTGATGTGAGACTATCGACCAGTCACCACCCTCAGACCGACGGACAAACCGAGAGGACCAATCAAACTCTGGAACAGTATTTACGCTGCATGCTGCAACAAACTGAAAAAACTTGGAAAGATATCCTTTGGATAGCCGAGTATGCCTACAATAACTCTGTCCATTCGGGAACTGGGAAAACCCCGTTTTTTCTTTTGTACGGCAGTCACCCTCGAACCTCGGAGTTGGATCCCCTCCAAGATCTTGAAACACCAGCAGTAGACTACCTGCATTCTACAATCACCCAAGCCTTTAAGGAAGCTGTTTCTCACCTTCAAAGGGCTAAAGAACAATACAAGAAAGGAGCAGATCAACATCGGAAGGAAGCCCCTCACTATCAAGTAGGGGATCAAATCTGGTTATCCACCAAATATCTATCTCTAAAAGGGCCACGCACATTCAACCCAAGATACCTTGGTCCCTATTCCATCACTACCATAGTAAACCCAGTAGCGGTCAAGTTGGACTTGCCCCCGCACATGAAGATACATCCGGTCTTCCACGTCTCTCTATTAAAACCCGTGCAACCTCAAACCCGACTAACCAAATCTCCAAAACCTATCCTAGTGGATGGAGAACTCGAGTTTGAAGTCAAAAGCATTCTGGACTCCAAGATCTCCAAATCTAAACTATTCTACCTAATTGACTGGAAAGGCTACGGCCCCCAAGAGAGATCCTGGGAACCTGCTGAATATGTCCACGCTCCTCGCCTAATCAAAAGATTTCACCGAACATTTCCTGACAAGCCAAAACCCCCGGAGAAGCCCGGTTTGGGAGGGGCCTTGAGGGGGGTACTGTCATGATCTCTGCTTCCAAAAGGTCAGGGTTTTCCCAACTCCCTTGGAAGCAGATCCATAACCCAGGTTCCGAGTGCCAACCAGTCCCAATTGGGACCTTTTGGACCCAGTCCTGGCGCCAGTGGCACCAGGCTCATAAATATGCCCAGTCCCAGCGCTGGAAGCGCCGGGCTCATAATGCTTGGGTGGACTTACCTTCAGCAGACCATGCTGCTTACTTGCCTGCCAGTTGAGCCTCTGATCCTCTTCTGTTTGGAACTACTTTTCCTGTTGGGTGGGGCTGGAGCCACTCCCTAGATTCAGAACACTGGAACTCTTCTGGAAGGCAGGAACTCTTTTCTTACCAGGAACTCTTTTCTTACTTAGGCGTGGCTGTGGAAGGAGACACCTAAGCACTACAGGAGGCTATTTAAACCACACCCGGTGGATGAATCTTGCTTTGCGTTATTCTGCAACCTCTGCAGCAGAACGCTCATCGTGTCTTCTGCATCCGGTCCAGGGCCTAAGGAAAAAGGCTTACCAACCTGAATCCAGTCTTCAGCAACACCTATAAAGACAAGAAAGAACAGGTTAGCATTCCGGCATCTGAAAGGCAAAGGCTTACCATCCTGAATCCAGTCTTCAGCAACACCTATAGAGACAAGAAAGAACAGGTTAGCATTCCGGGATCTGAAAGGCAAAGGCTTACCTACTCTTCGTGCGCTCCGGAGGTCTTCACACTGCATTCCGGCATCTGAAAGACAAAACAAGGTGCGTTTAAAGACATTGGGGAACTTTAATACTCACGTGCCATTACTCCTTTCCACATCTAATCCAGTGGGTATTCCGGCACCCTGCAGCCGCTCCGAACTCGTACCTGCAAAATAAAAAGACAGTTAGAGCGCATAGTGAAGCAGGCAACAAGCGCTTACTTACGTGCTTCCAGGCGCTTCTATTCATCACACGGGCTCCATCTTCAACTCACTTCAGCCCGTCATCCGCCATCGCCGGAACCCTGCAAAACAAGAGACATCATTACTAAAGACTTTAAAGACATTTGAATGACTCGAAACTTACCGTTCGTGCAGTAAACGACGGACAGCAGTCCTCTGAAGTCAAGAGGCCTGCGCTACCTATCCAGTGAAGAAACTGGTTACAGCACCCTGCCCCGAGGCAGATGGAGAGCTCGGCATTCACTTACCTAAGGTGAGAGCGTTAACCTTTGGGGGTCTACAGGAGAGGAGAAGAGGAAAGAGATAGGGACACCCCAATAACCCCAGTTCATTAACCCCATATTTTCTATCTGCAGACATCTTACTCTACACGTCAGGCATACAGTGCACAGAGGTCCAGCCCAAAGAGCCAACCGGGTGCTACACATCACCTTTGAAGATACGGTAGTCGCCCAGTCAAGACCGGCGCCTCTGCGAGAATCAGGTGAGCGTTACAGTAACGCATAGTGGTGGTATGCCTTCTTCCAGTATGCAGGCCGAGCATCCAGAGTTTTCTCTACAGCAGCAGCTCTCCTCCTCAGTTGGCATGACCTCGCACTGACTGCAGGTACATTAGTTGGAAACGTCTTCCATGCGACTAGGCTCAGGCTCTTGATCCGGTGATTCGTCCTCCCAACTGTCGTCCGAAGCACCATTGTTTCTGCATCTTTCTCTTTCGACTAATTCCACCTCGGAATATTCCGGCTCGTACTGGTAGGGCTGTATTGTTGCCATTATACGACAAAATTCAAATAGATAGTAATGATAGTACTGGTATCTGTTCACATGGGCTGCGAGCAACAAAGATAGCTGAACAGAGCAGAAACGAGTCACAGGATACACAAAAAAAGACAGTGAAACAATTGAAAAAGTAACTCTGATGTTGTCTGATGAGAAGCGGTCTGTTTATACTTATTGAGGATAGAGGCATCCTGCCATTTCCATGGAGAAACGTCATTAGCGCACAGAGAACGTTGACACGAGACGTTCATTCGCATTATGAAATGGGCCGTACGCGTCTAGTGATGTCAGCTTCAGGGGCAGGGGATATGATTTAGTGATGCGAGGGCAGTTCACCTTAGGGCGATGCGGCAACAGATAAGATTAGCACAAGATGGCTGCGACCTGCTGCCTGATATCGCATGTGTAAAAAGTGAGGAAAACGACGGTAAGGTGCATAGGAAATGTTTTTACGATCGATCAACGTATGCTTAAAACCACATGCCCGAACGATCAGGACAATACAAATTTTGAGCGCACTATTCCTTTAATTGACAGTAGACTACTGAGGTGATGGTAGATGATATGCTAATTAGTGGTAAGCAATGTTTATGACCAGCTCACCAAGCACCTGGAAGTCCAGCCTGCGTGCTGCTAATGTAGGTGGAAAAGTACTGACGGATGTAAGAGAGCTAACCAATTGTAGGGGGCAGCATAATTAAGGGTCCTATAGTTATGTAACTAATGGGATGTCATACATTTAGTGACGTTCATAGTGGCATGTTTGAGGGGAGGGCTTAGTTGCCCCACCTGATGTTAAGGAGCCTATCACTGTCTTAGACTAGTATGGAATGTATACCTAGATGTTCCCCCTTATCCAATCACTCTTTTCAATACATTTTTGTAGTTTGCTACATAGGATGACATTAGTAGATACGTATGTCAACGTCATCAATGACGAGTTTTCACTATTCATATGTTTTTTATGGCAATCATTGAGACTATTGATAAGAGAGAGGGGCGAGAGTGCACAGCTTACTTTCTTGATAGTGTATTTCGTTTCCAATGGAATGTGATTTTGTAAATAAATTTGTTAATGGGGTGCAGCCCACTATCATGTGCCACCGTGTTGGGCACAGAAAATGAATATGGAGAAAAAGAGACCGAGGCAAAAGTGCCTTCGGTGTGGGCCGCACACCCTTGATTCCCACTAAGGGTTTAATCGATTTCTTTTGTGATCGTTATTCAGTTAATAAAATCCAACTTCAATCGTAATTCACAGATATGTATATTTTTTAATTTTTCAATTGCTGTGTTTATAAAACTCATAAAAAATTGTGCTTAATTGGTTAAACTTCACCAAAAAATCTAATCATTGAGACTATGCCATGAGACGTCCGTAGATGTCTGTTGTACTCCCTGTTTTAGATAATTGACATTAAAACAGTCAAATTTGCCAACTTCCTGAGTCGTTTCATTTATTGATGTTTGAATATCTTCTGCATCCCCATTCATCTCATAGTATTGTTACCTCGTCTTAAAGGGCTGGGTCGGCTGTCCCAGTTCAAATGGTAGCAGAGTGATGATGGTTAAAAATCCATCGACGTAGTAAGCTTTAGGTTACCGGCAATATTGATGTCCTCTGCCATTCGGCTGAAAGAACGTGAAGCTCCCTGTAGATAGTGGAAATAGTTTTTAAGAATAAGCCTCCCAACTTCTACAGGAAGCTGAAAGGACAGAATGTTGAAGCGGCTGATAAAGAGGCGGCGATCCAGAGAGCCAGAAGTCGAAAAAGGGAATGGTGAGTAGAACTGAGTGAGGTGGCAAAATTGTGAATGGGCAATAAGTGAAAAGACTGATAAGCGGAAAACAAGTAACAGAGGGAGGATTGGGGTAAGTGACTTGAGACGATGAACGTCGAGTATTAAGTAATTGACTTGAGGAGAGGAGCCAAGCAATTAAGAAAATGTGAGATGAGGATCCTCACAGTAGAGTACCCGCAGTGTCCTGCGTCATATGCACATAACAGAAGGAATCGTATATAGGGTCCCATAGCGGATGACGTAGGCTACAGACTTGTTTAAAGACTTGTCAAACTCTGTAGGAGTATTTTTTAGGGGCAAGGATAACGTCTCGAGGATCGTAGACTGAGATATATGTGGCTGGTCGAATATGTCAGTTTGTCTGTTTGTTTTATGTGTTGAAAAGATATATATATGGTGAAAAAACAATAGATGAATTAAGAGACGTAAAAAAGGAAATAGCAAAATTTAAGAATTCATTCTTTATTTGTTGGAATTGAATTGATAGTGTTTTATGAACAAATAGATTGAAGCAACAACTTGATAAAGGGTTTGGAGCTGCAACGATTGGTGCATGCTCATGTTGAGTTATTTTTCTGAAACCTATTTTTGAAACGTGCAAAGTGTAAAGGTGAGTATTGACAGTCAAGTGTGACGAGTCAGAATGGAGGATATTACTCCACTTGCACATCTCTGCAGACAGCTGCCAAAACACGCACCTAAGCTTAAACTTAAGCTCTAACAGTATAGTGCATAATGGGTTATGGTCACAGCAGACAGAATGTTCATGCCATGGCCACAAGGGGGATCACTATCAAAGGCAGTTTTACAGCACATGACGATATATTTGTATGCAACATACACGGGAAAAAAGTTAGATAAAAGGCTAGCGAGTTTAGAGCTCTGTAAAATGTACCAGGAGCAAAGGGAAGAGCCGCCTCCTGAAGACTGGATACTTAACATATGCAATGAGGGGGGTGAGGAGCCTTCTGCTCCCCCCCGCCGTGCCTGAAGTAAATGGCGCTAGTAAGGAAAAAGACAGAGTGTACCCATTAAGAGAGTTTAAGGCAGCGACAGGGTACAGTAATCCGGCATATGAGTCGCCTGCACATAGCAGCGACGAGAGCCCATAGAAGATTCCTGAAAGAGAGGTGATCTCTAAAGTCCCGAAGGACAAAGAGAGAAAAGACAAGGAGAGAGGTGATTGACCAAGTATATCCTTAGATATGGGACAGGAAATAAAGAGATGGAAAGGAGAGAGAGATAAGACTGATGAGGTAGCGTTCATACAGAACGAGTGGATGGGTGGTCAGATTTTGCTCAAACTCAATCGTAAAAGCATTGAGCAGGTAAGGCAAAGGGAAGATCGAGATGAACAAGATAAAAAGGACAGGGAATGAGAAGAAAGATTGAAAGAAGATGGGGCAAAAAAGAAAGATAGGCAAAGACGGGAACAGCTGTATCAGGATGAAAAAGCAGGAAAGAGCACATGAACAAAGAAAACATGATAACAGTCAGAGGGCAGCTGAAGAACGAGAAAAACTAGACAGAAAGAGAGAGGAGGAAGAACAGAAATGAAGGGATAAAATAATGCAACGACGTAAAGATGAAGAAATACGTAGGGCAAATGAGAAAAGGGATATGAAAAGAAAGGAAGAAGAAAGGGTGAGAGAAGAAGCGAGGAAGCCAAGAGAGTTTGATGATGAAATAGAATGAAAAAGAAGGCAGAGAGCACGCGATGTTGAGTGTGTAGAAAAACAATTGATGGAGCCTAATCCAGTAGTGGAATGGGAGGCCATAGAAGAATTCTTCCCAGAGCATGAACCAATGCAAGGTCCGTCTAGAGAAAATCTAGAGGATGAGTTTGACTCTAGAAGCATTGGGGATGTGATTGATAAAGTCTATCATGAGATGAGGACTAAGAAAGAATTAACAGGAAGGGGCAAAAATGATCGACTCGAGAGTACACAGTTGTACTACAGAGAGGGAGGCTTGTGTAGTTTTGAGCCTAGAGCGTTGTCTTTAGACAGGCTAACTCTGAATAGAGACGAAGGGGAGAGAAGCCATTTGAGTTGGAGACAAGAAATGTCAGATGAAGACAGAGAACCTTCCGTGGGGAGGAGGAAGGTAATGCATGTGGTCCTGAAGGATGTTCTCCAATGGACAGAGAAGTGAGATGGTCAGATCTAGATCTACCCAAATCGCAGGCATCAGAATAACTGACGCGACTGGATCGACCTGAAGGGAGATCCCATAGTGAGAAGGGGGGGCTTGCCACCTTATGTGAGCAGGTTAAGGTCGCTGCCAGGAAGAAGGTGGTGCGGAGCCATTGTCCCTTCTATGGACAGACAGATGATGGTTGATGAATATGAGTTTGGGATTTTGCAGTTTCCCTTGTTAGAGAAAGGAGGAGCTAGACCACCGTATATACCGTGGCATCAAATGGATAAGGATAATTTAAGGTGCAAACTCCTGAGTTTCACTTCTGGTGCTGGGAAATGGATACATGAATTAGATAAAATGACAGGAGGAAAAAAGTTAGCTATAGGGGACATTAAAGGTCTTCTAATCGCCATTCTTGGAGAAAGAGCTGACGACGTTTGGTCAAGGGCAGGATATTCGAGCGTCACTGCAGTGAACATGGCTCATGGCGGATGATGAACGCACTTATTTATGGATAAAAGAACCGGTAACTCCAACAATGTACTTCTTACCGAAAATACATAAACCCTATGAAAGGATACCAGAGGGCCGCCCGATCATGAGTGGGATTGGGTGGGTCACAGAGAATATCTCGGAATATCTGGATCTATTACTCAAACCAAGGGCTATGTCACTTCATTCATATTTGCAAGATTCCACCAGCCTTATACGGAAACTAAAAAACTTTACTTGGCAGAGTACCTTCCTTCTAGCGACTCTAGATGTGAAGGCACTGTACACGTCTATTCAGCATAAATGGGCCATGATTGCAGTTGACTATACTTTCAGGCATGAGTCAGCCTCGTATTACAACCATTTGAACATGATTAAAGAAATGTTACATCTCACGTTTGATCTCAATGTCTTTACCTTTGACAACAAGGTATACCAACAGACCAAGGGGGTAGCTATGGGTACTAAATATGCCCCAGCATTGGCGAATATCTTCATGGGGATGTTGGAAGACAAAGCAATATACACTGAATCATTTTTCATTGAGAAAATCCAATTTTGGACAAGGTACATCGACGATGTTTTTTGCATCGTCGATAGTAGCATAGAGGAATTTCACGCATTTGTGGACAAGTTAAATCTTAATTGTTTTGATATTCAATTTACTGGAGAATGCAACAAACAGCGGATACATTTTCTGGACTTGACAATATATTTGGAAGATCAAGTACTACAAACAACTACATTCAGAAAACCAACTGAAGTTAACTCAATATTACATGCTAAAAGTTGTCATTTTCGACCAACTATCACCAATATACCATTGGGTGAATATATCAGAGCGAGACGAAATTGTAATAGTAACTTAAAATTTGAAGAGGAATGTAATCTATTACAACGACGTTTTAGAAGGAGGGGATATGCCCAAAAAGACATAAGTAAAGCATATAAGAGAACCAAATTGATGCAGCAGCAGGATACTTTGAGACAGAGACAAGGGAATAATTTGGAAGCTAACATGCCGATTAGCTTTATCACTCAATATTGTTCAGACCACCAGAGATTACGAAAAATTTTGAACAAACATTGGTACCTACTTAAATTGGACAGTCATATTGGTGAGTTTGTGAGTGATCATCCACGCATTACCTTCAGAAGAGCAAATACACTTAAATCTATCCTTAGTCCATCGTTATTACCGGACATTGAGAGCACTACTCAAGGTACATGGTTACACAAGAAAGATTCTGGTTTCAGGAAATGTGGAGTCTGTCCACAATGTAAATATGCATACCAAAGAACAACGGAATTCGAAGATAAAAATGGAAAATGTTGGATCATTAAACAAGGAATTAATTGCAAAACAACTTTTGTAGTATATGGCATCATCTGTGTCTGCCACAAACTATATATTGGTAGCACCAAGAGACAGTTGAGAATCCGTATCCGTGAACATTTAGCCAAAATTGGCAGTCAAGACCCATCACTTCCGTTAGCTGAACATTGGCAAAAAACACATCAGCTACATCTCAAATCGGAAATTAGATTCATTGGTCTTAAACAAGTATCCTTGAACAAAAGAGGTGGTGACAGAGTGAAGGCGTTACGACAAGCGGAAGCAAGAGCAATTTGTTACTTCAATTCGACAAATACAGGACTTAATACAGATAATGAAATGGTTTCATTCTTGTGAGATGTAGTACATTGCAATCTGGCTTCTCAAGCTCGAATAATTTTCATTGTTATACCTGATTTAGAACACGGCTCATTGTTTATTAGGAGGTTACATGTATTTCAGGGTGTTGTTAAAGGGATACCCCATCATAATTGGTAGCTCAGTATGTTATTTGAATGTTGCGTGTAATGCTCACCAACCTTTTGTAGTTAGGTGCATTAGTGCCCGTGATTATACATTACTGTGATAGTAACCATTTAAGTATTCAACAAATATAAATTGGGTCAGGAGAAGCGTATACATGCTTTGTTAGTTTCTCAGGCTTTATTCAAATATTTTGAATTATATAGCATATGTAATTTGTAGAATGCTGGGGGATAGAATGCGGTTTTCAATGACGACGCTTGTCCTTGCGTCGCCATGGTAACCGCGCACAGTGATGACGCCTAGTATAAGAAGGCATACCTGGTAAGCGTTCGGCTTACCTGCCGACGCGTGTGACTGTTTGTGTTCCAGGAACTGGTAAGAGAGGACCGCTTATCTCATGGTTTACTTTTCAATGAGATTTAGCTTTAATGGTACTTGACGAGTAGCAACAAAATAAGCTATATGTTGTGCTTTCCGTACTTGATATACGTGTTCTATAATTGGAAATGCGTCATCATTTCACGTAATGATGGTTAATTACAATTGTCTTCACTACGGAACTTATAATGAATTGTTTTGAATAAGGCAGAAATGGCCTGTGACCATTAAGAAGAGTTGTTTTGCCCGTTTGGTGAAGGGCGGGATTTATTCTCATGAAAATGCCTAGTTGCCACAGGCAACCTTGATATACACAATTAATGTATATTCTAAATTGGACAATCAGTTTTATTTACCTTCGCTACTTACATTTTTTGTTTAGATTGATATTGGGGATTGTACCCCGTTACTACTACATGGACAAATAGTCATAAGAACTGGTTACATCAAATTTCGGGTAAGGACATCCACCAAGTTGTCAGTTTGTCTCAAGGGACCATTGCAGAATTTGGTTATATTATTCAATGAATTGAAGAATAATGATTACTAATGGGTTCTTTTTTCTTTTTTTTCTTTTTGTTTGTGTTTTTGTTTCTGTTTTTTGTGCTCTTTTTCTGTTTACTCAAACATAACAATGTATTATGATATGTTTGCCTATTTTTCTACACCCATGAACCCTTCCCTTTTGCCCATCCTTGTTTTTCTGTCTAATTTCTTTCATGTTATTATGCATATTTTGTGGTCACGATATTTGAAAACTGGTATTATGTTATACTTTATGATGTCGTTCATACAAATTGTTTTTTGACTATGATATATTGTATGTCCTATATTACAATTATGGGTAGCCCGGATTTGAAAAAGGCTCAGTGGAGCCGAAACATGTTATCAATTATGGGCTCAATGGTCATGGATGATCAATAAAGCATAATCTAAGATTTAACTCAACTTGAGTTGTTGGCGCAGAGTCCTGTATTTTCATTAATTAATGGCTCATGATAAAGCACCATTCAACAACTGTAGGGCGGCAGTCTGGAAAGCGCTTAGAGTGCTGTATCTGGACATGTCAGAGATGGGAGCTATAATGACAAAAAAGATGCAGGAATGGGATGACCCTCTTGTTTACATTCAGCATTTTCAGTAACAGTGGAGCTTGGAGACTCGCAAGCCTTGGGGAAAATCTATACCTGTATGTTACTGTATATTATGCCAAGGGCTGCCAGACCCAGTGCAGAAGCAGCTCAAGAAGTTAGTAGGCATGGAAGAAAAGCCATGGTCGGAGATACAGCTGACCATCGCACATTATTGCAGACTGTTGCAAGAGAAGAATTGAAAGAAGGATGATGTTAGGAAAGGTGAAGAGGCAAAATTGGTGCCGAAAAAATTGTCAAAATATGCCATAGAAGGGGCGATGTTGACTAGCGGAGAAGGGTCAGGTTTGCAGCAAGCAGCAGGCATGCCGCAGGCAAATAACCAAAGGCAGTATGATCAAGGTAATATGGGATTCACTCCGCGAGGAAGAGGAAACTTCTGTGGTAGAGGAGAATTTCAGAATAATCAGGGACATTTCCAGAATAATAAAGGTGGGTTTTTAAACATGCAGAATGATATTCAAGGAATGCAGGATGGGCAGATTAAGAGACCTCCTGTATGTTGGACATGTGCTATGTCAGGGCATCTTACACGCATGTGTAGAAGTCAAGGGTTCATGCAAAATGGACAATTCTCAAGAGGGGGGACCACATACCTGCCTACATAAACTCAACAGAATGGAGATGGATTTGCTCAAAAACAGACAGTGCAGCAGCAAACATAAGCACCGAGATTGCAGCAATATTTACAAACATAACAGAAAACAATGGATCCGCCGAAAGGGCAGTCACAATATTCACCCATGCAGATACAGCAAGGAACAAGCAGAGGACAGATAATGACTCCTAGGATGGGAGGTGTCACTGTCGATGGAGGGAATCCTTTCACAGGTACAGGGATGAGAATGTATCCACAATAGGACAGCTCACTGGGAGACTTGATGTGTTCAATACTATCAGTAACGCCTAATCCTCAAGAGGAACCGAGGGTTGACGTCACTATAAGAGTCAAATGTTTTTCTTTTTTAGTAGACACAGGTGAAACACGGTCATGTATATGAGAGGGGACATTTACGTTATCTGGGAATGCCATGAATACTCAGGGCTCACAGGAACTACAGGTAGAGTTCCTTTTACTGAAAAATTACCAGTCTCTATAGGAGAATGTGATATGTCTGTGCCATTATTGTATTCAAGGGAGACACCTGTCAATATATTAGGTCGAGACTTCATGACAAAGTTGAACATGACAATTTCGTTCACTGATAAAGGCATCGTGTGTTCAACACCAGGAATGCATTATTTAAACGTGAGTAGTGATTTTACTATGACATTTTCAGGACAAATGGCCATACGAGGAGTACCGTTAGAACCAGAGGTTTTTCACTATGGGGTACGCATTCTGTTAACATGGCTACCAGGTTTAGTGGGTAGAACTGTGAGGATAACTGATGAATTTTTGTTTAGACGAAAGATACCTATGGATGAGGAGGGGGGACGAGTCTTTCCCTTAGAGTTGCAAGCAGCCATAGTGCGAGGAGAAATGGCTTTGCTTGATGGAACTGATGATGACAATGATGCACAGTGATTGCCATTGGGAAAGGTTGTAGATTGACTGACATCACTGATGAGGATATGTTTAGAGACCATCCATCAGATGACAAAGTTGTATTCAAAATGAGTATTACTTATTGGGTGAGAGCAATTAAACGTGAGGTTCCTCAGAAAATGATGCTAGTATTAAAGCGTCCTGAGTTTTTCGATGAAGACATGGTGAAAGTGCTAGCTTCATTATGGACTACAGGCCCCTATGACGTAGGCCTACTGAAAGGGGCAGGGGAAGTTAAGATTAAATTGAAACCAGGAGCAATTTTACCTTGAGCACGACAATATCTCATGTCTCGAGAGGCAGACAAAGGTATTTTTAAGACGATATCCGCTATGATGGAACAAGGTATCTTAGTGACGTCAGCGTCACCATGTAATACGTCAGTGTATCCGATCAAAAAAAGTAAAGGGGGGTTGTGGCATTTATTTCAAGATTTATGCCCGATTAACCAGATTGTAGAGGCTGAATTCCCTCTAGTTCCTATTCCTGCGACAATTCTATGCAGTATTCCTGTTGAGGCACGATATTTCATGGTGATTGACTTGAAAAATGCGTTTTTCTCAATCCCATTGCATAAAGATTCTCAAGATCTGACGTCATTTACGTCCAGACAGACTAAGTTAAAAAGCACAAGATTACCTCAGGGGCACTTTGAGTCTCCATTGATTTTCCATCGAGTCCTGCAGATGGACTTAAGCTATATTGATTTGCAAAGTATTGTTTTGTAATACGTAGATGACATATTGGTCTGCATCACTTCAGAGGAAGAGTGCAGACGTGATTCTGTTCAGTTGATGATTATTCTTGCTGAGAAAGGACAAAAAGTAGATAAAGAGAAATTGCAGTATTGTCAAGAGGAAGTGCTGCACATAGGCCAGTTGATCTTGCATGAAGGAAAGAAGGTTAATCTGGAGAGAGCTATGTTGAAAACAGCAAAGCCACACACAATAAAGCAAATGCAGAAATGTTTGGGATTATGTAGTTATCTGAGAGCATGGGTCTTTAATTACACTTCATATATGAGACCCTTGTTATAGGCTCTGAAAAAAGCACAGGCAACTCAGGAAAAAGTGTCTGGACTGAAGAAATGGAGGGTTTGATGAGTTGAAAAAAGCAATTTGCACGGCTCCAGTTTTAGGGATTCCTAATTATGCATAGGAATTCTTTTTTATTCTCACATACGAATGGAACTGTCATGACAGCAGTACTCATGTGGAGAACTACGTTGGGGTATAAGCCTCTAGCATATTACAGTGGGATTCTGGACCCAGTAATGAGGGGTCACTTTCCTTGCAAACAATATTTGGCAGCTGCCGCGTTCGCCATTGAGAAGGCTGCAAGCATAGTAATGGGACGCTCTATGATATTATTTGTTGATCATGCTTTGTTTGCAATTTTGGAAAAACCGAAAGGTACGTTTACTTCTCAGAGGGCTTCTGCCTATGAAGAAGTCATATCGAATCCAGCGATTAAAATAGTTCGATGCAGAATAGTGAACCTTGCCATGTTTATAGCTGAACCACTGGCAGAGGGTCAAAATGCATATGATTGCTCAAACAATTAAGTGTTTTACGACGGGATTCCTAGGATAAAAGAGAATGGGCGTCATTACGACCCTGTCAGTAGGCGTGCTGGTAAAAACTGCACGGCTGCTGCCAGGGTTGGGTTTTTTTTGGCACCCAACAATGGGGAATTACCGGGGCATTACAGCCCCAGCGGTCCTGGTAATTCCCCATTGCCGGGTGCCGAAAAAAATGACTCCTCATTCCCATTCAAGTCCCAAAGGACTCTATGGGAATGAAGAGGATGGTAGCACCGGCACCGTTAACAACGGTGCCGGTGCTACCGTCAAGTTCTGTGAGTGGGTGCCATTCCACCCTCCAGGTCAGACCTGGCAGGCTGCAAAGCACCCGCTTGCGGAACTTGTAGTTTGCCGGTCCGGTAACAACGGTGCGGGTAGCTTACCGGCACCGTTGTTACCGGACTGGCAACCTAGTAATGAGGCCCAATGCCTTGGCAACTGGGGAAATTCTTTTTTTATTGACAGTTCTTCAAGAATATACAGGTACCGCTGTTATACAGCACCAAGCGAATGGGGAATTTGAAAAGGTAGTGAGTGCAAGACTACCATCTGACTTTTCAGTGCAGGCTGTAGAATTAGTGGCGCTGATTCTCACGCTCGAGAGCCATGCAGATCGGGAAGTAACAGTGTACAGTGATTCCGCCTAAGTGACGTCGATGGTACACGCAGAGTTAGCACGTTAGAATAGGAGGGGCTACCTCTGAGCAGATGGCACTCCAGTGCAACATGTCGCCTTATTGGACAGGCTTATTAAAGCACTACAACTCCAGGTAGCCATCACAGTCGTTAAATGTGCAGCTCACACTAAAAGGGCAGACTTTATCTCACGTGGAAATCAAGCTACTGGCGAGGAAGCAAAACGTGTTGCATGTTCAGAAGATATGTTGGAGTATGACACACCTGATGTGAATGAAAGAATGTTGGTGATGATGAGTGTGTCTGACAGTTATAACGAATTGTCTAAAACTAGCTAATGGAGCTACAAGAGGAAGCGCTGAAGGATCAGAAAGACCTGTGGACGTGGAGAAGGTGTTCTTTAAACCCTTCCGAAGCACTGTGGCAACAGGACAGCACTAGTAAACCGGTGATGCCTGTAGCCTTATTAATGGTGGCGTTGGAAAAGCTACTCTACCCTGCTCATGTCACTAGAGAGAGCCTTGCTGCAACAATTGCAGAGGAATGGTTTGTACCGAATTTGGTAGAACACGTTGCATTTTACATAGTAAACTGTATCGTATGTCACATGTTTACTGTTGGGCACACACTGCATACAGTTAGAGGAGTTAACCCGAGTGTTAGACGCTCCTCTGCACACCAGAACACTGCTAACATCTCCACAACACCTTCCCCGGGTTCCCACACTACTCCCTCCAGGGTTCGAGACTCACGTGATGTGGTTACCCCAAAGGACCGAAAGCTCCGTACCAGGTACAATGTACGTGCTCGGTTGCAGCCCTTCCTGCATTGGCAGTTGCCATGGAGATCATACAGCAGAAGGGGCGGCGGAACACCTCTGCATCGATCATTCATTCGCTCACGTGATTCGGAGCGGCATTTCCCACGTGACCATGGTGGACGTCACATGACTCAGAAGCGCACAGTATATAAAGCTTGATGCACGGAGCACTCACCGCTTCTCAGCTGTCTTTCGACTATGTTTGGCGCTACGTTTGATATACTCTGTTGGTTTACCTTGATCTCGGATCTCTCACCTGGACTGCCTCGGATTACCCTTTTGTACCTCCGCTTGGAACTGTTTACCCATTGCTGAACCTCGACACGTCCCTTGCCTGTCTTCGGATCATCCCTTGGTACTCTGTTGGACTTCTACGCCATTGCCCTTTGGGAACTCAAGCTACGTCTTCAGCTCCACAGGTGGACTATCCTGTGTCCACGCTTGACTCCGTTCCCTGTTGTTCTGGGGACCGCCTCTCATCTGAGTCTTGAACCTCCTTCACTAGGTTTCCTGGGTTTTCCAACCACCGGATAGGTAAGATTATTCAGATCCTATGATTCTTGTGTTATATTGTACTTGCCTGGTACTTAACCTCGTTCTTTTTGCAGCAGCATCGGTGTTCCAGAGGTTCTGTGGATCCGGGAAGTAACATCTCCCACCTGTGGCTCCAAAGGTCGCATAGCGGGGTTCTTTTGGTTCCCCTGTGCGTCACTTGGGGACGGAGGTCTCAACAGTCTACACGACACTCAAGTCAGAAAAGACTGAGAAGCCGTATAGTCGTGTTGGATAATGCAGGGGTCCACGGAAGAACCCATAGCTGCTTTAGTTCAGGCAATTACAGTATTAAGGGCAGATATGGCCGCCGCAAACACGGTGATTCACCAAAGGCTAGATTCCATACAGAGTGTCTAGCATTCCCTCCCTGCAGACTCTGAATTCGGGGATGCTGCCACTCCAGCCACACCTCCTCCATTGGCAAGTACCCCAGCTCCAACCCTGGTGGTCCTTCCAGCCACTTCTCCTTTGGCCGCTCCTGAACGTTATCAAGGCGACCCCAAGAAGTTCAGGACCTTCATCAATCAGTGCAAATTACATTTCCTGTGTAGACCTCTGGCCTTTCCTAATTCCACTGCTAAAGCGGCCTTTACCCTTTCCCACCTGGCCGGAACGGCTGCCGCTTGGGCTAATCCTTTACTGGAGAACAGTAGCCCAGTTCTCTATGATTTTGATTTGTTAGTTACCGAGATGTTCCGCGTCTTCGACACCCGACACAAGGCACAATCTAGGGATCTGGAATTGTTAGAACTAACCCAGGGTAGAGGGACCTTGATAGACTACATCACCCGCTTCAACCAATTGGTCGCCGAGACATCATGGCCAGAAAGCAAGCGGGCGGTCATATTCTATAGAGGGTTGAGTAATCCAATGAAAGATGCCTTAGCCGTGATCTCTTCCGTGCCCACTCAGTATCAAGAACTAGTGGATCTTGCCCTGCAGGTAGATGCACGTCGCTCAGAGCGCAGGGCTGAGTTGGCTTTTTCTCATCCTACAGTTGTCAGTACTCCCACCTCCAGCACTGAGGAACCTAATAAAGTGGGAGGTTTACGTAGTCCTAGCACGACATCCGAGAGAGAACGTAGGAGGGTGGATAATGCATGCTTTTATTGTGGCACCACGGGACATTATGTTAAGGAATGCCCTCGACGACCCAAGAAGTCTCGGGTTTTTCGGACAGCTCGACCTTAGATCCGGAGACCAGGTCAAGCTTCCAGTCCTCATCTTAGGGTGCCACGCCTGCATTCGCTCGTATCCAGCCCATCTTTGTACAGGCTGTTCTTTGTCCCTCTCCGGATATCTCTCATGCAGTCACGATCATCATTGACTCTGGTGCCACGGGGAACTACATAGACATTGCTTTAGCTCATTCTCTCAATCGACCTTTAGTGGTGAAAACCCGACCTGAACCGGTTCAGGCCGTAGATGGTACTGCCCTAGTCTCTGGTCCCGTTAGACACCAAACTGCTCCTCTATTATTGACTATACAAGACATTCACACAGAGACGCTAAGTTTTGACTTGATCACCACACCCCAGTTCGGTATCATATTAGGAATACCATGGTTGCGTGAACACAATCCTCTGATTAATTGGCAAACAGGCACGGTTCTCTTTGAGTCGGATATCTGCCAGAACTTTTGTCTCCCAACCCATCTAGAAACAGATACTCCGTCACGGGATTTGGGAGCTCTCGCTCAGCTCACATTGAATGATGTTGGGTCAGCGGTTGTGAATTCCCATATCGTCGGAGGGGTAGTTACTGGGATTCCCTCTGAGTACAAAGCATTCGAGTCAGTTTTCGACCGCGGTTCTTCTGAGGTGCTTCCTCCACACAGATCATATGACTGCCCGATTGAACTAATCCCGGATTCTACCATTCCTCTGGGCAGGATCTACTCTCTGTCCCCCTCGGAAGAACAAGCTCTGAAACAGTATATCCAGAACGCTCTACGACTAGGGCACATCCGCCCCTCTACTTCACCAGCTGCAAGCCCAATTTTTTTTGTACCCAAGAAAGAGGGGGACTTACGTCCTTGTGTGAATTACCGACACCTTAACGCCATCACGAAAAAGGACAGGTATCCAATCCCTTTGATCACCCCCCTCCTGGACTGCTTATCCCATGCCTCCGTTTTTACCAAGCTGGACCTTCGGGGCGCATACAATCTAGTGCGCGTCCGCGAGGGCGATGAGTGGAAAACTGCCTTTTGCACCCGTTACGGGTTGTATGAATATCTAGTCATGCCCTTCGGCCTATATAACGCCCCGGCAACATTCCAGCGTTTTATGAATGACATATTCAGGGCCATCCTGGACGTGTACATGGTTGTTTATCTGGACGACATCTTGATCTTTTCACGGAATCTTGATGACCATGTACAGCATGTTCGGGAGGTTTTATCCCGTCTGAGAGAACATTCGCTGTTTGCCAAACCCGAGAAATGTCAGTTTCATAAAACGTCTGTTGAGTTTCTGGGCTTCCACATTACCCCTGGGGCACTATCCATGAACGAATCCAAGGTTAAGGCGGTCTTAGATTGGCCGATTCCTCAGACACTTAAGGCCTTGCAGGCCTTTTTGGGCTTCGCCAACTTTTACAGGCGATTTATTTCGTCCTTTTCTACAATTGTGGCTCCACTTACGGCTCTGACTAGTCCTCAAGTACCCTATCAGTGGCGAAAGGAACATCAGGAATCCTTTGAGGCTCTGAAGACCGCTTTCACCACCGCACCAATTCTTCAGCACCCCAATCCCGAACTTCCATTCATAGTTGAGGCGGACGCCTCTTCTTTTGCCCTCGGTGCGGTGTTATCTCAGACATGTCCTACGACGGGCAAGTTGCACCCGGTGGCATACCATTCCCGCAAGTTTTCCAGTACTGAGACCCATTATACTGTAACGGAGAAGGAACTTCTGGCTGTCATGGACGCCTTTCGTGTCTGGCGCCATCATCTCCTGGGGGCTAATCATCCAATCACTGTCTACTCCGATCATCAGAACCTACAGGATCTGGCCTCCCTAAAAGGCATCAACAGCAGACAGGTCCGGTGGCATCTCTTCTTCTCCACCTTTGATTTTCACATCACTCATCGTCCTGGGAGCACTCATGGAAAAGCGGACGCCTTGTCACGCTCTCCGGGTGGAGTCTCGTTGCCAACCTTCCCCGATATCGTTCTAGGTAAGAGTCACGTGGTTTGTCTCTGCACTCCCTCTCTATCATTGTTGGATTCTGTGCGAGCATGGACAAGCAGTCATTCTGACCAACTGCGGGATTGGGATCCCGTGTATTGTGATGGTTTACCTTTTGTGCATGATCGCTTGTTTCTCCCCAATCCTGACACCCGTAACCTGGCCCTTGAATGGTCTCATGATGCCCCCTTTAATGCCCATCCCGGCCAGGAGCGTACCATGGATCTCCTAAAGCGCTGGTGCTGGTGGCCCTCTATGAAGCGAGACGTGGAATGCTATGTCAACTCTTGCGCTGTCTGCGCTCAGGCCAAACATCGAAGAGGTCGTCCAATCGGCCTGCTGCTTCCGCTACAGGTACCCCCAAGACCTTGGCACACACTGACTATGGATTTCGTGACCGATCTCCCCAAGGTGCGGGGTTTTGATACCATCTGGGTGGTGGTGGATACGTTCACAAAAATGGCTCGCTTTGTTCCTTGTAAGGGGATCCCTTCGGCCCCGGTCCTGGCTGAGTTATTTTTTTAATCTGTGTTCACGTTGTTTGGGCTTCCTTCTGTCATTATCTCCGATCATGGGTCACAGTTCACCTCTCGTTTTTGGAGAGCTCTGACTAAGATGCTTTGGATCAATACCAGGTATTCCTCGGCCTATCACCCCGAGACTGATGGGCAGACTGAAAGGACAAATCAATCTATGGAGCAGTATCTCCAGTGCCTTATCTTGCAGCAGCAGTCCTCCTGGTTGAGTGCTTTACGGCTTGCCGAGTTCGCATACAATAACGCGGCTCACTCTGCTACAGGTTTTTCTCCTTTCTAAGCCCTCTATGGCCAACACCCCAAGGTCTTGCCTGTCCCTGACGCCTCTGTTTCTTTGAATCCTGTGGCCACGGCTTGTCTTAGGGATCTGTCTGCTGTTCATGCTCGTACTCTGGTCCACCTTACTGAAGCAAAGGCCTCTATGAAGTCCCGTGCTGATGGCAAGCGCTTGGCTGCTCCTCCTCTTGCGGTGGGTTCTAGGGTGTGGTTGTCTTCCCGTCACCTTCGGCTGGTTGGTTGTCAGAAACTTCTGCCTCGCTTTGTTGGCCCGTATGTGATCTCTCAGGTGGTGAATCCAGTGGCTTTTCGTCTAGTTCTCCGAACTCTTGGTGTATCCATCCTGTTTTTCATGTCTCTCACCTCAAGCCCTGCCCTGATTCCTCCCGTCTTCGGACTCCAGCTGCCCCGGTGTCCCTGGCCTCCCCTGATGTCTTTGAAGTGTCAGCTATTTTGGGTTCCCGTTGGTTTAGGGGTAGGCTCCAGTATTTGGTGGATTGGAAGGGTCAGGGCCCGGAGGAGCGCTCTTGGGTTTCCGCCCTGGACGTTAACGCTCCTCGGTTGGTGGCCCGGTTCCATAGGGATCACCCGATCTGCCCACGGGGTCGTGGGCCGTTGGGGGGGCTATGTTAGACGCTCCTCTGCACACCACAACACTGCTAACATCTCCACAACACCTTCCCCAGGTTCCCACACTACTCCCTCCAGGGTTCGAGACTCACGTGATGTGGTTACCCCAAAGGACCGAAAGCTCCGTATCTGGTACAATGTACGTGCTCGGTTGCAGCCCTTCCTCCATTGGCAGTTGCCATGGAGATCATACAGCAGAAGGGGGCGGCAGAACACCTCCGCCCCGATCATTCATTCGCTCACGTGATTCGGAGCGGCGTTTCCCACGTGACCATGGTGGACGTCACATGACTCAGAAGCGCACAGTATATAAAGCTTGATGAACCCTTGATGAACTTGATAAAGCTTGATGCACGAAGCACTCACCGCTTCTCAGCTGTCTTTCGACTCTGTTTGGCGCTACGTTTGATATACTCTGTTGGTTTACCTTGATCTTGGATCTCTCACCTGGACTGCCTCGGATTACCCTTTTGTACCTCTGACCTGTCTTCGGATCATCCCTTGGTACTCTGTTGGACTTCTACACCATTGCCCTTTGGGAACTCAAGCTACGTCTTCAGCTCCACAGGTGGACTATCCTGTGTCCACGCTTGACTCCGTTCCCTGTTGTTCTGGGGACCGCCTCTCATCTGAGTCTCGAACCTCCTTCACTAGGTTTCCCGGGTTTTCCAACCACCGGATAGGTAAGATTATTCAGATGCTCTGATTCTTGTGTTATATTGTACTTGCCTGGTACTTAACCTCGTTCTTTTTGCAGCAGCATCGGTGTTCCAGAGGTTCCGTGGATCCGGGAAGTAACATCTCCCACCTGTGGTTCCAAAGGTCGCATAGCGGGGTTCTTTTGGTTCCCCTGTGCGTCACTTGGGGACGGAGGTCTCAACGGTCTACACGACACTCAAGTCAGAACACCGAGGCCTAATGGTCCTTTTCAGCATTTACATATCGACTATGACGACATGCTGCAAGTCTGTAATGGATACAGATATATGATTGTAGTAGTAGGTCCCTTTTCACAGTGGATTCAAGCTGGTCCATGTACACACACCATGTACACACCCACACCCAGATTCCACCTGTGCAGTGACATTTCTAGTACGAGAAGTGTTTCCTAGATGGGGAATATGTGAAGTATTGAGATCATATAATGGCCCTCATTTTGTTAATGAAGTCTTTGAACGGATAAGCTTGTTGCTTAGTATAAAGCACAAGTTTTCATCGGCTTATCACACGCAAATGAATGGTGTCTGTGAGAGGCTCAACGGCTTGCTTAAAAAAAGGATAGCCAAATTGAATCTCACCTTGAAGAAAGGAGGGTTGTATTGCCTACCACTGGCATTGTATGCATTGAGAAATCAGCCAGGTTCCGACCACCATCTTACGCCCCATGAAATAGTGACAGGGAGACGAATGAGGACACCCCTCACACCTCCATCTAGAACTAGAAGTGATGCCCAGTCAACAGCAGAATTGTTAGGAAAGGAGTTACGTGCATACTTAACATGTTTGACTACAAGTATCTCTGTCATTTCAGCTCAGCTCAAAGGGAAGGGGTTTGGGCATCAGAACACAGATGGAGACAATCCAACAACCAAATCTGAAGAACTATGTCTTCTCAAACTTTTCCCCGGTGATTCGATCTTAATCAGGAATTTTACTTGCAAATGGCACGAGCCACGCTTTAACGGCCCATTCATTGTGGAAGATGTCACGCCATCAGCAGTAAAGGTGATCGGAAGACGTGCGTGTATATTTGTCGGAGATGTGAAGATCTATGCTTGAGAAACTCCTTCATCCCCACCCCCATCGGAAGCAATCATCGGGGAAGAACCTCAGCACGTGCAGACTACGTCCATGACGAGGAAGAAGGACACAGAGTTTGTCCAATAAAGACAGACAAAGAGTACTTTGGGCTGTGGCTTGTTTTGGGACACTCTTTTAATCTGCTAAAAAAGGAGTGGAAAAAGGTTATTTGTTCTTAAGCCACAGGAGCTTGTTACTATTGGACAGAGGCATGTTTAAGCCTTGATCGTGGTGAAGGAAAGAATGGAATATTTGGATTTCCTTTTTTTAGACGACTTGAAGAGGGAACAGTTCCCCGATTCCTTTCTCACTGAGTTTCTTTTCGGAGGTGCCCATGGTGGTGCCCAATGACAATGTTCATCGGATCATATTTGCTGTTTTTATCTACATTCTTCGTTCATACCCTTCGTTGGTGGGGAGAACCTTTGACGTTTGTAATTTCCTGAAAGATTCTAAGTCTGGTGCAATCGTGAGGAGATTGCTCGCAGCCATAATAGAGCAAGTACTCCAGCTTCCTGAGTACAGTGAGGAAAATACAAATGCCCCTATCTGATGATAATGCACAAAGACTAGTCGGTATGGTCTTCTACTACTTGATAGAGGAATGCCGGCATCTTGTTGGAAGACAAACTGATGTTCTATCCTTCTTGAGAGACCCGAGAAATACAGTGGCACTTAATGAACTATTGTGACATCATCGAGCAGGTCATTTCTTTATTCTGAGAGAACGCTGAGAACATCTTACATGAGGCTTTTGAGTACAGACATTGAGAACATACTTTCCTTTGGGCCTCATTACGAGGTAGGAGGTAGCCATGGTGCTATTAGCACCATGGCTACCCCCTTACCGCATTCCGGGTCCGGGTTCCCGAAATAGGGACTTACCGGGTCATTCCAACCTTGGACGACCCGGTAAGTCCCCATTCCGAGACCCTTCCCCATTCCCATTCGAGCCCCCATAGGGCTCAATGGGAATGGGGATGGAGCTAATAACGGTACCGCAATTTGCGGTATCGTTATTAGCTCTGAAGTCCCTTAATGCGTCCCGTCCTTAACACCTGTTAAAACCAGGCATTAAGGAAGGGACCCGCTAAGGGACCTCAGAATAGGGTGGTAAGGAATTACTGGCACCGGTGTCCATACCGGTGCCGGTAATCCCTTACCACCTACCTCGTAATGAGGCTCTTTCTGTTTTACTACTTACTGGAGAAACGCCCATATTTTGTCTGGCGAAGGGACAATACTTTTGTCTATATGAAGAACCCTGTTAGTCGTCCTGCAATCAGTAAGCTGATCGAGGAACTCGTGGAGGAAATTCAGCAGCTTCCCGAGTATTGTATGATGTTGCCCGAATAATAGTTATTTTGTCCTTCCTTAAAAAAGATAAGAATGGGCAGCGCCAATAGTAATAATGTCATGGCAGATCACGAGAGACCTCCACGATGTGCAAGAAACTATTGTTGTAAAAAGTGGACATACCTATGCATCATTTACACATGCATCTTGTTTATAGTGATACATCTCTCACTTACAGTGCGCACTGCAAACTATTTTGATCCAAATAGAGCAAGGATTCCTGTGTATCTTCCTATAGAGAAGGAGGGTACAGATGTGGCAACTACAAGGCAGCCGAGACCTTATGTGATTATTCCTACACCAGAGGCACACTCAAAGGCACTTAGTGCTGGGATAGATAAAGCAAGGCTTCCTTTTGGAGCGAGGTCAGATATGGAAATTATAAGAGATTTTTTGATGCATTCACGGTATATCAATAGAGTGAAGCTTCTGGGACTCTCTCCTACACAGGTGGCACATGTAAAAACACTGAGTTTACTGACTAATGTTTCTATGGTTGGTCCTGCAAAAAGGAATTATGCTGAAGTGCTTCATGATATGCTTATAGAAGCTCATAAGAAAAGAAAGAGACCTAAGAGAAGTGCTAGGGAGGATGATCATGAGTTGAATGATTACCTGGACAGTACAGCACATTTGGGGAATAACATATGGTATCAGCATTTGAAAGAAGTGGGAAGGAGGACCTCAAAGGAGGAATGCTTTGTATGTACACTCCTGCCTTATAGCATGGGGAAGACTAACATCTTCATAGCTATTGAAATAGACGTCCAGACAGCACATTGTCTATCACACATAACACTTTGCTGTACAAAGGGTTAGTTCTTGGGCTGAACAGCCTATCTCAAATGGGCAACTGAATGGACAGATCCAGATGAAGATGATTATGTGCAAGACACAAAGACAAGAGACAGAGCTCACACCAGGAATCATGTGATCAGATATGAAAAACCTGCAGTGAAAGGAGCTGAAATCCAATGGGAGGTAAACAGAAGACTTGAGAGTCCAGGAAAATCTGCAGAAGACATTCTGGGGATCAGTACTGTCCCCAGATGGATGGAAAGAAGGAGTGGTTATCCGCAGAGCCTGGGTAATAATTGGATTCTACGAACCAACTATTAACCTTGTACAGAATGGATGCAAGCCTCTATGGCTGAAACTTGCTAAACTACTGACATGGGTCTAGGATAAAGGAGGACCTTTGCAGATAGTACCTTTGGAACATGCAAAGCTGTGCTTCAGAAACAATGGCACAAGGAAGATGGGAGAAAATCAGAACTGTGGTTGAATCCTTGACGTACCAGGAATGAAAATTGGAACAGCAGTGATAATGGATCACTACTGGGCTTGTGGATCCAGAGCTTACATGAAGCTACCAGAGAATTGGGGAGGACTTTGCTCAATACTAAATGTCCATGTTCCAACATTGGTGATTCCTAAGAGTGACTTAAACCTTGACAGTTTCCCAAAAGCAGATGCTCACCTGAGGAAGAAGGGATCTGTGGAACTGATAAGTAGAATGAAGAGAGAGAACTATTTTTCAGCAAAACAAATAGAAGACTTAGATTCTATTCCATATGAGCACAGATTGTTCAGTCCGACTTCTTCAATATTCACGATGATTTTCATGCCGAGGATCCAGGTTGGAGCAAATACCAAATGGCTGCAGATTACCAGATGGGAATTGCTGCAGATGATCAATACTACCATAAAGGTATTCAATGCCATCAGAGAAGAGCTGAGAGCCATACCATTGATGACTCTTCAAATGGATATGTCCTGGACATGATCACAGCTATGGATGGAGGTGTTTGTGCAAAAATCGGAGAATCATGTTGCACATTCATACCTTCTCATGATGACGAGAATGGCGCCAGAGACCATAGAGATGCTGACAAAGCTACAGGTCCAGATGATAGACGAAGTAGAAAACATTGCTGATGACAGTTGGTTTGGATCGCTTTTTTCTTGGGTTCCACAATGGATGGCAGACATTTTCAAGTTTCTTGGAGCCCAGATAGTGATAGTGTTGCTTGGATTCTGTGTGATTAGGATACTAATCTCACAATGCAAGAAGACTGCGAAGAATGCCACAGGGATGAAGATCATGATCGAAGTTGAATCAGAATGGAAGGCCAAGGAGCTGACAGATGAAGAAATCAGAAATTTTGTGAATGCCAGTATTCATGCACATGAGGGAACGAAGTTCCTGTATCCAAAGAACCACAAGAAGTATGTGGGAAGATGGATCTATTGCAGTCCAAGTGGCCAGTGCATGATCATGACGTGGAACAAAGATGAGCATGTGAAATCAGCTGGATGCCTGAACGGAGTAATCAAGATCTGGGTCCCAAAGAAACAGTTCTTCAGCCAAGGATTTCTAGATTTGAACGATGAAGGGAGAGTGGTCGATGAATCGCCCAGAGGGGGGAGTGTAGAGGAGGAGCCAAGTACCCCCACCTCAACCATCTCTCCCATATTGCCTATATGTTGGGAACCAGAGTGTGAGACACGTGCAGTACCAATGAGAATACCAATACCAAAGAGAATCCTGGAAGCAAGGTTGTCATTGAGAAAGGCATGTCAGCATATGAGACATTACAATAGCCATTTAAATGAAATTCCAGAAGAAGCAGGACAAATGAACGAAAGAGCGGATTGGTGACGTCACCCGAAGCAATACTGATGTGAAAAGAATCAGAGACAAGAGAATGTATATATTCTATAAGGCATCAAGAAAGTATCAAGGATAAGTGACATCTTGGGCTCTAGGTGAAGAAGCTTATGCCACAGAAACGATGAAGATATTAAGTCATTTCACACATGTACAGATGCAAAGTAATGCAAGCAGACAAAGTAATGTTGTGGCTAGCTATGTAGTCAATAGATTGCAGCAAGCGCCAACATATACATATATAGGAGCAAGTAAAGTGTGGATGATTCCACTACGTGTTATAGCAGTGCTGGACCGGAGAAAGAAGGCCTTCCCTTCTTTTCCAGTGTGTGTAGTTGAAAAGCAATCAAAAATACAGAATTGAATATCTGTGGGGCGAGGCTGGACCAGCCCAAAGAAGCCAAGGTCATATCGAGCTAACATGAACAGAAAGTAGTTACAATCGTGTGAAAGAATAAAACTCCTGTTCGAGAGACATGCATGAAAACAAGGAAGACATGAGAGGTCTATTAGAAAATAGTATTTTAAATGTACCAGAGCTCAAATTCGTGGTCTTTAGTCACGTGGAAGGATGAAGTTGTATAAACATGACAAACCACACCTATGCAGAGAAGCAGAGCGTGCCTCTACTCCTGTGGATTCTCCAGAGCAAAGAGCATTTCCAAGGCTGAGTTCAAAGCCTTAATTGACAGTAGACTAAAAAGGTGATGATACATGATATGCTAATTGATGGGAAGCTATGGTTATGACCAGCTTACCAAGCACCTGGAAGTCCAGCCTGCGTGCTGCTACCGTAGGTGGAAATGTACTGAGGGATGTAAGAGAGCTAACCAATTGTGGGGGGCCGTGTAATTAAGGGTCCTATAGTTATGTAACCAATTGTACATCGTACATTTAGCGACGTTCATAGTGACATGTTTGAGGGGAGGGCTCGGTTTCCCCACTTGATGTTAAGGAGCCTATCACTGTCTTAGGCTAGTATGGAATATATACCTAGATGTTCCCCCTTATCCAATCACTCTTTTCAATAAATGTTTGTAGTTTGCCACGTAGGATGACGTTAGTAGATACGTAGGTCAATGTCATCAATGACGAGGTTTCACTATAAGTATGATGTTTTTTATGAAAATCATGGAGACTATGCCATGAGATATCTGTAGATGTCTGTTGTACTCACTGTTTTAGATAATTTACATTAAAACAGTGAACTTTGCCAACTTCCTGAGTTGTTTCGATTATTGAAGTTTGAGTATCTTCTGCATCCCCATTCATTTCATAGTATTGCTACCTCGTCTTAAAGGGCTGGGTCAGCTGTCCCAGATCAGTTGGTTGTCTCCATGACCACCAGTCTTGCTTCAGAGCAGCCAGAAGCATGTCAACTGCTCTCCTGAACACCTGTGAAGACTTGCTCTGTAATCTACACACTAACCTTCCTTCTGTCGTCATTCTCCTTGATCTATCCTCTGCTTTCGACATTGGTCAACCACGCCATCCTGCTCAATCATCTCTGTGACAATCTGGGCATCTCTGGTCAGGCCCTAGCCTGGTTGACCTCCTTTCTCTCAGATCGACCCTCCCAGGTCCAACTTGGGTCTTTCCTCTCTTCTATCTCTTTCTCTACATGTGGTGTCCCCCAGGGGTCAAACCATTCTCCTTCGCTCTTCAACCACTACCTGGCACATCTGGCCCACCGCATCACTACCTTCTGTTCTAACTTTCAGTATTATGTGGATGACACCCAGCTCTCCTTTAGACTCCCCTCAGCCTCCTCTGCTCCTTCTCTCATACCTGACTGTCTGTCTGCAATTCAGGAATGGTGTGCTTCCAACGATCTCTGCCTTAATGCCAGTAAGACTGAGATCCTCCTCATTGGGACACCTGCTTCCGCCTTCCCTCTCTCACTCTGGCCGCCCACCCTGGGCCCTCTACTTGCACCTTCCTGTGAGGCTAAGAACCTTGGAGTCATCAACAACTCCACCCTCTCCTTCTCTCCTCACATCACTGACGTCTCTAAGAAGTCACACTATCAGCTGAACCTCCTCAGAGGTATTCTTCCTTTTCTCACTTTCCCCCAGAAGCTGACTGTCTCCAGAACCCTGGTCCTCTGTAGGCTGGACTACTGCAACAGCCTCTTTCTAAATCTGCCTGCCTCTACTTTTCACCTTCTACAACTAATCCAGAACAGGACTGCAAGACTTGTCCTTTGCTCAAGCCCAGGGATCGTATCTCTCCAGCCCTGAAATCTCTGCACTGGCTCCCTGTGGCTGCAAGGATCAAGTTCAAGACCCTCTGCATCGTCCACAAGGCTTTTGGGGCCGGGATGCACACTACATGCAACTTTCTCTTCCTTCTCAAGCCCTCCGCTCATCCGCCTTCAACTCTCTGAGGGTCAGATGCTTCTCCAGGCAGAGAGTGGGGGGTAGATCCCTGTCCTAAACTGGGGCCTCCCTCTGGTACAGCCTCCCTGCCCCTCTCAAATTTGAGCAAGACCATCTAAGGTTTAGTAAGCAACTCAAGACCTTCCTTTTTTGCTTCTCCTTTCTCTCTCCCTCTCCCTTGCTGATGTCCCTGTCTGCTGTGCATTCTGGTTACCTGGCCACCCACTGAACCTATGGGACCAGGCTCCTGCACGACCAGTTGCCCTTGCACTGCCTCTGGGCCCCTGACTATCTGACTTATGACCCACCTCCTTCGCAGCACTTATGAATTCCTTTGCACTCTCCCCTGCCCCTCGCCCCTGGAACTTCTCTCCCTCCATCCCCTGCACACTTGTGCGATCTGAGTGACACAACGCCTAGTAAGATCATTGTTTTGTCCTCTTTTTGTCTTCCCTTCCTCGTCTTGTCGCGCCTAGAAATACTTGTGCACAGGCACATTATAAATGACTTATCATATCATATCATAAAAAACAATAATTGTGCAAAACAGAAAATCTTTGGGCACGTCCATACCATACCTTTAACTTAATACCCTTTGAAATTGCCAGCAATCAACTGTCTGCAGTCACTTCAATTGAATACAAACATCGGCAAAGACAACATTTTGGGTTTTTGGATAGGAATTTGCGATGTTAGGACTTAACTGTCCTATCTATCCATAAGATGACAACAACTGGAAAAGTGTGTGATTACCTAGGCACCTGATAAATGTGCCTAACATATGCCTAATAACAATACATAAGCCAAAACTGTTGACTTTGTCAATGCTTCTTTAAACTCGACCTCAGTGGCATGACTAGATATAATTCAATTTGTTGAAGGCACACCTGGTTAACGTTTACAGTTGCAATTAAGCCATTTGCTCTCAACAGACTACTTAGGCATTAAATTGGAAGGCTGATGTTCGATGTTGCTGCTTGATAGAGCCAGCTCAAAGAGATCCCAGGAAGATGTGTTTTGGGTAGAGAGGATCAATTGATGGGTGGGAATAGACATAGGGAATAACATGGCTAAGGCACTCAATGGGTTGTTAAATAAACAGACATCACTCTCAAGCTGTTTGTCCATTCTCACAATCCATCTCCCTGAGTGCAATAGCTTTGGTTTAAGTGCCACCCAGTAGCCAAAACTAAAAACAGACTTACATAAGCCTAAGGTAAAAACAAATACTCTCTGTTGCCCCTCTTGTAATTGGGTGCTCTAGCACATTGTAAGTCACTCTCCTCTGATCCTAATCTTCCTTGCAATTTTCTCCTCGGGTTAATTGCTCCTCTTGTCCTTGACTCCCTGGTGAGTCACCAGCAAAAACAAACATAAGCTGTTGCTGCCTAAAGTGCACTTGGAAAGCTCCAGAGCTTGAGAATGCGTGCATGTTCTGACCATGCAATCAATTTTGGCACAGATTGAAATAAGACATGATAACAATAACCACTTCAAAATCATTCTACCTCCCACCCTCACTGGCAGGAATACATCTCGGCACAAAACCCATCCACCTAAACATAGGTTACAAAATGGAACATACGCCATCTCAAGGCATGTGTCTGCAATAAATTTCCCTAAATATGAAACTGACCCACCACAGATACACCAACACATCTCCCTAGACTCCTTAAGCGCCGCTCCAACACAGACAACCACACAAACAATATCTTAGTAACCTGAAGTTCACAATAATCACTGATCCAAATAGCTCACAAACTATCTTAAAGATACACTATGCCGAGAGCCCTATCTTTTCAGATCTCCACATATCAGCATTCCAGTAAAACAACCTTGTCCTTCTCCTTGTGCTACTGCATTAGTTCCCTACCATACCCCATGCAGATCCTGAAGCTCCGAGGAACTGTGTAAGTGGCAGAAGAATACTGTAAAAGAAACAATAACATAGCATACCAAGGCATGGCAACGTGTGTGACTCATGTTAGAGTGTGGCAGTACTGCGGATGGCCCTAGCAACGTCTGTCACTAGCAGCAACAATAACGGAAGTGAATGTTGGTTGTGACACACACCGCTAGAATAGACACTCTGTTGCACTGACTGGCTGGTGAGACTATGTGCTTCATTACGAGTCTGGCGGTAACCCTGCCAGTGTTACCAGTGGGTTGCCGCCTGACTCATAATATTTTACCGGCACCTAGCTTCCCAGTGCCACTGGGATATTACAAGTCCCGGCGGACCAGGAAGCTAGGTGCTGGTAAATGTTAGTCCACATTCCTGTGGAGTCCCATACTGGAATGGGTTCACTGAAGCACCGGCACTGTTGCCGGTGCTTCTGTGACGGCTCTGCCTACCATGGCCGCTGCGCCTGGCAGGGTCAGACCTGCCGGGCGCAGCGGCTCCGGCAGGCAGACTCAGAGTGTGGCAGTCCGGAACAAGCATGTCGGTAAGCTTACTGGCACCCTTGTTTCCAGACGCCACACTCATAATGAGGCTTATATATGTCTCTGCTTGTCAAAACAAGTAGTATCTGAGGGAGGGGAGCCAGTGCAAAAATAATGCAATTTTTGGTGACGGCCTTGGGGGCCACTAACAAAAGAGCACAAGGGTACACCAGGTTGTGTCAAAAATGGTTACATTTGCTCTTTGTAAGGGTGTTTTTTTAAATAGTATGAATGCCAATGTTCACAGTAAAGTCAAAGCGAGATTAAATTATTTGCCCAGTATCACAAACGTTGGCTAATCACTGAAGCAGAGATTTTAGCCCATACAGTAATTTAGGCATGTGACCAAATGCCCTGTAAACATTACTTGGTACAAATATTTAGGTTTTCAATTGCAGGGCCTACCCTATTACTGTCTTATAGTGTTTACTTTCAAAATACAATTGCACATTAAAGCAACATAAAATGTAAATTCTTATAGAAATATTTTAATCCAAAAAAATATAATTGTAGCTTTGTTTTCCACACCCTGAACTACAAACTACAAGTCTCAAAATGCAAAATAATGCAAGCCTGAAAAATCTATTTAACAACACTATACATTTAGCACTTTAAGACAAACACTAGAAGAAGCTGTATAATAAACGTAGGTATGGTGATTCTGTGTTACCCACTTCCAGCTCGTTATAATGCATGACGTTTTAATGCAAACCTTTTATTTTTTGTATGTCAAGCAAGCATACATGTATATAAACAAAAGGAATCTTTATTGTCTTTCTGTCAATGAGTTGCAAAGTAGCAGGTGATAGGTGGGGCCTTTCAGTTGGAAATGGTGTGTATTGAGACTCTTTGAACTAGAAGTACTCACTTTAAAACAACAAATAAACTACTGATGGTAAAACATATCAATGATGTATATTAAACTTCCACCTCTGCTTACTCCTCTTTCCCAGAGTGCTGGATCTCTTGTTCTTTGGCTTCGACTCTCCTTGCTCTACCCCTTGCAATGCATGCCTTGTCTGCTGGCAAACGCCTCCTGCCTTCCTCGTGTCACATGTGAACTTTCTGGTAGCTGTGATGAATCAGTAATGATTACCCCCCCAAAAAACCTCGTCCTGGGATCTTCTTCATGTGGCCAGGGAAAGGCAGACACTTCCTGATCCCAACCCCAGGGGTAGTGTTCTGCAGGTGGATCCCATGGGGGAGGAAACAGGTCAGGAACACAGGGAGATTCCACTATTCAACTTGCCCTGAAGCCCTAGTCTTTTAATGGTGTATTGCCAAGTAAAAAGATGTAGAAAAGCTAACTTTGTAGCCAGGGACCTCAAGTCCCATAATTCCCTCAGTACTGGGACGAGGAAGAGCGATACAGAGGAACACTATTGCAAGATTGATCTCTTAATTGGTGTAAATGACCTACACCAGAAGGGTACTGGGAGGCTTAAAAAGCCCTCTGAGGTGCAAGCATTAGAGAGAGAAACAGAAATGTAGAAGAGGAAGAAACAAAGTGAGCAGTGGTTGCAGCTGAGAGGGAAGCCTGAGGCGAGAGAAGACGTCGGGACTCCGAAATCACCTATAACTGTGGCGGGTACTCAGAGAGTCTTTGCCTGTGACTCTCCCAATTCCAGAGGTCGCGCAGCGGGAAGCGTGAGGACGAGATGCTTACCCGATGATATTTCATTGTGCAGAGTTCGTCCAACGGGAAGCAGCAGCGAGTGAAGTGTTCTCTCTTGTGAGGACCAAGGTGACTGGGTTGTACATGACCCTCTCCAGTGCAGAGAAGGCTCCAATCGTTAGTGGCGTAAGCAGAGGAGGACCAGAGGAGGCTGTCCCCCTGAACGCAAGAAGCCACATGCCCTGAAGACCTGCAAACACCGAGCGGAACGTACATGAGCGACTTACCAAGTGAGTTCAGAGCTTCCAAGTGACCCCAGACGCTGCCTGCGTGTTCACAGCAAGCCACTTCACTCGCGAGTGAGTGAAAGCGACAATAGAATTGATTTTGAATACCGAACTATACGAAACCAACAAAAGTTATGCCTGTTAAAAGTAAGTGACTGTATAAATGAGCACATGAGAGGGTGGAAACTCCAAAAACACCACTGAAAAGCTGTAATTGTTACACAAGCTTACACACAGTACCAAAGCCAAGAATTTATAATAAACCGGCAAAAGCAGTGTAACAACCAGTACTCGAGGCAAGAGAGGAATTGTGAGAGGCTTAATGACTGTAGAGCTTACTGCTCATGTGTTACAAAATACACATCTTTAAGTAATAACCTACATTGCCAAAGCCAAGGTAGAAGAAAAGAGATACTATCTGGTGATCAGAATGTGGATGTTGGTACAGAGGGGAAAGAATGGTGGCAAACAGGCTGCCCTTCTGGAATAGATTACCCAGAGGGAGAGGAGCATAGCTGCCAAGAAATCTTGAAGAGCACTAATGTGGTTTCTTGTTTCCCCCACAAGAAGCTTAAAGTTTGATGTTGAAGAAGTATAATGAAGTTGTTGTTATGCTAAGTTGGAAGTTACCACTGAAGCACTTTTCTGTGCTTTTTGTGATGCAAGTGCACAACTGTGGTTCTAACATAAACAACTCATATTGATTTGTGCCTTGTGAAAACTTGTTGAAGAAAATATATAATACTTCCTGAAGTCATGTTTGAAGTAAATCATCCTGAGAAAGACATGTGTTGCTACTACAAAGGTGAATCTAGTTCTTACTCCAGGAGTATGAATAGTGTATTTCCTTTTGAATCCCAGAAGTTGTGACATTATCCTGACAAAGACATTTGTTGTTGCTTATGGGGAAAAAAACTATCTGAGACAGTTCTTATTCCAGGAGGAGTGGGAACTTCTAATTTCTGGAAAAGCTTTATTGAAGCCATGGAACTTTATACAAAACCTTGAAATTGTATTGGAACTTTGTGTTTAAACTAATTTCCTTGTTTTGTTTCAATTGTGGAGAAAGCCCTGGTTCAAATCTGGGGAAGGGAAACTCACCAGGTTATGATAAGAGACATTGAATATATTGTGAATCAAATCATGTGTTATATTGTTGAACTGAATTGCCATATATTTCCTTATTGATTTATTTGTTGTAAAAGTGTGAGGGACTGATATCCTTTTGTTAGAGTGTTTCCGTGAGTTTATTTTGGGCAGGGAAATCTTAGTCAGGGTAGGTATAGTGAGGCGTTTATTCAAACTTTTTATTTAATAAAATCGCTGAAGTTGAAAACTCTTCACAAATTTGTCTACGTCATATTTCTGACCCCTCACATAGCACAGTGGGTTAATGCATCTGATGTAGGTGTGTGTGTGTGTGTGCGCGCCCACGTGTGTGTTGTTGTGGATTGGGACGGTAGGTCACAAGTCCACATTCCAGTGGAGCAGTTATCATTCTGAGTCAGATACAATTATACTGATTATAAGTTATAGTAGGCTTGAAATGATTAACCAGTACTTTTACTCAGAAGGCTAGTTTGTTTTCCTATGGATTTTAACCCCTTAAGTGCCAAGGAAGAGTATGCTTGTCCTTTTTGCATAGACTTGCATAATAGCCTGGCAGTTTTCATTTTCATATTTGGAAGGGCGTGCATGTCTGTGCATATCCTTTTAGCAAACACATACTTTTTCCAGTATCCTAGCTGCCACCGTCCACCAACTTTGAGGCATTATTATGGTACTCATTTAGAGTAGTTTTGGGAAAATGAAGGCCCCTGCCATTAGAAAATCTGAATCTGACAAATGAAAATTCTGATGGGATACAAAGAAAAAAGGGACAGAGCTTTTGGTGTTGAAATGTCCACTGCATCCGTTGAATAGGCTGAGATACTTGAAACACTCCTTTCATTCACTGTTGTACATTGATTTGGAGTATTTCTGAGGAGATGCCTAGGAAGTAGTGTAACCTCAGATATGATTGCAGTGGTGGGATTTATGAAAGCATTGGAACTTGCAGAATTTGACAGTGAATACTTGCAAAAGTGTTTTTAAAGATGACACTTAAATGTGTTATTTATGTTTGCTTTTATTCTGTCTAATAACGGATACGTTTGTTTTTTGTCAAATACAGAAGGACATTTTATTCCAAATCCTTTTTTTTTTTCCTTTATTAAAATGTTTAGTTTTTATTCTTAAATCTTTTTTTTGGTTGCTTCTTCTCTCTTATTTGTATATATTTTTTGTATATTGATATTTTTAACCACATAACAATAACACAAATAATGAAGTGTTCACAAGTATCTGCAGTACGTGCCTGAACACCTTAAACCAATGTAGGAGCTACAGGATGTACCCACACATCTCTCCAGTTGTTGCATTAACTGCATGGGTTATTTCACGAGCTTGTAATATTGAAAGGGTTGTGTCTTTTCCCATAACTATCACTTATTTGACCCTATTCTGCCAAATGATTTCCCACTGTTCGTTCATAAAGTTTACCTGGGTCATAACATAGCTTAACATGTGTATTTGTAGAGCACACGATCACCCCCAGAGTGGAATCTTGGCCTATTGACAGATAACTCTTGGCGCTATTGACAGATAACAGATGTTTATGGTTAGCCAACTTAACGGTACTCATTTTATCAACCTCGGAAAAGATGATGATCTGAATGGACCTGTCGGGATTTGAACCTGTGACCATGAGGTTAAACACAGGCCCCTGTAGTGGATGCATTAGTCACCTGAGCCACAGACCGGGTAAAAACTGTTTTTGTGTTTCAGTGATAGAAGCAGTTGCTTTTTATATTAGGATTTGAACGTGTTTGCAGGATAATTTACTACCACTCGGGAGTCGTCCAAAGTCCATTAAGTCGTAACTTATCTGCCTGTTCCCTTGCTCAGAGTTCGGGATCCCCAAGTGGCAGTGTGATTATATTTCAAATAGCCACACTAGCAGCCTTGACAAAGTGTCCTCAACTCTGCATGCTAAGATATGCATGGCCGATTCTACTTTCCTTGCTGCTTTGTGGTAACGTCTGAAAATGTTACACCCACTGCTAGCTACTTGGAAGACATGCAAGTTGTGGGGGCAGGCTGCAGAACCCAGTGTACGGGTGGTCGAGGCCCCATTGAAGTGAACTGCATCTTTCTACGGTGGCGAACAGCATCAGAGGACTCAAGCTGCGGGGCATGCTGATCCAGGTGGCAAGAACTAGTGGCTCAGCAATTGGGAAGACAGCCGAGGCGTGGGTAAGTGCATCTGACCGCCTGCTGTTGCTGAGACCCAAAAAAGCCAGTTGCAGAGAGCCACAGCACGGCAACGCAAAGAGGGAATTATTTGAATCAAGGGAACACGCGTTTGTGTTCTGAATGGTTAGAGGAAAGGCCCGAGCAATGTGGGCGAAGCATGGTGGTCATCTTGAGAGACGGAGGAGAATAGGCCCAAGGCACCTGTGGAGCATGCAGGGGGAACTGCAATAGAAAAAGGACCTGACCATGTGGGAGCCGCGTGGCAGCCATTTTGGTTGGGGATAAAGACAGATGACTGCAAAAATGCGAGTGCCTCATCTTTATGGTCAATCATCTTCCTCACCACAGTGCTTTGGTAAATACAACATATTAATTAACAAATAAATACATAAAGAATAAAAGAAAACTGCAAGCAACAACCAAAGTAAAGAGAGAGAAGCATGGGTGTTTTCCAACAATGCTGCAACACCACGAAGGCGCAGGTGGAAGCAACAACAACCACAAAAGCTTGGGTGACTTCGCTTCCTTGTCACTCAACTTACTCATCACAGTACTTAACATTTTTTAAATAAATAAGAATAAAAGAAACCCGTAATTGCTGGCCTTTGAAGCCCTGCAGCTGGGGACCCGGCCCAGGCAATCTTCGAAGCAAGGCAAAGGCTGGGACACTTGAGAAGAAAAGGCAGATGGGATGATGGACAGTACAGAGGAGGAGATGGCAGACCCACTGAGGAGAATCAGAGTAACTGCAAGAGACAAAGGCGTGGACTGGCTCGTAGCACAGGCAACATCAAAGGAAGAAAAGGAGCAAAAAAGAGTGGTAGTGCTCGAAGATACAGAGTGGGAAGACTACATCCCAGCCACTCCTCCAGAGAGTGGGTGGCCAGACCCCAAGGAGAAGGGGAACGAGACAGTGGGTAAATACACCAAAGCACCTGACAGAATGGAGGCAGCGCTGAAAAGGAAAAGCCTGGAAGAAGAGACTGACCTACCTGCATCCAAGGGACCTCAAAGAGCCAGACAAGCATTGGTGAAGGCTGCAGAAGCTAATGACGAGAGGGAATCACTGAAGCAGAAGCAGCAGGCGAATGCCAGAGCTAAGAAGCCACTAATGACCTTAACGGTGGCGGCAGAACAGGGCGCATTGGGTGAAAAAAGATGGTAGAAATGTATGTAGAAAGAGGGCTGAAAGGGTTGCATGAGATCTGGCGTGTTGATAATGTGAATTCCTGCAGGGACAACTATGGGTTGTAATCAGGGACAAGTGTGGAAAGGAGCATGAAAATAGCACTTGTGGAACAAAGCGGGTCCCCGATAGGGGGAAACAATGTAGCCATTTCAGATAGGGGTGCAAAGGCGAAGGGCACAGCGCACCCAGTCAGTTGCTGCAGGGGAGGTGCACAGCTCCCGAGCTAATCAGGGGAGAACAAGTAATCAAAGGAGTTAGCCGGTTAGGGGTGTTGCTAGGTCTAAAAAGATCAGGGGCTAAACTAATGTCAGGACTGGTGGGACTCAGGGTTAGCTAGCATTCTGGTTTTAGCACCTGAGCTTATATCTGGGGCTACAAGCAAATGACCTGGGGCTATAGCCCACTCGGCCCCTCCCTAGCAACGCCTCTGTAGCCAGTCTCCCACCAGTGGGCTTTCCTGGGGAAGCTTAAGTCGAGGGGCAACCAGGGGGAGGACAGGCCAGTAGACATGCTTGCTTAAGCAGTGGGCATCAGGAGGGGCCAAGGGTGCACACCCATGACCACAAGGGCAGCAGGCCTAGTGTGACACGTACCCTTGGAAGTCAAAGAGAAAATATGGAGCAAGTTGTTCATCAACATTTTTACGTTACTCGAGCTGGAGCAGGTGGGGTTGGACATAGTAAAGGATGCCAAGAAGGAGGCTGACAAGTGGGATAGCAGGAAGAGAGTGAGGAAGGAAGGGAACATCATGAACTGGCTATATGCCTTCAGGAGGTACACCTCCATCATAATATAGAAGTACCCGGGTGAAGCGCTGCGCTCATCACATATGAGCAATGCATCCACGAGGCCCATGAGGATTATGGGGGGGATGCTTGGCTCAGATACGATGAGGGCTTCAGGTTAAAGATGAAAATGTTTCTCAGCATGAACTGGGATGATGAGGATGTGGCAGGATACATCCATAAGATGATATCTAGCAATGGCCACAAGAGCATGCCAGTGGGGGAGCAGCAGCCAGTGATGAGTCAATACCCGGATTGTGGGGACAGGAAATATCAGAATAGCGAGAGGGTAAGGTGCCCCCTTCCGTGCGAGGGTGGTGCCTGGCCCAGGGGCAGCGGATCGGGGAAGGACACCACCTGCTGGAAATTTGAAAAAGGAAACTGCACATGGGGAGACAAGGGCAAATTCTGGCATGCGTGCAGCATATGCGGCAGAGACCGTGCGACCGCCCGGTGTAGAAGTAAGGAGCAACACGTCCCCAAACAGAGGGAGCAAGCGAACCAGAAGGGAGGTGGAACATAGCGTGAGGGTAACACCCACAACCCTCATCACGCTTGGGACACGTCTGCCTCTGCTGAACACTTTTTGTGACAGAGTAGTATCGGAGATGCTCTTGAGAGGTAGCCTTAGGTGAGAATGATGTGGAGCGGCAGGGAAAGGAGATGACCATCTTGCTAGGAGGCAAAGACAGATCAGGCAGGAAAAGAGAAATGGGTCAGGAGGAGTGGAAGAATAGGGCTTTGGGTAAGACTGACACCCTTTTGTTTGGTAAGGAAGGAATAAGCGGGGATGAACTGGAGAAAACAGTAGATGAAGTGATCAAAGTGATCATAGTAAGAATCCCAACCGGGCAGAAGGCAATTGCTGCACAATATGGGTGGCACAAAGTGGGCATTGAGCGGGGCCTTTGAGGCTTGTGAGTTGACGTGGCCAGAAATTATTCTTAGGTTCACGGGAGAGAGGCCAATTCTGGCTGAGCTACCTAGGAGTGCATGAGTAGTACGAGAAGGAGGAGGGTTCTCCTGTCGGACATGGGTTGGTACCTCTTTTGAGGAGCTGGCTGGAAGTCATGAGAGGGCGAGGGCAATTTTGCACAAGCAAGGTGGCAAAGGGGCGAAACCCCCTTTTTTCTGTGTCGGTAACTCAGGCGATCGAGCAGTGCCTATACTAACCTCCTGATGGAGGGTAAAGAGGACAACGGGTAAATGACCCCCTGAGTGTGTTGGGGAGGGAGTGTTGGGTGTTGGGGGAGGGGGTGGTGGACAGGGTGTGTTGGTAAGGGGTGGTGGGTCACACGTTGTGTCATGATTATTTCCTTCCTAATAAATATAGTTGAGCAAATGCATACATGCCTGGACATTCATTTATTGAAGTGTTCTGCTTTATTGTTGCGCTGCATCACCTGCAGTGAGTGGCATGGGTTGTGTGCAGGGGATGGATGCTCAAAAGAAGTTCTCAATGAGATCCTAGTGGGCTGAACGCCCATCCCTGACATCCCTTTGTTGGTGTTGTTGCATGTCTACAGCTGCATGCCCATCACCATCGTCATAAGCCTTCAACAGTCCAAAGGTCTGCTTGATGGTCGTCCGGTTCGGATGTGTGCACGATTGTAGGTTATTTCCTGCTGAGTCTGGGGATCTCTCACAGGGGTCATCAGCTATGGCAGTAATGGAAAACCGGAATCACCTGCCAGGAATGGGACACAGGGAAGGCCATTACCTTCAAGTGACTGGACAGTGCATATATCTAGGGCATCTAAGGATGTGTGTGTGTAACACATGCATCTGGGTCATTAACCCTGATCCACCCTGTGACAGGCAATTCAGGTCAGGCCGTGTGTAGGGTCAGTCTCCCAGGGATGGGTTGATGGGGGTGGATGGGACTGAGTCCAGATATGCTGGGTATTGTGACATGGCAGTGATGCATTCTGGTACCTTTAGTGCATTGCATGTGTCTGTCCATCTTTGCTCGGATTGTGATGGTGTATCCATCCGTTGACACATGTGGTAGATGCTAGTCGTGGCCACCCACTTTTGCATGCAGATTCTGCCCCTGCATTGGCATGGTGGCTGTGGGACATGCACTGGTACCCGACAACGAACCCCCCCCCGGTGCCCTGGTTCCCATTCGACTAGGTGTGTGTGTTGATGCTTTCACTCACCCAATAGCCAGGTCCGCTTTCGCCCATAAGGTGCCATGTTTGCAAGCAGGCTGCTCTTCTGCAGGACCATAGAGTTGTGGTTTGATCCCGGGAAGCAAGCGTAGCAGTGGGTGATTGTTAGGTCTACATCACAGAGGACGTACACATTCACTGAGTGGTACAGTTTACGGTTTCTATATACCTCCTCTGTGGCGTGGGCAGCCATAAGCTCAATATGTGTTCAGTCCATTGCTCCCAAAACATTCGGCATGCCCGGAAGTGCATAGAAGCGGCCCTTGGTGGCGTTGACCTGTGTCTTTGTAGTTGGTAGGGCGATGTGCTCGGACACATGGCGCAAGAGGACATCCAGGACCTGCACCATCACAGTTGAAAATGCAGGCTCCGAGATGCCATGCAGCTCGCCGACTGAGTGCTGGAATGTGCCTGTGGCAAGAGAGTGCAGCACTGATGCAACCTTCAACAGGCGTGGTATGGCAGTCCAGATGCCTATGATGTTCTGGATAACATCCTGGAAGAGCTCCACAAGTTCCAGGATGGTCTCCCTGTTCAGGCGGTATAGGGTATGGATCTGCCTGTCAGTCAGGGCCCAGGGTGTGGCTTTGTGTGGGGTATTCATGTACGCCTCCGGGTTGCCACTTGCATGGCATTGTTTCTGGCACGGCCTCCGGAGGGTCCCGTAGTTTCCGTTCATTGTGCTATCAGCGACGGTAGCACAGTGGACACTGTTACCGCCACCCTTGTTACCGGCATTGCCCCTCATAGGAGTGCAGTCCGGAAAGAGTGCCGGTAAACGTAATTACCAGCACTTTATTTCCGGATCAGCGCACTTGTAATGACCCCCAATGTTATCTTAGAACACTGCTATGCAGAATACAGAGTGACCACTACTCTACTCATCTTGTCCAGGGGTGAGCATGTGGAAAACTACTTTTCAGCATGCCCGTCTGTGTTCACAAATAACTTTAAATAAATAAAGCACAGGAGATTGTTCAAAGTTTGAGAGCGACAGGTTTATTCCACTTTAAGCGTGCCCAGCATGGTTTAAAAACAACCATCTGATCTCCTACTCTCTCTGTCTCTTCATTGACAAGAGGCACATCTTTTTACATTTACATTTTACATTTACAACCCCTATAGTTTTACAACAGGACATTGACTCAGGGCTACAATTGAACCCCAGCAAGGGTTTCATCTTACTTCACGCAGCTGCTCCTTGGCTAATATAACACACTGGGACTGCTTCGGGGGCACGTCTGAAAGCTGAATACGAATAAGGACATTCTGTGTTTTTGCAGGGTAAGGGCTTCTTTAAAAAGAACATGTTTGCAGCTATTTTAATGTCCCAATACAAGGGTCTGGCATGGTCAGGCAATTGATAAGAATCACTGATGGCCCTTTCTCTTCCCCACAGGGATAAAAGGTGGAGCACAAGAGCATGCTACGAGCAAGGCAAACCGCACGACGAGATGGCTACCCAAGGACAGCAGTTCAAGAGGAGGAGAAAGATGGCGCAAACTGAGAGGGTGACAAGGAGAGAAGTGACCTTTCCCTTTCCGATCCAGGCCTGTGAGACCTCCGTAGAAGGAATCGTAAGACCGTGAACAATAGCCTAAGTGTGTGCAGCAGATGTCAACGGTGCTCAGAGCGTGCCTATGTGGATGAACAGGACCGAGGGAGACTCCTACTACCGTAGTACCAGCCTTGACTCCAGATACAAAGAAAGCCAAGCGGCTCATCACAGCCGGTGAATCAAGGGAAGAACCAATAAAGAAACCAAACTGTTTTGAATGAAAGTCACAAAGTGGCAAAGTTCAAGGACCTGTAAATTACTAAGGGAAGGCCAGCTGCAGAGGAGATAGACACCACGTCGGTGCTTACTCAAGAGACATTGGTTGATCCCGTGTTGAATGAAACTGCAAATACCAGAAGGTTGTAGGAGAGCCGCCAAGACAGGTCAAAGTGGTCATGCAGGGGTCAAGCCAAATCCCTGTACAGTCTAAAGTCTTTGACCAACAAACCATTGAAAACACAAGGGAAGTGAATCCCACATTAAGAAAGAGCAAAAGGAATTGAGAGGTGGCAAGAGTGTACCCGAAGGAGGGATGCCAATAAAGAGGGGCAAAGTCTAAAGTCCCAAGAAACAGTGTGTTGACAAAAGTTAACCCGGCAGAGGGATGTCCACAGAGAACTGTTTAAAAAGACAATAAGAATTGTGAATGCTAAGCAGAAAATATCTTAGAAAAAGCAGGAGTGAACTCGATGGACGGAGGCAATCAGTCGAGAGGGTTCTGCGCCCGGAAGAGGGGGACCCACGGGTGAAGGCATCACCCAGTGTATATTGGAAAAGGCATTATTGAGTATAAGCCAGAGTGAACCTGATCTGAGGGAGCCTGATATTCAAGAGGGGTTTTTGCCCAGAAAAGGGAGACCCAGGGGTGAAGAGTCATCACCTCAACAGTACATTTAAAGGAACTTTTTGTTTGTCACATTTGAATCTATCAGGCCTTCAGAAGCAAGAACGTCATACACCAAAGGTCCTGATAGCGATAAGAACTTGTTTTGGATCTAAGACACAGAAGAGGAGAAACCAGGGGGTGAAAAATAATCACCCATTATCCATTTGGAAGGAACTTTCTGTTAGTTTTGTTTTGCATCAGGTCCTTGAAGACAAGAGACATTTGATAGTAAAGAGACTTGACCATCGGCGGCCCTGATACCTGAATCGGAACTGTTGTCTGGTGTTGGGAAAGCTCAAGAAGTATGCTGTGCTCAAGTGTCCCAACCTTATCCCATGCTCAGAACGTGGGAAAGGGAGACCCCAACTACTGCATCCTGACATATTATTTGTGAACACTTCTTTCTTTCTTATGAATCCATCCCAGACTATCTTGTATGTAGTTGTAAGGTTTGGCAATAGTTGTTTTTTAGAATAGGCCCCTTTTTGATTTGACAAGATGCCACAAGGACTGCCTTATTTTTCATTTAATGGTCGAAGCTTGATCCCATCTTAGATTTAGGTTTAGATTAGGTGTTTATCTCATGGGTTTATGCTATTTAATAAATAGCCTTGAACTGTGATCACTTGTGTCTGTCTTTACTGTTGCCACCATGCGTTCCTTACAATACACACCCTTAATCCTCATTATATCTTTGCGGTCTCCCTTATCCCAATCTTTTTTCATGTCTTTCTGACCATTAGCGCGTGCTTTCTTTTTCTCAGATTGTGGTTTACGTTTTTTAATCTGTGCTTTCTTTATAGATTTTTTTCGAGCATAATCTTCCCATTGTTTACATGTTTCGCCTTGCAGGGGTTTATTGGTCTTATTACTGTTAGCGGCTAATATTTCACTTAAATATCAATTTTTTTAAGGTTAAAAGACCCATGCACTGGGAATTGTAAATCAGGGTTGTTGGAAATGTATTCATGCTATTTTTGCAGAAACATCACTACCCCCAAGCCTCTCCTAATCATTAATTCCCATCCTGGTGTACCTTCTAGGGCATGGGTGCACAACATACGGCCCGCGGGCCAGCCGCGGCCCGCCATGCTCTTTTGTCCGGCCCGCGAGGCACAAAGACTTTCCTAATGGAGGGCGGCCTGCAAGCAGCATCGGCCGCCCTCCATTAGGAAAGTCTTTGTTGTCTTCCGGGCCGGACAAAACACTGGCCCTCATTGGCTCAGCACACACATACCACGTCGCTCCCACAAGCCACGTAGTGCGTGTGTGCTGCACCAATGGAGGGCCAGCACTATGGCTGGCGTTTCCAGTAAGGCTTGATGCCGGAAGGCATTTCAGCCTTGCCACGCCCACGCCAGCCGTAGTAGCACTCACCTCGCCAGCGTTCCAGCTTACCTGCCTTCCAGCACGTCTCTGGTAAGTGGTCTGTGTGTTTGTGTTTGTGTGTCGGGTCTGTTCTTCTGTATGTTTGTGTTGTGTATGTTGAGATGGGGGGATGGGGGGGTGTCGGATGAGTATGAATGTGTGTTTTTGAGTTTTTGTGTTGTGTATGTTGAGATGGGGGAATGGGGGGCGTGTCGGATGTGTATGAATGTGTGTTTTTGAGTGTTTGTGTTGTGTATGTTGGGATGGGGGTTGTGGGAGGGTGTCGGATGTGTATGAATGTTTATTTTTGAGTGTGTTGTGTATGTTGAGATGGGGGTGGGGGGGCGTGTCGGATGTGTATGAATGTGTGTTTTTGAGTGTGTTGTGTATGTTGAGATAGCGGGGTGGGGGGCGGGGGGCGTGTCGGATGTGTATGAATGTGTGTTTTTGAGTGTTTGTGTTGTGAATGTTGAGATGGAGGGGGTGGGGGGGTGTCGGATGTGTATGAATGTGTGTTTTTGAGTGTGTTGTGTATGTTGAGATGGGGGTGGGGGGCGTGTCGGATGTGTATGAATGTGTGTTTTTGAGTGTTTGTGTTGTGTATGTTGAGATGGGGGCGTGGGGGGCGTGTCGGATGTGTATGAATGTTTGGTTTTGAATGTTTGTTTTGTGTATTTTGAGATGCGGGGGTGGTGGGTGTCGGATGTGTATGATTGTTTGGTTTTGAATGTTTGTTTTGTGTATGTTGAGATGCGGGGGTGGGGGGTGTCGGATGTGTATGAATGTTTGTTTTTGAGTGTTTGTGTTGTGTATGTTGAGATGGGGGGGTGGGGGGTGTGTCAGATGTGTATGAATGTTTGTTTTTGAGTGTTTGTGTTGTGTATGTTGAGATGGGGGGTGGCGGGGTGTCGGATGTGCATGAATGTTTGTTTTTGAATGTTCGTGTTGTGTATGTTGAGATGCATGTATGGGTGCATGCTTCAGAGTTTGTGTGCTGAGTTGGGGGGGTTTGGGTCTGTATGGGTGCATGTTTGAGAGTGTGTGTTCTGAGTTGGGGGGTGGGGGGTTCCGGTCTGTATGGGTTCATGGTGTATGCTTGAGAGTGTGTGCTGAGTTGGGGGGTGGGGGGTTCGGGTCTGTATGGGTGCATGTTTGAGAGTGTGCTGATTTGGGGGGTGGGGGGTTCGTGTCTGTATGGGTGCATGTTTGAGAGTGTGTGTGCTGAGTTGGGGGGTGGGGGGTTCGGGTCTGTATGGGTGCATGTTTGAGAGTGTTTGTGCTGAGTTGGGTGGTGGGGGGTTCGTGTCTGTATGGGTGCATGTTTGAGAGTGTGTGTGCTGAGTTGGGGGGTGGGGGGTTCGGGTCTGTATCGGTGCATGTTTTAGAGTGTGCTGATTTGGGGGGTGGGGGGTTTGGGTCTGTATGGGTGCATGTTTGATAGTGTGCTGATTTGGGGGGTGGGGGATTCGGGTCTGTATGGGTGCATGTTTGAGAGTGTGCTGATTTGGGGGGTGGGGATCGGGTCTGTATGGGTGCATGTTTGAGAGTGTGTGTGCTGAGTTGGGGGTTGGGGGGTTCGGGTGTGCATGAATGTTTGTTTATGTATGTTTGTGTTGTGTATGTTGAGATGCATGTATGGGTGCATGCTTCAGAGTTTGTGTGCTGAGTTGGGGGGTTTGGGTCTGTATGGGTGCATGTTTGAGAGTGTTTGTGCTGAGTTGGGGGGTGGGGGGTTCGGGTCTGTATGGGTGCATGTTTGAGAGTGTGCTGATTTGGGGGGTTCGGGTCAGTATGGGTGCATGCTTGAGTGTGTTTGGGGCATAGTGTTTGGTTGGGGGTGGGAGCCATGGGGCATAGTGTTTGGTTGGGGGTGAGGGGGCCATGGGGCATAGTGTTTGCTTGGTGGGTGAGGGACAGGGGGCATAGTGTTTGCTTGGGGGGTGAGGGACAGGGGGTATATTGTTTTCTTGGGGGTGGGAGCCATGGGGCATAGTGTTTGGTTGGGGGTGAGGGAGCCATGGGGCATAGTGTTTGGTTGGGGGTGAGGGGGCCATGGGCATAGTGTTTGGTTGGGGGTGAGGGGGCCATGGGGCATAGTGTTTGGTTGGGGGTAAGGGACAGGGGGTATAGTGTTTGCTTGGAGGGTGAGGGACAGGGGGCATAGTGTTTGGTTGGGGGTGAGGGGGCCATTGGGCATAGTGTTTGGTTGGGGGTGAGGGGGCCATGGGGCATAGTGTTTGGTTGGGGTGAGGGAGCCATGGGGCATAGTGTTTGGTTGGGGGTGAGGGGGCCATGGGGCATAGTGTTTGCTTGGGGTGGGAGCCATGGGGCATAGTGTTTGGGTGGGGGTCATGGGCCCATGGGGCATAGTGTTTGGTTGGGGTTTGAGGGAGCCATGGAGCATAGTGTTTGGTTGGGGGTGGTGAGGGGGCCATGGGGCATAGTGTTTGCTTGGTGGGTGAGGGACAGGGGGCATAGTGTTTGCTTGGGGGGTGAGGGACAGGGGGCATATTGTTTTCTTGGGGGTGGGAGCCATGGGGCATAGTGTTTGGTTGGGGGTGAGGGAGCCATGGGGCATAGTGTTTGGTTGGGGGTGAGGGGGCCATGGGGCATAGTGTTTGCTTGGTGGGTGAGGGACAGGGGGCATAGTGTTTGCTTGGGGGTGAGGGACAGGGGGCATATTGTTTTCTTGGGGGTGGGAGCCATGGGGCATAGTGTTTGGTTGGGGGTGAGGGAGCCATGGGGCATAGTGTTTGGTTGGGGGTGAGGGGGCCATGGGCATAGTGTTTGGTTGGGGGTGAGGGGGCCATGGGGCATAGTGTTTGGTTGGGGGTAAGGGACAGGGGGCATAGTGTTTGCTTGGAGGGTGAGGGACAGGGGGCATAGTGTTTGGTTGGGGGTGAGGGGGCCATGGGGCATAGTGTTTGGTTGGGGGTGAGGGGGCCATGGGGCATAGTGTTTGGTTGGGGTGAGGGAGCCATGGGGCATAGTGTTTGGTTGGGGGTGAGGGGGCCATGGGGCATAGTGTTTGCTTGGGGTGGGAGCCATGGGGCATAGTGTTTGGGTGGGGGTCATGGGCCCATGGGGCATAGTGTTTGGTTGGGGTTTGAGGGAGCCATGGAGCATAGTGTTTGGTTGGGGGTGGTGAGGGGGCCATGGGGCATAGTGATTGGTTGGGGGTGGGAGCCATGGGGCATAGTGTTGCCCTCCAAGAGTGAACCCAATAATAAAGCTAAAACAGGCACAGTTAGGAGATGTACATCCTTTGCTTTTTGAGGAAACCTGACTCAACGAAGGCCATACTCCTCTTCGGCAACCCAAACAGCAAACTATAGCAGTCCAAAATAACAGGATGTCCAATCAAGGGTCAATAAAATATATATAATTTAATTAAACAGACGATATACAATAACTACATTGAAATAAATGATAATAATGGAAAATGTGTAGTACAAAATGTAAGTTTGAAATGCAATAAAAATCGTTACCCCTCAAAAACATATTCTTTTTCCATGTGTTTAATACAAATTGGGGGTTGAAAAAGCCTCCTGACATGTCCCGCCTACCGCCCCGCCCACTTTTACTTTTCGGCCCACTATAGCCCTCATTTAAGGTACTTTCGGCCCTCTGTCAAAATCAGTTGTGCACCCCTGTTCTAGGGGAACAGGTACATGTTTCCTAATTATGGTCAACTCTTACAACATTCAATCCCATTTCTGTCCTACTTACTTTGAGAACACAAAGCTGCTTTGAAAATGTCCCACTTAAAGTGCAGAGCGCCCACAATCAATGCAATCTACATGCTTATTTCATGATTCGTCTCTACCATGGTTTCAAATTGTGTACACCAACTGTATTTCCCTATGGTTCATTAACAGTATGCTCCCTGTAGAAAACATATTATATTTTCAAGTGCATTTCTCTATGGTTCCTTAAGTATGCTCCCTATAGAAAACACATTATCTTTTCAAGTGTATTTCTCTATGGTTCATTAACAGTATGTTCCCACAGAAAATACAACATGATATTTTCATCATATCAGACCATACAACATCATTAAATCATCACACTCTGTGCATGAAACGGTCTCAACCCTTTTTTCTGCAGTCTTCTGTGCCAGTGATTCACCAGGAGTGTAAATCTTCTCTCCTCACACAGACGGGGGATCCTCAGTTGCAGAGAATAACGCATCGAAGAGGTCAGCTGGTGAGTGAAGGTGTGGCTGCTGGAAAACTCTTGTCCAAATAACCGCAGTGCGCCCCATGCCCGACTCCCAACCTTTGCCTTTGCCAGTAGACTGAAACAACCATTCTGTATGTTAGCATTGAATGCCACTAGGGCGTTCAATAGAATGGACTGGAATTATCTTAGGCGCACGCTGGGGGTGTTCGGGTGCAGGGAAACTTTCACAAGAATGATTCTGGCTAATTTTCAAATCCCGACTATGAAATTACTGGAGTCTCTTGGAACTTTTCCCTATCCAGTGGGGCACCAGGCAGGGAGGGCCATTGTCACCTCTGGTTTTCGCGATGGCAATCGAGCCCCTTGCACAGGCAATTAGAGCGGACCCAGCGGTTAGGAGGATAGACGTTAAGGAGACTGAGCATAAAATCGCATTATACGCAGATGATGTACTGTTTTTCCTCTGTGACATACAACATTCTCTCCCGAGGTTGATGGCTTTCTTAGGTAACTTTGCGGGTGTCTCCGGTTTTCGTATTATATGACGGAGGGTCCGATTAGGGTGGAGCACTGGAGCAGGACCTTCCCCCTGCTTTGGGAACAAGAAGCAATTGAATATTTGGGAGTGAAATTGACCTCTACTTATGAGAGACTTTATGCAGCCAACCTTCCAGGGCTCATGGAGGACTTGCGAAGGGATCTAAAGAGGTGGGAATTACAGGAACTCTTGTGGTTCACCTGTATCACAGCTATCGAAATGACTCTCCTACCAATATTCCTGTATGTTGTGAGCTCACAAACGATATGGATTCCACTACAGGCGATCTATCGACTGCAAATGGGGATCTCCCACTTCATATGGGGAGGTAGGAAGCCGCAGGTGTCTAGAAGGATTCTGCACCGGGCCCCAGGTATGGGGGTTGTGGGGGTTTCAGAGATGAGCCAGTATCTTAGCCCCAATGTTACACTGGTCTTCCCGGAACGGTGAGAGGGTTTGGGGTGAACTGGAGCAGCACGCTACAGTAATCCACTGGAATGTTTGGGTTTTCTGAAAACATCGGCGCGGGGGGGGGAGGCAGGTGGTGTACTATTAGACTCACCAGTGAATCAAGCACTACGTGCTAAAAAACATAAGCCAGGGATGGACCCCCTTACTCCAATAGGGTATAACCTAGATTTCTTGCCAGGGAGGATTCCGGGTTTTTGGATGAACTGGTCGGGGCAGGCCACACTAAGCTTAAAGGATAGTTCCGGGACTTTTTTTTTATTGTCCCTACGGTTCGGCCATGTGTTTTTAAGCATAAATCGGTAGATCGTAGAAAACTTTCCTATGGACCTTACCCGACTTTTCGTCCATTAACGCACTCGAAATCAGCCGCCATTTTCTGATAATCCTATCATTTCCCCCCATCGACCTGGCTCACCTGCGTTTGCGGCACTAAATCAAATCCCCCGCCCCTGAGCCTGACATCAGCAGACGCGTACCACCCATTTCCCAACGCCAAAGCACGTTTCGTGTCAACAATCGCTGCGCCTCAGCTAATGAAGTGTCGCCATGGAAATGGCAGGACGCCTCTTTCCTCAATAAGTATAAACACACCGTTTCACAACACACAGCAGCAGATTTTCGATTCCATTCCTCTCTCTGTGTTACTTTGAATATTCTGTGACTCGTTTCTGTGCTCTGGTCAGCTACCTTCGCCGCTTCTAGGCCTTGTGAACACCTGTACCATCTCTGTAAATTATTTTACTTTCTTTACCACACAATGGCTACAGTAATGCCGTATATGTACGAGCCCGAGTACACCGAGGAGGAACTACTGGAAAGGCAAGCACGCGAAAACGATGGGGATTCGGACGGCAGTTGGGAGGACCAGTCAACGGATGAAGAGCCTGGACCATGTCGCATGGACGGCGTCTCCACCTGGTGCACGTGCAATCGGTGCGAGATAATGCCAACTGAGGAGGAGAACTGCTGCTGCCATGAAAATTCCGGGTGCTTGGCCTACATTTCGGAAGGCGAGCCAAGTCCGCAATGCATCACCGAGCTGCCAGAGTTCAGGGAAGCCTGCCTCTCACGGACCGTGTTGAGGATGATGATGGTGCTTATGCACGAACTTCGCGGCACTGTTCGTCCGCGTAATCCGAGTAACGAGTAAGTATACTCTGGTTGTGATGTCAGTGATGCCACTTGGTTCCATATTGTGCATTTTCTAGATAGAATTTTTTTCAAAGCAGAATGACATTTTTTACCTGAATCGACATTGATAAGAAAGTTTTGTCATTTTAATACAGTTTGCATCTTTCTTTTTCACAGGTGGTACAGGCTGGTGGCCTATCGTTGCTTCACTTGGTGGCTTCACGGGAGGCTCGGACACCGCGTTCGGAGAGTAATACCTGCCTGTGCGGTACTTGCCATTAGACAACATTTCCCCAGCGACAGTGGACAATACCGCGGATTTTCCCTGGATGTGCTGCAACCGGAACTTTACAATGTGTAATGTTTATTATTTATGTTCAATTGAAAATAAGATCTAAAATAAAACCCAACATATATTTTAACAATGGTTGTTACCACACCACTTTGTTCAAGCTTTGGCAATAAAAGGCCGTTGGATTTTATTGATACAAAACATGGTTATAGGTAAATAATCAATATGGTTGATCATAATAAATCATCCTTTTGGGCACCGGGTACAGAGATGACCCCCTCTGGCCCGTTCCGCCTTGCCACCACAGGCCAGCCTGCTGCTGACTAACTGCCTAGGCATCCAGGGTCTCCAGGGTGAACTGCACCCATATATTCTCCTGGGAGGGTGAGGTATTTATAAACTCACCCCCCTGCCTTCCATGTACTAGATCCTGCAGCCTGCCTCTTACATGCAGTTAGATGGCCTCTCCTTGGTGAGGCCCTGCGGCAAACGAGTCTTGTCTGCACGACCGCCGCCCCAATCCACCCCCCCGCCCTATCAAAGGCAGTTCGCACCGGGGTACTTGCGCTGGCAAGTGGAGCTGTCAGGGAGCGATAAAGGCCAAGAGGTGCCAAAGACCATGTACACTTCAAAGTGGTCTATAGAGCATGGGTTGTTGTTCCCATGTCTACCTCCAGACCCCGTGTCTCCTGCCAAGCATCCCCCCTCACGCTGGACGCCCCCCTGCAATCCACATAAGTGTGTCTCCATTCACGAGTCTTCCTGTGTCTTGTCTGCACGACCGCCGCCCCAATCCACCCCCCCCGCCCTATCAAAGGCAGTTCGCACCGGGGTACTTGCGCTGGCAAGTGGAGCTGTCAGGGAGCGATAAAGGCCAAGAGGTGCCAAAGACCATGTACACTTCAAAGTGGTCTATAGAGCATGGGTTGTTGTTCCCATGTCTACCTCCAGACCCCGTGTCTCCTGCCAAGCATCCCCCCTCACGCTGGATGCCCCCCTGCAAACCACATAATGCCACGACATATTCACGTCATTCATTCACAAACACACCCCTGTTTCGAATTCTTTATAACCCACTTCATATTTCTAATGAGAACTTATTTGCGCTTTGCTAGTCAACCCGTGAAGGTGCTGGTTATCTGCTCTTCGTCTCTGTGAACTTCCGTGACCACTTTGAGCAAACTCGTCAGTTGGCAACCTGTGAACTGCTCCCTGTTCTACGACAAGAAACTACTCTGATCCCTGCATCTAACTGTTTGTTCGTCAAGGTAAGGCCATGTACCATAATCATTTTGCGTCCAATTTTTTAATTTATATCTATTTGCTAGTAAACATCAAATTGCATCCATGTTTTCTTTTCGTTCAAGACAGTACATGCAAGGAACTAGTCACATGTTCTGAGTTTAGTCAAATTAGTTTTCTATTTTTTTAAAGTTATTCAAATACTTATCCGCATGTGAAAAACGTGTATAGTTCCAAGAACCAAAACGAACCTTGCATTGAACCTTTTATGTGTCATTTAATTTTTTAACACATTGGTATTCATAGAGAATTGTTGATCTTTACTTTTCAGAACTTTCCACAATGCCTGCCTGTTCCATTGGCGGTTGCCCTTCGAAGACCCATAATAAATCTGAAGGTACTATAATGCATGTTTTCCCTAAGACAATAGATCAGATAAGAGAATGGGTCAGATATTGCGGATATCCACCGTCTGAGCTTGAAAGTAGAGTCCTAGAAGTCTTTGCGGACAAGAGGGGTGATCGATACCGCATCTGCAGCAGGCACTTTAGCTCAGACATGTACTCCACATCATCGCTAATAAAGAAGAACACACCGCGAGCGAGGCGAAACTGCTCTCAACCGCTATTCCCACTCTATTCGTCCACATCCCTCCACTGGTGAGTCAAGTTTACGGATCTAGCTCTCGGCCTTGCGGTAGTGTGTAGCATTAGCTAACAATAATTTCCCCATTTATGTATCCACTCAATATGAAGGCGGAAAATTCTCCATCCGTGTCGTTATTGCAGTCATCAGCCACTTCAAGCGCCTATCGGGTAATCTTACTTAGCTATTCTGCCACTGACTTGTTTTAGGCATGTAAATCAATAGTTTTAATTTGTCGTGTAATTATTTTACCTAATGGTACACCCTAGTACTCGTCCTCTAGTCTCTTTTTTCAGTTATAATTATTGTTATCCGAAATAATGCAAGTACTGTCTTTCAGGGAGATGCTGAGGAGTCCAACGTATTGACGACAACCGTTGATGTCACTCAGATGCTCGAGGTACGTTTCCGGACAGTTCCATCGATGGAGATCATCAGATCTTGCATTCTTGTAGCGTGATTGTTACACACAATGTTTCTTTCGTTTCTAGCCATTGATATGTCTTTCTGTCGTCGCCCTCCTATGTGTCTTCTTTTTTCAATATTGTGTTCATTACTAATGAAAGTACTATGTTTCAGGGAGTCGATGGAGCATTAGTCCAAGAAGAAGGGGGAGCATGCAGTTACGGGTCGGCGCAACAGCTTGCAGAAGTGTGCAGCGCAGTTACAGCGTCCCTTGATGTTCTTATGCATTTCGAGGTATGGATACTGACAGTTCGATCAAGCGAAATCATATGACGTGATTACATCTGCTATACTTCCTTCTTTATTAACGCAAGTACTATGTTTCAGGGAGATGACGGAGCTTCTTCTACAAGAACATCACCCCTAGTAGTTGATGCAGATCTCTGGGTGGTGACACTTCCAACGATCGAGCAAATCGAATCATATTTAGATATCCATTATTTATTTTAGACAACTGATCATTTGTGCAGGTCTATTTAGATGAGCCGTTGACGCCTGCACAAAGTTTATGTTCTTTTTAACAAAATAGAAAACCATACTAATGCAATTACTGTGTTTCAGGGAGTTACTGAAGCATCATATTCAATAATATCATCAATGGAAGTCTATGAGGAGCCCGAGGTATGGATATTGACAGTTCCATCTAAGTAGATCAACAATGCGTGAATCATTGTCGTTTGAATGTTCTACACAATGCGTTCATTCGTGTTTTGCTATTGAGATGTACGTGGGTATTGGTCCCCAAGTACATTTTGTGTTTTCAATATTATTATACATACTAATGAAAGTTCTATGTTACAGGGAGTCGATGGAGCGTCAGTGCGTGATGGATGTGCTTATCATGAAAATATAGTCGTTGCAGCGCAAGAGGAAGTGGAGACATGCACACACGAGTCGGAGCAACAGCGTCCTGAGGTTGAAGTTCGAGGCAAGAAAGTTTCAAAGGAAAGAAAGCAAAAGAAGGTTAGTGTCCTGGTCACTATATTATGTTGTTTTTCACTGTTAATAGTTCAATACTGTAAGTTGTGTTTAAACTGAACATCCCTTTTCCAATCTGTCCTCTAGTTGCGAGTGGGTGTACGAACTAGATCTACACAGACAGTGAAGCGAACAAGAGATGTTGCTTGTCAAACCTTTTGGCAGGGACTTGAGACTGGAGATGCATCGTGCCAATGGGAAGAATATGAAGTGATTGACAACGGAGCTATACCACCACCAGCCATTGATAGTGAATGTCCTCCTGGTAGTTCGTATGCAGTCGGAGATCAATTCACAGAATCCACACCTGCAAAAACTAAGACCGCGAGAAAGTTGAAGAAATTGTTTTATTCACCCACAGCCGGAGAAGGAACAGATGTTGCAATGGAGGAGAATGAAGTGGACGACAATGAAACACCATCAATATCACTGAACATAGCGGAAGACGATATCAGAGATTCTACCTTTCATGTGAGTGACATGTCGTCAACGTTACAGGCCGAACCAGCTGGGATGCAGAGTGACAGTATAAGGAAAGAGGCCAAATTCATTGTATTCGATAGTTGTTTGATTGATATTATTATTATGCTGAAATGTGGGCATTTGGTTGGTGGGGAAGTATGTGGGGAGCCATTGATTAATGTGACTCGTGCAATTCGAGGCACTAACCTCAAAATACATGCCACCTGTACAAAATATCATCCTTTCTCATGGTCTGCACAACCCATGCTGGGGCAACTGCCAGCTGGCAATCTACTTTGTGCAGCGGCCGCACTTTTTAGTGGTTCAAGTTTTAAAAAGGTGGAGTATTTCTTTCAGTTTGTGGGAATCCATTTCATTGCGAAAACTCAGTTCTACAAATACCAAATCGATTATCTATTTCCAGCCATTAGCGAAGCTTGGAGAATGGAAAAAATGTCTATTGATAGTACATTCGCGGGCAAACGGTTCAGGCTAGCCGGTGATGGACAGTGCGACAGCCCAGGATTTTCAGCCAAGTACTGCACCTACCACTTTCAGGACATGGAAAGTAAGAAAATTGTGAGTTCGGTGGTCGTGCAGGTGTCACAAAGTACATCCTCAGTGGCCATGGAGAAAGTTGGCTTTGTAGCATCATTGCAAGAACTACAATCGCGGGGAATGGTGATCGACCTGATAGCCACGGACAGACACGTTTCAATTGCCAAGACAATGAGAGAAGAGTACAAAAATATAAATCACCAATTTGACGTGTGGCATCTTGCAAAAACAATCAATAAAAAAATGTCGGCTGCAGGTAAAAAAAAAGATATGCAAGGTATTTCACAGTGGTCCAAGTCAATCAGCAACCATCTTTGGTGGAGCTCAAAAACATGTGGAGGGTCGTTGGAAATTCTACTGGAAAAATGGCGGTCAGTAATGCTACACTGTAGCAACGTTCACCGCTGGTCCACGAACCAACATTTCCACAATTGTGAACATGGCCATTTGTCCACAGAGGAGGCACAGAAGAAGAAGTGGTTGATTCCTTCATCACCCACTCACAAAGCCATTGAAAAGATTGTATTTGATAAAACTATAACAAGAGATTTGAGGGGACTCACGGAATTCTGCCACACAGGAGATTTGGAGGTGTTCCACAATATGTGCCTAAAGTACAGGCCAAAACGATTGCATTTTGGCATGGAGGGCATGATAAATCGGACTCTTCTAGCGGTCTTGGCACATAACCATAATGTTGGCCGTCAACAAAGTAGGACGACCGGAACTTTAGGGACGCTTCGCTACAATAAGGCCTTCACTAAAAGAAGTAAACAATGGGTGATCAAACCAGTGTTTCAGGATATGCAATATGAGTTTATTGAGAGACTTATTGTTGAGGTCCTAGATAGGCACATACATGGAGTTGTGAACGAACCTGTGCAGGGGACAACTGCATTGCCACCCAACATTGCCTCTGTTCCATGTCCACCTAAAGCAGAGCTCATTGAGAAATACACATCACGGTTTAAATGACTGTAATTTCATTGTCTGTTCTCTCGAGTCTCCTCATGTCGCATGCCCATTGAATATGTGTATCTATGTAATGTGTAAATAAAAGTGATTGCTCAGTGTACATGCAATGTGTCTCTCCAGCCTTGCCCCTCCCTTCACCGTGCAGTAGTGCGAACCACCCGGGTGTCACCTGTGACTTTGCTCTCGAGTCTCCTCATGTCGCAGGCCCATTGAATATGTGTATCTATGTAATGTGTAAATAAAAGTGATTGCTCAGTGTACATGCAATGTGTCTCTCCACCCTTGTTCATTTGCGCATTGAATTAAACCAAACAGTAATATAAATCATTTTCAAAATATATAGAATGTCTCCGTATTTATGGTTCTCTGGGGCTGCAAATACACGCACACAAAATGCAAAGATGGAGTGTAAATTTCAAGTCCTGTGAGATGGCCTTACACTGAATGTAGCTAACTAGGAATGTGTGCTCGTTCAAAGTGAAGGTCAGCTGCTTTGATTTTTTGCTCGGGTGCCGGAATGGCCCACGACTCAGTATAAGGTTCTATTGTTATTTGACCTTGACAGGCCGGGACCATCCCGAAAGACTTCTTTTTGGGGGTGTGGTGCAATAACGTAAACGATAATGAATCTAATTTCAGAAACGAAAGCCATTTAATGTTCGTTCATTAGAAGAAATAACGTCGGCATAGAAGGAGTGGTATTTCGGGGCTGCCCTACGCACAGACACAATGGAAAATGCAAATATAATGTAAGTAACTCTTTAGATGAGTTTATACCGCAATTTAATTACTATACAGTAGCTTTAAAGATGCGTTAAGTTGTACTTGTTCGTTCTATGTGGCATATTGTTTTGTACCGCGCACTATCTTGAGGAAAACCATCTCCTATTACGGAGATGGTTTTCCAAACCTTCCTCTTTGCTTCTGCTTTCTCTCTCCCTCTCCCCTGCTACAACTGGTCCACTGTCTGCGACCTCGGTCCTGGGCCCTTCCACTCTCCACCTGCAATGCCTCCCTGTCAACCCCTGCACTGGGGGACGGTCTCAGTACCCTTGCACTGTCCTAGCTATGAAATAATTTCCCTACCTAATATATAAAATGAATAATTTTAATAAAGATCTGATGGTGAGACTAATTTCATTTTTTATGTTTTTGAAACAGGTACATACTTCATTATTGTCTGTGTCACGAGTACCAGACACCGGCGGATGGCTTTTACAGCCGCCAGTTGCTTCTCCGCGTGAACAACGTTACCACCCTGACCATTTTATGGGACGATCGCCAAGTACAAGTATGCCCTTACGCGGTACTAACGGCTAGATGCAACATACATACCATTGTGGTGGCCTAGTGCCTCGTTGTTGGAACAGCCATGCGATGATCAGTGCGACCGAAGAGCTTATTTTATCGTAAACCAACACCCTGTGTACTGCACACGAACATCGCTTGCCTCAAGACGAACTATTTTGGATCGAGAGCAAATAAAAATGCAAATCTCTGAATATTCTATAAACATTTGATGTCCAATAAATGTACTTTGCCAAATGTACAATCTTGCCGTTTGCTTTTAAACCACAGTTTCATATTTCGAATTGTGCCGCTGTATTGTGAGCTGATCTGTGTTGGTTTCCGGGTTCTGTGTGGAGTCGCGTAGAAGACGCCTGGGCGCGTTTGCCTACGCAGCACAGTCACGTCACGGATAGAGGCGGGGAATATGAATGTTTTGATAAAGTCTGTTTCAGGGGCGGGGGATTTGATTTAGTGCAGCAAACGCAGGTGAGCCAGGTCAATGGGGGGAAATGATAGGATTATCACAAAATGGCGGCTGATTTCGAGTGCGTTAATGGACGAAAAGTCGGGTAAGGTCCATAGGAAAGTTTTCTACGATCTACCGATTTATGCTTAAAAACACATGGCCGAACCGTAGGGACAATAAAAAAAAAGTCCCGGAACTATCCTTTAAGCATTTTATTTTACCAAAACAGAGCACCTTTACAGTTTGAGAAGTGCTAAACGAGATTTTTGTTACCTGAATGAGAAAGGCTCCATTATGCTCAGATCTGACATTGGGTCACAAATAGGGTGATTAAAGAAGCGGACAACAGAGCCCATGTGGGTCTGGAACTTACAATGAAAGAGGGATCCCCAGGGAAGGGTGTCTTGAGATTGTACCGTTTATTGGATGGGGCTAGGTCAGGGGAGGATTTGCCATATATGAGTAAATGGGAGCGTGATCTGGGGGAAACGATCACAGAGGAAGAGTGGGGGCAGATCTGGTTACAGTCAGAAAAGAGCTCCAGGTGCTCTCTGATTAAGGAATCTGCGTATAAGATTTATATGCAGTGGTACATGACACCCTATAGGTTGTACGCCATGAACCCCAAAATTTCATCTGCATGTTGGAGGGAGTGTGGTCAGGAGGGTGACATGGGGCACATGTGGTGGACATGCCCGTGGGTAAAGCCTTATTGGAACGAAATACTGAGTCATGTAAAAGGGACTCGCCCTAAGTTAATCCTGTTGGGAGTAGTAGCAGAGGGCTTGTTTGATGCAAGCGGCCCTCGTGCCACTCTAATCACACACATGCTTACGGCAGCAAGAATCACTTTGGCCCAGAATTGGAAATCTGCACAGGGCCTGATAGTAGCAATGTGGTGGGTCAGAAGGTGGGACAACATGGCTATGGAAAAAGTGTTTGCCTTGGCAATTGGTAGATATAAAACATGTGTGACCACATGGCTTCCATTTCATGGGTATGTATTAAAGAGAGATCACTATTACCACAAACCTGCGTTGCGTCGTACTTTTTCTGTACTGTAAAAAAATATCTATGGACCTGAATGATATGATAAGAGACATGGCTCAAGTAGCTGACGGACCAACCCTGGAACTTGAGTATCCCTTTTGTTTTGATGGCCACCACCGATGGTTTATTGTTAGATAGGGCAGAGGCGGGAGGCGGGGGGGGATTTAAATTTAAAACATAGTGAACTTAAATGGTGACTCATTCCTTGTCTGGTATGGTTATGTTACTATGCTGTCTGTTTTTGTTCACTTAACAAAATAAAGCTTATTTAAAAAATCAATTTTACTTTTAATGTAGTTGTAAAGAAGAACTTGAACATTCTTTAGACAAAACAACCCTCAATGTGGTATCTACCCTGTGGAATACAAATGTTCAAACATATGACAAGTATTACTTTAAGTGACTATCCTACATTAACTTTAGTCACAGCACATTTATTAAGTGGCATTACATAATTCTGAAATAAATTGGGTGTAGCTAAGGTCTCATTTGTTTAATGAGAAAAAAGTGAGTGAGTAAGACCGACTCTCAGTGCGCTCTAGTCCTGGTAGGCAGTTGGGCATGCAGCGCAACTAGAACCTTGAGGTTATCCTTTCAACCTCAGAAATGTAACTGGATACTAACAGAGTGGCGCTATTTGTTTGCACTAGCCTTGTTAATAATTATGATTATATTAATTGTATAGTTTATCTAAACAATAACTTGATATATTGGTGTACACTTCACAAGATGGTTCAGTCAACACATGCTTCGACACTGGGTCTTTATCAAGGCTGACAATTGTACAGTAATTAGTTAGGATCAATTAGCTCAATGCATATTAGCAGTAACATTTACATGCATACAAATTATCAATACATACCATGGTCATGGTCATGGGTGGGGAGAAAACAGAGCACACAGAGACATGGGGAAAGAACCATACATTGGAGACTAGTGGCCAGCATGAATTGCTGTTGACATTTTCTTAAGATCTAAAATATTGATTAGCCCCGTTGGGCTAGTGCCATAGGTCAACAATCATGTGTCAGTGAATGGTGGATTGGTTGAAGCACCCAAAATCCCAGAACAGATATGCTAACCAATTGGTTGTGCAATGCTCTGGTTGGCAAAGCACTCATGCGCTGCGTCAGGGGTGCCATGATGTTCATAACTGGAGTATTATTGTTTCGGTATACAGAAATTAGGAAAGACATTGTGATCGTGTCTAGTGCGTGAGCAAGTAATTTGGACCGTGCTCTGTGTAGAATATGACGTCAAGATATCATAACTTGGACTCACCAATGGTAGCGTCTTAAACTGGCCTGTGAATCACATTAGAAGGGACAAAAATGTAAGTGACCCAACATACAGTAATATTACTGATCCATCATAGTGCTAGTGAGATAGCCTACTAGGCACTAACCCTGGTATTCGTGGGTAATGCTCAAGTTCAACTTGTGTGTGTCTTGGTAATAATTCACTTCTTCTTTAGATTTGGGCGAAGGACACGGGGCACAGGGGGGACAAATCCCCCCACAATTTTAGGTAGGGGGGATATAATGGCATTTATCCCCCCAGAATTTGGTTTGGAATTGTGTCTGTGCAGCGTTACGTCTGCAGCCTGCACTGCAGGCTGCTGGCTGCAGTTGTCATTGTCAGTGTGCAAAATGTAAAGTACAAGTTAACTCTTCATACTCTGCAGCAGCGGGCTAAATTAAACACAAACTTCTGCTGCTTGCTCATGCGTCACGTGCCCTGCGCCTGTGCATTTGCAATGTGCCCAGGCCGGGGAACAAACTGCACGGGCCCTGGCTGCGCAGTGCACTGTTGCGCAGCCTCAGCCTTCGGTGTTTCTAGAACAAAGGAGAAGCGCGGCAGCAACGCTTGCTCCAGTGACTGACTGACAGCAGTGTGTGTTTTAGGGAGACAGAGTGAGACTCCGACTGCGACTCTCGACCTCCTGCGACCTCAGCAGCTACTGTCATAAGGTAAGTCAAGTGGCCCCCCTCTGCTGGTTTACTCCGAGGCATGGATTCCAACTTTGCTCTTTTGGAGAGAAAAAAATGGTTTCAGGTACCCTGGCTGCTGCAAGTGTTTGAAGAGACAACACGTTCCTCCGACAGCGTTCAGCCATGGCCCCATCCCAAGTGAGGAAAGAATTGAGCATGCGCACGGCCCACCCTGCGTCTGCTCTATTTGTGCGTTGTGCTGCTGTAGTAAAGCTACCAATGCTCTTCCAGTTCTCAGGCAGGGACGCTTGCAAAGCTAAAGCAAAGCTACAACACGTGCTCTGCCCTCTGTGTGAGATAAAGCGTGCATGGATGCGCCTGTCTCTGGGGCCATTCACATCCATCCAATGTGAGTCGCAGGCAGCACGTGCCTGTGATCGGACAAGGCTTACTTGGTCTAAGCATGCAATGATCTGTGCACATGGGCATCGAATTGTCCATTTCCCTAGGTGGCAAACACCCTGGCACCTGCCCTGTCTCTGTTACAGATCTACGTGCATGGCAATGAGCTCTGGCCCGGGTGCTACACATCTCTACCATTGCTGTTGCTGGTTATGACACTGGTCTCTGATTATGATCTATATCTCTTCCCCTAGTGCAGCTCACTGTGCCTCTGCTCTCTGTACTTTGCTCACTGTGACTCCCCTCTCTGTCCCCCGCTCACTCTGCCTCCCCTCCCCGTCCCCGCTCACTCTGCCTCCACTCTTAGTCCTCCTCACTGTTTCTCCCCTCTCTGTCCTGCGCTCACTGTGGCTCTGCTATCGATCCTCCACCCTGTCATGATCACTGTTTCCAAGGAGCCAGGACCAGCCCAACGTCCTTGGAAGCAGGCCCCTAACCCTAATCCTAGGCACCAGCCGGTCCCTACTGGGACCTTTTGGACCCTGTCCTGGCGCCAGTGGCACCAGGCTCATCAAAACCATAGGTCCCGGCACTGGAAGCGCCGGGCTCATAATTGGTGTGAAAGTGCTTGGGTGGACTTACCTGCAGCAGACCATGCTGCTTACTTACCAGCCACTTAGAAGCCCTCTGTGAACAGGAACTACTTTCTTACCTGGGTGGGGCAGCTCCACTCCCTGAATACAGCACTGGAACTCTTCTGGAAACTGGAACTCTTTTCTTACCTAGGCGGGGCCGTGGAAGAAGACGCCTCATCACTCCAAGGCTATTTAAACCACACCCGATAGATGAAACGTGCTTCGCGTTATTCTGCATCTGCAGCAGAACGCTCACCGAGTCTGTTCCAGCCTTTCTTCTTTTGATCCTGAACCTGCAAGAATTATACTTACCATTCCTGTATCCAATCAACATCAGCACCTGCAAAAGACAAGAAACAACAGGTTAGCAAGACGAACTTTACACGCAGTGCTTACTCACCTGATCCATCGGCAGCGGCCCTGTCTCACGCTGCACCTTCGCCTGCAAAGACAACAGCATTGTTATACTTACCGGCACGCTGTGCATTCCGGATTCTTCACGCTGCATCTTCGCCTGCAAAGACAAAAGCATTGTTACACTTACCGGCACGCTGTGAATTCCGGATTTCTTCATTCTGCATCGTCGCCTGTAAAAACAAGGAAAAAGACATTAAGCAGGTATTTACTCACGCCCATCACGCTCGTCGCAATCAAACGCCTGCGAATACTCCGGCGTCTCTTTAACACGAACTAAGCTGCAAGGAAAGAGACAGTTAGAGCGCTTGCCATACTTACGAATTTCCAGGCGCTTCACTCCATCTTCCATCTCAAGAGTCCTGCAATACATAAGGGAAAAGCATTATACAGAGTCTTCAATATTAACGTGCCACGCATTTAAAGACTATAAAGACAAAAGGTGTCCAGAAACTTACCGCTCGTGCAGACAACGACGGTAACCATCCTCTGAAGTCAAGAGGTCAATGTTTCACCAGTGAAGGAACTGGCAACGGCACCCTGCACTAGACGCAGATGGAGAGCCCAGCATTCACCTATCTAAGGTGAGCACGTTGACCTGGGGGGGGGCTCTACAGACAAGCTGGGAAGAGAGAGAGAGAGAGAGAGGGACATTCAACAACCCAGACCTTTAACCCCCATATTCTTTCACCTGCAGAAACCTCACCCTTCGAGTTCGACACACAGTGCGAAGAGGTTCGACCCCAGAAGCCAATCGAGTCCTGCACATCACTTTTCGAGTCACAGACACCTTCCTGCCAAGACCCGCGCCTCCGTGGGAATCAGGTGAGCGTTACAGAACGCAAAGCCACCACAAAACTCCTACCCAGGCGCAATGGAAACCTCAAACACTAATCAACTAGCCCGGTTGCTCGGGGAATTAAGAGCAGAAGTACATGCAGCTCGTCAGGAAACAAACTCTCTAAGAAGAGAACTGATCATTTCCAAGGAGCGAACTGAGGACCTCGCTAGGCAGTTGCTACAAACACAGGCAGGACAGACACCTTTGCCCGCTCCAGGAGGAAGTTATCCTTGTGCATCATCTTTAAATCCAGTGCAAATCAATCTGCCCGGTAATGTGCCCTTGGCTCCGCCCGAACGCTTTTCTGGTGATCCAAAGAAATTTGCGGTGTTCATCAACCAGTGCCGCTTACACTTCTTACGTCGACAAGCTGCTTTCCCAACAGACCAGACCAAGGTGGCTTTCGTGCTTTCTTATCTCAGTGGCAGCGCCGCCGATTGGTCGATCCCTTTAGTCACCCAGGATGATCCGGTTTTACATGATTTCCAGGCCTTCCAGTCCAGCATGGAGAAACTGTTTGCAAGACATGCACAAGGGCAGGCCTTGGACAATGAACTTCTTTCATTACGACAGGGTAATCAAGACCTCTTGACTTATATAGACTCATTCAACAGACTTATAGTGGAAACTCAATGGCCCGAGGATAAGAGAATAACGCTTTTCTACAGAGGCCTGCGTGGAGAGCTCAAGGATGTGTTAGCTCAAGTTGTGAATCCTCCACAAGATTGCTCAGACTATATTGACTTAGTTGTCCAATTGGACCACAGACTACAGAACAGGAAGGCAGATCGTTCCAAATTTGATACCCGAGTGTTTTCTAAACCAACAACCTCTACTAGGGGAGCTGACACGGTGGAACCCATGCAAATAGGGGGCATGAAAGGACCTTTAACCCAGAAAGAGCGGGAAAGAAGAAGGCAGCTGCAACTATGCCTCTATTGCGGAAACCCAGGACACTTTCTTCGGGACTGTCCAGTGAAACCAGTTAAGAAGGCTGTAGGAGCCGCGGATACCTGTACCACAAATTCTGAGCAGGGAAACGACCTAGCCCGACAAGAGTAGAGGTCCTCTTGCCGAGCGTTAAGATCTGTCCCGTGACCTCGCATTTCGTGGTACCCATGGTCCTCATTAGTCCTGACCGTCCGGATCGTTTGCATGCAATTGAAGCTTACATCGACAGTGGAGCAATCGGTAATTATGTGGACCGTGAAATGGTATCAAGGATGAATCTACCCCTTGTCCCTAAGGCTGTAAAAGACGTCATTACTACTGTGGATGGCACGGAGATAGCCTCCGGACCAGTAACGCATGCCACCCAAGAAGTGACGCTAGTGAGTCAAGATGGACACCGGGAGAGAATCGTGTTTGATGTGATCAAGGCTCCTCAGTTCCAGATCATTCTGGGAATCCCTTGGTTAGAGAAACACAATCCTCAGATCGATTGGCGAGCAAAGACGGTTCAGTTTCCAGAATGTTTTACCACTTGTTATCCTAGGCCTGATGTTTCACTGGCGGCAATCTCTTCTGAGGAGGTTCCTAAATTACCTCCCGAATACCAGGAATTCCAAGACGTCTTCCGGAAGGATCAAGCGAACACCCTGCCTCCTCATGGGTCTTACGACTGTCAAATAGATTTGATACCCGGAACAACTCCTCCTTGCAGCAGGATTTATGCCCTCACCGAGCCAGAGAATCTTCACCTCAGACAATATTTGGATCAATACCTAGCTAACGGGTTTATCCGTCCTTCAAAATCTCCAGCTTCATCGGCTTTGTTCTTCGTTCTGAAAAAGGAAGGAGACCTTAGGACTTGCATAGATTATCGCGCCCTGAATCAGATCACCGTTAAAAACAGATACCCGTTACCTTTGATCCCTGAACTCCTGGACCAAGACAAAGACGCATATATATATACAAAATTGGATCTCAGAGGAGCCTACCACTTGGTACGGATAAAAGAGGGCGATGAATGGAAAACGGCCTTCCGCACCAAGTGCGGGCTATTCGAATATCAAGTGATGCCCTTTGGACTTTGTAACGCTCCTGCCGCGTTCCAATATTTTATGAACGATGTCCTTAGAGAACTCATAGACGTGTGTGTTGTTGTCTATATTGATGACATCCTTGTCTATTCATCATCCGAAAAGGAACACCAGAGACACGTTAAAGAGGTTCTCGAGAGATTGCGTCAACATAATCTTTTTGCTAAGCTTGAAAAATGCGTTTTCAACGTAACAGAAGTCGAGTTCCTGGGATTCATATTGTCACCTAACTGAGTCCATATGGATTCAAAGAAAGTTGATGCAATCATCAAGTGGCCATCACCAACCTCAGTAAAAGGAGTTCAAAGCCTGTTAGGCTTCGCTAACTTTTACCGCAGATTTATTCCTGAATTTTCTCAGATAGTCCAGCCCATCACCGCTCTGTTAAAAAAGAACAAACGTTTTGAGTGGTCTTCTGAAGCAGAACAAGCTTTTCAGGACTTAAAAGCTAAATTCATTTCGGCACCTGTTCTAAAACATCCTCGCCCAGAACTCCCCTACATCATGGAAACTGATGCTTCTAGTCTCGCTATGGGGGCAGTTTTATCACAAAGAGATCCGGTCACACACCAGTTACACCCTGTAGCCTTTTGGTCCCGCAAGTTTTCGGCTCCCGAGATCAACTATTCAATTACTGACAAGGAACTGTTAGCTATCAGATCGGCCTTTAAAGCATGGCGGCATTATCTTTTAGGAGCCAGACACACAGTCACCGTAATGACTGACCACCGCAATTTACAATATCTAAAGACGGCCAAAGCTCAGTCTTCCAGACAGCTTCGCTGGGCTCTGTTTCTGGCTGAATTTGACTTTATAATTACTTATCGTCCAGGCAGTAAGAACGGAAAAGCAGATGCCCTCTCCCGGATGGGAGTAGATGAACATTTGACCAATCCAGAACCAATACCCATAATCCCAGAACAAAGGATTTTGGGTTTGGTCAGCACTCAATCTTTTGAAGACATCAAGACCACGGTTAAATCACTCCTAACTCCGGCCGATTTGCAGGGCTGGCAATTAAAGGGAAAAGAATTCTCAGTGGATCAAGACCTACCATATTTCCGAGGACGATTGCACTTGCCCTGTGAGAAAATACAAAAACAAGTAATCTCCTGTTATCACGATTCTCTAATGGAGGGGCACCCTGGCATTACCAAAACCATGGAAAAGATTAAAAGACATTTCTGGTGGCCATCGTGGAAAAAGGATATTAGAGACTTTGTAATCTCCTGCGGTGTGTGTGCCCAGAATAAAAATCAGAAGCAGAAACCAGCCGGCCTATTACAGCCACTAGACATCCCTCCCTTTCCATGGCATACCCTATCCATGGATTTTATCACGGACTTACCTCCATGCTTGGGGTACACTACCATCTTAGTAGTCGTGGATCTATTCTCCAAGATGGCTCACTTCATACCCCTGAAGGGTCTACCTTCAGCCTCAGTATTGGCCCGAGAATTCTTGGAAAACATTGTTCGCTTACACGGTTTTCCCTCGGTTTTAGTCTCCGATAGGGGAAGTCAATTCATCTCCCACTTCTGGCGCAGTTGCTGTCGTCTAGCCCAAATTGATGTAAGACTTTCGACCAGTCACCATCCCCAAACTGACGGACAAACCGAAAGGACAAATCAGACACTAGAACAATATCTACGTTGCATGCTCCAACAAACATGATATTCTTTGGATCGCTGTATACGCTTACAACAATTCAACTCATTCTGGAACCGGGAAGACTCCTTTTTTCCTATTATACGGACACCATCCTAGAACCTCCAACCTGGATCCTCCCCAAGAATTTGAAGCACCTGCTGTGGATCACTTGCACTCGGAGATCACCCGTGCTTTTAAGGAAGCCACTGCCCATCTGCAAAGAGCTAAAGCTCAATTCAAAAAAGCAGCAGATCAGCACCGTAAAGAGGCACCTCACTACGCTGTAGGAGATCAGGTCTGGTTATCCACTAAGCACCTGCCTTTAAAAGGACCCCGCACCTTCATCCCGAGATACCTTGGACCCTATCTCATATCTGCCATAATTAATCCGGTGGCTGTCAAATTGGAATTACCTACGCATATGAAAATACATCCAGTATTCCATGTCTCCTTATTAAAACCAGTACAACCAGAAACCCGATTGACTGAACTTCCAGAACCGGTTTTAGTAGATGGAGAACTTGAATTCGAAGTGAAGAACATCCTAGACTCCAAAATCTCCAAATCTAAGTTATATTATCTGGTTGATTGGAAGGGATACGGCCCCCAGGAGAGGTCTTGGGAACTCTCAGAATATGTCCACGCACCTCGTCTGGTCAAGAAATTCCATCTGAATCACCCCAACAAGCCAAAACCCCCGGAGAATACACGCTTAGGAGGGGCCTTGAGGGGGGGTTCTGTCATGATCACTGTTTCCAAGGAGCCAGGACCAGCCCAACGTCCTTGGAAGCAGGCCCCTAACCCTAATCCTAGGCACCAGCCGGTCCCTACTGGGACCTTTTGGACCCTGTCCTGGCGCCAGTGGCACCAGGCTCATCAAAACCATAGGTCCCGGCACTGGAAGCGCCGGGCTCATAATTGGTGTGAAAGTGCTTGGGTGGACTTACCTGCAGCAGACCATGCTGCTTACTTACCAGCCACTTAGAAGCCCTTTGTGAACAGGAACTACTTTCTTACCTGGGTGGGGCAGCTCCACTCCCTGGATGCAGCACTGGAACTCTTCTGGAAACTGGAACTCTTTTCTTACCTAGGCGGGGCCGTGGAAGAAGACGCCTCATCACTCCAAGGCTATTCAAACCACACCCGATAGATGAAACGTGCTTCGCGTTATTCTGCATCTGCAGCAGAACGCTCACCGAGTCTGTTCCAGCCTTTCTTCTTTTGATCCTGAACCTGCAAGAATTATACTTACCATTCCTGTATCCAGTCAACATCAGCACCTGCAAAAGACAAGAAACAACAGGTTAGCAAGACGAACTTTACACGCAGTGCTTACTCACCTGATCCATCGGCAGCGGCCGTGTCTCACGCTGCACCTTCGCCTGCAAAGACAACAGCATTGTTATACTTACTGGCACGCTGTGCATTCCGGATTCTTCACGCTGCATCTTCGCCTGCAAAGACAAAAGCATTGTTACACTTACCGGCACGCTGTGAATTCCGGATTGCTTCATTCTGCATCGTCGCAAAGACAAGGAAAAAGACATTAAGCAGGTATTTACTCACGCCCATCACGCTCGTCGCAATCAAACGCCTGCGAATACTCCGGCGTCTCTTTAACACAAACTAAGCTGCAAGGAAAGAGACAGTTAGAGCGCTTGCCATACTTACGAATTTCCAGGCGCTTCATTCCATCTTCCATCTCAAGAGTCCTGCAATACATAAGGGAAAAGCATTATACAGAGTCTTCAATATTAACGTGCCACGCATTTAAAGACTATAAAGACAAAAGGTGTCCAGAAACTTACCGCTCATGCAGACAACGACGGTAACCATCCTCTGAAGTCAAGAGGTCAATGTTTCACCAGTGAAGGAACTGGCAACGGCACCCTGCACTAGACGCTGATGGAGAGCCCAGCATTCACCTATCTAAGGTGAGCACGTTGACCTGGGGGGGGGGGGCTCTACAGACAAGCTGGGAAGAGAGAGAGAGAGAGAGAGGGACATTCAACAACCCAGACCTTTAACCCCCATATTATTTCACCTGCAGAAACCTCACCCTTCGAGTTCGACACACAGTGCGAAGAGGTTCGACCCCAGAAGCCAATCGAGTCCTGCACATCACTTTTTGAGTCACAGACACCTTCCTGCCAAGACCCGCGCCTCCGTGGGAATCAGGTGAGCGTTACACACCCACTGTGCCTCGATCTTCTCTCTTTCCCCCGCTCACTCTGCTTTTGCCCTGTTACCCTGCTCACTGCCGTCCCCCACAACCCTGGCACACTGTGCCCCTGAGCATACAATGATCTGTGCACCTGGGCATCAAATTGTCCATTTCCCTAGGTGGCAAACACCCTGGGACCTGCCTTGTCTGTTACAGATCTACATGCATGGCAATGAGCTCTGATCCGGGTGCTGCACATCTCTACCATTGCTGTTGCTGGTAATGACATCCATCTCTGATTATGATCTATGTCACGTCCCCTAGCACCGCTCACTGTGCCTCTGGTCTCTGTACTCCGCTCACTGTGCCTCTCCTCTCTGTCCCCCACTCACTGTGCCTCCACTGCTAGTCCTCCTCACTTTGTCTCCACTGTCTGTCCTCTGCTAACTGTGCCTTTGATCTCTGTTCTCCACTCACTGTGCGTCCCCTCGCTGTCCTCCACTCACTGTGCCTGCACTCTTAGTCCTCCTCACTGTGCCTCCCCTCTCTGTCCTCCGCTCACTGTGCCTCCCCTCTCTGTCCCCTGCTCACTGTGATGCCCCTCTTGGTCCCTTGCTCACTGTGCCTGCCCTCTCTGTCCCCCGTTCACTGTGCCTTCACTCTTAGTCCTTGTCACTGTTTCTCCTCACTCTGTCCTGCATTCACTGTGGCTCTGCTACCGATCCTCCACACACTGTGCCTCTATCTGCTCTCTTTCCCCCACTCATTCTGCTTCTGCCCTCTGTTACCCCGCTCACTGCCGTCCCCCAAACCCCTGGCACCCTGCGATCTGCCCTCCAATCACTGTGGCTCTGCCCTCCAATCACTGTGGCTCTGCCCTCTGCCCTCCGCTTACTGTGGCTCTGGCTCTGCTCTCTTTCTGCGGTTCTGTTCCCTTTCTTTAGCTCTGACGGGTGTCCACGCTGCTGCCCTCGTCCACGGTCCTGATCCTTTCCCTGTTTCTGAGCTCTGTCTCTATTTCTGCTCGATGCTCCTGCTGCTGCGTGCCTAAGGTATTGCAGGAGGCATATTTAGTTTACATAGGGAAATAAATGGGGTATAGTGCATTTCTGTAAGTATACGTGTAACTGGCGAGGCAATGGGTATTCCATTCTATTAAAGCTGGATAGTCAGGAGCGTGAGTTGGCCTCCTGTTTCGGCATTCCAGCTGGCTCATTTCGGGGTCGCCAGATCCCACCCAGTTGGCAATAAGCAGTGAAGGAAGCAGAGACAATAAAAGTTCAGCGGGAGCGTGATTTTCTCGCTACTGTGTTAAGTCACCCGTTTTTCATTTTGTTTTGTCCTTGCACTGGAAGGGCCCTTGGAACACTGTTGTGTGCTCAGTTCAAGGGTCTGCCCTGGTTAGCTTAATAGTCTTGTTTGCCTGGCAAGTAAAGTACACTTCACTAGCTGCCTCTGACAGACAAGGACACAACTCTGGGGCCTGGACACAAGAGACCGAGCCGAGAGAGAAAGAGCTGGTCCAGTGGTCATATACGTTGTCAACTTTCAAGCATGTTTTGGTGAATATTTTCCACGCTTCTGGTATTGCAACTGATCTGCTCCTTTTCTTAGGTGCTGCTTATTGGAACTTACTGTGAGACTCTTCTGGTACCTATTGGGCTACCACTCTGCTATCAGTTTAGGTGCCAAAATTTGAGCTTCCCAGTAAATTCTGTCTCGGCGTTCCTGGGGACTGCGGGGGTCTGCCATTTTGTGGCTGTTCCCTTTGACCTAGGGATTGCTTAGTTGCTCAAACTAACAGCCATCCGTATAGATTATGCATTTTGGCCTACATAGCAGGGGTGACCCGGACTTCATAGTCACTCAAAGCCTGTTAATGGTCCCTACAATGGCCAATTCTATGGACTTGACTGAAAGGGCCGAGTTGGTACCAAGGCTCGGGCAATCACTCTTAAATGTTTCAACCAAACAATGCCCCCACACATCTATATCTGAGCTGGTCTCCCCTTCTGTTGCCATTCATGTGACACCACCTAGCTTGAACAATCACGATCTGGGAACAAAATTACTAACTGGTCAAGGTCATATTTCTCACCTTCTGGCACCGTCCCTGCGGATAAATGACTCTTTGCAACATATGTCATCAAGCAATGTTTCTACGCAAGGTGTACATCAAGTCCAATGCCATCTATCTGAAAGAGGAGTGCACGTCCCTAGGCTCCAAACAACTATCTCTACCCCGGGACTGAAACCTATATCTGGCCAACGTGTAATGGATAATTATTTTCCCAAATCCATTACTACTAGTACTGAACTCGAAGCTCATCCGGTAATTAAATACAAAGCCATGTTAGATCATTCAGTCATGTTGTTGCAGCCCAATTTTTCCGGCATGAAGGACCTCACAGACATTAGTATTATTGAGGTGGAGGAAAAAGCTGAGGTAAATCTGAAGCCTGACTCTCCATCTTTACTTCGGGCCGTAACGGGCTATGATAAGGTGGCTGCGACTTTGGACTCTTCGACCCCCCTGGTTGAGATCCTCTCTGGAATATCTCCGGATTCTGAGCAACTTAATGATCCACAAATACCATCATTGGGGGGGCAGGAGGGGTCACTTGATTTATCAGCGCTCCATCATACCCTTAGGGAAGTTGATGAACAGATTTGCTTGACTCACCCAACAGTATCGACCTTAAATGTGGTTTTGAGCTCCTTTGTTTCTTTGTATGATAATGTGTGGGCCGAACTGAAGTCTACTAACGTGATACTCTCTGAGGTTATGTTCAAATTAGAAGAACTGAGGCAGAGGTCTCATTAGGATGCAGTGGGGTGTGTGAGGTTGGGGGGCATGGAAATCAGAAACCCTCGCACCCATGAACACCAAATGCAGGAAGCTGAGCAGGTGATCTGTGTGCCGATCCAACCTGGCGTCTTGGATTCGACTATTGTCGAAATCTCAGATGACACTATCATAATTGAACCTCCTTCTAATTCATCTCTAGATGTGCATTCGGCCCTGAACCTGCCACACAGTGCTTCAGCTCCTCCTGCGCGGATGTGTTTCTCTAATGCCATCCCCACTCCCCAGAGGAAACATGTGAAAAGAATGCTGAGTCTATTGAAATACCTAGGGCAAAATATCAATACAATAAAAGAATGAATGTGCCAAAGGGGAGGCAGGCAAGAGGTAAGCAGAGTCTAAGGAGAAATCGGCTCTACTCTATTAGAGCTGCTCATACCTCTTTATTTCGACCTAGGCTGTCTCTCGTTGTGGAACATGATTGTCCAATTCCGGACTCTCCCTAAGTAGCCAAGAAGGCTGACTCTATGAATCAAACAGACGTTACTGTAGTGGGGGCTGCTGGGGAGGCTAACAGCTCTGGGGCTCCTGAAGGTTTGAAGGCGCCTGACTCTGGTGAGGCCCCATGTGAATGTAATACAACAAAGGTGGCTATCAGTCCTGCGCCCCCTAAAAATCTGAAAGTACTACCTCTATCCCTTGCTCCCACCTTAATCCCTGCCTCTGTAAGGTGAGAACAATACCCCCCTCGGGGAATCACAGAACAAATTGAGTCAGTCTGGGGACCATGTCAGGGGGCTTCTACTTCAAGTGCGATACAGTCCAACCAGCGGAGGAATAACTTAACAAGTCTTCCCTCATGTAAGGAGAATGAGAAGGAATTATCCTTGCCTGCTCGTGCCGGCGTACTGAGGGGGGGTTTCAAATTGAGTATGGGCTGTGGGGTTGGCAAATCAAGGTACTTGCAGCCTGAGGTTGACATTTCGGATACTGTTACCCACCCCCACATCTGGGCTGGGGTAAGAGATATTCTACAAAGACTCTCACCCCTATATATGTGCCTCTGCTAGAAAAGGTAACATTGGGTAAATCAGATAATCTCTCCATGAATAGAGGGCCCTTTAATGGAGAGAAGAAAGGCATTCTCTACCGAATCCAATTCAGCAGCGCCATGGACCCAACATTTAACATCTGTCTGAATTGTGCCAATATCTTGATTATCTTTGCCGAAATAACTCCACTTGCCCTACTGGTATCTAAGGATATTCAAAGAGTTTCCTTACCAGAGAAGAGCCAGATGGGTGTGAGTATCATCAACCTGGCGTCTCCACTGGTGGGGGAACTCATCCTAACTCAGAGGGAGGCTCTAATGGAGATTGGGATTGATGTGCAGAGGGTGGAAGAAGAGAGGAAGTCTACTGGCCGCCAAGCGGAAAATCCTATCACTGCCTCTGTGGGTAGAGTAGGTCTACAGAACAGAGGTGGCGTGGGAGCAAAGAACGATGTAGATTGGGCCTCAATAATTTCCTCCCTCTGGCAGAAATTGGTCCCATGATCAGTTCTCGGGTGCGTTTACCGCGAGGGAAGACAAATATTTTTTGGTTAAATCCTGGAATTCTCGTGGTAATTCACACCTCTTTACTGATCAGGACTGTGTGAACAAACTAAGATCAGCCAATTGTGTATGCTTATGGCAAATTTTCAATCAGACCAGCATGGCTATATTGGACCCAGAAAGCCACACCAGCTCTATTATATGGACTGGAAACATTAGCCACTAATACTCGCTTCCAATTCGACCAATGGGAAGCTTGATTCTGGCGCCAAATTCTCCATCTACCTATCTGTGTTCCCATTGCCTGGTTAAGGTACGAACTGGGCCTAGTTTCTCTTAACACACTGTACAAGTGGAGACTCTGTTCCTTATTCAGGAAATGTTTAATCTCTACTAATAATGACATCATTTAGAAATCATTGTCTGCCTATATGTTTTCTACTAAACACTGTTTTATGGCCAATTGGGTTAAAAAAAATCCCAAATCCTTGGGTCTTGTGATATTTCTATCGAATTGTTGCTTCACAATCCTAACAAGGCCAAAGAGAAATTATACCAGGCCGACTGGATAAACACCTATGACCTCTGTCTGTGTTACCAAGGGGGCGATAGCATTAGGTTTCCTACAAAGAAAGTACGTACTCGACCTCGTTACTTAGAGAGAGCTCCCACAGTAAAATATAGATTGGCGATTCTACGCCTACGCTTTAATCTATGGCATACAAAGGAGGTCTTGATAAAGCGTCATCTTTTACAACCGCAAGACAACATCTGTCACTATTGCACCAATTCTGAATCCACAGAGACACTAGAACATCTGTTAACTGAGTGCCCTGCTCTGCAAACGCGTAGACAAATTCATTTAGCTAAGTATTGTAAGTACTTAGGTAATCTTGAGGAGAAAATGTGTTGGTTCATAATCCTGGGTAGCTCTTTTTGCCAATACAACTAGCCACTGTTAATTTCCTGGAAAGTTTACAACTGGAAACTAATATGGTGTAAATGTCAAAGTTTGGTGACCTTTAGTGGTTCTGCTTGGCTGATTACTGGCTTGCAACTACATGTACTGTACTCTCCCCTAACTTAATAGTTAACAAACAAGAGAAACAAATTATGTTATCTAGGTTTAGTGTATCGAGTTGCACATTTACTATGGCTTTCTATTTTGCTTGCATAGCCTTGAGTCCATTTTGGTTATGAATTAGCTATCATTAGGAGGTATGAGTCTTGGTTCTTTATTTCTATTCATACTTTGTGCTTATGAGGAAGTCAATATACTTCTTTTTATTTATGTATTGTATATTATAATGTTTTTTTAATGATGTTATAATTATGAAAAGGTCGATTAAATTCAACTAAACCAATAAATTAAATTAAAAAAGATGGTATGCTTACAGGCGACTTGGCTTATCTCTGCCCCTATCCTAGGTGGTTTTACCATTTTTGCTCAATCTGGTAAACAAGGACCTGGGGGTAGACCGTCGGGGGACTGCTGATAGCCATTGATAATTCTCGGTGTCTGAAGAGAGTTAATATTGAAAATGTACTATTTGGGGCCCTAGGAATTGAACTATGTATGGGCAACAATAGGTGTAAGGTCCTCGTTATCAATATCTATTGGCACAAAGGGATAGCACCCTAAACTGAGTTCCTGGGCACTATTGGGAATATTAATGATCTTTGGACCGAGAGAAATTTGAACAGAAGAATTATGGTGCTTGGTGATCTCAATGCCGATTGTGATCAACATGATCCTCTATGGAATGGGGATGACATAATGGAGGAGGTGTCAGCGAAAAGATCACGAGGCTGCAAATGGAGATTGGGGTTGGAGGGGCGTGGTCTCCATCCTCTTGTGGGAGCCAATTCTAACTTAAATGTTACAGTGGATTGGAATACATGGCATAGAGGCCCTAGTAGCTCCATGATAGATTAAATCTTTGACAACTCTTTTCCAATGAACCACTGTCACTCTTTTGAGGTAAAGTCTACTGTCTGGAGCGACCATTCTATCCTGATGGCCACATTTGACTGCTTTTATACCATTGGGATTTCCATGCCCCAGCCTCTTGTAACACCTAATGTGGCTAGGAATGCAGTCAAGTGGTCTAATCGGAATATACTCCAGCTCAATTCAAGAGTAAGGAGTGCCCTTGGCCAGTCGACCTGTGAATGGAAGATGGGATGTTTTAACTCTATTCTGTTCCAAAATCTTGTGGAGGGTATAGTGACTGAGATTGAGTCAGCTCAGGGGAGTAAAGGTAACTCACTGAATAGACACACTCATGTTTTCAACTCAGTAGCTGCTGACGAAAAAAAATCTATGAGGACACAGATCCATATGATTAGGAAAACCACCATGAGCAAGATATATGCAATGTTCTAATTAGAAACGTAAGACAGGCCTACAGGAACTGTTGTAAATCACGCAAGCAGATCGCCTTACAACAGGATGCAGTATTGATGTTTGGTATACTGATGAAGGCAGATGTGAGCGCATTTTGGTATCTTGTGCATGGCCAAGACCCTAACTATGCTGTATCCCAGCTCAATTGCATCTCTGAATGTGCTTGGGTTAAGTTCTTTGAAAATAGATTTTGGTCCCCTGTGCTGACCAGTGATACCCTAACGGTAATCCCAGTTAAGATAAACGATAGCTGTGACCCTTATTTAGACTTAGCTACTATTCAGGCCCTAATAACTACATCAAAGTATTCCCGGGCACATGGCCATAATGGGCTAACTAATGCTAATTTTAAGGGCAACCGTAATCTTTGCTCCAATCTCCTGTTCCTGGAATTTAAGGGTAGCATTAGTACAGGAACCACCCCTATTTCATGGAATACGGCACACGTGATCCCGATTTGCATAGAGAACGGAGCCGGGTATCCCACAATCTGCCATGCCCTGTGCCACACCTCCCAGCCAACACCAACAGCCTCGCCATCTCTAGTACCTTTGGCTTGGATAAGCACACTATCTCTCTAAGGAAGTAGGGAGCAGGTTCCATGCACAACAGCCAGGTTTCAGCCGTTTCTTCTTCAAACAGCCACCTGGCCACATATTTCAGTTGTCCCGCCAAGTAATATAACTCAAAGTTCGGCAGGTTTATTCCCCCCCTGTCACACAAATTCTGTAATTTCCAGAGAGCCACCCTGTTCCTGGAGTTATGCCATATAAAGCCCCTGCACAAGCTGCAGAGACTAGCGAAGAAGTCCAGAGGGATCACATACGGGATATTTACAAAGAAATGTAACAGTCTGGGCAGGACTACCATCTTAATCAGAGCAGCTCTCCCCATCATGGCCAGGGGTAGTCTGGACCAGAATCCCATGCTATTTTTAATGCTTTCAACTGCCTTTTCCGTATTGTGTTTGTGTTGTTCTCCTGTCGTGTGGTATATGTCAATTCCAAGATATCGGAACGTCTCGGTTCGCCAGGGTATTGGCAATACCGGTAAGCTCCTTGGTAAGGCACGTCTATATCTCCCCAGGGGGAACATGCTAGATTTCTTGGGGTTTACCGCTATGCCGGAGAGGGTAGAATATCGTTCCATCACCTCCAGGATGTATTGTATGTTCTCCTCTGGGAAGCGCAGATACAAGAGATACAGATACATCGTCAGCATATAATGAAATAAGATGTGGACCACTCACAGTGCGGATCCCTATCTCCCCATATTGTTGTCTAAAACAGACTGCCAATGGTTCCAACGCTAGTATATACAACATGGGTGACCAGGGGCAGCCCTGTCTAGTGCCCCTGCTACGTTGCCATTTGTCTGAGATAATGGCACGCGTTTTAACCCTTGGAATCGGGGAGCTGTATAACATTTTGACCCACCTGAGATACCCCGGCCCCATTCCGTATTCTCTCAAAGTCGCTAACAGCCAGGGCGATCTTACTGAGTCGAAAGCCTTAACTGCATCAAGCGAGACTATCGCCAGTTCACCCGCCAGTTCACCCAGGTCTTCTGTCTGATCAATAATATGGTGCAGTCTTCTATGGTTAGCAGTTATATGTAACGCTCACCTGACTCCCACGGAGGCGCTGGCCTGGTTCGCGCTGCTGTGACCTCTTCTAAGGTGATGCGCAGGGTTCGGAAGACGGACTGGACCGGGCCCCCAAATCTGGCTTGTCTGGCTCGCAGAAGTATCCTTCTGTAGGCGAAAATAGGGGATTAACTGTCTGCGGGGTAATGCAATCAGCCTCCCACTTTCCCCTCTCACCCTCCTCGAAAACCTTCTGTGATTCCTCGTAGCGTCTCACCTTAGGGTCTGGAAGGACGAGCTCTCCATCCTGCTTCTGATGCAGGGGCACGTTGGTATCCAGTTACTTCACTGGATTTTTGGATTGGTGAGAACAAAACTTGCTTGGCTTCCAGGTAAGTTTTTTTGATAAGAGGATCCCCTTGTGTCCATGCATTAATTTACTAATGCTAGTGTCTTTTTCCCCATAGGGGATGGGGTACGGAATGCCGGGGGACAGGCACCGACCCAAGATGAGAGGTGAAATCCTTGTAGAAATCAGGTAAGTCTTTAATGAGCGTTTTTTGGTAATGTCTTTTCATTCGCTCATTAACGCTGATGTCTCTTTTTCCCCTTAGGGGCCGGGGTCCGGAAATGCCAGGATGCGGCGTGGACCCGAAATGAAGAGGGAATGAATCAACAGGTAAGTCTTAACATGGAGATTTAGCTTTCCTTATTCCCTTCTCTCTCTCACCTTTTGTTCTGGTCTTTTTCTCCCTAGGCGCTGGGGCGTGACTGCGAATCCGGATGATCGCTGCTGAACATGGAGGCGCCCTGTAAAGGTGAGTGGAATGTGGCGCTGCAGCGATCCACGCGATCAGCTTTTAAATAAAAGTCTTCCTTTTCAGGATTGTCGGCGAGATGTCTCCGGGATGCGGATTTAGCAGGTAAGGACTTTTCCTTCTTCTGTTCTCTTCTTCTCTTCCTTTGCAGGTGATCCAGGATGCTGGCAGGCGTGGCAGAAGTCAGGATGCAGGAGCAGACACGGTGAGCGTCCAGCTGCTAGATGCAGAACAACGCGAAGCACGTGTGGCTGTTCGGGTGGGGTTTAAATAGCCTTGGAAGAAGTTCCAGGTATGTATCCTTCCTCCAATCAGGTATGTATCCTTCCCCGACCACGCCCGGATGGTAAATTAGTCCCACAGGTAAAGTAGTTCCTTTCAGGCCTCAAGGAGGCCGGGATCCTGCAGCATGGTCTGCATCAGGTAAGTGCACCCAAGCACTTCCATAATGAGCCTGGCGCCCATGGCGCCAGGACTGATGTCTTTTATGAGCCTGGCGCCATAGGCGCCAGGACACTGTCCAAAGGGCCCCTATATGGGGTTGCTGGGTCCTTCCTTGGGGACTGGATGTCCGCTTTCAGGGACGCAGGGCTTGAACCGGCTCCCCGGGAGCGGGCATCATGACAGCACTCCCCCCCAAGGCCCCTCCCAAGGTTGTTCCCTCCGGGAGTTTTGGTTTGTCTGGAAAGAGTCGGTGGAATTTCCTGACTAATCGAGGTGCATGCACATGGTCGCTGGGTTCCCACGACCTCTCCTGAGGTCCGTACCACTTCCAATCAATTAGGTAGAACAGTTTTGACCTAAACATTTTTGAGTCTAAAATGTTCTTCACTTCGAATTCGGGCTCCTCATCTATTAGAATAGGTTCTGGAGGTTTGAGTAGTCGGGTTCCGGGTACCACTGGTTTCAGAAGTGACACATGAAAAACAGGGTGAATTTGCATACTAGCTGGTAAATCAAGTTTAACAGCCACTGGGTTAATTATTGCCGTAATTGAATAAGGTCCCAGATATTTTGGGTTAAAATTTCGAGGCCCTTTGAGTGGTAAATGTCTGGTAGCTAACCACACTTGATCCCCAATCTGATACGGAGGTGCTTCACTCCGATGTAGATCAGCATTCTCCTTGTATTTTTTTTGGCTTGTTGTAAATGCGTAGTTGCCTCTTTGAAGGCTTGGGTAATTGTAGAATGCAGATGTTCTACTGCAGGCATTCCGAGGTTCTGAGGTGAGTCAAGGTTTGAGGTTCGAGTGTGATGCCCAAACAAAGTATAAAAAGGACTGTGGCCAGTTCCAGAGTGTACCGAATTATTATATGCGTATTCGGCTATCCAAAGAATGTCTTTCCAGTTGCTTTCAGATTGCTGTAACATACACCGTAAGTATTGCTCAAGGGTCTGATTTGTCCTCTCGGTCTGACCATCGGTCTGAGGGTGGTGACTGGTCGATAATCTTACGTCGATCTGCACCATTTGACAACATTTGCGCCAGAAGTGGGAAATTAATTGGCTTCCCCGGTCAGAGATTAGTATAGATGGGAATCCATGTAGCCGAACAATATTTTCGAGGAATTCTTTGGCTAGGACAGAAGCTGAAGGTAAACCTTTCAAAGGAATAAAGTGGGCCATTTTGGAAAACAAATCCACAATTACCAGAATAGTATTGTACCCCGAACAAGGAGGCAGGTCCGTAATAAAATCCATTGATAGGGTGTGCCAGGGTGCTGGCGGTATGTCTAGAGGTTGAAGGAGACCGGCTGGTCTTTTCTTTTGACTTTTATTTTGGGCGCAAACACCACAGGACATCACAAAAGATTTAACATCTTTTCGCCAAGAGGGCCACCAAAATTGTCGTTTCACCTTTTCCTCTGTCTTGGCAATACCGGGGTGTCCCTCTATTTATGCATCATGATAACCGGAAATAACTAGTTTGTGTAATTCCTTATGTGGCAGGAATAAGCGTCCTTGGAAATAAGGTAAACCATTATCTATGGTAAAGTCTGATCCCTTTTGTATCCAATCCTGTAAGGTTGTAGGGTCCAGGAGTTGTTTCACTCTGGCTTGAATGTCTTCAAGCGTCTGTAACAAAGTCATGCCTAGAATCCTCTGTTCGGGAATTATTGGTACTGGTTCTGAGTTTGTATCAGAATCTCCCATTCCAATTCGGGATAAGGCGTCTGCTTTGCCATTCTTGCAGCCAGGTCGATAGGTAATCACGAAATCAAATTCAGCGAAAAACAAAGCCCATCGGAACTGCCGTGATGACTGAGCCTTGGCGGTTTTCAAATACTGTAAATTCCGGTGATCAGTGATCACTGTGATGGTATGTCGAGCGCCAAGCAGATAATGCCGCCAGGCTTTAAAAGCGGACTTAATGGCTAACAGTTCTTTGTCCGTGATTGCATAATTAACCTCGGGTGCCGAGAATTTTCTGGACCAAAATGCTACGGGATGCAGTTGGTTTGTTTCGGGATCTCTTTGGGACAGGACAGCTCCCATGGCTAGGCTGGATGCGTCAGTCTAGACGATATAAGGGAGATCTGGACGCGGGTGTTTCAATATAGGTGCGGAGGTAAACTTAGCTTTTAAATCCTGAAAGGCCTGCTCGGCTTCTTCAGACCATTCAAAACGTTTATTTTTCCTCAAGAGTGCAGTAATGGGTTGTACCACGCGTGAAAATTCCGGGATAAACGTGCGAAAGAAATTGGCAAAGCCTTGCATGCTTTGAACCCCTTTTACAGAGCTAGATGATGGCCATTTGAGGATGGCATCCACTTTTCTTGAGTCCATTCGGACTCCTTTGGGTGTCAGGATGAAACCTAGAAACTCGACTTCTGTGGTATGGAAAACACATTTCTCCAATTTAGCAAATAGTTTGTGTTGGCGCAGTTTTTCAAGTACTGCCCTGACGTGTTTTCTGTGATCAGATTCCGAAGAGGAGTACACCAGAATGTCATCGATATATACGACAACACAAACATCGATGAGTTCCCGAAGGACATCATTCATGAAGTATTGGAAGGCAGCCGGCGCGTTACACAATCCGAAAAGCATCACCTGGTACTCGAATAATCCGTATTTAGTACGGAAGGCAGTTTTCCATTCGTCGCCTTCTTTAACTCGTACCAAATGATAAGCCCCCCGGAGATCTAACTTGGTGTATATGCAAGCGTCCTTCACCTGGTCAAGGAGTTCAGGGATCAGAGGCAGAGGATAACGGTTTTTAACCATTATCTGTTTCAATGCGTGGTAATCGATACAAGTTCTAAGGTTGCCTTCTTTTTTGGGCACGAAGAACAAAGCCGAGGATGCCGGGGACTTTGACGGGCGAATAAAACCATTAGCTAGGTATTGATCCAAATATTGTCTCAAATGCAGATTCTCAGGTTCGGTAAGGGCATAAATCCTACTACAAGGGGGTTGTGCAGCGGGCAACAGATCGATTTGGCAATCGTACGATCTGTGAGGAGGTAACGTGTTGGCCTGTTCCTTTTGGAAGACGTCCTGAAAGTCTTGGTATTCCGGAGGTAGTTGCATGGAGACAGAGGTTACAGATGCTAGATTAATCTTCAGGTTTTCTGGGTAGCAGGTTTGTGTACAATCCGGGAAGGTTATTCTCTTAGCTCGCCAATCAATTCGAGGATTATGTGTCTCTAACCAAGGGATTCCAAGAATAACCTGAAACTGTGGAGCCTTGATTACATCAAACACAACACCCTCCCGATGGCCGTCGGGACCAATAAGAGTCACCTCAGTAGTGGAGTGTGTTACCGGTCCAGAGGCAATTTCAGTTCCATCGACTGTGGTGATGACATCTTTGCTGGTTTTAGGACGGAGAGGGAGGTTAATCCTAGAGACCAATTCACGATCCACATAGTTTCCAATAGCCCCACTATCGATGTATGCCTTTATTGCATGCAACCGCTTAGGCTGTTCTGGATCTACGAGAACCATTGGCACAATGAAATGCGAGGTCTGAGAGTTAGTTTTCAAGCTCGGCAAGCGGACCCCTACACTTGTCGGGCGGAGTCGTTTCCCGAAACAGAGTCTTCATGGTTTTTATCAGCGGCTCCTACCGCCTTTCGGGGCGGTTTTGCAGGGCAATCTCGTAGAAAGTGTCCAGAATCCCCACAATAAAGACATAATTTTAACTGCCGCCTCCTTTCACGTTCCTTTTGAGTTAAGGGTCCTTTAACCCCTCCAATTTGCATAGGCTCAGAGACATCGGCCCTCATTACAACTGAGGTGCTAAGTGCACCAACTTTACCACCATGGTGTAAACTGTGTTTACACCATGGTGGATGGCGGATTTACCGCCCCATTACAAGGTGAGTGGGGCGGTAAATCCCCATTTCCCATTTTCCCTTCCCCATTCTAATTTTTGCCCCATAGGGCATAATGGGAGTGGGGAAGGCGCTAATTACGGCACCGTAAATTACGGTGCCGTAATTAGCACCAAGGTGCCTTAGCACCATGGAACTTAACGCCTGCAAAAAGCAGGCGTTAAGGTGGGAATCAGGCGTTAAGGGTTAACGGTGGCGTTAACCCTTAACGCCTGAGTTGTAATGAGGGCCATCAACTCCCTTGGGATTAACATGGTTCATGACCAAACCCCGTGTCTCAAACCTGGACCGATCTGCTTTTCTGTTTTGAAGTCTGTGATCCAATTGGACCACTAAGTCTATATACTCTGTGCATTCTTGGGGTGGATTTACAACTTGGGCCAAGACATCTTTAAGTTCTCCGCGTAGGCCTCGATAAAACAACGTGACTCTTTTATCCTCTGGCCATCCCGTTTCCACAATTAGTCTATTAAAGGTTGCAATATAGGATAGGAGGTCCTGATTGCCCTGTCGCAGGGATAGAAGTTCGTCATCCAGAGCCTGCCCCTGAGAGTGTCGAGCAAATAACCTTTCCATGCTTGCGTGAAACCTTTGAAAATCACAGAGAATCGGGTCATCTTGAGTAACCAGTGGAACTGACCAATCGGCAGCGCAGCCGCTCAGATATGACAATACAAAGGCTACCTTGGTCTGATCATTAGGGAAGGCCCCAGGTCTGCATAGGAAGTGCAAACAACACTGATTCATGAATACGGCAAATCGTTTGGGGTCCCCAGCAAAGCGTTCGGGTGGGGCCAGCGGCATGTTTCCAGGTAGATTAATCTGCACAGGGTTACTGGAAACCACAGGAGCGGGGTTCCCTCCGGAACCGGGTAGAGGAGTTTGCCCAGCTTGACTTTACAAAAGCTGTCTGGCCAGGTCATCAGTTCTTTGCTTTGATATTATTAATTCCCTCCTGAGGGCATTAGTCTCTTGACGAGCAGCATGTACTTCGGCCCGTAATTCCCCCAGTAATTGGGCCAACTGATCAGTCTCAGAACTTTCCATAGCGCCTGGGTGGAATTTGTAGGAAGGCTTCGCGTTCTGTAACGCTCACCTGACTCCCACGGAGGCGCTGGCCTGGTTCGCGCTGCTGTGACCTCTTCTAAGGTGATGCGCAGGGTTCGGAAGACGGACTGGACCGGGCCCCCAAATGTGGCTTGTCTGGCTCGCAGAAGTATCCTTCTGTAGGCGAAAATAGGGGATTAACTGTCTGCGGGGTAATGCAATCAGCCTCTCACTTTCCCCTCTCACCCTCCTCGAAACCCTTCTGTGATTCCTCGTAGCGTGTCACCTTAGGGTCTGGAAGAACGAGCTCTCCATCCTGCTTCTGATGCAGGGGCGCGTTGGTATCCAGTTACTTCACTGGATTTTTGGATTGGTGAGAACCAAACTTGCTTGGCTTCCAGGTAAGTTTTTTTGATAAGAGGTTCCCCTTATGTCCATGCATTAATGTACTAATGCTAGTGTCTTTTTCCCCATAGGGGCCGGGGTACGGAATGCCGGGGAACAGGCACCGACCCGAGATGAGAGGTGAAATCCTTGTAGAAATCAGGTAAGTCTTTAATGAGCGTTTTTTGGTAATGTATTTTCATTCGCTCATTAATGCTAATGTCTCTTTTTCCCCTTAGGGGCCGGGGTCCGGAAATGCCAGGATGCGGCGCGGACCCGAAATTAAGAGGGAATGAATCAACAGGTAAGTCTTAACATGGAGATTTAGCTTTCCTTATTCTCTTCTCTCTCTCACCTTTTGTTCTGGTCTTTTTCTCCCTAGGCGCTGGGGCGTGACTGCGAATCCGGATGATCGCTGCTGAACATGGAGGCGCCCTGTAAAGGTGAGTGGAATGCGGCGCTGCAGCGATCCACGCGATGAGCTTTTAAATAAAAGTTTTCCTTTTCAGGATTGTCGGCGAGATGTCTCCGGGATGCGGATTTAGCAGGTAAGGACTTTTCCTTCTTCTGTTCTCTTCTTCTCTTCCTTTGCAGGTGATCCAGGATGCTGGCAGGCGTGGCAGAAGTCAGGATGCAGGAGTAGACACAGTGAGCGTCCAGCTGCTAGATGCAGAACAACGCGAAGCACGTGTGGCTGTTCGGGTGGGGTTTAAATAGCCTTGGAAGAAGTTCCAGGTATGTATCCTTCCTCCAATCAGGTATGTATCCTTCCCCGACCACGCCCGGATGGTAAATTAGTCCCACAGGTAAAGTAGTTCCTTTCAGGCCTCAAGGAGGCCGGGATCCTGCAGCATGGTCTGCATCAGGTAAGTGCACCCAAGCACTTCCATAATGAGCCTGGCGCCTATGGCGCCAGGACTGATGTCTTTTATGAGCCTGGCGCCATAGGCGCCAGGACACTGTCCAAAGGGCCCCTATATGGGGTTGCTGGGTCCTTCCTTGGGGACTGGATGTCCGCTTTCGGGGATGCAGGGCTTGAACCGGCTCCCCGGGAGCGGGCATCATGACATTATATTCCTGCCTGGGACGTAGCCTGTTTGGTTAAGGTGTATCAGTTTGCCGATGACTCGCTTAAGCCTGTTTGCTAGCACTGCCGTAAGGATTTTGCTGTCCTGGTTAAGCATCGATAGGGGTCTACATGACCCGCAGTCTGTGCTAGGATTACCCGGCTTTAAAAGCGGAATGATCACCGCCTCCCGTAGGGACTCTGGCAACCTGCCATGCTCAAACGCCTCATTAAGCATAGCCAGCAACGGGGGAAGCAGCTCTTGTTTGTAGGTCTTGTAGAATTCGCTTGGGAGCATGTCTGACCCCCGAGTTTTACAAGTGGGCAGGCGCTGAATAACTATCTCAAGTTCTTCTAATGTGATTGGGGCATCCAGGTCTGCCTGTTCTAAATCGTCTAAGGTGGGCAAGCCTATATCTTCTAGCGTTTCCTGGATTTCTTGGTCCATCAACCCAGCCGGAACCGAATGAAAATAAAAGGGGTCCAGAGGGTTTAGAGTTTGAGGCTACCACCATAGCCTCTAACGTTACCGAGGCTACTTTCATAGCCCGCAATAACATAAAAATGGTAGATACCACTGCCACCAGCCAAATCTTAGAGAAAGGGGAACAAAATAATGTTCCATGAGAATCAGACAAAAAGGGATAACTATTAATCCTTCCAGTACTCTATTGGAAGATAGGTTGTAATGGGTCTGTAAATTTAAAACGGCTAGTAAAGTCAATGGCAACTTTACATGTTCTGGGAGACAGTAGTTAGTCCCAGAAAATGGAGTTTAAAGTGGGAAGTCTAAAAAGACAACCCTGTGTCACTGCACTAAAGGTGCTGTGTGACACACAGTAAAAAGATGATGCCTATGGAGTGGGTGAGACTCCATAGTCCATGAGCACAAAAAAAAAATGTACAACACATAGACAAAATCACATGTAAGAGTGGGATAAAAGGCTCACACACTTACCAGGTGAAAAAATAAACCCTAGAAATCCAGCAAAGCTGCTGAGGGACTCAATAGGTAAGGGAAATTTGCAATTCTGGAGAATTTTCCCTAACACTCACTCCCCCCCCCCCAGACTAAGGGACAGGAGTATTTAATCCACTCCTGGATGAATCTCTTCACTCTAGTCGGTTACAAACATCCTAGAGAGACCATCAGCATTTTTGTGGTGGCATCCTGACCTGTGCTCAATGATGAAATCAAACCCTTGCAGACAGATTGACCATCTTAGTAGTTTTGGGTTCTCCCCTTTCATTTGCATTAACCATCTCAAGGGTTGGTGGTCTGTCTGAATCACAAAAGTAGATCCATACAAGTATGGTCTAAACTTCTTCAGAGAACACACAATAGCACAGCATTCACACTCAATGATTGCCCACCTTGTTTCTGGTTCCTTCAGCTTCCTACTGATGAGGGGTGTTCCCTACCTTTCTCATCCAGTTGACTAAGGACTGCACCTTTTCCTGTATTGGATGCATCTGTCTGCACAATGAAGGGTTGGTGATAATCAGGAGCTCTTAGGACTGGAGCTTGACAAAGGGCTTTCTTCAGGTTTTCAAAGGCTTGAGTGCACTCCTCATTCCATCTAACTTTTTTAGGGAATATTGGAGAGGAGACTACATTCACGGGAGAAGCTATGGTCCCATAGTTCTCTATGAAATTCCTGTAGTACCCAGTGAGGCCTAGGAAGGCTCTCACCTGGGTTTGAGTAGTAGGGTTGGCCCAGTTTTGTACAGCTTGTACTTTGCTAGGCAATGGCCTTATTTCACCTCCTCCTACCTCATGACCAAGGTAGACCACTTTGCTCTGACCAATTTGACATTTATTTGCTTTTATGGTCAGATGGGCCTGCTCAAGAGCCTGCAATACATATCCTAAGTGATCAATATGTTCTTTCCAATTAGGGCTGAACACTGCAATGTCATCCAAGTATTCCATGCAGAAGTCCTCCATCCCATTCAGAACTTGATTGACCATCCTCTGGTATGTAGCAGGTGCATTCTTTAATCCAAAAGACATAACTGTAAACTGGTAGAGGCCTGCTGGGGTCCAAAATGCAGTTTCCTCCTTAGCATGGTCTGTCAGGGCTATTTGCCAATAGCCTGACATCAGATCAAATGTACTGAGGTACTTGGCTGCACCAAGTTTATCCACCAGTTCATCTGTCCTTGGTAAAGGATGGGTATCAGTCTTTGTGACTGCATTTAGAGCTCTATAGTCCACACAGAATCTCAACTCATTGGATACTGCCTTTGGTACTAGAACAACTTGACTAGACCATGGACTTGTAGATGGCTCTATAACCCCGAGATCAAGCATCTTGTTGACCTCCTCCTTTATGTGGGTTCTGACATGTTCTGACATTCTGTAACCTCTGCTTGTCACAGGTAAACAGTCACCAGTTAGAATTTCATGCTGGACCCAAGGGGTCAAGCCTGTTGAAAGTGAAAACAGGGAGGCAAACTGATTTAACAGAAACCTGCACCCCTCCTGTTGTTCAGATGTCAGATTGTCCTGCAAGGCCTTGTTGGCACCATAACTAGCACCAACTGGTCTTGAGCGAACTCAACCATGTAGGCCTTCTGGTCATGCGAATGTTTGACCAGAGCCTGACCTGCTTTCAAGTTATCACTAGCTTCTGCCATCATGTGTGACATTCTCCTCCGGAGACCTATCACATAGTCAGTCACTCTGACTGGCTTGGGGGAAGGAGCACTCGCCAAATCCCTCCTTAATCAGGGCCAAAGGACCTCTGACTGGATGGCCATAACGAAGTTCAAAGGGACTATATCCAACTCCCTCCTGAGGGACTTCTCTATAAGCAAAGAGAAAGCATGGTAGTAGAAGGTCCCACTTTCTTTTAAGGGGTTCTCCTAAAGCACCTATCATGCTCTTCATAGTACGATTAAACCTCTCCACCAGTCTATTTGTTTGTAGATGGTAGGCTGTAGAGAACTTGTAAGTGACACCACAGTTTTTCCACATGGCTTGCATGTAGTGGGACATAAAATGTTATCCCCTGTCGAATATCACTTCCTTAGGAAACCCTACTCTGGTAAAAATACCAAGTAGAGCCTTAGCCACAGCCTGAGCTGTAACAGTTCTCATAGGTATCACTTCAGGATATCTAGTAGCATGGTCTACAACAAACAGGATACACCTGTTTCCTGAATATGTGGAGGGCCAAGGGGACCAACAATGTCAATGCCCACCCTCTCAAAAGGAACTCCCACCACTGGGAGAGGCACCAATGGTGCCACATTCTTGGCTCCACTCTTGCCAGAGGTTTGGCAAGTGTGACAGCTCCTACAGAGTTTGTCAACTTCTGCACCCATCTTAGGCCAGTAGAAGTAGAAAGAGAGCCTTTCCTTGGTCTTTTTGAAGCTCAAATGACCTGCCAAAGGTATCACATGGGCCAACTGTAGGAACTGGAGTCTGTTTTATAGGGGCACTACAAGTCTTTTGCAGTCCCCAGGGATAGACTCAGTCGGTTCACTGTAGAAGAGGCCACCTTCCCAGTGCAACCTATGCTTCCCAGGCTCTTCCCCATCGAGCTGAGAAGCTGCCTGTAGGCGAAGACCTTCAAGAGTAGGACACTCTCTTTGTCCTCTGCTGAGGTCTGCCCTGTTGGGTCCACCTTCTGCCAGTAAAGACTGCAGCTCAATATGGTTAACTGGATCCAGATCTCCAACTAGAATAAGGTCCTCTTCCAGATCTGACTCTTCACAAGCTGGATCAACCACACAGGTTTGTACCTCACACGCAGCCTCAGCTGGTGAATATGATATGATATGATATGGCATTTATAACGCGCCTATACACAAGTGCTTCAAGGCATGACGAGGCAAGGGGGGGGAACAGGGGAAGACAGACAACGATCCTACTAGGCCAGGTGTCATTCAGATCGCACAAGTGCAAGGGAGGGGATGGAGGAGAAGTGCGGGGGGGAAGTGGAAGAGGAAAGTGCAGTACATGGGATAAAGAACAAAAAATAAATAACAATAAGTTAACAATAATGAAGTGCTGCCTGCAGGTGGTAAGTGAAAGAGGTAAGTGCAGACGTCAGTGTCAAGTGCAGGTAGTGGGACCGTAGGGATACAGAAACAGTCACCAAGTGAAGGGATTGTCAGGAACCGGCTAGCGGGGGAGTGGATCTGGGCCCGAGAGTCGGAGGTGGCCAGGTAACCAGTGCATTTCCTGTGACAGCCACGGAATCAGCAGGGGAGAAGAGGAGAAAAAGCAGACGAGAAGAGAAACGTTTTGAGGTGCTTGCGGAACCGAAGATGATTCTTCTCAAGTTTCAGGGAGGCAGGGAGGCTGTTCCAGAGGGAGGCCCCAGCCGAAGAGAGAGATCTACCACCAGCTAGTTTCTTGGAGAAGCGACTGACCCTGAGGGAATTGGAGGCAGATGAGCGAAGAGCTCGAGAAGGAAGGTATTTAGGAAGAGATAGTTGAATGTATTGAGGCCCCAGGCCCCAGAAGGCCTTGTGGACAATGCAGCGGGTTTTTAACTTAATCCTTGCAGCCACTGGGAGCCAGTGCAGAGATTTCAGTCCTGGAGAGATACGATCCCTGGGCTTGAGGCCAAGGACAAGTCTCGCAGTTCTGTTTCGAATAAATTGCAAAGGGCGGAGAGTAGAAGCGGGCAGATTTAGAAAGAGGCTGTTACAATAGTCCAGCATAGAGAGAACCAGAGCTCTGGAGACAGTGAGCTTCTGGGGGAAGGAGAGGAAAGGAAGAATACCTCTGAGGAGGTGTAGCTTGTAGTGTGACTTCTTAGAGACGTCAGAGATATGAGGAGAGAAGTTGAGTGTAGAGTCGAAGATGACCCTGAGATTTTTAGCCTTGCAGGTGGGAGCAGGAAGGGGGCCAAGAGAGGCCGGCAAGAGAGATACAGGAAAGGAGGGGGTGGGTGTACCGATGAGGAGAATCTCAGTCTTACTGGCATTAAGGCAGAGATCATTGGCGGCGCCCCACTCCTGGATAGCAGACAGACAGTCGGAGATGAGAGAAGTAGAGGAGAAGGCCGAGAGTAGCCTGAAAATGAGCTGAGTGTCATCCGCGTAGCACTGAAAGTTGGGGCAGAGAGCAGTTATGCGGTGGGCCAGGAGTGCCAGGTAGGACTCACACCGGTGGACGAGTCACCGGTGTGACTTTGGACAATCTTGGGGATGTCCTTGTTGGTAGCACAGAGGTGCTAACTGCTTTCTTCTTGGAGGTCTTAGGTTTCCCCTTTGCCTCTTTCTTCTTGGAAATAGCAGTTAGTAAGTCCTGTGGACTGGGGGTGATAGTTTCCTCTATCAATTCCCCTGGAGAACCTCTGAAGGTCCTCTCCCTTGCAGGCCTAGTGAGCTCCTGTCTCATTTTACTAGGACGCCTGGGGGTACTAGACACAACTCCAAGAGATTTCAGGTCATTACCCAACAGGACTCTCCCAGGCACTTCACTCTGCACACTAACAGGTATCTTGACAGTGATGTCATTGCACTGGATGAGAGCTGGCAACTGGGGAAGCATTTTCACAGGACCTCCAGCTAACTTAGTTAGCTGTTTGGGTGCCTTAGCAACATCCTCTACCTTGAAGAATGATTCATCAACCACAGTTATGCTGCTGGCTCCATGTGATGGCAGGGGTCTCCTGGCCATTCACAAGAACACTATCTTTATAATACTCTTTAGTATTATCTGGGATGGAATTATAGACATCTAAATTCTGTTGTTCCCACAAACCCAGGGACACTAAAGAAACACTAGCTGAGACTCTCATGGGTTCATCACCTAGTAGGTGAAAGTTTCCACTTGCCATAGGTACTCTTCCCCTGGGGAGAAGGCTAAGGAGACAACCACGGAAAACCTTGGAAAGAGTTGGTGGCACAAACTTTACTCACTGGGCTCCAATGATTTGGAATGCTATGCCATCTCCCATAAAAACAGCACGTCTTTTACCATCTTTAAGAAACTGCTTAAGACATATCTGTTCGACGAAGGAGAAGTCTAATAGAATCTCTACCTCGTTCTCTTTGTAGTCTTGTGTTTTACATTGTTTCTGTCTCTGTTGTGAGTGCTCTGAGGCCTATGGGCGATAGGGCGCTATATAAAAACCAGAATAGATAGATAAATAGATAGTGTGGACCCCTGAAGGCTTACCCTTGCATCTGGGATCCCTTTTCACATCGTCAGTGGACCCACAAACATAACATTTCCCAAATGTTTTGATGAATGGGGGCTTATTCTGACCTCCATCTGGTTTGGGTCCAGATGGTGCACTAGCCTGATTCGGTTTCCCTTGTGGCTTACCCCTATTCTGTTTGGGGCACTCTTTTGGATTGGAGGTATTTGAATTCTCCTTGTTATCTTTCTTTGGCTGCTTTCCCTCATCCTTCTTCTGAGTTGCCCCAGAATCCTGTGTGTAGCTCTGTTGTCAACCCACAAGGCAGCAGCCTTAACTAACTTCTTTGGATCTATCTCCTTAGAATCAGCCAAGTGCTGTCTTAGCTCAGGAGAGCAGGCATCATATATTGACTCCAACATAACAAAATGTTTCATACCTTCATAAGTGTTAACTCTGTAACCTTTGACCCAACCATCTATGTTTTTCAAACATTCACATACCCAGGTAGCCCAAGGGGTACCATCATGCTTTTTGAGGGTCTGTAGCAATTAAAGCTAGCTTCACACACTCATAATCCATCCTATCCACCTCCCCCAACTGCATCACAACATCAGATGCAACAGTGGGTAGCCTAGAGAAGAGCCAAGGAAGCAACTGATTCCCTGTAATGTCTTGAATCCCATGGTTATACTCAAACATTGCCAACCAATCCAAAATATCAAGCTTAGCCTCATACATACCAACGATTTCTTTAGGCATACGTGGTATCTTAGGACTGGAAGACCTAGAATACTCTGGGAGAGAAGTATTCTCAATAGACAACTTTTTCATTTCTAATGCATGGTTCAACTCCATCTCTCTGAGCTTAAGTTCTTGATGTTTTTGTTCAGTTTGAGCATTAATGTGTTTGAATTCCAATTCAAGCCTCATCTTTTCTAGAGCAATGAATTCAGGACTGAGTGTCGGACATGTTGGGGTCCCAGTGGACAAAGGTTGAGGTTGCTGAGCAAGTAGAGGAGCAGTAGGGCCTACATTGTGAGACTCATCTGCTTCATCTAACCCATCCATGATATTTGACACATTATCATCCTCATCATTTCCCACATTTGCTGGAGGGTTAGGTATTTCAGACCCATTCTCCAGACTTCGTTTCTCCAGCAATCTTTCAATTAATTCTGACTTTTTGCCTTTAACAGAGAGATTCCTTTCTCTTCACAGATTTTTTAAATGATCCACAGTGTAACTAAGGAGGGTCTCCTGAATGTAGCTTTCCATATCAGACATGATTAATATTGCTTTCTTTTTAGTGATGTTACCTTGTGGTTAGTTGAGCCAAGGTAATAGCAACACTCTAAGTGTAATCATTATACCTTATCCTCACCACTGTACACCAGTGTTAGGCAGAATCATATGCAGTACCCTTTGGGAACACCACATATAATTAAGACTTCAAGTGTAAGTACAATTTCACCTGTGGTGCAAACCTGTACTACACAGTAAAGTGGGAGTGATGGCTGAGCAGCCAGACTTATCTCAAGAGTAAAGTGAGCAGCATCAGAAGTTACACAAAGGACAACAATTACTATGATTCAAGCAAACACTGATTCAAGGTTTCTGAGTAAAAGAATATACATTTATTTACACCATCAGTTATAAAACAGTTCACTATTATAAAGCAGCAGAAAATCACAATCTTAATACACTACAATGACCCCCAATCAAGTCTAGACATGTTAAGCTCAGAAAATGAAGTGTGAGCAAAATGGCACTCCAGCAATTTAAAAAGGGAGGAAAAGACAGGTTATTCAAAATCAACAACACCAACAAGTGATAGGCAGGGCAATCTAGAAAAGGCTTACTAGAACTAGGATTCAAGTCAATAGGCCTGGGCCAATTTTAATGGTACAGAGTCTTTGCAGAGGATCACACAGTTCAGAGTAGTTCACAGTTAAGTCTTTGCCAAGAGTTCAAAACCAAGTTGGTCAGAGGAAAAGTTATTTAAAGGAGAAGAGAAGGACAAGCCTTCGGAGAGGCAAAAGATTTCAAACACTTTCACCGTTGTCGGACAGAACGAACGACTGGATTTGCACAGTATCCTAAATGAAGAAGAATGCTGTGGCTGAGGCGGTTGTTCCTGGTAGTTCCTGCAGGCTCACGGCTCCTGAAGCGACTGTCGTGGTGACAAGGAGGAGGAAGAATGGAGGGTCCTGCACTGCCCAGGGAAGAAGCCAGCAGCAGAGCAAAGCGTCAAATGAAAGGTGCGCTCCTTAAAAGCACAAATGGACTCTCACTGGCTATCCGGTTCCCTGTAGCACAGCAAATTCGACCAGGCTGAAGAGGAGGTCCAGAGGCTTTGTGAGCTGGTTGGTCCCATAAGGCTCAAGGGGAGAAGACTCCTTCCGGATCTCCTCTGTTGTCGAAGTTTCAGGCGATTCGGACCCGCAGCAGGGCTTCACCGGGTGTCCCGTAGTTGCAGCAGTCGTCTTCCTTCAGCTCCTCGTTGGTTCTCTCATTCCAGTGGGGACTCTGCCTTCCAAGTCCCAGAAACCTGCTCTTAAGCAGTTTTTCCCCATTCACACAGCATGGCTGTCAATCAAACAGCAGGGTGGCTGTCCTGGCAGGACAGTCACCTAGCCAATCAAACTAGAGTGCGACTTGGGTCTCCAAGGAAACCCTGTGCAGGGGGCCTCAAACCCTTCCCTCACATTCTGTCCACCCAGACACTCAAGCGCCTAAGGAGGGCTTCTGTGCAGAAGCCTGTCAAAGGACGGAGAACAAAGGAACCAAAACCTGGTTTGGCACGCAGAGTAAAACACGAGAAAGATCTTTACAAAAAGAAATGGCGAATCAACCCAGCCGGAACCGAATAAAAATAAAAGGGGTCCAGCGGGTTCAGAGTTTGAGGCTACCACCATAGCCTCTAACGTTACTGAGGTTACTATCATAGCCCGCTGTAACATAAAAATGGTAGATACCACTGCCAGCAGCCAAATCTTAGAGAAAGGGGAACAGAATAATGTTCCATGAGAATCGGACAAAAAGGGATAACTATTAATCCTTCCAGTACTCTATTGGAAGATAGGTTGTATTGGGTCTGTAACTTTAAAATGGCTAGTAAAGTCAATGGCAACTTTACATGTTCTGGGAGACAGTAGTTAATCCCAGAACATGGAATTTAAAGTGGGAAGTCTAAAAAGACAACCCTGTGTCACTGCACTAAAGGTGCTGTGTGACACACAGTAAAAAGATGATGCCTATGGAGTGTGTGAGACTCCATAGTCCATGAGCACAAAAAATGTACAACACATAGCAAAAAACATATGTAAGAGTGGGAAAAAAGGCTCACACTCTTACCAGGTGAAAGAATTCAACCCTAGAAATCCAGAAAAGCTGCTAAGGGACTCAATAGGTAAGGGAGATTAGCCATTCTGGAGAATTCTCCCTAACAGGGAAGATAGCCCTGGGGTAAGAGAGATGGTGGGAGTGGCCAGCGGACCACATGTGCAGCAACCAGATGAATGCTAAGGACATATTTTGGAGGTACTGTCGAGATTAACCGATGTACTAACCAATCCAACCCCAATGCTGCTCCTCCAACACAATCCACAACCACTATACATGACTATGGACTAGCCTAACTACACATGCGCACATCAAGCATTAATTAACTTTCACACTCACCTAACTTTAGACACACTGGACCTGACCTGACGGAACATCATGGAGGATACAATCCATTCAAAAACCAGTCTCACCACACACAATCGCACACCAACACAACTCACTCAGACAGGTAACCAACACCCACAACACTGGATCACCTCATAGGATACAACAAACCAGTGTGCACGATTATATGTCCACCCTAACCGCACACAACTCATACACCCAACATAAACACCAGTACAAAACCGAGGCACTGAAGTCTTACCCTTACGGTTACAAGAGGTCAGGCTGCTCAACCAACCCGCACGCAAGACAGCGCACGCAGACGCCTGTTTTTCCTGGTACTGAACCTATCCTATCACCCTATCATCACTAACACAACCTGCCCTCTTTTCTTGCAGAGCCATGTGAGCGCCTGGAGACTGCCCCTGGGTGGTAGCAGTGCACGGTATAAATCAACATAACATAAAAGTAGAAGTTATCTGGTGAGAGTGACCCATGGCTGAACCCTGGCTCCTGCGAACTTCACCTGCCACATTCAACCAAACTTGGTTCTTTGACATCTGCCTCTGAATAAAAATACTGTGCAGAATAAATGTCTGATGATAAGCAAATATTAGGTTCAGCAAACATCCTGAGGAAATTCAGTGCTCCCTACGATACACATTAGGTTTTATTTTTCGATAGTCACTTCCCCTCTTTTTATGCAACATCTTTTAATATACTGACAGTGGCTCACTTGTTCACAAGATCCTTGGTGTTGTGCAGAGTGTACACTACTTGCTCTTCACTGGTCTCCTCTCCCCCTCTTCAGTCTCCTCTTTCCTTGTTATGTCTTTCCACTATCTGCTCCCTTCTCTCGCTACTCATCTCTCTACGTCTTTCCAGTCAATGCACCAGGTCTTTCCTCATTTCATTTTTCTTTCCACCTCCTCCTGCTCCTTTCACTCACCTCACCTCTCCTGTTCTGTTATACTCTTCCTTTAACTCCATAGTCCACATCTTTCCTCACACCTTTCTGCTGTTCCCCTCCTCATGCTACTCCTATTTCTAGGTCTTTCCTTTCTCTTTTCTGCTGTTGACTTCCTTCTACTCCCCTCTGTGTGTCTTTCCTCTCATTTCTCTCTCTGCATCCTTAACTCTTCAAGTGCCTCTCATTTGCTTCCTCCCCTCTACTGAGCGCCACTGTTGTCCCAGAGCCATCTTAAGGGATGTTGGGGGCCAGCGGACAGACATTCTGGACCCCCAAAAGTCAAATACATGAAGGAATGTAAGACTGTTTGGTCCCCCCACCCACTTAGTGGTCAAAACCCAGAGCTTGATATGCTGCCCTGACAGCGATTAAAATAAGCATACAAACTCCCTTGAAGTTTCCTTACCCCTTCCACTCTTGCAAGAATAAGACTACTACACAAGCGGTATTTCATGGGCAATCTTAGAATCCCCGAAGAGGGTACTTGTGTTCTATCGGGGATATAGCCGCTTCCTGTATCCTACCGCATACACACACATTTCTCTTTGTAGTCACTGGATTAAGGTGAACTCCCTTTTATTATGCTCCGGGGACTGTGATGAATTTCCATGTTTAAGGTTAGAGGATGGGTCTGGGGAAGCCATGGAGCCGGGGGCCACCACCTGCTTTCTCAGGTATTTGTATTTGTATTTTATTGAATTTATATAGCATTTTAATCCAAAACGTTTTACAAGAGGAACAAGCAAAATATAACAAGCATAAATAACAATTGAATTAAACCAGAAAACAGTACAAAAACAATTTACATTAGGGAAGAGGATTGGGGACTAGAGAGGGACCAGGGTGTGAGAGGAAGTAGGAGGTATGAGCAGTGGTGAAAGCATAAGTAAGAGAAGAAGCAGAGGGTGTAAGAGAGAAGAATGGAAGTGATGAGGATTAGAAAAGTGCAGAAAGTGGGGTAGGAGGGAGTAGGGTAAAAAGAGAGGTTGGGGTGGAACAGAAGCAAGAAAGGGAGTAGGAGGAGAGGGTAGAAGTAGTAGCTGAAGTGAGAGAAGAAGCAAAGGGTATAAGGAAGGTGAATGGAAGAGATAAGATTTTTTATTTTATTTATTTTTATTGGTTTATAAAAAACCTTAAAATAAAATGACATCACATTTAATTATTCATATATAAAAAAATATCATAATTGACCAATAGGCAAAAGGAGACAGAGAATGTCACAAAGTAAGGAATATAAACAATATAAACGATTAAAATAATAAAAGTAATAAAAGACATAAACACTGAATTAGGCAAAATACATCACAAATCACTAGCCAATATTTAAGTCCATTTTTTCATGTGATTTGGCTAGGTCATCTTCAATGTTTTTAAGGAGAAATGTCAAGGCGTATGTTAGTTTATTATTAACCTCTGTAAAACATTCCACCCACCATTCTTCCATGGTATGAAGAGGTTTATTTGCCACAATTGTATTAAACAGTGTCATTCTTCTCGTGGAGAAAGCTTCACAAGTTAAAACCAGATGTTTGATATTCTCTTCAAAATGGTCACAGAATCTGCAGTTCGGGTTCAGCTTCTCATATTTGGTCCATCGTCTAATTACCTCTTTTGTCTTAAATTGATTTAGCCTGAATTTCATAAGCAGGATCCTCTTCTGTTTGTCCGGACATTTTTCGAGATATTTATAGATTTAATTGTAGGCTTTTCCTTTTGGGGGAACGTTTTTCATGAGCGAATATTTGGCTCTGTCTGTGCAGGTGCTGATCCAATCGATTTCCCATAACTTTATTTTTACAGCATCTGGGTTTTCCATCAAAGTGATTACATCACTTTTTATATCCGTTAGGATTTGATGACATTGATTTATCCAGGCTGAAAAAATTGTATTTGATTGTTTGTCAGCCAGATTATGTAGAATTTTCATTTGCGGTGCACCATTTGGCAGGATTATCTTGCGAAAGATTGACAGAGTGTTCCATGTAACTTTTGCATTTATTGAAATCAGCCCCAATTCGTATCTTACTACAACTGCGGGCAATCCTCTACCAACTTTCAGAATTCTGCCCCAAAAGATGTTTTCAAAATTATCCCACAAACTTGCAGGGCATCCAAACGCAGTTTCGGCACCATAGATTATCGCAGGCACCGCTTTTTGTTTGTAAAACTTTAATGTCGGAACCAGTGAGAACTTGCCATATTTTATGTCTAAGGCCATAGCTTGGGCACTTAATTGATGACATTTTGATTTTGTTTTCTCAACCCAAGTATGATCATTTATGTTGGAATTTAACCACATACCCAGGTATTTTACCTGTTTTACCTGTTGGAGTATTTCGCCGTCAAGGCACCAGTTGAATTTCTTGGATGTACCTTTAGTCAGATTTTGTAATGTTAAAATGACAGATTTACTTGGATTTATCTGTAAACCGTTAGCTTGGACGTATTCTTCCAACACATGTAGTTTCCGTTGTAGTCCAATGGGTGTAAGGTCCATTAGGACTAGGTCATCAGCATATAGGATCCCATTTAAAGCAGTGTCGATTATTTTCGGGTCAAATCCTTTTGCTTTTCCAAGTGCATCACCAATGTCAGCGATGAAAGCATTGAATATTATTGCCGCTTAAGGACACCCTTGTTTGACTCCACAGTAGGTACGAATGGGTTCCGATAAGAGTGCCACTTGCGTCCAACCGAATATAGATTTTGGTATCGGTATGCAAATCCTTGATGGCATGTAACAGGCTATTTGGACAATTGCAGCTTTTTAATTTTGTCCAAAGGGTTTCTCTGTCTATGCTATCAAAAGCATGAGACAGGTCAACAAATGCAAGGTACACTTTCGATTTTTTCATGATCATGTCCATTTTTATTAAGTTAATGTGTATTAAGTTTAGGCAACAACCAACACCCTTCACAAATCCACTTTGTCTGGCGTCAATATGATTGGTTGAGACTAGCCAATCCATCAGTTTATGCTGGAGTTGTGTTGCATAAACCTTACCTAATACGTCCAACAAGGCAATAGGCCTATAATCCATTGGGTTTGATCGATTGCCCTTTTTGAATATTGGGACAACAATGGCTTTTTTCCATGACACAGGAGTGATACTTTCCATAGCGATTTTATCAAACAGAACCTTACAAAACTCAGCCCAGGCTTCCGGGTCAGATTTTAACATGGCATTTGTTATGCCATCCGGACCAGGTGCTCGAGAGTTGGAAAGTTTTTTGATGTCTGACAAAATTTCAACCTGATCAAACTGAATATCCCAAGAAGAGAGAACAGGTAATGGAGGGTCAGGAGTGTTACCCTTTTTTGAGAACAGGATTGAAAAATGCTCAATCCATTTTTGTTCAGTGACCATGTTCTTATTCGATGCTGTCTGTATTCCAGATTGGTTATTAATAATTGACCAGAAATCTGCAGAGTTTTTCTCTTTCATAGACTTCATTATTTGTTCAGCATCATGTTGTTCAGTTAAGGCACGATGTGCTATCAACCAGTTCTTATAGTTTTGTTTGATCTTTTTCCTCGTCTTCAGGGCATCCAAATGACTGTCATTTTTTAATTGTCGCAGGGCCTTGCGCATTTCTCTCTTTCTCATGACAGTTTCAGGGTTATAAATATGTGAGTATTTTTGAGACTGAATACCATTTGGGTTTCTAGAAATCTTATACTGTTCTAACAGGGGAGTATAATCTACACCCAACAAGTCAATTTGTTTCTCATAATCTTTTTTCAATATATTCACATGTTGTGAATTAAGTTTTAATCTATTACCACTATTATTGGGAATTATTTTCCAATTCCATGTTGTTGAGGATAATTGTTGTGGCATTTCAAGATGTGCTATGATCATATTATGATCACTGACTTGTGTGTTAAAGACTTCGAAATTTAGAATCCGGAATGATACATTTTCAGATACAAAAATGTAATCCAAAATGGAGTTCTGTTCATTTCTTTGCCAGGTTGGTTTGGCAGGTATGTCTCCCTCGACGTTACCATTCAGCCTGGAGATTCTCCTTAAGGTTAGTTCTTCGGACCATTTTTGTATCAAATTCTGTTTCCTTGAGAGATCATTCTTGCTTCTTTCTATAAAATCCAGATTAAAATCTCCACATATGATCAGGCCAGCACTGGTATCTTTGATCATTAATTCGTCAATTGTATCCATAATTTGTTCAACAAAGGACGATGTTCCAGCTTTACTATGATGCCAATATAAATTGATGACAAAAAGTGTCAGATGTTTATTGTCACCATTAATGTTCCTTTTGATGGTAACAACTTGAATATAGGATGATATGTTGTTATATTCCATCAGCCTACAACCAGAGGCTTTTTTTACAAGAGTGAGAATGCCTGCGCTTGGACGTCCTTTTATCCCTTTAATAGCAGGGTTAAGTGCTATTTCATAATCCTTTGCAATTGGGCAGATATCCAACCAAGTTTCTTGCAGGCATATTATATCTATCTCATTGATCCAATTTTCTTTGAAGTTATATAAATGGGTAAAACGTCTTGTATTCCACGAGCCAATGGCTAGGCTAACATTTTTCGGCTTCAGTAAGCATTAACTTCGGTTATTGTTCGCTAAAGTTGCTGCTAACCAGTTCCATTCATTATGTGGTACTTGGTTCTCTTCGCTTCCTTTTTTTTGTGGAATTTGATGAGTGTTTTTTACTGTAATTCGGATTAACTCAGATTGTTTCGCTTTTTGATTATTGAACTGTTCATTTCGAAGCAGATTGAATTGTTTATAGTCTGCTTTCCAACTTTCATCTTCAATTATTTGCCAATTTGATTGCTTTTCATTTGGAACTTCATTTCACTGACATTCTGTCAAAAGGACCACATCATTTGGTTTTTTGGTTGTGATGGAACTGTCTACTTCCACAATGTCAAAGCCACAAGGTAGTAGAGCTGCAGCACCTTGCAGTAGAGTTTCACAAACAAGTCTAGAATTTACATATAAGAACACTCTGTCCAATGCAGTATCATCCTTGAATTCCACAGCCTGAATGTCACTAGACTCGATGGTACGTAACACAGGGACATGATGGAACAGACTTAACACATTTTTTCTGTTCATTGTGAGTCCATCCTTAATATTCAGAATTTGTTCAAGACTTAGGCAGTATTTTGCCTTTATTTTATTGATATTGTTTTTCTCGCCATTAGTGTTGGCATTTTTTCTTTGAACTTTAGAGAGGTCTTCTTTCCCTTTACGGAAATTACGATCTGCAGACGCATTGATCGTCGCACATTTGTTTGTAGGAAATAATTTGTCCTCTACCAATGTTCTTTCTGCGTCAGCTGGTTTGTAATTCAAAGCGATATTCTTTTTTAGAGTGATGTTATCTTGGCTTAACAACATAGATGTGAGTTTTTTCCTTTTTTCATCTAAGGTTCTAAAAGGACTAACTGTTTCTTTATATGAGTCAGAGGTGAGTTTTTTTGGTTCAGTCACCCATTCACAAAGTCACTCAGACGCTAATTCCTCTCCTTTTTTTGTTGGTTCGATGGATTCTGTCGATGTCTTAGACGGAGCCAGATCAATCTCCTCGTTTTCATTATCGCATCCCATTTTTTTGACTTCCTGTGGATCTTCATACGTTGAGAGATTCATTAAAGTCTCAATGTCGGCTGCTTCAGCCTCCGTTCTAGTGTTGTGATCTATATTGGGATGTATAGATGTTGCATTTTGTATTTCGAGATCTTGGGGTGGCTCCGGGATATTTTTCAAAGTATCGCAGTTGTTAGCTGATACATTAACAGTAACTGATTTCAAATTTCTTAAGAAAGCTCGAGCCCCATTTGTTATTTTCACTCTTTTTATATTTTTAGATTTCTTTTTTTGCAGAACTCCTTTTGGAGCTTGTTTTAGGCTGTTTTTTTCAAATATATCAAAAAGAACCTTAGGCGCTCCTACATTATTTTCTTGCAGATCTTTAATCTCACTTGAGACAACTTTATCCATTTTTTTTGTTTTATCATTTATTGTTTTTTTAGTACCAAGATCTTCATTTGCGCTAACTTTAGCACATGTTTTGGACCGATCTTCGCTGACATTTCGTACATCAATTATTTCTATTATTTCAATTAAATCTTTAGCCTGAGGATTTTCAAAGCTTTCAATGTTTCTATTTTCACTCTGTTTAGTTTGTAGGGTACAAGCACGCTCTTCTGGTGAAACATTCAAGGCCTTTTTTGATCTATCCAGCCTTTTCTCTTGCAGACCATCCACTAAAATCTTGCGCTCAGCCCTGGGTGCAGTAAATGATTCTTCTGACAAAGGTTGGCATCCTTGCCAGATTTTTCCTTTATCCTTTTCTACAAGCACTATTGAAATTTCTTTATCTTTTTCCAGAAATGAAAGGTTATTCTTTTTGCATACCTGTTCAATATTTCCGCACTCCAGATTAGGATGCACTGTTGACAGATGATACTTCTCCATAATAGGAGTATTGCAGCAGTTATCTGCACTAGAATTGCTATTAGCACCATCATTTGAGGTAGGTATGTGAGGTTTATTAAAAAGCTTCAGCGCTTCTCGGGCAACTTCAGCTATTAATTTTGTGTCCTCACGTGAATTGTGATTAGCATCTAAGATTAATTTTAGGAAGTTGGCATTTTGAATCTTTTCTTGTTTTCGGTTGTCCTGACTTCTTTGTTGTTCAACTTCCATGTTTGCAACTTTGGTGTTTAGCAAAGCTATTAGCGTGGTTAAGTCTTTAATGTTTCCATCCATTTGTTCATATAGTTTGAGGTACGGAGAGAGTACAATATTCATAGAGGACATAACCGTTGTTTGTATGTCAGATATATTTAGTCCAGAAACGCCCTTTTCTTTTTGTGAATAAGACGTTTTCTTTTTCCCATACCCGCGTCTTATTTTTGGAAAAGGTCTTTCCATTAAAGACGAGTCATCAGTATCAGAAGTAGAAGAAGTCGATAATGAAGATGAAATATTTCTATTCCCGTTTGCGAGGGTCGAAGTTTCGCTTAGTCCTTTCCTATGCGTTTGATTTTTGTTTTCAATTGCTGTAAATCTTATTGGTGAATGAAGCATATATGACTGTTTTGGAGATCTTGTTTGTGAGCAGGTTATGTCGCCTGAAAGGCTATTTCTGCCTCTTTTTCTTTTGTGTGCAGGCAAGATCTACCAAGAAATTCTTTCTTATTTCGAAATTTTCCGTATATGCATCATCATGAGGTAACAACCGCGTCATAACACCCCCTTTATTTGATGTGGAAGAGCTTTTTTGTTTATTGTTGGTCCGATTGTGGAAATCCAAGTTCATTTTTGATAAATCTTTCAAAAGTTTATCAGCCATGCTAATTGAATCCCTTCTTTCATAGTTCGCTATACCTTGATTTTTGATAAGTGGTTGTTGATCCAGTATATTACAATTGCCAAATTGGGGTTGTTCATCGTAACTTATTTGTAATGAAATTTTTTCAGTCGTGTGGCCTGTTTTAGGGCTAAGTTCGACTTGAGTCCGCTCACCACACATTAACTCTCGAGGCTGAGGCAGGGTATTCGGCTTATTATCTCCATTTATACATTGGACAATTTTTGCAGCTAAGACACGCAATTGAGGAAAGATCTCTACTGGTACCATTTTTTTTCCGTCTGTATTACCGTCTGTATTGCCGTCAATTGGAAACTCAGAACATGAGTAATATTTACATTCTCGGGGTCCATCTTTAGTGGCAGTGCTAGGTTCAGACACAAAGCCAGTAGTAAATGGAGATTTATTTGTTATAGTTGTTTTAGAAGTTTCGCTTTGAATTTCAGTTTCAATTCGCTTTTCAGTTTCGGTTTTAGTTTCGGTAATGAAGCAATCATTATCACCTTCGTTAATAGAGTTATTAGCCAATTCAGCACCATTCTCATTCTCAGTCCCATTCTCAAACTGCTCAGGCTCGCAATAGGCGCAGCACTCATTCACCTCACCAATTTCACCAAACTCGCCATTCTCGCCATTCTTACAACACTCATGCATACGCCTCTGCATACACTCCTGCATACACTGTTGCATACAAGTCTCGGTACTACCGCCTGCCGATGAATGCATTTTAGAAGCATTTAATAAATCGGCAATATTTAAGGCTGATGTTGTATCGACTATGTCATTTTTATCAGCCCTTATTATATATGCCGAAGCTTTCCTTCTTACCGTGGTTTTGGTAGAGCTACCTCCTCCTCGGCGTAGGCCTGACCGGTTCTGAGGCGCGTCCATTGTTTCATTGTTTTCCATCAGAATAGTTACAAAAACCCTGCACTTGCTTAAATGCAGGTGGGAAAAACAAAAGAGAGAAAACACCAGCGCACCAGCAGAGTCCACGGAACCAAAGGACCAAATACACCAAAGACACTCAAGACTCAGTGCCGACTCTGCGCCGCTCCGTGGGTGCACTGGGTTTTTGAAAGAATAGCTCCGCCTCCTGGCTGACAGTGAGCTAGACGAGGGACTCCAAACAGCAGCAACAAAGCGAAAAGCACAGTGTCTCCTCCAAGACACTCAAGACTCAGTGCCGACTCCACCGGGATAAGATTTTGGAGAGGTGCGGAAATTAGGGAAGGAGGTAGTAGAGCGGATGGAGAGGGGGAGGCGGTTCCAGTGGAAACGAGCAAACAGTTGGAAAGAGCAGGAGGGGGCGCAAGGTGGTGGAGGAGGAGAGAGTAGGAAGAGATCGGCAGAGCGGAGAGAACGAGAAGGAGTATAGAAAGTGAGGAGGGAGGAAAGGTAAGGGGGGCCAAGACCCTACAGGGATTTGAAGACTAAACAGAGGAACTTGAATTTAAACTGGGAGTGAAATAGGAGCCAACCTAGAGAGGTGAGAGAAGAGGAGATGGAGTCATGAGGAGAGAGAAGGCAGAGTGGTAGACAGATTTGAGTGGGGAGAGGTGAGAAGAAGGGAGTCCAAAGAGAAGAGTAGAGCAGTAGAAAGGCCTAGAGAAGATGAGGAAGGAGATTAAGAGTTTAGTCGCATGAAAGGTTAGGAAGGATCGAATTTTACGGATGTTGTAAAGATGAAAACGGCAAGATCTGACAGTAACAGAAATGTGGTGAGGGTCAATGTGAAGACCAAAGTTACGGGCATGGGGAGAGAAAGAGGGGGGGAGAGAATAAAAGGGCAGGGGAGGGAGGAGGGAGTGTGTTGGCATGGAAGAAAAGGACTTCGGTTTTGTCAGTATTGAGAGTAAGGAAGTGAGAGGACATCCAGGATTTAATAGCAGAGAGGCAAAAAGAAAGCTTATGGTGGATGTCAGGAGAGAAGGAGGAGAAGGAGAGGAAGAGCTGGGTATCATCAGCTTAGAAATGATGTGAGACACCAAAGGAGGAGATGATGGGGGCTCAGAAGGAAGTGTAGAGTGAGAAAAGAGAGGGTCCAAGGATAGAACCTTGGGGGATGCCGTGGTTGAGAGGATGGGTGGGAGAGGTGGAGCCACCCCAGGAGATGGCAAAGGGATGGTTGGAAAGATAAGAGGAGAACCAATTAAGGACAGAGTCTTTGAGACCAAAAGAGGAGAGAGAATTAAGGAGAAGAGGATGGTCAACAGTATCAAAAGCAGCAGAGAGATCAAGGAGAATAAGAATAGAGGAATGTTTAGAGTAGCGTAAAGAAAGGAGACAGTTGAGAACAGAGATGAGGGCAGTTTCGGTGGAGTGTTGAGGGCGGAAGCCAGATTGGGTACAGGGGAGGAGAGAGTGGTTGGAGATGAAGGAGGAAAGTTGAGAATAGGCAATGCGTTCGAGAAGTTTCGAGAGTGAGGGAAGGAGAAAGATGGGGTGGTAGTTGGATGCTAGGTGGTGATTAGCAGAAGGTTTTTTTGAGAATGGGGATGATAGTTGCGTACTTGCAAGGAGTAGGAAAGGTGGAAGTCATAAGACAGGTGTTAGAGGAGGAGGTGAGATAGGGTATGAGGAGGGGGTAGATTATAGGAATGAGGGGGGTGGGAATGGGGTCAGTGGGAGAAGCAGTAGGATGAGTTTTAGATAGAAGTAGGGTAACTTCAGATTGAGTGAAAGGAGTAAATGAGGACAAGGAATAGGGTGAGGGAGGAGGAGGAGGAGGAGGTGGAGGAGGATAGTAAGACGGGGAGGAGAGGATAGTTTGGCGGAGATTGAGGACTTTGTTAGAAAAGAAGGAGGCAAGATCAGAAGCAGAGAGAGGAGAGGTGATGGAAGTATCGTGGGTAGCTGGAGAGAGAAGTCGGGATAAGGTTTGAAAGATGCGGCGAAGGTGAGAGGATTGAGACTGGAGAAGGTCAGAGAAGTAGGTGTGTTTAGCAGGTTGGAGGCAAGAGTCGTCAATGGTAGGATAGGAGAAGTATGCTCTTTGGATGGAGGGGGTGGGATGTTTGAGCCAGAGTCATACAGGGCACGTGAGAAGCCCACAAAGGAGATAAACTGTTGCTCCACCAGGATCCCCAGTCCATCTCTAAACTGTTATGGTTACCGAAATGCGCTGCTACCAACAACATGCTGCACAAGTCTAAAGAATGTGTACACCCAGGCTAAACCTATGAAAACCATGACTTCCAATGTGTGAATTGAATCAAGGAAATGGCTTCACCTTAACCACTGTTTTCAGTTGCAGTTACCGCAACCCAGGGCCGTCACGAGGCGGAAGTCAGGAGGAGCAAATTGCCATGGGCCTCGCACTTGGGGGGACGGCGGGTCGCGGCACCATTCTCTGAGGAGAAGGGGTCCTGGGGTAATATAACGGTTCATGACTATCTTGGCTTACACGTTCTCAGTTGTCCATAGAGAGGTGCGGCTACGAACCAATGAAGGCTGCTTTAGCTGATTCCCTGAAAGCAGCCTTTCGGAGAGGGGAGATATGTGACAGGAAACCCTGAATAGCATTGGGTCCAGCACAGCCGGAGCAGCTTTCCCCTATAACAAGAGATCCATGACATTGCCAACCACCTGCAATTGTGCCTGGCTGGTGGAGGCAGCAGAGAACGGGAGCAGGTGCCCTGCACCACTGCCAGATGCATTTGCAGTGCAATGCAGCAACAACAGCCAGAGCTAGGGGTTTGGTAGCCGTGGGCAAATGGTGCTGTAGATAGCAGCAAGATCCCCATCAAATTCATCATCAGTATAGCCAGCATCCCCCTACTCCTTACTTTCGACCTCCACGGAAGTTCTGATGAGAAGGCACTAGGTGTGCAGATATACTTCAGCTTTCACCGTTTCTACTTCCCTCGACACTTTAGATACTCTCTCTAAATTATTTTCCTTCTCGTAAGTCTGCCCAGCCTTGGCTTACTCCATATCTTCGCTCCATGCAAAGGGCTCTCCGTCGCTTGGAGCATCGCTGGAATAGGTCTCCATCTGTGTCTGACGATGTGTTCTTTTCCTCCTATTGTACCTTAAATGATGAGGTGCTTCTTTCTTCTATGCGTCTCTAGTTCTCTGATCTCTTGCCTCTCAGTCATCCCATCCCTGCCGTCTCTTCCAATCGCTCTCTCGTCTATTGTCTCCTCCTCTGCCTGATCAATCCATTCTCTCCACACTTACTGAATCTGGCTTTGCTAACTTCTTCACTTCTAAAATGAATTCTCTCTATTCTACTATTCCCTTTACTTCCCTGTCTTCTTCTTGTTCTGTTTCTGCATTCCCCTCTACTGTGGTTCTTTCTTCTTTCTCACCAATTTCTAATTCTGATACTTCTTTACTCATCTCTCTGGTGCATCCTTCTGCTTCTCCTAAAGATCCTGTTCCTTCGGCTCTTATTTGAAAAATCTATACTTCTCTCAATTCTTACATTACTAGTCTTCTTAATATCTCTCTTGCTACTTCTACTTTCCCTCTTTTTTTCAAACATTTCATTATTCTTCCTGTCATGAAAAAGCTTTCTTTGGATCCTGCCATTCCTTCTAATTTCCCTCCTATTTCCCTTCTTCCTTATCTTTCTAAGTTATTGGAACCTCTTGTTTATTCCCAGGTTTCTTCTTTTGTTACTCTTAATTCTATTCTAACTCGTTTTCAGTCTGGTATTCGACCTCTTCATTCCACGGAAACTGCTCTTTTATTGGTCTGTAGCTCCTTTCTGCCTGTTAAGCCACACACTTTTCTATTCTTATACTCATGGACTCATTCGCTGCTTTTGATACAGTGGATCACACACAACTTCTTCTTTCCCTCTCTTCTTTTGGACGTTCTGGTTCTGTAATCGCATGGTTTCAATCCTATCTCTCAAATCGCACCTACTCAGTATCTTTGGCTGGTGCTAGTTTAGATCCCTTTCCTCTTCTACATTGTTTAGTTTAGTTTAGTTTATTTGCTTATATAGCAGTTAGTTGGTGTTAGTTCAGATCCCCTTCCTCTTCTACATTGTTTAGTTTAGTTTATTTGCTTATATAGCACACCAAACCCGTGGGTATCTGGGTGCTTTTGTTTGCGTAAAACAGAGTGTGTTACAACATAGGAAGAAGATACATAAATACATAAATAGTAAGTTCAAATTACAGTAAATAATATACAGATTTATATACAAGTAAATAGAATGGTCCAGAGGTGAGAGTAAGCTTGCATAAACAGTTACATGTATAAACATAATTTGAAGCAGCATACCATTAAGACATATCAGAGAGTTCTAAATTACAGTGAGTTATATACAGGTTTCTATACACGTATATTGGTATGATGGTGTTCCACAAGGGTCTGTTCTTGTCCCATTTCTTTTCTCACTGTATACTTTTCCTTTAGCCAAGATTATCTCTTCTTTTAGGTTGTCTCATCACTTTTATGCCAATGACACCCAACCATTTCTATCCTTTTCTTCCTTCACACCTGATATACACACTAGCCTCTCTGCCTGTCTTTCTGCAATCAAAACTTGGATGTCGGACCACTTTCTTGTCCTTAATCCGTCTAGGACTAAAGTCCTCATTTTTTCCGGCTAATACTATACTTCTCCCGGTATCCCCTGCCTTTGTCCTCTTTTCCCCTTCTCGTATGCCCTTCTCTCAGACTGCCCGCAACCTTGGCTTTCATCTTGATACTAATATTTCCTTTGCTCACCATATCTCGATCACATCTCATTCTTATCTTTTGTCGTTTTCATCTTTTTAACATTCAGAAAGTTAGACATCTTCTCTTCTTCAGTGCCACAAAGCTTTTAATCACTTCCTAATTCTTCTCTCGATTATTCTATTGTTCTGTACTCCTCTTTGGTCTTCCTGTCTCTCGGTTAGCTCCTCTTAAATCTATCTTCAATTCCTCTATCCGTTTCCTGTATTCCCTACCTAGTTGTGACTCTATGTCTCCTTCTCTGGCCTCTCTTTCGATTCGCTACTTTTCCACTCTCAACTTAAATTCAATTTTCTCTGCGTAGTATTCAAATCTCTTTATGGACTTGCCTCTATCTGTCTTGCTTCTCTTGTTTCTTTCTACATTCCTTCTCGTACTCTTCGCTCCCAAACCCGCTTTCTTTTAGCTATGCCTCACCCCCCATGTGCTTCCTCTAATTTCTGATCTTTTTCTCGACTGGCTCTTCTTTACTGGACTGCTCTCCCTCTCTCTCTGCGGTCTATTCATTCTTACTCAATCTTACGTGCTGCCCTAAAAACATTTTTACTTCAACCTTAATTGTATTTTGAGTCCTGTTGTAAGTTATATTGTTTTATTGTATCCACTTGCTCATTTTATTGTATTGTAAAATGGGTTCTGTACAGCGCCTTGGCGTAAGGCGCTATATAAATGACAAATAAATACAAATACATAATACACCACATGCTACTTGGAAGCTCTCACTTCAACTTGAGCATTTCTAACCATATCATTCATGGGCGATCAGAGGCTGCTATGGGCCACATAATAATGTTAAGTTTGTAAATAGTGCTTCATGCTAGATTTCTTACTGTAATGATTGCCATGCGATTAATGGTAGTCTATTTATAGACCTTGGAAGTGTGATGAGTGTAGTCGGTCCAGCCAGGATTTGAACTAGAGAAGTGCAGGATGGCCCAGTACCAGAGGCGAGCAGCATGTATGCTTGGGAACAGCCCTATAGTGCTAAATCATGGGCTGAGGATGGCCAGGAAGGGTGCACTGATCTCCACATGGCAAGTGTTTATATGCACACTTGATGACAGACACTTCTGAATTACAGGCAGTATATGGATGTGCTGGTTATATTTACACCACCCACTGGTGGGGGGCTGCACGTACACCCTGGCTCCCAAATCCACCAGGAATCAAACCTCAGGGATTGTAGCCCCCTTTCCCTTGCAGGGCTTCCTTATAAGCGCCACTCTCCGGCCAGGATTATCTGTCCTCACCACTGGTTTGGGTTATTAGGTGGCACTTTTGTGCCACCAGTAAGCCACAACTATTGCTTTAGAGAACAGACAGTGGTGGAAATTGACTTTTTTACTGGGGCATCCCACTTAGCGCAGGGAAAGGGGTCAGGTCAAGCGAGGGGAGGATTAGGAGGGTGTGGGGCAGGTATTTTAGTCACCTACATGAACATTTGCCTCTTCCCCTCAGAGGATTTGTCAAGTCAGCAAAGTACAAAATCTGCACCGCTTTTGAACTTCAGAAAATGCACATAAATATTTCCAGTACAGTGCAACATTGACAAGAGATTGCACATGGGTCTTCCTCAGATCCTCATGTGATCTTGTGGCAAAGTGTCTCACTTTGGATCCTAGCGGCCACAGTTCATGTCCCTGCCTGACGTAGTTTATAACACAAATGCACCACAACATTCTAAAATAAATGTATAGTGCACATAGATTTTCCAGGATTGTGGAGCTGGATCTCAGATCCGGGCAGATATTTTTAGCTGGATCACGGATCTGGGAAAATCCGTCCTACTGACAGCACTGAGTACTGATAGAAAGAAATGGCATATGAAAAGGGGCACAACGCTTGTAGGTGTTGTTTAGTTATTTGGCCACCCATTGACTTCCCATGGCCATGTTAATCCCTATGGCAATTTCCAGACAGTTCCTGCATGTCCCCTCCCAAAACACCTCCTCATTGGAACTCTTTGAGCTAGCTTTAATCAAACCTTACCATCAAACGTTGCCCTCAAAGTGTCTGCAAGTGTTTTCTCAAAGGAGTCTTTTGAGAGTAAATGTTATGTTATGTTATTTTGCATTTATATAGCGCCTTATATACCATTGGTATGGTCGGAAGGCGCTGGTAGGTTGAACGCCGTTGGGAACCGAGGTTCAGATCAGTAGAGAGAGTAGAGGGAGTCAAAAGGTGCATGTGAGCACCGGGTATGTGTGCAGCTCATGTGGTATTTGTGTAATAGCTGCTTCTTAGCTGTAGGTGCGGTGGTTGAGAGATCAGGAGTATGTGTTCGTTCCGGCAGGATTTATCCAGACCGGATGTGGCTGCGTTAGGCCTGTGGAGAAACGCCTGGCTGGGGGTGTCCAGCCAGCAGTGTTTACTTAGAGCGATGTGGAGTGAGCGGCGGATGTAGGTATGAGAACAGTTAGACCGAATGGTGTCATAGTATCTCTGTGTTCTAGTTGAGTGGTGATGTAAAGGAGAGAGTAAGCGCGGCGGTGAAATATGATGAGTTATATGCTCTTTCGAATGTTCTTTGCATTCTAGACCATACGATATACGTCTATATACGCAATTCTACTCTACGTACACACCCCCTCTACGCACTCCCCCTCTACGTACTCAGCCCTACTACGCACTCACCCACTCTACGCATTCATCCCCTCTACGCACTCACTCCCTCTACGCACTCACCCCCGCTATGCACTCACCCCTTCTACACACTCACCCCTTCTATGCACTCACCCCCTCTACGCACACACCCCCTCTACGCACACACCCCCTCTACGCACTCACCCCCTCTACGCACTCACCCCCTCAATGCACTCATCCCCACTTAGCACTCACTCCCACTACGCACTCACTCCCTCTACACACTCACCCCCTCGATGCACTCACCCCCTCTACGCACTCACCTCCTCTATGCACTCACCCCGTCTACGCACTCACCCCCTCTACACACTCATCACTTTTACGCACTCACCCCCTCTACGCACTCACCCCCTCAATGCACTCATCCCCACTTAGCACTCACTCCCACTACGCACTCACTCCCTCTACGCACTAACCCCCTCGATGCACTCACCCCCTCGATGCACTCACCCCCTCTACGCACTCACCCCCTCTACACACTCATCACTTTTACACACTCACCCCCTCTACGCACATACCCCTTCTACGCACTCACCCCCTCTACGCACTCACCCCCTCTAAGCACTCATTAATTCTATGCACTTACCCCTTCTACGCACTCACCCCCTCTACACACTCACCACATCTACGCACTCGCCCTCACTATGCACTCATCCCCACTACGCACTCACCCCCTCTACGCATTCACCCCCTCTACGCACATACCCCCTCTACGCACATACCCCCTCTGCGCACTCACCCCCTCTACGCAATCACCCCCTCTACACACTCACCCCCTCTACGCACTCACCCCATCTACGCACTCGCCCTCACTATGCACTCATCCCCACTACGCACTCACCCCCTCTATGCATTCACCCCCTCTACGCACTCACCCCTTCTATGCACTCACCCCTTCTACGCATTCACCCCTTCTACGCACATACCCCCTCTACGCACATACCCCCTCTACACACTCACCCCCTCTACGCAATCACCCCCTCTACACACTCACCGCCTCTACGCATTTGCCCCCTCTACGCATTCACCCCTCTATGCATTCACCCCCTCTACGCACTCACCCCCTCTAAGCATTCACCCCCTCTATGCATTCACCCCCTCTACGCACTCGCCCCCTCTACGCACTCATCCCCTCTACGCACTCACCCCCTCTACGCACTTGCCCCCTCTACGCACTCGCCCCCTCTACACTCTCGCCCCCTCTACGCACTCGCCCCATCTACACACTCGCCCCCTTTACGCACTCGCCCCCTCTACGCACTCGCCCCCTCTACGCACTCGCCCCCTCTACGCACTTGTCCGCTCTATGCACTTGTCACCTCTATACACTCGTCCGCTCTATACACTCATCCTTTCTAATCATTCATCCACTCTTTATTTGCTTCTCCTGCGGATACCTGCAGATACAACCTGGATCAGTCACGTGCTCTACATACTCGCCCGCTCCAGATACTCATCTGTACTAGACCCTCATTCGGATTACACTCCTCCGTTCTGCACAGTCGTCTGTTTTACGCACTCCCGAGTTCTATACGTTTCACTGTATTTACGCACTCATCCGCACTACACGTTCATCCGCTCAACACACCCATCCGCTCTACATACTCATCCGTTCGAGATGTTCATCCATTCTATATACTCATCCAGTTTACTTATTCATTCGATTTCCACACTCATTTGAACTATGTAGTTATCTATTCTTCCATTCGTGCATTCTTCTACTCAGCGCATTCACGTGTTCCATCTGCTTCATTGATTCTAACTATCTCATCCATGCCATTCATTTAGATTATTCCTTATGCATTCCGTCCATTTCAGCAGTTTAACTCTCTTTACTGTTTCCGTGTGGTTTATTCTTGTTGACCCCTTTACTGCTTTGATCTACTTTATGCGTTTAATTCTGTTTGTCCTTCTAGTTTATATTAGGGGTTATTAGCTGTCGATTTCTTGCATCAGGTAGTTTGTTGGATTGGTGTCATTGAGTTGCTGTTAGACTGTTTAGGTTAGTATGGTACAGGTTGGGTTTATGGGAAGAGCCAGGTTTTCAGCTGTTTGCGGAAAGATGTTAAGTCCTCAGTTAGGCGGATGTGAGGTGGGAGTGAATTCCATAGTGTGGGGGCCAAGGCTGGGAATGATGATCCGCCTAATCTGACTGAGTTTGTCTTCGGTATGACTAGGAGGCCGGCTGAGCTCGATCTTAGGGTGCGTGGAGGGTGATAGGGTTTTAGTTTGTCTTGAAGATATTGAGGTCCGGTTTTATGCAGTGCTCGATGGGAGATGCATAAGGTTTTGAAGGTCACCCTTCAGGCTACTGAAAGCCAGTGCAGCGTCTTAAGGGCTGGGGAGACGTGGTCTCTTGGGCCAAGTGCAAGAAGCAATTTGGCTGCCGCATTTTGTGCCCTTTGGAGTTTGTTCAGTTGGTACGAATGGACTCTGAGGTATAAGGGGTTTGCATAGTCCAGTCTTGATAAAACGATTGATTGGACCGCGGAGAGTCTGTTGGGAAGGAGAGATACAGAAAGATGCACCTAAGGGTTTTAAGGTGGTAGTGGCAGGACTTTGAGACGTTGTTGACTTGGCGAGAGAGTGTTAAATCAGAGTCCAGGGTGCATCCAAGATTTTTCACTGATTTGGAGGCGGTCGGAGAGTTGCCCATGGCGGATGGCCATGGTAGTGGGTGCGGAAGAAGTTCTGAGTTGCCACATACCATGATTTCCGTTTTAGAGGGGTTTAACAGGAGGTGGCTTTGGGTCATCCAGAGTTCTATGTCAAGGAGGCATGAGGCCAGGTCAGGTTGGGAGTTGGGTTTTGAGTCCAGGAGTTTTAGAATTAGTTGAGTTTCGTCGGCGTAGTTGTAGCACAGGATGTTGTGTGAACGAATTGTTGTTGGGAGGGTGATCAGGTAAAGATTGAACAGGAGGGCAGATAGGCATGCTCCATGTGGGACTCCTGTGTCGACTGGTCGGGCTTGGGAGGTATAGCTGGAGAGTATCGTTATTTGGTACCTATCTTTGAGGAATTAAGCTATCCATTTAAGAGCGGTTCCACGAATTCCTAGGGAGTGGAGGCGGTCTAGGAGGATTGAGTGATTGATCGTGTCAGAGGCGGCGGATAGGTCGAGAAGCAGAGTCAGCCGTCATTTTAAGGTCATCCCAGATTGAGGTTAGGGTGGTTTCAGTTCCGTGACGGGCTCTGAAACCTGATTGGGCGGGGTCTAGGAGATTGTTGGCTTCGACAAAGGTATTTAGTTGGGAGTAGGCGGTCTAGGAGGATTGAGTGATTGATTGTGTCAAAGGCGGCGGATAGGTCGAGAAGGATTAATGCGGCGCATCCCGCAGAGTCAGCCGTCATTTTAAGGTCATCCCAGATTGAGGTTAGGGTGGTTTCAGTTCCGTGACGGGCTCTGAAACCTGATTGGGCGGGGTCTAGGAGATTGTTGGTTTCGACAAAGGTATTTAGTTGGGAGTAGGCGGTTCGGTCAATGAGTTTGGCAAGGAACCTGGTGTTTGAGATGGGGCGGTAGTTTTTGGGCTCGAGAGGGTCGAGCGAAGGTTTTTTAATTAGAGGTTTGACATGGACTGTTTTGAATGCTTCGGGAAAGATACCAGAGGAAAGGGAGGCATTTATGATAGATCTTGCGTGTTCTCCTGCGCAGGTGGAAGTGAACATTTCTTTGAGGGTTGTCGCTGAGCAAGGTCCAGCGGCAATCCAGATGGTTTGCAGGCGGATAGAAGTTTTAGAAATTGCTCTGGTGATATTGGACTAAAGTATTCGAACGTTGGTTGTGTAGAGGTTGCAGCTGGTGGGCTGGCGGGTACGGGCAGAGAATTGCCTGGTGGATGTAAGAGCGCTAGTTTGGTGGTTAGAGTTTTTGTCCTTTCGATAGCCGTGGTGTAAAAGTGGAGGGAGAGTGAGTCGCACAGTGATTGTGACGGGGTCGGGACAGCCGTGGTGCAAGCTGGAATGGTGAATTCGGAGACGATTTTGTGGCGTTCTTTGCTTGGGTTTTTGCAGTTTAGGATTCAGGTGTTGTAGTGGGCTTTTTTTGCTTTCTGGATTTCGGCCTTGTATTGGTACAGGTGTCGGGCCAAGGAGGCCCTGCTCTCCTGGGTTTTGTCTTTCTGCCATTTGCGTTTTAGATATTTGTATAGTTGTTTAATGGTTTTCAATTCAATTCTGGAGTGGGGAAAAGGCCACGGCGGGTTGATGGTTTGCAAGGGAGTGTGAGCCGCATCAGAGATGCGTTGAGCCATGAGTCAAAGGCCTCGGGGGTTAGTTGTTTGTTAAGATGGCAGGTAGGAAGTGGAGATTGGAGGAGTGCCTCGGCTACGTCTGGGGCGATTATTCGTTTTTTCCAGCATTTGCGTAGATTCAGAGGTTCAGATTCGAGTACGGGAAGGGGGTCGGGTGAGCAAATGGTGAACAAGAGAATGAAATGATCGGACCAGATGATAGGGGTTTAGGGCTTTAAATGAATCAGGGTGTTGGAGCTAAAGATGGCATCAAGAGTGTGTCCTTTATAGTGAGTCAGGCCATTTATGTGGGGTTGGAGATTAATTGCGTCTAAACCGTCAACCAGGGAGAGTGTCATTGGGTTGGTGGGGATGTCGAGCCATATGTTGAAGTCTCCAAGAAGGGTGAGGTTGGGATGGTTTAGTTGAAGGGTGGCAATAGAGTCGCAGAGGTTGTTTGCGAATTGTCTATCGTAGCCAGAGGGTCTGTAGATTATTAGGAAGCTGTGTGAGAGTGACTGGGAGAGGGATAATTTAACGAGGAGATATTCGCAGGAGAGAATGGAGGGTTGGTTGTCGAAGATTGAGGCGCGGAAGAGAGATTTGAAGATGAATGCTACTCCCCCTCCTCTGGAGAGACGGTTCAGTGGGATGAGGGGGTAGTCAGGGGGAAAGGCCTCATTAGCGATTGGGGCAAAGTCATCAGAGAACCAGGTTTCAGTGATGAACACTAGGTCTGGTTTGACAGAGGTGATGTAACGCTCACCTGATTCCCGTAGAGGCGCCGGTCTTGACTGGGCGTATACCGTATCTTCAAAGGTGATGTGTAACACACGGCTGGCTCTTTGGGCTGGACCTCTGTGCACTGTATGTCTGACTCGAAGGGCAAGATGTCTGCAGATAGAAAATATGGGATTAATGAACTGGGTTATTGAATGTCTCTCTCTTCTTCCCTTTCTCTTCTCCTGTAGAACCCCAAAGGTTAACGCTCTCACCTTCGGTAAGTGAACGCCGTGCTCTCCATCTGCCTCGGGGCAGGGTGCTGTAACCAGTTTCTTCACTGGAGAAGGGGAGCAGGCCTCTTGACTTCAGAGGACTGCTGTCCGTCGTTTACTGCACGAACGGTAAGTTTCGATTAATTCTAATGTCTTTAAAAGTCTTTAGTAATGATGTCTCTTGTTTTGCAGGGTTCCGGCGATGGCGGATGACAGGCTGAAGTGAGTTGAAGATGGAGCCCGTGTGATGAATAGAAGCGCCTGGAAGCATGTAAGTAAGCGCTTGTTGCCTGCTTCACGATGCGCTCTAACTGTCTTTTTATTTTGCAGGTACAGGTTCGGAGCGGCTGCAGGGTGCCGGAATACCCACTGGGTTAGATATGGAAAGGAGTAATGGCACGTGAGTATTAAAGTTCCCCAATGTCTTTAAACGCACCTTGTTTTGTCTTTCAGATGCGGGATGCAGCGCCGAAGGCCTCCGGAGCGTGCGAAGAGTTGGTAAGCTTTTGTCTTTCAGATGCCGGAATGCAGTGCGAAGACCTCCGGAGCGCACGAAGAGTAGGTAAGCCTTTGTCTTTCAGATGCCGGAATGCAGCGCGAGGCGTTGGTGACAGCCGATGGACCAGGTAAGTGAAGCGCTGTCACTGAAGACCGTAATGCTAACCTGTTCTTTCTTGTCTTTATAGGTGTTGCTGAAGACTGGATTCAGGATGGTAAGCCTTTTTCCTTAGGCCCAGGATCAGATGCAGAAGACACGATGAGCGTTCTGCTGCAGAGGATGCAGAATAACGCAAAGCAAGATTCATCCATCAGGTGTGGTTTAAATAGCCTCCTGTAGTGCTTAGGTGTCTCCTTCCACAGCCACGCCTAGGTAAGAAAAGAGTTCCTGCTTTCCAGAAGTGTTCCAGTGTTCTGAACCTAGGGAGTGGCTCCTGCCCCACCTAACAGGAAAAGTAGTTCCAAACAGAAGAGGATCAGAGGCTCAACTGGCAGGCAAGTAAGCAGCATGGTCTGCTGCAGGTAAGTCCACCCAAGCATTATGAGCCCGGCGCTTCCAGCGCTGGTACTGGGCATATTTATGAGCCTGGTGCCACTGGCGCCAGGACTGGGTCCAAAAGGTCCCAATTGGGACTGGTTGGCACTCGGAACCTGGGTTATGGATCTGCTTCCAAGGGAGTTGGGAAAACCCTGACCTTTTGGAAGCAGAGATCATGACAGGTGAGGAGGTCAAAGATGCAGTGTCTGTTTTTTGCTACAGAGCGGGAGTTAAATAGGATGCAGTTCACATCGGCAGGCGAAGTTGGTCTCGGTGCTGGAGCGAGAGTGGGAGGTGGCGGAGAGAGTGGAGGGAGAGGGGTAGGGTGGGTGATGCTAGACGGGAATAGTGGGCGTGCTGAAAATTTGGCAGGCTTCGGGCGGGGTTGGGTGGCTGCGTGTGATAGGATGATCGGGTTTGGTTCAGGGGGTTTGAAGGTGGGGTGTGGGCGGTTGGGAGTTTCAGTTATAGTTGATGAGAAATCGAGGGAGAGGGGTTTCAGGAAGGGTGAAGCCACAAGGGAAGGAGGTGATTGGGGGAATGAGGAGGTGGGTCGAGACAGGGGAGGCGAAGAGTGCTGAGAGATTGAGGGGGACCAGGTACGTTTCCTCTTTAGTTTCTTTGTTGCAATTGGTGTGTGAGAGAGGGTAGGGGGGTCAGAGGGGGAGAGGGAAGCCGCTTCGGTTCTTGCTAGGGCTAGGCGTGCAGTTTTTAGGGAGGGGAAAGGGTGCGGTCGGGGGGGGGAAATGGCTGGGGTTTGAGGGCAGGGGGGGTGGGTGATTGCAGGGCGGGGTGTACCAGGTATGATAGTGAGGGGAGCGGGCGTGGTTAACGTTGGCTGGTCAGTGGTGGGGTTCAGGGGGGGTGGTCTTAGGGTGATTGGCTCGCCATCTTGCCCCTCTGGCTTGGTATTTGGAGAGGGGAATGGCAGGGAGTGGGTAGGAGGGTGGGGTGGTTTGGGAAGGGGGGTTGGGGGGGAAGGCAGATCAGAGAGTGGGGGCGGTCCACAGGGGTTGTTTCCGACAGACTCTGGTGGAGTCGGTGCACTCATGATTGGTACGAGCTTTTAGGTGGATTTAGGAGGGCTTTCTGGTTGTAGTTCGAAGTTCAGAGGTGGCCCGCTGTTAGGCACACTTCCAAGTTCAAATTGCACAGAGACGATACTAGACTGTTTGGTGCGTTTCTAGATCCAATTGTAGACGGAGACGATATTAGTCTATTAGGTACTATTAGGGACACTTCTAGGTTCACCTGATATTCGGTCTACCTCCAGATTCAATTTGAATAGAGGGGGTATTGGATTATTAGGCACCGTTTTAGATTCTACATTACACATCTATTCTGTTGGTTATACTAGTAAGATTAATTAGGGCACGCTAGTAGGTGCACTTCTTTCAATTCAGCTTCATACAGGGAGGGTATTAGGCATGAATCTGAATCAACTTTGTACGGAGAGGTTATTAGGGAGATTAGTTGGTGCGGCCAGGCATGATATTATACTATTAGGGTTTTGGGCACACTTCTAAATGCAATTTTTACAGAGAGCCTATTGTGCACACTTCAAAATGCGATTCACCACAGAGTGGCTATTGGGAGCACTTCTAAATTTATAAACAGGCTAATGGGCACACTTCTAATGCAACTTTCCAGAGTGTTTATTGGGAACAGTTCTAAATTCACAGAGAGGCTATTGGGCACACTTCTAAATGCAATTCTCAAAGAGAGGCTATTGGTCACACTTCTAAATGCAACTTTCACAGTGAGGCTATTGGGCACACTTCTAAATGCAACTTTCACAGTGAGGCTATTGGGCACACTTCTAAATGCAGCTTTCCACAGACAGGCTATTGGGCACACTTCTAAATTCAACTATCAAGAGAGGTTGTAGGGCGCACTTCTAAATTCACAGAGAGGCTATTGGGCACATTTCTAAATGCAACTTTCCCAGAGAGGCTATTGGGCACACTTCTAATTCAACTATCAGAGAGGTTGTTGGTGTACTTCTAAATTCACAGAGAGGCTATGGGGCACACTTCTAAATGCAATTTCACAGAGAGGCTATTGGGCACACTTCTAATTCAAGTATCACAGAGAGGGGGGCGTGGCTTAGCGGCCGATGTAGTGAGGCGCGCTGTTGAGGAGCTCCGGAGCGATCCTGACAAAATCCGATAAAAACTAGCATAAATTGATTCCAGAAGACCGCCAAAGTCTCCCCGCAGAGACAGGAACACCTGCTGCCCACCCGGCGAAGCCTCCGGAGGAAACCGGGCAGTGGACAAAGAGTTAGACCGCCGGAGGGGAATCGCTCTGCGAAATCAAAATGGCGGGCGCGCGAGCTGTGGGAGGACCCCGGCCGCGTAATACAGAATGAACCGGTGAATCCACAGGAGAGGGACACATCACGCGCATAACAAAAAGTGCGGGGTAGACCCGAGCCTGAAACAACCCCGCGACGGAGATCGGCGCGGCCGGTTGAAGTGAAACGTGAAGGCGGGAAGGCCCCTGACACGGTGAGGCGACATACGCCGCAGGCACGAGAAGGCCCGAACCCGAAGCGACACCCGCGAGAGCCTAACGAATACACCCGCCGGAAGATCCGTAAAACACCGGGAGCAGGGAGGCGGAAAAGCAGGGGCTACGGCACGTGGAGCACAGCCAAGACCGGTACCGGCGACGCAGGCAGAGGGCGGCTCCCCTGCGATGCCGAACAAGAAAGCGGAGGGGAAAACCAAGCAAGTAAGCATGGAGACATTTACGACGGCGTCCGGACATAAACTGTCGCCGCCGGCGGATGACACGTCGTGCCCTGTGGAACCCGCCAACGAAGGCACGATACTGGAAGCAATCGCCTCCATGAAAGAATCGCTTGAAAACAAAATGGACACAGCAATCGGGGCCCTGAAAGCATCTCTAGAAAATAAACTGGATACAGTAATGGTAGATGTGGGCCTTCTCCGCCAGGATGCGAAGAACCTAACAGAGAGAGTGACGGTGACGGAACAGCAGGTGCAGCAAAATACGGCAGGGGTTGCGGTAACGCAGACACAGATGTCGGAGGTACTACAGAGAATTACGGTTCTAGAAAGGAGAGTAGAAGACGCAGATGGGAGAGCGGGAGGAACAACATCCGCATAATTGGAATTCCGGAAGGTGAGGAGGGCAAAGACCCCACTGAATACGTCAAGAACATGCTCCTTCAGGAGGTCGGAGTAGGTGCACTATCCCAGGGCTTTGTGGTAGAAAAGGCACACAGAGCCCTGACTGGAAGACCCTAACCGGGTGCCCCCCCAAGAGCGATGATTGCTAGGATCATGAACTACAAAGACAGGGAGAAAATACTAGCGTTCTCAAGGAAGGGGGGGGGGTCATCAGGAACTCTTCCAAGATCACAATGTATCCGGACTATACGGCCATGGTACAGAGGCAACGAGCACAGTTCGGCCCAACAAAAGAACGCCTCAGGACCGCGGGGGTGAGATACATGCTCCTGTTCCCTGCTAAACTCAAGGTGATACACCAAGGCAAAAAATGTTTTTTCGACTCCACTGAAGAAGCCCACAGCTGGATGGACTCACAAGGCTTCCCCCAGTTGAGGCAGAGAAACGCTAATAATCCTGGAAATAGACCCTGATGAGAAGTAACAAAGGCAACCTGGAACAAGAAAATAAGCATTATGTAAGTTAAATGGAGCTAGCAGTAAGCATGGAGGAGCAATCGGCCCCACTTTAGCTGCATTGGCTGAGAGAGGCGGCGCCCCCGAGAAGAATGAACTAACAGTTTGAATGTCAGTTTTAAGGCATCACACTGCGGCGATTCTGCGCCCATTACAGGAGCATGGCGAGAGAAGCGGCGGAGCCCGAGCAGGGGGAGGGTGGCTGGGCGTTAGTTTTTCAGTTTTTGTTAAAATTATGGACGTTGAATGGAGTGAATGGGCAGTACAAGGCACAAACTACGGAAGAACCATTAGAGAATACTGAAATAATACAGACAATTAGCGACCGGAGCAACATGGGACAGGACCCGCGTGTCAGCAGCAGCCGCTGCATCGAGAGGCATAGATCCGCGACCAGGACACCGAGGGAGATGGGCACAAGAGGAATAAAGCGCAGGGTGCAAGGACATGGCAGTGGGACACGGAAGCCAAGCAAACAAAGGAGATCATGGAACCGGATGAACTGACGATAGCCACCTTGAGAGGACTCAATGCGTATGTCAAGAGACTTAGGGTTTATGCCTGGCTAAACCGGATGAAAATCAAGATAGCGATGTTGCAGGAGACACACCTCACAAGGGACAGGCAGGCCAAGGTGGACAAGAAATGGGGAGGACAGATTTATAGCGCCACATATTCAAGTTACGCACGAGGTGTACTAATATGGATTGCCCCGGGGGTCCTATTCCAGCTACTCAAGCAAGAGACCGACACAGAGGGACGGCTGGTATTGGTGCATGGCATGCTAGAAAACAAGGAGGTATGCCTGGTCAACACCTACGCACCGAATACTGAAGCAAGGGACTTCTTCAGGAAGCTGGCGCCCAAGTTAGCGCAATATAGGGAGGCAACGTTCATCTGGGCCGGCGACTTCAACTGCACCTTGAATCCCCTCCTCGACAGATCTGATAATAAATACAAGAAGCCGGCACCTCCAGCCAAAGGACTGTGTGGGATCCTGGACCAGCTACAGCTAGAAGACGTATGGAGGCAGGTACACAGGGAAGGGAGGGGTTATACACACTACAGCGCACCACATGGAACATTTACACGTATAGACTACATATTCGCGGGCAGGGAATCACTACAAGATATCGCGGGAATCACCATTAAAGCACGCACGCTTTCTGATCATGTCCCAGTAGTGGCGACATGGGCACACACCAATAGGAAAGCCCCTATCCCAACGTGGCGACTCCGAGCAGAGGCCCTGAGGGAGGGCGAGTTTGAAGAACACCTCCGCGAGGTGATTGATGATTATTTTGAGCAAATCGAGAGCAGTGTTGAGAGTGGTGCCGTATTATGGGACGGATTCAAGGTGGTAATAAGGGGAGCGGCAATAGGCAAAACAGCAGGATTGACGGGGGCGGCCATGAGGGAATTGAATGAAATCGAGAGGGTGATTGAATTGAGGAAACAACGAGCGGGACTAGAGGGGGAGGAACCTGGAGAGCTGATAGAGCTGCGGACTAAATGTATGTTACTCTGGGAAAAACTAGAGAGGCTAAACTATGGGAGGTACCTACAGCGGTTACACGCGGAAGGGGATAAACCTAGCAGGCTCCTGGCCTGGCTTACCAGACAAGAGAATAAAAAAGATCCTATAACGGTGTTAGAAGATCACACTGGGGCAGAGGTCAGGGACCAAGGGCACATCAACGCAATGTTTGCGCGTTTTTTTGAGCAACTGTACGCCCCGAATCTGGAAATAGACCCGGAGGACATAACAGATGCACTGGTAGAAATAGGGTTGCCGAGGCTGGAGGAGGAACAGGCCCAGCTGCTGGATGCACCCCTCACGGTGGAAGAAATAGAGATGGTGATCGCAGAGCTTCCCACCGGCAAAACCCCGGATGGGCTTCCGGGGGAATTCTACAAGACGTACAAGAGCACCATTGCCCCGAAATTGCTTGAGACATTCCAAGACGCATACGAGACCATGCGTCTCCCGACAAGCCTGTTGGAATCGATAATTGTCCCGATTCTCAAACCAGGGAAGCCCCCCAGGAAATGCGCCTCGTATAGGCCAATATCCCTTATTAATCAGGATGCCAAAATATTAACGGCGGTCCTAGCCAACTGCTTAAAACAGGTAATATCCACGCTGATCCACCCGGACCAAACGGACTACGTTCCGGGAATGAACATGTCCTGGAATCTCCGCAGACTTCACCATGTGATAGATGAGACAAATCGACTGCCAGACAAGAGTGTAATAGTGTCTTTGGACGCTGTCAAAGCTTTCGATTCTGTGCGTTGGGAATGGCTGATGGGTGTACTTGCCCACTTTGGTATCGGGGAGGGGTACCTCCGGTGGATCAGGTTACTATACAGAGAACCCAGAGCAAGGGTGAAAACGGGGCGATTCATCTCCGAGGAGTGGAAGATACACAGGGGAACCAAGCAGGGGTGTCCGCTATCGCCAATGTTATATATCCTGGCCCTAGAGCCATTTGCGGTATTCCTTAGAGCAGAATATAGAGATACCGGACTGGACATAGATGAGGTGCTCCACCAAATCTCGCTATACGTGGACGATATGCTCCTATTCGTACGCGAGCCAACCACTAACCTACCCTGCCTCCTAGAGGCGATCGGGGCGTACACTAGGCTCTCGGGCATAGCGATTAATAAAGAGAAGTCCCTCCTCTTCCCCTTGGCAGGACTGAAACACGTCCCCCCATTGTTTGCCGGACCTGGGTCTGAAGTGGGCGCCCGCACCTTTAAATATTTGGGTATAGGGATACATCATAATACCGTTGATACCCATGCATCCAACATGCTTGTCGCTCTAGAAAGAACGCAGCGGTCAATGACTTTCTGGGGGACACTACCACTGGGAATGATGGGAAGAGCAGCCCTCCTGAAAATGGTGGTGCTGCCCCGCCTACTATACTTCCTCACGAACATCCCATACAACATACCCAGGTCCTTTTTCACCAAACTAAATACAATAGCGCGTTCATTCCTATGGGGAGGAGGGAGAAATAGGATCGCAATAAGAACCCTGCAGAAGGACTATGAAGAAGGGGGTATCAGACTACCGGATTTTGAGAAGTACTATTTAGCGGGGCAGCTGCAATTTGCAGTAAAATGGCTGGGGGAAGACGAAACAATAGACACTCGCATTTTCCAACCTGCATTGAAACAGTATTACCTAAGGGAAATACTATGGCTTGATAGACCCCGGCTCAGAACCCTGCCGAATATGCTTAACATCGCAGTGGACTTATGGAAAAGAGTGTGGAAACTCCAAGGGGTAAAGGATCCGCAGTCAACGCAAATCCCACTAGCGGGTCTCCTGGGGGGGAACACAAATACATTAGCAACATACTGAGCACACTGGGAAGCTAAAGGGGTAGCACAAATTGGAGACCTGAGAAGGGAGGGAAGGTGGGCGGACTTCCACGAAATGGTAGATGAATATGAAGTACATATGGGTCAATTCATCCTATATACCGGCATGCTGAGAAACATCACGGGAAGATGGCCAGATTGGGAAGACCAGGACGAGGAAACAGCATTAGATGTATGGCATGACATTGCAGAGGGAACACACACGACCTCTAGGTTGTACGAACAACTACTGAAGGCCAAGGACCCACAGGAACAACACATGAGGCAGCATTGGGAGGAGGAGTTGGGGAGGCCCCTCAGCGATCAAAAATGGACTAGGGCCTTACGATACCCAAATAAAGTATCCAGAAATGCAAGGTTTAGGCAGGCGCAGCTATACGTCACGCATAGAGCGTATCTCACACCCAAGAATATGAATAAAGTCCATACAGGGGTTCAGAGCGGGTGCCCCCACTGCTCGTTGGAAGAAGCGGGCATGGTACACATGTTCTGGTCCTGCCCGGTGATACAGGAGTTCTGGGACGGGATCAGACTCAAGATAGCAGGAAGTGGACTTCGAATCCAGGCGGAACATCCTGAAAAGTACTTGCTGGGCCTCTTCTCGAGAGGGGGTAAGCATGATTCACATTTGGCAAAGATGACAGATTTGATAAGTATACTGGCCAAGAGACGGATAGCAATGACATGGAAGTCAAAGGAGGGCCCGCGTGTAATGGCCGGTGACTCAGGGCCTGCTAGCCAATCAGGGCGCGGTGGGTGGGTCGGTGGGCGGGAGGAGGGGAGATCAGGAAGCGGAGATTCAACGAGGGCTGCGGGAGGCCAGACACGGGCTGGGAGATTGTTTTTTTTTTTTTTTAACTTTGTTTATTTTAAATCAAGGCAGAATGATAAGTACAGACATTATATGCAGTGGTTATATCGGCAAGTTAACCCTCAGTCCTTTATCCCCCTGCGTCCTCTCCCTCCACCCTCCCCCTGGTCCATCCGTCCCCTAGGCTCTGTGAGCGGGCTCCTCCCTCCCCGGGCAGTCTGGATTGAGCCTCAGCGACTATGTGTCTTCCTCCGGGCTGTCTTGGTTTTTTAAGATCCAGTGGGCCCTGGTGGGTTTGTAGGTCAGGGTGGGGAAGCGCTGGTCGAATTCCAGCACTGGAGCCCAGATGTTCTGGAAGCGATGTAGAGTTCCCACTTGTGCTGCCATCACCTTCTCCGCTATCAGAATGTCCCATAGTTTGGTCCACCATTGGGCAATGTGGGGGCCTTCCGGGGTTTTCCAGGTTCGGGCCACCACCGTTTTCCCTGCTAGTAGGCAGTGAGTTAGTAGTTTCGCTCTGGGTCCGGAGCGCGGGTAGATCCCGGGGATTGGAGCTCCCAGCAAGATCGGTTCTGGTTTCAAGAGAATCATTGTTCCGGTAATTTGTGAGATGGACCCTAGGCAAGCTTTCCAGAATGGTTGGATCTTCGGGCAGTCCCACCACATGTGGAAGAAAGAGCCTGGGTGGCGGCATCCTCTCCAGCAAGAGTGGTCCACCTGGGGGTTCATATGGTGAAGTCTGAGGGGCAAATAGTACCACCGCAGCGTGATCTTATACGCACATTCCCTGTTGGTGATGCAGGTGGACGAGGCATGTGTTCTGGTCCATATGTCAACCCAGGTTTGATCCTCTATCGGGTGACCCAGGTCCGCTTCCCATTGGGCCATGCATCGGGTTCTTGTGGTCAGGAAGTCGCTTAGAAAGCGTCTGTACAGGGTGGATACACTGCCGCGGGTTGGAAGGCCTCCTAGGGTGAGTTCTAGGGCAGTGGGAGGGCGTGTTGCTGCTTGCAAGGTTTGGGGATGCGAGCACCAGTGGCGTAGTTGGATATATGTGAATCTATCCCGTTCCTGGAGTTGGAACTTCTCCTTGCATTGGGCGAATGTGAGAGGTCTCTCCCCCATATACAGCTGGTCTATGGTCTCCAGCCCACCTTTGATCCAATTACGAAAATTGGGAGGATTCGTACCCGGTGTGAACATTGGGTTATGAAAGACCGGGGAATGTGGGCTCAGTCCTCTTGGCACTCCCTTTCGTTTTAGTGCCCAGTCCCAAGTGCTAAGGGTGTGTTTAGTTGATAGCAGGAGCTCTCCCCAATGGGTCCTGAGGGGGGGTGGGATGTGTGGTAGAAATCGCAGGGGTAGGGGTGCCCGTGATTGTTCCAGCTCCACCCATCTGGGGCGGTTTGTCGTATTTTGCCAGGCCTGGACCCGGGCCAGTTGGGCTGCCACTCTGTAGGCCTGTAGGTCTGGGACCCCCAGCCCTCCCAATTTGGGACTCCCCAACATAGTTCTGAGAGGGATTCTCGCTTTCTTACCTCTCCAGATAAAGTTCAGCATTTTCCTCTGGATCCCTCGGAGAGTTGGCGTGGGGATTGCCACCGGTAATGAGGCGCATGTGTATAGGAATCTCGGAAGGAGGTTCATCTTGCATGCAGTGATGCGCCCGAGCAGTGAGATCTCTTGGGTCTCCCATCGCTTCAAGTCGCCTTCCAGTTCCTTGAAGAGTCGGGGAAAGTTGGCTTTGTATATCTCCCTTGGGTCAGCCGGGATGTAGACCCCCAAATAGGGGATGGCGCTCCTTTCCCATGTTATCGGGCACATCTTAGTCAACGGTTCTCGTTCTGCTGGGGTGAGGCCAATACCCAAGGCGGATAATTTATCGAAATTTATGGTGAGGCCTGAGACTTCGCCATAGCTGGTGATTTCGCGTATCGCATGTTCGAGGGATGAGTGGGCCTCCGAAATCGTAAGCAAAATGTCATCCGCGTACAGGGCGAGTTTATGGTGTGTGGGGCCACTTTGTATGCCCTTGATTTGGTCATTCCGCCTAATTTTTTGTGCGAAGGGCTCCATGGTGAGTGCAAAGAGCAAGGGCGACAGTGGACAGCCTTGCCGGGTTCCGCATGATAAGGGAATTGGGGCCGAGTTGTGGCCGTTGATCCTCATGCTTGTTTTAGGGCAATCATAGTTAGCTAGAACCATCGTTTGGAAAGCCGGTCCGAAGCCGAAGGCCCCTAGGGTGTGTCTCATAAACGTCCAATCCACCTTATCAAACGCTTTAGCTGCGTCGAGAGCCACCAAGACTAGTTTTTGGGAGTTCCGGGAGGCGAGGTCCACCAGGTTCAGGGTTCTCCGGATATTATCACCTGCTGTCCGGTGCAGGATAAAACCAGCCTGGTCGGGGTGGATGATCTTCGGGAAGATGCGATTCAAACGGGTTGCCAGAATTTTTGAGTATATGTTCGCATCGATATTTAAGAGTGCGATTGGTCTGTAAGAAGTTATGCTTCTTGGGTCTTTTCCAGGTTTGGGTAGGAGGATGGTGGTTGATTCCTGCATCGATGGGGTCACCGCCCCCGTTTCCCTGAAGGAGTTGAATAGGGTAATTAGATGGGGGGTCAGTTGTGCTCTGAATAGCTTATAGAACCTGGTTGAGAAGCCATCCGGGCCTGGGGCCCGTGTTTTGAGTGATTTGATGGCCTCCTCAATTTCCTCCCACGTGATGGGCTCCTCCAGTTCGTCTCTCGTTGCGTCGGAGTGCCGGGGCACTTCTGCCTGCTGCAGGTATTCCTTCTGTTGTGATAGGTTTCGTGGGGTTGCCTTCATGATTTGGGCCAAGTAATCTATTGCGAGGCGTTGCTTCTCGGACTCTGAGTATAGTGTGAGCCCGTTGGCGTCACGCAGGCCCATGATCGCGTTGATGCGTCTCTGCTTGGCTAGTTTGGCCACCAGGAACTTGTTCGCCTTTTTGCCCTTCGCATAATATGACTGTTTGGCCTTCGCCATTAGTTGGGCGGTTTGTTCCGCATAGTGGGCTTCCAGTTTTTTCCATGCCGTACGGATGATCCGTTGTGTTTTGGGGGACCAGCCTTTCTCCTTATGGAGTGCCTCGGCCTCTCTTAATTCGTTCTCTAGGGCCGTCCGGGTCTGTCGTCTATCTCGATGGTAGGCCGCTCCTTGGGCTATCAGGGAGCCCCTGATTACTGCCTTCATGGCATCCCAGTTGTTCACTAATGAGGTGTCTGAGGCTGGGTTTTCCTTAAAGAAGTTACTTATTCCTGTTGCGATCTTGTTTCTGGTGGCCATGTCGTTGAGGATCGGGTCGTACAGCATCCATTTACGCGGGATGTTGGGGTTAGGGTTATGAACCCGGAGTTCCAGGAGCACTGGGGCATGGTCGGAGATCGCTCTTGTGCCGATGGTGACCTTTTTGACTGAGGGGAACGTATGCGGGGAGATCAGGAACAAATCGATCCTTGAGAAGGTGCGATGGACAAAAGAGTAAAAGGAGAAATCTTTTTCGTCAGGGTGAAACACCCGCCATGAGTCTATTATCTCCAGAGTCCTGAAGAATCGAAGGAGGCTGAGTGCTTGGGCGAAGTCGCCTGGAGTCGGGGGGTGTGATCGGTCTTTGGTGGGTTCGGGAACCCCGTTGAAGTCCCCACGGACGATTGTTTGGCCCTCCACAAAGCTAGCGAGAGATGTGCCCAAGGCGTCATAGAAGTGTGACTGTCCAGTGTTGGGAGCGTATACTGAGATAAGGGTATACAAGTCTCCCATCAGGAGGCATTTAATCGCTGTAAATCGGCCTTCTGGGCATATTTTCATTTCCAGAATCTGTGGGTTCAAGTCTTTCATGAAGAGAATCGCCGTACCTCCTTTTTTACTTGTGCCAGAAGCGAAGAATTGGAGCGGGAATAGCCGGGATCGAAGGCGGGATACATCTGCCGGCAGCAGGTGGGTCTCTTGAAGCATAGCTATCGCTGCCTCTTCGTCGCGAAGTTTTAGTAGAATTGCCTTTCGCTTGTTGGGGGAGTTCAGGCCATTAACATTCAGGGAGAGGATCCGAAGCGACTGAAGGTCCTCTGAAGGCTCATTCTCCGTTCCTTGGGTTAGGGGGGGGTCCTGGGGTGGAGGTTCAACTGCCATGTCTGTTAGGGGAACTCTTGGTATCATTCTGCACTTGAGGTTTTAACACGGAGCCCCAACGGGGGACCGCAACTTTAACAGGGAGGTAGACCGACATTGTCAGTACGGTCATACCTAAGGCCAACAGGGCCAACTGTCCCATCATGTATCGAGTACTGTGGGTTCCCAAGGAACAAGAGATGGAAAGTATCCTTGGGGTGGGTATGACACGCCACCGTGTTTAAAGTTGCAATTTAGGTGGCGGGTCCTGCTTCAAGCAGGGGTATCTGTGTCCCGGCTTACTTGCTGACGGAGCCTGGGACCATGGAAGCGTCCCCGTTCATCTCTTTCTGTTATTCCGCTGGGTCGACGACCAAGGCGTGCGTTTGGGTTTTGGAGAGGGAGGCTGTCCAGAGTCTTCGGTCCCCTCTAGGATTGGCGTGGAAGGATCTCGGGGTGAGGTCGGGTGCACGATTTTCTCTGCGTGGCTGATTCGGCGTAGGGTGCCATTATATGTGAACTGGAGAGCTGTCGGAAACAGCCATCTGTAACGGATCTGTTGCTCCTGGAGGAACAATGTCAGAGGCCGAAGTGCTCTTCTTTTCTGGAGAGTGAGTGGTGAGTGGTGAGAAGTCCTGGTAGATTTGAAGTGGAGTGCTCTGAAAAGTGATCTCTTCTCCTTGGCGACTGATCGCTGATATTGCCTCTTTCGTCGTAAAGAAGTGGACCCTGGTAATCACATCTGGAGGGGGGTCCGAATCTGTCCCACAGCGCGGGCGGAGTCTGTGGGTCCGGTCCAGAAGGAGCTGTGATTTGTCTAGATCCGGGAGTAAAGCCTCAAAGAAGCTTCCCACGTAGTCCGCTAGCTTGTTGTCGGGGATAGAGGATGGGATGCCCCGAATGCGGAGGTTATTGCGACGAGCCCTATTTTCAAGGTCTTCATGTTTGAATTCCAGGATCTCGCATTTGTGATGCAGGGAATCGATAGATTTTTGCATTTCCCCCAGTGTGGTAGCGTGATCCTGGGAATGGTCCTCGATCTCTCCGAACCTCTGTTCGAGTTCTGTGACCCTCTGATCCGTTTGGTCAACTTTAGCGGTGAGTTCCGAGAGGCAGGCGCGGAACTCAGATTTGATGTCCGCCATGAAGGCTATCAGGTCTCCTTTGGTGGCGAGAGCGCCCCTATCCTCTTGTGGCTTCTGTGGTGTCAGTTTAGGAGGATCCTGTTTCTTGGGTTTCTCTGGAGCCGTGAACATGGCGGAGATATCTGTGCCCTTGCTCACCTTCGTCTGCCTCGACATGCTGCTCGTGTCAGGCGGTCTTAATTAAGAGAGTAGCAGCGAGGCCCAGGACGGCGGGAGACTGCAGTTGGAGAGCTTCGCCCCCTCGGCCCCCGCTCTGGACTAGGTCTGGGTGAGTGGGCAGGGGCGCCCCAGGAAACGTTGGTATGGGGAGAGGGTCTCCGTCGGGGATGATGCAAGATGGTCGCGGGGGTCCAGACTCGTTCTGCGTAGTGGGGGGAGGGGTGGAGGCCTGCTCTCTTGGTCCCTCCGGGTGTATGTAAGCCGTAGCCGCCGAGGCAGCAACCCGGAGTGTTCCGGGCCGCCTTGGTACGAATCGGATGATTCTGTTTTAAGTACCGCTCCCCCTCTCCAGCTCCTCGTCGTTCTGGGGTCCCGCTATCGACGAGTGCGGCGTGTGCTGCTGGGTTCCGGATTGGCGACCATCTTGGTTTCTTTGGTCGAAGACGGGGGAGAAGTTCAGCCGCTAAATTCTGGTAGAACGCCTCCTCGGTCGAAGGCTATGTTTAGACAGGTTGTGCCATGTCGGTTCCGGTCGCTTTAGATGGCATTGGCGACGCGGAACCCTGCTTAGAACCGCCGGAATTCGACGGCGGCGGCGGGCATCCCACGGGCGGCCTCAGAGGAGCGACCACATTGATGCCGCTCCAAGCCACGCCCCGCCGGAGATTGGGTTTTGGTGGGATTAGGGATGCAAAATTACGGGCGATGGATTGCCAAATGGTATGGGGAGGGAGTCAGAGAAACCAGGAAACGGCAAGGAATTACGGGTGCGCAAGGGGAAATCAGGGGCTTGCACTCACATGGGCAGGAGTTTTAGGCCTTAGAGAGTGGAGTTAAGCACAAATCACCAGCACAAAGGAGGATCACTCACCAGAGGAGTCACGGCACAAATGGGTGCCTCAGCAGTGAAACGGGTCAGTAGGCCGAACACACACGGAGCGGCAGCCAATCAGGGCACTATGGGCGGGTCGGGGGAGAGAGTCAGAGAAACCAGGAAGCGGCAAGGAATTACAGGTGCGCGAGGGGAAATCAGGGGCTTGCACTCACATGGGCAGGAGTTTTAGGCCTTAGAGAGTGGAGTTGAGCACAAATCACCAGAACAAAGGAGGATCCCTCACCAGAGGAGTCACGGCACAAATGGGTGCCTCAGCAGTGAAACGGGTCAGTAGGCCCAACACACACGGAGCGGCAGCCAATCAGGGCACTATGGGCGGGTCGGGGGAGGGACTCAGAGAAAACAGGAAGCGGCAAGGAATTACAGGTGCGCGAGGGGAAATCAGGGGCTTGCACTCACATGGGCAGGTGTTTTAGGCCTTAGAGAGTGGAGTTAAGCACAAATCACCAGCACAAAGGAGGATCACTCACCAGAGGAGCCACGGCACAAAACTTAATTGGGGTTGTAAACACTATACTGGTCTAGTAACAATGTGTTAGGTCTGCCTTCAGCCACTTGATTTAAAAGCAGAATGTGTCTTTCACTGAAGTCCTGTTAAAAAACAAGCATAAAGCCAGCCGTTTCAGTTTGTGCATAAGTATTAGGCATTTGCCAGGCACTACTATTAGATGCTCAGGTACCCAAACCATTTTGCACCTGCTACCATCAATGGCCAGTTAATACCACTACAGCAGTGCCTTTCCCATGCCTACATGACAGCCCAAACTGTTAGCATTGCCAATGCTTGTTTTGCATTCCCCTTGGTGCAGAGGAACATGCATCAAGGGTAAAGCCAACATACTACTTGGCAAAACTGAACCACATTGAATATAGGCCAGTCTAGTCAGTAATAACATTTATGGTGCACAGTCAGCCTGGACATACTTTCTGAGGCATGCATTGCATTCTTACTGGCTGGAGGTCCTTATATGGTAATAATGGCATATATTGGTGCAGCCTGCCTGGACGGGAACAACCAGCATGAATATATTTTTATATTAGAATATGTTGTGGGCAAAGGAACGGCACGTGTAGTACAGCTCAGTGGCAACACGCTTGTCTTGGAAGCAAGATGAGGCAGAGCAACACAGGTTTGAGTACCGGTCCGTGCTTAGAAACCTGTTTGGTATTGATCGTGTTATAAATAACCAATTAAAGTTATAAAAAGGCGGCATGAAATGTATTGGAAAGTGTTAGTGTGAACAGTTGGTGACTTGCAACTATTGGGCTTTTGCGCATGCTTCCATACAAAACCAATTGCAAACTGTATGGATTTCTACCCAATTTTGCAAAGAAAGTGCCATAAAATGCATCATTTTAACCCAATGGGGTCATTATGAGGTTGCCGGTCCGGAAACAACGGTACCGATAAGCTTGCCGGTACTGTTGTTTCTGGACCGACAAACTACGAGTTTTGCGAGCGGGTGCCTTTCCACCCACCAGGTCGGAAAGGCACTCACTCGCAGACCTTGACGGATGCACCATAACTGTTGCACACAGTGCCGGTGTATCCGCCCTCCCCATTCCCACTGGGACTCAATGGGAATGGGGATTTTCTTTTTCTGGCGCCTGGCCGTAGGGACCCCCGGTGCCGTAATGCCCTGGTAAGTCCCCATTGCCGGGCGCCAGAAATAAAATGAATGTCTCTTGCGGCAGCTATGCCGTTTTTACCGGCACAGCTGATGCCGGTCTCATAATGAGGCCCAATGTTTCAAACATTTTCTTGGGGGTGAGAAACACCCTCAATCACCCCCCCCCCCCCCCGCGCTTGGTTTGCGCTCCCTCACTGTGCTCTGTAGATCCTGCATAATTGGCACAAACATTTAAGCCTCTTCAGTTCAGAAATACACCAGCCTCCACTGTACATCATCTATCCGTCACTGTTTATGATGTGTGTTTTAATGCGCACACAGGGGCTCTTTCATGCTGGCGTCATGCACTGCACGCCGTCATGCCAACCTATATATATTTATTTGTATTTATTTATTTATATATGATTTCAACAATATCATCTCATTTAACTGAGATATGCCATACATTCAAAAGGATCCGTACGAACGAGTACACGAATGAATTGCCAGAGTGAGGTAAACATGCTTAAAATACATTTAAATACATTTATAAGGTAAAAACTGAGTAAAATAGATAAAATAATAACATCCCATATCATTGGTGCACTCACAGCGTTCACTAAAGGTACACTGAACAATAATAATACAATCCATTAGAAATGAAAAATACTATCCATTTAAACAATTCTGCCTTTTATTAAGACCATATTGTTAAAACCCATTTATACAAAATTATCATCATTGCTGTGTAGGTTTATTATCCATGCTTGTCATTCCCCCTATGCTGTCCGTCAGCAATCTCCAAATTAATCTGAGTAGGTTTAAGGATACTCCAGTTTACACGTCTCCTCTTGTATGGGAAACCTAGCCGTCTGCTGGTAAATATATATTTATGCGTATAATACAAAAGTTAGTCTTCAGTAGAGAAATATAACTTTGCTGTAGTTGATTTGCAGTTGTAATAATAAACCATATTGTAATGTCCTATTTCTATTATTCTCTTGGGAAGGAGACCTGTCTCCTTTTTATTGTCATGTTTGTGGGTTGCAGCCCATGTGTTGATGTGGGTGGAGAATGTCCACCTGTGCGGCAGTTCGCCCTTAATAAATAAAGAGTCAGCAGCTCCACTCCACGGCTCTGCGTATCGTTGATTCGGGGCCTTTCCCGTATAATTGTTTCATGGTGAATGTATGCATGACAAGATTCAACAATGGCGGCGAGGTAAGTACCCAGCTTGCAGAGTGCTCAGACACCAGTGTCCTCCACGGTCTGCACATCTGAAAGCCCCAGAGATATCGGCTGACAGCCGCAAGGCCTCGCACATGTGCTGCCACTCTACCCGACTGCCGCAGAGCCTCAGGGAGCCATGCCCTGCACTCTGCTCCCTCCGCACATGCTGCACGTGTGACCAGTGAACTGCTGCACAGCCAATATTCTCACCGCCACGGAGGAAAGCCACAACACTGCTGCCACGCTACGCACGTGGTCATCAAGCTTCTACACAGACTGCATATACACCGCCACAGAAAAAAATTCTAAACACGAACCCAGCTGCCAGGAACACGTGCTGCACCACATGCCCAATGCACAAGGGCAGCCTCCAAAAAACGATTAAGGACTGATTTGATACGCTAACAAGGGGCCTTCAATAGCTGCAAGAACCCAGGCATCCATTTCACACTACGAGCAAGAAATCTGCACAGAACACACTGTGGATGGAACACTTTCAGACACAATATTTCGGAAAGCTTCATAGATCATCTCTCCACTCCAAACGTGAGCACTTGCAAGCTACCCAACTCCCACCACTATGTCAGGAAATTAAGGGTACATCAGTTTACAAAGCCCTCAATCTAACTCCACACCCAGTGCTCCTACAACTAGGGAAGAGGGCAGCCTTGACTGTCTACAACTACAAGCTATGCAGCATTTTGACATTTTGGACACAAGCAGTCTGGCGCCCAGATGGGCCAGGTGGCTCAAAGAGCTGCACATATATATTGATGTGACAGGGGTCCGACACGAACGCCGCCTAAGGGTAATTTTAATGCATTTGCTTGGCCCGGTGGTAAGAGACATTGGGCCTCATTACAAATCGCCCGGTATGGAAACAACGGTGGCGGTAAACCCGCCGCCACAGTTGTTTCCATGCCGGCCGATCACAACTCCTGCAGGCGGGAGGTGATGTTCCCGCCTGACCTGGCGGGTTTAACACCGCCCGCCTGCTGGCGGACGAGGAAACACCGGCAGCATTACGAGATGCTGCCGGTGTTTCCATGATCCCCATTCCCATCGAGTCCCATAGGACTCAATGGCAATGGGGATTAACACCATTCCGCCTCCGTGATTCCCGGAAAACCTGGGTTGTAATGCCCCGGTAATTCCGGGAATCACGGAGGCGGAATGGTAATACGAGTCCGGCGGTAACCAGGCAGTTTTACCGGCGCGGTTACCGCCGGACTCGTAATGAGGCCCATTGTATTTGAGATGCCAGAAAATAACACCAACACATTTCAAGGCGTAATTGACATACTGAATAATTATTGTGCACCAATGAGAAACGTAGATTATGAGAAACATAACATATTTTCCATATAACCACTCAAGATAAAGGCAAAAGTATGGATCATTTTGTGATGAGACTGAGAAAACGAGTAAAGTACTGTGACTTTGAGCGATACTCGACAGAAGAAGCACTCAAGTCTCAGGCCATAGCAGGCTGTAAGTCTCCTGAATTCCGAAAGAAATTGCATCAAAAGAGCAGAATGTTGGATGAAATCCTACAGCTAGCGAGAGCAGATTCTGCTCTATCCTTACAAACAGAGTCACTCAGCAAAATTAAAATAATGCAATCTGCCTCATCAGCAACCATGTGCCCCATTTGCATACCAGAAAGTACTGCAGAGCAGAAAAAGTGCTACAGATGTGGATACAAGTTCCCACATGTCGGCGCGTGCCAGCCAAAGATCATCATTGCAATAAATGCGGGGGCGAGAACCACTTCCAATCAGTCTGCAAAAACATTACATTCTTTTCAATCAGAGGAAACTACCAGAGATCCGAGGAAACAAGAAGTCCCACGACCCAACATGTGACGATCTCCTATCACCAGTAGACGCAGCTCCCACAGCGGATCACGAGAGTCATAACACAAGGACAGACGGCGTGAGGACAGGAGAGACCACTCTAGTCGCTACAGGAGCAGACAATATTCGCAAAGACGGCCTCTGTGACAGAAATTCAGATACTTGGAAGAATCCCCAAGACGTGACTCGCACTCCACCTCATCCAGTGGAGATCGAAATAGAGGGTATGTGCATGCCATTGAGAATAATATTGCTGCAGAATACAGCCTGACATTATTGCTACAGATAAATGGACAGAGCCGTGAATTCCTAATCGACACTGGAGCCACAGTAAACGTTATCACCAAGGACACATACAAGTCTTTGGCCAGAAAGAAAGAATTAAACAAAGCAGATACTGAAATCTACCCATATGGCTCGAACAGACCTCTCAACTACCAAGGCATGTCCACAGCCATGTGTCAATACAAGGACAAAAGCTTAAAAGTTAAAATATACGTCATAAAAGGAGAAGTACCAGGGGGAAGCATTCTCAGCTTCTGGTCAGCTATTGAAATGGGTCTTACACATATAATATACCAGATCATGTCTGCATATACCACCAGCCTGGAAGAAATTATACAGAGAGATCCCCCACACAAACCGCTGGCCAAGTGCAAATGACTGTAAGGGGGCCTCACCAATTGTTTGCCCCGGGCCTCACCACACCTTGTGACAGCCCACGAGACACAAACCAGTGCCTGAGACCCTGCCCCGGACATTGCCCATAGGGCCCGGAACAACACAAAAGAATTGGACAGGGGGCTGTTTCCACAGGATCTGTGGGGGAAGCAGTGAATGTGGGGTCCTGTGCACTTTTGGCAGCAGGTACTTAACGTTGGTTGTATGTGAGAAACTGTCAAACAGCAAAGGCTGCGCACAACTGTGTCCTGGAGCCTGGAGACGTGGCACTCTGAGAAACGGTGTGGCGAGGAGGTGTTAGAGGCGAGAGTGGAGACGGGCAAGCAGGAGATATGACAAAGCAGAGATGGGAGAAAGGAGGGCGGGAGTACGAGTGGAAGTGTGGGAGAAGACTTGTTGGAGCAGAATGAGGAGCAGGAGGGAGAGAAAAGCAAAAGTCATAGTGGAGGGGGTTGGAGAATTATGGTTGGAGCAGGAGGATGGAGAAGTAAAAGAGAGTAAAAGGGAGGAGATTGGAAAGATGTTTCTGAAGCAGAAGGAGGGGGAAGAGTAACCGCAGAGACGTTTGTTGAGGCGGTGCTGGAATCTTCCAACAAACAAGGCGGAGGTAAAAGAGAAAGGGAGAAGGCAGTGAAGAGTAGCATGAAATGGGAGTAGGCAACGAACAGTCATTTGGAGAGAAGGAAGAAGATAAGGAAGGAGATGAAGTGGACCGGGTTATGGCAAGCATTGAAGTAGAAGTAAGAGAAAATAAACAGAAGAGAGGAAGGTCAGGAGCTGGAGGAAGTGGCCAAGTCAAGGAGCACCCAATTCGTTGAAGGTCTACCACTGCTACTGCTGGCATTGTGTGGGGCCGAGTCTGCCAATGGGCCTTGAACCTAGCAGGGCAGAGAAGTCTGTTGAAACCTTGTAAAATCCAGAAACATTGGTGCATGACCCAAGGGCCCCCCCCAAGTCCAAAGTCATGGGGTTTACCATCAAGATGAATCACAGCCCGACAGGCACATTAGGGGGAAAACTGCTCAGTCAAGCCAAGAAATAGGTGTTGGGGTAATTGCAGTGACTATTCTTGATTGGTAAGTGGCAAAGCCAAAGGGAAGAGAGAGAGAGACTGACAGACTATGTCATTAAGCAAACTGCAATTGCTTATGTTGATTTGTTTACATGTCCCACACGCTTAGTGCCAGTCTACCCTATACCCTTGGCATATTTACTTTGAGTTGCCTGTTGATCCATGGTCCGTGACAGTGGCTAGAAACTCCATTTCTTTTAGGTGCCCATTAGGCCATTTCCACTTAATTAATCTACGCTCGCCTGGCAATGGGTATTTTGTCTTCATATTTTTATGACTTTTTAAAAAAGTATTTTTTTTTTAAAAGTCCACCTTCGGCAGTTTTTTCTACCATCCTGATGCTTTCTTCGTTTTCAACTATTCTGACTTTTCCCTTCCAACACCTATTTACTGGCCCCATTCCCACGGTTCCTCCATTGCCCATCCCTGGATCACCCTCACGTTTACACTCGATGTGCTTTCCTGGTAGCATGCCCACTGCTAGGGCAATGCATATCCTGTGCCTTTGCAAGACTGGACCCCCACCATATGGACCACGGGCTCCCCCAAGGTCAATCTTTACACTCTGGCTTTTTCTGTCTCATCCTCTCTCCCCCCCACCCACATCCCTGACTTTACCAGCCCTGCGCTCCCCTCTCCCCTTGACACTAAACACACCCCATCGTATCCCAAAATCATTTTTAAACATCACAGCAACTTTTAAATGCTTTTATTCTAAACCCTTACCTTTAGCATATATGGACTGTTTTCCTGATTTAATTGCTAGGGTCTCTTTATATCATTCATTTTGTGTCTTTTTGTTCTTTACTTCATTCAAAAATGCTTTTGCTTCCAGTGCGCAGGGTTCTCCAACTCCAGGCCTCGAGGGCCGGAATCCTGGCAGGTTTTCAGGATATTCCTCAATAATATTCATGAGAAAACATTTACATACATTTAGAATCATTGTATGCAAATGTCTCATGAATAATAATGAGGGATATCCTGAAAATCCAACATGTTTCCGGTGCTCAAGGCCTGGAGTTGGAACCTGTGAACCAGCTTAACATCTTCAATTGGACAGGTTGTATTATTGAAACTTCTGTCCCTGTCATCAGCTCTTTTAGCCCCTGCCAGAGCTGCAAGGTTTCATAACTACATTGTATCTTTGAAATTAAAAGCCCTCCTAGATCCTTAGGGTCTTGCTTTGCCCGAGCTTTATTCTTTTATCTAAAAGCTCTTAGAAATATAGAGCATACACAGGCATTAACTTTGGATTGTGCCAAGGACATTGTATGCGCTCTTTTAATTGTTTATTCTCTTTTGTGCATACAAGCACAATATTTGTTTTTTTGCAGATTTCCTTTTCCTATATTAAACCATACATAAGCAATAAGGCGCGAGGTGGGAGGGGCACTACTGGTCAGGTAATGGCCAGGGGCCTGAGGGATGCCTAGTGGTTTATAGCATTTAACATAGTGGCTCATAGCTATTAGCATCTCAGCATGATTTCTGGGGTGTTAATAATAATAATATAAACTTTAGTGTTGCCCTTAGCCCCAAACAGGCTGAATTGGCTGGCACTAAACCTATACTATGTAGTTTAACTGGAAATAACCACGTTTCTATTAGATTAGATTTCTTCTCTTCTCTGTGACGAATCCACAGAGTGTGTCCTTTCTCCCCAGGGGGAGCCAGCACATTTGGGACTAGGGAGGTGAGCACACTACACAAAACACTCCTTAGGGAACAGAGCAAGCGGGATCTCAGTGAGGATACTCCTACCCCTTAAGGGACAAGGATGCTCCACTAGATAAGTCTCCAACATCTCCCTCAACACCAGTGACCCAAGTGTTTGTTGGATGTACAGGATCTGATCACACTACAAGTGTGCAAGGGCTTTAAATGTACTTGGGTTGGTTGCTGACCCTTCAGTGCTGACCGAAACTAAGAACCAATGGGATTGCGTCTCCTGTTGCAGAAAGAGGCGTAAAAAGGCTGAGAACCTTACCTGTAGAGGAGCCGCTGCAGAGCAAACCAGCCACGATGCGAGCTGGCCAAAGCAATGCTGCGCTCAGCGGTAGCCTACACTGCAGCGCAGAGCCAGCACATCCTGGAGGCAGGACCACATCGCATATGTGAGATCAGAGATGACTCAGAGCCTATGGAAGGCTGCCAAGCCTAGGAGGGCAGAGAGCCCCAGACACCAAGGTCTCTGATGCCGAGAGACCCAACTGCTGCCGAAGCAGCAGATCAGTGTGCCAGAACAACAGCACCGGGATGGAGTAACGGGAGAAGGGAACCTACAACCCGTGAAATGCGGTTCCATCACAGCAGCAGTAGCCGCCTTCACCAATGAAGACCACCACAGAGAAGCAGGTATGTGGTTTAAGGCAAGTAGAGGCGGTAGGACGGTCAAGCTCTAAGGCACTCCAGAAAGGTGTGAAAATAATAAAAGGCCAGATAAAACCTTTAAGGGCCCATGTGGACCTGTGAGAGACCAGAGAGTAAGAGAAAGACCCATAGAGGATGAACATGAACCTGAATAGCCCGCAAGGGGTTATCAGATACCGGAGAGCAAAAGAAACACACAGAGGGGGTAAACCTGAACCAAATAACCCATAAGGAGTGACCAGATATCAGAGAGCAAGAGAAACACCACAAGGTTTTGAACTGCATCCTCGTGCTAGAGAAGCCAGAGAATGTGCTAAGTTCAAGTGTGCCACCTTGTCCCGTGCTGTGAACAAAGGGAGAAAGGGAAGACAATGGCTTGAATATCCTGGCATATCATTTCTTGAACACTTTCCCTTTTGCATACCATTGTTTCCCACACTATTTGTATTTAGAAGTAAGGATTGGCAATAGGTTTATTAGTATAGGCATTTTGATTGTGACAGACTCTACTGGGACTGCATTATTATTGGATGGTCGTAGCTTCCTGCCATCTTTAGATTTAGGATTAGATAGGTGTTTTCCAAACCCAATTGAAGGTCAATAAACACTGTTGAACTGTGATCAGTTGTGTCTGTCATACTATTTGATACCATTCCTTATTTACACTACTACGAGAGAATATTTTGCATCCTGCATGATCAAAAATTATGGGGAAGACTATGTTAAATATACAAGAACAAAGTTATGGCAGAGAAAGTCACGAGTCCACAGCGCTTATACAGTGATTAAGAAAATAAACATCAAGGCTGTGGGTATCTGGGCGGTGTGGGTGTACTGCCAATACACATCCACAGGAATAGTTGAAGAAAAACAAAGATGTTCGCAGTCTCACTGCGCCAAGAAATTATAATTAGTTGTTTGTGCAAAGAAAAGCCTTTATTGTTTGTGCAAAGAGAAGCCTGACACGTGATTCAAGCTGTGTACAGCTTTTCATCAGAGGCTTAGATTGCAGCAATAAGAACTCCACATTTAGAGTAGGACAATGCCAGATACAGTTCTCAAAATGCCTCGCAGTTGCGGAAAGCTCAATGACCGCTTGTTTCAGTCTACTCGTGTTACCATTGCACGTTGTTAAATATACCTCCACAAAGTTTCACTTACAGCCCAGTCCCCATTCAGTGGCATAGCTGGCAAAGGATTTGCCTAAAATACTTTCAATTTCTACCAGGGTTTTAACTAATTCTTGGGACATATATCAGAATGTGCAGGGATTTATTGTACTCACTTTTGGTTTGTATTTTAAAAGGCACAAGACATATAGGAAGATCAACAGCTCCATGCAGCTCTGCCATATAAGCTCTGCTCCCAGCCTTCCTCTGTTTTCAAAATCCCTTTCAGGCAATCTAGTTTTGTCCTGGGCAAGGCGTCTGCATTGGCTCCCTCTGGATAAGGCCTTAGTAAGGAGAATTTCCATCAGCTACCTCCAAGGTAGAACCTCAAATCAGCACTTCTCTTGTCAGACAAGCTCCTTTCATCTGCAGATTTCCCAAAAGCTCTACTTATTTCCAGTGTATTTGGCCTTAAATAATTGAAAAACATATCACTAAAGCATCATTTGGTGCAGTGTTTTCTTATTGGACTGGGTTTTTCATGGGTTCTGCCCAGATACTGACACTCCCAAGTATCCTCCCGTTTATTTTGATTGGTCCAAAGTAGTTTAAAATGTGACAATTTGAGGTTTTGCCTCCTCCCATCTGGAGTTATGATCAGATTGGACTGAAATATATGTTTCTCGCATAACTTCTGCTGTGTACCTATCCCATTACTGATGCCATCATTCATGTTCCAATATCTTGTAGTACAAGAAAGTTATTGAAATATGTAAATCTCATAATAATTTACATGTATTAATGTATCAAGTTTATAAGTATATGATTGTCAATGCTTTGCTGAATTTAAATCTGTTTCTGTATTTTTAATTGAGCAAAGCGTGCAGACCTTACGGATGATAATGTGATTTCATTCAGGTGCCATGTAACTGAACACATGCATTGTAATTCGTTTTACAAAGCTGGGCATTGCCTGTCTTCGTGGAAATGTAATATTAATGTTAAATGCTAGCTTAGGCATCCTGAAATCTCAAAGCAGACACACAACAGTATTTTATTGCCATGCCACAGGTCAACGAGTCGTGAGCTGCTTAGAAATCCGGTCTTTTGATGCATTGATTCACTAAGAAACAAGACACATAACCTTATGACCCAGCTTTCCTCATAAACTGAGATGCACCACAAAAGTGGGGATTTGTTATTACAAAAAGACCGTATTTCTCACGCCTTGAAACTTGTGTATAGGCACACTTTAAATAAATTATCATATCATATAATATTTCATTTCATTTTTAAGAATATCCTTAGGCTCTGATTGCCCCTTTGGGATCTGTCAGCTAAGTTAATAGATTAGTTACTGATTAATGGTGGGTTTTATTATACCAGAGAACTGAATTTTGAACCTCTTTGTCTTGGGAAATGAGGTTTAATGGATACAGGCCAGATTCCAGCTTCATTTAACCATTTCTCACATGATACGCAATTAGAAAACAAGCCTATAGTGTAATTTTCATACAGGAATAGAAAGCTGTGCTGCAGTGAAATGCATATTGCACATCATGGTGAGCCATTGCTGGACACGCATTTTTATCCATGTTAAGCTTAACAGTTTTTAAAACACACAATCCCTCTCCTATCATTGGGTGAGAGATTTAAAAAGCAAAACTGTTAATTGTCAAAAAGTCCTTTTGTGTGACTGTCATCTGACACGGGGTTACTCATTTGGCTTTCCATACGCCCCCTCGCCATCATTTAGCCCATGTAACCAGATACTTAAATGACAGTGATTAATCCCTGCAATCCCCACGCCTTAATGTCTCTCATCGGTGCTGGCAAGGTAATCCTGAATGCGCTTTTCACTCTTATCTGGTTCTCTAAACGGAAGATAGCACAGGGGCAACACGCTGGTCTTGGAAGCAAGACTCAGCAGAGTAACAGAGGTTCGAATCCCCCCTTAGAAACTGAACTCAGGTACAGTATTAGTTGTGTTATAAAAACAATTAAATTACATTAATTCTCAACACCTCGACTGAATTGACATGAATTTAAGGAAATACAAATATACCGAGGAGTCCTTAACTCAAAGAACACTTTGTTGCTCTTATAATGAAAAAGACACAGTGAATTAAGCAAGCAATTTATTAACACATGGATCTAAATGCATATGTGTGAGTTCACTATAAATAGCCATAAGGAAGATGGAGATAAAATACATCACTGCAAAATACATCAAAAGATAGAACATGAAAGCCATTGCTATCTTTGAAAAAAGCCATCATGTTATCACTGAACAAATGTCAATCACTGTAAACTGAGCCAGACACAGAGAGCTCATGTTTGTGGCTATAGACTTTTATTCAAACTAAAAAGGGGTTGGAAAATGCCTCGCTGTACCTACTCTAAGAGGTATTTTCATGTCTCAATCAAAACTAAAGGCCTGTCAGGTGTCAAGACGTCCAAAGCAAAATGTCATGTGTCCGAAATACTATTCTGGTCCTCACATTCTAAAATTAACTCTAAGGTGTAAAGGGTAACGTCTTTGGCCTTGAAAGAGCACAAATGTTCAAGTTCATAAGGAAAGGCATAACTCCAACACAAAGATTCCCAATGGATAAAGTTCAAAGCTCCAGGGGATTGCTCCCTTCTCCATATTTTCTCTTTGAGATACTTGAAACTCCTAAGGGTATGTGTCTTCCTTGGAGTTCTCTGGTCAGCAAAAACAACAACTTGTATATAAAACAACTTGGCTGTTAGTCCCCACTTTGTGTGACACCTGGTGTACTCCCCTGCATGGGCGTAATTGTAGAGGTTTATGGGGGGGCAAGCCCCCCCCAATTTTTGTGGCATCCCTTTTTGGCCCCCCCATATTTTGGTGGGAGGGTCGGGGGCCTGCATTGTGGCCGCCACATTCATTGATCATGTAATGGGTCAGCTTGAGTCTGGATGAGGTGTCCAGCAAGGCTTGCACGGTCTCATTACATAATGCCAGGATGAGATTAGCTGTTTGTATTTTTGTTATAGGGCTGGGCTGCGGGCTGACCCTAGTGAGGGGGCACATTTGGACAATCACATTTAGTGTCAGGGGAGAATCCAGCATTGCAAGAGTGAGGGGTGAAGTGAGCCACGAAATGCAATGCGTGTAATAGTTTCATTCACACCCCCAAACCACCCGACACTGCCCCAATCTAATTTTTGGGCAAAATTAGTGGCAGATGGCATTTTTACACATAAAAATAAAACTGTGGGATCATTGCAGATGCAGGAAAGTCATCTATTAAAGCTCTGTCCAGGCGCTCTGGGGCAAAATACATGGAAACCTCTTAATTTGCATAAGGATTGCACCAACAGTAGTGACTTCACAGAAAATGACATCATTAGTCTTTGATACATGGAGGCACCATGGAAGTGACTTTAGAATCAGTTGCCATAAGTAAGCCAAGTGGCAAATAACTTGGTGGTGCACTAATTTGAAACAACAGAAGTTTCTGGTCACCTTATAGCGCACCTGCAGTTGAAAGTGGCTACAGATTGAAAGATATTCCAAAAGTCATTTTTATTTTAACATGAGGTGTTTTTTAATTCAAAGTGATCCTCCAAACGTTATTGATATGTTATAGTGCCCGTGACACTTGGATTGTTGGCTTCCAATTTACTTTGAAAATACAGATATAGTATAGTGTAGCCTACAAGTCTCAATCGTAAGACTTTAAAGAGAAACGCCAGTTGGGTTAACACAACACACGGGAAACCCAACCAACATATGTTACTGGATCTAATGTATTTTCAAAGTAAATTGGAAGCCAACAACCCAAATGTCAACTATTTGTAATGAATGTGAGCATTTGACTACTAGGTAAGACTCCATATGATATTTACAACTAATGATCATGCCAACAATAGATTACTTTTAAAAAATTGTCTTATTTTTAAGTGAACTTACTGCCTGGTTCTTGCAAGTTTGGTAATCTAGCTTTGAGCTAAAGAACATTTTTGGAATACAAATAACAGTTTCTTTGCTTTACTTTGTTAGACATGCACATGAATTAATTATTATTTTCTCGAGTATTTCATAGGCATCTTTATATTTTGATCAATGAATTTGAATGTAATTGTTTTTGTTACATATCCCTCCTGATGAGCCTATGGATTTGGTGAAACACGTGTTGAGGGCACTAAGAGGGCACTATAACATATCAATAACGTTTGGAAGATCACTTTCAATTAAAAAAACACCTCATGTTAAAATAAAAATGACTTTTGGAATATCTTTCAATCTGTAGCCACTTTGAACTGTAGGTGCGCTATAAGGTGACCAGAAACTTCTGTTGTTTCAAATTGTTGTATCACACTCAGCAGTCTGAGGGTTACTGGTCACCACCAAGCAGCACCCCAATATCTTTATCAAAACTAAACAAGTTCAACTAAAGACCAATTCGCTATCAACTGTTTTTGGAGACTGCAAATGTACCATTATCTAACTTGGTGGTGCACAATACCTACATTGCACGATTGTTATATATGGAACAACTCTATAGTCATTAGGATTTTTTATTATAATAGCATGATATATTAACATAAGCTTTGAAGTAAATCAGAATCACGTACAGATCTTCAGATAAGAAATTAATTGCCCAGGATCACACACTTTGGTTAAATGGTGAAACTGATTTAAGCAACTGTGCACATCTTCCCAGGTTTAGTTGATATAGATATTTGTTAAGGTTTTGCTTTACATTTCATGTGCTTAAATAGATTTTTCTGGCAATGCCTTGGAAGCAAACCACATTACATAATAAACTATCCTTTCATAGTAAACTAACTGTACACTATATACATTGTCATAGAAACATGTTGAGGAATGAAAGTATGGCTTTAGTTTTATTCTCCCCATCCTGAATGCAAAGTCACAATAGCATCATGCAGATTAATGCGAGCCTAACAATTCCCCTTTGGGTTTTAAAGCCATAGTCATTATTTCATAAAACATGCAACATTATGCACCCTTCTCACTTCTGATCACTCCCTACCATTTACATTTCTAAAGGGACAAAGGTCCCTGCTAATAGTCACCCCTCCCCTCCCATCAGTGCCTAATGGCTCACAGTGTAATTCTCTGTTGACACAGAGCAACGTGAGGACCATCTGCTTACCAGAGATCTTGGAACATTGTCCTGGCAGCGAGACACCTGTACCGTTTGGGAAGGGTAAGGTGTCCTGTTTCTAGGACATTAAGTGTGCTGAGCAGGAATTGCTTGGCACACATTGTCCTACCAATGGAACACCTTTTCCGTTGGGCACCCTCTTTGAGGTGCCGAACGGGAGTGGCACCCTACTGACAAATGTCCCGGTCTGACTTCCCACTCGGTACGCTACTGCTTGAGGGTCAATTGAACACAAGAAAACATACCTGAATTTTAATGAGTCAGACTGTTGCAAGTAATTAATGAAATTAGAATAAGCAACTTAATGTACCATTTTAAAATCTTGCAGTCATCCATTTTGTATCATGTCTATATGCGTGTTTGAGTCAGTGCCTGGTGGCAATAATCAAACACCAGCCCCCTTCTGCATGCTTGCAGGCCCTCTTTAGGTAGAGGGGGCCCTGGCTTTTTTACCGTTGTCAATGCAGTGAATTCTGAAGACCAACTGTAGTGGTTTATGTTTCAGAAGACTGGAGAGTCTTTAGAATTGAATTTTAAAGATACGCCACCAGTCTTATGAAAGTTATAAGAGCGTTGGCAATGGACTCTTGTGGTATAGTAGTTTGGTGTTCTCCCTCCGAGCCACCGTCCGCCCTTCCTCCAACCTGCCCCTTTCTTTCACTTATCTGTCCCCTCCAACATTTTCAGCAAAGTTACTCCACTGCTCCCCTGACAGGTTTCTTCTCCACTTTTAATGTAACTCTTTACTCAAAGTTTTGGATTTGCCTGTTGCATTCTTCTACCAGGACTTCCTCGCGTGATTCACTTTACACACTTGCCAACTTGACTTTGCGTGGTATACTCTCCTGCAAGGGCTTACTCACATGCTTCAATTGACACACTTGCAAACTTGACTTTTCCTGGTATACTCTCCAGCCAGGATTTTCTCACATGCTTCAATTGACACACTTACAAACTTGACTTTTCCTGGTATACTCTCCTGCCAGGGCTTTCTCGTGTGCTTTACTTGACACACTTGCAAACTTGTATACATCTTGCATTCATTCTATTATTCCCTCTTTGGAAATATTGTGTTTCACATTTCCTTTTATGCACTTCATTTACTCTTATTTGTCCTTGGTAAGGTTTCCCAAGCGCCCTGGTGTCCCAGTTTCCCTCATGAGGACTCACAGGCTTTCTGTGGTGTTCTTTGGTTCTCCCGCGGTCAATGTGAAGCAGGGCTTTGGCATCACATCCCCACTTCCCGAGCTCACCGATTTTGCTTGCTGGCTTTCGCGTACTTCGCGGCTCCTGCTTGCCTCCTGTGTGCTTCTCTGTGTTCGTGTGGTGTGGATACTATTCTCTGGTTCCCCCGATTGCCAGGAAGTCTTCCCTCTTCCTCTCACAGCCTCTACATGGCATACCAGATCCTGCATCCTTCTTCCTCTGGCCTTCTCCCTTAGCCGGCTGGCTCCATGGGCTTCTCTGCAGCACAGTAATCCCTTGGTCGGTACCGAGAGGATGAAGCTTTCCCAGGCAGCATCTCTGCCCTGCCAGCTGGTTAGGCTTTTTAAATGTCCTGGCGCCTAACATGCGCTCGTAACCTTTACAGTCTGTTTGTGCTTCTCGCCTCTACTAATCCTCATTGCTCCATTCAGCTTTCTCGTCACAGTACTTTTACATGCATGGAAATGGTGGTCAGTTCTTGGTAATTTATGTATAGAACATGGAGAGTATTATTGGTAGGTGCCATGGATGATTGAAGGGAGTTATTACAATAGTAAATTAAAGCATGGGTAATGAAAGGTGTATCTATAAAAGGAAAACAGGGATACAGAGTCTCATACGATGATGTTGTGTCACCCTTCTGAGGGTCACCTCCCCCATGTGGTCCTCCCTCATATAGCCACCCCAAGGGTCAGAATCAGGTAGCAGCTGCTGTCCTCAGGCCACATGGGAAAGGCGTGATGACATCAGATTCATCACAAAACACACCAGGGTTTGTACGGCTATAAATGTGTCATTTACTCGCTAAGATTATAACACCACCACATAGAAGGTTGTCACTTGCATAATGTTTCCTTTCTCCAGCCCGGGGTGCAGTAGTTGCTGTCTTATCAGACGTACTGTACCTGAAAGCTCCTGAATAGTATGTTCCGTAAGGCTGTTCAAGGGGCTTGTCCTCACTAACGCTGACTGTTCTGTTCTTTGTCTCTCTGATGATTCCGGTGGAGTCATCACTGATCCCCCAGTGGTAGTCTCCTCGCATGTGGCAAGGGGACAGCAGCTGCTACCTGATCCTGAACCTGGGGGCAGCTATATGAGGGAGGATCACAAGGGAGGAGACAGCCTGCAGGGAGATATTGTGGCTCCATCGGATGGCATCCCCCATTTTCCATTGAAAATAACACCCACATGTCTGAAACCCTTATGGCCTTTTGTAATGTATCCACTCCTTTTCCTATGAAGAGCAGGGAAAACCCTTTTATCAAATGTACCGTCCAACCTTCCAACCATAGTATACTTTGCCAATGGGATGAAATCACCTCTTTCAATTCCACTTGACAATCAATCAGAAGTGACTTGCCATCAAAACCTTTTAAAAGTGCTTATACAAATTCCATAAGTCAGTGGTTCATAATGGACTTCTGTTCCCAGAATTCACAAAATACTGGGACAAAGAAGAAGGATCGAGCAATGTGGAGCAAAAGAGACTGTAAACCTATTGAGCGCTCTAGTGTTTGCTGGTGCTCACCCGTGCTTGGGAAATATAAGCAGCTCAAACAGAGAATGGGGGACAGCTGCTGTGGCGACTGGCGAGAGAGAGCTCTACCTCTCAATGAGGAGCAGGGAGCCAAGAACTCAGGACGGATGTGGGTTAGTCAGGCGAGTCACCACCAGATGAAGAAGGAACTGATGAACCGAGAGGCACTGCATGAATGCCAGGAGCCGGTGAAGAACCCCTGGGTGTTCGCAGCCGCTCTGGAACATCATTTTGCTTGCCAGAGCCAAAAGGACAGCAGGCATGGTGAGAGGAGGCCACAAAGGACTGGTGAATGAAGGAGAAAGGACTGTGAGAGGAAAGAAGACAGGAATCATTCCCCAGCCCATCAGGACATAACATAGTAGCGCCTACAGAAACTGGTGAGTCCACCCAAAAGCAACAAGGACACTGGGGTGTATCAGCGAACATGCCGACTGTGAATAATTGAAAGTTACTTACCTGAGCGAGAGAAAAGAAATGGACATATTCAAAGAAGAGAATTTAAGTCACAAGTAAAACCTTTGCTAATGTGTAGATGTACATAATGCCAATACGAAGAAAGCAGAAAGAAGATAATATATCAGGAAGATACATTATCGAATGCTATATGCAGACAACTTTGAGAGCGGGTGAAAAACCCAAATGAACAGATGTCCTGGCAGGGGGATATACCAGTCCATCATAAGTGTGTGGAGCGAATCAGATGTTGTGGCAGGAGAGGACACCATACAACCTCAAGTGTGTGAATTAAAAGTCCTGGCAGGAGAGAACACCAGGCAACCTCAAGTGTGTTCATTAAAAGTTCTGGCAGGAGAGTACACCAGGCAACCTCAAGTGTGTGAATAAGAGGTCTTGACAGGAGAGTACACCAGGCAATTGAAAAGGATTGCAACAAATATGATTTATGTGCAAGTGTTGTACTTCGCCATAACAGGCCCAAAGAATTGTTCTTGAAAGAAACTGTGAAGTCAAAAGATGTTTTTGTGCAAGTGTTGCACTTCGCCAAGAGAAACCCAAAAAACTGTTCTTCAAAGAAACAGAAATTGTGAAGTTAAACAGTTATTGTGCAAGTGTTGTACTTGGCCAAGCGAGGCCCATCGATTGTGTAGTCAATCAGTTGTTGTGCAAGTGTTGTACTAGGTCAAAAGAGGTCCAAAGAACAGTTGTGAATAAACACTCAAGGAGTAAAAAGGAATTCAGAGGAAGGGAACAACCCTCTAGAACAAAGACCTTTATACTTGAGAGGTCTGGAGAACATCACTATACAAAAAACTCAAGGAGTAAGGAAGAATCAAGGGAAAGAGAACTACCCTATGGAACCAAGAGCTTTATCTTTGAAGAAACTTTTGTTTAAGTCATTTATCCTTCCTTTACAAACACTTTATCCAACCCACTTAAGGTTAAAGACAACTCCCTTTTTCACCTTAAAGTTAGGTTTGTAGTGTGAGGGTCAGAATAAAACATTGGACACAGGGCAGTTTTGTGTTTGACATCCTGACACGAACAGAGACTTAGTTTCCCAACCCCTATTATTTTCAATAAACGTCTTTGACCAAAAACATGGCAAACTTGTGTCAGACTGTCATTTCTGACTCCTCTCCCACATCTCCTTTGTTCTTCCTGCCTCCTCTTGTCCCCTCAGCTCTGTGATTCCTGCTTGCCTCCTGACTCTGGCCTCTTCCTGCTCCATCACCTGCTTGTGCAGATTCCTACCTTCACTGCTACAAGTGGCCCTTACCCTGGATATCCCAGAGCTTTCCTGGAGCACTTCCACTGCTGCCTGAAGAATCTGGGCTGTGTGTTTTCCCTTGATGGGATTTTCCTCATTTGGGCTTTGCCACCTGAAGTCCCTTGTCTGTAGTTATAGCATACCAGGCACAGTGGCCTCAGAAGAGGGTAGTTCAATTTTCCTCAAATCCATAAAAACAGCATTGATGTAAGACCTACACTTGACAGGTTGAGACACCAACATACAGAGGGGAGATGGAAACCAGTAACAGATCAAGTCCAGCAACTGAACGGAGCTCTTCAAACGCTCACAGCTATAGTACAATCTGGAAGGCAAGAAAACACTGTTTTAAGACGAACAGTAGCTACCAGGTATAATTGCCTTCTGGACCTATCTATACCAGGAAGATCAAATGGCAAGTTTGATGGAAAACTAAAACAACTGCCAATTTCTAACGATGTGCACCGTACAGTTCCAGGGATCAAAATTAAGATTGGATAAGTGGGAGATGAAAGCAGCTCATGGGTAAAGTGATGAATCCTGCAGAGTTATCAGTGATTCCCCGGTGATGATCTCCTCCCACATGCTCCTGATCCTGGTGGGTGGCATTATGAGGGAGGATCATGTGGGAGGTGACGACTAACAGGAGGAAGTGATGACTCCATTGGAAGAGACACAGTATTCTCCCCCCTCTAAAACTAGAACCTCTAAAATACTTACGGCATATGGTGAATCTGAGCAAAATACCATTGCATCTAATGCTCACTTAACACCTCCCGTTCCTAATAGTTTTGATTCAAACAAGTATTCCAAATAATGCAGTTTTCAAAAGTCTAAAACTCCTAAGTAATCCAACTCCCATAAAACCTTCAGTACTGGGATGTCTAAGAGGAGAAAGGAGTTAGTGTGGAGCAGAAAAAACACCAACCTAAATGTGCAGACTAGCGGTTTAAATAGAAATCAGCTGTGTGGGACATTTACAAATGGTGTGCCTTTTCAAGTTCAATGTGAAGAAGAAGGAGGAGAAGAGAGAGGCAGAGCGGGCAAAGCGGGAAGCTCTATAAGAGGTAGACACACAAGAGCGGATTGTGTAGAAGAAGGCAGGCGCTTCCTACCGGCAAGGTGAGAGACCAGAAGAAGCACAGAGGGTGCTGCATGTTAACCGCTGAGGAGCTGGCAGCAGTGGAGTGGCTGTCATGGACATGGGCACAGTGAAGAGCAGCGGTTCCACCTGCGGGTGAAGGAGAAGCTGGCGGGAGAACCGCAGGAGCATCTGAAATGCGTGAAGCGCTTTCCCGAAGCACGGAATTCACTGCAGCCATAAGCCATCGATTGGAAATGCCAGCAAATACCAGTGAGTCTGCCCAGAAGCATTGCAAGGCCCTTGGTGTACCAACAGGCTTACAAACAATTGGGAACCTATTTTGAATATCAACCAAATGATATAGAAAGACCGATTTTACACAAATCTCTATATATGAGGTGTTGATATGGGAAAGCTGGAGTAAATGTTGTCATAAGCAAGTGAACACTAATGAATCAGTTGAAAGGCACGATCTGTACAAATCTTCTTTCATGAGATGTCAATATGGGGAAAATTGGAACAAGTATTGCCACAAGCCAATAAACACTAACATTGAAGTTAACAAACAAAACGTGAACAAGTCTCCATATATGGGAGCCTATATAGGGGAAGTTGGAACAAGTAATACCTGGAGCCAATAAAGTATAAACAGTGAAGGAGTACAACTGTGTTATACTTAAAGAGAACTGAAAGATAAAGAAAGGATTGTAAGAAGACCTGGTGAAGGATGTGCATCAGGCAGTAAGCATTTGGGGGGAAAGATCCTGGCAGGAGAGTAAACCAGGAGATCTACCAAGCCCATAGGGGGATTCCTGGCAAGGGAGTACACCATGTAATCCATCTGGGATATGTGAAACGTAAAGGCATTGAGAAATGGTTCCTGGCAGGAGAGTATACCAGTCGACCATCTTTAAGGCGTTGTTGTGTAGAAAAGACACATTTGCCATCCTTTCAAAACACCATTGCTTGGAAGAGAGACTTTGCTTTATCCTTTTGAGGATGTTGTATGAAAGAGACATGTCTACTAACTTTACAGAAACATTGTTTGAACAGAACATTTTCAACATTCTACCTGAGACAGTTCAGGAGAAGGGAATCATCCCCTGGAAACAAGGATTGTTTTTTGGATTTACATATTTAGTTTTTGTGCACTTTTTGCAGAAGCGAAAGTAGAGACATTTACCTTGTACCTTTTGATTGTATGTTTTTGTGTGGTGGGGGTCAGATACGTTTTGGACACAAGTACAGTTTACATAATTTTTATGATGAGACACAGACTGATATTTAGTTTTAGTTTCCTAGGCAGGGAAACTCTCTTTATGACAGGGACAGAAAGGCCTTAATACAAACCCTTTTATTGTAAAACATTACAAACGTGTGTCTGTCTCTCATTTCTGACCCCTTACAGTATCCAGCATTGACCAGTGACCAGGCACTACCACTGGGGAACAAGGAGCCAGTATTTAGTTTTCAGCAAATGTAGCTTTCACATAAGATGCAAGATTTTGATTTTGTTCATTATATACAACCCCTGATGCTTTAAATGTCTTATAGATGTGCCCTAATGATTATTCATAGATTGTCCCAAACACACAGAGTTAAATTGTGTGTTTTTCATCATCAGTTGGCCTAAAGAGCCAAACGTAAATCCTGGTAGCTGTTAGTGTCAAGCTAACCAGGCGCCTCCAGGGTGCAAGCAGCAACTAAATAGCTCCCAACTCCCCTCAATTTCAAATCCTGTAGTTCACCTTTAAGCCGCACCGGTTTTCGCCCAACTGTGTCATAGTGGGGTACGTGGTTGGCAACACAAGTGGCAGCATAGTATCCTGGGCTACTCCCTTGGTAGCTACAATCAGCGCTTCATTGGATCAGTACCCGGCCTTTGTAACTAAACTAAGAAATGTTTAACCATCCAGAGTTAAGATATGTCGTGCAAGAATCCTTGATCGACCTCCACCTCAGTGGGACTGATTTATTGACCTATGTAACAAATCTAAACAACTGGTGTAAGGGTGCAGAAGTAAGACACGGAGCAGTCATTGTGGTTGACAAACTTTTATTGAAAGTGGTAAATTAAAAGAAAAGTCTATCTTGCCCTAACTCTAAGAGGGTTTTTTTAATATTAAGGTCACCGTCAGGATGTCCAAAAGCTAAAGTCCATAGTCTGATGTCAGAATCCTAGCTCTGTCCCAAACAATCTGTGTTAAACTAAATCCAAAATGAGTTCTCCCTAGTCCAGAGGAATGACTCCCTTCACCTGGACAAAAAGATAGTTCTTGGTTTGCCAGTTTCTAAAAGTTCAATCTCAAGTGTTAGGGGAAATGTCTTCCTTCCCCAGACTTCCTCAGGCTTCTTGTACAGTTCCACAACTGCTGTAGGATTGTCTCCCTTCCCCAACTGCCCTTTTTCCGGTTTCTTGGCTTGGATGCTCCTCCAAGCTGTGTGGGGTCCCTGGCCCTGGTTGGCAGTCCTGATTTCCTTTTACCAGGCACTGCGACAACGAAGAGTGGCCTGGATGCTCCTCCACGCTGTGGTGTGTCCCTGACCATGGTTGGCAGTCCTTGTTACCTTCTGCTAGGCACTGCGATGAAGAAGAGTGACCTGGATGCTCCCCCAAGCTGCGTTGGGTACCTGACTGTGATTGGCAGTCCTGGTTTCCTCCTACCATGCACTGGCAGAAAGAAGAGCATCATGGAGGCTCCTCAAAGCCGTGGTGGGTCCCTGACCCTGGTTGGAAGTCCTGTGTTCCTTTTACCAGGCACTGTGATGAAGAAGAGTGGTTTGGACGCTCCTCCAAGTTGCGGTGGGTCCCTGACCCTGGTTGGCAGTCCTGTTTCCCTTCTACCAGGCACTGTGACAAAGAGGAGGAGTTTGGATGCTTCACCCTGGCTGTTACACCTGATTCCCTTTTCTCTCAGGCCTCAGACCCAAACAAAGACTTAGTTTACTTGCCTGCCAAGTTCTGTATTCATGTATATTACTCTCACAGTTCTCTTTATAGTCACTTGATCTCACATGCAGACTTGGTTTACTCTCCTGCCAAGCATTTTATCTGTGTGTCTCATTCTTACAGTTCTCTTCACCTTCTCCTTTCTTATTTGAAAGCCCTGGGTCGCCTTACCTCCAAGTACTGTCACAAAGAAGATTGGGTACTCTTGAAACTTGATATGATCTGTTCTTATAACGGCCCCAGACCCTATTCCCCTCGTTATAGTATTGTGATAATGTCTCTCCTAGTGTCTCGTAGGAATTATCCTTTTCCCCTCAATTTCCATCTAGTGTTGGTTTCAGGGTTTCTTCTACCCTCTGCGGAGTCCCAGCCATAGGTTTAGCCACCCATATACCTTTAAGGTCTTGGCTGCGGTCTTCCCATGGTCTTTCTCTGCTTTGCCTGCGCTCTGGGGCTCTTCTCGGGTTGCTGCACTGGCTCTGTGGCTTCTGACCCGTTCGGCACCTTTCTCCAACTGGGACCGCGCGGTCCTGCAGGGCTGTGCTGCTGGTGCCTTCCCCTGCCAGCCTCTTGGTTTGCTCAGCGTGTCCCGTGGACACCAGCATTTCAGCATCTCTGCACCTGGGTCCCGCTAGTGGTTCCTCTACGGAGCATCTGACACTCGGGTGAGTCTGTCGTTAGTTTTTATGTCAGTATCCAGTACGGCCTGTGACTGAAGACTAGACCACTCTGACAGGTTCATCTGAGTGATCCCTACTCATCTGCGCCTCTTTCTCATCACAGTTACTTGACTAAGATTATCATGATAGTCATCCCTATTCTTCCTCGTCTCAAATCAACTACACGTTGCAAGAATGCTGTTCCAAAAAGAAGAAAACATGTTGCAATAATCCAACGACTCCCAGATTGCCACTCCTTTCTGTCCTTGTCCTCAGAAGAACCTGAACCTATGCAAATTGGACTGGCTTGGGGACCTTTGCCAGTTGAAGAAAGAAAGAAACTAGTGCCAACTTTAGGACTATGCATGTAATGTGGCATGAAGGGTCATCTGGTCTGAAATTGTCTAGTGGCATCTAGAAGAAAGTCTGGGAAATAACGACTCCTGGCCTTAAGGGCGACTCAGGCATGGGAGGGCTTAGTGAGTCATCTCTGTCTAAAAAGAAATAGCCACAAACTGAAATACCCCTACTCTAGATCCATTCATAGTGGCCATTACAGTTTCTTGGGGAAAAAAGAGTTACACTGCGCATGCTATCATAGACTGCAATGCAACTGGGATTTTCATAGATAGTCAATGGGTCTTTGATCATGGTGTGCCCAGACAGGAGAGGGCTTCTGCTGTACCAGTTAAAAGGGTTCACGGATAGCCCTTAGTTTCCAGATTGGCTACTGAACAAACTTCACCTTTTCATGTGGAAATTACCAGACACACTGAAAGTCTTACATTTGACTTGATCAAAGCTGCCATTTTCCATGCCATCTTGGGCCTACCTTGGGTATGCTTGCATAACCCTTATGTTATGTTAATTAAGCTGCCCATATGGTGTATTTGGGTTCTGAGTATTGTGTTAAACTCAGTCTGCAAGAGCAAGGTCCCACTCAATCTTTACAACTACAACAAGTATTGCCATCCAGTGCGATGACCTTGCAATCCATCCCTGAGAAATACAGGGATTATAGTGATGTTTTTCAGGATCAAGAGGTGAAGGTATCCCCCCGCCGCCGTCATTGATATTAGAATTGTGCCACAGACCTCGTTCCTAATGTTGTGATACCCTTTGTTATTTTAATTTTGTCTGAAGATAAAAAGACACACCTGCACGTTTGCCTCCACTTTAATCTCAAGAACAGATTGATACTGGAATAGAAATCATCAGTGTGACTTTTTTTGTACACAAAAGGAAACCTCTGAGGTACATCCTTGCCTAGACTATGACGGGTCGAACCCGGACCATCAAAGACAAGTATCCTCGTCCCTTGATTGCAGACATCCTAGAAGTCTTAAATGGGGCATTGGTCCTTACAAACTGGGATTTAAGGTGGGCGTACAATTTGATACAAGTGGAAGGCAGCTTTTCAGTTTGTATATTTGGTGATGCTGTTTGGCCCAACTAACACCCATCCTGCCTGTCAAAGGTTCATGGATCACATATTTGCAGACCTACCCAATCATACTGTCATTCCATATCTAGACGACATTTTCATTTTTTTTCTAATCTTTTAACACCCATACTGGTCAATTGAGGGAATTGTTAAGCAGACTGTGATCACCCAAGTTAATGGCTAAGCCTTAAAAGAGTCCATTCTGCCAAAGAAGTATAGCATATCTTGGATATATCATCTCACCTCAAGGTTTTGCCATGGATCCTATGAAGGTATCTGCAATTATGTCTTCACCTACACTGAAGGACATAAACGAAGTACAAGGTTTTCTTGGACTGGCACATTTTTATAGGAAATGTATTTCTAAATTTGCTGGTATTTCCATGTCCATAACTCACTTACTAAAGAAGGGAAACCCCTTTTAGTCAAATTCCCAAGCCAAAGCTGCCTTTCAGACCACAAAACCGCACCTTTGCTTCATCATTCAGATAACCGCAGATGATATAGCCTTAAAGCGGATGCTTCCAACTGGCCCACAGGAGTGCAGCTAAAACAAAGAGCAGAGGATGAACAAGAACAGCCTGTTGCTTAGCTCTTGCACTTACTGGCAACTAATTAATGTGACTACTCTGTACTGGAGAAAGAGCTTCTAAACATGAAACAGGCCTTTCAGGACACTTGTTGCTGTATACATATTGTAAGGGTGCATACTTTTGGACAGAGACTTTTATTGATCAGGAAAGGGTTGGCAAAATGCACCTCTATGCCTAAAACTAAGAGGGGTTGTCCTACCTCAAAGAAAACTAGTGGAGTTGTCAGGATGTCCAAAACCAGAATGTCTGTCACTGTCGTGTCTCAAAAGCCTACCTCCATCCATATCACTAATAACTTAAATCAACTGTGCAAGGATGATCTCTTCCCAAAGTAAAGTGTTCATTGTTGTTCCAACCAACCGAAGAGTTCCCAGTCTCGGAGGTAATCAAAACTGATGAAATAAAGAATGTTCACAAATGTAAGACTCCAAGGCTGGGGTCATGCTCCTTTTCCCTAGAGTCCTTCTTGTTCTACTTTCTTTTCTTTTGGGCTCCTGAGCCCTGTACTTTCTTAGGCAAATGTCACTGGGCAATTCACAAGAATATGCTTCTCAAATTCACAGTTCTTTATCCCACCAACTTGGCACACTTCCCGACCAAACGTAGGATTCCTTTCAATTATTCTCTTTCTGTTCCAGGATTTTTGGTCCAGTTATTCTCAACCCCTCATTTGGGTGCAGGCCCCAGACTCGCAATATTCGGAACAGCTTGGTTTACTCTCCTGCCAAGCAACTGTCCTCTAGTGGGCTGTCTCTCTTTCTCTCACAGGGCCCCAGACGATCTTATTCTTCTTTACTTTAGGTTTTTGTCTCTCATATGGGTGCGGGTCCCAGACTCGCAATGTAGCGTTGTATCCACTTGGTTTACTCCCCTGCCAAGCATACAGCTCTTCCTTGAAGAAACACAAAGCAGGGTAAGACAGCTTAAAAGTACCTGAGTCCACTGAATATATGATGTGGCGTGCTGCAACGTCAGTATAATAAGGTTCTTCACTTGACCTCATTTATTGTAACCAAGTAACTATAATAGACAGTTGCGCTTGCCAAAGGGGTTTCCGTTTCATTCAAAATATCATCAAATGTTCTATCTTCCGATTACAGCCGACATGTGTTTCAACACAAAGGGCCTCATCAGGAGTTGGGCGGTAAGCGGGTGCTATTTCCGTCGAGCGGAAATAGTGTTACCACTGTGACCCAGGGCACAAATAGCGCTGCATTACAACATTGTGGGCACGCACTTCAGGCTTTGGCGGTAACACTATTTGCGCCCGACGGAAATAGTGCAGAAACATGGGCTACCACCGAAAAACCTGGCGCAAATAACACTACCGCCTGTTGCCTGCGATGTTAATGCTGGAGGGAAACGGGTCATCGCCGAAATGAGAAGCACTATGGTGGCCATTATGAAAATCAAAATCCATTAAATATCAGAGCTTCCTGCAGCCATCCAGACCAGCAAACCAGACAGAATGCCGCAGGAGAGGGTCAGGGGCAAGGCTGTCCAAAATCGAATCCACAAACCCAAATTCAGAGAGGGGGAGCTGCTGGTGCTCGCTGATGAGGTGGTAGCACACCACAATGAGTTCTATGGGTCCATGCAGCGAAACACATCTGCACAGTGTTGTAATGAAGGTTGAGAAGGCAGCATGGTAAGTCCTTAGGTTACTTTATTAAATTGCATGCACATAAAATACAGGTAGGACATCAGGTACAGGAGATGGTAGCAGGATCTTAAGTATTACAGGGAGATCCCACTGGCTCCCACCACCCAGGCTTCATGTCTCCCTAACTGTCCCTGGGTGGAACCAAACTCAATGCATAACATTCCAGGCTGTTGCATCACCATGTGCTGTGCATTCCATGACATCACAGCCACACAGAATGGATGTACACAGATAAGCCAGTAGGTGGGGAAGCAGGATATAACACACCTCCTTCCGTTAGACAAACAACAAGTCAAACACTGCAAACACAAAGCAAACAGTTGAGCATGGGGAGGGACACAACACAACACACCTTCTCTCCTTACACCAAACAACAAGCAGGGAAAATGTGCAAGGCAATGCACAGGAGTAAACAGCAGGGAATGCGGGGACACAACAACGGCACAACAACCTTCCACCCCTCCAGGGAATCACAAAGACATTCGGCTAGCACATCCATGGGATTCCAAGAGCGAACAAAACATGCTGGGACAAGTGCTGGAACAACACAAAGGTGGTACAACCAACCAGTCTTTGCGGCAAACCCATGAGGAACGATAGACCTTCACAGTCATAACACTCAGGGAAAGAGAAATCTACTACTTTGTCACCATCACGATGACCTGGTGGTGACAAACCCAAATGGAGTCCTCCAGACTGTCAACAACCTGCGCTCAGAGATGCTCGCCGGGCAAATAAGAACCAAACTTTACACTACTGAGGTTTTAGTGGGAGGATGCAACTTGTCACCAGGCTGACCAACCACAGTACTCAACCATGAAAGGATGTAACGGGCTGAGCTGTCGATCAGCACAAAATGCGGAGAGAAAATCCACACATGACGGGGTCAGCAAACTACATCGCTAACGCAGACCATGACCGTGTACCGCAAGTCCGATCCCTATCAACTCAAAGGTGCCCGTAAACGCTTCCCTTACCATCAGAGGCAACCGTGGACCACACACCTGGGCCCTAACGCAAAATCACCATGAGTACCTCAGCGAACATCTCAATTCCCATGTGAGACGACCGTGACCTACACGTCTGAGCACTCAACTCACCACTACAATGCATAGCGGCTTCACAATGTCCTCCTGAGACTTTACAAAACACAGACACTTTGCCGTAGGGCCTTACAGCGACCTTTGATGAAGACCCCATGAGGCCTTACAGCATCCTCCCTGACGCATGCCTACACCACTATGCAAACGTAACCTGGCGGTGTCCTCCTGATACTTCCCAAAACACAAAACACTTAAAGCATCTTCCTGACACTTGCCCCATGAGGCCTTCCAGCATCCTCCCTGATGCATGCCTATACTACAATGCAACCGTGGCTTCACAGTGTCTTCCTGACACTTTCCAAAACACAAACACTTTCGCTGTGGGGCATTTTAACGTCCTCCCTGATGCTTGCCCCCATGAGGCCTTACTGCCCCCCCCCGCTCCCTTTAAAATAATACAGTAGTTGCGGGGGTGAACCATGCAGGTTCCATGCCTTAATATCGCCGCAAAAATATGGTGATATTTTTTTATGGCGATATTTTTGTGGGGATATTAACACATGGAACCCATGCCAACACAACTTCTCAATTTCTTAACAACCTATATCTCGACATACACCACACGTTGCGCAAACCGCCATGCCACCACACTGCACACATTCCATTATGACCACAACACTCACTCCACTCACTTCCATTTTTAAAACAGTTCAGCGTCTCCATGCATCGCAAGAAAAGAAATGGGGTGAAAACTGACCACATCAAGTCATATGAAAGATTGCATGATTTTGCTAAAAGTCCTTTGCTGCATAGCTATGCAGCCTAAAGCTGGAAATCCCTCAAAATATGTTAGGTCCCTGCATTTGCAAAACACATGCCATTGCCGCACATTTCCCATAATATTTCTGTCATGGCTGGATGTTGCCCACAAAAGTCCCTGTTGCTCACGGGCAATGTGTGGCTGAAAATCCTCATGCTGGTTATACCTAAATGCATGTAACAAATAAACAGTTAGGCACAGGAGTTGAAATCGTTATCTCCTTCACCATCAAACATCAAATCATGTTAACTCTCCATCTGCAGGTGTGCCATGTAATTCCTCAACAAAACAAAGGCTCAAGGCAGCATATTTCACAATTGGCACTTTAAATACTTTCACCTACGTACGGTGCACACATAGTTTTGACATCATGTCTGAACAGAGGACAGCTAGAAATTCATAAGTGCCACATGAAATACTTTCATCATCATACGGTGCGCACACAGCTATAACATAAGCCTGGCAACAATGTACCAATGGTCAATGCCTCACTGCATTATCAGTTCGATTACTTCAGTTTCACGTTTCCACTTCCCAGCAATACTGCGGGCGGCCTACAGAGACCATGAGCACTTTCACAGTCTTCAGACAGACTCCCTTGAATGGCGCAGTGGGATGAAGCAAACTCCCCATTTATTCATGCACATCCCTCCGACCACGGCAATGACGTGACCTAGCCCAACTCGGCAAGTTGCTGGGCTCATTTCTTTACTTGGCTCCTATCCCAACTCAGAGGCAGGAGAACGCAAACAGTGAGGGGCTCCACGTTCTTGCCTCTGCCAACATGGACAAAAACAGGATGACATCACCAGATTGCTCACAACTGCAGGAGAGAGTGAACCTCCGACAGCCCAACCCTCCTACTGGTCAGCAATGCTGCTCTGCCCATGGCACCAACTACATCTGCCATCCTCTCTCAGGACCAGTCTCATATTGTCATGGCCACTTCCCCAGGATCACAGGAGCTGCACGATCAGGTTGTGGGAGCAAGGGGTAGCATGGTTCACGCACAACCCTTTGGGATGTTTATACACAGGGGGCCCGGTTGGACTCAGTCCTGGAGCCTTTGGCGCCAGGCTCATGGAAAAACATAAGCAAGACTCTTTATTATGGGCAGGAGTGCTTTTCAGGAACTTTCCACGTGTGTACAGTCAGTCCGGGTGTGGCTTTCCATCTTGAGCTGCACATGCAACTTTCCATCTATAAGCTGCTCGTGCAACTTCAAGGAGTAGCAGGGTGTGGCAAGCAGAACAGAACTAGCGGGCGTGGCCTTAAGAGCTCAGCTATAAAAGCCATCCCAACCCCAAGGCGCACGCTTCGCGTTAATCTGCATTCGCATGCAGCGTAACGCTCACCGCCGCCTGGGATAAAGCAGCACTTACCTTTGGGAATCCAGTTTCCTGCCCATACGCTTACCTCCTGGAGTCAGCATTCACCTGCATTTTTCACCGCTGAGCCTGGCGTACATTCTTCATCCTCTGGAATGCAGGACTTCAGCTCTGGGCCCCGCAGCGTGACATCTTCTTCCTCCTCCGGAACACAGGACTTCAGCTCTGGGCACCGCAGCGCGACATCTTCTTCATCCTCCGGAACGCAGGGCTTCAGCTCTGGGCCCCGCAGCGCGACATCGTCTTCATCCACTGGAACGCAGGACTTCAGCTCTGGGCACCGCAGCAACACATCTTCTTCATCCACGAAGGCAGGCCCTGTAAAAGGACAAAAGGCAAGGTTAGACATTACAAACTTTCAGTTTGAGGTCACGCTTGCTAAATTATTTGCGCTTATCCTTAAAAGCTTACTTACTTGCTGCCGGACTGCCAAGAGATCCTCTGCTCCTCATCTGGAGCCGCCTCATGCTCTGTAGCTCTGCTGAGCCGCAATCACGCCTATTTGGGAGAAAGATAGACATTATTACATAGCTGACAACAGGCTGTGAGAAAGACAAACAAATACTTCAAGACAAAGAGAAAACTGAAAGACACCAGAAATGCGTGTAATAGTCACAGTTGGACTGGACAACACGTATGAAGGACCAGTGAAGGAACTCGGTCGTCATCCTAAATGCGCCACTGCCAGAAGTAGCAGGACGGAGAGCTCACCATTAATAATCTATAGGTGAGCCTTAATGGCTCGATGCATACTCACGGAAGCCACGCTTTGGGAAGAAGGGTTTGAGAGGGAATTCACTCACGGCCAGCAAACTTATGTCCTCTCATATCTACACAGGAGCAGTGTTCCAATTCATCGCAGCAGCCCACAGCCTATTTGGAGTGGGAGAAAGCAGACAGGGGGGTTCTACTTCCTGGTAGGACTGCAACTGTGCCCCAACGTCCCCGCAGAGACCAGGTGAGTGTAACACATATGAAAGGTAAGTCAATCAACCTTGAAAACTACCGACTCAGCACACTTGGAGTTTTCCTTCAATGACGGTCTAAGATGCAGGGACATGCTATGCGAGAATGCTAAGCTCACCATGCACATAGCTTTCCAAGCAAGTACCGTTAAGTACTGTGGGATGCTGCGTTGCTGCACTGCTCCGTTGTGGACTTAATTTGTTGCTGAGAATATAATATACTGTGAAATACTGTGAAAATATTGTGGCCACGCCCCCTGTTTGGTGCCCCCTATTTCACCAGGAAGTCACGCGCACCGAGCAAGTACCGTTAAGTACCGCTTTGCCGTGGCAGACGGCGACTTTACTTACTGGTACCTGCTCGAGTGGGTCGTGTTGGCACGCTGTTGAGGTTTATTTTGTTGTGACGACAATCACATTAGTCTGTGCATGCCCGCCACCTTGTACACGTTGAAAACAAACATGCTGATTACATCGGCGTTTACTAAAACCCCAGCCATGGGCGTAGGACATGGGGGGGACAGGGGGGGACAAATCCCCCCCACAATTGTAAGTGGGGGGATGTAATGTCATTTATCCCCCCCCCAGAATATGTTTGTTGTGTCGTACAGGGATCTGTTTTTGAAGTGGGGGGAGGGCTGCTCTCCCCCCCAACCCCCAAAGCATGGGGGCAATACCCTGGGGGCAGATGGGTGATCATATGCCCCCAGGGAAGGGGGCAAACAAAAATATATAAATATTTTTTTTAAACATAGTTTTGGGTGGGGGTGGGGCCACTAGCCACCAGGAATTTTTGCAAGGGGGTGCCCCCCCACCCTAAGTGGATGGGGGCACCTTATGTAGCCCACCCTGGGGGCAGATTTCTGACCCTAAGAAGGGGTACATGAGATGCCTCCCATCCATTTGGGTTGGGAGGAGAGGCCCCTGCAAATATTGGCAGATCCGGCTCCCAAGCATGGGGCAATACGTTTTGCCCCCCCACCCCCTGGGGGCAGGTGGCCACACACATGTGCTGTTACGCTCACCTGGACCTCACAGGGGTGTCGATCGGACCCGGACAGCTGCGGTCTCCGTGATGCGTAGTGCAGAGATGACTGTCTGGACTGGCCCGCCTAGTCTTGTCAGCTGGACCCGAAGAAGTATTTTCCTGCAAGTGGAGACAGGGATTAGCCACCTGTGGGTTTTAGTGATGGCCTCCCAACTGTTCTCGCTCTCCCCCACTAATCACCTCCGATATCCCCTTAGTAACCTCACCTTATGTTTGTAAAAGATGAGCTCTCCATCCTGCGTGTCTTGCAGGGGCGCGTAGATACCAGTTACTTCACTGGTTTGAAGGCGTTGGGAGAGTTCCGGTAAGCATTGACTCTGAAGTCCCAGGCGGGATTGGTAAGTATCAAGTTCAAAAGTTCAATGTGCCCGATGTTCACTCTTGTCCCCTTCCTTCCTTAAGTTGCAACTGAGTTCGTGAGAAGAAGGTCTCGTAGCTGCTGCTGGCGTTCAGGTAAGAGTCTGTGTTACCCAATGCTGCCGGTAACTATTGCATGCGTTAACGTGTTGTTTTTCCCCCTCTTTATAGATGCGGCATATGAAGATATGGAGAATAATACCGCCGGTGGTAAATTAGGTAAGTCCCTGTTGGTAAGAGGTATTTGTTGAATCCCTTGGCTCACCTTGTTATTCTTGTGCCCCTAGGTGCCGGAGTACGACGAAGAAATGACGGAGACAGTGCCGGATCGAAAGATGCTGTGAGAACTGGTGAGTATGGCGCCGAGCTGGAGCTGGCGAAGCGACGCGTGCAGGACTGATGTACTTTCCAGGTCGGGAGATGAAATGGATCCGGAATCAGGTGAGGAATTTGAAATAAGTTTGTTTTCTAACCTTGTCTTTTTCTTCCTCTTTATTCTAGGAGCTCTGGATTCGAGGCGGGCGTGGCAGAAGACTGGATGCTGGCTGCAGGCACGGTGAGAGTCACGCAGCTGGATGCAGAATAACACGAAGCATGTGCTGCTGTTCGGGCGTGGTTTAAATAGCCTCCAAAGTATTCCCAGCAAAGAAGTTCCCCAGGACCACACCCGAGTAAAAAATAGTCCCTGTAGTAAAATAGTCCCATCTAGGCCTCACGCTGTCTTGGATTTATTTGCAGCATGCTCTGCATGAGGTAAGTAATGTCTATGAGCCTGGCGCCTATGGCGCCAGGACTGATTTTTATTATGAGCCTAGTGCCTACGGCGCCAGGACTGAACCCAGACAGCCCCTAGCTGGGGCTGCTGGGGTTTTTGTAAATGTCTGGATGCCTGCTCCCGGGGCTGATGGGCTTGATCCGGATGCCCGGGGGTAGGCATCATGACAGCACTCCCCCCAAGGCCCCTCCTAAAGTTATTCTTCCCCTTGGCCCTGGTTTGTCTGGGAATTTCCGATGGAATTTCTTCACCAACCGAGGTGCATGAATGTGGTCACTAGGCTCCCATGACCTTTCCTGTGGTCCGTAACCTTTCCAGTCGATTAAATAAAAAAGTCTTGATTTAACCAATTTAGAGTCCAGGATATTCTTTACCTCAAATTCAGGTTCTCCATCTATTAGGATGGGGTCAGGTGGTTTGGCAAGTCTTGTCCCGGGTTGAACTGGTTTCAGAAGTGAAATATGAAAGACAGGATGGATCCGCATATTAGAGGGTAATTCCAACTTGACGGCCACCGGGTTGATAATGGCCTTAATAGTGTAAGGTCCCAAATACCTAGGATTAAAAGTCTGAGTTCCTTTTAGAGGTATGTGTTTTGTAGCCAGCCAAACTTGATCCCCAATCTGATATCGTGGAGCATCGCTTCTATGTTGATCAGCATTTTTCTTATATTTCTCTTTCGCTTGTTTCAAATGTTCTGTTGCCTCCTTAAAGGCTGGTGTAATAGTAGAGTGTAAATGACTAACTGTAGGCATTTCTAAGTGCTGAGGCGAATCGAGTTCTGAGGTTCGAGGGTGATGTCCGTATATGGTATAGAAGGGGCTTTGTCCGGTTCCAGAATGTACTGAGTTATTGTATGCATATTCGGAAATCCATAAAATATCCTTCCAATTGCTTTCGGTCTGGTGCAGCATGCAAAGTAGGTACTGTTCAAGGGTCTGGTCGGTCCTCTCCGTCTGACCATCGGTCTGGAGATGGTGACTGGTTGATAACCTCACGTCGATTTGCGCCAATTGACAACATTTCTTCCGAAACTGTGAAATGAATTGACTGCCTCGGTCAGAGACCAATACGGAAGGAAATTCGTGTATTCGAACAATGTTTTCGAGGAACTCCTTGGCCAAAATTGAAGCGGAAGGTAATCCTTTTAAAGGAATAAAGTGGGCCATCTTGGAAAAAAGATCCACAATAACTAGGATGGTGTTAAATCCATTACATGGAGGTAGATCTATAATAAAGTCTAAAGACAAGGTGTGCCATGGTGTAGGTGGAATATCCAAAGGTTGTAAAAGGCCAGCAGGTTTTTTCTACTGGCTTTTGTTTTGGGCGCAAATGCCACAAGACATCACAAATGACTTTACGTCTTTTCGCAAAGTGGGCCACCAGAACTTTCTCTTAATTTTCGCTTCAGTTTTTGTGATACCTGGGTGCCCTTCCATCAGGGTGTCATGGTAATTGGAGATGACTAGTTCTTGTATTTCCTTGTGTGGTAGAAATAGTCGTCCTTGATAGTAAGGTAGGTCATTGACGACTGAGTAGTCCGGGCCTTTCTTTACCCAGTCCTGCAGGGTTGATGGATCGAAGAGTTGTTGGATTTTTGAATGAATATCTTCTAGTGTCTGTTGAGTAGTTATGCCAAGAATTCTTTGCTCGAGAATTATTGGCACCGGTTCCGGGTTTGCATATGCTTCTCCCATCCCTATTCGGGATAAGGCATCTGCTTTGCCATTTTTGCGGGCTGGTCGATAAGTGATCACGAAATCGAATTCGGCAAAGAACAATGCCCATCGAAGTTGTCGCGATGATTGGGCTTTGGCTGTTTTTAAATACTGCAGGTTCCGGTGATCAGTGATTACGGTAATGGTATGCCTGGCACTAAGAAGGTAGTGCCGCCAAGCCTTAAATGCGGATTTGATAGCTAATAGCTCTTTATCGGTAATCGCATAGTTTAACTCAGGTGCTGAGAACTTTCTGGACCAAAACGCTACTGGGTGAAGTTGACCGGTTTCAGGATCCTTCTGGGACAGGACAGCTCCCATGGCTAAACTGGATGCATCAGTTTCTACTATGTATGGAAGCTCAGGGCGTGGATGCTTTAAGACAGGTGCTGATGTGAATTTCGCTTTCAGCTCTTGGAAGGCCTTTTCAGCCTCTTCGGTCCACAAGAAGCGTTTGTTTTTTCGCAAAAGTGCTGTGATGGGGTGTACAACATGGGAGAAGTCCGGAATTAATCTGCGGTAGAAATTAGCAAATCCGAGCATGCTTTGTACCCCTTTGACTGAACTGGGTGATGGCCACTTGAGAATTGCGTCCACCTTTCGAGAGTCCATTCGGACTCCCTTTGGAGTCAGGATAAATCCAAGAAATTCAACTTCCGTAGAATGAAAAACACATTTTTCCAATTTTGCATATAACTTGTGCTGGCGTAGTTTCTCAAGGACTGCACGCATGTTCTTAACATGGTCTGATTCTAAGGAGGAGTACACTAGAATATCATCTATGTATACGACAACACAGACGTCATTGAGTTCACGAAGGACATCGTTCATAAAATACTGGAAGGCTGCTGGTGCATTGCACAACCTGAAGGGCATCACCTGATATTCGAATAATCCGTACTTGGTGCGAAAGGCAGCCTTCCATTCGTCGCCTTTCTTGACACGTACCAGATGATATGTCCCTCAGAGATCTAACTTAGTGTAGATACAAGCATCCTTTACTTGGTCTAGTAATTCGGGGATCAGAGGCAATGGGTATCGGTTTTTTACCGTAATCTGATTTAATGCGCGTTAATCTATGCACGTTCTAAGGTCACCTTCCTTTTTTGGCACGAAGAATAAAGTTGAGGATGCAGGAGACTTGGAAGGACGAATAAAGCCATTAGCAAGGTATTGGTCCAAGTATTGCCGTAGGTGAAGATTTTCAGGTTCCGTGAGGACATAGATTCTACTGCATGGGGGTTGTGCACCGGGTAGGAGGTTGATTTGACAATCGTATGATCTGTGAGGAGGTAATGTATTGGCCTGTTTTTTTTTAAAAACATCCTGAAATTCTTGGTATTCCTGAGGTAACTGCACGATTGGGTTAACGACTGTAGCCAGGCCTTTGTTCAAAGTTTTCTCCGGGTAACAGGTGTGTGCACAATCCGGGAAGGTTATTCTCTTCTCTTGCCATTCTATACAAGGATTATGTGTTTCCAACCATGGCATCCCCGGTATTATCTGGAACTGTGGGGCTTGGATTAGATCAAACACAATAGTCTCTCGATGCCCATCTTGACTCAACAGTGTCATCTCTGTAGTGGAATGAGTTACAGGCCCAGAGGCAATCTCAATTCCATCAACTGTGGTGATGACATCCGAAGTGGTCTTTTTGCAAAGAGATAGATTCATCCTTGACACCAATTCGTGGTCCATATAGTTTCCTACGACCCCGCTATCTATGTATGCCCTTACTGCGTGCATACGTGATGGCTGCCTGGGATCAAGTAGGACCATTAGGATGATCAGATGCGAGGTCTGAGTGTCCTTCTTTAAGCTCGGCAAGCGGACATCTACGCTTGTCGGGCGTGGTCGTTTCCCGAATCAGGCTCTATGTGGCTTTTATCAGCAACTCCTACCACCTTCTTGGGTGGTTTTGTAAGGCAATCCCGTAGAAAATGTCCTGAGGTTCCACAGTACAGACACAACTGCATCTGTCGTCTTCTTTCTCTTTCCTTTTGAGTTAAGGGTCCTTTAACCCCCCGATCTGTATAGGTTCAGATGCATCTGTTCCTTTGGGGGCAACGTTGGGTTTAACCAATACCCGATTCTCGAACTTAGCTCGATCAGTCTTTCGGTTCTGAAGTCGGTGGTCTAGCTGGATCACTAAGTCTATAAATTCTGTGCAATCCTGAGGTGGGTTCACAACTTGAGCCAAGACGTCTTTGAGTCCTCCCCGAAGTCCACGATGAAACAATGTAATTCGTTTGTCCTCCGGCCACCCGGTTTCCACCACCAACCTATTGAAGGTTGCAATATAGGTTAGCAGATCCTGGTTACCCTGTCGTAAGGATAAAAGTTCGTTGTCCAGGGCTTGACCCTGTGAGTGTCTGGCGAATAGTTTTTCCATGCTCCTTTGAAAACCCTGAAAATCCCGGAGAAGAGGATCCTCCTGGTTGACTAACAGAATGGACCAATCCGCTGCGCTGCCACTAAGATATGACAATACAATGGCTACTTTGGCTTGGTCATTTGGAAAGCCTCCTGGTCTGCATAAAAAGTGCAAGCGGCATTGGTTCATAAACACGCAAACCTTTTGGGGTCCCCAGCAAAGCGTTCGGATGGAGCTAACTGAATATTTCCTGGTATAACCACTTGCACAGGATTGCTTGATGAAACAGGGGTTGGTTTCCCCCATATCCAGGTAGGGGCGTTTGCCCAGCTTGGTTTTGCAGTAGTTTCCTAGCCAGATCATCAGTGCGCTCCTTTGAGACAATCAGTTCTCTCCTGGGGGCATTGGTCTCTTGGTGAGCGGCATGTACTTCCGCCCTAAGTTCCCCCAATAATTGGGCCAGTTGGTCGGTTTCCGAGGTTTCCATAACACCCGGGTGGGTATTTTTAAAAAGGCTTTGTGTTCTGTTATGCTCACCTGGACCCCACAGGGGTGTCGATCGGACATGGACAGCTGCGGTCTCCGTCAACGTGATGCGTAGTGCAGAGATGACTGTCTGGACTGGCCCGCCTAGTCTTGTCTGCTGGAACCGAAGAAGTATTTTCCTGCAAGTGGAGACAGGGATTAGCCACCTGTGGGTTTTAGTGATGGCCTCCCAACTGTTCTCGATCTCCCCCACTAATCACCTCCGATATCCCCTTAGTAACCTCACCTTATGTTTGTAAAAGATGAGCTCTCCATCCTGCGTGTCTTGCAGGGGCGCGTAGATATCAGTTACTTCACTGGTTTGAAGGCGTTGGGAGAGTTCCGGTAAGCATTGACTCTGAAGTCCCAGGCGGGATTGGTAAGTATCATGTTCAAAGAGTTCAATGTGCCCGATGTTCACTCTTGTCCCCTTCCTTCCTTAAGTTGCAACTGAGTTCGTGAGAAGAAGGTCTCGTAGCTGCTGCTGGCGTTCAGGTAAGAGTCTGTGTTACCCAATGCTGTCCGGTAACTATTGCATGCGTTAACGTGTTGTTTTTCTCCCTCTTTACAGATGCGGCATATGAAGATATGGAGAATAATACCGCCGGTGGTAAATCAGGTAAGTCTATGGTGGTAAGAGGTATTTGTTGATTCCCTTGGCTCACCTTGTTATTCTTGTGCCCCTAGGTGCCAGAGTACAGCGAAGAAATGACGGTGACAGTGCCGGATCGAAAGATGCTGTGAGAACTGGTGAGTATGGCGCCGTGCTGGAGCTGGCGAAGGGACGCGTGCAGGACTGATGTACTTTCCAGGTCGGGAGATGAAATGGATCCGGAATCAGGTGAGGAATTTGAAATAAGTTTGTTTTCTTACCTTGTCCTTTTCTTCCTCTTTATTCTAGGAGCTCCGGATTCGAGGCGGGCGTGGCAGAAGACTGGATGCTGGCTGCAGGCACAGTGAGAGTCACGCTGCTGGATGCAGAATAACACGAAGCATGTGCTGCTGTTCGGGCGTGGTTTAAATAGCCTCCAAAGTAGTCCCAGGAAAGAAGTTCCCCAGGACCACACCCGAGTAAAAAATAGTCCCTGTAGTAAAATAGTCCCATCCAGGCCTCACGTTGGCTTGGATTTATTTGCAGCATGGTCTGCATGAGGTAAGTAATGTCTATGAGCCTGGCGCCACTGATTTTTATTATGAGCCTGGTGCCTAAGGCGCCAGGACTGAACCCAGACAGACCCTAGCTGTGGCTGCTGGGGTTTTTGTAAATGTCTGGATGCCTGCTCCCGGGGCTGATGGGCTTGATCCGGATGCCCGGGGGTAGGCATCATGACATGTGCCCATCTGCCCCTAGGAAAGGGGCAAAACAAAAATAAAACAAATTATAACTTGTTTTGGGTGGGTGTGGGGTGCCACTGAACCACCATGGATGTTATTAGTGGAAAGGGGGTGGCCCTCTCCCCCCACCCCAAATGGATGGGGGGCATCTCATGAAACCCTCCCTGGGGCAGATTTCTTGATTGGGGTTATCAGTGGGTTAGCCTTTTCCCTTTGTGCCCAGGTAGGTGCACCCACACATATGAGGCACCGTTTTCATCGGGACACCTGTGGGAACTCGGGAAGGTAGGACATCTGTTGTTGGCGGCGTGTTTCGGTGGGTGGGCAGAGGGAAATGTCTCTGAGAATTGTTGGAAAAAAACACGATTTTCAGACATTTCACTCTGGACACCCACCGAAAACGCCGCCAACAACACATGTCCTACCATCCTGCATTCCCACAGGTGTCCCAATGAAAACGGTACCTCACATGTGTGGGTACACCTACCTGGGCGCAAAGGGAAAAGGCTAACCCACTGGTAACCCCAAGCCTTGCAGCAGAGCAGATTTTGCTCATGTGGACAAAATACAGATTTGGGCCTATGGTGTCGAAGCCACCAAGGAAAACAGGGAACCTCATGTATTTCTGAAAAGAGGACACCTGTGGGAATCCCACAATCCCCGGCAAAGTCCGAAACGTTACAACCGCCTACATTTGGGGAAAAAAGGCCAAGATATCTAATGTAACAAAATAGTTACAAGGGATTGAATGGCAACATACCGAAATCACCAAAAAAAGGCCTTGCAGAAATACCCATGGCAGTTAAGGGGTTAAGACGGTAAAGCCCCAGAAGAGATATCCTTTATAAGGTAGCTCAGATTGTGCACAGGAATATGTAACACCTGTGTTCAGCACCTGCCTTAATCTTCCGGTGGGATAATATGCGGAGTGAATGCATTCAGCTTCCGATGCAACACAGCATTTTCCAGGTCAATTGGTTCAGAAAAAGTGGTGGAAAACACTATTACTGTCGCTTTTTCTAATTGGCTGGATTTTCGTGCCTTTTCTGGGTGGACTTCGGGAGCCGAGTGGACACACCAGGACCCCCTGTATTTCCCGCTCCACCACACAAATTCAGCCTTACTGCCAGCATGGATTCTCATGCTGGAAATAAGGAAAGGGATCCCTCTGGGATCTCCTTGGAAATTAAACCTGGTAAAAGCGGGCAGAGTCCAGAGGAAGCCATTGTGAATTCTGTCAGCAATCGCTAATTGTGTGAGGTATTTACACTCTTGCAGAGTGGAAAAGCAATGTGATTTCACATGCCTTTTATGCTAAAATCTTCAATTTTGTGGCGGAAAAGAAAAAAATTGTGCCAATTGAAGTGGTCCACTCCATGCAGTTTACTTTGTGCCTTGATGCTTGTGGGTTTTGTGTGATGCTACACATGTAATAAATAAATGAATACATTTAACCTGACCCCAGATGAATGGCAATTCGTGATCAGAATGAGTGAGCATGGCATGTCGCTGGTAAGAGGGTGTCCTGTGCTTCTTGAGTGTGTTGGCAAACGCCCTTAATTGCCATCTCACATTAAACAGGTGCTTAAACCTATCAGTGTCGATTGCGAAATAATAATTCGACAGAGGTATTTCAAATGGCCAATTTAGCTCTTTGGGTGACATTGTCAAAGTGGGAGAATGTTGCCCAGAATGTGCCACTTTCTCTGCGGAATGAATTGCGCCCACCCCGAGGAAGAAGTGTAAAAAAGTCACAAGGGCACCGTGCCCTACTCTTTCTGTGTGTGTCTTCACCACAGGTCGATAGATGCCGAATCAGACATGGGTAAGTCTCAGGTGGCAAGCCTTATACCCTAGTTGATGTGGCAAAGGATTCCAGACTTCTGAGGCCGATAACATTAGTAGCATTGAGTTACATGCCATCTGACAGGTATGTGTGATAAAGTTCCAAAGCAGTGCTGTTAGTGGGCTAAAGCAGGAGTCACTGTTTGCCCACCCTCAAAGGGTACGTACAACCAAAAGTAATAGGCCCCTGCCCCCATCATGGCTGTAAGGGCTCAGGCTCCAAACCAGGGCAAGAATGCCCTCCAATCATCCATGCTCACGAGTAGGGTATCCCTCGTGCTCCAGGAACCCTGTTGAGCAACCCCTGTGCTTTCCAGGTGATACTAACATTATTTAAAGCCAGAAGTCTAAAGGGTAATCGTTTAATTGCCGCTGGAAATTAGCTCCTGGCGTGATCAAAATGTCTTAACCAAGTGTGACATCATCCCCTTCATTTATAAGCAATATGTGTGTTCTCGCGTTTCTTCATCCACTGACTTACTGTTAGAAACAAAAGCAAGAGTTGTGTCTCTTGTGTAGGCTTTAGGAAGGCAGTTGCCAGCCTCTGGCATAATATGCCCATGTTCTTCTAATATTGGCTAGCTGTTGCCCTCTTATGGCCAGGTAGAACCATTATGGCAGTGACTGGCAAATGCCTTTCCCCGGCAGACAGTAAAGCGGAAATAAGAGGCCAATTCAAGACACGGAACAAATCGCAGTTAAGACAGAATGCAGCTGCCATTGCTGTGTTAGGGAGAATATGTTGAGTGTTCAAGCAAGGAGGTATGTATTAAGCAAGCCAGCAGTGAGACAAGGGAGAGGCAAAGAAAAGCCACAGGGGCTCTTTGAATAGTGTAACAGGGAAGAGGACCCATGCTCTGCTGTCCTAGTAACATATGAGAGAATCAAATAGATCAGACTTTTCAGCAAATGTTAAATGAGAAAGTCCAGCTCTGCATTCAGAATAACAAAGGCATAGAAAGGCTAGGCTCTAAAGCCAGCATGAGATGGAATAAGAGAGACCAGACTCATCGTGAGAGGCTAGCCCGGCCCTCATTAGAGCGCTAGAGGGGCAGCCCACATAGCGGGCTGCCCCTCCGGCCACCCCCCTGGGTCCACATACACCCCCCCTTACTAGGCATCCCCCGGGTCTGACGCATCCGGCCGCGGACCTGCCGAGTGCTTTTAAGGGGGTGGGCCTGCGATCGCTCATCCTCCTTATTTGCTGTATGCCCCACTCCCCAGAGGACAGTCAAAGCAGCAACATCACACACCTGGGCCCTCTACTCCAATAAAAGGGCTTACTCAGAGGTACAAGCAAGATTTTCTCTTTCTTTGAAACCACCATCCTTCCATTCCAAGAGACACACACGTCTCCTTGCGTCACACAAAAAAGTAGCAACTTGCAGTTGGTAGAAAAGGCTGCAACTCCTTTATTTGGCAGGAATCCACTTACAGGTGATCTGCCTCTTAATGAGCTGGCGTCCTAGCTGAGGCCCACTGGAAGTAATTGTTATTTCTTCTCTCTTACCATGAGCTCATAGTCAGATGACAAAATCCAGAAATGCAACATATGAAGACAGGTTCTTTGCTGCTGCATCCTTTAATTTTCTTCTGTTTTCTTTTCTTCTTTTCTCTTGTTTTATACAGTGATGATATTTGTAATTTAATACGTACTGCTATTTTAATTTTAATGTTGTGAAAAGTCGAGTTCTTTGACTAAAACACAATAAAGAAATAAAGAAAGCAAAGTCTCCAAGGTGTCCCCTGTTCCCCCCAGATTGTATATGTCTCCTATGCCCCTGACCCCAGCCCGACCCAGTCCGCATTCATTGTGTCGGGTTTCTGAGAAAGCTATCACGCTTTCACCCGCGCTCGTCCATCAAAGCAAAGTACCTTGGTTAGACATTCACTGATTTTGTTCACCGCTTAATCATAACAGAGTGTCTTCACTGGCGAATAACATACTTTCAAATTCCACTCCTGTTACTCTGAATAATCAAGCTCACCCAATGCCTATGGTAAGCAATAATGAGCACGTCACTATAACTGACTCGCAAATAACTGCTGTGTTGTCATGCACACCATCTGATAATAATCCTATCACCATTGATCATGCTTCTAGACATATCTTGAAACACGGCGTTGCATCAGCTCGCCTATTTTCAGATACACCAATACCTATAGACGATGTAAATCAAACAGCGGCCAACTCATCTGTTGTTCCAATAGGCCAGTGTCCTCTCTCTTCCATTGCACCTTATACTAAAAGTCCTGCTCACATCTCTGAAGATCAAATGGGTATGGGCGATTCTAATATATCTTTACACGCAAGTCTTTCGAAGTCGGCTATTATACAGAATCTTTCTCAATCGCCCATTCTCTTCAACCATGAGTCGATTAGTTCATGAACGGTGTCTATTTCCTTTGTTGCCCCGACACCACGTAGATTTGCCCCACACCTAGAAGTGAACATGACCTCAGCAAAAACGTAATGTTGGAAATAACGTTGTCCGCAATTAATATGGTCATAATTAGCTTAACTAAGCTTTTTGAGACTTTGGATCAAAAAAATCACTCAGCAGTCAATACACATCAAGCAAGTGGTGGACTGGACTGCGAACGCACAGTGCAACACACCACTTAGTCATTATACATCTAATGAATTAGCACAAGCTGGAGTATATACATTACTGGACTCTGTGCCATTAAATGCACAAGCCATTGCGGTGGCGTCTGCTCTTCCAGCATTTCCTTGCATCATTCGCTCTATTTTTGATAAGTTAACAGAGCCACCTATAACCAATACCAAAGTTAGTTTAGATACAAAGTCACCAGAAACAGTTAAACCTATCTCTGACATCCCCCATACTTTTGGCATTTTTGATCCAGACAACTCCAAAATAAAAAAGCCCAGCATCTTGAACTGACCGGTGCAAATCATCAAAGAAAAACGAAAAACATTAAATCTGTTCGTTCTTCAATGAATACTAGCTCCAAACAGTGTATACGAAGTTTAGCTATGGTGCAGAAACAGAGCTTAAATGTGAGCTCTGCTGTTGTAAAAAAAATACAAAAATCTATCTAAGCACAAAAAAGAAATAGCCTCACAGAAGGAGACACTACCTCCTATACACCCACCCCCGGATGATCTCATTCTTGCTCTTGATCAACAAACTGAAGACAAAGCTTTAAAATCATCTGAGAAATGGCCTTTGCCTCGCAATAAGGATACAATCAAGGAAAATTCCACCTTAGACGAAGATTTCTTAGCAATAGAAAGGCGCAATGAAATTTGGAAGGCCGTCGATTCATACCTTTCGTCCCAGTTGAAACAACATCCCCTCCAGACTCACTATTGACAGTCGAGAAAAACCTTTATCCAGGCCTACAGGTAGAACTTCTTCTAACAATCAATCCCAAGAGCCTTTTATGAATGAGCAAAAGAACGTCAACAAGAAACCATTGCTCAAATCTGATGACCTCCTCATTGCTCATCCCCATGAGAACAAGAGACACTCCCAGCATCATACAGTATAATGAAGTGTCGATCTCCTCCTTATAAGCCCTATAACCTTTGCAGAAGTAACATACTGAGCATTTTCGAGGAAATCCCATCATTGGGCGATATCTCCTCAGTGGACATTGATCAAGTAGAATTCCTATATCAAAATTACCTAACAACTGTCAGATTATGGATCCCCTCAGGCATTGTTTTCAATGCCATCCGGCTTGCCAAAATCAATTTATTTGCGCTGGGTTTCATTATTGCTCAAGACCTCTGCAATAATATCACACCAACTATGCCGACTAACATAGAAAACTATGACACCGAGATGTTCAACATGCTCTTGCCATAATCTGCTCCCTCTGAAATCTTGCACGGGGCTCCAAGGATAACAACCCCTATGTGCTGTGAAAAAAAAGAGTGTGCAAAAAACAAACATTTACCCTACCAGCTGGAACACATGAGGCCATGCCCATTTAATGCATTCCTCATTCAGTCACATTAACAATTTCAACATACGCATTTCAGGAGACATGGCTCACAGATGCGCTGATTTGGAATGATCATTCCATTGTTTTGCTTCCTGCAGTATAGCAGCTCCTAAAGGTCGCCCAACTACTGACCTTCTTGTAGCGGTTAAGATGAGCTCTGGCTTTACGTTGTCTCTTTGGATCTCGCCCAACAATTGCAGGCAATTGGTGAAGATTTGCCGTCAAGATCATGTTCTGGCATTATTGAATGTATACAAGAACCCAGCTGGCATCTCAGACAAAAACCTTTACAAAGATCTGACATTCCTCCTGGACACCATTGCTGCTGATACTACCATAACTAATATCATCCTTGTTGGGGACTTGAATCTGCGTTGCCTTGCTCCTACCATAACAAAAAACAATAATGCCATTGTCAGATGTCCTCACTAATGAGCAAGAGACGACTTATAATGCCAAATGGTTCATTACCAGGAGATCTCCCCCCCATGTAGTGCGTGGTCCCGAAATTCATCTGAAAGTATAATTGATCATCTCTATATGTATGTACAGCTATATGCTGTGGCTGTTAAGTTTGAAGTAGTCGGTCAATTGTACAGTGACCACAATATGTTAACCTTCTACTGGATTTGGGTTTCGGAATGTCTCCCCATGACGACTAAGTGGCTCAGATAGGAGCTAATTGTCAACAATGCCAAGATGCATTTCCGCTGGACAGAAAACAACTTATCACAGCTTAATCTTGAGCTCTTAAAAAACCATATGAGTAGTGAAGACATACATTACACACTTGCTCTTAAGTTCTTTAAAACTATCAAAAGGTCTTCTTGTCAAAAGGTCCAAAGGAATATGCATCGTTTTGGTAGCGTTTTACAAGCAAAGAAATCAGAATCACGACGCTATAAAAAACTCACCAACCAACTACCTAAGGAAGAAAGGCCTGGAGCGTGAGGAACTATTAAAACTGAATACAGAAACTGGGTACGGAGATGGCAAGCTCTCCTTTATCAACATGATGGAGAAACTATATTGCAGGTGCTAGCTTTCAAAAATACGGCTCAAATTTGGGCCCTTTCGAATCCTGGCACACATGACACTCAAAGCACAACTCAAATCAATGTTGTCTCAGAGCAGCAGTGGCTCAAACATTTTTCCGAATGATATGCAGCCTTTGATTCAACACCGTCACGAAATACATCAATGCTCTGCACCACTTGTGACCCAAAAATTACTGAGGAGGACATTGAATACTTCAGTATGAATTCAAGCAGACAGCGGGCCGCTGGCCCAGATGCAATTGAGCAATGCCATGTTGAAGACCCACCCTTGCATGTGGTGCATTATTTTACACAATTATCAATAAATGACTTATACCGATATCATGGCATAAATCGGTGATAGTGCCAGTCTACAAGAAAGGAGATCGGTCACACATGAAAAATTATTGACCTATTGTGTTGCTTGACGCACCTGGAAAAATCTTTTCGCGGTTTATTCTTCGTGAGTTCAATAATTGTTAACAATAGTTTAATGTGTACACTTTGATTACTTTATTCCTATTTTCTTTCATGTCTCATTTATATTTCATTGATCATTTAGAACCATTGTGTTTCTTTCAAGTGTTTTAAATTTTATGTGATGAGTTTTTTTATATTGAACAAATCAAATTGCAGTATGTCATATTTAAAAAAAACTGTTCTTTTTGATTATAAATAATATTGTAAAGTTGATTTATTCAGCTGCATCAATAAAAAAAATAGCTTTCCTACAGTTACACAGGCACACGCTCATTGGAGATCCTGCTATTGGCTCTGCTCATGACTCTCCTGCTGTATTTCACCACAGACATCAGATGGACACAATTCAAAGGGAGATACTCTTTCCCTCTTCTCCAGTTCCTCCTGCTGCTATATTAACAATCGATCATAGATGGCCCCTTCCCCCTATCTGTCTACTTGTTTCTCTTCACTTTCCGGGAGGCATCCTACATCTTCCTTCGCTCAACACGTCTTCCAGGGAAGAATCGTCCATCTCACTTTCTCCCTCCCCGGGCAGCTTCTCCTTCTCCTGGGAACACCTTGGGTGTATCACCTAGCCCTGGGTGATCAGACTATTTCCTTGGGGGGCAGTGGGTCTCCCTCTCCTCCACTTCCTTAATCCTGCATTCTGCACCCCCTGCAGCAGCCATCTCACCTCTCTCCTTTTCTCATTCAAATGTACCATGCTGGATCAGCATGTGCTGTGCATTCCATGACATCACAGCCACACAGGATGGATCTACACAGATAAGCTGGGAGGTGGGCTAAGGATATAACACACTGCCTTCCATTAGACAAATGACAAGTCAGACACTGCAAACACAAAGCAAAGAGTTGAGCACAGGGAGGGACACAACACAACACACAGCGCCGGACAGCCATCTGGCACATGATCAGCGAGAAGGTGACAGCGGTGTCTGGCATCCCCTGGGATGGCGAAGACTGTCGCAAACACTGGAATGACTTGCGTGTCAGGGTCCCGGACTGGTGTCACAGTATTGGCAGGAGAGCATGGCCACTGGCGGAGGGACTGTGATACCACTTGCACTAACCACATGGGAGGAGAAGTGTAGCTCTGTGCTGGACATGGAGGCCATCAAGGGAGTTGGAGGTGCGGAGGCAGGTGCTGGCAGCTCGGAGGCAGAAGGTGAGTCAGCCCCTCCTCCCCCAACACATGTGCATGCAACAATGATAGCCTAGCACAGGATGCCCCGGTATACAGATCCATGAGCCAGGCATTGTGATAGGGTGCGGTGAGTGAGTGCACATCAGCCACCTACCGCAGCATCCATGTGCCAGTGCACCAAGGCCACCCATGTAAGTCAGAGCAGTGGTGAGGGCAGCCAAGGGGCCCATCCAAGTGCCATGCACCACACACCGATGGCGGAGCCCCATACGGACCTGCCAGTGGCATGTACCCGGCCACATCTCCCCCAATCTGAATGGCACCCGCAGAGGCGACGTGGGTGATTGGGGATCAGAAGCATGCATGCCAGACAACAGCTGCCTCAGCATTGACATCTTGCCATCCCTCCACACAGGCCAAATGCAAACACCCTATGTGCACCCCCTCATATCTGTTTCCATCACCATCCTTGTGTATCCACTTGCAAACGCCCCTGACCAACCAGGTCCATCAGCCTTATTGCCCGGGCCCCACTCATCACCATGTATTGAATGCTATGCATGCCAAAACACGTAGGGGTTGAGACCTGACGCCAGCTCCTATGTCCCCTACATGCACACAAGCAATGCCAGAGGCGTCTGAGGGTGAAGAGACGGCTGGCCCGTCTCTGAGTGTGACATCCCGGCACACAGACACTGCCACCCTCCCACACCTGCAAAGGGGCAGACACACCACACAAAGGTGTAAGTCATGGCAAGACATTCCACATTACAGCAGGCCCACGCACCCACCCAGCCCACCAGAAGCACTCCAATCCCAGCCACACACACCTCTGCAGCTGTGGACACCGAGAGACAGCAGTCCAGATGCAGATCATGCGGCAGTGCCGCCAACCCCAGGGTGCAGTCTTCGCCAGCAGACCTCCGCCACACGTGACAGTCCACCAAAACACTGGCGCATGCATACACCAGAGCCAGACACTGACACACCCTTACTTGGCTCCCCTGTCAACAGCACACACCGACAGCGCATCCCCTCACCACAACAGCTAGAATCACCATTCTGATGCAGAGGCTGGGGGACATGGAACAAAGGCAGAGGGAGATGGAGTCCATCAGCCACACCGACTCCGGGCATTTTCAGGCAATAGGCAATAGCATACATGGGGCAACATGCAGGATGGCGAGGGACAATGCAAGGACCCGGAGGGTCATAACCGCCAGTACGGTCGCACTGTTGAAATCTGGGAAATTAGTGCAAGAAAAGGCCATCGGGCAAACCAATGAGCCTCAATGCCATTAGCTCAAGGGGGCCAGCTCCATTCCTTCTAGGTCGACAATGGCAACAGGGGAATCCCAGGAGAGCACACCTAGGCGCCGGTCCCTGCCCAGCTGTGTGCCGGATCACTGGGTGCTGGGAGTCAAGGGAAGAGGCCACGGCCATAGTAATAGACATGGCAGCAATTGGCCTGAGTGGCCATGCCGTGGACATTTTGTTGGGCGGGGGGAGGGGGGATAGTGTGGTGGGGAGTTGGTGGTGGGCGGGGGTGAGGGAGATAGTTGGTGAACAAATTAAGATTAAAGTTTGTTGAAAATCATTCATGCGTGGACATTCCTGATTGTGCTCATGTGCAGTTTGTTCACAATGCTGGAAGTGGAATAAGGCAGGGTATACTCGACAAAATTGTCTATTAGTGCTTGCCGGGCCAGTCTCCCTTCCCTCATGTCATCCCTGGGAGTGGGGCTCTGGCTCCTGCCTCATGCTTTTCATCTACATCTTCCTCTGGGTGTGGCATGTCCGTGTCGGGGGGGTAGTGGCACATTCCTCCTCAGGCACATATTATGTAGCACCGCGCACACCGGCACAATTTCGCCAACTTTGTGAGGGGCGTGCATTAGGGCTTTGCCGGTGCGATCTAGGCACCAGAACTGTGAATTGAGGCGTGCAAAGGTGCGCTCAAGGCACACACAAGTCTGGCTGTGGGCATGGTTGTAGGCGGTCTCATGCGGTGTATGTGGGTCACGCAGAGGCAGCATCAGCCAAGCCAACTGCGGATATCCAGAGTCACCTGCATGGGGTGAGATACACACATTAGTCACTTGTCTCATACAGGGGTATGCTCTCACACTGTATGAGGGCATTAGTCGCCATGTGCATGCATGTGTACATTCCGCCCATGCAATGTGTATGTGTGGTGTCTGGGCAGCCTTTGTGAATGGAGACATGCATACCTTTGCCTGCACATGCACCCTGTGTCAATGTGGCGGGTGTTCAGTGCATGTCCCAGGTGGCTGCATGTGGGCACATGGATGTGGCCCTGGCGGGCCTGCTGTTGGGTGCCGCTATGTGGATCTGCACTGTACCACATTGCTGATACATTGTGGTACATGTGGTCATGTGTGTTGTTGTAATGGCAGCTGTATGTGTACATCAGCATGTGTGTCCAGGTATGTCAGACATGTGCATGATTCCTTGGATGCCCCTGTTGTTGGTGCAGGTGCTGGCAGGGTGCTGCTAGTGTATCCACTTGACATGCCATGCTTCTTGCCATTGTCAACATCCCCCGCCCCTAATTTTGGTCTGGTGCGTCACTGTGCATATGTGGCAGAGATTGTACTCACCCACTAGCCATGTCTGTTTTCCTCTGTGCCTCTCCAAGTATCCTGGCAGTGTGCTGTTGCAGAGGGCCATGGAGCCATGGGTGTAACCTGGGTAGCGAGCACAGCAGTGGGTGAATATGAGATCAGGGTCACAAGTCACCAGCATGTTGAGGGAGTGGTAGTGCTTCTGGTTCCTGTATACGGCTTCATGGGCCTGGGGTGCAACCAATGCCATATGGGTGCAGTCAATGGCTGCAATGACATTAGGCAGTTGTGCAGTGGCATAGAACCTTTCCTTCATGTCGTTGACCTGGCCCAGAAACTGCAGGACTGCCACCATCTTCACCAGTTGGGGCACAGCTGTCCCGATATGGATCCTGCTAACTATGTCTTCCTGGATTGGGCCAGCAGCTTGATGATGGTCTCCCCGTTGAGGCTGTACAGGGTAACCAACTCGATGATGGCCTGACCGTGGGGATGGGTGCTCACCTTGCTTGGACGGTTCTCCTCCTCCCCAACCCCTGCCCCTGTAATCTATGTGCACTGGCCTTGTTATGCAGTATCTCAGGGTCCAGGAGCAGCATGAGTAGCTGCCTGTCCCAGCTTGCAGCGAATAAGGGTACTATGGTGTTGGAAAGTGTTTAGGGCATGGGTGTGTCTTATGTAGCTCTCTGGTGTGCAATATGTGCACCTGTGACTACAGTTCTGGCACCTGGGTTCATTTACCTCCAGCTGGAGGCTAGAGTTAATTCTTGGCTATATTAGCACCGGTTTTCAGCACTAGTAACACCGTACATGCACTTTTGATACGGCTGTAATTGCGCTTTGCGTTGTCAGCGCTATTAGCGTTGGCTGTGATAGCGCCAGTACGTTTTGTGTCTGGCAATGTTGGCACCGACTCGTAATCTGGCGTTGCAGTATTGGTGGAGCTAATTCCGATACTGTCGGATTTAAGGGCTACCGCCAACTCCTGATGAGGCCCAAAGTCTTTCTCAAGGCATTAGCAGCAAATTGCAATTTCCCATTAAACTTTAAGTATTACTTGACTTGAAGCTCGATAATTATTAGATGGTGTTATTGAATCCTCTTTGTTAGCTCTATATGCTGAAGTGTTCACGAATGTTGCAAAACAATGATCTCTGTTATTTCTTCTTCATTCCCATTATATCATCATTTACAGGGAAGGGTGTCCAGTTAGGAATCTTCCCCCAGCCAACCCGCCTGTGTGCTGCACACCATCTAAAGCATTATCCAGCATCAAGTCAAGTAATACTTAATGTTAAATAGGAAATTACAATTTGCTGCTAATACAACTCTTCCTTGGTTGTTCCTTTTACAGTCAGGGCCCAGGCCATCGTATTCTCGGTTTCTCACATAGACGCCGGTCCCAGACTCATAATTCATTATCGTATCTGTTTGGTTCACTCTCCTGCCAAACATACAATTCCTGTTTCTCTATCTTAATCTCTGGTTCTCAGCCCCTTTATACTTTGACATCCATATGGGTGCAGGTACCAGACTCACAATCTCTTCTCAATGTCTCACACCCTCTTATTGCAGCTTCTGCTCTCACCGACTTGCTTCCCCAGACCTTTAGCACCTCTCGGGTAACCTGCATGTCTCTTCTGTGTAGGTACCAGCATTTCCCAAGCCGATGTGTCTCTTTTCGAGGCTCCAGTAGCGTTCGAGTAACTGACAGGGTCTGCAGCGGCACTGCAGATGTCTGACTCTTCCCGGCTGCACGCCCATTATCTTGGGTGCGTTGCCGCGGACTGTGATGCCCATACATTTGTCTCGGCAGCAGCAGCCGAGTAGTTCTTCCGTCCTGGACCATGTTCAGGTTCTCCTTATCCTCTGTTAACAGCTTCCCTTTTGGCTCTCGACTGCTCGGCTGGTGCATGGCTCCCACAGTTCCTCAGAGGACAGCTCTCCCTGAGCGTCTCAGCCGAGCTGCCTTTGAAATCCTGCGCTGGATTGTTGAATTGCTTTGGGCCAATCACATAACGTGAGAGGCTAGGACGCTCGCTCTGGTTCTCTAGAGTGATCCTCAGACTCCTATACTTGAAATAGAACCATATGTAGCATACTTTGTATTCTCTGGTGTTTTAGTCCTGTCAAGTATATTAGGTTGACTAACTTGACAACAGAACACACTGGCTCTACCTAAAGAGTGGGAAGGAGGAGTTGACATTGGACAAGGGGGTGTGTGTATTGAAGCGGGGGTATACCACATTCTCGGAGAATGGTTGTCCCCAATCCCAGAAGGGGCTTCCTTCCCCATATGATCCCCCCTCAGTGCACCACCCCCAGCTGGACTATTGTACTGTGGACGCACGTCCCTGGCCCCATGGTAAAGGTCTCCCCATAGGGGAGAAGGGACGACATCCTCAGATTTGTCACAATATCCACCCAGCAAAGTCAAATCAGACCACTTCAATCTTCAAGCGTTGAAGCAAATAGAAAGTCGAAACAACCATCAAGACTGTTGGCTGTTTTTTGTTTCCGGGTATGATATCACCTTGTCTCATATCCATGGTTCCCAGAATACTGTTGTGGATATGCTGTCCTGCAGACATTCTGAGGGGGAATGTGGGCTTAACAAAGGAATATATCAATAGCCTTTCATTGGTGCCACGATATCCTTTCTTCAGCAAATACAGCAAGCGCTCAAAGCTTCAGAGGTTTTCCGAGACCGACATATCTTTCTATGATCTGCACAAACATTAAGACTGCTTGTACAATGAAGATCGCTTGTTTATCCCGCTTCAGATCTGCAACTGAAAGTGCTACTTCTTTGTCATGACAACACGGGTGTCTGAGCTAATACACAGATATCATGGTAAAAACATACTCCTTCACCAAAGCAGCTCATTTCACTCCTCTTTCTAAGGTGTCCATGGCACAAAACATAGCTAAAGCCGGGAACAAAATGTGCACTTGGCCACTGGCTAGTGATACTTGACTATTTGCGTGTAAGAAATGGTGTGCTGTATGTTTAGAATTGAGATGGTGATTCACTTGTTAATTGCTGGCTAGTAGCTTGAACTTGAATTTTTGCCACTTGACTAGTGTTCCGATCAGAGATATTCTGCTTGAATGGAAATCTTATCAAGATTCTGTCTGAACATGGACCTCAATTTATCACATTTTTGACTCATTTGTATAAGGCTGTTAACATAGAGCATGCCATGCTTCTGGCATCCACCCCAATCCAACAATTGAACTGAATGCCGGAACCAAACCCTCAAACACTGCTTATATTATTTTTCTACTGCTTTCCAGGATAAGATACGACTGTCCGCTTCAGAGTTCGCATACAGCAATACTGTACATTCTGCCACTAAAAGTAGCCCCTTCTTATGCACATCACTGCAAGGTCTTTCCAAACCTTGTTTACCCAGAAACCTAAGTGCTGTCACTAAACATACATCTACAAGCCATCCGTGAATCTCATGAACTGGCCCGACAAACATTAGAAATAACTAAGTAAACAGATAAAGAATATGCCCACAGAAGGGGAAGACTGGGTCCCCAATATCAGGTGGGAGGCAAAGTGTGGCTCTCTTCTAGGTTCCTACTTAGGCATCCGGTACCTTCCAAGCTATCACCTAATTTTTTCAGGCCTTTCCTCTAGGAGACATTGGTAGGTAAAGTTTCACTTACTGCTATTTTACCTCTATCCAAACTTTTTGCTTTTATTTCAGCCTCCTGTCCTGGCTTTTGCCAGTGGATCACAGCCTTCAGCTGCACTCCACTGGCCTTTTGCTCAAAGTTATGTGGAAACTGACATGTCCTTCAGACAGTCAGTAATGAGAAACTTTGCTTCTCTTAGTCTTATGAATTAGTTGCCACTTTTGGCAACTGTATTTCATTGTGCAAAGTACATTACAGTACCGTGAAATGGGGTCCTTGTGTTTTCAGGCCCTAGACATCCACTGAGGATTTTTGGGTAACTGGACAATGTGCCTAGGAGTGGACTGGTGGCAGCAAAAGCTTTATCATGTATTTTCATGAACTTTTACAGAGCCATAGCATCCTTACCATGCGTGGCTCATGACTGTGGCTAGTGTCCATCATGGCTGTGCCACAAGGTCTTTTGTCTTCTTTGGCTATTTTGTCAGTTGGCCTTCCTCCTGATCTTTGTGACCCGTGGTGTCTTTATTTGTGCATGTATTCACCTGCGAAAGCTGGTGCTTGTCACAGGGTAATGCATGCCACGTGTGTAGGTACCTAGGAAGGGGGCTGGGACTGTCTGGTCCCAATCCACACTACTGGTGCCAGGATGTCTGGTGTGTACGAGGGCATGAGAGCCGCAATGGTCCCTGATTGGATCACTGCTGGCATGCATGAGTGGGGCAGATCTCCTCATCCGCCAGCTGGGCTTGTGAATATGAGGAGGGGTCCTGAATGAAGACCTGCAGATCACCCATAGGTCTCAATCAACCTATACACGGAGCCAAGTATCCAGAGGAGTGAAGCAGATCCAAGGACTATACGGAACTGCGTGGAAGAAGGTTGGCCCCCTGAGCCTGCTGTTGTTCCGGTAGAGCCCCGATTTGCACTCAATCTCCGAAGGCCTGCATAGGCGCTTCATCCCCTTCACGACCAGCTAGTACCTTGGCACCCATGCTGGAGCGTTGTTTTATTGAGTTTTTTCTCGAGCTTCAGGGGAATCCTAGTTCGCACTGCAAAGCATCTTCTTGCAAAATGTCTGTATCCCAGCTGCTTTGGGCTGCGAGAGAGACGCGTGCTGCAGACCACTAGTCTTGGGTGCCCCTGCATCACTGTGCGACAGTCATGGTCGCTAGTGACTTTCCCGCCTTTCTTCAAGTGTCCTTAGATTTGCTCGCATCAGTGCTTTCTTTGTCATGCAATCGTGACAAGAGATCCAGCTCAAGTTGTAAACCGGACCCGCAGCGCCTGTTCACTTCGAGGCTTAACCAAGGGTAGTATTTTGTACTCCAGACGACTGTCTCCAGACCTGCCACGTTTGGACCCGGAGTGATCTAAGGGCGGAGAGTAATCATACCACTTACCAGTGGCCCATAGTTCATCCAATCCCATTTTACGCACAAAGGATCCCTTGTGGTCTTTGCCTTGGCTTCAGAGGCCTTCGCTTCCTAAAACTGTCTGAAAGTTGGGAATAGTTTTGTTCTCCGCAGCAGATCCTCCCCTCACTCTCGGAACCGAATTTCCAAACTGCAGAAATCCTCATCTAACTTTTCCTCCCCTTTGAATATTGTACTTTGTAGCTTTACGCACAACCGATCGCTTTTACGCACGAAACAGACATTGAGCACAAGGCTCCATTCTTCGTAGGGCTGTACTTATGAAGTCAGGGATATCTATCTCTGAAGTTTGCCAGTGTGATAAAGTTTGTCTGCTTTCCCTCCTTATAGGTTTTGGTGGGAATCTGCACTTCATCGCATTGACCGAAAAAGTGACTTTACATATATTTTACAAAGTGTGTGTTTAAGTAGTGATATTACTGTGTTTTCCAGTTTTCGCTTGCATTTGTTCTGGGCCTAATACATTGTTTATTTTTGATATTACTGTCTAAGGGTAATTCTTGTCATCTTACCGTGTGTGCTCATCCAGGATCTCAGATCACCCCCACTACTCCTGCGTCTTAGCCTTGGCTGCTCTCCAAGCTTCCTTGAATTGTCCTGGCTAATTTCAAGTGTTCCCTGTTTCACTAACAAGGGTGGCCTCCTAAACATATGTTCAACACAGCAGAGTTTAGAAATCCATTCTAACAGATATGATCACGTAGGTTTCCAATTACAACTTCATTTGCCTTGGGAAAAAATGTATCCACCATGTATTTCACACTTTATATTCTCCAACCATACATTGAAGGAAAGCACCCAAATCGCAAACAAAGTCCCAAATCAGGACCCTGTCTCGGTCCTGATGTGGGGGAAAGTTTGGAATTGAAAATGTTATGTACTACCATTGCACACTACTGCATTAGAATATTGAGGATATATTGCAAACTGCCATGTTTAAACAACTGTTGGTTGCTTATGTGAGGTGATTAATGCTTAAGGCGTACTGCACATGTCTTTGCCTTGAAGGCTCTTCAACTAGTGTGTAGCTATGCTCGCCTTCACATTTCTCACTTCTGCTGTGTTTCCCTTTTGGCATATGTAAGCATGTTTTAGGCTGTGTGGTATACCAGAAGAAGGACTCAGACCAGAGGATGTACGTGTTTATTGAACTTAAAGAAAACACCTCACTACCGCCATTGCTAGAGGGAGATTCCCTACCTAATAAAATAAACTAAGGTGCTCATGGTTAGTCAAAAGAAACCCCAAAATATTCCTTTGTGCACACCTGTCCACTAACTGGCCCTATCACTTAACAAAACCTAACAGAAAAGATGGAGTACTCTGTACTCATGTGCTTCTTCATATAGTTTCTCTAAGTGTTTCTCTAAGTGTTATCAGCTTTTCGCTGGATGTATTTCCAATCTTCAAATGGTCTCACAGTTCTGCTTCACTGTCAATCACTCACTGGTTTCGAAATGGTCATCAAGGAATGACTCAAACACAAAAAAGTCTTGCATCTCTGGGAAAACAAAATGTTTCAAAGTTCTTAGTTGGAGGGATATTTTCTCTATCCTTTTCCTCCAAATGTCTGGATCCTTTATTATCCTAAAAACCGTGGTATTTATATAGCACCCACTTAACTCTGTTGGTTTATGGGAATGGATTACTTCCGTGGGTTTTATCGTTAATATTGGTCTCTCTTCCTCCCCACTGTTTTTTTGTCTTTTCCAAGCCTCTAAGACCCGGGCAGCGAGCGTACCTTGATTCTTGAAGGTCCTGACCATGGTAATGTGTGACTCTCCTGAGCAGTTCCAATCGTTCTCACTCGAATGTGAGTAGTTGTGCATTTTCGCTTTGCTGGGTGCTCTTGCTCCCCGTTGCTCTCTCATCTAGAGTGAGGAAGTTACCTCTTTTGTTTCCATGACTCAGCACAGTACTAGTGTCCTCTTGGCAAGCAAAAGTATTGCTCTGTTCTCCTTCCCTGGCTTCAGCAGTCATTTGTGGGCTCCTGGCCCACCACATTTGGGTTGTGGTCACGCCTCCAGGTAGGTGTCGGCTTGGCTCACCAGTTTCTCTTCGCTCAGCCTTCACTTGCCATCCTTCCTTGCCATCCGGTCCCTTCCGATCCACTGCACCACCGCAGGCTCTGCAGTTTGGCGTGGCTCTGCCTCTCACTGGCATGGCTACGTCAGAGTTTTGCCTCTGAGTGTACTCTCTCCTCCTCCATTCTAGCATCTCCAGCACTTTATGGTAATATCTGAAAGGAGAGGGGCGGATTGTTCACAAGATATTGAATGCAAGGAAAGTTCCAATTTGTTCAAAGTACAACACGTAGCGGTTTTGTTACCATCAGTTGTTCCCATGTAAGCAGACAATAGTTTTTATGTAGGGAGTTCCACACAGGAATGTGAGTCCTTGTCCCCTAGAGGGGAGCCACTCCCAGTGAGGTTCCGCTTTCCCAAACCTGTAGGGAGGGTGTTGCTTAGCTGGCTCACCTCCTTAGCCTCAAAGTGGGTGGCTCCCCCTACGGGAAAAGGGACAAAGACCCTGGATTTGAACAGCTCCCACTTTCTTAGGAAAAGCGGCTTTAGCAGATGGAAGTCATCATACTGTAAGCGTTCTTGCGTGCCTCATAGCATGTGTGAATCTTTTAGGCGTATATTCAACTTCACTAAATGTATCACGCTATGCTGTCCTCCCTGATAACACTGTCTAACATGCAAGAACACCGCTTGTATCAAAGGGCCTCATCACAAGTTGGGCAGAAATCCGGTGCAATTTCCGCCGAACAGAATTAGCGTTACTGCCGGGACAAGCAGCGTTATCAGTGCCGGATCACAGCCGGGCATGAACACGCGCCCCACTCCAGCAGTAACGTTAATAGTGCCTGGCCCAAAATGCACCGAAACATGGCACTCCCTCGAAATATTGGTGTTAATAGTGGTACCTCTGCTTCCCTCTGGCACTATTGGTGCCTGGGCAATTAGTGCCAGCGGAAATATGTCATAGCCAAAACTGGAAGCATGGCGGCGGCCAGCCGGTTCTCCAAGCAGAGATTTGCCACCCTCTGTCTTGAGCCTGATCTCCTTAAATTATGGCATCTCCTCAAGACTCTCTTCTCCTCTTACTTCTCTCTCCCTCTACCCTGCTAACCTATCCCTCCCCCTCCTTTTTCCGTACAGCTTTCTGACTGGCCACCTGGTGTACCTCAGAGTCTCACAGGTCCCTGGCACCCCAGCCAGTCCTGGGTGCACTTGGACCCCCCCAAAATCCCCCAGGACCTGTTCCCCATCCACCTCCCCCTCCCCTGGAACAGTCTGTGCACTTGCGCGATTTGATTCCACCATCCCTGTAGATCGTCTGTCTGTTCCCCCTGGTCTTCACTTCCTGCATGGTGGTGCCTTAAAGCACTTGGGAAAACTGCAGAATCGGTGTACAGACCTATTTGTTGTTATCTCCACTGTTAATTGTATTATGTGCACTTACTCTGCCTGTGCATACTAGTATCGTTTCAGAATTTCAAGGACTCTGAACGACTGTTGTTTTTCCCCGTGTTCACTCCCTCCTTGAGCGCTTTGAAACACGTGCCTTGTGAATAGGCGCTTTACAAAAAAACACTACCATACCATCTTTAAAAACTCAATCCAACCAGAATCACCCACTCCCTGTAGCAATCTGAAGGCATATCATACTGCCAACATGTCGTAGGAGCCGACCAGAGGCAAGGTGCCAGAGAACTGCCACAAAAAAAACAAATTAATTGAGGGAGAACTGGTGGTACTCACTGATGAGGTAGTGGCCCACAGTGATTAGCTGTATGGCAGCAGATAAAGGGAGACAACAGGCCAGCACAAGACTGCCATCTGGCATGCCATTAGCCAGAAGGTGACTGCGGTGGGCAGTGTCCCCTGTGATGCCAAGGACTGCCGCAAGAGGTGGAACGACCTCAGAGGCAGGGGACTCCTCTCGCAACACCGACAGGAAGCGATGCAACTAGAGGCAGTACAATCGAACCACTAGTCCTGACACCATTGGAGGAGAAATGTAGTACCATCCTCAACATGGAGGGCATTGAGGGGTCAGTGGAGCGGAGGGAAGCGGGTGCCAGCAGCCAGGAGGTGAGTCAACCCCCCCACCTCCACACAGCAAATGACCATGCATAAATGTCAGCCTAGCACAAGACGCCGTAGTGGAGAGGGACACATGGTGCAGACTCAGCAGCAGGCCCAGCCAATGAGGGTGAAGTGACGGGGTGGCACATCAGCCACCCTCGGCAGCAGCCAGGAGGCGGGGTAACAAGTGTACCCCTGAGCGGTACTGCAGTGTGAAGAGGTGGTAAGCGACCAATCCAAGTGCAAGACACACCACACCCAGCCTGTTGCACCCTGTGCCAGCAGGATTGTGGTGTGTGAGTAACCACAACACTGTGCAGCAGTCACACCAACATGTTGCGGCCCAGTTGGCCTGCCCCATGTTGGCATGGCAGACAAGCCCCACTGAAGAACATGTCCCCCTACACCGGCATGGGTGCAGCAAGCCAAATCCAAAACAACACAGCACAACACTGCTGGCTGCAGAACAGAGTCCCATAAAGCTATGGCAGTGCCATAGACAAAGCCACCACACACACTCCCACAAGGCATGTGTCACCCGGGGAGTGGATGTGGGGGCATGAACACATTTGACCTTCCCATGTGCAGCCATAACCAACGCTGTGCCTGTATGCCATCACCTGACCAGAGAGCATGCTACAACATGCGTGACCCTGCAGGACCACAAGCATGCATGGAATAACGCAACTGCCCCTGCATGGATATCCTGCCTTCAAAGCCCAAAGGCCAAAGGCCAGCTGGGCATGATTCTCACACACACATGGCTGCAACCATTCCCACAATGCTGTGCCCACATGCAATGTGCCCTGAGCAACCATGCCCATCTGCCCAAATGTGGGGGGGTGCCACTCTGTACCATAGTATATGTGTCTAGCATGCCAACACACATGTAAGAACCATACCTGACAACATTTCATATGTTCCCTACAGGCACTCATGCATCTCTGGAAGCATCTGAGGAGGATGAGGGGGTAAGCCCGTCCGGACGTGCCACCTCCAGATCCTCAAAGTCAACCGCCACCACCCCTAAAGTGCAGCTACATGCCGCACCAAGGCGCAAGGACCACCATGCCACTCCAGAACCCGTCAAGTCAACCCGACGTGCCAAGCCTGCAGGCCCTGTGCCAACCCCACGTGACATCAGGATAACTTCAACACCCACTGCACCCACTCCGGCAGCTGCAGTGGCTGACACAGAGACCACACCTGCTGGCAGGGCCTCCATCGACACCCAGGAGGACACTAGCAAGTGCCACAGGGAGATGAAGGCTCACACACCAATAGCCATCCCCGCCACCAGCATGCCCAGACACCCGAGGCAGACGTGGACACACCATCATATGGCTCACTGGCCTTCAGCCCTGACTCTCTTCAGAGCCCTGCTCCCATTCATCACACACCACCGAGCCAATCCATACTCCAGAGGCTGGACAAAATGGAAAGGCGGCAACGGGAGATGGAGACCATAGGTCAATGCACCTGTAGGCCATATGCAATTGTTTGCAAGGGGGCACCTGCAGAACCGGCCTTTGCAGAGTCGCTTCGACAAAGCACACAACTCACTCTGCAGCACATCCGGGGGACAGGGTCAATACTCTCAGGTTCGGCCACCCCCACTGAGGGGTCTCAGACCAACACACCCAGGCGCGGGTCAGAGCACCATTTGGGGCCACAATCACTAGGGGAAGCCCTGAGGGGGAAGAGGCTACGGAAGTGACATTCAGACACCTTTTGCCCACAGTGAGCATGCTGGGGTGTTTGTGGTGGGAGGGGGATAGTGTTCTAGGGTGTTGGTGGTGGGAGAGTGGATAGTGTGCTGTGATGTCAGTGGTGGGAGGCGAGAGGGCTTCAGAACTGCAAGAAGCATGGAAACTGCTCTCCTGAACATCCGTGAAGATCTGCTCTCCAAGCTTCACTCTAATATCCCGTCCACATCCTACTTGATCTCTCTTCTCCCTTCGCCATGATCAACCATACCATCCTGCTCAACCGTCTTTGTGACAACCTCGGTATCAATGATCATGCTCTGGCCTGGCTGACCTCTTTTCTCTCTGATTGACCCTCCCAGGTTCAACTTGGGTCCTTCCATTCTTCTATCTCCCAATCTACCTCTGGTGTTCCCAGGGGTGTAACCTCTCACCCTGGCTTTTTAACCAATACCTGGCAACTCTCGCTCATTGCATCGCCATTTTCTGCTCCCACTTTCAGTGGTATGCTGACGACACACAACTCATTTTCAGGCTTCCCTCAGCCACCTCCTATCTTTCTCTCATCTCCGATTGCCTATCGGCCATTCCGGACTGATGTGCTGCCAACGATTTCTGCCTGAATGCCAGCAAGACAGAGATCCTCCTCATCGGCACACCCTCACCCTCCTTTCCTCTCACTCTCTGGCTGGCCTCCCTTGGCCCTCCTTCTACCCCTACCTGCGAGCCTAAGAACCTCAGGGTCATCTTTGACTCCATGCTTTCCTTCTCTGCCCACATCTCTGACGTCTCTAAAAGGTCAAACTTCCTACTGCACATCCTCAGAGGTATTCTGCCTTTCCTCTCCTTCCCCCATAAGCTCGCTGTCTCTCAAGCCCTGGTTCTCTCTAGGTCGGACCATTGTAACAGCCTCTTTCTAATTCTACCTGTTTCTACTCTCCGCCCTTTGCAACTTATCCAGAACAGGACTGCAAGACTTGTCCTTGGCCTCAAGCCCTGGGATCGTATCTCTCCAGCCCTGAAATACCTCCACAGGCTCCCAGTGGTTGCAAGAATTACATTCAAAATCCTTCGTATTGTCCACAAGGCATTCTGGTGCCTGGGTCCACTATACCTTCAGCTGTCCCTTCGTAAATACCTTCCATCTCGTGCTCTTTGCTCCTCTACCTCTAACCCCTTAGGGTCAGTCGTTTCTCAAAGAAGCCAGCTGGCGGTAGATCTTTGTCCTCGGCTGGGGCCTCCCTTTGGAACAGCCTCCCTGCTACTCTGAAATTTGAGGAAAACCATCTCCGGTTCCGGAAGCACCTCAAGACCTTCCTTTTTGCTTCTGCCTTCGCCCCTCCTCTCCCCTGCTGATCTGCTCTCCCTTGGCACCATCTACCTGGCCTACCTTCTGAATTCCGAGTCCAGGTACCCGCTCACCCTGCCACCTACCTGCACTGCCCCCTTGGTAAACCCTTGCACTGAGTCATGTATCGGTAACCATAGAGTCCCCTCCCCTTTATTCCCTCTGCACTTACCAGACTCACCCTGTCTGTTGCCTCAAACCTAGCACTTGCCACCTGTTGGCTGCACTACTACTGTTTGTTGCTTGTTATTATTTATTTATTATTTATCTTTATTCCTTTGCTCTGCACTTTCCACTTCTTGCCCTTCCATGCACCTTTGCCCTTTTTCCCTCTCCCATGCACTTGTGCGTTCTCAATGTCACTGAGCCTAGTAAGATCGCTGTCTTTTGTTCTCCCTTGTTACCCTCCCTTGCCTCGCTCTGAAATACTTGTGTATGAGCGCAATATAAATAAACTATCAATTCAATTCAATAAGAAAAAGTAAAAGCAGTTGGCCACCGCAGATTAGAATAGAAAATGTTAAAGCAGCGTATTCATGCTGTCTACTGACTTACTTATTTATATAGCACCAAAGCATGCAGGCATCGAGAGAACATGACACTGCTGTGTCTGTCAGAGTAGTGTAGTATGGATTAGGGACTAAGGCGAATGTGTTCTGTATGAGTGTGAACAAATATTTGTATGAGTGCCCTGTGGTTGTCTTGTTTAAAACCTATACCTTGCTATTTGAAACCCTAAATGTGCAACTCAGTTGCGACTCTGCTTTATATTTCACACTTTTCACTATCCCGGTATGGGAGCTGTAACTGACTTTGTTTTTACTGGTTATGTGTCTTGTCTTTGACCCTTACATACCCAGGTCTCTGAACAAGCTGAAATACTGGTTTGCATAATAGGAGAACTGAAAATTGTATGTACTCCCTTGCACACCACTGTATTTTAATATTGAGGAGATACTGCAAACTGCCATTGTTAAACAACTGTTTCTTACTTGTGCGAATTGAGGCTTTAGACTTTCCTGTGCATGTCTTCACGATGAAGGCTCTTCGTCTAGTGTGTAGCTATGCTCGCCTTCACATCTGTTGCTTCTGATGTGTTTTCCTTTTGGCATATGTAAGTGTATTTTAGGCTTGTGCTTTCTCTTAGGAAAAGCAGCATTAGCAGACGGAAGTCATACTGTAAGCGTTCTCGACTGTCTCAGAGCGTGTGTGAATCTTTGAGGAGTATATTCAATTTCACTAAATGCAGAACACTATGCTGTCCTCACTGATAACACTGTCTGACATGTACGAACGCAGCTGGTATCAAAGTCTTGTATAGTGGGGCTTTGTTCTCTTCTTGCAACATTGTTTCAGTATGATTCCTTGCCCTAGCTGGACCACTCCTATTGAAATCCATGTGTTCCTTTGGGTATAAGAGAACGGTGCATGGAGGAAGGGGGTTCTCACATGTGCTTAACTCTCGTATTGTTATTGGTTTTTGTCCTGTTTTTTGCTTTTTATTAATACATTGTTCACCAATCCACCAGAATAGTCAGTGGTCATTTTTCCATGACAGGAAAGGCGAGCCAGAATATAAAGCTCAATCATACACGATCCCTGCACTCGAATTTTTGGTGGACTGGAAGGGCTTGGTGCATGTGACAGAACATGGCAGCTTGCGTCACATGTCAGAGCCCCTCTCCCAGAGGGCAGGTTTTTTCGTTTATATCCATGGAATCCAGGTGCTCCAAAGTTTGGACAGGGGCATACTGTCATGTCTCAGTCTGTACTGGGGCCTTAGACTGCAGCCATACCAACATGGCAGCCCATAATGCTCATCTCACCTAATAATATGGTGGCCCTGCAGTTCCGGTTCACGTTTGGGAAGCGCAGCCCAAGTCCAATAAATGCAGCTGTCTCATCGGACACACCACATCATAAAGAACTCCCAAACAGTAGGTGCTGTGCTTCTTTCACTTTCATACCGGACCACCTTTTATGGGGTCAACCCATCGTGCCCCTTTCGCTGCATTTTTTTCCACTGCATTTTTAGGGGGATGGGAGGGAGTTAAAAGAAGATCTATGGGTAGCTGGCAATTGGGGACAGAGTTGGGGGAGTGGAAGGAGGCGTGCCCCTAATAACAAAAAGCAGAGAAAAATGCAGGGAAATGGCCACGATGAGCTGGCTTCTTCGAGTTGTACCAGATCTGTTCCATTGGTCCTTCCTCATTATCGCGGTTTGTCTCCCTTTTTTTCTTCCTGTTGCCCCCTCCGTTATGTAAATCCTTATCGCCTCTTGTCTCATTCTGCTCTACCTCTCTCTACTGGGTAAATCCTAACTCCAAAACAAGTGGCCTTTACCTTGAGTATCCTGGCGCCTTTTTGGAAGCTTCCACCGCTGCCTTAAACTGTGGTAAAATGATTTTTCCCCCTTGCTAGGGTTTTCCTCGATTGGGCTTTGCTGCCAAAATTCTCTTGCCACTTCTTGTGGATTCTGAATAGGAGGGCTGGCCATGTCGCTTCAGTTGGTGCTCATATTTTCAGCAAGATAAACCCTTCTCAGAAGTCTTCGACATTTTCGGAGAAAGGGCTGATAGCTTATGACTAAGACCGTTGGTATTTCAAGAAGAAGAGCAGAGCAGGGGTGGGACGCATGTCTGTCACAGAAGATATGCATTAGTTATGCAACCACACGAGCGATTTCCCCGAACTGGGCTGTCTGAGGTTAAGGCAGGCGTAGTGTGTGTGTGCAGCTGCAGATATAACTGCTAAGCTACAGGAATGAGTTTGCAAGAAATCCTTTGCACAAAGGAAGACGTCAAACAGGGCGTGCAACCAGCTGCCAATGACTATGCAGATTTTTAACTACGTGTCTGCTATTGAATGCAATGTTAACCAAAATGTATATAAGCTGTTTGAACTTTGAATGCTTAGCTCACTCCTGCGCAGTCCTTCTGAATGTGCAGGGAGTCATGACCTTACGCGAAAGCTTAATTGAATAAATGGATATCTTGACTTACTTGGTCTGAGTCTTATTGGTGTGGTCCCTTGTACCAGGTTGGGGTGAGCAAAAAGTGTATCCTCAATTTGGCCAACCACAAAGGGACCGAAGGTGCGGTAGCCTATCACTGGGTGAGTCCTTCCAGGGCGAGGCTGGAGGGGTAACTGTATCGGGGTCCCAACGAAAACTGTACCATTGAATGCGAAAACATGCGTTACCCTTTCTCCGCCAGCCCCGCTGGATGACAGGACAGCAGGCTGACGCTCTTCGGGTTTGATAGACCTCTGGCAAAGATCCCACTAGAGGTGAGTGTGGGTAGGCGGAACGGTTGGTAAGGCTGTTGGGACAAGAGTATCAGTTTTATGGTATGTATTATTGTTGAGGTCTGTTTTGTAGACTAAAAGGAAGGATGGATGTTTGATGTGAAGGACCGGTGCAGATATAAAGGGTATAAGTGAAACAAAGGATATGGGGAATTCATTGTCAAGAAAGGAGGGGGGTTGGCTAAAGCCTGGTATGCCCCATTAGGGGTTACACCAGCATTTCAAATGTAAATTAAGCACGGGTTAAATGCAACCTTGTTTATGAGACAGTGGACAGAATATACAAAAGACTCATTCCAACATAGGTGGGGGGAACAGGGCACATTTGATTTGGACAGCATTGGCCTAGTATAAATAGAATTGGCAAAGCGACGTGTCCAACCAGCAGAGTTTGAGGCAATCAGGTTGTGGAGGGTCGAGGCAATTAGGAGGCAGAAGGCACAAAGGAAAACCGAGCAGAAGCAAAATAGACAAACAGCTGTAGAAAAGGCGAGACAGTTAGATGTCAAAGAGTTAAAAGAATAAAATGATGTAGAAGGGAGACAGATGAAGATAAAGGAGTGTAAGGGTATGTACCCGTCCATCCCTGCCTCAAGATATGAGGACATTACTAGGGAATTTGAATTAATCACGAACGATCTCCTATTCCCAGGAGCCCCATCTCCCAGGTTGATAACAGGGGCCGCTGAAGAAGCTGGGTTTCCAATAAGGTTTGGTGAGAATGGGGAAGTGGGGGTCACTAGGACGGTTGTAATATCCCCAGAACGAGTAAGAGACTTAGAAGCCCTAGCAAAGAAAGTGGAAGGAGAGAGGTTGGGGAAGATGTGAAGAAGCAATTGGGCAGATTAAGACCAGTGGAGTTTAAAAAGACCGCACAACTAATGATGGAAACTCACAATGATTTTAGAAAATAGGTGCAGGCGCAGGATAAGTATTCAAAGAAGTTTGATTTTTTTGTTTAAAACTAGGTTTGTGTTTTATTGAGCCTGTTATAGTGGAGCGCCCATGCGTATTAACAGAGACTTTGTTTTGTTTCTTTAAAAAGACTGCAAGTTTCCTAAATTGGTTATATAATATGTTCGTTCGTGAGAGGATTGTTCCAGTTTTTCAACGTACACGCGTGCGCGCTAATGCAATGACTTAAACAGTGTTCAACTTACTTTATAGTCATCTCGAGTTCTGATTCCAGTTCGGAGAGCAGCAACGTCGGCGTCGCGCTTCGTGATCTTCGTAGTTTCTTGAGGTTCCGGCGGCAAACACGTTTTCTTTCGTTACGACTGTAAAAGAAAAAAAAGACATGGTCGTCAGTTCCAGAAGGTAAAAAGACGTTATTAACGACGCACTCGGAACAGAAAAGGTAAGAAGGTTAAAATTGACATTTTACTTTAAACAAACTGTTTTCACCATCCTAAAATGGCGGAACTTGTTTTATGAATTCACTGACTCACATCAGGAAGGACTTTGAGGGCAGAGCCAGCACAAGCACATATTTTGAAGGAGATCAGTTGCATCTAATGTTTGTTTTGTGATTTAATATGAAACAACTGTTTTAAAAGGAAAAAGATTCTAAAGGAAAGAACGATCTTCTAAGGATAAAAAGGTCCAATATTTTGAAAAGAAATATATATATATATATATATATATATATATATATATATATATATATATATTCACATTAATATTCTCAGCAAGAACTTCAAGGAGAAGATTGGAAACCTATTGTACTTTGTATTTAATTCAGTTTTGAGGTGTGCACACATAGATCTTCATTCAGTTGGAACATTATATATAACTAGGTTTCCATTTATTCAACAATCAACTTAAAGAACTCAGCTGTATTTTCCTCAACACAGTGCAAAGGGTTCAAAAACAAAGTAACTCATTATTTTCTAAAGACTACTACAAGTGCTTGGTTATTTTGAAAATGGTTCTTTAAAGGTAACCTCCACAAGATTTTTTTTAAAAGAAAGGTTTTAATGAGAACTGAACTCTTTTAAGAAACTCAAAATAATATACAGCGGTTAGCATCCTCTTAGCCTTTGCAGAGGATATTCAGGTATGAATATGAGATGTTCTTAAAATGAGAATATGAAAAAGTATAGTGTTAAGATTTTAATTTGTAACTAAACATTTTTATTTACACAGAGACCTGAAGAAGATAGAAGATCCAGTGTCTCATTTGTTATTTTATCCACTTTCCTCTTTCCCCCAGAGTTGTCTAGAACTCAATTGTACAGTTCAGTTGAGCACTGGACATCTTAGTGGGATTGGTGGGCTCAGCAGCTCCCGCGTTGGACTAAAGAAACATTGGACATGACACAAACCTGTCCAGACGTATGTGTATGTCCCGTTGACGAGAACAGAACTGATGCAGATTACCAAAAGTATCCCTGACCCATGGATAGACACGGCTAGCTTCTACAAGGAAATGAGGAAACTGTTCCAACCTGGTCAGCATAGGGTGGAGGATGTGGATAACATCATGATGTCACTAGTTCCAGAAGAGGTTTGGATTCCATTCAGGGCAAGTAATAAAGTGTGAATAAACTGGGGAGCGGTCACAAAGGCGAGTGATGATAGGACACCACATGATAAATTCACTGACGCCCTGAAATTACCCGGTATGAATGTGTTAGGGACGTTGGAGAAGGTCCCAAAGCCAATAGATGTCAATGTTGAAAAACTGGCCGCTGTGACCCAAAGCCCAACTGAGGATGTTGCACCATATTTCTTAAAGTATGAAGCAGCATTTAAAGCTCACAGCGGTTTGGAGCTGACAAGTGACACAGGTCAATGATATTTCACAGGAAGTTTTGTGGACGGCTTCCACCAACCTATACAAAGGGACTTGCAAGCAGCAGAGTACGTGGCAATCCAAGTCGCCCAGGGAACTACTAGAAATGGCACAATATTATGAACGAAATGAGAAGGCCCCGGTGCAGACAAAGGTAAAAACAGAGAAAGAGTTGAAGACTAGGGTGCTAATGCAACAATTGCAGCAAGGACAACTGCTGCAAGGAGGGAACCAGCGGTACCCCCCCCCCCCAGTCAATGGAGAGGTCAGAATACCAGGAACCACCCGCCCCAGGTGAATACCTATGCACGACCGGATGGCCTGGTACAGAATGTATGTGCCTTTTGCAAGAAATCTGGCCACTGGAAGAAACAGTGTCCAGAGAGCATCGCTCGAAGAACGGGCCCTCCGCAAATAGGACCCAGGCCACCTCCTTGGCAGTTCGGCGTACCGACTCCGAAAGCAAGCTTCGCTCCTCCATGGACAAACTTCTTTGATCATGAGCCAAGACAGATGACACAGACTAGTCAATGTGAGGGAGAGGAGTGTGTGCTGTTTGGGAATGACCCAGCAATGTTCCAAGATTCAACCAGTAGTCTGCTATGAAGGGGCCGTGGTGGATCTGAGGGAGCGGTACCTGTACCTATTGATCAGAAGGGTCCGTATGTATCCTTACGGATAGGTCAATAACCCGCCGTCAAATGTTTAGTAGATATTGGGGCTGGGCACAGCTCCGTTGATACTAAAGCACTCCCCTCGGTGCCACTAACGGGAATAAGTCATCAGTAGGATTTGGCGGGGAACACATAGTTACTCCGGCAATTGAAAGAGATGGAAGCAGAGATTGAGGGGGTGAAGTGGGACGGTAGATGATTGTTGACAGGAAAATGTCCCGAAAATGTGCTCGGCATTGATTCACTGGAAGCCCTTAATGCCTCCATCTATTGCTACCCGGGAGGAGTGCGGATGACTATTATGGATTCAAAAGGTGATATTAGGATGTGCCTAGGCAAACCATTGCCAGCAGAACTACAAGCATTACCAGAACAATTGTGGGCTACACACAGTAATGATGTAGGGACCCTAGCGGTTGATCCGATTGTAATAAAATTGAAGGATGGGGTAAGGCTCCCCCATGAGAAACAGTACAAGATTTCAGTGGAAAGGGAGGAAGCGCTGATTAGGATTGTTAAGAGATTTAATTGATATTGGTGTTGTTGAAGAATGTGATGACCGCCCTTGTAACTTCCTGGTGCTTCCAGTCCATAAAAAGGGCGATGAGGCCTTGCCCTACTGTTTTATTATTGGTTTGAGAGAAATTAACAAAATAGTGGAACCACGCTTTCCAGTCATACTGTAACGCTCACCTGATTCTCGCAGAGGCGCCGGTCTTGACTGGGCGACTACCGTATCTTCAAAGGTGATGTGAAGCACCCGGTTGGCTCTTTGGGCTGGACCTCTGTGCACTGTATGCCTGACGTGTAGAGTAAGATGTCTGCATATAGAAAATATGGGGTTAATGAACTGGGGTTATTGGGGTGTCCCTATCTCTTTCCTCTTCTCCTCTCCTGTAGACCCCCAAAGGTTAACGCTCTCACCTTAGGTAAGTGAATGCCGAGCTCTCCATCTGCCTCGGGGCAGGGTGCTGTGACCAGTTTCTTCACTGGATAGGTAGCGCAGGCCTCTTGACTTCAGAGGACTGCTGTCCGTCGTTTACTGCACGAACGGTAAGTTTCGAGTCATTCAAATGTCTTTAAAGTCTTTAGTAATGATGTCTCTTGTTTTGCAGGGTTCCGGCGATGGCGGATGACGGGCTGAAGTGAGTTGAAGATGGAGCCCGTGTGATGAATAGAAGCGCCTGGAAGCACGTAAGTAAGCGCTTGTTGCCTGCTTCACTATGCGCTCTAACTGTCTTTTTATTTTGCAGGTACGAGTTCGGAGCGGCTGCAGGGTGCCGGAATACCCACTGGATTATATGTGGAAAGGAGTAATGGCACGTGAGTATTAAAGTTCCCCAATGTCTTTAAACGCACCTTGTTTTGTCTTTCAGATGCGGAATGCAGCGCCGAAGGCCTCCGGAGCGTGCGAAGAGTTGGTAAACTTTTGTCTTTCAGATGCCGGAATGCAGTGTGAAGACCTCCGGAGCGCACGAAGAGTAGGTAAGCCTTTGCCTTTCAGATGCCGGAATGCTAAGCTGTTCTTTCTTGTCTTTATTTATTTATTTTAAAGGTTTTTATTGGCATTTTGTATAGAATAAAGGCAGTTAAGCGCGAATGCATCCTAGCATCCGGAGTGTTACAGGATTTATCCAATAAACATTGCAAAACAATAACAGTGAACAAACTAACATTAACTTGACCGTCCCATCCCCCACCACCATATAGTTACTTGTTAGCCCCGCTCCGGGCCGTGATCCAGGCACCGCTTGGCTGTCTCAAAGAGTCGCAGTGCCGGGGTGAGCCTGGGTGTAGTTCACCGTTTTTTTCCATGGCAACTGTCTATGACAATGGATCTGCTCAGGGGGGCTTGAAGTCCGTCGAGAAGATCATGTCTCTCAGGAGGGCCTTCCAGGATTCCAGTGCTGCACTCACTTCCTCGCCTCCCCGATTAATCCCTTCTTCCCAGGCCCTGGTTTCAGCGCTGGTCCACCTCTCCATTTCCCTGATCCAGGGTTCAAATCTGGGGCCTCCGGGAGATTTCCAAGCCATTGCTATCGTCCTCTTCGTTAGAATGCAGGCCATGTCCATTAATTTCACTATATGCTTAATTTTGCTCAGTCTGGGATACGTGCCCAGGAGGCATTCCTTGGGTGTCCACTCGTATCTCTCCACTCCGGCCCCCCTGCAAGTCCTCTCGACGGCGAACCAAAGTTTCTTAGTTCTAGGGCAGGTCCAGAACATGTGGATTAGGTCTGCAGGCTCGCTGGTGCACCAGGGGCACACTGGTGAGGCTTTATCGCTGAATGTGGACACCCTATGTGGGGTCATGTAGGTCCTGTAGAGGACATTCAGCTGGATGAGCCTGAACCTGGCATTGCGGGATACTTCCTTCGGGTACATCAGGGCCCTGCCCCACTCGTTCTCTGTGATGTCGGTCTCCAGATCTGCCTCCCACCTTTCTTTCAGGTGCTCACTCCTCGGGTTGCGTCTGTCGTTTAGCTGGGCATATAGCCTCGACGTGGGTTTCCAGCCATCGCTCAGGTTGTGCATCTCCTGCACCAGGGGGTGTGTTTCTGGTTCCTCGGGCCATGTGCTCCAGGTCTTCTTGGCAGCGTGTTTCACCCTCTGATACCATAAAAATTGGCCGGCGGCAAGCCCTTCTTCCATCTGTAATGAGTCGAAGTCCCGGAATATTCCGTCCGCAAACATGTCCCCCCACGTGTAGAGGCCAGAGTTCTCCCATTTCCTCATTGCCGGTAGGTCGGTAGGTGACTTGCACACACCGGCGAGCAGGGGGATTTCGGGCATGTATGGTGGGCTCGAGCCGAGCGATGAGCGGACTTTGTTCCAGACTTGTCTCCCCAGCTTGACCAGCATGGGGGGGTCGGAGGGCCCCACCTGTGGGTTCCATATTACTTCTCTGGGGTACATTGGTGCTATCAGTTGGCGAAGGAGGCCTGTCTCGGCTGTTGGTTCATCGGACAACCACTTGACAACGTGTGTCAGTTGTGCTGCAAGGTAGTATTTCTGGAAATCGGGGAGTTGGATTCCACCCTCCCTGTGTGGAAGTGTGAGGGTGTTCAGCGAAAGTCTGTGTCTGGCCGGGCCCCAGAGGAAATCTCTGAGTAGGGATTCCAATTTCCTGAAGAAGGGGGGAGGAATGTAGTACGTTATGTTGGTGAAATAGTACAGGAATCTTGGTAGTATTATCATTTTAGTGATGGCCGCTCTGCCCATCACAGAGAGTGGGAGTCTGGACCAGAATTTGGTGGATTTGCGCACCCCTCGCATTGCTGCCTCCGTGTTGTTTTCGTGTGTGGAAGCAGGCGTGTGCGTAATGGTGAGTCCCAGGTAGCGGAACGCTTCTGTCTGCCACTGGATCCCAATCTCAGGTAGTTCATCCGTTCCCCTCCCCAGGAGCCCGGCCAAAGGAAAGGAGCATGACTTCTGCCTGCTAAACTTGATCCCGGAGTATTTCGCAAAGTTGTCTAGAATGTCTAATGCTAATGGTGCATTCATTCGGGGGTTACTCAGGTACAAAAGGACATCGTCTGCGTACAGCGAAATGATGTTATCCGTCTCGCCCGTCCTGATCCCTGCATCAAAGAGCTGCTTCCTGAAATAGATCGCTACAGGCTCTAGGCCGAGGACGTACAGCATTGGCGATAGTGGGCATCCTTGCCTCGTTCCTCTTTGAATGTCCCAGGATTTTGACACCGTGCCCCCTGTCTTTACCCTCGCCACTGGGGTGTTGTAGAGCACTCTGACCCACCGGATGAAATGCTGGCCGAGCCCGAACTCCCTCAGAGTCTCAATCAGCCATTCCCAGAAAATTGAGTCAAATGCCTTAATGGCGTCCAGCGAGAGTACTGACAGTTCCTCCTCGCTCTCTGCAGTTTGAGCAATGACGTGCTGGAGCCTCCTCAGGTTGGCTGTGGTATTGCGTCCCGGGACAAAGCCGTTTTGGTCCTCGTGTACTATAGACCCTATCACCCTGGACAGTCTTTTCGCCAGTATGGTTGTTAAGATTTTGCTGTCGTAGTTCAGCATTGCCAAAGGGCGAAAAGAGTCGCACTCGTCGGCGGGCTTACCAGGTTTAAGCATCGGGATAATAAGCGTCTCTCTCATGGTGCCAGGTAATGTGCCAGTCTCGTATGCCTCTTCATACACCCCGTGGAGTATCGGGGTTATGATCTCCTCGTAGGCTTTGTAAAATTCTGGTGTGAGGCCATCCGTTCCGGGAGTCTTGCTTGTGGGGAGGGACCTGATGGCCTCTGAGATGTCCTCAGTCGTGATGGCCTCGCCCAGCATCTCTCGTTGCTCCGAGCTCAGTTTGGGGAGGCCTACTTCAGCCAGGGTGTCCCGAATGTCCTCTACTGGGACTTGTTCATCGTGGGCGTAGAGCTTGGCATAGAAGTTTGAGAAGACATCATTGATCGCCTGTTGTGCCCTCTGGGTTGCGCCATGTTCGTCCTTGATTTCCTTGGGAGTGTGCCTTGGGTGCTCCTTCCTGCACAGCCAGGCCAATATCCTGCCCGGTTTGTCCGCTTCCTTGTGCGCCTGTGCAGTGCGTGCAGAGAAGTCGAATCTAGATAGCCTCTCCCAGGCGAGACGGCAGCCGTCCCTAACTTCTGCCAGCTTAGGTTCCTTCTCGCTGGTTGGGGTCGGGCTGTTTTCCAGTTGTCTGATCTCCTCTTCCATGGTCTCAAGTTCTCTTTTTAGTTGCCTCCTAATACCGTCCTGCTTCTGCTATCACTTGGCCTCTGGTTACTACCTTCATTGCCTCCCAGAGCGTGCTCCATTTCTCGACCGACCCCTTATTGAGCCTCACGTATTCTTCCAGCCTTTCCCCTAGGGTGTCCCTGAAGGAAGGGTCAGCCAGAGTTTCCGTGGGCATACGCCACATCGGGATGGGGGGCCTCGGGCCTTTCAGGCTTAGTTGCATGAGCAGAGGGGAATGATCCGAGATCGACCTGCCCAGGTAGTTTGCGGAATGCACCTGTGGGAGCAGTTCGTCGTTGACGAAAAAGTGGTCTATCCTGGTGTGGAGGCCATGTGGAGATGAATAATATGAGTAGGATCTATCGGCTGGGTGTAGGTCTCTCCAGATGTCGACCAGTGCCAGGTCGTCCACTGCTTTGCAGAGTGCCCTCGAAGCGGAGTTGTCGGGGGCTCATGGCATCCTGGACCTGTCCAGCTCTTCGTTCATGACGCAGTTGAAGTCTCCCCCCCATAGGAAGGTGTCGTTTCTGTGGTGCGCAATTCTGGCGCATAGCTGGTTCAAGTGGGAAGGCACGCCATGCTGGGGGAAGTATGAGTTTACAATGCATATCCTTGTGTTCTCTATCATGCCCCACACCACTACGTATCTTCCGTCCTTGTCCACATCTGTCCCCATTTGATGAAATGGTGTGTCTGGGCTCACCCAAGTATACACTCCCCGTGCGAATTTGGAGTAAGATGCGCCGCAGCCTTGCCCCCCCCAGTAGTCTGCCAGTTTGTGTGTGGTGTCTGCCAGGAGGTGTGTCTCCTGGAGGAGCGCGATCGACACCTTCTTGCGCCTTAGGTATGAGTGGACACGGTTCCTCCTTACGTAGGATCCCATCCCCCTGACATTCCATGTGATTATGTTAAGTTGTGGTGCCATCCCTTGGGTGTGGTTGTCGTTGTGGTTGGCCCCTTGTCTCGCCCCCATAGGGTCTCTTGCTACTACGCATCATGTCTTGTTCTGCTTTTGCGGCTCGGCCAGCCTTATTTCTCGGCGTCGGGTGCTCATTGATTGCATGGGTGATTCTGGGGTGAGGGACGGTCTCAACGGGAACACAGAAGAAAAGAAGGAGAAGAAAAAAACAAAAAAAACAACTGTAACTGGTGCACCCAGCTCCTGCCGGTGAGGTACAGTGCTCAGGTGCTCTCGCGCAGTCTGGCCCCGTCAGGGTTTCCGGCGCGAGCAGGTTTGTGCTGGCAACAGGCCTGCACTGATCTTCCGGGGGTTGTCGTTGCGTGCCCATGTGTGGGAGGCCCGGTAGGCCACGTAATCTTGTTGCTGTCTCTTAATATAGTGGTGTTCCAGCTTGTTTGTTGTGCCCTTTTGCAGTGAAGTCCTTTGTGCGCGTCAGGAGAGAGGGACTCCAGCGCCGTGTTTTCTGTCTTTGCGGGTTACCGCGCGGTTCTCGGCGGTGGGTTCTTCGGGGACCTCGGCCAGGTTGTTATGTTCCATCCACATGGTGGCTGCATCTGGAGTTTCAAGGAAAATCGCTCTCCCTTTGTGGATCACTTTCAGCCTGGAGGGATACAGCAGCATATACTTCAAGTTTAGCTGTCTCAGTCTGGCCTTTATCGGGATGAAGGAGTTCCTTGCTCTCTGTACCGCTTGCGTGTAGTCCGGGTATATGGTGATTTTGGAGTTACTTCTGTCTATCACCCCACCCTCTCTCGAGAATTTCAGGATCACTTCCCTGTCTCGGAAGTTAAGGACCTTCGCGATGATGGGTCGGGGGTGGGAACCCGGAGGGGGCTTCTTCTGTAGTGATCTGTGGGCTCTCTCTATGGCGAAGCCCTGGGAGAGCTTCTCCGCCCCAATTTCCTGCTGGATTAAGGATTCCACATATGCCGTCGGGTCGGAAGTCTCTATCCCCTCGGGGACACCGAGGATTCTGATGTTGTTGCGCCTGGCGCGTCCTTCCGCCTCCTCCGACCTCGCCTCCAGGATGCCCACCCTCCTCCTTAGGTCTGCCACCTCAGCTTTAAGGTCATTCGTGTCTTCCACTGTTTCCTTCTGGGTGGTTTCTATGTTGGTGACACGCTCTGTCAGGTTGCGGGCGTCTTGACGTATAAGCTGTATATCGGCCTTTACCTCTCCTATCTTAGTGTCTATAAACTCCCTTAAGGCCGCTATTGCTTCCAGTACCTGACTGTCTTTGGGACTTTCCTCCTGGGTAGCCTGCTGCGTCGCGCCTTTTGGAGTGGATTGGGCGACGGGGGGGGCCCTGGTCGTGAGGAAGGGTTCCATCGTGGCGGTCTTGGCCTTGTTTCTCAGGGTGGACATTGTGGTGTTGCTTGAGCCTTCCGGTTGGTGCTGGCGGCGGACTCGCCTTTTCAGGCCGTGTTTTTGTGTAGGACCGTCCAGGGCCCCGTCCCACCCAAGCTCGTGGGATGTATTGCAGTCCTCGGCGCGGGTCGCCTCGGTCCTGTTGTCAGCGAGCCCCCGTCAGGCGTGTGGTGCAGGTCCCGCGTTCGTGGCGGGCAGAGGAGGCGTCCCAGCGGGGCCGGGTTAGCGGTGCCGCTGGTGTAGGGCGCTTGGCGCCTATTGCCGCGGTGTGCCGGATAGCTTTAGGCAGTCCACCGGGTCCAGGCCGTCCGGGCCCAGCGAGTCAGGCAGTTCATTACGGGCGTTCCCACAGCGCGGCGGCCTCCGGTCAGGGCCGCCCAAGGCAGCTCCGCCTCCAAGGGGTCCCCCAGGCCCCCGGGTCTCCTCCGATTCTCCGGGCAATCCGGAGTGCGAGGTGCCGGTGGCGGTCTCTCCCCCGAGGCCACCCGGGCACAGAGCTGGATCTCGCGGCGCCGGACCAGCGCTTTCTTCGCCCCACCGTGCTCCTCCAAGCGGCGGCCAAGGCAGGGTCTTGATCGGCCGCTGCTGCCGACGGATCGCCGCCTTCCTTGTTCGCGATCCCGTCTTATCAGGCGGACATGGCGGCCATCTTGTGTGTCTCACCCGGGGCCGGGGGGGGACGCCGAGTCGAGGCCTCGCACTCGGTCCCCAAGCTCCGATTCTCGTCGGGTGAAGCTGGAAAGTGGGCAGATTCGTCCAGGCTTCAGCTGGATCAGCTTGGTTTCGACGCCACTGATCGCAAGGATCGTTGCGCAGGATCAGATTACGGGCTCGTCCGGAGCTCGAGGTTTTAGCCTCCTCACTCCATGGGCACCAGGCCACGCCCCTCTCTTGTCTTTATAGGTGTTGCTGAAGACTGGATTCAGGATGGTAAGCCTTTGCCTTTCAGATGCCGGAATGCTAACCTGTTCTTTCTTGTCTTTATAGGTGTTGCTGAAGACTGGATTCAGGATGGTAAGCCTTTTTCCTTAGGCCCAGGACCGGATGCAGAAGACACGATGAGCGTTCTGCTGCAGAGGTTGCAGAATAACGCAAAGCAAGATTCATCCACCGGGTGTGGTTTAAATAGCCTCCTGTAGTGCTTAGGTGTCTCCTTCCACAGCCACGCCCAAGTAAGAAAAGAGTTCCTGGTAAGAAAAGAGTTCCTGGCTTCCAGAAGAGTTCCAGTGTTCTGAATCTAGGGAGTGGCTCCAGCCCCACCCAACAGGAAAAGTAGTTCCAAACAGAAGAGGATCAGAGGCTCAACTGGCAGGCAAGTAAGCAGCATGGTCTGCTGAAGGTAAGTCCACCCAAGCATTATGAGCCCGGCGCTTCCAGTGCTGGGACTGGGCATATTTATGAGCCTGGTGCCACTGGCGCCAGGACTGGGTCCAAAAGGTCCCAATTGGGACTGGTTGGCAATCGGAACCTGGGTTATGGATCTGCTTCCAAGGGAGTTGGGAAAACCCTGACCTTTTGGAAGCAGAGATCATGACAGTACCCCCCCTCAAGGCCCCTCCCAAACCGGGCTTCTCCGGGGGTTTTGGCTTGTCAGGAAATGTTCGGTGAAATCTTTTGATTAGGCGAGGAGCGTGGACATATTCAGCAGGTTCCCAGGATCCCTCTTGGGGGCCGTAGCCTTTCCAGTCAATTAGGTAGAATAGTTTAGATTTGGAGATCTTGGAGTCCAGAATGCTTTTGACTTCAAACTCGAGTTCTCCATCCACTAGGATAGGTTTTGGAGATTTGGTTAGTCGGGTTTGAGGTTGCACGGGTTTTAATAGAGAGACGTGGAAGACCGGATGTATCTTCATGTGCGGGGGCAAGTCCAACTTGACCGCTACTGGGTTTACTATGGTAGTGATGGAATAGGGACCAAGGTATCTTGGGTTGAATGTGCGTGGCCCTTTTAGAGATAGATATTTGGTGGATAACCAGACTTGATCCCCTACTTGATAGTGAGGGGCTTCCTTCCGATGTTGATCTGCTCCTTTCTTGTATTGTTCTTTAGCCCTTTGAAGGTGAGAAACAGCTTCCTTAAAGGCTTGGGTGATTGTAGAATGCAGGTAGTCTACTGCTGGTGTTTCAAGATCTTGGAGGAGATCCAACTCCGAGGTTCGAGGGTGACTGCCGTACAAAAGAAAAAACGGGGTTTTCCCAGTTCCCGAATGGACAGAGTTATTGTAGGCATACTCGGCTATCCAAAGGATATCTTTCCAAGTTTTTTCAGTTTGTTGCAGCATGCAGCGTAAATACTGTTCCAGAGTTTGATTGGTCCTCTCGGTCTGTCCGTCGGTCTGAGGGTGGTGACTGGTCGATAGTCTCACATCAATTTGAGCCGACCGACAGCAACTTCGCCAAAAATGAGAAATAAATTGACTACCTCGATCCGAAATTAGAACCGAAGGAAAACCGTGCAGTCGGACGATGTTTTCGAGAAATTCTCGGGCCAGAGTTGCTGCTGTTGGCAAGCCTTTGAGCGGAATGAAATGCGCCATCTTGGAGAATAAGTCCACGATTACTAGAATCGTATTGTATCCGGAGCATGGAGGTAGATCGGTGATGAAGTCCATAGAAAGCGTATGCCAAGGGCGAGGTGGGATGTCAATAGGGCGTAAGAGGCCTGCTGGTCTTTCCTTTTGACTCTTGTTTTGGGCGCATACTCCACAGGACATTATAAAGTCTCTGATATCTTTTTTCCAAGACGGCCACCAGAAGTAGCGCTTGATCTTTTCTCAGGTCTTGGCTATACCGGGATGACCTTCCATTAAAGAGTCGTGATAACAAGAGATTACTTTTTTCTGTAAATCTGTGCTGGGTAGGTATAATCGTTCTTGGAAATACAATAAGTTGTCCTTTACTGCAAAGTCCTTTCCCTGCAGATGCCAATTCTGTATGTCTGCTGGAGTTACAAGTTGCCTGGCTTTATCCTTAACTTCCTCTATGGATTCTGTGGCTATTACACCCAGAATTCTTTGTTCGGGAATGATTGGTACAGGTTTAGGGTTGACCAAGTGTTCTTCCACTCCCATCCGAGAAAGGGCATCGGCTTTACCGTTCTTTGTACCAGGTCGATAGGTTATTATGAAGTCAAACTCGGCAAAGAATAATGCCCAACGGAGTTGTCTAGAGGATTGGGCTTTTGCGGTCTTCAAATATTGCAGGTTTCGGTGATCCGTAATCACAGTAACGGTTTGTCGGGCCCCCAGCAGATAATGCCGCCAAGCCTTAAAGGCAGACTTGATAGCCAGAAGTTCCTTGTCAGTAATCGTGTAATTGATTTCAGGAGGCGAGAATTTGCGGGACCAAAATGCCACGGGATGCAACTGATTGGTTACCGGGTCCTTTTGTGATAGAACTGCCCCCATGGCAAGGCTTGAAGCATCAGTTTCCACGATGTAGGGGAGTTCGGGGCGAGGGTGTTTTAAGATTGGTGCAGAGATAAATTTAGTCTTCAAATCCTGGAAAGCTTGTTCCGCCTCGGTAGACCATTCAAAACGTGTTTTTCTTTAACAAGGCAGTGATGGGCTGGACTATTCGAGAGAATTCGGGGATAAACCTGCGGTAAAAGTTAGCGAAGCCTAACATGCTTTGCACACCTTTTACGGAGGATGGTGATGGCCATTTGAGAACTGCATCGACCTTCTTTGAATCCATACGCACTCCGCCAGGTGATAATATGAATCCCAAGAATTCAACTTCAGTCACGTTGAAAACACATTTTTCCAACTTAGCGAAAAGTTTGTGTTGACGCAATCTTTCGAGGACCATTTTCACGTGTTTCCGATGTTCAGATTCCGATGAAGAATAAACGAGGATGTCGTCAATGTAAACAACAACACATACATCTATGAGCTCTCTGAGGACATCGTTCATAAAATATTGAAAGGCGGCCGGGGCATTGCAAAGTCCGAAGGGCATGACCTGATATTCAAATAGCCCATACTTGGTGCGGAAGGCCGTCTTCCATTCATCGCCCTCTTTTACTCGTACCAAGTGGTAAGCTCCTCTAAGATCCAGCTTTGTATATATGCATGCTTTTCTGACTTGGTCCAGGAGTTCAGGGATCAAAGGTAACGGATATCTATTCTTAACGGTGATCTGGTTCAGGGAGCGATAATCGATACAAGTTCTAAGGTCTCCTTCCTTTTTTGGAACGAAGAACAAAGCTGAAGAAGCAGGGGACTTGGAAGGACGAATAAACCCATTTGCCAGGTATTGATCCAGGTATTGTCGAAGGTGAAGGTTCTCAGGCTCGGTGAGGGCATAAATTCTTCTATAAGGAGGAGTAGATCCAGGTATCAGGTCTATCTGGCAGTCATAAGACCTATGAGGAGGTAGAGAGTTAGCCTGATCCTTCCGGAAAACATCTTGGTATTCTAGGTATTCGGGAGGTAACTGGGGAGTCTCTGAAGAAATTGCGGCCAGTGCTACACCAGTTGGAGGGTGACAAGTAGAGACACATTCTGGAAACTGGACCGTTCTTGCTCGCCAATCGATCAGAGGATTGTGTTTCTCTAACCAAGGTATTCCTAGAACAATCTGAAACTGAGGGGCCTTGATCACATCGAACACGATCTTCTCATGGTGTCCATCTTGACTTACTAGCGTCACCTCTTGAGTGGTATGCGTTACTGGCCCGGAGGCTATCTCCGTACCATCCACCGTAGTAATGACGTCCTTTACAGCCTTGGGACAAAGAGTTAGATTCATCCTCAAAACCATTTCATGATCCACATAATTGCCGATGGCACCGCTGTCGACGTAAGCTTCAATTGCATGTAATCGATCCGGATTATCAGGGCTAATGAGGACCATAGGTATCACGAAATGCGAGGTCACTGAACTGGTTTTCACGCTCGGCAAGAGGACCTCTATTCTTGTCGGGCGAGGTCGTTTCCCTGCTCAGAGTTTGTAACTTTGGTAACTGCAGCTCCTACTGCCTTCTTGGCAGGTTTCACCGGACAGTCTCGAAGAAAGTGCCCTGAGTTTCCGCAATATAGGCATAATTGCAACTGTTTCCTCCTTTCCCGCTCCCTTTGTGTTAGAGGACCTTTCAGACCCCCTATTTGCATGGGTTCCCCAGAGTCTACTCCTTTGGAAGGAGTTGGCGGTTTGGAAAATACTCGAGCATCAAACTTGGAACGATCGGCCTTCCTGTTCTGCAGCCTGTGATCTATTTGAACAACCAAGTCTATATAATCCGAACAGTCTTGTGGGGGATTCACTACTTGGGCTAAAACGTCTTTGAGCTCTCCACGTAGACCTCTATAAAACAGCGTAATCCTTTTGTCCTCAGGCCATTGAGTTTCCACTATTAGTCTATTGAAAGATGCAATATAAGCCAAAAGGTCTTGATTACCCTGTCGCAACGAAAGAAGCTCATTGTCCAAGGCCTGCCCCTGTGAATGTCTTGCGAACAGTTTTTCCATACTAAGCTGAAAGGCTTGAAAATCATGGAGAACCGGATCATCTTGATTAACTAGAGGGATCGACCAGTCTGCCGCATTGCCACTAAGGTACGAAAGTACAAAAGCTACTTTTGCTTGATCAGTTGGAAAGGCTGCTGGCCGGCATAAGAAGTGCAACCGGCACTGATTGATAAATACTGCAAACCTCTTTGGGTCACCAGAAAATCGTTCGGGCGGAGCCAGAGGTACATTCCCAGGTAGGTTGATCTGCACTGGATTCATAGAGGATGTTGAAGGAAGATTAGCCCCTGATGCGGGTAACGGGGTCTGTCCGGCTTGTGACTGTAGCACTTGTCTAGCAAGATTGTCTGTTCTCTCCTTGGAAATAATTAGTTCCCTTCTTAGAGCATTCGTTTCCTGACGAGCTGCATGCACTTCTGCCCTTAGTTCCACAAGTAACCGGGCTAGGGGGTCAGTATCCGAGGTTTCCATAGCGCCTGGGCGAGAGTTTTGCGGTAGGCTTTGCGTTCTGTAACGCTCACCTGATTCTCGCAGAGGCGCCGGTCTTGACTGGGCGACTACCGTATCTTCAAAGGTGATGTGTAGCACCCGGTTGGCTCTTTGGGCTGGACCTCTGTGCACTGTATGCCTGACGTGTAGAGTAAGATGTCTGCAGATAGAAAATATGGGGTTAATGAACTGTGGTTATTGGGGTGTCCCTATCTCTTTCCTCTTCTCCTCTCCTGTAGACCCCCAAAGGTTAACGCTCTCACCTTAGGTAAGTGAATGCCGAGCTCTCCATCTGCCTCGGGGCAGGGTGCTGTAACCAGTTTCTTCACTGGATAGGTAGCGCAGGCCTCTTGACTTCAGAGGACTGCTGTCTGTCGTTTACTGCACGAACGGTAAGTTTCGAGTCATTCAAATGTCTTTAAAGTCTTTAGTAATCATGTCTCTTGTTTTGCAGGGTTCCGGCGATGGCGGATGACGGGCTGAAGTGAGTTGAAGATGGAGCCCGTGTGATGAATAGAAGCGCCTGGAAGCACGTAAGTAAGCGCTTGTTGCCTGCTTCACTATGCGCTCTAACTGTCTTTTTATTTTGCAGGTACGAGTTCGGAGCGGCTGCAGGGTGCCGGAATACCCACTGGATTAGATGTGGAAAGGAGTAATGGCACGTGAGTATTAAAGTTCCCCAATGTCTTTAAACGCACCTTGTTTTGTCTTTCAGATGCGGAATGCAGCGCCGAAGGCCTCCGGAGCGTGCGAAGAGTTGGTAAACTTTTGTCTTTCAGATGCCGGAATGCAGTGTGAAGACCTCCGGAGCGCACGAAGAGTAGGTAAGCCTTTGCCTTTCAGATGCCGGAATGCTAACCTGTTCTTTCTTGTCTTTATAGGTGTTGCTGAAGACTGGATTCAGGATGGTAAGCCTTTGCCTTTCAGATGCCGGAATGCTAACCTGTTATTTCTTGTCTTTATAGGTGTTGCTGAAGACTGGATTCAGGATGGTAAGCCTTTTTCCTTAGGCCCAGGACCGGATGCAGAAGACACGATGAGCGTTCTGCTGCAGAGGTTGCAGAATAACGCAAAGCAAGATTCATCCACCGGGTGTGGTTTAAATAGCCTCCTGTAGTGCTTAGGTGTCTCCTTCCACAGCCACGCCCAAGTAAGAAAAGAGTTCCTGGTAAGAAAAGAGTTCCTGCCTTCCAGAAGAGTTCCAGTGTTCTGAATCTAGGGAGTGGCTCCAGCCCCACCCAACAGGAAAAGTAGTTCCAAACAGAAGAGGATCAGAGGCTCAACTGGCAGGCAAGTAAGCAGCATGGTCTGCTGAAGGTAAGTCCACCCAAGCATTATGAGCCCGGCGCTTCCAGTGCTGGGACTGGGCATATTTATGAGCCTGGTGCCACTGGCGCCAGGACTGGGTCCAAAAGGTCCCAATTGGGACTGGTTGGCACTCGGAACCTGGGTTATGGATCTGCTTCCAAGGGAGTTGGAAAATCCCTGACCTTTTGGAAGCAGAGATCATGACACATACCAAGTATTGCTAGTATTCTGACCTTGATTCCCAGTACAGCCAAATGGTTTAGTTTGATCGATTTGAAGAACACATTCTTTCAGACTACCTATTGCACCAACATCCCGGTATTTGTTTAGCTTTACACTGGGCCAGAGACAGTATCGCTTCACCATGGTCCCACAGGGATATACAGAAAGTCCAGTCATCTTTAGCCAGGCACTGAAAGCCCAATTGGACAGACTTATGTTACCAACTGGGACATCCTTGGTCCAGTACATAGATGATATATTAATAAGTGCCAATACGGAGGATGGTTGCAGGGAAGCGACTGTTATGGTACTGTTTCACCTGGCAAAACATAATCACAAAGTGTCTTTAGCAAAAATGCAATATGTACAGTGATGAGTTGACTATTTGGGCTATGTTTTGTCAAAGGAAGGGCAGTCATTGTCAACACTGAGTAGCGTTGATTTAGGCTATGCCAATTCCCAGAACATATAAGGAAATGAGAAAAGTGTTGGGAATTTTGTCATATTGTAGGCACTGGATACCATTGTTCTCAGTAATAGCTAAGCCCTTGTTAAAAACAATGAAGGATGAGAGATGGAGAAGGGGAATGGAGAAAGAGATGGAAGAGGGGTACGTGGCGTTGAAGAGAGCCTTATGTAACGCTCCAGCCCTAGGTACGCCCAATTATGACAAGGTATTTTATCTATTTGTTGATGAAATAGATGGTTGTTCGGTATCAGTATTAACGCAAGAACAGGGTGGGAAGCAAAGACCATGCGCTTATTTTTCCACAGGGTTAGACGCGGTAGCAGGGGATTACCCCCTTGTATGAGAGCAGTTGCAGCAGCGGCACTGGCATTAAAGCAAAGCACTGGCATTATACTAGGAAATGAAGTGATTGTACAAGTGCCTCATGCTGTGGACGTATTATTGAATAGAATGCAGACACAGCATTTGACAGCTGGTAGAACAACCCAGTATGAAATGTATCTGTTTAGCAGGAATGTAAAAATTGAAAGATGTAATGTTCTTAACCCAGCGTCATAACCTAAGGCATAACTGTGTGATAAGAGCAGAAGAGGAAACGAGGGGGAGAATAGATTAGCAGGACCAGCCCTTGGAGGAAGGTGATGGGATCTTATTTTGTGATGGGTCCTGCTATAAGCTGGATACAGGTGAGACAGTGGCAGGATATGCAGTAACAACTGGGAACAACACAGTCGATATGGGGAAGGTACTAGAGAATTTGGCGCAAGCAGCTGAGCTACACGCCTTGATACAAGCATTAAGAAAAAGTGAAGGGATGTGTGTAACAATTTATACTGTCTCGGCTTACGTCCATGGGGTTGCAACTAACTTTGGGAAATTGTGGTCAGAAAGGGGATTCTTAACATCACAAGGTACGAATGTGAAGCATGCAGTGCTGATACATGAGCTATTGAATGCCTTAACACTGCCCACAAGGGTGGCAATAGTAAAATGTGCCGCACATCAGAAAATAACAGATTATGGGCCTCTTTACACGGAATGCGGTAAGGGTTTACCGGTACCGGTAAGGGCACCGGTACCTGTAAACCCTTACCGCCTTACTACGAGGTCCCTTTGCGGGACCCGACCTCAACGGCTGGTTTTACCAGCCGTTAAGGATCGGGCCCGCAAAGGGACCTTGGTGCTAATTACGGTACCGTCATTTGCAGTACCGTAATTAGCTTCTTCCCCATTCCCACTGAGCCCTATGGGGGCAAAAATGAGAATGGGGAAGTGCCTTGGTGAATGGGGAATTACCGCCCCCGCTCACCTTGGAGTAGGGCGGTAATTCCGCCATCCACCAAGGCGGACACAGTAAAATACCGGCAGCAACCATGGTGCTAATAGCGTCATGGTTACCGCATACCGTGTAATGAGGCCCTATGTGTCCCAAGGAAATGACATGGCAGAAATGGTTGCAAAATTTGCTGCGGAAAACTCTGGGAATGACAAAAGGGAAATGTTTTTGTGTAAAGGGAAAGAAGGGGGTGGGACAGAAGAAAATGAAGTAGCTCAGATGCAGAGAGGCGACAGAAGAAGAAAAGAAGAATTGGCAGATGAATAGTGACATACACTGGAGAGACTCGGGGGCCTGGGTAAATGGGGAAAGGGGAAGATGGATGTTGCCAAATGCTTATCTTCCTGTTGTGGCGAGTGCTTGCCACGGACAAACGCATGTGAATGAAGTTGCCATGGAGCAGACTTTGAAAGCAGCATGGGATAACAAAAAATATTGGCCAGTATTGTAGAAAGTGGGCCAGACAATGTGAAATATGCATCCTGTACAATGCAGGGAAAGGCGTGCCGGCTCCAAAAGGTCATAGCCGGCTGCCCACTCACCTATTTGATATTGTATACATGGACTTCATACAGCTAGAATCAGTAAACAAGTACAAATATTGTTTGGTGATGAAATGTGGGTATTCTGGTTGGGTGGATGCTTTCCTACTAAGAGACAATGGAGCTACATCTACTGCAAAATACATATTGAAGCATTGGGTTCCTTTTACACAGTTCCCACCTACCCATGGTCCGACAATGGGCCACACTTTACAGGGCATGTGGTTGAGAAGGTGTGTAGAGCTCTAGGAATTGATCAAAGATTAAGATTCCATTCTGTGTACCACGCCCAGTCAGCAGATCTGATTGAACGTGCCAATGGGGTACTGAAGGACAAACTGGCTAAAGCTTGTGCAGAAACAGGCCTGAAATGGCTCGATGTGTTACCATTAGCATTGTTGAGCATGATGGTGACCCCAAAGCGTACACATGGCCTGTACCCGTTCGAGATTGTGATGGGCTGCCCACCAAGTATTGGCACACCTGTTGGTCCTGACTGACTGGCTGATCAAACATGGCCCGTGTTGCAACAATATTGTATAGCCCTGACTAACAGATTGCTTTCTATGCGTGCACAGGTTGAGGAAGCTGCCCCAGTACCATTGGATGGACCCGGCCACAATTTGAAACCCGGCAAGTGGGTTGTTTTCAAGGCATTCAACCGTGCCAACGGCTTGCAACTCAGATGGAAGGTTCCGTACCAGGTCCTGCTAACCACGCAAACTGCTTTAAAAGTAAATGGGAAAGCTCATTGGTATCATGAGAACCAGGTAAAAAGGGCACCCGCTCCTGCAGTGAACAACCCGCCAGAAGTTGAAGCAGAATTGAAAGATACTGACTTGAATGTTTCCCCAACGGATGTGCTAAAGTATACTCTGAGGTCTCCAGAGGTGTATGCCCAGTACTAAAGGGTACGAACTGTGAAATGAACTTTGGTTGGGATAGAGAAATAGACTCATTCATTGAGCAGAGCATGGCACAGTCTTACTGAAGACATTGGGCAAGTAGCCTGAAGGGCCTCCGGCGTCCCTCCTGGACAAGGCACAATGAGACGTGGGAAAAGATTGGTGAAAGGGCCGCTGGTGCGCCCTGTACGCTTAGGGTACAAAGACACTGGAGCTTTAAGAGGCTGCTCACTGGGGTAGAACGCTAGGCGCTAGAAACAAGCCAAGTCGCGGAACTTAACCTGCAGGTGTTAAAGTAAACTCAGGTAAGGTGGCAGAAGTAATGGCAACAGAGATGGAAATGCAGAATTTAGCTCTGCCTGCCCACCCACCAGGACGGATGAAGGTGGAAAAATATGGGTGTATGACTTAGGAAAAGGCTGTTTTTTGTGCAATTGGTATTGTGGTGTTAACAGGGTTGGGTGTCTTTGTATGGTATTTAGAACATCCGACAATGTACGAATTCAAAAATATGCTTCCCATACTCACTCCCAAAAATAGCACTGGTATTGATTATTTATATAGCAAGAACAAACATGAACATGATGTCCATGAAGATAATGAATTGAGTAAAACCACATATGTGAAACTGATGAATGTTATGTTATGTTAATTTGCATTTATATAGCCCCTTATGTACCATTGGTATGGTCTCAAGGCGCTGGTAGGTTGAACGCCCTCGGGAACCGAAGTTCAAGTCAGTAGAGAGAATAGAGAGTCAAAGGTGCGTGTGAGCACCGGGTATGTGTGCAGCTGGTGTGGCATTCGTGTGATAGCTGCTTTTTAGCGGTAGGTGTGGTGGTTGAGAGATCAAGAGTATGTCTTCGCTCTGGCAGGTTTTATCCAGACCAATCCTGGCTGTGTTTGGCCTGCGGAGAACGCCTAGGCTGTGGGGTGAGTACCCAGCAGTGATGGGGGGTATCAGGCAGATGATTGTATGAGAACAGCTATGGTGTCGTAGTATCGCTGTGGTGTAAGAAGAGAGTAAGCGTGGAGATGTAATATGGTGGTTTACCTTAGGTGTTCGAGATCAGGCCCACTCCAATAGTTTTATGTACTCATCCGTTCCATGTACTCCGACTGTTCCATGCAGTACGACCGTTTCAAGCACTCAGAGACGTTCTTTTCCATGCTCTTTCAAACGTACCATGCATTCCAGACCGTTCCATGTAAGTAACGCATTTCTTATACACTGAAGTCCGTTCCATGCACTTCAATCCGTTCCATGCACTTCAATCCGTTCCATGCACTCCAATCCGTTTCATGCACACCAATCCGTTCCAAGCACCCTATATCCACTCCACTCTATTATCCACTCACACAACCTACATCTGCACCACAACCTACATCCACACGACACTCTTATCTGTTGCATACTCTCATCCGCTCCATGCCCTCATTCATTATGCGCTCTCATCCGCTCTATGTACTCATCCGTTCTGTGCGTTCATCCGCTCCACGCACTCATCTGCTCTACGCACTCATCCCGCCACACACTCATCCGCTCCACACACTCAACCGCTCCACGCAATCTTTCGCTCCATGCATTCATCCACTCCATGCGCTCGACCGGTCTATGCTCTCGCCTGCTCTACGCATACATCCGCTCTACGCACTGATCCGCTCTGCGCACCCATCCGCTCTGTGCATTCATCTAATTCATCCACTATAATGCACTTTATTGGTTGTGATCCATCAAGAAGTGACCAAAAAACATTCCACTTCCCCCCTTCTGAAAGATATGACCAAATTCCTTGCGAACATAGGCTGGACGCTTAGAGGAGAAACAGTCTCTAAGGAGGTGCTATTAGCACTTGGTAAAAAGGTGGATTTGTGGGACTGGCTAGAGAATTTCTCACACTTAAGCAGTCTAAACTCCTACCATTTTATTAAATATAGATTATATACCTTAATGCAACCACAAGCATATCTATATCTCTGCCCCACCAAAAGGCTTAGACGGTTCATTATTTTGTTCCGATTGGAGCAACTACCAACCCTGTACAACACAGGAGTTAGAGAAAAAATTCCTGCTAGTGAGCGAGTTTGCCGTGTATGTAAATACCCTGAATGTGTGGAAACAGCTAAGCATTTGTTAACGGAGTGTATGATGTTGGAACAGTCAATACTCAAATATCTTAGGGAATTCGTACACGACCCGCTTAACATACGTGGAACCTCTTTCTGGCGCAATTGCACCAATACCAGCAATATGCACCTGTTTATTGCATTGTACAATGTGTGGCAACAGATTGAAAACACCTGGGTCCTTTATTCTGATCTGAATCGTCCGATTACGGTGGGCTAAAGATTGCCGGTGTTGTATGGACTGGTTAGGTATGCCACATTTAAGGCACCCTTATTTTCTGGAATCCTACATATATGGCACCCTGATTTATGTATTCTGGTTAGGATAGCAGTGGGTGAGAGATGCAATGCTCGTACTTACGGCACTGATTCTGTCAATGTAATGGACAAAGATCTGTTTTAATTGAAGTCTTAATATTTTATTTTACTTTAAAGAAACTCTGTTTGATGTTTTATTATATTTTCACATATATTCTCATACATATTTTCATATATATGTTAAGATTTTTATTTGTATATGATATATGATATATTTTATGATCTGTCTTTTTTTCTCTAACGATTTAATTGTTAATGTATGTAATTTATATTATGTGTAAAGTTTGAATTTATTTTCAAAGCTATGTCACATTAAAGTTATTATTATAATGCACTCATCCGGTCTATGCACTCATCCGCTCTACGCACTCACCCACTCTACGCACTCATCAGCTCTATGTACTCTTCCGCTCTATGCACTTATCCTCTCTATGTACTCTTCCGCTCTTTGCACTCATCCGCTCTTCGCACTCATCCGCTCTACACACTCATCTGCTCTACGCATTCATCCGTTCTACGCACTGATCCGCTCCACGCGCTTCATCCACTCCACCGACTTCATCTGCTCCACTCCTTCGTTCAACCGTCTTGCATTATCGGTTCAGCCCATGTCACTTGTCGTACGCACTCGATCTGTTCCTTGCTCTCCATCAGTCCCATGCACTACACCCGTCTCATGTAGTCAAACCGTCTATTGTGTACTTTCCACTTATACCATGCACTTAAACATTCCGTGCCATCTCTCAGTGTACTCATCAGTCTTGCATATTTATCTTTCCACCCTCTTCACTTTATTCATTCCATCCATTTTGTTCCTTTTTCATCCATTGCAATCATTACATCCATTTCATTAATTGCAGGCGCATTACTGTATTCACACTATTTATGCTTTTTTTTTTTTATTTCACTGCTTTGACCCAGATTACTCATTTTATTCTGTTTGTCTTTAGGTTACATTAGAGGTTATTAGTTGTCGATTTCTCGCTTGGATCTCGATGTTTTATTGTTATTTGTCTTATTGTTATTTAAGATCTAGTAGTTTGGGTTAGTTGAATTGTTGTTCTCCACTTTATTCCTCACATCCACATTGTTCCTCTTATCCATTACATTTATTTGCGCATTTCCATAATTTCATCCACTTTACTGCTCTCGTACAACGCATTCTTTTATTTCTACTTCGCTGGTTTGATCTTTTTTGCTCGTTCTATTTTGTTTGTCTTTTTAGCTAACCAATAGAGCTTAATTAGTTTACGATTTGTCGCTTGGATCATGATGCTGCATTGCTATTTATGATCTAGTATTTGGTAAAGTCATTGAGATGCTGTTATCCAGTTTGAGTTAGTTTGAGTTTGTGTTCGGTTTTAGGGGAAGAGCCAAGTTTTCAGTAATTTGCAGAAAGACATGAGGTCTTCAGTGAGTCGGATGTGGGCTGGGAGTGCATTCCACAGCGTGGGGGCCAAGGCTGAGAATGATGATCTGCCTAACCTGACTGAATTTGTTTTAGGTATGACTAGGAGGCCGGCTGAGCTTGATCTTAGAGTACAGTTTGTCTTTTGAGTTTTAGTTTGTCTTGCAAATATTGAGGTCCGGTTTTATGCAGTGCTCGGTGCGAAATGCATAATGTTTTAAAGGTCACCCTTCGGGCAACCGGAAGCCAGTGCAGAGTTTTGAGGGCTGGGGAGACGTGTTCTCTCGGGCCGAGTGCTAGTAGCAGTTTGGCTGTGGCGTTTTGTGCTCTTTGTAGTTTAGTCAGTTGGTACGCGTGGACTCCGAGGTAGAGGAGGTTAGCGTAGTCCAGTCTTGATATAACAATTGATTGGACCGCAGAGTCTGTTGGGAAAGGAGAGGTATGGAAAGATGTGCCTAAGAGTTTTAAGATGGTAGTGGCAGGACTTTGAGACGTTGTTGACTTGGCGCAAGAGTGTTAGGTCGAAGTCTAGCGTGCATCCAAGGGTTTTTTTAACCATAGAGTGCGTTGAATGTGTCGAGATGTTGGATATGTAGCCAAATACCCCGCCATGCTGATGACTGGATATCCGTCTATGCCTTAGCAATGACGTATTATGTAAGGTTAGTGTTTACCGATGTTTGTAGGGTGTTGTGTAGATTGCTGTGGTAGAACAGTGAATAAAATAATGCCTAAAGGCCAGCCCATGTGGCTGAAAATGAAGAGTATAAGTGGGTAATGTGGCTGAAAGAAATGGAAGACTTAACCAAGATTGATATATATTGATCTTGCTCAACATGAGCAAAAGGGCCGCTTTGTGGATTCTAAATAGGAGGGCTGGCCATGTCGCTTCAGTTGGTGCTCATATTTTCAGCAAGATAAACCCTTCTCAGAAGCCTTCAACACTTTCGGAGGAGGGGCTGATAACTCATGACTAAGACCTTTGGTATTCCAAGAAGAAGAGCAGAGAAGGGGTGGGACGCATGTCTGTCGCAGAAGATATGCATTAGTTATGCAACCACTTGAGCGGTTTCTCCAAACTAGGCCGTCTGATGTTAAGGCAGGCGTGGTGTGTGTGTGCAGCTGCAGATATAACTTCTAAGCTACAGGAATGAGTTTGCAAGAAATCCTTTGCACAAATGAAGACGTGAAACAGGGCGTGCAACCAGCTGCCAATGACTATGCAGATTTTTGTCTTCACTACGTGCCATCTATTGAATGCATTGTTAACCAAAATGTATATAAACTGTATGAACTTTGAATGCTTAGCTCACTCCTGCGCAGTCCTTCTGAATGTGCAGGGAGTCATGCCCTTTCATGAAAGCTTAAATTGAATAAATGGATGACTTGACTTACTTGGTCTGAGTCTTATTGTTGGGGTCCCTTGTACCAGGTTGGGGTGAGCAAAACGTGTATGCTCATTCTGTTATAGTTTACCAGGCATGGTGGCCTCAGAAGAGAGAAGACCTTTTTTTCCTCAAACCCATAAGAAAGAGCATCCAGATCAGACCTGCACTTAGAGACGGTGGTTCCCATCATCCTTATGGGAGCTGGTTTCTTGGTGCTTTTGGCTTGATGCATGGTTGACGCATATGGCTAAGAGTCAGTATGACGGTTCATAGAGTCGTTGATGTCCCGTCAGAGCAAGGTTTGTATAACATCCCCATTCTCACATTCACAAAGGACATGCATCTTCAGACTTCGTGTCTCTCTCGGTGGTTGGCTCCAGCTTCTGAAATTGGGGTTCATGTAGAGAAGGAGGGGTGTTGGAGAATTACATAGGTCGGTTAGCACTTTGGTTCCTACTACTCTGCTGCACTTTGACCCCAGGAGGGTAAATGTTTACTCCTAAGGGTCGCACAGAGTATGGGAGAAGGGACTTTCACCTGGGGGTCTTTCAGATCGGGTGTGGGGGTTCTCATTCATACATCTCTGATTCCAATGACTTGGTTCATGTTGCATCCGGCACAGCATATCTTCTCAACTGGACGTACCTTCACTGTTGCTTTGTTATGGCCTCAGTTCTTTCAGGACGTTTCAGGAGCAGCTGCAGTGTTCACACTCTATACATGGTGAACGATGCGTGGTTATTAGGACTCCTTGGATTATCAAGGGAACACTTTTTTAAAGCACCCCTTTGGATTGGGCTCAGGTTTTCGGGTGGCCATCATGTCTGCTGACTGTATGGGCGGCATTGGGCTTAAACTCTTGGTGACCCGATTGCTACAGTATTCCATGTATCATTAAACTTTTCACATTTGTTTCTGATGTAGAATTGTCCCTTCCTGGGTGCCTCGGATTCTACACCTTCCATGTTTAGGAGTGTACCACGTGCTTTCTGTTGGCAGGCGATCTGTGACCCCTTCATGAAATCTGCAGCACAACTTGATTAAACGTGTTAACTGTGGCGTGTTCTGACTGGTTGAACCTGGACAGTTCTTTCAGTTCTGTAGCTTTTGTTTCCTTCTTACTGGCTCAAGCTGCAGGCAGTAGGATTCCTGGTGCTGTGGATATATGGTCAGGGCCAGCTGAAGATTTGTCAGGGCTCATGGGGGCCCATTTAAAAATGTTTGAGAAACCCCCTTGTCTACAACTCAGGAAAACATTCTGAGGCACCCTTAGGTATGCTCAAATAATAATGGATACAAAAAATACAGCAAGGATGTTAATTGCTGCAGATAATCACGGGAAAGGCGGCCAGAAGGAAGCTGAAATGCTAGCAATTGCTCTTGGTCACGAAGGTGCTAAAGCAGACAAAACGGGATTAGAAAGCAAAGAGATGATAACAATGCTGCTGGGCTCCAGCAACAGTACACTTTAAGGAGTGCACTTCAAAGCACACATTTAAAGTCGTTCACTAAGGTGACATCTGCCAGCAAAAGCACTTTGGAACAAGCGCGACAATGAATTAAAGAACTATGTTGCTGTATAGGAGGACTGACAACATGGGGGAAGCTGCTTGGGGCACCCTGAGGTTCAGGCCCATTTCATCTAAAAGAGTTCAAAGCCCCATAACGTTGTCCCTTTGTGGTGGGACATACTGGACATTATTTGCCATACCAGATGGCTTGTGTGGTCTAATCATTGGGCACGTCCATCACTAGCTTAGGTATGCCTTGTGTTCAGCAAAATGTCAGGATCACGGACTACAAAAGATATGCACTGTTTTGTCTCAAATCTGGTGAATTACATCCGGTCAGAAGGAATTTCGCCCACATTTACCGAGAGAGCATTTATTCAAGATCCATGCGCACCAGCGCGCGCACACCAATGGGAAGTACCGGTGAAGTACCGCTTAGCCGCTATACTCTGTGTCCCTGGACTTATCTTTGTGATATGCACTGTTTTGTGTCAAATCTGGTGAATTACACCTGGCTCTGCCCACATTTACCCAGATAGCATTTATTCAACAACCGCGCGCATTGGAACTGCTAAAGTTACCATGCACCTCAGCAGAACACCTCAAAGATTAAATCTACTCCAACGGCAGTCAGAAAAATGGCGCCTTTAAATTCACCCATGCCACGAAAAAAGAATATCACTACGGGCATTAGACAATATTGCCACCTACGTGGATTAGATCACTCACACATGGAAATGTTAGAAATGGAAAGCCCTCAAATACTAATCGCTGCGCAGCTGTCGCAATGCGACCAATGCGTGATGAACTCGACGGCGGCTTCTGTTATAGCTGTTGACCTTTCGGAGTCGTTAAGGGAGGCACGACTCAAACCCCCCTCCAATGAGCAGTTCACTAATCCTGTAAATTATTGAAAATCAACACTAGACAAAAAAAAGCATAGCGAATATTATAGACCTAGAATCTCAGGAGAGTTGTTTTTCGTTGCCAAACCAATGCATGACTGAGTCTAGTTCAGACGCCATATGTGCGAAGGAGTAAACAGATGACATTTCCAATGCGTTGGAAATGTCAACATGATCCCCGGTGACTCTAGTACATGCAACAAGGGAGAATGCAACCAATCTGAGTTTCGCAGATGATTGCATTCTATTGGAAACCAACAATTTCAATCAAACAGCAGAAAATAATAGACTGTCACACTCTCCGGTCATGTTTGACCATTCCATTCAAAATTCCTCTGACTTGTCCCTATTGTACGCACATTCAACACCACGCAACCCGATTAAACTAAGCACCATCCCAAATTACTTAGCAAATACACAGGAGGCGGAGCATTCCCCACTGATGGATATTACGCTCTCAGCAATGAACACTGCATTAATCTCCTTATTGAGATTATTTGCAACCTTAGAAGCTAAATTAGACCAACAATCAAACCTGATACAGCATTTGGTGCAACAGGATAGAATAAATATGAGGCTACTTCAGGAAATAGAAAAGAGGGGAATGGCAATTAGCTCGCCATTAAAAAAGACCCTGTTTCATATACCTCTGAGGCAGCTGAAAAACGATAATAGCACTGAAGTAACATCAGCAAAATCATTCATAAGCGATGTACCAACGTTTAAACAAATCATCAAACCGATAGAAGAGGAAAATGACAAACAAATCGAACTGACAGAAGACAATTCGATGACAGGTCCGTCTGACAATAATTCTGCAAGCAAGCCGTCTAAACAAGCATACACCATCTTCTCTAAGAACAACAAAGGAAATACAAAAAAGACCATTAAAACCTCCGGCAAAGAGAAAAGAAAATCAAAGAACATGAGTGACACCATGAAAGGACAGAAATCAAACTCCAAGCAGTTCTTTAAAGCCATTAATTTACCAAAGAAGAGCATGGCTAAAGCAGCGGCAGCAGTTATTAAAAAATACCTGAAACTTTCCGAAATTAAGAAAGATCTCAGCTTAGTTCCACCAGCTATAATAATTCTGTATGCTCTGTTAGAAAACCTGATTAAATGTGTAGAAAAGCAACAGAATACAGGCTCAAGCTCTAAGGAAATAAGCTCAATAGAGCGCTCCCCAGAAATCCAGGAAACCATCACAAATATTAACTGCTCAGGGTTAGAGAAATGAGTTGATCGATATTTGGCTTCAAAACAAAAGGACCTTGTGGTTCCGACCGATAACCAACATCCGCCAATACTGTGTAACTGTAGAGGAATAGAGTGGAAACAAGAGAGTCTTGTTAACTGTGGGAAAACAAAAGAGCCGCATTCTCATGATCATAAACCAAATCATATGCCACTGCCCACTCAAAAACACTTGTATAGATATAACAAAGAGCAAGACGCCCCTAAAATAAAAATCGGAGAAATATCATCATCAGCTAATCATTACTTGCTGGCCAGCCCCATATCTTAAATATGTTAAAAAATATGATTTAAATAGGACCAGAATTCTCACAATCCTTGGAGACATCCCAAGTTTGGAAAATGACAACTACTAGAATATGGATACGTTTAGGGGTAGTATTAAACACGATCTGGAAGGCTAGAGCCGACATTTTTCGAACTACGGTTTGCTTTTTCGCAGGACAAAATATAGATCTTACATAAAACAAATAAAATCATGTAGAATCTAGCGTCAGCTTTGTCACTACAACAAAAGATGACAGCCCAAGAAATTCCAAACAACTTAAATCAGCAAGCAAGTTGTGATTCAAAATACCAAAAAATATCATGCTGGTGTGGTGCTTCACAAGCATAGCAACTCCAAGATGATTCAAACCCTCAAGTCTGCTTGGCTAGTTGGAATACTCGTGGATCGACCCACTTGACAGACCTGTTTAATCAATACTTAAATACAGCAGACATTGTAGCCCTCCAGGAGACATGGCTCTTAGAATGTCCGACCTGGAACAATCACCAAATTGTCTTACACCCGGCAAAGAGAGGGTCGAAAGGCTGCCCTACGTCAGGCCTCTTGGTCCCAGTGAGTTCAGGACTAACACTAGAACCCTGGTTAACAACAAACCAGTTTATCCAAGTTGTCAAATTTTTGGAGCCAGCTAAAGAAGATAGCCCTTGTTAATATTTATCGGAACCCAGTGGATTTCAACAGCAATACATTTTTCAGACACTTGGATACCATTTTCAACCTGATAATTACGGATCAAGATATCACACACACGATAGTCCTTGGCGATCGGAATTTACCCTCCCTTATGGAGGTTGTACAAAAAACGCTGAACAATATGATGAAACAAAGAAATATGTGGATGGCAAATGGCTTGCTAAGGGGTAACATTCCGCCAAAAAGCACTTGGCAAAGAAGAGCGCAAAAAATCAATAATTGACTACATATACCATCACAAGAAATTATTTGCAAAAGCGACGTGCTTCAAAATAATACCACAAAGCAATAGTGACCATGATATGCTATGCTAAAACAAAATATTAAGTCAGTGCTCTAAAATGTCCCACTCACATGAGCAGGGTTTGAAATTGTGGGGAGCTGGGAGCTATTTAGCTCCTGCTTATATCCTAGAAGAGCCTCGTTAGCTTACAAGCACAAGTTAGCAGTAGCTTCTGTTGGCTGCCCCAAGCCACATTATGCCACCAAACACAACTTTGTGAATTTAATTCTGCACATTTGACTATATAAATGAACATTAGGACACACCTATAGGACATTTACAGCAAAAGAGGTCATAAGTAATAGTCTGCATTTTATGTGGAAGTTAGATTCAAATAACTCAATGTACTAGCTCTGGTTCCCGATTGGTAGCTCCAGGTGATTGGTTAATGCTGGATACCCAGGAGCTGCTTGTCGCTCCTGCGTATCCAATCTTTATTTCGAGTCCTGCATGTGAGAGAAAACATCCTGTTTTTTTTGTTGGAAATCTGGGATCTGTTGTCTTAAATTTAAAATGAAAAGACAAAATTACAAGTTACTAAATTCCAAGGAAAAAAGGGATGCTGGGGTCTTTGACACACATACAATTGTGAACAGTGTGTGAAATAGGAAAAGTATGGAGTAACATTCTGTTCCGTCGAAAACACAACTCACCCAAATTACAGACTGCTAGGACAAACATTACCTCCACATCCCTCTTGCTCATCTCAGTACTTACTTTTGAGGTCTCAACCTCCACTTCAGGAATTCATTCGACTTAACATATATGCCCCAAATAAATGCACTGAGGGCATGAGTCACAGTCCCTATATGCAGTGGCATTGCCAGGAATCAAATTTAGGAGGGGCATAGAGGGGGCCAAAGACAAAAGTGGGTGGGGGACACATATGAAAGGTAATGTGTGACGTCACACAAGCACTCCTGCAGAGGCTTTTGTGCACACCAATTACCCACACCCCACTGTACCTCCCCTCCCATCAGAATGTAGGCACGAAACCATTCAGTGACTAATGGCACATCATTAGCACTTTCATGGACTACATTCTGATGGGAGGGGCTGCAAGCTGCTCTATCACTGCTCGCTTTGAGACAAAAGGAGACATTTGCCTCAGTGAGTGTCATAAATAACACCACTAACAGAGAACACAGTCACTGCTCCCCTTAGGTAGGGGGGGCACAGCATGTCAGAGAGGGGGCACTGGTCCCCCCGCCCCTCCCTTGCAACGCAACTGCCTATATATGCAGTGCTTTAAGTGGGCCCGGCTAAATGGGGCCTAGCCCCGGAAGTCTCCAGAAGGGCTCTTCAGCTGGGGCCCACCCTCGACTAGCCCCAGCCACACTGATACCTGAGGCTACCTGTGTAGCAGATGGCCGGTGTTATGTCCGCCTTGCTACGCGGTGACGCATGGCGTCCAATAAAAGCCCTGCCCCCGCTCCGCGGAGGCAGTTCCGGGCATTGAGACCAGCCAAGCATGTCCGTGTATTCTTAGCTCCCGCTGGAGCTGTGCAGGCAAGGCCTACCCACGTGGGCCTCCTCATCCCTGTCTCTTGCCGACGCATTGGCTGAGACAGGACTCAACACTGGCGACGAGGGACGTGATACCAACGGCACGTGTGCCGAAGCACAACAGTTGATCGCCACACCTAGCGACAGCAACATTTTTGGAAACCAGGTGGGGGGGGGAACAAATCATTAATTTTTTTTTCTTGACCGCTTGGCCACATAAACTCTTCCATGATCCCCTGACAACGTTGGATCAGCACGGACACCTAGCACAACGCTGGATCTGCCCCAACACGCAGCCGCTCGACACCAGGAGCCATCAACACTGCGCAACAGGACCCAGGAAAGGGAGAAAGCACTCCATACACGCCCCACATGTGAACACAAACAAGGAAGTCCACAGATCCCCGCAGGGGTACACCAAGGTGAGGCATCGGCCCCCACACGTGGCAAAGTGAGGTCTAGTCATGGCGACCGGCACATCCACTCCCAGGCCCGGCACGCCATCCAGACTGGCCGCAAACCTATCGGTGTCTACGCCGCAAGCCCGTTCACAGGGTGGCTCTTCAGTAATGAACCACCCCTTTGACCCAAACACTGACCCATCGTCAGTTTGTCCAAGATGGCAGCTATGGATTCAAAAGTTTGAGATGACAATGGAGTGTAAGGACATTACCACTGCGAGAAAAATGAGATTGCACCTATTGTTGAACATGGGGGATAAAGTGCTGCATATCTTTAATTCTCTGACAACTGATGACGGCCCGGACGTCTACCAGCAAGCGAAGGATGCCCTAACGGCCCATTTTCTTCCGCAGCTTAATCCAGATTACGAGACATTCATATTCTGTACCACAATTCAGCTGGACGAGGAGACATTAGATGCTTACCATACTTCAGGAAGCTGGCAATATTGTGCGAATTCACAGACATTGAGAAGGAAATACAAAGACAGCTCATCAACGGCATCCAATCAGAGAAACTGAGAAGGATGGTACTGAGTGAGAAAGGCATCTCGTTGACCCGGATCCTTGAGTTGGGCCGCCAGAGGGAACTAGCTCACGCCAGAGTGGCACACATGGGCACAACCCTTCAGAAACTGCAGCCAGCCCTCACAACAGCCATTGTAGCTCAGGTCACGAATCGCCAATCAACGAGAGATGAGACTGGTGGAAACCACATGCACTCCAGATGGCAGCCTCGAACCCTGGGACCCATGGAATGTGGGTGGTGTGGAGGACCTCGCCACAGAAGACGTAACTTCCCGGCACAGGGGACCACATGCGGCGCATGTGGCAGGAAGGACCATTATGTCAAGGTATGCAGGTCGTCAGGAGCCCAACAACAAACACAGCAAACAACCCAAGAAAAGAGTGGAGGAAAGAAAAAGAAACAGGCCAGCGCCCGTCGAGTCGAAGCCACAAACTCCTCCACGGAGGAAGAAGGTGATGACGCAGCATGTGCCCAGCGAGATTCCGTGAATGACCAATGGAAGAAAGGGAGGAAAGTCTACCTGGTGTCAGCCCTCAACCTTGGAAACGCCACGCCAAGGAAGAAGCTCAAAAGACGCAAATGCCAAGTGGTAATCCAGAACCACTGGATTAATGACAATTGACACCGGGGCATCTGTGAATGTAATGCCAATGACCACATTTAGGACACTCCAGCCACAACCTGACCTAAAAGCGACGGACACATTACTATTTGCATGTGGGTGCAAGACCCCACTACCCGTAGTCGGCAGGTTCCGCACCACCATCAACCACGGAGAGATGGCGATACAATCCAAAATCTACGTGGTGAATGTGGGCATCGAATGCCTCCTGAGCGGAGATGCCGCAGAGGACCTGGGGCTGGTGAGATTCACCTGCGAAGTGACGGACTCGCAAGAGGTCGAGAGTGTCCTGGAGAAATACCCCAACTTACTAAAAGGGATAGGATGCCTAAAAGGGAAATCAATCAGGTTACACATTGACGAATCGGTCCAACCAAGAGCAGTACGGCACAGAAGGACGCCTTTCCACATGCGCGACCAAGTTGAAAGGGAACTAAGGGCTCTGGAGAAAGCCGGCATAATCAAAGAGCTGACGGGACCCACACCTTGGGTCTCCCCCATGGTTGTCACCAAAAAGCCAAAACAACCTGGCAAGGTCAGAATCTGCATAGACGTGCGCCTACCAAACGCCGCCCTCAAGCAGGAGCACCACATCACCCCGACACTGGACGAAATAGTGGCTGACCTCACCGGATCCAGGATATTCTCCAAGGTGGACCTGAACGCGGGCTATCACCAGTTGAAGCTACACAGGGACTTCCGGTATATAACGTCATTCTCGACACACATTGGCCTACGAAGGTACAAGCGCCCGAGTTTTGGAATCTCCTCGGCCGCCGAGGTTTTCCAACAAAAAATACAGGAAGTAATCTGCGGCATACCAGGGGTCCTAAATGTCAGCGACGATATCCTGATTCATGCCAGCAACAGAGAAGAGCACATGAAAAGGCTTCACATGCTCCTTAACAGGTTGGAAAGTGCAGGACTAACAATTCATTAAAAAAAAATTGAATTCCTAAAGAATTAGATATCTTTTTTTGGATACACCTTCAGTAGCACAGGCATTTCAGCGGACCTCCAGAAAGTCGCAGACATCCAAGCAGCTAACCCACCCACCACGCCAACTGAGGTGCGCAGCTTCTTGGGAATGGCTACCTACTGTGGGAGGTTCATCCCAAATCTGGCCACACTTTCGGAGCCCCTTCGACAACTCACCAAAGCCAGCACGAAGTGGGAGTGTGGACCTGCCTGCCAAGAGGCGTTTGAGCACATAAAAGCGTCATTGTCAGCGGACACCACGATGGCCTATTACGACACAATACTACCAACTGAACTGTATGTGGACGCTAGCCCAGTGGGGCTAGGGGCCATCCTCACACAAGTGACAAAGACGGGGGAACAAAGGCCGATTGCATATGCGTCCAGAGCACTAACACTGATGGAGCAACGATACTCCCACATTAAAAGGAGGCGATAGCAGTGCTATGGGGGTGTCGCCACTTCCACCTCTACCTGTATGGCAGAAAATGTACAACCTACACGGACCACAAACCGTTGCTACCCATATTCATGGGCACGTCCTCTCTCCCTCCGGCCAGGATCGCCAAATGGCTGTTACACCTCCAACAATACAACTTTGAACTGGTGTACCAGCCTGGTAGTGGCAACCCGGCGGACTTCCTGTCAAGGCACCCGAGAGCGGCAACACCCCAGGAAATCCATGTGGCAGAGGAGACAGAGGAGCATATCTGCCAGGTAGTACACACCATGAGGCCTCGTGCCATCAGCCTGGACGACATTGTGGAGCCAACAGAAAGAGACTTGTGTTCCAACCTGATAAAGGACACCATTATCTCAGGGGAATGGTGGTCGTTCCTGCGGAACAGCCACAACAGGACGGCCGAGGCGAAGAACTTCCTCACGGGGGTCTTCACGATCCGGCAGGACCTCTCCATCACGGAAGAAGGGCTAATACTCAGAGGAACTCGAATAATCATGCACCCAAGCTTCCAAGACAAGATAGTGGCGTTAGCACATGAGGGCTACCAAGGAATGGTACGGACCAAAGCCCGGATCAGGCATCGGGTATGGTTCCCCAAATAGACGACAAAGTTGAAAGGCTGATCAGCACCTGCCTCCCATGCCAAATAACAGGGCCTCCACCGGACCCGGAACCCATCCAATCGGCAGCGCAAGGGTCTGGCAGATGGGACGCGATAAGCATAGACTTCTGCAAACTACAAGAGGGCATCTACCTATTGGTGGCCATAGACGACCACTCTCGGTACCTAGAGGTCGAGATTGTCAACTCCACGGCAGCAGAGGTGGTCATTGCCGCGATTGAAAAAATGTTTGCGACGCACGGACTGCCGAAGAGAATCAGGAGCGACAATGGCCCACCCTTCCAAGGGGAAGAGTTCAAACAATACCTCACTGAGCTCAACATCCGCTACCACCACATCATGCAAAGGTGGCTGCAGGCGAACAGGGTTGTGGAACGTTTTATGCGGACGATCAACAAGGTGCTGCACCTGTCGAGGGTCAACGCTAGCCCCTGGCAGGTCGACCTATATCGGTTCCTGCGTAACTATAGGGTCACACGTCACAGCACGACAGGTATCCCGCCGGCAGACCTGATGTTCGGCACCATCATAAACTCCTCTATACCACATCACCCAAGCAGAAGCCCAGACACGATCGACAATTAAGGAACAGAATCAAGAAGGACTGGAGCCAACGCACACATGAGCGCCAAGAGGCGTGCCAAAGAGTCCGATCACCGAGTGGGTGATCAGGTGGCCATGATAAGGAATCCTTCCAAATCTAAATTGGACACCCGATATGAGGCAGCCCCGTTGACAATCAGCAAACGAGAAGGCACGATGATAACTGTACAAAGAGGACATAAGCAAGTGACGAGAAATGCGTCATGGTTTAAGGCAGTGCCAAGAAAACTGTGGACAGACGGCAAGTACCCCCAAGATGAAGATCATGCGCCGAGGGATGCGTAACCCGAGAGCCCGCATGGTGGAGACAGCGCGGACGGAGGAGCACAGGAACTGCTGAGTGAACCAGAAACGGGTGAGCCGGACATGGAAGGTGAGACACCCCAGGGAACAATGGGGCCCATGTCCAGGGGTGGAAGATATGGGTTAAGAACTGCCACCCGGCCTCCGGCCAGGCTCAGAGACTATTAGTGGTAGACAACCCCACAAGTTACTCTAGGAGAGGGTGTACCCTGTTGGTTTAAAAATAAATCATATGTTGTGTGTGTGTGGTTCAAGTTAAAATAAAGGAGGAATGTTATGTCCGCCTTGCATTCCGCTACGCGGTGACGCAAGGCGTCCAATAAAAGCCCCGCCCCGCTCCTCCGCGGAACTGTTCCGGGCATTGAGACCAGCCAAGTGTGTCCTGTATTCTTAGCTCCTGCTGGAGCTGAGCAGGCAAGGCCTACCCACGTGGGCCTCCTTATCCCTGTCTCTTGCCAACGCATCATAGGCTGAGACAGGACTCAATAGCGGTTACACAAGCTGCCTGCAGGTGTCAGCTCTTCGGGTTAGAAAAAAAAAAAGGCATTGCCTTTTCTTTTTTTCTACACCCCAAGTGCTGAGTTCTACTTCTTTTAGCAGCCCCCATCCCTTACGCGAGTGAGCACCCCTCGATTTCTGATCCCACTGAAAGCACTGTATACATTTTCCTCACAGGATCTAGGGTCCACCTGCTGCTCCTTCTCCCCTATCTTTGCTGGGTTTGGAGGGGCACAAGTTGTGCACAACAGCCTTGGATAGCTACAGCGGTGTCATAATGTATTTTATGCACGCACGTTCTTCTTCCCTGCGCGCGAGCTGTGCACGGCATTGACAGGGAAGTAGGACTAGCCCTCGCTCCTTCAGGGAATCACACAGCCGTCGTGACAGAAAGCTGAAAAAGACATTACGATGTCCCACGTGGTCGCACACGTCACCACCACCGCAGCGTCGGCCGCGCTCACTCACACGGCATAGAGGGAGCGGCCCTCGGAGCCGTGCCTCCGACCGATCCTCGGCCCCGCCTCGCCACCCTTGCTGCCCCTTATGATTGGACTGCCCTCACCCTCCCACAAAACATCTGGCCCAATCCACGGAGCGCTCAGCCACGTCGCTGGGTGGAAAGTGAAAAACATAAATAAAGCCTTCAAAACGAAAACAAACCAAGCGGAAGAGAGAGGAGACGCAGGTTGACAGCGGCGAGGTAGAGAGCGGTGAGTACAAGCCGCCGGCCTACCCCGGCAGCGCGGGGCGAGGGAGGCTCGAGACTTTATGGCGGACTCGAAGAGAAGGTTCTGGAGCGGCAGGGGGCAGTCAAGGGCGGAGGGGGGCGCGTAGGGGCGGGACCTGAGGGAGCTGCTGCTGCTGCGCACTCAGGAAATGGTTGTATCTGCCTTGCCAAGCGAACATTATATGCCAACGGTCAGGCACTGGCCGCGTCAGCCTGCAGACGGGGACAACGCAGCTTGTGAGCAAACGCCGAAGCTGCAGTTACTGAGCTGTTGGCCACCGACTGCCCTCCCACCTCCGTATCTGAACCCCCCCCCCTAGTGTCTCACTAAAACGACAGTTTGCCAGCCTATAAGCTTGCAGTCTCGAAGCCTCTGAATATCGTTGCTATGTCTGAAGCACGAGTCACCTTATAAACCTATGAGTCTGCCCATCCGCCTGCGATGCGTGGGCCTACCTCTTCGGAGTCAGTGAGTGACCCCCGGTCACCAAGTATTAAAGTACAGTGGTAGCCTGCCCCATCTGAGCACTTAAGTGTGTGGTAACGTGTTATATTTAAACAACCAGTACTATAGAAAAATTCCTGCCACTGTTTATTACAGGCAGGGTCAATGCTCTTCAGTAGAACACGACCACAAAACAGCCTCGCCTGTCGCAAATGTTTAGGAGATAAGTCACTGACTTTACTAAGCTTATAGGTAAAGGGGGCAAAAGATAGCATGTACATTATTTAACTGAAAGCAAGTGAAACTGGGGGTGCTGGGGAGGCTGGCATGTCAAGTTTGGAAATGATATCAGTGGTCAGCACAATTGGCGTTTATCAAACGGTAAACAAAGCCCTTAGACAATCAAAAATAGATGCCGAGGTATTGACACCTTTCAATATACCTCGGAGCTAATATTTGCCATGGAATACTATCCTACAGTATCACAAGTGCATCATATTCGGTACGTGCTGAAAACCTCGACGTTAACCCCGCATTTGTGTGGGTTTCATTAAATCCAGTCTATCCAATTGTACATTGGGACACATGTAATGAGACAGGTTCCTGCTCCAATTATAATCCCATCTAGATTAAACCATGTCCCGCATGCGTCTGTAACCTTTGTATCTCAAAATGGTTTGGACTGCAACTCAAATTGGCCCTAGCCAGCATGCTTTATGATGAGGGATCACCAGAGGCCTAGTGCAATACAACCGGAGAGCCAGATTGAAGAACTCTGTTGTTACTATTAATGTTTTTTTTTATGAAGGATTGATGCTATGATTTGTAAGTGTGCCCTCGAGGCATTTTGCTATCCTCAGCTATAGTGGAAACACGTGAAATTTGAAAGAGAAAAATGTATGAAATACTTTTTCATCAGAAGGCTACCTGTTGAGGTGATTATTAAATACCCATATTATACCTCACATGACCTATTTTTCATGGGTTTGTGTGATACTTAATTGTGCTGGTGACCCTATCGGAGACATGAAACTCTGGGTGATAAAGTAGAGAATTCCTTAGAGTGCAGATCTTATGGCAAGTGGTTGAACATCAAATGAAATTGCTTTTCCAATGTGACTACCTTTCAAACATTTTGGCTGTTTGGAGAGGGTCCCCCCCACCTCCCCCCCACCCGCTGCATATGTATGCTGTAGGAAATGTATGTGGTCAATACAATACCAGTTGCAGCAAGTAAGATTGTTTCAACTTGGAATTGGTCAAACGTTGTATAATTGGAAGCCGGCGATCGCTAAACATGGCAGTAGCAGCAAAACATGGACTAATTGAGTGCCCGCTGCGTCATAAAGCTGATCTGGCTCGTGCGTTTACCTAGTTTTGTGAAACTTTTGTTTTGTGAATTGGAGCCTAGGGAAATCAGACTTTGCCTTTGCTTATTCTGATTTCTGAACAGATGCACATTTTTGTATGTCCATCTTATGGAATTTTTTTTTTCTTCTCTGGACTATATATATGTGGATTTCATGAACGGTGGTGAGGAAATGGGCATGGGCTCTAGTGCAATATGTTAGGTTATTTGTGTATACATATACAGGAGGAACAGTGCTTTTTGATCACAATAGATAAGAAATCAGATTTGACGGGTAGCAACAAGCTTCATACAATGGAGTGTGTTTGAGGGACATTCTGACCTGGTTGTAAAGGAGAGTAAATGGAACAGTAACTGGGGACCCTGTATAAGTGGACATAAATAGATTAAGGACAACCAACATTGGGCACTTCTACAAGTGCATGTAAGTGTTACAACCCGCTGTACTCGGGATGTGACTATGATGGGTGAAGTGCTAGAGTGGAGGCAGAGGAAGTAAGGGACAGATGCAGGTTGGAAACGAGGGGGGAAATTATAGCTAGCAGGCAGATGAGATGTAGGTTAAGATGGTAACTCAGAGGTAAGGAGATAGGCTTTTAGTTTGGTTTTGAACAAATCCATGTGGACGGTTTGTCTGATGTCTGGGGGAAGAGAATTCCATGCAAGTGGAGCAAGAAGAGAAAGCGGAAGCGAGAGGAAGCACGGGGTGGGTGATGAGCCACAAGGGTAGTCGAAGAGACAGAGCAGAGATTAAGAAAAGGCTTGTGGAGGCGGATAGATGCAGTGGTGCCTTACCATGCAGATATTTGTGAATCTGCCCTGCTTTGCATTGTTGGCCATCCAGCCTGGTGATGGTACAAGCAAAGTTAATGATCTTGTTGAGAGGACATAAAGCATAGTGGGGAGACCAAAGAGGATGCTGGAACAGTAGTCCAGTTTAGAGAAGACAAAGTTAAGAGATGCTTGGCAGTGTTGATTTTCCTAAAATTTAGGGTGCTGACACAAGCTGCTCTTCCATTTTTGGAGATTGTTAGGACCGTTTTTTTTTTCTTTTCTGAAGCCCTTAATAAAACCATTCAACTGAGACAGTACAAGACTCCACTTTTCGTGTATAAGGCTGTACAATCTGAGTTCATGGTAGCGTAGAGGGAGCAGCCAGGCTTATCTTAGGAGGGAGAAAGAGCTGTAGAATCAGTACAAAGAAATTGTAGTACGTATATGGTCCAAAGAAACACAAAAACACTATGCACTGTAAAAATAAAGGGTTTACTTATAAGCAGACCAAAGTAAATCTTGGGTAAATAACTATCATATTGTACATAAACACAACACTATGCTTTAAAGTGCACATGCCTGTAGGGTTTTCGACATGTAATAAAACCATATAAAACAGACCAAAGCATAGACCCTGTTCAGAAAACGAACAGTATTTCTAGGTAAGTCGGACCTTATAAAAAAGCCACACCTATTCATGGGGAGTAAAACCATTAGTTACTTTCAGATTACTTTACAGTAATTCAAGGGTAGTAGACCCTGTCAGTAGTTGGACAGTGACACTCTGTTAAGGAATCACATAATCAACCAACCCTGTTACAGGATACTTTTCTGAACAGTATATACCTATAACTGCATTTATGATAACATGCTAGGTGAGTAAGACCTTTTGTTGTAATGTACAATTAGTTGCATTTCAGCGTAGTGGAACACAGTCTAAGGTAAGCAAGAACATTTTACACTAATTTAGGATTGTTAGGCAGAATCGCATGCAGTACCATTTGGGAAGACTACACAGTTTAAGCACAATTTCACCTTTGGTACAAGCCTGTACTACACTATAAAGTGGTAGTGATGGCTGAGCAGCCAGACTTATTTCAAGAGTTTAAGTGAGCAGTAGAACAAGTTACAAAAATGACCAACTAATATAGTGATTCAAACAAACACTTAATCAAGGTTTCTTGGTAAAAGTATATACATTTATTTACTCAGTCAGTTATAAAACATTACACTAGCTTAAGCAGCTCAATATCACACACTAATAAACCACAAAAATACAACCGGTAAGTAAATGAACAAGTTTAGGTCCCCTGAAGTGGGAGCAAAATGGCACTTCAGATACTTCTTAAAGGGGTAAAAAGACAAGGTTATAAGAATAGACAGCCCAAATACATTAATAGGCAGGACAAAGGGTTTCAGTTAAATACAACCAGCAATTATTCGCAATAGGCCTGGGCCAAAGTCAATGGTTCAGAGTCTTTGTGTAGGATAGCACAGTTCTGGTAGATAACGGTTAAGTCTTTGCCACAGAGTTTAGAAGAATTTGGTTTGGTGAAAAGTTTGACACATGTTTAGGGAAGGGCAAGCCTTCGAAGTTGAGGAAAGTTCCACAAGCTTTCGTGATGGCCGAAAAGATTTCCCGACCGTGTTTGCACAGCACCTTGTTAATGAAGAAGAGCTGTATCTGAGGCAGTTGTTCTGGCAGATCTCGCTGTTACTGGGCTTCAGTCATGGGGACAAGGACGACGTCGGGAGGTTCCTACACTGCCCAGAGATGAAGCCAAAAGCTTAGCAAGACGTCGGTTTAAGGTGTGAGTGCCTTAAAGTCCACGAGCTGGTTACCTTCCCTCTGGCTATCCGGTTTTCAACAGCACTCTGATGAAAATTCGACCTAATGGGGACGGTGTCCAGGTGGCTTGCGAGTTGGTTGTTCGCACCAAACTTAAGGGAAGAAGTTAACCTTGAAGGGCTTCTATGTCGATGGAGTTTCAGGCAATTCGGACCTGCAGCAGGGCTTCACCGGTCGTCCAGGAGTTGCAGCAGTCCTCTTCCTTCAGCTCGTCTTTGGTTCTTTTGTTCCATTGGTTGACTCTGCTTTCCAAGTCCCAGAGACCTGCTTTTAAACAGTTTTCCCCCATTCAGTCCAGCTTGGCTTTCACTCACACAGCAGGGTGGCTGTCCTTGCGGGACAGCCAGCAGGCCAGTCACGCCAGAGTGCATTCAGGTCTCCTAGGAGACTAAGCACAGGGAGTTCTGGGCACCTCCCTCACATCGGGCGCCAGAGGGCTTCACGAACAAAGGGACCAAAACTGGTTTGGCACGCAGAGAAAAACACAATGACTTTTCCTAATAGAAATGGCGAAAAAAGATGACCAGAGTCTGTTTTTACAGACCGGTCTGGGGTGCCATATTGAAAAACATGGATGACACACTTTTAGCTACCGTTGTTGGCGGTCGGGAAAAACCATGGTAGTTTGATCTAAACCACTGACACCAGCCATTTAAAGTAGGTAAAGGTAACATTTGACTGTTACACAAGTGTTTTGACTATAGTAAGATAGTGTGTGCTGGGTCAGTAAATTTAAAGAGACTAGTAAAGTCAATTTAACTTTACATGCTCTGGGAGACCGTAGTCAGTCCCAGAGAAGGTATTTAAACCTTGGGAAGTCTGAAAGACATCCCTGTGCCACTGCACTGAAGGTGCTGTGTGACCCACAGAAAAAGACGCCTATGGAGTAATCTTAAAACTCCATAACCAAAGAACACAAAAGTAAAACGCACATCAAAATACATGGAAGAGTGGGGGGGGAGGCTCGCACTCTTCCCAGGTAAAAAAATCAAATCCTAGAAATCCAGCAAAGTTGCTGGGGGGTCTCAAAAGGTAAGGGAAATTAGCACATTTTGGGAATTCTCCCTACAAGGATGCACCAGGCAGACCAAGGTCAGCTGCACCTAAATAACACTTTTCAAGGGGAGAGAGCTATTCTAGGCAGGTAAAAACTAAGGATGTAACATAATATTGCAGTTGCTTTTAAGATCAATGGAACAGATTGAGATAAGCAATAACTAAGTTATCTACAACATTAATGCAATTTCCACGAATATCGGAGCCACAAACATCGTTGATGTGTTTTCCCCTATGAGAATTAAATTCCACCACTCTTCTGGTGTTAATGTCTTAAATTGAAGTTCGAAGTTCGACAAATACTTTGCTCTCGAAGGGGTCAGTTCTGAACATTCTATTGTATGTTTTGTTTTAACTGTTCCATCCACCTTGCAATGTCTACATGTTGGGCCTGTTGCATCACATTGCCCTCTGTTGTTCAATATCTTCTTGGTTGTTAAAATGGTGATGGCTATCTCGGAGCTTGGTTAGCAGCTCTATTGTCCAGTTCTAGCTTGAGCACTGGTTTTATTTTTTATTTTTTTTAATATATATTTTTTATATGTTAGCATACAAGTTTGTGTTCCAATCCAGGCCAACCTCTTGTTCTGAGCTTTTCCTGGGTTCTCTTTTAGAGTGTCACTGATCATGTCTAGATTATTCAGCACTTGTATACAGTCTTGTTTCAATTTGTCCATAAGGGAGTGCTTATTGTTTGAGTCTCTATTCTTTAGTGTCTCCCAAGGTGCAATATTATCATGCTCTATACTTTTACGGAAAAGTACCAGTGACTTCCACTTAATTGAACAAACTTAAATCTGATGACCGAAATTGGTACGCAATTCGGAAGTCGTAGAATCCTTTTCCAATAGAATCCTTCCAATCTCTCCCAGAATTTAGGAGCCAATGAAGTAACAGCTTCTATTCCGTATGTAAGTTTAGGAATCGTCTTTTGCTTATAAAAGGTGATAGTTGGTTTAAGTGCGTATTTTCCATATCTTTTATGAAACATTTGCACCTGAGTGGTCAATCTTTTACACTACAGTTTTACCGTCTCCATCCAGTGTTTTCCAATTGCACTGGGCTTGATCGAAACTCCCAGGTAAGTCATTGAGTTTACACATTCTCTTTCATCTCCCACATACCATCTGTGCTTAGTTTTGTTTTTCCTGGCAGTTTTGGGTAGGATCACTATCTTTGTTTTCTTCATTGATTGTGAGACCTTTTTCCGCCAAGTATACTAGTAGCTGGTTTAGTCTGCGTTGAAAGCCAATAGGGGTTTGGTCAATCAGGACCAAGTCATCCGTGTACATTATCCACGGCAGGTGGTGCCGGTATCAGGTAATATTATCCCCATATATATGGTCGCCGTAAATAATATCGCCAGGAAAAGGTTGTGGCGATATTATATGGGTGACCATATATATGGGGACATGGGCAAAGAAAAAAAAAGTTTGGGGGTTGCGGGGGTGTCCCCCGCATGTTCTATGCAATAATGTCGCCACAAAAAACAGCCATTTTTCAGCAATATTTTTGAATGGCGAGATTTTTGTGGCGACATTATTACATGGAACCGTGGTGCCCATAGATCTTTGGGGCAAATGCTTTGGTTCCCACTTCATTATTATTTTTTTTTGTTATTATTTATTTTTACATTTATATAGCGCACATGCAGCCCAAAGGCATCGTGGCACTGTTACTTGTGGCAGTCTTAGTTACAAAAAGTTACATATATAATGAAAAACATAGCAGGCGTACAGTTACTTTCTGGGTTTGTGGTACATTCTCTTTACATTATATACGCATTGAGATAAGATATTAGCTAAAACATGAGAATGAGTAGAGTTTCTTTCTTGGATGAGTTTTAGTTTGAGAGCATAGTTTTCAGCGACTTACGGAATGCTAGGTGAGAGACTTCTGCTCTCGGGGGTGGTGGTAGGGCATTCCATTGCAGCGCTGCTAGGTACGGGAAGCTGATCCCGCCTGCTCTGGCTCTTTTGACTCCCGGGATCGTGAGCCTGTTTACATATAGAGTTCTTGACGATCTTGTGGAGTGGATTCTCTGAGAGGTAGGGTGGAGCAGTGAGGTGGATGCACTTATGGGTGAGGGCAAGTGCTTTAATGAGGACTTTCTTTTACTGGGAGCCAGTGTGCCTCTTTCCTAGCTGGTGTGATGTGCTCTTTCTTGGGTATTCCTGTGGCTGCTCTTAAAGCGCTGTTTTGTATGGTCTGAAGTCTGGTCATGTTTTTGGTACAGGTGCCCAGGAACAGTGCATTACAGTAGTCCAGTCTTGATCATGTGGTGGCTTTGGCAATTGTAATGCAGTTATCCTTAGGAAAAGTTTGGCTGCTGTCAGCAGTTTGGCATGATCTGCTGCTGTGGAGGCGATGGCGTTCACTTGCCTAGTCATCGTTAGATTAGAGTCTAGGTAGATGCCTAATGTTTTTACTGAATTTGCCACTGGGATTTTAATATTCTCAATCGTAAAATGGCTGAATTGGGAGTCAAGGTTCTTAAGTGTTTCCTTGGAGCATACTATGAGTAGCTCGGTTTTGTCAGAGTTGAGGCATAGGCCATTGGCTGCCATCCATGCTTGAATCATGTTGTATATGTGGTTAAGTTTCTTTGAATCAGTGTCATAGTCTCCATTGAGGGTGAGGAGGATCTGGGTATCGCCAGAGATACCCAGGGAGTCAAGGATGAGGAAGAGAGGTCTTGTGAAAATATTGTAGAGGGTAGGTGAAATGCATGATCCTTGTGGGATGCCGCATAGGATGATGGAGGGTGAGGCTGAGTCAAGGTCCGAGAAAACTTGCATAGTCCTCCCTTGCAAGGAGGCGATCCATGCAGTGGCATTGATGGCTGTAGTGGAAAAGTGGTGGCATAGGACTTGGTGGTTAACAAGGTCGAATGCTGCCGATAGGTCTAAGAGGAGGAGGAGGAGGAGGAGGAGGAGAGCGGGTTTCCCTTTGTTGTCCTCAATAAATTGTTGTACCTGTAGATAAGCTGCTTTGTCCAGTATTTTGAGAAGGAAGGGGACTGTCGTGATGGGTCGGTAGTTATTAGGTGAACAAGGGTCTAGGGAAGGTTATTATTTATTTATTTTTTTTTTTGTTTATGAGGGGGAGGACCAAGGCTTCCTTGAGGCATGCAGGGACTTTACTTGTGACAAAGGAGGCATTCACAAATGCTGTGAGGAAGGGGGAAAGGTGGCTGGCAGAGTCCTTAATAAGTGTGGCTGGGCATATGTCTCCTTTACAGTTTGATGGATTTCATGATGTTAATCGTTTCAGATTCTTTAATTTCTCTAAATGAGAAGGTGTTTGGTGCTGCGGGGGGGTGGTAGTGAGGAGGGCGGTGGGGATGTTGAGTGCTTGTCTGGTTGTCTGGATTTTGGTTTTGAGCTTGCTGTCATAGCAGATTGGATATTGTCGCACCAGGTTTTGTCCTTGGTGAAATTCTGTGGTGTAGGTGTAGGGGTCTCTAGGTCTCTGAAAATCGAGAAGGTCTCTTTGGTGTTGGATTGGGCTTCTTGGATTCTAGCCTTGAACAAGATGGCTTTGGCATTGATTATAGCTTTTTTTGTACTCTTTAGCTTTTGATTTAAAATTGAGTTTGGATTCATCTGTGCGTGTGGTTTGCTACAGCGTGAGAGCAGCACGCTTCTCAGATCTGAGTGTGAGGAGGTCTGGGCTGAACCATGTGTTGGTGTGGCTGGTTGGTTTAGCCTTTCGTGATTTAAGAGGCGCAATGGCTTCGACTACTGCCTTGATGGCTGTGTTGTATGACCTTGCTAGAATCTCTGGGTCAGCAGAGAATGGGGACCTGAATGCTGGTCCGGCTAGGAATGGGAGGAGGTTCTCTTTAGTGAACTGCCTGGAGCTTCTGGTAAGTGCTTTGGGCAGTGATGGCTCAGGTGTTTGTTTACGTCTGGCTGTGGGAATTGTGAAGTGAATGGCATGATGTTCTGACCAGGGGATGGGTGTATTGGCTGTGATGGTGATGGGGCAGTTGTGCTGGGATGTCCAGTCCAGGGAGCGGCCTTGTATGTGGGTGGGTGTGGAGATGGTGTTTGAGAACCCGATGGTTTTGAGTGCTGTATTGAGTGCTTTGGCTGCAGGGTCACTAGTGTCATGAAGTCCAAGGTTGAGGTCACCTAGTAGAATGGCTTTGGTGGAATGTTTCAGATTGTCAGAAAGGTCAGTGAGGGCAGTTTGGAAGTCCCCTATGGGGCCAGGTGGTGGTAGATGACGTGTAGTGTAATAGTGCAGCTGTCTGACAATTTAATTCTGGTGAGTAGGTAGTCACTTGTGTCTATATTACCTTTGTCTATTTTCCTGATTGCCAAGGACTATTTCGCTATGATGGCTACTCCTCCCCCAAGGGTGGTGCGATCCTGATGATATTGTAACCTGGTGGGAGGGCTAGTGATAGTGTCGGGCCTGAGGCCTCGTGAAGCCATGATTCGGTTATCATAAGGATATCGAGGTCATGAGTGGAGATGAGGTCATGAATATCTAGGGCGTGGGCATTAATAGATTGTGCGTTGATCAATGAGCATTTTAGATGCATGCTGATGACCCCTCATCAGCATGCAGATGATGGCTTTGGTGGTGGCCGGGGCGACATTGGTGTTCTTTGGTGCCGCTACGGCGTAGGGGATCACATTAGATTCATGCAGTTTGCTAGCAACAGTACAGACCTCATTCAAGATAGTGTTAGGCAGAGCTATTTGGGACATGGTTGGGTCCATACAGGCGGCAATGGCATTAATAGGTGGTAGTACATCATTGGCATTAATAGGTGATAGTACATTATCAGAGATAGCATTAGATTCATGCAATTTGCTTTCAAGAATACATGCATCATTCATGATAGTGTTAGTGTCCTGGGGCAGGGGTGATACCCTGGTGGCAGCATAGTTATCATGTACATTGGTGTATTGGACAATGCTATGGGGCGAGCGTGCATTATATGTAGCACACGTTTCCTTTTTTCCGATTGGCAGGTGGATTGTGCTAGGTCTTTTGTTCATGGGGTAGGCTGGTGGGGGCAGTCTTGCACCAATACGATAGTGACGGTGTGCAATGGGAGCAGGGTTTTTGGGCAGCAGTGCCTTATGGAACCGTGATAGTAGGCGCAACCTTCTACTGGAGTGGGATGGGTGGTAAATATAATACTGATATGTGGGGTATGGTACTCCGGGTGAACATCTCACCTTGCTGTAGTCCATTGGTTACTGCTTTGAGTGGTTTGCGGGAGCTCCGCGTGGCGTTGGGGCGGATGTGACTGTATATCCTCACGAACCGGTGCAAACGGGGGGGGTGATGGCCTTTATCCTGGCCTTGTTCAGGCGCCGGCTTTCGCCTGCTGATGGGGCCGACTTCCTTATGTTGATTCTGGTTGCCTAGCAACCAAGAGCCTCGCTCTCATGCTGCGTTGCGCCGGCCATTTTAGAAGGTCAGGCAGCAACACGGTGTGGGCTGGGGGGGCCTGGGTGCAGATCGGGCTTCACAAATAGCATACCCTTGCTTGGGCACAGAAGGGGCACGGGCATCTGGGGCTGTATGGGTGGATCCAGATGGATCAGGTCTCCTTGCCTGCGTCGCGGCATCGCTGTAGTACAGCCTGGTCAGTTGCTGTAGTGAGGGGCTGCTGAAGGCACACGAGGGAGATGGGCTCCAGCACTCTCGACCTTTGCAGATGCCTGGATTTGGGGGACTCGGGGGGCAAACGGGGTGATGGCCTTATTCTGGCCTTGTTCCCCTGCCGGTGGGACAGACGTCCTTATGTTCGGTTGCCTAGCAACCGAGAGCCTCGCTGTCATGCCGCGTTGCGCCTGCCATTTTGATTAGTCGCAAGACTGGACCAATAAAGATTAAATAGTACAGGGGCCAGTGGGCATCCTTGTTTAAGGGCTCTTGAAGTTTGAATTTCTCCTGACAAAGTACCTTCCATTGATAATCTCACCTGTACTGTAGTCTTGGTTGATAGCTTCCAAGAATTTGTTTTGGCAATCCCAGGCTGTTAATTTGGCCCATAGACCTTCTCGGGGTTCATTATGTCAAAGCTCTTTTCCAGGTCTATAAATGCAAGGTATATTTTTGTTTTATTCTTTATTGTCCTTGCTTTCAGAGTATTTAATAAAAAGAGATATAAGTTGGTGCGCACTCCTTTTAATAAAGCATGCCATGCTTTTCTGTCATCAATGTGGCCAGCTGCTTTGGCCCAGTGATTAAGATGACACAGCAAAATTGAAGCAAACATTTTCCCCAGAGAATCAAGAAGGGCGATCGATCTGTAGTGATTAGGGTCCCTTCGGTTGCCTCTCTTGAAGATCGGTATAATTAGGGCTTTTTTTCCATGAGGCTGGAATTTCTCTAGCCAATTTTCTGGGTTTTGCCTCAATATGTTAAGGCCATCTGAGCCCACTGCTCGAGACACATTTAACTTTTTAATTAGTATTACAATGTAATCTCTGTCAAAGTCGATCATCCATTTTATGGATTCCTGTGACGAGATTCCACCCGGGAGTCTCGTCTTCTGTAAATAATAAGGATAAATGGGCCACCCATTTATCCGCTACCACCAAGGCCACACTAGCAGGTTGGTGTATCGTGTTTGTTGAGCAGCGCCCACAGATCTCTCGCATTTCTCTTGCCCATTATTTTTAACAGTTGCTCAGCATCAGACTGTCTCTTAATCCTGGTTGAGAGGAGCCAGTTTTTATATTGTTACCTTCTTTTTTTTATGAGGGAACTTACCTTTTGAAGATGGATGATTAAGTTAATTCTGCTTGATATATTCTCCATGTCTCAATTCTTTGTTATAACAATGCAGTTTTTCGGCTGTTTGCCTAGAGGCTTCTTTCGGTTGGACATGGATTCTCATTAGTAGCCCAGGGTATTCCGTAGACCAGTTTCCAAATCTTGCTTCAGTAGGTTCACCAAGTTTGCTACCGAACTTGGAATAATTCTTAGACTAGTTCCCATTTGGTTTATCTCTACTTTGTATCATATTTTCTGATCGAGGAACATTCTCTAGCCAGAATAAGTTCAAGAGGCGGTGATCACTATTTTTCATGGACATTACCGTCAGGCGGGTAACTACAGTCTCTGACGTAAAGAAATAATCCCAACCTCGCCTTCTGTTCTCCTCTTTCCCAAGGGCTAACAGCGGGAATATCACACTCAACCTGGCTTTTCAACATGTTTATGCCTCAATCATGTAGTTCAGTCACCCAATGCTTTGATTTTTTTCAATTAAAGCATCGTGCATCAAATGGGCTCCTTCCTTGTCTAAACAATTGATGTTGAGATCTCCACATATAATGATTCTAAAAACTTTACTTTCAATGGAGAGGTCCTCCACGAACTTAAGAGCAGAATTTATAAATTGTTTGTCTCCGATTTTAGCAGAGTTCCAGTAGACATTGATCACTACAAAGGTAGTTGGCAGGGGGCATTCGTAATGACCCTCTCCAGAATAGTCATCTGTTTAAATGGCTTTGGATTTTCCGATCTTACCACTAGTATTGCTCTCCCCAAAAGTGCACCACAACCATAAATCATCAATGCAATTATAGAGCAAATACTTTGAACGTAGACAGACACAATAACTCACAGCCACACACTCTTAGAAGATAATCAGCTCTTATATGGCTATTTATTCAAATCGTAGAAGTACATAGAAATAACTCACAAAAAATAATATGGACATAGATCACAGAAGAAGTAAAGAAGTCAAAAGCAAATGCATCACTGTGAGCTTAACGGGATTCCTCATCTCGTCCAGAAGTGGCTGGAAGACCCCTGGAACAGCCAGGCCGAGAGCACCACAGCTCACAGGAGGGCCGGACGTAAGCGTCCTTCTCCGGCTGAAGTCTCACCTGACCACCTCTGGGCTTCCGCATGTATACACCCTCCACAGGGAGTCAGTTCTCGAACCTTCTGGAAATTGCACTTGCGCAGTTGAGGAACAGCCGTCGGTTGCCAGCTGGGTCAATCGAGAGCTCCCCCCCAAGAAGCGCAGTGCCTCCCTTCTCTAAAAACACGCTCCACGGAGAACAGTAGCAAGCCATAACAAAGTTAGCTTTCCCAGCAGAAATGTCCTTGACCGCATACCAGGTTTGGAAAGCATGTTTTTCTCAGCACTGTGAATCTAACACTCAGCAAAATGTGTGCAGCTTTTCACTGCGGCATGAAGTAAATATCCATCATGGCTCAGAGCGCTACCAGAATGCATTGCGCATCGGCGCCATTTTAGATCCAGCATAACAATTCCACCCTTGGATATTTACCTTCCATAACCTGGTGGCACAGGAACCGGTCTCTGAAACCTACAAAAGGTTAAGACTAAATTGGGAATACATTGAATGCAACAACAAGCAATTATAATGGACACTATAATAAACATGCAACCAAAAACGTAACGTAGTGTACTCCCAATATCAGGTATCCATGAAAATAACCAATCCCACCAATTTCTATTACGATCTTGAGACACTTGAGAAATGAGATACCTCGAATATGACATTCAATAGATCGTGAATGGTCAATTAAATTGAAACAACACATACGTTCAAATGCGTTACACCCTTAAATATGTTTTAGCAATAGATAATCAACAGCAGCTCTGTTCTGCAAAGTTGCTTTTCTAATAACTTGACTATCAAGGAGTAATTCTTCTAAAGCTTGCGTATGATTAAGGCTTTTAACTACTAAACATGCTAATGTCATCAAAGATCTGTAACCTCCAGCAGCTAAACCCCAGACTCCCACTAATGAAAGGGTTAATGCTAGAACCTCAGCTTCTGATAACAAATGTACATGTGAATCGCAGTCAGGAGATAGACCTACAGATTCAAAAGTCGACCTTTTACCTCGAGTTATCACTGGGTGTAAAGGAAACATCATTAGTCCTAATCGAGTTAAAGCGCATGGACCTCCAGAAATGTTAGCTGGAATATAAGTATATGTAATGTTACCACATGAAAAGAGCCATCCTGTTGGAAGTTTCACATGATTCAAATGACTAGCAGTTATCACTGTATGATTGCAAGACATAGTGTTATTTACACTGGTGCATTTGCATGATACTCGCGAACACAGTCGCCTCTCGAACATCGTATAATTGCGCTGATTGGTCAATTCTATTTGTTGCCATTTGCCAATTTCTTGTGCATTGCAGGTCATAACGTAACATACATTACCTTGGGTTATATTGTAGGTAATAACACGTGTTACATTTCTCCATTTACTGTCACTCTTGGCAGAACCGACAGTATTCATAAACTGAAAAAGATTGTCTAATGTCTGAGTCTTGAACTAAAGAATCATTGTGTGTGACGCCGAAGATATGCTTTAAAACTGGAACAGGCGTCGGCACCGCTACTAAACACGCAGTCAATAAAGCCTCAGCATTGGGCACATCAGTAAGACAAAAGTGTGATATGTTCAGTACTTACTGTGCCAGATATATCCACATATTTTCCTCTTGCGTAATCATAGAGTGTTTCCGCCTTCCTATGAACCCATCTTGCACAACTGGCATCAAGGTTGTTTTCACTGGCTCCTGATGTTTGTTGCATCTTACGGATCCATGTCTTCTGTCTGGCTGGCTTTTCGGCACTGGCATAAGGCTACTTAGGGACAACATTATTCATCACTATCAGTATCCCCTTGATCACTGGCACAGATGTGACATTTTTCGTTGGTAGTAGCAGACTGTTTAACTCTCCCAAATGGAGTCCATTTAGTGCCACAGTTACACCAACCAGACACAGGATCTACAAAGCAAACCCAGAAGAGAGATATCAGTGTTGCACATCACTCTCTCAGGTAACATTTGTCTGCGGGTACATATTGCCATTTCTTTCTACCAGGCTCCATAACTAAAACTACTTGATCTTTGCTTGATGCAATGACATCTGCGGGCACTGGTGGGCCACTTGGCCTTTCCACCCACACTTTTGCACCCGGTACCATACTGTCTGAAGAGCCAAAACCGCGATCCCCACGGGTAGTTAACACTTTAGGAGGCTACCCCTTCTTAGTCATTCCCATTAAGTTGTCCATGATTATCGATTGGGCTACTCGATCACCCTTGTGGATTGATAACAATTGATCCCCACTAGTCATTAGGATGACTTTAATCTCGCCTTGGTAATCAGCATCAATTACCCCTCCCAACACTTCAACTCCCTTCAATGCTAGGCCAGATCTAGGGGCAATCCATCCCATATGCTCTGGGGGAATCTGTACTCTATTCCCTGTTTCAATTACAACTATTCCTCTTGGATGTAATCTGATTTCTTCATGGGAATGCAAGTCTACCCCTGCTGACTCGGGGGTTGCTCGATAGGGAGCTAAAGAACCTGGAGTAATTTCCCAGTACAATAGTGTTTCTCTGACTGAATTGGGTTGAACCTGTAAAGTAGGAGTCATTAATCTCAACAAAGGAGTTTCATGTTCATACACAGGCCTATTGTTTAATACTTGCACCGCATCAAACACACAATCACGCCAGCCTGCCAAACTGCCGTCTCCAGATTTGCGCAACTGTTCTTTCAATAACCTATTCATTCGTTCAATTAACCCTGCAGCAGCTGAATGGTAGGGCACGTGATACAGCCACTCAATGCTCTTTTCCTGACACAACTCTTGGATCAGTTTGCCTTTGGAATGTGACCCATTGTCACTTTGAATCTGCAAAGGCACTCCATAATGTAATATGATCTGATCTAACAACCTGACAGTGTTCAATTGGGTTGCACGGCAAAACCATCAAATATCCCCGAGTATGTATCCACAATAGTGCATGCATACTGACAACCTCTGCTGATTGGCATGGGACCGATATAATCAATCTGCCAAATTTGACCTGGTAATTTTCCTCTTCTCAATGTGTCCCGAACAATTTGAGGTATGGGTCTATGTAATTGGTGTTGGCACATGGGACATTGCAAAATGATTGTTTTCACTACTTCTAAAGGAAGACTGATTCCTCGAGCTTGTGCCCACCTGATGGTAGCCTTTTCTCCAAGGTGCCCACATTTCTGATGTGCCCATTTGGCCAAACCCTCCAAATCGTCTTCCTGAGCCTCTGCATCCACTGATGAAATCTTGGTGTGTTCGTCTGCAACAGAATTAAACCAACGTTCTAATGAGTCTGTGGCACAATGCGCGTCCACATGATATACAGTGACATCACTTTGTAACAACATTTCTGCAATATCTTGCCACAGTTCCTTTCCCCACAACTCTTTTGAATGAATCTTCCATCCATTCTTTTGCCAAGTTGGCAACCACACTGCCAATCCGTTCGCCACTGTCCATGAATCTGTTGACCAGGGGTCTCTTGTTTCAATGCTTGGTAAACTGCGTAAAGTTCTGCGAACTGACTGCTCTTCCCTTTCCCTGTCGTTGTCCACATCTTTTTTGTTTTGGGATTGTATGACACTGCTTTCAAGTACCGCTCAGTTCCCACATATCGAGCTGAACCATCCGTGAACCAAGCATGCTCTGTTTGCTCCACGGTCAAATCGCTGTAAGGTACTCCCCATTTCACGGGAGACTCATGTTTTTCAGGCACTTCCGGTGGTATGTAATCTGAGGGCGATATGTTGGCTAATTGCTCATGTAATTTTGCCACTCCACCCTTTCCTGATTTGGCTCTATCTTGAATATACCATTTCCACTTAATTATGCTGGCTTCTTGAGCATGTCCTATTCGATGCGTTTTAGGAGAGCTCAGTACCCATTGCATGATTGGTATTTCGGGTCTCATGAATACATCATGGCCCACCGTCATCTGCTCGGTATCAACAAGAGCCCAATAACATGCCAGCAATTGCTTCTCAAACGGAGTGTATGAGTTACCAGCGTCGGGCAACTTACGACTCCAAAACCCTAATGGTACACGTTTCCTGTCTTGTTTCTGCCACACACTCCAGTTAGCATAATTGTCTTGTACAGACACATTTAATTCCTCTTCGCCTTCCTTCAAGGGCCATAAATCAAGCACCTGCTGCACGCTGTCTTTCGCCATCTCAAAGGCTTTCTGCTGCTGTTCCCCCTTCCCCACCCCCACTGAAACTCATATTTCTTTCGTGTCACCTTGTAAATGGGGGGGGGGGGGGGGTGGGGGGGGGGAATATCTGCCCTAAATGAGGAATGTGCTGACTCCAAAACCCAAACAGTCCTATAAACTGCTGAGCTTGCTTTTTGTTCATTGGAGTGGTGAATTCAAGTATTTTCTGTCGAGCTTTTGGCACCATTTCCCGATGCCCATGATGCCACTGAATCCCTAGGAATATCACTGTTTCAGCTGGACCTTGAATTTTACTCGGATTAATCTCCCACCCTTCCTTTTTCAATCCTTCCATAAGGACATCTAACTGACTTTGCACACTGTGTTCGTCCTTGCCCTGGATCAAAATATCATCAATGTAATGAGAGATTTGTATGTCAGGTTTACACGGTATCTTGTCTAAGTGCTCTGCCACCAGCCGGTGACAGATAGTCGAGGTAGCCTCGTGAAAGTGTACTGCCGTCCACTCCACAAAAATGCAAACTGTTCTTGACACTCGTCCGCAATTGGCACAGAGAAAAATGCATTAGCTAAATCGATCACTGCATACCAAGTCCCCTCAAACGTTTTGACATTTTCAATCAAGGTGATGGCACTAAGGGAGGAGTACATTTATTCAACTCCCTGTAATCCGCTGTCATCCTCCACGACCCATCTCCCTTTTTAATAGGCCAGAGAGGATTGTTCCATGAGGTGGTAATAGGGCGTAATACACCCGCCTCCACGTACTCTTTAATGGTGTCTGAAATTTCCTTGTGCCCCCCAGGAATGCGGTATTGCTTCATTGCTACCCGCTTGGTTGCCACTGGCACTTGAACTGGGGGCATCTTCAAATTGTCTACGGTAATGGGTGTACAGATTAATGCACTCACCCCAAACTGGTACGTTTTACCGCCAAGTCCCAAGGTTAAACCTTCCAAATTGTCAAAGCCAATTATATATTCAGGTATCGGGACAATCAACACTTGATATTTCTGCCTCTTCAAATTGCCTATTTTCATCTCCACTTTCGTTTGTACTGCGGGGGTCTCCTTTCCCCCTAAACCTGTAATAGTAAACTGTTTGCCTTTAAATCGTGTTGGATTACCATGAATCAAAGAGGCCTCCGGCCCGGTGTCTATCAATGCTCGCACCCCTTGTGTATTTCCTGGCCCTCAAAAAATCTTGACATCAACATGAGGCCGCCTATGCACTTTTATGCGGGCAGACGCTGCCGGAGCTTGGCCGAAGCCCTAGTCAAACTTCGAATGAGTGTGACTCGACTCCGCCTCTAGCATCGCACTCGCCACCTTTCTCAAATCAGCGTATGTTGGCTGGTGCGGGGAAGGTGTCCCCATAGACCCTTCGTCTTCTGCTTCCGCAGGGGGAGCAGAAGGTGAGGTGTCCCCCTGTGGCGTGGTGACTACTTGTTTCTTAACCTGTTTATAGCGCTCTTTGGCTGCAAGTCCTTGTTTTTTGTATAATTCATACATTATTCTGGTTTCAATGCCATCAATTTCCTCGTGTGGCACGCCATCTTTTAACAAAGCCAAAAACATGTCTTTTCGGGACAATCGGGAGTCTCTGCTATCATGCCGCTTGCCTTCGGTTTTTTTTCTCACTACGCCCCTCTCTCTCCCGTGGCTTGTTATCACTCTTATCCCACTCTCCCAAGTCTGCAAGAATGGCATCTACTACCTCATCAGTAGCCTTGCCCGTCATACCTACGAGCAAAGTGATAATGACACTTTTGTATGCGGGTGGCGCAGTTCTAATCGCCATGTTTCGAGTTGAAACTGAGAGCGGCACGGCTCCCATGTGATCAGGAGCATCTATGTGAATCGCCTCTTTCATTGCATGCTCTCCGACACCTGCGTATCTTGACCATTTGCATCAGGGAGCGGTCCTGCTCTTAAGACCTCCTGTACATTGGTGTCAATTGACAGGGGTAAAAAAAACACGGTGAATCAGTAGAATCTACCAACAACCCTGCAGCACCCCCGTCTAGTAATCTCAGCATCCATGTCAATAAAGCTTCCCCTGATTTTTGCCTCAAACGGGTAATAATTTCCCCGACCTCCTGTTGTGTGTAATCCTCCAGCGTGGTTAAATCCACTATTCCGCAAGCAGGATTCTGCGGGTGGGGTCCGGCTCGCCGTCTTCTAACGGGCTTAGCCGCCACTATTTTCTGTTTCGCCTCTGTTTTGGGGGTCAGACTCATCTGCGGAACTACTTTCTAGACTGGTCGAATCAAAAATATCACCATCCCACTTATCCGGATCCCAGTGTACGCCAGCGGTAGCGATTACAGTTGTCACCTTTCTTTTGTTGACCCCTCCCCGTCTTTTCCTGTACTTATAACCGGGCTACTCTGGCTGCTGCCCTTTCGGCCACCGCCTGATATGTGTCGGCCTTATCTTTAAACAGTTTTATTGGAATCTGCGGCATTAACGCAGTCTGCTGTTCTGGAGCTAGCTCTTTCTAATCGCAAGACCTCATTTTTCATTTCCACCTTCATTTGATGTATTTTCCTATAAACATGTAAAAGAACCCAACCTCGCCTACCTAATGCCGCACATTCTTTGCCACGTTCTACTGGAACTTGCTGCAAGCATGCCATTACATCAGCCGGATCGGCATCTCCCAATCCTTGATCCCATGTTTCACTTAAACCGGCACCACATGCCCACGCCTGAGCCAACTTATCATATGGACTCTTAGTCCAGCCTGGGATAACAACATCAGAACAGTCACCGCCAGCGGTTACGTTCTTCTTCCTGAACAAACTACTCATTATTGCAAATAAAACAAAACCTTGTTAAATTTATATATTCTTCTCCACACTGCAATCACTCCCACAGGCACTCACAGACTTACAAAAGAGGGGAAAAAAAACTTCAATATTCAAAAACTTCACTTACAAGACAACCAAATCCTATCTACGTTTCAACATATTCTTGAATACTCGGAACAACTCGTCACAAGTATCCTGTTCGTGATGTCAAAAATGTATTGCTCTCCCCAAAAGTGCACGGAACAACCATAAATCATCAATGCAATTATAGAGCAAATACTTTGAACGTAGACCGACACAATAACTCAAAGCCACAGACTCTTAGAAGATAATCAGCTCTTATACGGCTATTTATTCAAATCTTGTGAGTACATAGAAATAACTCACAAAAAATAATATGGACATAGATCACAGAAGAAGTAAAGAAGTCAAAAGGAAATACATCACCGTGAGCGTAACAGGATTCCTCATCTCGTCCAGAAGCGGCTGGAAGACCCCGGGAACAGCCAGGCCGAGAGCACCACAGCTCACAGGAGGGCCGGACGTAAGCGTCCTTCTCCGGCTGAAGTCTCACCTGACCACCTTCTGGCTTCCGCATATATACACACCCCACAAAGGGGAGTCAATTCTCGAACCTTCTGGAAATTGCACTTGCGCAGCTGAGGAACAGCCGTCGGTTGCCGGCTAGGTCAATCGAGAGCTCTCCCCAAGAAGCGCAGTGCCTCCCATCTCTAAAAACATGCTCCACGGAGAACAGTAGCAAGCCATAACAAAGTTACCTTTCCCAGCAGAAATGTCCTTGACCGCATACCAGGTTTGGAAAGCATGTTTTACTCAGCAAAATGTGTGCAGCTTTTCACTGCGGCATGAAGTTAATATCCATCATGGCTCCGAGCTCTCCCAGAATGCATTGCGCATCAGCGCCATTTTAGATCAAGCATAATACCACTATAAATCGTTGCCCCATTTTAACCAGGGTTAATAGACCTGGTTAAAATGGGGTTTTAACCAGGGTCTTCCAACTTTTCCTTTTTAATAGCGTGATTGCTACAGACCTCCTGTCCATCATGTATCGTGTCAGTGGTGAGCCAGGTCTCTTGAAGGTAGAGGATGTTATATTGTTTCAGTGGCGAGAGGTCTTCATTTAAAAGAGGTGCAGAAATCATCTTGTGTTCCAGGATCCCATTTGAAAGGAGTGGTCCTTAACTTTATTTGGTTGTTGTTTTATATAGGCGTGACCCGAAGATCCCGCTAGCCATGACCAGTCGTGGTTCGGGGTTGTTAAAGCTTTGTTTCCATCCTCGCCTCTAATTTTTCTCGAAGTATCCTCCGTTTGTTGAACTGTGACTTTCAGCAATGGTAGATGAGGATCATTGGAGGAAGCTACTTCCAGGTTCCTAGAATGACTAGACCCTTGGTCTGCTTCAACAGGTAGTGGATTTGGTGCTTTTTTCGCATTCGCTCGCTCCCCACTTGTGTACTTTGCTGCTTTTCGATTCCCTCATTGATTGATTCCAGGGGGATTAGTAGTGGGTTTAATACTTATTTTAACATTCGCTCACTCTCCACTTGTATACTTTAAGGTGTATCGTGATTCCTCATTAGTTGGTTCGGGGCAGAATCGGGGTTGTCTAATATCTCAAACCCCAACTTCAGGTTGTCTAATATCTCAAACCCCAACTTCAGAAGATCTAGCGATGCATCCATCAAAGTACTTTGGTGAGGATAAATGAAGGATCACCCAATCCATTCTAGTTTCATTCATGAACTGGACGGTCTTTTTATTCTCTGATTCAATATTACGCAATTTTGGTATGCAGTGCAAAAGCTTAAAGATGTTCATCTAATTTAGGATGAGACCATCCTTAGAGGGGAGTATTCGCTCAATTATCAGAGATCATGTGATTGGGTTTCAGATCTTGTTATCCCATAGCTGATTGCCATTTTGAACCTTTCTTTGGAGCTAGTTGTTGAGCGGTTTCACTTTCATCTTTATTTTCTGGGTTAATGTTGACAAGCTGGTGCTTGATTTTACTCTTTTGAGTTGGCAGCTTTCCCAAAAGAAGGGAAAGATTTCCTATGTGGCGATTTCAGTAAGGGGAGAGGATCCTTTGTCAAATCAACCATATTCAAGTTGGGAGCATCAGAATTAAGATGGACAGGTGAATTTATTGTTGATGTTGAGGTATTAGATTCCTGATTTAACTTCAGATACAGGTTTTTCAGTCTGTTTATTAGTTGTAGCGAGACAATTAGATGCCACTTACTCTGTTTGGCTTGTCCTCGAGAGGGGATTTCATTGGATCGTGTGTGGCTCTGTTTCGATCTCTTGAATTTAAATTGTGTTTTCGAGAGTTGGTCGTTCAATGAGTATTCCATTTCAGGGCTTCTAGAACAGAGGACATCATAATAGATTTTTCTGCATCCTCGCCTCAAGCTCAACATTGCAATGTTAATTCTGCCTCTTATTTCTTTTTTGTGTCACATCTGAGAAAGACTATTACTTGGTTTGAATTGTTGCTGTTTGATCCCTTAATGTATAATTCATTGCTTCATACAGCGAAGTATAAAGATTCAGGGCTACAGCTAGACCTACCGTTAATTTTGAATTTGCATTACGGTAGGCGGTTTCATTTGGGGGTCCTTCCGTTCCCTCGATGATGATCGACTTCTTTGTAAGAATGAAGATGTCTCCGTTATTGGTGAGTTGGACGGCTGAAAATTACTGGAGTTTCTTGATTGTTCAAGGTCTTCCTTTAGCAGACCCTCTTGTGATCCATTTAGATGTATTGGTTTAGGCATGAGGCTTGGTTGGTCGACATTGGACAATATTGATGTACTAATCTTTTCCACCTGTTGAATTTTGTCCATTGGGTTTGACAGAAACCCCAACGGTGGCATGGGTTTCTTTGACCATGATCCACTCTCTTCTTTGCCATTCAATTGTGGATCTCCCCTCCACAAAGTCACAAGAGGGTCGTGCCAAAATTGTGGAATGCTAGTTTTCCAAGGTATTGAATGTGGATGGTGGTTCGAGCAGTTCGAGGAGAGCTTCTTGAGTGTTTCAAGGAGGTCTTGTTGTAGAGGCCTTACAGATTGAGGCGCGTGGAGTTCATGCCTTGGGAAAAGATGCCGTTTTATGGGGCGTGATCTTTATAGCCATCCAGAATTCGTAGTAGTAGGGTATCTCTGGCTCATAGTTATGGTGGTTCCAGAAGATTTTCTTTTCTGGTATTCACAACGCACTGATTGATGTCAGGTTCCACTAGAGACCCCGATTTCATTGGGTCACTGTGTCCAGACATCAGAAGTATTGTCTGATTTCCCCAAGGGCCCTTGTCTGCTCCATCTTGGCGCTAGTCTGTTCCAGACTATCGTTCTTATTCCTTGTGGAATTTGCATTAGTGGAACCTGTATCACTTCGTCTTCCACGTCTGACTTGAGTTCTTGAGGTTCCTCTATCAAGAGGGCAGGCGCTGTGTTAGACTCTGCCGGATCGGAGTCCTCTGATACAGGCTGTTCCGTGTAGTTCCGCTGATAAAGTTGTGCCGGTAGGTGTATATCGGGCTCCATATTTTGCGTCGGTACAGAGGCCGCCACTTCATGTTTCCTGACTTGACGCTGCATGGAGCATCCGTTTGGCATTGTCCTGCCTGCACACCGTAGAGGACCGGCAGATACAGGTAGCACAAAAAATTTGTTATAGGGTGGGTGTGGAGGGGGCAGCTAGTTGTGTAGACAAGTCTTACCTTGATAGTCTTTAATCAGAATTTCCAGAGTTTGCCGCCGGCTCCCCTCCGACCAGCATGGTCTGCAAAGACTTCAATGACTCTGCAGTGACTTCACTCTGCGCTCCGCCAGGGGTTTTAGCAAGATGCAGGCTCCTGCGCCACACTGATGGCAAGTGAAAGCAGACTGTTTTTAGCAAGTGATGGCGGACCTTTTTTTAGCATCCATATAAAACTGACCAGGGAAAGCAAAACCCAATGTTACTCCAGGTAGGCAATTTTGTTTGTCTTGCGACAATACATGATTTTGTTAATGAGTTGTGTGAGTACATTGTCGCTGCTTTTAAGAGCTTGTAAAGGACGTTTTAGTATATTTCTACATTGTAGATGGTCATAAATGCACATATTTTTACATTTTTAGCGACCGTTTTTTTAATAAAGTTTTATTTGTGTAATCTGAATTGAATGTATTCTTTGTAAATGGTGAATGCCGAAATAAAGTATTACTACTACTAAGGCAGACTTACTCTAAACCAGCTATACAGCAAGTTCGGGGATGTAAGACCCACATGGGAAACTTATACACCTATTCCATGAAAGAAATAGTTGGTGAAGCCAACAGCATTACTTTTGGGAAAGGGGCACAACCAATTCACAGGTGTGTAAATTAACCTTGTATGTACTTTTCAGAATGGCGCAACACACATTCAAGGTAGGTAAAAACATTTGTAACTGTTCACTCTGAGTTAGTTACTAACCCTTTCTTTCGAGACCAAATCCTTTACGTATCCACTCCTAACCTATTATATTGCATGAATTCATTCAGAGGCAGAAGAGGAACCGTAGTGGTCTTGGTGCCTGCTGTAGGCAGGGTGAGTTGGGGTTCTGTTGCAGCAATAGTCGGTGTTCCTGTGGAAGACTGTTCAAACAAGTAAGTAGTTCACTTTCAAGTTAGTTAACGTCCAGGGACTTCTGAGAAGACACCCTATGAGTATCCCAGCAGTGGGCCTGGGTGAACTGGATGAGAGGACTCCCAATCACAGAAAATATCCCAAAAGCTTTGCAGAAATCTCACAGGCTTAACGTAAGTAAATACCCCAGCCAACACAGTACTTCAGCACAGAAGAAGAGTTGCAACTGGAGGTCATCCTGATCTGCTGCGAAAAACCTGGTCGATGGATTCCTTTGTCATGAAGACAGGGATCCACAGAGAAGGCTCCGGGCAAGAATTTCTACGTGGCTGGACGTGGCTCTGGTTTTTGCACCCTTTTTAGGTCAGAAGACAGAATATCGCCGGTTGGGTTGGACTCTGGTCGTTTGCAAGGTCCAGCTCTCGGGTGAGGGGACTTTTAGGACTCAAATCCCTTCTCTGGAGTTCCAGCAAGATGCCACCAGAGTTTCCGCTTGATTGGAAGACCTTGCACCGTACAATGGCTTGAGGTCCCAGGGTATTGCAGCACTCCAAGGTTGCAGCATGACGTGGGTTGGCTCAAAATGCAGGTCGTCTTGAGTCGCACCAGGGTCTGGGTAGGGGTCGTTGTTTTTGGAGTCGCCAGGTTGCTTGGAAGGAAGCGTAACCGCAGACTCTGGTTACACAGCAGGGTCTCTTGTCGCTGGAAATCAACCCAGCTGCGTTTCATCATCTTAGTCTATGGATTTGATTCTAGTGATCGACTTGTCAGCAGCTTCCATGTTCGGAGTATTTATCAGGAACTACAGCACAGCTTCTGCATCCTCTCCCCGCATTTTGCCCCCCATCCCCCATCCCCTGCCCACTGCGAGTTCTTACCTTTCCGGCAAGGTGGAAGACAAATGGCTGCAGGGTTTTGGACTCCTCCCTCGCTTCTGGCCTTTCCAGACACTCTGGACCCTGGGCGGGGAATCCGCAGGATTCCCACTAAAGACAAAACGGCCACCGAGGTCATTTCCACCTAGAATGGGAGAGGAAGACCTTAGAAACAGCAAGCATACCAGTAAAGGCGAAAAAAGAAGGATCTGTTAGAGGTTTTGTCACAGAGCTATTACCTAACTTGGGCTGTATTTTAGATTTGTGGTAAAATGGTGGTATTTAGTGTTGTGGTATAATAGTGGTGAGCATATTCATAATACTGGCCTATATGATTAAACAAACCTGCCCCCTTTTTGTATTGGTATTTTGTTTTAGGGTTGACTGTAAGCATAAATAACTGAACCTTACACATTTAGTAGGAACAAAATACTATCATATGTTGTGCTGATGACTTGCATACGACATCAGCCTACTGTGTTGAACGGTTCTGTTCAGCTTCAAGCATGCACAGCTGAACACACATGTTTTATGGCCCTCTAATTTTTATTTTTATTTCTTACTCTACCACCGGCTGTAAATATTTTACCACTGTGGTATATGTGCTTGCTGATTACCTCCCCTCATCTAGAGAATTATCACCAGAGACCTAATAAAACAATTCCACTAACTCTGCTTTTTACCACTTTTATACATGTGTTTAAAAATAACGCTACTGCCAATAAAAGTCTATTTCATTTTCCAATAACACATTTGTTTGTTATTACAAATGCATCAAAACTGATGTGGTTATCCAAGAGAAGAAATATGAAGCACAGCACATGGAAAATATTTTTTTGAAATCAGCCGTTGTCACTTACCATTGAACATGTGTGAGGAAAAAAACAGCAAACATTTTGTTAAAAATTATCCTTTGCCGGTGCGGTTCCAATCAGTTAGGACAAATGTCCATTTTTTTTTCTATAGATACTCACAATGAACTATAGTCCCTGTGCTTTATCAGGAAAAAGCCCTCTCTGGAAGGGTTATCTGCAAAGAAGTGTTGCAACTCTGCACTGCTTTTCATGCACCCGAATGTTACCCTCGTAGCCCAGCTGCAATTAAGGCCTGGGTCTCTCTCTCTTTCTCTTTCTCTTTCCTTCATGTATTTATGCCTGAGCCCTGTCGATCAAAACTAAACCCGCCCGTTTTTTGACGTCTTCGATCACCGCAGTAAATTTCCAGAGCCATAGCGCTTCAGTGAGGGCATACATTTATAAACTTATTTCCTGCAGAAACAATAGCTTTACTGCATGGAAAAGACGGCTCATTCATTTTGCAGCATGTTACTTCCACGGAACGAAAAAAAATGAATTTTCCATCTGTGCTCACTTGCATTTTGTTATAATGTAGGCGTATGAGCTAGTGGAATGATGAGGGTGTCATCGTGTGGAATGTGAGGGTTCAGAGGTTCTACAATTGACGGTTGGGACTAGTGAGTGAAGTTAAGGTGCTTATGGGGTGTGGGGCTGTCCCAGTGTTTCTCCCTTCTGTTTGTCTTAGTGTTTCCCCTACAATCCTGTTGTGTGAAGAAGGAACTGGACCTGGACATTAAAGAGTACAACTTACCTTGAGAGCTGTGGAGCTTTCATTACTACACATTTCAATGTTAACAGGAGTACAAATGAGTTAATGGTATATTATTTAATAGGGACGGTCAGTTGATTTCTTCAATGCAAGACTACTCAGGTGGCAATTCATATATAACAGGAGTCATTTTTATATGTGCTCGGTGCATCTTGAATCTGCTGTCTTTTGCATCCATTTTGCTGACACCATTGAAAGCCTAGTTCACTGCCCCCATGAACACAATTTATTATTTTTAATGTGCTGCCTTCACTTGCACTAAATAATTTGCTATCCCCATTTGCCTTTATCTATACTGACCCCACTGAAAGTACTGTCCTGTTTAAATCATTTGCTGTTCCCATCTGCACTTACTTTACTGGCTGCCTCCATTGAAATTACTGGCATAGCATCTTACAAATACTACCATTTTAGAAAAATGGTGGCCCTTCTGCGCATTACTGAGGCTGAATCGACAGCCTGCGAGTAATAAAGACTAAAGTCATAAAGGTAAAACCACGCCACCAGCCATTCATGTAAAACTCACACTTGTAACAAAATGTTACCAGGTAAGCAAGAAAGGGGATAGTTGTATCCCCCCAGCACTCCACATAAGGAGGGGTGTGCTGGCCCACTGTATAAAATGCAAAGGGGGTTTTCTTTACTACTTGGGAACTGTACTACACAAAGAGAAATTAACCGGGGAGCCCAAAGGGGCAACCCACCCTAAACCCAAAAGTTGTAGGAAACTATAACTTCAACCATACACTATGGAGAGACATAAAAAGGTCACCCATAAAAAGAGTAGAAGAGGAGGTGAAGGGGGGAAAAAGTCAAAGCAAAATGTTTGGGGTTGACACAGGTCAGGAAAATTTCATAGATATGCAAATCTTACCTAACCGAGATGAAAAGCAAGGCATACATTAGGTTTAACAAATTGATAAGCAGAGTTTGCTAATTAAATTATATTTCATTAGCAATTTTGTACTACTATTGTTAATGTCACCAGTTTGTACCCAAGACATGACATGAGAAACAGTTTTGCGCACTGATGAAATAAGACATTAGTGAGAGGAGTCGGGCCTTGCAAATTCTTTAAACTTCAACTACACCTGCAGGTCGGGTAACTTAGTTTACCTATTCAACCTAAGAGAAATGCACCTGACCCATAGCAACGGAGGACAACAAATTTAAAATGTGATTTTCTTAAAATGGTGCATGTCCTGTATGGGAGCGAGGGGTCCTCGGGCCCCCTCGCGTCGGACGCTCCTCAGTACAAGACTTGGACCGTGTGCCTCCGGTAGTGGTATTGCGCCTTGCCCTTATGTAAAGTTAACCACGGTTGACTGCTGCATAGATGGGACTACTGAGCAGGACACGGGGCATCCATCTTTTGTGCCCCCTTTCGACTCCATCTTAGGTAAACAGGCCTCACTGCGATAGTAAAGCAATGCTCAATCCCCCTTTCCACCGCAGCAGCCAAGGACAGAGACACACACACGGCACGCAGGCAGCTGGCTGGCCCCCACCCTTGCACTCCCCCCTGCGAAGGAACGCTCTGCGCTTCCATTCTCACGCTGAAGCTGGAGAAAGTTGCAACAATCAATATGCTACAGTTTTCTTCCTCTGAGATCACTGTTTGCCTGAAAACCGGCATGTGAACCAAGATGAGCTAAGCACTTTCTGCTCGATTCGTCCTCCTAAACGTGCAAGACACCCACTCCCATTAGAACAATTTATTGCCATCCTGACCCTGCACCCCCTGTTAGGTATTACTTTCAAGTGCCAGACCCTCGCCTGTGCTGCGAAACACACCCACTACTAACCTTAAGCATTTTTATTATTATAAATGCTTTTACTTGCACTAATGAATTTGAAACCTAGAAAAAGATGCGAAACCTAGCCTGATTCTTTTACATGCACAATAAAGGTCAAGGCCTTCAATTAAAGCCACGAATGACCCAATTGTACTGACAATCATTGTGTGTAACTTGTGTAGAAATGTGACAAGTAGCATAAAATGTTTTAGATAATTTGTCATTTAGTATGCAACAATACTAGCTTAGGTAGTGACCGGACCCTGAACTGCATGAAGCACAAGATGTTTGACGTCCGTCAGCTACTCAGCCAACCAGGAGGAAGAGCTGCTACCCACACCTACAGCACCACACCGTCTGACCAATCGGGTCCATTTAGTATTTTTTGTTAGTTACTTTAACTAATATAAATGTTGGCACTGATGTAATGAGGTAGTTTTTTTGGGTTATTTCCTAGCTCGGGAAATAAACCAACTTTGAACTCTTGCAGCCGGGTCTCAGTGCCTCTTTCCCCGACAAGGGGTTTTGCCTGTTATTTTATTTTTTCTCTCACACGTAGTCAGATGGGGAAAGGCACCTACAGTCCCTACAAACCCACTTTGTTTGACACACTGCCGCTAGCCATGCACAGTGAAATTTGCATTTGACATTTTTCTGCAAAGTAAATGTTAAATACGTTTCAAACATCTCTTGCAAAAGCTACTCGCCCTTAATAAAATCTACTTGACTATTCGAGTGGGCGAAAATACTTCTCGAGCCATATGTGTATCTGTAAAAGGTTTGCTGCATGAATGTTGCAAAATAAGTAATGATAAAAAAAGGCTCTGAAAACAGTTTGGCCAGCTGTCTCCTGTAGATGGTATATTTAATACAATCATAAAGCAAAGCTTACTCTGGAGGCCAACTACAGTGTTTGGTATTGCAGTAGATGTATAAACTGGATGGAACTATTGATCACTACTTTGCATAAGTTTTCTTTGTGTATTCATTATGTAAGAGGTAAGAAAGAGATTAAGTAGAGTGGATTGTTTAGCAGCCATAGACCTGGGCAATCTAGGTGGAATATGGTAGTTTGTGGTCATCTTACTTTCAGAGTACCTGGTATAAAGCAATGATAATGCAGAATTTCAAGGAATATGGGTTTGCTCATGGGTTGAGATGTATGCAACCTTCAGAACTAGGTTTGCCATCAAAAGCATTTGATCATGTACATTTTCAAAAGTGTTCACTTGTCAATATAATGCATCTTTCCCAACAAAATTAAATGCAGTGGACAATATGAAATTTAGATACTGACCAAAAAAAAAATTACTCCAACGCATGGAGATGATGCCATGTGTTACTGTACCAATACTGTAATTATTCATTATGTAGAAACTTTATTTTAGGAATGGAATTGCATGACATTTTTATATCTAAATATAAAGTTGACGCCTACTGATCTTTGCCAGACATGGTATAGAAAGCTTAGTAAAACGTATCATCCTGATTACTTCTGGTTTGCAATTATTTGAAAAAGAACATTCTTGCCTAGCACTCCCACATATGCCTTTGGCACTTAAGTGGAGGAGATGATTACTGCTGCACTTTCTTTCCATTAGCACTTGAAGTAAACCGAAAAAAGAGTATGGGGGTCATTCCGAGTCGGGCGGTAAGGGTTAACGGTCACCGGTAACGAGACCGGTGCCGTTAAACCCTTACTGCCCTATTCCGAGTTCCCTTTGCGGGTTGGTACTCGACGCCTTCTTTTTGCAGGCGTTAAAAAACCAACCCGCAAAGGGACCTAGGAGCTAATTACAGCACCGTAATGTACGGTGCCGTAATTAGTGCCTTCCCCATTCCCATTGAGCCCTATGGGCCAAAAATGGGAATGGGGAAGGGCCCATGGTGAATGGGGAATTACCGACCCCGCCAACCTTGAAATGGGGCGGTAATTCCGCCATTCACCATGGCGGAGTCGGAAAGATAACGGCGTCAACCAAGGCTCTAATAGCGCCTTAACGCCAGGGTCGGAATGAGGCCCTATGAGTAGAGTACCATGGGCTAGACTAATGCAGGGCGAGCTGTGTGCTCATTGAAGAGGTCAACTTAAATAGCTAACTTTGCTACACAAGTGTCCATTTCATTAGCAAACCTACAGAATTGCATTGCAAATTGCTATGCGACACTGCTTATTTTATGCCTTGGAAAAGTAGAGAAGCTGTGAAAAGGGTCTTTGACACTGAGGTTTGTAGCTGAAGATGATTAGGGGGAAGAGTGTCGGGTGGGAACTGGATGCATTCAAATATGGGTCTAATGTTTTTGTGTGAGTTCGCAAACGGCACCAAAATATAAGCCATCTAAAAATGCTGGGCCCCGCTCTAATTTTATCCCGGCATGACAAAATACCACGAAAGATGGGTCTATAACCATTTTGCAAACTTGTATGCAGATCCGTCAAACGGTGCAAAAAATGTATAAGCCGCTCAAACATTTTAGGACCCTGTTACGTTAGTAAGTAAATGTAGGAACACGTGCAAGTTCATACTTTGGCTTTATTCGTAACGGTTACAAAGCCAGGCTACAATTGCAGCGACCTTCAGCTGCCTGCTCCACTCAAACTGCTCTCCCCGGAACTCCTGCGCAGCATGCAAGTTCATGTTCCATGGTGATGTCCGGATCCACCGAGGTGAAACCTGACCCTGACGCTCTTAAGCTAACATAAGGCTTATAGTGATCATAATAATGATAACCAAACATCATAAACATCTTTACCCATACACTTGAAGACACAGAACATTTGGGGAAAGGCAGGACAACCAAACCATCATGTGCATTCCTACACCTCCTTCCTCCACCACACTTCGAAAGCAGAGCAATCATATGCCTGCCTGGCTGGCGCTCACTCCTCTCCTTGCTGACCATCAAGTGTTCACCTTCTAGGCATAACAGCCACTCTTTTATGCCTTCACTAATATTGAAGCTCCCAAATCTTTCACCACTTCTTTAGGTTCTGGAAACCGAGTCCCCTTTCTTCACTTTTTTTTTAACTGGATGCTTCACTTTGATGACAAATCACCTGGTACTAATGTAAAATCTCTACAAAAATGTTTCTCATCAAACCTCATCTTTGACATGCGCCCACTGATCACCACCCTCTCCCTCACACCTTCTACATCCACTCTCAATTGGATCTTCCCATCCATCCTGGACAGAGATACGTGTTGGGGTTTTCTTCCACTTAATAACTCTGGGGAACACCCGTCACAGCATGGGGTGCCAGCCTGTACTGAAACCTTCTTTCCATAACCACTCTCGCCCAATCTCTTTCAGTGGCCACCGCTATCCTCATGACCTCCAAGGTGCGATTGAACCTCTCAACGCATCCATTCCCTTGGGGATGAGGAAGTGCGGTGGTGACTTGCTCAATACCATGTCTTCATGAACAACTTAAAACTCCTTAGAAATGAACTGTGTTCCATTATCCGACAAGCACCGGTGAGGAAAACCCTCTCTCCGGGAAAGTGGCTCCAAAAATCTTATCACACTACTGCTAGACACGTCCTTCAAAACAGATAGCTCTGGCCACTTTGACAAAAGGTCCATCACCACCAACCGATATGTACCATTGGCACCCCTAAAATTAAACAGTCCTAGCAAATCAAGGGCAATTTCATCCCATGGCACTTTAGGACAATCTTGAACCACCATGGGTACTTTGTGTACATTGAGACCCTTATCAACATCAACACAGTCGGGGCATTCCTTAACCATTTCCTCTATCTCTGTCCACCAAAGGTCCGATCTAATTAGACCCGTTGTCCTTCCTATGCCTAGATGTGCACTGTGACCCAACATCACAAGTTTCCTCATCCCCTCCAGGACCACCAGTTTGTGCCCTCTACAAAGGTAGTAATCTCATCACCCTTGTCTCTAGACTTGGTGTTCACAAGCGCCAACACCACCTGGTATGCTCTGTCATCCATACATGCTGCATCCCATTCCACTCTCTTGATGCACTCCTGAACACGAAAAATGTCAGCCTCATCACACTCCTCCCCAGCTAGATCTACCAGAGCAGACCCAGACAGAGCATCAGCCACCACATTGGTCTTCCCTTGGATATGCTCCATCTGGTACTGCAATCCCTGTAGGCTGCTCACCATTTCATTATTCTCCTGACAACACCCTCCAATCCACCCTTGGAGAAGATGCTAACCAATGGCTTGTGATCAGTTCTGATCACAAAGTTGCGCCATCTTGCTAACAGTCTATGTACATGCCAAAGCTTCTTTCTCCATCACTGAATATCTCCCTTCTGCTTCTTTGAGTGGCCTAGAAGCAAATTCCATTGTTAGCAACTTGTCACCCTTCTGCATCAGTACAGCACCCAATCCATAATCGCTAGCGTCTGCATAACTCAGTCCTGCAACCCTCTACAAAACTTGACAGAACCTGCGCATTTATAATGTCCCGTTTGATCGTTTCAAACTCTTTGGCACAAGCTCCATCCCAACAGAATGCAGCACCCTTCTCATAATTCTTGTATCAGACAACTTCTGAATGAATTTACTGTAAAACTCCACCAGACCAAGAAAAGTCGCATCACTCTTGCTCTTGGACCACTCTATTGTCCTGACGGCTTGAACAGTTTCGGCCTCCCACCCTCTGCGGAGATCTCATGCCCCAGATAAGTGAACTTGTGTGCACTTCTCCTTGGCATTCTCCATTGAATCTTGATGAAGTTCAATCTGGTGATAGGCTGCTCTGAGGTCCACTATTGATTAAACCTGTGCTCTGGTGATCCCAGTCAGCAAATCGTCAGATTGGACCTTACTATGGCACCATTGGATATCACTAGTCCATTAGCTATGCTAGTGCACTGGTAGAAGCAGGAGCCCTCCAACATGGCCTCCACTTAAGGACATTCCGGGTCAACCAACAGGGCTGACAATCTGGCCATTGGTATCAAGTAGAAGGAACTGTCTAGTCAGAATGTGTGGGCCTGCTATATAAGCCACCCCATGTGTGCAGCCTCGCTTTGTGTTTTTCCTGCTTCTGAAGTGAAACAGCTATCGCCGGCTCTGGACCCTATGAGCCTTTGTATGTATCCTGGTTTCCGCTCTACTTACCCTGAAGACTATCAGCAGCCAGTGTCCTCCTTCAGGTGTTGTCACAGCGGAAACTAAGCGCTGCGATCCACCCACGTCCTCTGGAACTCCGACTCCGGATCAGCCTGAAAAAACAAAAGGGAAACCAGGTCAACTTTTACCTGCAATCCCGTGCAGCTAGTACAAGGGGACAGCATTAACGCGCACGCTAGCCTGCGTATACACCAGCAAGGTGACAACCGACATTTTAAAAGGTAGCGAACGTGCTCACTAGCTTTACGCAATACGGACAGAATTCAAAGTGCTTTCAGGAATGCGCTCCTAACCATTGCGCATTCTTCAAAGCCTCCAGAAACACCAGCGCTCACTGCACCACTGTTAAAAAGCACACAAGACGTTAAACACAATAGACCAGTTAAGGGCACAGATGCTGTGTTTTTCACTGCTGCGCTAATCCATGGAACCCAGTTGCAGTCTCATTGCTCTGAAGTTGAGTTTGGAATGACCACGCAATATCCTTAAAGCAAAAGAGCGCACAGGAGAGGAGGAAGCAAAAGAAGAGAAGGCAGTGTTCAGTAAACCGAACAAGAAGCCACCGCTGGACCTGGCATCTAGTTTTAACTGGAGCCATACACCGACCACACCCCAAACAACGCGCCCTTGCATTTGACTGCAGGAAGGAGAGCGGCAGAGATGCATGGTAGCCACCCAAAACTCACATGGTCGTCGCCCAACACTAATTTCAACTGCCCACTATGTCAATGGATATGTCTCCATATGCATTGGCCTTGATTTCTGGTTCTTGTAATGTACAGCAATCAAACGTGTACTTCTACACCTGAAGACTCGTCATGGTGTAATATGCTCTGCTTTCTATCAGCAAGGAGATGGGCACTCCATTAATGGTGACCACAGCATAGTGCTTCTTCCTTTTTACCCTACCCACTACAGCTTGTATAGAACTACTTCCTTGCCCATATTCTCATATTCATCTCCTTCAAACGATCTGAAGTTCTTGCAGCATTGTTACACATGACCTTTGCGCCCACACTCCCGACGGATTATGTGGAAGGCCACACACTCGTCTACTGCTGCACCTGTAACACCACCTCCCTCGAGTGGGTCTGAGCTCTTTTGAAGATCCCCACAGACGCCCTGCGTTCTTTTTTCTGCAGGGATCCAGATCACCTTGCATCAAGTTCTCTTGTCATTCTTCCTCCCAGCACTTTGCAATTGTTTCACTGTGAGTTCACAAACCCTTCATCCATTGTCACCCTGTGACTTTCTGAGCTTTTCTCGGAGTTAAGCGATTTAATACAGTTGTCCGCATGCTCTATGCATATTGCGATCTCAATAGCTCTCCCGAGTGTGGGATTCCACTCCTTCCACATCTCCTCTCTTACTTTGGCGTTGTTACGCTTGATCCTTAACTGATCTCTTAAATGCTCCTCATGGCAATGCTTACATTAGCATTTGAAAGCTAGGCTCCTTAAGGTTGTGATAAATTCTTCAATACTTTCACCCACCTTCTGCTCCCTGGTAGCGTGCCAATATGATGATCTCCTGGACCTCCTAGTGCTAATCTAACTTGGCTATTATCTCATACATGCCCATCTCTTCTAAACCCACAGGTTCTGGCAACTTATTTGGTATGTCCTGCCCTGCGGCACCAATACAATAGAATAAGAGTGCCTCCTTCCTGTCATGTGAATATTTTCGGCCAAACGCAGCCAACACTTAATTCGTAAAGCCATCTTTCCAGTCTGTCCAATGCACCCTAGGTTCTCCTGGTGTTGGTAAGAACAACACTGGCCCTGGTTTTGCCATTGCACTGCTGTGCGCTACTTTACTTCTCAACTTACAGACCCAAAAATGTTTCTTCTCAAATTGGTCCCGGGACCGTTCACTTTGTGGCTGCCAACATCAAGACATTGTAGACGATTCTTCCGTTTTCCAATGTCTGTGTTTGAGCGATTGGCTAAGGCACGGCTTGCTAAATGCTGTTGCTCCGGTGGTCAGAGCTTCCCACGTCTCAATGTCGTTCTATTCTAGCTGACACAGAATGCCTTTCTTTACTTGGCCTGCTGAGTGTTATTTCTCTCGTTGCTAGGGCAAAGTGAGCAGAGCCGGCTTGAGCATGTCCTTGCTGTCACCATGGTAACTATTCTGTGATCAGCCTTTGTTTTTTTCTTTTCTTGCTATGGCTGCTCAGGTCGGGACGTCCTTGGGTCCCTTCCTCGAACCCAGTCCTTGTACAAGTTTATAAGGCCCCACTGGGAGCAATTAAGCAACCCGTGGTCGATTGTGCCTGTCTCCCTCCTTCAGCTGCTCCACGTCGTTGCGCAGCCCTCGCCTTCTGTCCTGGTGACTCACTGCTCTTCAGCCGCTTGCTGCTGGTGCCCCTTTCCTTCAGGTTTGGCACAGTGCTTCACATGCCCGCTCCTGACTTGTGAATGCCGGAGGTCGCTGCCGCTTGATCCTTGTTGCCAGTTGTTACGTTAGTAAGTAAATAAATGCAAATGTAGGAACATGCGCATGTTTATACTTTGGGTTTATTCGGAACAGTGACAAAACCAAGTCACAACTGCTGTGACCTCCTGCTCCACTCAAACCGCCCTCCCTGGAACTCTCTGCGCAGCATGCAAGTTCCATGGGGATGTCGGGATCCACTGAGGTGAAACCTTACCCTGACGCTCATAATAAGGCTAATAGTGATGATAACGATAACCAAACTGCATAAACCTGGTTACACATACACCCGAAGGACACAGAACATTTAGTGAAAGGCAGTGTGATGATGTTTTCATGTAGGGCTCCGACGTCACATACACAGACCAGCTGTGGAGCAGGAAGGCTTTATTGTATATATTTACATCTATACAGGATCCAGTTACTCTTAATATGTACAGTACCAGTTCAGGTAGTCACGGTGGACATTATAAGTAGAGACTGGGGACAGAGCCCCACCGGCCATCCTTAAACGCCCAGGAACACTCACTCAACAGACCCACTCAACGTTCTCCTGAGCTGTCTATCATGCATACATCAACATTACAACAGCATGCACTCCTGACCAGTGACAATACAAGACTTGCATTACTACAGGTAGGCAAACCAAACTTTTCCTAACAGACCCACCCTTCCAATTTAGCCCCCTCTTGGCGAAATGGCACCGAACTTGGCAAACCCATTCAAACTTGGATCTACAATTTTATATAGCAAAAATGTGTGCAGTTTTATTGAATGGTGCCAAATTTATAAGCCATCTAAAAACTGCTCTTCACTGACCATGTAATGCAGAAATATGCATGGATGTCCCCAAACATATTGTCATTTTCTCGGACATCACAGCAATATCCCCAACACCTGAGATGTTTGTGGACATTGTAGAAAAAAAAACACCAGATTTTTGCATTTTTCTGGACCAATCCGATCGTCACCCCTCACGCACAGTGAGTGTTTAATTTGTTTGAGAAGTTTTTTGTGTTTAGTATGTGTTTACTGCGGTATCCGCAGACTGTGGGCACTGTCGAAAAAATCAAACATGGTGTCTGTTTGAAAATGTTTTGACACACCTCCCCTTTTCTATTGACATAAACGGGCGCTTATGATGCCAACAAACGTTACGTGGCTCCCTTTTTTGGCCCAGAGGCATCTGCAGACACTGAACCAAGACATGGGTCAGCTGACAGATCACTACATTTTTTGTTATTTACAAAAAAAAACGTACCTGCCGGATTAACCCCAGACCTGCAAAAGCATGCGTTCGGGACCAGGTCACAACTCCTCATACAAGTTTGGTGCAAATCCATCCAGCGGTTTGGGCTGTAGCCACGAGCAAAAGTTTTTCCGTTCATGTATATATGGATTTCAAAAGCTTTGGGCCCCCTCCCTATAACTTTGCCCCCCTGATGAAATGACACCAGACTTCGCAAAATAATTCATAGTTGTCTGTATACTGTTTTTGCCAAGTTCCGTGAGGATTCGTCCAACGGCGCAAAGGTTATAAGCTGGCCAGAAACTGCTCTAACTATGGTTTGAGCAACTTACCCTTAACTACAGGGTCGCTACCGCAGACCTTGTAATATTAAAATATATATATTTAGAGAAAAAACTTTAGTTGCGGTGCAGTTAAGGTGAGTTAACTTAAACCAGTGCATTGGCTGTTGATTATCCCCCGGTCCTCCCCCATAATGCCATATTCTCCAGTGTCATTTTGTATGGCTTTGTAAATTCCTTCCATTATAAATAACTGTGCTCTTGGGCTTTGCAACATGAACACGCTGAGTTAAGCTGGTCCCGAGTTTCTCAGTGCTCTGAATTTCAAGGGTTTTGTTATAATAGTATTTTAGTTTCTTTTTTATGCCCTCTATATTTTCTGGTGCATTTGGCTGTGCCCACTGTAGATTTTTCAGCGCTACTGTCAATAGCCTTTGACTATGCCCACTTTATATTTTACACCACTAGCAGGCCTTCAGCCCTTTAAAGCGCTATCATAAGGCCACGGGCTGTGATTTTTTAAATTTTTTTTTCATCCCCAACGTCCCTCTAGCTGTAACAAAAAAACAAACCTTCTATAACCGCAGGTACGTTACATTGACCTTCAGATATCCTTGGTTATCGAGAGCGTGGGGAAATGACAAGTTAAATGCTTACCTGCCCTCTCAGAGTCTCACCAAGTGTCCCGTTCCGCCCACCACATGCCCCCCCCCCCCACACACACACACTCATTGTTTCTGTGATACAGTTTCAGTTGAAATTTCGGTTAACTGCGGTTATAGCAGAGGGATTGTGAAAAATATTTGAGCCTTGTGTTGCAAACTTGGTCTCTAGCCCACCTCCAACTCCCAAATTTCAATTGGTGTCCTCTTGCCCCTCCCACCTCTCACCTGATGGCATTTGCATGTTTTATGACCTGCAAATGGCTTTTTTCCTGCTTTTAATTTTATGACAACCTGGGGTATAACTGCGGTTATCACTGGATCGGGGGGAGATGACGGCTGTATTGGGAGATGGCAGCTGTATTAGATCTCCGTCAAATAATAATTTTTAAAGTACTGGACAGAATACTAAGAACTGCAAAGATCGCAAGCCAAAGCTTCATGCCCAAGTTGTTTCAAACCAGGTCCAAGTTTATTTAATTTCCTTTATTTTTTGGCTGCATCGAGCAAAAGATTAAGGCAAAATAAATGGGGCGGGAGGCTAAAGAACCTTTTTTAAAAATTTTAATTTATTTTTTTGGAATATTTTCCAAACTTTCCAGTTTGAGGGGGTCCAGGCGTGCACTGTTACATATTGTACCATAGGGAATCGGAAAAAAATATTTTCTAATAAGCTTTACTCGTGCAGAGGTTTTGTTTGAAATTATATATATATATATATCTTTACAGTGAGGTGGGGGAAATCCCTTGCCATGACGTGCCCTCGTAGTGTTTTAAACTATACAGTGAGGCCAAAGACTGTGCGGACGAGACAAGAGGGCGTGATACACATGTGTAGTGGACACGGCCGCAGGCAATCTATAGTGGACAAGGCTAACTATGGTATAACAAAACCCCCGAAATTCACTGGAAAAACATAGTTGACCACATTTATTGCAAAACGTCTGATTTTAACACATTTGGGTAGTCGTGACCGGCTTAACTCACTTGGTAACCGTTGCAACGCCCAAGAGCACATATATATTAAAAGAGAAGGGATTCACAATGGCAAACCTAATGGCTTTACGAAGTTACAAGGATATTAGCACATAGAGCATTAGAGTATTAGCCTTATTACTGCTCTGCCACGCTAATGCAATTCTAATGTAATGCGGTAGAGCTTCAAGCAGTGTGGATGAGCTACAGTCGCGAGACACTTTTTTGATATTTTTATACCTTTTATGATATCTTATAATTTGGCATGTTGTGTGAAGCTGTGCTGTAGCTGTATTAATAGCAAAACATTGTCTTAGGCATTGCATTGTACACCACAACCAACCGACAGTTAACCATTGTGATATTAAAGTGATTCGCAAAATATAATAGATCACTATAGACATGAGAGAGAAAAGAGTGTAACCAAACTGGCAAACACTATTCCTACTAGCGTAGGACAATGACAATAAATCCAAATCGCGTAGGGTATGCCCTACTCGGATCTCTATACCAGGTTACTAGAAAGATAAATACATATATTCCAAAAGTAGACCTGAGTCTACCTTCTGACATTGATGCAGACACGGCAGTATTAGAGATGACAAGTGATTTACAAGTCTCACTAAGTTGCCTGGGCTCCAATTGGTGACAAGTTTATTGGCACCAGTTCGGAGCCCAGGTACCTGTCGAGATTCACATCGAATTGTATCAAAGTGTGCTCCTAATTGCTCCAGATTGGAGGAGGTGATTGATTTTTGTTTTACATCAAATGTGAAAAATTGAACCACCAATGTTGATACCTTGCCGGACACACCAAATTCACATAGATGTGCGAACAAAGCAAAACCCCCCCCTACCCATGTGGAAGGTGGGGGTGGTGAAGCTCTTACAGTAACTGCTTCTGATGGTACATGTATAGTTGCAGCTTAACTGCACTCCCGCCAGTGTGCCGATTTTGGATCACTATATGACCTTGGGTCAGGAATTAATATCAACTGAGTGATGTTGACAGGGATGTCCATTACTTGGGCCCGCTATTAGAAAACTCGCTACCTCTAATACGCAATACAGATTTAGTTGAACCATGTGTACCTAAATGTGAAGACCAAGGTGAACAGAACTCTGATACCTGTGATCTTGTATTCACTAATATAAAAGACGAATCTTCTATTTTGATTACTGATCACATTGACACTGATCAACCTAAAAAAAACAGTTGGTAATCTGGATCAAGGAAATGTGAGTAATCAAGATCTAAATAGTTCACTTATACATGCTGAGCTAAATGCACAGGTGCCTAAACGATTACTGAGTAGTGTAACGGAGAAAAATCAGAGTAATGACATCAGATGAGAGGTTTCAGGCCTTCAAACGTCTACTAATAGCCTTACTAGACAAAACCGAAAAACTTGATAAGAAACTTGACATGCAATCCCTTTTATTGCATAAAAGCATTAATAGAGGAAGAAAAATTGTTCGTGACCAAGCTACAAATACTGACATTTCTGTCCTTCCTGGGAAGGGGGAAGGGGGGGTGGGGGGGGGAGGGGGGGAAGGGGGGAGGGGAAGGGGGGGGGAAACACTGTCTGCCTCAATCTCGGCACCATCACAAACAAGCATTGGTGTGACAAGCTGCAAAATATATCCTGATGTGATGGCTAAGGTGAAACAGCCCCCAGCCCAACTGTTATTCGAGGAGAAATTGTCACTCTTAGTTTGCAGGGTGATCCAGAAAATAACACTACAAATTACCCATCTGGAAACCCTACTATTAATAATCCTATAGCGCAAAGCTCGCTTCCGCCAAGCGGGGTGCAAAAGAATACTGCAGCTACGATGCATAACCACAATCACCAAAATGAGGGAAATGTATCTAAAACCAAAAACCAGCTCATGGTGTTTCAGCTCCAAGCCATACCATCAAATGGACCTGGTTCCCCTCTTAATCGAGCTGCAGTCCTCAAATTGTTCCATGGTATTATACTCTTGCGTGGAATCTTGTGAGATTATATTTTAATAGTAGTTCATAGCCCAATTAATATTACTAATGTGCAATTTTAAATCTGCACTATTGCTTGACTGTGGTGCTGTATCAAGATGTGATATTTAAATCGGGATACACGCATGTTTATAGCACAAATACCTGAGTAAAGTAACCGCTCCAGAGTTAACGGAATCAGTAAAGTCAGCATCTAACATTAGTGATTCTGCCAGTATAAAATAAACATGCATAATTTCAGCAAAAAAAAATGATCATACCAATCAAAATGCTATACCTAACTCAATCAAGACATGTGCTAAACATGCATAAAGCCTACAAAGCAGTAATCAAGCTGGTGTTGTAATGGCGGGAAAGCGAGATAATTTAATGCATGAGCCTAATGAAGACTTGGCAGTTTGTGCCAAGCCGCCTAAACCACTAGGATCTTCTGGTTATGAGGATGGAAGGGGATACAGTCAATGGCTGCCGGCAATTTTTAGAAATCAATTCACACAGATGTCTCTGACATTGTATTAATGGCATGGAACACAAGAGAATTTTCATACATGCTTAGCGATGATGGGCTAATGTCTTCTCTAAATCAATTCTCCTTAGTGGCGCTACAGGAGACCTGGTTGTATGAGCTGGTAGACGTTGACAGACTCGCTATTATAACAAAAAAAGCAATAGAAGCCCCCAAATGAAGCCCAAATGGTGGACTTATTATCTTGGTTGCCCCGCCGTGGGAAATCAAGGAGATTCCAAGTAACATAAAGACTACTCTGATAGCTGATCTGCAGATTGGCTCAAACCGACTAATATATTAATCAATGTCTGACCCACCGAATAACAGAGTAACTAATGAGAATGTCCTATCTGTCAGTAATATGTTAAAGCAATTTAATAGCATTGTTCGCATAATTATAGTGGGTGATTTTAACGCATCGATCAAGATTGATGTGCAGGCTCAATGTAATTTGTACTCCTCTGAACCTATTATTCCTTATTGTGCAACGCGTCATAGAGGAATTAAATGGGTTGGATTAATGGAAGAATACAGTATGACCAGGCTGAATGGGAACTGCCCTGTAGACTGTCCCATGGCTTACACATAAGTGGGAAACAAGCTTCCACCTTAGACTATGTTTGAATGGGCTGGGTCTCCATTTGGTACGTGATATGGTAATTATCCCTCGTAGTGAAAGTGATCATCTACTATTAACCAATTTAGCACACAATGCCCCGCAACCTCTAGTTGCCTCAAATGATAATATCATGACCAATTTGAAAGGAAATGGGATTTGTTGGGATAGCAAAAACATCGAGAGTCTCACAATTATCACATACCTTTATGTTAAATTAATTTCTAAGAGTATGTCCACCCAAATACTGGTGGGGATAGTATTGATATTTAGTCATGATTTTGTGATCATGGTGGCAAAGATTAGTGAAGCATCAACTGAAACTTGTAAATATAATGGCGGAGCTGAAAAAAGCAGTAATACTCACTCGAGGATCAATCATGATCCAATTATCGCAGCAGCTACAAGTGAGCTTAGAAAATGTATCAATACGTGCCAGATTGGTTTTGTGTCCTCCACAGAAGTGAACAAATATTTCAAACTTTTGAAGTCTAACCAACACAAATGGTTGAATATAAAAAGCAAAAGCAACTAGAAATATGACTATTGGTGTCAGTGAGCATGATTGGAAAACCCACATTGCAAATACCCTTGGGATAGGGGCTGATGACAGCCTAAATGTTCCGAAAGAGTCAGTTTGGATGTGTCAATCGTCCCCTCTTGATATCTCTATTATCATAAGACAGTTAAACAAATCAAGAGCAGCTGGCCCAGATGGCATTTGCAATGCCTTGGGTCAAACTATACCCCGAATTATGGGCCAGCACCCTATATAAACTGTTTCTTCATATTGGAGAGTCTGGGGTAATCCCAGCCACATGGAAAGAAAGCCAAATACTACTGGTCTATTAAAAAAGGTCCCTGAATCTTGCTGCGAATTATCGCATGTTACCAATGTTAGGTGTACCATCTAAGATTTTTCCAAGGTCCTTTTGAAAGAACTCCACATCTGGATCGATAATAATAAGATCCTTCCGCTGAATTGGAAGGGTTTTTTAAGACAATCTAACACAGTTTACAGTAATCTATTAGTACTTGTCTCCTCTATTGAATACACATGGGAGCGTAGGAAGGCAAAAGTCTATGCTGCTTTCATAGATTTTTCTGCAGCATTTGACTCTGTGCTCCTAGGAAGGCTGTGGAAAAAACTAGTATCATGGAACATCCTGGCAGGATTTTTGAAAATGCTAATGCTTCTTTACTCCGAGACTACTGTTGGAATTAGGCTTGATGGTGGAGGTAGTCTGCACGCCCCATTTATGAATTGTGGTGTTAAACAGGGGTGTGTGGTAGCTGCCACACTTCAACTTATACCTATCTGATTTAGGAGTGGAATTTATTAATTTGGTATTATGTCCTGTTAAAGTAGGCCACAAGTTGGTTAGCCTACACCGATGATTCGGTTTTAGTCAACCACACACCATCAGGTCTATAAAATATGGTACACACTTTAGGCCAAGTTGCACAGACTAATGGGTTGACCATAAATATGGACAAAACTAAAACTATGGTATTTTCCCCATCCATGAATAAAACTCAAATTTACCCATGCATCCTGAATGGGGTCCAAGCTAGAGCATGTCGACAACTATAAATACCATGGTATCCATCTCCAGAGTAACTTGAAATGGGACTCTCACTGGAAAGCGATAAAGAGCAAATGCAATCATGCTGTAAATATGTCACATAGCTTTGTGGCAAAACAGAAAGGGATGCCGTTTGAGACCGTATTGCTTCTGTATCACTCGCAAGTCCGCTCCATTATATTTTATGGTGTTCAAATTTGGGGAGCAAAACTTCTAACAGCACTAAGAGGTTATAAAGCTAGTGCATTACGTAAAATGTTTGGTCTTCCGTCATCCTTGCCAGTTAAACGTATTTCGAGTTTGCATTACCTGCTATGACATATGATGTAACAAAGAAAACCATTCTTTTCTCCGACAAATTAATTGGTGCTTGTGTTGAAGCTTTTTGTAGTCTTGATTCCTATAAGAAAGTAGGAACTTTAGGGAAGATGATCTGTACGTGTTTGAAATGGCAATCTGGTTGTTGTGGCATACGATTGGATGGTGCTATATTTATAAACCAGATCAGTCTAAAAAATAAAATTCTGGAATTTTCGAGTCAACATGTATGCAGGAAAAAATAATACACAATTCTGCGATTACATCAATAGCAGAGGTCAAACCTAAATATATGGTCCCACTTTCCACATAGTGGGATAACCAAGCAATATTGAAGATTGAAATTTAATATCAGTATAGTCCTATTGACTCACGGTGCAAGGTTGAATATATAGTGTTCCAGGCGGCTATGTAGACTGTGTGGTGGTAATCATATTGAAACCTTGGAACACTTGCTAATAAAATGCGAAAGTTTAACAAATATAAGGTGGCAACATCTGAAGGCCTATAAAAATAGGTTTAACTTTGAATTACCTAAGATATGGTCTGAATTTTTTATAAAGGGTGTGATAACAATTTAATCTTTCACCCTGTTAGATTTTATTGGAAGTGTCGAAATTATGACAATATTAGACATTTACACACGAAATGCCAATTTCTATACTGAATTAATTGATAATGTAGGAACAATGCTTCCGGTGGAACACAAGCAGTTTTAATGTCATGCGTTTTTAAGTTGTATATGCAAAACAATTGTTATATGTATATCGAATAAATAAAAAGGCAGAAGGCCATTTGGAGGAGTAAACCCTAATAAATTGCATCGGGCTAGAGGCAGGGTGAGAACAACATGACCTTAAGAGCATGAACGATTTCCTGTAGCCATGGTTATTCGGCAGGATGACCGCGGCTACAGAAGAAAACGAGCAGGAATGATGGAACAAGGGTTTGGGGGACTTTGTAGTGTAGCAGGGCAGGAGGAGAGGGGCACCTGGTGATTTATTTCCTCATCGGTTTCCCCCGATAACGTGGCTATATGTACTACATGGCAAGGGGGTGGGGGGGAGTTGTTGAAGTATATATTTTTACAGTGAGGTGGGGGGGATTGCGTGTCCTGACGTGCCCTTGTAGTGTTTTAAACTATACAGTGAGGCCAAAGACTAGTGGGCGTGATACACGTGTGTAGTGGACACAGCCGCAGGCAATGTATAGTGGACAAGGCAAACTATGGTATAACGAACCCCCTGAAATTCACTGGAAAAACATAGTTAAGCTGACCACATTTATCGCAAAACGCCTTAAATGTAGCACATTTGGGTAGTCGTGACCGGCTTAACTCTGTGGGTACCCGTTGCAACGCCCAATAGCACATATATATATATATATTAAAAGAGAAGGGATTCACATTGGCAAACAATGGCTTTATGGGGGTGAGGGGACTTGCTAGCGCCTGTTCTTTCACACCACAGCATTTGTATATGCTCATATATTGACTTTTATTGCCAATCTATATATTTGCATTTTATTTATTTTTAGAGTATCCCTCTTTTGTGGGGGACATGACATTTTGGGGACATCAGCAGGAGCGTGCTGAATTAAGGTCATACTTCCCAAATGTCACTAGCTACAAGATCCCAATAACTGTTTGTGTTATTTTCCTTGATTGTTCTTTCCAGGAGATCCCACTGCTTCTGTTTTTCTTCACCTTTAGAGGTTTTTATAGTCTTGTATTCGAGTATGCAAATTGCCCGGCCGCGTTGTGCTATTTTTAGATGCTGCCCGGACCTCCACTTTTGCTCTACGGCCATCGCTGTCAAACTAGCCAGCATCCTTACGCCTGTTCTTCCTGCTGTCAGAAAAAGAACTAAACCTGCAACAATAATGACCAGCTTAAAGGATAATTCCTCGCAAGCAAGAATTGCCCCTGCTGTATCCTCCAACTGGGCCCTAGTACAAAAGCCTTGCCTACCAGACTTGGCCTCTTCTAAGATATAAAATGACTTCTTCGATAGTTTCAATGTACAAGAACATTTAAATGTCAAAGGAGAAGAGGCAGGCAAGTTGGGGTTTTTCAGGAGTGTGTCCCACAAAAGAACGAACGGATTGTGGTCGTTGGTCATTCGCAAACCTTTGAAATCTATTACCCGCCAAAAGGAGTAATAATCATCCAGACGATATCAATCAGTGAGGCACTATTGCCAGACTTGAAAGAAGCCTTTGGGGGAATGTCTCAGGACACCTTCCATTCAGCTCGACTTAGAAGCAAATCAGTATTACGAGAAGTACGTTGCGAGTCTGCTGTTTGTAAACCCAGGTTCAGTCTTTGAATACTGCAAGCATCTTCCAGTAATTTCCTGTCTTCATCAATTCCAACATACCCACCTAATTTAGCATCGAAGTCCCTCATGATGATTGTATTTATGTCGCTGGAAGATGTTCTCTCTTGGGTGCAAGTAAACATTAATGATAGAAAGCTTGTAATCGGCACCACTGCCAGGGGCTACAGATACTGCTAGGGCTTGATATGAGGAACTTGAAATAATCATTGGGTGCCAATAAAGTGATTTGCGTAGGTTGCCAAGCCCTTTCTCGGGCAACTGAAGCCCTTGCGCGTTGCAGTACTTGAAGACCCAAAACTCTTTTTAAAAGAAGCAACACATGAATCTTCCTCCAACCAGGTTTCTTGCAGACTTAGCATGTCATCAGTTTTTTGTTACCCAATTTACCCATTCCGGGTTGCTTAACTTGCTACGAGCTCCAGCCACGTTCTTGTGCGCCTGGGGACCGCTTCAAGTCGGTTTTGAACAACCTGCACTGTAGCCTGGTTGAATTGTATGAAAGAGGACGACCTGGAAATGGAAAGGTAGTCTTGCATGTCCCCAAGCAACGGCAATTCCCAAAGAAATGGATGGCAAAAGTGGGATTGTTGACCCATACGGCACAAAAAACTAATTTTCCCTGTCCACTGTTAAATGGCTGATTAGGAACTGTTTGGTCACATATTTTATAAATTTTAAAGGTGAAGGCTAAATTGAAGTGCTGCAGATGAGGAGGAGAATTCACACCTCTACCTATTGCTCCAAATTCTCAGGCACCACCACATAGCTCTGTGTAGAGGTCCACGGGAGCCGGTGCAACCAAAATCCCCAAATATCGTATGCCCTGTGTGCACCACCTGAAGACCCCCCCCCCCCCCCCCCCCACCCCTGTCAGCCTGCTGCACTCCCGGAGTTAACTGGGGGACCTATGACTTGGACCAATTTATCTTTAGTCCCGAGAGGTCTCCAAACCGGCAGATCTCTCGTACCAGTGATTGTAGACTTTGCTGGGGATGTTTCAAATACAACATGTCATCTGCATATAGAGATCTTATATTATAGAGACATGGGAATAGACATTGCCCCCCACCCCCACCCCACTGCCCACCTGTGAGTGTGGTATTAGCTGAGGCAGCAGGCCAGCGGTTCAATTGAGGGCAAAAAGGATGGGGGAACGGGGCAGCGCTGTCTCGTGCCCCACGTCGGAAGGATGTAGTCAAATCATTTGCTTAGTGTGCCACCGCCGCCCTGGGCTCTGTATATAGCATCTGGATCCACTGGAGGTAAGGCAGCCCAATCCCTGACCGTCGAAGGACCTCTGTTAGGCAAAGTTTGTATGCAGTACCCTTTGGGACCACTACACACGTAGGACTCCAGGTGTAAGCAAACCAACCTTTGGTAAAAGTCTGTACTATAGTTTTGGTAGTGGAGCTGAGCAGCCAGGCTCGTCTCAAGAGGGGAATGTGAGCAGTAATGTTACACAGAGGTCTACAATCACAAGTGGTCAAATAAACTTACACTCTAGGTTTCTTTGCTAAATACTATTTATCTGTCCGGTATAAAACTTTCATAAGAAGGAGCCAATATAATCACACATAAATTACTATTTCAGAATATGAGGAGTAAAAGGCAAAGATTATTAGAACATGAAAGGTTACAATTATTCTTAGACAGTGCATATACCTTGAGTTCATCAGAAGAGTCAATTCAATAGGCTAGGCCAAAGTCAATGGGCTAAAGGATAGGATAGAGCGGTTCTGCTAAGTATATAAAGTCTTTGCACAAGTTCCTGGAAGTAGGTTGTAAAAAGAAGAATCATGTGGGGTCACAAGCTAATTAGGCCTGCGAATTGCAAACGTTTCAAGCACTTTCACAACAAGAGGTAAGTACTCTTATTTCACAGTACCTTACAATGAAGAAAAAGATGCAGCTGATGACTTCTGTTCCTGCAGATCTCGTTGTTCTTGGGCCTCAGTCGTGGGCACAAGAGGGAGGACATCGGGGGACTCCTGCACTGGGACTGGTCAAAAATCTTGCAACTAGTAAACTTCAATTCTGGTGGCTGTAAGTAAAGCACACAAGCTGGTGTCCTTCCCCCTTGTTGTACGACTTCCTGCAGCACTCTGAGGAAGATGCAACGAGCTCTGAGATGGGTATCCAGGTGGCTTACTGTTGAGTTGATTGATCCCACCAACTCAATGGAAGAAGTCATCATTGCAGGGGCTTCTCTGTTAAGGTGAACTTTGCAATTCTGACCTGCAGCTGGACTTGGGCACCTCCCTCACTTCCTGCCCACTTCTCTGGCGCCAGAGGTCGGTCTTCACTCCTGAAGCCCGTCAAAGGCGAATGAACAAAGAGATCAGACCTGGATTGGCGCGCAGAGCAAAACTGAAACATCAAAAAAAGGACTCGGGACCTGTTTTTAGATACCCTAGGGCCACTCTACAACTAAGACTGTAGTCCAGGCTGGGGAGTGGGGCATTACCCCTGCAGGCAGTGCATCCAGGATTGGGCCTATGACAGCCCACAGCTCTCAACAACTTCCATCAAAAAGTCTACAAAGGAGATCTAATGCCACTGTTCTCCTGCACCACAGGTGGTGACCAGCTGGTAGTCTGCAGCAGTAAGGGATTTCCAACTGTTCCACGGATTTGCCGCTCTGTTATTTAGGGTATTATTTCTCAGGATTCCACGCTATCCCGCCAGCAAGACCAGATCATTACGATTTCAAGAAGCCAGACAAAGCATGCATGGAGGTCCCACAGAGGGTCGTACTTGGCACACCGGAGGGTCTTTGCTCACAGCCGCCTACCGTCTCGGGATCCCTGTAGGAGCTGTAGTGAGTGGCGCGCGCCTGCACTCCGATAGATGGAGCCCAGCCCGGCATCAAAGGAGTGTTACGCTTGCCCCAGCCACCACTGGCCGCTGCGGGATGATGCTCACCTCCACTGCACCTCACTTTCTCGGTGCCAGTCCGGGCCTCTAAGTACCCTCCGCATACTTCAACAGGACTCCCAGCACAATTTGGGCCACAGGGCCCCCGACTAGACTGTGCAGCCTGCTAGGAAACCCCACCTCCCTCCTAGTCTTGTCAACACGTTGGGCCGTTTAGGGCAGCCTCGGTCACAGGAGCTTCTTTGGCCGCTGCAGCCTCGCCACAGAACCGGGTTCGGCAGAACCACCAGGCCTAGCCGGAGAGCACCTCTTAGCAGTATCTGACTTTGTAAGCCGTAAACTATTTCCCCCAACGCAGCACGATTTATGGATGCCGATCCGTGATAGGGGAGAGGTTAGCAACATCAGGAGAAATTGCAGGATTCAAGAGCCCTGCCCCCCCATTGGAGCTCTTTCAGGCTGCAGCTATTTTGCAGTCGTTCAACAGTGCTGTGCCTGCATTTAATACGGTTAACCATACCATCCTGCTAAACCAGCTCTGTGATAATCTGGGTATCACTGTGGCATGGTTAACCTCTTTCCTTTCTGATCGCACTTCCAGGTCCAATTTGGGGCCTTTCTCTGTCTTTCTCCACCTGCAGCGTTCCCCAGGTGTCTAATACTGCTGTCTCTGCCTGGGATCAAAATAATTGGGCGGTGCTTGGCTCTGGTTTTCCGCATTGTTACCATCAAACTGACTCGCTTCATTTTACTACTTGTCCGATAGACCTTCCTCTTCCCCTTGGACCCGCGGGACATTCCCAGATCCAATGATGTGGGCTTTTGCAATAATGGCATCCATCTGGCACTAGGGCTCCTCCTGTATGCTGGAAGATTACTTGCCCCTCTTCCTCTATACATTCCTCTTCGTCACAACCTACCTCCCCCTGTGTCTCGTTCTGGAAATTCTTGCTGCATTAATACTTCTGTTTTTAAATCTTTTAATGTTCGTGCCTTTTTCGTGTGTATGCCTAGTCGCATAATAACTGGCCATAGTGAAAACCTGAGCCGCAGTCTCCATGGGCCATGTTGATTCGTATGTTTGTATGTCATTTTTCAAGTGTGAACAAAAGGCTTTTTGCCCTTCTATGGTACATATCCATACCACTCTGAGGAGAAAACCCCTTCTTCCTTGCAAAATACTTTTCTACCGACTCGCCTTCATCCTGTCAACAGTTCATTCATTTCTCCCAGTTCATTTGTTTCAGGGGCACTGTTCTCCCCCCCCCCCCCCCCCCCCCTTCCACCCCCAAATCATCTCCATTAGATTAAGTGTGCTTTTCAGGTTTAAAATGATCTTTAATCTGCTTATTACAAAAGCAAACTTGCCCAGGATGAGTTGGGAGAGTCGAAGCGCTGCCATAAACTTCATGGATCCTAATGTGGAGGGGTAGAGGCAGGGTGCGATGGGGTGTTAAAAGCTGCCAGCCATCCCCCCCCCCCCCCCTTAAGTTACCAAATGCACTGTTTCTTGCCAAGATTTGATTATCACTCGCCGTTGGCTAATGGCAAATGCACATTTTGAAGCCTGCTAATGTTGTTCTTAACTAATGAATGATGCCACTACAGCTCTCTGTGGGTTAACTTGCCAGGAGCATAGGGTCTGTATGCGACCAACCAGTTTAAATCGCAGCAAGCAGAGTTGGCATGTCCTGCTTTTAAAATGTTCTCTTTAATTTGGATAATGGTTACACCTGTTGGTTATTTTATGTTCAGTCGGTGAGTACACATTAAAAATCCTGTCTGCATTCTGTGAAGAGATCACCTAATCCCCATTGTACTGAAAAAATGAAATAAATGACTATTTTTTTTAATGTGCTAATGTTGCACCAACGTTGCACCTTGTTGTGTCTCTCAAGGTAATATATTTAGAAGACTAGCCATCTATTTTTAGGTTTTATTCCGAACTGTGTTCAAAGACATCAATACTATAGATTCTCCTCCCCCGGCCCCCACTGCAGCAGTACACACAAACGCACACACCTCCTCCCATGGTTTAGTTGTTTTGAAATTCATCTAGAAGCCTAACTGCACAATGGGGAAATTAATCTGCAATGGCTGCCCTATGTTCAGAACTACTAAAACATCCTAACTTGTCTTGCGATCCTAATTGCATTGTCCACCTTTACAACAAGCACAATCCCCACCTGATAGTCATGGCTCTCCTATTGCAAAATGTGTGCAGAATATATTTGATTTGCTCTCATTTGTGCTTTTCAACGTGTACATGTATTTAACAATTTTTATTTTTTATTTTTAGGGTTTAAAGTCGTGGACCAAATCCTGGGCATACTTGAATTTTTGTAACCATGGAAGTAGAAAGTCATACTGTAATTAATTCACTAGGTAAGTACATTACTAAATGTAGCGGCAGGTGGCAAGGGTGAAGGTTTTCTACCCTCACCGTTTTCAACCCTGTGCTTAAGAAATCTTATATATGTATTGCATCTATGCAAACTTCATTTCTCTGCTTTTGTATGCATGTTACTTTTATGTCCCCTGCATACTTTGGTCCATTACCACTGTCCCCTTTTTACTTAAAATCTTGGACCGTGCTGCCTATTTACAATTCCAGGATTACCTAAACTCCAATAAACTCCTTGGCCTTGGACAATCCGGCTTCTGTCCTAGGCACGGAACCGAAACTGTCCTCATCAATTTTAAAAACTCAAATCGAAGACTTGAAAGATAATGGCAAATTGGCCCTCTTACTTCTGTTTGACTTATCAGCAACATTTAATCTGGTCAATCATCAAACTCTTTGCCATCACTTCAAATCGGCAGCCCACCTTTCCGAAGAAGCCACTATATGGATCAGATCCTTTCTAGCAAACCGATCCATGAGGGTCTTCTCACCGTCGGCCTCTGCCAAACCCTCCCCAGTCTTGTGTGGAGTCCCCAAGGGGTCTTGTGTTTCACCAACACTTTATAGCGGGTTCACAAAGCAACTCTTAGATATTCTGGACCATTTGGGTGTCACCTATACTAACTACGCAGATGACACCCAAATGTTCATTCTCATTACACCGGGGACCACTCTGTTAAGTCTTAAATGATGTCTCGGGTCATCCAGGCCTGGATGGCTCAACATGGCCTCTGTCTCAATGATGAGAAGACAAAACTACCTGTCCTAGGCTCTCACTTCAGACTCAACAGACTGGACCCATCCTTCAAATCCTTTTTTCATTGATGGTAATACCATTTAAGGTATCTAATGATACAAAAACTCTAGGCATTTATCTTGATCCCACCCTGTCTCTCACAAGACAAACCAACTCTGTTTCGGCATCGGCTTACACATGCCAACTTATTACAGCATGTCGACTTTTTTTTTTTTTTTTTTTTTTTTTTACTCCCTCCAATTGCATCATTCTTGCTAGAACCCTTGTCATGTCCAAAATCGACTACTGCAATGTCCTATATCTTGGGACTAGTCAAAGGAATCTCAACAAGTTACAGGTAACCCAAAATAATGCCATCAGGGATGCTTTAAATATTCCTAGGAAACAGCATATATCTGATACCAGATGCAGCCTATACTGGCTCGCGGTCTCTCAAGGAATCTCCCTGAAAACTCTTGCACTCGGGCACAAATGCCTGGCTAACCAGACTCCAGCATACTTGGCGAACCGTTTCACACCTCATACCTACATCCGCCTTGTGAGAACTGCCCAAGCACACTGCCTTGCACTGCTGAGGTTCAAGCTCCAGAAAGCAGGGGGGTCCAGCTACCCGGTTCTCGCCTCCAAATTATGGAACTCACTCCCCTATCCACTCAGATCTGAACCATCTTACCATGCTTTCAAATGTAAAGCCAAAACATGGCTCCTTGCGCAGGATTCGCAATGCACACATCTGTCTCATTGAGGGTAACTAATAACCCAGCTACTTGACTGGCTCGACTTTCATTCTGTAATTGTTTAAATACACTGTATACATTCTCTGTAATATGTATTGGTCATGACCTGACCTTCACCTGTGTACTTGTATATACCCTGTTAGTAGACTTAATTATGCAATGCCTCTAATGTTCTCTGTATTCCTTGTTACTTGTAAACTAAAGAAATGCACCCAGATGCCTTTGGGCCAGGCGCGCTATATAAATAAACACAAATACTTTTGGGGTGCCTGTCTAACCAGGACTGGATCTGAACTTTTCTGTGAGGCAAAACCCTTATTTTAGCAGTAGTTTCCCCACAACCTTCTGTTGTCAGCCTCCACCATCAGTTTGCCTATACTTGCTAGTGACAATGGCAGCCTTGTTTTATTAAACACTTGGTACACCTTTTTTGGAGTAATTTGTTCATATGTAGACTATTTCTGGCCTCAAATACATTGTCTAAGCAGTATAAAACTGGTGCGTGTGTTGTAAGTGTACGTTCTGTGGACAGTATGAAGTGTAAATTTATTTCATCACCTTAAAACTCATATTAACATCAGTTGTGACTTGCCTTTGGGAGATTTTTAGGCAATGTTCATTTTTGTAATGTACCAACTATAAAACGCCTACGTGATTGCAGCAGTGCATGTCAGAGGTGCCTCTGGTAGGAGTATGTGTTGTAAAAGTGTGCCTTATTTATATGCTTGTAGCGCGCTGAAAGCCTGCAGGCATCGGGGCGCATGGGACAAAAAAAGACAAACACACAGAGCAGTCAAATACTCTAGTTATGTCGGGAAATTCGATTATTCAAGAAACCAACTTGTTTAAACAGGTGGGTTTTCAAGGATTTCCTACAGGTGAGTAGGTTTGCTTCCAACCAAAGATGGGTCAGAAACTTGTTCCAGTATTGTGTTGCCTGCACAAAGGCTTTACCCTTGCCAGTAGCCTGGCAAAAATGCGTCACGTTAAGAAGGCCCTGATCTTCTGATCGTAATGACCGTGAGGGGGTATATTTAGAGAATTGTTTCACTAGATACTTGGCGGCTGTGCCGTGGATGCATCTATGAATTCTAGTCATCGATTTAATGATGATTCTGTCCTCTAGTCTCAGCCAATGCAAAGATTTCCTTCTGTGATATGCTCTCTACTCTTGATCCCTTTCACAATACGGATGGTATTGTTGACCATAATTTGACATTTTTCTATTTCTTTCTTAGAAGCTGCAAGGAGCAGAGCATTGCCATAATCCAGTCGGGACATAATAATGGCCCTAGTAATAGTGGCCGTATTTTACTCATTGATGAATGGACTGATAGTTCTCAAAAGGCGTAGGTAGTACGCATTATTTTTGTGGAGGTACTTCACCTGTGCTTCGGAGCCTGTGGATGCTATCATCATCCCCAATGGCTTGACCTGGGGCAAGACTGGAATGATTGCCCCCTTTATGGCAAATTCTTCATATTTGGTGCCCGGTTTGGCCCTGGCCTGACCTGAGCCAAACATCAGCTCCGTCTTGGTGCCATTTAGGCACATCCAGTTTTGTCTATATTAGATTCCCGTTAATTTAGCGCTGTCTACTAAATGGTCCCCCTCTAGCTCAAAATCAATTGAGTATCATCGACATAATTCGTAAGCAATACGCCAACGCTTTTGAGAAGATCGCATAGACCTCTCATATATAAATTGAAGAGCAAAGGAGATAAGCTTGTTCCCTGTGGAACTCCCAATGGGATCAGAGAATTTGTCACCCAGTGCACTTTTTCCAATCTGCTAAAAAGGTCAACCGTGCTAGAGCGGCTGGAGAGCAGCCTGCTATGTTGTCCAGAGCCTTTTGCAGGAGTTGGTGATCCACCAAGTCAAATGCTGCACTAAGGTCTAGGGGCATCAGAATCCCTGCCTTGCCCTTATGCATAATTTCGAGCATGTGGGTTTTCAGAACTAGCATGGCTGTTTTGGTGCTATGGGCCACCCTGAAACCGGATTGTTCATGCAAAGAACACCAGACTTGTACATACTTTTGCAGTTGATCAGTTTCTATCTTATCCAAAATTTTAAGGATAAAATTTGATTTGGTGATGGTGCGTAGGTTAGCAGTGTCTTTGGGGTCAAGGCCTCCTTTTTTTTTTTTTTTTTTTTTTTTTTTTTTTAACCAAAGGCGAGATGGTCACCTTTTTAATGTCCCTGGGTACAAAGCTCTCTTGAAACGAGGCGTTTACTATTTTAGTAAGTACTGGTGTAAAGAGTTCCTTGTTCTCTAGGATCACTTTAGCCGGCAAGATATTCTCCGCACAGGACGTAGGTTTCATCTTTCCCAGTACTGACCGCATCTCTGCCTCTGTAACTGGGGCAAAACTGAAACTGGCCTCTTCAGTGTCTGGAAGAAACTGGAGATTGTGCCTTAGCCTCGCTAGGTGAATCACTAGATTTTATGTTGTAGCAACTACTACAACTAGCATTACCCAAAATGTTCCAGATCCTGTTAGACAATGAACTTGGGTAATGTGAACTCTTTCACTACGAAACGACCTATTAACTGTAATTGGTAATGACGAAATTAGATCTCTCCTGTTTACAACAAAGGTCTTTCTCTACATATGATCTCTCTGCACATGTGTGTTTTGATGTCACTGTTTCCCCCAGATTTCTTGTTTTGCTTTGAAAACAAATTCGCGCAGCTCAAGTGCTTTCCTGTACTGGCGTACAATGCACACGGCAACCCAACTTCAAAATAAGGTTGTCTTGTTAGGGAACTCGTCAAGGAAAACAAGTCAGCCGCTATTCACTCGCAGCTGCGTGGGCAGCGCTAATTACTGAAAGCGTTCCTCGCGACTGCTAATGATAGTGAGTTTAGTCCGAACCGAGGCAGCCGCTAATAGCTTGCAGCTGCGCGGGCAGCGCTGGTTACTGCATAGTAACTTTTAGTCTGACCAGAGACGCTACTCACGGCCAGTCACTACGGGAAAAAATAGCATTTCCGTTAAACAAATTTGAATTTTATCTTTTTAATAGAAACACTGAATTAAGAACACAAGCTCCTCCCTAAAGTAACTCCACTGATCTCTTGAAAAGGGATCAGATTGAAAGAGTCACCAAACAAATGTAATTTCAAGCAATCTGCATTAGTGGATTTTCGGGAGGAGGAGGAAGTTCAGCAGTTCGTTAAAGAGTCCTTGTTGAAAAAAAACCTAATTACCAAACTACTTAAATATCTAAAGAATTTGAAAAGCTATTAACTCTTTGCTCATCGTAGACGCTGCGCTCCCCCCAAATGATACGCAAAACATGTCCCATGAAGCACTGAAGACACTGGCTCTGGAAATCAGTTTTTCTTCAACAAAAGATGAAAATTGGGTCTAACTCAGGAACCTAATAAAAACCGGACCTTCCTGCCTGATGTTGAACAATGAAAGACAGTTTAGAATGTTGGTGGAGCCCTGAAGCCTCTCCCTCCACCAATCATTGTGTAGATCTATCTCCTAAATGATGGCTTGGGGGGGGGGGGAATTCTTTCTGTTTAATGGTAGTTAAATAAGAACAAACTAGATATGTATTTCCTGTTCGATCTAAACTAGAACACTTCCACTAATAAAACATTCACAGACATACAAACCTGGCACTTCCCCACTCTGGGGCTTTCTCTGCTGTCTCCTGCCCTGGGGTGCTCCCGTTTTTCTGCTCTGGGGTTTTGTCAGGGTCCGGCTTGACGGAATTCCACAGGAGCTGATGCTGGCCCACCAGACCCTCACCAGGAGTTCACCTCTCAACCCTAAAATAAAAGCTGAGCTGATAACCCCAAGAAAGAGAAAGGGGAATTGGAGAAAACGGCAAATGAGACTCTGCTGCCCTGCAACCATCTGGTAGGCTCTGGTATCTGTAGTAAACAAATATACTTGGTTACTTATGCATAGTATAATTTCCTCTCTTAAATTGTTTTCTAACATACACTAAATTCTATTTATATTGAATATTCTGAAAACTGTTGTGGTGGTCAAGTATATGTTGCCACTAAGCCATTCAAGTCTCTTTAGAACTCTAAAGTAGATGACTTTGCAGACAGATTTAGATATTCTTCATTACTTTTCATTTAATTTTACTCTGTAAAGTCTGAGTTAAATGTTTTAAAGGAATGCAGTAAGAATTCTGAATAGCGTGAAAGTTGTATGAAAATGAACTCTCGAACGCTGCTTCTTCTGCGTGTGTCCTTCCATTTACACATGCGTATAAAAATCACGTACGCGCTCACCACACTCGCGATAAACATGCAACGCCACAAAGACGTGAAACTGTTCTCACGCTAAAAAAAAATTGCACGCACTGTTCATGGATGCGCTCTTTTCACAAACGCACGATTTACATGCACCGCTACTAACATGAAACCCGTACACGCGCTGAAAACAAACACGCGCTCAGTTCAGATGGACTCGCGCTCTATCGCTCACCGAACACGCGTAAAACACGCAACGTTACTAACGTGAAAAATTGTACACGCGTTAAAAATGATCTCGCGCACAATTCATTTGGACATGCGCACTATCTCTCTCCATACCCGCTGCTCCCATAAATGATGTTGCTGAAGATGCAAAGACTTGAGCACGCGCTAAACAGTTTTGAAACTTCTTTCACACAGATAACCACATTAAAACTTGCGCGCACAGTCTTTACACTTCTTTTCTCATAGTCGTATATGCGTCCTTTTCTCATTTAACTTTAATAACTTCTTAACACTTAAGTTCCTTAGGAACATGGAAATTCTTTGAAAGTCTTAACTTTTAAAAAGGAACAATCCCACCTGATGTCTTCTAGTTCTCTCAGGCACAGCAATTGATTTCCTTACTTCTTTAGTAAATCTTCTGAACTCTGAAAGGCCTTACTTAAGGATCTTAACAAATGTACAACCAGCCACTGCATTACTATGGATGAAAGGCAGTTTAGAATCTTGCTCACCTCCCAAGAATCCAACCCATTATCCTTTCCACCAATCGGACAAACCAAACGTATCCATTGTTCCTTAAACCAATCAGATTAAGTTTATTTCTCTCCATCTTGACTTGGGCAACCACAATGTTTATTCTATGTACATACCCTTCCTAGTTACTAAACCACCTACACCAGCCAGCCCTGACAGGTTTTCCTCACTTTTGTGACTGTCTTTCTGCCCCTCCTTACTGGGTTATCCTTAGTCTTTCCCCCACTCTAGCCTCTTTTCGGGTGTGGGGACAGACCTCTAATTACCATACCCCAAACCAGGTCACTATCTGAGAAACCAGTACAAATTCTGCACGTAAAGCAAGGATTATTGTACAAAAATCCAGGGAGCAGTTGGATGATCCTGTGGAACCAAACCAACTCAAGTCTCGAACTACATCAATTGATACATTTTGACCACTCCCAGCTATTTTATTAGCAAAAAAGATAATGTTCAATATTTATCTTTCCTCTTAACATGTTCTCTTTTGACTTCATAAAATTAGACCGTTTTACATTTTCCGTATATACAGTTGTTGTCATTTTTGCACATGATGACATAAAGACCATTGAAACAGTAAAGATATACATTTTCCCAAAATTCCAGATCTCGATTCGCACCTCCCTTTGCACTGAAACAAATGGTGAATCCTTAGGGCATGCTTAACTTTTGTGCCTGATCCTGTGCCGGTATCTACTGGTTCACAAAGGTGTATCCAATTCTTGTTGCCCTCCACCTTCACAGCAGTCAGTCGAGTACATTACCCGATGAGGCCCATGGAAATGCTGCTCGTTCCAAAGATGCAGCTATAGATCGGTTACCCGGGGAGATGCAGTGTCTTGCATTGATCGTCGGTAGTCTCGCCAGTTTCTCCTGTTTTCTGTTGGTGAGAAGACAACCTGTGAATATTCTTAACACTTTTCATTAAGAGGCCCTAAGGTACTCACTTAAAGCCCTCTCCTATGACCCCTGCAGTCTTGTGTGCATCTGACATGCATGTAGGTGAGGGGGGTGTGAAGCCTACGCCCAGTCATGATTTCGTGAGGGCTCAAGTGGTTGTCCTTTCCTGGCTAATTTCGCAAATAGAAATGATAGTGCCAGTGGAAGGCACACATACCACGAGTTATTGAATTATGCACATAGTTTGGCTAAAAGGTCTTTAAGGACCCCATTGTGCCTTTCCATTATCCATTTGGCTTGTGGGTGATACACCAAACACAACCTATACTTTATTCCTAACTGCAAAGTGATTTCTGTGAACAAGGCATTAAAGAAGTGGGTTTCAGTATCAGATTTTAAAACGTCAAACATTCCCCACTGCGGGAACACCTCTCCCCAGAAATCCTGCTGCCGATTTAGCATCAAGATGTACACAGGGACCAACCTCAAGCCTTATATCTACGGTTGGGTTTACCATGAGATGCCACCCCACTCTTAGGTGAGTGCTCCAGAGAAGCAAACTAAAGGCTATGGAGACCACTCGACAGTGGGTGTGCTGGGTATGATATTGTCCAGTCCTGTTCAATCTTGTCTGCAGTAGCTGCTGAACCCCACAGACCCCCTGAAATGTGTGATCCCCAGCAGAACAACAAACCTCTGTAGTCCAAACATCCCCGGGTGAAGGGGGAAGTGGATAAAATAAAAGCACAGACTTCCTGTCTTCTTACCTGTAATTAATCTGCAGAGGATGAGGGAGATAACAAGCTATAGTCTTCAAACCTCTCCCTCTACCATATCTCCCAAGGACAAACTTGTACCCATGCAGTACAATCCTCAGCAACTGCCCAGAGGAAAGTCTCTTATTGAACCTTAGTCAAAACTTGGACAGAATAGTAACTTTTTCTTTGGGAACTCCGAACTTGACTTCACTAACCAGTTTTCCTAGAATTGGTGTTGGTTCTGCTTGTCTTGCTTCTGACTTCAAATTAATCCTGAACTCTTAAAATTGAACATGAACACTGACTGATGCCTTTGGATTAAATTGAATAAGTTCCTTTTGCTCTAACGCCGCCTTTCCAAAGATCTGTTCATGTGCTTGCTTCCTTACGTCGCGTTGAGCTTGCTGAAACACTTCTTTCGAATGGATTGTCCTCCAACGTTTTCTTCTTTCATAATCATGTCCAGCTTTGGAAAACTCTTTCAACAGAGGGCGCCCTGCGTCGATGTCCCTCGAAGGCCTCTGTCGAGGTTGACGTCCTCAGATGAATAAGTAGCACGCAAGGCGCCCGTTGGCCTCGGTTCAATTTTTCCGCAAATGTGTTTGCTTCTGAGACTCCGCGCCTCGTTAGTTATTTTGACTACGCAGTTCGAAAAACCGTGAAAGTCCTCTATAAAGATGTCGTCTTCCTCCACGCTGACGACACCTCGCACAGACTTTAAGTGCAAGGAGTGTGACTCCAATGTTGATCACGGATCCACATTGTTCTTGCCTGTGGTGCTTGGGGGGAGGAGAGGAGAGGACAGGCCATGACACTGATTCCTGCTCAAAATGGCAGTCTGACAGGGAAAGCCCTGCAAGAACGAAGGGGGAAGTTCCAGGTAGGAAAGTTGTCTAAGCCACGCAAGTCCAAACCGGATTGTGCTTCTACCGCAGAGTCGAGAGAGTTCTCCTCCATGCAAAACGATCGAGGTCCCGTAGTGGCTCGCGCCATTTGTCGTCCTCGATGAAACAATCTAAGGAGGCACAATCGGTCGCCCTCCTCTTCATCTTCGTCAGGCGAAACCCCAGAAAGACTAAGGTGCCCTACCAAACAGTCGTCATCTGTTGAGTGGGAGGCATTCCGCATAGAAATGATGAAAATATTTGAAAGGCAGGGTAAACCTCCGTCCGTGCCTTCTATTGAAGCCGGCAGAGAGCGGTCTCAACTCGACACTCTCGCGCCCTTGAGCCCGGGTGTTTGATGGGATTCTCATCAAGAACCCTGAAGGACACCAGTGAGAAAGTTGCTCAAGACGTGACGAGTGTTCGAGATTGTCGAAGCCTGCAGAACCCATGAAGCCAAAATCTTTGAAGGGGACCGTCGATTCTTCGACACTATGCAGGCCATCGGCTCCACCCCTCAAAGCCAAAACCATTGGCGCCAAAAGTACCGGTCGTGTCAGCTCAGCCTCCAAGTCTTGAGGAAACTCAAAGGATAAATTAAAGTTCTTTGAAGCCTACAACACCTGTGAGTGTTCATGACCAATCCTTCACCCCTTTGCCAAGGAAGGAGTATTTCAAATTTTTCTTCAATCTTTGAAGAAGAAAGGGCTGATGGCGAGAATGCCCCTTTTGGGCTTAAATTTGGAACTCCAAATGTGCCGGCGTGCCTCATTTTGGAAGGAAGCAAGATGGAGGTGCTGTGGGATACCCTACATTATGCCAGAGGCATTGATACTTGCCTGGCTTCAACTCCAGTGGGTTGATAGTCTGCGCAAGCTGCTCAACCCCCGTAGTCTCCCCCTCCCAACCCCCCTACCCCTCCTCTCCCCATGAATGCTGACCTCTCAACTGGTTGCAAACCGTTAAGCTGAGGGCAAGGGAAAAGGAGAAGTGAGACAAAATAACAAACTTCAGGTCTCGCTCGACTTCTTGAAGTCACTCAGCGAAAAAAGATGAGAAACAGCACATTTGAGTCACTAACCGTTCTTGTCCTAAAGTACTGTCTTCCTTTCCGAGTATGATCTCGAAGAAGGGAACAAGAAACGCACCACCATACCGGATTATCCTCTTTTGACAATTTAGAGGAATTATTTCCTTACTGGTAGATTTGAGTATCACTGTCACCATTGCAACCTCTGACTCCTTAATTGGAAGGCTGCTTGTACACTCTCTGGAATTTCCCTGGGAATGGCTTGGCTTGCATGCAGTCCTAATTCCAAAATAGGATTTAACCCTTCACACTGAACTTTCTATTCTTCCTTCTCTTTAATTTCCCAACTTAGTTTTGGCATAGGAAAGATCTGCTGATCCTCATTGGTATTGATTTTACACCTTTTCTCTTTGTACTTTTCAATAGAAGTACTTTGAAAGATGAAAGAATTTGGAACCTTGGAATCTTTCCTCTTGCACATTCGTGTGTGGAGCAGAGATTGTCTTTGCTAGATTTACTTCTTCAAAATGTAGCGGATTACTTCTGCGTATGCGCAAAAATGCAGTGTTTCATTTTGAGGCAAAGCTACCGCGCATGCGTGTAGATGCAGCGTTTCCACTTAGTCTCCTAAACAAGTGCGCGCATGTGTGGGAAGTATAGCGTTCACCCGACGAGGGCAGAGTTCCTTTTAATTAATCTTTGGCGATACACACGCGCATTGGTTAGTCCAGCGTCATGGAAACAGGAAAACAACGAATCGCGAATTAAGTAGTCTCTCATCCCGCGCTCCTAATTTGCGAATACCAACGTCCCGCATGAGCACAACACACCGTGCTGCTCATTATAATTTCGGATCGCTGGTAGAAGCGCGACGCTCACAAGGATTCCTACAACTTGAGCTCGAGCCCACACACGCTTTACCAGCACGCGCACAAAACGTTAACGCTGCTCATGAATGGTAAACAGTTCAATTAAGCTAATGTAGTCTTTCTTTGCACATTAAATTGAACAAACTCTTACTTACTTACTCAGAGTGCGGTCGAGCGACTAAAAGACCTCGTGGAGGGCCTCTGCTGTTTTTCGGCGCCCCGACACAGCGCCACACAACTGTCACCCAAGCCAGACGAGTGGGCCCTTTCCCGCTGCACCCAACAAAGTCGGGAATCCATATCGGCATGGGCAAAACTGACAAATCGCAGCGAAAATTGTTGTTTGAAACCGGGGCCATAGCCAAAACTCCCAAGCAGTCGAATCGAGAGATGGCGCCATCACCAAGCATGGAACAAGAAACCAAGTCAATTACCCCCCCCCCCCCAATCTCTCGACATACGAGAAATACTGCTCGATCTCAAAACGGGCATAGGCAACCTCGATGCCAAAATTGACACCCTCTCATCCAAAGTCGATTTAATACAACACCGCCTCGATAAACACGGCAAGAGGCTTGACACTGTTGAACAGAGTCTCTGATCTGGAAGACAACTCCACGTCCCTGTCCTCCAAAGTGTCATTAGAACGCCAAGTAAAAGAAATTGTCGCCAAAAACGAAGACTTAGAAGGGAGCAAATTCAATATTCAATGCTTTTCCCAGCTAAATTACGCATCCTCCATGCTGAAAAAACACAATTCTTCTCGTCGCCAGAAGAAGCCAACAGCTTTCTCGATAATAACGGATGTCGCCCATTACGTGAAATGCCTAGACCACGAGGGAGAGTGAGGAATGGGGCGATCCGCCCTGAAAAGCACCCCTCATGCAGCTCGACTTGGATCGGGAAATGAGCAAAAGCCAGTTATACACACCTCGGGATAGGTGTTCTTGGAGGGCACCAGCGCCCCGTGAACAGCACTATTCATGATGTTACTTTGGGGGGGGGTGGTCACATTCTGGCGGGTTGGGGGGGGGTTGCCCGACTGGGAGGGAAAAAGGGGAGATGGGGCACAAGTTGGGGAAAGTGTCCCCAGAAGACACAAGCCAAGAGTTTTAGACTTGCCCGACTGGGGCCAAAACCAGCCCCACCCTGTCAGGTACTGTCAGGTTGGAGCGACATATTCTTTTACATACAGTATCATATACTCATTTACATTGGGTCAGGGGAGACACATATTTAGTATAGAAAGGTTTTGGGAAGTTATTATAGGTTATATTTTTAAACGGCCATTTTTGCCCTTAACCTTCATTGCAGTCTACGGAAAATGCCCCAAGCCAAGATGGAGGTTCTCAGTCTAAATTCTAATTGGCTGGAGATTGTTTATAGGGAGGACAGTGAACATTCTAAACTGCCTTTCATCGTCTTTGCCCAGCTGAGAGGTCGTGTGCTTTGCTGCTCCTGCTTAACTTGTTCAAGGGTGTCAAGTTTCAAGCGGTCGAGCGGCATCTTTGAAAATATAACCGGAGTCGTGTATGGAGTTTGGTGGAGACACAGGACAGGAGTGAGAAATTTCCAATTTTCTGAGAAAAGAAGGTTTCAAGCCTCAATCACAAGATAAGTGACTTTCCATGTTTTGATGAACTTTGTAAAAAGGTTATATTAATTTAAAAGGATTGAAATCGCAATTCTGTATCTAAAACTGAAGCGCGTACGTTTGTTTTCTTTCCTACGTACCTTTTCAAACTAGCGCGTGATTTTTTTTTTTTCCCCGTTACTTTGAGCATACGCGCTGAAAATCCAAACCGCGGGATAAAACACACGCGCTTTAATCCAAGTCGCGGGAAATACGCACACGCGCTGAAAATCCAAACCGCAGGAAAAAACACTTCCCCTCACACTTTGGGGCAGTGTGTCCCTAGTGAAAATGGTGATCCTCCCTAAACTACTTTATCTTTTTACAAACATTCCCCTACTACTCACGCAAAAATTCTTACGGCGAATCAAATCCATCCTCCTCGACCTTATCTGGGCTGGCAAGGTTGCCCGAATAGCACACAGCACTATGATCCTGCCCATAACGCAAGGCGGGCTGGCTTTACCTGATATAGAAAGCTACTACTGGGCAGCGCAAGCACAGTTCCTGAGCCATTGGTATGCAACACACTTCATCCGGCCACATGTGCAAATTGAAAGAGCTCTAGCAACGCCCTATCTTCTCCGCGCAGTTATACTTAATGAACCACCGGTGCCCTCAACGCCGTTGAACACAATGGTCACGACACATACGATTGTGAAAAAAATCGCCAAAAGGAACGGAATCCAAACCAGATATCCCACCCCCCTCCCCTCCCCTCCTTCCAGTGAGAAGTATCCCAGGGATGCCCATAACATCTGAAAAGGTTTTCCAGCTCTGGACCAAGAAACTGCAAATCCTTTCACTAGGCGACCTGTTTCCGACAGTTCGTTCCTCTCGATTCAGGAAGCTCGAGACAAAGGTGGAAACAACGCCCTCAACGTTTTCATGTATTACCGCACCCGACACGCCATACAGTCTAGCTTTGCCACGTTCCCTCTCCAACCACCGACCTGGCCACTGCTCCACGGAGTGATTCAAGCCCCAGGTGATGGCCGCCTGGTATCAAATATCTACAAGGCCTTGTTAACAGAAAAACTCACTCGCTGCTCAAAAGCCCGAACAAGGTGGGAAAGAGCACTGACCACTACGATACCCGACGAAGACTGGGCATACATACTATGACTCACAAAAAAAGTGGCAATAAACACAAGGTACAAACCAATTCACTTCAACTTTGTCCATCAGGTCTACCACACTCCAGCAAGACTTCACGCCCAGAAGATGACAATACCCGCCTCCTGCTCTCGCTGTGGGCACCCGGAAGCCGACTTTGTCCACCTGGCATGGTCGTGCCCCGAAATGGGAGCGTTTTGGACAGCAGTCCTAGAGAAAATCTCAGCTATAATTGGAGTGCAACTAGAACCTGACCCAACACTGACCATGCTAGGTCTAACCAACGAACTACCAGAACATACCAGAAAACTGGCGAACCTACTTTTGGTCCTGGCACGCAGACGAATAGCTTGTAACTGGGGCAGAGGACCGCCACCAACACTAAAGCGATGGCTCCAAGATGTCACCTACTGTCAAGACACCGAAACGAACTACCTACGAACTCTGCCCCTCCACGCACACCCCCCTGATATCTGGGGCCTCTACATTGCATACCTGTTAAACGCTGATGACGACTCGAGCTCACAGTCTTCACCTCCAATACAAAACTTTTGTGAGCAACCGGACACTTCAATAGCAGCCATGAGTGCCCAACAACAACAACATTAGAACTGTATGAAACTGAACCCGACATTAAGCGGAGATCGTTCCGAGGGGGGTTGGGGGGGGGGGTTAAGGTGTCTTCTGACCGGTGCATGGTCTTGTAATGTCTCACTATTTCACTGTTGTAAAATTAATAAAGTTCCAAAAAAGAAAAATCACTTGGCTTGCTTCTTTCTTTAGCCTTCTTTATCAGACGATCTCTGGAGTGGCTCCTTAGTTCTCCTGACTCTCTCCTGATCCTGGTAAGCTTAACCTAGGCATAAAGGCCCACATAAAGTCTCAAAACACTAGAACTCCAAACATAGGTCCTTCCTGCTTGGCTGCCGACAATTAAAGACAGTTTAGAATGTTCAGTAAATGCCTTTCTTTTACTCCTGACCAATCAAAGATCTTGCTTGGAATCTCTATTTTGGCTTAGGAAGCTCTCCACACTCTGTACTTCAAAGTTAAGGCACACACCATAAAGCATAGTTAACACATACACTCTCCACCACAGCACCATGAAACCTGACAATACATCTCCTGAATTCAGAACCTGGAGAGCACGCCAACTCTTTATACCGTCACCTAATGTCCAAGGTTGTGGAATACCTAGGCTGGGCTAGACCTCGGTACAACTTGTTCAAGATGACCTAACAGATATTCTGAACCAAGGTCAACCTACAGATCTGATTCTACCTTTCCATGTGGCTCTATAAAATAGGATGGCCACGAATTGGGGGACCCCGGACACCAATCCTGTGGTGGACAAATCTTTCACAAAAAATCGCCCTTCCAGTAGCGGCTCCGGCTACCTTATCAAAACTCCCCACTCCGGAGAGTCTGGTGGTCTAGGCAGCCACGGCTACATCGATCAAGGCAGCGTACCCCTACCATCCCTCCGGATAGGGACGACAAACTTGTGGATGGATGGGCACGAAAGGTATTTTCAGTTGGGAGTATAGCCTTGAATCGGCCAACTCCACATGTGCCTTAGCAACATTTTCATACACTCTGGGAGTGCATATCCATGCCGGCGGAGCATATTTTGGAAGGGGAGGAAAGGGACAGTTTCCTAGCTATCGTTAAGGATGGAAAGGAAGCCATGCGCGATTCCCTTCATTCTGTATTGGACACTGCGGACCGCAACAGCAGGTCCATGCCTACAAGCACTAATACGCAGATTTGCATTGTTGGGTTTTGCACCGGATCTTCTCAACATGCCATTTGACGGGTCTCACCTTTTTGGCAGTAAGGCTGACGAGAGCCCTGGGAGGTTGCAGACCTCCAAGGCGGCTGCCAAATCTATAGGGGCTGCTGTTAGGCAACCTCCTACTTTTCGCCTGACGGGACAGCCATGCAGGGGGCGATCCTAACTCTACTACTCCTCATTTGGAAAGACGAGTGGAATGGCCAGTCAAAGAGGCCAACAGAAAATCCATTGTGGTGGACGAGGTAAAGGTGCAAAGCCAGCTGCAGCTACCTTGCCATCAGTAGCTGCAGCAACTGCTCCAAAACCACAAGTCGCTTGGGGAGGTGGGGAGGTGGGGGGGCGACTGTCTCCGTATCTCGAAGAATGGGGAGCCGTTACTTCAGATGCGTGGGCTCTGGAGATAATAGCCCAAGATTACTGCTTCCTTTTCATAACGCCGCCTCACAACAATCCACCAGGGAAACCCTCTTTGAGGATTCCAGAAATATTAGCCCTGCTAGAGAGGTGCTATACAACCAGTACCTGTAGTGGAGAGGGTCAAGGGTTGGTATTACCCATATTTTTTGATCCCCTCAAAAAAGACGAGGGACACACTTTCTCAGATCCTTCAGCCACTCCAGTTACAGGATTGGTTGGCGTCATTGGACCTTCATGATGCTTATTTTCATGTGCCAATCCATCTCAAGCACAGAAAGTACCTGAGGTTCGCCGTTGGCGGCTTGCACTATCAGTTTTCGAGTCCTGCCATTCGGGTTGACCTCCACCTGAAGGGTCTTCACCAAACAGATGGTGGTGGCAACGCATCTCAGGAGAGGTGGGGTGGGGGGGGTGGATTCATGTCTATCCCTCACTGGATGATTGCCTGATCAGAGCACGTTCTCCCGAACAAGCTCTGGATCGTCTGTCACCTGCGACTCCCTTCAGACTGGGCTTCTCCCTCCAATTTCATGAAGTCACAGATGACCCCTTCCCAGCAGCTCCAGTACATTGGAGCTGTACTAGACACATCCTTGGGAAAGAGGCCGCCACCCAAGGCGAGGGCTCAAGACCTACTTCAAATGGTTACCAAATTTCAAACTGGCCAGAATCTTCCAGCCTTCAATTTCTTGAGGTTGCTCGGCCTCCTGGCATTCTGCATTTTTCTGGTGCCAGAAGCCCGCCTGAGAATGGGATCCCTTCAATGGGCTCTAAGAACACAACAGTCCCATTTCTCATGAAAGATGTCAGACTGACTTCAGGTTCCAACCAGGGTCTCGCAGGATCTTCTGTGGTGGACCTGCAAGGACAAAATTCTGAAGGGAGAACATTTTTGGCAGCCATGGCCGGAGATTACAGTAGTGACGGGCGCCTCACTCATGGGGTGGGGAGACCATGCCAATGGTCTGATTATCAGCGGTCGTTGCTATCCATCGGAGTCCAAACTACACATCAAACTTTTGAAGCTGAGGGCAATCGGACTAGTGCTGAAGGCCTTTCTAACCTCTGTTGGGGGGGGGGGGGAAGAATGGCCTGATAATGCCTGGCCACTGTTGTCTGTCATTATCTCAACAAGAGAGGAGGTGTAGGGGGTCACTACCACTGTGCAGAGGCAATTCGAGAGGGAATCTCCTTATCGGTAGTTCACCTAGCCAAGGAGGAGAACATGACGTTGGACGCTCTGAGCAGGCAGAGCCGTCTCCCACGAATGGGAACTAGCTCACAAGTCCTTCAAGAGATCTTCACCCTTTGGGGGACCCCTCAAGTAGACCTGTTTGCCACCACAGTAAACTGGTAGTGCGAAAGGTACTGCTCAAGGGAATTTCCTCCGAGGAGCTCTAGGAGACGTGTTTGTGGGGAATTGGGAGTTCCCACTGCTATACGTGTTTTCACTTTTTTTTTTTTTTTTTTTTTTACATTTAGTTGTATAGCCGCCCCCACCCCCCCTCATTTCTCAAGTAATCAGGAGGTTGAGACAGTTAGGAAGCCACATGATCTTAATTGCCCCAGATTGGGCCAGGAGAACGTGTTATCCGGACCTTCTGTATATGCCCATCTGTCCTCCAATACATCTTCCACAAAGAGAGAATCTTCTCTCGCAAAGGGAGGGACCAGTTCTCCATCCAGGGGTCAGCGCGCTCAACCTTCACTCATGCTTTCTGAAAGGTTGAGATACAATGATTGGGACCTCCCGGATGACGTGTTGGAGGTGTTGCTTTCGGCAAGAAGGCCAGCAACAAAATCTCAGTACTGTTGCCACTGGAATACATTTTGCGATTGGTGCAGGGAAAAGAATGTTGATCCTTTTCTATGTTAGACTCCGGATGTGCTATCCTTTCTGCTTTTATTAGCACACGAAGGTCTTCACATTAAGACGATTAAGAGTTACCTGGCATCGCTTTCCATATTCTAGTGCTCTTCGGAAGAATGCTCCTATTTGAAAATGTCCTTGATAATTCAATTTATAAAGGGGCTCACAAACGTGTTCCCGCCTTCTACTTTTCAGGTTCCAGTTCGGGACCTTAACCTGGTTCTTAAATGTTTAATGTGTGCCCCATTTGAACCTTTGCACACTTGTCCATTGAGGCTATTAACCTGTTAGTTTCACTAACATCTGCACGTAGAGTGAGCGAATTGCAGGCGCTCTCTTCAGGGCCACCCTATACCGTATACCACAAGGACAGGGTTGTGTTGCGGATAGAACCCTCCTTCCTGCCTAAAGTTGTATCGGATTTCCATTTGAATCAAAACTTTGTTCTTCCAGTGTTTTATTCCCCATCCCAGTAAAGAGGAGAGGCTCCATAGATTGGACCCTAGAAGTGCTCTAAGCTTTTATATTTCTAGGTTCTCCAAATTGAGAGTGGACGACCAACTCTTTATTGGATACACTGGAAGAAAATTGGGACACGCGGTTTCTAAACAGACTTTGTCAAGGTGGATCATCCTTGGTATCTCATTGCTACAGATTGGCAGGCAAGGACCCACCACAGGGTTTGCGGGCTCATTCTACCAGGAGCCTAGCATCTTCCGCAGCCCTGCAAAGGGAGTACCCATTAGATCAATTTGTGATGCTGCAACTTGGTCATCGTTGCATAAGTTCACAAGCATTATTGCTTGGATGCTTCCCACGCTCAAGATTTCACTTTTGGTAAAGCTGTGCTTTATTCTGCTATATTTTTAAAAAAATAAAAAAATTTAAAAAATGGTTCAATTTGAAATTCTCCGCCCTCCTCCAATCCTACATACTGCTTTGGGAGTCTATCTACGTTGGAAGACGCAATCTATTCGAAGAACAAGTTACTTACCAACCGGTAACGTTCTTTCGACTGGATGTTCCTCCAACGTATTCCTCATCACCCTCCCATCCTACCCCCTCTGTAGAATTTCCTATGCTGTTACAGCTTTCGTTCTCGCAAGGCTGACTACTGCCTACCTATGCTAGCAGCCAACACAAAGAGGTGTGGGAAAAACAGAACTGAGGCGAACGGGCGCTGTGCGTGCTACTTCTATCACCCGATGACATCGCCCTTGACGGAGGCCTTCGAGGGACATCGACTCAATGCCATCGACACAGGGCACTCCCTGCTGAAAAAACCAAAGCTGGACGTGATTATCAAAGATGAGGAATACGTTGGAGCAACATCCAGTCGAAAGAACGTTACCAGTTGTTAAGGTACTTGTTCATCTCGCGTGGGTCTGCTATGAGATTGTCCACTGAACGCTAATCACGTACAGGCAGCGTTAATCCTGCAAACTGACAAGCGTTCTTCCTGAGTGCATGTGCGCAACTAATAAGGAAGATTGAATGCCCACTGTTTCGCTTGCTTCTTGCACTAAGCACAGAAGAAACTGTACTCTGTCTACGTTTGCCCAAACAAAGGTCGAGTGGTGCCTCTAACGGTGCGCTTGCGTTTATCAGCCCTCAAATGTTGAGATTAATTTGTATTCACATAGACCAAGTACACACGGTACATGAAAATGAACCAGTGTTGCTCGTGCTCGGAGTGCTAGTAAAATTAATCCTTTTAAACTTGCTGGTCGATGAAACTAATCACTCCAGAAGGTCATTTCATACCTCATTAAATACCTAAACTATTGTTGAAAAACTGAGTTATAGGAAACTGGACCGTCCTGTTCAAGGAAGGACGATGAAAGGCATTTTAGAATGTCTCAGGCTCCAAGTTAATCTTACCACCAATCCATAACTGGATACAATCCTTTCCAATCGGCCCAGAATCTTCACCTTCTTGATGGTTGGGGAAACTTTCTCTCTGCAAAGAGGACCAAACCCAATTTCAAAGGAAACCTATACATTTGTGAGTGGGGTCTCTAATTTCTCTCTATCAGTATCTCCGAGCTTAGGCAGATTGATCTCCGCCAGTGTATCTAATATGTCAATTTCCTCTTCCCCAATCTTGTTTGCGTATAATTCTTGATAACATCTATGGAAGCATTCATTCACCCCTTCTTGAGTGTCCTCCACCAACCCATCCTCCCTTTGTATTTCTCTGATTGCCTGTCTGGGGGCCTCAATCTTAAACAGCCAGGCTAGCAGTCTGCCCGGTTTATCGCCTTCTGCATGTTGCCTCTATGTATTTCCTATAATTTAAGTTACTTAATCTTTCCCAGTGGGTTCCGCATTTCTCTTGTAGTTGATGTATGGCCTCAGCCTCTCCCGGGGAATCCGCCCCTTACTGCATTTTAGCTTCAATCTCCTTTTCTGCATCTTGCAGTTCCTGCACTATACCACCTTGTAATCCTTTAGATTTTGAGATTGCTTCCCCTCTTACCACCACATTGAGTGCTTCCCACAGCGTGCCGGCTGACCTCATACTTCCCGTATTATGTTCAAAGTATTCCTTTATAACCTTCCTCAAGTCCTCTCTGAATATTGTGTCCCTCACCCCCTTGGCTCTAAGTTTGCATGTCGGGATTCTGGACCTGGGAGGAGAGATCCACCACGTCGCAATCGAAGGCACGTGGTCCGAGAGGACTGCTGCCTTGTATTCTGCACCTCTAATATCTTCAATTACTGTATTGGCTACAAATATGTAATCCAACCTGGTCTGTAGGTTGTGTGGAGAGGAGTAGTCGGTACTCCCTGCGTCATGGGTGGAGTCTCCTCCACGCGTCAATCCTATGGGATCATTCACAAGCGCTCCCAGGGCCTTCGCCACTGGGTTGGGCTTGGCTACTTTCTTATCCGATCTGTCAAGCTTGGGGTCTATTGTACAGTTGAAATCCCCCCCCCCCCCCCATTACTACTGATCCATCTATATATGGGCTGATCTTGGTGTACAGGTTCCTGAAATGCACCATAGTGTCATTATTCAAGCGTAGATGTTGATAATATTCACCTCCTTGTTCCCCACCAGACCTCTCAGTAATGCCATCCAAATCTACGGAACATGTGGTGCTAGCCACGTGATGACCCCTCTGGCATACATGGAGTACATTGCACTTATTGTGGTCCCTTTTCATTTCCTCCTCATCACTTCTAGCTTATCCTTAGGTGGGTTTCTTGTTACAACGCAATGTCTATTCTCTGTCTCCAAGTACATCATGACTTCATTTAGTTTGATAAAACTGTTTAACCCTCTTACATTCCAGGTCACTATCTTCAGGCCCCACATGTCAACCGCTCTGTGTGCTTTTTCAATCACGAATCCTTGCGTGAGCAAGCCCGCGCCGATCTCTTGTAGTAGTAGGTTCTCGACGTAATTCGTCGGGTCTGGGCTCTGTTCCTTCTGGCAAGTCAACGATACGGACATTGTTCCTGCGTGCCAGCCCTTCTGCTCCGTTTTCCAGGTTACGCACGTGTTGTTGGAGCGTCGCGATCTCCTTGGCGCTGGCATTACAGCTGCTGGTGTTCGTCTTCATTTCAGCTTCTAGTTTGCCTGTGCGTTCAGCTAGGCCTCTCACGTCCTGCCTCAAGAGGGTGACATCTAAACTGACTGTATATTTTACCTTCCAGAGATATTCCAGATTCTTTAAGTCTGCAATGGCAGATCCCAGCTTGGTTTCCCATGTCACTTTCAGGTCTGCAATTGCATCCAGGATCTGTCGGTCGTTTCTCGCCGAGGTGATTTCCTCCGGCTTATTGCTTTCAAGAGGTTTTGCCGTCTCAACTGCGCGGTGCGATTTTCGCGAATATGTCAATCAGCGGCTGCTTCCCTTTGGTTTTGCTTATTTTGGATGCCATGTGCTCCACCTTGGCTTGTTATGGCGTCCCCTTCCGTCTCCATGGTGAACCGTCCACTCACGGCCTGATGAATGTCTGGCCGCACTTTTTGTCTGTTATCTACTGTCTCGTGCCTTCGCCCTATGTTCCTATGTGTGGGTCGGGGTATTTAACTCTGCTGTGGCTCTCGATTGATGTGATCCTTGTGCACCACTCTACTCCCCCTGTCACTGTTTTTTCCACAGTATTGCTGGGCCTTGATTCCTCCAACAGGCCTAGGCACGGTGCCATAGCCCTTCTGGAATCACTTTCGTCTGTATGATCCCAGTCTGTGATTGCTTAGTGTTTTTCTGTCGATGTTTAGCATAGGCTAGTGTCATGTGTGACGACCGTTTCCACGCCTTAACACAGTCTGGTTCCTCTCTTTCCTATGTATTCCAGCCCAAATTACCGTGAAACCGTGGGTTTGTGTCACATTGGCTACCACTTTCTAGCTCGGTGTTTAAGTGTCTGCGTCGGATGAGCGATCTGCCAGTGCATGTGCCCTATCGTCCTTTGCCTTTATTTACCGGCCCAAAAGTGCTGGCTCCTCTCAGCATGCGCCCGTATCCTGGATGCTCCTTTTGGAATCCGTTGTTTATGGTGCGTAGTCTCTAAGTCTGCTGATAATATGCACTCCCTCGTCAGTAGTGGGTGTTATTTAACCAACTGCTGGTACTATGGCACTCTGTCTCACCGGCACTATTTTCTCGCTGTGCGCTCCCCTTGTTACTTAGTGTCGAGCCGCTCGCTCCCATGTTACAGCCTTGCATGGCCTTTGTGCGCCCGGCAGGAGCGGGCCTCGTTCAGTGCTCTGAATTATATTGTATCTGTTTCAGGGACTCAAGGAAACCATGTATCCTGTTACTACTCGACCTGTCCGCAGCATTCGATCTAGTAGATCACAATAAACTATGCCTAACCCTAGCTAATAACTTTCACTTCTCCAAAGAATGCCACCACCTGAATTAGATCATTTCTCTCAGACTGCACATCCAGAGTAGCTATAGGTGACATAGCTATAGACCCCATCTCTGTCCTGTTGGGAGTTCCTCAAGGTCCTTGCCTCTCCCCAACTCTCTAATGCTTACACTAAGCTACTCTTTGCAGCGCTGATTTAATATACACATTTAGCGGACTACACACAAATACTCATCCCAATATCGGGCAACCTTGAACAGGATACTATTTGTATGAATAAAATCTACTCATCATCCAAAACTGGATGGCAGCCAACAGCCTCTGTTTGAACAGAGAAAATGCAGAGATACTTATAGTAGGCGCACCCGCCCGACTAGCCAAACTCCACCCACAAAATAGAGCTATAGTCGTTGACGGCACCCCCTTTTCCAACCAGGTAAAAACTTTAGGGGTCTATTTGGACTCTAGTCTTACTATGTGTAAACACATCAGTGCTCTGGCCTCTTCCACAGCTTACACTGCCAAATGTATTGCATTGAGCCGACCCTTCCTTATACAACAAAATTGTATTGCACTCGCCAGAGCCCTCATATTAACCAAGATCAGCTATTGTAACATACTCTTATTGGGCACCTCAAAAAGAAGATATAAATAAAATGCAACAACTCCAGACTAAAGCTTTAAGAGCAGCAATAGGCATAAAAAGGATACCATATCTCAACACAAGAGAGGCACACTGGCTACCCATCTAAGCCAGGATACTCCACAACCCTTACACACATTTGTTTCAGGGAACGCCCACAGTTATCTCTGCATTGTCCACAAGGCCTTCTGGGGCTTGGGGCCTAAATACCTTCAACTCTCTCTTCCTAAATATCTTCCTTCACGAGCCCTTCGCTCATCCGTCTCCAACTCCCTCATGGTCAGCCGCTTCTCGAAGCAACGAGCTGGGGGTAGATCTCTCTCCGCAGCAGGGTCCTCCCTCTGGAACAGCCTTCCTGCCTCCCTGAAACTCGAGGAGAACCATCTCCGGTTCCGGAAGCACCTCAAAACCTTCCTCTTCGCTTCTGCCTTCTCTCTCCCTCTCCCCTGCTAAACCTGCTTAACTCCCCACTGAATTCTGCACTAAACCTGCATCTGGGCCACTCTCAGTGACCTCGGTCCAGGGCCCAGCCACTCTCCACTTGCACTGCCTCCCTGGCTCCCCCTGCACTGTGGGACTGTCACTGTATCCCTACAGCCCCCTTCCCAGCACTTGCTCTGCACTTACCTCGCACTTGCTCTGCACTTACCTCGCACTTGCCACCAGCTGGCCCTTTTATTTATTATTTATTATTTTATTACGCTACTTACCTTGTACTGCACTTTCCCCCCCACCTCCTCCCCCTGCACTTTCTCCTTTTCCCCTTACCTCTGCACTTGCGCGATCTGAATGACACCTGGCCTAGTAGGATCGTTTGTCTGTCTTCCCCTTGTTTCCCTCCCTCCCTGCCTCGTCGCGCCTTGAAACACTTGTGTATAGGCGCGTTACAAATACCATATCATATATCATATATCATATCATATCAACAAAAGCCTTAGCCGCAAAACCACAACCAGAACCTTCAGATCCAATGCAAACGTGCACCTTAACATCCCCCGCTTTAACAATGCAAGAACAGGCAGCTCCACTTTTCCCATAGCCGCCTCCAGAATTTGGAACTCACCCCCAGGTAATATCAGTAATGAGCCTTCCCTCAATAAATTTAAGAAACGCCTCACTACCTGGCTTTTTAACCAATACTAATACAAGATAACAGTTGATCCATGCCTAGGATGGACAATCTTTGTAAAAAATGTATAGAAGTACTGAATGTAAGATGGAAAAATTACTCACTCTGAAACCAACAAGTTTGTCTGCCTATTGGCATCAAAGTCAACACAATTGTGTTGCTACTCCACCAAGCTACAAAGCCTCTTAGTTAGTTATTTAACTAGTTTACACTCCGCCTAATTGCAATGTAACAAAGTTCTTTCCTTGTTAAACTGTATTATGTAACCAGATGCACTAATTGTATTTCTCTGTATATGTAACATTGAAAACTAAGTATACTTGTAGATCTACGCCGTGTTACCCGTGGGTTTGGGCGTACAACAAATGCAATAAATAAAGGTTAGGGAGTTGGGCATGTAAGGGGAATGTTAAGTAAGGTAATTAAGTAGGAATAGATCAGATGACCATTAGTTTAAATATGGGGTTGAGGGGAGGAACCCTGGCATGAGGTGGTGGCATAGGTTGGCGGCCTGCCCAAGGCTGCCTTCCAAGATGGCACCACCCAAAGATGCCATCCTCAACCTCACTCTCCATGTGGGTGGTAGCTGAGTTTAGGAAGGGGATTGGTTGTAGCAAGCTCATCATTGGGGTCCCTGGGACCCCTCCAAGGAAATGTGGGCCGACCTAGCTGGACCCCGCTTAGATGGAGTTCATGCCAGGGGAATCCTAGGGTCTAACAAGGACATGTTTAATAAAGAGGGACTCCGCCTGGGGTCTATATAACAATTCACTCTGGTGTCTGTTAATTATCAAGGAACTCTGGGTGTAGCCCATCTCTTGTATAAATTCATTTTATTTGCAGGTTGCGGAGCGCCCCACCAGAGCAGCTGGTTTCGGATGGTGGGGTCTTGTCGGTGAGTCAGTTCCTGGCCCAGAGTATTTATATTACTGTGCTCAACCGGGGCAGGAAGAAAAAAAAACGGTCTACACAGCTTTGAAACAAAATGGTGGTATCCTACCACAAGGGAGGCTCACTATCTGAAACAGTTTGGTCCAGGAGGATTTAGCAGAGAGGCAACATAGCAGTGACCCACTAACTAATGCAACACAGGATATTCAGTCCAACCAGCAAGAAGCATGAAGAGGTGGGGCTAGTAAAAATCCCAGCAAAGTATTTAAGCAGCTAGAGAAGAAACATGGAGCAATGACGAAGGGGCCAGTGTCAATCCAGTTTGGCCAAATCTGGTCCTAAGAAGCAGTTTGTGGCAATTCTGTTAAGAATCTCATGCTCTGAGAAATGCCCAATGTGTCTCCTACCCAAGCACTCACTCAGGCTGTCCTAAGCCATCTCTCCAGTCACACAACCATTTCGCTGAGTACTCCAATCAAGCTGGTCCTAAAAACTGCCAAATCTTAAGGTGCTCCCTCCAAGGACGTGTATTGTGCTAGTCTGGGGTGGAAAATCAAAGGCCAGAGGTTTCCGGGCCGTACTCGGAATGAGCATACGACCAAAGAGTTGCCATTTTGGGTCTGCCTGCTTCTTGGTTTCCACAGACTAGGGGATTGTCGAAAACAAAATGGTCTGGAGTAGGGGTTCAAAAATACATTGGTACCCAAATGGCTACCATGCTGGTACCTTCCTTAGGCGACTTATCCCGTAAAAAGGGCTGCACCCCATGTGAAATACAAAAAAAAACTGAGGCTACCACCATCCTACTCCAACACTTGTCGAGTGATCCAATTAACCGGGGACTAAAACGGGTAATTTCAAAGCCCCTCTGTACTACGAGCATTATGGGCTACAATAGTACAGCATAACATGGAATTGCAGTTACAAGGGGACAAAGTCCCTCTGTTCAAGAAAGTAAAGTCGAAGAGACTGGTGTTTAAGTGTCTGCGTCGGATGAGCGATCTGCCAGTGCATGTGCCCTATCGTCTGGGCCACTCTCAGTGACCTCGGTCCAGGGCCCAGCCACTCTCCACTTGCACTGCCTCCCTGGCTCCCCCTGCACTGTGGGACTGTCACTGTATCCCTACAGCCCCCTTCCCAGCACTTGCTCTGCACTTACCTCGCACTTGCTCTGCACTTACCTCGCACTTGCCACCAGCTGGCCCTTTTATTTATTATTTATTATTTTATTACGCTACTTACCTTGTACTGCACTTTCCCCCCCACCTCCTCCCCCTGCACTTTCTCCTTTTCCCCTTACCTCTGCACTTGCGCGATCTGAATGACACCTGGCCTAGTAGGATCGTTTGTCTGTCTTCCCCTTGTTTCCCTCCCTCCCTGCCTCGTCGCGCCTTGAAACACTTGTGTATAGGCGCGTTACAAATACCATATCATATATCATATATCATATCATATCAACAAAAGCCTTAGCCGCAAAACCACAACCAGAACCTTCAGATCCAATGCAAACGTGCACCTTAACATCCCCCGCTTTAACAATGCAAGAACAGGCAGCTCCACTTTTCCCATAGCCGCCTCCAGAATTTGGAACTCACCCCCAGGTAATATCAGTAATGAGCCTTCCCTCAATAAATTTAAGAAACGCCTCACTACCTGGCTTTTTAACCAATACTAATACAAGATAACAGTTGATCCATGCCTAGGATGGACAATCTTTGTAAAAAATGTATAGAAGTACTGAATGTAAGATGGAAAAATTACTCACTCTGAAACCAACAAGTTTGTCTGCCTATTGGCATCAAAGTCAACACAATTGTGTTGCTACTCCACCAAGCTACAAAGCCTCTTAGTTAGTTATTTAACTAGTTTACACTCCGCCTAATTGCAATGTAACAAAGTTCTTTCCTTGTTAAACTGTATTATGTAACCAGATGCACTAATTGTATTTCTCTGTATATGTAACATTGAAAACTAAGTATACTTGTAGATCTACGCCGTGTTACCCGTGGGTTTGGGCGTACAACAAATGCAATAAATAAAGGTTAGGGAGTTGGGCATGTAAGGGGAATGTTAAGTAAGGTAATTAAGTAGGAATAGATCAGATGACCATTAGTTTAAATATGGGGTTGAGGGGAGGAACCCTGGCATGAGGTGGTGGCATAGGTTGGCGGCCTGCCCAAGGCTGCCTTCCAAGATGGCACCACCCAAAGATGCCATCCTCAACCTCACTCTCCATGTGGGTGGTAGCTGAGTTTAGGAAGGGGATTGGTTGTAGCAAGCTCATCATTGGGGTCCCTGGGACCCCTCCAAGGAAATGTGGGCCGACCTAGCTGGACCCCGCTTAGATGGAGTTCATGCCAGGGGAATCCTAGGGTCTAACAAGGACATGTTTAATAAAGAGGGACTCCGCCTGGGGTCTATATAACAATTCACTCTGGTGTCTGTTAATTATCAAGGAACTCTGGGTGTAGCCCATCTCTTGTATAAATTCATTTTATTTGCAGGTTGCGGAGCGCCCCACCAGAGCAGCTGGTTTCGGATGGTGGGGTCTTGTCGGTGAGTCAGTTCCTGGCCCAGAGTATTTATATTACTGTGCTCAACCGGGGCAGGAAGAAAAAAAAACGGTCTACACAGCTTTGAAACAAAATGGTGGTATCCTACCACAAGGGAGGCTCACTATCTGAAACAGTTTGGTCCAGGAGGATTTAGCAGAGAGGCAACATAGCAGTGACCCACTAACTAATGCAACACAGGATATTCAGTCCAACCAGCAAGAAGCATGAAGAGGTGGGGCTAGTAAAAATCCCAGCAAAGTATTTAAGCAGCTAGAGAAGAAACATGGAGCAATGACGAAGGGGCCAGTGTCAATCCAGTTTGGCCAAATCTGGTCCTAAGAAGCAGTTTGTGGCAATTCTGTTAAGAATCTCATGCTCTGAGAAATGCCCAATGTGTCTCCTACCCAAGCACTCACTCAGGCTGTCCTAAGCCATCTCTCCAGTCACACAACCATTTCGCTGAGTACTCCAATCAAGCTGGTCCTAAAAACTGCCAAATCTTAAGGTGCTCCCTCCAAGGACGTGTATTGTGCTAGTCTGGGGCGGAAAATCAAAGGCCAGAGGTTTCCGGGCCGTACTCGGAATGAGCATACGACCAAAGAGTTGCCATTTTGGGTCTGCCTGCTTCTTGGTTTCCACAGACTAGGGGATTGTCGAAAACAAAATGGTCTGGAGTAGGGGTTCAAAAATACATTGGTACCCAAATGGCTACCATGCTGGTACCTTCCTTAGGCGACTTATCCCGTAAAAAGGGCTGCACCCCATGTGAAATACAAAAAAAAACTGAGGCTACCACCATCCTACTCCAACACTTGTCGAGTGATCCAATTAACCGGGGACTAAAACGGGTAATTTCAAAGCCCCTCTGTACTACGAGCATTATGGGCTACAATAGTACAGCATAACATGGAATTGCAGTTACAAGGGGACAAAGTCCCTCTGTTCAAGAAAGTAAAGTCGAAGATACTGGAAAACCAGCATGGGGCAAAATCTAAATGTAGGCGTCCCATAAAATGGGATGAGGGAACCACAGCAGTGGTATTATGGCCTAATGCTCTGTCTTGTGTTCACTTGTATTTCACCTATTCTCCCATCTCTGACGCACCCTCAACACACCAGATTAGTGGTGTCACGGTATTAGTTTTATGACGATACGAAAACCTTCTTGCCAAATGACGGTATATCATGGTTATCGCGGTATAGCAGGTGGAGTTAACTAATCTTGACAAATATTTTCTAAAAGGTCATAAATTGTCAGATTTATCATCACAAACAAAACCAGGCACCTGGGTCCAGAATTGGGATTTTCAACATAATTTCCACTAAAATGCCACCCCTTGCTTCCACCAAACACGTGTGGAGAGGAGGAGGGTGCCCTGCTGCGACTGGCAAAGCAAACTGAATAGCTTTTCTTAAGTGGTCATTTAGGCTGTTAGCTCCCCCACTGGCTACTGGTGAAGATGAACATGTTGCCATCTTGATAACCTGCATGCCACAGATCAATGGAGGCTGGTGGTAGTATACGCTTGTGCGCATACACACACTCTCTTTACGTTACAGCCTTTAGTTTACTTGCGGGCCAAAAGGTGTTCATTAATCACGGACATGTTATGGTATGGCAGCAGGGAATACCCACAGAGTTGAGTGAATTTCGCAGTGTCACTTATTATATGTAAAATCAATGATGGAACAAGGGAAATCCCCCATTGTCATATGTTTAGCAAACATTATCCATTATAAATATATAAACCCCCAAAGCCGCCATCCCAAAGTAAACCCTTTTCCTTCTTGGCACCGTATTTATTCTTCCTATTGCTACATTAAAAACTGCTCCAACTGAAACTACTTGGCAGATGGCACATCCAACAGTGCAAGACCAAGACTGCGCAGCACTTGCTTACTGCAGCCTTTCCAAATCAGATTGAAAAGCACACTTAACGGTATAAATGGTATACCGGTATAAACAATGTGACGGTTATTATTGTTCAATTAAGTGGTTCACGGTATCTTTAACGGTATACTGTTATACCGTTACATCCCTACACCAGATCAGCAAAAACCTTGTTGGGACAGTTTTTCTGAACTCCTACTCAGTAAAACCATTCAACTGGGACAAGACTCCACTCTTAGTATAAGGCTGTACCACCTGATTATATGGTAGCTTAGACGGAGCAGCCAGACTTATCTTGGGAGGGAGAGAGGGCTCTAGAATCGGTACAAAGACATTGTGATATAAATGGTCCAAAAAAACACTATGTATTGTAAAAATCAATGGTTTATTTATATACAAGTGGGCTCAGATAAATCTTGGGTGAAATGAGTACTATCATATAAACACATTATGGAAAAACACTACTATGCTTGAAGGTTCACAGACCAAAGCATATAACTTAATTTGGAACACCTAGCAGTAGTTCTAGGGAAGACAAAACCACTTTCAGATTACTTTCAGTAATACCAGGGTAGTAGACCCTATCGTGCGTACCGTGGCGCTCAGCAAGAAATCGCACAGTAAGTCAACTGGACAATTATACTTTTCAGAATAGTGGAACACAATTATACTTTTCAGAATAGTGGAACACTTATTCTAGGAACAGTAAAACACCTATAACTCTGATTCAGGATACGTTATTCTTGGGGCTTTGGACTTACTGGGGTGTAATATTCAATTACAGTTGCTTTTCAGTTCAGACTAAGGTAAGCAATTCATTAAGTTATTTCTGGATGGCACACAGCTGTGCAGGGTAAGTAAAACATCTATATACTTTTGTAAGGAGCTACCAGCAACCTAAAAGGTAAGTACGACCCAGGCAGACCTATTCTGGACAGGCTAACAGCAAGTCAGGGGACCCAAGACCCAATTGGGGACGCTCGTACGGTTATCTCAACCGGAATAATAAAGTGAAACCAATAGCATTACTTTTGGGAAGAGGGGAACCCAATTAACAGATGAGTAATTTAACCTTCAGTCTACTTTCAGTTAGAATGGCGAGTCAGTTTCTAAGGAAATTAAGGCTTTGAGAATACTTATTTAAGACGGCACACATCTTATTCAAGGTAAGTAAATCCTATATATACACTTTTCAGAATGACGGAACATATCTAAGGTAAGTAAGAACTACCTGCGGTTCCAAGGGCCAATCCAACTGTTACATCCAGTAGTCTACCCTGCCCCACTAAAGCTAGAAAGAAGACTCTGCTCTAGATTTGCAACTAACAACATATTTGTTCCTAATACTACACCCTACAAAATATTTTTACCCACCACGGCCAAAAATCTCTCTGGCAAAAAAAATATTGAAACTACAAACCATTACAATAAGAAATTAAAACAAGTTAAACTGTAGTGCCACCTCTACCGACATAACTACCATAACAACTAAGGGTTGCTTTAATAAATGCCAAATCCTTGGTAGCTCATGTGACAGACATTGCCGACCTTATCACTTCTTAAAACCTTGATTTCCTGGCCATAACTGAATCATGGCTGCATGCGGCAGCTGGCCCTTCACTCTTACTCGCTGTTGGGTAGAATTCTCATAAATGTGCTAATTCCCTTCCCCTTGGAGACCCCCAGCAACTTTGCTGGATTTTTGAGGACTTGATTTTCTTACCTGGAAAGAGTGTGAGCCTTTTTTCCCAAACCTTCGTATTTTGATGTGTTTTAACTTTGTGTCCTTTAATTATAGAGTTTTAGATAACTCCATAGGCATTATTTTCATTTGTCACACAGCACCCTCAGTGTAGTGACACTGGGATGTCTTTTAGAATTCCCACAGGTTTAAATACCTTCTCTGGGATAAACTACTGTTTCCCAGAGAATGTAAAGTGAAATTGACTTTACTAGACCCCAGCACACCCCATTTTACAATGGAGTGCTGGAGGGGTTACATAGTATCCCCTGTGTCCAAATACTCATGTAGCCGTCAAATGCTACCCTTTCCTATTAAAAAGGCTGGTGGCAGTGGTTTTACAATGAACTACCATGATTTTTCCCAACCGCGAACACTGGTAGCTAAAAATCACGGTGGCGCCTTAAGCCCTTTTGTTTAAACCGGTCCCAGTCTTCTTTTTTCGCCATTTCTTTTTGGAAAGGTCCTTCTAGTGTTTGTCTCTGCGCTCCAATCCAAGTTTGGTCCCTTTGTTTGTGTGCCTTTTGGCAGGCTTCAGGACTGATGTCTGCCCTTGGTGTCTGAGTGTCTGGGGTGGGCAGGAAGTGATGGCAAGGAGCCACCCTGCTGGGTGAGTGACAGCTAGGCTGGAATGAAAGGGAGAAAACTGTTTAAAAGGCGAGTCTCCAGGACTGCAAAGCAGTCGACCAATGGAACAAAAGAACCGAAGATGAGCTGGAAGAGGACGGCTGCCGCAACACTTGTACCATTGGTTTGCCAGGTGAACCCCTGCTGCCGGTCCAAATTGCCAAAGTCCATTCGACAGAGAAGCTCCTTCAAGGACGGTTTCTTCCTTTTTGAGTTGGTGGGACCAATCAACTCATAAGACACCTGGATACCATTCTTAAGGCTGGTTAGGATTAACCAGGGAGAGGGACCAGTTTGGGTTCTTGAATCTACAGCTACTGGAACTGAAGTGACTCCATCTTGTTTGCTTTCTTCAACGATCCTGTGCAGTGCAGGAGTCCCCTGACGTCCTCCCTCTTGTCCCCACGACTGAGGCTCACAAACATCAAGATCTGCAGGAGCTGCCAGGAACCACGACTTCAGCAACATTTGTTTCTTCATACAAAGGTACTGTGCCAACCCGATAGCGTAAGTGTTTACTTACTGTGATTGAAAGTCCTCTGTGTAACTACTTCTCACATTCACTCTTGAGATAAGCCTGGCTGCTCAGCTCGCTACCATAAACTGTGTAGTACAGACTTATACCAAAGATTGTTTTGGCTAACGCCTGTAGTCCTAATTGTGTGTAGTGGTCCCAGAGGGTACTGCCTGCAATTCTGCCTAACACTCGCCGTACCAGATACTTACTCTATCATAAGAGTGGACAGGTCAGAATCTAGAGGGGGCATTGCCTCATATGTAAGACCAACTTGGACTTAAGACTAGCTACTACGCATACGTTCTCCTCATGTGAAGTACTTACTGCCAAACTACCAGTTTGAAATACACGCACCCTAACCATCCACCTAACCTATAGACCTCCAGGCCCTATTGGCTCTTTTGAGGAAGACCTGATGATCCTACTCTCAGATAACACCAAATCATCCTCCCAACTACTAATATTGGGAGACTTTAACTTAGGTTTTAATGACCCCAACCATCACCAAGCATCCATAATTGCCAATACCCTTACTGAACATGGCCTTATCCAAAAAGTTATACAGCCTCCCTGTCAGGTTTCCTTTAATTACTGTTGGGTTCCCTTTTAATTATTTCCCTTTATTTCTGTGTGGGTTTGGCCTTGACCTTTCTATACAGATTCCTGGCTCTGGCCCAAGGAAAGATGGAGTTTAACAATAGAAGCCTTGATTGGCTAGAGAGAACTGCAGAACAACAATGAACGTTCTAAACTGTCACTCTCTGCCTTTCATCGTCGTAACCCCAGCTGAGAGGACGTGTTTGTAGCTGCTCCCGCTGAAGTCTTGGGCCTAGGGGATTTGAATTTTCAAATCCTGGCAATCGAGCGGCTACTTATGCAGGGTTGTTCAGGAGAAGAATTCAGGTTCACAGGAGAGTTTCTGGAAGTTCTTTTGGAGAAGGAAAAAATTCTTAAGCTAAGTGACTTTATTTGGATATGTAAATCTTTGCTCAGATTCATTAGAAACTTTAGGAGATTGTAAATGAAAATTCAAAAGAAGAACTGATGTTACTCTGTTTATAGTTCAACGTTTAATTTTAAAAACACGCGCGAGCAATGTTAGCCTCTTATGTGTGTTCATTGCGCGTGAGTGCGCGAGCGCGAGAAAAGACTGATTTCTATAGCGCGTGTGTTCATAGCGCGTGTAATCATAGAGCGAGAAAAGACAGCTACGTGATTTCTATAGCGCGTGTGTACATTGCGCGGGTGTTTATAGCGCGTGTACACGAGAGTAAGAAAAGACTGATACGTGATTTCTTCAGCGTGTGTGTTCCTCAGCGCGTGTTTTTTCTCCGGTGCATGTTTTCTTCAACACGTGTTTTGCAGGGGTACATTTTAGTGCGTGTGCGCGAATAGGTTTCAACGGACTTTGAAAAAGTATGCAAGTTCTTCAAGAGACTATGAACTTTATTTATTAAGAAGGAAGAACAGGATTCATCTAAGTCTTAACTGGAACATTTAACAGTTTAAAAGGCAAGAGTCAAGGTTCTTAAGAGTTCAATACTCAAAGGAGTTGCTGTTATTTTCAAGACTTTCAAAGCAAAAGAAAGGTAGAAAGATCTTATCAGCTATTACTCCAATCTTCTCTAAGATCCTAAAAGAGAAGAACCAGGTTCCGCATCAGCTAGTCAGAACGTCTCCAGTCTGGTGTTTCTTATGTTATCCACTTTCCCTTTGGGGTGTAGTTAACAGAGCCGAGAATTATCGGGTTCTGAGGATTACATTTCAGGGGGATTGTCGGGGTGGGGTTCAGCAGCTTCCGCGGACACAGGAAAACTCTCAGCCTGACACTCCCCATGACAAAGGGAGGACCCTAGACTGGGTAGCTGACATAAATTGTGATACTGTAATTACGGCTATCGAACCACAACTATGGACAGATCATCACCATGTCTCTTTTACACTCGCAGCTAATAGCCAAAAAGTAAACTTAACCCTATAGCGCCACCTTGCCCTACAAGGAATAAGCAGAATATCACTGCGGATGCCATCACGCCACATGTGACTCCCATCTTAAATGCTATAGAGATGTCCACAGACCCAAACCTACTAGTAGATATCTATAATGCTACAATGACAAAAGCCTTGTACTTCATCGCCCCTCTTAAAATGCCTAAAGGCAAACCAAGAGCTCACCTGAACTTGTGGTTCAACCCTGAGCTAAAAACCTTTTGCACCGAAAAAAGAAAATTGCAAACCTTATGGAAGCAGGCCCCATCCACTAAAAACAAAACTAACCTGGCTAACTTATCTGCCACCTACAAAGAAGAAATACCTCGCACTAAACGTGATGTATAAAATCGGAATCAATCGAGCCAGATCTAGTACTACAGAGCATTTCATCATCCTTGGAGGTGGAAACTCCCAATTCTCCTACAGACCTTTGCATTAAAGACAAACTCTGATGTACGAACATTCAGAATGCTCTTACTTATAAAATATTAGAAGGAAGAGTGGCCTGCGCCGTAATACGCTGGACTATATATTTGTCAGGCCAAGAATGGCACTACAGGTTAATGACATGAGTTATGCCCAATGCGTGGAGTGACCGCGATGCTCTACTCTGTACTTTTAACATTCCTGAAAAGCACTTTGACTGTAAACCAACGGGAAACTTGCATGCAAATCGGGATGCTACGAGAATTTGTTGGTCAGAGAGGAATAGAAGACAAGCGGCTGGAGCACTATCTGAAGATAGACTTCCTAACTTCTCTCAGTTTTACGCAGTATCTGCAAATGCAATTGAGAATTGGATCTGTTCATTTTCAGGTGCACACGCAACCATTGTAGTGGGTATGATTATCGGAGAAGCAAACAAGAATTTGCTCTGATAGACAAAATAGGGACTCCAAAAGGAAACTTGGGGCCGAACTCCGATTTGCTAAGAAAACAAATGTATCAATTGAGTCTTATTATGCATCGGTAGGACTTAAAAATAGAGCGGCCATCAAACTTAGAAGCTCTGAGAGAAGCTCAGAGTGACTGCTTACTGCACTCTATAACATCTGGCTGAAGATTGAAACCCTACTGGGTATTTCAGTATAAGGAACTGGACATCTTGATTGAAAGCCAGCCCCTGGCGTAGAAGCGTAGAACTATTGAGTGCATACTGGGGAATAAGTGCCACCAGGCTGAGAAGTCCGGGGATTAACTCTATAGTACTAATATAGGAATTCATGGGACCTAGTTCTTTCCTTAACACAGAACCACAGTACTTGTCTGCCATACAGCCCATAACATTGATCTATTTAAGAAATATCGAAGCTTTATAAGGGCACTTACAATGTAAAGTTGATCGCTGCGTAAGAAAGAAATGGAGCGTTGTGTGAATTAATTATAATCTATTTTATAATGTACATTCCAATATTTGCGATTAGAAATACATTTTTTTTAAATTTTTTTCATGTCTCATTGATCTGTAAAAATTGTATTGTGTATATTTATATATTCAAATTTTTATGTATAAAGTTTCATGTTTAAACTAAATCACATAAATAAAATATCCACACTACAATTGCTAACAAATGACAAAATCTACCAAATTCAGACACGGTGCACCAGTTCCAAAAGACTTCTGCGAAACCTGCCCAAGACTTCACTTGTTCCAAAGTCTCTGTCCCAGAGGTACAAAAAATGATTGCCTCTCTCAAGCCTTCGAGGTGCCAGGGTGATAGCTGCCAGGCACACATTATTAAAGGATAGTTCCGGGACTTTTTTTTTATTGTTCCTATGGTTCGGCCATGTGTTTTTAAGCATAAATCGGTAGATCGTAGAAAACTTTCCAATGGACCTTACCCGACTTTTCGTCCATTAACGCACTCGAAAACATCCGCCATTTTATGATAATCCTCTCACTTGCCGCATCGCCCTGGCTCACCTGCTTTTGCGGCACTAAATCAAATCCCCCGCCCCTGAGCCTGACATCAGCAGACGCGTACCGCCCATTTCCCGTTTCGTGTCAACAATCGCTGCGCCTCAGCTAATGAAGTGTCGCCATGGAAATGGCAGGACGCCTCTTTCCTCAATAAGTATAAACAGACCGTTTCACAACAAACCGCAGCAGATTTTCGAATCCATTCCTCTCTCTGTGTTACTTTGAGTATTCTGTGACTCGTTTCTGTGCTCTGGTCAGCTACCTTCGTTGATTGTAGCCCGTGTGAACAGATACCAGTACCACCGCTATAAATTATTTTACTTTCTTTACCACATAATGGCTACAATAATGCCGTATATGTACGAGCCCGAGTACACCGAGGAAGAACTACTGGAAAGGCAAGCACGCGAAAACGATGGGGATTCGGACAGCAGTTGGGAGGACCAGTCAACGGATGAAGAGCCTGGACCATGTCGCATGGACGGCGTCTCCACCTGGTGCACGTGCAATCGGTGCGAGCTAATGCCAACTGAGGAGGAGAACTGCTGCTGCCGAGAAAACTCGGGATGCCTGGCCTACATTTCGGAAGGCCAGCAAAGTCTGCAGGAAGGCGAGCAAAGTCCGCAATGCATCACCGAGCTGCCAGAGTTCAGGGAAGCCTGCCTCTCACGGACCGTGTTGAGGATGATGATGGTGCTTATGCACGAACTTCGCGGCACTGTTCGTCCGCGTAATCCCAGTAACGAGTAAGTATACTCTGGTTGTGATGTCAGTGATGCCACTACTATGTCATGGTCGTCTCCCACATATAAAATTACATCTACATATCATTCAAATGCATGTAAATTGGTTCCATATTGTGCATTTTCTAGATAGAATTTTTTTCAAAGCAGAATGACATTTTTTTACCTGAATCGACAGTGATAAGAAAGTTTTGTCATTTTAATACAGTTTGCATCTTTCATTTTCACAGGTGGTACAGGCTGGTGGCCTATCGTTGCTTCACTTGGTGGCTTCACGGGAGGCTCGGACAACGCGTTCGGAGAGTAATACCTGCCTGTGCGGTACTTGCCATTAGACAACATTTCCCCAGCGACAGTGGACAATACCGCGGATTTTCCCTGGATGTGCTGCAACCGCAAATTTACAATGTGTAATGTTTATTATTTATGTTCAATTGAAATTAAGATCCAAAATAAAACCCAATATATATTTTAACAATGGTTGTTTTGATTTGTTCAAGCGTTGGCAATAAAAGGAAGGCCGTTGTATTTTATTGATACAAAACATGGTTATAGGTAAATATGGTTGATCGTAATAAATCATCCTTTTGGTCACCGGGTACAGAGATGACCACCTCTGGCCCGTGCCGCCTTGCCACCACAGGCCAGCCTGCTGCTGACTAACTGCCTAGGCATCCAGGGTCTCCAGGGTGTACTGCACCCATATATTCTCCTGGGAGGGTGAGGTATTTATAAACTCACCCCCCTGCCTTCCATGTACTAGATCCTGCAGCCAGCCTCTTACATGCAGTTAGATGGCCTCTCCTTGGTGAGGCCCTGCGGCAAACGAGTCTTGTCTGCACGACCACCGCCCCAATCCACCCCCCGCCCTATCAAAGGCAGTTCGCACCGGGTGTCATGATCTCTGCTTCCAAAAGGTCAGGGTTTTCCCAACTCCCTTGGAAGCAGATCCATAACCCAGGTTCCGAGTGCCAACCAGTCCCAATTGGGACCTTTTGGACCCAGTCCTGGCGCCAGTGGCACCAGGCTCATAAATATGCCCAGTCCCAGCGCTGGAAGCGCCGGGCTCATAATGCTTGGGTGGACTTACCTGCAGCAGACCATACTGCTTACTTGCCTGCCAGTTGAGCCTCTGATCCTCTTCTGTTTGGAACTACTTTTCCTGTTGGGTGGGGCTGGGTGGGGCTGGAGCCACTCCAGGAACTCTTTTCTTACCAGGAACTCTTTTCTTACTTAGGCGTGGCTGTGGAAGGAGACACCTAAGCACTACAGGAGGCTATTTAAACCACACCCGGTGGATGAATCTTGCTTTGCGTTATTCTGCACCCTCTGCAGCAGGACGCTCATCGTGTCTTCTGCATCCAGTCCTGGGCCTAAGGAAAAAGGCTTACCATCCTGAATCCAGTCTTCAGCAACACCTATAAAGACAAGAAAGAACAGGTTAGCATTCCGGCATCTGAAAGGCAAAGGCTTACCTACTCTTCGTGCGCTCCGGAGGTCTTCACACTGCATTCCGGCATCTGAAAGGCAAAGGCTTACCTACTCTTCGTGCGCTCCGGAGGTCTTCATACTGCATTCCGGCATCTGAAAGACAAAAGCTTACCAACTCTTCGGACGCTCCGGAGGCCTTCGGCGCTGCATCCGCATCTGAAAGACAAAACAAGGTGCGTTTAAAGACATTGGGGAACTTTAATACTCACGTGCCATTACTCCTTTCCACATCTAATCCAGTGGGTATTCCGGCACCCTGCAGCCGCTCCGAACTCGTACCTGCAAAATAAAAAGACAGTTAGAGCGCATCGTGAAGCAGGCATCAAGCGCGTACTCGCGTGCTTCCAGGCGCTTCTATTCATCACACGGGCTCCATCTTCAACTCACTTCAGCCCGTCATCGCCGGAACCCTGCAAAACAAGAGACATCATTACTAAAGACTTTAAAAAGACATTTGAATGACTCGAAACTTACCGTTCGTGCAGTAAACGACGGACAGCAGTCCTCTGAAGTCAAGAGGCCTGCGCTACCTATCCAGTGAAGAAACTGGCTACAGCACCCTGCCCCGAGGCAGATGGAGAGCTCGGCATTCACTTACCTAAGGTGAGAGCGTTAACCTTTGGGGGTCTACAGGAGAGGAGAAGAGGAAAGAGATAGGGACACCCCAATAACCCCAGTTCATTAACCCCATATTTTCTATCTGCAGACATCTTACTCTACACGTCAGGCATACAGTGCACAGAGGTCCAGCCCAAAGAGCCAACCGGGTGCTACACATCACCTTTGAAGATAAGGTAGTCGCCCAGTCAAGACCGGCGCCTCTGCGAGAATCAGGTGAGCGTTACACCGGGGTACTTGTGCTGGCAACTGGAGCAGTCAGGGAGCGATAAAGGCCAAGAGGTGCCAAAGACCATGTACACTTCAAAGTGGTCTACAGAGCATGGGTTGTTGTTCCCATGTCTACCTCCAGACCCCGTGTCTCCTGCCAAGCATCCCCCCCTCACGCTGGACGGCCCCCTGCAATCCACATAATGCCACGACATATACACGTCATTCATTCACAAACGCACCCCTGTTTCGAATTCTTTATAACCCACTTCATATTTCTAATGAGCACTTCTTGGCGCTTTGCTAGTCAACCCGTGAAGGTGCTGGTTATCTGCTCTTCGTCTCTGTGAACTTCCGTGACCACTTCGAGGAAACTCGTCAGTTTGCAACCTGTGAACTGCTCCCTGTTCTACGACAAGAAACTACTCTGATCCCTGCATCTAACTGTTTGTTCGTCAAGGTAAGGCCATGTACCATAATCATTTTGCGTCCGATTTCTTTTCGTTCAAGACAGTACATGCAAGGAACTAGTCACATGTTCTGAGTTTACATTGGTATTCATAGAGAATTGTTGATCTTTACTTTTCAGAACTTTCCACAATGCCTGCCTGTTCCATTGGCGGTTGCCCTTCGAAGACCCATAATAAATCTGAACGTACTATAATGCATGTTTTCCCTAAGACAATAGATCAGATAAGAGAATGGGTCCGATATTGCGGATATCCACCGTCTGAGCTTGAAAGTAGAGTCCTAGAGGTCTTTGCGGACAAGAGGGGTGATCGATACCGCATCTGCAACAGGCACTTTACCTCTGACATGTACTCCACATCATTGCTAATAAAGAAGAACACACCGCGAGCGAGGCGAAAATTGCTCTCAACCGCTATTCCCACTCTATTCGTCCACATCCCTCCACTGGTGAGTCAAGTTTACGTATTTATCTCTTGGCCTTGCGGTAGTGTGTAGCATTAGCTAACAATAATTTCCCCATTTATGTATCCACTCAATATGAAGGCGGAAGATTCTCCATCTTTTGGCAGGGACTTGAGACTGGAGATGCATCGTGCCAATGGGAAGAATATGAAGTGATTGACAACGGAGCTATACCACCACCAGCCATTGATAGTGAATGTCCTCCTGGTAGTTCGGATGCAGTTGGAGATAAATTCACAGAATCCACACCCGCAAAAACTAAGACCGCGAGAAAGTTGAAGAAATTGTCCTATTCACCCATTGCCGGAGAAGGAACAGATGTTGCAATGGAAGAGAATGAAGTGGACTACAATGAAACACCTTCAATATCACTGAACATAGCGGAAGACGATATCAGAGATTCTACCTTTCATGTGAGTGACATGTCCTCAACGTTACAGGCCGAACCAGCTGGGATGCAGAGTGACACTATAAGGAAAGAGGCCAAATTCATTGTATTCGATAGTTGTTTGATTGATATTATTATTCGGTTGAAATGTGGGCATTCGGTAGGTGGGGAAGTATGTGTGGAGCCATTGATTAATGTGACTCGTGCAATTCGAGGCACTAACCTTAAAATACATGCCACCTGTACAAAATATCATCCTTTCTCATGGTCTGCACAACCCATGCTGGGACAACTGCCAGCAGGCAATCTACTTTGTGCAGCGGCTGCACTTTTTAGTGGTTCAAGTTTTAAAAAATTAGAGTCTTTCTTTCAGTTTGTGGGAATCCGTTTCATTGCGAAAACTCAGTTCTACAAATACCAAACCGATTATCTATTTCCAGCCATTAGCGAAGCTTGGAGAATGGAAAAAATGTCTATTGACAGTACATTCGCGGGCAAACGGGTCAGGCTAGCCGGTGATGGACAGTGCGACAGCCCAGGATTTTCAGCCAAGTACTGCACCTACCACTTTCAGGACATGGAAAGTAAGAAAATTGTGAGTTTGGTGGTTGTGCAGGTGTCACAAAGTACATCCTCAGTGGCCATGGAGAAAGTTGGCTTTGTAGCATCATTGCAAGAACTACAATCGCGGGGAATGGTGATCGACCTGATAGCCACGGACAGACACGTCTCAATTGCCAAGACAATGAGAGAAGAGTACAAAAATATAAATCACCAATTTGACGTTTGGCATCTTGCAAAAACAATCAATAAAAAATTGTCGGCTGCAGGTAAAAAAAAAGATATGCAAGGTATTTCACAGTGGTCCAAGTCAATCAGCAACCATCTTTGGTGGAGCTCAAAAACATGTGGAGGGTCGTTTGAAATTCTACTGGAAAAATGGCGGTCAGTAATTCTACACTGTACAAACGTGCACAGCTGGAACACGAACCAACATTTCCACAATTGTGAACATGGCCATTTGTCCACAGAGGAGGCATGGAAGAAGAAGTGGTTGATTCCTTCATCACCCACTCACAAAGCCATTGAAAAGATTGTATTTGATAAAACTATAACAAAAGCTTTGAGGGGACTCACGGAATTCTGCCACACAGGAGATTTGGAGGTGTTCCACAATATGTGCCTAAAGTACAGGCCAAAACGATTGCATTTTGGCATGGAGGGCATGATAAATCGGACTCTTTTAGCGGTCTTGGCACATAACCATAATGTCGGCCGTCAACAAAGTAGGACGACCGGAACTTTAGGGACGCTTCGCTACAATAAGGCCTTCACTAAAAGAAGTAAACAATGGGTGATCAAACCAGTGTTTGAGGATATGCAATATGAGTTTATTGAGAGACTTATTGTTGACGTCCTAGATAGGCACATAAATGGAGTTGTGAACGAACCTGTGCAGGTGACAACTGCATTGCCACCCAACATTGCCTCTGTTCCATGTCCACCTAAAGAAGAGCTCATTGAGAAATACACATCACGGTTTAAATGATTGTAATTTGATTGTCTGTTCTCTCGCGTCTCCTCATGTCGCAGGCCCATTGAATATGTTTATCTATCCAACCTTGTTCATTTGCGCATTAAATTAAACCAAACAGTAATATAAATGATTTTTCCAAAAATATAGAATGTCTCCGTATTTATGGTTCTGTGGGGCAGCAAAGCACGCAGACAAAATGCAAAGATGGAGTGTAAATTTCAAGTCCTGTAAGACGGCCTTACACTGAATGTAGCTAACTAGGAATGTGTGTTCGTTCAAAGTGAAGGTCAGCTGCTTTGATTTTTTCTCGGGTGCCAGAATGGCCCACGACTCAGTATAAGGTTCTATTGTTATTTGACCTTGACAGGCCGGGACCACGTAAGAAACGTTAATGAATATAATTTCAGAAACGAAAGCCATTTCATGTTCGTTCATTAGAAGAAATAAAATGTCGGCATAGAAGGAGTGGTATTTCGGGGCTGCCCTACGCACAGACACAATGGAAAATGCAAATATAATGTAAGTAACTCTTTAGATGAGTTTATACCACATTTTAATTACTATGCAGTAGCTTTAAAGACGGGTTAAGTTGTACTTGTTTTGTACCGCGCACTATCTTGGGGAGAACCGTCTCCTTTTACAGAAGCACCTCCAAACCTTCCTCTTTGCTTCTGCTTTCTCTCTCCCTCTCCCCTGCTACAACTTGTCCACTGTCTGCGACCTCGGTCCTGGGCCCTTCCACTCTCCACCTGCAATCCCTGTCAACCCCTGCACTGGGGGACTGTCTCAGTATCCTACAGCCCCCCTTGACGTATAAAACCCAGTTGCACTCCTAGCTATGAAATAATTTCCAGACCTAATATATAAAATGAATAATTTTAATAAAGATCTGATGGTGAGACTAATTTCCTTTTTTTTATGTTTTTCAAATAGATATATCGTCCATTATTGTCTGTGTCACGAGTACCAGACACCGGCGGATGGCTTCTATAATCGCCAATTGCTTCTCCGCGTGAACAAAGTTAGCACCCTGACCATTTTGTGGGACGATCGCCAAGTACAAGTATGCCCTTACGCGGTACTAACGGCTAGATGCAACATACAGACCGTTGTGGTGCCCTAGTGCCTCGTTGTTGGAATAGCCATGCGATTATCAGTGCGACCGAAGAGCTTATTTTATCGTAAACCAACACCCTGTCTACTGCACACGAACATCGCTTGCCTCAAGACGAAATATTTTGGATCGAGAGCAAATAAAAATTCATTTATCTAAGACCCTGTGTACAGCAAAGGAACATCGTGTGCCTCGAAACGAACTTTTCGGAACGTGAGCAAATAAAAATGCAAATCGCTGAATATTCTCAAAACATTTTATGTCAAATAAATGTACTTTACCAAATTTACAATCTTGCGGTTTAATTTAAAAGTACAGTTTCATATTCCCAATTGTGGCGCGCTGTGTTGTTTGAGCTCATCTGTGTTGATTTCCTGGTTCTGTGTGGAGTCGCGTAGAAGACGCCTGGGCGCGTTTGCCTACGCAGCTCAGTCACGTCACGGATAGAGGCGGGGAATATGAATGTTTTGATCAAGACTGTTTCAGGGGCGGGGGATTTGATTTAGTGCCGCAAAAGCAGGTGAGCCAGGGCGATGCGGCAAGTGAGAGGATTATCATAAAATGGCGGATGTTTTCGAGTGCGTTAATGGACGAAAAGTCGGGTAAGGTCCATAGGAAAGTTTTCTACGATCTACCGATTTATGCTTAAAAACACATGGCCGAACCATAGGAACAATAAAAAAAAAGTCCCGGAACTATCCTTTAAAGATGCTGCCAGGGACCTGGCACCTTTCATAACAAAGCTAAAAATGCCTCTTTCACATCAGGTATTGTACCTACTAATCTGAAGGAGTCATGGGTTCTGCCCCTCCTGTTAAAAAAACAATCCTTGGACCCTACAAATTACCGTCCAATCACTAGGGTCCCTTTTCTCTTAAAGATTTTAGACCGGGTTGCGCATGTGCAAATCCAGGACTATTTAGAGGCTAACCAGCTCTTGGGGCAGTCTGGCTTCAGACCTCAACATAGCATTGAAACAGCGCAAATTGACTAAAAAGCCAGATTGACGAACTCCAAGATAAAGGGAAAATTGCATTACTACTACTGGACCTATCGGCTGCGTTTGACCTGGTTGACCAAAGGGTACGCTGTAATCACCTCGCCACAGCAGCCTATTTCTCCCAAAAAGCAATCGCCTGGGTTGAATCATTCCTAAACGGGACCATGAGAGTTTTCTCTCCGTCAGCAGCAGCCGACCCAATCCCCATCTCTTGTGGAGTACCTCAAGGGTCTTTTGTGTCTCCCACTATGTACAATATTTCACAAAGCCTCTATTTGACAAGTTGGATCATCTGGGTGTCACCTACACAAACTATGTGCATGACATCCAGCTCATCCTACCCTTAACAGGCAAATACGATAGTGATACGAGGCTTGTGAATAAAATGTATGTACTAATTCAGGCATGGATGGCCACCCACAGCCTCAGCCTGAATGACAATGAAACTGAACTACTGCTCCAAGATTCCCCAACTAACTTGAACAAACTCAACACACACTACATCATTCAATATAGACTGGAACAATATTAATGCACTTGGGACCACTTTGAGTATGCCTAGGAGAGAACACATTTCTGAAATCAGAAGACAGCACAAATGGCTGACTATCAAATACATTTGAAAACTATGTCCCTTACATTCAAATCTCTGAATCATGCTGCCCCACCCTACTTAACTGAGAAATTTACCATCCGAGCCTCTACTTGGGTCACCAGATCGGCCAACCCTTCTAGTCTGGTAGTTACAGGGTATAAACTAAAAAGTCGGGGGGGGGGGGGGAGGAGTAGTTTCCCAGTTATGGCTGCTAAGCTTTGGAACACCCTCCCACCTCACTTCAAAACGACCCAGTCCTCCCCTAACTTCAAGAAGGCTATCACCTGGCTAACACTGAAGGATTAACTAAGTCTATAGGCGTGGAGAAGTGGGCGGACAAGTGGTCCTCTGTGGTGCTCGAGAGTCTGTTTACTGTGGCGACTGGCTTGAGGTGGAGCTTTACTGGTGGAGCAAACTGTAACCAACATAAAACCCCATTTCTAGCACGAGCGCACAAAGAAGTGGGCGGACAAGTGGTCCTCTGTGGTCAGGTGCCCATTTCTGCTGGACTGACGTACATCCTCAAGTGCAGCACGCACTTACGGGAGACTCGATTTGTGGCGCATAATTGACGGTGGAACGGTAAGAAGAGAAAGTTCACCACTGTTTGCTTATTTACAGCCGGGAGACTGCAGAGGGTATATTTCCCTCTTTGATCCTGTCTGTACGTGATCCTTCTGTTCCGGATCGTGTTATGCTAATGTGAAGGTGTTGTATTCTCTCCTTGCCACCACCTCCCCACTTCCCAGAACGTTACATTGTCGGGCATGGGTCATATATCCTCAGCCCCCCACGCTCTTCCTAAGAGCGGAAAAATCAGTCACTCTTACGTGTTTTGTTCTGGCAAATACCGACAACGATTCGTTTGAAGGGGGAGCACGAGTGTGCTATTAAAATGACCAAAGCCAAACATACAAAATCCGGTTACAATTTACGCAAAGGAAACACAGAAAAAAACGGCAAAACAGCCATCTAAACTCCCTAAGAACTGCACAGATAACGTGGGGGAAGGCGAGTCTAAACTCCCTAAGAACTGCACAGATAACGTGGGGGAAGGCGAGATGGACAAAGGGACCATTCCCGCTGTGTTCTCTAAGATCCCTCCCAAGGTGTTTCCACCCATGGATAAAAGTGCATTGGAAGATGGGGCTTCTCTTCCCCCTTCACAACAGCAGTGAACATTTAGATGTTACAAATTACAATGACATTGACAATAATTCTCTTCTTGACCTGTGCCTCTCTATACAAAAATCCATGACAGCTAATGGACCTCTGCCAGCCAAGAAAAGTACAATGGTTGTGGAGGTGCAGGTCTTGAATGCCACACATAATGAATCCCAAGCAGCAATTGAGATTCCTAGTCCTAAACAAACTGGTAATTCCACTTAAAATTTGTCAGGAATACACCCCATTCACCCCACCCTTATTTCACCTGTGGTGTCTACCTTGGGACGCCTGTCGGCTTCCCCAGATCTATATATTAACACGGATGATCTGGAGCATACTGATGGGGAAGGGAGTGGGGCCGTAGAGCCCCTAAACAGCACAGCTATTGCGCTCCAGGCGTCCATGGCTTCAGTCCAATTTGCACTATAAGTGTTGCTCAAATTGTGTGGGAAGATACATACTAACTCCATTATACAGCTGGGACTAACTAATCCAAAGGGGAGTGTGGATTAGGAACCCAAATCGACATCCACAATAGGGGCCCAGGGATCTGTGACTCCTATGGATACCGGTAACCCCGCTGAAACTGCTGCAGATAGTCTGATACCACCGTTGACAAAAAAAAGCAGCGACTCTTACAGAAGCGGGAAGCCGCAAGAAATGCGGTAGTGGAAATTGCCTCCCCCTTACGCGCCACTCATGTTCCAGCAGCTAAATCAAAAAAGGGGCCAGAAATCAAAGAAGCGGGCAAAAGAAGGGACGGGGACTTCCACAAGGATAGACACAGAAGCTGCTGAATCTGACCTTTCGGTCAGTATAATTGGCGACTCAACAAAGTTCTCTATGCCTAGTAAGAAAGAGAAATATGTGGAGGAGGAGCATCAAGATCAACCCAAGGCTAAGGATGCAGACGATTCCAAAGCAAGCAAAATATGCATTATCAAAAATCTGAACCAGAAGAAAGGGGATAAGTGGCCGACAAGATCGGAGGTCCTAACCAAATTACAACTCGTACCTCAATTATGGGTGATATGTTCTGAGGACTTTTCCTTTGTGGAACCACTTAGGGTATGCAACCCGAATGTTTCAGCCCTCCATTGTAGGATATTGGCATCGGCCCAACTGAATCGGACACATAAGAAAAGCCTTATGCAGGTCGGCATGGAGGTTGATGCAAGTATGGAGAAGGAAGATCCCTCCCTTCCTAGTGAGGGACACGTAGCATCCAAGAACAAGGGCGGTAGGCCTTCCCAACCATCGGCAAAGAAGGTCCAGCTGAGCGATATCCAGAACACTTTGAAATGGCTCGCGGACTCTCTACCCATGGTATTAAAACAACCATGAGATTTTTCCTTCTTGAGTTGGAACATGCATGGTCATAAACATCTCTTAACAGACCAGGGTTCTCTCTGGTCTTTAATAACCACTTTCTTTTTCCTTCAAGAAACATGGTTGCTGTCCTCATTGGCTGTTGATGGCTATACACTGTACCACACCCCTGCGTTGAAAGGAGTACAAGGACGTCCATATGGGGGTCTTGTTATCGGGATTTCTAGTAAGATTCCCAGCAGTAAGATTCCCACTGGAGACGATAACCTCATTTGTGCTGTTGAAGTGTCCCTTTTGATAAAAGCTTCATGGGAAAGAATGCTATTGATCAAAAATAGGCCACCGGTGAGTGGGACATAAATCCGGCTCACAGATTTAACCTAATGTCCTTTGAGCAAATAGAGAGCAGGATAGGTGCCTTTTCTGACCAACATATGCCTCCTGTAAAGCACGGGCAATGGTGGGGAAATCACAGAAAGATGCCACCTATGACCGTGCCATTAGAGATGGGGAAACGGAAGCTCAGGAAAGACATTAGATTGGTCAGATCAGGGGCTCTATCCAGTTTGGCCGTTCTTAGTAACATTAGGAAATTGAAAAATCGCCATCGAACGTGGCTTAAAATACATAACAGACAAAGGAAAGTGGAAAGATGGCAGTTCACCATAAACCAGGCGTCTCAGGACCCCCAACCCCTCCCCCCCCTCCTTTGTGGTTTCTGGTTTCTACTAAAGTACTCCAACTCAGAATTGGAGAACTGAATTCATTCCGGGCCCCTGGGCCCAATGGTCTATCGAATGCGGTGATGAAGAATTACCCTCCCTTCTGGCCTGGCCTTCTTAAAATTCTGTTTTGAAAAAATCGTAGTTGAGGGGCAAATCTCCGCAACCTGGCAGTTAGCTATTCTCATACCAGTGTTTAAAAGGCAATAGACCCGAAAATGGAAACTATCGGTTACTTTCTATGCTGGATTGCATTGGTAAGATGTTTGCAGACTTAATCCTAAAGGAACTACAAAAGTGGGCTGAGGGTGCGGGGCATAGTAGATCAATTCCAAAGCGGGTTTAGGACTGGTTATTCCACTACCCATAACTTGTTTATTATGAACTTGTTGAGAAGCAAGGCGCTGCAAATCACCTGTTGTATGCTCTATATGTAGATTTCAGGGCTGCCTTTGACTCGGTTAATCGCTTCCGGGTTGTTGTGGAGGAAACTGAGGAAGTTGGCTTGCCCTGAACCTCTCCTATATTATTTAGAGCTATTACATACGAACACATCGGTTCAACTAAGACTTGACAATCAAGGTACAGTGACTAAATCCATTCAACAGAGGAAGGGTGTAAAGCAGGGATGTGTCACGGCTCCCACCCTATATAATCTTTTTGTTTCCGATGTACCTGAATGTCTACGGGGGATTAATGACTGCCCTCCTAAGGTTGGCTCTAGCCATTGTACGATCTTGGCATATGCTGACGATCAAAGACCACACTTTTAGTGGGATTCTAAGATCCGCTGAACAGCTATGGCGATATGCTGAGGCCAACAATCTTGACATCCATCATAATAAAACAAACCTGCAACTATACACAGCAGGAAGGGTGGCAAGGCCCCGTATGATGGTGGACATCATTGAAATCAAATCTACCCATTCGTATAAATATCTCGGCATAGAGTTTGACCATAGGGGTAATTATATATCATGCATGCAGACTCGCAGAATCAAGGCTGCACAACTCGCAGTACTAATATATAAGATCACGTGAGATGGATGTGGGTTTTCGATATGGGCAGCACGCCAACTATATATACAGTGTTTAGTGCCTATGGTCACGTACGGCTTAGAATCTCTCACCAATATGAATTTGGGGTGGCTACAGCTGGTCGACGGTACGTTTTGGAGGAAGATTCTTGGTCTCTCCCAATACATCCCTATGGCTGCAATTAGATTGGAGCTGGGAATGACCTCCCTTAGAGCCACTGTATTAAGAAAGCGAGTGGAATTCTATATCAAATTTAACAATACGCCCGTTAACCGTCTCCTTATGGCTATTAAAGAGGATGCATCGGCTGGTAGACATGAATTTGAAGTCCAAATGAATACCTTGCTTGAAGAAATCAGCTGGTCACCTGAGTGGGGACGAGAAAATGAGCGTCTGTTTCTTAGTATGCAGAGACGTTTAAATCTATGGGACTGGCAGAGTAACTTCACTCTTTGGAGAGTCTGGAAAGTTAATCCCAACACGTATATGTTGTTCACCTATAAAAAGGCACAGCCCTACCTGAATCTCTGTCCCTCGGACCAGCTGAGACGTTTTGTTCTGCTTCTGCGTCTTAACCATCTGCCCACCCTGGCCACTAGGGGCCTTGAGATGGGACTAGCTCCAGAAAAAAGGTACTGTAGAGTATGTGCACTGCCTTCGGAGCCTGAAACTGCTCGCCACATATTAAGTCTGCCCTGCGATGAGAGTAAACGGAGTTAAAAATGAAGTTTGCTCACAATCCTGAGTACATTGAGCAGGTAGAGTTCTGGTATCAGTGTATAAACACCCTAAACCCTAAATTACAGAGCACTTTCAGGTGTGGCGGGATGCCTATACTTGTATGAATTTATGTACCAGGGTTGGCCCTGCATCTAGTCACCCCTTTTAGTTTGCAACAATGAAAGTAGGAGGCTAAAATGCTGACTTTACCTGATCTGTTTCAACTTGTATGCTTGCATATAGTATTGTGTATTGATAGCCAGTATGAATCTCCCTATGACATTGTAAGCTATCTGCTGCTGTTTGCTATGGGGTTATCAGCCTCTCCCTTTCTTTCGCACCCCCCCTTTATTTATTTTTTTTTTTATGCATGCAGTTTTTCTGTTTCAGTTTTTTTTTAGCTTATGATCTGTATATATTGTTTATTTCGTTTTACATTTATGTTTATGTGTCAAGTTTTTTTTACGTATGTACAAAACTGTATCACATTAATGTATTTATTTAACAGTCTGCCAAATCATTCGGTCTTAACCTGTGCAACCCTCACAGTGCTATACACTTTCCTATTTATCTGTAATATTGCCATGTCTCCTATGCACTTCTTTTCAGACTGTAATGCGTGATCTGCTGACTTGTATTACTGCATTTGATTTGCCCTATTTGTATAATTGTAATACTGTATGACTGTAACTTACTTTAATGTGCCCAGATACCTCCGGGTTCGGTGTGCTATAGAAACAAACAATAACGTTTTCTAACTATTCACTCTGCGTCTAAAGCTACCAACTTATTAATTTACAAGTAACTTACTTTCCAACCCTTTTTACTTTTCAAGGCAGAAGACCCCTTAAAGTATCCAGCCCTTACCAATTCTGGTACATGAGTTCTCTGAGGCAGAGTCTAAGAGCCAGCTACAGGCAGGATTACATAGGGCTCAGTTAGTTCCAGAGGAAGACTGTTCAAACAAGTGTTCTACTTTAGGGTCCAGAGACTTCACAGAAGACGTCCTAGGGGGATTCCAGCAGTGGGCCTGGGTGAACTGGACAAGAGACCTCCCAATCACATAAAACACCCCAAAACTACACCGGAATTACAAGAGACTTAAGGTAAGTAAATGCCCAGATTTTCACCAAATTTGCAGCAGGAGTGGTGACTTGGTCCCGAAAAAGTGCTTTTGTAAATTTGGTGAAAACCCATCCAGTGTGTTTAAACCGGCAAAATGTAGGTTAAAAAAAATGAGTGCTATCAGGCTCCGACCTGCTGACCTTTTTCCTTGTTCGGTCCACGGACAGGCAAATGATTGGTCTAGAGGGTGACGTAATGTCAGCGGACATGGGACGCGCCCCCTGATTGGATGGTTAAGTGCATCAGATTTTTGGAAACGTCCGCCTTGTTGGATTCGTGGACTTCAGCCGATGTCCGCGGATATCGTGGTAAAAACATATTAAAAAAAACACAGCATTACACTTGTCAAACAATCTCTGGTGAGGTGTGATGTGGATGGGATGGGATGGGATATGGCCAAAAGAAGCCAAAAAACAAAGTCTGGGAACGGACCGGATGTTCGCAAACAGTCCTGTTCGGGAACAGTTCTTGGATGGCTTATAACTTCAACGCCACTCAATGAAACTGCATTTTGAGATTCTATTCTAGACCTGTTACTGAAGGGCTTTGCAAAGTTGGGTGGGATTCTTCCAAGAGGGGGCAAAATTAGAAGGGCTGGGGGGCTCCCAAAATATTTGAAAGTCCTATAAATGTGGTGCCATTTGACAAATCTGCACAAGTCTGCAAAACGATTTTAAATTTAGATATAAATGTTTTTTGTAAAGTTTGGTGGGATTTTCTCAAGAGGGAGCTAAATTAGAGCGGGAGGGTCTCAACATTTTTACATGGCTTATAACTTTGTTGCAGTTTGACGAATGTGGACAAGTTTTCAGAAAGATTATAGACCCAACGTTGAATGTTTGTGTAAAGTCGGAATGGATTTGTCAAGTTGGGGGCTAAGTTATGACTATTGTATGTACATACATTTTGACACTTTTGAAGAAAAAAAAATGGGCGGATTTCAAGCAAACTCGTGTAAGGAGCATCAGCAAGGACCTGAAAGCATAGTTTTGCAAATGTGCCTGTGTTTTATTTTTTGACAAGTGCCATAATGTAAGTAGAAAAAAATAGTGATATACCTTTGACTGAGGTATAGCCTGTGGCCATGGGCAGTGGCCAGGTTGTGTGTGTCATGGTATAAGGTCATGACCTGGACAATCTGGCTACTGGCTTTGACTGCGAAAGATGAAAAATTGTGTTAAAGTGGCCATGTCCACGTACCGGCTATGTGATAGCTATTCGAAAGTAGGATAGGTTTGAAAGGGAAGAAAATGTGCTTGTGGTAATATGGTCATGGGGTTCTGACTTCGTCATCTGCAGGCTGCCATGGAAAGGGAAGAGTGGCTCTGTACTGAGCCCCGCCTTCTTTTTCCATGGTGGCCATCTTGGAAAAGTATTTTCCTTCCTAGAGCGTCATCCTGCTGTAGGAAGAAACATCTATTTTTTTAGCACCCCGGATTCCTGCTTTGGGAATCATTGTGCTAATGGCCTCTATCCACCATTGCAGGGGCTGCAATGGAGGATAATGGTCTGGAGCCCTATTTATTTATAACGCGCCAAAGCATGCAGGTATGAGGGTGCACAGACACTTAGCTTGGGCTGCCGGGCCGTTATCCTCTGTTCCTGTTCCTGGGACGGGGGATGAACCCTACATTATTCCCATTAGCATTACACAAAATGCTAATGGAAATGTTGGAAAAACGTATTGAGTCTATGTATGGTCACATGGCACTGTCCGGAAGGTCCACCGTGACGTCAGACGTTCGGACTTTGCCGGAAGCAAAAACAGTGGAAAATGTAAAGAAGTGTTAAAAAATGATGTTAGAGGGTGGGACATGGCAGAGTTTTAAGGGGAAACATTGTAAATTGGACACAAACGTTGCTATATCGGGGTAAGTATGATTATTAGTAAGTTGTAGGAAAATAGCATGCACTGGTAAAAGCCCATGGAATTCTCTGAAATAAAACGTTGTTAAAGAGACGTTATAAGTTGCACCAATAAAAACCTATACAATTCAATGAAAAAACATTGTTGGAGGAACCTTATGGTTACAGATAAAACCGAAAAACCTCAGAAATTCGCCAGTTATGGTAAGCTAAGCACAACCATAACTTGCGCCACCACCGTGCACTGCTAAGTCTAACACCAGGACATTAAAGATGACATCACAAATGTCATTGATGACATCACATGTGAAATTAATTTTGATGAGTCCCTGCAAGGGGTTGTGTTTATAATGTTGGTAACAAGATGTCAGGGGTGATTGTGTAATTTTAAACATGTAATAAATAGCTAACAAGCTTTTTTCATTGTCATGTTTTTGTAGAGTCCTTTGGATATCCTGTCTGCTGGGCTGTCCCAGTTCTTCAATAAATAGTTGGTGCAATATCTAGTGTGTGCTTTTGTTTTTTGTTTTTTTGTTTGTTTCCCTTCACTGTCCTTTTGCGTGGGACCTCTGCCATATTGCATTGTGAAAGCATGGTAGTTCAGTCCCCTAAAAGGCTGTCTGCTGAACTGCTTTGTAATTTTGCTAGGTTCAGGGCCTGTTCTTGTAGAGCTTCACTGTATGGCACTTCACAAGCTGTGCTTGATTTCTGAGCCTCGTCCCTCAAATCTCCTATTTTCGCTTGCACCTCGAAGTATGCTTTAAAACCATGCCCCCATGTCCTTTCCACTCTGTCCTTTCCCTTACCTCCATTTCCATTACGTTGCATGTCCTGTTGTAGGTTGAATAGCTTGCCTTCATGCTGTGCCAGCTGCTTACACTTCTCTGCCTGTGCACCCTTTTTATTATTTCCCCCAGCACTTTCTGACCTAGTGGTTTTGGAATGATCCCTACTGGACAAATGTAGCAAAGGGGGGAAATCCAGTGGACTCCTAATGGAGAGCAGATGTAAACATTGTGGGGCGGAGGAGGGGCAAGTGGGACCACGTGATTGGAGAGCACCTATTTTGAAATTCATACATTCTTATCACCTGATCAGGAATGAAGGGGCAGACAAGTGCACACCTTAGTGGTAAGACTTATCGAAGTGATAACTCATTTAAAAGACTCCTTTGGCAGTTGATTCTGCTAGCCTCCAGAGTTTCTGCAATGTTTAAATTGGATAGTTCTATGTTTCATGACTTTTTACTTTGTACAGACTTGTAAGTTTTTCTAAGTGATTTATATATTTTTTTAATTGTTTAGACCCTGATAATCTAAGTGACTCGCTTTTTTCTGGGGATGAAGAGAATACTGCAACAGCTGATTTGAAGAATGAAATCAATGGAAACTGGCCAATGTCTTCACTAACGGAAGTCAGACTTCATGCTAAAGCAAAGAGACGGTTGAGGAAGAATTCATCCCGTGATTCTGGTCAGGGGGACTCTGTCAGTGATAACGGGGAGGGGGCCCGAATTGGAACTGGTATTCCTACCAGTCCGAAACTCAAGGTCCTCGACAGAAAGTCTCGTTCTGGAAAAGGACGAGGATTGCCAAAGAAAGGTATAGCTTGTACACTTTGTGAAGAATTTTAATTATTTGTGTATGTGTTGCTCTTCTGGTAACAGTTTAGAAAAAAGAACTTCGTTCTATGTGATTTTATTTATTTACAATAAATGGCAAATGAGCACAGTACTCTTAGGAAGGTTTCTCTTCCTCTTTTTAATGGAAGCCGATGTTTTCTCCAGCATGGGGTCTGGTATGGATTCACATGATCAGGAATATTCCCTGTCAGGCTGGGAATCCTCAGGAAAATAAAAAAGTCGTTGTTTCATTTCTAAACTCTTAAACCATCGCTGAGCTCTGGGTCATACGGCCCCCTAGCCAATGACTGCCCTCTACCCAATCCCTCCTCTGGCATCTATCTTCAGATTTTTACCGCACGTTCAAGTGTTAGGAGACCTCGTATTTTGTTCTTCGAGCGTCTGCGTTTTTTTTCGCTTAGAAATTTCTAGTCAGTCGGACCCTTGTGCTCCATTGCTTCTTGCGATTAACGGGGACCCGTTTTTCAGCATCTTTCATTGCCCCTCAAGGGCAGAAATCGTTGAGTGTTCATCTTGGAAGCTTCCAGAAGTTCTTCAGGCCTCCACTGCACCGGATCATGTCGGAGGCGAAGAACGGAGCTTCCCTCTTCGAGGTGCAGTTTACAGAGTGTTTATTCGGATGACAAGCATTCCCAGTGCCTGTGTTGTCTACACCCGGCACATAAAGAAGATTGTGAGATCTGCTCTGATTTCACCAAGTGCACCATGAAGGATCGACACGTCCGGTTAGATGCGTGGCTCCATGCCAGGGCCTCTACCCTGGGTGCTTCTCAGGGGCATGCCTCTTCCGGATCCAGCCGACCTGAGCCGGTCCTTTGAGGGCGCTCCATCCGCGGGGGCCCAAGACAAGGCCATGCAATGTAAGTCTGCTTCCGTCGGGGGGTCGCCGCTGATGCGGGTCCCGCGACAGACCGGGCGTGTTAATAATCTCCAGCCCCTCGTCCAAGATGAAGTCGGATACCCCTGGGAAGCTGCGGGAAAAGGGTAAGGGGTCCGAACCGCCCGCGAAAGAGAAGGCCAAGCCAGACAATGCCTCAGAGCTTCCTGTGAAGAAGGCCCTGGAGAAGAGGATGCCAGACCTCATTCCAAGACCGACAACCCCCTCCCCCCAAAGAAAGGGGATGGGGAGGGCAGAAGAACTCCTGGGCACGGACATTTCTTCATCCGACGAGGAGGGACTATCTGTTCACGATGGTGACGGAGACGCGGGGAACGCTGAGGAGTCGGCCACCGGGGGCGTCGACAATGACGGCGTCCATACCGACTGGGACGATGGCATGGGCACTGGGCCCATTGACCCTACTCCACGAGTTCCCCCTAGAGATTTGTCACAAGATATCCTCTTTACTCTCCCCACGTGGGTGTCAGCGATTCAGAGGAGGTTGCTGACGACCCCGCCAGCGGCACCGCTGGTGACCCTATTGACATGGGGGCCACTGTTGGGGAGAATTCTCATAAATGTGCTAATTCCCTTCACTTGGAGACCCCAGCAACTTTTTCCCCACTCTTTCTTGTATTTTGATGTGTGTTTTACTCTTGTGTTTTTTGATTATGGAGTTTTAAGATAACTCCATAGGCATCTGCATGTGTGTTACACAGCACCCTCAATGCAGTAACACAAGGATGCCTTTTTAGACTTCCACAAGGTTTAAATACTGAAAGGACGCGCCCCCAATTTCAGCACGATCCTCCCCGCAATGAGAGACAATAAGGGACTCTCCCGTAGTGGGAATAAGGCCAAGACAGAGTGCGGGTGAGCGTAAGTGGGAGTTTATCCAAAGAATAGGGCATGCAAAGAACTCTGCAACCTCCGAGAGCGCTCTGTCTGACAATAGCAAAGACAGGCGTATTTCTAATACAAAAAACGTCATCAGAACCTACACACTATAGGGGGCACAAGTTAATTGGGATTGGGTGGCGTCGACTAACTATAGGTGTTGCTGCAGCGTGGTTGGTCTTGGCGTGAGGACGTCACTGGTCAGCCTCGTGGGTTGGGTTGGGCCTGGCAGGCCAGCTTGAGGTCATCCGAGCGGTGTTGGTATGCTGGGGCAGCCTGTGACAAAGATGAATACCTCTCCTGACTCGTTTGCCCTAGGCCATGCACACTGCAGTTATTCAAGAAACGACATCTAAGTTCATCAATAAATCGCTCGGCAGTTTGTCTTATACAATAAACGCAACGCATGAGGAATGCACCTCTTGAGAGGTCCGGTGATTGTCGGTTAGGGTGAGATTTACCTGTGTCCTATTGACCGGTATTTTAGGTCGAGGGGCTGAGTTTTGGGGCCTGAGCCGACTGGTACATGCCTGTCTGTCGCGTTAGAAGTTATTATATAAATGGGTCTCTGTGTCTTGTCCCAGTGATGGGGGTCGTTCTTGGGGTGGTCTAGGGGGGAGGGTTGTGGATTTTACGAGAGGGTGCTGGTAGATCAGTGGATTCAAAACGTGGGTTTATTACCGTGCTGTAAATAACGCAGGTGGTGGGCTGTGGCCTTGGGTGCGGTACCGGGGCCTCTGACTCTCTGAAGCGGCTCCAGCTTGGTTGGGGGAGGTGAGGGAGTGCGGCACAGGCCTTAGCTTCCTTATCTGGCAGGCTTGGCAGGGTGGGAGGGAGAATGGCCTTGCATATACTCACAAAGGTTTTTTCCTCGTGCGTTGCTAACTTTTAAATGCAGAACTTTTATAACGTTCCGCCTTATTTTGATGTTATTTAAACACACATATATATTTCCATTTCGTTACACATTTCTTTAATACAGTCGGTCCGAGTACCTTTTCGTTACCTAACATTATATTTACTACATGATATGATTATTTTATGTACATTAAACGTTACACGAGGTCGTTCTAGGTTATGGCCTACAGAAATTGATGCTCGCTGCTTTAGGTGATTAAGAAAACATATATGAGTAAGTAAAGGCTATACATTTGGTCGACATCTTTCTCTGTGGTTGTAGCAGCACTAGTCCAGACCTAGGGTGGTATCATGTAACGTTGCATCTTTATGGTTAATTCACAGTTTACATGATCTGTTTAAACCGAGGTAGTTCGTTAATACCAATACTTGAATTATTTTCTACTTTCTTCAGATAGTGATGCTTCAGCTTTTTTCCCATCACCCCGGCCTCGCGGACCAGGTCATGCAGGGTGCGATATTACATTGTGGATGAGAATAATGTTACAGTGTTAGCATCTCGGGTTAGCTCATATCCGACTTTCTCATGGGAACGCGCTCGCAGCGGATCTACCAGGGCTACTGCGGCGGCAGAGATGCATGAAAGGTCCTCCAAAGGTGGGGGCCTCGTTACAGTGTGCTGAACTCACGCCATGTTTGCTAACCAAGATGGCTTCTAGGCCTAACTGAATTTGGGTATATGCAGGGAACGGATATGTGTGGGCAATGTCGTCGGCGGGTGACCCCTCCTCCACCTGGGCCCGGGTGGCATGAGGGGACGGCCACCGAGTCATGGTCCTCACCTGGGGAGAAGGCTGCAGGTGAGGAGGGCCTCGCGGCCAGTCCTCCCCTACATTTCCCCCCTTTCGTTACTAAAGTAACGAATTCTTTAGCTCTTCTAATCTTCTACATTCTTGCTCCTCTATCACTGCGTCATCCCATGCAGGTGTTCCTTTTCTAGGCATCCAGGCTCTGCATACCCCCCTCAAGCTCTCACCTCTTCTAGCATACTCATCTGGGGTACATGTTAAATATATACAGTCACCCGTCTCTTCCAAGTCTACCCAGACCTCCTCATACCATTCCAGTTCCACATCTCTGGGTTCTTTGATAGTGGTGTGCCATAGTTTGTCTACTATGTACTTATCACGGCACATAGGCACTAACTGGTATCTGGGAGTGTTATCCGGTCCTGTCTGTACATGTACTTCTTGTGTCGCCTTAATTGTACCACCAGAGTTGCCCATTGTCACCATCATCATCGCACCGTTAGGGACTGCGTTAGCACAACATCGAAGGCCCACCTGGCACAGGCAGAACACCACGAGGAGGACCACCGCAACCGGTATCAATAATTTCATCGTCATTCCAAGCCAGGAGGGAACCCAGGAGAAGATATTGTCGAACCATGAGCTGTCTTTAGCCCCACCTTCCAGCTTCATTTTCTCTCCCAGGTTATGGACTGCTTCAATGACGTGGGACAGGGACCCATTTTCTGCGTCTTCAGAAGGTACGAACGTGCAGCACGCACTTCCTATTTTTCGGCAAACACCTCCATCGATTGCTGTTAGCAGGTCCAGAACATACCTGTTCTGCATGGTCATTAGTCGCAGAGCTCGTAATTCCACCTTTATTATGTTGAATCCTTCTTCAGTGTCATTGGCCAGCTGAATCAATTCCCACCGTGTGATCTGAAGCCATTTTGCATTTGCTCTTGCTTGGACACTTGAAACCAGTGAGGCGAAAAATGTTTCCACGGAGCTGAACAGGCGATACCTGTCTGGGATCTGTGCCAATAAATCGGATGACGCTTGTGATATATAGTTTGATGCTCGCTTGTTCCGTGATAGCTCCTCTTCTTTCCCTCCGGAGGACAGGACATAGAGGTGTGCTTCTGCAGTGGGAGACGTCTCGTCCTTGTTCATGTTTCCTTGCGTCTTTTTATTTTTGTCGACGTGGCTTTCTGGAATCACCATTAGGGCCGAATGCAAAGTGGCCATTGAGCAGCTGCCACTCCATGCCTGGGGAAGGTGCAAGTAAGCCTGATTCCCGCACACCCAGTATGTGTCCATTAGTGCTGCTGTTCCTTTTTTCATGTCTGGGATGGTGAGAGTTTTGTTACAGTTTTTGTTCGTTCCCATTGCCACTTTTCCTTCTCCCTTGAAACATAGTTCGTTTTGTATTTCACTTTGTAGCTTGAAGGGTTTCTCCATCGCTGTTACCCATGTTAGTTTAGAGATGTGTTCTTTCCATATTGGTAAGCACGTTTTTTCCATCCATCGCAGCTTGTCTGGTTGGACACCTCTCAGTGCTTCCGCTTTGCACAGTACTTCTTCATCTTTCCATTTGTTTTCTGAAAACAGCGTCCCTTGTATTGCAAAGAAAGGTTCTTTAGGACAGACCACTCCAGACGCTTTTGAATAGCACGTTTTGTTGTCCTGTATTATTTTGAAAGAGACATCGTGTGCTTGAAAGGTGTTCTTTATTCTACACAGTGTGAGATGAAGGAGACATTGGGCATCCACAATGGGCAATTCTCTTGGCAACAACACTTTGGGTGTACCTGATGCATGGGGGATGAGCGAACAGACATAGCAGCTTTCATTAGTTGTCTGTTTAGCTGTTGTACTCATATCTGCATACCATTTATTTGCTTGGTGGGGGTGTCGTGGGTCTTCCATCTTGTCTAATCCTAACCCATAATACTCATCATACCCCCTCCTGCTTGTCTCTCTTCTTCGCCTACTTCTCTCCCCCCTCCTATACCTTATAGTTTCGATAGGTGTAAGAATAGGCCCCCCTTTCTCATTCCCTCCCCCCTTTTCCAATTCTTCATGTAGGGACTTGTGTTCTGTCATTGTAATTACTTTTCCATTTTCCTCAATAAACAACAAGTCGCTGTTTTGTATCGGGGCGGGAAGGGTAGTGGGGCTGTTATATATTTCAGGTAGGGACATTGTGTCATTTTCCATACCTTTATCTTTTGATCGTGACGGGGCAGCAGTGGGTGGTGCAGTGTAGTAACCCCATACAAGGCGGGATCCATCCCAGATCAAAAAATCACCTTCTTTAATATTCATATTTGTAATTGAATTCGTGCCAGGGGCAAGGGTGGTGTTACTCCCCCCTCCCCCCTCGTTCATCTCAGTAGAGATGAACGCTATGACCCAATGTGTCATTAGGCAGAATATTGAGATGAAGAACACAATAACACACATTGATAAACCGCATTCGTATGAATATGTCAATCTATCTACTAACATTTCTCTAAATCTAACAAATCTATTAGTTGCAGGCTGCCCATCCGATGCCATAGTAAATCCTGTTTGAGACATAAAAGTGCATTAAGTACACGCATGTAAACATTTAGAACGTTGTGAAATTTTTTCGGCAAAGTATGGGAGTGGGTGAAGGAGGGGGTATGTCCACAGACAAGGTAACTTTACAAATATTACTATCAGTACATTATTTCATACATAAAGAGAGAGAGAGAGAGAGAGAGAGAGAGAGAGAGAGAGAGAGAGAGAGAAAAGAAAACTTCTCCAAAACCCAAAAAGGACCAAAAAAAAACCTTCAAAAGTTGTAAAAAATTATATATATATATATATGTATATACACATGTTCATTTCAGCACGCATGTCGTGCGCCATTCGTGTTCAGTGTTCAGCACTTAATGCACACAAAATTCCCATCATCCATTCTGCACAACTTCATTGTCCGCAGTTGTCTGTGCCTCGTCCTGTACCTCACCTTCCGCGGCGCTATAAGCTCTGCGTACGTCTGTCAAATGCACCCAGTATCGTAGGCCCTTTACCTTTACTGCTGTGGGTGTGCAAAACACTACCTCATAAGGGCCATGGAAACGTGGTGCATTCCACCTTCGCACAAAACTTCGGACATATATAAGGTCACCAGGCATTAGTTGTAATGGTTTTTCAGGCATTGTCTCTGTTTCTGTTGTGTTCCCCTCCTCTCTTGTAGAGGAGGGGGCTAGTTGCTTTGCAATTACGCGCGCTGCCCGTGTCAGTTTTCTCAAGTACTCTGTGAACTCCTCTCCTAATATCGCTGCGCTTCTGTGTGCATCAGAACGTTCACGGAGAGGTGAATGCGCTGTGTGCATTCTCCTTCCCGTGACGATCTCATGCGGGGACAAGTGGTGGTCTTTACTTGGCTGATTTCGTAACTCGAACAAGGCCAAAGGCAGGCAGTACATCCAGGTCTTTTTAAGGGAAAAACACAGTTTTGACAATCTGCTTTTTAACAGACCGTTCATCTTTTCCACTACGCCATTACTTTGAGGATGATAAATTGAACATAATTTGTGCTTTATTCCCAATAGGGTAGTCACTTCCTTGAATAGTTCATTAACAAAATGCGTGCCGTTATCTGAGCGAATAACTTCGCAAATCCCCCAGCGCGGGAACACTTCCCGCACTAGGAACTTCGCGGCGCCCTTCGCATCAGGGCGCGCACAGGGGCCTGCCTCCACCCATCTCGAAAATGGACATACAACCACAATCATGTAGCGAGCCCCGTTACATCTTTCTCCCATGTCTACATAATCAATGTGGAGCTCTCTGAATGGGCCATTTGGTTTGGGTATCGTTCCTCTCAGTGTGCGCAATGTCATACCTGAGTTGTAAATCTGACATGTCGTGCATTCTAAAGCCAGTCTTGTGACATGTTCATGGAGGCAAGGTGCAAACCAATCTTCTTGTATCTCTGCCATTATGTGTTGCTTTGCGTTATGTGCGGGAAAGTGTAGTTGTTGAAATGCTATTTCTAACAATGTGACTGGCATTACCGCTTTTCCTGAACTTTTTTGTCGCCATAACAAATCAGTCGGCGATTTGCTGCATCCCCTTTTAGTCCACAGCAATTTTTCTTCTGCACTAGCTCCCTCTTGCAGCTCTATTATTTCCTGTGTGGGCATCATGTTGTATCCTGTGGGGACCTCTTGGCTTGCTGTGTGGTGCAACATGTATTCTCCTACTACACCTTTCTGTAAATACGAAGCTTCTTTGGCAGCGGCGTCTGCTGCCGCGTTCCCCAAAGATATAAAATCTGTATTTGTGGTGTGGGCTTGGCATTTTACGATGGCCACTGCCGTGGGGTCTTGCAGAGCCTCAATCAGTTCTTTCAATAGTTCTGCATGCTGAACTGGTGTTCCATCTGCTCGTCGGAACCCTCTCCGCCCCCACCGTGCCAACCCGCCGTGTACTGTCGTTGTCATGTATGCTGAGTCGGTATATATTGTCACTGCGCACCCCTTGGCGGCATGCAATGCTTCTATTAGCGCAATTAGTTCTGCTGCTTGGGCTGAATAGTGGGATGGGAGGCGGTGTTGCACTAGTGTCTCGTATTCATCTTCCTCTAATCGTACAACTGCCATACCCACATGTTTCTCTCCTGTCTCCATATCTATTGATGCTGACCCGTCTACGAAATACACCTCTCCCTCGTTCAGGGCATTCTCAAAAATCACTTGATCCTGACCTTCGTCACCTGTGAACGTAGCGCAGTTGTGGTTTTGCATGTCCTCTACGGTGCATGCCTCTGTGATGAATGTGGCTGGGTTCACTGTTTTACATCTTACTATGTGGATGTTTGCGCTGGACAGTATTATTTCATATGCTGTGGCGCGTTGTGTTGTCAATGTGCTCTTTGATCGCTCTAATATTGCAAAGAGTGAGTGTTCCACAAACAGTGTCACAGGACAGCCCATCACTATCGTGGCACTTTTCTCAATCGCGAACGCGGCTGCAGCTAGAGATTGCTCGCACGCGAAATGACCTTGCATTACTGCGTCTAGGGTGCCACTATAGTAAGCCAGTGGTTTGTGCCCTAACGATGTCTTTTGTGTCAATACTGCTGTCATCAGTGTTCCTTTGCAGTGTGAAAATAAGAAGAATTCGCGCCCATAGTCTGGATTTGCCAGTACTGGAGCGCTTGATATCAGCTCTTTTAGTGAGTCAAATGCTGTGTTCATCTCTTCTGTCCATTCTATGTGTTTGTTTTCCTGCTGTGCCTCTTTTAGTGCCTGTAACAAGGGCCTGGTGTATGCTGCATAATCCAATATCCATGCTCGGCAATAGTTGCACATACCCAGAAATTTCTGCATCTCTTTTACTGTTTTGGGCTCCCCAACTGCTCTAATCGCCTGTGCCCTGTCGGGTATGATCCGCTTGCCATCCTTTGATATCAGCTGTCCCAAGTATAGGACCTCAGTCAGACAGTATTGTAACTTCCCCTTGTCCACCTTGTACCCTTTATTGGCCAATAATGTCAGGAGTGTTATTGAGTCCTTTCTACACTCTTCCTCAGTTTGTGCACAGATCAATAAATCATCAACGTACTGAATCACTGTGCTTTCTACACACAAATTCCCCAGATCTTCATGTAGTACCCTGTTGAATATGCTTGGGCTCTCGCAATACCCTTGAGGTAGTCTGCAGTGTTCGAACCTCCTCCCCCCTAGTGTAAACGCTGTTAAGTACCTGCTCTCCTCTGCTAAGGGAATCGAGAAAAATGCATTTTTTAAGTCAATAACTGTGAAGTGGGATGCCGTTTTTGGAATGTTGCACAGTATTGTTGATGGGTTCGGGACTAAAGGGAACTCCTTCTGAATCACATCATTGAGTGGGCGTAAATCCTGTATCATCCTCCATGAACCTCCCTTCGCCTTTTTAATCGGGTAAATGCATGTGTTGCATGGGGAGTTTGAGGGCACTATTATTCCTTGTGCTAGCAGTGCATCTAGTGTCTCTCTGATCCCTTCTTCTGCTTCGCGTGACAATGGATATTGTTTTACCCGGGGTATAATTGCTCCCGGTTTCAGTTTTATTACCACAGGCTGAACCTCATGTAATAACCCCACGTCATGGGGGCCATTTGTCCATATGTTAGTGGGTACTAACCGCATGTCGTCATCAAAAAATGCATGTGGTGCTCCTACCACTGCCATTAATTCAACTTGAGTTTTTCTGGCTGTAACTACAATGTCACACGGCATTGCTAGTTCCATCACTATTTCGCCATCTGTCTCAGTGTCTGAAAATAGCTCCTCGTCCGAGAGCTCCCTCAGTGGGATATTTGCATTTGTACACAGTACTGTCCGCCACTCACATCCTTCCATGTCAACGCCAATCACACATATTCTGTTTGCTGACACGTGTACTGCGTGTAAATCCAACGATACCACTGACCCGAGAGCAGTGTCGGGGCTTGCTATGGGGCGGAAGAGGAATTCGGCTGGAATCCTCCAATCCATCCTTTTTAGTTCTGGTACTATGAGAGCCAATGCTCTCATGCCCTCAACAAACATCTCCTCGTTTCTTGGTAACCCTCTGATCTCTTGCATAATTGTGTGGCCGTGTATTACTGCTAATATGCGGAGGGGGCATATGCCTGGCGTCGAACATACGATACCGCTCCCTGTGAATGATATTGTCATATTTAGTTTGCTTAAGAGATCTCTCCCCAGCAAATTAATGGGAGAGTGTTCATAGTACAGTAAGGGTGCTTTCACTGTTTTACCCCCCACTGTCGCATCCAATGCTTCTGTGTAAGGAACTTCAATTACAGCCCCAGAGAACCCCTGCGTCTCTAACGTTCTATTAGATAACGGGAACCGGCCCTCTCTAATGCATGATTTCTCCGCTCCCGAATCCACCATGAATATGAACTGCTTGTCTCCTATCTGCGCTCCTATCAATGGTTCCTCTGATGCATTGTGGGTCGTAGATAGTACTGGACACGCAAGTGCTCTCTGTGGGCTGTCCTATGCGGGGTGTCTCATTGCCCCCCCTTGATCAAAAATGTTCCCCGAAACTACTGACACCCCGCTGTAAGGTGCAGGAGCAGGTGCTCCGTTAGCTACTGTGGCGAAAGTGTTACCTGGCGTGTATTGCATATTGTCATTATTCTGTGGGTGGTTTTGTGTCCTGTACTGATGTCCGTGTAGTTGTGCGTTACTTCTTTGTCCTACATTTTCTGGTTGTTGGTATTGTCCCATGGGGAGGCCGTAGGGGCTTCCTGGGTGGGGGTGACCGTACTGTTCTGTCTCCTGGAACCCGTTGTTTTGTCTGCTCCTGCACTCTCTTGAGTAGTGCCCCCATCTCCCACAATTCCAGCAGCTCCCCTGTGGACCTCTGGGACCCTGCCACCCATTACCTCCCATTCCTCCATACCCTTGTCCTCCTCTTCGGCCCCGGTACCCACCTCTTCCCCCTCTTGGGGCCCACTCTTGCCACATTGGACCTCCGTTCTGCTCCTGCTCAGTCCACTGTCGTTGTCCTTGTCCTGCCCAATTTGCTGCTATTCTTCCTTGTATTGCTATTTGCCCCTCCTCTCCTTCCTCTCCCTCCCTCATGAGTGGGAGTCCTGCTACCGCTGCTGCAACCTTCACTAGTTTTGATTGTACCAACTTTGCCTCGTCTGCCAACCTTTTCTGTGCTACTTCCCTCTCTCTCTCTTTGATCCTTTTGCAATGGTGCACTATTATACTTTGGATCTCTGGCCACCCCTTCGCCTCAACGCCCGCTATCTTATCGAGTGCCTTCTGCACCTCTTTTGGGAGCCCTCTCTTAATGATGAAATAAAATAGAGATGTGGATTGGTGCCAGGGCGTGCCCGTTTCCGCTCTCCACATCTCCTGCACCCGGAGAATGTAATCCATAGCATCCTCCCCGTCATTCATTGTACATTGCATTACTGACTGTAAATCAGGGGTAACTGGGAATGTCTCCCGCAGCGCGTCCCACACCCTTGCTCGTACTGTATTAAAGGAAGCCCCATCATGACGATCATAATCTAACGTCACGGCCGGGAAACCAGCCTTAGCCCATACTCTGTCCGCTTGATCTCCTACTGCGGTTACTAGTAGGCTTTTCACATCGCCTACTGCCAACGGTATGCCGGCGGTATGTTTCTCAAATGCATATATCCACTTGCTCGCCCCTCCTGACAGCTGGGGCAATAATTTCATTAAATTAGCCTTATCCATCTGAGCCCATGGTATATAGTTTGGTCTCCCCCCCCCTCTGTGTATCAATGGAAGTTGTAACTTCCCTTTTGCAGTTGCACCCTCCCTTTCCTTAGTCGCTGCTGACTCCAATGACGCCATCTTCCCCACCCTATTTCTTAGTCGTCCCATCCATTCGTCGTCTATAGTCCCTAGTGAACATGCACCGTCCACTTCCTCGCTTTCCCCTCCCACTGCCATACTCAACCTATCACTGTCATCCAACCCTCCTCTGACATCACATAACAAGTCCTCTCTGATCCCTCTCTCTCGTGATACATCACCAATGCTCCCTTCTACTGCTCCTACCTCTATTATTCGTGTCGGCTCTTCCTCAATCCTGAACAGTATTTCCCCCTTTTTCCATCCTTCCTCAATCTGTCTACCTTCGCTCGACGCTCTAGACGTGCGTCCTGATTGGGTGGGGGCACACGCTGTGCGCTCACATATGTCTTTTATCCTTGAGAGTTCATCCCTTGCCACAGTAAGCCTCGACTCTAAGTCACTCGTTAGCTTCTCTATATCCACCCTCTGTGTGCTTCCCTGGGCGCGCTCTCTGGTGCTTTCGTATGGCGGGGGGGCTGTTGGTCTTTGCGGTGTACCAGTTGTGGGGGGAGGCACATACGTAGGGTCGCTGTATCCTGCTGCGGGGGCTGGTTTAGGTAATATCGGGTACAAACTAATCACCTCCGCAGGTTGTGCTGTACTTAGCTGTTCCTTTTCCTCTCTTGGAATCATCAATGGATTATCTGTGGTGGAAGGTAGATCAATATTTGGTGCCGGAGCTTTGGGTGGGGGTACCTCCTCAAACAATCTCCAGAGGTCTAATATCTCCTTCCTATTTTGCCATTGTTTCCCCTTATACTTGAGGCTAATGCATGTTCGTACCATATCAAGAACGCTTTTGTCAAAAGACCCTCCCTCGGGCCAAATCTGGGGCAGACCCTCCCCCTTCAATTCTGTTACCCATTGATCGTGATATTTATTTATTCGTTCAGCGTATCCCGGTAAGCTCTTACAAATATGTGACAAGGGAGTTTCGGCCCCCATCCTCTAAATCACTCTCACAGCCGTGTCCACCTTCTTTACGTTTAGTTAGGTGTAGATCTATGTATGTATACCCTTATGGCACAGACAAGAGCGGACGTCTCAAATATTATCACCCAAGTTTATTCACTGCGCAAATCCTTTCGCACTCACCATAGCTCATCTCCTTCCCATTCCCATACACTCTCATATGATTCCGCTTACAACTGATCAAGTACTAGTTATGGTCAACACTCTCTGGCGCCACCTCGCGGTCAACCGATCGTCTCCAACACTCACACGGTGCGCGCACCCATCACAATGCCTTTCCACTCACACTTCTTCTTATTTCCTCCCTTTCCTCCCTGGCCAGCTGTCCCTATTTTTCTGCTAAGGTTGCTATGTTCACGTCTGTACGTGCCACTACTTAGCCCCCACTCCTCAAAATGTGCTCCCTATTTTATAGTCCTTCTACAAGTATATTTATCTTATACCCTTTTCGCTTTCTTCCCCTGCCCCGTGGAATGGAAAAAAGAAATAGAGAGAGTAGCAATCACTAAAAAATATTCCCGGTGTCTCCTTTTGCCAGACACCAATAACTTATTTCTTACTTCTTCATATATTCCCAGTACTAGTTTAGATAGCACTATGCGGCGCCGCCTTCCACCCCCTTTCGGAGCTAGGTTTCCGTCACTTCTACCACTTCACTTATTTCTTACTCCTAATGGCCATATGCAAAGAAAAGATAAAGAAAGTTTCAAGACCCGTCTTTAGTAGACCCCCGTTATTCTTCTCCTCTACCTGTCCCCGTTCTCCTGTTCACCGTTTCCCCTCCCTTCCCCTTTACGATCGCTCGCACTCAGTACTCACGTGCCCGTCTTGAACCGATAGTCTCCGAAACTGGGTCCGTCCAGGCGGTGTCACCGGTAACTCAACGGTCAGCCCCTGGCTCCGGCGAGCGGCACTCAAAGGGGATTTTTTTCCAATCGGGATCCCGTACCCTTTCTCATTGAGTGCGCACTTCTTATTGTGCCGGTCGCCGTTGGCGGGCGGCCTCCCGGAGCCGGCTCACCGTGCGTATCCCTTCTCGACCGGAGATTCTCGTGCCACAAGGGGGTCGTTAGAAAGGAGTTAGGAAAAATAATTTGGAGATATCACGCTATCGGGGTCACCACTGAAAGGAAGCGCCCCCAATTTCAGCACGATCCTCCCCGCAATGAGAGACAATAAGGGACTCTCCCATAGTGGGAATAAGGCCAAGACAGAGTGCGGGTGAGCGTAAGTGGGAGTTTATCCAAAGAATAGGGCATGCAAAGAACTCTGCAACCTCCGAGAGCGCTCTGTCTGACAATAGCAAAGACAGGCGTATTTCTAATACAAAAAACGTCATCAGAACCTACACACTATAGGGGGCACAAGTTAATTGGGATTGGGTGGCGTCGACTAACTATAGGTGTTGCTGCAGCGTGGTTGGTCTTGGCGTGAGGACGTCACTGGTCAGCCTCGTGGGTTGGGTTGGGCCTGGCAGGCCAGCTTGAGGTCATCCGAGCGGTGTTGGTATGCTGGGGCAGCCTGTGACAAAGATGAATACCTCTCCTGACTCGTTTGCCCTAGGCCATGCACACTGCAGTTATTCAAGAAACGACATCTAAGTTCATCAATAAATCGCTCGGCAGTTTGTCTTATACAATAAACGCAACGCATGAGGAATGCACCTCTTGAGAGGTCCGGTGATTGTCGGTTAGGGTGAGATTTACCTGTGTCCTATTGACCGGTATTTTAGGTCGAGGGGCTGAGTTTTGGGGCCTGAGCCGACTGGTACATGCCTGTCTGTCGCGTTAGAAGTTATTATATAAATGGGTCTCTGTGTCTTGTCCCAGTGATGGGGGTCGTTCTTGGGGTGGTCTAGGGGGGAGGGTTGTGGATTTTACGAGAGGGTGCTGGTAGATCAGTGGATTCAAAACGTGGGTTTATTACCGTGCTGTAAATAACGCAGGTGGTGGGCTGTGGCCTTGGGTGCGGTACCGGGGCCTCTGACTCTCTGAAGCGGCTCCAGCTTGGTTGGGGGAGGTGAGGGAGTGCGGCACAGGCCTTAGCTTCCTTATCTGGCAGGCTTGGCAGGGTGGGAGGGAGAATGGCCTTGCATATACTCACAAAGGTTTTTTCCTCGTGCGTTGCTAACTTTTAAATGCAGAACTTTTATAACGTTCCGCCTTATTTTGATGTTATTTAAACACACATATATATTTCCATTTCGTTACACATTTCTTTAATACAGTCGGTCCGAGTACCTTTTCGTTACCTAACATTATATTTACTACATGATATGATTATTTTATGTACATTAAACGTTACACGAGGTCGTTCTAGGTTATGGCCTACAGAAATTGATGCTCGCTGCTTTAGGTGATTAAGAAAACATATATGAGTAAGTAAAGGCTATACATTTGGTCGACATCTTTCTCTGTGGTTGTAGCAGCACTAGTCCAGACCTAGGGTGGTATCATGTAACGTTGCATCTTTATGGTTAATTCACAGTTTACATGATCTGTTTAAACCGAGGTAGTTCGTTAATACCAATACTTGAATTATTTTCTACTTTCTTCAGATAGTGATGCTTCAGCTTTTTTCCCATCACCCCGGCCTCGCGGACCAGGTCATGCAGGGTGCGATATTACATTGTGGATGAGAATAATGTTACAGTGTTAGCATCTCGGGTTAGCTCATATCCGACTTTCTCATGGGAACGCGCTCGCAGAGGATCTACCAGGGCTACTGCGGCGGCAGAGATGCATGAAAGGTCCTCCAAAGGTGGGGGCCTCGTTACAGTGTGCTGAACTCACGCCATGTTTGCTAACCAAGATGGCTTCTAGGCCTAACTGAATTTGGGTATATGCAGGGAACGGATATGTGTGGGCAATGTCGTCGGCGGGTGACCCCTCCTCCACCTGGGCCCGGGTGGCATGAGGGGACGGCCACCGAGTCATGGTCCTCACCTGGGGAGAAGGCTGCAGGTGAGGAGGGCCTCGCGGCCAGTCCTCCCCTACAATACCTTCTCTGGGATATACTACTGTTTCCCAGAGAATGTAAGGTTAAATTGACTGTCTTTACTAGTCTTTTTAAATTCCTAGACCCAACACACACTATAGAGTGCTGGAGGGGTTACCTAGTATCCCCTGTGTCTAGAAACGTATGTAGCAGTCAAATGCTACCCTTTCCTATTGAAATGGCTGGAACACCGGTAGTTAAAAATCACGGGAGCAATGTTTTTCAAGATGGTCCCTTTGTTTAAACAGGTCCTGGTCTTCTTTTTGTGCCATTTCTTTTTGGAAAGGTCCTTCAAGAGTTTTTCTCTGCGCGCCAAACCAGGTTTGGTCCATTTGTTCGTACGCCTTTGGCGGGCTTCAGGACTGAAGACCTCTGGTGCCTGGGGTGGGCAGGAAGTGAGGGAGGTGCCTGAAACTCCCTGTGCCTAGTCTCCTAGGAGACCTAAATACACTCTGGCGTGATTGACTGGCAACTAGGCTGGAATGAAAGGGAGAAAACTGTTTAAAAGGCAAGTCTCTTGGACTGAAAAGCAGAGTTGACCACTGGAATGAAGGAACCGAAGACCAGCTGGAAGAGGACAGCTGCTGCAACTCTTGGGCTATTGATTTGCCCGGTGAAGCCCTGCTTCAGGTCCAAAGTTCATCTCGACAGAGAAGCCCCTTCAAGGACGACTTATTCCTTTTGAGTTGGTGGGACCAATCAACTCGTAAGCCACCTGGATACCATTCTCGGAGATGGTTGGGTTTAACCAGGGGGAAGGACACCAGCGTGTGTGCTTGAAGACAGCTATTCGAACCGAAGATCTTCATTTTGCCAGCTTGTTTGACCCGTGCAGTGCAGGAGTCTCCCTGATGTCCTCCCTCCTGTCCCCACGACAGTGAGATCTGCAGGAACTGCCAGGAACCAACCTATTCAGCTGCATCTTTTTTTCTTCATACTAAAGTACTGTGCCAACCCCGCAGTGAAGGTTTGAAACTTTCCCAACTTGCAGGCCTAATCAACTTGTGACCCAACATATGATTCTGTTTTGTACAAACTACTGAGAACATTGGCAAAGGCTTTACTGGTTACTACTAGAACTGCTCTTTCCTATCCAAGACACTAACCCATTGACATTGGCCTAGGCCTATTGAACTGAATCGCTAGTGAACTGAAACTATTTGCACTGCCTAAGAAAGTATTTGTGATCTATTAACTTGTGCCTTTTTACTCGCATTCAAAGTAACTAAAATGACATTTTGCTCCTATTTCAAGGGAGCCTAATTTACTCAAACGTATTGAAGTGTTTGTGTATAATATTAAGTTGCCTCGTTCTAGTGAATGTTTTCGAAATGACTGTGTAATTGTTTTTACCCAGACACCTTGAGTATGTGTCTACTTGAACCACTGTGATTGTAAGCCCTCTGACAGCCTTGTACTGCTCACATTCCCCTCTTGAGATGCCTGGCTGCTCAGCTCGCTATCAAAAACTGTGTAGTATAGACTTCTACCATAGGTTGGTTTTGCTTACACGTGTAGTCCTAATTGTATGTGTTGGTCCCAGAGGGTACTGCATGCAATTCTGCCTAACGGCCACCACCGGCGAAGAAGAGGAGACACAATGCACCTCTATTCCAACCGTCGCGACCCCCTGAGGGGCGGCGACTGACATGGCGACGACGTGTACGGATGATGACGCAGGACTGGGAGACCCTATATCACCGGCACCTAGAGCATCTTCACTGGACGAGGTGGAATCCTTTCCTTCCATGATTGCCCAGGCCTCAGAGCTCTTCCAGCTCATCCTGAAGGAAAAGGAGGGCTTCCTATACCAACGCAAGGAGGGGGAAGAGGAAGACTATCCTATCAGTGCCGCTCGTGGATGACGTCTGGGATGAGTGGCTAGCGTTACTGAAGAACCCTGCTTTAGCTCCAGCAAGAGTGGCTTGAGAAAAAGTACCGGGTACTGGAGTGCGCGCTCAAATGTTTGGTCTCAACCGTTGTCGGACTCTGTGGTCTTGGATGCCACCAGGAAAAAGTTGTCGTTCATCGTCCTCTTCATCCGGACAACGAGGGGAAGAAACTGGATTCCATGGGTAAAGGTAATTGGATGGTGAAAGCGGCCAACGCTTTGGCGATCGTGGCTAGATACGACCGGGAGCTTCGGTTCGTTCAAGATGGCTCCACTCCTGGATTTCCTCCCCGATGACAAACAGGTTGAGGCTTTGGAGTTACTCCAGGAAGGCTAGGGTGGCTTTGGACCACGCCATCACAGTGGCACTGGACATTGCGGACATGGGCTTCTGCCAGATGGGCAACAGGGTTTGCCTTCACCATTGTGGCTGGCTCAAGGCCACCAACTTCAGACGAGGGTACTGGGCATGCCGTTCAACAGACAACCTGTTCAGGAAGACAGTCTACAAAACACCCCAGGCCTATCAAGGCCGACACGGAAATGGCCCGTGGCTTGCAACAACACCTTCTGTCCTTTCGTTCATCCGGAGGAAAGTCTGGCAGGGGCTCATCTTCTTACCGCCAACCCTCCTGCTCCTTGACCCAGGAAGTCAACAGGGGTCGCTCCAAAGCCTTCAGAGGTGGCCGCCATCGTCCAGGCACTTAGGGCGGCGGCCCAACCTCCAAGCAGGACTGAACCGGCCAAGATGTCGAACCCCCCACCCCCACCGCTGCACCCGGTGGGAGGCTGGCTGGCGATCTTCATCAGTGTGTGGGAGACCATCTCCACCGACCGTTGGGTGCTGGACGCTCTCGCCCACGGACACACCCTAGAGTTCAGTGTCCTCAAATACCACCAGTGGCCCGGCAGGAAAAACTCATCCCTCAGCTGCTGCTGGAGGTTCGGGCCATGTTAAAGAAAGGGGCGCTAGAGCTGGTTCCAAAGTGACTCTGGGTGGTCCGGAGTTTACTTGAGGTACTTTCTCGTACGAAAGAAGACCGGGGGATGGAGGCCCATTCTCGACCTGCAACGACTCAACAAAGTACATAAAGTCCCAGAAGTTCAGGATGGTCACACTTCAGCATGTGCTCGACCAGCTGGAGGGGGGAGACTTTCTGTCGTCGTTGGTACTAAGGATGCCTAATTCCACATTCACAAAGGACACCGCTGTGCAATGTCGTTCAAGGGAAGCCATTACCAGTTGAAGGCTCTTCCCTTGGACTGAAGTCGGTGCCCAGAGTAGTTTCCGTGCCTAGCTCCGGTGGCGGCCCATCTACGTCTGCAAGGGATCCACGTGTACCCCTACCTGGACAACTGGCTCATCCCGGCCTGATCAAGGGACATCGCCGTTGACCACACAGCGAAGACCGTCTGCCTGCTGACGGACCTGGGGTTCACGGTGAACTATGCAAAGTTCTGTTGACTCCCTCGCAGGACACGCTGTTTCTGTGATCCTGTCATGATCTCTGCTTCCAAAAGGTCAGGGTTTTCCCAACTCCCTTGGAAGCAGATCCATAACCCAGGTTCCGAGTGCCAACCAGTCCCAATTGGGACCTTTTGGACCCAGTCCTGGCGCCAGTGGCACCAGGCTCATAAATATGCCCAGTCCCAGCGCTGGAAGCGCCGGGCTCATAATGCTTGGGTGGACTTACCTGCAGCAGACCATGCTGCTTACTTGCCTGCCAGTTGAGCCTCTGATCCTCTTCTGTTTGGAACTACTTTTCCTGTTGGGTGGGGCTGGAGCCACTCCCTAGATTTAGAACACTGGAACTCTTCTGGAAGGCAGGAACTCTTTTCTTACCAGGAACTCTTTTCTTACTTAGGCGTGGCTGTGGAAGGAGACACCTAAGCACTACAGGAGGCTATTTAAACCACACCCGGTGGATGAATCTTGCTTTGCGTTATTCTGCACCCTCTGCAGCAGGACGCTCATCGTGTCTTCTGCATCCAGTCCTGGGCCTAAGGAAAAAGGCTTACCATCCTGAATCCAGTCTTCAGCAACACCTATAAAGACAAGAAAGAACAGGTTAGCATTCCGGCATCTGAAAGGCAAAGGCTTACCTACTCTTCATGCGCTCCGGAGGTCTTCATACTGCATTCCGGCATCTGAAAGACAAAAGCTTACCAACTCTTCGCACGCTCCGGAGGCCTTCGGCTCTGCATCCGCATCTGAAAGACAAAACAAGGTGCGTTTAAAGACATTGGGGAACTTTAATACTCACGTGCCATTACTCCTTTCCACATCTAATCCAGTGGGTATTCCGGCACCCTGCAGCCGCTCCGAACTCGTACCTACAAAATAAAAAGACAGTTAGAGCGCATCGTGAAACAGGCAACAAGCGCTTACTCACGTGCTTCCAGGCGCTTCTATTCATCACACGGGCTCCATCTTCAACTCACTTCAGCCCGTCATCCGCCATCGCCGGAACCCTGCAAAACAAGAGACATCATTACTAAAGACTTTAAAAAGACATTTGAATGACTCGAAACTTACCGTTCGTGCAGTAAACGACGGACAGCAGTCCTCTGAAGTCAAGAGGCCTGTGCTACCTATCCAGTGAAGAAACTGGCTACAGCACCCTGCCCCGAGGCAGATGGAGAGCTTGGCATTCACTTACCTAAGGTGAGAGCGTTAACCTTTGGGGGTCTACAGGAGAGGAGAAGAGGAAAGAGATGGGGACACCCCAATAACCCCAGTTCATTAACCCCATATTTTCTATCTGCAGACATCTTACTCTACACGTCAGGCATACTGTGCACAGAGGTCCAGCCCAAAGAGCCAACCGGGTGCTACACATCACCTTTGAAGATACGGTAGTCGCCCAGTCAAGACCGGCGCCTCTGCGAGAATCAGGTGAGCGTTACAGATCCAGACTCTACACAGTGGCCTGTCTGGCGTCACCGTCGGAGGAGAGGATATCGGCTATACTAGGCAAAATGCAACAGCTGTTGGCACTGAGGGTCTCCACAATAAGGACAGTCCTGTCTACTCTGCATGATTCGTCTCTGCAGGTTACGGATGCGCCCGCTACAGGAGTTCCTCGACACCCGTTGGGTCCAGGTGTCCGGAGGCTTCCAAGACCGATTGCGCTCAACAAGGAATTCCGCCTACCGAGGTGGTGGGTCATGTGCTCCAACATCGCCAGAGGCATGGATTTCCAAAGCCCCCATACCAGGAAACTCACGACGGACACTTCTCTGGAAGGATGGGAGCCCACACTAGATGTCTCCACGCCAGATGCCTGGGACTGCCGGAGGAGAAGACGCTACACATAAACGTCCTGGAACTATGGGCTGAGTTTTGGGCCCTCAGGCAGTTTCTTCCTTCTCTCAAGGGAAAGGTGGTGGGGGTCCTCACAGACAATACCACCACGATGTTTTACATCCAGAAAGAGGTGGGGGCTGAGGGGGCACCAGATCCCCAGCGCTCTCCAGGGAGGCTCAGGACTTATGGCACTGGGCCGTCACCCAGGGGATGTTCCTCATCCTGTATCACCTGGCAGGAGTAAAGAACAGTCGCCGACTCTCTTGGCAGGGAGCTACGCTTATGAGCTTTGGCAGGATCAAGTAGAACAACCTTTTCCTCAAAAGGGGCAGTCCACAGATGGATCTTTTTGCGACTAGCACCAAGTGCCGGAAGTTCGCCAGCAGATTTCCCCAGACGGGGAGCATGGGGGACGCATTCTCATTCCCTCGGCAAGGCCCGTTTCTGTATGCGTCCCCTCAGTTGCCGTTGCTTCTCCGAGTCCTCAACTCAGGCGGTACCATTGCAGGATGATCCTCGTCGCACCAGTGTGGCCGAGGCAGATCTGGTAACCGGACCTTCTCAGCATATCAGCTTCCCCTCCAGTCAAGCTGCCGGTGATTGTGGATCTTCTCGCTAGTGAAGGAGGTGCAATTCTGCACCACGACCCAGGGAAGCTGAACCTGAAGGCCTGGCTCCTGCAGCATTAGAGTTTGTGTCTACGATCGCCCGGCATACTGCAAAGATTCTCACCAAGGCCAGGGCGCCATCTACTTTAAAATGCTACGGACACAAAGGGGAAACTCTTTACTATTTGGTGCCATTCACAGAAGATCAACCCTCTGAGGGTCACGGCCCATCAAGTATTGCCATATCTATTGTCATTGGCTAAATCGGGGCTGGCTCACGCCTCCATAAAGATTCATCTGGCTGCTATCTCCCGCTACACCAGATCTCCGGGGCCGTCTGGTTAATCAAGGGACCGTTCTGCTAGTTCCAGCCGGTGAAGGCTCCGGTCCCGGTGTGGGAGCTCCATGTGGTGCTGACTAGCCTCATGGGGGCTCCATTCATACCTCTGCATTAAGCTCCGCTCCGGTTTCGGTTGTGAAAGACCGCTTTCCTCGTGGCCATCCCCTCTGCAAGATGAAGATCCAGGCCCTGTCATGGAAGCAGCCTTACTTAACTTTTAACGAGACAAGGGTGGTGCTGCGCACCCCTCCTTCATGCCCAAGGTTCCGGCTAAAAGGACTTTCCATTCGCTGGATGTGGCTAGAGTGCTGAAGTTTTATGTGGCCCACACGAAGAATTTCTGGAAAACCTCAGCTTTTTGTGAACTTTGGTCCTGTGAACCATGGGAAGGCGTTGTCCAAGGCTTCCATTTCCAGGTGGCTCTCCGGCTGTATCACTCACTGTCACCAGTTAGACAACTGACCACTGCCTGGTCGTCCGAGAGCCCATTTCACCAGAGCGATCGCTGCTACAAAAGCGTTCCTGTCTGGTGAGCCCCTGCTGGACATCTGCAGGGCTGCGACATGGAGGTAGACGCACACCTTCACGAAATTCTATTGCGTCGACTGGGATTCCAGGGAGGGTCAGCCAAGCAGTGCTGTGCAAACTGTTCGCTTGAAGGTGAGCCTGGTGAGGCGGTAAGAGATTGCTTCTGTTGAGCCTTGCCACCTCCTGTGGTTGTGCATTTGTACTGCTATGTATTCTTTATTCATGAGCATGTGAATCCTTGAAGGAACAAGTTACCTACCTGTAACTGTTGTTCTCCAGCATGGATCTGGCATGGGGCACATGTGTGAACCCTCCAGCCTGCCCCTGTGCGGTTCTTCTCTTGGTCCTGCTGCCACTTTGTGCTACCAAATCTGAAGATGGCTGGCAGGGGAGGTGCTTGGGTAGAGGGCAGTCATTGGCTAGGGGCAGTATGACCCAGAGTTCAGTGATTTGTTTATAGGAGAAAGATATTTTAGAAACACAACAAGCTGTTTTTTTTTTTTTTTTTTTTACCGAGCTTTCCCAGCCTGACGCCGGGGAATATTACTTAGCATGTGAATCCATGCCAGACCCATGCTGGAGAACAGTTATTGGTAATGTAGCATTGTTTTTTCTTTTTATTATGTTGCTGCAGGAATTTTAACTTTTGCATTAATAGTTTGTTGTAAATTAATTGCTTAATCCTTACATTTGTGACTTCATGGTAATTGGTACAGCTTTTTAGAGTGAAATGATGGTTAGATTGGGTGTTAAAGGATTGTAATATTGGTTTATTTTAAATGTATGCAGAGATCCTCGAATACCAACTAGTAGCTGCTTCTGCAAGTACCACCAATTCACAGAATGTGGCTCTTGCTAGCCGGCTTCCTATTTATTCTACTTTAAATTGTACTGCTACCAGATGCCACACTGTGTTTCTTCTCAATTGAATGTTCTCAATGTGTCGCTGATTTTTTTTTAATTTATTTATTATTTTTTTTTCCCATCCTTCCCAGACCAGGTCTTTGATGAGCCTTTGTTCTTAGACACATACCAACTAGGCAACTCCAATAGACGTCAATCCAAATGTAACTCTTCTATACTCCACTTGCATACTCTAGTCCAGGGCAATGCATGCAAGGCTCTCCTGGATGCAAATGCACCTATGCTGAACACAGCCACTACCTAGCAGACCTCTTAGATCTTTGTTCAAGAACTATTGGTTGAGGACAAGTTCCGCAAATAGTCATTGCGGAAATGAATGACGCAGTCTGGGCTTTCGCTTGTGGAACAAGCTTCCAGTGCCCATCGGAAATTGTACTACGTTTACAAATCTTTAAATATAGACTGAAACGACATCTGTGCCTTTTCTCAGTACCATTAAAATAGATGTGTGCAGGCTGTATTTTTGGATCTCTGCAATTGTATACTTAATGCGATAGATGTATTGTCTGTGATCAGTATTTGTATTTTCGTTCATAGCGCCTTGAGATTGTTCTATTTTTTTTTTCTGTAATTTGTAGTGCTGAAATAGTTTTACTACCAGCTAGAACCAGGCTTGCATGCAGAGTTCTGGGTAATTCCAGTCTGCATGTATCAACAAAGCAATCTTGCGTGTTTCCTCTCTTCCCATAGACTTAACCCACCACCTATATTAGAACCACCAGAGCTTCTGGAGACCTTTCTCATGGTAGTGTTGCATGTTATAAATGCCAACAACATAACAGGAACCTCTTGAACTTTAAGTGTTCAAAGTTTCCTTTATCTCACTGCTTGACTTAACTGTTGTGCACCTACTGTAGAAAAAAACAAATGCTGTTGGTAGGAGTAGAGGGTGGTGTTCTCGGGTGTCTACCTCTACAGCTATGCTTTGGCAATGCCCCATTGTGGCTTTGGTGGCTGCCTCCTTAATCTTACATCTTGTTAACAGGCTGTACAGTTGTCTGTGTTAAGTTTGTGTTTTATTGCTTCTCTGTAGGTTGGTCCACTTTATCCAATGAACAATGTCCTTCTTGTTCTGTGATCAGTACAAAGCTCACATCTGTAGAGGAGCAGGCGTGAGCGTTACTGATAGAACTGATCTATTAGACAAACAATAGGAAGAGACTGCATGATACCAAGTATTATTCCAATACTGCATCGAATGTATGAGAGACGTTATACACTCAGACATCCGTATTGAATGTACCCCTGAACTGAAGTGGTAGAAGGAGATTTGCAGGCATCACTGATTATCTGAGAGCTGTAAAGAAAACATAACTGGTGTAAAGTGATGTCCTAATGAAGATCCGATGACGCACTGAAACAATATAAGAATACTTAGAGAATGAAGATGTAACTGTAGAAGCAAAGTAACATAAGTATAAGTGAGAAGAAATCAAACCTGCAAAGAAGATAAGTAACCAGATGAGTAGTAAATGTATATACGCAGAAACGCAAGGTAGATGAGTCGTATAGAAGCTTGCTGCTGTAGAAAATATATCATGGGTAAAGCGGCCATGTTGAAAAGATGTTTTCCAGCTACAAATAATAGTAAGCGAAGGGCAGGAAGGAGAGAGACCAGGGCTGCAGAGCTAACAGACGCTGGCAATACAAATTTGTGTATGAACAAAGAATAGCTATTGACCAGAGATAAAGATGCCACAGCAAGAAGTAACTGGAGGGTACAAAAGGAGTCAACGAGGATAAGCAATGTACGCAGGACATATTTCTCTTAGATGAAGTAAATGAGCGCATATTTGTTAATGCCAAGTTAAAGATGCAGAAAAGCATATGTGAGACTGAGCAGCCAAGTCTCTAGAGGCTGAAGAGGAGTAATGACACCTGACGTAATCAGATCGAACTAAATAGGAGGCAAAATGGACAAACTCTTGGCCTCTTCACACATGGTACAAGGCCCATTCATAATCCCCTGGACATAGATAAAATGTACCTTAACTCCCCCTTAAAGTTCTAAAGTTCCAGAGAAGAACATCCAGCAATGTCGAGTACAAAGGATACGCCTTAGCGGAAGGCTTGACTGATGAGAGATCGTAGACTAATTGGCCAAGTGGGCACTAGTCTGACGTTCTCTGCACCGAGCTTCGTTTTACTTACGTGCTGCTAGAGAGCAGTGTGTCGTCCAAGATTGGCAAACGTAGGAGTGAGACAGTTGCGGGTAATGGACAGAACCTTCTTTCGCTATTCATTGGAAACTATTACACTATTTAACTGGTGGATACAGAGGTGCAAAAACATGTGACCAAGCAACGATCAGTTGTGAAACACGTAATTTTCTTTTTTTTTTTTTTTTTGTTGCCACTGCCTTCCCTGGCGGTTTTCCTGTGTTGCAACACGGATATTTTTAAATATTTATATTGTTGAAATAAAGCATTTATTTTTAACCTTACTTCCTGTATTCTGCTTATCTCAGACAAACGACATGCTGTTTAATTGCAAGACTGTGACTGGGAGTGCGACTCAAAATTGCTGCAGTGCAGTGTTTACACTGGCTGATGCACGAGAGAGATTTATATATTATATATTTTTTTAAAATTTTATTTCAGACCTTTAATAAAAAAGTTTACATACATTCCTATAATACAAAACAAGAGGAGTCCCCTTCTCTCCTTCACCAGGGCCGAAGAACGGGAGACTTGGTCTCCTGGCGCTTCACCTTTTGGAGCCATCTTGCAGCAACGACTTTAACCTACCTGCGGTCTGCTTGTGTCATTCAAGAGGATACATTATCCAACGCAGTTGATATGCAATTCTGAGGGAAGGGCAGAGGCCCATGACAGTGTGTGCGAATAGGAAGCCCTGGCAGGAGAGTGTACGATTCCATAATAAGAAGTGTACAAGAAGTCCTCGGAGGTAACAGCAGTACTAGACACGGGATTGTCCTAAACGGAAGAAGAGAACCCGCCCTGGTAGAAAGTTATGCAAGGCACTTTGAAAGAGACAGTTACAGAGCCAGCCAAGTTCTTTTGCAAAGGTGACTGTTGGCCAAAAAAAGGCTTAGATAACTGTTATTTGTGAAACACTCAAGAGCAAGGAAGAATCCAGGGGAATGGAACCAGCCTCTGGAACAAAGATTGTTCTTGAAGAATCTTTGTGATTGCGCCGTTTATTCTTTCTTTACGAACACTTTTTACCAGTCATCCATGGTTGGAGACATTTTGCCTTCACCTTTAGTGTTCAGTCTATTGTGTGAGGGTCAGAATAGTACTTTTGACACTGGACATTTTAATTTTGACACAGACCGATCCTTAGTTTTGGTTTAGGTAGGGCAATTCCCCCTTAGGACAGGGTAGAGTAGCATTTTCCCAACCCCTTTTATTTTCAATAAAAGTCTTTAACCAAATAAATGGCAAATCTGTGTCCAACTTTCATTCCCAACTCCTCACTGTGCATTTTGCCACTTCTGAGTTTTGAAATCTAGGTGCTTTTTCCCACTACTGTGAACTTTAAATCTAGGTGCATTTTTTCACTATGTTGTGAATTTAAATCTAGGTACATTTTCTCACTACTGGGAGTATCAAATTCCAGCATTTCCTTTGTCTTGACTTTTTTTGCTTGCGTCTTAGCTTGTCATTTGTCTTTCAAACCTCTGATTCTTGCTTCCTCAATCCGTTCTAAACGTGTTCGCTATTCCACAGATGCTACCTGCTTTCTCTGTTTGTCCAAATCAAAAGTATCTTTTGCAGTAAGTACTTTGCATATCTCCTTGTGTGATGGAGCTCTCATTTTTTTTTTTTTCTATCCTTGATATTTACATGCATTCTGCTGATCGTTGGTGCACATTTAATTTTTCCGGAGTGCCTGTTAAGGAGAATTCTCAGAAATGTGCTAATTCCCTCCACCTTGGAGACCCCCAGAAACTTTGCTGATTTTTGAGGACTTGATTTTTTTTAACCTGGAGAGAGTGAGACACTATTTTTTTTTTTATTATTTTTTTTTTTTCCCTCTCATGTATTTAATGTGATTTTTGTACACTGTTTCTTTTGGTTGTGGAGTTTGACAAACTCCATAGGCATTATCTTTTACATTGTGCCACACTGCACCTTCAGTGCAGTGACATAGGGAAGTCTTTCAGATTTCCCAAAGGTTTGAATACCTTCTCTTGGTTAAACTGTTTCCAAGAGCAGTAAAGTGAAATTGACTTTGCTGGAGGGGTTACCTAGTATCCCCTTTGTCTAGCTTCTCTTTTTTTTTTTTTTTGTTACCCGTTCCTCACTGAATTGCTGGTGGCAGTGGTTTCGTTGTAACTACCATGGTATGCATTTACCGCGGACTGCGTTCGCAGCTGCAGTAAAGCACCCAAAGGTGCCATTTCTGTCAAAATGGCCCTGGTCGTCTTTTTTTTCACCATTTCTTTGTGGAAAGGTCCTACTTGAGATTTACATGAGGTTTGGTCCCATTGTCCGTTTTGCCTTTGGCAGGATTCACGAGTGAAGCCCACCTCTGGCTCCAGGGTGTCTGGGGGTAGGCAGGAATTGAGGGAGGTGCCCGAAACTCCCTGTGCTTAGTCTCCTGGGAGACCCAAATACACTCTGGGATGATTGGCTGGCTGACTGTCCGGCAAGGACAGCCACCCTGCTGGGTGATTGACAGCTGGACTTGAATGCATGGGAGGGAACTGAATAAAAGGCAAATCTTTTGGCTTGGAAGGCAGAGTCGACCACTGGACGAAGGAACCGAAGAACTTGTAGAGCACGCCTGCTGCAACTCCTGGACCGTTGGTTTGCGCGGTGAAGCCCTGCTGCAGTGCTGAAATGCCAAGTTCGCATCGACATAGAAGCACCTGCAAGGACGACTTCTCCCCTGAGTTGGTGGGACCAATCAACTCCAAAGTAAGCCACCTGGACATCCATCTCTGAGCTGGTTGAATTTCCAGAGTTGCTGCTGGAAACCGTATAGCCAGGGAGAGGAACACCAGATTGTGTGCATTGCTTTTAAGCTGGCCTAGAGCTCCAGGAAGATCCTCCGGTCTCCCAGGAAGCAGGACTGACCGGACCTGAGCCCCCTCACCTGAGTGCGGGACCCCAGAAGCAAGGAAAATCCATCTCGACAGCCAGGAACCATGGTGTTGCTATTTGCGGTAGACGTGAGGAGATGAAACACTGAAAAGTGAAGTTTGCTGGTTGCGAGTTTTGACCATCCCAGTGCATTGCAGGAGTTCCCCCGACGTCCTCCCTCTTGTCCCCGTGACTGAGGCCCAGGAACAGCGAGATCTGCAGAGCTGCACAGGAACAGGAGTCCTCTATTGCATCTTTTCTTCATTTTAAATCTACTGTACAAAGTCTGAGATAACTTACCTGTTACTATAGCGTTGCGTGCATCTTCTACTACTCGCGTTTGATCAGCTTGTGGCCCTACATTGGATTCTTCCTTTCCTCAAAGACTTTGAAAAACATTGTGCAAAGGCTTTCTACTTGCCTACAAAGGTGCTTCAGCTTATATAGACTTTTGCCTATTGACTTTGGCTTAGCCTCTTCCACTGAGACTCTTATTGGGGAGGATGTGAAAGTATTTGTCTGCTTACGAATATTTCTGGTCTCTTGTATGATCTAAATAACCTTATCCTTTGACTTATTACTATATGATCCTGAATACAACAGTGATATGTCCTCAGCACTCTTGCAATTGAAGTCACCTGAGGGTGTTAGGCAGTGTCTGTGGGCCATCCCAAAAGTATCTACTGAATTAGAGATATTAAGAGTGTGTATTTGAGAGTTTCTATTATATTGCTCCCTTCTGAAGAAGGCTTATTCTAACTGACTGATAAATTAATAATTGTTTATTCAAGAAACCTTGAGTCTAAGTTTATTTGAATACTTGGAACTGTAAATCTCTAACTCCTCTACAGCTCACATTGACCCCTCTTGAGATAAGCCTGGCTGCTCAACACGCTACCAAAACTGTGTAGTCAAGCTTATACCAAAGGTTGGGTTTACTATACCTGTAGTCTGTTTGTAGTGTTCCCAGTGGGTACTGCATACAAACTTTGCCTAACAGTGCCCCTTTCCGGAAACCCACACTCCTTTTGATTTGTTGCTTTCCCATTTTCATCTTGTTTTCGTTAGGCCTACTTTTTATAGTGTGAATCTGCTTTACCCTCCAAACTGTTAAACTATTGCAAACATGCTAGCTTACAATGTTTGATATCGAAGATTTGAGTTATTGATCATGGCAGATTTATTTATTTTTTTTTATCCACAAAGTGTGCCTAATGGGATAAAGTCCTTGTTGGGGCTATGTCTGATGGCCTATGGTTAGTATTGTACGCCAGGGCCTTTACAATTGTTGTCAATCTGTTTTATGGAGTCGAGCTGCTTCACAGATTGCGGTATGCTCCCCTTACTTTATCAAAGATGTTCCTGAATGTTAATCGCCTGTGCTGGAGGTGGCGTGGGAAGCTTTTATTCTTTTTGGCATGTTTGGTGGGTATGGAAATAAAACTGATATATTGGAATGGGATTTGTTGGAGTTGTAAGGTCCGAGGTTGGATGGGCGATGTGGTATATTGTCTTAAAAGAAAAGGCGGGGAGGGTGCGTTTTGAAGGGCTGTTTAAGGTTTTTTGCTAAAAACCTAATAAACAATTGCTGGGGGTGGCAGCAGTAATCTTTCCATTAACTAGTTCTAGAAAATACAGATGACCCATCTGATCGAATTTGGTAATGGCTTATTCTTCCTTGATGTTTGTCAATTTGGGTTTTGATGCAGATTTCTGTATTTTATGCCCCAGATTAGTGCGGATGAAATGCTTGTCACAAATTCTTGTTCCGATTGTCAATAAAATATTTATGACCCACATGGTTTTAAACTAGGGTGGCTTGAATATGTATATGTATATGTTCATGTTTTAGTTTAGTAGTCTGCAATAATTGCAAAGCAGATGTGACCTGTCCTGTGAATATTTTTTTCTTCAGGTGGTGCTGGAGGCAAAGGTGTGTGGGGTACTCCTGGACAAGTGTATGATTTGGACGAAGTTGACATCAAAGACCCGAATTATGACGAGGACCAGGTAGGAAAAGATTAATTGAAATCACCCCCCCTCCCCCCTTCAGTTATGGGCTACATTGAGAATCTTAACATTTGGAATGAAGTTTGCAATTGATTGAGGGTGCACTGCGATTTGTCATGGGACTTTCCTAAATAAAATGGCTACTGAGTAGATGAGGATTTAAAGCCTACCTATACAGTTTTCCCAGCCCATTTCCCTCTAGTGATAACCCAGTGTATTGATGGGTCCCGAGCATCCCTGCCAAACTGCCCCTTATCTGTGGTACCTATGTGAACCTTCCTGTTTAAGATGCCTGTCATTGGCTCTGATGTTTATGGGTGATTTGATGCCTTTCTTTGCAGATTACTGGAGCGTGAGAACTGGCTCCAACCTTCTTTTTATAGATTAATTGTCCTAGCCCAGATGGACGGATGTTGTACTAGTTCATTTTAGGTTGTGCTAGACTGACAAATGTGTAGACACCCCAAATCACAAGTTAAATCCCAAGTTAATAATCGTTTAATTGCAACTAATGTACGGCTTTGAGAGTAAAATGATACTACTTATGCTGCAAGTAAAGATCTACTTACACTTAATACTCACTGCAAGCTGGAGCGGGGAAGGGACACGATGAAAGGAGGGAAGAAGTAAATCTGAAAGGGGGAGAAAAAACGAGGCCGAGAAAAGAAGTGATTCATGAGCCATCCTGTAAGCTAATTTTAGAAAAGCTCAAAAGTGACTTGCTCATAAAAGTACAGAGTGACCTACTCCATTCTGTTAACTACATTCCGATGGATCTATAAGCTGTTAAAAAAGAATACTGTGGATTCCCACTGGTGCTCTCTTTTCAGAAATGCATGGGGTTCCCAGTTTTCCTTGGTTGCTTGGACATCCTAGGCCCAAATCTGTAGGTTATCTCCCTAAACCCTTTTGTGGTTACCAGTGGGTTAGCCTTTTCCCTTTGCGGCTAGATTGGTGAACCCACACATGCGAGGTACCGTTTTCGTTGGGACACCTGTGGGAACGTGGGAAGGTATGACATCTGTTGGCGGCGTGTTTCGGTGGGTGAGCAGAGTGAAATGTCTGGAAATTGTGTGTGTTTTTATTTATTTTTTTTTTACCTCCAAATTTGGACTTTGCCGGGGGTTCTGGGTAGTAGATTCTGGGCCGATTTGCACAAGTCAAACCTCTGTGCATTCCCACGGGTGTCCTCTTTTGGGAAATGCATGGGGTTCCCGGTTTTCCTTGCTGGCTTCGACACCATAGGCCCAAATCTGTAGGTTGCCCAAATGAACAAAATGTGCTGTGGCGAAAGGCTTGGGGTTACCTGCAGGTTACCCTTTTCCACCACCGGTAGGTGCACCCACACATGTGAGGTACCGTTTTATTACCAGAACCCCCGGCAAAGACCCACATGGGAGAAGGGTGCCCAAGGCCAGGGATATTCCTGCCGACTTTTCTGGAGCCCTGGCTGCACCGCGTTACAGCTTCTCCCCACCAGGGAGTCTCGGGAGTGTGCCAATACCTCCCCGAAGGAAAAAGCTGTAATGCAGCCCAGCCGCAACTCCAGGACGGTTGGAGGTAATGTCCCTGGCCTTGGACATCCATGTATCATGTAGGTGTACCGTCCCCTAAGCACAGCAGCAGCTCCAGGGAGCCCCAGCAGGATCCCCATCCCTCCCTGGAGGTGACATCTGTAACGTAGCACAGCCGAGCCTGGGCTTGCAGACAGACAACACACATGGGAGGGATCCGCTCCCAGGGAAACGCCAATGTTATGCTGGCATGGGGGGCAATTTGTGGCCTGGCCTTGCAATTTTGTCCCAGCCCACCAACATATCTGCCCAGATGGCCCATTCCCACCCACACCACCAACAATCCAGCACCAGTCTCACCACCCCACTGACAGTGGGCCCTAACCATAGAATAATAAAAAACAGTACTTGCATAACGTTGCAGCTGCTCACGTAGAAAAAGCTGTAAACAAAACAATAAACATGTGTTACCTACGGTTACACCAGCAAAATGGAGCCCTCCTGGGGGCATATAAGGGGGGGGGGGCTGTCCTGCCCTCCTCCATGGGCTCAGGCGTCTCTTCCTAGGAGCTGATATCTGGTCCTAGGGAGGGCTGCATTCCATGGAACCCACTCCATTGCGGGTGGGGAGGTCAATGCCCCATCCCATTAGAAAATTCCCTGACCCTCTGGGGTGCCCTACAGCCCCCCCTAAAAAGCGTTACACCATTTTCACTTTTTTCCTTTGATAACCCAAATCCCCTTGGTGCAGAGAGGCACATGATGTGCCAATCTGGCCCCGGGGTGCCCAAACCTTACTGCCCTACCCACTGGGTGACCTGGCCCAACATTTTTGGGGGGCCCTCACCCTAAATGGGTGGTGGGGGGCACCTCATGCAGGCCTCCCTGGGCCTCCTACAAACAGCTGCGTGAGGTACACCCCCCCGCCCTTCATTTGGGGTGGGGGGAGAGGGCCCCCAAAAATGGTGGGACAGGCCCCCCAGTGGTTTGGGCACCCCGGCACCAGATTGGCACACCAATGTGCCCCTCTGCGCCAAGGCAAGTTTTGTAAACAAAGAAAAAAATGGAAAATGATACACTACACTTTAGGGCGGGCTGAGGAGCACCCTAAACCGCCAGGTAACTTTCTAATGTAATGGGGGGGTGACCCTCTACCCCCACACCAAATGCAGGGGGGGCACCCCTTGCAGCCCTCCCTGGGGACAGATGCCCCTTCCTAGGAGCAGATATCTGCCCCCAGGGAGGGCTGCAAGGGGTGCCCTTATTTCCCCTTGGGGGAGGGTCACCCCCCTCTTTCTGTAAAGTATATCCCTGGTGGCTAGTGCCCCCCCACTCCCACCCTAAATACCCTTTAGTTTATTTTTTTTTATTTTTCCCCCTCATGTACTCCTGCCTCCTCTGCCCCCAGGGAGGGCTACAAGGGATGGCCCCCATTTCCACTTGGTGTGGGAGGGGGGTGGCCACCACCATTTCAGGGGGCAAAAAACTCCCAGGCACCCCCACCCCCATCCCCGTTGCTTTCCATTTTTTATTTTTTATCTTTTGCCCCCTTCCCTGGCGGCAGATGAACAGCCCTCTGCCCCCAGGGTTGTACACATATGTGCTCCCTGCTTTGGGAGCTGGGGGGGGGGGGGGCGAGGGCTGCTTACTGTAAGGAGCCCCCCCCCCCCGCATTCAAAGACATCCCTGGTGTCTAGTGGGCATTGCTGCCCGCGCATCGAGCGCCCTGCGCCCGATCCGCGGGCAGCAATGCTGTCACAAAAGGTGTCATTGGAAAGGGGAGAATCTCCCCTTTCCAACGACGCCTCCCTCGATCTCCGGCTTGAAATACAGCCGGAGATCGAGGGGGAGAAAGGTGAACACTCACCTTTTTTATTTTCACTGCAGCAGCCCGAAATAGCTGCTGCACGGAAAATTACTTTCATGTCTGCATGCTTTACGCACACCGACGTGAAACTGAAGGTAATCCAGCCCCCTGGCAGTGAGGGGGGACCTCCCCCTCACATAGCCCGGGGGTTGGATTACTATTTTGAGCGATCCCTGCTTTGTAGGGATTGCTCAAAATAGTAATCCAGCCCCCTGGCAGTGAGGGGGGACCTCCCCCTCACATAGCCCGGGGGTTGGATTACTATTTTGAGCGATCCCTGCTTTGCAGGGATCGCTCAAAACAAGGTGCCAAAAAGGACGAGCGATCTCGTCATTGGCACTTAAGGGGTTAAACAAAAATGTCTTTGAAACCTCTGACCAATAAGCTCCGTTCTTCTAACAGGCAAAAGGGAAATTGTCTTCTCACTTAATAGTCAGCTAATAGTTAACTTGAATCTGTTAAACGCATGCACCTGTTAACTGTATTAATGGTCTTCTTTCCATTTCTTGTTTGTTTTCTGCAACTATCATTGGTCACTTTAACCAAACCTGCAAAACGTTGTTTACTGGTGTCATTAACAATAGTGCTCGGTGATCGCGTATGAATGTCAGCACGCTACTTCACAACCCTAAGTTCTAAACAATACTGCTTGCGCTTGCTCTCTAGCTCACGTTCACACACGAGACTCTGCGTTGCTGCGGGACTTGTTTCACTTTGAACACTTTCTTTACTATGTTTGTTCAAGAGTGTACATTTTCTGATGGCTTCTCCTTAATGTTTGTAATGGATTACAGTTGAATAACGCGCTGCGCTAGCAGCGCTACAGTTTCTTTCAGAGATCACGGAACTGATGGTCTTAACGCGCTATGCTTCTGAGAACTCGGCGTATTATCTACAGGAAAAAATATATACAGTCTCTAAAATGAGTTCTTTGACTTGGCCATTCACCAGATACTTTCTTAGGTACTTATTCCTCAGCTCATACAGTCTTGATGTTTTGTTTAAATCTCTGTAACTTAAAAAGGAAACGCTCCCACCTATGATCTTCCAAGGAACTACTCCCTCTGCAACTGCTGTCTTCTTACTTCTTGATTGTGTTTTCTGAACTCTGTAAAGGAACTTAAAAAACACACTAGCAGTCCGAGTTACTATGTATGAAAGGCAGTTTAGAATCTTGCCAACCAGCCAAGTACCCAGGACATTATCCTCCCCACCAATCAGCAAAGGCCTACATACCATTGTCTTCCCAACCAATCATAAACTGCCATCACACCTCCATCTTGACTTGGAAACCCTACAATGTTTATACTTCAGGAAGCAGCAGCCTCCTATCCTATGGACCACTACAGGCCTACTCGAACTACCAGCCCACCTACTCCAGCCAACCCTGACAGTACCCCATCCACAAAGCCCTGTCCCATGGCCTGGCTTGGTAGGGAACCTTCTATGGAATTTTCTTACCAACCAAGGTGCATGCACATCTGCCTGATCCTCCAAGATCTTCCTTCTGGTCCGTAACCTTCCCGATCAATAAGATACTGAAGATTTCCTCTAACCAACCTGGTATCTAGAATCTCCTTAACCACATTCTTCCTCATTCTCCTCTGTGATAACAGCAGATGGCGGTCTTCCCAATTGAGTTCCCAACACATAAGGTTTAACCAGACTAACATGAAATGTAGGATGACATTTGATACGGAGAGGTAACCTTAACCTGACAGATTCTGGATTAATTACTCCTCCTATTTCAAATGGACCAATAAATCTTCGATTCAATTTTGTTCTTCCTTTCAAATTCAGATTCGTAGTGAGACAACCAAACCTTTTGCCCCACCAGAGACTGCGGTTCACTCTGATGCTTTCGATCTGCAAAGGACTTCAACCTTAATTTACTCTTCTCAATGGCCACCATAACCTTTGCGAGACCGTCCCTTATACTAGTCGACCTGTGCTCTACCTCTGGATAGGAATATTCTGATGGTACGATTTCCTTCAAAAACGGGGGATGGAAACCATAATTACTGAAGAAAGGAGAATAACCAGTAGAGTCTTTAACTGAATTGTTTTAGCTAAACCCTGCCAGCCATAGTAGATCTAACCAACTTCGCTTCTCCTGCCAGTAAGCTCTAATATATTTTCCTAGCTCCTGGTTAAGCCGCTCTGTCTGCCCATTCGTTTGTGGATGATAACCTGAGGAGAGCTTTACTTCAATTTCCAACTCCTTACAGAAAGCCTGCCAAAACCTAGAGCTGAATTGGGATCCCTTATCGGACACAATTTGCGAAGGCAACCCATTGTCATGACCAGTACCTCCGAGAGCCGATGCAACCCTGCCCTCGTGACTTTGGGGCTTAAATGACACCCGGTCCAGATTAAAAACCGGAGGGATCAAGGAAGGCCCACCTGGTCCCTGTCCTGGCGCCTTTGGCACCAGGCTCATAGTATGAAGCCAGTTCAACAACTAACACTGGCTGTCTGCAGGCCTGAACATTCTTCTGGAATGGGTGTCACAAGTATGGGCGTGGCCAGCAGAGCGTGCTCCAAGATCTTGGGTGTGGCCCGGCCTGGCTATATAAACCCCGCCCAGGCCTTGTCGGATGCTTCGCGTTGAACTGCCCATGGCAGCAGAACGCTCTATGCTGACATCTGGAAGCAATACATAATTCTGCGAGCACGTGAGGATTCCAGCTTACCTGACGCTTACCTGGGGATCTTCGGCATCTACAGTGGTCCGCGACCACCTTCCATCCGCACAACAGCTGATTCAGCCTCCGGCACCTCTCCGACCCGCTCACTCTTCTGCATAGCCACGGCATCTATGGAGAAAGAAGAGCAAAGCAAACCAGGTTAGTTCAGAAGAAAAAAAGCTTGCAAGCACAGTTCTCTCTCGCGACCACAGCTAACACACCCTCCACAGCATCCAGCGCTTCATGTGGCAGCATCATCTGTGCTTCTGGTGTTCACAAATTATCTGACATCCGGAATCTGTTGGTAGAAGAGACATAGGAATTGGAGAACATTGGCAAGGGAACAGTGAATAACGAACAGTGGTTCTATTGCATACTTAAACAAAGAAACACTCCCCTTTCAGCACCGGATCAGTAGAGCAACTCGAACCAAGTGCCCTCGTAACGGATCAGTGGAGTAACGCGATCCATAAGAACATTGCACCGGAATCAGTGCAGCAACTTGATTCAGAGGAGCAACATTACACCCCTGCCAATATGAGCAGGAAGGAGAGCACATCATTATGATCTCCAAGGAGCTGACTCCAGGCCAGTTTAAGCAGAGACAAGGGGACCTGAGCAAACCAGCTAAGGAGTGGAGCTCAACCATGCTGGAAAATGGACCACTTGACCCCGCTCGCATTCAACGCCCCCGCAGAGACAAGGTGAGCGTAACACCCATGCAGTCGCACCACTTCTTGCAGAAAACTCTTTGCTAGATTCTTTGCTGAGGCCTCACCTTTCATTGGAATGAAATGTCCAGCCTTGGTCAACAAATCCGCCACCACTAATACTATGGTACAACCTTGATCCTTAGGAAGATCTACTATATAATCCATAGAAATCGTAAACCAAGGACTGGGAGGCACTGGTAAAGGGTTGAGTAACCCGGACGGTTTCCCTCCTCTTAACTTGGACTGAGCACAGAGTTCACAGGTTTTCACATCTTCAATATCCTGTATTTCCTTTCCACTATTTCTACAGTCTTATGAATTCCAGGATGACCTACTAAACCTGATTCATGACATTTTTGCAAGATCTCCATCTCCATCTCTCTACTAGGAAGATGTATCTTAAAATTGAAACATGAAAATCCATCTATCAAATGTCTTCCTGGGTTTTCTGTAAGTCAAGACTGAAGCTACTCCTTTGGCAACTCCTTTTGAATCTTCTTAAGGAACAATTCTTCCTCCTTTGTGGCACTCAGAATAAATTGATCTTCTGCAATCACCGGCTCAGGAAGAACCTTGCTTTCGGTCTCTTCTGAAGAGCCTTGTCGAGATATATAGCGTCAGCTTTACCATTCAAACGTCCTGGTTTGAAGGTTATTACAAAATCATAGTCGGAAGAATAACGACCATCTAAGCTGCCGAGGCGATAATGTTCTGGCTGATTTCAAGAACAAGAGATTTCTATGGTTGGTTAACTGTTACTGTGAATCTTGCTCCCAACAGGTAATGTCTCCATTCCTGAAAAGCCTTTTTAATAGCTAGGAGTTCTCAGTCAGTAATCATATAATTCATCTCTGCTGGAAGCAATTTTTTGGATAAATAGGCCACTGGATGTAATTGCCCAGTCTTTGGATGTCTTTGGGAAAGTACAGCTCCAATTGCCGAGGTGGAAGCATCTGCCTCCACAAAAAAATGGTTGCAGAGGATCTGGATGTAATAATATAGGTCCTGAAGTAAAACCTTCGTTCAATCTTTGAAAAGCTTGTTCTGCCTCTTCCGACCACTCAAATCTTATCTCCTTTTTTAAAAGTTTGGTAATAGGGGAAACAGTCTGTGAAAAATCTCCTGTAAAAATTAGCAAAGCCACAAACGCTTTGAATATCCTTCACACAGGCTGATGACGGCCACTCCTGAACTGCCTTAATCTTCGTGCCCATTTCTAAACCCTTGGGAGAGAAGATAAACCCCAGAAACTCCACTTACTTGGTGTGAAACTGACTCTTTTCCATCTTTGCAAACAATTTATTTTCTCTTAATCGCGGTAAAACCTTCCTAACCTGTTCCTCATGCTGCTGTAGATCTTTAGAAAAAATGAGAATGTCATCAATGTACACCACTAAAAAAAAGTCCAGAAAATCCTGTAAAACCTAATTTATAAAAAAATTGGAAGGCTGCCGGGGCGTTGCACAACCCAAACGGCATAACTTGATATTCAAACAGACCGAATTTAGTTTCCAATGCCGCCTTCCACTCATCACCCTGACGCACTCTCACCAAATGGTAGGCTCCACGAAGATCTAATTTCGTGAACACTGAAGCTCCCTGAATTTGATCCAACATCAGAGATTAGAGGCAAGGGGTATCTATTCTTGATTGTTATTTTATTTAATTCCCTATAATCCATGCATGTCCGTGAAGTGCCTTCCTTTTTTGGCACAAGAAAATAAGGGAGAGGCCGCTGGAGACTGGGAATGCCTGATCACACCCTTGGCCAAATTCTCTTGAATATAGTCCCTCTGGATGTTTTGATCTCCTCAGACCTTCCCCTTTGTCCCTCTCACCACTCCTCTCTTCTGGAGTGATCACTTTCTCCTTCCCCCCCCCCCCCATCTCACCCTGTCATGATCTCTGCTTCCAAAAGGTCAGGGTTTTCCCAACTCCCTTGGAAGCAGATCCATAACCCAGGTTCTGAGTGCCAAATAGTCCCAATTGGGACCTTTTGGACCCAGTCCTGGTGCCAGTGGCACCAGGCTCATAAATATGCCCAGTCCCAGCGCTGGAAGCGCCGGGCTCATAATGCTTGGGTGGACTTACCTGCAGCAGACCATGCTGCTTACTTGCCTGCCAGTTGAGCCTCTGATCCCCTTCTGTTTGGAACTACTTTTCCTGTTGGGTGGGGCTGGAGCCACTCCCTAGATTCAGAACACTGGAACTCTTCTGGAAAGCAGGAACTCTTTTCTTACCTAGGCGTGGCTGTGGAAGGAGACACCGAAGCACTACAGGAGGCTATTTAAACCACACCCGGTGGATGAATCTTGCTTTGCGTTATTCTGCAACCTCTGCAGCAGAACGCTCATCGTGTCTTCTGCATCCGGTCCTGGGCCTAAGGAAAAAGGCTTACCATCCTGAATCCAGTCTTCAGCAACACCTATAAAGACAAGAAAGAACAGGTTAGCATTCCGGCATCTGAAAGGCAAAGGCTTACCATCCTGAATCCAGTCTTCAGCAACACCTATAAAGACAAGAAAGAACAGGTTAGCATTCCGGCATCTGAAAGGCAAAGGCTTACCTACTCTTCGTGCGCTCCGGTGGTCTTCACACTGCATTCCGGCATCTGAAAGGCAAAGGCTTACCTACTCTTCGTGCGCTCCGGAGGTCTTCACACTGCATTCCGGCATCTGAAAGACAAAAGCTTACCAACTCTTTGCACGCTCCGGAGGCCTTCGGCGCTGCATCCCGCATCTGAAAGACAAAACAAGGTGCGTTTAAAGACATTGGGGAACTTTAATACTCACGTGCCATTACTCCTTTCCACATCTAATCCAGTGGGTATTCCGGCACCCTGCAGCCGCTCCGAACTCGTACCTGCAAAATAAAAAGACAGTTAGAGCGCATCGTGAAGCAGGCAACAAGCGCTTACTTACGTGCTTCCAGGCGCTTCTATTCATCACACGGGCTCCATCTTCAACTCACTTCAGCCCGTCATCCGCCATCGCCGGAACCCTGCAAAACAAGAGACATCATTACTAAAGACTTTAAAGACATTTGAATGACTCGAAACTTACCGTTCGTGCAGTAAACGACGGACAGCAGTCCTCTGAAGTCAAGAGGCCTGCGCTACCTATCCAGTGAAGAAACTGGTTACAGCACCCTGCCCCGAGGCAGATGGAGAGCTCGGCATTCACTTACCTAAGGTGAGAGCGTTAACCTTTGGGGGTCTACAGGAGAGGAGAAGAGGAAAGAGATAGGGACACCCCAATAACCCCAGTTCATTAACCCCATATTTTCTATCTGCAGACATCTTACTCTACACGTCAGGCATACAGTGCACAGAGGTCCAGCCCAAGAGCCAACCGGGTGCTACACATCACCTTTGGAGATACGGTAGTCGGCCAGTCAAGACCGGCGCCTCTGCGAGAATCAGGTGAGCGTTACACACCCTCTCTAACCCCCCCCAAGCCAAGCCACCTCCATCACTGCCACCCACCTTCTCGGTCATCCGACCCATGAAGCGCGTGTCAATCAAGGCTTTTGCTGCCACTTTCTCACCTTTATCCCCCCTTGGCTGACTCTCACCCTGACACAGCCCTTGCCATGCTCCACTCTGCTTTATCAGATACTGATATTCTTGCCCCTGTCATGAGAATCTGCATGAAGCACAAAGCCAAGTGCAACTCCTGGTATGACTCAGATCTAGTCACCCTTAAACGCAAGTGCAGGGCGGCGGAGAGGAAATGGAGCGCTTCATGTACATCCTCTGACAAACTGGCCTGCCGCCTGCTCCAAAGGCAATACCGGCTCTCTGCCTGCACCAAGAAGAGCCCATATCCAAGCCTGCATCTCTGCGGCATCTAACAACTCAGCTGATCTGTTTAAAATCTGCAAGGAACTGGCCAATCCTGATGCAGTCTCTGTCTCTCCTGTCCCTTCCAAGGCCCTCTGCACGGTACTGGCGTCTCACTTCATCTCTAAAACTCAGGACAACCTGTCCTCACTCGCCTCCTCTCCCCTCCCTCCCTCTACTCCCTGCTCTTCCTCTGGCCCTTCTGCAGCCACCTCTCCTCCCTTCTTCTCTGCCTTTCCCCTGTTCTTCGCTGACAAGGTTTCTAGACCAGTCAGATCTATGAAAGTCTCATCAAAACAGGTTCTCCCCTGTCCTCCAAAACCATCAAGGACCCCATCGACTCCCTGGCTCCTGACCTGGCCGACTTCTGCAACCACTCCTTCGCCACTGGCGTCTTCCCATCCCACCTGAAGCACTCCCTTGTGAACCCTATTCTTAAGAAACCCTCTGCTGAACCCTCCTGTCTGGCTAACTATCGCCCAATCTCCATCACTCTCTTCCTGGGCAAACTCCTAGAAAAGCTGGCCATCTCCCAGCTCAATTCCCACACTGATTCTGTTGGTTGCCTTCATGACCATGAGTCTGGCTTCAGAGCTGCCAGAAGCATGGCAACTGCTCTCCTGAACAACTGTGAAGACCTGCTCTCCAACCTTGATTCTAACACCCCCTGTGTCCTCATCTTGCTTGCTCTCTTCCGCCTTTGACATGGTCAACCATGCCATCCTGCTCAAATGTCTCTGTATAACATGGGTACCACCGGTTGGGCCCTGACATGGCTGACTTCTTTCCTCTCTGACTGACCCTTAGAGGTCCAACTTGGGTCCTTCTTCTCCGCTATCTTTTTCTACCTGTGGGGTCCCCCAGCGGTCTAACCTCTCTCCCTGTCTGTTCAACCAATACCTGGCATGTCTTGCCCAGCACATTGCCGCTCTCTGCCCCAACTTTTAGTGCTATGCGGATGACACTCATCTCATTTTCAGGCTATCCTTGGCCACCTCATCTCCGTCCCTTATCACTGACTGTCTGCTATCCACAAGTGGTGTGCCGCCAATGACCTCTGCCTTAATGCCAGTAAGACTGAGATTCTCCTCATCGGCACACCCACTCCCTCCTTTCCTGTCTCTCTGGCCGGCCTCTTGGCCCTCTTCCTTCTCCCACCTGCGAAGCTAAAAACCTCGGGATCATCTTCGACTCCACACTCTCCTTCTCTCCTCGCATCTCTGACATCTCGCACTGCCTCAGAGGTATTCTTCCTTTCCTCTCCTTCCACAAGAAGCTCACTGTCTCCAGAGCTCTGGTTCTCTGTAGGCTGGACTACTGCAACAGCCTTTCTAAATCTGCCTGCCTCTACTCTCCGCCCTTTGCAACTCATCCAGAACAGGACTGCGAGACTTGTCCTTTGCCTCAAGCCCAGGGATCGTATCCCTCCAGTACTGAAATCTCTGCACTGTCTCCCAGTCGCTGCGAGGATTAAGTTCAAAACCCTCTGCATTGTCCACAAGGCCTTCTGGGGCCTCTATACCTTCAACTCTCTAATCCTAAATATCTTCCTTCTCGAGCCCTGCGCTCATCCACCTCCAACTCCCTCCGGGTCAGTCGTTTCTCCAAGCAACAAATTGGTGGTAGATCTTTCTTCGGCTGGGGCCTGCCTCCCTCGAACTTTAGGAGAACCATCTCCGGTTCCGGAAACGCCTCAAAACATTTCTCTTTGCTTCTGCTTTTTCTCCTTCTCTCCCCTGCTGACCTCCTGGCTGAAACTGCACTAGTTACCTGGCCACCCTCTGATATCGGGCCCAGGTCACTTCCCCGCCAGTCGCACACACCTGCACTGCCTGCCTGGCAACCCCCGCACTTGGGACTGTTTCTGTATCCCTACAGTCCCACCACCAGTACTTGACACCTGATTTCTGCACTTACCTTTGCACTTGCCACCTGCTGGCCGTTACTTGCTTTGTGATTACTTATTCCTTTGTACTGCACTGTCCAGTCCACCTCCCCTTGCACTTTCCCTTCCCCCATTCCATGCACTTACGCAATCTAAGTCTGGCCTAGTATGATCGTGGTCTGTCCACCCTTTGTTCCCCCTCCCGTGCCTCGTTGCGCCTTCAAATACTTATGATATGGCATTCATAACGCGCCTATACACATCATATCAAGTGTTAATTCTCCTTTGCTGTCAGGGCATAAATGCGACTGCAAGGAATGTGCGCCCCTAGTTCTAAATTGTTACAATCATAATCTCGATGAGGAGGTAGTTCATTGGCTTCTTTCTCACTAAATATCTCATTGAAATCTGATAACATCTTGGTAACTCTCCAACTGCCGCGCCTATTGAATGTACTATAGCTCCCAACTTCACCAACCCTGCTATGGCTTCTGAACAACTACTGGAACTACTTTCTTGAACTCTTTACCTGAAAACAATTTTCTGTACAAAATGGAGAGTCCAATCTATCTGAGGGTTCTGGTACGTCAGCTAGGGCATCCCTGTTATATCTTGATGGTTGTGAAGATTATCAGGCCTCTGTCCCCAAGTACCACACAGGGAGATCCAAAACCACTCCCTGTGCGATCCTTGAGGCCACAGGTATTGTGTGCCGGAAATGCCAGGAACCAGAACACCAGAAACCCCCCGACCGCTGCAAGGCAAGCAATGGATAAGTACAGTGACAAGGAAAACCGGCGAGGACCACAGTGTAACTTAACACTAAAGGGGCTTACCAAGGTGGAGGGAACCAAACCCGGAGTTGGAAAAACAGGATGAGAGGTGTTCTGAGCTGATATAGGTTGTAACTGGCAGCAGCAAGTTATGTAGCAGACTGGACGGCAATCCAGATGGACTCGCACTAGGATACCTGCGTGAGCCGAAATGTCCAGTCTGGGTGTTGCAATGAGTGGGGTGATCCATAGACAATCCGATAAGAGTTCTGAGGTCTAGACCAGATGAGCACGACAAATCCGAGGGACAATCCAAAAGGAAGCCAGAAGCAGTCCAAAAGTCCAGTAACTAGCAGGTCAGAATGAAAACCAGGGCTTGACGAGAAGAAAATCCGAGAAAACGGTCCGTAAATCAGTACCGTGATCGAAGGAACAGGAGTGCCAAACGGTGCCGAATTAGTTCAGCTGTGAAGCACTGAATAAGCGTTCCCTCACAGTATTTGAAGGAATAGGAACCGGTCAGGTGATCGCGTCAAATGACGCGCAATCCCATACGCTTCCGTGCCACGTGATCCGCAGCAACAGTCGGCCGGGTCTCCCGGGTCACGTGACTTTGCAGCAAGACGGGCCCATGGCGACGCCGAACAGCCCCATCACCTGGGACGCCACCCTGCAGGCAGCCCCCTCCACATAGGACACCCAAGCCCCATCACCTGGGACATCACCCTGCAGGCAGCCCCCTCCACATGGGACACCCATCACGTGTGATGCCACCCTGCAGGCAGCCCCCTCCACATGGGACACCCCAGCCCCCATCACCCCACCCTGCAGGCAGCCCCCTCCACATGGGACACCCCAGCCCCATCACCTGTCACGCCACCCTGCAGCCAGCCCCCTCCACATGGGACACCCCAGCCCCATCACCTGTCACACCACCCTGCAGGCAGCCCCCTCCAGACAGGGCATCACCTGCATGCTGGACGCTGACATAGTGACACATTACCCCATCGAGGATGTGTCGTGCACCTTGACTACCATGTTGTGACACCACCCCGAATATCCACCGGAAAATGTATCCTGCAAACCAAAATAAATGCATACACCTGGCTCACATCCATGAGTGTGGCAGCTGCTCAAACACAATTGCTGTCTGCAGCCCCCCTGACCCTGGTTGGTGGGGACATCCACATCACCTGCAGCCCCCTGACACAGTAGGGGGTGGTGCACAGCTCTCGCTGCACGTCCCAGACCCTGGCCACCTCGCCCACCTCTGCCACGTTTCCCCTCTTGTGGCCTTCCCCACTCATGGTACAGATGGATTAGTACAATGGGAGGCACACCAAGCAATTGGAGTGAGGGGGCAGGGTAAGTGATGTACTAGTATGGTCCAGCAAGGATCAATATTACCCCTGGTGAAAAAATAAACAGGACGCACAGGCACCCCATGTATCACAAAAGCGTGTATGCGGCCCCTCGGTAGCTCGCGTGAAAAGAATAAGTTAGGCGGTACGCTGTGGCATCCAGCAACGTCCGTCCGATCCAACTTGCACAATTGGTGTGATGTTCTCTTACGCACTCCTTTATCCCGAATCTGAATGCCAACGGCCGGTGCGTGTGACGCAACTTATGCGATTAGGTCCTTTCCTCTGATTTCACGTGTACATGCTAATTTTGCACGCGCAAAGTAACCACCACTCTGTTTCCGGCTGCCCACGCGAGTAACACAGAAGACCCTTGCCCTCCTGCCTACAAGCCATTCTACCTGTCTGCTACTTCCTGAGCCCCCTCCTACGAGCCATCTGCTGCTGTCTGCCCACTGTGTGGGCCTGCTGAGCAATTTCAGTGCCTACTGTCCAGCCATTGCCAGTGCTCCTGTCCTCGGCCCTGTGACCACCTTGATTCAGAAGACTCCAACATGCCACCACTGCTCCAGAGCTCAGCCCCAGGACTACCTTGCACACTGAGGAAGAGGAGCTTCAATGATCATCAACTCGAGATGCTCGTGGACTACATGCGCGACCACCACCATGAACTGTTCACGGGGCCTGGGACCACGCATACGCCTGCTCAGCGGATGGTCCACTGGCAGCGATTCACAGATGGCATCCACGCCTTGGGGAATGAGGCGCACCGCTTGGGAGGTCATGACGTGGTGGAATGACCTCCACCGTCGAACCAAAAAAAAAGGTGGATGCCAACCTTGCTTGGGTCACAGCAGGAGGAGAAGCTCACTCCATATGAAGAGTGTCGGGTCTAAAGGTATGTGAGAAGTATGTGTCTGGGTTAGGTAAAAACATTGATTAATTGTGAGAAGGGAATTCATAATTGGTTGTTGTACTTAACCTCCCTCTTACAGAGTGAGAATTCCCCAAATCATCATGGAGGAAGTGAAGCTGCTCACTGATTGGTGGAGTGAAGGGCCCCAGGGCAGCACCAACATTCTAAACTGCCTTTCATTGTTCATTTCCTAGCAGGAAGGTCCTGCTTTTTGTTAAGTTCCTGGTTTTAGGCCCAATTTGAAGTTTTTATTAGCAGATTTGGCAGAGAGATCCTTCAAATCTGCTTTCCAGTTGATCAAGGACTACGTGGGGCGGGCAATGCTGTTAATCTGGTGGGAGCGCAGCGTTTGTTTCAAGTGTAAAGAGCATTAACTTTCGATCAAGTTTCTTATCTTCATTAGGTATCTAGTGAGTTAGGTATTTGGGTTGCTGCTGGGTGTTTACTACTTAAAGACATTGTCGAGTGTTAGTTTGCTGGAAATCAGCTCTACTTACTAAGAAAGGCATTCTGTAAAATACATGTTGAATGAATACTGAACCTGACATGTGAGCTGCATGCAATGAATCCTTGCAAGTAGAAGTCATGCTGGCTTACAGCAGTGTGGAAATGTGTGGTTAAACTGTGAATGAAAGAAGACATTCTTACCTGCATGTTTTTAAAAAAAAAAGACAGTGCAACTCAACAGGCTTAATTGATACTTTAAGAACTCTGCTGCAATACTCTCAAAGGGAAGTGAAAGACGCTATGTCCAGGGTTGATTCCAGGTGTTGATCAGTTTATTCATGAGTTGAGATCTGGGTTTTTCTGGCTGTGCTTTCATTTACACACAAGACAGGAACATGATGGAGTTAGGATGTCATGTAGTAACCTTTTGAGGGCATAAGGTGTTTTTCTGCAATTTGGAAATTCACTTCCCTTCAAAAGAATCTAAGTCTTAAGAACTCCTCAAAATAACCAAAGTTACTTACAAGTGCAAATAGCATCCTCCAAGTTGTTAATGGAGGGTTAACAGGTACTGATCCTATGAAATAGTTTTGGATAATAGACTTTGAAGGTTATGCTGTTTTCCGATTAACGTTTTTCCTTCATTCTGCAGATTCGTAACCATTCAGAGGTTGGAGTCTGTTTTTTATTTTCTCCACATCCCCCTTCCCTTCGGAGTGTTAGTTCTTCAGCTGGTAATTTACACAGTTGTTGATCAACAGTCTTGAGGGATCTGTGGGGTTCAGCACCTCCCGCGGACAAGAAGACCGGACAAAAAGGCCATGAGTGAGTTGATTCATGTGAATCCGGTCCATGGCGTGGGAGGCCTGCCAGATTACGAGGAAACGTCCGGTGAGTGATGAAGCGTGTGTATCCAGAATATGTGTATGTAGATTGAATTGGTATGATTGTGTGGCCTTTCTGCCTGCATTTGTATGACTGCCATGGGTGAACCATGTCATGGTCTACTGGCTCGTGCTTCGTGTGCTGCACATCGGTTGAACATGTCTTTGGGACAGTAGTCATCCACAACAGTCAGATACTAATGCACATTTCCAGCATGTCAACACAACGTGGCATCTGGCTATGTACGTTAGTGACTCAGCTATGCCAGTTAAGTGATTGATTGTGTCTGAAGAATGTGATATTAATCATGCACTACAATTAATCATGCACTACATGTAGTAGAAGTTCCATCCACACATGTCTATAGGTGGCTTCATGCTACACATACCGATCATGCACATAGTCAGCGGGTGGGATATTGGGCCATGAGTGTCCTAGCATTTTACTACACTGTGCAAATCCCTGCCACAGCAATGGCACTGGGCCCCTTGTATGAAATGTGTCTGGAGTCATCCATGATGACCTGCCACACTGAACACCGCCCCCCTACTCCCATGGGTGCATGGCCATGTCCCTCTTGTGTGTCACTGTCCCCTCTTCCTATCTCCCAGCACATGTCCTCACACTCTCCATCACACACCTGGGACACCACACATGTCTGTTGGAAATGTCTGCAGTGATTACATGGTCAGGGACATGGGATGTGGTGGCAATTCTGCATACACCATGATTTCTGGGATTTTTGTACATGGTGTGTTAATGTAAATTATGGCATGTTAACATGCATGTAAATGTGTTGCAGGACAGCGTTGTGGTGATAATGCATGTAGTAGATGCAATTAAACTGATTCTTCATGTCTGTGTCCATGTGCAGGTGCACCTCCTCCCCAGATTCAGGGGAGGAGGTGGAGGAGGAACGGGAGGCTGAGCCCCAATAGAGCACCAGTGGAGGAAGTGTTGTGGCATCCTATGAGAATCCACTGGTGCTACAGTCCATCTGGGACATGACTCGGCATGAGTCCACCTCCAATGATATCAGTAGCTCTGGTGGTGAGCCGGACGTCCATTCCTTTATGCTGTCGGAGGTGAGTGCATCAAGTGATGGTGCTGATGTAGCCCGTGCGTCTAGGGGGGGGCACGTCCCCTCACAGGGCCAGTCGGTGTTGCCACATCCGTCTGTGGTGGTTACGGCTGCAAGGCCATGCTCCACTCTATTGGCTTCCGGTCCTGGGACAGATGACTAAGGGAGGGATGCAGTCCTGCAGCCACAGACTGTGGCTGCGCATCACGGGCCATGCACCCTTGGGTACGGCCGGCGTGGGGCATGCACTCACGGTGGACGTGTTGCGGCTGGGGAGACAGTGTGGGAGCAGTCAATGTTGCGTATTGCACAGCAACACAGTGCTTCCTTTGATATGTTGGCTCAGGGCATGGATAGGGTGGCCAATTCCATGTTCTCCTGACAAACCCAGGTAGAGCACCAGTTGCAGGCATTGCGGTCCACATGCCGCTCACACAGGCTGCACATGACGTCCAGCAGCAGGAGCCGACGGGCCGAACTGAGGTCTCTGCAGGCATCCCTGCTTGCAGAGGGTCGGGCCCACAGGGCAGGCCTGAGGCGAGAGTTATTGGTCCTCAGAGCTTCAATGGAAGTGCGAGAGGCCGCCTGCTGTACACAGCAGATGGAACTATCGACTCATACCATCTCGGAGGAACTCTGCATCTCGTGAGGTGTTGCATGCGGACCTCCGAGGCCTCATGTTCCAGATACATTCATCTGGGTCCCGCCTGGCCGTTGCGATGAAGGACCAGGCCAGGGCCATACGTGGTCAACCTCCCTTGCCACTACCACCATCCGAATCTACACAGGAAGGTGGCGACAGCCCTCCCAATCCTTGATAGCCGTGCGGTCCATGTACCCATGGAGGGAATTGTTTTTTCAACTTCCACACATGTGGGGGTTGACGTGCACCCTGCCACTCCCCCTTCCTGGATGTACCCACCTGCTCCCTGCACCCCCCCCCCCCACCAAGATGGAAATGTTTTTCAATCTTTTTTTCCACCTCCCCATTCCAGATGTTGGCATGTTCTATTTTGTTTTTCCCTTTCCTGGTTGTGGTCTTTCATTATTTTTTGCATCGGTTACTCATGAAGTGTAGCATTAACTCCTCAGGGACTATACCTGTGCAGTGGTGTACGTGCAGGAATGCCAAGTGCTCTTGTATAGAATGTTTGCATGGGGGGCACTGGGTGGCATGTGCATGTAATTATAGCTTTGTTTTTCCATGGCATGTGCTGTGTCAATTATACTGCACAATGTGTATTTTCATATGTTCGCCCATGTTGTTCCAGTAATCCGTGATGTGGCGATGACTGCTGTCTGCTCACTGCTGAGACATCCTGCACCATTCGAAGTCCACACTCCCCATGCCCTCCACCAGACAATGTTGTTCCTTTTTAACAAATTGGGAAACGCACTTACTGGTGAGGGTCATGTGGGGTTTACAACATTCAGACCAGTTATTTGGTAAGCATTTGCACTGTCTTGCATGTTGTACATGCTTCATTGTTGGTCATCTTTGCTACATGTGTCGGTTCTCTTTTATGTACTTTGCATGCTGACATGGCGTTGTGGTAATTTGATTAGAGCTCATGTCACTGTGTAAGCTGTGGATACCTCAATGGGTGCACCAACTGCTGTGCAGCATGTCATTGTACATCGGTAAACCAGTCCATGGACTCCATTTATTTGTCATTTCCTTGTTATTCACTCTGTGCCTCTCTCTGGTGTGGTACACTGTACTCCTGTACATATCAATGGCCAGTCACCCTGTGTTGCTCCTGCACTCTGTGTTGTATGCATATTTTCTTTCTCGTGTCAAGTGTGATGATTGTGCATGTATTTTGTGCTGTTACTCTGCATTTCATTCCATAGAGGTAGAGCGTCTCCCGATGGTGTGCATCGTATGCAAGGCAGGTGAGTTGCACGGACATGAGTGCATGGCATTTGCTAACACTTCGGTGTTGTTTGCATGGGAACGGGGCACTGTGTGCGCCCCTCACCCCACTTGCACCCCCTGATAGCTGTGTGTGTGCGCCTATCACCCCCTTGCCATCCATGACGCTGTGTGCCCCTCCCCCTTGCCACCCGTGATGGCTGTGCCACTCCCCCTTGCCACCCGTGATGGCTGTCTGCCCCTCCCCCCTTGCCACCCATAATGACTGTGTGCCCCTCCGCCCCCCCTTTGCCCCTGTGATGGCTGTGTGCCCCCCCCCATGTTGGATGTGTCTGTGCCCCTCACCCCTCTTGCCCCCCGTGATTGCTGTGTGCGCGCCCCAAACGGTCGCATGTGATGTCTCTCCAAACAACCCCTCCGCCCCCCCATCGACTGCCCCCTCCCCTCTTCCCGCTCCTCCTAGCCACGCCCGCCTAAAATGACTTGGTGCATTTGTATGCTCCTGCCACCCTGCAACATGGGGCCAGGCAACATGTATGTTTTGACAAGCCCTTGTGTGAATAAGCCTTCTGTAAGAGTGCTGCGATGGGCAAGGCCTGTTGGGTGCCTTTATAAATGCAAATGAATACAAAAAAAAATTATGACATTATGGGGCGATTGGATGTCTAGGTTGGTACAGTGGTAATGACATAGTCCATCTATGTGTTTCTTTTGGAAACCCAAAATGAAATTAGTTTGAGTTCTAAGGGATGCATACAATATTGCACTTCAAGGACACATTCTCACAGTGGTTTGGTGGGCACAGATGATTGGCCCTTTGTCATCATTGAATGGCACCTGGAATGTGCCAAGTCTGTGTGCACTCCACAGGGGTTGGATTTCAAGTGAAAAATGTAGCCACAAGCTGGGTACGGGGCAGCCTCGCCACATGCCCTTGGACCTGCCATACGCAAGCGACGTGCATGTGATTGTGGGGGCACCACCATGTCTACCGGTACTGCCACGCATTGTTGCAACATTGTGCAGGACATATGGTGCCACAATTATCCTGCACACTAGTGGTGGTGCGTATAGCAACTCACCACCAGAGTGGTCAGGGGAACGGAAACGTGACTTGAGCGCTCCACTATGCCCAGAGTTGCAATATGGGCGGTGTTGTAGCTTACCTGGGGTGGTGTGGCAGGGTTCCGTATTGGCGTCTTCATGCAGGTGCTCCGAGTAGGCACTGTCCCCTGTAGAGGCGAACATGTTTGTCATTTGTGTGTGTGTGTCATGCATTTGTACACCCCAATGAGCCATGCGTTGCCATGCCTCCCAGCTTCCAGGGCCTGGTGTAGGGGTGACATTCTGAATATGAAACTATCATGGGTGGACCCTAGATAGTTTGCATATACTGAAATAATGATACCATTGGCATCACATACATCCTGCACGTTGATGGAATGCCAGTGCTTGCGATATCTGCTCTGTCGCCCTAAGTGGGCGTAGAGCCACATGGGTGCAATCGATAGCACCAAGCACTCAAGGGAAGTGCGCCACTACATAAAAATCCTGGACCACGGCCTGCCCTTCTGCAGGTCTTCTGGGCATGTAGATGTGCCTGCGGACTGAGGGCGTGCAGTCATGATTGCCAACACCTGATGTAGGCACCATGACTGCCTGGGCTGTGAAATGCCCCCAACTATGGCAGTTGTCTGCTGACATGACCCAGTGGACAAAAAAATGCAAAACATTGAGCACCTTTTCCAAGGGTCTCTGTGCTTGGGAGCACAGGATGGGTGATATGAGGTCATCCTCCCACTCCCTGACTAGGTCTAATATGATATGAGGTGGAAACCTATACCTGCCATAGACCTGGTCTTCGGGCATCCCTAAAAGGCTGGTCCTAGGTAGAAAAATCCGGGCCCTGGCCATCCTCCTGCGGTGTCCCACGATCACTGCTGCAACAAATGGTACATTCATCGTAGCTGTATACGCGTGTTTGTTGATCGCACAGCCTTTTATGCATTTGTTTTTGTGCGCGTTGACATATCCGCCAGCTATCGCGTGGCGTACGTGTTTCAGGATTTACATGTAATTTCCTTTCGCGCCAGCAAGCCCTGTTCAATTCCACGAATATGGGTTTTTAGCGCGCGTATGGGCATTGGAAGGATTTTACTTTGGTGCATTGCTTGTTACGCCCATATTTTCACTTGTTCCCCATTCCATGTGTTCCGCCCCCTTTTTAGGTGACTGCACAGCACCCAACGGCCCCTTCGATATGAGTCTTGCGCAAGGCGTTCGTGGTGTTGCAGTGACGTGTTGGACAGGCGCGGATTCCTCACAAGTCCCTGGTAAGCCGTGCGCATTGTGTTCCATGAATACACAAACTGGCGCTTGCATGCGATTCCGGGCGCATGCCCCCTATTTTCCGTGCAAATCATTCATTGAATTAAGGCCATAATCTCTCGATCGGCCTGGGCAGTATGTATGCAACTTTGGAATGGTGATTGCTATTAATCCCTCATGGGTTAGGTTTAGCACGTCTTTTTGTTTTGATGTGGTCAGGCTATTGGACAGAATACATCCTATATGGACTACCACAGGTCCTGTGATCTAAGTGCTACTTGGACTACAAGGCCATCTTGGGAAGACTTTATATCTTATTTTTAAAACTTTTATCTTTTATTTAGCGCAGTGTTCCCAGAGTCCTTATTTCCATAGCTAGATTAATCCAGTATTACCTGAATTGGTAGTGTATATCTAGATTTTGACCGTTTTAGCTGGACAAACTGTGTTACTTGGATTGGTATTTGCACTACTACATAATCCGTGTTACCGTTTATTTTCTTATTTTTTTTATTAGCACTGATGGATAAAAGAAGACTACAGCATTCCTAAGTAAAAGCCCTGGACTGAATGAGTTGTGTACAATCTTCCTATACCAGTCGCCTTTTCTGACCTAACTTTTTTTTGTTTTTTTTGCCAATTGGTATGACTTGTGTGTGAAAGAGTGTTAGGGAAAACAGTATCTTCAGAATATCTATGACCTCGCGTGCGTGCACACGCAATCAACCATTTAAAATCCTTTCGTACAAAACTCATCCCTACAGACACCTCTTCCACCAACTTTCATACCACCCAAGCGCCCTATCACCACGGGCACATGCGACTCCTATCTGGGCACAAATACCTCAAACCCTCTATACAGAAACATACCCTCACACTGTACCTGTCAACACCGCAGCAGTTCCCGTCTTCCCACTAACCTACCCACTTTCAGAACCTCAAGCATCTGGTGACCATGCAAGTGACAGTGGTATAAATCCCAGTAACCTAGCATATCTTAACATATTATACCTCAATTTAGTACTTCCCATCTGTTAATTGTTTTATTTCTACTAAAGAGGGCATTTTTTAGTAAGCATGCTGTGTGAACAGTCTTTTCTGTGCCAGATGAACTGTACCTTATGACCACCTGGTTTCACTCCAAATGGTGAAGCCTGGCTAGCCTCTTCCATTGCCAAGGTGTCGGGTGTCTTCGTGGTAAACCCCGACTAGCACTACTGGTTTGTTTTTTGTAAGCCTCGACAGAGGAATAATATCTCAAACAGGTACAGCGAGCAGGGAGTGGGGGGTTCACACTACAAAAAGTGACGTTTGGGAATTATCCTGTCTTTGAGTTGAAATTGTTTGAGAAATATTGCATGGGACGGGTCCAGTCACATTTTAGTAAGGTGTTACTGCCATTACTATGATAGGTGACCACACGTTTTTCTCTTTTGTAGTGTCAAGAACTGCAGTTTCCTTTTGGTGCATATAATGGCTAGCATTGTAGCATCTTTTGTATAATGATCTCGCCACTCGCATTCCAATTTACAGGAATCTTATTTGTGAGAATTTGGCTAATTGTATTATCTCCCCATCGGTTTGAATGCTTTTTCAGGCAATAGTTGGTCAAATAGGGAATAGTATGTATTAAGCACTTTGTGGACCACGTTAGCACCTATTGTATATGTTTGCACCTTGCAACAACACATTACATATAGATGCTTGGCTTAATTTAAAAGTATACTATTGCTTTGTGACTTGATTTATTGATTTTTATATCCACTCCAGTGCTGGTTTGCACTCTATTTAGCCTTTGTAATGTGATAAGGATTTTTGTCTCCAATTCCGTTTTTGACACATTTGAAAAATGGAGCAGCACTTTGTGCTCTTCGCTCATTGAAATGTTTCACCCACTATTTGCACGTACCAAATTTGTAGGAATTCCCGTTTGCGTCATTCCCTATCACGCAAAAGATAACCTTATGTAATCTAGATTGGAGAAATACTGGTTTTCTGGTCCCTGTTACAGAAACGAAGAATTGCGAAAATGGGTTTCCTTCAAATGCTGCAGCAGCACAAACTTGTCATTTCTTAATGGTATAGGGATTCTATATATTTCCAAACTGAAGATTATCCACCTGAGGCATCCTTGTGATTTTGAAATGGGATAAATCATAATTTAATTAATTGGAAATATTTACGTATGTACATTTTACCTGCTAAGAATACTTTTCCGATAAACTTGAATGCTGTTGGCTGAAGTTTGTTAGTATAATCAGAAAAGACCAACCTTTTTCTTCACTAGCAAATGCAGAATGCTTTTACTCTTATACTCTTACAATTTTGCTACTGTGAAAGTCTTCCATTTTGTAGAGCTTAAAAGTGGCCTTGTAGATGGATGTTTGTCCATTAATTACTGTTATTTATTTTACAGGAGAACTGTGTTTATGAGACCACCGTCTTGCCTTTAGATGAAAAAGCATTTGAGAAAACTGTTACACCGATTGTGCAAGAATATTTTGAGCATGGAGACTCCAATGAAGTTGCTGTAGGTGTAACCTTCCTTAAAGTTTTTAATTGTTTGCAGACGGGATGTTGGCTGGGTTCAAAAAGCTCTCTGATTGCCAATCGTAGAGGGTATCCCCTATGTTGTCTTCTCTCATGGAATCACCCTTTCTATGACCTTCCCAGTCTTGGGAGGAGAGGCGAGGGGGTGAGAGGGTGAGGGGGTGGGGGGCGGTGGGTAGGGGGTCGGGGGAGAGCGGGGTATTTATTCTCTCCAGTGATTCAAGTGGCTCAGTGTGACTTGGCTGTACGAGGGGTGCTTTGGAAACATTCTGGAGGCCAGGTGTTGGACTTGAGGGAAGGGAAACAGGCTCCAAACCCTCCATAGGTCATCCATCCCAGCAGGTTGTTCATACCATAGGCCAGACCTGGAGTTTTAAGGCTGTTTTTGCAACACCCTGTGAGGGAACTGAATCTACTGACCTTAACGAGTGGTTGGGGGCTCTGTAACTCATCTGGCAAAAACGGGAAAAGGAATGTCTTAAATGGACAGTGATACCAACTCTCAGGTAGGGTGTAGCAGGTCGAAATGAAGGTACAATTGGTTCCCAAACCGCTCTAGCTAATACACTACACTGATTTTAAGTCACACATACAAATCCATCTGATGAAATAACTGCTACATGAATAATATACTGCTTTGAAAGATAATGCATTCACCATAGGCAATAAAAAAAAAAAGCTGTGCTTGACTAGTATCAACAATCGAGATCTTGATCCTGAACTCGCTGAACCCCATTTGTGTAGCAGAGGTTGAAAGTTCTGTAGGATTACAGTTAATGGGCCATCTGCATTAATGGAAGTAAGCCAGGTCTACCCCATAGGTGCAGATTCCGTATCAAACAACCCTAGGGAAAGCTGGAAGAGGCACCAAGAGCTCTATGGGTGAACAGGAGTGCCAAAAAAGTAAGATGCAGCCGCGCAGGACTTCAACCCCCCTATCCTCTCTCCACACATGCACGCAAACCCACCTCAGAAGAAGTCTGGGGAATGTGGTAGAGATGCCCGCCAAAAAACTCTATATTGCACCCCCTGAGAGAGTATCCGGAGTAATCTTTCCCCACCCCAGGACCCAGAGGCATGTACTCACATTGGCAGTTTGGGCAAAAACTGCTCCAGCACAGGGAAATAACCCAGCAAGTACAGGGCCCATTGCCCCAGGAGCTTGGAACCTGAGCCAACGATGAACCAGAAGGGGAACAAGCAACCTTCCCACAGTGTTAGCGCCAATACAATTCAGGGCTACACAAACCTTCCCACTGTGGCATTCCAAAACTCCACTCTTAGTATAAGGCTGTATCACCTGAGTATTTGGTAGCGTAGACAAAGCAGCCAGGCTTATCTTAAGAGGGAGAGAGGGCTGTAGGAAAGTATAAACAACCTGCTGCATATGGTTCAAAAGCAACACTTACACCCAGAAGTATTATAAAAAAAATAATGGTGTATTATAAATACAAGTAGGCCAAGTTAAATCTTGGGGTAAGCACTTTGTCATAGAATAATAAACGCAGTATAAAAACACAACACAATGATTAAGGTACACAGACCAAAGCATAGAACTTGTTCAGAATAAGTAACTGTAATTCTAGATAAGTCAGACCCAATTATACACATTTAGAATAGAACACTCTTATTCAGGGGGGGTGGAAGTAAAACCCCAGTTTACTTTTAGATTACTTTTGGTAATTTCGAGGGTATTGCACCCTGTCAGTCATGCAGTGACACTCAGTTAAGAAATCACTTAGTAAACCAACCCTGTTACAGGATACTTTTCTGAATAGTGGAACAGTATGAACCTATAACTATATTTAGGATAACCTTGAGTAAGACCTTGTGTTGTAATAAACTATTAGTTGCTTTTCAGATCAGTGAAACACAGACTAAGGTAAGCAGTAACTCCTTACACTATTTTAGGATTGCACATAGCAGACCAAGGTCAGGAAATCCCACAGTAACTATTCAGAATGGCACACAGCTATTTAAGGTAGGTAAAATCCAACGCAGACTTATTCTAGACAGGCTATTCTGCAAATCGGGGGAAACAAAACCCAGTTTGTTAACTTAACTTCAACTATTTCTTTTGAAAAATAAGTGTTTAACATCATTACTTTTTGGTAAGAGGAGGATCCAATTCACAGGCCAGTAAAATAACCCTATGTATATAATTTTAAGAATGGCTCAACGCATTCAAAGGAAAGTAGGAACTTCTGTAACTGCTCGTATTTCAGGGGGCTAGTTACCAAACCAACTCGTTCACGAGTAAGTCACATTTCAACAGTTGTTACATTTTAAGGCAAACAGCCCAAACCTTATTAGTCCTTTCCTAATGTTGACGGATGAGTGTTCTCAGTGGCTGGTAAGGGGCTACTAGTGCTCTAGTGGCCAACAGACAAGTCTGGATCGGCACAGATGCAGGAAAAGTCAGAGTTCCTGGGAAAGCTCTTCCAGCAAGCATTTCATTAGAGTTGCAGAAAGGGTCCAGGGACTACAAAGAAGACATCAGCATTACGCCTGCGGAAACTGGATGAGAACTCCCAATCGCACGAATCGCCCCTATGCTTAACAGGAATTGCACAAAGCTTAAGGTAAGTAATACCCCAGCCAACACAGTACCCCAGCAAGAGTTTGCAGCTAGATGTCTTCAGGATATGGCAGAACGGGACCCAGTTCTTGGATTCTTGGTTGTGGTGACTGACGATAGGACACTGGATGGGAGCTTGAAGCAGGGATCAAATGGGTAGACTCCAGGCAAGAGTTTCTTCGAGGCTGGTCGCGGCTCTGTGGTGTTGGTGCCCTTTTTCAGGAGTCATGAGAAGTCTGAATATCGCTAGTCTGATTCTCGTCTCTGATCTGGTCCAGGACTCTGGTGAGGGGACTTCAAGGATTCAAATCAAGTTTCTTGCGGTCCAGCAGGATGCCAACGCAGAGTTTCAAGGGTGTTGGGATATTGCAGCCCAGCAAGGTCTCAGCACGTTATGGGATGGCTCAAAATGCAGGTCTTCTTGAGTCTATTGGATCCCACCTGGCTCTGGCGCTGGGTCGTCGTTTTCAGGAACCCCAGGTCGCTTGGAAGGAAGGTTGTAATGGCAGAATATGGTCACACAGAAGCCTCTCCGGTCGCTGGAAATGGTCTGACAGCTTTTCTTCATCTTCGGATTTGGTTCAGCTTGCAGGATCAGAACTTTATACGCTGTCACTCAACAGGCATGCACCATTCAGACCGGAGGGTGTGGCAGTCTTTTCAGGCAGGCTGGTAGACGAAGGGTTGCAAAGCTTTCAACTCCTCCCTTGCTTCCTGCCTTCTCAGATACTCTGGAGCCTGGGCAGGCTTGCCTGAGTTCTCCCGCCAAACACTGACCTTGCACAAAGGACTTTCCTGCCCAGTAGAGTAAGGGAAGGATCAAGAAGGGACAAGCGAATGTAAAAAGCAAAAAAAGACTGGGGCCATTTTGGAAAATGGCACCCATGGATGCCTGGCAGCAGCTGTGGAAAAGAGGCAGTGAGTAAGTTGCACTGAATTAGTAAAAAGCTTCTCTGCCACCTCCCATTTAGGGAAACCTGTTCTTTGTAACAGAAGTGTTACAGCTGTAGGGAGAAAGGGGATACTGCATCTCCCCAGCACTCCACATAAGGTGGGGGTCTGCTGGTCTCACCAAATATGTAGAGAGGATACACATAATCCTTTCTACCCTTGGGAACAGTTGTTCACCCAAGGTAAGCCATAGAAAATAAAAAGGGGAGCCCAAAGGAAAACCCAGCAATGCTGCACAGATAGTGCTGTGTGCTGCAACAATAAAATGTACATGCAAAAAAGTTGTTGAAAAAGGATGAAATCAAAAGTACACTATAGAGCGTCACAAACATGACACCTGTAAAAAGAGCAAAAGAAAGGGTTGGGGGGGGGTTCCCACTCACTGGGGAACAAGACCAAATTATCCAGAAGTCCAGCAAAAAGTTCTGCGGGTCTCACAAGTGAGGGAGATTTAGCATTAGAATGAAAATCTTACCTAACACACAGCATCTGCCTTCGCCCTGTAGTGATTAATATTTCATGGAAGACTGGGGCGGCGAGGGATCCAGGTAAGATGACTCCTGGCAACTCTGTGAACAAAGGGTGCAGACGGCACAGTAGAAACCCATCCCAGAATTGGGATAACAGCTGGAGAATCCCTCAGACGTCTTAAGCTGGAGGTTTGGCGGGGTGGTGGAGTCTCGGCACCCTTTTGGACCACAGCAAGAGGAAGATACTGGAGGAAAACAGCAGGATGTGACCAGCAACTGCCCAGAACATGGTTTCAGTTTGGAAGGCTTGACCCAGCAGATGTTTGGAGGGAGCAGGAGTGTTCAGGAAGCCCATGTTGGACCTCCACATGTAAAACTCTCTAAACAGGGTTTGTCAAAGCAACTGTATCCATTATTGCCAACTAAGGTCTTTAAATAGCAGAAATCGGCCGGAAGAACTTCTTAAGCAGATGAGCGGATTCCAAGCAGCAGAACGGGAAACCAAAAGCAGGAACTAACTGGGCCTAAGACCCACTGCCAAAAGGGGCTGGCTAAAGTAATTTTTCATGAGGGTTGGAGCAGGTCATGGCCACAGCTTGTGCACGGGAGCATTGTTGGCTGGTATGCTAGTGTATATCCTTAAAAAAAAAAAAGAGAATAAATATATTTCTGATGCTTGTTAATCTGCTAAGAATCACATGCTGTGCATATTGGTCCGACATCCAGTAGTAACCGCAGAGTATTGCATCTTGTCTTTCGGGGACCGAAAGGGGACGTCGGCATAGGCATGTCTGTAACACTATCCCTATCGTGACGTGTGTAGTACCCAAAATCCCTCACATGCCAAGGTCCCTCAGATTGTTTTTTCCGCCCAGATAACTGGTCGCCCTATAGCGGAGCTCTTACTAGAGAGATGGTTTATCTTTACCGAATTGTTGGTTTATTGCCCGTTAAGTCACTTCGCCAATAACTACATCTTTGACGAAGACCATGGGGGAATCGCCTACGGCTGTGGATTTCGGCGCCTAAGATCCGGCGGCCGGATTGTCCATGTGGTCGGGCCCTCTGGCTGACCTATACAGTAGGGAGAGTGGGGTCGAGGTGGCCAAATTGTTTAGTATGTCTTTCCTCCTTTCCCCTCTTTTCCCTTTCGGTCTGGTCATCCTTCCCTTTTGCTATGGAAAGGACTCCTTTTAGATTCTGCCCTAAGTGTAGGGTCAGATATCCTTGGAAGGATGAACACAGGACGTGTAACGCCTGTCTTCCCCCTAGAGCACGACGAGAAGCGGTGTGCGGCGTGCAAACTCCTTCGGCCTAAGACCCTTAAGGAGCGCTGTGTAAAGCGCACGGTACGTCGTGCGTGGAAACCCACCCACCCACCCCTCCCCCCCCCTCACCGCCACACCAGCCGAAAGTGATGGGGGTACTTCGGATGACCAAATGTCCAACGCGGATGTTATAGACCTTGAGGCGGACACTTCTAGATCCGCCATGCCCGTCCCCCACCCTTCCAGACTCGACTCTGGTCTTGCTATAGGGACCACACCCGGCAACAGGGGCGTCAAGCGCATCGCACCAAGCACACAACCCCTACCCAATTTCAACGCCTTCGTCGAAAAAGGCGAAAGCGCCAACGGGGCTGCCGAAGTCTTCGCTGGTTCCCCCGGATCGCTCTGATCCAAAGCCTTCCCCCGCATCCGCAGCAGCGTTTTGCGACTGGGCAATCAAAACTAACCAAGGGCGCTACTCCAAAACCTGCACGCGTCGAAAGTCAGGAACCCGATGCTTTGACTATTGCCAAGGCCTCGGTAGGCCCGAAAACTACGGCTAGGCATCTACCCGGAAACCCGACCGCTAAGCCTCCTGGTGGCGCGGATGGTATTTCTACTGCTGACAAATCATCAGAGCTTTTGTCTCATGATTCGGCGACTATCCAAAGAAGCATCGGAAGAATCGCAGCGGCGGTGGGCAATTTTCCGGTTCCGCTTAAGGTTATGGGTCAATCCGCAGAAAAGATTTCGGCGGATGGGATTCCCGATTCCGATGAGGCGTACGTAGATAGTCAAGAGCCTCTCTCCGACACCCTTTGAGGTTCCCGTTGACGCCCGAGCGTGGAGAACATCACTTCTCCTCGCGTAGGCCCGTTTGGGTCCTCTAAATGGACTACAGAAAAATTTGAGGGTTGTATGGATCGGCTTGAGCGGATTATCAGTTCTTCTGATCATCCGCCCCCAAAAAGGGCTCGGGTAGACCTTAACCCCCAAATTCAAGTAGATCAGTCTCAGGTTTTCCAACAAGAGATGATCCATATGGATACTTATAGAGACATCTATAAGGAAGAAGAGGAAGCTTCCTTTCTCAAACTATGAGGAGGATTAACAGGATACGACTGACAACTGGGAGGAAATCCAGCAGGAAGGTGAAAACCCTTGGACACAACAAGATCAGGACTCTGATATTTTGTGCCTAGATTCTCCTCTGTCCACCCCGGCTCGCCAGGCCTCCCCTGTGGATGACGAAGTGGCTTTCAGCTCCATGTTGAAAAAAGCAGCAGAATTCTTCAAAATGGCCACTCAAGAGGCGGTACCGGAGCAGGATTTCGTGGAGGATATTATTAAAGAAAAACCTCTGGCCAGTCAATCCATCCCCCTTCTTAACTTCTTAAAAGACGGGTGGCTCCCTCTTTGGTCACACCTACTCGGACACGGGCAGTGAACCTGAGAGTCGAAAAAATTATTTCGGCCTTCTCCTACCGACCCTCTGTATATTAAAGGGCACGCCATCCCGGACTCACTTGTAGTGACTACCGCACGAAAGAGGGCAGGGGTACCCCTTGCCACGGGAGAATCACCACTGGACAATGAATCTAAAAGGTTGTATGCCCTGGGCAAACGTGTCACATCAGCAGCTGCATACACCATTCGGGTTGCTAATAATACTACGTTATTAGCAACCTATGCTGATGCCCAATGGAACTTACTTCAAGAAGGCCTCCAGGAGGTTCCTGAATCCACCAGAACAAAGCTTCTTGCCATTGTTTCGGAGGGAGAACTGGTTAACCAGAATGTGGTGAAGAACACCATGGACAATGCAGAAACAGCAGGCGGGTCTCTTGCACAAGGTGCTCTTCTGAAAAGACACGCATGGCTGCGTACATCGGGCTTCAGACCTGAGACTCAGGCCTCCCTCATTAATAAACCCATTGAGGAGACGGCCAAGAAGGAGCATGAGACTTTAAGGTCTTTGCACCAAATTACACATAAACCCTCCTCCCAGAGGTGTAACAATTCTCTGCGGTCCTTTTGTCAGGCTGAGAGTTATCCTCTGTCCGCGGAAGCTGCTGAACCCCCTCCCCGACAATCCCCCTGGAGTGTAATCCTCAGAACCCGATGATTCTCGGCTCCGTTAACTGCACCCCAAAGGGAAAGGGGGAAGTGGATAACATAAACACCAGGCTGGCGACGTTCTGACTAGCTGATGAACCTGCAATGAATACATAAGAACATACAGAATCCTCGAATTACTTTACTACCTTTAAATTATGAAAACTTTATATCCTTAACTAAAATGTAAAGAATCAAACCTGGTTCTTCTCTTTTAAGATCTTAGAGAAGATTGGAGTAATAGCTGATAAAAATCTTTCTACCTTTCTTGTGGCTTTGAAAGTCTTGAAAATAACAGCAACTCCTTTGATTATTGAACTCTTAAGAACCTTGACTCTTGCCTTATTAACTGTTAAATGTTCCAGTTAAGACTTGGATGAATCCTGTTCTTTCTTCTTAATAAATAGAGTTCATAGTCTCTTGAAGAACTTGCAAACTTTTCCAAGTCCGTTGAAACCTTTTCGCGCACAAGCGCAAAAATGTACCCACGCAAAACATGCGTTGAAGAAAACACGCGCCGGAGAAAAAACACGCGCTGAGGAACACATGCGCTGAAAAAGTCACGTAGCAGTCTTTTCTTACTCTTGCGTATATGCGCTTTAAACACCCGCGCTATGAACACACGCGCTGTAGTTTTCACGTAGCAGTCTTTTCTCGCGCACTCGCGCTACGATCACACGTAACAGTCTAACATTGCTCGCGCGCATTTAACAATTAAACGAACTATAAACAGAGTAACATCAGTTCTTCTTTTGAATTTTCATTTGCAATCTCCTAAAGTTTCTAATGAATCTGAGCAAAGATTTACATATCCAAATAAAGTCACTTCGCTTAAGAATTGTTTTCTTCTCCAAAAGAACTTCCAGAAACTCCTGCGAACCTGAATTCTTCTCCTGAACAACCCGCATAAGTAGCCGCTCGACTGCCAGGATTTGAAAGTTCAAATCCCCTATGCCCAAGACTACGACGATGAAAGGCAGAGAGTGACAGTTTAGAACGTTCATTGTTGTCCTGCAGTTCTCTCTAGCCAATCAAGCTTCTATTGTAAAACTCCATCTTGCCTTGGGCCAGAGCCAGGAATCTGTATAGAAAGGTCAAGGCCAAACCCACACAGAAATAAAGGGAAATAATTAAAGGGAACCTAACAGTAATTAAAGGAAACCTGATGACAGTAATTAAGGAAACCTGACACCTTTCGAGGACAAGCCCGTACCGGTCAGAACAACTACGGCACTGGTAACTTCAACACGAATCAAGCATCCGGAAGCCCTACTTACTACCCCTCAAGGGGTCAGAAACGCAGCAGAGGCAGAGGCCCCAATCCCAGAGGAGCCACAGCCTCTGGTCAGAAATGAACACCTGGTCCAGGTCCACTCCCATGTCTCCCCATTCGGGGGGGCGATTAACATCTTTCCTCAAGGCATGGGAGGGGATAACTTCCGACCAGTGGGTCTTAAAGACGGTCGCCCACGGTTATTGCGTGGAATACGCCTGACCTCCACAGTTCAGACCGCCGCGCTCACGGCGCCTTTATCCAGACCATCTGGAGATCCTGATCCAAGAGGTGGAAGCACTGCTGGGAAAGGACGCCATAGAAGCCGTCCCTATTATTCAGGTAAACAAGGGTATTTATTCAGTGTACTTCCTTGTACCCAAAAAGGATCTTACCATGCGTCCTGTTCTGGATCTGCGCCTAGCGAACAAATGTATAAAACCCCAGAAGTTTTGCATGGTAACACTGCAGGAGGTGATCCCATTGCTGAAACAGTGACTTCATGGCAACATTGGATATGAAAGATGCATACTTTCATATTTCAATGTTGCCAGCGCACAGAAAATACCTAAGGTTCATGATCCAGGTCAAACACTACCAGTTCAAAGTACTCGGCACCAAGGGTGTTTATCAAAGTCCTGGCAGTGGCAGCAGCACACCTGCGCAGACTATCAGTCCCAGTTTACCCTTACCTTGACGACTGGCTCATTATGGGCGACTCGTTCAACGCTCGAACACCCAAACAACAGTAGATCTCCTCTTCAGCCTGGATTTTTCAATCAACGAGAAGAAATCCAGCTTAGTCCCCAGCCAAGTAAAACAATTTCTGTGAGTGCTAATTCGGACGGAAGACGGCCTTGTCTTCCCCTCCAGCAAGAGGGTTCAGAACATGCTCTCAGATTCCTCAAAATGTAGCCAGTCGGGAGGTACGCAAAGCGATGCGTTTGCTAGGGATGATGGCGTCATGTATATACTTGGTTCCCTATGCGTGGCTGCGCACGCGTCCCATGCAAGAGTGGCTCAACAGCCAGTGGTGTTAGGCCAGCGGACAATGGGAAGATCTGTTAGTTGTCTCGCCAGCCCTTGTTCTCTCTCTGCAGTGGTGGTCAAGAGAAAACCTCTTGAAGGGGAAAACCTTCACCACCCCTGCAGTGGAAGCCACTCTCGCGACAGACTCCTCTCTCACTGGGTGGGGCGCTCACCTGCTTCAGCAGACACCACACAGTGTGGTCCCCTCAAGTAGCGTCCAACCATATAAACTTACTAGAACTACGAGCGGTGTTCAAATTCCTCCGAAAATCATGCCCAGGTGCTGGAAGCCATTGCATCTTTACGGACATTTATAGACTCCAGAATTGGGGAGTTTAAATCCAAAATACAACTCATGCGCCAGGATGCCCGCAACTTAACCGAAAGAGTGACGACTGCCGAAACAGCCATTAAAGAAACGTCGAACGACGCAATGGAATTGAAAGCTAAGGTGGTGGATCTGGAAAGAAAGGTGGCCGTACTTGAGGCCAGAGCCGAGGAGGCCGAGGGCCGGGCCAGACATAGCAACGTCAGAATACTTGGGGTCCCGGAAGGAAGCGAAGGCTCGAACCTGACGGCCTACATAGAGTCCTTGATACAGCAAGAGGTTGGTGCTGAAAGGCTAACGCAAGGATTCTCGGTCGAAAGGGCGCATAGATCCTTACAAAAAACAACCTCCACCGGGCTCATATCCTCGCCCTATAATCGCTAAAATACTCAACTTCCAGGACAGAGAAACCATCCTGCGGCACTCTAGAGAAGAGGGACCCATTGAACGTGGGAACTCCAAAATAGCCATCTACCCTGATTACACCCAGAAGGTCCAGAGGGAGAGGAACTCGTTCGTGCCGATTTAAAGCTCGGCTCAGGCAACTGAATCTGAAATATATGCTGTTATACCCCTCCAGACTGAAGGTAATCTACAAGGGCAGGGCGATCTTTCTGGAATCCCCAGCAGCCGCCAATATGTGGCTGGAGGACAACAATCTAGCAGAAGGCAAAGACACCCAACCCACGCAAAGCTAAAGAATCGCCTTCGTCTGCGCTTGAGACATGGAAGGATCCATGACTCACAAAGCCAACGCAGGCATAAGGCAAATAAACGCAGAGAAGGTAAACCACACAAGTTAGCTACATAGATGCGGCCCTCGCTTGGCCCACACCAGGCACAGAGTCCTACCCCCACAAACAGTTCAGGACAGTTGCCTGACCGACCTCACTCGTGCCCGACACACAGATGGGTCCAGACGGTACGAGAGCGCCTGAGCACCGGAAGGAACATGTAGCTGCTGGGCGCAACCAGTTCAAGTTTTGTTAACCGTTCTGTTAGTTACACAGTCTTCAAAACATCAAGGAGTGAGTGGCACGGGACCAGATGGCCTTGGGGACCGGAGATGAGAGAACGCCGGAACCCAGGCACAGAACCTCACATATGGGGCAGAGGCCGCCCTGAGTAATCTGGGGTGGCCAGAATGAAGGGACCAAAGTACCAACACAATGGCATTCCAACTCGGGGTGTTGATATGGAATGTGAGGGGAATGGGCACATATTTGAGAAGGAACCGGATCCACTCCTACCTGCTCAGGAAAAAGGTCTCGATAGCAATGCTTCAAGAGACCCATCTCACGACAGAATCCACACCTAAACTATCAGAGATGGGGAGGGACTGGAAGAGGGGCACCTTACTCCAAGTTCGCCAGAGGAGTATTCACGTGGGTAAACTCGACCGTGCCCTTCCAGCTACTGGACTACGAAGCCGATCAAGAGGGCAGATACCTAATAATGTGGGGAACTATCGAATGCACGACAGTATGCCTGGTAAACTCCTACTTACCACAACACGGAATACCTTCACACCTCAAAATGTTAAGTACCAAAATGATTCTCTGAAGAGAGGGAGCATTTTATATGGGGAAGCGATTTCAATTGTATCAGGAACGGAGTTATGGACAGATCGGACCCCCCCCCCCTGCCACCTAAATAACGCCGCAACCAACGTGCTAAACACCACAATAGAACAACTCGACCTAGTGGACATCTGGAGGGAACAACGCCGCACCGAGAGGAGCTATTCCTATTACTCGGCCCCACACAAGGATTGATTATCTGCTCATAGACCGTGAACTGGCTCAACAGGTGGAATCCACAATGTACCTAGGCAGAACTATATCGGACCACTCTCCACTGGTTATGCAATGGACACTCTGAGGACCCAGACTACCGATCCCGTTGTGGAGAATGTCACCAGCAGCACTCACTGACCATGAATTTAAGGAGAAACTTGGTACCAAGCTGGAAGACTACCTAGACATCAACAAAGGCTCAGTGACAAGTTGGAGTACGCTATGGTAAGCCATGAAAGTAGTGACAGGGGGAGAGGTAATATCTGGAGCAGGTGGCATCCGTAGACATCTGAAATCGGAACTGGAGGATCTAGAAAACAAGATCATACGCCTGGAGTCCAAAATCGATGCCACACCGGAGACGGAACTAAAAAGAACCCGGGAGGAAGGCCTTTCTCCCTGGAATAGACTGTCTAAATTTGACTACGCGACTTCTATAGCTAGGGCACACAAAGAAGCGGATAAGCCTGGTAGAATGCTGGCCTGGCTATGCAAACGCAAGCTCCCAAGACACCTCCCAACCGAGATAACAGATGAAAGGGGGGCAACTCACAGGACGCAACAAGATATCAACTGCGCATTTGCGGATTTCTACTCTAAACTGTATGCACATGACACTAAAACACCGGTGGAAGACATAAGAGCTACCCTGGAGGAGATTGAGCTCCCAAGATTGTCGGAAGACCAAAGAACTATTGGACGCAGTAATCACTGCAGAAGACGTGACGGAGGCGATCAGATCACTAGCTACATGCAAGGCCCCCGGGAGTGACGGACTTCCGCCAGAATTTTACAAAGCATATGAAGCGACCCTCACCCCGATACTGCATGAGGTGTATATGCAGGCATACGAAAATGGAATCCTACCCAACTCCATGAAAGAAACAATTATAAACCCTATACTACCGGTGTTCAAAGCATTGAAAGCCTTTCAGTTGCACCTGCAGGGGAAGACCGTACTGATCCTACAGACCGCACTACAGCAATGTATTACCTGAACAAACAGGGGGGCACTCGCTCTCCAGGGCTATCCAAGCTGTCCCAAAACATTTGGATATGGGTTCTCAAACACAAGATGTTTTTGTTGTCCCAACATGAGGGCAACTCAGTCTTCTGGCAGACGTACTCAGCAGAGATTTTCCTCTTCCAGAAGAATACGAATGGCGACTGCACGAAGACATTGTGTCCAACGTCTTTGCAGAATGGGGTTTCCCAGAGATCGACCTGTTTGCTACTCAGGAGAACGCCCAATGCCAAGACTACGCCTCCAGGTACTCCCAGAACCGATCCAAGGGGAACGGTCTCTGGATAACTTGGTTGGGGAAAATTGTCTACACTCCCCACCCCCGCCCCCGACTCCCCATCTCAACAAGATGCACCAAGAACCAGTCACCATGATACTAGTGGCCCCGCCAACCCTGGTTCGCTCACCTGATGGAAATGTCCCTCTCCCCACCAGTCAAGCTGCCCTGCCTGTACAACATGTCTCAGGACAGGGGGGGAGACACTACACCCATGCCCACAAACTCTGAACTTAGCAGCCTTGCTCCTGAGATCATAGAGTTTGGACACCTGCAAATCCCTCAGATGCATGGACATACTCGGGGAAGCGAGAAAGCCTAATACACGTTATTGCTATGCCAGTAAATGGAAACGTTTTGTCATCTGGTGCAATTCCAAGGGCGTCAATCCCATTGATTGCTCATCCTCACACATTGTGTTGGTGTCTATCCCACCTGCTGGACTCGGGGTTAGTCTTCAATTCCCTAAAGGTTCATCTGGCTGTTCTGTCAGCCTACACCTACACCACAACAAAAAGTATTGTGGTGGAAAATACCAGTAATTAAAGCCTTTATGGAAGGGGTCAAGAGAATTTATCCTCCCATCTCTCACTCAGCCCCTGGGTGGGACCTGAATGTGGTTTTGACCAGGCTCATGGGAGCTCTCTTCGAGCCTATGCATAAAGCAAGTCTGAAAGATCTGACTTATAAAACGGCCTTCCTAGTGGCTATCACTTCTTTCAAAAGAGTTGGCGAACTACAGGCCCTGTCTGTATTAGGGCCCTTTGTTACAGTCCACAAAGATAAGGTAGTTCTGCGCACACATCCCAGGTTTGCGCCTAAATTCATTTCAAAGTTAAGTTCCATGTGAACCAGTCAATCGAACTACCCACTTTCTTCCAGAACCCCACTAACATGGCGGAAAGAAGCCTTCACACACTAGACGTGCGCAGGGCAGTCATGTTTTACCTCAAAAGAACTAAACCACTAAGGAAGACTAAACAATTCTTTGTTTCAGTGCCAGCTGGTAGAGAAGGGGATCCTGTCTCTAAATCGGCGGTTTCAAGGTGGATTGTCAAATGCATCACACTATGTTACACTCTTGCCAAGAGAGAACTGCCCGTCAAACCTAGAGCACACTACTCGAGGCACTGGGGCATCCATAGCATTCATTGCAAATGTTCCTCTTGAGTCCATTTGCAAAGCGGCAACTTGGAGTTCTGTACACACCTTTACAAAACACTATTGCCTGGACACTCATTCTAGGTCTGATTCTCAGGTGGAACAAGCAGTACTAAGACATCTTTTCTCTACTGTTCCTTCTCACAACCCACCTCCAACTCCGGGTACTGCTCGCTAGTCTATGCACAGCATGTGATTCTAAGCAGATTAACAAGCATCAGAAGACCTGCATTACTTACTGTAATAGCATTTCTGATGATTGTATCTGCTTAGATTCACATGCGCCCTCCCTACCTCCCCGCTCGGGGTGGAAGGAACATAAACGTCTTACTACTCTCTTAATGTACTCACTCACTATAGCCTTGGGCTCCCTCATGGCAGAAAAATTACAATCAGAGGGACCTCGACTCGTGAGGGATTTTGGGTGCTACACACGTCACGATAGGGATAGTGTTACAGACACGCCTATGCCTATATATATATTTCTGAGGCTTGTGGAATCTGCTTAGATCACATGCTGTGCATAGGCCGACATCTAGTGGAAGCTGCGGAGTATTACAGTTTGTTTTTCGAAAGTCGAAAATGGGCGTCGACACAGGCGTGCCAGTAATACTATCCCTAGTGTGACGTCCACTGTACCCAAGATCCCTCACGCGTGTAGGATCCTCAGATTGTTTTTTTCCGCCATACTGGTCGGAAGCATCTTGCGGAGTTCCCTGGCCTTAGCCATACTTTTGCTGTTATTATAATTATACTTCTTATTCATTCCCTTCCCCACCCCAACGTCGACCCTCAACCTCGACGACGGCTGGAGAAGTCATCGACCGTCGACTGCTGCACGACGGATCTGGGCCTCGGAAGGCCGCTGGCCTCGGCCCGGGCCTAGTAGGCCGCTGGCCTCGGCCCTTACAAGTAGGGAGAGTGGGGGGTGGTACATACTCTTCACTCTTGATATATAGTTACATTTTATATATTCCTACACTTAGCAGCCCGCTGCCTTAAGGTGCGTATGGAGGGTACCCCTTTTCAATTCTGCCCCAAGTGCAATCGCAAATACCCTTGGGTCGACAGGCACGCCACGTGCAATCTCTGCTTGCCGAGGGATCACCCCGAAGCGAACTGCAGAGCGTGTAGTAGGTTTAAACCTAAGACACTTAAGGACCGTTCGACAAAGCGTTGGGCCCACCACGCCAGGCAGGAGGCCATGGCAGCGGAGGGCACCTTCAGCGATGGCAGCGACGCCGTACTTTCGGACGGCGAGGGCATTATGGCGTCGAAAGACAGCCGACGAGCGCAGGTCCCCGACCTCGGAAGGTCGTCCGGCAGGGCGGCTATGGGGAAGACCCCCGGCGACGCAAGCGCTACACACCTAACACACACTAAACACACTAAGACCAACCGGACCTCGACGACGTCGACTTCCCGGAAAGAGGCACAAAAAGAACGGTCCGACTCGGTGTCCTCTGGGCGCTCTCGATCGAGATCACCTCACGACGCAAGGCAATCGTCCACTCTTGCCAAGAGTGCCTCGCTACACACATTAACGGAAGTTCGATCGTCGGGAGACGAAGACGACTTCCACCCCCAGGCCGCGCTCCAAGATACCGAGACCGCGGTTAACACCAGTGAGGCCCCACGCCCGAAGCACACAGATACCTCTCCAGACCCTCGGCGCCAGGCGTCGAAAGTCTCTGGGGCCTCCAAGGGACAGGGAAAACATTTTTCCACGCACGGGGAGGGGGGGAAACAGCGGAAAGAACAGCCTTCCACCCCTGTAAAGCCATCCTCTCACCCTAGGCAGACAAGTAAACACAAGTCTACCCTTGAAAAGTCCCATAAATCATCACCTGCTAAAGTAATACCCTGTTCCAGGGAATGGTCCAGTGAAGACATAGACAGGGTTATGTCTAGGATGTCTTCCTTGGCTGATTTTTATGATAAGAACCCAGAACACTTTCTTTCATATAACCCTCAAGGGGCCACACCCTCAGGCTCCTCCGATCCTATCCCGCTAAGTAAAAAGCCCCGGGTCGAAAGACCTGAACCCTTCGAGGTTCAGCCTTACTCCACTCCATATTCTACTCCACTCCCCAGTTACCAGGGACAAGTTTTCCCTGAAGAGGACCAGGAGTTTGAAATTATGGAAGAACAAACCGGGACAGATTACTATGCAGAGGATGAGGACCTGGAGGAGGGAGAAGATGAGCAGGAAATTTACAGAGTAGATTCCCCAGTACAAAGCGAAGCCCCAGTTACTGACTCTCCAGTTGATAACCAGCCCCTCCTTAACGAGGTTCTCGCTCGAGCAGCGGAACACTTCCACATCGACACCCACGGTGTACAGGAGGAAAGGGACTTCGCGGAGGAGTTTGTAGGAGAGAGAAGACCGGTCGCTCAGACCATCCCTATCCTCAAATCCATCCAACGAAGAATAGATCCTTCCCTGGTGAATCCTAACCTCACCAGAGCTGTCAACCCCAGAATTGAAAAGATTTTCCGGGCAGCCCAGTCTGACCCTCTGTATATAAGGGGACATCTTAAACCAGATTCCCTAGTGGTGACCAACACTAGAAAAAGGGCTGGCACGCCCTTATCTTCATCAGAAGCTCCTCCCGACAAGGAGAGCAAAAAACTTTACGGGTTTGGCAGGAAGGTAGCCTCAACGTCCGCCTACCAAGCAAGGATTGCGAATTCCACCACCCTGTTGGCTAGTTACAATTGCCATCAATGGGAAGAAGTCGCGGCGCTCATTGCCTCTGCTCCAGAACCGTTAAAGGGCCAGCTGGCTCGGATCTCGGCAGAGGGGAGAGCCGTGTCTGGTTGCATTTTAAAAGCAACTTTCGACGCCGCTGACAACGCAGGGAGATTGATAGCAGAAGGTACTGTTATCAAGAGACATGCGTGGTTACGGCAGTCGGGATTCAAGACAGAAACCCAGGCTTCTTTAATAGACAAGCCAGTGGAACCCGACCTATTGTTTGGGAAAGCGGTCGAAGACGCACTTAAAAATGCCAAAGATGAATATGAGACTCTCAAATCCCTTGGCCAGCTTACCAACAAACCCCCTAACCAGAGGGGGAACAATAATTTTCGTCGCCCACGCGGCCAAAATTCACAAAGAGGCAACTATGCCCAGGGACAGGGTACACAATGGAATAACAACCAGCAGTCTACCCAGAGTTACGGCAGGGGTAACAAGAGAGGTCGTGGAAGAGGCAGAGGCAGCCCCAACAAGGGAGGTGGCACGCCTCCACCAAAACAGTGACGCTCAGTTCAGGGTCCCTTGCCACGCAACCCCAGTAGGGGGACGCATTTCCACCTTCACCCAGGCTTGGGAAGGGATCACCTCAGACAGATGGGTGCTGTCAACAGTATCCGCAGGATATTGTATAGAACTACTGCAGCGTCCCCGGAATCATCCTCCACGACAAAGAGTGCACTCCCTAGAGCATCAAAGGATCCTTCTCGAGGAGATCGCCATTCTGCTAGAAAAGGACGCGATAGAACTCGTCCCAGGACACCAGGTAAACAAGGGTATCTATTCAACTTACTTCCTTGTGCCAAAGAAAGATTTGACAATGCGCCCAGTATTGGACTTACGGCCTGCCAACAAGTATGTCAAGCCCCAAAAATTCCGTATGACCACGCTACAAGAGGTAATCCCCCTCCTAAAAAAGGGGGATTACATGGCAACCTTGGATATGAAAGATGCTTATTTTCATATTTCCATGCTCCCAGCGCACAGAAAGTACTTGCGCTTCAAGGTGGACAGTCGCCACTACCAATTCAAGGTACTGCCCTTCGGGATAGCTTCAGCACCAAGGGTATTCACCAAGGTGCTGGCGGTGGCGGCTGCACACCTACGCAGGGAAGCAATCCCGGTGTACCCTTATCTGGACGACTGGCTCATAACGGGGGAAACCCCAGGAATTTGCAGGTCAAACATTCAGAGGACTATCGACCTCCTCCACGAATTAGGCTTCTCCATCAACGAGAAAAAGTCAAGTCTGGTGCCAAGCACCTCAAAACAGTTTCTAGGAGCTATCCTAGATACTCAGAAAGGATTGACCTTCCCTTCGGAAGAGAGAATTCGGAATATACTTCTGCAAATTCCGCATTATCAGTCAGGTCAACAGATAACAGTACGCAAAGCTATGCGGTTACTGGGCATGATGGCGTCATGCATTTACCTGTTCCCCCACGCGCGTCTGCGCATGCGTCCCATGCAGGAATAGTTGGCGAAACAGTGGTCTCAGGCAAGTGGTCATTGGGACGATCTAGTGGTCGTTTCGCCAACACTCGTACAGAGCCTACACTGGTGGACAAGAGAGAATCTCGCAAAGGGGAAACCCTTTTACGATCCCGAAGTACAAGCCGTGGTGACTACAGATGCATGCCTGACTGGGTGGGGAGCTCACCATCTCCACCACACAGCTCAGGGTCTCTGGTCTCACTCAGTAGCCAAGAACCACATCAATCTGCTAGAGCTTCTGGCAGTATTCCGAGCGCTAAGGGCGTTCGAGCCCCATCTACTGAACTTGTCGGTGCAGATCAGGACGGACAGCACGACAGCCATGTTCTATCTGAACAAGCAAGGGGGGACTCGTTCGCCAAATCTGTCCAAGCTTGCCCAGAAAATATGGATATGGGCACTCAGACGGAACATCTTCCTGTCATCGCAACATGTTCCAGGGGAGCTCAATTCCCTAGCGGATGCTCTAAGCAGAGACTCCCTCCCAGAAGAACACGAATGGGTCCTTCACAGAGACGTAGTAGAAGATCTCTTCTCTCAGTGGGGTTTCCCCACTATAGACCTATTCGCCACAAGCGAAAACAAACAATGCCCAGGATTTGCATCCAGGTTCCCCCAGCCGGACTCCCAAGGGAATGCCCTGTGGATGAACTGGTCAGGGATGTTTGCGTACGCTTTTCCACCAACTCCTCATCAGGAAGGTGGTGTACAAGATGAACAAGGAATCGATGACGCTCATCCTAGTTGCTCCCATGTGGGCGAGACAACCATGGTTTCCACACCTACGCAGGATGGCGGTGTGCGAACCCATCAGACTCCCAGCCTGGTACAACCTACTGTCCCAGCAACAGGGTCAAACAGTGCATCAGGAACCCAACTCTATGAACCTAGCAGCATGGCTCCTGAAGTCATAGAGTTTGGACATCTCAAATTACCACAGAGGTGTATGGACATTCTAAAGGAGTCCAGGAAACCAAATACAAGGCACTGTTACTTTGATAAGTGGAAAAGATTCGTTATCTGGTGCCAGAATAAACAAATCAACCCGGTTGATTGCACTCCTTCCAACGTTGTGACATACATGCTCCACCTGCTGGATGCAGGGTTGGTTTTTAACTCGCTGAAAGTACACCTGGCAGCCCTCTCGGCTTACACCACATCCCATAACAAGGTCTCGTGGTGGAAAGTACCAGTGGTTAAAGCCTTCATGGAAGGAGTAAAGAGACTTCACCCTCCTATTTCTAACCCACCGCCAGGATGGGACCTCAACGTGGTGCTAGCTAAGCTCATGGGACCCCCATTCGAACCCATGCATAAAAGTAGTCTCAAACACCTGACTTATAAAACGGCCTTCTTAGTAGCCATTACCTCCATAAGAAGGGTCAGTGAAATTCAGGCTCTGTCAGTGCAGGATCCTTTCTTTACTATCCACAAGGACAAACTGGTTTTACGCACACACCCTAGGTTCTCACCTAAATTCATATCCAAGTTCCATGTAAACCAGTCCATCGAGCTTCCGGCTTTCTTCCAAAACCCGCAAAGCTCGGCTGAGGTGAAACTACACACCCTAGATGTGCGTAGGGCGGTCCTATACTATGTAAATAAAACCAGACCGCTAAGGAAAACAGATCAACTGTTTGTCTCCGTAGCTACGGGCAGAGAGGGGGATCGCGTCTCTAAGGGCGCTATCTCGAAGTGGATTATCAACTGTATACAGCTGTGTTACTCTCTTTCTGGAAAGACTCTGCCTTTTACGCCAAGGGCCCACTCTACTAGAGGCATTGGTGCCACTCTGGCTTTCATTGCAAATGTTCCCCTCGACACCATTTGCAAAGCGGCTACTTGGAGCTCTATTCACACTTTTACTCAGCATTACTGCATTGACACTCATTCCAAGACAGATACACAAGTGGGACAAGCGGTTCTAAGACACCTGTTTGCTCATGACCCTTCTCACATCCCACCTCCTTCTTCTGGTACTGCTCGCTAATCTATGCACAGCATGTGATCTAAGCAGATTCCACAAGCCTCAGAAGGGATACATTACTCACCGTAATCGTATTTCTGATGCTTGTATCTGCTTAGATTCACATGCGACCCACCCTTCCACCCTTCCTCCCCTCCGAGAGAAGGCGCATGATTGCTTGTAGTCTTACCTTTCTGTCTATCTGCTTGGATTATCTGTACTCACGCTACTCCTCATGCTTCCTCATGTCAGAAAAAATACAATCTGAGGATCCTACACGCGTGAGGGATCTTGGGTACAGTGGACGTCACACTAGGGATAGTATTACTGGCACGCCTGTGTCGACGCCCATTTTCGACTTTCGAAAAACAAACTAATACTCCGCAGCTTCCACTAGATGTCGGCCTATGCACAGCATGTGAATCTAAGCAGATACAAGCATCAGAAATACGATTACGGTGAGTAATGTATCATATATATATATATATATATCACTATTATAATATATTTTTCTTAGTAAAGCAAACCTAACTTGGCCAACCTAATGCAACCTTAACTCTGGATACTGCTATGTGCTACACATGATACCACATATGCCAAACCAAATGACATGCACGAACCCACACTTTGTGTAGGACTGGAGCAATGAAAGAATGGAAAGTCTACCCCAAATTGGTTACAGCAGGGTTTTAAGTGGGCCGGGCTGAGCCCCATTAGTCTCCCAGAATCTTGATCAAGACCAGGCTCGGATTGCCCCAGTCAGCCCCGCAAACCACTTTTAGTTTCTGTGCGTGGGATTCGAATCTGCGCACTGTCGGTGACTAGCCCGTGCCACGTTGCATTGTGCTATTACTTGGGTGGTGGATTTCGTTTGTTTGATTCATAGACCGCTTGACACATAAATCCAATAACACGCTTTATCTGTCAAGCAGTCTAAAAGAAATTATGCTCTTATGAAACAGCACTGTGCTGCAACACTAGTTTGTTAGCGGCAGGGCTCGGGTTGGAATCCTTAGCACGGGACAATATAAAAAAAGCATTTCTTCATTGTCCCATGATGGGGATTCCAAGCACTGCTGATAACAAGCCAGTGTTGCATCGCACTGTGCTATTTCATACGTGCTGAATTCTATTGGTTTCATTCAATTGACTGCTTGACAGTCTATTGAGTGAAACAAAATGAATTGAGCACCAATGAAAACGGCACAGTGCAATATCACACCTGCTCAGGTGAATCCCCAGCACGAGACAAAAACCAAAAAGGTAAACCCAGCAATTTCTTTTTTTATTATTGCCCTGTGCTGGCGACACTTAAGGCCATGCCCATAATTTAGGCAACCCCTTAGGCCCCCGCCCCGCATCCCCTCGCTTTCTCATCCCACATAAAGCACTGGATTATGGTAATTGTGCACTTGATGTGAAGGCCCAAATACCCAGCAGAATCGGCACAATATGTTATGTCAATAGCAGTCCATGCTTGTTGGTTTATGATCGCAGTGTCTAAAGTTACGGTTGCTTCAGGAACGATAACTGGTGAGTTTTGGGGATTTTAGTCTATTTTTTTTTTTTTTTATTGACTTTTTCTGAAGTTCAGCCAGAACATTTGGTGCATCTTTTCAAATATGGCCCTCTTACCCTGAGAAAACTGTTCAGCTGATTGTTCCTTAGGGAAATCCCATACCCGGATTTCCACTCGCCAACCCCATCCACCCACCTTTTGTATTTCACGAACACTTTTAAAAATGGCCTGTTTTTGCATTTGTTTTTGTTCTTTTAGGAGATGCTACGAGATTTGAATATTGGAGAAATGAAGTGTGGTTTACCAATGTTGGCAGTTTCTTTAGCATTGGAAGGGAAGGCAAGCCACAGAGAGATGACCTCAAAGCTGCTTTTGGATCTTTGTGGGACTCTGCTTAGCCCACAGGATGTAGAAACCGCCTTTGACAAACTACTACAGGAGCTTCCTGAATTGGTCTTGGATACACCCACCGCACCCAAGGTATGATGCCGTTGTCTGTCCTTCTGCTGGAATTTTCTCCAAATCTCAATCAATACATTAATTCATAAACAAAAATTGAAATCTAAAGGAGTAGGAAAAGGATGAAGTCTGGCTTAGTAAAGCACATTTTGCTGTTTATGGTTTGACTTAAACTGCCATTCAGAGACGAAATTAATCTGGTGATTGTTTTATGGAGGGTGGTCACAAAATTGGGGTTGACCGTGGGGTACAGATGATACATCGAAGAACACAATAGAATGACCACACATTGCAGTAAATCTTCCCCATTAGAAGTTGTGCATAAAAGAATAGTTCTACATTCAGGGATGGAAATTGAGACTGGATGATGAGCAGTAGACAAAACTGCTCCTGGGTATCCGGCATTAACTAGTGATCAGTAACTACCACTGGGGAACGAGGAGCTCCTACGTAGGGTTCTTCAAATCTGACCTCCAAATAAGATGCAAACCTAAAATATTGTCCCTTATTTATGAGCCCTTGTGCTTTAAATGTTATATGGAAATGTTATGCTAATTTATAGACTGCCACAAATGTACAGAGTTAATGGCCCATAGGTATGTTCAGCGCTACAGATAAGGGGTGTATCACTTTTACTCCCTAAAAGTAGGCAAATACTCCCCGAAAATATAACCAGGGAGTAAAAATACTCTCAACAAAAAAATAAGAAGCCGACCCTTGGAACCTTGTGCCCATGCTTTCACCCACACAGTTCCATGGATATGTTTGGACCAGTAGTACCACATGAAGAAACTATATATTACTGCCTGATCAGAAGAAGTAAACGTGCATTTTTTAATGTACTTGGATAACTAGGTGAAAAATAATTATTACAAGCACATTTTTGTTTCCCAGTAAAAACAGACCTTTACCTACTCATAAAATACTCGGATTGGAAATTGGACTTACAATATTCTTCCCTAAAACAAGACAAAGACATACTCCCAACTTTAGAAAATGGGGAGTAAAATACTCCCACCTCCAAATCTTATCTGGAGCACTGGGTATGTTTTGATCAGCATCAATTGGCCTGGGGAGCCATAAGTGGCTCCTGATAGCTGTTCAGGTCAAGCTAACCTGGCGACTCTAGGCTATAAGCAGGAGCTACGTAGCTCCCCTTGATTTCAAAACCATGTACATGTTGAGACAGTTTTCTGAAGTCCAAATAAGGGCTTCGTAAAATCATACGACTGAGACGGGATGAAACTCCACTCTTAGTATAAGGCTGTACCACCTGAGTATTTGGTAGCGAAGACCGAGTAGCCAGGCTTATCTAGGACGGAGAGAGAAGGAAGATTGCCTCTGTAAGGTCAACCTCTGCAATCCTTTAGTGGCCAACTCCCACGAGAGTGCTCAGCAGGTGAAGCACAGAAGAACAGACCCAATGGACTCCCTTAAGAGGAATACATAGCTACTGGAGTATGTCGCTGAATTCTTTTTAAAATAAGTTTGGGATGGACCTCGAAGTTCCAACTATAGTTCAGTGTTTCTGAGGCTTGCAGTAGTCTCGTGCAGTATTTGTTTTTACCACTGGATGTTGGGTGGCTCTGAACTGCTCCCAAGGCATCCAGCCTTTTAATTTCTGCTCTAGTTGCCCACATAGTATGCCCCTTATGCAGTCCCTATGATCCCGCTAGTTATGAGGTGGGGACATCCGAGTTACTTGCCTTGTGTGTTGAGATGCATCTTGATCTTTTTCCTAGCCTGACAGTCCACCTGTACAAAGGTGTTTACTGCAAAGCAAACATTTGTTTTCTTTTTTGTTTTTGCGGGGTATGCATGCTACTCATTCAATACAAAGCTGCATCTGTAAGTCATCCCATGGGATTTTACTTTTTAAGCTAGTTACTTTTATCACTATTTTGCAACATACTTGCATTAAACTCCCTTTTCAGACCGCTCATTTGAAAAATCTGCTTAATCTAAAAAGCTAATGAGGCTAAGTTTCTTTATTTCTCCGCCCTGTCCCCCTCCACCCCCCCCTGTATTTGTAAGTGACGTAAACAGTGTTGCATGTTTTTTAACAGTTTGTGGGCCAGTTCATTGCCAGAGCTGTTGGAGATGAAATATTGAGCAGAGATTATATTGACGGTTACAAAGGAGCCGTTGATTGTATACATGCACGGTAAGTGTTCATATCTGCAAGGATTTCTTTCTTGTGTGTTTTAGAACTGCTTATCCACTCCCTTCCCTAGAAATGTCAGCATGTTCTCTAAAGGATTTTTTTTCAAGCTATGGTATGGTGTTGGTTCTATTTTTATTATTGTGTGTGTTTCCGTGTTTACCTCCACGTTAACTGCATGGTTCCAAACATATATTGAGGGAAAAATTTGTAGTAAGTCAGCAAACCTACCTTTAGAAGGGACATATTGTGATGCTTCAAGACTCGCATCAGTTTTAACCCTCAACCTATACAAACCAATAGAGCCAGAATGTTTGATTTTTAAAGGGAACTCATCTTTGTCCGTACTTCAGCTGTCCTAAAATCGACAAAATTACACGAGGAGGATCTTTTTAATGAATGTAGTGTGCATTTTCTTCTCTGTGCTTGCATTGGGGGATGGTCAAAAGGACTATGAAGATTTGATTAGCAGAGGTTATGATACTTTTGTGCCAAAAAAAGGGATGTTTTTTGACATTGTTTGGTTAACGGTAAGGTAAAGATGGGAACGCTGTGGGTTCAGTGTAAAGTTAATGCATTAGGCAGGCGGCATGTGTTTGCCCTGAGTATCGGGAGGCAAACATTGATAGGGGTTAGACACCCTCTGCTCTGCCAAACTATGCAGGTAGCAGACCCAGTTTCTAATTTACAGGCGGCTTGTCTGCTATGCTATGTTGGAACACAAGGGTTTACATTTTTTATTTTTTTTATTTATTTTTTTAATGCTCCAATGCTGGGGAAAAAAGGACTGCGAGGTCTTGTTTTTTTCAAGAAACTTGGTTATGTGCGAGGCACCTTTTTTAATCAATAGATTTACGACTCCAATAAAAAAAAGCCAAGAAGGGTGCAAGAGGTCATCCTTCGGCCATCCTTTTAATTGCTGTCGGAAGCAATTTGAACTTGTTGCACATAGAAGAGTTGAAGTCTAGTCTTGACTGTTATGGTATTGAAAGTATGCTTCAATAGGCAGTGGATCTCAACTAAAGTTGTTCATGAATCCCTATTGTAACCAGTCTTCTATTTCAGATATCGATATTCGGAGGGAGTTGGATAGCATTTTTCTTAACCGAGTCTCTTAACCTTCTTCACTGATAATCTGGGGAGATTTGAGGGGATTTAGGTTGGAACAATTCATGAGGACATGGGACATGTATATGCGAAATGGCAATGTTATGGGAGATCCTCCAATTCGGGCATCCTGATTTGGACCATATTCAAGTTCTAAAATTGACTTTGTTTATGTACTGCATGTAGTGCTGGAAAGTATTTTTTTCTCTTGTGGTTGAGCGAAATACAAATGGTGATCATGCAACACTGCTAACATTTAAATACAGCATTTTTGGGGTCTCCCTTTAAAAATCTAATAGCCAATAACTCTGGTATCTGGCTGATGCAAAGAAGCTTGGTATGACCAAGCATGTTCTAAATGTGCACCTGCACCCAGGACTCTGACTCCTTGTCTGGGTGGTTGGCGGTTGAATCCCCAGGGAGTTTGCCGGGGTAGAAGCCCTTAGTGGTCAGCATGAGCACGGTTTTGATTCCAAGGTCAAAGACCATAAGAGGCAGCTGCATTGTTAAAACAATGAGATCCAACAATGAGGCCCAACGTTAAATGTCAAGATTTGACGCGAGTAAAACAAAAGTGAAAAAACTGGTTGAAGATGCTCAAAATTCTGATGTTTTTAGACTCAAATCAACTGTTATGAAAAAATTGGTCAATTGTGATAAGCATGGTATTTGGTGACTGTTGAATGGTTCTGATAGATAAAGTGCACAGTTAGACAAATGAATTGTATTCCAGAGCCAATTTGGGTAGCGTGTTACTTTAATCTATTTTCTAAAGATTTAGTGGAAGATGGAAACTTGGTTGAGATCATTTGGACCCCCTGGTAGTTATATTTTGATTTTGTGTATTTGGTTTTGTCATTTAGGAAAATTGAAACATTCAAGGGCTTCTGGCCCTGACTGGTTCTCAAATATGACATTAAAAGCCAACATAAGTTTGTGGGCGGATATCCTCTATCGCAGCAAATTTAGTAATACCTGAATCCTGGACTTGTTCAATAGCGGTCCCAATTTATAAAAAAGTATTGGTACTTCGCCCATATTAATTATAGTCCAATATATCTAATCGGCATGTCTTGTAAGATTTTGGCAAGCTATGTACTGAAAGATTTAGTCCTGTGGATGGAAAATTCCCAACGACTTGGCATCTGTCAGACTCGTTTTGGGAGGGGAATGTGGAACATCTTTGAATTGGCTAATTGTGACTCTTCAAACTAAAGCTACAATGGACAGGATGAAACCCCGTTATCTGGCGAACCTGGATATGTCCGCTTTTGATGGAGTAGACCGAGGAAGATTATGGACCAAATTGAGAAATTGGGGGGGTATCCCAGATGGGCTACTAAATATGCTCCTGGTTTATACTAATAATAAACAGAGTTAGGCTGAATTCAGAACGTCTACTTTAACGTGGTATTCCCTTGGAGACTGGCTTCAGGCAGAAATGTGTGTTGGCCTCTTTCCCCTTTTTATTTTATATGCATCAGATTTGCCTCTTGCTTTTCAAAATGTATCCTGTTTACCTCCGAGAATAGGGAGATGGAAACAGGATGGCTAGCATATGCCGATGATTTTATATTCCTGGATGTTACCTCCTATCGGGGAGCTAAGACGTTTGATCAACTTTGAGGTGTTTGCCGCAAACAATGTGTTGATCATTCTAGTATACTCCTATGTCCTGTCCCCTTCCCTCCATACTTATGGGGATGGGACCGGAGCACTTTGTAAAAAGCATCCAAAAAATGTTTTAAAAAATGTGTCCTTCCTCTTTCTTGCGCGGGGCCCAGTACGTGGCTGTAACCCCGCCCACCTTGGCTCCGCCCCACGCATCGCCCATCAGTCCTTTTCTCCGCTCGTTCGGGACTAGACGCACTTGCATCCTCGGAAGATTTTCTTCCCTTTTTTCCTCTCTCGCTAGCGATCGTGTACTAGTCTGTCGTTCAAACTAGACTTTCCAGATTGTTCATCGTGTCACCGTCGCTTCACGAGGGCGGATCCCCATCCTCTTTGTTTAGAGTGTTTGGGTCCGGATCACCGCTGGGACTCGGTTTTACTGCGACTCCCTTTCGGTCTAGGCACTTCAAGTCGGTTGGAGCGGTGGGAGGAGGAGTTCTGACGAACTCCTCCTTCACATTTTCAGGCGTTCATCGATGAAGAAAAAATGCCCGGTAAGTTCTTTACTTTTTAGAGCACCCTGGCCTGGGGATACCTTTCCAGGTTCCTCTTGGGCCGGGAGGAGCGTTGATCGCTTTGTCACCGGGGTTCGCCCTGAGGTGCCCGTTGGGCCTAATGTCATAAATCACCAAGGTATCTTTTGAAAAGGATACGGTAACCAAAAAGGATACAATTGGTAGGGCTCTTCCGGATCCTTATTCACACTACTTGATAGTAGTGAAGTCAAATTAGACCTTCCAAATGATGCCACTCTCTGACCGATGAAACAGGCAGAGAGAGGGATCACTGGAAAGGGCGTGGGAGCTTTATAGGAAGTCAGCCTAGGATAAATAAAGTATCATAAGAAATTGTCCCAAATCAACTGACTATAGAACAGTAATATCACTAGTTAACAACACTGACCTGTGGGCTTAGAACGGAAGTCTTCACCAAGTCTCTGAAGAAATCCAGGAGTAGAAACAACGAAAGGGAAGGGAAGGGAAGGTTAGTAAGGGAGACTTATCCCGAACGGCACAAGACTCACTCTAGATACCGGGTTGGTGCACCACAGGATAGCGTCCAAAGTACTGTGCACAATCACCTTCAAAAGAAAAACTTCCTTTCCCACGTAGAAACAGAAATATGATGAACTGAGTCCACCTGTTAATCTCCTCACAGGTGCCAGGGATTCACTCCAAAGCAAAGAATAGTATGCTTGTGGAATTATACGTTCAAACAGAGTTCAAAAGCCTGCGTGCAGGATTACACGCGACAGAGTTCACGCAGCCGGGACAGCCGCTCTTGCCAGCGTGAGGATTCACACGCAACACAAGGACACGCAACTAGGACCACAGCGTGTAAAGAGTAGAGTGGCTCGCGTGCGATAAGCAAACAAGTGTAGGCAGTCTGGTGTACGCAGTCTGAGTAGCCGTATCTGAAGAGTTCCAAAATCCGTGTGTGTATTACCCGCGAACAAAGTACACGCAGCCCAGGACAGCCGCGCTTGGAAACAGCGTTAACGTGGGAATTCCACGCGACCAACTTCACATAGTCAGGAAAGCAGCATGCGAAGAAATCGGGAGCCTGCGTGTCAGAATACACGCGATTGAAGAACACGCAGACAGTGCGGCCAACCTGTGACTTCCAGACAGCAGCTCCGGGAATTCGCGTGTGGAAGGAAACACGCCGAAGAAGCCAAGGAAGTAACTGAAGAAAATGCGAGGACTCAGATCAAGGGTTTCAGCTACCAAACGCCATAATGGTTCTATCAGAAGCAGCGAGTGACGTATTCACGCTGCTTATGAACGTACTGCCAAAACGCACGTGACTAACCTAAATCACATGAATTTAACGGCGTGAATAATGCAGACGTAGTTTTCCCGGCAGTGCATCAAACCATCTCCATTTAGAATAGAACAGTCTAGCAGTTCTATAAGCATAACTCGTTCTGCGTGAAGATGTTGTTCCAGGTCCAGGGGTACTATGTCCAGCATGCATGACAGTGCCACCCCCAAAGGAGCAGCCTCTCCCCTTTTCAAATGGAATTTTCTTAATAAAGCAGGAGCATGGATATTGGAAAGAGGTTCCCAGGACCTATCTTCGGCACCATAGCCTTTCCAGTCCACCAGATAATACGGCCTACCAGAACGTAGTCTCATATCCAGTATTTCTTGTACCTCGAATTCGTCCGAACCTTTCACAGCAACAGGCCGTGTAGACAATCTAGTAGAATCGGAGCATGGTTTGATGAGTGACGCGTGAAATACTGGATGCACTCGCCATCGTTTTGGCAATGCCAGACAGCAGCCGGGTTAATCACATTGATCACTTCATATGGCCCAATGTATTTAGGCAACAGTTTCTTTTTACCAGGTATCCTCAAGTTCTTAGTAGAGAGCCATACTTTCATGCCTGCTTTGTAAACTAGTGCAGGGACTCGATGAGCATCAGCATAGATCTTATCTCGTTTTTTAGCCTGCTTCAATTGCTGTTTCACCTTCGTCTGTAGACTCTTTAGATCTTGGACATTATGAACTGCTGCAGGATTATCCATAGACTAACCGGAATCCAAAGGAATGGATCGGGGGTGTTGCCCATACAGAGCATAGAAAGGTGAAGTACCTATGGCACTATGGTAGAAATTATTGTAGGCAAATTCCGCTGCCGGCAGGACATTGACCCAGTCTGACTGGGACTGCAGACACAAACACCGCAGGTATTGTTCCATAGTGCTATTGACCCTCTCTGTCCGTCAGTTTGGGGGTGATACGCACTAGACCTCCTGTCATCAATTAGTAATGCCGAGGTTAGTGCTCGCCAAAAACGTGATGCAAATTGAGAGCCCCCGTCGGTAATTATCACTGAAGATTGACCAAAAAAACGGAATATATGCCGGATGAATAGATCAGCTAGGACAGCAGCTGTTGGTAACCCAATACAGGAAACAAAAAGCCAATTTCGTAAAGTAGTCCACCACCAGCCATATGGTATTGTAACCATTATTTCTTGGGAGTTCTACCACAAAATCCATCAATATCATCTCCCATGGTTTGTGAGGAACAGGTAAGGATTGTATTAAACCCACGGGTTTGCCGGGAGTGTTTTTGCATTGGATGCATACCGAACATGTTGAAACATAATTTATAACATCTCGTGTTATGGAAGGCCACGAACACCATCTTTTGAGCAGCTCTAGGGTCTTCTGTCCAGGATGGGCTGCCATAAAGGAATCGTGTCCCCAACTGAGAGCCTTGTTCCGGGTGGTAACTATTGGTAGATGAAGCACCCCTTGTGTGAAAGGCAAACCGTTGTGTATGTCTAGATTCAGTTCCTGAACCAATCAGGGATTTTGTTTCACCCATTCTTGTAATTCACATTTTAGGGAAGGTTGTGCAGAACAACTTCATATCACATGGTCTGCCAACAATGTATTTTGCACCAGTGGTTCTTCCTTCAAATCCTCACCGATGCGGGATAAAGCATCCGATTTGACATGTTGTCTGGCAGGGCGATAAATAATCTGGAAATTGTATCGAGCAAAAAAACGCATGCCATCTGGCCTGTCGAGCCGTAAGGCATTTCATAGTTTTGAATGCCTGAAGATTCCGATGATCAGAGTACACAACACCTGATGTTTGGCCCCAAGAAGATGTCGCCATTCTCGGAAAGCATCCTTGATCGCAAGCAATTCCCGCTCAATAACGGTATAGTTCTGTTCGTATGAAGTTAGCTTACGGGAGAAAAAAGCAACTGGATGCTCTTCCTTGGTTTCTGCACAAACTTGCAATAGTGCAGCTCCTATAGCGACACTGGAAGCATCCGCTTCAACGATAAACTGACAATCAGGATGTTGAAATACAGGTGCAGTAGTAAATGCCTCTTTTAACATCAAAAGAGGCTTGGGCGTTATCATTCCAACAGAGTGATACTTTGGAGCTAGTTAACGCAGTCAAGGGGGGCCACTGTTTTGGAGAAAGAACGAATAAATCTGTGATAAAAATTTGCAAAACCTAGGAATGACTGTAGTGACTTGACATTATGTGGAATGGGCCAATTCAATATGGCCTTCACTTTGGAACGGCTCATTCGAACACCATGATTGGTAATGTCATAACCCAGGAATTCAACTTCTTGTGTATGAAAGACACATTTCTCGGCTTTAACAAAGTTTGTTCTCTCTGAGCCTTTGTAGGACAGCAGACACATGTTTAACATGTTCTTGGAAAGATGAATATATCAATATGTCATCCAAGTAGATCACCACAAATTGATCCATCATGTCCCTGAAGATATCGTTCATGAAAAACTGAAATGTGGCGGGAGCGTTACAGATGCCAAAGGGCATCACCAGATATTCATAAAAGCCATACCGCGTCTTGAAAGCGGTCTTCCATTCGTCACCCTCACGAATGCGAACCAGATTGTAGGCTCCTCATAAGTCCAATTTAGAAAAATACATAGAAGTACCTAGCTGATCTAACAAAACATTTATCAATGGTAAAGGGTACTGGTTCTTTATGGTGATGTCATTAAGCGCTCTGTAATCAATACAGGGCCTTAGATCTCCCTCTTTCTTTGGAACAAAGAATAATGGGGAAGCAGCAGGCGATTGGGATGGCCGTATGAATCCCATATCAAGAGCTATATCGATGTATTCTTTCAGGACAACATCATTCTTTGGGAGTTAAAGAGTAGACACGACCAGTAGGGATTTTTGCCCCAGGAATTAGTTCAATCGGACAATCCTACTGTCTATGTGGAGGCAGCTGTTCTGCCTGGCCTTTGTCAAAAACATCAGCATATTCACTTGGTATAGGTGTACCGATCTGATGTACCACACTGATAGTGGACCCACCCTCCGTAGAGGCCAAAATGTGATTTGGTTGACACCTCCTGACTGGCAAAGCAATGTTCATTGCAATAACTGGAAGGATATTGGATCAATCCCGTAACCCAGTCAATGGTTGGATTATGAAGAGTCAACCAGGCAAGACCAAGCAATAGTTTGTACTGCGGAGCCGCAATGACATCAAAAATAATTTCCTCTGAATGACCATTTGATAAAGTCATCCGAATAGGAACAGTCTCCTGGGTTACCATACCTGAAATCAAGACTGACTCATCTACAGTATTAACTGTTTCAGGTTTGTTCTTGTTTACAAGGGGTATAGAACATTTCTTAGCGTACGTGATATCAATGTAATTTTTTGTGGCTCCGGAATCAACCATAGCCCTGGAAACGAATTCTTGGTCAGCAAAACGTAACGTCACCTCAAAAACTATAGGTCATAGGCTGGAATGGTATGGGAGTCCGATGTAGCACTCGACACGGACTCATGCTACTGTCGAGTTTTGGCCTTTCTCCAGCATTGGATCTTTCATGGATTCACATGCTTGGAATATTCCCCGTCGACAGACTGGGAACCCTCGGTAAGCTTATAAAGCCTTTTCCCGTAGGAAAACGTTCAACACTTTTGTGTCCTATCTATGTCGTTTTGGGCCGTGCACGCACGCCCCACTAGGACGTAGTGGTATAAATGCCAGCCCCTTGGCTCCCTTCAGATTTCAACCGTCTCCAAAGTGAGAACACCTTGTGTATTTTCTACTTGGTTAGGTTGTGCTGTTGCGTTTTTTTTCTCCTAATGTCGGGGAAAGCACTGTTCCGCCCGTGCGCTACGTGCGGACTAAAGAAGGTCTACGAGGGGGACGGACATATGGACTGCATTTACTGTCTGCACCCTCATCACTCGGCTGACAAGTGCGACATATGTAAGGGCTTCTCCCAGAAGACTCTTAAGGATCGGAGTCGCAGACTTGTCGCATGGTTGAACGACTGAGCGGGGGCATACCTGCCTTCGGAAGGGGCTCCACACGCAGCGCGGCCTCTGTCAAAATCTTCAGGGCCCCGCGCCGCTCATAGTCATCGGAACCCCCGGTAAAGAAATCGCGGCCGGTGGACAAGGAATCGTGGGCAGGCCATTCCAGGGACTCTTCTTTGAAGAAGGCCTCTTCGTCCTCATCTTCAGCGAGGAAATACAAAGAAAAATCTAAATCCTCCTTGGGCGATCGTCCTAGATCGACCTTGAGTCGAGAGACAGAGAAACGCAGGTAGAGTTCAGAAAAGGCGGGAGAAACGCATAAGCCTGCGCGACCACCACCGTCGACGGTTGGGCAGTCGTCAACTACTTCTCTGCCGCTGACGCAGTTGACATCAACCGTTCCTGGATTGCAGGTGACGACGACGGGGCCGACTATTGCTTCGTCGACGGATATCCCGCAAGAGGCCTGGCGTCCAGAGGTCTAAGACCCAATTTTGACGGTCACTCTTCTACAGCAGGAGGCCTTGTTGGTGTCCTCGGGAGACGAGGGTGAAAGGATAGCTTCCCTTGCAGACCTGGGGTTACAAGTTACCACACCTTTCCCCAGGAGCATTCCGGGTTCTACCCCCCCCACCTGCTCAATCCGCAATCGTTTTTATCATTGGAGGTTTTGTCCACTCTGCAAACGCTACTGAAGACACTGAATGACAGACTGCCCCGAACAACTCCGGCCAGGTCGGTCGTCGACAACCTGGCCCCCTCTCGCCGCCCTCCACCTTCAACCCCCACGGCAGAGCCTCCGGAAGCAAATCTCTCTGCCCCACGCTGCGAGGAAGGGGAACTGTTGGATTCGGAAACAGGCAGCAGAGCGTCGTCGGTGGTCTCCCTTTCCCCCTCCAGGGATCCGACCTGGGAGTCCGATGCAGAATTGGAAACCCCAAGGAGCCCGGCTCAGCCGTCTCCCCCAGACGATATCTGGTCATTCCACAACATGATGGCCAGGGCTTGCACGGAATTTGGCCTGGCCCAAGAAGAAGAAAAGGACTTTTCTTTTCGACCACATGGGTAAAAGGAGGTCGGTGTTTTCAGTGCCCATCCTGGATCATGTGTGGAAGGAAGATCTTCAGACCATGCGTCACAAAGCCCCGGGCTCTACTCCCAAGTGCCTTTCCTCACAACCAACACCTGACTCTTTGGTATCGGCGGCGGTGAGAAAGGCAAGGGCTCAACACAAGTGTACGACCCCTCCGGAAAGTGATGCTAGACGCCAAGATGCGTTCGGCAAAAAAGTCCCGTCGGTAGGTGCTACCACAGTGAAGGCGGCCAATTCTCTCGCCATAGTTGCTAGATACGACAGCGAGATGTGGCATCGGTTGGCGCCCATACTCGAACACCTTCCGGATGAACATCGAAAAGCAGCTATGTTGCTGGTCAGGGAAGGTGAGGAGGCTTCAGATCACGCCATTAACATTGCGGTAGACCTTGCAGAGTCAGGGTTTAAGCAGGTGAACAACGGCGTAGTTCTCAGACAGGCATGGCTAAAATGCACCAACTTCCGACTGGATATGCCTTTTGAAGGAGACCCCCCCCCCACCCCCCCTCTTCGGCGAGAAGGTCGACGAAGCCCTGAAGGGCATGAAGGAGGACTCTGACACGGCACGTTCCTTGGGGGCCTCCAGAGTGGTCAGAGTTTCCGGTCTTTTCGTCCCTTCAGAGGGGCATCGGGGAATTCCAGATTTTCATCGAGGGACCAACCCTTCGGTAGGCCAGCATATTCCTCTCAGGGATACAGGCGAGCTTCGCAAGCGGCTAAACATCGCCGGGACTACCGGGCCCCCAAGAAGAGAGCAGGTTACTCGTCGACGAGGGATAAACGGAGTAAGGACCAGCAATGACGGGCATCGGAACGTTCTGGGGGGGCAGAGTATCATGTTACATCAACGAATGGGAGCTAATAACAGATCAATGGGTGTTGGACACTGTAAAATACGGTCATTCCCTGCAATTCAAGAGCAACCCTCCGCATATTCCACCGGCGTGTGTAGCTCAATCCCATCTGAGCGTGTTGCTGCAGGAAGTAGCACTTATGCTACAAAAAGGGGCTATAGAACTGGTCCCGTCGTCACAAAGGGTTCAAGGGGTTTATTTCCGATACTTTGTGGTGAAAAAGCCAAATGGAAAGTGGCGTCCCATCCTAGACCTGTGAGAACTAAACCAGTTGCTGAAAAACACAAAGTTCAAGATGCTCACGCTCCAGGAGGTGATCAGGTCAGTTCAAGAAGGGGATTTTCTGGCGTCTCTGGACCTGCAGGAAGCGTACTTCCACATACCGATGTGCCGGCGACACAAGAAGTACTTAAGGTTTGTGGTGGGGCGGACTCACTACCAGTTCAGTTCTTCCCTTTGGACTGAAATCTTCCCCCAGAACGTTCACGAAATGCCTGGCTCCGGTGGCAGCCTGGCTGAGAAGGCAAGGCCACCATGTATACCCATATCTCGATTACTGGTTGGTGAGGGGGTCCTCCCCGGCGTCGGCGCACAGGAGTCTACAGGACACCATGAGCCTCTTGCAACGATTGGGGTTTGCGATAAATATGGAAAAATCCTCGCTACCGCCGTCCAAAAGCTTGGTGTTTCTGGGTGCACAGTTCGAGACCCAGTTGGGGTTAGTCAGACCATCCCTCGACAGGATCACCAGGCTCAGTCGATTGGCAAGTCAGTTGAAAATCAATTCCAGGCTGTCGGTGAGAAAATATACATCAATCCTGGGAGCTATGGCGTCCTGCATTCCTCTGGTGCCCAACTGCCGCCTTTTCATGAGACCAGTGCAACAGTTTTTGGCGGACCGTTGGATGCAGGCTCAGGGCCTCTGGTCAGACAGGCTGACCGTCGACGACGAGCTCCTATCAACTCTTCGGTGGTGGAAGAGTTCAGAATATTTCCAAAGGTGTACCCATACAGGAGCCGGAGTTCCGATTCACCGTGATGACGGACGCGTCCCTAACTGGCTGGGGAGCGCACATGGGCACTCTGCAGACACAAGGTCATTGGTCTCAGAAGGAATCTCTCCTGCACATCAACATTCTGGAATTGAGAGCAGTCTGCTGGGCCCTGAGGGCGTTCCTGCCTCACATCAAGGAATCCACAGTGAGAGTTCTGACGGACAACACCACGGCAATGTTTTACTTAAGGAAGCAAGGCGGCACGCGATCCAGAACCCTCCATCGAGGCTCAGAAAGTGTGGCACTGGGCTCTAAAACACGATATATCCATCGTAGCTCATCAACTGCCAGGAGTGAGGAACGAGCAGGCGGACTCGCTCAGCAGAAATATGGACCAGATTCACGAGTGGGAAATGGACACCGATCAATTGTCGAAGGTCTTCGAAAAATGGGGGCGACCTCAGCTGGATCTCTTCGCCACGAAGGCGAACAAGAAGTGCGAGATGTACGCCAGCAGGTGGCCACAGGAAGGTTCGGTGGGAGAAGTTTTCCTTCCCGTGGACGGGCAAGTTCCTCTATGCCTTCCCTTCGTTCCCTCTGATACGGAGAACTCTGCAGTGGATACGCAGGTACAGGTGCCGAGTCATCTTGATGGCGCCATGTTGGCCGAGGCAACCATGGTTTTCCGACCTGCTTCATCTGTCAGCGGATCGCCCGATAACGTTCCTGAAGGTGCCGAACCTCTTGTCCCGGGACGAAGGAACGGTGTGGCATCACAACCCGAACCCGAGCAGCCTCAACCTCACAGCTTGGTTCCTGATTTTTCAGAATTTGGTGCATTGAACATTCCCTCGGACTGTCGGAAGATATTACAGGCTGCACGGGCCCCGTCTACCAACAAGTCTTAAGGGTGTAAGTGGAGGAGATTCTGTACGTGGTGCCAAGGACAGGCAGGAGTGGAACCTCTGAGGGTTACTCCGGAACAGCTTCTCCCGTATCTACTACATTTGGCGAAGAGTGGTTTGTCTTTTTCATCACTAAAGGTTCACCTGGCGGCCATCTCCAGGCTCACAAGAGGGAGGAAATCGACGCCCTTGTTTAGTGACAGGTTAGTGAAACACTTCATGAGAGGTTTATTCCGGACGTTTCCCCCGGTTAAGCGGTTTCCACCGACGTGGAGCCTTAACATGGTACTTGCAGGGTTAATGAAACCACCCTTTGAGCCGATGGCCACATCGTCGATGAAGTTTTTATCATGGAAAGTGGCTTTTCTAATAGCCATAACATCGGATATATATATATATATTTCTGAGGCTTGTGGAATCTGCTTAGATCGCATGCTGTGCATAGGCCGACATCTAGTGGAAGCTGCGGAGTATTACAGTTTGTTTTTCGAAAGTCGAAAGTGGGCGTCAACACAGGCGTGCCAGTAATACTATCCCTAGTGTGACGTCCACTGTACCCAAGATCCCTCACGCGTGTAGGATCCTCAGATTGTTTTTTTCCGCCATACTGGTCGGAAGCATCTTGCGGAGTTCCCTGGCCTTAGCCATACTTTTGCTGTTATTATAATTATAATTCTTATTCATTCCCTTCCCCACCCCAACGTCGACCCTCGACCTCGACGACGGCTGGAGAAGTCATCGACCGTCGACTGCTGCACGACGGATCTGGGCCTCGGAAGGCCGCTGGCCTCGGCCCGGGCCTAGTAGGCCGCTGGCCTCGGCCCTTACAAGTAGGGAGAGTGGGGGGTGGTACATACTCTTCACTCTTGATATATAGTTACATTTTATATATTCCTACACTTAGCAGCCCGCTGCCTTAAGGTGCGTATGGAGGGTACCCCTTTTCAATTCTGCCCCAAGTGCAATCGCAAATACCCTTGGGTCGACAGGCACGCCACGTGCAATCTCTGCTTGCCGAGGGATCACCCCGAAGCGAACTGCAGAGCGTGTAGTAGGTTTAAACCTAAGACACTTAAGGACCGTTCGACAAAGCGTTGGGCCCACCACGCCAGGCAGGAGGCCATGGCAGCGGAGGGCACCTTCAGCGATGGCAGCGACGCCGTACTTTCGGACGGCGAGGGCATTATGGCGTCGAAAGACAGCCGGCGAGCGCAGGTCCCCGACCTCGGAAGGTCGTCCGGCAGGGCGGCTATGGGGAAGACCCCCGGCGACGCAAGCGCTACACACCTAACACACACTAAACACACTAAGACCAACCGGACCTCGGCGACGTCGACTTCCCGGAAAGAGGCACAAAAAGAACGGTCTGACTCGGTGTCCTCTGGGCGCTCTCGATCGAGATCACCTCACGACGCAAGGCAATCATCCACTCTTGCCAAGAGTGCCTCGCTACACACATTAACGGAAGTTCGATCGTCGGGAGACGAAGACGACTTCCACCCCCAGGCCGCGCTCCAAGATACCGAGACCGCGGTTAACACCAGTGAGGCCCCACGCCCAAAGCACACAGATACCTCTCCAGACCCTCGGCGCCAGGCGTCGAAAGTCTCTGGGGCCTCCAAGGGACAGGGAAAACATTTTTCCACGCACGGGGAGGGGGAGAAACAGCGGAAAGCACAGCCTTCCACTCCTGTAAAGCCATCCTCTCACCCTAGGCAGACAAGCAAACACAAGTCTACCCTTGAAAAGTCCCATAAATCATCACCTACTAAAGTAATACCCTGTTCCAGGGAATGGTCCAGTGAAGACATAGACAGGGTTATGTCTAGGATGTCTTCCTTGGCTGATTTTTATGATAAGAACCCAGAACATTTTCTTTCATATAACCCTCAAGGGGCCACACCCTCAGGCTCCTCCGATCCTATCCCGCTAAGTAAAAAGCCCCGGTTCGAAAGACCTGAACCCTTCGAGGTTCAGCCTTACTCCACTCCATATTCTACTCCACTCCCCAGTTACCAGGGACAAGTTTTCCCTGAAGAGGACCAGGAGTTTGAAATTATGGAAGAACAAACCGGGACAGATTACTATGCAGAGGATGAGGACCTGGAGGAGGGAGAAGATGAGCAGGAAATTTACAGAGTAGATTCCCCAGTACAAAGCGAAGCCCCAGTTACCGACTCTCCAGTTGATAACCAGCCCCTCCTTAACGAGGTTCTCGCTCGAGCAGCGGAACATTTCCACATCGACACCCACGGTGTACAGGAGGAAAGGGACTTCGCGGAGGAGTTTGTAGGAGAGAGACCGGTCGCTCAGACCATCCCTATCCTCAAATCCATCCAACGAAGAATAGATCCTTCCCTGGTGAATCCTAACCTCACCAGAGCTGTCAACCCCAGAATTGAGCAGGAAGGTAGCCTCAACGTCCGCCTACCAAGCAAGGATTGCGAATTCCACCACCCTGTTGGCTAGTTACAACTGCCATCAATGGGAAGAAGTCGCGGCGCTCATTGCCTCTGCTCCAGAACCGTTAAAGGGCCAGCTGGCTCGGATCTCGGCAGAGGGGAGAGTCGTGTCTGGTTGCATTTTAAAAGCAACTTTCGACGCCGCTGACAACGCAGGGAGATTGATAGCAGAAGGTACTGTTATCAAGAGACATGCGTGGTTACGGCAGTCGGGATTCAAGACAGAAACCCAGGCTTCTTTAATAGACAAGCCAGTGGAACCCGACCTATTGTTTGGGAAAGCGGTCGAAGACGCACTTAAAAATGCCAAAGATGAATATGAGACTCTCAAATCCCTTGGCCAGCTTACCAACAAACCCCCTAACCAGAGGGGGAACAGTAATTTTCGTCGCCCACGCGGCCAAAATTCACAAAGAGGCAACTATGTCCAGAGACAGGGTACACAATGGAATAACAACCAGCAGTCTACCCAGAGTTACGGCAGGGGTAACAAGAGAGGTCGTGGAAGAGGCAGAGGCAGCCCCAACAAGGGAGGTGGCACGCCTCCACCAAAACAGTGACGCTCAGTTCAGGGTCCCTTGTCACGCAACCCCAGTAGGGGGACGCATTTCCACCTTCACCCAGGCTTGGGAAGGGATCACCTCAGACAGATGGGTGCTGTCAACAGTATCCGCAGGATATTGTATAGAACTACTGCAGCGTCCCCGGAACCATCCTCCACGACAAAGAGTGCACTCCCTAGAGCATCAAAGGATCCTTCTCGAGGAGATCGCCATTCTGCTAGAAAAGGACGCGATAGAACTCGTCCCAGGACACCAGGTAAACAAGGGTATCTATTCAACTTACTTCCTTGTGCCAAAGAAAGATTTGACAATGCGCCCAGTATTGGACTTACGGCCTGCCAACAAGTATGTCAAGCCCCAAAAATTCCGTATGACCACGCTACAAGAGGTAATCCCCCTCCTAAAAAAGGGGGATTACATGGCAACCTTGGATATGAAAGATGCTTATTTTCATATTTCCATACTCCCAGCGCACAGAAAGTACTTGCGCTTCAAGGTGGACAGTCGCCACTACCAATTCAAGGTACTGCCCTTCGGGATAGCTTCAGCACCAAGGGTATTCACCAAGGTACTGGCGGTGGCGGCTGCACACCTACGCAGGGAGGCAATCCCGGTGTACTCTTATCTGGACGACTGGCTCATAACGGGGGAAACCCCAGGAATTTGCAGGTCAAACATTCAGAGGACTATCGACCTCCTCCACGAATTAGGCTTCTCTATCAACGAGAAAAAGTCAAGTCTGGTGCCAAGCACCTCAAAACAGTTTCTAGGAGCTATCCTAGATACTCAGAAAGGATTGACCTTCCCTTCGGAAGAGAGAATTCGGAATATACTTCTGCAAATTCCGCATTATCAGTCAGGTCAACAGATAACAGTACGCAAAGCTATGCGGTTACTGGGCATGATGGCGTCATGCATTTACCTGGTCCCCCACGCGCGTCTGCGCATGCGTCCCATGCAGGAATGGTTGGCGAAACAGTGGTCTCAGGCAAGTGGTCAGTGGGACGATCTAGTGGTCGTTTCGCCAACACCCGTACAGAGCCTACACTGGTGGACAAGAGAGAATCTCGCAAAGGGGAAACCCTTTTACGATCCCGAAGTACAAGCCGTGGTGACTACAGATGCATGCCTGACTGGGTGGGGAGCCCACCATCTCCACCACACAGCTCAGGGTCTCTGGTCTCACTCAGTAGCCAAGAACCACATCAATCTGCTAGAGCTTCTGGCAGTATTCCGAGCGCTAAAGGCGTTCGAACCCCATCTACTGAACTTGTCGGTGCAGATTAGGACGGACAGCACGACAGCCATGTTCTATCTGAACAAGCAAGGGGGGACCCGTTCGCCAAATCTGTCCAAGCTTGCCCAGAAAATATGGATATGGGCACTCAGACGGAACATCTTCCTGTCATCGCAACATGTTCCAGGGGAGCTCAATTCCCTAGCGGATGCTCTAAGCAGAGACTCCCTCCCAGAAGAACACGAATGGGTCCTTCACAGAGACGTAGTAGAAGATCTCTTCTCTCAGTGGGGTTTCCCCACTATAGACCTATTCGCCACAAGCGAAAACAAACAATGCCCAGGATTTGCATCCAGGTTCCCCCAGCCGGACTCCCAAGGGAATGCCCTGTGGATGAACTGGTCAGGGATGTTTGCGTACGCTTTTCCACCAACTCCTCTCATCAGGAAGGTGGTGTACAAGATGAACAAGGAATCGATGACGCTCATCCTAGTTGCTCCCATGTGGGCGAGACAACCATGGTTTCCACACCTACGCAGGATGGCGGTGTGCGAGCCCATCAGACTCCCAGCCTGGTACAACCTACTGTCCCAGCAACAGGGTCAAACAGTGCATCAGGAACCCAACTCTATGAACCTAGCAGCATGGCTCCTGAAGTCATAGAGTTTGGACATCTCAAATTACCACAGAGGTGTATGGACATTCTAAAGGAGTCCAGGAAACCAAATACAAGGCACTGTTACTTTGATAAGTGGAAAAGATTCGTTATCTGGTGCCAGAATAAACAAATCAACCCGGTTGATTGCACTCCTTCCAACGTTGTGACATACATGCTCCACCTGCTGGATGCAGGGTTGGTTTTTAACTCGCTGAAAGTACACCTGGCAGCCCTCTCGGCTTACACCACATCCCATAACAAGGTCTCGTGGTGGAAAGTACCAGTGGTTAAAGCCTTCATGGAAGGAGTAAAGAGACTTCACCCTCCTATTTCGAACCCACCGCCAGGATGGGACCTCAACGTGGTGCTAACTAAGCTCATGGGACCCCCATTCGAACCCATGCATAAAAGTAGTCTCAAACACCTGACTTATAAAACGGCCTTCTTAGTAGCCATTACCTCCATAAGAAGGGTCAGTGAAATTCAGGCTCTGTCAGTGCAGGATCCTTTCTTTACTATCCACAAGGACAAACTGGTTTTACGCACACACCCTAGGTTCTCACCTAAATTCATATCCAAGTTCCATGTAAACCAGTCCATCGAGCTTCCGGCTTTCTTCCAAAACCCGCAAAGCTCGGCTGAGGTGAAACTACACACCCTAGATGTGCGTAGGGCTGTCCTATACTATGTAAATAAAACCAGACCGCTAAGGAAAACAGATCAACTGTTTGTCTCCGTAGCTACAGGCAGAGAGGGGGATCGCGTCTCTAAGGGCGCTATCTCGAAGTGGATTATCAACTGTATACAGCTGTGTTACTCTCTTTCTGGAAAGACTCTGCCTTTTACGCCAAGGGCCCACTCTACTAGAGGCATTGGTGCCACTCTGGCTTTCATTGCAAATGTTCCCCTCGACACCATTTGCAAAGCAGCTACTTGGAGCTCTATTCACACTTTTACTCAGCATTACTGCATTGACACTCATTCCAAGACAGATACACAAGTGGGACAAGCGGTTCTAAGACACCTGTTTGCTCATGACCCTTCTCACATCCCACCTCCTTCTTCTGGTACTGCTCGCTAATCTATGCACAGCATGTGATCTAAGCAGATTCCACAAGCCTCAGAAGGGATACATTACTCACCGTAATCGTATTTCTGATGCTTGTATCTGCTTAGATTCACATGCGACCCACCCTTCCTCCCCTCCGAGAGAAGGCGCATGATTACTTGTAGTCTTACCTTTCTGTCTATCTGCTTGGATTATCTGTACTCACGCTACTCCTCATGCTTCCTCATGTCAGAAAAAATACAATCTGAGGATCCTACACGCGTGAGGGATCTTGGGTACAGTGGACGTCACACTAGGGATAGTATTACTGGCACGCCTGTGTTGACGCCCATTTTCGACTTTCGAAAAACAAACTGTAATACTCCGCAGCTTCCACTAGATGTCGGCCTATGCACAGCATGTGAATCTAAGCAGATACAAGCATCAGAAATACGATTACGGTGAGTAATGTATCCCATATATATATATATACGCATGGAGGTAAACGCGTGTGTTTTTTTATGTATGCTTTTTTGGCTTATATAAATGTTACTCAGTGCAGTACTGTGGCATGTTGTTAGTTTCGAATCTTATGTGATGATGATTCGCCTTTTGCAGGATGGAGTGGGTGCTGGATTGAATTTACACCTCCATTGTTTCAAGTTCACTGCTGTGTTTCAAGTTCACTGCTGTGCATTCTATTCTAAGCATGTGAATCCATGAAAGATCCAATGCTGGAGAAGGGAATAGTTTCTTACCTGTAACTCCATTTCGATGGGATTGGGTCCTCCAACGTATTCCATATCTGACGGGTAATGTCCACAGCTGTGCTGCTTCGGAAAATCTTTGGTGTCTGCGTCGATGCGCTGTCCCCGAGGACCTCCTCCGACGGCCGACGTCACCCGATGTGATAAGTAGGACGCACGACGCCCATAGCCTCAGTTCCGTTTTTTTTCCGCAAACGTGTTCGCTTCGTGAATCTTGGTACGCCTCGACTAGTTGGCGTTTGCAGTTTTCTATTCTCGGTTCGTTGAACCTGTTCGGTTTGTTGTGAAGACCTGTTCGTGGCGACGTCTTTCTCGTCTTCAACCCCGCGTCCGGGCTTCAAGAACTGCGGGGACTGTGGGTCCAAGATGTCGGTCACGAACTCGCACGACGTCTGCCTCTGGTGCCTCAGGGAGGCCCACGATACGGACGACTGTGTCGACTGCCAGTCGCTCACTGCAAAGGCCTTGCGGGAACGCAAGAAGAAGCTGTCGGTAGGCCGGGTGTCTAAGCCCCGGAAGTCGAGGTCTGCGGGGCTTTCGACGGATGACTTGAGGGGCGACTCTCCGCGTCATCGTCGGAAGTCGAGTGGGTCTCCTTCCAGGAGTCGGTCTCACCACTCCTCCGCCTCTTCGAGGCATTCCAGGAAGCGCCGGCATAGGTCGCCTTCCCCGTCCTCTTCCGAGGACTCCGCCCGTCGGTGGGTCGCTTATCCCTCCATGCAAGCGACACCGGAGGAATGGGCTTCCTTCGGGAAGCAGATTCTAGCGATTCTGGAATCGCAGGGCACCGGTCCGTCCGCGTCTCATAGTGGGGTCGGTCGGCACCGGTTGAGAGACACCGCTCGTACGCCTTCGGGCTCGAGTGGTCGGCAAGGCTCGCGGGAGAAGTCCCGCTCGGACAAGGATAGCCATTCTCGCCATGCCTGTGCCAGGTCCCGGTCCTCGACGTGCTCGAGACCGTGTGATCCTGTTCCGTCTTCGAAAAAGACGTCGACGCCTGTGGCGCCGAGGTCGTCGACGATTTCTCTCGAGGCTCTGCCTCCGAGGGGGTCGTCTGGCACCTAGGTTGTCGAGAGACCCGCTCGGCGCTCCGGCTTCGAGGACTGTCGACGCCGCCGATGCTGGCGGCGCTGCTGCTGACGTCGACGCCAATTCGCTCGACGCCTTTTCTGTCGGCGCCGACTCTTTCGACGCCTTTCGAGGCGGTGGTGTCGGAGGGGCCCCGTGGCACGGGGGTTTGCCCCTAGAAAGGCTATGGCTAAGGTCCGGCACTGCTTTGGTCCACGGAGGTCTTCCTCTCCCCGCCTGGAGTACATTTCAGAGGGTGATGAAGGCCCTGATGGAGGCCTGGTTCTGGTTACGGTTCCAGATGACCTTATCTCGGGTCATATCCAGTTTGATGGCCTGAGGCAGTCGATGCATGATGCCAGTGGACTGGACACCTCTCCGGAGGTGGAGTTTTGTCGGCCGGCGCCTGGCACTCATGCCGATTCTTCATATCGGTGCCTTATGTCTCGGGTTACCGAGTACTTGGGTTAGTCAGCTCCCCCAGGGGAGTTCGTTCAGGATGATCTCACGGACATCCTTGATCTCGGTCCACCCACTGACCCGGTTTTGCCTTTTCATATGGCTCTGCAGAGAAGGGTGGCGGCGGCTTGGACTGCTCTGGAGAGTCTCCTGGCAGTGGGCAAGTCTTTGTCGCGAAAATACCGTCCAGCCAGTAGCGACCCCTGCTACTTGTCTAGGCACCCCACCCCGGAGAGTTTGGTGGTGCAGGCAGCTACGGCCCCGGCAAAGCAGGCGTCGTATCCTACCATCCCTCCGGATAGGGACGACAAACGTTTTGACGGCTGGGCGAAGAAAGTGTTTTCTTCGGGGGGTATGGCGCTTCAGGCGGCCAACTCCATATGTGCCTTGTCTCGTTTCACACACTCTCTGTGGAACTGTGTTGCATTAGCGGCTGTTCATATTCCCGAAGGGGACGAACAGGATGGTTTCCTTGCTATGGTTCAGGATGGCAAGGATGCTATGTGAGGCCATTCAGTTGGGTTTGGACTTGGCGGATTGTGTCAGCCGGTCCATGGCGGCGAGCACCGTAATGCGCAGGTTTGCGTGGTTGCGGAAGTCTGGGTTCGCTCCTGATGTGCAGTCCCAGCTCCTCAACATGTCTTTTGACGGTGAACACCTTTTTGGCAGCAAAGCTGATGAGAGCCTTGAGAGGTTGCAGACCTCCAAAGCTGCAGCGAAGTCGTTGGGCGCTGCAGTTCGCCAACCTCCGCCTTTTCGTCCTAGGGGATAGCAATGGAGGGGAGGTTCCTTTCGTTATTACTCGTCCTTCAGTAAAGCGAGGGGAGCTAGCAGTCAAAGAGGCCACCGTAAGAGTGCCAGAGGTGGAAACAAAGGTCTCGAGGTGCCAAGGCCGCTCCGGCAGTTCCCTCTTTGCCCTCAGGCAACGCTGCAGCCGCTACCACTCAGTGATGAGGCCAGGTCCCATGGTTCGCCGGTTGGGGGAAGGCTGGCGCAGCATCTTGTAGAGTGGCAATCCATTACTTCGGATGTGTGGGTTCTGGAGATCATAACCCACGGCTACTGTCTTCCTTTTCGGCAGAGGCCTCACGACAATCCACTGGGGAACCTCTCTTGGAAGTGTCCGGATCCACTCCTTGCGCAGGAAATTCAAGCCCTGCTGGAGAAAGGCGCCATAGAACTGGTGCCTGTAGCGGCGAGGAACAAGGGATGGTATTCCCCTTATTTTTTTATTTCAAAGAAAGACGGGGGATTGAGACCCATCATGGACTTGCGCGGTTTGAACAAACTCCTCAGGAAGGACAAGTTCAAGATGGTGACTTTCTGAAGTCCTCCAGGCCCTTCAACTTCAGGACTGGTTGGTGTCTCTCGACCTCATGGATGCTTACTTCCATGTGCCGATCCATCCCAAGCACAAGAAGTACCTGAGGTTCGCGGTTGGCGACTCGCACTTTCAGTTTCGGGTCCTGCCTTTGGGATTGTCCTCCGCCCCGAGGGTTTTCACAAAGCTCATGGTGGTGGTGGCAGCCTTCTCACGTCTACCCCTAGCTGGACGATTGGTTGATCAGGGGGAGCTCTCCCGAGCAAGTCCTGGATCATCTGTCCGTCACCTGCCACTCCCTTCACAGGCTGGGCTTCTCCCTCAATTTAAAGAAGTCCCATTTGACACCAATGCAGCAGCTCCAGTACATCGGAGCAGTGCTCGACACGTCCCTGGGGCAGTGTTTTCCTCCTCAGATGAGGGCTCTTCACATTCAGCAGATGGTGCACAAGTTTCAGCTTGCCCAGAATCTCCCAGCGTCCAAATTCTTGAGACTGCTCGGCCTCATGGCATCCTGCATTCTTCTGGTGCCAGAGGCTCGTCTGCGGATGAGATCTTTGCAGTGGGCACTCAAGCTCCAGTGGTCTGTCCTCCGGCAGGCTGTCGGACCCTGTTCAGGTGCCGCCCTCGGTAGCCCGGGACCTTCTGTGGTGGGCCGTCGAGGGCAATCTGATGAAGGGGGCCCCATTTTGGCTGCCCTGGCCGGTGGTGACGATCGTGACGGACGCATCCCTCACGGTATGGGGAGCTCATGCCAACGAGTTGACAGTCAGCGGTCATTGGTCTCCGTCGGAGTCCAGACTCCATATCAATCTGTTGGAGCTGAGGGCCGTCAGGCTAGCCCTGAAGGCTTTTCTGCCGACTGTGCGCGGAAAGAGTGTCCTGATTCTAACGGACAACACAGTGGCCATGCACTACCTCAACAAAAAGGGGGGGCAGGGTCACTTCCGCTGTGCAGGGAGGCGATGCAGCTCGCGTTCTGGGCCATCCAGCAGGAAGTTTCGATCTCGGCGGTTCATCTGGCCGGAGAAGACAACGAGACGGCGGACGCTCTGAGCAGGCAGAGCACGATCTCTCACTAGTGGGAGCTGGCTCAGGAGATTCTCCTGGAGATCTTTGCCCTTTGGGGGACCCCTCAAGTGGATCTCTTCGCCTCCAGTGTCGACCGGAAGTGTGAAAGGTTTTGCTCCTGGGAATTTCCTCCAAAAGGAGCCTTAGGAGTTCGTGGTGGAGTGGTCATTCCCATTGCTGCACGCGTTTCCTCCAGTCCCCGTCATCCCGCAAGTGCTGCAGAGGTTAGAGGTTTGGTTCCCAGATGATCCTCATTGCTCCGGCGTGGGCCCGGAGGACGTGGTACCAGGACCTTCTAGAGTTGTCCATCTGCCCTCCATGTCGTCTTCCCTACCGAGACGATCTGCTCTCACGGGAGGGGGGGGGGGTTAGGTTCTCCATCCAGAGGTCAGATCCCTCAATCTTCACGCTTTGCTTCTGAAAGGTTGAGGTATAAGGATTGGGACCTCCCTGAAGACGTGATGGAGGTGTTGCTCTCGGCCAGGCGGCCGACAACTAAGTCTCTGTACTGTTGCTGTTGGAGAAAGTTCTGCGACTGGTGCAGAGTTCAGAATGTGGATCCTTTTGAATGTGACATTCCCATGGTTCTGCCTTTTTTGCTTTGTTTGGCCCACAGGTGCTTGCAAGTGAGGACCATTAAAGGTTACCTGGCGGCGCTGTCCATATTTAAGCGCTCGTCTGAAGAGTGTTCCTATTTTAAGATTCCTTTAATTTTGCAGTTTTTGAAAGGGCTCACTAATGTGTTCCCTCCGTCACCTTTTTTGGTTCCAGGTTGGGATTTGAACCTTGTTCTTAAGTTTCTTATGGGTGCTCCATTTGAGCCTTTACATTCTTGCCCTTTGAGGCTGACTCTGAAAACTGTTTTTGGTTGCGGTTACTTCCGCTCGCAGAGTGAGTGAGTTACAGGCACTTAGTTAAGCCACCCTTCACTGTGTTTCATAAGGACAGGGTTGTCCTTGGGGTTCGTCCTTCTTTTCTTCCGAAGGTGGTTTCGGAATTTCATTTGAGCCAGAAGGTTGTTCTTCCGGCGTTCTATCCTCCTCCGCATCCTGGTAAGGAAGAGGAGAGTCTCCATAGGCTTGATCCTCTGAGAGCGTTGAGCTTTTATATTTTGCGCATGTCACAGGTCAGAGTGGATGATCAACTTTTCATTGGTTACGCTGGAAAGCGTTTGGGACAAGCTGTGACAAAACAGACTTTGTCTCGTTGGATTATTTTAGCTATCTCTGAGTGTTACCGCTTGGCGGGTAAGGACCCTTCGGCTGGCTTGCGGGCCCATTCTACCAGGGGAGTGGTTGCGTCTACTGCCCTGCAGAGGGGAGTTCCTATTCGTCACATCTGTGATGCAGCCACCTGGGCTTCAGTACATACTTTTGTACGTCACTATTCCCTTGATTCCATCAGAGGGCAAGATCTGGCCTTTGGCAGGGCAGTTCTCTATTCCGCAATTTGATTGGGCATGCTAAATTTGTATTCTAAATTCTTTCCCACCTCCTTGCTTGGTACTGATTTGGCAGTCTGTCATAGATATGGAATACGTCAGAGGACTCAATCCCCTCGAAGAACAAGTTACTTTCTTACCTGGTAACGTTCTTTCGATGGGATGGTCCGACGACGTATTCCATATCGCTCCCTCCCTGCCTTCCCCGCTGCAGAATTTCTTTTGCGATTGCAGCTTGCGTTCCGCAAGGCCTTGTCTGTCTGACTGGCAGAAAACTGGTGGCACACGTTCTGGGGAAAAAACTATAACTGAGGCTATGGGCGTTGTGCGTCCTACTTATCACATCGGGTGACGTCGGCCGTCGAAGGAGGTCCTCGGGGACGGCGCATCGACGCAGACGCCAAAGATTTTCCGAAGCAGCACAGCTGTGGACATAACCTGTCATAGATATGGAATACATCGTCGGACCATCCCATCGAAAGAACGTTACCAGGTAACAAAGTAACTTGTTCTTCTTCAGCATTGGTATCTTTCATGGATTCACATGCGCCCGCCGGCCTCCTCCCCAAAATGCAATCATCTTGTAATTTTTGTTTTACCCCGTTCCACTTTGGAGGGGTCGAAATCTGAAGGGAGCCGCGGGGGCGGGGCATTTATATCACTACGTCCTAGTGGGGTGTGCGTGCGTGGCCCAAAACGACATAGATAGGACACCGAAGTGTCAAATGTTTTCCTACGGGAAAAGGCTTTATAAGCTTACCGGGGGTTCCCAGTCTGTCGACAGGGAATATTCTAAGCATGTGAATGCATGAAAGAAACCAATGCTGGAGAAATGGAGTTACAGGTAAACTATTCCCTTCCCGAACGCTTAACTGGTTTCTTGGGACATGCCGCCAGTAAATGCTCAGATGAACCGCAGTACATGCATAAATTGTTTTTTCTCCGGTTATCTCTCTGCATTAGATAACCGGCCTCTCACGGCACCAATCTGCATTGGTTCAGAGTCACTCGAGGAAGCTGCCGGTGCCTCTGGACGAACCGGTGTTTGCAAAAAAGGTTTTCTCTCTCCTTTGCGAGCATTTCTTCGAGCATCGATTTGTAGAATGAAATCGAGAAATTCTGTGAACCCTGTTGGAACCACAGGGACCGTAGACAAGGCGTCTTTTAGCTCTTCTGAAAGACCCTTGTAAAAAACAGCCGTTTTCTTGTCTTCAGGCCATTGGGTTTCGGCTGTTAATTGATTGAATCTGGCTATGGAAGCCAACAGAGTTTGACTACCTTGTTGTAGACTTGCAAATCTGTGGCTTGAGTGGCGTAACACATATCAAAGACCTTACTCATAGCAGCCAGAAGATCATCGCAATCGTACAGCAAGGGACTGTTTGATTCCAATAAAGGATTAGCCCAAGCAGCAGCTGTACCCCCCCAAATGAGAAAGCACTAATGCTGATTTAGTAGTTAAATCGGGAAACTAGTTAGGCCTGCACAGGAAATGGAGTCGGCACTGATTGACAAAGGTTCTATAGGTTTTAGGATCACCTGTGAACCTTTCCGGGGGAGCCAAAGGAAACTGTGTTGGCATAACTTGTAAAGACCGGTGGGGGGGTCTGTACTTCCGCTCTCTATATGGTAGAGGAGAGGCACAGAGGACCCCCGCCAAGATTCTCTATTACGGTAGCTATGGACGAGCAATCGAGGCCTAGCTTCTCAGGAGGTGATGCAGGCTGGTTCTTAAGTACAGTGTATCCCCAAACCCCCACAAAGGAATGTCCACACACTGTATTACTGAAAACACAGTCTTTATATAATTAATGTTCAAGGGTTATGTACACTTATCACAACAACGCACTTTGTGCTCAGGAAAATCAATAATGGTAAATATCTACAATTCTAAAGTGGTACCACTAATATTAGACCTCATTACAGTGCATTCACAATACTGTCAAAATGTCACCCAGATCAATAAGCAGGAAACCAGCAATAGAGGGAGGAGAGATAACAGATGGTTGAAACAATAGGCAGAAGACTGGCCCCCACTACTGGACACAGTTCTGTGTGGAGATCCCCCCCCACCTGGGCAACCTGTAAAATAAAGAGATATAACACAAGCCCAGTCCATATATTGTTCAATAGGCTTATTCTCTCCTACAATGTTTTTACCCCCCCAATGTACCTGGTGGAGTCGAGTTCTTCGAAGAGGCGTCGACAGATCCTTCTTGAGTGACCCCCTTTAAAGCAGGAGTCACGGATCGTCGAGAGGCGTCGAGAAACGTCGAGGAACTCGGTGTTCGGTGTCGGGGAATCGACGGCCCTTCTTGAATGCCTTCCCTTTCAAGCGGGAGACACGGGGCGTCGAACGTCCGACAACACACAGGGTAGAACGGCGTCGATGAGGCGGCAGGCTTCGATCTAAGCGGTGCTCGTCGGCGTCGAGACGTCGGCGTCCTGCGAGGAAGAGGCGTGCGGGGCACCTCGGCGACACTAGTTCTGGACCGCAAAGATTGTGAATGACGGTGGCCCAACAAGGGCGTCGAGTCGCTCGAGTCTTTGGGGTCGTGAGGTGGCGGGAAACCCACCGGCGGATTCTCGCCGGCGCGTTGGTCGTCCTCGACTTTCTCCGGCAGGACAAAAAGCGGTCGACGATGCGGACGAGGGAGTCCTTCGATTCGAATGTTCTTAGGCAAAGAGCGGACGGCTCCGGTCGTCGGCGGCACGGCGTCAAGCGGTTCCCATGGCTGGGCAACACAACTTCGACGGGCCTCCAGCGGTTCCACAGACCTGCGAACCCTGGTCGACGGCAATGGACTTCGACGGCGTCGATGTCCGGGTGCTTCACTTCGATCTCCTCGGCGGTCCCGTCTCGGGTCGGCAGCCTTTCGAGGGTCTGACTTCCAGGGCGCTTCGGCGAAGATGTAGCGGTGCTCGATGATCCCTCGGAGCACGGGAAGAGGGCGCCTTACCAGGTCCTCTCTCGGATCAGTCCTCGACGAATTCGGCAACCTTCAGATCTGTCGAAGCAAATGCAGCAGCAAGTCTTCTTCTTCCAGCTGGACGTCGAGGATCTGCAGTTCCAGTTACTCTTGAGTGGAGACTCCGCTTCTGAACGCTTCTGAACAATTTCCAGTGGTGAGAGGTCCCCAGATATACTATTCTGTCTCTCATCCACACTGCTGGCACACACACAGCAGCCAATCACACAGAAGGGCATTCATGCAGTCAGTTAGCCAATCAGGCACACAGTGCATTCAGGCCACACTCCTCCCTTTCAGACACTCACAACAAGGAATGTGGATTGGGACAAGTACCCAGCCATTCAACACTACACACTGCATTCATGCCAGTTTCGGGCAGGGCTGTCTCAGTCTTTGTCTCACATGCCAGAAACCAGACAACCACAACAAGGAGTGTATATTGGTCACACACTCCATTCACCCAGGTCCCACCCACAGGAGGTACCCATAACATACAGTCAGTGGGAAGGCTCCAGTCAGTCTAGCTGGGCCTTCACAACAACACCATATATGGAACTTCCACCCAACAGCCAGTCAGGGGGAAGGGACAGAGTCAGGGCTTCCCAGGACTTTGGGAAAAACAAGACAACAGGCAATAGAAAGCAAGAGGCCACAGGGGCCATCTTGTTTCTATCAGGAATCAACTGATCCCAATGGCAGGGCCTGGGTATCCCAAAATGGAGGACACCCAGAGCACCTGTCAAGTTCAGCATGGAGCTGCCACCAGCCCATACCCTGCTCTGTGGGCCACCCAGAGGTGCCCAAAAACATACACTAGGGGCACAGGGTTGTACCCCTACCCATGGGTGCCATAAGGGTATCCCATGGGTCTGTTCACCAAACCAAAAGAGAGCTGCACTGCCAGGAGTCCCAAATGGACTCCTGGGCAGAAAACATGACAGAACACACGATAAAAGGCAGTAAAGGACAAGGATTCAGAGGCCCTGTCCCTCTGATGCATTTCCAGCATCACATAACTACTTTAAGAGTCTCTTGTGATGGTGCCGATGTTCCAGATGCAGTGGCCACTGGAGCCTGTGCTCCTTGAGGACTGGCATGAATGGCGTCTCGCATAACATCCATGCGATGCCGTAATATGTCCTGTGCAGTATCATTTGGTTTCTCAAATCAGTGATTAACTGAGTCAAGACAGTTAAAGGATCCGTACCCTCCATGGCTTCTGATTCTGTCCTAAATCACCAAGGTATCTTTTGAAAAGGATACGGTAACCAAAAAGGATGCAATTGGTAGGGCTCTTCCGGATCCTTATTCACACGACTTGATAGTAGTGAAGTCAAATTAGACCTTCCAAATGATACCACTCTCTGACGGATGAAAGAGGCAGAGAGAGGGATCACTGGTAAGGGCGTGGGAGCTTTATAGGAAGTCAGCCTAGGATAAATAACGTATCTTAAGAAATTGTCCCAAATCAACTGACTATAGAACAGTAATATCACTAGTTAACAACACTGACCTGTGGGCTTAGAACTGAAGTCTTCACTAAGTCTCTGAAGAATTCCAGGAGTAGAAACAACGAAAAGGAAGGGAAGGTTAGTAAGGGAGACTTATCCCGAACGGCACGAGGCTCACGCTAGATACCGGGTTGGTGCACCACAGGAGAGCGTCCAAAGTACTGTGCACAATCGCCTTCAAAAGAAAAACTTCCTATCCCACGTAGAAACGGAAATATGATGAACTGAGTCCACCTGTTATCTCCTCACAGGTGCCAGGGAGTCACTCCAAAGCAAAGAATAGTATGCGTGTGGAATTACACATTCAAACAGAGTTCAAAAGCCTGCGTACAGGATTACACGCGACAGAGTTCACGCAGCCGGGACAGCCGCTCTTGCCAGCGTGAGGATTCACACGCAACACAAGGACCCGAAACTAGGACCACAGCGTGTAAAGAGTAGAGTGGCTCGTGTGCGATAAGCAAACAAAAGTGTATGCAGTCTGAGCAGCCGTACCTGAAGAGTTCCAAAATCCGCGTGTATTACCCGCAAACAAAGTACATGCAGCCCAGGACAGCCGCGCTTGGAAACAGCGTCCCGGTGGGAATTCCACGCGACCAGCTTCACGTAGTCAGGAAAGCAGCATGCAAAGAAATCGGGAACCCGCGTGTCAGAATACACGCGACTGAAGAACACGCAGACAGTGCGGCCAACCTGTGGCTTCCAGACAGCAGCTCCAGGAAATCGTGTGTGGAAGGAAACCCGCCGAAGAAGCCAAGGAAGTAACTGAAGAAAATGCAAGGACGCAGATCAAGGGTTTCAGCTACCAATGGTTCAATCAGAAGCAGCGAGCGACGTATTCACGCTGCTTATGAACGTACTGCCAAAACACACGTGACTAACCTAAATCACGTGAATTTAACGACGTGAATAATGCAGACGTCGGTTTCCCGGCAGTGCATCAAACAATCTCCATTTAGAATGCAACGGTCTAGCAGTTCTATGAGTATAACTGGTTCTGCGTGAAGATGTTGGTCCAGGTCCAGAGGTACTATGTCCAGCATGCATGACACCTAATAATTGTACCAGAGTTTTCTCCGAGGGTCTCTTTAAGGGGCCTGTGGATACTGGAGTACGCTCCGAGGCCCCCCCTTGTGGGGGCTGTTTGTAGACCCAGTTCTACTGAATTGTGGGATACTGGAGCTTGCTCGGAGGCCTGTCAGCTTCCCTCAAAAATAAGACCGGGGTGCGCCCCAAGGCCTTGGTGGGGCTTGCTGTCACCGAACGGATGTTCGAGGCCCGCACGGATAAGGCTGTCAGCAGACGTGGGTCCGAGGTCCCTCTTTCAGAGGCTAAAGCTACTAACATTTCTGAGAGGGCCGACGAGGCCTTACCGGTGAAGGCTATTTATCACCGTTCCGCGACACCAGATCTGTTGAGGGGGCAAAGAAGGAAAGTTCTTCTTTTACCGGCAGTGCCGAGGTCCTTCCTGGGAAGGCTAATTTGGCGGTAGGTATGTCGCAGAAACATTCCAGGCCTCCTAGTACCGGCTCTGCCGAGGTTCCTTATGTTAAGGCTAAAGTTAAGACCCCTGATCCATTGACGGGGACCCCTGCCTCACTTCCTCACGTGCCGCAGTTCCCCTAAGGCGATGACAAAATGGCACCTGTTCCCGCTGCGACCGCGGCAGCCATTTTGGGTGCTACCCCTACAACTGCGCCATCGGCCTCAGGTGTAGGGCTTGGATCCTTGGGTGAACATAGTCCCTTGTGCGCATCCTTATCGGCCAGTTTACGATTGGAACGGCCGGATGCCTCTTCCGCACAATGTTCCATTGCCTGCGGGGTCGGCACCTTTGATCTATGTGGATACGTCGGTGGAGGGGCCAGTGGGGCACCCTTCTCCGTTATGTCCCTGGATTTGTCCACCTCATGAGAGGCATCCTGAGGTTCCAAAACCGTCCCCGGAGGACACCTTTTTCGGTAAATTTCAAACACCCATGCGTACCGACCCCATGAGGGAATATTTCAAAGGGCTTTTTAGGGAGATATGTCCGCCCGTACCTCCGGCTTCACCCGTTCCTCCGGTGGTTCCGCCAGTGCCTCCCTTGCCTACGATGCCTTCCCCGACCCTTCCGCATTTGCCCCCAATGTCCTCTGTGGACAAGGCAGTGCCCGACACGGCTCAGCAGGATCCTAACCTGTCGGATGACGCGCAAGGCGATCAGGACAACAAGGACCTGCCCCGATCTATTGGAGCTTTTCATGATCGGGTCCTGGACATGATGTGCTTCTTAGATGTTCCTGTGCCAGAGGCACCCGCTCCGCAGGAGGGTGTGCTTTCTGGGGCGTTAACCCTGTCTCCTTCGGAGCGTACCGGCCTGTTCTTGCAGAAGGACGTTCTGGCCGAGGTCCACAGGGTCTGGGAAAAGCCACACTATGGACTTTTCGTCAATAAGAAAATTGAAGCGAGATACAGGCTATATTCTTCGGAAGAGGTCGCCCTGTCGTCTTGTCCGCACCCCTCCTCCACAGTGGTGGCTACGGCCACTTTGCAGTCCAGGCCTGCAGCATCCTCTTCCACGCTGGATAATCCGGTTCTGGGAAAGGAGGACAAGCTCCTCGACTCCCTCGGGAGGAAAATCTTCGCCAACTCGGCCTTGCAGCTCAGGTAGGCCAATGCTGAACTGGTGTTAGCGGGGGCTAATATGCGGATGTGGAAAGGTCTGTCGGAGTTTGAGGAGTTCATCCCGGTCGAGAAGTTGGAAGACTTTAAGGGGGGGTTTATCTGACGCCAGGGTCTTGGCTCAGGATCTCCTGGAGGCTGCGGCTCATCACGTAGACCCCTCGGCTAGGGGCCTTATGCTGGGGGTTGATACCTCACGGCAGGCGTGGCTGCATGCCACTAAATTCTCAAAAGAAGTGCAGGACAAGGTGTCGGACCTTCCATTCGATGGTAAGGAGTTCTTCCATTCTACAACAGATGTAGAACTCACCAAGACGAAGGATAGCACTCAGACAGCTAAGTCCTTGTTAAGACCCCTTTCAAAACAGAGACCGTTGTCCCAAAGCCGACCCTCCTCTGGCTTTAGGGGTTCCTCGACCAGAAGTCTTGCAGAGTGGATACTCCTTTGTGGAATAACCGCCGTAGGCAACAACGGGCTCAGTTTTTTTTTCTCTTCTCCTTGGGTTCAGGTGGCAACACCACCGAAAAACCTGCTAAATGAGGGTTCTCCGCGCTCGCACGAGACCCTGGTGGAAGGACGCATTGCGTCTCATTGGGAGGCGTGGCAGACCATCACCGAAGATAGATGGGTCTTGTCAGTCGCTCGGGCGGGCTTCCTCTTACCCCTACCCTCTACCCCACCCTTCAACCCTCCTTTTCAGCTGTCGGGCTCGCCCTCCCTCAAAGCTGAGGTACAGCTGGGAGCCTCCTCTCTGGGGGATGCTCTCGAGATTCCATGGCACAACATGAGAGCTTACGCCTTCCCGCCTCTGCCTCTAGTCCATCGAGTAATTTGGAAGCTGAAGAACTCGGTGAACTGTTCCTTTCTACTCATAGCCCCGTGGTGGCCGGCCAGGTTTTGGTTCTCAGAACTTCAACACCTGTCGATGTATCCGCCGATCAGGTTACCAGTGACCCCTGATCTTCATCAGGGGGAACAGCAGATGTGGCACCCCTCCCCACAATCGCTCAGCTTGTCGACGGGGTGCCTGAGTTCAAGTCTTTAGAACATCTTATGTCTGTGGATAACATGCGTATTATCCAGGCAGCCAGGAAACCCTCAACTAGATCCCAATACAGAAGTAAATGGCTCAGATTCTGTCATTGGTGTTTGGACCCAAGGGAGGCTAAGATTGACACGGTGCTGTCCTTCGTATCCTTCCTAGCAGAGTCGGGTGTCGGGTGTTCACGTCCTGTCATGCAGAACTTACCTTTCAGCGGTCTCTGCTTATCTTTCTACGGATCAGTGTTCTTACTCTGTGTGTAATCCAGTGGTTAAGAGGCATTTTGCAGGCTTGACACGCCTCTGCCCTCCAATTCGTAGTCCGCACCCGCCGTGGGATCTAAATGTAGTCCTGACGGCGTTGTACCATAAGCCTTTTGAACCAATCCTGGAAAGTGTCCTTTTTGGTCACCGTTACGCAAGCTAGGCGGGTCCGTGAGCTCCAGGCATTGTCGGTGGAGCATCCCTTTTTGGTCTTTCACAAGGATAAGGTAATCCTACGCACAAATCCTGCTTTCATGCCGAAGGTGGCAACTGAAATTCCATCTGAATCAGTCGATCTCTCTGTTAGGCAGAAACCTGTGCAGTTCCCTTAGGGACCACTGCAAAAAGATTAAGACTATAGGAGTAAGCAGTAAACCCAATTGGTAGCAGTCTGCACCACCCAGATTTAACTGGTAGTTGTGGCTTAGCAGTCAGTCTTCTCTCAAGAAGAGTTAGGCAGTATATAGAGTATACACAAAAGGGCTAAAAATACAGTAGCACAAGCAAACACTGACCAGAGCTTTGGTATAAAAGTGTATAATTATTTATTTAAAAACACACTTGTAAAAATACACTGGCACTAATATGTCAAGCAAGTTCAAACAGTCACTATAGGTATATACACCTCCCTAGTTAATTATTCGACAAGTCTAGGTTAAGACGCCACTTACTTAGCAAAACGGAGGTGAGCGCGTAACCGTATATGGCACTCCAATAATTTGTTTAAAAAAGGGAGAGAATAGGAAAAAGACACAGTACCAACACTTTTAAGAAACCACAGCAAGTCAAGAAAGGCAGGGTCTACTGTAGAGCAAAAAGGTCATAGGCCAGGCCCACTCTTGGAGAGAGCAAGGCGGAATGTGCCCAAGATCACACAGTGGAAATGCACTCAGTCTTTGCAGAAAAGTCAAGAGGTTGGATCAAGTCAGAAAGGTAATGTTAGCAGGTCTGAGGTCACCCCAGGATAGAGAGTCAAGGATTTATGGGACACCTTGGACAGTCTGTTGCAAGGGAGACCAGGCGGGACACATTACCTGAAATGATGAGAAAGCTCCAGCGGGGGCAGTTGTTCCTGGCAGCGGGTGCAAGTCGGGGCTTCGTCCAGAGGAAGAGAGGATCTCGACGTGGACGAAAGCTGGAGGTCGCTGCACTGCCAGGGAAGAAACCAGCCGCAGGTTTTTCCGGTTAAAAGGTATGACCCTTTTATTCGCGGTAGTGGTGAAGCGTAGCTATCCGGCCGCCGGGGTGCTTGGCACGGGCTATTCGACCACGAGGCGATCCAGGAAGGCAAAAAAGGCAAACTAGTTGGTCCCACCAGTTCAAGGGGAAGAAGACTCTCCTGGAAGATCTCCTCTGTCGTCGGGGAAGTGGTGAGTTCGTACACCAGGGCTCCACCGGTGGTGTCGTTGTAGATGGCTCAGCTTCTCCCCTCTTTGGATGCTTTAGGTCCTGTGGCGACTTCTGAAGTTCCAGTCCCCAAAGCCCTGCTTTTATGCAGCAAAACCCCCATTCATCAGCCTAGCTGTCACTCAAACATGCTGGGCCAATCAAAAGAGTGCGACTTGAGTTGCAAAGGCAACTCAGTCCAGGGTGCCTAATCCCCCTCCCACACATCCTGTTGACCCCAGACAGAGTGGCACCGTTTGGAGGACTTCTGTGGAGAATCCCACCAAAAAGTGGAACAAAGGGCTTGACTTGGGTTAGAGTTTCAGAGGCGAACACAAACGCCATTTTAAAACCGAGTCCTAGCAAAAAGACCCAACCGGGGAATAAATATTAAATAAATAACCCAGCGGTATCTTTAACATTGCACCAAAAAGTGGTGCGTTTAAAATGGAATATTTTGCGTGGTATCCACTGCCACCAGCCAGAAACTCGACAAGGGGGGACTGGACAGTGCCCCCTTGAAAAACAGACCCAGGGGAAATCGAATTACCCCTACCAGTACTTCCACAATATGATGGTTTGTACTGGTTCTGTTCACAATTTAAGACTAGTAAAGCCAATGGTGACTTTACATGCCCTGGGAGACAGTAGTCCGTCCCAGGGAATGGAGTCTATGTTTGGGGGTCACTATGACACCCCTGTGTTACTGCATTGAGGGTGCTGTGTAACACACATACCGAAAACGCATGAAGCCCTTTGGAGTAAAAGAGCCCATAAAACGCATACCTAGTCAAAGGACAGTCTCAAATCATGTGTAAGAGTGGGCGAAAAAGAGTCTCACTCTTAGCAGGAGAAAAAAATAAACCCCAAAAATCCAGCAAAGCTGCTGGGGGACTCACTAGGTTTGGGAAATTAGCCTTAACAGAGAATTCTCCCGAACACTCCCTGCCGGTCTTTTTTACGAACCCTACCTCAGAGGCAGAAAGGGTTCTGCATTGTCTCAATGTCAGAAGGGCTCTTAAGTTCTATCTGGACAGAACTTACGAACTTGGGAGTTCTTCTCAACTGACTTTTGGTAACCCTCAAGGTAAGCAGGTGTTTAAGGCGACTATTTCTCGGTGGATCGCCACCTGCATTACGGAGTCTTTCACCATCCAAGGGCTGAAACCTCCTTAGGGTATTCATGCACACCTGGTGCGGGGCAAGGCAGCCGCGGTTGCTTTTCAGAAATGTGTCCCCTGGGAGTCCATCGCTAGGGCAGCTACTTGGGCCTCCCCATCTGCTTTTTGTAAGCATTATTGTCTTGACATGAGTTCGAGCTGATGCTCAGTTTGGTCAGCCTGTGCTGAAGAACCTTTTTCAGTAAGGGGTATTTCCATCCACCCGAAGTTCCTGTTAGGAGTGCTTGGGAATCTCCCATAAGTATGGAGGAAAGGGGACAGGATGTAGGAGTATAACCATGTTACTCACCGTAGTGACCACCTTACTCCTAGTCCATAGTCCCCTTTCCTCCATACGCCCGCCCTATTCGTCCCCTCTAATAAGGTTCCTCTGTTATTGCTAATAGGTCTCTGACCTGACAATAGAAAAGGACTGATGGGCGATGTGTGGGGCTGGGCCAAGGTGGGCGGGGTTACGGCCGCGTGCCGGGCCCTGCGCAAGAAAAGGAGGAAGGACACATTTTTGAAAATATTTTGGAGGCTTTTTACAAAGTGCTCCGCTCCTGTCCCGTCCCACAGGACGGAGAGATGTCCCATTAGTATGGAGGAAAGGGGACTATGGACTAGGAGTAAGGTGGTCACTACGGTGAGTAACCTGGGTAAAATCTCCTATATTGACTTGTAACATGAAGACAAGGAATGCAAAATGTGCATGGTATATTAATGGTATTAAAATTGAAGTGGTAGACCATCTAATATACCTGTGGTATAGATTTGCAACTAAGAAGCGGCTATATACGGAGAAGGAAAGGTTGGATGTGAAAATCTAGGCTTTTATTATCCAAATGAAATCAATCCAGAGGAAATTGGGAAATTGTTTTTACTCACTATTGCCTGCAATTGAGTTTTATAAGGCTAAAGTTACGCCATCTTTTAAAAAAATTATTTTTTTGCCAGACGCCACTAGGTTCTGTAGGCTCTGTAAACCAGAGGTGGTTGAGTCTATAAAACTAGTTTTGGATTGTGAAGCTTTCCTTCCAAGACATTATTAATTTTCAGTCATTTTGTTCATTCACCCTCGGCTGTATTTTTTGGAAACTTACTTACGGAGACATTTGATGTGCACAACTATAGCTCTTACAGCATTTTAAAGACATTGTGGATATATTGGGTGATATTGCTGCTCAAACTTCACTTTTATTAAGTCTGGAAGTTTGATTTCTACTATAGAAATGTCTTGGTTATTTTACTTTTAGGATTTTGATGAAATTATTTGGGATTTTAGGTGAAGCATTTATCCGATATGTAATGCATTTGTGAAGGGTTTTAATGTGAAGCCACAACACAATAAATAAATCCAGGATGGGAGCAATCCCAGGCCTCAAAGTAACTATTTGCACCTTCAAATTAGCAGAGGCTTTCCAGTCAGACTGCTGTCAGTCCAGCAACAGACCTCCCCTTGCTGGAATGTGTATTAGGACCAGAAGGCAACACTCTTTGAAAGTCCATTGCTGGACCCCCGAAAAGTGTTTGACCAAATTTGGCATTCCCGCCCCAAAAGAGGACAGGAAGATTGCCAAAGCAAATGGTTCAAATGAAATGCAGCCATTTGACTAGATGGTATTAAACGCATGATTGATGTGAAACCACTGGTGCACCATGAACATGGTTCACTGCCACCAGCATCTGTAAGCACCAGGAAAAATGGTAGAGTACCAAAATTAAAAAGCCACACTGTTTTAATGTAGCACAGCCCTGTCATGTCCGTGGAAGCTGCTGTACCCCACAGACCCCTTTAGATATTTGGTCAACAACTAGACCACTAGATTCTAGAACCGCTGAAATCCAAACCTCCCAAAGGGGAAGTGGAGAAAATAATAAACCGATTCGTGTCTTCTGGCTAAATGGATATCTGCAGAGGGTGAGGAAACATAAGCAAGGTTAACATTTACTCAAACTCAGCACCTCCTTACACTCCCAAACCTCATTCTGTACCCGTGTCCCTCCTTGAATTGATGGAAGGAATATGAATTCAGTTTTGTTGCAGACTTATTGGGCTCTCAGTGAACCTGCCATATGAGCATCCCTAAAGTGTCTTCAAGCTTGTTTTGACTTGATTCCCTTTAGGAAATTTCTTGAACTTTACAAAGGAATAAGGGTAAACAAACCTCACCAAACAAACTCTGCTGTTAATGCTGCCAGTTCACAATTTCCTTTTTTAATCGAATACTTTAAGTTTAAATTTGTATTCAAATTTCATAAAGAGGCTGCAGGATAAGCTTCTCTTGTTTCTTTGGAATTTTTCCTCTTTTTTTTCCTTTTTTTTTTTTTTGTTCTTTTTTTCTCGGAAAATGAACAAAACCTTGCTAGCATTAATTCCTGTATGCATGTGCAAAATCGGGAAGACTATCCCCAGACAGGCGCTGGGCCGCGTCTGTAAGAGCTTGACACTGCTCTTCGTCAGGCACAGTGTTGCGCAACTTTGAAAAAGAAATGGTGCTTTCCAAAATACCTGCGTGAACAAGAATTTCAATCCGCGTTTGCAAGGGCAAGTCAATTTAAAGTTAATATCTGCACTGCTTATCCCTCACTTATCTGGAAACAAAGGATTCACGTTAGCATTCAATGAAAGGTCTTCACCTTGTCCTGAAGTGTCTGTTCCTGCACACACAATAACATTTTCTTAACTGGCATCTACTTAACAAGTTCAATTATCCGGTGAATAAGTCTCCTAGTTGCAGCTGCTTACCTAAGTGCTTAACTAAATGCCTAACTGAATTTACAGACAAATAAAGTCTATCTAAAACAAGTGTCATACATCGCTCCCACCAAAGATTCTGGTTTTCTTGTCCCATGTCGCTGTAGATGAACGGAAGTTTTCATCTGACCCAATTGCTCAACTCTTCCTCGAAAGGCCTGGAACCTGGACACTACACACATACACTGCCTGAGGATGAACAATGAAAGGCAGTTGCAAATGCCAGTTCTGATTTAAGGCTCTCATAACCCACCAATCAGCTTCCAGGGCAGTCTTCTCCAATCAAATGCCTGATCCTTCACAGCCCTTTTGGTTTGGTAAACATTCCTTCTGAAAACAGATTATTAAAGGCCAACCCTAACTGAACACAACTGGATTGAATTCTTCATTCTTAAAATAAAGCCACATGTGCCCATCCCCCTAATTGATCTAAAATCGCGCACTCCACACAACTATCAAATATAACCAGAACCTGACACCCGCCTTAAAAGGTGTCCAGGAGGTGCATAAAGAGATGTGAGCAGCTCTCCCAGCCCTGGGAGCCTTAAGAACTGCATATTGCACACCAATCGAGAGTAAAGCATGAGGGTGAGGTTAGAAACGCCACTCTCACCAAAAGTTAGTTCGTAACAGAAACGCTGGTTGCCCCATTGAATTCTGTGTCGGGAAAGTGAAAATGTTCATAACGTATGACTTGATGGTTTTATTGTTGGGCTGGTGCTGGGATGAACCAAGCAAAATCTATGCTTCTATATTTTCTTAACTAGTCTTGCATGAAAATCGAAGCCCATGTGGTCAATCTGTACATATTACAAGGTTGCATTTAAAAACTGATAATAGAAAAAAAAGCTTTGTCTTAGTGTTGGGAAGATTTGGGTCAGTAAGAAGCAGATTGTGGTTATGAATGAAGCCAGTTTGTAATATGGTCCTGAAGAATGTGATCTGTTGCGAGAAGGCTTTCACAAAAAAGACTGAATTATTCAAGCACTTAGTGCCCTATTTTTTTTAAAGCCTCATTCGCACAAATGGTGCTAGTGCCTGGTTGATTGCGATCCAATCCGGAGTTTGGGAGAGTAAATGGAGATGGTGTATATATGAAGTTAAGATTTGTACAAAGTGAGACTGGAGTATGAATTAGGAAGCCGAATGAATGGTGGAAGTTTGATGGACTGAGAAGTTTTAGATGGTGTGGTGTTGATATTATGGGACTTTGGCTTCTCTGTACTGGCCAGAAAAGAATGCAAACTTAAGATATGAAGTCAATCCTTTTTATTTGCCAACCTTTTTTAAACTATTTTGATTGGGTGTGAGTTTGCTTTCAATAAGTTGTAACTGATTTTGAAACCTTCTCAACAGAGCTGCTTTAGACCGAGCGACTTTGTTGCTGAGTATGACCAAAGGTGGGAAGAAGCGTATTGACAATGTATGGGGATCAGGAGGCGGTCAACAACCAGTCAAAAATCTTGTAAAAGAGGTACATTTATTTTCTAAAAGTGTGTACAGTTGTAGTTCAACCTGGCGTTAATGTGATTGTTATTGGCACAGGTGAAAACTGGCTATTGCGGTGTACTTGTGATGTCTGCACTCTAATCAAATAGTTCAAAGCTACTTGTTCATGACCTTCTCTAAAGCACATCAGTCAAGTGTCATAGGTCCCTCCCTAAGTCAATGTATTACCTTCACAGCCCAAGCAGGTTTCTGTGTTCCTACACTGGGTTACTACTGTAGGTTCTAGAGTTCAAGAAAGTATGGGCCAGAGGCCGCTCTGTGTTGTTGCTTGGCCCTGTTGCATCAAGTCATTTTTAACTTTCCTATTGTTAACCCTGCTAGTGCCCTTTTTTGCTGAGTTTTTGCAATCCAACGTTGCCAGTCATGGATCTGAAACCCCAAAGAGCTACAACTAGGTTTTGATATGCTGCCTTAATTAGCCCGCAGGGCTACCTGTGAGCCCTTTTTTTAATGTATTTTTGTCACCATGAGGAACAGCCATTTGTCTTTTTGAAAGTGAAGTTTAGATTGCTGCTAAATCCTTGAATGGTGCATAGACTGTAACTTTGATTGGATGGATAGGGTTGGCGGGAGTAGCAGGGAGGGTGTAGTTTGTTTCTCTACAGATTGAGTCATTACTCAATGTGCCACAAGAAGAGGCTGACATTAAGTTCCTTGTCTCCGTCCCAACAGGGTCCTCATCAGATGAGAGGACCCAAAAAGAAAACTAGGAACCAACATTAACTACGGAGACGAGGCAATTCAAGTGGCCCGGATGCGATGGGTTAACTGAGAAATAGACTTAAACCCAACAAGGAATTATCACAGTGAAATGGCGTTTTCTAACCAACAAGGGTTAGAGAGAGAGATGAGATAGACAGTATGAATGGAATGGAGAATGAAAGTGAATGAGTGGTAGGATATTTGAAAAGTGGCCTTTGTTTTCTTAAAACCAACCCTAGAATGAATACAGGATTTTGGCAAACAATGTAAAATGTATTTTTTAAAAAAATGTGTTTGGTACCATTAAATTGAATTTATTGAACAAATTATAAGAACTATTGGTTGGTATTCATAAAAAGACCATACAGAATAACTAGACATCACCCCTCTCTGCTACTGGTCCATTGCATAGGGTGGCAACATAGTGTCACAGTGACAAGTATTCAAATAACACTTCTACTCAAGGTTTCTTGATTAAATAATTATTTATTAATTTAAGTCAGTTTTAAAATAAGCCTTCTTTAGAAGGGAGCAATTGGCAACAACAAAAATACACTTAAGTTCAATAAAGTCAGATACCGTTTTGGGATGGCACACAGATTTTCCTACATCCAGAGGTGACTTCAATAGCTGTAATATATCACTTTTCACACTTCAATAGTAATACTCAAGTTGTGGGAAAAGGTTAGGGAAGGAAACAATGGTTAATGCGTTTCTCAAATAGGTAAGCACTTTCGAACCTCCCATTTCAATGTAGATTAACCCTTTCCCAGCTATTACAAGTAAGGTATGTATGACTTTTTGGAGGGATAGTTAAACACAAAGTCACAGGTTAGTCTTCAGGGAGCCAAGACAGTCAATGTCACTTGAGCAAAGTCTAGGAGCTGAGGCACTTATTGAAGGTAGGTAAAAGTTGTGCACAATGCTAAAGAGTTTTGTTGTAAAAGAAATCGCTGTTGGGCCACAAGGTGGGAGGCCTGTGAAGAGCAAAGCTGCAATCAACTCTGCAAAGGGCAGCCAATGCAAGTCTCAAATGAGAGCAAACAAGCTACGCGCACACGAGGTAAGTACCCATTAATTCACAGTACCTTAGGTCTGAAGAAATGGTTCCAAGTGTTGTAGTTCCTGTTGTTCCTGGGCCTCAGTCGTGGGGTCAAGAGGGAGGAGGTCTGGGGACTCCTGCACTATAATTCGAAGTTTGGCGGCAACAATGGGCAAAGTTCACATCAGCGGCACTTTCAGCTTCTCGCGAATAGCTCCACCGTGGTTCTTGGACACCTTGTGGGCTTTCCTTGCTTCTGGGGTCCAGCACTCTGAGGTGGGTCAGGCTTGGTCAGCCCTGCTAGGAGGGAGTCTGGAGGATCTTCTGGGAGCTGGGGTCCAGCTTAAAAACGATGAACTCGTTTCTGGTGTTACTCTCCCCTGGCACTCGGATCCTGTGGCAGCAATGGAAGTACAGCCAGCAGAGAGGGTTTCAGTTGAGTTTGTCTTGGGGTCGATTGGTACCACCAACCCAAGGGGAGAAGTCCTTTCCGGGCTTCTCTAGTCTGTCGAAATAGCTTCAGCACTGCAGCAGGGATTCATCGGCCAAACCAATGGTCCAGGCGGTGCACCAAGCTTCTCTTCCAGTTTCTATCTTTCGTCCAGTGGTCGACTCTGCCTTCCTTGCAAAAGACCTCGCCTTTTATCCAAGTCGTTCCCATTCATTCACAGCATAGCTGTCACTCTCACAGCAGGGTGGCTGTCCTGCAGGGACAGTCAGCCAGCCAATCACCTTTGTGTGCATTCCTGTAACCAAGGAGACTAAGGACAGGGATTTTCGGGCACCTCCCTCGCCAAAGACCAAACTAACAAAGGGGCCAAACCTGGTTTGGCGCGCAGATTTAATCTGAAGGACCTTTCCAACAGGAAATGGCAAAAAATGAAGACCAGGGCCATGGGTGCTATACTGCAGCTGCGAACGCAGGCTGCAGTAAAAACACACAATGGTAGGAAAAATTAAACCACTGCCACCAGCCATTAATTGTAGAAAGGGTACATAAAAATGTTACACGAGAAGTTAGACAAAGGGCATAGCAAGTAACCCCTCCAGCACCCTATTGTAAAATAGTGTGTGCTTGGTCTATAAAGAGCAAAGTGTAAGTAAAGTCCATTTCATGTTACTACTCTTGGAAACGGTAGTTGTCCAAAGAAGGTATTTAAATCTCGGCAGAAATCAAAAGGATTTCTGACACTGCACTGAGGGTGCTGTGTCGCAATGTAAAAAGATGATGCCTATGGAGTTTGCCATACTCCAAAAACAGTGTTTAAATCAAATGAAAATGCACGAGAGTGGGGGGAAAAAGGTCTTGCTCTCTTCAGGATAAAACTTAAGTCCTAAAGACCGGCAAATGAGCTGGTGTTCGCTAAAGTAGAAGGGAATTGGTACATTTCTGAGAATTCTCCATAACACTTATCCTGCTAGAAGACCTTAACCTGGGCCTTCATGACCCTAACAACCCACATGCATCTTCCGTTTCTGACACCCTCAACACCCTAGGATTCTGTGAACCCGCTACCTCTCCCACGCATTCTAAAGGACTTATTGTAGACTAGATTGCCGACCACAACTGTAAGATCAGCCCCAGTGCCATTACTCCTTGTCCTGACCATCACATCCTCTTCTCATCCCTGAGCCCACAAAAAGCAAAACTACATCCAACCCTATGCTGCTTATGGTGACTCAAAGCTCTCGCAAACTCACTAGAGACGACCTCCTTTCCTTGCTCAACACTCAAGACCTCCAGCCCCGGTTCACGTCCAACCACAACACATTAGAGACCACATATATCACTATCCTCTCCAATGCTGTGAATACCCTAGCACCCACAGCCCTCACAAATACAAGATAGTCAAACACTCAAACTCCTGGTTTACACCTGACCTAATGGGACTGCGCACTCTGAAATGCCAAGCTCAGCTCACCTGTTTGAAGAACCCCACCGATTCTCTGAAAAAGGAGTTCAGTATAATAGCTAAACCATACAAGGCAGCCATTATCGCAGCAAAATCAAACTCCTACAGCGCTAGAATCAGCATGGTCCCCCCCCCAACACTAAAATCTTTACCATATACAGGGAACTTGAAGGCCCCCCCCCCTCCTCACCCATCACCCTCACCAAACACGCAACCTGGTGCTCTGACATTCAAGGAGCACTCTTGGGCAAATTCGACCCCCTAAAACAAAAAATACTCTCATAATGCTACTCTCAGTAATGACCAAACAGCCATAAACATTAACCTCATTCCTCCCCACCAGCTCTTTCCACCAAACAATTCGCCTTCAGAGACCTTGCTGAAAGCAGTCTTAAAACTAACCCAAAGCTTGAAACGCACTAAATGTAAAGGCAATATTTGCCCAGCATCCCTCGTCAAAGAATGTGCTGACTTGTTAGCCCCAGTCATCACAGCCTTCATAAACAACTAGTTTTCCAAATGCACCGTGCCAGCCAGTCTTAAAGAAGCCTGGGTCCTCACCCCTCCTGGAAAAAACATCACTAGACCGTCCATCCCATCTAACTATAGGCCTATTACAACTGTCCCCTTCCTACAAAATATATTACTGTGCAGCCTACCTGCAGCTTCAGCAATTCCTGGAGGACAACACAATCTTGGGGATGCGCCAATCCTGCTTCCGCCTGGGACATGGAACAATCTGCCCTCCTCGATCTTAAAAATTAGCTTGACTAGATCAGGGATGATGGAAACTGTGCCCTGCTCCTCCTCCTAGATTTGTCTGCAGCATTCTACCTGGTCGACCCTCAAATACTCTGCCAACACTTTGCCACCCACACCAACTTCTCACATGCAACTGTCTGGATTGCATCCTTCCTGTAAGGCAGAGTCATGAGTTTCCTCACAGTGCCAATGTCTCACCCATCACCTCTGGTGTACCCTAGGGGTCCTGCATCGAACCTACACTATACAATATCTTCACCAGGCCACCTTCAACATCCTAGACGCCCTCGGCAAAGCTAAAACCAACTATGCTGACGCGCAAATCCTGATACCACTCTGGGTATCTACACTGATGACTCTATTACCTTCAACAATATTTACAATTCAGGTATGGATGGCAGCGAACCACCTCTGCCTCAACAGCGACAAGACAGAAATCCTAATTGTCGGCACATCCAATGCCTACAAGTTGCTCAACACTCTGCTCATCCCTCCAGATTGATCAGTGTGTGATTCCATTCTTGACTTCAGTAAAGACACCTAGGAGTCTATCTTGATGCCTCACTCCCCTTGTCTAGACACGTTAGTGCCATAGCTGCTTTTGCAGCATACGCCACGAGTCCTCAATGCAGCAAGACCCTTCCTCACAAAAATCTGCCTCACCATTGCCCGGGCTATAATTGGCTGCAGATTAGACTATTTCAACGTCCTATTTACAGGAACCGAAGCTGGTAACCTGATTATGCAAAAGAACGCCTTAAGAGCAGCCCTTAATTTTCCAAAACAAGAACACATCTCCAAAGCCAGAAGAGAAGCTCACTGGCTGCCCATCCAGGAGCATAACACATTTAAAACACTCCATTGCCTACAAGTGCCTCTCCAGTACAGCGCCCCCTTACCTCACACAAAGCATCACCAAAGCCCACTCATCATGGTCCACCAGGACCCCATACAGGGACAGACCTCTTGTGCCTAAAGTGAAGAGATGTAAAACTGGAGGCTCCAGCTTCCGCTACCGAGGATCGAGAAATCCTACTGGATCTTTCGTAAAGCCCTCAAGACTAGTCTATTCACCTAACCCGCCCACTAAGCATATCATGCGTGCTAAACTACCCCATCCACATTACAGCATGCACAGTGTGACTAATCTGTGCAAGAATGCCTTGTCTCACTGTTTCTATAATGCTACCTCTGCTCCTTCCTGTCTTTGATACAGTTACTCGTTTGCTTCCTTGACCTGTAACTGCAACAACGCTTTAATGCCTCCGGGTTGCATGTGCGCTTTACAAATGAAATAAATATTTGAACATGAAGATGTGATTTCCGATATAAAGGTCTTGACAATGGGACCGGTGCATAACAAATTATGAGCTAACACATTTCAGTACAATTTGATAGTAACTCTGGATTGGAGGACAAATAAGCCTCCCATTTTCACATGGCAAAATACATTGGACCAACCTAAATAAAGGGAAGGATAATTGCAAGCATCCATATTTGACGAGAAACGATCATAGGGAGCCCGCCCAATGATAAAATGCTGTATGGGTGGAGTTTATCAAATAATTAAGGGCAAACCGACAGTAAATAGATTTCCTAGAAAATCTGCAGTTGAAAGGAGCTTGTCCAACAGAAGTGGTGATCTTGGATTCCACCTGATGGGAATCCCCATTATGCCCTTTTCAAGAGGGTATCCTGATGTAGAAGCCTTTCTCAAGGGGTAATTTCCTGAGCGTGATTTTGAAAGCAGGGGGCACTGGGAGCAGAGCTTAATTTGGCAGAGCTGCATGGCGCTATTGATGATCCTACCCGCCCCCGTGCCTTTTTAAAAGACCAATCAAAAGTGAATACACTTCCTTCATGACTGACAACAATCCTATCCAAGTTGCCAAAGAGGTAAAAACTTTAGGCTTTTACCTTGATTCTACTCCGTCATTTACTAAACAAGTTAACTCCATGGCATCGATCTTATCAGAACAGGCAAAGCTTTTTTATCTAAAGATAGTTGTATTACCCTCGCCAGAGCCCTCACCCTATCCAAGTTGGACTACTGTGACTCTCTTTACATTGGTTTCAACAAGGACATCACCAAGAGAATCCAAACTCTCCACAATAATGCCCTTAGAGCTGCACTGGGTATTACGAGGAGAGAGCCCATCTATGAGATCAGAAGGCAAAATTGTTTTTTCATGAGTGACAAAATCCAGCTTAACTGCCTCGCTCACCCACGCGTCTGAATAATGCTGCCCCTCGTTACCTCAGCGAAAGATTCTGCAGAAAATCCTCAAGCAGGGCCACAAGAACAACTAACTCTAACTGCCTCATTGTCCCAAGAGCTAAGCTATCCAAGGTCGGGGGGGTGTGGTGGTAGGAGGGTGCAGCTTTCCCGTGAAAGCTGCTCAGTTTTGGAACTCATTGCCACCACCTCTACGAGCGGATCAACCATATATGCATTTCAGACAAAACCTCATCAATTGGTTCAAAGCCCATGACCAGTAAGGCCTTACTGCTTTGTATTATATTTGACCTCTGCATGCTTTTGAATGACACCTGTCTTCCATGTTATTTGCAACTGTATTTTCTTATGACATATTACTGTACTTCTCTATACTGATATTTTGCATTTATGCCTTCTTGTAACCTAAGCTGTGAATATCCCTGTAACCTCTGCACCCTGATACCTTCGGGTCCAGCGGGCAATATAAATTAATAAACATACCTCTATATGCCATTACCATAAAGGAACTTACTCCGTTGGCTTTTCCAATAAAAGGTGCCATACCACAGTAAGAAAATATGACCAGACTGGGACCATTAATGGTGTTAGGCAGAATTGTATGCAGTACCCTCTGGGACCGCCGCACACAATTGGGACTACAGGTGTTAGCAAGACCAACCTCTCGTATAAGACTGTACCACACAGTTTGTTGGTAGCCAGCTGAGCAGCCAGGCTTATCTCAAGAGTGAATGTGAGCAGTACAAGTAGTTAGACAGACTTTCAATCACAGTGGTTCAAGTAGACCCTTATACTCCGGGTTTGTTGGTAAAAACACTTATTAATGTATTACACAATCATTTATAAAACATTTCACTAGAAGACACTTAATATACCAATATACTTGAATAAAAAACTCTAAGCTTTTGAGGCAGTTTGAGCTCCCCTGAAAAAGAAGCCATATTGCAGTTCAGTTACTTGGCAGTGAGCAAAAAGGACAAATGTAAGTAGAATAGATTACATATACTTTCTAGGCAGTGCAAATAGTTTCAGTTCACCAGAATAGTTCAATTCGAGTCAATAGGCCAGGCCAAAGTCAATGGGCTATTGTTCTGGATAGGAAAGAGCAGTTCTGGTATCAAACAGTAAAGTCTTTGCAAATGTTCTCAGAAGTATTTTTAGACGAAAGAATCATTTGTGAGGTCACAAGCTGATTAGGCGTGCGAGTTGGGAAAGGTTCACAAACTTTCACTGTGAGAGGGGCATTCTCTCAATCGGGTTGGCACAGTACATTTGTATGAAGAAAACAAATGTTGCTGAAGTCGTGGTTCCTGGCAGTTCCTACAGATCTCTGTTCCTGAGCCTCAGTCGTGGGGACAAGAGGGAGGACTTCGGGGGACTCCTGCACTGCACGGGATCTTTGAATAAAGAAAACAAAATGGAGTCACTTCAGTTCCAGTAGCTGTAGATTCAAGAACACGAACTGGTGTACCTTTCCCTGGTTAAACCTAACCAGCCTTGAGAATGGTATCCAGGTGTCTTATGAGTTGATTGGTCCCACCAACTCAAAGGAAGAAGCCATCCTTGAACGAGCTTCTGTCAAATGGAGTTTGACAATTCGGACCGCAGCAGGGCTTCACCGGGCAAATCAGCAGTCCAGTGTTTTCAGCAGCCATCCTTTTCCAGCTCGTCTTCGGTTCTTTCGTTCCAATGGTCAACTCTGCCTTCTAGTCCACAAGACTCGCCTTTTAAACAGTTCTCTCCCTTTCATTCCAGCCTAGCTGTCACTCACCCAGCAGGGTGGCTGTCCTTGGTAGACAGTCAGCCAGCCAATCACGCCAGAATGTATTTGGGTCTCCTTGGAGACTAAGCACAGGGAGTTTCGGGCACCTCCCTCACTTTCTGCCCACCCCTGCCACTCAGGGGACTCAGTCCTGAAGTCTTCCAAAGGCACACAAAGGGACCAAACATGGTTTGGTGCGCAGAGACAAACAGAAGGACCTTAACAAAAAGAAATGGCGAAAAAACAAGACCGGGACCTGTTCAAACAAAGGGGCTTAAGGCGCCATCTTGAAAAACATAACTCATGTGATAGATTTTTTTTTTGTTAATTTTTTTTTTTAGCTACCATAGTTTGTTGTAAAACCACTGCCATCAGCCTTTTCAATAGGAAAAGTTAGCATTTGACTGCTACATGTGTTTAAACACAGGGAATACTAGGTAACCCCTCCAGCACTCCATTGTAAGATGGTGTGTGCTGGGTCTATGAATTTGAAAAGACTAGTAAAGTCAATTTCACTTTACATTCTCTGGAAAACAGTAGTTGATCCCAGAGAAGGTATTTAAACCTGTGGGAAGTCTAAAAGACATCCCTGTGACACTGCACTGAGGGTGCTGTGTAACGCACATGAAAAGATGATGCCCAAGGAGTTATCTAAAGCTCTTTAATAACAGAACACAAATGTAAAACACACATCAATATACGTGAGTGGGGGAAAAAGGCTCACACTCTTTCCAGGTAAAAAAAAAAATCAAGTCCTTAAAATCCAGCAAAGTTGCTGGGGGTGTCTAAGGTGAAGGGAAATAGCACGTTTCTGAGAATTCTCCCTAACAAATGGAGGCCAGTTTAGTCATGTAATAACACTTGTTTGTTTACTCCTTGTTTCCCAATAATAATGCCATGCCACAGTAAGAAAGTAGATCCAGACTGGTTGCACAGATAAAGGCCAGTTGAGCACTAAATAATACTCATTTGCCTCTGCCCCATCACATACATGCCATGCCCACTGCATTCACGAGCACCCTTTCATCAGCCTCCTGTCATGATCTCTGCTCCCAAAAGGTCAGGGTTTTCCCAACTCCCTTGGAAGCAGATCCATAACCCAGGTTCCGAGTGCCAACCAGTCCCAATTGGGACCTTTTGGACCCAGTCCTGGCGCCAGTGGCACCAGGCTCATAAATATGCCCAGTCCCAGCGCTGGAAGCGCCGGGCTCATAATGCTTGGGTGGACTTACCTGCAGCAGACCATGCTGCTTACTTGCCTGCCAGTTGAGTCTCTGATCCTCTTCTGTTTGGAACTACTTTTCCTGTTGGGTGGGGCAGGAGCCACTCCCTAGATTCAGAACACTGGAACTCTTCTGGAAAGCAGGAACTCTTTTCTTACCTAGGCGTGGCTGTGGAAGGAGACACCTAAGCACTACAGGAGGCTATTTAAACCACACCCGATGGATGAATCTTGCTTTGCGTTATTCTGCATCCTCAGCAGCAGAACGCTCATCGTGTCTTCTGCATCTGATCCTGGGCCTAAGGAAAAAGGCTTACCATTCTGAATCCAGTCTTCAGCAACACCTATAAAGACAAGAAAGAACAGGTTAGCATTACGGTCTTCAGTGACAGCTCTTCACTTACCTGGTCCATCGGCTGTCACCAACGCCTCGCGCTGCATTCCGGCATCTGAAAGACAAAGGCTTACCTACTCTTCGTGCGCTCCGGAGGTCTTCACACTGCATTCCGGCATCTGAAAGACAAAAGCTTACCAACTCTTTGCACACTCCGGAGGCCTTCGGCGCTGCATCCCGCATCTGAAAGACAAAACAAGGTGCGTTTAAAGACATTGGGGAACTTTAATACTCACGTGCCATTACTCCTTTCCACATCTAACCCAGTGGGTATTCCGGCACCCTGCAGCCGCCCCGAACTTGTACCTGCAAAATAAAAAGACAGTTAGAGCGCATTGTGAAGCAGGCAACAAGCGCTTACTTACGTGCTTCCAGGCGCTTCTATTCATCACGCGGGCTCCATCTTCAACTCACTTCAGCCCGCCATCCGGCATCGCCGGAACCCTGCAAAACAAGAGACATCATTACTAAAGACTTTAAAGACATTAGAATTACTCGAAACTTACCGTTCGTGCAGTAAACGACGGACAGCAGTCCTCTGAAGGCAAGAGGCCTGCTCCCCTTATCCAGTGAAGAAACTGGTTACAGCACCCTGCCGCGAGGCAGATGGAGAGCACGGCGTTCACTTACCTAAGGTGAGAGCGTTAACCTTTGGGGTTCTACAGGAGAAGAGAAAGGGAAGAAGAGAGAGACATTCAATAACCCAGTTCATTAATCCCACATTTTCTATCTGCAGACATCTTACCCTTCGAGCCAGACATACAGTGCACAGAGGTCCAGCCCAAAGAGCCAGCCGTGTGTTACACATCACCTTTGAAGATACGGTATACGCCCAGTCAAGACCGGCGCCTCTACGGGAATCAGGTGAGCGTTACAGAACGCAAAGCCTACCACAGAACTCCCGTCCAGGCGCTATGGAAACCTCGGATACCGACCAGCTAGCCCAGTTACTTGGGGAACTAAGGGCAGAAGTGCATGCAGCCCGTCAGGAAACGAACGCTCTAAGAAGGGAACTGATTATTTCCAAGGAGCGAACAGATGATCTCGCTAGACAATTGCTACAGTCACAAGCCGGACAGACCCCGTTACCCGCATCTGGGGGAAATCTTCCTTCTACATCCTCTATGAATACAGTGCAGATCAACCTACCTGGGAATGTACCTCTGGCTCCGCCCGAGCGATTTTCTGGTGACCCAAAGAGGTTTGCAGTATTTATCAATCAGTGCCGGTTGCATTTCTTATGCCGGCCAGCAGCCTTTCCAACTGATCAAGCTAAAGTAGCTTTCGTACTTTCGTACCTTAGTGGCAATGCGGCAGACTGGTCGATCCCTCTAGTAAATCAAGATGATCCGGTCCTCCATGATTTTCAAGCTTTTCAGCTCAGTATGGAAAAACTGTTCACAAGACATTCACAGGGGCAGGACTTGGACAATGAGCTTCTTTCGTTGCGACAAGGTAATCAAGACCTTTTGGCTTATATTGCGTCTTTCAACAGACTGGTAGTGGAAACTCACTGGCCTGAGGACAAAAGGATTACGCTGTTTTATAGAGGTCTACGCGGAGAGCTCAAGGATGTGTTAGCCCAAGTAGTGAATCCCCCACAAGATTGTTCGGACTATATAGACTTAGTCGTTCAAATAGATCACAGACTGCAGAACAGGAAGGCCGATCGTTCCAAGTTTGATGCTCGAGTATTTTCCAAACCGCCAACTCCTTCCAAAGGAGTAGACTCCGGGGAACCCATGCAAATAGGGGGTCTGAAAGGTCCTCTAACACAAAAGGAGCGGGAAAGGAGAAAACAGTTGCAATTATTCCTCTATTGCGGAAACTCAGGGCACTTTCTTCGAGACTGTCCGGTGAAACCTGCCAAGAAGGCAGTAGGAGCTGCAGTTACCAAAGTTACAAACTCTGAGCAGGGAAACGACCTCGCCCGACAAGAATAGAGGTCCTCTTGCCGAGCGTGAAAACCAGTTCCGTGACCTCGCATTTCGTGATACCTATGGTCCTCATTAGCCCTGATAATCCGGATCGATTACATGAAATTGAGGCTTACGTCGACAGCGGTACCATCGGCAATTATGTGGATCATGAAATGGTTTTGAGGATGAATCTAACTCTTTGTCCCAAGGCTGTAAAGGACGTCATTACTACGGTGGATGGTACGGAGATAGCCTCCGGGCCAGTAACGCATACCACTCAAGAAGTGACGCTAGTAAGTCAAGATGGACACCATGAGAAGATCGTGTTCGATGTGATCAAGGCCCCTCAGTTTCAGATTATTCTAGGAATACCTTGGTTAGAGAAACACAATCCTCTGATCGATTGGCGAGCAAGAACGGTCCAGTTTCCAGAATGTGTCTCTACTTGTCACCCTCCACCTGGTGTTGCACTGGCAGCAATTTCTTCAGAGACTCCCCAGTTACCTCCCGAATACCTAGAATACCAAGATGTTTTCCGGAAGGATCAGGCTAACTCTCTACCTCCTCATAGGTCTTATGACTGCCAGATCGACCTGATACCTGGATCTACTCCTCCTTGTAGTAGAATTTATGCCCTCACCGAGCCTGAGAACCTTCACCTTCGACAATACCTGGATCAATACCTGGCAAATGGGTTTTTTCGTCCTTCCAAGTCCCCTGCTTCTTCAGCTTTGTTCTTCGTTCCAAAAAAGGAAGGAGACCTTAGAACTTGTATAGATTATCGCTCCCTGAACCAGATCACCGTTAAGAATAGATATCCGTTACCTTTGATTCCTGAACTCCTGGACCAAGTCAGAAAAGCATGCATATATACAAAGCTGGATCTTAGAGGAGCTTACCACTTGGTACGAGTAAAAGAGGGCGATGAATGGAAGACGGCCTTCCGCACCAAGTATGGGCTATTTGAATATCAGGTCATGCCCTTCGGACTTTGTAATGCCCCGGCCGCCTTTCAATATTTTATGAACGATGTCCTCAGAGAGCTCATAGATGTGTCTGTTGTTGTTTACATTGACGACATCCTCGTTTATTCTTCATCGGAATCTGAACATCGGAAACACGTGAAAATGGTCCTCGAAAGATTGCGTCAACACAAACTTTTCGCTAAGTTGGAAAAATGTGTTTTCAACGTGACTGAAGTTGAATTCTTGGGATTCATATCACCTGGCGGAGTGCGTATGGATTCAAAGAAGGTCGATGCAGTTCTCAAATGGCCATCACCATCCTCCGTAAAAGGTGTGCAAAGCATGTTAGGCTTCGCTAACTTTTACTGCAGGTTTATCCCCGAATTCTCTCGAATAGTCCAGCCCCTCACTGCCTTGTTAAAGAAAAACAAACGTTTTGAATGGTCTACCGAGGCGGAACAAGCTTTCCAGGATTTGAAGACTAAATTTATCTCTGAACCAATCTTAAAACACCCTCGCCCCGAACTCCCCTACATCGTGGAAACTGATGCTTCAAGCCTTGCCATGGGGGCAGTTCTATCACAAAAGGACCCGGTAACCAATCAGTTGCATCCCGTGGCATTTTGGTCCCGCAAATTCTCGCCTCCTGAAATCAATTACACGATTACTGACAAGGAACTTCTGGCTATCAAGTCTGCCTTTAAGGCTTGGCGGCATTATCTGCTGGGGGCCCGACACACCGTTACTGTGATTACGGATCACCGAAACCTGCAATATTTGAAAACCGCAAAAGCCCAATCCTCTAGACAACTCCGTTGGGCATTATTCTTTGCCGAGTTTGACTTCATAATTACCTATCGACCTGGTACAAAAAACGGTAAAGCTGATGCCCTTTCTCGGATGGGAGTGGAAGAACACTTGATCAACCCTAAACCTGTACCAATCATTCCCGAACAAAGAATTCTGGGTGTAATCGCCACAGAATCCATAGAGGAAGTTAAGGATAAAGCCAGGCAACTTGTAACTCCAGCAGACATACAGAATTGGCATCTGCAGGGAAAGGACTTTGCAGTAAAGGACAACTTATTGTATTTCCAAGAACGATTATACCTACCCAGCACAGATTTACAGAAAAAAGTAATCTCTTGTTATCACGATTCTTTAATGGAAGGACATCCCGGTATGGCCAAGACCTCAGAAAAGATCAAGCGCTACTTCTGGTGGCCGTCTTGGAAAAAAGATATCAGAGACTTTATAATGTCCTGTGGAGTATGCGCCCAAAACAAGAGTCAAAAGGAAAGACCAGCAGGCCTCTTACGCCCTATTGACATCCCACCTCGCCCTTGGCATACGCTTTCTATGGACTTCATCACCGATCTACCTCTATGCTCCGGATACAATACGATTCTAGTAATCGTGGACTTATTCTCCAAGATGGCGCATTTCATTCCGCTCAAAGGCTTGCCAACAGCAGCAACTCTGGCCCGAGAATTTCTCTAAAACATCGTCCGACTGCACGGTTTTCCTTCGGTTCTAATTTCGGATCGAGGTAGTCAATTTATTTCTCATTTTTGGCGAAGTTGCTGTCGGTCGGCTCAAATTGATGTGAGACTATCGACCAGTCACCACCCTCAGACCGACGGACAAACCGAGAGGACCAATCAAACTCTGGAACAGTATTTACGCTGCATGCTGCAACAAACTGAAAAAACTTGGAAAGACATCCTTTGGATAGCCGAATATGCCTACAATAACTGTCCATTCGGGAACTGGGAAAACCCCGTTTTTTCTTTTGTACGGCAGTCACCCTCGAACCTCGGAGTTGGATCCCCTCCAAGATCTTGAAACACCATCAGTAGACTACCTGCATTCTACAATCACCCAAGCCTTTAAGGAAGCTGTTTCTCACCTTCAAAGGGCTAAAGAACAATACAAGAAAGGAGCAGATCAACATCGGAAGGAAGCCCCTCAATATCAAGTAGGGGATCAAGTCTGGTTATCCACCAAATATCTACCTCTAAAAGGGCCACGCACATTCAACCCAAGATACCTTGGTCCCTATTCCATCACTACCATAGTAAACCCAGTAGCGGTCAAGTTGGACTTGCCCCCGCACATGAAGATACATCCGGTCTTCCACGTCTCTCTTTTAAAACCCGTGCAACCTCAAACCCGACTAACCAAATCTCCAAAACCTATCCTAGTTGATGGAGAACTCGAGTTTGAAGTCAAAAGCATTCTGGACTCCAAGATCTCCAAATCTAAACTATTCTACCTAATTGACTGGAAAGGCTACGGCCCCCAAGAGAGATCCTGGGAACCTGCTGAATATCTCCACGCTCCTCGCCTAATCAAAAGATTTCACCTAACATTTCCTGACAAGCCAAAACCCCCGGAGAAGCCCGGTTTGGGAGGGGCCTTGAGGGGGGGTACTGTCATGATCTCTGCTTCCAAAAGGTCAGGGTTTTCCCAACTCCCTTGGAAGCAGATCCATAACCCAGGTTCCGAGAGCCAACCAGTCCCAATTGGGACCTTTTGGACCCAGCCCTGGCGCCAGTGGCACCAGGCTCATAAATATGCCCAGTCCCAGCGCTGGAAGCGCCGGGCTCATAATGCTTGGGTGGACTTACCTGCAGCAGACCATGCTGCTTACTTGCCTGCCAGTTGAGTCTCTGATCCTCTTCTGTTTGGAACTACTTTTCCTGTTGGGTGGGGCAGGAGCCACTCCCTAGATTCAGAACACTGGAACTCTTCTGGAAAGCAGGAACTCTTTTCTTACCTAGGCGTGGCTGTGGAAGGAGACACCTAAGCACTACAGGAGGCTATTTAAATCACACCCGATGGATGAATCTTGCTTTGCGTTATTCTGCATCCTCAGCAGCAGAACGCTCATTGTGTCTTCTGCATCTGATCCTGGGCCTAAGGAAAAAGGCTTACCATTCTGAATCTGGTCTTTATAGGTGTTGCTGAAGACTGGAAAGAACAGGTTAGCATTACGGTCTTCAGTGACAGCTCTTCACTTACCTGGTCCATCGGCTGTCACCAACGCCTCGCGCTGCATTCCGGCATCTGCTTACCTACTCTTCGTGCGCTCCGGAGGTCTTCACACTGCATTCCGGCATCTGAAAGACAAAAGCTTACCAACTCTTCGCACGCTCCGGAGGCCTTCGGCGCTGCATCCCGCATCTGAAAGACAAAACAAGGTGCGTTTAAAGACATTGGGGAACTTTAATACTCACGTGCCATTACTCCTTTCCACATTTAACCCAGTGGGTATTCCGGCACCCTGCAGCCGCCCCGAACTTGTACCTGCAAAATAAAAAGACAGTTACAGCGCATTGTGAAGCAGGCAACAAGCGCTTACTTACGTGCTTCCAGGCGCTTCTATTCATCACACGGGCTCCATCTTCAACTCACTTCAGCCCGCCATCCGGCATCGCCGGAACCCTGCAAAACAAGAGACATTACTAAAGACTTTAAAGACATTAGAATTACTCGAAACTTACCGTTCGTGCAGTAAACGACGGACAGCAGTCCTCTGAAGTCAAGAGGCCTGCTCCCCTTATCCAGTGAAGAAACTGGTTACAGCACCCTGCCTCGAGGCAGATGGAGAGCACGGCGTTCACTTACCTAAGGTGAGAGCGTTAACCTTTGGGGTTCTACAGGAGAAGAGAAAGGGAAGAAGAGAGAGACATTCAATAACCCAGTTCATTAATCCCACATTTTCTATCTGCAGACATCTTACCCTTCGAGCCAGACATACAGTGCACAGAGGTCCAGCCCAAAGAGCCAGCCGTGTGTTACACATCACCTTTGAAGATACGGTATACGCCCAGTCAAGACCGGCGCCTCTACGGGAATCAGGTGAGCGTTACACCTCCTTTTAAACCATAACACACATTTTAGGAGTTTTGTTAAAGTCTACCAACAGGTGAGACTCTATAAAAGTATCCCTTGGTATACAGGTCCCATATCTTAGAAGTTTCTACTGCCCAAAGGTTTGGTAGAATGGCTGAGCAGCCAGGCTTATCTTGTGAGGACGGTGTGAGCTGTAGGGAAGTAAAAGGAACTCAGTAGATGCATAGGCCCAAAGAAACTCAGACTTGTAGTTAAAGTAAAATAGACATTTTATATGCACAAGGCAAATGAATATAAATAATTGGCACAATAGATAACCTCAGCAATACTTCAGGTGAGTGAACTAATGGCAATGAAATGTACAGGTTATGAACGTAGTTCAATGATAAGTAAAATCACTTCTAGTCACTCTGAACATTTTCTGTTGTATGACTAAAAAAGGGTTATTGAGCACCAGCAATAGTAGTTCAATACTTTCATATGCATATCTTTCAATGGCCAAAGGGCTTAAGCAGTCCATCCCTAACTAGTTGTGAGATCTTCAGAATCTCTGGCTGAAGGATACTCTGAATACAAGTGAGAAGAAGGCTTTTGATGGTCAGAAAGTTATCGGGCAACTTGGGAAAGGCTCCCTATAGGGGCACAAGCATTAGGCCTGGCTGAACGTTATGGGTGAACCCCCTCGCCCCTAAACACCAGAATCGGCACTCCAGTAACACAGGAGTGTCAAAATGACTTGAGGTAATATTACCCCCTCCCCCACCCCTCCCCCGAGTCCCACAGTACCTGAGGAGTGGTCAAGATTTAGCTGGACTCTTTCAGGGTGCAACAGCTGTGGACCCTGTCTCCTGGTCCTTGGTAGTGGTGACGAAAGGAGGAACTCTGGAAGCGATGTCACAGCAGCAGTAGCGAGAAAGGACTCTCCGGTACTCCACGTCGGTCTGCATTTTTGATGCCTTTCAACAGGCTCCAAGAATGAACGTCTAGCGCCTGGGCAATCCGCCTCAATTCTTTGGTTCTGCACTCTGGTGAGGAGACTTTGAAGAGGGGTATCTTGTCTCTGGAGGTCCAGCTGGAGTTCATCAAAGTTCTGAGAGGATTTGTTCACAGGAAGACAATGCACTGCAATTGGGGTCAGAGGTCACCTGGCGTTTTGCAGCCCAAGGAGTTCACTGCACGTCGGGGTGATGGCTTGTTCTGCAGATATTCTTATGGCTAGTTGGCCCACCAGCCAAAGGGAAGGAGTCCTTCTCTTCGAAGCTCCCCTGTTGGGTCAGGACAGCAGGTTACTGGAAGGGGCTGCATGCGTCTCTGGTCATATACTACTTTGGATCTTCTGTTCTAGTGGTCGACTTGCTTGCTGCCTCAGGAACCTCACTTTTTTAACATTTCAAATTCATCCATTGCAAACTCTCCCTGGAGTTTACAGAAAGGGGCTGGATGGCTGTTCAATCAGGACAGTTAGCCCACCAGTGGGTACTGGTTACTTTCCGTCATACCAGAAGACAAAGGATAGAGGTGTTTTTCTGGATCCTCCCATACTTCCTGTCCTCAGACTCACTGGAGCCTTGGCGGTTTACACATAGGGTTCCTGCCAAAGACAACTCAAATCAGGACCCTCCCCTCCCAGGATGGTAGAAGGATCACGAAAACAACCACACAAGAACTGTCGAAAAAAGGAGGCCACCATGTTGGAACAAAGGTGACCCAAAAGTCAGTAGAACACTACCACCAGCCACACTTGTATTGTTTTACAGAGAAAGGGGCTACGATACTTAGTAACCCATCAGCACTCCACATAGGGTTGTGTGTGCTGATCTCTCAAAAGGAAAAGCTGAGAAGGATAAAAAGTATCAATACATGAACAGTAGTTCTTAAGGAAAATAAAAGTATAAAAAGTAGACCCCAAAGGGCTCCAAGCAACACTGCACATAGGGTGTTGTGTGCTACAAAAGTGAAAAACAGATGCCTTTTTGTAAAAAGAATCGAGGAAAGCAAGACTCCATGAAAACAAGTGGGTTCCCATAATCGGAGCACACAGAATGAATGAGGGTAAAAAGACCCCTCACCTCCTTCCGCATTCAGGAGAACAATAAAAAGGTCCAGAAATCCAGCAAAAAGTGCTGGGCGTCTCGAAAGGGGAGGGGAATTAAGCATAAAACTGAAATCCCCAACATGTCTGGGAGGACACACATCCCTCACAAACGATACAGTATGGGAAGGCTATGTGGAAGTTTCCTAACAGGACAGTAACTGCTTCCTTCCCAAACTGGTACAGCACGATTTGGACAAGTTCAAGCTTCCCTCACACATGGGCAAGGCCTGGGCATGTTTCATTCATAAATTGTTATAGAAACCGCATAGACTTGGGGCTTAATAAACCAACTCCCTAAACAAACGGTTACAGGTGCAGCATGGTCAGACCTCTGAAAGCTTCCCTCACAAATAGGTAAATGTACAGCATGGACCGTGCCCATGCAATCGTCCCTGATTGGCAGAACATGACGGGGTTCATTTGTTCCATTGAAAGTGAGAGGAACCCTTCTGAGCCCTTAGCTAATCACTCTATGTCCAGTACCCGTATATTCTGTTGGCACCATTGCTGCACAAAGTCACTTTTCAAGAAGGAGGGTACTTCTCCCCACTCTTTCCGCAATCTCTCCCAATCATATAAGTGATCAATTTCATTGCTATTGTGTCCCATATTTTGTAGAGCCAACAAGTCTGTGTAGGTGAGCAATTTTGCTTCCAATTTTTGCTATAACCTGCCAGGCCAATATTCGTAAAGTTACCATAGCTGTCTTCTGTGGTTTTGAGATTGTATGCTGCCCCGGATCTAATAGAAGGAGGTTATCCTTGCCTCCAAAAAGTGAGTCAGGAGTCAAAACCAATCAAAAAGAACGGTTACCCTGTCTGTCTTTTTGCTTCTTATGGTGATACTGATCAGTCCATAAGACTATCAGTACTGTGAAACTGTCTCCCCTAGCACTTTTCTTGTATTTTTACAATTGCACACATCACCCTAAAGTGAAGTGCACTTGGGATGCTTGGTATCCTTCTGTTGTGGCTTTTGGTTACATTTACAGGTGCCTAGGATGAGCCAATATATTTCTACCATGTTTTACACATTTTACTGGTGTTTTTGTGCAATTATCAGAAAGGACTACTAAAGGTGTCTAGCACCCAAGATGGCAGTGCCACAGGTTTTTGCTTCTTCTTTGGCCGTTTTCCTGCCCTCTCTGGTCTGGAATTGCCATATATGGGAACCCCTTTCCTGGGGAAAGGTGCTGCTTTGTCGGGTAAAGAGGTGGTTTTTGTGCGAGCCCGGATATGGGGGCTGGGACTGTCTGGTCCCAGTGCACGTCCTGGTGCATGAATGTCTGTTGCAGGGCAGATGTGACCAATGGCTATCCAAGATTGGATAGCCACTGCCCGTTTGAATGGTTCAGATCCTTGCCATTGGTAGACCTGGGTGAGCTGCCAGTCCAGATCTTGGATAAAAGGAGGACTCTTGCAACCATTCTTCAGATAATCATTGGAGCTAAGACCTCTATGAAGAAGAGCAGCCCACCGACGATGACTTCTGCAGCTGACCTGCACCAACTGCGGCGAAGTGTGTTGAAGCCCTCCTACTCTGCCTGGTCTCACTGACCCATGTCAGTGCTTCAGCCCATGGACCAGTGGGAACAAGTCTCCACCCCTGTTCAAAGATCTGAGCCTTCCAAGTGTCCCTGGACCAACCGGCTCTCTCCTGGGCTACCATGCTGCATCCGTTGCTGTTCTGAGTGCCTCCTTGAAACTTGGTGGAGCTTCAACTTGTCCAACAAGACTCTTGCTCCTGCATTTTCAGCCTTCTTGCATCAGCGGAAGCCTGCAGGACCTGCTCTTTTGTTCATCCGTGGAAGATCGCCTGTCACCACCTGATCATGGTGACACCCTTTGCTATCGTTGTCTTCCACTTGGCCTTATGAACTGTGCCAAGCAATACCAGGAACAGGGAGACCTGCTCCTGGTAACAAAACAGACACCAGCGCAAGGGAGCCATTCCCCTGGTTTTATTAGAAACTGTTTGATCTACACCAGGAGAAAGGAGAATATCGCCTGGATTTGAAATTGTGTAAAGGCGGTGTGAAACCTGCAAGCCACGGGAAGGGAGTCATTCCCCCTGGCATATGTTTGCTGCAATAAAACATTCTCTTGAACACTATCCCAGCATCAGGAGAAGGGAGACATTCTCCTGGAGGGAAAACTTTCTGATTGCTTATCTTTTAGTTGTAGTGCGAGGGATAGAAGTAGGTTGTGACACAGGACAGTGTTTTGATTTGACGGACCCTTTAGTATTCGTTTTGAGGCAGGGAAGCCCCTCTTAGAAATGGGGAGAGTGAGGGACTTTATTTATACACAGATGGAAGTCTATAACCAACACCATGCCACCCTTGTGTCCGCTTCCTTCTTCAACACCCTGACAGTACCCGTAGGGTAGATTGTTTCACGCCAGAGGGCTGTGGCTACATCTCCCTAACTGTGCCTGAGACAGAAAGCAGACTTGATCGAACTCCATGAGAAAAATCTTGAGCTTTCAGTGGTCGTTTTGACAATGATTGATGGGGATCAAGCTGCCACTGGAGAAATATGCCTGACAATCTCAAACTGTTGACACAACACACCACTATGCCTTATAGAACATAATGATAGGCAGTCTAAATTCTGGCTTTCCAAATGCATAGGAAAGAGCTGGTACTCAGTTAACACCTAGACAATTTCTTTTTTTTTTTTCTTTTTTTTTTCATTCAATATGTTCTGGGTCCAACCTGACAATGAAAGGAATTACTCAAGAGCTGCAGAATCACTTTTCTCTCATTCATTCACCAGCCCTGTAACTTTCTCTTGCCCAGTCCATGTCATGTAAACAAATTAAATTACTTTGTAATTTACTTTGTGGGGATTATTTTGAAACTGTACTTCAAATTATTTTTTGGGCGGAGGGTTTCACCCCTGCTCTTTCTCCTTCACTACCACCCCATCTCAAACTTCCATTTACCTTACAAATACATATACAAATTCGAAGTATTTCGACGTTCTACTCAGTTATTAATTGACTTTGTGGAAACAACGGGATACCGTTTCGCACACCCCTTGCTTCCGAAATCAAATGTCTACTTCCCTGCTCTTGGTTGCCCACCTTTGCTGAGCTCTATATTCCTCTCTCGCAATGGCCTAAATATGATGGGCTTTCATGTGCGCATGCAAAAGGCTGATGTGTGCATGCATCTGAAAGGATGTGGAGTGCATGTATTTAAAAGGCTGAGTGTGCAGATGTATGGTTGAGGTCTGTGTGTATGTGAAAGTCTGCATTGCTTGTGCAAAGCTCCACTGCAATGGTATCTGTTACTGCGGGTATTGTACATGTTACCATTTGCATACCATCTTAATTCATTGACTGCACCAAAAGCTAAGATTATGGTTAACCCATCTATTGCCAGATTCTATAGTCCGGACCAAGCATGCAGATCGTAGGCTAGTCTTTTTTTTAAATATTTGTTTTTTATTAATGCACATGCCATTTTATGGGAACTTGATGTGGATACTGACATCCGACTTTCATGAAAAACGTGAACTTTGCTTTCCATTACGAGTTGCCACTTATCATTTGTGTCGCTGTAACAAAAAAAAAATAGTCTCCCCTAATTTCATATGTATTGACCACGCTGGAAGTGATACCACAGAAAATTACCTCATATTTAGTCTTGGATACTCCATGCGATGATGGGAAGTTAAGTTGCAAAACCTTCTATTAGTAAGCCAAGAGATGCATAACTGATGTGCAGACTAACAAGTGGCATTATCATTATTCTATATTGAGCAGTACCATGAGTGAGCTTTTTTTGTGTAGTGTACGCAAGTCAACTGAATGAAATTATTTCCCAAGGATCCCACACTTTAGTTAATTATGAAGCCGGGATTTGAGACCTTATGGAACACTGGGCCCTTAACCAAATATCTTTCCAGCTTTAGTTGGTAGAACTAGTTCTTTGGTTTTTAAGCATACAGTTTTATAGAGAGGTTTTGAAACTTTCAAAAAATAATCACCCAAGCTGAAAAAGCTAGAAATCTATTGAGAACAAATAGTATGGTCGTAGCTTTATTTACCATTCTTGAATGGAAAACTGTTGGTTATGTTTTTCTTAAGTCCAACTGGTATTAGGCTTCATAAGATGTATCTCTTGGTATTAGGTACCCAACTCTTAATATAGGCCTGTACTACACAAGTCGCTAGAGTGGCTGTGCAACCAGGCTTATATTAGGAGGGAGTTATGTGAGCTGTAGAGCAGTATAAAGAACACAGTATACATAGACCCAAGAAAACACTTACTCGAAGTTATTTTAAAATGTATTTATTTATACATACACAGAGCACACAAGCAAATCGAAAATGCAGCAACTAACAATAGCATGGAATTAGAAATGGAATAAAATGTATAGAAAGAATAATAATGCAGGTGCGTAACTTATCATATGCTTTACACATCCAGCACAGTGTCGTCAGTAAAAGCACTTGCATGCATCACCTTTGCAAAATTGAGTTTGCAGGGAAAGTAAGTTAGACCGAACACAGCTAGCAAAGTACTATCCCAGAGGGATATAGGCAGTCTGTTTTCCTAACTCTAAAAGTGTTCACAATTAGTCTATGGAGGAACCAGCATTTCCAAAGCCAGTAAGATCATGAAGATTGGCCTTTGGGAAACCAGCAAAGCCAAAGTGAAATGGACAGCACCAGTTCTGATAAATCTTCAGAGGAAAGTTAAGTAACTAGTCAGTTGTTCTTGTAGAAAACACGAGCTCGAGAGGAGCCTTCCTGATGGCACACTGGCTGTAAGGTATGCACAGTGAAGTTGAGACCAACTCCCAAGTGAAGACAACACTCCCAAAGCAAAGGAGCACCAAAAATGGCCTATGGTAAGTGAAAGGGTGCGGCTCCCTGCATGCCTACCAATGAACTACCACCAGAGTCCATAAAGGTACATTCCCAGGAAGGAATAAGACCAAGACCGTGATGTCAAAGGCTTTATCTGAAATTAGGGCAAACAGCATCTACTCTGCACACACCGAGAGTGCTCTGCAGAAAACATGTTGCAAATTACTTTTATACAGAGAGATCGTCGTCGAGGTGTGGGAAGGCCTAGGGGGCACATGAACAGTTGGGATTGGTCACTAAGAGGTGGCACCTGTAGGTGGTATATGGTCGGCGATGGCTGATTGGTCCATGGGTGGGTGGTGAGTTGACATCATGATGTGGGGTGCTGGGTCAGGAGTTCATCCGGGCTCATCTGTCCAACCTCCGACGAATGGATACATCTTCTCCTGGCCTATTACATTTTGCCCTTGTGGCCACGCATTCCCTTCCGGTCACACATCCAATCACTTTGTTTGCCAATAAGTTGCACTTGGAAAAACAATGCATGATTCTCTAATATTGGACACCACTTGCGCGCCTGTTACCAAGGATATCGTTTTCATGCAAAAACACATAAACATAGTTGAATACCGAATTGGGTCCATTTCTTCATTATTGACAGGGGGAGGCAGGGGTATATGGTTACTGCGGATGGATTTCAGAAAACACATTACATCTGTGGACATATCTCTTTGAGGGCCTTTCTGATTGTGTGTCTAAACAACATAACTCTGTATTTGGACAGGGTGTTCTGGAATGAGCTTAAGGCCCTCCTACTGAGGTCCTTGGTTTCACATCACTTAAGAAATGGAGGAGGGTCATTTACATTTACATATAACCAGTTACTGCTTCATGCGCACTTAGCTGTTTCTGTATTTGAAAGGAACATTCTATGACATTCTTCAAACTTTATATGCTCTTGGGCCACCTCATAACACAGGGACGAGGGGGTGGTAGGAAAGAGATGGCTGGCACACAGTCAATGCAACATGACTAAGTTCAATCAACAATTCACATGGTTCCGCCTAATGACATGTCTAGACGTACATTCTGCTTTATTAACCGCGAGGTAGCATTGTGTGAGTTTGCATAGGTCCTTGGTTTGTTTACTCGTTACGGGACTGCACGTTAATCATGCTGGTATTTAACTATTATAGGTTAATACACATTCTAATTTCAATAGACCGAGCTATCATAAAAGCTTCTAATACCTACGTATATATATTTATACTGTTATGCTCATTGGAGGTGTTGGTAGGTTTACATGCATTACAAATACGAGGAGAGGGCCTTCATTCACACACTCGGGTAGGAAAGGGAAGATACATTTGTCACCTTAAAAGTCTTGGTTTGTTGACTCTGCTCTAGGGTACACGGGGATTAGGTGTCTGTGGCCCAGGTCCAAGTCGTGCGGGGGCAGGGTTTTACAGCGACAGATAGCCCTGGCCTTCGCCTCCTCCCCTTGAGCTGTCTTTGAGTCAACAGAGTGAGTTTAGACGTCAAGTGATACAGTGCGGAATTTGTTGCTTTTCTGCTGCCAGCCTTCTCATGGGAACCAGGCATTTATGCGGACGGCAAGGAGGAGGTGGCAGGGGAAGCGCTACACTCACTTTGTGCTTCCAAAGATGGTTGCAGGTTGGGGTCAGACCTGAACACCCTCTCGCTTGCTTACAAGATGGAGTCTGTGCGGTACAAAAATTGAGTCTTGACTTAACCTCATAATGTAAGGTATAAGGATGTGGTAGTGATCATTGGTGTACTATTACGAAAGGGGCGATAGTTCCCTGAGGTGTTCCCACATGAGTGCCCCAAGTCCAGGACCCTGTACTTGGAGCAAGCATGGCTGGGTCTACCCGGGAAGCATGGGAATAAGGGGGGGGCTTGAATGTCCCTCCACCCACTCCTAAGTACAACACAAGCCCCATAGAACCTTTTTTTTTTTTATTATTTTTTTTTCAATTTTTATTGATTTTTGGAAAACCACAGCATGGGTACACAAATTACAAGATTTGGGCAATCGCCTGCAACAAATTAAACTATAAGCCATTATTCTCTGCGTTTGTTCCCCCCCCCCGCCAGCTCCCACCCACCCCATACAGTATCTCGAGCGCTGCTGTCTGCTTATAGAAATGATGCGGCATAGGGCAGTGTCAATCCGGGTTTTCTCCGCCAGTGGTTGACCGGCTTTCCAAGGTCATTCGTTCCATGTCGGGGCTTGTTTTTGGGCCGGGCCAAGGACACTTGAGGGTCTCAGGGCGTGGCCTATGTATTGCCAAACACCTCTTGAAATTGCAGCCACTCTGTCTCTATTTGGGTGCTTGAACCATGTAGAGCCGCAGTAAGTCTTTCCATAAGGAATATGTCTTTGGCAATCATCACCCATTCTTTCTTCGAGGGGAGGGCGGGCCTCTTCCACGTTCTAACACAGGCCGCTCTGGCTGCCAACAGTAGGGAGTGCGAGAGGTCCGGTAATTTTTCCCAGTGGTCATCCTTATGCTGCAGGCAAAACGGTATCAACATCAAGTCCAGTGGGAGCACACCTTCTCCCGCCTCTTTCAGCCAGCTAAGTACTTCGGCCCAATAAGTTTGGACCTTCCCGCATGTCCACCACATGTGCCAATAGTTTGCCCTTTCCCCACACCGATGCCAGCAAAGGGGATTACGTCTGGGAACATCCTAGAAAGTGTGATCGGGTCATACTGCCATCTGTGCAGGAGTTTGACAGCATGGGTTTTGTATTGGCAGGAGATCGAGGTCTTAAATGATCTACTACAGAGTCGCCCCCAGAGACCGTCTCCGATCCTACAACCCAAGTCTCTTTCCCATTTCCCCCTGAGGCTTCTGGTGGTTCCCTCCCGGGGGGGTTAAAAGGGCAGAGTAGAGGAGTGAGATGAGGCCTCTCATTTCTACATGGGTATCTAAGATCTTTTCAACTGGGGTGAGTTTTCTTTGTAATTTGGGCTTTAGTTTTGGTTTCATTAGGATTCCCTTAAGTCTCAGGTAGAGGAGAGGGGAGAGCCTACCTATTTCCAAGGATTCTTCAAGCTCCTGGATACTTATAAAGGACTCCTCCCTGACCAACTGACCAACTCTGCATAGGCCCGCGTCAAACCAGGGCTGATAGTGTTCATGGCCTGGGATTTCCTCTAAAACTGGTGTGGACCAGATGAGACTCATGGGGGAGGGCCAAGTGGTCACCTTCTCACCGTGTCCCTTACCCTCCAACGCCTTCCGCATTGTTACTAGTATTGGGTGAACCCTGATTCTCCTTGGCAGCTTTTTCATCGGGACCCATAACCACTCACCCACTGTGACAGGGCTCAGGAGGGAGTTTTCAAGAAAGACCCATTGTTGGGGTCCTCTCTGAGGTGGGGGGCCAGGGTTCTGAGCTGGGCTGCTCTGTGGTAAGTTCGTAAGTCTGGGAGGCCCCCCCCACTATCCTTGGGGAGGGTGAGTGTTTCATAACCTATTCTGGGTCTCTGGCCTTGCCATATGAATCTCGTTATGCGTTTTTTGGCTTCTTTTACGAAGTGCTTCTGGGGCTTCCCAAGGGAGCATCTGGAAAACGTACAGGACCCTGGGGAGGAGGTTCATCTTTACAGCGTTTATCCTTACCATCCACGAGATTTGCCCCTTACCCCATGTCTCCATATCTTTAAATAAGTTGTTAAACAGCGGGGGGTAATTTGCCTGGCTTAGATCTTCGTCGGGCCGGACGATGTTGATCCTCAGGTATTTAATCCCTTCGGTACGAATTTGAAACCCCAGGGGGGACAGTTCTGTGAGGTCCCTGTCTGCATCTGGGGCAAAGGGGAAGATCATTGACTTCCCTATGTTCATCCTGAAGCCTGAGAATTGGCCAAACCGTTCAATAACCCGAACAGCCGCCGGGACCGAGCTAGTAGGCTCCCTCAGGTGGAGCAGTATCTCATCTGCATAGAGGCTGAGCTTGAAGGTCCGACCTCCAACATCAATACAGCGGACCATTGGGGCACATCTAATGTACTCTGCGAGTATTTCCATGGTCATGGCGAACAGGATTGGGGAGAGGGGGCAGCCCTGCCTCATCCCCCTTTGAAGGCTGAATGTTCGTGAAAGGCGACCATGTACCCTGACTCTAGCAGAGGGGTCTGTGTATAAGGCCTTAATGGCTCGCCTGATTCCCTCGCCAAAGCCCAGTTTGACAAGGACTTCGTGTAGAAACTCCCAGTCCACCCTGTCGAACGCCTTTTCGGCGTCGATGGCCACCAGGGCAGGGTTGTCTTCCTTCGGGGCCGCTTCCCTCATCAGGTGCAGAGTTTTTCGGAGGGTGTCCGCCCCCTGTCTCCCCTGTATGAAGCCCACCTGGTCGGAGTGGATGAGTACCGGCATATGGCTGTCTAGTCTTGTGGCTATGATCCTGGTAAACAGTTTAGCGTCCACATTCAGGGGGGAGATTGGTCTATATGACCGTCAGCCTGCCGTAAATCCGTCCTCCCCGGGGGCCCTGCCCAGCTTAAGACCCGATATTGCCATGAGTACCTCCTCGCTCGTTTATTGGGGCGTCTAAAGCGGATGCCTCTGGGGGGTCCATCACAGGTAATGTTACTCCTCCGAGGTATGCTCCCAGTGCCTCCGCCTCCACTTCTCCTTCCCTCCTGTAGAGAGTCTCCTAGAACCCCGCAAATTCCTCCACTATTCCCTCGGGATCCGTTTTTGTCCCCTCATCCCTGCATGAGATCCTTGACACCCATCCATCTCTCTGTTGGCCCCGGAGTTTGGCCGCCAGCATGGCGTCGGCCTTATCCCCTTTCTCATAATAACTTTGGCGCAGGTGCTGGAGGCCCGCTACAATTTTCCCCATCTCCAATGCGCTCAGCTCTTGCCTTTTCTCTCTTGCATCCCCCAAGTCCCTTTCCCTCTCCTCATCCCTCTTCCCTTCAGATCCCTCCAATGCTATTATCTCTGCCCGTAGCCTATGAGCCAGGAGAGACCTGGTCCTTTTTTTGGAAGCCCCCTCTCTAATCAGAACACCTCTCCAGGTCGCCTTTGCTGCCTCCCAGACTGTCTCTATGTTGACTTCACCCGTGTTATTCAGTTCAAAATATTCATTGATCGCCTTCTCCATCTCCTCCTTAAAAACCACATCCCTTAGCAGGAAGTCATTGCATTTCCACAGGGATTCTCTGGGTTTCAGACCCAATACACTAATATCTGCCCAGACCATATCGTTGTCCGACCAGCTAACCGGGCAGATGATGCAGGACTACACTCGGCTCATGTTCTGGTGCCCCATGAAAAGGTAATCTATTCTCGTTCTGGTGCCATGGACCGCTGAGTAGAAGGTGTATCCCTTTCCCTCCGAATGCAATTCCCTCCATGTGTCTACGAGCCCATAGCTCCACATCAGCTCCCGGAATTTCCCCTGGGGTCTACCCCCTCGGCTGCCTAGCCGGATGGCCCCTCCACTATGATCTAATTCCCGATTTGCCCACATGTTAAAGTCTCCACCCAGTATAAGGAGCCCCTCTGTCCTGGCCATTATCTCTCCCATCACCTCTTTGAGAAATTCAACCTGGCCCACATTAGGACAATAGATCGCTGCTAGGGAGACCCTGGAGTTGTGCAAGTCACCTGATATAATCATGGCTCTACCGTCTTCCCTCCCCCACCTGGTTACCTCTGTGAGTCTCTGGTTTCTCTGCAGGATTATCCCGACTCCACTCCGTTTCGTGGGAGCGGATGCCCAGAAGGTCTGGCCCACGTGTGCTCCCGGGATGGCCCTCTCCTCTCCCGTGACCGTTCTAGTTTCCTGTACGAAGAGGATATCTATTTTAGCGTTCATTTCCCTCCCCAAGAGGGAGCGCTTTGCTGGGGAGTTCAGACCCTTTACATTGAGTGAGCCAATTCTCAGTGACTCAGCCGGGCCCCTATTCTCATTGTCCGCCATTGGGTCCTTGTCTTGTATGTACCGTCTTCCCGGATCTGTGCTTGCTGCCACCTTCCAATGTGGTTTTGAGACACTGTGGGTCCCCAAAATCCCCAACTCCCTCCCTTCCCACCTCTCCCTTCCCCCTCTTTATCATGACGCCTGCCAACAGGCAAGCCACCAGGGTGAATGCAAGTCCATCCACCGCAGTCACCTTGTTAAGCTCAGCGTCCCCGGCCGGGGCTGTTTGATTCAATCTCTCAGTTTCACTAATAGCGAGCCTCTGACCACTTAGTCCCCTTCGGCTTCCGTTGTGGGGGTGTTAAGTTTCTTGAATTTCCTTCGGCCATTTATCTTCTTTGTGGACCAGGGGCCCTCCGGCTCCCTCACAGCGCTCCGAGGCTCTTGCACCTCATCTCGTTTCCTTCCTCTGGGGTATCCCCTTTGAGTACCTGCAGCACTTGGGATGCCTCCTTGCCGCTGGTTACTCTATAGTCCACTCCTGAGCGTTCGAAAGACAAGGTGAATGGGAAGGACCACCTGTATCTTATGTCTTGGCTGGTGAGCCACTGGGTGAGTGGCCGGCACTCTCTTCTGCGGGTAAGAGTGAAAGCCGCGAGGTCCTGGTAAATCCTCACTGTGTCTCCTTCGAAAAAGAAACTCTCCAGCCTTCTCGCTTTCTCGAGGACCTCCATTTTATCTCTGTAGCGGAGGAAGCGCACAGCTATGGACATTGGGCCGCCCCTCGCTCCACCTCCCCCTCGGTGGGTTCTTTCCAGCTGGACTTCCTTGCCCCCCTCGAGTGAAGAGTTGGTTGATGAGGCCCTGAACCTTTCTCCCCACGTCTGTGGCAGTCTCGCCTCTCTGTTGAGTCACACCCATAATGCGCAGGTTGTCGGCGTTCTCTGTTCTATAGGTCGGCCATTTTCAGGGCTATGTCCTCCTCTCTGATTTCTAGGTCTGTTAGCCTCGCTTCGTATTTCATGTCTAACAGGTCCATTTGGAGATGGTTGTTTTCCATTCCCTCCATTTTTTCCTCGAGCGTCTCCACTCTCCCCCTGAGATCGACTATAGAGGCGTGTATGTCTGTTCGAATCGCTTTTATCTCCTGGAGGATGTCCTTGAGGTCGTCCTTCGTTAGCACTGCGGGGGGGGGGGTCGGCACTTGAAGGCATGGTGACTGTGTGGATCACCGAGGGGTGCGTTGGACCGGCGGAAGCGTTGGGGGGAGCGGATTGCGCACGTGGGCTGGGTTGGTTCCAGGGCTCCGGTCTCTGGGTGCTCTTTGGAGTTTGGGTGGGGGCGGGGGGCGCCTCTCACCCTGCCTTAATGCCTTGAGGTTTCCTCTGGTCGTCTTGAGCCCTCCCCGCTTCTGCGGAGGCAAGCTTGCCTGTGGGAGGGACCCCGGTGATGGCTCCGGTCCTCACGAGGGGGGCTAGAATTGTGACTGAGGCCTGTTTCCCCAGATGCGTCACGGCTGAAATGTTCCGGGGGGACCCCTGTACTCCCAAGGGGGAAGGCCGTGCCAGCTTTTATGGGGTGAGTTGCGCTGGTCTGTCCCCGGGGGGGGGGGGGCCAAACCCAGTCCGCCGAGTATCGGTTCTCCCCCCTGCGCTCTTCAAATCTTCGGGCCGTCGAGGGCCGCCACACGTCTGTTGTGGGCTCGGACCCCTTCACTGAGGGCTCCTTTTCAAGTAGGCCTCCGTGCGCGGGGGATGGGTCGGGAAGCTCCCAGAGTCCTGATTTGCTGCTAGTGGTCCGCACCGGAGCAGTTCTTGGTGGTGTGGGGCTCCCCCCAGGACGCCCCACTCGTCCCTGGCCCCGTACGATGTCCACACGCCACCGGGGCAGAGCTCCGGGGCCCGCTCGGCGTTTGCGCACGCCGGGGGGCCTTCTCCGGCGTCGTCCTCTCGGTGTTATGGCTGCAGCTGCGGAGACGACGACCGGCTGCTCCGGGTTCCGCGGCAGGTCCGGCCGAGGCCTGGGGCACCGCGAGAGGTGAAGCCCTCAGTGGCTCTGCTGCACGGCCCCCGAAAAGGTGTCCTCTGTTGCTCGGCGAGCGGGTCCTCAGATCGGGGCCAGGCTATATCCACTTTCGGAGGAGCGCTCGATTCATTGGGCCGCTGCCGTGGGGGCGCACGTTCCCGTCGGGGTTACTCCAAACTCCCGGCCGGGGATTGGCTCAGAGTGCTAGGCCCTGCGGTGGTGGAGGAGCGCTTGTCTCACACGTCCAGCATGCTCCGCGCCCCCTGGCGGTCTCTCCCCATAGTACCTTTTAAAGAGTGAAGATGAACATGTAGCTGGTCCTCTTCGAAGTGCAACGATGCAGACCCATTCCTGCTTCTTGGTCCTGGTGACGAAAGGGGGGGGGACCTGTGATGGGCTTCTGCGCAGCGCTCGGGAGAAAGGTTTGGCAGCAAAGTATTCCGCTCACTCCAGCAGCTCTTTGTGGTTTTGCACCAAGAATAAACTAATACCGCCGGTTGGATTCTCTTCGATTACTCAGTCCTGAACTCTGGTGAGGGGACTTTTGGTGAAGAATTCCTGCTTCTGGAGGTCCACACTGATGCTTGCAATGTTTCCACTGGATTCGTTCTTCGGAAGATGATGCACACCATAATGGTCCAGGTACACCGGGTATTGTTCTGCAGCCCAGGAAATTCAATTCGCAGGACGACTGGGTTGCCCACCATAACTGCTCACTCCGGGTCTCTGACATTTCACCCATCCCTTGGGCAGACCATTTTTGCATCAAATTTGACCTCACCTCCAAAGGCCCTCCCAAATCCACTACCCCAAGCTTACGCAAACTCACCAAGGAGAACATTGCCCCCCTTCTTGTTGTCCGAGAGCTCCAGCCCCTGTTCCTGAATGACCCCGATACTCTGGCCCTTGCCTTCACTCGGACCATCACCTTGGCTGTCAACACATTTGCTTCACTCACCCTTAAAAAAAGCGAAGAAAGTAAACCATGCCAATGCCTGGTTCACACACGAGGTCCTAGTATTTCACTCCCATAAAAGGGTAGCTTTGGCCACTTGGGAAAAAGGCCTGATGACGTCACTAAAGCAGCTTACAAGGATCTCTCCAGAGACTATAAATAAAGCCCTCATTCGGGCCAAGGCATCCTCTAACACTAGAATTGAAAATGCTAAATCAGGGACCAGAGACATATTTGCTATATTTAGAGAGCTGGAGTTCCCGGCGCCCCCTCCACCGACCATCATGAAAGCTGATTTACGGTGTAACAAAATTCAAGCGGCCATGCTTGATAAACTTGAAACCTTACATTCCAAAATCCTAGCTCACCAAAAAGCGCCATCTAATCTCCTAGATAACTCTCTACACACCTGCCACCTCTCCCAACCAAGCCTCTGTTTTCGACTTTAAGGAGATGTCTGAATTCGAAGTCGCCACCCTCCTCAACTCCATCAAACCCTCTAATTGCAAAGAGAATGCTTTCCCAGCTCAACTCAAGGACTGGGCCCCCTCCTTGACCCCACTTATCACAGCCTTCATCAACTCATCTTTTCAGACTGGACATGCTCCGTCTGGATTAAAAGAAGCCTGTTAAGACCGCTCCAAAAAAAAAAAAAAAAAAAACACACGACCCATCCATCCCAGGTAATTACAGGCCATTCACCACTGTGCCGTTCTTGCTAAAAAAATTTGGACAAAGCAGCCTACCTGCAAGTCCAAAAATTGAGGACAACCTCCTCCTGGGCCTCGGGCAGTCCAGTTTCCGGCCCAGGCATGGACCGCAATCAGCCTTGCCGGACCAAAAAAAAAAGTGCGTACAAATGGATGACCTAAGGGACGCAGGCAAAGCCGCGCTTCTCCTGTTCCTTGACCTATCAGCGGCCTTTCATCTGGTGGACCATAAAACCTATGCCATCACCTCGCTACTGCAGCCAATTCCTCCCGAGGGCCTGTGCCTGGATAACTTCCTTCCTGCAGGATCGAAGGAATAAGGTTTTCTCAGAAACCTCCTGTGCCAACCCTCATCAAGTGTGGTGTCCCAGAGGGTTCTTGCATAGCTCTTACACTCTATAACCTCTTCACACGACCTCTATTCAAGATCCTTGATGCACTGGGCATCGCATACACCAACTATGCTGATGACACTCAGCTGCTAATACCCCTCTCAGGGGACTACTTTGCTGACCTTAATACCCTTAACTCCATCTACACTACAATCCAAGCCTGGATGGCAGAAAATTGGCTATGCCTTAACAGTCAAAAGACTGAACTCTTGTTAATTGGCTCACCGTCCACACTTGGTAAACTGGGTGAGCAATATCGCTCCCTTACAGTGGATAACATCCCTATCGCTGTAGCCAAAACCATAAAAACACTGGGCGTTTATATTAACCCTTTAAGTGCCATGGGTTATCACCCCAGTGCTAAGGCCATTTTTTTGGTGATTTCGGTACGTCACCATTCAATGCCTTGTAACTTTGTTACATGCGATATCTCAGCCAAATTTGGCTCCTTTTTTTCCCCTCATGTAGGCGGTCGTAACGCCATCCAGGAATCCTAGGTTGCTGTAGGGGGGTGAGAGAAAATAACCAAAAAGGGTGAAAATTGTGTTTTTTCAAAAAATGCGAATAAAATGATGTACAAAGAAGCCTGTGTTTTTTTTTTCTTTTCCCTGTAAGAGCTAGGAACAAATGGTTTGCTGTGCTGAATGCCCCAATTTCATGGCTTTCAAGAACAGGTTGAGTGGAAACAAAAAAAACATTATTTTGATGTGGTTAGCAACCGTTTTGAGAGGTAGGCAATTTTGGCCATTTTTGCAAATTGGACATGCATGGACGGAATGGGGAAAAAGGGTAGGAAAGCCGAATTAGAGGACAGAAAGGAATATATTTCTGAAAAGTAGACGGGGGTGATTTGCGTAGGTCGGGGAAAATGCCATGGATTGGAGGGGTTTATAGTCAAAAAGTCGAATCCAATAATGTCGAAAGTCAAAAAGTCGAAAACAAAAATATCGAATTTTTTTTTTTGGTTGCTTTTTTTTCGAAATGGGGGGTCCCCCCCCACCCCCCCTTTTTTTTAAATTTTTTTTTTTGTTTTACCCCTTTTTTTTACCCCCGGAGCCCAAAAAAAATATATAAATAAAAAAAATAAAAATTCGACATTTTTTTTTCGACTTTTTGGATTCGACATTTTTGTGATTCGACATTATTGATTCGACATTATGACTGGACACCGATTGGAGGGGTGGGGGGGGAAGAGCGGGAAAATTACAAACAAAAAAAGTATGTGTTGGACATGGTTGGCTTGGTACGGCAATGGCTTCTATGAATTTTGAGAAAAGCAATGCTCTGCTACATTTCCCCGACTCTTGCAGTTAGGAAAGCACACATTTTTACAAAACAAGCAATACCACAAGCCAAAAACTGAGCTATGGTACACAGGAGTTTTATGCTCACGGCCTGAACAGACGCACTTAGCATGGGTAAATCGGGGAAAACCAATGTGAGGAATGGCAAGCATACATTTTTCGAACGAGCACAGGCAGACCTTTTCAAGGGTAGGTGACTTGTGCAGGTTACAAAAGTGTATTGTGCCTAAAGCAGCCACTAAATGTAAGTCACGTTTGGGAAATGAAAAGGTTGTGTGACAAAGGGCACCAGCAAATGGGTCAAAACGTTATGAAAACGACACAAACACAACAAATGTTATACCTTCCTGCGTGTCCACAGGTGTCCCGATGAGAACGGTACCTCACATGTGTGGGTGCACCTACCTGGCCGCCAAGGGGAAAGCCTAAAACACAAGTAACCCCAAGTCTGTTTTCACACCTGAATTTTACACTCTCTGCAGATGGGCACATCATACAGATATGGGCCTCGGTGTCCAAGCCACCAAAGAAAACGGGGAACCCCATGCATTTACGGAAAGAGGACACCCGTGGGAATCCGCAGAGGTCTGCCTTGCGCAAATTGCCCCAGTTTTTATTAGCCACAATCCCCGACAAAAGTGTGATATTTGGTGGGGAAAAAAACTGTTCACTTTGTCTGGGGTTCTGGGTAATAAATTCTGGGCTGCTTCGCGCAAGTCCCACCTCTGTGCATTCCCACGGGTGTCCTCTTTTGGGAAATGCATGGGGTTCCCTGTTTTCCTTGCTGGCTTTGACACCCTAGGCCCAAATCTGTTGGTTGCCCACATGAACAAATTGTGCTGAGGCGAAAGGCTTGGGGTTACCAGCGGGTTACCTGTTCCCTTTTGCGCCCCCACTAGGTGCACCCACACATGTGAGGTACCGTTTTCGTCGGGACACCTGTGGGAACGCGAGAAGGTATGACATCTGTTAGCGACGTGTTTCGGTGAGTGGACACAGGGAAATGTCTCTGAAATTGGCTGGAAATGAAGACAATTCTCAGACATTTCGCTCTGGCCACCCACTGAAACACACCGCCAACCTGGGGCGCAAAAGGAAAAGGGTAACCCACTGGTAACCCCAAGCCTTTCGGCACAGCCCATTTTGTTCATGTGGGCAACCTACAGATTTGGGCCTAGGGTGTCGAAGCCAGCAAGGAAAACGGGGAACCCCATGCATTTCCCAAAAGAGGACACCCGTGGGAATCCAGAGGTCTTACTTGCACAAATCGGCCCAGTATTTATTACCCAGAACCCCCGGCAAAGACCCACATAGGAGAAGGGTGCCCAAGGCTAGGGATAATAGCGCCGACTTTGCTGGAGCCCTGGCTGCCCTGCATTACAACTTCTCCCCACAAAGGAGTCTCGGCAGTGTGCCAATACCTCCCCGAAGGGAAAAGCTGTAATGCAGCCAGCCGCAACTCCAGGACAGTTGGGGGTGATGTCCCTGGCCTTGGACATTCATGTACCATGTGGGTGTACCGTCCCCTAAGCACAGCAGCAGCTCCAGGGAGCCCCAGCAGGTTCCCCATTCCTCCCCGGAGGTGACATCTGTAATGTAGCACAGCCAGAGGTGGAGCCTGGGCTTGCAGACTGACAACCCACATGGGAGGGATCCGCTCCCAGGGAAACGCTAATTGCCAATGATCTGGGGGCAATTTGTGGCCTGCTCACATAACGTTGCAGCTGCTGGCGTAGAAAAAGCTGTAAACAAATCAAAAAACATGTTTTACCTACAGTCACCCCAGCTAAATGCAGCCCTCCCCGGGGGCAGATAAGTTGGGGGGCTGTCCTGCCCTCCTCCCTGGCCCTCAGGCGTCCCTTCTTAGGAGCAGATATCTGGTCCCAGGGAGGGCTGCATGACATGGCACCCACTCCATTGCAGGAGTGGGAGACGGGGTCACTACCCCATCCCATTAGAAAATGCCCCACAGCCCCCCTAAAATGCATTCCATTTCTTTCTTTGTTTACGAAACTTGCCTTGGCGCAGAGGGGCACATTGGTGTGCCAATCTGGCCCGGGGTGCCCAAACCTTACTGCCCCACCCACAGCGGAGAAAAAAACGAAGAAAAAAATGGAAAATGGTACACTACACTTTAGGGCGGGCTGAGGGGCACCCTAAACCTCCAGGTAATTTTCTAATGTAATGGGGTTGACCCTTTACCCCCCCCACACCAAATGCAGGGGGGCATCTCATGCAGCCCTCCCTGGGGCCAGATGCCCCTTCCTAGGAGCAGATATGGGGTGAGGGCCACCCCCTTTTCTGTAAAAATATATCCCTGGTGGCTAGTGGCCCCCCACTCTCACCCAAAATTCCCTTTTTTTTTTTTTTGTTTAATTTGTTTGTTTTTTTTGGTGTTTTTTATTTATTTTTATTTTGCCCTCCTCGCTGGCACCTCCCAAAACAACTTGACCAAATTACAACTTGTACAGAATAATGCCTTGAGGGCTGCAACTGGTGTCATCAGACGAGATCACATCTCTGAGGTCTGGAGGAAAGTCCACTGGCTTCCTGTTGTAGGTGCCTTTCCCCGTCTTACTACGTGTGAGAGAAAAAATAAAATAACAGACAAAACCCCTTGTCGGGGAAAAAGGCACTGAGACCCAGCTGCAAGAGTTCAAAGGATGGTTTATTTCTCCAGCTAGGAAATAACCCAGAATACTCTCTCCCATTTACATCAGTGCCAACATTTATATTAAAGTGACTCTAACAAAAAATACTAAATGGACCCGATTGGCCACACGGTGTGGTGCTGTAGGTGTGGGTAGCATCGCTTCCTCCTGGTTGGCTGAGTAGCTGACGGACGTCAAACATCTTGCGCTTCATGCAGGTCAGGGTCCGGTCACTGTGGTCACTACCTAAGCCAGTTTTGTAGCATACTAAATGACAAATTATTTAAAACATTTTATGCTACTTGTCACATTTCTACATAGTTACACACAATGATTATTGTCAGTACAATTGGGTCATTTGTGGCTTTAATTGAAGGACTTGACCTTTATTGTGCATGCAAAAGAATCAGACTATGTTTCGCATTTCTTTCTAGGTTTGAAATTAATTAGTGCAAGTAAAAGCATATATAATAATAAAAATGCTTAAGGTTAGTAGTGGGTGTGTTGGGTGAGTTTCGCAGCACAGGCGAGGGTCTGGCACTTGAAAGAAATACCTTACAGGGGGTGCAGGGTCAGGATGGCAATACATTGTTCTAATGGGGGTGGGTGGCTTGCACGTTTGAGGACGAATTGAGCAGAAAGTGCTTAGCTCATCTTGGTTCACATGCCGGTTCTCGGACGAACAGTGATCTCAGAGGAAGAATACTGTAGCATATTGATTGTTGCAACTTGCTTCAGCGTGAGAATGGAAACGCAGAGCTTTCCTTAGCAGGGGGAGTGCAAGGGTGGGGGCCAGCCAGCTGCCTGCGCGCCGTGTGTGTGTGTGTGTGTGTGTGTGTGTGTGTGTGTGTGTGTCTGTCTGTCTGTCTGTCTCTCTCTCTCCTTGGCTGCTGCACTATCGCAGTGAGGCCTGTTTACCCAAGATGGAGTCGAAAAGGGGCACAAAAGATGGATGCCCAGTGTCCTGCTCAGTAGTCCCATCTATGTAACGGTCAACCGTGGTTAACTTTACATAAGGGCAAGGGGCAATACCACTACCGGAGGCACACGGTCCAAGCCTTGTACTGAGGAGCGTATGACGCGAGGGGGCCTGAGGACCCCTCGCTCCCATAAAATGTGAAGGAAAGAATTGCCTTCAATACACTATCACTGACTCACAAATGCCTTCACGGCCTTGCCCCACCTTATCTAGCTCAAAGAATCTCCCTCCACACCTCTTCCATGCCTACCAGAGCTGCTTACACCAACAGAATCACTGTCCCTCTCACCTGCAGAGTGCGGTCGGGCGGTTCGAGCTTCCCCAACATGGCAGCCACCTACTGGAACTCCCTCCCCCTTTCATTAGGATGATTGACTCCCATGCATCCTTCAGGAAAGCTATCAAAACAATGCTATTCGTCTGACAATGCTTGTTTGCCTTGTGCTGTCTATGCACTTTACACTCATGTATGCTTTCTGCTGCTCGCTGTTAATCCTGTAACTATAACACTGCTCTGTTAATCATATAACTGTACCATCGCTCTCTGTATCAAGCCTTCTATGCTGAGGCCGCATTTGTGTGACCTTGAATCAAGCCTTCTTAAGCTGTCTCATAGCACCTCGATGCCCGCGGGCAGCAGTGCGCTCTAAAAATTCAAATAAATCTGGGGATGGCCCAAAATGAAGGACTTAAGGCTAGTTGGTCCCACTAGCCTAATGGAGGAAGTCGTCCATGGTGGGTCTCCCCTGTCGAGATGAAAACTGGGTCAGCACAACTACAGGGCTTCACTGGTACTTCAGCAATTCTTGAAGGTGCTGCTGGCATCTCTGCTAGTAGTCTTCTTTGGATTCCTTGTTCGATTGGTCGAATCTGCCTGTAGTCCAAAAATCCTTGCCTTCTATGCTGGAACCCATTCTTTCACTCCTATGGAGCTGTCAATCAACTGGGTGTTTGCTGTCTTACGGCCAGCAGCCCAGTTAGAACTGGTTTGTCGGGTATACCTACAGACAAAGGACAGTGAAGTTTTGGGGTCCTCCCTCACGTTCTGCCGTCCCAGACACACCGGAGCCTGGGCGAGCTTTAAGGGAAGCCTGCCAAAGGCAAACTCTCAAAGGGCTCAAATCTTCAGAAGATGATAAAAGAGCCCAGAAGGAACTGACAAACTAAAAATGTCAAAAAAAGACTGGGGAAATTTTGAGAAAATGGTGACCCATAGGTGCTGTACTGCAGTTGAGAAATCAGCCTGCTAGTATCCTGCACTAAAGGTAGTAAATATTAACCGGTGCCACTTAAGTTTAGTCGGTGTAAGAAAAAGGTACATGAGGAGTTACAATGTAACCCCCAGTACTCCACATAAGGTGGTGGGTGCTGGACCCACAAAGGGAAAGGTACGTAATATAAAAGTTGTCTTGCTACTCTTGGGAACTGTAGTTCACACAAGCAATTGTAATTAAACATTTAAAGAGACATCCAGGGGACTCCTCAGTGATACTGCACAGTGGGTGCTTGGTGTCGCAAATTAAAAATCAGATGCCTGTATTAACCATATGGCGTTTACCAGACTCCATAAAACAGTAAGAGTACAGTGGCCGAAAAAGAATGAGTTGGCCAAAAGTTCCACTCACTCGGGAGATTAAAATAAAGTGCAGGGGGTCTCTCAGGTTAAAGAGAATTGGCACAGAAACTGACGATTCTCCCTAACAAAAACTACAAGAATGCAAAGTAAGGTGAAGCTAGAAAACATTGTATGAGTTTGGGACATAGACATGCATTAAATGGTATTGTAGGATCAGGTCACCTTCTTTGACAGAATCGTGCTTACTATTGCATATCATGTGAAGGCAGAGTTAACACTTGTCAGAAACAATGGTTCATCAATGAACCATCAGGAGCTTAACCATTTAGATGCCCTGCTGATAACCGTGTGTGTTACCTATTTGCGAGGCTCTAGTGGGGTGCTCTGTTGACTTTGCAATGGTAGCGGGGTCTGGTCGATGTCCAACAAAAGGCCTCCTCATTATAGAACGAGTGGCAAAACAAGCCTGTGAGGTCCCTAGGCCCTATGCTGGCAAACAGGGGGCACATGATATGATCTAATAGCTTATTTTATAACACGCTCAAAACCCAGAGGTTTCGAAGCGCGGACCCGGGGATCGAACCTGTGTTGCTCCGTGTCGTCTTACTTCCAAGGCAAGCGCGTTGCCGCTGAGCTATCGTCCCGAGACGGAGAAACATGTCTTGCATTGGCCCTGATTGAAAGTAAGGATATTCAAATCTGCTAATCAAAATATTTTCTTTTAGCAGTCACGACTAATAAATATTACAAGACTAATTTATGCCTTGTGCTGGCCCTTTGTTATTTAAGAAACTTAGCTGAAATAAGATTTCAGAAAATCAGAGTTCATATAATGTGTTTTTTAGATAATTTCTTATATGGTTACTCTCATTTGACCCAAGATAATATGAAGTGTCCATTTTGCTCATTTGTTGAAATGTAACCTCATTTTATCTTCCTAAATTTGGGGTTGACAATGCTTCTAGAGGCGGATGAGCGCTGAGTATGTCTAGGTAATTGTTTGAATGACTCAATGAGGAAACTTGGTCCCAAGCCAACACTCAGCATGTTCTAGTGATGTGCCCAAATTGATGCACACTGTACTTGTTGCACCCAATTCTACTAATTAAAGACTAAATGCCTATAAGCTGGAGCTTGGCTTTGTGTGTATTTTTTTGGGGGGTTTTGGATTTATTCCCCTCTCTGGCTTTATACTTAATATATGTCCCCATCTCTGGTTAGATTGACATGCTACTGAAAGAGTACCTGCTCTCCGGAGATGTAACGGAAGCTGAACGTTGCCTTCAGGAGCTGGAAGTACCTCACTTTCATCATGAACTTGTATATGAAGTAAGGACAAACCTTTGTTTTTCTACCCCTTGTATGTCAAATTCTGTCTGCAAACTGATTGTTTTTCATATACTTTTCCAAGTACATTTTTACACATGCATACCGGTAGGTTTAATAGGTCCTATAACTGGATCCAATTATAATTTGTTTCTCTCAGTATCATTGATGCCATAATTCAGAACAGCAATGGGGGAGAGTGAGACTTGGACATGTGGTCAGTCTAAACCTACATTCCTCTGGACAGAGGTTGGTTTGGGACAACTGAGCTTACCATTGGACTTTGCAGCAGTGGGGTTCCTAGTCGTTGAGTTTGAGGCTCCTGTAAACTGACAGATCAAATGCCAATGGGTCCCCCTGGGCAGGGAGAAGGCTGCTAGAGAAAAAGAAAGGGGGAAACAATGTTTCCCTGCAGCACTCAATGTAAAATCAAAGGACAACATATAATGGGAAAGCTCTCCCTACAGGGCAGATGTTTGAGGCCAAAAATCAGACTCCATGGAGGAAAGTTTCAAAAAGAGGGAACCAATCTTTCTGAACACCCGTTTAGCCTTGAGACCCCCAGATAATGGCCACAATGTTACATTGCAAGTTACCTTGATGCTTGCAAATGCATATTGGAGAGCCTCTCTGTGCTGCTCTTGCGTTGTAAACTCTGATGGAATTCCTTGGCACAACTGGATACTTTTTTGTGTAAAAGGAATCGGCTGTTCCATATAAGGCCATGAGGCAATGACGTCTAGGGCGGGACAGCAAAGACCAGAACTCTGCAAGTGAACAGGATGTCACGTTTTTTGAGACAAAATTTCAAATTTGGGAATTTTAGGACCACTTTCTAGGGCCCCTTTTTATTTTGCTTTCTCCGTATTTTTTATTTTTGGATCACACCATATTTTTAGTGATCAGAGGGCCGTCATTCTGCTGAAGCCCCTCTGCACACACCCCTATCATTGCAACCCTTTTTGGCTTATTTTGAGTATATAGTCTTGGGTTGCCTATAAGGCCCCCAGTCCCTAAGGTGATTATCCCCCTGCATTTGTTTTCTGGAGTAGGCTGGTGGCAGCTGTTTAGTATGGGGTACTCGAAGGGTGCAAGACACTTTTCTGCATCAGTGCCCAATGTAGCTTTTTTTGATAGCCATTTTGGTACATTTTTGCTCTTGCTCTCAACCGTTTTGTAGCCTTACTGGCTGAATGCTGAGTCTTGGGCTGATCTCCAGTTTGGGATTTCTGCTTCTGAATGTGTTGGGCCTCCTGCTGACTCCATTTGAGTGTGGTTGGGGGACGGAGGGTCAGCCCTTCTGTGCTGGACATTTTGCAGCCCGTTCTGGGGTAGCCCTGCTGTGTTGCTAGGAGCTGCTGCTACCTAGAAGGGTGTTCAGACTCGTACATAGTCAGTGGCCCGGTATTCCAGTCTCTGGGAGGTTGAATCATGTAAACTGCACCTAGGAAAGTAGTGCTGTATTTACTGGTTTGGGTCGCCTCGTAGGAACCATCTTTCTGGAAGCAAACATTGTGTTTACCTCAAGGCACTGGGGTGGTGTAATATTTGCGATACTCCCCCCTTCAGTGATCTCCTTGTTATGACTTTGATACTATACATGAGAGAGCCTCAATGACTATTAAGAAGGATTTCCAAAATCAGCCCGTTTATGGTTAACCGGGAAGACTTAGGGAGGGTAGCCAAACCCCAGTCCGGGTCGGTGGATGAGCAGTCACGGCCTAGTCTCAGGAAACTTGTGAGAGTGGTCTTGGGATACAATGAGTCCACGCAGAACACCAGTAATTTAAAGTTATTCACAAAGTATATGAAAATACAATTGGTGAGGGGGCCACAGTCTCTTGCCTGTCAAGGGAAGGGGAGAGCCCAGCCCAAACACCCTGCAGTGCCTGAATGAGTATAGGCATGCCCCTCCATGCCCCGCCTTACCTGTCAACACAGCGTTTCCAATGCTGCGAGTAGACGCCAGAGAAGAGATGCCAGGCTGCGCACTGCAACTTGGCACAAAGAACTGGGATGACACCACTAACCCACCAGGGATGAAAATCAATGAAGGGCTCCACAAAGACCTTACTATGGAAAGATCCACTAAACCCCTGGCTATCACATTAAATATAACTGGTCCCTATGAGCTGCTCCATGGTCGAATTGTAGTGACACCGCATGAATAAAGGGGACAGGGCTAACCAGACTTTTCGAGCCTCCTCAGCCCTTCCCTTGACACTCCCCTAAAGGTAAGTTATTGGATAGGGTAAGTCTCCCTTCCTGGGAAGGAGTGTGCTGTTTTAGTAATTGTGTGAGAGTGGCTTAGTGTGGGTTAGTTGGGTGAGGACACGAGGCAGAGGACATCTGAGATCAGATTGTGGAGATTAATCGTCGAGCGGGTCCTGTGGGAGTGTTTGTGTATAGTAGGGAGGAGTGAGTGCAGAATGAGTAGAGGAGGTTGGGCGTAGAGGAAGTGGTCAGAGCAGTAGTGGGTGGTTAGTAGTGGAAGTAGAGTGGTAGTGAGCTGGAAGTAGCGAAGGGTAATGTTAGTAGGAAGTGGTTGTAGCGGAGGGACAGAGGGACGGCAGTGGTAGTTAAGTAGGGGTAGTAGAGCGGAAATGAGGGAGAAGAAAACATAGGAGATGGTAGGCGGTAGTGATAGCAGTGAAACGTGGCTTTTGACAACAGTCAGCTACAGTGGAAATTGTAGCGCGGGGCCCAGCTGGCGTACCGCCCGACCCCTGCGAGGGATGTATCCAACCCTGCACACCCTGGTGTTGGAGATTCAAAAAAAGGATGCCGACGACTCCACCGGACCTGATCCCAGGGACCAGCCTCGGGTGAAAAAGAGGAAGCCACACCATACACCGCCACATCAACTGCCACACACAAGTGCCCTCGTCCCCCCGCCCTCCTAGGGACACAGGGAGGGACACAGCGACTACGGACACGGATGACTACATGGCCACAGGGGTGATTCACCCCAGCCAAGGGCTTTTCCCCCGGACGAGGTGGGGTCTTTCCATGCCATGATCCCCAGAGCGTCCGAGCTCTTCCAACTGACGCCAGAAGAGACCAAGAAGGAACACTGCCCTTCCTTTCGTACTTCCGGTGGGGAAGTCTGGCATATCGTTGAAAGGTTTTGGCAGACGGTCCTCTTTGTACTGCCAACCCTCCGGTCCACGACCCAGGAGGGCTACAGAGGCTTTTGGGAGGTGGCCGTTGTCGCTCCCAAGGCGGCACGCAGGACCCGATGCAAGATTGAACCGGCCAAGACGTCTGGCTCCAACCCATGCACCTCGGTTAGAGGCTGGCTGGCGGGCTTCATCAGCGAGTGGAAAAAGATCTCCACTGACTGGTGGGTGCTGAACGCTCTCGCCCACGGACACACTAGTTCCTGCAGAAGTGTTCAAGGATCATGGCCTGGCATGAGTAGCACATCCCTCGGCTCCTGCAGGAGGTGTGGGCCATGATAAGAAAAGGGGTTTCTGATGCTTGTGAATCTGCTTAGAATCACATGCTGTGCATATAGTTAGACATTTAGTGGTAATCGCAGAGTATTGCATCTTGTCTTTCGAGGATCGAAAGGGGATGTCGACATGGGCGTGCCTGTAACACTGTCCCTAACGTAACGTGTAGTGTACCCAAAATCCCTCGCATGTCGAGGTTCCTCATATGCTGCCCAGCTAGCTGGTCGCCTTATGCAGAGCTTGTAAAAATTGCAAATTAATATCTTTGTCCACGACCTATGGTTTACACAGTTGGGAGAGTGGGGTTTACACAGTTGGGAGAGTGGGGTCCAGGGCTCTATTTCTCTTCAAGAATGTATTTCCTTCTCCCCTCTTTTCCCTTCTGGTTTTTCTGTCGCTATAAACCTGAGCTATGGACAGGTCACCTTTTTTAAATGTTGCCCTTCTTGTAAAGGCAAGTACCCTTGGAAGGACACGCACCGGAGGTGCAATAAATCCACCTCGATCACCACGAGGAGTCCTGTAGATCTTCCCAACTCTTTTCGTCCTAAGACGATAAAAGACAGGCGAGTTAAACAGTGGGCGGCTTACGCCATTATGCAGACTGAGGGTAGTACCCCCCCCCCCCCCCCGCCGCCACAGGAGCAGAGGGTGACAAGGAATTAAGGGACAGCCGTGGCTCCAACACGGATGCCATCGACCGATCTTCGGTGCAGCCACGCTCAGTCGTCCGACCCCCCCGCAGGCAGGCCACCGGTTCCGCTATGGGGTGTACACCCCGGCGACAGGGACGCACACACTACTCGCAAAGGTAAACGCACAACCCCCTGAACCGCCTCGATGGACTAGTTGGGACGGTCAAAGAAGCCAACGGGTACGCCGATTCCTTTGACGGAACCCACCAATCCACAGGGTTAGTAGCCGTCTCTGCAACTGCTGAGGCGGCATGCATCCGGGCACTTCACTGACATTGGGGTCAGCACCAAGTTTCATAAGAGTGAGACACTTCTTCTTAAGAGCGCGCCGAAGCAGAAAGTTCTGGCAACGTCGAACGCTACGGCGAAGCTGCTGGAACTGTCGAAATCCCTCCCAGATATGCTGACCATCCGCGAGAGTCTCACAAACGTTATTCCGGTGGCAAATGGGCCTAAGGACAGGTCGAGGGACATGTCCACACGCTGAGAAAGGCAGGAAGACTATTCTGAAGGTCCCCAGCCCTTGGCTAAGACTCTTTCAGATAAATCTCGACATACTAGGCGCACAGATCCCCAAGAAGAGTCCACCCCACCCTCCAGACCCCGCTGACTCATCTTTATGGACCAGGGTCAGGTTTGAGGGTTGTATGAATATAAACTCAAAATTCGTGAACTTTTCAGAAAGATTTACCACACCTAAAATACCTAGTGAGGAAGACCTATTTATACACCCTACTGTATCTAAATTTCAAAGGACCTCCTGTCCTCATGAGGAAGTGTTTGACCTGACGGAACCAGAGGTGGTTGCTCAGGACCCTTATGTACAAGAAGATGATCCCTTTGAGGACCCTATTGACCAGGCCCCAGATTGGGGAGGGATGAGCAGCCAGTGAACAATGCACCATGGCGGTCACTGACCAATACACCTGATCCAGACACATTGTGCAGGGATCTTCCCACATCTCTTATAAGACAGGCATCGCCCATAGATGACCAGATGGCATTTGATGCTATTCTGAAGAAAGCTGCAGAACATTTTCTGATTGCAATGCAAGAAGCAGTGCAAGACACCGACTTTGTAGAAGATCTTCTGAAGGAGAAACCACATGCAAGCCAGGCTATACCTTTACTGAACTCCATTAAACGGCGTATCGCCCCTTCTTTGCTGACACCATCGCAAACAAGAGCTGTGAACGCACGGGTCGAAGTTTTTTTTTTTTTTTTTTTGTGCCCCTCACCTACAGACCCTCTCTACATTCAGGTACATGCCACACCAGATTCCCAAAAGGTGACTAAAACTAGGAAAAAAGTAGGATTACCCTTGTCCACAGACGTAGCCCTCGCCCCCTTTGACAAGGCCTGCAAGAAGTTATATGCCCTGGGGAAGCGTGTCGCAACTGCAGCAGCTTATTCCACCAGTATTGCCACCAATACTACCTTGTTGGCCAGCTACAGCGACATTCAGTGGAATCTGCTTCAAGAGGTCCCTGAGCCAACACTGTCACGCCTGCTGGCGATTGTGTCAGAAGGGAGGCAGGTGAATCGTCATAATCTTGGGAATACCCTAGATGCTGCAGAGACAGCAGGGAGAACTCTGTCCCATGGTACCCTATTGAGGAGGCACGTTTGGTTGAAAAGTTTGCGATTCAAGCCAGAAGCACAGGCGTCCCTCATTAACAAACCGGTGGAGGAATCTATGGTAAAGTGGTAGATGAGGCACTAGAAACTGCAAAGAAGGAACATGAGGCTTTGAAGTCATTAAACCAAATAACTGTCAGGCTGAGAGAAATCCTGTGTCCGCAGAAGCTGCTGAACACTCGACAATCCCCCTGAAATGTAATCCTCAGAACCAGATTATACTGGGCTCTGTTAACTACACCCCAAAGGGAAAGGGGGAAGTGGATAACATAAACACCAGGCTGGCGACGTCTAGACTAGCTGATGCAGAACCTGCAGTGAATACATAAAAAAACACACAAATCCTTAAATTACTTAACTAACGTTTTGATTTTGAAAACTCTATATCCTTAACTAAAATGTAAAGAATCATACCTGGTTCTTCTCTTTAAGGATCTTAGAGAAGTGTGGAGTAATTGCTGATAAAATCTTTCTACTTTTTTTTTTTTTTTTTGCTTTGAAGGTCTTGAAAATAACAGCAACTCTTTTGAGTTATGTAGCCTTAAGAACCTTGACTCTTGCCTTTTTTTAAAAAAAAAACTGTATATTGCTTAAATGAATCCTGTTTCTTTTAAAATGAATTTTAAACCAAGACACGCGAAAATAAAGTACATAGTTTCTTTAAGAACTTGCAAACTTGTCCAAACTTCGTAGAAACCTTTTTGCGCACACGCGCAAAAAATGTACACGTGCTGAACTCGCGCTGAAGAAAATACATGCGCTAAAAACACACGCGCTATGAAAACATGCGCTGTAGAAATCACAAAGCAGTCTTTTCTTACGCTCGCGTCCACGCGCTATGAACACCCGCGCTATGAACACATGCGCTGTAGAAATCACGTAGCAGTCTTTTCTCGCGCTCGCGTACACGCGCTACGAATACATGCGCTGTGAACACACGCGCTGTAGAAATCACGTAGCAGTCTTCCGTAGCTCGTGCGTGTTTAAGAATTAAACTTTGCAGTTCTACTTATGAATTTACATTAACTTTTTCCAAATGTCACTAATTTGAGCAACAGATTTACATATCCAAATAAAGTCACTTAGCTTAAGAATGTTATTTCCAATAGAACTTCCGAAAACTCTCCTGTGAACCTGGATACTCTCCTGAAACAACCCCGAATAAGTAGCCGCTCGACTGCCAGGAACTGAAAGTTCAAATTCACTAGGCCCAAGACTTCAGCAGGAGCAGCTACAAACACGTCCTCTCAGCTGGGGTTACGACAATGAAAGGCAGAGAGTGACAGTTTAGAATGTTCATTGTTGTCCTGCAGTTCTCTTAACCAATCAAAGCTTCTATTGTAAAGCTCCATCTTGCCTTGGGACACAGCCAGGAATCTGTCTTGAATTCAAGACCAAACCAACTACAGTAGAAAACCTCTAACCCACACAGAAATAAAAAGGGAAATATTAGAGGAAAACTGACAGTAAGTGATGATTGCATTTTCCTCTAGATTATTGAAAGGAGCAGAACTGAATTATTCCACAATAGAGAGGGAGGCGCTTGGAGTGAAGTGGATTCTACAACACTTCAGAAATTTTATTTGGGGATTACCTATCCTGCTAAGAACAGATCATAAACCATTAGTGCACGTCCTCAACTCCAAAACACCCCACCTTATATCACCAAGAATCAGACGATGGATCCTAGATATCATGCAATATAACCTCCAAATATGTTACACTCCAGGGGCACAGAATCAAGTGACTGACTGCTTCTCCAGATTATCGACGAACAACCATGATATTGAGCTGGAATGCCAAGACGGAGACATAGTTGCTGCCATAAATCCGGCCATTCCCATGGATGAATGGAAAAACGCATCTGGCGCTGATCCTGAACAACAAGAGATTAGGAGAGCAATAGCAAATGACTGGAGTGGATCTAACAAATTTCATACCCATCAAAGAAGAAATATCCATGGACGAAAGACACATTTATAGAGGTGATAGAGTAATCCCGCCATTACAACTCGGGATAAGACTACTCTATCTGTCACACGAGGGACACCTAGGGAGAAGCCTGACAAAGAACAGAGTAAGAAGTAACTACTGGTGGCCAAATATGTGGAAAGAAGCAGAAGAAATTGTCAAAAACTATTCTGCCTGTGCTGCAAGCGACTAATCCAAAGTATTGAGAAACTCCATTACAACCAGTTGAAAACCCAACTAACGTGTGGTCCAAACTAGCAATCGAGATCATGGGCCCATTTGAAAACCTTGAAACTGCCAAAATATACATCATAGTGCTTGTGAACTACACCTCTAAATTAACAGAGTGGGGCATATCGGAAACAAACGTAACCACAAAAAAGTTTCTGACAGATGTGTTCAACAGAGAAGGAGATCCCAAAGAGCTGGTCTCTGACAATGGTACCCCAATTAATGTCATTAGAATTTCAAGAGTTCCTCAGAGACGGGTCAATTCACCACATAACTACATCATTGTATCACCCAATCTCCAATGGACTTGTAGAGCGAATGAACCGGCTGATCAAAGGTGTGCAGCGATATTCAGTGGAATCTGCTTCAAGAGGTCCCTGAGCCAACACGGTCACGCCTGCTGGCGATTGTGTCAGAAGGGAGGCAGGTGAATCGTCATAATCTTAAGAATACCCTAGATGCTGCAGTGACAGCAGGGAGAACTTGTCCCAAAGTACCCTATTGAGGAGGCATGTTTGGTTGAAAAGTTCGCGATTCAAGCCAGAAGCCCAGGCGTCCCTCATTAACAAACCGGTGGAGGAATCTATGGTAAAGCGGTAGATGAGGCACTAGAAACAGCAAAGAAGGAACATGAGGCTGTGAAGTCATTAAACCAAATAACTCTAAGGCCTTTTCAGCAGCGAGGTGGAGGTTCTCGCTCCTGCTTTCGCGGACAACCTTTCCCACATTCCCCACACAATCACTATGGGACAGGAAACACATGGTCCTCAGGACAGGGGTCAGCTGCCTCAAACCATTATCAGTCAAGAGCAAGAGGACAGCGCCGTGGCAAAGGAAGGGGTTGCACCACCCCAATAAACTCCCTGGCCTCCATTCAGAAATAACTTGCCGATCCGGGTCCCCTCCCATGCCTCCCTGGGACAGGGAACGGATAACATAATTTGTCCACGCATGGGAGGGGATTACCACAGACCAGTGGGTGCACAAGACAGTCACCCACGGTTACTGTATAGTTCAGCCGACCACCTCAATACCGACCACCAAGGCCCAGGTGTTTGTCACCGGAACATCTGAAGATGCTTCTGCAAGAGGTCGAGATCCTGCAGGAAAAGGGCGCAATCGAAGTTGTCCCGTTTTACAGGTAAATAAGGGTATTTTATTCAGTGTACTTCCTTGTACCCAAAAAGGATCTCGCCATGCGCCCTGTGCTAGACTTGCGCCCAGCAAACTAATTTGTCAAACCACAAAACTTTAGAATGATAACCTTGCAAGAGGTGTAATCCCTCTGCTAACACAGGGAGGTTACATGGCAACATTGGACATGAAAGCTGCATACCTTCATATTTCATTGTTGCCAACAAACAGAAAATACCTAAGGTTCATGGTAAAGGACAAGCAGCATCAGTTCAAGGTCCTTCCCTTCGGCATTGCCTCAGCCGCAAGGGTATTTACAAAGGTGCTGGCAGTAGCAGTGGCTCACCTGTGCAGGCAATCCATCCCAGCTTATTCTTACCTCGACGACTGAATCATAACGGGGGATTCGTACGGAACATGCCATTCAAACGCCCAAAAGACGACAGACCTACAATTCAGTCTGTGATTCTCAATAAACGAGAAGAAGTCCAGCGTAGACCCCCCAGCCAAGTCGAACAATTTCTGGGGGCTCTGATTCTGACAGAAGATGGCCTGGTCTTCCCCTCCGATGAAAGGGTTCAAAACGTGCGGTTTCAGATCCTTCAATATGTAGCCAGTCGAGAGGTGACCTTACGCAAGGCCATGCGAATGATGGACATAATGGCCTCCTGCATTTATTTAGTCCCACACGCATGATTGCGCATGCGCCCCATGCAAGAGTGGCTCAACAGCCAATGGTGTCGGGCCAGCGGACAATGGGACGATTTAGTGGTTGTCTCGGCAGCCCTTGTTCTCTCTCTGCAGTGGTGGTCAAGGGTAAATCTCTTGAAGGGTGGTCGGGGGGGACCTTCCCCACCCCCGCAGTAGAAGCCACTCACAACGGACACATCTCACAGGGTGGGGGGGGCTCTCCTCCAGCAGACAGTGCACGGTGTTCGGCCCGCAGCAGTAGCATCCAACCACATTAACCTATTGGAGCTGTTGGTGTTCAAAGCCCTGAAGGCCTTTCAGACACAATTACAGGGGAAGACAGTACTAGTCCTCACGGACAGTAACACAGCCATGTATTACCTGAACAAACAGGGGGACACACACACACTTTCCGGGGTTATCCAACCTGTCCCAGAACATATGGAAGTTGGCTCTCGAACACAAGATGTTCCTCCTGTCTCAGCATGTTCCAGGGGAACTGAATCTTCTGGCGGTCATACTCAGCAGAGACTTCCCGATACCCACAGGGTACGAATGGCGCCTACACGAAGACATTGTCTACAACGTTTTCGCTGAATGGGGCTTTCCAGAAATCGACTTGTTCGTAACTCTGGAGAACTCGCAATGCCCAGATTACGCCTTGGGTACCCTCGGAACCGCTCCAAGGGGAACGGTCTCTGGATAACATGGTCAGGGAAATGACACCCCCACCCCCCTTCTCCGACTCCCCTACTCAACAAGATATGATGCACCAGGAACCAGTCATGATGATACTGGTGGCCCCAATGTGGGCCCGCCAACCCTAGTTCTCCCATCTGATGGAGATGTCAATCTCCCCTCCGGGGAAACTACCTTGCCCATACAACAAGCTATCGCAGGACAAGGGGTAAGCACTCTATCCATACCTGCAAACTCTCAACTTAGTGGCCTGGCTCCTGAAGTCCGAGCCCCTCCAACTTCCTCAGGGATGCATGGACATACTTAAGAAGCAAGAAAGCCTGACACCAGACATTGCTACTCCAATAAATGGAAACGCTTCGTCATCTGGTGTAACTCAAAGAGCATCAATCCTATAAACTGCTCACCAACACATATTGTATTATACCCAACTCATTTACTGGACTCGGGGGTGGGGGGGGGTCTGGTTTTTAATTCCCTGAAGGGCCAATTAGCTGCACTTTCAGCATATACCACGTCCCAGAGTAAGGTGTTGTGGTGAAAGATCTCGGTAATCAAGGCTTTCGTGGAAGGGGTTAAATGTCATCCCCCAATTTCAAACCCAGATCCTGAATGGGACCCAAATGTGGTACTTACTATACTTATGGGATCTCCCTTTGAACCGATGCATAAGGCTATCCTTTGTCAGGCTGAGTTCTGAAGAGAAGGTCCGCGGAAGCTACTGGACCCCAACAGCCCCCCCGTCCCCTCCCTCCAATGTAGCACACTAAGCCAAGTCGAAACAGCTGAGCATGATACACCCCCGGGGGAAGCGGATAAAATAAGAAAACACCAGATTTCGTCAGATGTGGTCACAACCTGCAGATGGGCTGAGAAGAATTGACATTACCCAGTTAATGAAACACTCTAAATTACCTCCTCTACTTCCCTGCATTCATAACCCACTGATCTATAAACATACCTGGTACTCCTCTACTGATTGCCCAGAGGAGGTAAATATTTGGTATTTTTTTATGTTTTTTTATTGTATTTGGTTAATTCAAACCTTTACAAAATACATAGAATCAATAAACTGAAAACCACATCAAATGCAGAAAAAGAAATCCACATCAACTTTTCATGTCACAAATAAGAGAAATACCACCATAATAAAATAAAATTACATCTAAAATTAACAATTTGATCTGGTGGTACGGCAAAGCGGAATATTCCCTAAAATCAGAACTCAGTCATCCAGAGTTCCCAAAAGGTTCAGAGAGCAAACGGGTTCCAGAAAGCTCGGGGTGACAAAATGACATGTCCCAGTACTGCAGGTAGACTAATTCCAGCCTATAAATGCAGAGATTTAATTAATCCAGCTAAGGCCAGCCCTTCACGTATGTTGTGATTGTGAAGGCAGTGTTTCCATATCAAGTCTTCATCATAGAGATAAGGAGACATTACCAATTGCTTTAGGAAATTAGCTCGAAGGACCTGGGAAACCTACAAGAAGCATTCTCCGAAGCAATAAGGGATCTCCTGAGTAGGATTTCTCTAGTGGGGGAGCAGGTTCCACCTTACACTCAGAAGAATACCTCGATAGAATCTGTTAGGGAATTGTATCAGAATCCTAGATAAAGTACCTCTTCTTCTATGCTGATGTGTCAGATGACTCATCGATGGATAAGAATGGAATAGATCGGTGTTCAATGCCCAATCATGGTCAAATCGGGCCCGCTTGGTTCTCACCGAGTTATTAATCAAAGTTTCTACAGTCATCCCAATCTCAGCCAGAATTAAGTCTGCTCGAATTCTTAGGGCCTTTAGTACCTGGGAATTATCAAGATTTCTCCACATTAACTGGTAAAGAGAATCGTGTATGGGCGAGATCATTTTGGAATAGAGAACCCGGAGAGCCCATTGAACCCGAGCCCATAATAACACTAGTCCCAGCTCAAAACGAATTGCTGCGATTGGTAATGCGTTCGGAACTCCCAGGATGCGCCTCCAGATTTTCCCCTCAATTCTGTTCAATACATTACAGAGGTTCTCAGATCTTAACTCTAGTACATAGATCATTTTAGGGACTATTTTCCATTCGTAGAACATCCTCAATGGTTTCAAAGAAAATTACCAAACTTGCAATCAGTTCGAAGAACCTGGGACTCCAGAATTCTTGCCTTATGTAACAAGATCTCATTCGCAGATTTAATGCATCTAGAGGCAAAAACCTGCAAGCCCAGGTACCGTATCGACTCAACCAGCCTCAGTGGCATTGCTCCCACAGTACACACAGAGCCTTTATTTAGGCTTTTTTTATTTTTTTTTATTTTCTTTTTTTTTATTTAAATGCAAGGATCTTTCTTTTCGTTGGATTAATAAGTAGCCCGTTGTCTTTGGCAAAAGTTTCAAAGTTCTTTGAAGCCCTACCTTAGAGCAGTCGAAGATCAATATATCGTTTGCATAGATTAGGCAGACAATGTTCTCCTTGCTGATTTTTGGGGCAACCAAGCCCTCATTAGCCAGGTATATAGTTACTTCCGAGAAATACTGGTTGAAGAGCCAAGGCGCTAAGACACCGCCTTGTCTCACTCTCCGGAAAGAACATAATTCCTCTCGATGGATCCCATTTCTGATTCCTTAGCAGCCCCTCCGGCAGCCCCCCACTTGGTTAATTTGGCCCAAAGTCTGCCTCGATCGATGGAGTCGAATGCGGCAGTTAAATCAATTGATGCCATAAACGTACAGCCCCTTGTTTAATTTCAGGCCTCCTTGGATACACTTCAGGGCCAATCCATTGATTGTTGAATGACCCTTTCTAAACCCAGTCTGGAATTGGTTTAGCGGGTGGTAAATAGATGACCACTTTTCCAAGTGTGAGAGCAGGAATGCCGAAGAGATTTTGCAGTCGGCATCGATCAGTGAAACTGGGCAATAATTGCTACGATCAGTCCTGCCCCCACACTTGAAAATCGGGATCACATGTGCAGTATTCCATGAACTAGGAGTAGTTCCAGTGGAGATGATGTCCTTAAATTCCAAAAACAGAAGATTGGACCAGAGATTACGGTCACCCTTAAAGTTAGCATTTGTCGGGCCACAAGGGCCGGGTGCCCGAGAATACTTTGATCTGGTTATTAGACCATGGATAGTAGGAAGATCTAAGTAAGTGCCCCATCTGTCGTTTTTCTTAACTGAGGGTACAGTCAGGATATCGCTAGTCTTCATCGGGGGCCCAAATCTATCTTCAAAGAACTTCACCCAAGCACATTCATAGATGCAGTTGAGCTGGGATACGGCATAGTTGGGGTCTTGTTCATTCACAAGATACCAAAACGCACTCACATCAGCTTTCATCAGTATGCCCAGCATCAATTCTGCATCTTGGTGAATGATGTGCTTGTGGGATTTACACCGGTTCCTGTAGGCCCGTTTCACCTTTCTAATTAAGTAATTACAGATAACTTCACATAGGTTCTTTTCCTTCGTCTTCTAAAGTTGCCTCCAAATTGCACTGTGTAGAACCTTTAAAATGATTACCTGGATCTCAAGTGTCTGTATAAAAATCTCTTCCTGCAATCCAACTCTGTTCACAGTCTGTAGTATATGCGCCAGTTGTAAGGAAGCAAAAATCTTTGCTCCAATGTTCCTCCGCACTTAGGTTTTTCTTTTAAACAAGTTTCTCTAACCAATGTTCCAAAAAAACAAAAATGTAAATTTTAACTGGTCAATAGGCACTCTTTTAAAAATGAACCGTTGCTGTTCCAACTTGTGCTTGCATAAAGTTTAGTTCAAATTGACTTTACTCTTATCCCGCGCACGTGTCTTGTGTAGTCTATGGACACCGCGCAGACTCACACGCGTCTATTTCAATATGTAGCAGCGCTGTCTCCATGCGCGCTTCGATACGATCAGACCACGTATGATGGCTGCGCTCGAACTGGAAAAAGGAAAGATGTTTTCCTGAAAAACAGGTTTGTATTAAAACACCCGACTGGCTCCCGCACACACAAACCCAAGCTATAGCTTCCACTTAGCAATTTCCAAGAACTGCATTGATAGTGCTCCACAACCCGACACCTGCTGCCTCACTATTGTAATCGCAGCAAAGGCTAAAAAATCAGCGCCGGCGGTGAGGTTTCAAAACACAAACAAGGTTTCACAGCTGGGAAGGAAACATGCAAATGTGCGCACGTATCCTAGCAACGTAAAGAAAAAGAAAGCCTATCCCCAGATTAACATAAAACTAGCAAGTCGCTCGTTATTAAAGGGTTCTAAAACTTCATAAAAACAAACTTAAACATTGACGCTGTCTCCAAACACTGGAGATTTTCGTGATTTCTAAAAAAAAACTGCCACTCCGATTCTGCTCTTCTTTAAACCTCCTGTAGACTCCTACTGCCACCTGAACTTCTCCTGTGCCTCCTGAAGAGCTGCAACAGCTCGCCAAAGGTCCTTGAAGGCCTATTTCACTGGATCTATCAAAAATCATGTCCTCTCAGCTGGGCTGTTGATGATGGAAGGCAGTTTAAAATGCCCATTGTCTGCCCTTCTATCGCATCCAGCCAATCGGGACGCTTGCTGAGAACCTCCATCTTGGCTTGGGAAGACCTCCACAATCTGCATAAGGAAAGTTAAGGCCAAACCAACTACAAAAGAAGAAACTTCTAACACTCCTAAGCCTACATTCCAAAACTATGGATCCAGAACCTGACAGTCTTAAAGCACTCGCTTAAAAGTTCGCCTTCCTGGTGGCCGTCACTTCAAGAAGAGTTGGGGAACTACAGGCCCTTTCAGTTCTAGACCCATTTGTCACTATCCACAAAGACAGGGTGGTTCTGCGCACTCGCCCATGGTTGGCGCCCAAGTTCATTTCAAAGTTCCATGTGAACCAGTCAATGGAACTACCCACATTCTTTCAGAACCCAACTAATGTGGCAGAAAGAAGCCTGCACACACTGGATGTGCGCAGGGCAGTCATATATTATCTGGAAAAAAACTAGACCACTAAAAAAAAAACCCAACCAGTTTTTCGTCAGTCATGAACAGTCGCCTATGTCGTTTTTGGACTTCGTGGTCCCTGACGCATAGGGGATTGAATGATGTAATCCTTCCAACATGGCCGCCGGACACAAACGCTGTTTGCCAGTCCTTGCGCTCCACGCTCTGCGTTCTACTAAACACACATCCCCGCGGCTCTGCGCGTCTCAACGCTACTGCTTGCTGTAGCTGGACGTGTTGCCGGAGTTCGCTCAGGGCTTTCATCTGCATCCTGTTTCCCGGTTCCTTGAACCCCCCCCCCCCCTTCCATCCCTCTTTTCCTTAAATCTTCCTTCGAACTTTCTGGATTTTCGCCTGCGCTTGCGTCGCAGCGTTCCGTGTCTCCGAGCTCGGACACTGCTCCTTCCTGGTCTCCGTCCTGGACATCTAAACTTATCCTGGACTTGGATTGTCATCCTCACGCTGGAATCCGAAGACCGACGCACAGGTCTATACAAATCCCGGACCGTGCGAAAGAAGTCACCAAAGAAGGTCTCAAGCAAACCACAAAAACAGGTGAGCAGGGAAGAGACTTGACACTCAGTGGTGGCTGGTAGACAAGGGGACCCTGTCTCTAAATCAGCCATCTCTAAGTGGATTGTCAATTGCATCACACTCTTACACTCTTGTCAAGAGAGATCTGCCCTTCAAGCCTAGAGCACACTACTCGGGGCACTGGTGCTTTCATAGCACTCATTTCAAATGTACCTCTCGAGTCCATTTGCAAAGCGGCAACCTGGAGTTCTGTACACATCTTTACAAAACACTACTGCCTGGATACTCGCTCTAGGTCTGATTCTCAGGTGGGACAAGCAGTACTAAGGCCTCTCTTCACTACTGTTCCTTCTCACTTCCCACCACCAACTCCGGGTACTGCTCGCTAGTCTATGCACATCATGTGATTCTAAGCACATTCACAAGCATCAGAACACGTGCATTACTTACTGTAATGGCATTTCTGATTATTGTATCTGCTTGGATTCACGTGTTCCCACCCTTCCTTCCCCGCTCAGATGGAAGGAACATAGACCTCTTACTACTACTTCTCTCTCTTTATTCACTCATGATAGTCATAAGGCTCCCTCACGGCAGAAAAAATCCAGGCCAAGCCAAGGGAACTGTCCGCTGAACACAGAGGACCGTCCGTTCTAGGGTTCTCTGTCAACTATCCATAGTCCTGCTTGATACCATCTTAGAACACTCTGTTCCTGGGGGCCAGACTCAACATGGTCTCCTGCCTGGCGGTGGTCTCCTGCCTCCCTCAGAGGAGCGGATAGTGGCCCTGCTGGGCAAGGTGCAACGGCTATTGACACTGAAGAAAGCATCGGTGCGGACCATCAAGTTGCTACTCGGCATGATGGCATTGTGCGTCTACCTGATCCGGCTCTGCAGGTTATGGATGCGACCCCTTTAGAAATTCCTGGACGCTCGCTGTATCCAGGTGTCCGGTAGCTTTGCAGACAAGATTGCTCTTAACGAGGTGTTCCGGTGAGCGATAAGGTGGTGGGCCGTACGTTCCAACATCCCCGGGGGCACAGGTTTTCAGACCCCCGCCACCGTGTTAGGGAGCATTCTCATAAATGTGCCAATTACCTTCACCTTAGAGACCCCCAGCAACTTTGCAGGATTTTTAGGACTTGTTTTTTTTTTTATTATTATTTTTTTTTATTTATTTTTTTCTGGAGAGTGAGCCCTTTTTCCCACTCTCTCATGTATTTTGATGTATGTTTTACTCTTGTGTTCTTTGATTATGGTGTTTTAGATAACTCCATAGACATCATCTTTTCATGTGTTACACAGCACCCTCAGTGCAGTGACGCAGGGAAGCCTTTTAGGCTGTTCCAAGGTTTAAATACCTTCTCTGTGATAAAGTGTTTCCCAGAGAATGTAAGGTTAAATTGACTTTACTAGTCTTTTTAAATTCCTAGACCCAACACACACTATCTTCCCATAGAGTGCTGGAGGAGTTTCCTAGTATCCCCCATGTCTAGAAACTCATGTAGCAAACACATGCTACCCTTTCCTGTCAATTACTGGTGGCAGTGGTTTTACAACAAACTACCATGATTTTTCCCCGGCCTTGAACACTGGTAACTAAAAATCGCGGGAGCCATGTTTTTCAAGATGCCTCCTGAGCCCCCTTTGTTTAAACAGGTCCCGGTCTTCTTTTTTTGCCATTTCTTTTTGGAAAGGTCCTTCCAGAGTTTCTTTGCTCACCAAACTAGGTTTGGTCCCTTTGGTTCTATATCTTTGGCGGGTTTGAGGACTGAATGGCTGATGGCAGTGGTTTCGTTTTGAACTACCATGGTTTGCATTTACTGCGTTCGTTCGCGGCTCTGGTAAAGCAACCGCGGGAGTTATCTTTTTCAAAATGGCGCAGAGCCATCTTCGATAAAATGGCTCCCGGTCTTCTTTTTTTGTTTTCTTTGTGGAATTTGTGGAAAGGTCCTTCTAGACAGTTTCACTGCACACAAACCAGGTTTGGTCTCATTACTTTTCTGAGTGAAACCCGCCTCTGGCTCCAGAGTCTGGGTTAGGCAGGAAGTGAGGGAGGTGCCCGGAACTCCCTGTGCTTAGTCTCCTAGGAGACCCAAATGCACTCTGTGGTGATTGGCTGGCTGACTGTCCTGCAAGGACAGCCACCCTGCTGGGTGAGTGACTAGGCTGAAATGAATGGAAGAGAACTGAATAAAAGGCAAGTCTTTTGGCTTGGAAGGCAGAGTCAACCACTGGATGAAGAAACCGAAGAAGAGCTTGAAGAGGACGCCTGCTGCAACTCCTGGACCATTGGTTTGCCCGGTGAATCCCTGCTGCAGTGCCAACTCGGCAAGTTTGCATCGACCGGGAAGCCCATGCAAGGACGACTTTTCCCTTTCAGTAGGTGGGACTTATCAACTCCAAAGTAAGCCACGTGGACATCCATCTCTGAGCTGGTTGAATTTCCACAGAGTTGCTGCTGGAAACCGTAGAGCCAGGGAGAGGAACACCAGATTGTGTGCGTTGCTTTTAAGCTGGCCTAGAGCTTTTGGAAGATCCTCTGGACTCCCAAGACCGAGCCTGAGCCCCCCTCAACAGAGTGCGGGGACCCCAGAAGCAAGGAAAGCCCACCTCAACATCCAGAATCCGTGTTGTTTCTATTTGCGGTGGTTGCAAGGAGCAGCCACTGAAAGTGAGGTTGCCAGTTTTTTCCAGTGCATTGCAGGAGTCCCCCGACGTCCTCCCTCTTGTCCCCACGACTGAGACCCAGGAACAGTGTGACCTGCAGAGCTGCACAGGAACAAAAATCGTCAGCTGCATCTTTTCTTCATTGCTAAGGTACTGTAAAACAAGTCTGATAACTTAGCTCTCACTGGAAGTGCTTGTAACTTCTGCAACTGTAAGTATAATCAGCTTGTGGCCCTACATTTGATTCTTCTTTTTAAGACTCCTAAGAACTTGTGCAAAGACGTTTCCATTTACTTACCTGAAGTGCTGCATCCTATACAAAGACTTTTGCCCATTTACTTTGGCTTATCCTATTGAATTGTATGACTATTCTAAGAGGATCTGAAAATATTTGCCCTGGTTAAGAATATTGATGCTCTCTTGTGTTCTAATAACCTTTGCCTTTTACCAACTTTTAAGAGTGTTCTGAATACGAACAGTAAGATATTAATGTCCTCAGCACCGTTACTGAAGTACCTGTGGGTGTAGGCTGTGTCAGTAGGCCACCCCAAAAGGGTTTTGTCTGATTCAGAAACTCTGTGTACAGTATTGAAGTATATTTGTGTGTTACTATTGTATTGCTCCCTTCTAAAGAAGGCTTGGTAACTGACTGATAAATTAATATTTTTTTATGCAAGAAACCTTGAGAGTAAGTTTATTTGAATACCTGTAACTGTGAATCTTTGTGTAACTACACTACTGCTCACATTTCTCCTCTTGAGATGAGCCTGGCTGCTCAACAGGCTACCAGAAATGTGTAGTACAAGCTTATACCAACGGTTGGGTTGCCTATACCTGTAGTCATAGTTGTTTGTAGTGTTCCCACAGGGTACTGCATTCAAACTTTGCTTAACGACTCCCTCAGCAGGGAGCTGCACTCCTACCACGAATGGGAACTTCAACAGGACCAAGTGGACCGCCTCTTCCGCAAGTGGGGCAGACCCCAGATCGATCTGTTTGCGACGGCAATGAACTCTAAATGCCAGATGTTCGCCAGCAGGTGCCATCAGAAGTAGAGCATGGGGGGGGCGCCTTCTCCTTCCTTTGAGGTCTGTTCCTATACGCGTTCCCTCTGTTGCCTCTCCTGCTGCGAGTCATCAGTGCTGATGCATGATGATTCTAGTCGCCTGGGGATGACCGAGGCCGATTTGGTACCCAGACCTTCTCAGCCTGTCAACCTCGCCTCCGGTCAAGCTGCCAGTGGTCGCGGATCTGCTCACCAGAGAAGGAGGTGCAATCCTGCATCACGACTCAGGATCGCTGAACCTGAAGGCTTGGCTTCTGCAGCCTTAGAGTTCAGAGGGTATGAGTTGCCGGCGGACTGCAGGGAGGCCCTTGCAAGGGCCAGAATGTCGTTGATTCTACAGACACAAGTGGAAGCGATTCGCTACGTGGTGCCGGGCGCAGAAGAGCAGTCCTCGAAGGGTAGCAGCCCCACAGATTCTTCCGTACTTCCTATCATTGGCCAAGGTGGGGCTGGCACACGCCTCTATCAAGGTGCATCTGGCGGTTATCTCCCGCTACACCAGGTCTCCAGGACAGTTTTCTCTTTGGTCCCACCGTCTCAACAAGGAGTTCTTCAAAGGACTGCTTTGATTGCTCCCGCCGCAGAAGGCGCCTGCCCCGGAGTGGGAACTCTACATGGTGCTGAGGAGGCTCGGGAGGATGGGGGGGGGGCCCTCAAGCCTATGCATTGGTCCCCCTCTCAAGTTCCTGTCATGGATGATGGCTTTTCTCGTGGCCATCGCATCTGCCAAGAGGGTGGGTGAGAGCCAGGCCCTATCCTGCAAACAGCCGTATATGCCTTTTGACGACTCGCAGGTGGTGCTGGGAATGCACCCCTCCTTCATGCCAAAGGTTCAATTGGAATTACACCTCAACAAGCCTTTGGTAATGCCTTTGTTCTTCCTGGAACCTTCGTCAATGGCTGAAAGGACTTTGGACTCGCTGGATGTGGTTCGTGCTCTGAAGTTCTATGTGGCACGCACAAAGTTTCCAGAAGACATCTCAACTATTCGTGAACTTTGGTCCTGTGAACCATGGGAATGCCTTGTCGAAGGCTTCATCTCCAGGTGGCTTTCCGGCTTGATCACGCGCTGGCCGGCCGTCTGAGAGCCCATTCCACCGAGCGATATCTGCGACAGCGGCGTTCTGTCTGGTGTGCCGCTGCTGGACATCTACAGGGCTGCTACGTGGAGATCTATGCACACCCGGGAATCCAGGGAGGAGTCCAGGGTGTTTGCTCGAAGGTGAATCTGTTCCGGAGGTAGGAGTAATTGATTCTGTTGAGCCTTGCCACCTGCCGTGGTTGTGTAATGTTGTGCTGCTATGTAGTCTTTATTCATGAGCATGTGTGTCCATGCCAAACCCCCGTGTTGGAGAAGGAACAAGTTACTAACATGTAACTAACTATTGTTCGAATGGATTGTCCTCCAACATATTCCACATCTTTGACATGTAATGTCCAAGATGTGGAGTACGTTGGAGGAACATCCAATCGAAAGAACGTTACCAGTTGGTAAGTAACTTGTTCTTCTGCATCATGGGTCTGTCATGGATTCACATGCGTAACCTGCCTCCTGCTCCTCTGCGGCTCTTGTCATTCTGCCACTTTAAGTGCTACCAAATCTGAAGATGGCTGCCAGAAGAGGGGCTTAGGGAGAGGGCAGTCATTGGCTGGCGGCAGTATGACCCAGAGTTCAGTGATTGGGTTAGAGGAGAAATAAAGTTTGTAAGTGAAAGTCAAACTGACTCCTACGTCCCGTCCCTTTCCTCCATACTTTTGGGACATTCCGTCCAGTGGGACGGGACCGGAGCACTTTTGTAAAAAAAAGCATCAAATTGAAAAATGTCCTTCTTTTTACGCGGGGTACTGCATGTGGCCGTAACCCCGCCCTCCTGAGCTCCGCCCCACGCAGCGTCCTCTGTCCTTTTCTCCGCGCGGTCAGGGCCGGACGTACTTGCGTCACAGGAAGACATTTTTCTTGTTTCTTGTTGTCCTTCGCTCCGGTTCTGCGGTCGCGTAGTCTTCCGTCTATGCCGGATCGTTTGGGATTTGTCTCTTGTGCCTCTTGCGAACGTCGCTTCGCTAGGGCGGATCTCCATTCTTCCTGTTTGGAGTGTCTGGGACCGGATCACTGTTGGGACTCCTGTTTCTACTGTGACTCCCTTTCGGTCCAGGCACTTCAGCGTCTTCTTCGGTGGGAGGAGATCTTCCAGCGAGTCCTCCACTGCATTTTCAACTAGAGACGCTCTGTTAGTTCCTTACTTTTTAGGGCACCCCGGCCGGGGGACTCCTTCCCGGGGGTCCTCCAGGTCTGGGAAGTACTTCTAGAGCTCCACTACCAGGGTTTTGCCTGAGATGCCTCACAGGCCTAATGGGCTTACCAGTGGTTTTCTCAGACGGTTCCTGTGAGGGGCCTGCCGACACCAGATTACAATCAGAGGTTCACCAATCAAGTGCTAATAGACAGCCCTTTTGTGCTGAAGCTTTGGGTACCGGAGTTCACTCCAAGGTCTGCTTGTCATGAGCTTCCCATACAGACATCGGGGTGCGCCCGGAGACCTCAGTTGAGGCTTTCTGTACCAAACCACGGTTCAAGACCCCTCTCTGGGAGCTATACAGACAGGACTCTGTTCCGAGGTTCCTCAAATTGAGGCTAAGGTGTGTACCGACAGAACTGAGAGACCCGTTAAGGTGTTGTCTGTGAGGTGGATTCCTCAACATTCCCGCGCTCGCAGTGATGCCCGTTCTGTTGAGGGGGCACTGGGAGAGGTCGCTGACAGAATCTTCTCCTGTTACCGGTTTTGCCAAGCCTCCTCTCTTGGAGGCTAAATCAAGTGGCCCCTTCAGGATGTCCAGTAAACATCTAAGGCCCCACAGTACTAAAGTTTTGATCAAGCCCCCTGACAATCCTGTCGAGATAGCTGCTTCATCCACACATGTGACGCAGTTCTCTTCAGGTGTGGACAAAATAGCAGGCCTTCCCTCGTGGTCTACAGCGGCCATTTTGGATTCTTCCCTTACACCCGCGCTATCGACGACTGGTGCTGGCAACCTTGTTTTTGTTGAACCGTTTCCACGGGTCAGTGCGAATCTGTTCCGCCCTTCGTATGACTGCCGTGCTCAAATGCCACAATCGCACATGGTCTCGCTTTCCGGCAGCCTTCCTAATTACGTTCGTGGGGATATGCCCCTTATGAGTGGCCTCTGCCCACTTGTGTTTCGAAATCTTCACTATAGGATGCCTTTTTTCGGGAAGTTTCAGATGCTCATACACTCTGACCCTATGAGGACATATTTCAAGCGTCTTTTCACTCCCGTTCCGCCCCGGCTGCTCCGATTCAATTTCTTTTACAACCTGACGCGGTAGGCGTGGAGGACCAGTCTTCTGTTCCCGCCTCGTTGGGATGAGCCTTAAGCGGATGAGGGCGGCGATGAGCAGCTCCGCTTGGTTAGGACATTCCATGACCGGGAGGGGCTTGTCTAGCTCTGGAGGGGCCTGTCTAGCTCTATTACCAGGGATTCCCCTGAGGTGCCTCAAGGGCCTAATGGGCGCACCAGAGTGTTCTGAGGGTCCTTCAGAGGACCTGCCAAAACCGGACGTGGCTCTGGGTTCACCATTTGGGTGCTAAGGTTCAGCTCAGTTTCTCTGGATACCGGGGTTTCCTTGAGGTCTCGGTTTCTGGTGCTTGTCACACTGAGCCACGGCTCGAGGCCCCTCTTGAGGAGCTATATGTCACAGGTTAAAACCAAAGGTTCCTCTAAATACAGTGCAGAGTGAGTCGATGGATCCTCTAAGGGTCTTGTCGGTAGGGTACATTCCTCGACCGTCCCATGCTCGGGTTGTGGTGGTACTGATTCTGTCGAGGGGGCAAAGAAGGTGATCAGCAACAGGCCTTTCAGTACCGGCTCTAAGATTCCTCCATTGGAGGCTAATTCTGGGTCCGTTCCTAGGTTGTCCACTAAACATCCTAGATCTACCAGCACCGGCTCGGCCGAGGATCCTCCTTTCAAGGCGAAGTGTTTAAGTGTCCTGACTCCCCTGAGGGGACAGTTGCCTCATTTTCTCCTATGACGCAGTTCTCTTCAGGTGTTGACTAAATGGCGGCCCAACCTCCTTGGTCCATGGCGGCCATGTTGGATCCCTCCCTTACACCAGCTTTCATGACGACTGCTGCTGGGAGCGTTCCTTTTGGGGTTGAGCAGCTTTTCCACACTATGTGGACAACAAAGTACCGTTTGTCGGTCCTGGTGACCGCTTCAGCTAAGGCCCCTTGTACACAGAGGTCAGTGTCCCAGACTCACTCCTTCTCTGGGATTAGGGGGTTTCAGGCTTGCTGTGCGCACCGATCTGAAACTCCTGTTGGTAGCCCCGCCTTAGTTGACTGCGGCAAGGTGATTGGTTTTTCTCTCGACCATTAGCCTCCTCTACAGGGACAGGTAATCTCCCTGCTGACAAATCACCAAATGATACCACTTCGGTGGGAGGATGAATCTCTTCTCATCTGGAGGCATGGCAAACCATCACCAAAGATTGGGGGGGTTTGTCCATCGTTTAGGTGGGTTTTCGCTTGCCCTTTCCTCCCTACCCCACCCTTCAAATCTCTCTTCCGACAGATTGTGATGCCCTCCCTCAGAGCAGAGGTACAGAAACTTCTATACCTCAGAGCGATGGAACCTGTACCCCTCATGGAGCAAATGAGGGGCTAGTACTGCTGTCCTTTCACAGTGCTCAACCAGACTGGCCTGCGCACTATCTTCGGTCTTTCCGGCAGGGATTCAAGTTGATCACGCCCTGCCAAATAAAGTCCTCTTCGGAAGGGCGGTTGGCTCAGTGTGGTGGTCTTCCAGGATGCGTAAATGCACATTCTGACTTGGAGCCCGCATATGAAATATCTGCGGTTCTCCGTGGGAGCAGAACACTTAAGATTCAGGTACTCCTTATGGTCTCGACTCAGCGAGACGCACAAGAAACTCCTCGGAAGGGCCCTGCAGCTGTCTTCCAATACCAGATCCTCTTCCAAGGTTCCCCATTTGGGGCTAAGCCTCACCCCCAGTTCTGCTGTGGCTTTGGATACCAGGGTTCACCCTGAGGCTTCTCCATCTGGAGCCAATTGTACTGAGTCTTGGCTCGGGGCCCCTCTCGAGGTGGTTATAAGTCCAGGGTTAAACCTGAGGTTTAGCTTGGGGCTAAGTCGGTCACCAACAGAAATGAGAGTCCCTCATCGAAAGTCCTGGCAGTAAGGTATAGCCCTAAGCCTTTCTGCGCTTGCGCAGCCGTGGTGATACCAGGTCTGAGACGGCGAAAGAAGGCGGTCACGCACCAGACCTTCAGTACCGGCTCTGCTGAGAATCCTGCACAAGAGGCTAAATCTGAGGAAGCCCCTGACGTGTGGAGTAACACCCTAGATCTGCCAGTACGGCTCTGCCGGGGTTCCTAGTTTCAAGGCTAGGATGGCACACAGGGCCCCTGACTCCCCGGGGGAGACTATTGCTCTAATTGCTCCTGTAATGTAGTTCGCCCCTGGTGTGTGATAATGGCGGCCCAAACTCCGCGGGCCACGGCAGCCATTTTGAATATCTCCCTTAAATCAAGGTTTTACATCAACAAGCAGGGCGACAGACTCTCCTCTCCTTGTGGATCTTGCCATACAAATTCGGGCTGGGCCATCCATTATATTGTTTGGCTCAAGGCTCCACACATCCCAATGTGACCGCAGATTAATTTAGTCGGCATCGGTTACGGGTGTGAGATGAACAATATCCTTTCCAGCTTTTCCAGCAATGGGGCACACCAGAGGTGGCCCTATTTGCAGCTTGTGGGTCAACATGAACTTCTGCTTTCCCCCCTCATTGCCTCCTATCTATTGGTCGCTCCGTAACCACATCAAACCGTTGCCAAAGCAGCTACGTGGGTTTTCCCATCCGCTTTTGGTAAGCAGTACTGCTTAGACCCGAGCTCCAGAGCCGATGCGCAATTAGGCCAGGCTGTTCTTAAGAACTTCTTTCAGTAAGGGAGTTCCATCCAACCGTTTTTCCTGTGAGGAGTGCTTGGTAATCTCCCAAAAGTATGGAGGAAAGGGGATGGGACGTAGGGGTATAACCAAGTTACTCACCGTAGTGACCATCTTACTCCTAGTCCATAGTCGCCTCTCCTCCATACACCCGCCTGCCGTCCCCTCTAATAAGTATCCTCTATTATTGCTTACAAATTTTTTTTTTTTCTTTCATCTGTAATGTATACTTTGCTGAACTCAAGCTTGTATTTGTTATGAAAATGAAAACCTTAATAACCCAGAAGTGTGGTTCACAACTGAATATAAAAACAGCTATAATCCCTACTCCTTTGGGGCAAATGGGAAGTGGATAAAATAAAGAAGGAACACAGATTTGTCTTCAGCGAATCACCAATCTGCAGGAAACGAAAACATTAAACAAGATTAGAATCTTGTCTATTACAAACAACCCTCATAGACTTATTATACCTATGTCCCCTGCAAGAGGCCTAGAGGACTTGAAATAGATTTCAGGAACCTTCACTACAACAATGATTTCCTGTTAATCTCTTGGAAGATTCTTCAGATGGGATACTTAAAGGTACTTTAATGTCTCTTCATAGGATAACTGGATTGAGTTTATCTTCCTTTTTTCCTTTACTCTTTTAACTTTCATTAGTTTCCTTCTACGGAACTTACTTCAATGATACAGCTTTGGATACTGTTTTTGAAGAGTTTAATATTGGTTTTGTGATGGTTCTCTCCTTCTGAAACTCTGTATTTTGAAAACTTAACTGTGTATGAACTTAAAAAAAAGACGGTTCAGTCAAAAAATTACTGTGCACCTGTACGCCGGTCTAACTCAATTTTCCTGGTCTCCTCGAAAGGAAAACACTAGCTGATACTTGCGTGCTCTGCGTTGAGTAGACAAATCTAGGCAACCCAACTGACTTCTAACACGGATAGTTCCTTATCTTCAGTGTGCATGCGCGATGCCTGGAACACTGGGTCTTCTGACTTAAACTATGGGACACTTCTCAAACTTCCCCTGCACATGCGTACTATTCCAGATGTCGGAGGCAAGGTCGGGCAGGAAAAATAAACTGAACCATAATGTTAAGTGTGCGCACTAGCAAATTCAAACAAATTAGACAGAGCTTCTTCCGTGCCGGTGAGTCTAGTTAGCAAGGTACTGAATTTAATTCAAAACTCTGTGACCTACGCTTGCACTCAGGACCTCATTCCAGAAGAAATCTCACATGCTCTAATCTTCAGAATGACACATGAGAGAAACTGATCTTTTCTCAGATCACAAACAGAATTTCACAATTCCATTCTCACAGAGCTCCTGTTTTTAGTACAGTTACATGAGTACCCTAACTAAATACCTAAACTGGAAACGTTAATAAATTACAGATAACAGTTTATGAATTCTTTGAAATCCTTTCTAAAGAAGGCTTTTCTTCTTGCTTTTTTTCCTGATCAAAAGAATCGCTGCGCTCCCACCAGATTCCCTGGTTGTCTTGTCCCACTCTTGACAGTAATGTTCATACTCTAGGCCCAAATCTCAGGAGAACGTACAAAACACGACTTCCTGATCTACACAGGACAATAATAGGCATTCTAAACTGCCTTTCATGTCATCAAGAGCCCATAGGAACCAATCCTTGAGTGTGCTCCCTTTCAAGCGGGAGCCACGGGTCGTCTAACTTCTGAGATGAAGAATGGGTCAACGTTGTCGTTGAGACAGCAGCTTTGGTTCTTGCAGTGCTCGTAGTCAAGCGATGGACAACTTCCTTCAACAGGGGAGGCGTGCGGTGCACCTCAACGACTATGATTTGTTGCCGCAAAGAGTTAGTGAAGAACTTCGGCCCAGCAAGGGCGTTGAGTTGCCGGTGCCTGTTGTTGGCGAACGGGACGTGACTACGGCTGGCTTCAGTAGCTTCATCAGAGTCTCTGAGGTCTTCGGGTGGCGGGAAACCCACCGGCAGATTCTCCTCAGTCGTCGACGACCTCGACTGTCTCCGGCAGGACGAAAGCGGTCAACAGTGATGAACAAGGGAGTCCTTGGATCAAAATGTTCTTAGGCAAAGGGAGCACGGTGACTCTGGTCGGCGACGGCGGCCATCGCCGGTGGACGGCTGCCTGGTGCTTTTCTTTGTTCTCCTCGGCGGTCCCCTTCTCTGTCGGCAGCCTTTCATAGGTCTATCTACCAGGGAGCTTTGGTAAAGATCAGCTGGTGCACGATGGTCCCTCGTAGCTTGAGGAGAGGTCTCCTTACCAGGTCCTCTCTTGGATCAGTTCTTGAAGGCACAGCAGCTTCCAGATTACACGGAAAGGAACAGCAGTTCACCTTCTTCCGGCTCTGCTTCGAGAGTAAGCATCAACTTCAGCTTCTGAACGATTTCTAGCAGTGAGAGGTCCCCAGATATACTGTTGATCTCCAATTCACTCTGCTGGGTCACTCAAGCAACCAATCGCTCAGAAGGGCATTCAGGCAGTCAGGAAGCCAATCGGGCACACCGTATATTCAGGCCATTCTTCTCCAGCCAGACACTCGCAACACAGAATGTGGATTCGGACAAGTACTCTGCATTCAGCACTACACACTGCATTCATACCAGCTTCGGGCAGGGCTGTCTCAGTCACTGTGTCAAACACCAGATACCATAACACAGAATGCGTATTAGTCAAACACTCCATTCATCTAGGTCCCACCCCACGGGCGTACCCACAACCTACAGTCGTTGGGAAGGCTTCAGCCAGTCCGGTTGGCACTTCCCCACACTACCATATACGGAACTTCCACCCAAAAGCCAGTCGGAGTTGGGGGGGTGGATTACGGGAGGGACAGAGTTGGGGCTTCCCGGGATTTTGGGAAAATCTAGTTAACCGGCAATGGATGGAAAGAGACCACGGGGGCCATCTTGTCTCCATCAGGAATCCACGGATTCCAATGACGGGGTTTGGCCATCCCAAAATGGAGGATGTGCAGGGCACATGTCAATTCAGCACGGAGCTGCCACCAGCCGTACCGTGCTCTGTGGGCCACACATTGGTGCCCAAACACGTACACTAGGAGTACAGGGTCGTACTCCCACCCATGGGTGCCATAAGGGTATCCCAAGGGTCTGTTCACCAAACCAAATATAGGAAGAGCCGCACCGCCAGGAGTCCCACATGAACTCCTGTGCGGAAAACATCCGGAACGATAAAGCAATCAAGGACAAGGATTCAGAGGCCCTGTCCCTCTGATGCATTTCCAGCATCACAGTAAAGCTGAAGGCTTTCCTTCCCCTCAAAACGTCAGAACACGTTCAAAAGCAAAAAGATTGTGTGGCCATAGAAACTATGGAGGGAAAGTTGCAAAAAGAGAACATTTTCTTAACCGTGCTGAAAAAGCATGTGTCACTGAAAAAACTTCAAAGTGCAGTTGTTGGGCAAGATTGTATGGAGTGCCCTGTGGGAGACTGCACCAGCCTTGTCCTCTTGACATTAGTTAAACCAACCTTTGGTATAAGCATGTACTACACAAGTTAGTAGAGTGACTGGGCAGCCTTGCTTATCTCAAGAGGGGTCAATGTGAGCTGTAGAGTTATTACAGAGATTCAGTGACCAGTATCCAAATAAATTAATAAGCCATCTTTAGAAAGCGGCAAATATATCTAACCCTTAAATATACTTCAAAGCTACACACTGTTTCAATAAATCAGTTGATACCCTTTTGGGATGGCACACACACACACACACTTCCTACACCCTAAGGTGACTTAAATAACCAGGACACCGTGGGCCTTGATATATCACTGGTACAGTTAGAGCAATACTGAGTTTAGTGTCCAAGGGAAAAGATGAGGGACTAAAACAATGGTTAACAAATATTCTTAAACACGAACCCTCCAATGCAAAGTAAATTAACCCTTTCTTGGGGAATATTCAAAACACAAAATCTGAGGTAAGAAGAGTCTTTCAGGGAGTCAGGCCAGCCAATGTTAATTGAGCAAAAGTCTAGGTGAACTAAAGTACTTTGGGTAGGTAAGTAAGTCTTGCACAATGTTTTGGAAGTCTTTGAAGAAAATAAAATCACTGTAGGGCCACAAGCTGGGAGGCCTCTGAGGGGCAAAGCTGCAAGCAACTCTGCAAAAGCAACCAAGACATGCCTCAACTGAGAGCTAGCAAGGCTACACAACAAGAGGTAAGCGACCCCTTAGTTTTACAGTACCTTTGGAAATTGGTTCCAGCTGTTCCTGTGTAGGTCTGCAGATCCTGTTGTTCCTGGGCCTCAGTGGCGGGGACAAGATGGAGGACGTCTGGGGACTCCTGCATTACGAATGGAAGGTCGGCGGCACTTCGCGGTTTCAGCTCCTTGCGACTCTCGGAAACCGCACCACCACGGTTCTTGGAAACCTTTTTATGGACTTTCCTCACATCTGTGGTCCAGCACTCTGTTGAGGTAGCTTAGGCTCGGTCAGTCCTGCTTCATTGGAGTCTGGAGGATCTCCCTGGAGGTCGGGGTCTGACTTAAAAACGAGACAATCTATTCTGGGTTTCCTCTCCCTGGCAATCGATTCCGGCATCAGCAATGGAAGTACAGCCAGTTCAGAGAGGATGTCCAGACGATTTCGCTTTGATGTCGATTGGTCCCACCAACCCAAGGGGAGAAGTCGTCTGTTGCAGGGCTTCTCTAGTCAAGGCGAATTCGGGGCTTCAGAAATGCAGCAGGGTTTCACCGGGCAAACCAACGGTCCAGGAGTTGCAGCAAGCACCTCTTCCAAGTTCTTCTTCGGATTCCTTCGTCCAGTGGTCGACTCGGCCTACCAAGCAAAAGACCTCACCGTTTATGCAAGTTTCTCCCATTCATTTTCAGCCTAGCTGTCACTGACACAGCAGGACAGCCGGCCAGCCAGCCAGCCAGCCAATCACCTTTGGGTGCATTTCTGTAACCAAGGGGATTAAGCACAGGGAGTTTCGGGCACCTCCCTCCATCACTTCCCGATGAAACCAAAGGTGGGCTTCACCAGTGAATCCTGCCAAAGACAGAACGAACAAAGGGACCAAACCTGGTTTGTCGCGCAGAGTAAATCTCATGAAGGACCTTTCCAACAACAAATGGCGAAAAAAGATCTGGGCCACTTTGACAAAATGGGCACCCATGGGTGTTTTACTGCAATTGCAGCCCGTGGTAAAAACACACAATGGTAAGAAAAAGTAAGCCACTGCCACCAGCCATTATTTGTAGAAAGGGTAACATAAAAATGTTACCCGAGAAACTAGACAAAGGGGGATACTAAGTAACTACCCTCCGGCACCATATTGTAAGATGGTGTGTGTGCTGGGGTCTAGAAAGTTACCATGCTAAGTAAAGTCAATTTCACTTTACTGCTATTGGAAACAGGATTTCCCAAAGGTTTAAATACCTTCTCTTGGTAAAACTACTAATACTTCCCTGTGTCACTGCACTGAAGGTGCTATGTGTCACAATGTAAAGATGCCTGTGGAGTTAGTCAGACTCCAACGTCAAAAGAAACGCAGAGTCCAAATCACAGAAAAATACATGAGTGGGGGAAAAGGGTCTCACTCTCTCCAGGTGAGAAATTCCAGCAAAGAGAGCTGTGGGTCTCTAAGGTAGAAGGGAATTAGCACATTTCTGAAAATTCTCCCTAACAGCAGTTGAGCAGATGTAATGCAACACCGCCCTTGAAACTTGGCACACTCCTGTTGATGTCCCCCAGAAGTCCATTTTTCTCCAGCATGGGGTCTGGCATGGATTCACATGCTCGTGAATATTCCCTGTCAGGCCAGTAATCCTCAGTGAAAGAAAAAACTTTCACTCTCACTCACAAACTGTCTTTCTCCATCACTGACCTCTGGGTCATACTGCCCCCAGCCAATGACTGCCCTCTCCCTAAGCCCCTCCTCTGACGCCATCTTCAGATGTTTACTGCACGTCCAGCTGTCGGAACTCCTCGTCTTTAGCTCTTGGAGCCTTTCAGCGTTTTTGCACTTGTTTTGGCTAGGAAAATTCCTATTTTTTTTCGATCAATCAAGCTTGTGTGCTCTGTCGTGTATTCATCTGGCAAACGGGGATCCATTTGTCGACATATTCCAATGCCCCTTAAGGGCAGAATCGGCGAGTGTTTGTTTTTTCTTTGAAGATTCCAGAAGGCTATCGGGCATGTACCCCGCTCCGAACCATGTCGGTGGAGAAGGACGGGGGTTCCCTCTTCAAGCTCTGCACCAGCTGCGGTTTGAGGACGTGAAGGACCAGCATTCCCAGTACTTCTGTTGTCTCCACCCAGCGCACAAGGAGGTGGATTGCGAGATCTATTGCGGCTTTACCAAACGTACAATCAAGGATCGGCACAGCAGATTGGCGGCGTGGCTCAAAGCCAATGCCTCTACCCTGTGTGGTTCACATGGGCATGCCTCAGCCACATCCAGCCAGTCTGAGCAGGCGTCCAAGTCCTTTGAGTTTGCTCCTTCCGTGGGGGCCCAAGACGAGGCCAAGCACTGCAAGTTTGTTTCCGTCGGGGTCGCCGCGCATACTCAGCTTTTCAATCGGCCTCCATCTACAGCCATCGCTGCAGTTCATCGAAGAGGAAGTCTGCTACCCCTGAGAAACTAGAGAAGGCCAAGCCTCAGGGTAAGGTGTCTGGACCTGCCTGTGAAGGCCCAGGGTATCCAGGCTAAATCATCTTCAACTTTCGAGTTGCTGGCGGCTACCCTTTCGAAGACTAAGGGGGCAGACCATGTACAAGATACCCCGACGGCGGCCAGAGTGGCTCTTCCTCACAGGCGGGAGGCTTCGGCCAACTCGGTGGAAAAGACCCTGGAGACGAGGATGCCGTCCCTAAATCAGAGACTGACCCCCCCCCCCCATTCCCCCACTCTCGGGACACAAAAAGGGGTGGCAAGGTGGTGGGGGGAGTGTACGACTACGTAGGCGCTGGGCCTAGCAAGCCTTCTCCCGCGACACCTCCCAGAAATTTGTCATAGGACATTCTTTCGACTCTCAACACGCTTGTGTCGGAGATGCAGAAGAGGATGCCGGCGGCACCACCGCCCCGTTGAATCTGGGGCCACCACCACCGCCGAAGAAAAGGAAGCGGCACCCTACGCTGCCACACAAACGCGATCACCCCGCACCCCCAGGGATACAGGGACAGACATGGTGACTGACAGACGACTGCGACCTCTCTCCACCTTCTCCCCCGGATGAAGTGGGTTAATTCCATGCCATGGTCATTCTTCCAGCTGGAGACTAAGGGGAGTGGGGGCTTCTTTTATGAACGCTGAGAGGCAAAAAGAAAAACAATTCTGGCAGTGCCTCACCTGGATGTCTGGGATGAGGGCCTGGCGCTGCTGAAAAACCCTGTCTCAACCCCAGCGAAAAGAGACCGGCTGGAGAAGAAATACTGGCTGCCGGAGTCTGCGGTCACAGGCATCATCAGACTCGGTGGTCTCGGTGGCTACACGCAAGAAGTCGGCTACATGCAAGAAGTCGTCCAACCAGTCATCTTCTGTCTCTGTTCCCCCGGACATCAAGGGAAGAAGTTGGACGCCGTGGGTTGGAAGGTCACCTACTCAGCGGCTATGACGGTCAAGGCGGCGAACGCTTTCGCGATCCTGGCCAGTTATGACCGGGAGTTATGGTACAAGATGGCCCCGCTACTGGATTTCCTCCCTGAGGACAAACTGGTCGAGTCGCTGGAGATCCACCAGGAGGGCGAGGTGGCGTCTGACCACACCATGACCCTGGACATTGCAGACACTGGGTTCCACCAAATGAAACAGGGTCTGCCTCAGTCATCATGGCTGGTTGAAGGCCACCAACTTTAGGCAGAAAGTTCAGACGAGGATCCTGGACATGCCGTTCTAAGGGGACAGTCTCTTTGGAAAGGCCGTTGATGATTTGCTGCAGGCCATGAAGACCGACAGATGGCCCGTGCTCTGGGCACACTGCAACGTCTGTCCGTTCGTGCCTCTGGAGGGAAGTTGAGCAGTTGGTGGAGGATCTTCCTTGTACCGCCAACCCTCCCGTTCACGACCCAGGAGGCTTAGATGGGTTGTTCGAAGGGCTTCGGAAGTGGCCGCCATAGTCCAGGCTCCCAAGGCGGCATGCAGGCCTCAAAGCAATATTAAACCGGCTAAGACTTCGGGCCCTCATCCCTGCACCCTGGTGGGAGGCCTTTGTTAGCGTGTAGGAAAACATCACCGATCAATGGGTGCTGGACGCTCTCACCCACAGACACACTTGGAGTTTCAGCAAAGTGTCCGCGGATACCACTGGTGGCTTGGCAGGAACAACCCATCCCTCGGTTGCGGCTGGAGGTTCGGGCCATGTTTAAAAAGGGGGTGATAGTGCTGGTCCAAAAGCGGCTCCAGAGTTTACTCCAGATACTCTTAGTAAAAAAAAAGACTACCTGGGGCTGGAGTCCCATTCTAGACCTATAACGACTCAAGTACATCAAGACCCAAAAGTTCAGGATGGTCACATTGAAGCGCATGCTCGGCCGAGTGGAGGAGGGAGACTTCTTGTTGTCGTTGGATCTAGAGGACGCTGTTTCCACGTCCCCATTCACAAAAAACATTGCAATTTCCTACGCTTTGTCATACAGGGAAAGCACTACCAGTTCAAGGCCCCTCCCTTCGGACTGAAGTCGGCACCCAGAGTCTTTACGAAGTGACTGGCAGCCCATCTGCGCCTACAAGGGATATATGTGTACCCATACCTCGACAACTGGCTCCATGCCAAGTCCAGGGTCACATGGAGATGACTGTCCGGCTGCTGATGGATCTGGGGTTCTCTGTAAACTATCCGAAGTCCTGCTTGATTCCGTCACAAGACGTTCTGGGCTCCAGGCTCAACACTGTCCCCTGCCTGGCGCCACCCTCGGAAGATATTTTAGCGTCTGTTCTGGGCAAGGTGCGACGGCTTCTAGCAGTGAAAATCGCCACAGTGAGGACCATCAAGTCGCTACTAGGCATGATGTCGTTGTGTATCTACCTGATCAGATGCTGCAGATTGCGGATGCGACCCCTTCAGGAGTTCCTGGACGCTCGTTGGATCCAGGTGTCCAGAAGTTTTGCAGACAAGATTGTCCTCGGTGAGGAGTTCTGTCGAGCGATAAGGTGGTGGGGTGTTTGCATGGATTTCCAAACTCATCCTTACCAGGAGATGGTCACCACTGACGCTTGCTGGGGGGCTGGGGAGCACACACCCGACGGCTTCAGGCCTGTGGTTACCGAGCGGAGGGATCTCCACATAAATATCTTGGAGCCGTGAGCAGTGTTCTGGGCCCTCTTTCCTTCGTCCCTCAAGGGCAAGGTGGTGAGGGTCTTCACGGTACAATACCATCAGTGCTCTACATCAGGAGGCAGAGGGGCACCAGGTCCCCAGCGCTTTCCAGAGAGGCGCAGGAATTGTGACACTGGGCCGTATCCCCGGAGATGTTCCTCCATTCCTTGTTACCTGGCGGGAGTCAAGAACACAATCGTAGACTCCCTCAACAGGGAACTACGCTGTTGCCACGCGTGGGAGATTCGGCAGTATCAAGTAGACGGTCTCTTCCTTGAGTGGGGCAGACCCCAGATCGACTTGTTTGCGATAGACAACGAAATCCAAATGCCAGAGATTTGCCAGCAGGTTCCTCCAGCCGAAGAGCATGGGGGACACATTCTCCTTCCTGTGGGGCGGCCTGTTCCTGTATGCATTTCCTCCGTTGCCCCTATTGCTGCAAAATCTACCCAAAGGTTGCCGGTGCTCCAGATGATCCTCGTCGCCCTTGCGTGACTGAGGTAGATTTGGTACCCGGACCTTCTCAGCCTGTTTAAATCCCCACCAGTCAAGCTGCCAGTGGTCACAGATCTGCTCACCAGAGAAGGAGGTGCAATCCTACATCACGACCCAGGATCGCTGACCCTGATGGCCTGGCTCCTGCAGCCTTAGAGTTCGGTAGGTATGAGCGTCCGGCGGACTGCAGGGAGGTGCTTGCCAGGGCCAGATCATCGTCGACTCTTAAGTGCTACAGGCACAAGTGGAAGCTCTTCGCAACATGGTGCTGGACACAGAAGATCAACCCTTTGAGGGTCACAGCCCTGCATATCCTTCCATACTTAATGTCCTTAGCCAAGGTGGGGCTAGCGTACACCTCCAAGGTGCATCTGGCGGCTATCTCGAGCTACACAAGGTCTCTGGGACGGTCTTCGCTTTGGTCACACCGTCCGACTGTTCTGATTGTTCCAGCCGGTGAAGGCGCCTGCCCCGGTGTGGGAGCTCAATGTGGTTCTGACGAGGCGCGTAAGGGCCCCTCTCGGGTACCTTTTGTGGAAGACTGCTTTCCTCGTGGCCATCACCTCTGCCAGGAGAGTAGGTGAGATCCAGGCCCTGTTACTGCAAGCAGCCTTACCTGACTTTCCACGACACAAGGGTGGTGCTTCTTACGCACAATATGAGGGTGGTGCTTCAGACACACCCCTCCTTCATGCTGAAGGATCCGTTAGAATTCCATCTCAACAAACCTTTGGTGTTGCCTGTGTTTTTTCCAATGCCTTCGTCGACCGGCTGAAAGGACTTTGCACTGGCTGGATGTGGCGCATGCACTGACGTTCAGTGTGGCTCACACGAAGAGTTTCTGGACAACATCTCAACTTTTTGTGAACTTTGGTCCTGTGAACCATGTGAAGGCCTTGTCCAAAGCTTCCATCTCCAGGTGGCTCTCCGGCTGCATCACTCGTCACCGGTTGACAAACCGACCGCTGCCTGGCCGTCCGAGAGCCCATTCTACCAGAGATTGTTGCGAAAAAGGGATTCCTGTCTGGTGTGCCCCTGCTGGACATCTGCAGTGCTGCTACATGGAGGTCTACGCACACCTTCACAAGATTCTACTGCATTGACAGGGAATCCAGAGAGGTAGGGCAGGGATTCTAGATGTCAGGGTCCGGCTTCACTGAATTCCACAGGAGCTGATGCTGGCCCCACAGACCCTCACCAGGAGTTCACCTCTCAACCCTTAAGTATAAGCAGCTGAGAACCCCAAGAAAGGGAAAGGGGAATTTGGAGAAAATAACAACTGAGACACTGCAGCCCTGCAACCGTCTGGTAGGCTCTGGTATCTGTAGTAAACAAATACACTTGGTTACTTATATATTAATATAAACTTATTTTCTAAAATTATTTTAAAATAAACTCTTAAACCTCTGTAGAAGACTGAGAGGTTAATTATCTGTATGGAATATCTTGTAAACAATTATAATGCTTAGTGCATATAGTCAAGCCATTCAAGTCTCTTTAGAATCCTAAAGTAATGACCCTTGCAAGCACCTTACAGATTTAGATATTCTTCTTTGCTTTTTAAGTTCTTAACTCTATAAAGTTTTAGTTTGAAATGCTTTTGTGAAATGCAGTCTTTCTTTGAAGAATTTAATTCCTTATGCATAAAATTACATTAAATAGAAACTCATAAACTTTCTTGAATGCTGCTCTTCTGCGTGTGAACCTGTTCTTTTTACACATATGAACGCATAGTTTCTTTCTCGACACGCGTTTGCGATAAACACGTGAAATCACAAGACGTGAAAAATTGTCCTCGCGTATAAAATTCACACGCGCATATTAACAAATACACGCACGCGTGAAAACAAGAGTATGCGCGCTAAAAAACAACTCGCGCTAAGTAAATGGACTTGCGCTCTATCGCTGCCGAACACACGCGGTTATACGCAACGTCACTCACTTAAAAATTGTACACGCGTTCAAAACAACTCGTGCTTAGTTAAAAATGGACTTGCGCTCTATCGCAACCCAACACACGCTTTCTTACGCAAAGTCTCACATTAAAAATGTGCACGTGCTCAAACACTTGCGCTATTCATTTGGACATGCGCTCTATCGCTCCGAATACCTGTGTGCTCCCATGACTCGCACGCGCGTTTAAACAGTCTTGAAACACTTTTCATGCAGTAAACAACTTTAAAACTTGAGCGCGCAGTCTTTACACGTGTTTTCTTATAGTAGTAAAACGTCTTTTCACTCAAACTTTAAAACTCGTAAACTCTTTAAGTTTTTCTTATGAAAGATGAAAGTTCACTGTGAAAGTCTTTTTGCTTTTAAAAAGAACAATCCCACCTGATGTCTCTTACTACTTTGGTAAATCTTCTGAACTCTGAAAGGCCTAATTAAGGAGCTTAACTAATACACAACCAGCCACTGAATTACTATGGATGAAAGGCAGTTTAGAATCTTGCTCACCTCCCAAGAATCCAACCCATTATCCTATCCACCAATCGGACAAACCAAACATAATATTGTTCCTTAACCCAATCAGATTAAGTTTCTTTCTCTCCATCTTGACTTGGGCAACCACAATGTTAATTCTATGTACAAACTCTTCCTGAATACTACTCCAGCCAAACTCTTCCTGATTCTTACTTCAGCCAGCCCTGACACGAGATAGGCGTCCAGGGTCGGCCAAGTGTGCTGCGCAACTGGTTTGCTTGAAGGTGAGCTTGGTCTGGAGGTAAGGGTAATTGCTTCTGTCGAGCCTTGCCACCTCCCGTGGTTGTAGATGTATTTATTCGTGAGCATGTGAATCCATGCTAGAGAAGGAACAAGTTACTTACTATAACTGTTGTTCTCCAGTATGGGTCTGGCATGAATGCAAAAAACCCTCCCTCCTGCCCCTCTGCAGCCCTTCTTGGTTATACTACTACTTTACGTACTACCAAATCTGAAGATGACTGCCAAAGGAGAGACTTGAGGAGAGGGCAGTCATTGGCTGGGGGCAGTATGACCCAGATCTCAGTGATTGGTTTATAGGAGAAAGACAGTTTGTGAGTGAAAACTTCTTTTACCATGGATTTCTGGCCTGATGACTGGGAATATTCATGAGCATGTGAATCCATGCCAGACCCATGCTGTTCAGGTAAGTAACTTGTTCCTTGTATGTCATTGTGAATCCCTTCTCTCATAATATATATGTGCTCATGGGCTTTCATGACTTTCCACACCTACTGATTTTTTTCAAGGGTTTTGTTGCGTTAAATCTGCTCAAATTAACAAATGCACCTTCACACCTTCGGAACAAACTTTTTGTTTGCAAAATTTCAGCCAAATCTGTCATGCAAGTCAAATGTTATTAGAAATGTATTTTCTGATGTTTGTTAGTCTGCTTAGAATCACATGCTGTTCATTTGGTCCGACATCCAGTGGTAACCGCGAAGTGTTGCATCTTGTCTTTCGAGAATTGAAAGGGGACATTGACATGGGAGTGCCTGTAACACTATCCCTACATGACGTGTAGTGTACCCAAGATCACTCGCGCGTCGAGGTCCCTCGGATTGTTTTTTCCACCCAGCATACCTGTCGCCTTATGCTGAGCTCATCAAAGACATTGCTTATTGTCCCCTCAACCTTTGGTTCAAATAATTCAGATCACCCTATCCGTCCCTTCATTCAACGGCTGTTCCAGATCTCTGCCGAAGACCTTCAGAACTTGGGACGGTATCCAGTCGGTGCTGCTGACCACTTGGCTGGACCTTCTGCCGGCCTACACAGTAGGGAGAGTGGGGTCGGGTGGACTTTTGTCTTCTAATCTGAGAATGCCTTTCCCTTTCCTTCGGCTTTCCCTTTCGGTCTTCGTCACTCTACCCGTCAGCTCTGTAGAGACTCCATTTAGGTTTTGCCCTATTTGTAAGAGCAAATTTTCTTGGAAAGATGAGCACAGACGGTGTAACCGGTGCTGGCCCCTCGATTACAAGGAGGAAGGATGCGCGGCTTGTAAGCTCCTCCGTCCTAAGACATTAAAGGGAGCGTAGAGTCAAGCGGTGGGCGGCCTACGGTATGTCAAAGGCCAAGTTTACTCCCGCTGCCGCAGCCACTGAACGTGACGGTGAGAGTGACTATCAAACCTCTCTGTTGACCTTTCGACTGAACTCTCGCGTTCCGCATAGTCTGTCCATGGCCCTGCTAGGCACAGCTTCGGCACTGCTATGGGGAAGTCACACCCCGGCGACAAAGACGAACATGTACACAGCACTAAACACACAACCCCCAAGTCAATCTTGAGCCAGGTTGAAGAAGACTTCAGCGCCAACGGGTACACTGGCAGTTCCGGCAGCACCCGCTGACCGTCAGGATTGGCAGCCCTTCCTGCAGCTTCATATGCGCCTAGCGACCGGGCCATCGAAAACAAAGGGCGCTATCCCTAATACACCAGGTTCCGTCGAGACACATCACAAGAAGGTGTCCTGCGACGATAGGATTCCGGTTCTGCTGAAGACGGCACTGCCGAAAAAGGCTCCTGTCGAAGACAAGGCCCCGACTTCACTGAAAGACTCCCTTGCAATTGCAGGCTGAAACTACGTGCCTCGCGACTGCGGAGGACGTCGCTGACAGCTTAGCTAGGATTGTTTCAGCCGATTCTCAACTGCAGTCCAGGGATGCTCCGAGGCCTACGGAAAAGGCACAGGATCCGCCGAGGTCTAAGGATGGCCTAAGGGGAGTACCAAAACCCACCCATAAGTCGAGAGACACAGAGACGTCTCACCCCTGTCAGTCCCTCGGGAGTTCTCTGAGGGCGAAGAAGGGCTGTCTTCGATGTTGAGACTAAAATCTTGGAAGTTTTTTGACGGATGAGCATATTCGGGACCCTTTTCTACCTCTAGACCATTCTAGGGCTTCGGTTTGGACTAGAGAGAAATTTGAAAACTGCATGGAAAGGCTGGACAGGTTTGATTGCTACAGATGAAGCTGTCCCTGAAGTGGACTTTGTGGAGGACATCCTCAAGGAGAAGCCGCCGGCCAGCCAGGCTATTCCTTTCATTTCAATTAAACATCTGGCGCCCTCCTTATCAACACCTGCTCTCACGAGGTGTTAACCCAAGAAAAGAAAAACTCGTTCGTCCTTCTCCCTCAGACCCTCTGTATATCAGACTCTCTGGTGGTGACCTCTACAGAAAGAGGGCAGGGCTCCTTTTGTCAACTGGCGAGCCACCTCCCCCGATAAGGAAGGTAAACGACTCTACACCCTTGGGAAGAGGATCACGGTCGCAGCAGCACTTTCAACACGTATTGCCAACACAACCTTGTTGGCCAGCTACACTGATGCCCAGTGGGCCTTACTACAGGAAGGCATACAGGAGGTTCCCGAACCTCTACGTACTAGTCTCCTCACCACTGTCACTGAGGGCAGACAAGTGAACCAAAGCCTACTCAAGAACACTTTGGATTCTGCCGAAATGGCTGGTCGATCCCTGGCTGAAGAGACGTGCATGGCTACGGAACTCTGGATTCAAGCCAGAGACGCAAGCGTCACTTATAAATAAACCCGTGGAAGAATCCAACCTGTTTGGGAAGGCGGTCGATGAGGCCCTCGAGACCGCAAAAAAGGAACACGACACCCTGAAAACACTGGACCAAATTGCACAAAGACCCTCTACAAGACGAGGATTTGGATCCAAACTGCTTTTTTCGTGGCCAACGCTTCCCTCAACAACAATACTCCTCGGGTAACAATTGGAACTCTCCACAGGGAAAGAGCGGATACACCACCCTGTATCCCCAAAGGGGGTCAGCGTTGTGGCAAAGGAAGGGGCCGTGTCTCTACCCCTAGAGGCTCCCTGGCCTCTGGTTCAAAATGACCCAAAGATTCGGGTCCCCTCCAATACCTCCCCGGTCGGGGCCGGCTAACATCGTTCCTTCAGGCATGGGAGGGGATAACTACAGACCAGTGGGTGCTAAAGACCGTGGCCCACGGGTACTGTATAAAGTTCAACCGGTCCCCAACATTCAGACCTCCACGAGCAAGACGACTGACATGAGACCATCTTTGCATACTTCTTCAGGAAGTCGAGACACTACAAGAGAAAGGAGCCATAGAAATCGTACCTCTGTCAGAGGTAAAAGAAGGTATTTATTCAGTGTACTTCATTGTATCCAAAAAGTAGCGAACCATGCGCCCTGTTTTAGATCTGCACCCAGCAAACAAATTTGTAAAGCTACAAGTTTTGGATGGTCACTCTGCAGGAAGTAATTTCACTGCTATCACAGGGGATTACATGGCAACACTGGACATGAAAGATGCATACTTTCATATTTCAATGTTGCCAGCGCACAGAAAATACCTCTCATTTATGATACAAGACCAGCATTATCAGTTCAAGTGACTACCCTTCGGCATAGCATCTGCACCAAGGGTATTTACAAAGGTACTAGCAGTGGCGGCAGCACATCTGTGCAGGCAATCCATCCTGGTCTATCATTACCTCGACGACTGGCCCATAACAGGGGACTCTTACGAAACACGTCTGTCAAATACCCAAAAGACGATAGATCTTTTATTCAGTCTGGGATTCTCTAGCAACGAGAAAAAATCCAGCCTAGACCCCAGTCAGATCAAAAAGTTCCTAGGGGCTCCAATTTGAACAAAAGACGGCCTTGTCTTCCCCTCGAACAAGAGGGTTCAAAACATGTTGTTTCAAATCCCTCAGTATGTAGCCAGTCGAGGTGATGGTATGCAAGGCTGTGCAACTGCTAGGAATGATGGCATCATGGATCTACTTGGTTACGCGCGCCTGCGCCCAATAAAAGAGTGGCTCAACAGCCAGTGGTGTCAGGCCAGCGGACAGTGGGACGATCTAGTGGTTGTCTCGCCGGCCCTCGTTCTCTCGCTGCAGTGGTGGTCGAGGGACAACCTCTTGAAGGGGAAATCCTTCACCACCCCGGCAGTGGAAGCCACTCTAACCACAGACGTGTCTCTTACTGGATGGGGAGCTCACCTGCTTCAACAAACAGTGCACAGAGTTTGGTCGTCCGACATAGCATCCAACCAAATAAATCTGTTGGAACTGTTGGCAGTGTTCAAAGCACTAAAAGCTTTCCAGACACAACTGCAGGGGAAGACGATCTTGATCTTCACAGACAGCACCCAGCCATTTACTATCTGAACAAATAACGGGGCACTCCCTCTCCAGGGCTGTGCAAACTCTCACAGAACATTTGGAAGTGGGCTCTCAAACGCAACATGTTCTTGTTATCACAAAATGCTCCAGGGGAACTCAATCTTCTGGCAGACGTACTGAGCAGAGACTTCCGGTTGCCCATGGAGTATGAATGGTGATTACACAGAGGCATCGTCTCCAACGTTTTTGCAGAATGGGGCTTCCCAGAGATCGATTTGTTCGCAACTCTGAAGAACGCTCAATGCCAAGATTACACCTCCCAGGTACCTCCAGAACCATTGCAAGGGGAACAGACTTTGGATAACATGGTCAGGGAAATTTGTCTACGCCCAACTCCCCCCCCCCCAACTCCCCTTCGCAAAAAGATTGTGCACAAGATGCACCAGGAACCAGTCACGATGATACTGGTGGCCCCCATGCGGGCCCGCCAACCCTGGTTCGCTCATCTGATGGAGATGTCCCCATCTCCTCCAGTCAAACTGCCTTGCCCGTACAACAGTTGTCGCAAGACAGAGGGGAGACGCCCCATCCATGCCCGCAGACATTGAATTTAGTGGCCTGGCTCCTGAGGTCAGAGTTTGGGCACCTACAGCTCCCTCAGAGATGTATGGACATTCTCAGGGAGGCAAGAAAACCGAAAACCAGGTATTGCTATTCTAGTAAATGGAAACGGTTTGTCATCTGGTGCAACTCAAAGAGCATGAACCCGATTAACTGCTCTCCCACACACATTAGTACCTAACTCATTTGCTTGACTCGGGCATGTTCTTTAACTCCATAAAGGTGCACTTAGCTGCACTTTTGGCGTACACTATTTCACAACAGAAAGTGTCATGGTGGAAGATACCAGTTATTGAAGCTTTCATGGGGGGAGTGAAGAGAATTCACCCTACAATTTCTAGCCCGGCTCTAAACTTGGTGTTGACTAGGCTTATGGGGGCTCCTTTCGAGCCCATGCACAAAGTAAGTCTTGAAGACCTCACCTATGACTGTTATTTTTTTTTTTAATAGCAATTACCTCCATTAGTGAACTACAAGCGCTCTCAATCCTAGATCCCTTTGTAACAGTTCACAAAGATAAGGTCGTTCTGCGCACTCGCCCTAGGTTTGCGCCTAAATTAATTCCCAAGTTCCATGTGAACCAGTCGATAGACCTACCAACGTTCTTTCAAAATCCTTCAAGCCTTGGAGAAAAAACTTTGCGCACACTGGAGCTGTCATGTTCTACATGGAAAGTACTCCACCACTAAGAAAAACGAATCCGTTTTTTCGTTTTGATGGTGGCAGGAAGAGAAGGCGATGCAGTCTCCAAATCCACTATCTCTAGGTGAATTGTCAAATGCATCACACTCTGCTACAGTCTTGCTAAGAAAGAGCTGCCCTTCAACCCTAGAGCACATTCTACTCGAGGCGCTGGGCCATCCATAGCATTCATTGTAAATGTTTTCCTTGAGTCCATTTTCTAAAGCGGCAACCTGGAGTTCTGTACACACCTTTACAAAACACTATTGCATAGATGCTCATTCTAGGTCTGATTCTCGGGTGGGACAGGCAGTACTAAGACATCTTTTTACTACTGTTCCTTCTCACAACCCACCTCCATCTCCGGGTACTGCTCGCTAGTCTATGTACAGCATGTGATTCTAAGCAGATTAACAAACATCAGAATATATGAATTACTTACAACCATCAGAAATGCTTTTACGGTATCTGCTTAGATTCACATGGGCCCACCCTTCCTCCCCGCTCGGATGGAAGGAACGTAGACGTCTTACCACTTTCTCTCTTTTCTGTACTCGCTCACGATGGTCATAAGGCTTCCTCTCGGCAGAAAAAATACAATCGGAGGGACCTCGAGGCGTGAGGGATCTTGGGTACACCACACATCACGTAGGGATAGTATTACAGGCACGCCCATGTCGACATCCGCTTTCGATTCTCGAAAGACAAGATGCAATACTCCGCGGTTACCACTGGATGTCGGACCATATGCACAGCATGTGAATCTAAGCAGATACAACCATCAGAAATGCTTTTACGTTAAGTAATGCATATCATGTGTTTCCAATGTATTTCGATACTCACCTATAGTGCTTACTATAATATGATGTCTACAAAAATAAAGGTCAGCATTTGTACTTTATCCAGATAAAGGTGTCTGCGGTACAACTTAGAGGTTCCGCCCATCTCCACAGTCCAGCTATTCACATATATCTGCTCACTAACCAACCCAGTCCTTTCCTGCAGAGCCACGTGAGCTCCTGGAGACTGCCCCTGGGTGGTAGCGATGCACAGTATAAACCAACTAACATACTCGGGCACTGCATACACCCATTAAAAATAAACTAATATTATGGAGGACAGTAAACCGAAATGTCTTAAATTAGTATTGAGCTGCAGAAAAACGTGTGTGTGTGTGGCAGATGAGAGCCTACGTCTGTCTTCTGTTGCTAGTGTATTCATTAATGTAACGGCATTCATAGAGCGATACTAAGGACATTGGCTTCTAGGTGCTAAAGAAACGACGTGGGCTGCTGAAGAGGCCAGCTTCCTCGCCTCCACCAAACTTCACCTGTTAGAGAACTAGAAAAGAGAAGTCTTCCAGGCTTTCCGAAATAATAGATTATCGTCAATATTTTGCAGGCCAATAAGAAGTTTATTCCACATAATAGATGTGAGGCTAGAGAAGGCATGTCCTCCCATCTGACTTCTTTGAAAATGAGGGACTTGAAAGCCTCTGGGATTCAGACCACAGGCACCTACAGGGTAAGCTTATCCTGCACATATTTGGCCCCCTGATGCATAGCCCGGTGGTAATGCACAGAGCCTTAAACTAGTCCCCCAGGAGCTAATGCAGTTGACGATTGATGGAATGGAACGTCTGACTCGCTCCTAGTGCCAGACTGGCTGCAGCATTCTGTAATAACTGCAGACTGTGGCAGTGACAACCTTAGGACAGGATTCCAAAGAGAGAAAAGGCAGAGACTTCCTCAAAAAAAATGTGATTTGATGAACCCTGACTTGCAGATGGATGCAATTTGCAGTTCCTGAGAACCTGAGGCTTGAACTTTGATACCCACGCTTTTTACTGAGTTGACGGGAAAGTGGACGTGGACCCAGTGAAATGCTCCAAAGTACCTGAGATTCAGCCACCCGTCACCATGACCTCTGTTTTTTCCCCCCATTCAGTTTCAGCCAGTTATTTCCATCCAGTCCCCCACTGCTATCAAGCTGTTTCTCAATTGGGATGGTGGGTCACTACTAGAAGAATAAAAGCCAAAAAGAGAAGTCCAGTCTTTCTTTGCCTTGCATTGAAGGCAGAGGGTTTAAAAACCCTTTTCGGCCGTGGAGCGGCTGCAGAGAGCTGAGAGGAGGTGCAGTCTGGCAGTCCCGTAGATGGCAGGATGGCAGCTTCGACCGACAAGTTCAACTTCAAGGAGAGTGTGATGCAATCGGGAGAAAAGGTGACCGCGAGAGAGAATAGGAACATGAAGGGTTCTGCACTGGGAGACCCACCACATACACTAGAGGATGCAGGCGCCTCTTGAGAAGTGGCCGCTATACAACTAAGGACATCCTGGAGCGAACAGATCGCAAAGCCCCCTACGTACAATAGAACTCTTGTTCACTTCTCCCCCCCTCTGAGCCAAACCAGCGACACCAGAAAAAGATCCGACCATTCTGAACCACTTGACACCAACTTTAAACAAAATAGCGACTGTCTGGAGGTCAAGAGCTCCCCTCCAATTCCCCCCACCCCCCTGACGTCTCCACACAAACGCAACTTACAACTTACCTCGATGCGGCCGCTTGACTCCCGTCTCCAGATGCTCGGTCTCCACCCACGATGACGAACCGTGCTCGAAGGAGAGCAGTTCCCCGGCAATAGAGGGCAACCAATCGGAGGCCACAAAGAATGTCGTGGGGGCAGCTGTTAGCGTGGAAATGGGAGAGCGTGACAGTCCGCCCCCCCTGAAGACCGATTCCGCGTGCCTTTGCCGGAACATCCAGGCTCTACAGCGCTGGAGAAGAAATGTGCGAGCACATTGAAGGGAGAGGATTGACAACAGCCACCAGACCTCTCGCCCCCCCCCTTCACCACAGTAAACACCAAGTCATTGTAAAATCTCTTACCGAGCAGAGCACAAACATGCTGTCTGTCAACAAAGAGAAATTGTTGAACAACATTACAAATTTAAAGGAAACAACTGAAGACAATGAAATGGAACAACCATTATCCAACCCCTGTCCAACTCCAGAGAATGAAGTCCATGCAGTAACAGCAAGGGGCGAATTATCGAGCCCACACCTCGACCTAACTGACTTTAAAGAAAACAATCTACTAAATGTAACTATAATCAACTCGCGTGACCACGATGACCCAGACATAGACGATCTCAACATCCTAATAGAACACAATCGGGCAAAAGTCCTGATCAACTCCGCCATAGACAACCTTAAACGGGAGATCATGCCGAGAGGGCTTAACCATCCATCGAATCTCACACCCCCCTCCCGCCCCCGGGCATAAAAGTGAAAAACGCTTGTGAGTCAAGAATACACAACCTTTGAAGTACCTAGTCCACAATGACACAGACTGACAAACAACAAAACCTTCTCATTAACGCCACACCAGAGGGTTGTCATGAAAACCCAATTCAGAAAACCTACTTCAAATACGTCTTTTACAAATAACCCAATTGGCAAATTTTTCAATAAACTGTGAAAAACTCCATCCATTAATCAATCGGAACTATCAGATGCAGAACCTTCACCGCGAGTGAAAGCTTCCAGGCTAACAGATTCGGAACTGATAACTGCAAATGGGCTACTTCCTATCTCAGTAGGTTGGCATTTCGGACAAGCCAAGACATTAATTACCAAAAGCGAGAATTCTCAAACTCAAGCCCCGAATGTTCCCCTTGGACACAAGGGGGTCCCCCAAGAAATAAAATCAATAGTTCTCAACAGCAACACGGCCACTAAGGACCACGACAATTGGATGGCCAACCAGGATTCGCAGAAACAAGACATCACACCAACGGCCAAATTTTCCCACGCGGCGGGTCAAAAAGAAGCCAAACTGGAAGAAGTCACTCCAAACAACAAAGAAGTGTTGTAGCGTCAGTTTGGGGTGATAATTCGCCTCTCTTTAATGATTATCACTTAAGAGAAGATTCTCCAGTTGACATATCTCGATACACACTTTCTACTCCATCAAAAGGGAAACCGGAAAGAGACACCTCTAAGGTATCTGAAAAAATTTGCCGGCCAAAAAATGTGACGTCTTCGCCATAATGTCGGCAGTGACCATAGCCCTGCCCCCCCTTTGAAAGTTATACAAATCACTGAATGAAACATTAAAGGATCATACATGCATGACAGCCTCCATGAGTTCCAAGTTGACTCATTTGGAAGGCTACATTATGGCTGCGAAAAGCTGGAAGGGGAACACAAGAGAACAAGGCACAATGACTGAGAAACCACAAACACCCACCAACTTGCTGGATCAGCACAGATCAGAGGTTTTCCAGTTTAGAAAGTCTGTTACTACTGGAACACAAACTTACCAAGTTTATAACTCCAAAAGAACCAAAGAGAAAGACCAAGCGGCGGAGATCAAGGATCCCAACAAGTGGGACAGTCGGGCGAATCTCCAACATAGGAACTTGGCGACACTACAAGAGAAGAAAACTAGTAAAAAGGAGAAACCATCGAGAGAAGCAAAGAATACACAAGATACAACCAAAGAGGAGCAATCGGAACTTAATGCCTCAAAGGTACGACAAAGTCCTCTAACCCTAGCCAAAAACCAGAAGGAAAACATGGTCACAAAGACAACAGTCCGGATCAGAACAAACCTAAATCCAAGCAGAATCAAGGACGTACTAACAGAAACCCAAGTCCATCATCAGGAGCAAAGGAGGAAGACAGTAATCCAACTGTACTGATGCATTATAAATAACGGACTCCAGCTCCATTGACCAGTAACCCTAAACTGCCACATGGTAAGCACCAATTGGAGAACACTGTCCAGTCAAACGAGACCCTAACAAAATGGGTAACCATTCTTGAAAAATAATCTCTGAATCATGAGAATCCACTGTCCCCAAGGTGCGACTTATCTAACATCAGTGTCTACTCCATAGAAAATCCAGAATCAGAAATTCCCCTTCCAACAGTGAAAGAGGAAGGTCTCATATGCGGACGAAGAACCTCCCCGGCTAGCTCCAAGGAAGAAAAGACCAGGAGATCACATAGTATCACTAAAAGTGCCTCTCAAAAAAAACAATGGCATAATCCATGAAAAAAAACGGATTTGTCCAGAAAGGAAAACACCCCGCTGACTGTCAGGCTTGAAGCTAAACAAAGGCATGTCTAAAGGGGGATATAAACCAGAGAGAAAACTACTCCACCAACAAGAGAAACAGAGAAAAACATAACTGCTCTTACGACCAGAAACATTACTCACACAAATGGCGCCCAAAGTCTGGGGACAAAATCTTTTGATAAAAGGAATCAACATCCCACATCCTCCTTCATACTCAGCCTCCGACCAAACACAAGCTTCAGCTCTCTTCACACATAAGAGTCAATCAACAAGACGTTTAAAGCTAGAAAAATCCTCAAACACAGGAGAAACAATCCTCTTAAACAGAAGAGCAACGTTGAGGCTGTTTGACAGAATCATGAACGAAGAACGGATCCGAAGTGAAGACCTAAAGATTGTAGAATTTGCCCACAAACGGAGCACTGACCGTATCTTTCTACACATTACATCTCAAACAATAAAGCAACGTTTGCTCCTGACTGCCGGTGAACTTCATAAAATGGGATACCACCTCCGAGAAACAACGTCGGAAGAGAGAGCACACGACTCGCACAACACAAAGCAAGATGGGAGAAATCGGCTTTACAAGTCTACGGGACATGGTGGGAATGATCCTACTAACTCAACATCGATTGTGAAAAACCAGCACGACAAAAAACAAGTAACAGAACATCGGGCAAAGGAGAACAAATTAATGACCGAGAGAAATCCAACTTGAAAACCGGCAGGTCCGAGCCGCATGTCAAACAGCAATGAAAAAAAAACAGGAAAAAGTCAACCTTAGCCCTTACAACAGCAGGGCAACGAAAGTACACTGACAAAGACTCAAAGGTGGGCATGGATTCCAGCAGGATTGGCTCGTTACACCAGGAAATGGCAACCAACAGCAGTCTCCATCGGTTCCATGAAAGGACCATCCAATGGAAAAACCGTACAACAGACTTACCATTGGTTCATGGAACTCCAGAGGCCATTCTCACCTCACGCAGGTTGGCGAGATCAACATAGGCCGATTCGACCTCTTAAGCCTACAAGAAACCTGTCTTCAGCTTCCTCCAAGTATAGACTGCTTTGTGACCCTACTTTCCCCGGCACACAAAGGAAGCCTCTTAACAGCAGTCCGAGCAGGAGGGAGTTTGCGAATAGAACGCAGCTTGGTCTCGTCCTTTGCCATCCAAGCGATTCTTTTGGAATGGAAAATAAATCGGAGGTCACCCACGAGCACAAAGTTTGAACTTACCTTATTATTAAATATCTACTGGAATCCCACGGTACATTCAACTAGAGAATTTCTAAATGACGTAGAAACAATACTAACGGAAGCAACAACCACATACTGATATGTGGCGACCTAAATGCTACCTGCCCAGAAACCGGAGGGGAAACCAAAGCTACTTCAATCAAAACTCATTACAGTGCTCAAGCGATAAGAGGCTGAGCATGGATGGACCTCATGGATTCTCGAGACTTGCACTATCTAAATTCACTAGATAAAGCCTCACCGCCGGTCCCAACCTGGGAAAGCGAGGGTCACGAGCACCATGGACTACATCTTTGCATCCAAGGAATTATATTCACTCATTGAGTCATTTGAGGTGATCAAAACTTCTCGAAGTGACCATAATTTCCTAACTGCAACATGGACATCACTGAAAGACACATATATGGCTATGCCGTATCAGGTCGAAGCAAACTCACACGGGACCCGGCGAAAGTTGACAAAAGAAGCAATCTGCTTCATCACGACTGCCTATAACCAAAAGAATGGGTCAGATACTGAAGACCAGAGAACAACAAATTTAGATTACCGCCCACTCCTCGTTCCTTACTTGCACCACAGGCCAATTAGAAGCGGTCTAGGAAACGCACAGCTTCATAAATGCAACACGGAATTAAGGATGAGGAAAGCAAACTCGAGAAAAGCCTCAAGACGTGCTCAAACATATCCTACTCAAGAGAACGTAGCCCTCGCTGCCGAACAAAATAAAAGCTACAAATCTTCGTTAAAGACCTCTTGATGGAAATTATATCAACACGATGCGGAAACAATGCTACAAGCAGTTTGTAACAGAAACCCCAAAGGCTTTTGGTCCATAATCAAAAGCACAACATCCTCCACAGACACAGCTATACTAAATGGTTTCAGCGAGGAAAAGTGGTCAACATACTACACTAACCTGTTCAAACAGCCAACAGTCAATGAACCTGAAGCGGTAACCCACGTCTCTTCTGACTGCGCCATAACATATAACAAATCAATCATTCTGAAAAAAGATAAAGATGCTGAAACTCAAGAACCCCGGACCCGGACGGAATCTCTAGTATCCATCTAAAGGAGGACCCGGAAGATTGGGCAGTACTGATCCTAGAGATCTTCAACAGATGTCTCGCCACAAACGTCCCTGGATCCTGGAAAATGGCCATCATAGTCCTAATTTACAAGAAGGGACCAAAGAACGACCCTAAACTACAGACCAATAGCTTTACTTGATGTTATAGGTAAGCTATTTGGGGCCTTGATCTTGGACGAATTCCAGGACTGGCAGAAGGAGGCAAAAACAGTAGACCTGTACCAATCAGGCTTACAAAAGAATCTCGGCACATCTATCAACATCATGCTGATCAGCATTCTAAAGGCGAGAGTGATGGAAGGTCATCCAAAAATATTCATCGCCTCTATAGACCTGGTCCAGGCATTCGACCGCGTGAACAGAGAAAAACTGTGGGATAAATTGGAAAAATCAAGATGTCCACCTTCCATCATGGAACCAATCAAAACACTTAAGTGACACTTTAATGAGAGTATGACTAAATGCAGCAGGCCAACTGTCAGATCCAATAAGGAAAGCTAGATGGGTCAAGCAGGGCTGCTCTTTGGCTCCGGCGCTGTACAAAGCTTACGTGGCTGACATCGACACTGAAAATGATACTCTATCCTTTCCTCCCACAATAGGGGAGTCTAAGGTTACAAGACTCCTCTACGTGGATGACATGATTCTCTTGGACGAAACAGCTATTGGTTTACAGCGCCAACTAAACAGTCTCTCAGCTTACTTACAGAAGAACGATCTTGATCTTAACACAAACAACTAAGATCATGATCATCGAAAAATTAATAAAAACAAGACCACACTGGTTCATAAACTCAGAGAAATTGGAAACAGTGGAAAGTTTCCCCTAGCTGGGGGTCAAAATTTGCCGAAGTAGCATTGAAATCTCCATCAGGGACGTCATTTAGGTGGCGCCAAAGGTCGCAACTACGACATCTGGCGCCTCCCTTGAACCTCTGTGGTCTCCCTTACGACCTCTGACCTCTTGCAAAAAGAACGTTTTTATTTTTTGTTTGTTTGTAATGCCATCTCCTGGGCTGTGGCCCGCACGATGTGGCTCTTTACTTCTGGAGTGGCTGGCTTTCTTTTTCAGGCCCCTTTAAAATAAAAGAAGAAAAATAAGAACAGGAGTGCCACAAGTCTATACTTTTAGCACTGACCCTAAATAAGAAAGAATAGGAATACCAAATAATGTCTTTCTGTAATTCTATAAAGTAATTGCTAGACTCATTAAGGGTTCATTTCAGGCACACTTCAGTGGGCGAGTCACTGATTTAGTCTGTTCTTAAATGCCTCAACTCAGCCTTTCATCCTTCTGAGGTTGATAAATGAGTACCAACACAGGTTTGGTGATATTGGGTGTATGTTTTCTATATAAAGCGCTTCAGCGTAAGTGCTATATAATAACACATCATTAGGTCATGGACGTCTGCTTGCATTCACAGTAATTTGGTAATATGGGCCTATACACTGATCTTAATGATACATATGGCGATACATTTTTGTATGAAATGTATACATCACATTATAGTGATATCGTAACCATAGTTTTCGTAGTGTACCATGCTATGTGATGCCTCTTCCTGTTTTGTCAACGGGTGAAAGGTCGTGTTCCATCGCTTCCCGCGATATCACTTCGGGGGTGGGGTCAAATGATACAACTTCCTGTGATGTCACCTCGCTACCTCTGGCATTTTGGTGAAATGGCGTCCCTGATCTCCATGCAGGAGCACCTTTTCGCAAAAGAACAAAAACACTTGCAGCCCAAGCTTCGACTTTGGAAAGCAAGTTTGGCACATTTTCACTCTTAGCAGTAATAAAATGTTTCAAAGCGAAAGCAACACCAGCGATAACATATGGCACAGATGCAAGGCCTCAACTTCCGCCCACACTCTGGGTAAAACTCAAAGGCCTATTTTGGCGCAACGTCCAGGAACTCCCTACCTCGACTCCCATGGCTGTAATCGGACAGGAACTGTGTTGTCATCAAGGAAATCTGTGGTCGAGAGGAACTGCATGCTTTTCCTGGGGAAAATCCTAACAAAGCCTCTGCCAATAATTCTGGATATCATCCAAGAAATGACAAATGGGAAAAGCCGAATGATGGCCGCATGGTCAAAAAGCCAACTTGACCTGGTGGAAAAAATTGTAAGCTTGCAATGGGAACCTGAACGCATCCCTGACTTAGTTAAAGAAAAATTGAAAAGCTGGGACTGGATTGAGAAAAAGCAAGCGAGTACAAATCCTTGGCACACCTGTCACTCAACATGCAAAAGGTGGACGAGGTTCAAAATTACCTGAAGAGGTTTCCAGACAAATTACTTTGCACAACTTTCTTAAGAGCTCGTCTAAACATTCTTAATACGAACAAAGTCCTATTTTTCCAGAAACCATCTAAGAACACCACCTGCCGCTGCTGTATGATGACCAATAACATCGAGACAGTGCAACACCTTCTTTTACTTTGCCCAGGGACAGCAAAACCCAGGTTCACATACCTCCGACAACACAGACTCTGACCACACAGACTCAAGCACCTCACATTAAACAAAGAAGACTCGTGGAACTGGATGATGAGCAGAGCCTCCACATCCTTGACCATAGCAACAGCCAAATGCCTCCAGAGTTTGTACCTAGAAGGAAAGGCTAAATCCCTAGCTCCACAAGAAGCATACACAGAAGACTGATCGAAGAGGCACAATTATGACACATTGTCTCATTTGTAAAAATGGTCTAATCACAATTAAACACACATAAAAATTTTAAAAAATAAAAGCCGAAAAAGAAGCAGAGTATCATCAGCATAGGTGTGTGATTTTACCCCAAATTCCTGTATCAAGTCACCCAGAGCGCAGATACAAATTGAAAAGTAATGGACGATGAGCTCCGAGGAACCCCAGAGGGCAGGATTCTGGCTGAAGATAAAAAGGGGAACACTGATGCTGTCTGTGTACTTGCTGCCAAGGATGTGAACCAGGTGGGGGGTGGGTAACGCGGGGAGGAGGCGAAATTCCGGCTTTCCTCAGAACCCTGAGCAGGATACAGTGGTGTCAAAGGCCGCAGAAAGGTCGAGCAGTATCAAAACTCCGATCTCTCCACGGTCCTGTAGACGCGCCAGATCATCCAGCACTTGGATCATGACTGACTCTGTGCCTCTCATAGGACGAAAGCCATACTGACAAAGGTGCAACAGGCCACCAGATTCCAAGAAAAATGCCTCCATAATTTTCATAACCGACTGTAGTAGTGAGATTGGCCAGTAATTTGAGGCCAGAGCTGGGTCCAGCTGTGGCTTCTTCAGAAGTGGTGAAACAAGAGCATGCTTCAAAGCACCAGGAATGACTCCTGAAGTGAAAGTGGATTGCACTGCTGATGTAAGGAGTGAGAAACTCAGTGGGCAGGGACTGCAATACCTGCAAAGGGATAGGATCCATAGGGAAAGATGATTTCAATTTCTGAAGGGTCCCCCTTCACCATGTCAACAGTGACCGGTTCAAAATGATCCATCATAGGAGTAAACTCTCTGCCATCTGACTGTTCCTGAGAGTCAATATCCACTTTTATGGCCCTATTGACAGCAATAGAGTCCCAAATTGATTGAATTTTGTCGAGCTCAGGAATGCAACCATCATGATACATGGTTTGGGGAGAGCGACACGAGTGTGGTAGGATGTTTTCTACCCAAAGTGCAGATTGTTCCACTTCATGAGAATAGGCACAGCGAAAATGGTAAGCCACATGTTAAAATAGGGAGAGTCGCCTAAGGCTGTGAGGAGAAAAGGGTTGAACATTGAGCAGTGGATAGGAATGCAATTGGAAGATGCCCTTTTAGTGAAAGCTGAAAGGAATGATAAGGTAGATGGTACAAAAATGTAATCGGTGTAGCCTAGGAGAAGGATTGTACAAAAACATGAGGGCAAAGAATGGATGCAAACTAGGGGAAAAATTGATGAAAGAATGAGTCTGACAAAAGGATGAAATGTGAGGGTTCGATTGGATGAGGCAATTAATATGGAAAAATGCAAAGGTCTGATCTAGGGTGGTGGGTGGGGGAGTTGGCTGGTGTGAGTTTGCAAAGGCTGTGGTGGAAGTAGGCCTACTCTAGGTTTAATGGTTCTTGGATCGATTGCCAGGGTTGACGCAAATCTGTCTTGCCACCAATCCTCACGGTCCCACCAATATGCAACATCCATGAGATATAGCTTTGCCGTGAGCTTTTAGTAGTTTGGTGTTGCAAGGTAAAAAGAGGTATGAAACCCCAACTTTGCAGACTAACTTTCACCACACAGACTGGCCTTATTTTGTCATTTATTTGTACTTCTGGCGCTCGGTGTCATTTTCACAGAACAAATGTTGTGCCATGCCAAATGAGGCTTGTGCATCTGCTTAGAATTACATGTTACTGTGAGGTTCCCCCTCCGCTAGCATGCTGGGGCATGGGTGTGGGTGCACAAGGCATGTATGAGACCAAAGAGGGGTGTAGGTGACAGACTCCTGTTGATCTTGGGGGACTTGGTAAGATACTTTAGTCTTATAGGAGTCTTCTGGGGGTAGTCCCGGTTCAAGATAGAGCTGGAGGATGTTAGAACTAATTGGCTGGGTGGAAGCTGTCAGGTAGTTTGGAATCCTGCAAAATATTATAAACCGCCATTCATTCAAACTCGGCAGTTATTAAATCCAAGATTGTTCAGTGGGCGAACATAGGGGGGGTGGGGGGGGTCAGTCTGGAGGATTCTTCGTCTACTCCTGCAGGAATGAAGAACTGGGACCTGATAGCTATTTGAAAAGGGGCGCTGACTGGGTATGTTTGCAATACTATCCCTTGTGATGTCTTCTGTACCCATGGTCCTTCACGCTTCGAGGTCCCACAGATGCTTTTTTTTTTCCCCTACATCATAGTCTGTCGTTTGTTGTAGAGTACTGGCTAACACAATTATTATTATAATAAAGTTATACCTTTACATTAGCGGTCTGGTATTTGTTCGCCCATCACTTCAACCATTCTTCGGCGACGATGACCTACTGCCTTTGACGGGAGATCTTCACCTCTCGACGAATGCCAACTTTGGCCTACACTAGGCCCTCACCGGGCTTCGGCTTATTAAAGTAGGGAAAGTGGGTGGGGGGGGGGCAGGGGCAGACATTTACTATTGTACTTGGAGAATGCCATTTACTTTTACACCAATTTCCATGAATCATCTAGCTGCCTTTCACATCAAACATGGAGAGTACACCTTTTTAAATGTTGCCCCTCTTGTAACCGCAAATATCCCTGGAAGGATACACACCATGTATACAACCATTGCTTTCCTAGAGACCACACAGAAAAACGCTGTGTTGTGTAAGCTCTTCAAACCCAAAATGTTCAAGGACTGCTGCACCAAACGTTGGGCCGCTCTTGCCATGCAGGCCGAAGCATCATCGACTTAGTAGGTGCAGAAGCGTCTGAGGAGGAGGGCAGCTACGGCCCACGTAGTGACAATGAAGATGATTGCGGTTCCTTGGGTATCCATGTGCTGGTCCCTGCTTCCGGTGAGCAGATCGGCGGCCCTGTGATGGAGATCATACTCTGCGACAAAAGCATACACAGCCATCATCGCCCTAGGCACACAACCCCTAGCTGGACGCGTAATACACTGTCGGAAAAACACAGCCACAGTGTCTCAAAAGAAAGTCAAAACCCTTGCTACCAAGGGTCCATTATCCTCTGGGTCATCCAGTGGCGATCGTTGCATGACAAAATTTCAAACAGACGCTGAGTAAGCCCATTACCGATACTGCTCCAAATAAATCCACAAATGCGGCTAACACATCCCGAAAATCGCTTCTTAAAGTGAAACCACCGCAATCCTTAAGTATTTCGACCTGTAGATTTCACGGCACAAGACTAATATCATACACCTTCCAACACAACTTTAACTGAGTCTTTACATCAAAAGAAACTTGCCTCTTGTCCAGAAGCCTCTCTTTTAGAGTTAAAGTCCATTTCCAAAATCCACTGAGTGGACAACAGGTGCATTGGAAAAAAGTCATGAAACATTTTTGCTTTGTGGACTTCGTGGACAGACACCCAGAAGAATTCACACCCACAGGATAGTGTGGAACCTCCTGCTAAAGTACAAAGTTAGAACCAAGTACTTTCTCAGCCCAGCCTATACATAGTCAAGACACTTCAGATCTATACATCAGCAACATTTTGGGAGATGAAAGAGCAGTAACACAGTTCATTCCCTTGTTCCAATCTGTGTAAAGACAAATTCAACCATCTTTACTTACTGCTACATTAACCACTGTTAATCCTAGGATTTAATTTTTTCTTTTTTTTAAACCTGCTCCAAATGATCCCCTCTACCGGAGAGGGCAATTAAAACCATACGCCTTGGTGGTAACAAACACAAGAAAGGGCAGGCACCACATTGGCATCTGCAGAGGCACCCCCTGAAAATTGGCAGGAAAGTGGCAACATCCGCAGCATAGCAAATGTGCATTGGCAAAAATGCAACCCTATCAGCTAGTTACAATTGTCATATCTGGGTCATATTGCAGCAACAACTTGACACTGTTCCCGAACCATTAAAATCACAAATATTAAAGTCCGCCTCCAAGGGTAAACCGGTTGCCAGCTGCATCTTAAAGAATAGACCCAGCAGACCATACTGGACACATTATTGCGGAACAAACACTTCTAAAATGCCACGCATGGCTGCGTTAATCAAGTTTGAAGTTGGAAACACAGGCTACCCTGTTGAACATGCTAATCAAACACAATGTTCTGTTTGGTAAAGCTGTTGATGCGCTAAGTGCAAAAGAGGAACTTGAAAGCTTAGTCATTAGGTCCGATCACCAACAATCCTTTTATATAATTGGGGGCAGGGGTGGTTGTTAATACACACCACTGCTTTCAAGGGCAAGGATACCCACGTTCACTGGGATACAGTCGGGGACCGTGCTTCCTGGAGTCATTCCATGGAGCAATCCATCCCTTACCTTTCCAATTTTCAAAGGGGCAACAGGAGAGCTAAAGGTAAGGGAGGGGGAAAAGCCTCCACTAGTAGAGGCTCCTTTGCCTCTAAACAATGACATCCCAGTACAGGTTCCCTCCCATGCAACTCCTTTCGGAGGACGCATTTGTCAATTCACCCACGCATGGGGTGGGGGGATCGCATCCAATCAGTGGGTGTGATCCACTGTGGCAAGGGATACTCCAGGCCCCAGCATCATCCTCCACACCACCAGGAGATACTACTAGAAGAAATCGAGTTTCTTCTCCAAAAAGGTGCACTAGAGCTGGTTCCAGCTCACCAGGTAAACCAGGGTATCTATTCAGTGTACTTTCTAGTGCCAAAGAAAGATTTAACTATGCGCCCTGTGTTGGCCCTGCATCCAGCCAACACGTATCTGAAACCACAAAGGTTTTGCATAACAACATTACAAGGGGTAATTCCACTATTACAACGGGAGATTATATGGCAAAATTGGAACGATGCATACTTTCATATTTCAATGTTTCCAGTGCACAGAAAACAACTGTGCTTCCAACTAGCAAATGTGCACTACCAATTTAAAATACTCCCCTTTGGCGTCTCATCAGCGCCAAGGGTATTCACAAACGTACTATCAGTGGTAGCAGCAGACCTACAAGGGGAATCCATCCCAGTTTACCCTTATCTGATGACTGGCTCATAAAGGGGGAAACGCCACAAATTTCCAAGAACACCACACAGGCAACAATTGATTTCTTGTTCAAATTGGGGTTCTCAATCAACGAGAAAAGTCAAGTCTGTACCCAGTCAAGTAAAATAATTCCTCGGAGCAATTATACAAGCACAAGAAGAGTTGCTTTTCCCCTCGGACTAGAGAGTTAAAAACATGCTATTCCGGGTACTTCACTATGTGGCCGGTTGTCAGATAACTGTTCGCAATGCAATGCGCTTTCTCGGGAGGATGGCTTCTTGCATTAATCTTGTTCCACACGTGCGGCTGTGCATGCATGCGATGTAGGAGTGGCTAGCGAAACGATGGTCTCGGGCAAGTGGTCAGTGAGATGGTCTAGTGGTTGTTTCGCAAACCTTAGTACAAGCTCTATGCTGGTGGACCCAGGAGAACATGTTAAAAGGGAAACCTTTTCGCAACCAGGACGCAGTTTTTACCCCCAACAGATACCCAGTCTAGTGGCCCCTGGGCTAGGGATAGGTTTGAAAGTGCCATGGATAAAATGTCATTTTTCATAGACTTCTTAAACCCCATATTAGACCCCCACATCTCACAGGGAGCTGGGGGGGGGCTGTTGGGTAAGATTTGTAGTGTTAAATCTCCCTCTCTTGTGAAACCCCCAAAACATTTTGCTGGACTGGTGGATTATTTTTCCTTATACCTCCAGTGAGTGTGGTAACCTTTTTCCACAACCGCATATCCTTTTACTCCTTTTGGGTGAGCTTTGTATCCCTCTCCATAATGTATGGTTGAAATTAGTTTCCTATAACTTTTGGGCTTAGGCTGGGTTGACCCTGTGGTCTCACCTATTCATTTCTCCTTCATGTAGTTGGGTGAACTACAGTTCCCAAGTCGTAAAGCAGGATTTTCATCCCCCCTTTACATTTTATATAGTGAGCCAGCACACCCCACCTTATGTGGAGTGCTGGGTGATACAATGTATCCCCGTTCTTACTTACCTGTAACATTGCAATGACTGGTGGCAGTGGTTTTACCTTTATGACTGTAATTTTTACTTGCAGGCCTCTAATTCATGCCTCTATAATGCACAAAGGCCTTCTTTTTTGCCACTTCTTGCTTGTTTGTAGTTTCTAAGTACTCCTACGTCCCGTCCCCTTTCCTTCATACTTTTGGGACATTCGTCCTGTGGGACGGGACCGGAGCACTTTTTGTAAAAAAGCATCAAATTGAAAAATGTGTCCTTCTCTTTTTATGCGGGGTACCGCACGCGGCCGTAACCCTGCCCTCCTTGGCTCCGCATCGCCCTTCAGTCCTTTTCTCAGTGCGTTCGGGGCTGGATGAACTTGCATCACTGGGAAGATCTTTTTCTTTTCCCCTTGTCCTTCTCTCCTGCTCCGATTCTGCGGTCGTGTAGTCCTCTGTCTATGCCGGATCGTTTGGGATTTGTTGCTTGTTCCTCTTGCGAACGTCGTTTCGCTAGGGCGGATCCCCATTCGAATTGGATTGTGTCCTCCCACGTATTCCTAATTTTTAGATATGTTGTCTCCCAGCTTTGCTGCTTTGGAAATTTGTTTTCACCAGAGGGCACTGTGTTCGAGGCCACAGAGTTGTAGTCCTCCGAGGGCTGCCGTCGAGCATCGATGTCATCCGCTGTATAAAGGGCTCGAGCAGCGCCGGTTACCTCAGTTCTGTTTTTCTGAGCAACTGCTTCGTGTCACGAACGGCACATTAGGTTTTTTCTCAACAATGTCCTCGTCATCTACTCCCACCACACCCAAGACAGGTTTAAAAAAAAAATGTCAGAAGTGTGGTAGGAAAATGTCAATAACCGACCCCATCGGAATTGCCTATGGTGTCTTAGCCCAGACCATCGGGTTGATGAGTGCGGTTCCTGTCAGGCCATGTCCAATAAGGCTCTTGGGGAACGGAGAGGTGAGCTGGCGGTGTGGGAGGAAACTTAAGTCTTCTAAAAGGCACAAATTCTGAAGAATCTAGTCAAAAATCTCGACGGGGGTCGAGGAGGTCGAGATCGAAGAGTCGCTCAAGGAAATCCTCCTCGTCTTCGACTCAGAAGTCAAAAAAGCGACGTCACAGGTCTTCTTCCTCCTCTGAGAGGAGTAACTTATCCATCCAAGCACGATTCCCTTGAAAAATGGGAGGCCTTTAGGGCTTCAATGCTTAAAATATTCGAGAAAGCGGCCCAGACCCCCCCCCCCCCCCCCCCGAAGATGCCGCGCGGAGATCATGCCTCTACCCACTCTAAAAGTGAAAGTGGGAGATCAGACTAAACACGCGAGAACCGAAAGAGTCAAGAGTGTCATCGAGGGAAAGTTCCCCCGACGCCTCGTACTAAGACAAAACCTCTGGTGCATAAATCGGTCGTAGCGGAATCGACATCGGTGTCGCAACTCAACTCGACACAGTTGACTACTACTGCGTCGAAACCACCGACAAAAGTGCCGTGGACACCCTTGACTGTATCGAAGCCTTCTTCGAAAACGTCGAAGCCAGCGTCGTCGTTATCGACGCCTTTGACACCTTTATCGAGGCATTCTTTAATCCCGATACCAAAGTCCATGCCATTGCCCATGCCTAAGTCGATACCACCCTCTTTACCTGAAAAAGCTTTCCATCCTCAACCCAGACAGGAATTTTTCAGATCCATGTCATCCATTTTTGAAGAACACTCCTCTGAAGAGGATGTCCCTTCAGCTGGAGTTAGGTTTGGAGCCAGAGAGGTTCCTGAAGAGATAGTGGACCCGAATTCCAAGATAACAGATCTTTATGACCGTCTCCAAAATGCCAGTGGCCTAGACACTTCACCTAAAGTGGAATTTGAGGGACCAGACCCTACAGATCATGTGGATCCTAGGTTTAGAAATCTCATGGGAAGTGTCATTGATTTTTATAGGTTGGAAGGCAGCTTCCCCAAATTTTGACCAGGATGACATGACGGACATCCTGAGTGAACGTCCTCCAAAAGATCCTGTTCTTCCATTCCATAAAGCACTTCAGAAGAGGGTGATGGTAAACTGGAATAATCCTGATTCGATTTCAGCAGTAAACAAGAAATTTCTACCAAAATACAGGCCATCTTTATCAGATCCGTAACACCGATCTAAACATCCCTCCCCTGAAAGTCTAGTGGTTCGAGCTGCAACCTCCACTAGGCAATCGGCTTACCCCACAATACCACCAGACAGGGATGATAAAGTTGATGCTTGGGCCCGGAAAGTTTTTTTCTTCCGGCAGCATAGCCCTTAAATCGACTAATGTAACTTGTACTTTAGCAATGTTTACATATACCCTGTGGGACTGCATGACTTCAGCAGCTGAACACATCCCAGAAGGTGAGGAACAGGATGGTTTCCTGGCTATAGTAAAAGATGGTAAAGAGGCTATGGAGGAATGCCTTCAGTCAGGACTGGACACTGCTTATAGTGCAAGCAGGTCCACGGCATCTAGCAGGGTCCTACGCAGGTTTGCATGGCTAAGGAAATCTTGCTTTGCACCTGATGTCCAGTCTAGATTACTTAATATGCCCTTTGACGGCTTGAGGTTGTTTGGCAGCAAGGCGGACGAGAGCTTGGAGAAGCTGCAGACCTCAAAAGCGGCAGCAAAATCACTTGGCACCGCTATAAGACCGCCTCAACAACTCTTACGCAGGCTCATCTTCCTGGAAGAGTCTCCCCTTTCGTTTCTACTTCCCTTTTGGAAAAGGGAGGGGTCAGGCCAGTCAGAGGTGCTAGATCAGCCCCAGCAGCGGCTACTACCTCCTCAGCCGCTGCAAAGCCACTTTGAGGTCTTCACCCACAAGACCCCGATGGAAGGCAGAATCACTCGGTATCTGGACGAATGGCAGGGCATTACGTCAGATGCCTGGGCACTAGATATAGTGACCCATGGTTACTGCCTTCCTTTTCATCAAAGACCTCAAAATCATCCACCGGGAGCCAACTCTGTAAAAATTGCAGAGCTGCTCCTTGTGAAGGAGATTTTAACCCTGCTAGAGAAAGGTGCAATAGAACATGTACCTGTAGCGGAAAGGAAGAATGGTTGGTACTCCCCTTGTTTTCTCATCCCCAAAAAGGGCAGAGGATTGAGACCCATCTTGGACTTAAGAAATTTGAACAAATTCCTCAGGAAGGACCAGTTCAAGATGGTGGCCCTTTCTCAGATCCTTCAGGCTCTTCAGCTTCAGGACTGGCTGGTTTCATTGGACCAACAAAACAAAAGTACTGGTATGTCCAGGGTTGGCCAATGTGAAGTCTAAATGAATTAGAAACATTCACCCGGTCCTGACCCATATAACCATAATGGTTATCAATGTTACATGCAATTATGTGTACTTTAACACTCCTTGAAAATAAACATAAGAATTATTTGAAATTGATATTAAAACTTTATATCAAAAAGGTGGTATGGTTCCAACATATAGGAACATATGCAATCAATAACATAAATTTCACATTTGTGGATTGGGTATAGAAACTTTCAAACAATCAAAAATTAGAAATAGTACATGAAAGAAAAAACATAAAGCAATTCTCAAGATAGAGAGCCAGTTCTTTGTCACTGGAATACATGATTTAAACCAAAAACAGGAAATAGGTCCAACTATAACTCTATTCCAATTAATGCTCAAAGTGTTCTTGCTGAAATGTTCAAAAAGTAAAGCAAGTAAACAGTATTCTTTTGCAATTATAATCAATTCCCAAGAATAAAGGTGTTGTATGTCGGGATAGGGTCTGCCAAAGCTCCAGGGGGAACAAACAGAATGGGTTGAGGGTGCTTCAAATTCGTAACCCGGGCCCATCGGTGGACAATGCCACATAAGCAACAAGGTCCTAGTTAACCAAAAATGTTCTGTAAAGGACCTCATTTCCCCTCTGGTTGAAGCAAGCGTTTCGGCGGAACAGAATCAGTAAAAAATACTCTTCATGTTGAAAGAAAGTACTCCGCCTTCATCAGGGCGATAACTAGCAGGACCCTGCATTAGTAAAAAAGGGAGAAAAGATGAAAAAAATGGTAGAAGGAAAATGGGGATAAGTAACCAGAAATAATGAGGAGATGAAATCAATCAGGAGTGAAAATTAATCTGTACAGTAAAATCTGCATGCAAAGGTTGAAGTAATCTTTGTGCCAGACATCGACCCTAGTCGTGTCTGCGATATGTCTCATAGCCACATACACCGACCCCACCCCCACCGCCCACCCCCCATTATAAAAGGGGCAGCCTCTGGTAAAATACTGATGAACCTCCCCCCAAGAGGGCTGAGGGACAGATGATGGCATTGGGTCCCCTTTGGAAGAGTAGTGCATGAGTCCCCGTGAAACTACCCGCCGGTCTGCAAGCCAAGTTCCATGTGAAGGAGGCAGGACCGGCCGAAAGGGTGATAAACCACTTACCTAAGGTGGGTAGTATGGGTAAAGGGCATACGAGGCTTAGTGGTTGAGGTGTGTGGAGTCTAAACTTGATTCTGCGACGAGGGAGTAGGGAACACCACTGGGAACTCGTGGAGGTCCAGTTATCATTGTGATTGGGCAGACAAACAGTCTGGAAGCTGAAGGAGGGAAGTAACCGTATACGTGTACGGTTAGCAGAAGGCGTGAATAAAATAAAGGGGTGACAATGTGCAATAGGAAGAGCTTGCCAGGAAAAATGATTTACCTGAAGTGTGTCTTCTCATGGAGGAGTAGGGAGAAGAAAAGAAGGGAATGACCAATACATGGGTGGCAGGCGGCATCTGAGTCCATGCAAAGCCGTTGTGGACGGAGACCACAAGTAGTGGGTTCTTAACGTCGTGGAAGTCCCGATGTCTCGATGCATAATGCTGCAAGGGAGACCAACATGAAATGGAGAAAGACAAAAAAGGATATTAAAGAATGTGTAAAGAATACTGGAGGGGCAAAAGCATGTGCCCGTGCCTGAAACTGGTGGAAAGTCTATCCGCTGGTATATGCTGTCAGCCATGTGCGTGGGGAAAGGGCTGGATGGACTTGCCTGTGTTCATAAGGAGCGCGGCTCCACGATTGTGGCTGGAAAGAGGAGGGAGCGCGGGGGAACCGCTGCGTGTGTACCTCTCTGTTGCCTGCTGGGTGAATGCAGGCAGAAGCCAAAGGAAACCCTAAAGGCGGGCGGTTGTCTTGGCAACCGTACTGCGCGTGCATCTGAGACGTATGTGTAGGTCCCTTCAGTCTGCGCTGGGACCAATGTGGACCTGCCACGTATGTGATTGGCAGGTGGGTGTGCGTTGGGGCCGACCAATGATGCCGTAGGGGGGCGGGAGGTAACAAACCCGTGGTGTGTCCATGCCTAGAAGAGAAATGCAACGCCCGTAAAGCGAGTGATAGTCCGTCTTATCCGTGCTCGCTTTGTGCAGAGGGAGAGATCAAGGTCATCATGGAGGCCAAATCGACTGGGATCGCAAATGGGGTTGCATATGTTAACACTTGCGATCGGTGCGTATAGGATGCCTGATAATTGCCTGCGGAGGGTGAAAAGTCATAAGGTCGGCTGAATGTGCTAAATAGAAGCAAAGTCGTGCTCCCTGTGTGTCCAGACCTGAGTTGGATACTGGGAGAAAACGGCGGGGGTTGATTTGGGGTGAGCCATGGAACCATCAGAGAGTCAGGCACCGAGGGATACAGTACAAGGAGTGAAATGAGTGTCAGGCTCTTGCGGAGGGTGCATATTGGAAAACTGGTATTTATCTGTGGAGGGTGAAAAATCAAACGGTCGGCTGAATATACTGATTAGAAGTGAAGTCGTGCTCCCTGTGTGTCCAGACCTGAGTTGGACAATGAAAGAAAACGGGTGAGTGGTGTGAGCCATGGGCACACCAGAGGGTCAGGCACCGAGGGGTCCTGTAGTTCAAGGAGTGGAATGTGTGGCAGGCTCCTGCAGCAGGGAAAGAAAATGTGGGAACCACTGTGTGGGTCGAATGTGCGGTGGGTGAAGGACCCTGGCTTAGATGTAGGGAGGGCCTCTCCTCATGGAGGGCTGAGAAGTACATGATTCCAAGGAAGCAGAAGTGTGTGTCCGTATGACTGGGGGCCTTAAAAAGGAGTTTGTTCGTTAAGACCATGTTCTAATGAATCAAGTCTGAAGATCCATCTTCTTTCCAACTCTAAGAGTCTGATTTGTATGTTCTGGCCAGTGTGGATTCTATCGAGCACCCACCACAGAATGTCTTCTGGGGTGTGGTGATTGGCCAGAAAATGTCAGACCAATGAGGAAGTGAGATTCTTGCATCGAATTCTGGAGCGGTGCTCCGAGATGCGAGTGCCAACTTTGCGCATGGTTTGTCCCACATAGCGAAGGCCACAAGGGCATTCGATGCAATATATAACTTGATTGCTCTTGCAGTTGGATACGTTTTTTAGAGTCCACTGTTGGGTACCGATATTGAAGGTAAGTATTTTCTTAGTGAATCTACAAACTGAACAAGATCCACAGGGTAGTGACCTGTGATTTTACGTAGATTCCAAAGGCCAGTGTGTGGTGGTGGTCTGGTAAAGGAAGAGTGAACCAAATATTCCCTAATATTTTTTGCTCTCTTAAAGGTGAATCTGGGTATGGGTTCATCAATCAGTTGTAATCTGACTATTGGCCAGTTCTTTTTAATAACTTTTTTGAAATTTAAGGTGTTAGGGCCATGTGTGACCACACAGGTGAGTCTTTTATTTTGGTGGGTGTCTAATTCAGGCCTAGGTGTTAGCAGGGAATCTCTGTTCGTAAATCTGGCTCGTTTGGAAGCGGTATTCACCAGTCTTGTGGGGTAACCGCGTGAGCGTAATCTTGTACCAAGTGCTTTGGCATTGGCATAGAAATCATCAAGGTGGGTACAGTTCCGTCTGATCCTCAGAAATTGGCCATAGGGGAGGTTTTGTTTTATGTGTTGTGGGTGATCACTCTGGTAGTGCAGAAGGGTATTGCGATCAGTGGATTTCCTGAAGAGGTTACAGGCAAGTTTATTTTTCAAACATGAGATCTCAAGGTCCAGAAAGTGTATCGATGATGTACTGTGCTCCATTGTAAATTGGATATTGTTATTGCAGGTGTTAAGCCATTTTAAGAAGCTTTATAGGGATGTGACATCTCCTGTCCAGATAAAGATAATGTCATCTATGTACCGATGCCGATGGGAGATTTTGGCCTCCCATTGGTTGATCTGGTTATAGATATATTGGTCCTCAAATGAGGCCATGAATAGAATGGCTAGACTCGGAGCAAACGTAGCCCCCATAGCTGTACCTTTAATTTGAAGAAAGAACTGGTTATCAAAGGTAAAGAAGTTCATGTTAAGAGCAAAAGTCAACAGTTCAATGATGAACTCTGGCGGGACTCTGTATGATCCTGGTTGGGTATATTCACGAATAAGATGTTCATATACACAGTCAATGGCTTTGTCCTGTGGTATGGAGGTATACAGTGCCTTAATGTCCATAGTCACCAAGATTTGTTGGGAACTGTTGAATGGCAGATTTTCAAAAACCTGGATTGTATGCATGATATCCCTGAGATATGATCTAGTTTTGCTACTCAAAGGTTTAAGAAAATGATCAATAAATTGACCTAATGGTTCCAGAATGGAACCGCAACCTGAGACTACGGGTCTCCCCGGTGGGTTATGTACATTTTTATGAATTTTGGGGAGGGCATATAGGCATGGTGTGCGATTCGATGTAGTGGTCAGGAAGTTGGATTCTTTATCAGTGATCCAATCTCTGTCTTGAGCGTAGGAAACCATTTCGGAGATTGCAATTTTCATATCTCCAGTGGGGTCCTTCCTGAGTGTTTGAGAACTGGTTCTGTCATTCAGTAAGGTCATAATCATGCCAGTATATTGGTCAGTTGTCATAAGGACAATGCCACCCCCCTTGTCGGCCGGTTTGATTATCATGTCCCTGTTATTTGATAGGTCTTTCAAAGCTTGTCTCTCGCCCTTAGTTAAATTCTGCTGAAGTGTATGTTTGTTCCTCTTCAGTTGTCTGTCTCTCAACACACATTTCTCAAACGTGAGTAGATCAGGAATTTGGCTGTCTGTGGGTGTGAAGGATGATTGGGGATGTAATCCCGTATCGGGATCCGTCTCTTGTTCAGTATGGTCCTGAAAGAAAACCCGGAGTCTTAAGTTACGGAAAAAACGGCGAATCTCAGTTTCTGTCTTATACCAGTCTGTGTCACTAGTAGGAACATAAGAGAGGCCTTTGGCTAAAAGGGAAATTTGACATGGAGTCAAATGAAAATTGCCCAAGTTGTAAATGGGTAACTGGTTGTTATCAGGGGTTTGATCTACCGTCTCCTGGGGCGTCTTCGTTGTCCCTGGTAGGGTGCGTTCTAAGGCGGGGGACCCCATCCTCCTCCTTGTCCTCCTTTGCCTAAAAAAGGGAACAGTGGTGGGTAGGAGCCCTGATACTGTGGTTGACCAAAATGGTACCCCTGAAAGGGTGGGAAGTTCTGTTGAGAACCTCCACTGGAGGAACCAGAGCTACTTGATCCTGAAAAGTTGACTCTATTTCGTCTGCCACCAGGTGAAGATTGAGATCCCCCCCTCCGTTTCTTGAGGGAATCAATGTAGCCGTGTAAGGATATGATTTCCGTCTTGAAATCTTTAATATCCTTGTTCAACTTGTTGGTTTTCTTGGTCAATGTGTTGACCTTAATTGTTGGAATTGCTTGTTGATATTGCAAAGTTGTACCTCTATATCAGTAAGTAAAGTGTTGCTCTTAAATTTTATTTCTTCTGCATCTAAAGTTTTTTGTAGATCAGTGCTGATTCGCTGTGCAGTGGTAATAGTCAACACCATCAGGTCTCGGCTGCACTTTGTGGCGATATAGCTAAAGCTGGTGGTATATTCTTTATCTTCTAGAAATAATCTAGGGTCATTGTGCACTATTAATCCGTTTGGTATAATGCTATTTTTCAAATATTCCCGGAGGAAATGACCGTGGAGTTCGGTACGGAAGGTCTTTTTTTTAAAGTTGTAATAGATCATCAGCGGTGCTCGATGAAGTTGAGGGCTGATTGGGATCTGGTGGGTCAAAGAAGGAAGGGCCACGGGTTAGCTCAATTGTTTCCTCCTCAGAATAGCTTAAGGTTGTATTTTCGGCCATATCCGCCAAACAAGACACCTGGAACCTAATCGCTTACAGACATACGCAGGTAAAGGGGCCCATGCAGAACTGGAACCAATAGGGGAACAGAGAGATCTAATGTGAATGAAGACAAGGCAAAAAGGAATTGGAGAGATGCTGGTCTATGAGGGGCCTAAATGTGGCTTATTTGTAGAAAATTAGGTGAAGCCCCAAAAACTAGAAAGAATTTTGGGGAACCCGACCACTAAACAACCGAGGTTGTCATTTAACATATATACAGAAGAGACCTTCAGGATGGTTACTTTCATGTGCCAATCCATCTCAAGCACAAAGTACCTGAGGTTCGCAGTTGGCGGTTCTCATCAGTTTCGGGTTCTACCATTTTGGCTGACCTCCGTCCCGAGGGTTTTCATCAAACTGATGGCGGTGGTGGCAGCGAGTATCAGAAGGGATTCACGTCTACCCCTATCTGGACGATTGGCTAATCAGGGCAAGTTCACCCGAATGAGCCCAGGAACATCTGGCCTTGACCTGCCACTTTTTACACAGACTGGGCTTCTCCCTCAATTACTAGAAGTCTCAAATGATTGCAAGCCAAATACTCCAATTCATCGGCGCAGTCCTGGATACTTCCTCAGAGAAAGCCTTGCCTCCTGAGGAGAGAGCTCCCCACATTCTGCAGATGGTAAAAAAGTTTCAAAATGCCCAACATCTACCGGCATTCGACTTTCTAAGGTTGCTAGGCCTCATGGCATCCTGCATTTTTCTAGTGCCAGGGGCCAGATTGAGGATGAGATCCCTTCAATTGGCCCTCAGGACTCAATGGTCCCAATTTTTGGGGGGGATGTCAGATCTTCTGCGAGTCCCAGCCAAAGTGGCTCAAGATCTCCTATGGTGGACTTGCAAGGAGAATATCCTCAAGGGGTAACCTTTTTGGCAACCATGGCCGGAGATAACGGTAGTGACAGACGCCTCACTCACGGGGTGGGCAGCCCTTACCAATAATCTGAAAATCGGCGGTCGTTGGTCTCCATCGGAGTCCAAACTACACATCAACCTTTTGGAGCTGAGGGCAATCAGACTGGCGCTGAAGGCTTTTCTGCCCTCTGTACAGGGAAAGAATGTCCTGATAATGATTGACAACACAGTGGCCATGTACTATCTCAACAAAAGAGGAGGCGTCGGATCACTCCCACTCTGCAGAGAGGCAATGCAGCTCTGATTCTGGGCAATGCAAGAAGGAATCTCTATCGGCAGTTCACCTAGCTGGAGAGCTGAACACGGCGGCGGACGCGCTGAGCAGGCAGAGCAGTCTCCCACGAATGGGAGCTAGTTCAGGTAGTCCTTCAAGAGATCTTCGCCCTTTGGGGTACCCCTCAAGTGGATCTGTTCGCGACTGGTGCCAGCCGGAAGTGCGAACTGTACTGCTCAATGGAATTTCCTCCAAGAGGTGCTCTAGGGGACGCGTTTGTGCTGAACTGGGTATTTCCACTCCTCTACGCGTTTCCTCCAGTCCCCGTGATTCCTGAGGTAATCAGGAGGTTGCGAAAGTTTAGGAAAACCATGATCTTAATTACCCCGGTTTGGGCAAGGAGGACGTGGTACTTGGACCTTCTGAACATGTCCATCTGCCCTCCAATCCGTCTTCCATAAAGAGAGGATCTTCTCTCGCAAAAAAAGGCTGGGTTCTCCATCCAGAGGTGAAGACACTCAGCCTTCACGCATGGTTTCTGAGAGGCTGAGATATAAGGATTGGGACCTCCCGGATGACGTAATGGAGATTTTGTTTTCGGCCAGAAGGCCAGCAACAAAATCCCTGTACCGGTGTCGTTGGAATAGGTTCAGTAACTGGTGCAGGGATAAAAATGTGGATCCATTTCTTTGTAATACTCCAACAGTACTTTCTTTCCTTACACTTGGCCAATTTGGGGCTCCAAGTTGGCATTATAAAAGGGTATCTGGCAGTGCTATCTATCTTTAAGCATTCCTCGGAAGAGGTGTCCCATTTTAAAATGCCCTTAGTAATTTAATTCTTGAAAGGGCTAACAAATGTATAACCCCCAGACCCCCCGCCACCTTTTCAGGTGCCCATCTGGGATTTGAATTTCGTCTTAAAATTTCTCATGGGTGCCCCTTTCGAACCTTTACATTCTTGGCCATTAAGAATTCTCACTCTTAAAACAATTTTGTTGGTGGCTATAACATCAGCCCACAGGGTAAGTGAGTTGCAGGCACTTTCTCGTAAGCCTCCTTACACCATTTTCCATAGAGACAGTTATTCTAAAAGTCAAACCATCTTTCTTGCCTAAAATCTGATTTCCATCTATCCCAGAAGATTACCTTACCTTCTTTAGTAAGGCAGAGGAAAAGTTGCCTAGACTGGACCCAAAAAGGGCTCTGTTTCTACAATTCCAGGTTGGCAAATGCTTGACAATGTGACCAACTATTTGTTGGGTATACTAGACACAAATTGGGCCTTGGAGTGTCTAAGCAAACTTTATCCAGATGGATAGTTCTAGCAATCTTGGAGTGCTATACATTGGCTGGAAAAGAGCCTCCAGATGGATTAAGGGCTCATTCAACCAGGGGCATGGCAACTTCCAAGGCTCTTCAGAGGGGTGTCCCGGTGCAGGATATTTGTGCTGCGCCCACCTGGTTGTCAATGCACACCTTTGTGAAGCATTACTGCTTGGACTCTACTTCATATCAAGGAGGACTCTTTGCAAAAGCAGTCCTTCATACAGTCCATAATTGAAATTTCTAGTACTCCCTCCTCCAAATTCTTACTGCTTTGGGAGCCTATGTAAAGATGAGGAATATGTGGGAGGGCACAATCCATTCGAAGAACAAGTTACTTACCACTTCCGATTGGATGTTCCTCCCACGTATTCCTCATCAAGCCTCCCAACCTACCCCTCTGTACAGTTTACGCCAGTTGCACTCGAACTTCCTTAAGAGCCTGAGGACTTAAAGCCTGATCAGCTGATGCAACCGTGAACACCGTAAAAACGGAACTGAGGTAACGGGTGCTGCTCGAGCCCTTTATACAGCGGATGACGTTGACGCTCAATGGCGGCCCTCCAAGGACTACAACTCTGCGGCCTCGAACACAGCGCCCTCTGAAAAAATAATTCCGAAGCAGTAAAGCTGGGATACAACATATCTAAAGATAAGGAATATGTGGGAGGAACATCCAGTCGAAAGATCGTTACAGTTGTTAAGTAACTTATAATTCGCTCTGTTTGGAGTGTCTGGGACCGGATCACCGTTTGGGACTCGTGTTTCTACTGCGACTCCCTTTCGGTCCGGGCACTTCAGCGTCGTCTTTGTCGGTGGAAGGAGATCTTCCAGAGTTCCTCCATTGCATTTTCAACTCTTCATCGACGGAAAGAAAAGACGCCCGGTAAGTTCCTTACTTTTCAGGGCACCCCGGCCGGGGGACTCCTTCCCGGGGTCCTCCAGGTCCGGGAGGGGCTTCATGAGCTCTGCTAGCAGGGTTTCTCCTGAGGTGCCTTGCAGGCCTAATGGGCGTACCATGGTTTTCTCTGAGGGTTCCTGCGAGGGGCCTGGCGAAACCGGATCACGATCCGAGGTTCACCAGTCAGGTGCTAATAGCCAGCATAGTCGTGCTGAGGTGTTGGGTGCCGGAGTTCGCTCCGAGGTCTCCTTGTTTGGAGCTTCCCACACAGACACCGGGGTGCACCCTGATGCCTCTGAGGCTTTCTGTACCAATCCATGGTTCGAGGCCCCTCTCGGGGGAGCTATAAAGACCAGACTCTGTTCCGAGGTTCCTCTTATCGAGGCTAAGGTGTGTACCAACAGAACTGAGACCTGCTAAGGTCTTGTCTGAGGTGGATTCCTCAACTTCCCCGCGCTCGCAGTGTTACTGGTTCTGTTGAGGGGCACAGGGAGAGGTCGCTGATCGTAACTCCTCTGTTACCAGCTTTGCCGAGGTTCCTCTTTTTTTTTTTTTGTAAATTTGATTTTATTAAGTTTTACAAGTGTGAGTCATGGTACAACAATAAGAAAACCAGTACATATCTTATAACAGTAGAACTAAGCTATAAAACTCCATGTATTCCGTGTTTGTCCGGCAGACACGATCTCCATACATGATGTTCGAGTATAAACATGACTTCCCCCCTCCCCTGTTTCCCACCACCCGCCTGTCAGGCTTTCTCAAATCTGATGTTGTCCCCGGAAGCTGCTGAACCCCCGCAGTCCCCTTTGGATGCTAACCTCTTAACTGGTATCAAACAGTTCAGTTGAGAGCACCCCCAAGGGAAAGGGGGAAAATGGGACAAAATAATAAACTTCAGGTTTTGCTCAGCTTCTTTATCTCTCAACCTGTTGGTGAAAATAACAACAAATTCACTTTAGTCACTAACCTTTGAATTCCTTGGCTCTGACTTCTCGTTATAATATTAAGTAAATAAACACGCCACCATACCTGATTATCCTCTGTGAATAACTTAGAGGACGTGTGTGTGAATTCAAATGAAGAAAACAGAAAAATAGAGTCTCAGATGCTCTTACTAATTTCTTCAATTCGGTTGTGAAAGAGCTGCTAATCTCTCTCAGTTTAATGAGTTAATCTTCAAGCAGTTCCAATGTCATTTACCCAAACAACCCGCTGGAAATATTATACATGTAGTTTGTATTGATGATTTCTAGCTGCTTCAATACCAATTCCAAAAATGACACTCTGGCTATTCAAGTTAAAATGGTTTGTTTCCTGAATATATAAAAGTGTTCATTAATTGGATCTTTTGCTGGCAAAGATGATCGCTCATAAAAGAAGCGTTCTTTTAACCAGAATATGCGCATGCGTGAAGATATTGTTTACTCCTTCTAAAATGGAAGCGCACAAAAACAAGGAAATGAGTTCAAAAATGAAACTGGCCTGGGCGCATGCGTAGATGAATAGTATTCCACTCTTCTTAATATGAAGTGTTCAAACAGGAAGGAGAAAGTCCTCAGTTCCGGACACTAATCCTTGAAGAGGCAGCCCAGTGATGATCACGCGCCAGGTTAGAATGTTAGTAAATTAAACATAACGCTTCAGAGTCGCGTGGCTACCACACTGTCACTTGCGCAGACAGTGTAAGATTTCTAACGCTAGTCCGACGCTAATAAAAGCACTGTTACCGAAAAAGGGTACAATACTCAATATTTTATACGGCCGAAAAAACACACGACGCTAAAATGATAAACAGACCTCCACACACCAACTAGCCAATTGCAAAAAATGTGACGCAGTTCAGTAAATTTAAATACAGTTCTAGAAGTTCAAAAATAGATTCATGAAAGAACGAAATGAACTACTATTTTAACAAAAACTAATAAAAACAGGAACAAGTTAATTAATGGAATTAATATTTAACTCCTGCTTGAAAATCACAAAGATCCATAAAAGATAATGAATTCACTTAGCTTGCTTCTTTCTTTCACCGGAACGTTTTCTAAGTTTCTTCTTAAATCTCCAACACTTTCCAGAACCAAAATAACTAATTTTAGGCACAAGGGCCTAACTAAAGTTTTCTAAATCTTAAGAGCTTCAAACATAGGACCTTCCAGCTGGGCTTCTGACAATGAAAGGCGGTTTAGAATGTTCCAACAATGCCTTTCTGTTACTTCTGACCGATCACTGATCCTTTTGGAAGTCTCCATTTTGACTTGGGAAGCTCTCCACACTCTGCACAGAAAGTTAAGGCCCAAACCATACTTTATGTTAATCATATCCTCATTCTACCACATTCAACCAAATCCCACGAAACCTGACAGTACCCCCCCCTTAATGCCCTGTCCCAGGGCCAACTTTAGAAGGATACTTTCTATGAAATTTTGAGACTAATTGTGGTGCATGCACATTCACCTCGTCTTCCCATGTACGTTCCTCAGGTCCGAAACCTTCCCAGTCTATTAAATATTGTAGTTTCCCTCTTAACCTCCTGGAATCTACAATTCTTTTCACCACAAACTCTTCGGATGAATTCTCTAACTGAACTGGTGAAGGTGGATGTACAACTCTAGTCCCCGGAATCACAGGTTTTAATAGACTAATGTGAAAAGTTGGATGTATTTTCAAGGAAGTAGGTAGTTTTAACCGTACTGACACTGGATTGATTATCTTTTCTACTTTAAATGGACCTACAAAACGTGGAGTAAATTTGTTTTTGCCCTTAATTCTCAAATGTCTCGTCGAAAGCCAAACCAAGTCACCAACCTTATATTTAGGACCCAACCTCCTTTTTTGATCTGCAAATCTTTTGTACTTCTGTTTACTATCGAAAAGTACCCTTTTTGCTCTTTCCAAATTTTTTCTCATAGTTTTTAATCGAACCTCAACTCCAGGATTTTCTGACTCTTCAGTAATTTCGAAACTTAAAAACCGTGGGTGAAAACCTCTTCCAAGATAAAATGGAGACATGTTAGTTGAATCTTTAGCACAATTATTATAAGCAAATTCGGCAAGCCAAATCAAATCCACCCATTCTTCCCCTGCCTGTAGATAACACCTCAAATACTTCTCCAGTTCTTGATTTACTCTTTCTACTTGTCCATTGGTCTCGGGATGATAACCTGATGATAAACTGACTTCCACACCCAAATCCTTACAAAAAACCCTCCAAAATCTAGAAATAAATTGAGGACCTCTATCTGAGATAATTTGATTAGGCAGACCATGCAGTCTAACTATTTCTCGCAAAAAGACTTTGGCCAAATTGTCTGCAGTAACCTCTCCCTCCATTGGAACAAAGTGAGCCTCTTTTGACAAGAGGTCCACCACAACTAGAATAGATGTACAACCCTTGTCACAAGGAAGATCTGTAATGAAGTCCAGGGAAATTGTATGCCAAGGACGAGGTGGAATAGGCAACGGCTCCAACAACCCGACTGGTTTTCCGGTTTGACTCTTCATTTGAGCGCAAATAGCACAAGTTTTTACAAAATTTAAGATGTCCTGACGCATTTTTTCCCACCAGAAGCTCCTCCTGACCAATTCTAGCGTCTTTCTAAAACCTGGGTGTCCGGACAGCATAGATTCATGACAGTCTCTTATTACTCTCTCTCTCAATTCCAAAATAGGTAAGTAAAGTTTATTTTCAAAGAACGGCAATCCTTTCTCAATTTTTCGAACCGGATCCTTTCGGACCCATTCCTCCATTTGTGCAATTGACATGGACTTTCGAACTTCTTCCTCAACATCCTCAATTTTCTGTATTCCGGCAGAAATAAAACAGCATGGATCGATAATGGATATCATCTCCTTTTCTGATTCCATCTCACTTCCAGGAAATTGACGTGATAAAGCATCAGCCTTTCCATTAAGCCTACCTGGCTTAAATGTCACTACAAAATCGTAATCAGCAAAGAACAATGACCATCTTAACTGCCTTGGTGTGAGAGTCTTGGCTGATTTCAGAAAAAGCAAATTTCTATGGTCTGTTAACACAGTCACTGTATGTCTTGCTCCTTTTAAAAAATGCCTCCACTCTTCAAAAGCAAACTTGATTGCCAATAATTCTCGATCTGAGATCGTATAATTTTGTTCTGCCATAGAGAATTTTTTAGAATAGTAAGCCACTGGATGAAGTTGTCCGGTCTCTCGATGTCTCTGAGAAAGAACAGCCCCCATGGCAAGATTCGATGCATCCGCTTCTACATAAAAAGGCTGAGATGGATCTGGATGAATTAAAATAGGGGCCGAACTGAACCTTTTCTTTAATTCTTGAAATGCCTCCTCTGCCTCTGTCGACCACACAAATTTGGCACCTTTCTTTAAAAGTTTTGTTATGGGAGTAATCAATCGAGAAAATCCTTCAATAAATCTTCTATAAAAATTCGCAAAACCTAAAAAGCTTTGAATTTCTTTTACTTTCGTTGGTGTTGGCCAATCCGTGATGGCTTGAACTTTGTTCGGATTCATCTCCAATCCCTTGGGAGAAACAATGTATCCTAAAAATTCCACTGAATTAGTATGAAACTGAGATTTTTCTAATTTAGCAAACAAATGATTCTCTTTGAGTCTTTGTAGAACCTTTCCCACATGAATTTTATGCGACTCTAAATCCTGAGAATAAATCAAAATATCATCAATGTATACTACTACGAATATATCTAAAAAATCTCTTAAAATTTCATCCATAAAGAATTGAAAGGCAGCTGGAGCATTGCATAAACCAAAAGGCATCACCAAGTACTCATAAAGCCCAAATCGGGTTTTGAATGCCGTCTTCCACTCATCACCCTCCTGGACTCTCACCAGATGATAGGCACCACGTAAATCTAGTTTGGAAAAAATTGTGGCTCCCTGGACCTGATTCAAGATTTCCGAAATTAGAGGGAGAGGATACTTGTTTTTGATTGTAATTCTATTCACAGCTCTATAATCAATGCATGTTCTGAGAGACCCATCTGGCTTTGGTACAAAAAATAATGGAGATGCGGCTGGAGATTGAGAATGACGAATAAAACCTTTAGCCAAATTTTCTGCAAGGTACTCTTTAAGATAATCATTCTCCTTTTCAGTTAATGCATACACTCGACTACTTGGTAAAACCGCCCCGGGCTCCAAATCAATTTTACAGTCAAAACTCCTATGTGGAGGTAATTCTCCTGCCTCCTTTTCATCAAACACCTCCTTGTACCCTTGATAACACTCCGGAAGATGTCCTAACACCGCTCCTATATTATGTCCTGTAATACCTGCATCAGTCAGAAAAGAGGAAACTAAACCTTGTGTTTCTTCCCTCCCAGGATTACCTTTCAAAAGGCAATTTTCTAAACAGAAACTAGACTGTAATTCTACCACTCGTCTACTCCAATCAATGTGAGGATTATGCAAGGTTAGCCATGGCATGCCTAAAATTATTTTCAAAATTGGTGTATCAATTAAATCAAATGAGATTTCTTCTCTATGACCTCCAAGTAATTCCATAACCAAGACACCAGTTTCATGAGTTATAGGACCTGATGAAAGAGAAGTTCCATCTACAGCCCGAACTTGTTCCACAACTTCCTTCCTCACTAGTGGTATTCCCAATGCCTTAGCTACTCCCCAATCCATAAAGTTCCCGGTGGCTCCTGAATCAATCACTACCGGTCCATACCCTTTCTTTTCCTCCTTCAAATACAAGGATACATTTACAGTTATATGTGGAACCGCTGACTGAACTGTATTTGCAACCTGCTGTGCTTTTCCTCCGGCTGATGAAAATTTTTTGGGTGTAAAGGGACAATTTCCTAAAAAATGACCGCCCCTACCACAATATAAACACAAATTATTCTCACGCCTCCTAGTTTTTTCCTCTTTTGATAAAGGACCTTTTATTCTAATTTGTTGATCATTCACCCTTGGTTTCACTTCTTTACTACCCACCTCAAGCTTTGAACGCTCTCCTCTAATGACTGACCTCACCTCCCCCTGAGTACAACGACGCCTTTCTGCTTTCCTTTCACTTATACGATAGTCCAACTGAACTACTAAATCAATCAATTCCTCACAAGAAGAAGGGCGTTGGACTACACTGGACAAGGCATCCTTCAACTCCTCCTTGAGGCCTCTATAAAAAAGAGAAGACCTCTTCTCTGCTGGCCACTGGGATTCTAAAACCAAAGACCTAAACTGTGTGATATATGTAACCAAGTCTCTGTTTCCTTGACGCAAATCTAATAATTCACCATCAATTTCTAAGGACATTTGTCTTTTATCAAACATTTTCTTAAATTCTTCCATAAAAAGAGAAACATTTTTTAAAGATAAACTCTTCTGCCTGACCAATAAACCTGCCCAAGTAGAAGCCTCTCCAGATAAATAAGACATCATAAAAGTAACTTTGGAAGCATCAGAAGGAAATAGTTCGGGCCTACTAAGAAAGTGCAACTCACATTGGGTTACAAATGTCTGAAATTTACTTGAATCTCCGTAGTAACGCTCTGGAGCTGCCAAAGGTACTGGCATAACTAATGCCCTAAAACCTCCCTCTGCCCCATCACCTCTACCCACACCTCTCTCCTCACCAACCCTTACCAATTCCGGGGGAAATTCTTCTCTCCCAATTCCCTGCGTCTGTGCCATCTTTTCACTTAACTCATCTACTCGTTGTCCTAATTTTTTATTCTCTTGATATGCCACCTTTAATTCTTCCTGTAATTCCCCCACTAAAACACTTAACGCTTCCATTGAGAACTCGGGGTTCATGACAGCTTAGGAGGACTATTTTTTCTGGCCTTTCATACTGTCAGGCTTTCTCAAATCTGATGTTGTCCCCGGAAGCTGCTGAACCCCCGCAGTCCCCTTTGGATGCTAACCTCTTAACTGGTATCAAACAGTTCAGTTGAGAGCACCCCCAAGGGAAAGGGGGAAAATGGGACAAAATAATAAACTTCAGGTTTTGCTCAGCTTCTTTATCTCTCAACCTGTTGGTGAAAATAACAACAAATTCACTTTAGTCACTAACCTTTGAATTCCTTGGCTCTGACTTCTCGTTATAATATTAAGTAAATAAACACGCCACCATACCTGATTATCCTCTGTGAATAACTTAGAGGACGTGTGTGTGAATTCAAATGAAGAAAACAGAAAAATAGAGTCTCAGATGCTCTTACTAATTTCTTCAATTCGGTTGTGAAAGAGCTGCTAATCTCTCTCAGTTTAATGAGTTAATCTTCAAGCAGTTCCAATGTCATTTACCCAAACAACCCGCTGGAAATATTATACATGTAGTTTGTATTGATGATTTCTAGCTGCTTCAATACCAATTCCAAAAATGACACTCTGGCTATTCAAGTTAAAATGGTTTGTTTCCTGAATATATAAAAGTGTTCATTAATTGGATCTTTTGCTGGCAAAGATGATCGCTCATAAAAGAAGCGTTCTTTTAACCAGAATATGCGCATGCGTGAAGATATTGTTTACTCCTTCTAAAATGGAAGCGCACAAAAACAAGGAAATGAGTTCAAAAATGAAACTGGCCTGGGCGCATGCGTAGATGAATAGTATTCCACTCTTCTTAATATGAAGTGTTCAAACAGGAAGGAGAAAGTCCTCAGTTCCGGACACTAATCCTTGAAGAGGCAGCCCAGTGATGATCACGCGCCAGGTTAGAATGTTAGTAAATTAAACATAACGCTTCAGAGTCGCGTGGCTACCACACTGTCACTTGCGCAGACAGTGTAAGATTTCTAACGCTAGTCCGACGCTAATAAAAGCACTGTTACCGAAAAAGGGTACAATACTCAATATTTTATACGGCCGAAAAAACACACGACGCTAAAATGATAAACAGACCTCCACACACCAACTAGTCAATTGCAAAAAATGTGACGCAGTTCAGTAAATTTAAATACAGTTCTAGAAGTTCAAAAATAGATTCATGAAAGAACGAAATGAACTACTATTTTAACAAAAACTAATAAAAACAGGAACAAGTTAATTAATGGAATTAATATTTAACTCCTGCTTGAAAATCACAAAGATCCATAAAAGATAATGAATTCACTTAGCTTGCTTCTTTCTTTCACCGGAACGTTTTCTAAGTTTCTTCTTAAATCTCCAACACTTTCCAGAACCAAAATAACTAATTTTAGGCACAAGGGCCTAACTAAAGTTTTCTAAATCTTAAGAGCTTCAAACATAGGACCTTCCAGCTGGGCTTCTGACAATGAAAGGCGGTTTAGAATGTTCCAACAATGCCTTTCTGTTACTTCTGACCAATCACTGATCCTTTTGGAAGTCTCCATTTTGACTTGGGAAGCTCTCCACACTCTGCACAGAAAGTTAAGGCCCAAACCATACTTTATGTTAATCATATCCTCATTCTACCACATTCAACCAAATCCCACGAAACCTGACACCGCCCTCCCCGTGGTCAGGCAGTGTTTAGTACAATTCTTGCAGCATTCATCGTGTGGTAATCAGAGTTAGTATATGTTGTCGGGAACTTCCGCAGTCCTGAGAGGACACTTTAGTGTGGGCAGACTCAGTATTATTTAGGTCTCGTTTCGCTCTTCTGTTCTTGGGGTGGTCAATTTATGGCTGAGGAGTCGTTGGGTAGGTGTATGTTCTTGTATTCGATCCAGAGGGCTTCGATCTGCGACGATCTTCCGTGTAGTGACGCTGTGATATGTTCCATTATGCAAATGTTGTTGGCAACGTTGATCCATTCGCTTTTCGTAGGGGTTATGGGGGCTTTCCATTTCATTACCAGCGTTGCTCTTGCTGCTAATAGCAGCTGCGGAGCTATATCCTTTATTTTGATCCAGTCATCCTCATCCTTCTCAAGGCCGAAGAGCATGAGGTAGGGATTAGCTGTTCTGGTAATGCCGTCAACCTCATTGATCCAGCCCAACACTTCAGACCAGAAGACTTTTATTCGGGGGCACCCCCACCACATGTGCCAATAGTCTGCTTTTTCCCCACATCCCCTCCAGCATTCTGGCTTGATTGTTTGGAACATTTTGGATAACCTGACTGGGTCGTATTGCCATCTATGCAGTAACTTGATTGCGTGGAGCTTGTATTGGTTTGAGATGGATATTTGTGTGGCCGATTGGCATATGGTGTCCCATAGGTCTGGTGTGATCTGTTCAGCAAAGTCTTTTTCCCATCTGCCTTTCAGTGCGTCCGTGTTCACTCCCTCCCCTCCTATCAGTGCCCTGTACATGTCGGATATTAGGCCGTTCATTTCAGTTCTTGAATCAAGTATTTTTTCAAAGGGAGTGAGATCTCTCATAAATTTAGGCTTCCACAGAGGTCTCGTCAAAACGCCTTTAATTTGTATATATTGGAAAGTGGATAGTGGACCTATTCCGAGGGCTTCCGTTAGTTCTGGGAGAGGGATGAAGGAGTCTTTTCTTTGTAGTTGCCCAACTCTTTCTAATCCTGCCTCATACCATGCTTGGAATCGTCCTACATTTGGAATGTGGTCGTTGATTCCGGGAGACCATAAGTGGCTCAAAGGGACTGGCCAGGTGGTAATGTTTTGCATGTTCTTTCCTTGTGTCCAGATGTCCCAAATGGTGCTCAGTATGGGGTGACCTTTGAGTTTTCTTCGAATTCTGTCTTTCGGAGCCCAGAGCCATTCCGAGACCGTGGCTGGTGAGAAATAGTGATTGTCCATATTGACCCAATGGATGTCTGTTTGATTATGCAGATGTGGGATTAGAACTCTTAGTTGGGATGCTTCGTATTATTTGTGTAGGTTAGGGAGTCCGACCCCTCCCTTGTCTTTGGGGAGTGTTAAGATCTTGTACGGGATCCTCGCTTTCTTCCCTTGCCATAAGAATCGGAGCATGGCCCTTTTGGTTTCAGTAAAGAAACCAATCGGGATCGTGATGGGTAACATTTGGAAGGGGTATAGGAATCGCGGGAGGGATACCATCTTTATTGCATTAAGTCGACCGAGCCAAGATATTGTGAGCTTATCCCATCTTGCCAGGTCGGACCGGAACTGGTTTAGTAGGGTAGGGAAGTTGGCCTCGTATAGGTCAATCAGCTTTTTCGTAATTTGTATCCCCAGATACTGTAGTTTTGTGTGTTCAATTTTAAGGCCCAGGGGAGAGAATTTGGTGATATTTTCATCTTCTGAGCCTTGAAGGGGGAAGAGTGTCGACTTAGTTTTATTTACTTTGAACCCTGAAAGTCTACCGTATTCTTCCAGCAGACCGAGGGCTCGAGGGATGGAAGAAAGGGGGTTAGTAATGTGGAGGAGGATGTCATCTGCATAGAGGGCAATTTTGTATTCCGTCGACCCCATTCGAATACCCTCTAGGATGGGGTCGGCCCTCATCGTTATTGCCAGGGGCGCTAGTGAGAGTGCAAAGAGAATTGCCGAGAGGGGACATCCCTGTCTAGTCCCACGTTGCAAGTTAAACCATCTAGAATATTCACCGTTCACGAATATTGAGGCTTTAGGGTCTGAGTATACTGCTTGTATTGCTGTCCTAAACCTCATGCCCATTCCCACTTTACATAATACCGCTTTTAGGAATCCCCATTCCACCCTGTCAAAAGCCTTTTCTGCGTCGATAGAGAGTAGGACCGGGTCATTATCCAGGGTCTGGAATGTATGAATGAGATGGAGGGTTTTGCGCATCGTGTCAGCCCCCTGTCTCCCGAGTATAAATCCAACCTGGTCTGGATGTATGAGTTGCGGGATTAGCGTTTCCAACCTTGCAGCCAGGATTCTAGTATAGATTTTCGCGTCAAGGTTAAGCAGGGATATGGGGCGATACGAGGTACATTTCGTGGGATCCCTCCCTGCCTTGGGGATCACTGTGATCAGTGCCCTGTTAAAGGAGTCCGGGGGCTTCCCCGTGTCCATTATCTCATTGAAAAGGGTCGTCAGGAAGGGAGACAGTATTGCAAAGAAGGTTTTATAGAATCCGGCAGTGTAGCCATCTTCTCCCGGGGATTTACCTAGGGTTAGTCTCTTTATGGCAGCTTGGACTTCCGATTCTGTGATAGGGGATTCCAACAGTTCAGCATCTTGTTGTGATATGTGGGGGACAATTATTGAGGACAGGTACGTTTCAGTATATATTTGTTCAGGGTTAACTTCAGAGGAATAGAGTGCCTCGTAAAAGTTGGCAAAGGATTCTGGAATAGTAGTGTGAGCGTATGACGTTTGGGAGTTATCCTCAGAGATTTCTAGTACTCTTAGTTCAGCTCTCTGCTCTCGAAGCCTGGCAGCGAGAAGCGCATCTGACTTGTCCCCCTTTTCATAGAATTTTTGTTTCAGAAACCTCAATTTGCGCACCACTTGCTCGTGTTCTAATAGTTTCAGTTCGTTTCTTTTATCTCTGGCTCTACTCATTTTTATGGGATCTAATTCTGCGTCTGGGTCGGGTTTGCTCTCCAGTTGGTGAATTTCTGTTCGTAGCTTCTGTTCGATAAGATTACGTTCCCACTTTTTTGAGGAGCCTTCTCTTATCAGAATTCCCCTCCAGGTAGCCTTTCCTGCCTCCCAGACGGTCTGTTTGGACGCCTCCCCATTATCATTTGTTTCGAAGAATTGGGAGATTTCCATCTCCATTTCGGCTATGAAGACAGCGTCTTTCCAGAGGCTCTCATTGCAGCGCCATTTGCCACTCCTGGTCGGTAGATTCACCCACTGAATGTCTGTGAGGACCATGTCGTGGTCCGAACAAGTGATCGGGGTTATGCCTGCTTTAGCTGTAGCCTCAGCGAGGTCTCTGGATAGGTATATGTAGTCAATTCGGGTATACGTATTGTGTGGAGCGGAATAGAAGGTGTAACCTTGTTCTTCGGGATGATGTGCCCTCCATGTGTCTATCATATTATACATTTCCATCATTTGCGCAAGCTCAGTTGGCTCAAGTCTGTTCTGGTGGCTCGTGTTGGGGTTCCCAGGTTTACGATCTTTGACCGGGTCCGCCCATTGGTTAAAGTCTCCGCCTAAAATAATGTGCCCAGTGACTTCTAGTAATATCTTGGGAATCGTTCTGGAGAGGAATCTCGATTGTCCCGTGTTCGGGGAATACAGGGTCGCAATCGTTACGTTCACCTTACCTATTTGCCCATTTACGAGCAGAGCTCGTCCTTCCACATCAGACCATGTCCTGGTAGGGGTGAATGCTATGCCTTTTCTAATGAGGATTCCCACTCCTCCTTTTCTAAGCGGGCCAGAGCCCCAGTATTCGTTCCCAACTCGTTTCCCAAGGATCGGTCTTTCTTCTCCTTTTATATATTTCGTTTCCTGCAGGAGGAGGATATCTATTTCAGCCCTACGGAATTCTCTGGCGACGAGGGACCGTTTCGTCAGTGAATTGAGTCCTTTTACATTGAGTGTCCCGACTCTCAAGGAGACATTTTTCCTTGTTAGTGTCAGTTGTCATTGCTCTTTCTCATGGGAAACAGTCTCTTCGTGTGTAATTGGTACTGCTTTTTACTCGTGGAGTGCTTGCTGCTGCGCTTGTTTTGGTTTACTATGTACGCTGCTTTGACCCGCCTCGGCCCTGTGGCCTTTCCCTCCCCCTCCATCCCCTCCCCATTCCTAATTGAAGGCGTCCGATCGAACCCGGCATGTTGCTCCAGGTCGGCATCGGACCACTTTGGGGGGGCCGTTACTTCACGCCCCATAACCAAATAAGTTATCTTTGTCCGGAGTGAGCCCCTCCTTGATTCCCCCCTAATTTTTTTTGTCATTAGAGTCAGGAAAACGTGTATGTGTTCGTATCGCCTCATTACATCATTCACTTATTTAATTGGAACTGTCTTACCAGTGTCGCTTGGGTTCAGTGATCTGCTTCTGGGGAGATATTGCCTCTCCGGAATTTTCGTGACCCCTTTACTTTCTTTCTCCTGGGGCCTTGGATTCGCCACTCTCGTCCTTCTCCATGCGTCTCTCCTAGGCTGGCCACCTCTCCCCGAGTGCCAAGAAGGTCAGATATGCACGTTTGTATTTCTTTCTCGGATCTCAGCCTGAATCTGGTTCCCTCGTATTCGAATGAAAGTGAGAAGGGGTAACCCCACTTGTATCGAACGTTCTTTTCTTTGAGCTTCTTTGTAAGCGGACCACATGTTTTCCTGAGAGCCAGGGTCAGGGAGGAAAGGTCTTGGTATATTGAGATTTGTGCCCCCCCTAGCGTGATCTTGTCGCTCCTTCTGGCTTTTTCGAGAATTCTAGCTTTATCTCTGAAGCGATGGAATCAGGCAAGAACCGATCGTGGACCACCCGTGGGGCCACCTGCTCTATGTATTAGTTCCGTTATTGGTTCATCCACTTCATCGTCTGCTGTGAGGAGTCTGATAATGTTGTGAAGTGTTTCCTTGAGGTCCGCCTCCGTTTCCCCCTCTTTCTCAGGAATTCCAAAGATGCGTGTATTGTTCCTTCTTTCTCTATTTTCCAAATCGTCCAGTTTGAGTCTGAACTCATCTTCTTTGCGTTCCAGGTCCTTCAATCTCTGTTCATGTTGTATCTCTAACGTGTCGATTGAGGTCTGGTTATTTTCCACCCCTTCAAGCCTGTCCTCCATGCTGTCGAGTCTTTGGGTGATCCTGTCTATTTTGCCTCCTATGTTAGTGCCCAAGTTCTTTATTTCGCCCAGAAGGGCAGCAATGTCTCCTTTCGTTGCCGCCGCCAGTTCATTTCCCGTAGTAGTGATGTTTGCCATTGCTGGTTCAGTCAGGGCGGGAGAAGTGGGGGCGTATGCTAAGTGCAAGAGCTTGTGCTTGAAGTTCATGCAGGGTTTGGATGGTAATGTCGTGGTTCCTTCAAAGCGACAGGCAGAGGAGGCACACGCCCCTGTTTTGGGGGCCTTACCCTCTGTACTGATCCGTTACAAGGCACACGGGGTAGTACCCTCTTGGCAGTGGTGGATTGGTTGCAGCTTTAGGTTTGGGTATTGACAGTATACTGCTGTGATGATGGCGGGGAGTGCGTACTCGGTTTCTTTGAATGGAGGAGGCACACGCCCTGTGTCCAGGGGCCTTACCCTCCGTTTGGTATGTTTTCTGTTTCGCCGGCGAGGTGTACTCCGGGGGGCCTCAGGATTGGAGATGCCTCGCGCGTGTTCTCAGGTGAATCGCAGCACCGTTTGGTACACGTGCCAAGATTTGGGGTCTCCCCCCTGGTTTACCTCTAGTGTCGCTTTCTCCGTTCGACACTACGGCGTTCTGTGCCGGGGTTCGTGGTTCGGAGGGTTGTCCCGCGCACCTCCACTACTAGTGGGGCCAAGGCAGATTGTAATTCTGGTGGGTTTCTCGTCTCACTTTCAGGAGTGCGTGGTTTACCGGTGGGGCCCCTTTAAAGGGTGCAGGAAGCCATCAATTACCTTCTGGAGGGCCAGTCCGTGGTGGGGTGGTTGTTTCCACGTACCCGTTTGCCGTGGGTGCACCTCGCTTCTGGAGTGGAGCCGAGCGTGTTGTGTAGACTCTCCCCGTTTTGGCTCCTGGGTGGTCCGTGAGGTGGTCCGTGGGTCGCTTGGGGCAGAGACCTCTCCTCTGGTAAGCGCAGAGTGCTTCAGCGCCGTTATGTCCCCCTCTGGAGCGTCGGGATCCACCAGAGAGTTTGGGGGGGGGGGCCAAGATGAAGCGTCGAGTCCCAAAACCACTCACGAAGAGTGGGTCAGCAGCCGCTACCCGACGCGGGCCGGGGGTGGTGGAGTGCAGATGTCGGGTGGCCCTGAGCTCTCAATGTTCGGCTGCTCGAAGGGGGGCGGGCAGTGAACAGGCCTCGCCACGCGTTATGGGTCCTTCGTGGATGCCAGGCAGGGGAGGTATCTTGAACGGGGGTTCTGGTGGGTTCAGGGCTAGGGCACCCACCTGTTCATGTCAGGGATCTGCTCAGGGCCGTGGTCATCCGCGCTCGTGCAGGCTCCGTTTGCGGGTTCGTGTTGTGGGGTTTTCCCGAGAGTGCCCTGCAGCGCACGTGTGCCGGGTTGGTTTAGCTTTCTCCCCGGTCCGGACGGCCGCGGCTTGTGAGTCGGATTTCGTCGGGATCCCAGGCCCGTTTTCGCTCGGGGTTTTTCCCAGTGCTGGGGGAGATATTCGCACAGCAGCTTCATGCTTTTTCTCCGGTGGGGGGGTCCAAAAAGTGGGGGCTCAGTCCATCCTTTGGGACGGCTGCAGCGGAGCTCACGCAGAGTTCATGGATGTCTCTGCGCCCCCTGGTGGCCACCTTGAGGTTCCTCTTTTGAGACCAATTCAAGGGACAGGATGTCCAGTAAACATCCAAGACCCTATAGTACCGGCTCTGCCAGGGATCCTTGTATCCAGGCTAAAGTTTCGATCAAGTACGCTGACCAGTCTGTGGAGTCACCTGCCTCATCTCCACATGTGACGCAGTTCTCCTCGGATGCTCACAAAATGGCAGGCCTTCCCGTGTGGTCTACAGCAGCCATTTTGGATTCTTCCCTCAAACCCACGCTATCAACGGCGGGTGCTGGGAACCTTCTTTTTGGTGGACAACCTTTTCCCTGCGACCGTGTGAATCTGTTCAGCCCCTCTTATGACTGGCGTGCTTGGATGCCACTAGCGCATTCAGTGTCGCTTCCTCCTACATCTGTCCCATTGGTCTATGTGGACCCGATTGGTGGCGGGCCCTCTTGGCAGCCCTCCTCACTACATTCGTGGGGTTATGCCCCTCATGAGTGGCCTCTGCCCACTCCAGGCCTAAGGTCTCGACAGAGGATGCCTTTTTTGGGAAATGTCAGTCTTATGAACTCTGATCCCATGAGGGAGTACTTTAAAGGACTATTTAGGGCAATCTGAACTCGGGTGCCGCATCCTGCCCTGACAGTTCTGGTCACGGCACCTGCCTCCCCAGGAGCAGCACCGCCTCTGCCACCCGGCCCACCTCCAGTTCTTCCGCCTCTGCCTCCCTTGTCTACGGTTGACAAGACTCAAGCAGAGTGAGACGTCATTCTGACGCCGGTCTCATCGCAGCCGATAGATCCGGATGCACTAGACGACCCTCGGGCAGATCAGAATAGTGAGGATCAGCCCCGCTCTCAGAGCATTCCACGACCGGGTACTGGACATGTCACTCCTTGACATAACCTTGTCTCCACAAGAACGCACCGGCCTGTTCCTTCTGAGGGACGTCCTGGCCAAGGCCCGCAAGGTCTGGGATAAACCCTACAAAGGGCTGCACATAATTAAAAGAATTGACGCCAGTTACAGGCTTCACACCTCCGAGGAAGTAGCCTTGGCGTCATGCCCACTCCCGTCCTTGACAGTGGTAGTGGCCGCCACTCTGCAATCCAAGCCAGCCTCTGCGACCTCCGTAGCTGCGGCTCAGGTTCTGGCCAAGGAAGAAAAGTTGCTGGATTCCTTGGGCAAGACGATTTTTGCCAACTCTGCGCTGCAATTGCATCAGGCTAACGCAGAGCTCATTTTGGCGGCGGCGAAATATGAGAGGTATTTGGCTGACTGCCAGGAGTTCATTCCTGTTGACAGGCTGGAAGACTTTAAAGGCGGTTTATCAGACGCCATGGTGTTGCGCACCCTGTTGACACCTCTGCTCGAGGCCTCATGAGGGTGGACACCTCTCGTCAAGCTTTGTTTCATGCAACAAAGTTTTCGAAGGAGGTCCAAGATAAAGTTCTGGACCTGCATTTTGACGGCAAAGAGCTGTTTCATTCTTCAACGGATGACGAGCTTACAAAGAGTAAGGCGAGCATGTAAACTGCATGAAAGTCTGTCTGTTCTAGTGAAGACCCCAGTCAACGCTCGGAGATCTGGATCCCAGTCTTGATCCTCCTCAGGCTTCAGAGGGTTCAAGGACCGCAGGTCTCGTAGGACTGATCTGCTGAGCGGTAACTCCCGTCGGAGACCGCAACGAGGTCTGTTTTTCTCTCGGTCTTCAGCCTCCACTTCAGGGACAGGTAGTCTCTCTGCCAAAAAGTCTGCAAAATGATATTTTTTGGCGCTCGTCCGGTGGGAGGATGAATCTCGTTTCATTTGGAGGTGTGGCAAACCATCCCTGAAGACCGGTGGGTTTTGTTAATCGCTCTGGCAGGCTTCTGCTTGCCCCTCCCCCCTACCCCTCCCTTCAATCCTCCCTTTTAGCAGTCTGGACTGTCAGTGAACCGGCAGAAATCCTCCATGACGATCTCTCAGGACCTGATATTCCTGGGTTTCCATTGGAACATGATCGACTGCAGGGTATACTTGAATGTGGACAGGATGGCGGATCTGTTAACCACGTGTCCATTTTTCATTCAGTCAGAGAGCATGTCGGCCTCATGGTTCCAGAGGCTTCTAGGCCTCATGGCCTCGTGCGTGCTTGCTCTTCCCCTTGCTCGTCTCAAAATGTGACTCTCGCAGATGGCTCTTAGGAGTTCCTGGCTTCAGGCAGTGGAACCAGAAACTGAAATGATTCTGGTGCCACCCTGCATGATGGCAGATCTCCTATGGTGGTCATCTTCCAGCAATCTGTCGGTGGGGGCTCCTTTTCAGGAGCCCTCCCCTCAAGCAACCATTACGACTGACTCCTCCCTCATCGGGTGGGGCGCAACGATGGATCATCTTCAGGTTTTCGACCTGTGGTCGCCACAGGACAGACTATTTCACATAAATTATCTGGAGCTTATGGCGATTATTTTTTTTTTTCCTGGTGCTCAAAGCTTTCAAGCCAGTGATTGTGAACAAAGTAGTCCGCATCTGCACAGACATGCGGTATCCATGTTTTACATCAACAAGCAGGGGGGTACCAGGTCACCTCCTTTGTAGATCTAGCCAATCAGATTTGGGATTGGGCCATTCAGCAGTGTTTGGCTGCTGGCGGTGCACATTCCGGGCCAACTAAATGTGACTGCAGACTCTCTCAGCCGACGGGCGGTGGTCAGCGACGAGTGGGAACTAAACACGGAGATCCCCTCTGACCTTTTTCGCCATTGGGGCACTCCAGAAGTGGACCTCTTTGTAACGTCATTAACCAGGAAACTTCCTCTTTATGCTTCCAGGAATCGGCTCAGGGCTTCTTTCCTGGGGGATGCTCTTGAGAATCCGTGGCACAACATGAGGGCCTACACCTTCCCGCCTCTTCCTCTGATTCACCGGGCACTATGCAAGCTCAGGAACACGACGAATTGCACTCCTGTTCATAGCCCTTAGGTAGCCAGCCAGATTCTGGTTTTTGGAGATTCAGCATCGCTCAGTCTGCTCGCTGATCAGGCTTCTGCTGATTCCCGACCTGCTTCACCAGAGTGATCAGCAGATGTAGCGCCCCTCCCCACAATCATTCAGCTTGGTGGCCTGGTGCCTGAGTTCAAATCTTTAGAAAGTTTCAACTTGTCCGCAGTGTGGGATGTATCCACCCACTCATCCAAGCCCTGCAACATCAGTGTACATTGCTGGCAGCAGAAACATCAGAATGGCCACTGGAAAGCATTCTGCTCGCTCAAAATCATCCAATAATGTGCAGTAAAAATCTGAAAGATAGGCCGCCATCCATTTTTGCCTATCTTAGTGAGCACAGGAGATCACTGGCCAAAACCACCATTGAGCTATCCACCAAGCAGCCTGAAACCACTTGGAAATAGCAATGCTGATTGCAAAAGAAACAGAGCTAGTTTCAAAAATGTGTTTTTTATTTGGTGTCAAATTTGCAAAAATCATGGCTCCCAAATCACCTAAAAGATCTAACCTCTTTGTTGGGTGTTCCACATTACTCTACTGCAAAAATCCACATCAATACAATGTCAGCAAGAATCATATGCGATCACGCAAAATCCCCTTTTAAAGATACTGATGGAAAGACAGATGTCAAAAATGGGTGTAATACCATTGCTCACCTCTACCAGAAAGCCAGCGTTTTAAAACCATTTTCTTTGTAAAGTTGAACATGCAACCCCCCAACTATGCCAAAGAAATACTTGCTTTCAGAAGCCTAAAGGGTGGAGACAATTTGAAACTTTATTCTGAAAAGGCTTGAAGGAAGCAATTGTTTAATGTATGTATTAAAAATGTGGGTTATATTATAAGAAAAGACAATTTGTAGACATTAGTTGCAGAGTTAAAGGTTTCCCACATTGATCAAACGAATTTCACACCTTATCCCTGGACAAAGGAGACTTCCCCTGCCCCAGGCCTAGAGATTGACAGACTGGTGTGAACAGGAACTAGCCAAGGTACCATGGCCTGCTGCTCTCAGTCAAGACAATGGATTCTTTGGGATGAATAGGAATATGCTGATTTGGGTGTAACTGGTCAACAACTGCTCTGGGAGGGACGGGACATGTGACCTCTGAGGAAGCCAGATCCTGGAGGCGGAGACAAACCATTGTGTGAATTGAATTGAAATCAAATGTATGTTTTATAAAATTGCTTTTAAAAAAGTGTACTAAGCTGACATAAATGTAAAACTTTGAGACGGTTAAAATGAAAAATTCACTCACAATTGAAGACTAAGCTGGACGCTGTGTGATGTTCTGAGACCAAACCCCGGAATTTATTAATATCGCAGCGGCAGTGTTTTTGCTATGAACATACGAAATTGGAGATGTGCTCAGATGGAGTGTGTATGCCTGTGTAAAATTTGGTGCAGAACCAATATTGGGGAAACCCACCAAAAGCGCGAATAAGTGGCCATTTCTGACCAAAGCTTGTAGGAACATGGGACTTGAACAGAGACATGCCTTAATCTGTGATATGTATATGTATTATGAACAACTTGTGTATCTGGGAAATATGTTTTTTGGGAAAAATAGTGTGTCTATGAAAAAGGAAAGTGGATGGATTTCAGTTAAGCCATAAACACAGCATCACTCTGACTCATTCTGACAAGCTGATCCTTTCTCCAGTCAGGGAACAGGGAATCCTCTAACCTATCAAATCCTTAGAGGGTTGGGCATGTAGAATCAGCCTTCCCACCCACTTTGGAAACACATAAATAAGGACTGCTAGGACAGAGGAGGAACACTCTTTTCCACTACTCAACTATTCTTGGCGCAGCACCCTGCCGGAAGACTCCAGAAATTAGACTCCAGAATCCAGATAGATCCAGAGACCAGACTCTAGAACCCTGAAGCAGAGGCCTAATCGAAAAGCTTAACCCTTTTCAGCAGGCCTCAGAATCTAGCAACCTGATTCTAACCCCTAAACTCCCCAGGGACTCTCACCTTCAACAGCCTGGCTGAGCTGTTTTGCTTCTAGCTAAGAACCCTGTGCTAGACCCAAGATCCAGAAAGCAGTGTTGTATCTGGAGCCCGTCAGATCCCGTCCAAGAGGCCGCAGACCGTCGTGCAGTCCTGAACGCAGACCAGGGTGCCTGAGACCTGTCCGGTGGCGAGTGAAGCCAAACCCTTGACCAGATCTTTGACGGAGCCCATTCCATTCCAAAGCCTAGGAGTGAGTATCTAGTCTAGAACTGTCCATAACCAATCTCTTGGTTTAAAGTAATCTTACTCCAACCATTTTAACCTGTGCAGAACTGCATTATAGAATCTTGCGTCCATCCTGTTGCGCTTTAAAGATTTATCAACATCTGTCATTTCTGAAATCTTGATTCTATTTCTGAAAAATCTACCTTCACAAAAACATCTAACATTTGAACCGCACGTCCTAGAAACAAACTTTAACTGTCATTTTGAAGCTAAGATCCTAAGCTTTCCAACAAACCCAAAACAACATTCCAATATAGTTTTCCGTAATCGCGATTCACACACGCGGAAAAATTGCCACAAATTGCAATTTGGCTCAATTTCATTTTCTGTCAAAATAGCTGTTTCGTGTTTTCCGCTGCTGAAATTCGTTTTCAATCTGATAATCATTCATGAATCATTGCTAGCGTTGACCTGTACCAATCCAAAGTAACTCTCACTAGTGCTGAATCTCCTTTAGTGAATTAAAATCATTTAGCATATTTTCCCCTTCATTGCAATCACGTTCAAAAATATTTTTGCTGTTTTAAAATCATACCCGTTATCTCTTAGCTAGCTGGGGGAACTGGGATTGAACTGCATTGAGTATTCTTGAAACCTGTGTGCCCTCATTTCCATCTCTTCATATTGCATAGTGGGGGAAGTGAGTAGTCGCAGGGGGAAAAGTGATTATATGGTCTTTTGATTGAAACCATATCAAGTTTATTTCTGTGTTGCCTTTTTCCCATCATTGCATTTCCTTGAATCATATAAAGTATTCTCTGCTACAGTATCCTTCCTATTCATACTGCCAAGTGATTAAAGAGATTGTTAATTTTGTAATATTACCCATTGTTGATTACCGTCCATATTCATAAGTGTGCTATTTAGATATTATTTTGTTCATAAAAGTGTTATATATTGTTCAGTTCCTCAAATAAACCTTTTAATTTGCAAAACAAACCTACTTTTTGGCTCAGCGAGGTCGGGGAGATCCAAAGAGGGGCGTTATAAAAGGGTTCATCATCCAGAGTTAAAGAACTTTGACATAAAAATATATAAATAAGGGCTTCCATTGGGCATCCCCTACTAAGCATTGACTTAGTTGGAGTGCTGAATTGAAGTCATTTACAGATTGGGGGCTCGTCTGGGATTTCTGGATTAGGTTTACCACTTGTGCAGCTTAATACAGTGTGCTAACTAATAGAGTACATAAATCCTGTTGGACTACCACGCTGTGTTACGCTGTAAAAGCACCCCTAAAAAAGGAACGCTCTAAGGAAACGGTCTGTTTTGCAAAATAAAATATTAAACTTCTGTGAGTCAGGAAGGAAATCAATTTCCAGAATGGCGACATTAGTAGATATCCAGATAGCTAGAGAGCACCTCTTACATAAGCTATTTGTGAGAGGTGAGTGGATTGACGGGACCAGAATGTGTGGTTGTAGGCAATCACACAATAGATCACTGCAACTGGGTTAGATATCTGGAAAGATTAGGGTCCCTTACATGTGCCCCTGAGTGAACTATATATGGCCTCCAAGGCCAAGGATGAGCACAACAAGATTGTCAGGATAGCGGCATATTTATATATGGGAGCCATACAGGACAAATGTGCTGAAGGCCAAGATCTGGCAAGTAGGCAACTGATGGCATTAGAGAAGGCCCAATCTGACCTGGACTCTTCTGAGCAGAGGCTGCAGAGGAGCCAGGAGTCAGAAAACGAAAATAGGCAGTATAATCATTAAAATAAGAGGATATGGGTATCCTGCAACAGGAAAGGGCAGACCAGGATACCAGAATTCTGGCCTTGCAGAAGGAGTATCAAGAAGGTTTGGACTCCCTACTGCGGAGCCAGAAAAAGCTGGAGCAACAATTAGATTTCAATAGGGCATGCGCAGAGCAGGTAGTCGCCCTGCAAAGCCACCTAGATAGAGAGAAGGCAGAGAGCAACACATTATTTCTGAAAGACCTGGACACCCAGGCAGAATTTGATGAAGAGCGCAAGAAAGCTGGTGCCCTTCAAAGGCAGAGGGACGACCTGGTGGCACAGAGGCAGGCTCTTGCTCAGGAAAGGGACACCTTAGGCCAGGAAGTCTGCCACTTAAAAGGGAAGCTGGAAGAAAATCACCTGGCCCTCCAGGGACTGGGTGATCTCCAAAAAGAGCATCAAAACTTGTTCGAGCACACCAGGAAGGGTGGAAGATGCTTTGGCAAGAAAGGAGCAGGCCAGTAGGGATGGGACTCAGGAGGTAACCCTCCTACAGCAAAGACTGGCCCAGTACTCCAGGACAAACCAGGAAGCACAGAGAGAGAATGAGGCTCTCTGTCAGCAATGATAGGCTCCAGCAACAGGTAGCCATGCAAGAGAGACTGATAATCTAGTAAGGCCTTGATTGAGGAACTGAAAGCTCAGGCTCTTGCATGGCAAAAGGGAGCAGGGACTGATAGAGATGAGGTTTGCTGGGAAAAGGAAACACCTGAGCATAACCTCAGGAGCCCTAGCACCAGAGGCCCTCATCTCTCCCAGTCCCTGGACTCTGCCACCCCCCATGTCCCCATGCTCACATGAGCCCAGGGCCACGGGGATGGCAGATTACTATCCAGCCAGAAATATGGGACTCGTGGACTAGTACCTCCCAGGCATGGATGGGCGGGCATTTGGGTATGGGCACCCAAGTACTGTGAAGTTTAGTGGGGAACCCCAGGAGAGTAGGCCCACTAAGGGCATCCTGAAAACCTCTGCCCAGTTAGGTCAGTGGGGGGGTACCCATCAAATCCTGGGAGCAAGGAGGAATCAGAAGACTCCTCTGAGCGTCCCAGGACACAGGAGACTAGGTCCCCACATTCTGCCAGCCATTCCCAGGCTTGCAGAATCCGGGAAAACCTGGAAGATCAGACGGGCACCTCTGGGAGCAGTGCCTCTGAGTCAGAGGATGAATGGACCAGGGTTACCCGAACCAAGAAGGCCAATAAGGCAAAAAGGGCCTAAGTTAAGGACCCCTTAAAACAGATTAAGGCAATAAGGACTGTCATCACGCCTTATCACAAAAACACCAAGTATTCTGTGTGGGAACACTTGGAGCTCTTTGAGCAAATGATGGAGTCTTTCCATTTGAAAGACAGCAGTAGCTGCATTCAGTATGTCAAATGGACATTGTCCCCAGAATACTCCAATTTCTTTGCGGGGCTGGAGGACCAAAATCATTCAAGATGGTCCACATATAGGGCGGCCATCTTAAAGCACTTTTCTGTTCATAGAAATCCCCAAGAGGCTCGCAAGGCAGCCTACAATTTATAATGTGGGGAGGATCAGGCCCCACAAGAATTTGTGCAGGAGTTGAAGCTTGCCTTTGCGCAGACTACCAAAAGGGTGCGCACGGACAGTAAAGAATTTGTGAATATGTTTTTCCATGCCTTACCCAAATACATCATCACCCAGCTAGTGAGATTTTCATGAGAAAAGGTCACTAGACTGGGTCATAGAACAGGCCACCCGAATCTGAGGTGCAGAAGCCCATAGAAAATAAAAATAATGCTCAGAAAAGCCCCAAACCAACCAGCACCCCCTGCCAAGGTGGCAGAGGTAAAGGTTGTCCCCATTTTAGATTTGGAGATGGGGGTGGGGAGGAGGCCTAAAAACCTGCCTGCACAGAATAATTCTAAGCCCAGAAGGCCCTCGGGCCAGTCACAAACAGGGAGTCAAGGAGGTAGTCCCACAAATGGGGTCCCTCACTCCCCTGACTATATAAGTCCCCGCTACAAGGTAAACCGACCCATCCTGGGTTATGTGTGGACTCCTCCAGCCCAAGGGGGGTCCAACCAAGCACCTAACCCAGGGAACTTCCCGCCTAACTTCCCCCAGGAGGGCAGAAATTCACCAAATCATGGGCAGAACTTTTTCCCCAGGTATCCACAAAACTTCCAACCCCAAAATCATCCATCCTTCGTTCCCCAATTTCCTGAGCCTAGACCATCTAATCCGGGATCGGGGAGGCCAAGGGTGGAGGGGTACCCAAATCTTCCCAACCCTAGGTACTACCAGAGAAGGGATAGGTACCCTTCCCAGGATCAGCCCAGGGGAGAAAACAGAACCCTGTATCAGCCTGAGCGGGTTTCACAGCTTCAGTGCCAGGTCCAAAATATGGCACACGATCTGGGTCGCATGCTGAGGGCTCAGCAGAACCCTCAGACGAGCATGCCGGCACAGGATGCCCCAAACTCTGGACCTGGTGCCCCAGAACAATGACAGGGGCAGCACCCCGATAACTCACCGGTTCCCAGGGAGGAGGCACAAGGGGAAGGGGGGTGTAAAGCCTTGGAGGAAGCTTCCTTCCCCACTTGTAAACAGCCCCTGGAAACCCAGGAACCGGAAACAAAATCTCCTGCCCCTGAAAGTCTGCCACCCAAGGAGCAAGAGAGGGGGTAGGGGAAACAAAGGACCCAAACAGACCCGTTTTGTGGAGGAGGTACAGATCTTCCAATTTGAAGGAGAGGGTTACTCTGAGGATCCTGGGAAAAGGATCTTCTCCTTCAGAGATGGGGGGGGGAACTCCTCCCAAAGAAAAATGGGTCCCTAGGGATTAAAATCCAGACTGGGTAGATGTGGGGACTGAGCTAGCGCCGCCCATCATCCCATCCCAGAACCAACATCGTCAAAATCCCCTGGTTCAAACCCATCCTGGTGACTGCCTCCAAAAGGAGGGTGAGGGGGTGGCCCAGAACCGGAACCAGGGGAACTCAAAACTTCTATCTCTGGTTGCCAACTTTTTCTATCAGATTCCCAAGACTCCCCACAGAATTCTGCCCAAATCTCTTCTCTCTCAATGTCCAAAACCAGAAAATTAGCCCACCAGTTGTCCAAAAATGTGCATTATCTGTGCCCCCTTGCGGAGAAGGAGGGAAGATACTATGCCCCGCTTCAAGTACATGGGCAGGGTACAATCTTGGCACTGGTCGACCCTGGATCCCAAGCTACCCTTCTGTCCAAAAAGGACTTTGATGAACTGAATTCAGGAAGGGGGGAGAATTGCCAAATTCCTCTCGCATCTCTTCCTGGACAACTTCAGAACTTTGATGGGAAGGAAATTCCCGTGGAGGGGACTGCGGATTTGGACATTAAAATTGGGCGACATAAGGTGAAACACCCGGTCATAGTAGTGACTCCAGAGGGCCCCCCTTGTTTACTGGGGAATGACCTCCTGAGAAGGTGGACACCCCTAATAGATTGTGTAAACAAGGTACTCTGGACCCAGACTAGCCGACCAATAAAGTTAAAACAGAGCGTCAACCATGTTATTTTAAAAGGCACATGCCACATGGTTGAACAAAAATCTGACGAAGTAGAATTTCACTTCCAGAACAACCAAATTCCAGACAGGACAGTAATAGCAGTAGAACAGACTGATGATGGGGGGTGGGGGGGTCCTCTCTTTCTAAAAATCAACCTTCCTTCCAGTTTAAGGTGGTATTCCACACTGGAAGGAAACGCTCTGAAATTCTTTACCAATCCACAATAGGACATTCCCACTCCTATAGTCCAGAAAGATGTGAAATCAGCTCAAAGCCTGGCTGATGATATTCAGCAAATTGGAGAGCAGTTATTCATCCCAATTCAGTTAAATGAAGGAAAGGCCTCTGTTCTCGCCCGAGTGTGTGTGAACAAAGGTAAGAGCTTCATCAGCAAAGCCTTGTTCCGCCAATTCCCAAAAGATCCCGCCATTCCCACATTTAGACTTGTAGACAAATGGGAAATGGATCTGGAATCACCCAATTCCAAACATCTCCTGCCAAGCAGGTGTATGCTCAAAAACTCCATTGGCAACAAGAGCATGGTCCATAATTGTTGGGTCGTGCGAGACGTCACTGCTGCCTTTTACGTAGGCAGTGACATTCTCAATCGCTTTGCCATTAGTTTGGACCTAATAAACTTCAAAGCTTGGTCCCGATTAGCGGATAATCCCATGGGCTTTGATGACCAAGAGAAAGCATTTAGGTCAGCTCAACTGCTGCCTTATACAGTTGAAATTCAGATTGGAGAGGAAGTCACCATCCCAGAAAGGACCCGAAAATTCTCCCTGGAAGTGAAAGTTAAGAGGACAAAAATTGAAAATCCCTGATGATTATATTCATCTAAATGCTTCTCTCCAACAGCAAGGGTTGGGGGTAAACCCAACACCATTAGTCAATATAGAACATGACACCATTCCAATGGAGGTGGACAACAGCGATTTAGAGTATCACTCTAGACGGAGGCACCATTATTGGAATGGCGGTTGATGACCGACATTTTTCCATTGATTTAGGGAATGAACTGTTAGGACCGATCCCCAAGGACTGTTTTGACAGCGACAGTGATGACAATACAACACCAGACAGGATCTTTACCCGGCATGGGGGGAACTTCCTGGTGTACACCTCCTGCCCTTATGGCAAGGAAGATGTGACTTGTGACTTCAGAAGGGATGAGGTGATTTTCCAGGTCCATGAGGGCTGCCTTTCCCACCTGAAGCCACCAGTCCAAATCAGCACTCTGACCAGGGACTTCTCCACCCAGCTGGAGGAGGCCGCTGAGATAGCAAAACCAGAAGTCTTTCCAGGCTTCAGGCAGATGGTTGAAGAGAGTCAACTTAGCTGATGCCTGTGAGACTCTGGAGTAGAAGCAAAAGCTGAAACAGGTTTTCTTGGATTTTCAAGATCTCTTTGCGGTGGACTTGTATGACTGTGGTCGCACCGACATCCACACAATTCCCACGGACCCTGGCATGACTCCAGTGTTTGTGAAGCAATATCGTTTGCCTCTCGCATCAATGGAGACCGTTACTGAAATAATTAAGAACCGTGAGTCCCGTGAGATAATCCGTCCAGTCAACAGCACCTTCAATAATCTGGTGCTGGGGATATTGAAGCCAAACGGCCAGTGGAGACTCTGCGCCGACCTTGGGGAGCTCAACAAACGGGTCCATACTTCCCGATGGCCTCTTCCTACACTGACCAAGGGCTGGCCCAGATCCAGGGGCCACAGGTAGTCACTGCAATAGACCTGACCAATGGACGCTGGACTGTACCTGTCAGTAGGGAGGAGCAATACAAGCTAGCTTTTACCTTTGGGGGCCAGCAGTACACATGGACCCGGACTCCCTTCGGATACCTCAACTCCGGTAATGAGTTCAACATTTTTTCTGCATTAGGCCATGCCCGACCTGGGTGAGAGTGGTAACCTGGCCTATGTAGATGATGTCCTCATCAAAAGCTCAACTGTGGAGGAACACATATCAGAGATCCGTTATGTTCTGACACAGTTGAGGGCCGCTGGAGCAAAACTTTCCTTTCAGAAAGCACAGTGGGGTAGAACCTGTGTTAATTTCTTGGGCATGAGATTACTCCTCAGGGTCTCTGTCCCCAGGAAAAGAAAGTGGAAGCACTTCAGAAACAAAGACCCCACAACTCTGCGGGAACTAAGGAGCCTCCTTGGATTGACTAATTACTGCAGAAAGTTCATTGAGGGCTACGCAGGGATCACCAGACCCCTGATTCATCTCTTGAAGGGGGGGGGGTCAAGTGCGAATGGGGTCCAGAACAATCCGAGGCAGTAAGACAGCTCAAAAGAAGCCTCTCACAAGCGCCTTGCCTAGCTTACCCTGTCAGAAACAAGGAGTTCTTCTTGGAGACAGAGTTCTCTAATACATGCTTGACTGCAGTATTATCCCAAAAGCATGACAAGGTCAATAAAGTAATCTCCTATGCGAGTAAAACTTTATCCTCTGTGGAGGAAAAATTCAACGATTGTGAGAAGGCACTTCTGGCAACGGTGTGGGCATTGAAGAATTACCGCCCGTTTATCCAGGGCGAACACATCATAGTGGAGACTCCACACCTGTCTCTGCAATATCTCCAAAGTGACAGAATCCGGGCCGGAAATGTGAGTAATTCCCGAATTACTTCCTGGATTCTGTCAATGCAAGGCTTTCCTGTGGAGGTCAGATATGGCCAGAGCAAGAAGACTCCCCTCGCGTTAGGTCTGGCAGACTTGCATGATTGTGCCAGAGAAAACTGTCTCGAGGACGAAAGTCTAAAAATAAAGGACAACATTGAGGCATAACTTAATTCCCCACACAAGGTCTTTGAAGAAGACAAGTGTGAGGGAATGCCCACTGTCTGTGGATGGATGCTCTTACCATGTTGACAACAACGGGGGGGAAAAAAAACTTGTGGCCGGCGTAGGGAATGCATGGGTGAATGAGTCCCCAGACCCTCTGCTGGGTACAAGATTGGTCCCCGCAGTAGTCAAGTGGTAAAGTTGATGGCTGTGCATCAAGCCATCCTCACTGCTTTCCAACATCAACTCTACGAACTGGTCATAATCACCGATTCGGATTATGTACGGAACGGGTTCGTGCAGCACCTGGTTAATTGGAAAACCAGAGGCATGCTATGTGCTAACAACAAACCCTTGAAACATGGGAAATTAATTCAAAATATTGATGATCTGGTCACCTCGAATGGGATTACCATCTACTGGAACAGGATGAAGGGTCATACCAAAGTAGAGGGACCAGACAAAACTGGAAGTGACTTAGCTGATCAGCTGGCCAAAACCGGGGCCGTCCAAGGGGATCTAATAGAGATCGAGTCCCTGTTGGGGGAAATCCAGGTCACTGCTATCACTAGGTCCCAGACAAATGCTCACAATGATCTTTCAACTGCACAATGGAGTAAGGAGACCCCAGATTCTGATTTGATTACGGCTCAAAAAGGGGATCCAATAATTGGTAGGTTTTATCAACACATTGAGGACCCTGAGAACTTTCCCCTGACAGATACCGATTACATAGGGAAAGAGGACCTCAGAGTGTTGATGAAATGTCCAAAAATGTTCCGAATCCAAGACGGTTTGTTGGTAAGGAAATCCCTAGCTGGCCATGATCAGTGGGTGGTTCCTACCTCATTCCGGAGCCTGATGTTAAGTCACTCCCATGATGCAGCCACAGCCGGTCATAGGGGGTTTCATACCACACTTGAAATCTTGAGAGGTTGCATACTGGCCACACATGGGGGCAGGACCTCGACCAATACTTGAAGGGGTGTCTTGTGTGTGCACAATTTCAGCCAACATCCCGCACACACTGTGCGCCTCTCCAAAAGAGGGGGATGACACTGCCATGGTCAGATTTGCAAATCGACTTTATCGGGCCCGTGATTCGTTCCTCTAGGGGGACTAAGTACATATTGACCATGACATGCTTATTTACTAAATGGGTGGAATGTCGCCTGGCCCCAAACTGCAAGGCAAAAACAGCAGCTTCCCTGATGATCAACCACATCTTTTTGCGTTTTGGTCTACCCCAAAGGATTGAGTCAGACAGAGGTAGCCATTTCACCAGCGAAGTAATGACAAAGATGTGGGAGATACTTGGGGTTAAAAGGAAGCTACATATTGCTTACCGGCCAGCCTCTAGTGGTGCAGTAGAACGTTACAACAAAACCATTGTGAGCATACTAAAAAAATGTGTGGCAGATTCTGGGCCAAGTTGGGATATCCGATTACCTCTTGTCCTAATGGCCATCAGATCTACCCCTTCATCTGCAACTAAAATGTCACTGTTCGAGTGGATGACTGGTCGCAGGATGGTGCTTCCCCAGCATCTGCTTTACAGGACTCAAGAGCAGTCATTGATGAATGCCTCCGCAACTCACGAGTATGTTGAAAATTTAAGAAAACACCTTCAACATGCTTTTGCCTATGCTCAGCGAAATCTAGAAAGATCAACCGATTGCATGAAGACCCACTATGATTTGAAGACTACCAGGAAAGAATACAATGTAGGAGACCGTGTAAGGAACCGGGCCAAACAGTGGAAATTTCTGCCTACCTGGAAGGGATCTTTTGAAATTGTAGACAAGATCTCACCAGTCGCCTACAAGATCTGCATCCCCAAAGGCAGTTTGGCAGAAGGGGAAGACAAGTGGGTCCATATTAATCAGCTAAAGTGTTGCCATCCTAGGCACACTCTCCAGCAACTGGAGGAGTCTTTTGGAACCCCAGAGGGGGCCACTCTAGATCAATAAAATTCCAACTCTTCAACCATTCCACACAGTCTATAAAAACCAATAATGCAAATGTCTCCTGATTTATAAAATGTATGTGTCCGCCCCACTACATTAATAGTGGTGTGGAAATGTCTACGAATATGTTTTTGCTTTGTCATCCTAGGAGAGATAACCTATAGTTGACTGGGAACCACGGAGACTGACCAAGGAGGACGACTCGGGGACCTGGAGCAAAGATCCGAGGGGTCCGGGTTATCAATCAATTCTCCCATCAGGACTGGCGAGGAGAACCCTCCATCAACCCCTGATGGAGGAAGAGATGCTGAACTTTGCCATTTGTGGAATCCGGAGAGATGAGGCAGACATCCCAGTCTTGCGAAGTTCCATTGATGATAGTCCAACGCAAGAGGGGGGCTTGTGGGATGTATCAACCCACTCATCCAAGCCCTGCAACATCACTGTGCATTGCTGGCAGCAGAAACATCAGAATGGCCACTGGAAAGCATGCTGCTCGCTCAAAATCATCCAAAAATGTGCAGTAAAAATCTGAAAGATAGGCAAAAATGGGTGGCAGCCTATCTTAGTGAGCACAGGAGATCACTGGCCAAAACCACCATTGAGCTATCCACCAAGCAGCCTAAAACCACTTGGAAATAGCAATGCTGATTGCAAAAGAAACAGAGCTAGTTTCAAAAATCTGTTTTTATTTGGTGTCGAATTTGCAAAAATCATGGCTCACAAATCACCTAAAAGATCCAACCTCTTTGTTGGGTGTTCCACATTACTCTACTGCAAGAATCCACATCAATGCAATGTCAGCAAGAATCATATGCTATCAAGCAAAATCCCCTTTTAAAGATACTGGTGGAAAAACAGCTATCAAAAATGGGTGTAATACCGTTGCTCACCTCTACCAGAAAGCCAGCGTTTTTAAGCCATTTTCTTTGTAAAGTTGAACATGGAACCCCAAACTAGGCCAAATAAATACTTGCTATCAGAAGCCTAAGGGGTGGAGACAATGTGAAACTTTATTCTGAAAAGGTTTGAAGGAAGCAATTGTTTAATGTATGTATTAAAAATGTGGGTTATATTATAAGAAAAGACAATTTGTAGACATTGGTTGCAGAGTTAAAGGTCTCCCACACTGATCGAACAAATTCCACACCTTATCCCTGGACAAAGGAGACTCCCCCTGCCCCAGGCCAAGAGATTGACATACTGGTGTGAACAGGAACTAGCCAAGGTACCCTGGCCTGCTGCTCTCAGTCAAGACAATGGATTCTTTGGGATGAATAGGAATATGCTGATTTGGGTGTAACTGGTCAACAACTGCTCTGGGAGAGACAGGACATGTGACCTCTGAGGCAACCAGATCCTGGAGGTGGAGACAAACCATTGTGTGAATTGAATTGAAAGCAAACGTATGTTTTATAAAATTGCTTATAACAAAGTGTACCAAGCTGACAAAAATGTAAAACTTTGAGACGGTTAAAATGCAAAAAGTCACTCACAATTAAGACTAAGCTGGACGCTGTGTGATGTTCTGAGATCAAACCCCGGAATTTATTAATATCGCAGCGGCAGTGTTTTTGCTATGAACATAAGAAATTAGAGATGTGCTCAGATGGAGTGTGTATGCCTGTGTAAAATTTGGTACAGAACCAATATAGGGGAAACCGACCCAAAGCGCGAATAAGTGGTCATTTCTGAACCCAATCTCGTAGGAACATGGGACTTGAACAGAGACATGCCTTAATTAATCTGTGAGATGTATATGTATTATGAACAACTTGTGTATCTGGGAAATATGTTTTTTGGGAAAAATAGAGTTTCTATGAAAAAGCAAAGGGGAGAGATTTCAGTTGAGCCATAAACACAGCATCACTCTGACTCATTCTGACGCGCTGATCCTTTCTCCAGTCGGGGGACAGGGAATCCTCTAACCTATCAAATCCTTAGATGGTTGGGCATGTAGAATCAGCCTTCCCATCCACTTCGGAAACACATAAATAAGGACTGCTAGGACAGAGGAGGTACACTATTTTCCACTACTCCACTATTGTTGGCGCAGCACCCTGCTGGAAGACTCCATAACTTAGACTCCAGAATCCAGATAGATCCAGAGACCAGACTCTAGAACCCTGAAGCAGAGGCCTAATCCAAAAGCTGAACCCTTTTCAGCAGGCCTCAGAATCTAGCAATCTTATTCTAACCCCTAAACGCCCCAGGGGCTCTCACCTTCAACAGCCTGGCTGAGCTGTTTTGCTTCTAGCTAAGAACCCTGTGCTAGAACCAAGATCCAGACCCAGAAAGCAGTGCTGTATCTAGAGCCCGTCAGACATTCCTTGTAGTTTTTCCGTAATCACGATTCGCGCACGCGGAAAAATTGCCACGAATTGCAATTTGGCTCAATTTCATTTTCTGGCAAAATAGCTGTTTCTTGCTTTCCACTGCTGAAATTCGTTTTCAGTCTGATAATCATTCATGAATCATTGCTAGTGTTGACCTGTACCAATCCAAAGTAACTCTCACTAGTGCTGGGTCTCCTTTAGTGAATTAAAATCATTTAGCATATTTTCCCCTTCATTGCAATCGCGTTCAAAAGTATTTTTGCCTGTTTTTAAAATCATACCCGTTTTCTCTAAGCTTGCTGGGAGAACTGGGATTGAACTGCATCATTGATTGTATTCTTGAAACCTGTGCCCTCATTTCCATCTCTTCATATTGCATAGTGGGGGAAGTGAGTAGTCACGGGAAAAAGTGATTATATGGTCTTTTGATTGAAACCATATCAAGTTTATTTCTGTTTTGCCTTTTTCCCATCATTGCATTTCCTTGAATCATATAAAGTATTCTCTGCTACAGTATCCTTCCTATTCATACTCCCAAGTGATTAAAGAGATTGTTAATTTTGTAATATTACCCATTGTTGATTACCGCCATATTCATAAGTGTGCTATTTAGCTATTATTTTGTTCATAAAAGTGTGATGTGTGTGTGTGTGTGTATATATATATAATATATTGTTCAGTTCCTCTCCTCAAACCTTTTCATTTGCAAAACAAACCTACTTCCTGGCTCAGTGAGGTTGGGGAGATCCAAAGAGAGGGGCGTATAAATAAGGGCTTCCATTGAGCATCCCCTACTAAGCATTGACTTAGTTGGAGTGCTGAATTTGAAGTCACTTACAGCAGGTAATATGCATATTATCCAGGCGGCTAGAAAACCTTCGACAAGGTCTCAGTATAGGAGCAAATGGCTCCGGTTGTGTCACTGATGTTTAGCTAAGCAGCTGGACCCCAGAGAAGCTTCCATCGACCCGGTCCTGTCATTTGTTTCTCATCTGGCAACTTCAGGCATACATGTCTTGTAGGACTTATTTGTCGGCTATCACTGCTTACCTGTCCAGACTATTGCTCTTTTTCATTGACAAACCCTGTTTTTTCAAGACACTTTGCAGTTCTATTGCATCTTTATCCACCTGTGCACATCCCGCATCCATAGTGGGAATTGAATGTGGTCCTCACTGCCTTATACCATAAACCTTTTGAGCCCATGGCTACAGTGGACTTGAAGTTCCTTTCGTGGAAAATGGCTTTTCCGATTGCGGTGACTTCGGCAAGGCATGTAAGTGAGCTTCTGGCATGTCTGTAGAGCATCCATTCCTCACCTTTCACAAGGATAAGGTTGTCCTCTGGACTAATCCTTCTTTCCTTCCAAAAGTGGTATCTGATTTTCATCTGAACCAGTCTATTTCCTTACCTGTTTTCCTTCCAGACCCGGCCTCCGATGCCGAGCGGGTATTACATAATTTGGATGTTAGAATAGCACTAAAGTTTTATTCGGACAGAACATCTAAACTTAGGAGCGCCTCCCAGCTTTTTGTGACCTTCGAAATCTGAAAGGAAAGGCGGCCTCAAAAGCAACTATCTCCTGATGGATTGCTTCCTCTATTTCAGAGGCGTATACTGTTCGGGGCCTTCAGACTCCAAAGGGAATTCATGCCCATCTGGTGCGGGGCAAGGCAGCGGCCGTTGTCTTCCAAAAATGTTCCCTGGGAAACCATTGCCAGAGCAGCTATGTGGGCTTCCCATCAGCTTTTTTGTAAGCATTACTGCTTAGACCTGAGCTCCAGAGCCGATGCTCAGTTCGGGCAGGCGGTTTTTAAGTACCTCTTTCAGTAAAGGAGTTCCATCCACCCCTTTTCCTGTGAGGAGTGCTTGGTAATCTCCTAAAAGTATGGAGGAAAGGGGACGGGATGTAGGAGTATAACAAAGTTACTCACCGTTATGACTACCTTACTCCTAGTCTATAGTCCCCTTTCCTCCCCGCCCGCTGCCCCCTCTAATAAATACTAAGGATACCCTCCATTATTGCTTAAATGGTCTCGGGCCTGGCGATACAACAGGACTGAAAGGAGATGGGCCGGGCGGAGCTAAGGAGAGCAGGGTTACGGCCATGTGCGGTACCCCGCGTAAAAAGAGGACCCATTTTTCAATTTGATGCTGTTTTTTTTTTTTTTTTTTACAAAAAGTGCTCAGGTCGGAATGTCCCAAAAGTATGGAGGAAAGGGGTCTATGGACTAGGAGTAAGGTAGTCACTACGGTGAGAAATTTTGTTAGTCTTCCCCTGCCATTCTAGGTGGGAGCGAGGATGTTTGGTCTTTAGAGAGAATCCTTTGTATTCCCTGCCTAGGCTCCAGAGAGTCTGAGAAGGCAGGAAGCGAGGGAGGAGTCCAAAACTCTGCAGCCCTTTCTCCTCTTGCATGAAAATAGCCCAGTCTCAATGGGAGGCTGTCTGTCCTGATAGGACAGTGAAACCGCCATTTTCTGTCAAATGCATGGAGAGATTGCAGAAATTGTGCTGTAGTTCCTGTTAAATACTCCGAACCTGGAAACTGCTGACAAGTCAACCACTGAAACTGAATCCAAAGAGGAAGATGAAGAAACCAAGTCTAGATGATTTCCAGTGACCGGAGAGCCTGCTGTGTAACAGAGCATGCTGTTACCCTTCCTTCCAAACGTCCAGGGGATCCTGAAAACCACGGCCCCCGACCGAGCGGCTGGTGAGATCCACTAGACCCAAGACCTGTATTTTGAGCCATCTAACAAAGTGCTGCGACTTTGCCGGGCTGCAATACACAAATACCCTGGGACCTCGAGCGGTGCAGTCTTCCGAATAGAGCTGAAACTCTGGTGACATCCTGCTCCATAGACACGATTTTGAGTCCTTCAAGTCCCCTCACCTGAGTGCTCTTCCAGATTGGAGACGAGAATCTGACCAGCGGTATTCAGTCTTCTAGTGGCTCCTGAAAAAGGCGCCAATACCAGAGCCGCATCCAGCCGTGAAGAAACCCTTGCCTGGAGTCTTCCCCATTGATTCCTGCTTCAAAATCCCTTCCTGTGTCCTGTCTTCATGACAAGGAATTCATCGAATAGGTTTTTGGCTGCAGACCCTGAAGTCTTCCTGCTGCAAGCTCTTCTGTGCTGAGATACTGTGTTGGCTGGGTTATTTGCTTACCTTAAGCTTTTGTGATCGCTGTGTAGCTTTGGGGTGTTTCTTGTGATTGGGAGGCCTCTCATCCAGTTCACCCAGACCCACTGCTGGGATCCTCGTAGGGTGACTTCTCAGAAGTCCCTGGACCCTAACTAACTCTAAAGTGAAATACTTATTTGAAGCGACTACCTCAGGAACTCTGACTTTACCTTCAACTGAACCCTATCTCACCCTTCCTACATCTGGCACCTGGACCACTAGGGTCCCTCTTCTGCCTCCGAGAGAACTCGTGCAATAGACTAGGGAAGGATAAGAAAAGCATTCTACCTTAAAGTATAACAAGTGTTTAAATGTTACTTGTGAAAGAGTTGGTTGGTAACTTCCCCTCTGAGTGAGCAGTTACAAAAGTTCTCACCTTGAATGTGTGTTGCCATTCTGAAAAAGTGTGTATATATAAGGCTATTTTACTCACCTGTGCCTCTTCCCAAAAATAATGCTCTTGGCTTCACTTTACTATTTCTTTTAGGATATAAATGTATAAGTTTACCAACTGGGTCTTGCGTCCCCTGACTTGCTGTTTATCTTGTCTAGAATAAGTCTGCCTTGGGTTTTACTTAGCTTGAATAGATGTGTGCCATCCTAAAATAAGTTAGTTCTTGCTTACATTAGTCTGTGTTCCACTGATCTGAAAAGCAACTGTAATTATATAGCATACCCTTAGGTTTTACCTGCCTAGAATAGCTGTGTACCATTCTTCAAAAGGGTCCTGTAGGTGTAGCTGACATTGGTCTGCCCGGTGCAATCCTAAATTAGTGTTGACAGTTATTCCTTACCCTTTAGTCTGTTTTGCACTGATCTGAAAAGCAACTGTAATTGTATATTACCCCCAAAGATCTTAACTCACCTGGTATAACTGTTATCCTGAATGTAGTTATAGGTTTATACTGTTCCTTGAATCTGTGTTCCACTATTCAGAAAAGTCACCTGGTAACGGGGTTGATTTACTAAGTGATTCCTTAACTGAGGGTCACTGCTTGACTGACTGGGTTTACTACCCTTGACTTACTGTAAAATAATCTAAAAGTAACTGATGGTTTTACTCCCCGTGAATAGGTGTGTCTATACTAAATGTTTGATAAGATCTGATTTCCCTAGAAATACTGTTAGTTTTCTGAACCAGGCCTATGCTTTGGTGTGTTTACTTTAAAGCATTGTGGTGTTCTTATAATGTGTTTGACTCTGACAAAGTTCTTACTCCAAGACTTAACTTGGCCTAACTGTATTCATAATAAACCTTTATTTTTGTTATAATACTTCTGGTTGGAATTGTTTCTGTTGAACCCTTTTTATACTACAAGTTCTTTGTACCTTCCTGCAGCCCTCTCTCCCTCCTAAAATAAGCCTGGCTGCTTTGTCTACACTACCAAATACTCAGGTAGTACAGTCTTATACTAAGAGTGGAGTTTTGTACGGTCTCGGTGTATGGTTTTACCTAAGCCCTTAGTTGTGCTTCAGAAAAACTGTCCTAACGGGAACCTCCACCTAAAGTTCTGGATTTCAAAACACTGACCCAGCTCAAAACACTTTGAGCTGGATGAAGACTATGGGAATGACCACCTTACAAGACGACCCTGATGAGCCAGATGACTATTCTGTACAGTCCCCAGACTTTGCGCGCCTATTTCTAACTCTCCTTCAGCTGCTCTAGAACGATCTTTTAAAAAGAGCAGCTGATCACTTCAAAATAGATGCACAAGAGTCAAAGGAAGACACTGACTTTGTAGGCAATCAACTAAATGAATAGAAACCGGTAGGGCAATATATCCCCCTGTTACAATCTGTTAAAGAAGGTAGAAGCCGTTTCTTTTGTACTCCAGTGTTGGGGAGAATGTTCAGTTTCTGTGCTAAATCCCTTTAACCTTAAAGACCCCCAGCCCGTTGCTGGAATCTAGGACCTTTTTTGATTTTTAATCTCCTGAGTGAGTGGGCATTTTGCCACCCACTCATGCCTTTTCCCTCTAAGATTTTGTGTTCCCTAAGTTTTAATGGAGTCTGGTAAACTCCATAGGCATCTGCTTTTTATATAGCGACACACAGCACCCTTTGTGCAGTGCCACCGAGTCCATTGGACTCCTCTAAATGTTTAAATACCTTTTCTTGTGTGAACTACAGTTCTCAAAAATAGTAGGGCATCTTTTCTCTTATTCAACTTTTTTTCCTTTGTGGGTCCAGCACACACCACCATATGTGGAGTGCTGGGCGGCTACATGGTAACTCCTTATCCCACTTCTCCTGTTACATTTTGTTACGAACCTACTTGACTGGCTGGTGGCAGTGGTTTCTTTTTACTACCTTTTGTGCAATGTATCCACAGGCTGGTTTCTCAGCTGTAGCACAGCACTCATGGGAGACCATCTTACCAAAATGGCCCTGTTGTCGTCTTTTGCCATTTCTTGTTTAGTTCCTTCTGGGCTTTTACTCTGTCTTAATCAGGTTTGAGTCCGTTGTGTGTTTTGCCTTTTGGCAGGCTTCAGCCCTGAAGCCTGCCCAGGCTCCAGTGTGTCTAGGAAGGCAGGAAGTGAAGGAGGAGCCTGAAACTTCACTGCCGTTTTGCTTGTAGGCACGCCTGTCCGAAACCAGTTCCAACTGGGCTTGTGGCTGTCCTAGGCTCCCCCACCGTTTGACAGCTTAGTGCTGTGAATGAATGGGATTTCGCATATAAGCTGAGGGTTTTGGGACTACAGGTAGTCGACCACGAACATCACATCCGAAGAAGGTGCCGAGAGAAGCCAGCAGCACCTTCCGGGACCATGAAAGCACTGGTGAAGCCTTGTAGCTCTGCTGACCCCCATTTTCCCATCGACTGGGAAGCTCAGCCAAGGACGACTTCCTCCCTTATGCTGGGGGGACCAAGTAGCCTCAAGACCTGCTTCATTCTGGGACAACCCCTGTGTCGCTGTGACATTCCTGGGCTGCAATTTCTCAATACCCGAGGTATCTGGACCATCGAGTGCAACGTCTTCCGAAGTACGAATCCGAGTAAAACTTCTCAGGCATCCGTGTGAGTCTACAGAAGCAGGAAAACATTGTCCAGAGTCCCCACACCGAAGTTCAGGACTGAGGCACTGAGGAAATTCCAACTAGGGATATTCGTTCCTCTTTGGCGCTGAGATAAAGGTGCCAAAACCGCAAAGAGCTGCTGAAACGAGTGGAATCCATTGATGCAGAGTCTCTCTCAAGAGTGCTACTGCAGAAGCCCCCCTAGACATCCATCCTTTCGTCACCACGACCAAGGTCCAGGAACAAGGGTCTGCATCGCTGCATCAAAAAGCAAGCCAGCTGGAACATCTGCTTCAATTCTAAGATACTGTGGGGCTTGGGGTTTAACCACCTTTAGCTAAATCTAGCGCTTCCTAGCTTGTGGAGTGCTCCTTTCTATCTTTTTGAATTACTGCAATTCACTTGTGCAGGCCTAACCACTTTTGCACATCAGGCAGGCTCACTTGAGCGCCTGGATTTTTCTTCATTGAACTACTAACTGTTCAACTTTTTCTAAGAAGATTGCATCAGATTCGCTACTGTCATATTGACTTTGGTTGTCCTTGCTCCCTAAAGGCATCCCTCCTGAACCCTTTTGGCTTTGGCAGTGCTTGACCCCTATAAAGGTTTTAATTGTTTTACACTCCTATTGTTGGGGGGGGGGGGAATACTTCCTACATCCTTCTGTAAGAAAAGACTATTGTTTCAGTGCTACAGTGTTCTCACCTACTGTTAGGGAGAATCCTCTGTTTAGGCTGAATTTCCTAACCTAGTGAGTTACCCCAGCAGCTTTGCTGGATTTTTGGGGTTTATTTTTTTCTCCTGCCAAGAGTGAGACTCACTCTTGGGCATGATTTCAGTGTGTTTCTTTGAATCTAGATGTGTTTAATAGGCTATGGGGTCTTTTACTCCATAGGGCTTCATGTGTTTTTGTGATGCGTGTTACACAGCACCCTCAGTGCAGTGACACAGGGGTGTCACAGTGACCCCCCAGTATAGACTCCATACCCTGGGACTGACTACTGTCTTCCAGGGCATGTAAAGTCACCATTGACTTTACTAGTCTTAAATTCTGAACAGAACCAGTACAAACCATCATATTGTGGACGTACTGGCTGGGGCAATTCGATTGCCCCAGGGTCTGTTAGTCGAGGGGGCACGTCTCCGTCCCCCATGATCGAGTTTTGGCTGGTGGCAGTGGATACTACTTTTTATATTTAACAGCAAATATTTTGCTATGGTATTTCCCATTGTTTTAGGCTACTATCTTTATTTAATTATTTACCGTAGCCTCGAACATACCGCCGGTTTATTTAATTAATATTCCTTCTCCGGTTGGTATTTTTTGCCAAAACTTGATTCTAAAATGGCGTTTGTGTTCTCTTCTCCAGCATGGGGTCTGGCATGGATTCACATGCTCATGAATATTCCCCGTCGTCAGGCTGGGAATCCTCGGTAAAGAAAAAACCAGTATCAGTTTCGTTTCTGATCTGTCTTTCGTAGTAATAACCAATCACTGGTCTCTGCGTCATACTGACCACAGCCAATGATTGCCCTCTACCTAAGCACCGCCTCTGGCAGCCATCTTCAGATTTTTACCGCACGTTCATGTGTTGGGATCCTCGTGCTATTGCTCTCGAGCGTTAGTGCTATTTTTTTCACGTTTTTTCTCAAAAACTTCGTTTTTTCGGTCAAAAGAGCCTCAAGCTCCACCGACTCTCCATCCGATCAACGGGGACCCGTGTCGGATTCGTCTGCGCCCCTCAAGGGTGAAGAATTCGTCAAGCTACGCTTTTGGAGGACTCCAGAAGCTTCTCAGGCCCGGACATGGCCCAGGAGAAGGGAAGCTCGACGCCCGGAAAGCTGTTCAGGGTCTGCCCTGGATGCCAGCTGCAGAACGTCTTTAAGGAGGACGAACACTCCTTTTGTCTCTACTGCTTACATGAGGACAAGACGCACGTGGAGAAGGACTGTGCGTTTTGCGGCAATATGTCGGAGCGGACCATGAAGGACCGCCATCAACGTCTCGCCAACTGGCTGGAAGGGAAGAGCCCGTCAGGCGAGAAGAAGAGGAAGAAATCCGAGCGGTCTTCTAAGACCTTTGAGGACGCCCCGGCGACGGGGGTCCAACACAAGGCCAAGCACCGCGAGTCTGCTGGCACCGGGAGCGCCGAACGGTCGGGCTCTACGGGCGCCAGGCAGGGCGCACCCTCCCCGGCACCTTCAGCCACGAGCCAACGCTCTGGGTTGGGTAAGAGGAAGGGCGAGCACCCGGCGAAGCTCCTGGAGAGGCCCCGGTCGAGCTCGAAGGCCCCATCGGAGGGGGAGCGAGGCAGTGTCCCCCCCCCCCCCTCAAGGATAAGGCGGTGAGCGCACCTAAGGTGGTGAAGGCCTTAATCCATCCGGCCAAGCCCTCTATCGAAACTGTCGCGGCGGCCCTGGCTCAGCCTGTGGAGGTTACACCAGTGGTGGCGACCTCGGGGCTCAGAGTCTCCCTGCCACCTCAGAGTCTCCCTGCCACCTCGGAGGGAGTCCTCTTTTGTACCCATCGATAGGACCCCCGTGACATCCCCGGCGGGGAAGAAAAAGGGGGGGCAGTGCGTCATCGTAGATTCGGCTTCAACCTCGGAGGAAGAGCTGATCGAGTTCTTAAGCCAGGGCCTTGGCGTGGAAGAAGACCGGCCCGTCGGTATGGATCCCAACGCAGGTGACGACGACATCGTCGAGGGTGATCAGGGGCCCCGTTGGCACCCGTCGGATTCCCCTCTGCCAGCGCCGCAAGACAACTTGGCGGCCATTTTGTTGGCTATACAGTCCTTATGCTCAGAGAAGAGGACGAGACTACCGTTGCCGACGGAGGAACCTCTCCCGTCGGGGGATCCTGAACCGGGACCTTCTGGTGTTCCCCCGCCCAAGAAAAGAAGGATTCACCCTCCACCTCCTTTTCAGCCGTTGCGCCCCGTCCAGCCCTCCTCCCCGTTCAACCGAGGGGATGATACGGGGACTGACACGGCAGCGACGGGCACGGACGGCGAGGTATACGACGAGGATCTACCGTCGTCACCTCCCACCAGGGCTTCTCTGCCCGACGAGATTGGATCGTTCCACTCCATGATCGCCAGGGCATCCGAGCTTTTCCAACTCTGCCCTGAGGAGAAGAAAAAGGAAGGATTCCTTTATCAACGGCGCAAGGCCAAGAGGAAGACGGTCCTCGCGGTGCCTCTACTGGACGACATTTGGGATGAGGGCCTCGCCCTCCTCAAGAACCCTTCCACGACGCCAGCTAGAAGAGACCGGTACGAGAAGAAGTACCGGGTCCCGGACGCGGCCCCCCTGTGCCTCCGGGCGCAGCCTACCCCGGACTCCGTCGTCTCCGCGGCGGCCAGGAAGAAAGCGGGGGGGGGTGCGGCCTCCACATCGACTTCCCCACCGGACGGCGAGGGAAAGAAATTGGACGCTATGGGACGCAGGGTCATCTCGTCTGCAGCGACGACGATTAAAGCGGCCAACGCCTTGGCTATCGTGGCCCGCTACGACAGGGAGCTATGGTACAAACTGGCTCCCCTGCTGGACTTCCTACCGGACGACAAGAGGGCGGATGCCCTGGAGATCCTACAGGAAGGTGAGGTGGCGTCGGACCACGCCATCACTATTGCGACGGACATCGCCGACACTGGGTTTCGCCAGTTGGGCAACGGCGTGTGCCTTAGGCGGCGTGGATGGCTCAAGGCTACGGACTTCCGTCAAGACGTACAGACCAGAGTCCTGGACATGCCGTTCGATGGGAACAACCTGTTTGGGAAAATAGTGGACGATTCCCTTCAGGCCATTAAAGCGGATACTGAGACGGCCCGGGCCCTTGGGGTTCTGCAGCAACGACGGACGCCCTTTCGGAGCAGCGGAGGCAAGGGAGCCTCCAAAGGTTCCGGCCGCGGTTTCTCCACCTACCGTCAAGCGGCCCGCTCGTCGTCTCAGGAGGCCTACAGAGGACGAGGTCTCTGAAGTCCTCTGAAGTCTGGCGGACCCCGCCGTCGTCGCCAAGGAGGTCAAGGCGGCAAAGCCTCGTCGAAACAGGATTGAACCGGCCGTGGGGTCGGGCCCCCACCGAAGCATCCCGGTGGGAGGCCGGCTGGTGAGCTTCGTCAGCGTGTGGGAGTCCATCTCCACCGACCGTTGGGTGCTGGACGCCTTAGCCCGGGGCCACGCGCTCGAGTTTCAAAGAAGGTGCCCGCGCGTCCCCCCCCCCGTGGCCAGGAAAGAGCTTCACGTCCCTCAGCTTCTCCTGGAGGTAAGGGCGATGCTCAGGAAGGGCGCCATCGAACTCGTCCCAAAGAGGCTTCGGGGCTCCGGAGTTTACTTGAGATACTTCCTCGTGAAGAAGAAGACGGGAGGATGGTGCCCCATCCTAGACCTGCGACGTCTGAACAAGTTCATCAAGGCGCAGAAGTTCCGGATGGTCACCCTCCAGCACGTCCTGGGTCAGCTGGAGGAGGGAGACTTCCTGTCGTCGTTGGATTTGGAGGATGCCTACTTCCATATTCCCATCCTAAAGGGGTACCGAAAATTCCTCAGGTTTGTGGTCCAAGGGCGTCCCTACCAGTTCAAAGCCCTCCCCTTCGGACTACGGTCGGCGCCCAGGGTATTCACCAAGTGCCTTGCACCGGTGGCGGCGCAGCTGCGCCGCGAGGGGATCCACGTTTACCCCTACCTGGACGACTGGCTCATCCGAGCCAAGACGAGGGAGCTCGCCGTGGAGCACACGGCAAGGACCGTCCAACTTCTCACGGCCCTGGGATTCTCCGTGAACTACGCCAAGTCCCACCTGGTACCCGCGCAAAACGCACTGTTTCTGGGAGCGAAGCTCGACACTGTCCCTTCTGGCCTCCCTGTCGGAGGAAAGGACCAGGTCCATCCTGGGCAAGGTACAGCGGATGTTGGTTTCCGACGCGGCCAAGGTGAGGTCCATCAAGTCCCTCCTCGGAATGATGTCTTCTTGCATCTACCTCATTCCCATGTGCAGGCTCCGGATGCGCCCGTTGCAGGAGTTCCTGGACGCGCGCTGGATCCAAACGACGGGCGGCTTTGAGGAGAGGATCACACTCGACAAGAGTTTCCGCCGAGCAGTCCGGTGGTGGGGCACCCGCGCGCATCTGACGGCGGGCATGGACTTCCAGACCCCAGACCACCAGGAGACAGTGACCACGGATGCCTCCCTGGAAGGGTGGGGAGCGCACACCGAAAATCTGCACGCGAGAGGCCTTTGGCTCCCGACGGAGAAGTCCCTCCATATCAACGTCCTGGAGCTCCGTGCAGTGTTCTGGGCCCTCAGGTCCTTCCTTCCGTCCCTCAAGGGCAAGGTGGTGAAGATCTTCACCGACAACACCACCACCATGTTTTACATCAGGAAACAGGGCGGAACCAGGTCCCGAGCACTGTCCAAGGAGGCGCAGGACCTGTGGCATTGGGCCGTCGCCCAAAGGATGTTTCTGGTGCAGTTTCATCTGGCAGGGATAAAAAAACACCATCGCCGACTCACTCAGCAGGGAGCTGCGTGTATTTATTCCAATATGTTAGGAATACTATCAAGCTAATATGCACTTTAATAGGAAATGTGGAGTATTGATGGTATGTTTTTATGCTGCTTTTATTGTAATTTCAGCACTATGTATGATATAATTGAATATGTGTCTATTAAAGACTGATGAAATTCTACTTTCCTTGACCTGATCTATCCCCCGACTTGACTCCTGTGCTTGTTGCAGTTTATCCCGGCGATTTGTTCTCCGGTTGCATACATGTGAACCCCTCTTCCCTCTTGGTACATATTATTTTGGTTCTCCCCTGGGTTCATGTGGTCGGGGACGCCTATTCTTTGTTTTAATGTTTGTACAACACGTTGTTGCATAGGCTAGTAGTTGTTGTTTGCTTCTCGGACTGAGAAGTTGATGTCTTAGCTTCTGCAGAGTGACGCGACCTTACGGTTCAATTCACAAATTATTTCTCCTTGATTTCTTCCTTTGTTCCCAGTGATTCTTAACCATAGAATATGGCGGCATCAGATTCAGTGTTCTTCTCGGAAGAACAATTGGCAGCAGCTATTGAGGTGCCTTCTTTCTTTGATACCATAGATATCACTATTGGAACAGGTGCTAATTCGATTGTTACCAGTGACACCCTCCTTAAACTTAGAAAGAAAAAATTCCGTACAGAAATGCATAGTCACCTTCTTACGGAATATTTGAGAAAGAATATTATTCCACAGGGTCTAGTGGTTCATTTGGAACCCTGTCTCTTTATTGATGATGTAGATTATAAACAGGCTTTTGCTGGGGTGGCAATTAAATGTAGTCGTGACCTAATGCTTCTTACCATCAATACAGCACTTAGGAAGAGTGCGATTATTGGGGAGGAGATTGATAAAGCAGAATCGGCCTTTGCCTCAGATACCTCTATTGCTAATATAAAAGAAAAACTGGAACTCATTGAAAATCAGATCAAGGAATTCATTAAAATAACAACCAACAAAAAAATGGATAAACTTAGAAAAGACATTTCGGCATTTACCAAGGAGGGAACATTCCCTTACCTTAATGCCGACTATAGAGGCCCAGGACACTGGTCCAATGCTAATCCCCAAATGGCACCAATACCTAAAAGGGTGACTTTTTCAGACACTTCTTCCGATGGGAGTCAGACTCATCCTAGTAGAGGGCGGTACAATAGAGGCAATAGAAGGAATAGAGGGCAACATAGAGGCAGAGGAGGTAGACAGTACTGGCAATCTCCTCAATATGGTCCTCCGCCCCCGTTTGCCCAATATGGACAAATGACTCCCTTCCCTACTCCCAACCTCCCTTTTCCGCCCCCAGAACTGGGGCCACCCCCGTTAGACAATTTATTCCATACCAGGAGGAGATCATACAGGAGGTAATACCTAAGTCACTGGTTTACAATATTTCGCAGAGGACTTTAAATCCACTTGAAATCTCTATACTGGAGAGAGGTTTTTCTTTTGTGCCCATGCAGAATCCATCTAAAATGAATATTGAAATTGAACTGCGGAGTTTTTTCCGTAAGATTAGATTGAGAGACTTTTTTGGTAACAATGAGAAAGAATATAGGGATGAGGACTCCACCACTCCGTTTAGGAACAAGTCTACCTTTACACCGAGCCTTAATATGGTATCGGACGAAACAGCGATTTTTGAAAAAGCGGTCCTGAGGGATTTCCATCGATTATTTAAACAATCTATTGATCACCCTCATATACCCAGCTTTAACTTTTCTAAAAAAGAATGGGAGTGTCTTAAGAAACTCAAAGAAGACCCGTCTATTGTAATCAAACAGGCGGACAAGGGGGGTGGCATCGTTGTCCTAGATGCGACAAAGTATGATCAGGAAGTGATGCGCCAACTTGACAACTCTATGGTGTACCACAAATTGAGTGGGGACCCCACTGAGGGTATTAGTAAAGAAATTAAGGCAATCTGCACGACAGCACGTGATGCAAATATCGTCAGTGAAAAGGAATTCCTTTTCCTCACGGCTAAGGAAACTAGAGTTCCTCTTTTTTACATACTGCCCAAAATTCATAAAGATTTAACTAACCCTCCGGGTCGTCCAATAGTTTCCCTTTGTAGTTCCATACTAGAACCATTGGGACAATTCCTGGATTTCTTTTTGAAACCTTTAGCATCCGATACTGACACTTATATACAAGACACTACGGATGCCATTAAACAACTCGAGAACCTTTCTTTCAATCCTGTCCACGAAATGTTAATTACCTTGGATGTGGAGTCACTTTATTCTAATATACCGCAAGCTGAATCTTTAATCATCATTAAGCGGTTTCTGGATTCTCGTCCAGATACTCAACATATACCTAGTGAATTCCTGATTCAACTTTTAGAATTAGCTCTTACCAAAAACTACTTCAGATTTAAGAATTCCTACTATTTACAAGTTAAAGGTACGGCTATGGGGGCATCCTTTGCCCCCAATTATGCCATTCTATATATGTGGCACTTTGAAAAATCTTTGATATTACATGATTCGAATCCTTTCTTTGCGGCTATACGTCTATACAAAAGATATATAGACGACATTATCATGGTTTGGGATACTACTAAAGGGGACTATAACAATTTTCTCCCCTGGATCAACTCCCTTAGTCCACACCTTAAATTCACCATGACTTCTAGCAACATTTCACTCCCTTTTTTGGACCTAACAGTGAAATCAGATGGTGAACAGATTCTTGTGGAACTTTTTCGAAAAGAGACAGACCGCAACTCTATTCTACGGTTTGATAGTTTTCACCCTAAAGCACTGAGAGAAAGCATACCATATGGGCAATTTTTTTGAGAGCAAGAAGGAATTGCACCAAAGTCAATGACTATCTGACTCAGGCTGATATAATTACAACCAGATTAACAGCCAGAGGTTATCCTCCTTTTTTGCTTAGACAGGCGCGGAAGAGAGCCAGATATCAACATCGAGATGCACTACTTACTAAGCAGAATAGATCGGATGCAACTAGTCAACGCATTATATGCGTCACTACTTTTAGCTCTCACCATAAAGAGATTAAAAAAATGATTTATAAACACTGGCACCTCCTCCAACTTAATAATTCAGAATTGGAACGACCTTTATTCGCGTTCAAAAAAGGCAAAAATCTCAAAAACTGGCTGGGGCCTTCCTCCGATTGTAGGACATTTTCCATGCGGGTCCTGCAATGCTTGCAAATTCACTACAGCATGAACTACCATATTCATTAATGGTAGAGTTTGGTCGCTTAGACAACACACTACATGTAATTCCTTTAATGTTGTCTATGTTATTGTCTGCCCATGTAATAAATCTTACATTGGCAAGACAGTTAGACCCATTAAAACTAGAATTTCGGAGCACAAATCTAGAATCCGGACTAGCACTCACAATGCTCCACTAGTGGCCCATTTCTTGGAATTGGGCCACAGCTGTGATGAATTTAAATGGTGGGTATTGGAACGAGTCCAAGGTACTGATCGCCATAACACAGCATCTAAATTAGCACAAAGGGAGCAGTGGTGGATGTACCACACTGACAGTTATTATACTGGACTCAATCACCAAGAAGAATGGCTACAATGTGCTATCTGAGAACCGATCCTGGGACTGCGTTTCTCGTTTCCAATTCTGCCTCGATTGGACCTAATGAATGGACTTTCTCTGTCAATGTCATCGGAGTCTTTTCCTTTCATTTCATTACTTTTCTTATAATTATTTTATTTTTCATTATTTTTTCACTTATCTTTTTCCTAATGACAGGACTATGACATCCATGTCACATGACAACCAGCAACTTCGGGTCTTTACCTCTGTCTCCCTCTCCCCGGGGCTTTCTTTCTCCCTTTTCTCTCCCGTCTATTCCTCTTGTATGCACTGTCCCTTTAAGGACGTGACTTTCTAGTCCGCGTCATGTGATCTTTGACGGCAGTCACATGGGACGTGGAGACGGTATTTTAGGCATTTTGAGTAGCTCCCTCATTTGACTTCCGGGAACTAAGCCGAAGCCATTGGAGGAACTTACGCATTCAGCAGCAGTCAGTTGACTCTGACCTGCATAGCGGCTACAGCCTCATAGGAGGACTACATCGTAGATAGGTAAGAGTGGGAGGTTCTACTTAGTCTCATTCGGTTTTCTCCTGTTGCTCGTATGCTAGTCCTCTCCTTATTTTCTTTAACCCCGGGATGGGTTTCCCTTTTGCAGGATACGGACCGCATTGGGTCTCTAGATGGCCCCACCTTCTCGTGTCCTAGCGAATCCCGCATTGCACCTTTACAAGAATTCGGAGTTGTATCGTTTAGACCCACTCATATTCTGGAGGAGCTCTTTTTTTCAATTTGAAGGTACGGGTTGCACTTTTTTCTATAATTTTACATTGAACCTTTTGGTTGGCTTGCACTCTGCTTCTGAGCTTTTTGACCGACGGGATGATAGTGTGAGCTTGAAATGCCTTTAGGCTCCCTTTCCCGTACTGCCTGGCTGGATTGACTTAACTGCATATTCACGGCATAATAGGCAGGGACGATCAGGCCCCTGGTTTTCTCCCTAAATTGATCGGGAGTTGCTCACTTCTAGTTCTTCCCTAGAACAGATTGTGGGGCTATCCCTGGAGTTAACATAGATGGGAATATGACTTTTTACTGCACGGATAGGGTCACGCATGGGGTTGCTAGATCAGGTCAAGGGAATATTTTAATGAGTGATTTTAATGTTCAAATAAAAAATTGTCTATTGTTCTAATTAGTTCCTTCTCTTTTCTTCTTTCCTTGATGTATATCTTTTTTACAAATGTTAGTTTTGAGTATCACTAAGATGGAGAAGTATCTCATCGTTGTGAATTACGGAAGATCTACATGAAGATAAATGTCTGCATGGAAGAATTTTAAAACTATTTCCATATTGCCTGTAACCAAGTGCTTTGTGCCTTGAGATATGTGAAGAAATGAAATGTTTAAATTGTATTACTAAATTATCTTATCTGTCCTGTCCTGAGGAAGACGACTGTCAGGCCTTCTCTCTCCTGCTAGGGCAGGAGATAGACTGCCTAGACTGTGCTAATTAGTCGTCGAAACCACCCGTGTATGATACCAGTACAGCCCATGAAATGGTCGGTCGCTGTACGAGGTACTGGTTGTTGACTATCATGGTCAGATTGGAGACAAGTATTGCTTCTGTTCTATTAAGCTACGACGCGACTATACTTGTCTGCTTCCCATAACAATTTATTGGATTGAATAGGGGACAACTTTTTTACCTTGCAGGAGATACTGAGTGTTCAGTCTTGCCTGGATGAGTGCCCTTGTTTTTCTGTTTTTTCTTTTTCTTTTTGGTTTTTTCTTTTTGAATATTTTTTCCTTTTTGTTTTTTCTAGTTTATTCAAACTACCATTATAATTTTCCCAGTGTATTTATTCCAATATGTTAGGAATACTATCAAGCTAATATGCACTTTAATAGGAAATGTGGAGTATTGATGGTATGTTTTTATGCTGCTTTTATTGTAATTTCAGCACTATGTATGATATAATTGAATATGTGTCTATTAAAGATTGATGAAATTCTACTTTCCTTGACCTGATCTATCCCCCGACTTGACTCCTGTGCTTGTTGCAGTTTATCCCGGCGATTTGTTCTCCGGTTGCATACATGTGAACCCCTCTTCCCTCTTGGTACATATTATTTTGGTTCTCCCCTGGGTTCATGTGGTCGGGGACGCCTATTCTTTGTTTTAACGAGTGGGAACTACGGCAGGATCTAGTGGATCGCCTCTTCCGACGGTGGGACACACCCCAGATCGACCTGTTCGCGACGGCGACGAACTCCAAGTGCCGGAGGTTCGCCAGCAGGTTTCCCCAGGCGAGGAGCATGGGCGATGCTTTCTCGTTCCCCTGGGAGGGCCTGTTCCTCTACGCGTTCCCTCCTTTGCCACTGCTAATCCGGCTCGTCAACCAGCTCAAGAGGTCACGGTGCAGGATGATCCTCGTCGCACCTGCGTGGCCGAGGCAGATATGGTTCCCGGACCTTCTGGACTTGTCAGCGTCCCCGCCAATCAAGCTGCCGGTGGACGCGGATCTACTCTCCAGGGAAGGAGGCGCCATCCTCCACCACGACCCGAAATCGCTGAACTTGCAGGCCTGGCTCCTGCAGCGCTAGAGTTTGGGGGATACGACATACCGGCCGACTGCAGAGAGGTTCTTGTAAAGGCCAGGGCGTCCTCGACTCTTAAATGCTACGGACACAAATGGAAGAGGTTCTCTGTTTGGTGCCACGCACAGAAGATTAACCCTCTACGGATTACGGCTCCCCAGGTACTGCCGTACCTGCTGACGCTGGCCAAAGCTGGTCTGGCACACGCGTCCATCAAGATTCATCTTGCTGCGATCTCCCGATACACCAGAACCACTGGGCGGACGTCCTTGTGGTCTCATCGTCTGGTGAAAGAGTTCATGAAGGGACTGTTCAGATCGTTCCCGCCGGTGAAGGCTCCGGCCCCGGCGTGGGAGCTCAACGTGGTGCTGACCAAGCTCATGGGACCTCCGTTCGAGCCTCTGCACTCGGCCCCGTTGAAGTTTCTGTCGTGGAAAACAGCGTTTCTTGTGGCCATCACCTCCGCACGACGGGTGGGAGAGATCCATGCCCTTTCCTGCAAGGCCCCGTACTTGACTTTTCACGACACGAGGGTAGTGCTCAGGACGCACCCCTCCTTTATGCCCAAGGTACCGTCGGACTTCCATCTCAACGAACCCTTGGTGTTGCCTGTGTTCTTCCCGTCGCCTTCTTCGCCGGCTGAGAGGACTTTGCACTCGCTGGATGTGGCTAGAGCGCTGAAGTTCTACGTGGACCGCACGAAGTGTTTTCGGAAGACGTCACAACTCTTTGTGAACTTTGGACCTGTCAATCAGGGGAAGGCTCTCTCGAAAGCTTCCATTTCCAGATGGCTCTCCGGCTGTATCATGTACTGTCATCGGTTGGCAAACCGACCGCTGCCTGGCCGTCCGAGAGCCCATTCCACCAGAGCGATCGCAGCTACCACGGCGTTCCTTTCTGGTGTGCCCCTGCTGGACATATGTAGGGCTGCTACGTGGAGGTCGACGCACACCTTCACGAAATTCTACTGCGTCGATCGGGATTCCAGGGAGGAGTCCAGGGTCGGCCAAGCAGTGCTGCGCAACCTGTTCGCCTGAGGTGAGCCTGGTGAGGAGGTAAGATGCTTAATGTTGAGTTTGATGTAATGCTTAATGTTGAGCCTTTGCCACCTCCCGTGGTTGTGCATGTGTGTACTGCTATGTATTCTTTATTCATGAGCATGTGAATCCATGCCAGACCCCATGCTGGAGAAGGAACAAGTTACTTACCTGTAACTGTTGTTCTCCAGCATGGGTCTGGCATGGATTCACATGCGAACCCTCCCGCCTACCCCTCTGCGGCTCTTCACTTGGTCATACTGCCACTTCACGTGCTTCCAAATCTGAAGATGGCTGCCAGAGGCGGTGCTTAGGTAGAGGGCAGTCATTGGCTATGGTCAGTATGACGCAGAGACCAGTGATTGGTTATTACTACGAAAGACAGATCAGAAACGAAACTGATACTGGTTTTTTCTTTACCGAGGATTCCCAGCCTGACGACTGGGAATATTCATGAGCATGTGAATCCATGCCAGACCCATGCTGGAGAACAACAGTTACAGGTAAGTAACTTGTTCCTTCTGTGACTCCAACCCAAGTCGAGCCCTTTGTTCCACTTTTTGGCGGGCTTCTCCACAGAAGCCCTCCAAAGTGGTGCCACTCTGTCTGGGGTACTTAGGAGGGGTGGAGGGGGATTTAGGCACCCTGGACTGAGTTGCCTAGGCAACTGAAGTCACACTCCGTCCTGATTGGCCCAAGTGGTGAGCCGGCCGGCTCACCACTTAGCTTGTTTGAGTGACAGCTAGGCTGAGTGAATGGGGGTTTTCTGCATAAAAGCAGGGCTTTTGGGGACTGGAACTTCAGAAGTCGCCACAGGACCTAAGAATCCGACGAGGGAGAAGCTGAGCCGACCTGCCACGACACCACCACCACCACCGATGGAGCCCTGCTGGACCGTCTCACCACTTTTCCCAACGACAGAGGAGATCTCCCACCGGAGAGTCTTCTTCCTTTGACTGGTGGGGATAACCAGTTTCATCGTCTTTTCGTCTTCCCGACGTACCTCGTGGCCACCTTGCCTGTGCCAAGCACCCCGGCAACCGGGATACCACGTTTTACCACGACTGCAAAACAAAGGTACCACCTTTAACCGGAAAACTCCATGGCTGGTTTCTTCCCTGGTAGTGCAACGACCTTCATCTTTCCTCCAAGTCGAGATCTTCTCTTCCCCTGGATGACGACGCAACTTGCACCCACTACCAGGAACTGCCACCGCTGGAGGATCCTTCCCACTTAGGGTACAGTGGCCCGCCTGGCTTCCCTTGCTACCGACTGTACGGGGTAGATTTAGTCCCCGGCTTTCGAACCTGGGTTAGCCTGGGACACCCTGGCTAAACTTTCCTAAGCCTCTCTAACCTCTTTTTGAACCCTCTGCAAGACTTTCAAAGCATAGTGTAACTGTGTGATCTAGGGCGCATTTGTGCTCTGCTCTCTCTAAGAGTGGGCCCAGCCTTTGGACTTTGGCTTACCAGTGACTTTTGCTCTTCTGCCTTGCTAACAGTGTTCCTGAACCTTTGAGTGGTCTACCTTTCCATATTCTGTCTTTTTCCCTCCCTTTCTCACAAACTTATTGGAGTGCCATCTAGTTAAGCGCTCCCCTCTGTATGAAAATAAGTGGTGTTTACTGTGACTTATCTGATAAGGGGAAAGGGGTGTGTATATTACAATAGTAACTGTGTTTAGAATATTTTACACCAAGAGTGCTGGAGTGTTTCAAACCGTGTGTTTTTAAATAAATAATTATATACTTTTATACCAAAGCTCTGGTCAGTGTTTGCTTGTATTATTGTATCTGGGTACCTATTGAGTATATTTTGCATACTGTCTAACTCTTCTTGAGGGAAGTCGGACTGCTCAGCCACAGCTACCAGGTAAATCTGGGTGGTACAGACTGCTACCAAGTGGGTTTACTGCCAACACCTGTAGTCTTAAATCTTTTGCAGTGTTCCCTAAGGGAACTGCACAGGTTTCTGCCTAACACCTACTCTTAACACTTTTTCCATGCAAACTCAAAATTGTATGGTGAACCATAAGTGCTACTACTGAGCTTAACTGATGTCACTCACTGTGCTGGAATTGTTTTAGTACAAAAAGAATGTACTCTCCTGCATTATTACTACTTGAATAACTTGATTCTGAAATTCTATTTGATGTTACTCTTAGTTGCTGCATAATCTAGTGTGATTCTTTTGCTTTGTGTGTGTGTGTGTAATATATATATAATTCATTGTAATCTAACCTTTAAGGGTGTAACTTGAATACTTGTGATTAATGATTTCATTGTACTGCTCTACAGCTCACAGTACCCCTTCTAAGATAAGCTTGGCTGCTCAGCCATTCTACCGACTTGTGTAGTACAGGCTTATGTTAAAAGTTAGGTCACTAATACCAAGCAGATGGGTCTTGTGAAGTCCCACACCAGTTGGTCTCTGCTTAACATCCAGCTCTTACTAAAGCTCTCAATCCATGCATTGAGAAGCACTCTGCCCCCACAGAACCTCTCTTTATCAAGGGCCAACTTAAACCATATTCTCTTGCGGTAACAAATGCACACAAGCGCAGGCATTCCCCTGGCTACGTCTGATGCGCCACCTGATGGAGAGCAAGAAGATCTGGAGGAAAAAAGGTTGCTACTTCCGCAGCATACCATATGCGGATAGCAAATAAAACAACCCTTCTGGCCAGCTTCAACGGGACACAATGGAATTGGGTGGAAGAGCAAGTTCATGAGGTGCTGAAGCCTTTGCGCTCACAGATCCTTAAAACTTTATCTGAGGGCAAGCAGGCAGCTAATGCCATTATTTAAAAAAAATCCCTTGATGCTGCAGTTACAACAGGCACGCTAATAGCCGAGGGAACACTCCTTAAAAGCCATGCATGGCTTAAAAACCTGGCGTTTGAACCCGAGACGCAAGACCCCCTCATCAATATACCCATAGAGAGCAATGTCCTATTTGGGAAGGCAGTCAGAGGCGCTCTGGAGACAGCCAAAAAAGAACATGAAACCCTAAAGACCTTGGATCAAATCGCCATCAAGCCTTTCATACAAAGAGGGACTTATGGCAACAGGCGCCCAGTCCGTGCACAAGGGTACACCGGAACAACCCATCCCCCTATTCGGCAGGTGCGGGCACCAGTACATGGTATACAAACCAAGGTCAACAGTCAATCGCAATCCCCTTTCCAGAGGCAGTTCAGGCGAGGGTCGTAGTAGGGGTAGAGGCCAGTGCGCTAGGGGCTCAGCAACCCCATCCAAGTAATGACTCAAAGATTCGGGTTCCCTCCCATGTTCCCCAGAAGGGGGGGGGGGTTGCATTTCTCTATTCGCCCACGCATGAGAGCGGATCACAACAAACAAGGCCGCACAATCGGCCTCCAAGACATAGGAACGTGTCTCGGGAACATCAACAAATGGTCCAGGCAGAGATAGAATCTTTACTACTACTCCCCCCTCCCCACTCGCCCCGGCCATCCCATCCGAGGTAAACTAGGGCATTTATTCTGTGCACTTCCTTGTTCAAAAGAAAGACGAAACAAAACACCCAGTTTTAGATTGAAGACCTGCAAATATATGTCAAATTGCAAACATTGAGAATGACAACTGTACATGAGGTCATACATTTACTAAACTGGGCAGACTACATGGCACTGTATATGAAGGATGCATATTTCAATGTTTCCAGCTGACAAAAAGTACCAAGGGTTCAAGGTGGGAGATGTGCACTACTGATTCAAAGTAGAACCCCTCGGGATTGTGTTGTGATGGATTTCTCAATTCTGACCTGGTTTTCAGGAGCGTACCCTAGTTATAGTGAACAGGGATCTCTGGAGGTTTAGCCAAACCGAATCGAGGAAAGCGTGGAGCGTTGTCAAGTTTGTCTCAGGACATGTGAGTGGGGTCAAGGGTCCACAATGAGTCCACACAGTGAAATACAATGATTCTACTTAGGCCATTAACGACAAAAATACTATATTATATGGAGTGTAGGAGAGAATTCTCAGAATTGCTCGATTTTAGGGCTTTTAATTTTTAACCTGGAGAGAGTGAGACCCTTTTTCCCACTCTCTCGTATTTTTAATGTGATTTGAGCTCTGTGTTTAAGTATGGAGTCTGCAAACTCCATAGGCATCATCTTTTACATTCTACCACACAGCACCCTCCGTGCAGTGATACAGGGACGTCTTTCAGATTTCCCAAAGGTTTGAATACCTTCTCTTGGATAAACTACTGTTTCCAAGAGCAGTGAAATTGACATTGCTTACGCTTAACTTTCTACACCCAGCACACACTATCTTACAGTAGGGTTCTGGAGGGGTTACTTAGTATCCCCTTTGTCTAGCTTCTCATGTAAAATGTTTGTTACCCCTTCCTCGATGAATGGCTGGTGGCAGTGGTTTACTTTTAACTACCATGGTGTGCTTTTACCACGGGCTGCTTTCGCAGCGGCCCAGTCTTCTTTTTTCACCATTTCTTTGTGGAAAGGTCCGCTTGAGATTTACTCTGCGTGCCAAACCAGGTTTGATCCCTTTGTTTATGTCTTTGGCGGGATTCATGAGTGAAGCCCTCCTCTGGCTCCAGGGTGTCTGGAGAGGGAGGTGCCTGAAACTCCCTGTGCTTGGTCTCCTAGGAGACAGGAATGCACTCCTAGGCGATTGGCCAGCTGACTGTCCGGCAGGGACAGCCACCCTGCTGGGTGACTGACAGCTAAACTGGAATGAATAGGAGAAACCTGCATAAAAGGCAAGGCTTTTTTGGCTTGGAAGGCAGAGTCGACCACTGGACGAAGGAATCCGAAAAAGAACTTGGAAGAGACGCCTGCTGCAACTCCTGGACCGTTTGGTTTTCCCGGTGAAGCTCTGCTGCTGTGCTGAAGCTCCGAATTTGCCTCGACTAGAGAAGCCCTGCAAGGGCGACTTCTCCCCTTGAGTTGGTGGGACCAATCAACTCCAAAGTAAGCCACCTGGACATCCCCTCGAAGATGGTTGTATTTCCGCTGCAGTTGCTGCTGGAAACCGAAGGGCCAGGGATAGGAACACCAGATTGTGTGCGTTGCTTTTAAGTTGGCCAAGAGCTCCAGGAAGATCCTCTGGACTCCCAGGAAGCAGGACTGACCGAGTTTGAGCCACCTCAATAGAGTGCTGGACCGCAGATGCAAGGAAAGCCCATCTCAACAGCGAAAGCTGAAACCGCGAAGTGCACCTGAATAGAAGTTGGTCTCTTTCTGTCGCCGACCGTCCCGTTGCAGTGCAGGAGTCCTCCAGACGTCCTCCCACTTGTCCACACGACTGAGGCCCAGGAAAACAGTGTTAGGCAGAAACCTGTGCAGTTCCCTCTGGGACCACTGCAAAAGATTTAAGACTACAGGTGTTTGGCAGTAAACCCACTTGGTAGCAGTCTGTACCACACAGATTCACTTGGTAGCTGTGGCTGAGCAGTCAGACTTCCCTCAAGAAGAGTTAGGCAGTATACAGAGTATTCACAATATGTCAAAAGAACACGGTAGAACAAGTAAACACTGACCAGGGCTTGGTGTAAAAGAGATATAATTATTTATTTAAAACCACATCTAGAAAAACACACATGCAATAATAGTATGCAATTCCAAAACACGGTCACTAAAAGATATACACTCCCTTAGAAGAATATTAGACAAGTCTTAAGTAAAGCCCCACTTATTTTCAGAGCGCGGTGAGCGCTTAACGCAGATGGCACTCTAATAATTCGTTTAAAAGGGAGAGAAAAGCAGAGAATAACTTGAAACGGATCCCAACACTTTTACAAGAACACAACAAGAGAGGAAGGCAAAGTAAAACCGTGAAGTTGGAGTTCAGTAGGCCGGATCCACTTTAAGAGGATCAAACGAAATGTGTCCAAGGTCACATGGTTGCAGTGCACAAGAGTCTTGCAAAGGTTCAAAAAGAGTTGGACCAAAAGAAAGGGACCAGTTAGAAGGTCAAGGCGGCCAGCCCAGTCCAGAAGGTTAAGGGATTATTATTACCTTGTAGCAATCTTTAGAAAGGGAGGCCTGACGGACACGGTACCTTAAAGTGGTGAGAATACTCCAGCGGGGGCAGATGGTCCTGGCAGCGGATGCAAGTTGATGCTTCTTCCGGGGGAAGAGAGGATCTCGTCGGGGAGGAAGACAGGAGTCCGTTGCACTGCCAGAGAAGAAACCAGCCACGGAGTTCTCAGGTAAAAGGAGCAGTCCTTTAGTTCGCGGTCCAGTGGTAAGTGGCTATCCGGTTGCCGGGGTGCTTGGCACGGGCAATTCGACCACAAGCCGGGCTGGGGTGCGAAGAGAAGAAGGTAAACTGGTTGTGCCCACCAGTCAGGGGAAGAAGCCTCTCCAGCCGGGAGATCTTCTCTGTCGTCAGGAAGTGGTGAGTCGGTTCCGCAGGGCTCCACCGGTGGTGTCGTCGTGGTAGGTCGGCTCAGCTTCTCCCTCATCGGATTTTCAGGTCCTGTGGTGACTTCTGAAGTTCCAGTCCCCAAAGCCCTGCTTTTATGCAGCACACCCCCATTCACTCAGTCTAGCTGTCAATCAAACATGCTAAGTGGTGAGCCGGCCGGCTCACCACTTGGGCCAATCACACAAGAGTGTGACTTGTGTTACCAAGGTAACTCAGTCCAGGGTGCCTAAGCCCCTTCCCACACCCCCTGTGGTACCCAGACAGAGTGGCACCACTTTTGGAGGCTTCTGTGGAGAAGCCTGCCAAAAAGTGGAACAAAGGGCTCGACTTGAGTTGGAGTCACAGAAGAGAAAACAACGCCATTTTAGAATAGAGTCCTGGCAAAAAATACCAACCGGCGAATTAATATTAATTAACTAAACCGGCAGTATGTTCGAGGCTATGAGAATTAAATAATTAAAGTTGGTAGCCTCGAACAATGGGAAAATCCCATAGGGAAATATTCGCGGTCGAATATAAAAAGTAGTTTCCACTGCCACCAGCCAAAACTCGATCAGGGGGGGTGGACGGAGACGTGCCCCCTCGACTAACAGACCCCAGGGCAATCGAATTGCCCCGACCAGTACGTCCACAATATGATGGTTTGTACTGGTTTCTGTTAATAATTTCGGACTAGTAAAGCCAATGGTGACTTTACATGCCCTGGGAGACAGTAGTCAGTCCCAGGGTATGGCGTCTATGGTGGGGTGTCACAATGACACCCCTGTGTTACTGCACGGAGGGTGCTGGGTAACACACATAGTAAAAACACATGAGACCCTATGGAGTAAAGGACCCCATAGCCCATAAAACACATTAACAGTCAAAGGAACACCATAAATCATGTCCAAGAGTGGGAGAAAGAGTCTCACTCTTGGCAGGAGAAAAAAACAAATTCCAGAAATCCAGCAAAGCTGCTAGGGGACTCGCTAGGTTAGGAAATCCAGCCTAAACAGAGAATTCTCCCTAACACACAAACTGCTGAGCTGCACAGGAACAGAAGCCAGCTGGAACAGTTTTTCTTCTATCCAAGGTACTATCGAGTCTTAAGAGTACCCTCTTGTTGTGTAACCTCACTTGTTCTCAGTGGAAACTTGTCTTGGTTGCTTCTGGAGAGTTGCTAACAGCTTCTTTACCTCACAAGCCTAATCAGCTTGTGGCCCTACTTTGATGTCTTCTTTTCTACAAAGACTTCTAAAACCTTGTGCAAGACCTTTACCTACCTGCAAGAATTGCTTCAGCTCACCTAGACTTTTGCCCAATTGACTTTGGCCTGACCTGGCTCCCTGAATAACTCTTCCCCCTGACATTGTGTTTTGTCTTCCTTCCAGGAAGGGGTTAACTTACTTTGCATTGGGGGTTACCAAAAGTACTTGCCGGCTTCAGAATATTTGTGAGATCTCTTGTTTTATTCTAATAATCTTTTTCTTTGACATACTCCTAAGTATTGCCCTAAATGCAACAGTGATATATTAATGTCCGCAGTGTCCTAGCTATTTAAGTTACCAGAGGGTGTAGGAAGTGTCTGTGTGCCATCCCAAATGGGTATTTGCTGATTTAGGGAAACTAAGAGTGTGTATTTGTGTTACTATTATATTGCCCTTTCTGATGAAGGCTTACTCAAACTGACTGTTAAATAAATTAATAATTGTTTAAGCAAGAAACCTTGTGTAAGAGTTTACTTGAATACTTGTCACTGTGAAACTTCCCCTACTGCTCACATTGACCCCTCTTGAGATGGGCCTGGCTGCTCAACACGCTACCAACCTGTGTAGTACAGACTTCTACCAAAGGTTGGGTTCCTACTGCCGGAGGTGAGGGTTGTTGTAGTGCACCCAAAGGGTACTGCATACAATCTTGCCTAACGTGGAGCTATGTGGATGGGGGGAGATTGAACCGGCGTGCTTGCCAGTTGTCCCTGGGTGAAGAATTCTGCTCCAGCAGTCACGTGGGGATGCCTGAAGAAAATGGGCTCTGCGTCTGGGTCAGGCGAAGGCACAGCCCGGAGCTTCAGGGTGACTGAACATTTGGGCATGCAAAGTTATCGAGCTGTCCTTGCCGGATCACAAAGGTGCTGTATTCTGTTCCTTCTGGATCTGTTAAGAGGCAGAGCTTAATCCTTTGTTATGGAATGCTTTTGATGCTTGTGCAGGGCTTTAGTCCTCTTTAGATTAAGACTAGCTGGATGGAAAAAAGGTTGTCTTAAACAAAAGAATCCAGCGAAATATACAGCAGGCCACCACATCCGGTAAAGAGAAGTTTCCACCTAACGGCCTGCAGCAATGTGGCTGCGTACTGTGTCCAATCGAAATCTTTGCTGGCAGATTGATTGAATGCACTCCCAGAATAAACTACCCCACCAAGCTCTGCTCTGTGAATTCTGTACAGATGAAGGAACCCCTGTGAGCAATCTGCAACAGAAGAGCAGTGAAGATATCTAATATAGAAGTGCTCAGCAGAATGCAGCTGCGATCTAGCCGAGCTACTGGTGGAAGTGCGACTTCCACCTGCATCAAAGATGGTCGCTAAGGATTCTTAGACGCACATCGGCTGGATGCTTTCCAAACTTGGAGGGAGCTGGACGTTCTATCCTGAAGGATTGGTCTGGGCAGTTTATTCGCTATACCCAGGAGGATTGGTCTGGGCTGTATATTCACTATATCCAGGAGGATTGGTCTGGGCTGTATAGTCACTATGTATATTAACACTCTGTTAAGTAGGGAAGAGTGAGCTGAGAGCTATGCTTCTGGATGGGTTACAAATAGCAGGCTGGGCGCTATATACCTGTGATTGAGGGAAGAGATGCTGAGGGAGAAAAGTCTCCCTATGGGAGAATCCTGACACAGTTTTGATTAGCTGGTTCCAAGAGTGGGGATATCCTTTAAGTTATAAATTAACTCCTATTTCCTATAGACGTTCATCCCAGTGCCTTTCTGACAAGGCGAATTGCCTTTTCAAGAGTACACATTTGTTTGCATATTTTATTAATTCACCACCTTCTTTAATTCAATTAGGTGTACACATTGGGAAATACCTGCTCTTTAGAGTTCATTGCACACACACACGCCCCCTCCTAACCCTCTTTTCTGATCGAACACCTTTCGGGGATCTGTGCATAGCTCTAAAATTAGTTGGGACAGACACATGGGTCTCCCTAAATGTTTAGTGTTAATCCTTGGAGGATTCCACTGGAAAGGATGCATTCTTTGGCTTACGCTGTCGCTCTAGGGACGGACCAGACCGTTACTCTGCTCCTTAATCTGCTATCGGGAAAGTAACCGGTACTCCTGCTAATACCACAATAATTTGTTGTGCATTCCGAGTAGAATTGCCTGCCAAACCACGGCCCCTATGCTTAAGTCTTTGCTTGAGGATACCTTCCTTGAAAAAATCTTTAAGACTGCTACCATTCCTCTCCGAAAGCTGCTTTGGACATGGTTTCCCCACTTAGGCGAAAAACGGTTCGAGCACAACAAAACGTTTGCATTGACAGCCCTACTGTGAAAAACGTATGTAAGATAAAGCGGTGATCGAGAGAAAATGGCATAAATCATGTCTTGTAAAAGACCAGCAGGAATAGGCCCTGGCTCGGGCCCAATACAGGACTGTTCTCCAAGGAGATAGAACGACAATCTCCCTGACTGCAAACTCTACCAAAAAGCTGTTCAGCCTGCTGCGTACTTTTGGGTAAAGGCACATTTTACCACCGGTACTCCTGCTTCACTTAGTTGGTGCAATAATGAATGGAATATTTCAAACACAAAACTTTTTTTAAAAAAAACAGGAATACCATTGAGACTAAGATTTCAACTCGACAGCCCCATCCTGCAGGGCTCTCGAATTATACAGAACCCTATTCCTCAATTCTCGTTTCGGTCTGTACCCACTAGACGTGGATAAAATCCTTGGGTAGCTCTAAGCCACATATTGTGCTAGTGACCCATGTCATGGCTAAGTCCTTAAAGAATGCTCCCAGTGCCTGTAGCAGGCAATCCCTACTATTATAAGGGAGACCTTTTCCACCAGCTTTATACCGAACTTGCTGAAAGAGACCTGCATTGCACCTATTATTAAAAAGGTCTCACTTGGCCCCTCTGATCCATCCAACTATGTCCCCAACACTAACGCCCGCTTTCTTCTAAAAATCCTAGACAAAGCGGTTTACCTGCAACTACAGCACTTTGTCGTTACTTACAACCTATTAGGAGTCGATCGTTCGGGCTTGCGTCCTGTGCATAGCTGAACGTTCAGTCAAGCATACTTGACATATTGGATGAAGGCAAGACTCTCTGCTGCCTTTGATGTATTAAACCATGGTATCCTTATGTCACGTCTCTCCTCCGATCCTAACTCATCCAGCTAGCTTTTTGCTGGATCAACTCTTGCAAGGAGGGTTTACTTCAATAGTTTTGGATCGATCTTCATCCAAGGCTCAACCGACAATGCAAGGAGGTCATCAGGGAGCATTTCTGTCCCCACTGTTTAATCCTTACATTAGACCACTATATGATTTGTTGTACAATCTGAAAAATATTTCCCAAAAATACTCTGACGATACTCCGATTCTGTTCAGTGTCTGTTGATATGACTTCGGACACCAGCCAGAACACCTTAATAGCGGTTAGCAGTTGGATGAGAAATAACTGGGTCTGATCAAATGATCAGAAAACTGAATTACTACTACTGGCTGCACAAAACGGGATTAAGAAACTGGGAAGTGCTTATGATTCCATGCTATTGGGCACTTAATCCATCCCAATAATGAGCAAGGTTAAGTCGTTGGGCATGAACATGAATGCTCATGTCGGTTCTATGGTTAGTGCCTGCCACTGTCTCCGCCTGCTTCGGAAGATCAAGCCCTTCATATTGGACCCCAATGCTGGATTTTTGCAAAGGCCATCATCGGGAGTAAATTAGATTATGGCAATGCCCTGCTAATGGGTGCACCAGTTTATGAAGTTGCTAGACTTAAGGTTGTGCAGAACTCGACTGCCAGGATTGTGGCACATTTTGCAAGACTGTCTCACATCTCGCCTGCACTGAAAAAACTTCACTGGCTGCCTGTAGCAGAACCGATTAAATTCGAGGCTCTAACTATTCCCCACAAGAGGTTGTATGATGAAGCACCTTAAAGCGTGGCTACATTAGTACAAGCATCTCTGCTCCCTGCGCTTCAGCTCGCAACAGTTACGCATTAAGTGCACCCGAGCAGGTGGCCGATCATTCCAGTTCCCACTGCCTTCTCTTTGGATTACACTTCCACTGTGCATCAGGCTGGATCCCAGCCTTTCACATTTTTTTTATGAAGAGTTTGAAACCTTTCCGCTCTTCTGAATCCTTCACTTAGTTACAGCACATCCTGCGAATTCTCCCTCAAATGCTGGCTCTGTCGGATTGATGTCTATTTGTTTGTCTTTTTATGTTACATCCCTTTGATGCCTTTGGGTTTTAGCGCTACAAAAATGTATAAAATAAAGTATGTTAAGGTGGAATGCAGAACCAGGGATGTAAATATTACTGCACTGCAATCCTTCCAAACTCGAGCATATGCTGTTCCCTGCTCAAGCATGTGGTATTTTGGGGAAACTCTGGAACAAGGTGCGGTAGCTGCTGTTCTGTTCACAGGGGGCGGAGGGGTCAGCATGAGTGTAGCGCATGGAGACCCTGTTTCAACAGTTTAAGGTGATTTTCCGTTTCTCCGTCAAAACCTGGTTGGGCCTTGCCTGCAAATCACGGCCAAAAGATTTTCTGAGAACCAGAGTCTCCATGAAGGTAGATTTATCTTATCCCACAATGTATCGCAAATTTACTATGCAAATCCATTTACTGGAAGTGTGTCGCTGATGTCACTGTCGGACATGCAGGATTTGTTTGTAAGATGCCCTTATTTCGCTCTTGTAAGTTCCTGCTGCTTTTTTAACAAAATGCTCATTCTCTTTTGTAGGCGGTTGTGATGGTTTTAGAAGCAACTGGAGAAACGACTTACAAAATGATACTTAAATTGCTTGAAGCACTTTGGAAGTCTTCCGTCATCACTTCGGACCAAATGAGAAGGGTAAGTTTGCTGTCTAGTGGTATGAGATGAATATGCTTTTTAACCGGTTTTGTGTATTCTTTTTTTTTTTTTTTTACATTTTAAAGGCTCAACAGTCTACAGTTAAATTGTAAATACAATAAACCCGTTGAACGTGTTGTGCATGTAATGTCATTGAGAACAACCTTGTAGACCGGAATTCTGATCTGCTTATTTGTTATCAATCAAAATATTTATTTTGGATGTAATTCGTAGAATCGAATGTACAAAAAAGTTAGAATCACAATTCACACCATTTAGTGATTGCATATCCAAGTCTAAATGTATTCTTGGTAAAAGAAATGCACTAAAACACATAGCTTTACATTTTTGGGGCTGCAAATTAGCGAGCATGTCCTGTTCTTTGCCATTACTTGGGAAGAGCCAATTTACCAACTATTTCCACAATGGTCGAACTTTTTCTGACTGGTGTTTCAGTTAACTATAATTTTGTATATCAAGAAAAAAATGACAATTTTCCCCACGACTAGCCGCAAGTACTTGGGCAGGCCGTGGGCATTGAGGTGAAACCACTTCCATAGGAGCCCAACTACAGAATACATTTTTTTTTCTCTTCTTACATTGCAGTCTTATCCATGATATAAGGGTAATTTTTAAATACGATTCAACGTTTGTTTCTCTAAATTGAATGCTGTTCTTTTTGTCATGTCGAACCTGACTCCTAAAGTGGCATGTATGTATTTTTCTTAATAAAGGGCATTTGTGTGTTTTATTTATTTGTATGGCACCTATTGAAATGGTGTCAAGGCACCACATGATAAAAGGGGATGGGGGGGGGGTAGAGGGGTAGGGGAAAGGGAGAAAGAACAGTCCTGCTAGGCCTTATGGCATTCGGATTGTGCAAATGTAGTAACCCAAAGTGTGGGGTGAGGGGTTGGGGGAGTCAGTAGGGCGGAGTCCTAGGGTGGGAAGGAAAGTGCAGGATAAAGAGGAGAGAGTGCAAGTGAAAGGAGGGTTGGAGGGCCAAAGGGACTAGGCGAGTTCTAATGGGAAGCTAGGAGGGCAAGTGCCAGGGATTGCAGGGGGTGAGGATCCACGTGCTAAGTATGCGGAGGGGGATGGACTGTGTGAGGGGGGGGTCTGGTGCCCTATAGAACTCGGAGGGAACCAGGCAGCCAGTCACTGAGGCAGACGGGGGTGTTAGCAGGGGAGGAGGAGGGGGAGAGGGAAGGAAGAAGAGAAAAGGGGAGCTTGAGGAGATTCTGTAACTTAAGGAGATCCCGCTGAAGCCTGAGAGGGGCAGGGAGACAATTTCAGAGGGAAGCTTCTGCGGAGGAGAGCGATCTACCCCCACTCTCTGCTTAGAGAAGACTCTTATCTTCAGAGAGTTGGAGCTAGAAGACCGAAGGGCCCTAGTGGGGAGGTATTTATATGCCTAGAAGAAATGTGGATTGGGACCAGATAGTCCTAAGCCCAGTTTCAACAAGTAAATCACACAATGCAGTGTCCCCAGAGTCTTGCATATCCTTCAATGGGAGTATCTGGAATGGTGGAAGCCGTTTCCGTGCCGCTGGCTGCTCTGAAGCCAGACTGGTGGTCATGGAGACAGCCAACCGAACTTCTGAGGTCTCTTTTTGGGAGCATGGACTAGTGATCGGAAATGGTCTTACGAAGGGCATTGTGTGGTGTGGCACTTCAAGTTGGTTGGCCTTTGTTAGGGGAGTTTTCCTAAAGTCCCACTGGTAGTAAGACTTTAATAAGCTATCCCAGTGCTTTGCAGATCACCAACTCTTAGTATCAGTCTGTACTAACTCAGGACCTTGGTAGATTGGCAGAACAGTCAGGCTTATCTTAAGGGGAAGATGTGAGCTGTAGGTAGGTACACCGAACCCAGCAAGTAAAGCACATCAAAGAAGCACTTATACATAAATAAATGTATATTAAAATATATACTTATTATATTTACACAAGTCACTGTTAAATTCTTGGCGCAATAAACCATCACACCTAAATATACTTTCAAATAGTCACTTCTTAGTTGGTAGTTGCTGAACGCATACAATTGTTACAGGAGTTTGACAGTTCGATCAGTAATACTGTGCACCCACAAAATAATACAGTAATTCTATTTAGTCTGCATACACATATAAGAAAGTGATTTTTGGGGAGGAAAACAGTTGGTTAGTTTTATCCTGGTAGTGCTTCAGGTTCTAGAGGTGGTTTCGCAGCACAGCCATTCCTTTAAAGTCAAAAACACACCCCTAGCTAAAAGGCAGTTCGTGTCAGGTTTAAAGTCTTGCAAAACAGAAAAAAATCAAACGTTTCGGTGGATACCTTCTAGTCTCTAGGGAAGAAGATGCAAGAAGTCTTAACCAATGTTGTAGACCCTCAGAAAGGACTCTATTAAGTGACACAAGCAGCGACTTCAGTCGGAGGGAAGAGTGGGTTGCCCTGGACACCTCTAATTGCAATCCAATGCTCTGTAGCGACTTTCTGGAATCCGTAAGAAATACCTTTTCCCCCACAGTACCTTAGGTTAGAAGAAAAAGGTTTGGGCTGGATGCTCCACAATGTTACAGCTTTGGACCTGACCTCTAGATTCCTTGGTCTGATGACGAAAAGCAGGACACTGGATGGGATCTCTCAGCAGCAATCTCGAGCGAGGACCTGGGGTACGACTTTCAACAACTTCCTGGTTCACTATGTGGTTTTGGCACCTTTTCTGTGGACCGCCCTGTCAATCTTCTTCGCTTTCCGCAGTCCCACCGCTCTGAGGGATCTGGGCGAGTTGGATCAGATCTCTGGAGTGTCCTTGAGGGCTCAGCAAAGATTTGGACGGATTCGGCCTTTCCACAATGATGCACTCGAAATGGGCAGCAGGTCTCCCTGCTTTGGGATTCCGCAGCTCTGGAAACTCCTAGAACCTCGGTAGATGGCTCAATTCAAAGTTAGTCTTGGGACTGGTTATTCCCACCAGCCAAAGGGAAGGAGTCGTCCTCTTCGGAATTCCTCTGTTGCACAGGAAACTGGGTCTGGACAGCAGTGGTTGCTTCACGGTGCTGCAAAGGGTCTGTAGGCGCCTCTGACCATCTTTTTCGGTTACTTCATTTTTCCATGGTCAACTTGCTTTTCACTCCAGAAGCCTCACTTTTTATGCAGTTCCAGCACATACTCCTCTGCAATCTCTCTCAGCATTTTACAGAAAGGGGCATTTGGCTGTCCACCCAGGACAAGAAGAACCCCTGTGGGAGCTGATCCTATTCAGGCACATTGGCAGACAAAGGACAGGGGGGTGGAATACTCCTCCCCCTCTTCCAAGCGCTTTGAAAAAATTGTCTATAGGCGCTATATAAATAAACAATCCTATCATGGCTGCCAAGACACTCTGGAGCCTAGGCTGGGACACCCAGGGGTCCCTGCCAGGCAAAACACACATAGGCCTCCCCCTCTCAGAATGCTAGAAGGAGGGCTGACCAAGAACAACCATGCCAGTAACCGTGAAAAACAAAGGGGAGGCGCCCCACGTTGGTATTTGGAGGGAGGGTGGGGGGAGGGAGGGACGAGTACGGAGGCAATGGATACATTGTGATATAAAAATTGAACAATAGTTATTACAACACGTCCACTGCCATGAGCCATAACTCGGAGATTGTGACACAAAATTCACAGGAACAGAGAGAAGAGTGGGATATTCGGTATCCCTTTGGCACTCCGCATAAGGTAGTGTGTGCCAATCTCTCAGGCTATAAAGTTTTAGGAGAGATACCAAGTCAATCGCTATCCTTAAGAACTGTAGTTTACGTGAGGATAAGAAAAAGAATCTTAAAGGAGGGTCCCCAGCAACACTGCCCATAAGGAGCTGCGTGCTGCAATAGTAAAGTACAGATTCCTTTTAGAGCTATTGAGCAGACAGACTCTAGAGTTCCAAAAGACGCAGCCCACAAGAATGAATGAGTGGAAAAAGGCTCCACTCATTCAGGATTTAAAGAAAAAAGTCCAGAAGTCCAGCAAAATGTGCTGGGGGAGGGGGGTCTCACTGGGAGAGGGGATGAAGCATAACAATCGTACATCTCCCTAGCAGCCTATCCCTGATTTTTATTTTTATAATTTTTTTCTTTTTTTTGTTGTTTTTGGATTGCATTTATTTCCACAATGTTAGCTTTGTAACTTATGCTCAGAGCAAATGTCTTGTCTCCATCTCATTTGGATTTTCATCTTGGTAGTGAGTAGTTGTCTTGCCTTGTAAAGGGAGTGTGTTGACGGTAAAAAAACAACTTGATTTACACTCGATTTGAAATGTTGAAATTATTTTGCAATGCAGTAGGGATTTAAGATCACCCTAATATTTGTGATTTGCAGGGTTATGACAGAATCTACAGTGAAATTCCAGACATTAACCTGGATGTTCCCCATGCCTATTCTGTCCTTGAACGGTTTGTCGATGACTGCTTCCAGGCTGGCATTATTAACAAAAAAATTAGAGACTTCTGTCCTTCAAGGTATGATGTTCTTTATTATTTTTTCTTCCGTTTTGTGGAGACCCCTTTCCTCCGCCCCACTGCTGATGGTTTTTTTTCTTTCTTTTTCACTTTAATGTGTATGGTTTTATCGGTATTATGCGAACAGTGTTGGTAGCTATATATATACATTTTGATTTCTATCCATGACGTTTTGTGACTAGACTGTCTTGGTACTGACTAAGCTAATTTTATGCCTCGTGTCATAATGTTCACCTTGGCTCTGTTCAAAACTGTTTAATTGGATGAAAATGCAAACATGTTAGCCATTGTGTCCCCTATGTTAATTCAATGTTTCCTTTGACCCCAACACATGCAGCCCATCTTGCATCCATTCTGCCAAAGATAGGTGTGCATACATAATTTATCCTTTCACTGGGACTTCTGCGAGTTTTTGTAAAGGAGTACAGTTTGACATTGAAATGGTACAGTGAACTTTTACCTGTATTTCAGCTTGCTAACTTTCGGCTGTAAAGCCTCTTCAGTCAATTATTAAATGTTCGTTTAGGCAATTGCAACTGGATTGGAAATGCCTTCCCTTTGTCTGCAAATTGGCTGACATTACATTACGGGTGTGGTTGGTGGGGTGATGCTCTTTCATAAAATATGAATGTGGTTATTTACAAGGTCATTTTGGGGAGAGCACTGCTTTCTAGATGGATGCCATGATGAACTGGATTGGTTTCCCATCTAGAGGTCTCCTGAGGCTAGACTGCTCACATTTTTTGCGAATTATTAGGGACCAGTGCGGTGTACGGAAAACATGCTCAGTTACAGAATTTTGCGAGAGTGGGAAATCGGGGCAGCAGATTAAAAACTTACATTTTAAATGCAATTACCTCTGTTCTACATTTTCAGGTAAATGTCAGGCTTGTAAACGTAATCTGTATTCACTATTTGCTGTCTAGCTTAATGCCTCTCGCGACAGCCACAAAATACTTTTTTTTTTTTTCTTTTTCTGTGCAGCAAGTCCATTCTCTTCAGCACTGCATACCTGTGCAGTTTTTAGTCTCCTGTGTATCACTTTTCTACGGTAACGTTTTTTCAACATAACTACAGTAATGGTAAAGTCCTGCACAACCACTAGTGCCTTTTCAGAATACTGTTGCTGGTTTTGGTGCACTGGGAATCTAGTAATTCTTATAGGAAAGGGTGAATATGGTTGCACTTTTCTGCTAGTACTTCTAGACGAGAATAATGATATGCCATTTTTATCTTTTGATAAATGTAGTTGTGGCATAAATGTAATGTAGACGCAATGGTGGTGGTAGCACGATGCACTTTGGATCATGACCCACACATTAAATATGTTTTTCCACTTTGCTTCTTTCCATGGTTGTTGATATTGGTATCATTAAACCAATGTTGGATTTCTTTACAAAGAATTAATGTAAATCGGTTTAGTAAATGCTACATATGCTTGTCTACTGCACAGAATATATATAATATTTTTGAGGCTTGTGGAATCTACTTAATCAATAATATATTTATAATTAGTTATTTAGAACGTGCTTTAATACCCAAAGGTTTCGAAGCACAGACCCGGGGATCTAACCGCTGTTGTGCCGCGTCACCTTGCTTCCAAGGCGATCCCGTTTCCCCTGAGTTATCCTCCCGCAATCATACAGGTTTGCATTGGCTATTACTAGGATTGGTATAGTAGTATGCAAACTTGACTAGAACACATAGCTTTGTTCTTCTGGACTGTTGTCACAAAGGAATTGTAAAATCCAGTGTCTTCACTGCGTATTGCTGGTAATTGGAGTGTCACATTTTAAAGCTGCTATGGAATCGTACCTGGACTTCAGTGGTTACTGCCTGTTAAGGGTTGCTACACACCTAGGGTTAAAGTAAGCCACCACTCTGTTGTACAACAAATCCATCATTTAGTGGTGTGCCCTACTGTTCCAGCGACTACCGGATTCTGTTTGTGGAATTCTTCCCAGCCCCCCTGCCTCCTGCTTTTTATTTGTAATTTACCCTGGCCTCAGTGATCCTGCTAGACCATTGCGAGTTGTAATGGTGCTAGCTGGTAGGTAAGATGTTCATATTTATGGTAAATCTTCCTGATCTGTGTCAACCCCAGAGCATTCTGCTTGGACTTCGTAATTATTTTTCCTTGCCCCTAGGTGAGTGGGAATCTCCCCCCGCCCCCCAACCGCCCTCTCATAGTCTTTTACTCTTTTTATGGGTGACAGTTCTATGTCTCTTGTGAGGAACATGAGGGCATGCTCACTTCTACTCCCCTATGGTCCTCCTCTCAGGTGGCCAAGGAAAGGCCATCACTCTTGGATCCCAACCCTGGGGTGGAGATGTAAGGGAGGATCACCTGGGTGGCGCGAACTTGGGGAGAGGATGTCTTTGGGTGAGACATTGTATCCTCCTTTCCCTTTGCTACCAACCAACGTGTTCCACTGCCATGTCCCTTTAAGACCAGGACGAGGAATATAAGTAACTGTGAGTAATGCACATGTCCATTCTTTCACACCACTTTGATACTGAGTTGAGGAAGAGGGCTGTGGAGGACTACTGTTGTAAAAGTCAGGCATGGCCAACTACTTGGCTTAATTCTGGTCAGGAAACTGTGCATGATTAAACCTGAAACCACTTGATGGGTACCAGGTGTATGAGTGACTCCCCAGCCTCTGAGGAGAACAATTCTGGAGAGAACTATCCAGGAAAGAACATGGCATGCAGAGGCCGAGCCGGCTGGAGCGAAGCTGGGATGAGCAGGAGTGCTGAAAGGACTCTGGGGCCAGCATGTGCCATGAAAGTAAAGAAGCCTGCTGTCCCCTTTTCCAGGTGTCCTGAGCCAGAGCTTCAAACAGCCACAAGTAGCCTTCACTAGGGAAGAGCAGGGCTACACACAGCGGAAACCGAAGATGGTAAGCACTGCTCGCAGAAGCTGATGAGAGGAACAGGCGGATCTGAAAGAAGAGAAGCCGAATCAAGGGGCCCGGTGGAGCGATAATGGACCAGTGAGTGTAAGAGATGGGAACCTTCATACTGCGGCACTTTGGGGCTGGAAAAAGACATATTGAAGTAGCATATGAACTAGGAATAATTACAATTGCTCTGGAAAATGAAAACTAATGTTGAATTTCGAACAAGTTGCAAATTGGCATAAGTACTTTTATGAGTGCTACATTCATTACTGACTACCGGATGAAGCTGGAAAGGGATAGAAGTACTTCTAAGAGTGCTACAAGCATTATTGAATGCCGGATAAAGATGCAAAGTATTACAAGTACTTTTTTGAATGCTGCAAGCATTGTTGAATACCGACCTATATGAAATGTGTGAACATTTAGGAGCAAAGTGAAAGCAAGGTGGTGTAGAAAGGTGAATACCACAGAATGAGTTATCTGAAATGCATTTTGTGGAAAAGCCAAGAGAATGCCATGAAGAATCTGAAATTGGTGTTGATTTGCTATAGCTGAAGCATACAGAAACAGTGCCAAGGGTTACCGATTGCATGATCTGTAATGGGTGGACCGTGAGGTCTGACAACTGCGCCTAGACCGAAGGACCCCTATCTGAAAAGAGCCAAAGAAAGCAAATGAGCTGGAAGAAGCTCTAACTTTATTTTGACCACGGTTTCTTTTGATGTTGACTTACCTACACATTATGTATGTTTAGTTGTAAGGGCAAGTATAGGTTTTTGGGCGTAGACAGACTTTTGCTGAACTTACTGACACAGGCTATCCTAAGTTTTCTTCAGGTGGGGAAATCCCACCTTAGCATAGGGCAAGTTAGGCCTTACTCCATCCTGACATTTAAGAAAAATAAAAGTCTACCTGAAAAGTAAAATCTGTCTGTTTTACTTCATGATGCCTTCACCCTCTCCATAGTGTGTTTTTGGATTTATAGTTCCCTTTAACTTTTGGACTGAGGCTGGAATGAGTGTAGTAGCCTTCCAGTCGGATGTACCAACCTTGATTAGCTGTGTTCTCTTCTAAATGTGTTTTATTGGGGTTTTCTTTCCCTTATCTGCTTAGTGCCTTTCTAAAACAGTCTTGGAGTTAATAGTTGCCTTTGAGTTGCTTGTAGCCCCTCTTAAAAGTATGAGGTTCCTTACTTAAATTTATTGATTGAGCATTTGGATGGCTCCTATACAGCAGAAAGTGTTTCCAGATGCCACACAACAAAAGAGGGGCAGGGGCAAAATTAATGGGCCTAGGCCTTGTGACATTCGGATCGTGCAACTGCAGCATGCGGGGGAGTGAGGACAAGGGAAGGGGTAAGAAGAGGGTGAGGAAGGGAAGTGCTGGAGTGAGGGGGACGGGCAATTGCTAGGGGGTGTCCAGGATGGCAAGTGCAAGGAGGAGCAAGGTCTAAGGGTAATGGTGAGGAGGATCGGGTGGGGGATGGCAGCCTAGGAATGCCATTCAGGGAAGGGTGCCAGAGGGCAAGTGCTGATAAGAAGGGTGAGCTGGAAGACTGGACAAAGGAGGGTCTGGCCCCGGAGTGGCTCATAAGGGACACAGACATCCAGTCGTAGCGGCAGGAGGAGACTGAGGGGTCGGGGGGGGGGGTGAAAGAGGGAAGGAGGAGGAGAGAAGGAAGGTCTTGTGTAGCTTCCGGAACTTAAGATCCGGCTCAAGAGTGAGAGAGGCAGGGAGGCCTTTCCAGAGGGGGGCTCCTACTGAAATGAGCCCTACCACCCCACTCTTGGAGAAATGTCTGATCTGAAGAGAGCTGGAGTCACAGGACCGAAGGACTCTAGCCAGGAGGTATTTAGGGAGAGAGTTGAATGTAGCGAGGTCCCAGGCCCCAAAAAGCCTTATGGATGATGCAGAATGTCTTGAATTTGGTCCTTGCAGCAACCAGGAGCCAATGCAGAGATTTTAGGGCTGGATTTGTTGAGGGCGGAGTGAGGAAAGAGACTGTTGCGTTAATCAAGCCTTGAGAGAACCAGAGCTCTGGAGACATTGAGTTTCTGGGGGAAAGTGAGGAAAAGGAGAATGCCTTTGAGGAGGTGAAGCTAATAGTGGGCCTTCTTGGCAAGGTCAGCGATATTGGGTGAGTAGGAGTGAGAGGAGTTGGAGATGACGCCCATGGTTTTTAGCCTCACATGAGGGTGAAGAGGGAGGGCAACAGGAGGGAGTAGGGGTCCCAATGAGAAGGATCTCAATCTTACTGGCGTTAAGGCAGAGATCATTGGCAGCACCCATGCCTGAATATCAGTCAGGAATGAGAGGAAGGAGAGGGACGCCTAAAGGAGAGCTGTGTGTTGTCAGTATAACACGAAATGAGGAGAGAAGGTGGAAATCAAGTGGGCAAAAGGGGCAAGGTAAATTTTGAAAAGCCACAGTGAAGAGGGACGCCGCAAGTGGAGTGGGGTAGAGGAGAGAAGGGGTCCCAGTTGGACTTGGGAAGGCCGATTAGAGAGGACAGATTAACCAATCCAGTGCCTGATCCGCGATGCCCAGTGTATCGCCGATTTTATGAGGATGGAATGATTTACTGTGTCAAAAGCAGAGGACAGATCGAGGAAAATGAGGACGGAAGGGGAGTTTGCCGTCGAGATTTGAGAGCAAGTCATCAGTTGTTCAGGAGAGTAGTTTCCATACCTCTGGCTGCTCTGAAGCCAGACTGGTGGTCATGAAGGCAGCCAACAGAATCTGTGTAATGGATTAGTTGGGAGATGACCGATTTTCTCCAGGAGTTTGCCCAAGAAGGGGGTAGTGGCAATAGGGCAGTAGTTAGCTGGGCAGGGCCGGTTTCTCTGCTCTTCCAGGATTTTTGAAGTGTGGATTATTCAGAATATAATAGGGTGCTGCACCGCGGTGACGCATGCCCTGCTTTTGGAGTGCCTCACTGTAGGCTACCTCACCCACTGTGGGATTGGGTGTGAGCTTGTTCCTTACAAACCTGTTGACTAGAGCTACCAGAAGTCCTTGCAGCAGAATCATCATCATTGATGACACCTGCACCTGCTGTGAGCTGTAAGCTAACACTGCCTCCCTGATGATGTGAAGAGCCCAGAAACCGGTAGAACACCAGTGGCTGAGTGGGTTTACTGTGCAGGGAACTAGAGTACGCCCATCTCCACTTTTTCGTCATATATATATATTTCTTTTGTGTGCAGATTTTCAAAAGTTCAGCCGTGTTTGTGGCCCCAGATATGTGGGATTGGATGTGGGCCCATTTCTTGGAGCAGATGGAGTGCAAGAAATACATTGTCTTTCTATAAATTGTAACACTAGGTTGTGCTTACCCTGAATTGTTTTAGTGCTTTTCTAAAATAGATCCCAAAATTCTTACTCGTCATTGAGTTGCTTGTAGCCCCTCTACAACGTATCATCATTTAATTACTGACATTGAATAGCTGCTGCTCTTCTTAAACAGTAATATTGCTGAGTTAATTCAAGTGCTCTTACTTGCCTGACTGAAGTCACTCTGTGTGTGGTTTAGAAGAGTAAATGGTAAATTACTCACCTGTTGGGTTGTGCCTTGCCTGAACTGTTCCTGGGCACTTATTAAATAGTTTACTGTGCCCATACTTATCCTTGAGAAGCTTTTGGCCTCTAGGTAGCATACAAGTTAAGTTACTTCCTATGACCTGTAGTCTAAAGGGTAACATTGGTGTTGTAACTTTATCCATTCTTGATAGAAGAAAGTTGCATAAGTTATGTTACAAGAAATACTTTGTAACAGTGTTGGTCTAATTAATTGTGTCTATAACTGAATAACACTGTATATTTGGACCAATAGGGCCTACTACCCAAGAATTACTTATTGGATTCTAAAAAGTATACCTAACCTGGTTTTACTCCCCAGTAATAGTTTAATGCCATTCTTAATGTTGTAGGTTTGACTCACCTTGACTGCTTATTGTTATCTAAATAAGGTTATACTTTGGTTTCTAAACCATAAGTATTCAGTTGGTTTTTATAATAGTGTTTATATGATATGTTATAGTACTTACGTCCCCAAGATGTATCTTGGCCTACATGTATTTAAATAAACCATTTATATTTTACAATACATAGTGCTTCAGTGTTTCTTTGGACCATATGTATGCTACCATTTCTTTGTACTGATCTACAGCCTTCGCTCCCTCCTAAAATCATTCTGGATGCTCTGTCTACGCTACCAAATGTTCTTGGGTGGTACAGCCTTATACTAAGAGTGGAGTTTTGTACTCTCTGATATGGTTTTATGAAGCCCTTCGTTGGACTTTAGAATAATTGTCCTAACACTGGCATACTGGGTATTTGCCATGGTGTCATGATTTAAATCCTACCACAGCGTGACCTCAACCCCAAAAGGTGATCTAAAGGCCCACCTGGGGCTGGAGCGGGTTTTGTGGTAGAGACCTTGAACGTAGGCTCTGTAGAAAGTTGTGCATGAGAATAGACTACCCTCTACTCCTTACTCACTAGCATCGCCCACCCTCCCCACCCGGACCACCTGACAGGCTTACTATTGGAAGCAATATTGTTGTGGGTATACCTCCAGGTGAATATATGTATCCATGCATGTTAGCTTTGTGCGTTTGGTGAAGATTCTAAGATGCTTTCAATATCTTCCCCAAACAGTTTAGCACTAAACAAACCAGTATTTTCACTTGCAATATAGTGTCTTCTGGAAGCAATATTGTTGTGGGTATACCTCCAGGTGAATATATGTATCCATGCATGTTAGCTTTGTGCGTTTGGTGAAGATTCTAAGATGCTTTCAATATCTTCCCCAAACAGTTTAGCACTAAACAAACCAGTATTTTCACTTGCAATATAGTGTCTTCTATTCCCAAATAGAACCACATTAAATGCTAAACAAGAATGAGAGCATTTTTATGTATGTTTTTTCTCGAAGAGATAGTACATTTACATAAACAGAATAGTCAACCAATATACAGTTCCTAATATTAGCAGTGGAGTGTAGATACCCAGCCTCCTACACTTGTATTCAATTCTAAAATGTTAATACTACCTACCATCAATCCACAAGATTTGTATCTAGTGTGGCAAGCCAGAGGACATGTTTGGCAATAGATTTACGCCTCACTATCCCTACTTCTAAAAGGGCGTTCCCTTCAAAACAAAATGGTCCTCGGTCCAAACCTATCCACTAATCTGGCCTTACCACTTTGCAAAAACGTGGAAAAAAAATTGGTGAGTGCCCTGCACTCGTTTCATCACAAAGCGATCTTTGGCTGTCCCAAGAGTCCTTCCTGGGTCAGGATCCAGTGGTTAGAAGTAAATCAAACCATTCTACTCAAAGACACAAGGAGCCAGCGGAAAATGGCGGCCACATTTAGTGTTTACATGGTTGCCTAGCAGCCACATACGAGCCTTGCTGCTCATTGGATCAACTTTCCATATCCTGTTTTCGGCTGCGCCGGAATAGTCAGCCGGCCCTCCTTCAAAGGCACCCGGCAAAGGCACAGGCCTGTCTGTGCCTGTCCGTGCCGCCCCACGCCAGAACTCTTGGCCAACATAGCAATAATATGGCCTTAGACCGCCACTACGAACTACTCGCAGCCTCCAATCAACAGATCTCAGCGCTCCCCCCTAATGCTCAGTGTGGTAAAACCTGCACCTCCCATTTCAGTTTGTGCCACTTAACAGTATATAGTGACTTGAATGTTCTACATTTAACTACTGCATGCATTCAGCATACTCGTGCACTCTAGTCCTGCTCGCAAACTGCACACGAAGTAATGATCTTTGCTAATTATTGTGTGCTACTGTTGGTTCCTGTGGCCCCCAGAGAAAGCAATAAGTCGAACACTGCCTTGCTATTTGTCCTGCACAGTATCATTTTGCTCAAGCCCTCCTTAGCAAATTACGAATGTCACATCACATGACTGGTTATTACAAACTGCTGCTAATAGTCTTATATAGGCATTACCTACAATATCCATTGAAAAGTATTTAATTCCAATGCCGCACATGTAACCGCTCGGACTAGCTATTCCAATTACTATGCCATTACTACACGCGTTGATTGTATTGTGAAAGCTTCACCCTAAGGCTGGTTTACTTACCTAGTCGGCTACTAAACACCAGTGTTCTGCTACTGTTTTTGTTTTGAGCCTTGAAAGTTTAATGTGTGACAATGTTCCGGTACTTTTCAACTGTCCTATACTGTACTAACTGTATTACCAATGTCTACACTGCCTAGCATTGTCTAAACACTCTCATTACAGTAATTCATATTGCCTCATAGGGCCTTACTATGTTTGTACTGTTCATCCTATTGAATGTGCTTGCCTTCCTATCGTCGACACTAGAACCCATCCCAGAACAGGCATTGATACAGCTAGAAAACTTTGATCTAAAACACCACACACCTGCCAAACCTCTAGATGCTACAGCATGCACATTACCATGCGTACCTCTACTAGCACCGTATGACAACCAAACGCAGCACACCAATAAGATGGCATTAGTCACCCATCAAAAAGTTACTACAACCCACAAACCTAACGCATATAATGCTGACTCCACATTATGCACGATTTATCCAGATAAATTCTGGCCTAGCACTTCTATAATGTCCCAGACACCACCTCCTACCTTGCCCCACATCCTTTCTGCCTAACACACCAGTATTCACCACAATACCATATACCACAGGCACATCTACACAAACCTCCATTTTGCTGCAAGGCACAGCTCGGCACTCCAGACTTTCTTCTAGAACCCACTCACCACCCCTACACACCAAACGTATACTAGGAAACATAAGAAAAATACGACTCTCCTCCCGGACGTCCAAGAACTATACTAACTCCCCCCCCCCCCACTCTGGAAACATAACCACTTGCCATGTGTTTGGCCTCCCAAAACCAATAATGGCAGATCAGTGACACTTTCCAAAGCTAAAGACAACCTCCGGAAAATTCAACAGTCCCCCACCACCCCCTCTAGCACGTAAAATGCAAAATAGTTCCCCATTAGTCACTGAACCTCTAAAGGGTGCTCTACTCCATGTTAGATCTCGAGGCGCTCACGTCACCGACATTCAAGACCTTATTCTGGAACATAAACTAGATTTCCTAGTAATAACTGAAACCTGGCTCCATGCAGCTTCAGGCCGATTGCTCACATTAGCTATACCACCAGACTACACAATACTTAGATCAGATCACCAAGACACCTCTGGAGGAGGAGTCGCCATCATCCACAAAACTCTGCTCCAATTTAGAGAATGTAAAACCGAAATATTACCAGGCTACCAACTCCTAGAACTTTTACTAGCCACAGACCCTAAAACCACTATCAATTTCTTAAGTGTACAGAGCTCCCAGCTCGGGTAATAACCCAGACATTGACTTACCCCAACTCATCTCTCCACTCCTCAAACCTAATACGAAATTCATCATATTAGGAGACCTCTAGGCTACAACGATCACACAGACCTTAAAGCTACAGCATTTCACAATGCATTCCTAGAAATGCAATTCAAACAAATCATTAACGCCCAACCCATACAAAAGGAAGAATCCTCGACTGAATCCTGTCACTTAATATCTCTGTCCCACTCGAAGATATCAAAGATATGTCCTGGACCGATCACTTTCTAATGGAAACTTAACACTGAAAACCTAACCCTGCTGCTAAATAAGTTAATCAATACTCCACCACCAGTAAATATCAACCCGGATGATATCTCATCACACTATCCTACTTGCCTGAAGACCACCATTGATGAAATAGCCCCCCTCAGATCTAAACAACCCAAACCTAAGCGCAGCAACACCTGGTTCAATGATGACCTTATTGAACAGAGAAGAAAAAAAAGCGCTTTAGAACATCTCTTCAGAAAGACCTCCACAAGCACAATTAACAGAACTTCGGAATACATGCATTACTAATGCCACTTCAAATAGCAAAGAGTTATTCACGATCATCAAAGAACTAGAAACTCCCATCCTTTCTCCCAGCATATTTATAGAAGGCATAATTTGGTGTACCACTATCCAAGTTGCAAAAGCCACTCAAACACTCTGCAAAGCAAAATCAAATCGCAAAAAAAAATTCTCGGAACTACCAACGAACTAGACCCTCCACCATTTACAACCACCACAACCAACATACCACAATTCCACTTTACGTCGTCACCATAGATCAAGTGCTAAAAACTATAGCCTCGCTTAAACCCATCAACTGTAAAGGAGATGATTCTCCTGCCAAATTAGTTAAGGATTGTGCTTCTACCTTTGCACCCTTCATTCAAACTCCTCATTCAACTCCAACACCATCCCAACGAACATCAAACAGGCTTGGGTTACCCCCCTTCTAAAAAAGCCCACCTTAGATCCCGATTAACTATAGACCCATTACCAAAGTCCCCTTCCTACTCAAAATCATAGATAAAATTGCCTATTCCCAAATCCAATCCCACCTTGAAAACAACCATCTGCTAGGAGAAGGACAGTCTGGTTTCTGCCCAGGACACAGCACGGAGCTATCTCTAGTGGATCTAACAAATCAGATGTACGCTGTCATGGACTCAGGAAAATTATGCATTCTCCTACTACTGGACCTGTCCGCAGCATTTGATCTAGTAGATCACAACAAACTATGCCGTACCCTAGCCAATAACTTTCACTTCTCCAAGGAAGTTACCACCTGGATAAAATCATTCCTCTCTAACCGCACATGTAGAGTAGCCATAGGTCACGCATCAGCAGACCCTATCGAAGTACCGATAGGCGTGCCCCAAGGATCCTGCCTCTCTCCAACGCTCTATAATGCTTACACTAAGCTACTCTTTGCAGCTCTTGACGCAATGGGAGTAATATATACCAACTTTGCAGACGACACACAAATACTTATCCCAATTTCAGGCAGCCTGGAACAGGACACTATCTGTGTGAATAAAATCTATCCCATCCAAAATTGGATGGCAGACAATAGTCTATTCAAACTGAGAAAAAAATGAAATTCTAAATGTAGGTTCACCGGCTTGACTAACCAAACTTCAACCACAATACATAGCTATAGTCATCGATGGCACACCATCACCATCTCCAGCCAAGTAAAAACACTAGGGGTCTATCTGTAGTCAAGTTTGACCATGTGCAAACATATAAGTGCATTTGCCTCATCCACAGTTTACACCGCCAAACTCATTGCACTATGTCGACCCTTCCTCTTACAACAAAATTGTATCATCTTTGCTAGAGCACTTATCCTAGCTAGGATTGATTATTGTAACATACTACTATTGGGAACCTAAAAAAAAATGCAATTACTCCAGAACAAAGCACTAAGAGCAGCACTAGGCATAAAAAAAAGGATCACATATCTCAACATGGGAGAGTAGCTCATTGGCTACCTATTCAAGCCAGGATACTCCACAAAACACTGACACACAAATGTGTCGCAGGCAATGCCCCTGTCAGGGTCCGGCTTGACTGAATTCCACAGGAGCTGATGCTGGCCCACAGACACTATCACCACGGCCCACGACCCATCACCACGGTACCCTTCCTACTGAAAATCTTGGACAAAGTTGCCTATGTCCAGATTCAAAAATACCTAGAACTACACAAGCTACTAGGCGCCAGACAATCAGGTTTCCGCCCATTACACGGCACGGAAACAGCCCTCATCGATCTGAAAACCCAAATTGATGATCTGAGGGACAAGGGCAAAACAGCACTCCTCCTCTTACTCGACCTCTCCGCGGCTTTCGACCTCGTCGACCACAAGGTCCTCTGTAGACACCTTGACTCAGCTGCTCATTTCTCCCCAGAAGCTATCAAATGGATTGAATCCTTTCTGAGTGAGAGAACTATGAGAGTCTTCTCCCCTTCAGCAGCAGCTAACCCCACTCCTATCACTTGCGGAGTCCCGCAGGGCTCATGCGTCTCCCCCACACTATATAACATCTTCACCAAACCCCTGTTCGATGATTTGGACCATCTGGGTGTCACCTACACTAACTATGCTGATGACACTCAGATTCTCCTCCCACTTTCAGGGGATCACAGTAAGGACAGAGAGTTGGTGAATAGGGTATATCTCATCATTCAGGCATGGATGGCATCTCATGGTCTATGCCTGAATGATGACAAAACAGAGCTCATCATCTTAGGTACCCCTGCTAATATCAAGAAACTAGGCCTTGAATATGCCGAATTCAACATAGATGGCAATCTCATCAGAGTATCCAGGGAAGTAAAAACCCTTGGCTTTTATCTGGATGCCACTATGTCATTTACTAAACAGGTCAACTCACTAGCATCTACCACTGCGTACACGTGCAAATTAATAAGGGCAGGCAGACCATTCCTATCCAATGACAGCTGCCTGATCCTGGCAAGAGCACTCATACTATCTAGGCTTGATTATTGTAATGCCCTCTATAGCGGTGCCAACAAAGCCATTATCCACAGGCTTCAAATCTTACAGAACAATGCCTTGAGAGCTGCCCTCGGCATTAATAAGAGAGATCATATCTCTACCACCAGACGCCAACAGAAATGGCTCTCCACAGACAACAAAATCAAACTAAAGTTGGCCTCCCTAACCCATAAAGCCCTCAACAATGCCGCCCCCAGTTATCTGATGGACAAGGTAAAGAGAAAGTCCTCCATCCGACAAACAAGAACCACCAATTCCAACTGTCTGATAATTCCCAGATTCAAACTCTCCACCATTGGCGGGAACAGCTTCCCGGTGAAAGCTGCCACGCTCTGGAACTCTCTGTCACACAACCTAAGAGCCGACCAACCATACTTGCACTTTAGAAGACACCTCATCAGTCACCTTAACACCAACAACCCTTGTATTTAGCTGCACTTTCTACACCCATGTATAGATAGTGACATTTTTGTTCGTGATTCTGCCCTCGCCTCTAACAGCCCTGCACACATCTGTACACTTACCTCCTGTATAGATATTGTCTTTTATGCTTAAAGATTTGTATACCTCTTATTCCTGTAATCCTGAATATTTTTATTTCAGGATTACCCGCCTCTAACAGCCCTGTACATATCTGTATATCTACCCCTGCATAGATATTGACTTTGTATGCATGAAGATTTGTATATTTTTTACCCTTGTAATTCTGATTATTTTTATTACTACTTCAAAGTGTATTTTTCTGCAACATTGTAAGCTTCGAATTATCTTTTGCCTGCGCCCTGTTGCCCCTGGGTAAGGTGCGCCATACAAATAAATAAACAAACAAACAAACAAACAAACTCACCAGGAGTTCACCTCTCAACCCTCAAGTATAAGCTGAGCTGAGAACCCCAGGAAAGGGGAAGGGGAATTTGGAGAAAATAACAGACACTGCAGCCCTGCAACCTTCTGGTAGGCTCTGGTATCTGTAGTAAACAAATACACTTGGTTACTTATATATTAATATAAACTTCTTTTCTAAAATTATTTTAAAATAAACTACTTCTTTACCTCTTAAACCTCTGTATAAGACTTATAGGTTAATTATCTGTATGGAATATCTTGTAAACAATTATCATGCTTAGTGCATAAAGTCTCAAGCCATTCAAGTCTCTTTAGTATCCTAAGGTAATGACCCTTGCAAGCACCTTACAGACTTAGATGTTCTTCTTTGCTTTTTAAGTTCATTTAACTCTATGAAGTTTGAGTTTTAAATGCCTTTGTGAAATGCAGTCTTTCTTTGAAGAATTGAATTCCGTTTGCATAAAAATTACATTAAATAGAAACTCATAAACTTTCCTGAATGCTGCTCTCCTTCTGCATGTGAACCTTTTCTTTTTTACACATACAAACGCATAGTTTCTTTCTTGACACGCGTTTGCGATACACGCGAAATCACAAGACGTGAAAAATTGTCCTCGCGTATAAAATTCACACACGCATATTAACGAATGCACGCCTGAATACAAGTGTACGTGCGCTAAATAACAACTCGCGCTAAGTAAAATGGACTTGCGCTCTATCGCTACCGAACACACACGGTTATACGCAACGTCACTCACATAAAAATTGTACAAGCGTTCAAAACAACTCGCGCTCATTTAAAAATGGACTTGCGCTCTAATGCAACCCAACACGCGTTTTCTTATGCAACGTCTCTCACGTTAAAAATGTGCACACGCTCAAAAACCACTTGCGCTATTCATTTGGACACGCGCTGTATCGCTCAGAATACCCGCGCGCTCCCATAACGACGTTACTGATGTCATGCGGACTCGCGCACGCGTTAAAACAGTCTTGATACACTTTTCATGCAGTAAACAACTTTAAAACTTGAGCGCACAGTCTTCACATGTGTTTCCTTATAGTAATAAAACTGTAAAACATCTTTTCACTAAGTTTAAAACTCGTTAACTCTTTAAGTTTTCTTATGAAAGATGAAAGTTCACTGTGAAAATCTTTTAGCTTTTAAAAAGAACGATCCCACCTGATGTCTTCTAGTTCACTCTGGCTCAGCAAACGATTTTCTTACTACTTTGGTAAATCTTCTGAACTATGAAAGGCCTTACTTAAGGAGCTTAACTAATGTACAACCAGCCACTGAATTACTATGTATGAAAGGCAGTTTAGAATCTTGCTCACCTCCCAAGAATCCAACCCATTATCCTATCCACCAATCGGACAAACCAAACATACTATTGTTCCTTAAACCAATCAGATTAAGTTTCTTTCTCCCCATCTTGACTTGGGCAACCACAATGTTAATTCTATGTACAAACTCTTCCTGATTACTACTCCAGCCAGCCCTGACAGCCCCTAGCTACCTCAACAAAAGCTTAAGCATTAAAACCGCTACCAGAACTTTAAGATCCAATGCTAACACACAGCTACTCATCCCAAGAACGTAAGATCAGGCAGCGCTAGTGTCCCAGTAGCAGCCCCCAGAATCTGTAACTATCAGGAAACATTATCAATGAGCCTTCCCTCAACAAATTTAAGAAACACCTCAAAATGTGGCTATTTAACAAATACTAGCTCTTATGTACATGGCTCTGAAGGATATGTTGGCGAACGTGAGATTGTAAACATTATGTTTAACTGATAGACCTCTTATTTACAAATGTATTACTTCTGTAACAAGACTGCATTAGGGTTAACAAGCCAATGCACTATGTAACAAAGTTTTTGATTTGCCCTTGAAACCAGATTCAACAATTGGTATATTCTTGTACTTGTAAGCAGTAAGACTAAAATATACTGTAATCTACGCTGTGATACCCTTTGGTTTGGGCGTACAACAAGAACCGTGGTCTTGATTTTATCTAAAGTTCCTCAAAGTTCGAACCAGAGCATCTCCAGTTCCTGGAAAAACAATGTCCAAACTTCTTTATGTGGAAGGATTGTCCCCTGGTCCCTTTCCACCAACTTGGTCCATCTCTCCCCAGTTCGACCTGGCTTTGGGTTCATCAGTGTCCCCTGAAATCTGATTTTCACCCTGCCTGTTGTGTCTCTGTGGGTCCTTTTGGGGTCCCCTGACCCAATGTCTTGATTAGTCCTTTAGGGTTCTTATGGCCCCTCTTCTGGAGCTTTGTGCTTTTCGAGTTTCTCAGGCTCCCGTAGGGTCTAAAATTGCTGGGAGCTATGCAGCTCCTGGTTGTTGCCTAGGAGAGCCTGGTTGGCTCGACACCGCCAGCTACCAGGGGCTACATTTGGCTCCCCAGGCCAACTGACTCCAAAGGAACATACCTATTTGAAATTAACTCTAGATGCTTGGGAATGTATATAATGAGCATTCAAACACATCTAGAAGAACTTTAAAGCATATCACATTATATATGATGGATACAAAAGTATAGTTTGCATCTCATATGGAAGTTAAATTTGTCATGTTGTATAACCGCTCCTGGTGACCCAGAAGAACTCCTGCTTACTAGGTGCTGCTGCATGCTATTTGGGGAGTTTTCCTAAAGTCCCCCTTGGAGGTAAAACTTTACTAAGCTATCCCAGTGGTTTGTAGATCCCCCCCCCCCAACGCTTAGTATCAGTCTATAATACTCAAGAGACCTTGGTACAGTGGCAGAGCAGTCAGACTTATCTTAAGAGGAAGATGTGGACCCTAGGTAAGTACACAACCTAGTTCGTTATGCACATCAAAGAAACACTTAAACATTTATATTAAAATATTGATTTATTATATTCGCATAGGAGACGCTGTTAAATACTTATTGCAATAAACCAACTCACGGGTATACTTTTCAATACTTTCAAAAGGTCACTTCTTAGTTGGTAGTTGCTGAGCATGCACAATTGTTACAGGAGTTTGACCGGTCTACCATATTAACAGTAATAACACACACCCACAAAGTAATGCAGTATTTCCATTTAGTCAGCATACACATATAAGATAGTGATTTTTGGGAAGGAAAATAGTTTGTTACTTTTATCCTAGCAGAGCTTCAGGTTCGAGAGACGGTTCAAAAAGACCGGGAAAAAAATGTATGACATAGTTGTCTGAATTTTGGCTATATGAAAATCTTGTATGGCCTAAAAATTAGAACAAATATACCATACAAAACATTACTGTTAAACGGCAGTGGGGGGTGTCCACCGCACCCTTCTTCACTGTAATGTGAGCCGGGGCTGCGGGGGTGTCCCCCGCTCCCGACTCAATAAAATATAAAAAAAAGAGGAGAAAAAAAAGCAGTCCTTGGTGCCGGTTCCCATGCATGCAAGTGAAGGGAACCGGCATCGCAGAGGGATGTTGGTCATGGCGGCACACAAGGTGTGCTGTCCACAAGTAAGGGGGTGAGAGCAAGGGCAAAGTCTGAAATGTTCAGGGGGGAGAAGACCGAAAGATATTTTCGCAAAAATAACTTTTGCTCTTTTCTCCCTTGAACATTTCAGCTTCGATCTTCAAACCCAAATCTGTTTTCCTGCATAGCAAGTCTAAAGTCCAAAAAACAACAGTAGCTAAAAGACAGTTCAGAGATGTCCGGTTCCTGCTTTTTCTTCTGTAGGAGCTGCTGAACACCACAGTGTGGGGGAAAGGGGAATGGGACACGACGACAGCCGACACAGGAGCTCTTTTTACTTCAAACTCAACACCCTCTATGGGACACAATTGCATATTAACTTCACAACAGACTTTCAATTTTACTCAAATACCTGTTTCCTCCGCCACTAGCTTGGAGGAATTGACTTTATTTCTGATTTGTTAGTATTTTCTGTGAAATTGAGAGTTTCCAAGAATTTAATAACCTTCTCTTTAATTTTTCTCTCCAAGAATTGTCTAACCTAAATTCCAAAGTATTCTGACTTTGTATGATCTGATCTGGTATTTATAACGTGCCTATACACAAGTGTTTCAAGGCGCGACGAGGCAAGGGAGGGGGAACCGAGGGAAGACCGCGACAACGATCTTACTAGGCCAGGTGACATTGAGATCGCGCAAGTGCCCCGGAAGGGGAAAAGTGCCCGGGGCGAGGGAGCAGTATAGTACATGGGATAGACAATAAAAATAAATAGAATAAGTAAAAACAATGTAAAGTGCGGCCAGCTGGTGGCAAGTGAAAGGGTAAGTGCAGACATCAGTGTCTGGTTCTGATTTTCCTGTCTTTGGAATGTGTGTTTTGAGTATGAGTGATTCCATTCTTTGTTGTTGGTTTGGCCTTAACCTTATTTATCCAGAGTGTGGAAAAGCTCCCAAGCCAAGATGGAGGTGCTCACTTGGCGCCCTGATTGGCTGGAAGAGCTAGAAAGGCAGACAATTCCATTTAGCTCTGAGTAGGAAGGAGACGGTGCAGCCCGCTGCGTGCGACGTTCAGTTTTCTGGATACGTTCGCACGCAAGCAGACTCATTCAGTAGTAAACATAATTGGCTGCCGTTTAACAGGCTCTGCAGTCATCCCCAGCGGCTTGTGTTATTGTAATGGTGAGCCTGTAAAGTACGCCTCCCAGTGGGGATCGGGTTTCCGCACGAGGGATCGACTTGGCTTCCGAAGGATATGTTGATGTGTTTCATGTTACTAACATTCTATTTTGCGCGCGGAGCCCTTTGCATCTTCTAACCTGTGTCGGCGTGTGATTTTCTTTTCTGTTGTCCCGTCGCAAGCGTGGTGACTTTTGAGAACTTCATGGAGACTTTTGTGCACATGCGCGGAGACTGTACTAACACAGAGACTTGAAGTGCATGTACACGGACCAGGAATCTGAAATCCTTTCAACTCGTAGGAGCAGGGGAACTCATTTTATGCAGGCGTGACCTGCCAGAGGTGAATTTCAATATTTATTCAGAGGTCAAAAAAAAAGAAAATGAGTTAACAGGCATAAACTGTGGTGGTTGGCCAAATTGTTTATGGACCAGAAGGCATTGTCTAGGGCCTCAGTTATTTAATCCCTTTTTGTGGAGACAGAAACCATGTGAAGGGCGTTCACTACAGAAGATCTCAGAAAGTAAATCTGTTGGAGGAATTCAAGTAATGACAAACACTTTATAGAATTGCTTCAAAAGTTCTACTGGGAGTCTGCAAAGGCTAAAATTATCAGGAAACCAGGTGACAAATAACTTAGCAAGCCTCAACCTTCCATTGGCAGAGGAGGGCCAGGTATGGTTCAAATAACAATTGTATTTAAGGGTTAGGGAGGAGAGAAGGAGATATAAGTGTACAGATGTAAAGTGGCATGTTCTTCTTTCCATCCATTTCTACAGATTTAGGAAAACCATAGATATCTAGCTGTTTTTTTTTTATTTTATCCACTTCCCCTTTCCCCTGGGAGTGTAGTGCACTCGCTGTTGTAACTTGGTTCAGTGTGCTACATTCTAGAGGGACTATTTGGGTTCAGCAGCTTTTGCTGACATTTTCATCTGGACTCGGCCTGACAATCCGGTGTCAAGTGCTGGTAGGGGACTGTAGGGATACAGAAAAGCAGTCCCCAAGTGCAGGGGTTGCCAGGGGGGCAGTGCAGGTGTACAACTGGCGGGGGAGGGGAACCTATGCCCAAAATCGGAGGGTAGCCAGCTGACCAGTGCAGTTTCAGCCAGGAGTTCAGCAGGAGAGAGAGGAGAAGAGAAAGCAGAAAGTTTTGAGGTGCTTCTGGAACCAAAGATGGTTCTCCCCAAGTTTCAGGGAGGCTGTTCCAGAGGGAGACCCCAGCTGGAGAAAGATCTACCACGAACTCGTTGCTTGGAGAAGCGACTGACTGTTGGGACAGTTTCTCTGAAGTGCTGCCAACTTCATCAAAACGATTCAACTGAGGCAGTACAAGACTCCACTCTTAGTATAAGGCTGTACCATCTGAGTACATGGTAGCGTAGACCGAGCAGCCAGGCTCATCTTAGGAGGGAGAGAGGGCTGTAGAATCAGTATAAATGAAATTGTAATATGGTGCAAAGAAACACTATGTATGTAAGAAAAAAATAAAGGATTTATTTAAATACAGGTAGGTCCAGATAAATGTAGGGGTAAATAAGTACTAACACATTATATGAAATCACCATTATAAAAACATAACACTATACTTGAAGGTACACAGACCAAAGTAGAAACCTTATTTGGAACACCTAACAGCAGTTCTTGGGAAGTCAAAACCTTTTTATACATGTTCAGTATAGGTCACACCTATTCGTGGGGTAAAAACCAATGGTTACTTTCACAATTACATTCAGTAATACAAGGGCAGTAAGCCCTACCAGTTGTACAGTGACTCTCGGTACAAATCACATAATTAGTCAACTGGACAATATGCTTTCTTTGAATAGTGGAACACTAATTCCAGGTTCAGTAAAAACCTATAACTACTTTTGTGGTAACAGGTATACTAGGTGAGTAAAACCTAAGGATGTAATATTCAATTACAGGTGCTTTCGAGATCAGTGAAACACCGATTGAGATAAGCAGTAACTCTGGTAACTTATTTTTTGGAAGGCACACTGCTAACTCAAGGTAAGTAAAACCCATATACAATTGACTGATGTAGGAATTATAAGGGACAATTAGAACCACAGACTCTGGGTTAGATAGCACAGGCAAAGGAAACCCTAATGTTACACTTTACTGACTGACTCAGTTATTCTAGGTAGGCAACAACCTAATACAGACTTATTCTGGACAGGCTAACAGCAAGTCAGAGGAAGCAAGGCCCAGTTGGGGGACACTCGTACAATTATCTGGCAGGAATAATCTGGTGGAACCAACACATTACTTTTGGGAAGAGGCACGACCTAATCACAAGAGCGTAATGTACCTTCACATCTACTTTCTATAAGAATGGCAAAACATTTTCTAAGGAAGAAAAGATGTTAACCATACTTTTTAAGAATAATGCATCACACATCCAAGGTAAGTAAGAACGTGTTTAACTGTTCACTCTTAGAGTTAGTTACCAACCAACTCTTTCCTACTAAGTAACTTTTAAACACTTATTTTCTTTTCTAGGCAAACGGCCCAATCCCTTAAGTCTTTCCCTTTATTCTTGGAGCGTGAGTGTTCTCAGTGGCAGAAAGGGGGGGCGTCACTAGGATCTAGTGTCCAACAGACAGTGTCAGAATAAGTTCTTAAGTAGCAAATATCAGAGTTTGTTAGGAGGACTGGGCAAATAGGTGAGTACTTTACTTCTGAGTTAGAAGAGGGTCCAGGGGCTTCGCAGAAGACACCCTAGCAGGATTCTAGCAGTGGGACTGGGTGCACAGGATGAGAGGCCTCCCCATCACAGAAAACACCCCTCAGATACATAGAAATCCTAAAAGACTTAGGGTAAGTACATACCTAAGCCAACACAGTACCTCAGCATTAAAGAATTTGCAGCAGACGGACTTCGGGGTCTGCAGCCAAATAACCCGGTCAGTGGATTCCTTGTCGTGGTGACTGAAAACAAGACCTCAGAAGGAACATTGCAGCAGCGATCGATGAAGAAGGTTCTAGGCAAGGTTTTTCTGCGGCTGAATGCGGTTCTGCAGATTTGGAGCCTTTATAAGGAGCACAGAAGACAGTATCGTGGTTTAATTCTCGTTACAAAGTTCCAGCACTCCGTTGGGACATTTCGGACTCAATTTGTGTCTCTGGAGATCCACCAGGATGCCCACGAAGCTTCTGCGAGATTCGGAAGACCGTACACCACACAGTAGCTTGAGGTTCCAGGGTATTTTGGTATTGCAGGAACACAAGGTCGCACCAACGGGTGGGGTGGCTCAAAATGCAGGTGGTCTTGAGTCAGTGGGTCTCACCAGGCTCTGGGCCAGTGTCGTCTTTTAGAGTACCCAGGTCGATTTTAAAGAAGGGCTACAGCAGGCTCCGGCTACACAACAGGCTCTCCAGTTGCTGGAAATAGTTTCTGCCACTTTTCCTTTTATCATCCTCCTTGGTTTCGGTACCAGTGGTCGACTTCTCTTCAGCTTCCAGGTTTGCAGTATTTAACAGGAACTACAGCACACCCACTGCATTTTCTCCCTGCATTTTACAAGGGGCGGTCTGGTTGTCCAATCAGGACAGCCAGCCCCTGACTGGGATTTGTCCACATTCAGGCAAGGTGGAAGACAAAGGGCTATGGTGTTTTGGACTCCTCCCTCACTTCCTGCCCACACTGATAGACTGGAGCCTGGCTGGGGAGTCCAGGGGACTCCCGCCGAAAATAAAAATCACACAAAGGAATTTCCCGCCGTGGACGTCAGGGGAAGGAACAAGAAAGGACAAACACTAAAATGGCGAAAATAGAAGACGTGGGCCATTTTCGTAAAATGAACACCCTTAGGAGCCTTTACTGCAGCTGTGCACACAGCCCGCTCTAAAGGTGCACCACATTTAATACAAGGTATCACTGCCATCAGCCATTGAAGGTAAGCTTGCCCCTGTAACAGAATTGTTAGTTTTAGTGTGAAAGGGGATGCATTGTATCACCCCAGCACTTCACATAAGGTGGTGGAATGTGCTGGTTTCACAAAATAAAATGCAAAAGGGATCCAAAGATCCTGTCTACCCTTGGGAACTGAAGTTCACTCAAGGCTAGCAAAAGAAAGTTAAAAGGGGAGCCCCTAAGGCAACCCAGCAACGACAGGCACTTGTTGCCAATAGGTTAAGACAATATGGAGAGTCAAAAAAATGACTCAAAAAGAGTCCAACATTTTGTGGAAAAAAGTTCCCACTCAGTTAAGGAAAAATATCCCACTAGTAAAGCAAAAAGTTCTGGTGTTGACCCTGGTCAAGAAGATTTACCAGTTCTGTGAAAATCTTACGTAACTCTGACCCTGATGGAGTGGTGGCAGATGAGCAAAGGGCTCAAGAAGGAAGATATTTAGGAAAAGAGAGTTGAAGGTATTGAGGCCCCAGGCCCCAGAAGGCCTTGTGGACAATGTAGAGGGTTTTGAACTTAATCCTTGCAGCCAATGGGAGCCAGTGCAGAGGTTTCAGTCCTAGAGAGATACGATCCCTGGACTTGAGGCCAAGGACAAGTCTCGCAGTCCTGTTCTGGATGAGTTGCAGAGGGCAGAGAGTAGAAGCAGGCAGATTTAGAAAGAGGCTGTTGCAATAGTCCAGTTTAGAGAGCACCAGAGCTCCTGGGGGAAGGAGAGGAAAGGAAGAATACTTCTGAGGAGGTGCAGCTGGTAGTGTGACTTCTTGGAGACGTGAGGAAAGAAGGAAAGTTTGGAGTCTAAGATTACCCCAAGGTTTTTGGCCTCACAGGTGGGAGCAGGAAGAGGGCCAAGGGTGGCCAGCCAGAGAGTGACGGGAAAGGAGGGAGCAGGTGTGCCGATGAGGAGAATCTCGGTCTTACTGGCATTAAGGCAGAGATCATTATAAGCATACCACTCCTGGATAGCAGACAGTCAGAGATGAGAAGTAGTAGTGGCGGATGAGAGCCTGAAAATGTGTTGAGTGTCATCCGCATACCACTGAAAGTTGGGAGAGAGAGTGGCAATGCGGTGAGCAAGAAGTGCCAGGTATTGGTTTGGATATTTAGGTTGAAACGGGAAAGGCTTCCGGATGATGCACAATTCCTAATGGTTCTGCTTTAACTGCAATGCATGTTCTCCGAATTGTAGTTTCAAATCTAACACTAATTCAGCCAGTCTTTCTTCCTAAATAAATATACAGTATTTTAAATAAGAGAAGGATTTCAATTTAATTCCTATTTAACGCTTCTTTCCCCCCTAAGATGCGCATCTAAAACGACACTACCCAGAATTCCTAATAAAATGGCTGCTGGCACTTCGTTGCCGTATTGTGAGTCATCCAGAAGCCTTTCCTGTTTAAACCTGCGTCTCACCCGCCAAAAACAAAATCGGGTGATTTCACCCGCCTTTGCAACAGAAATGGTTGAGAGCTATGAAATATGCAAACAGCCTTCGAGAACGTAGCAAGTCACAGAAGGAATCTTGCAATAGCGGGTATTGCGCTCTCTTGTACCTTTTTTATATTTAATTTGACTTGCAGAAGTTGAAGTTTCCTCAACGTAAGCGAAATGAAAAAACAACTGAAAACTACTGCGGCACTCCAGTCACTTTCAAATTTCAAAGAGTGACGGCGGTAAACTTTTAAACTCTCTGGTTGCCATGAACTTTTCAAATAGGAGCAATGTCGGAAAGAAAGTATGCGAGAGCCGTGTGACAGCTGACTTCCTCACTGAGGTTAAACAAACAGTTCCAAATGCATTCAAAAACATAGATAGATTGCCAAAAAACTGTTAAATGCGGATTTCTTCATGCGCAGCTTATGCAAAAGTCGTTCGAAGGCTGCTGTTCACACAAGCTAAAATCAAACCGTTCCCAAGCATTTAAATCTCAAACCGTGAATTATGCTGCCTTCCCCATGCGCCACATATTCCGGACTACAGTCACAGCTCGCTGCCCTTGAAATGACAGAAAAGCAATGTCTTTTACAGTTCAGAGCAAATTAAGTTCAATTTTATATGTTGCAACTAGCTGCGCTCCCACCAGAGATCTGTAGACTGCTGGCAACTTCTTTCTTGTAACTTCTTATGAACTTTAAGGGAAGGCCTGAAGGAGCTAAACTAAAACATCACTAACTCTACTAAAGTAAATGATGAAAGGCAGTTTAGAATGGACTGCCAGGACAAGCGGTCCTCTTCATTCTAAAATGGATCACTGCTGAGGTAATCCACCATTTTGGCTTTCGTTTGAGCGCAATCCACCATCTTGAGTGTTCAACTCAGCAGATCTCTGAGAAAAGGTATTAGGCAGAATCCTGTGCAGTTCCCTTAGGGAGCACTACACAAGATTAGGACCATAGGTGAGTGCAATAAATCCTCTTTTGGTATCAGTCTGTACCACAAAGATTTAGTTGGTAGCTGTGGCTGAGCAGTCAGACTTATCTCAAGAGGGAGATGCGCAGTATTCAGGGCTTACACAATAGGCCCCCTAGACTATGGTACAAGGAAACACTGATCAAAGCTCTTTATTTAAAAAGTAGATATATATTTATTTTATACACTTCTAATAAAAACACATGTATCACAGTCATCAAGCAAGTTAAATTAAGTCAAAGGAAAAATGTACACACTCCCAAGTTAAATTGTAGACCAAGTGAACCAGAGTGGAAACTGAGTAAAACGGCACAGTGACAACTACACACAAGGGGTCCTCTAACAATTCCTCACAAGGGAGGGAAAGCACAAGTTATAAAGAAATAGGTTCTTGCACACCCTAGCAACACTTCCCATCAGTTTGTGAACCAGTTTAAGCAAGGCAATATATCAGTATAAGCAGTACTTAAATGAAAACTGAGCAACATTGCATTTCACAAGGTTAGAAAATGGGAAGGAAAGGGTAGTTAAAAGAAAATAGGTGCGCCACACAATTCTAGCTGAGAATCAATCGAAAGAAGGCAGATCTAACAAATGTGACCAGAGTCGGTAGGCCTGTGCCAAAGTCAGTTGGTACAGGGCAAGGGCCCAGGAGCAAAATGTTCTTGTAGCTGCAGTCAAGTCTTTGGTTAGCGAAGTGGAAAAGGCGGATGCAGATGTTGAAAAGGCAATGTTAAGAGAGAGGGGCGGCCAACCCAACAGGTAGGTAAAGGATTTAAAACGCCTTTAGTGCTACCGCGAAGAAAGGGCGGCCGGGCGGAACAATGTACCTTAAAATGGAGAAGTGGCTCCTGCGGTGTGTTCCTGGTAGTTCCTGCAGTTCGGGTGACCCAGCAGAGGAAGAGAGGCTCTTGTCGTGGAGGAAGGTTCGAGTTACTGCACTACACAGGGATGAAACCAGCCACGGTGCTGCCCGACGAATAAAAGGTATGCTCCTTTAAATCGCGGTCCGGGTGGACTGGTGCCTGGCTATCCGGCCTCAGAGTACAGGGTACGGGAGATTCGACCAAGGCAGGTCCGGGAAGGCGATTGGCAAACTGGTTGGCCCCACCAGTTCAAGGGAAGAAGGCTCTTGCAGCTGAAGATCTTCTCTCGTCGTATGGAGAAAAGTGGTGAAACGCTGCAGCAGGGCTTCACCAGTGGTTATGTCGTTGCAGATGCCTTTGGCTTCTCTCCTCTTCGGCTTCTTAGTTCCAGTGGCGACGTCTTGCTTTTCCAGTCCTCGGGACCCTGCTTTTATGCAAAAAGATCCCCATTCATACAGCCTAGCTGTCACTCACACAGTGGTGTGGTCATCTTGGCGGGAGACCCTCCAGCCTATCAGGATAGAGTGCGACATGGGTTGCTTAGGCAACCCTGTCCATGGGTCCTACTCCCCCTCCCACACAATGGACCCACCCCAGACTCTGTGGCGTTGAAAGGAGGGCTTCTCGGCAGAAGCCCGCCAAAAGGACTAACAAAGGATCCCCGACCTGGGTTAGGAGTTTAGAGGAAAACACGAGAAAGAAGTTATATTAAAGTTCTGGCAATAAAAACCTACAAGAGTAAAGTTAATATTAAAATACACACGGCGGTATGTTAGAGGCTGTCAGTAAAAGTGGTAGCCTCGAACAATGGGAAAATTCCATAGGGAAATATTTGCGGTTGAATATTTATGGTAGTAACCATTGCACCAGCCAAAAACATTTGAGAGAGGGACTGTACGATACCCTCTCGAAAATGAACATAGGGGAAAAAGTATTAACCCCTTCCAGTACCTCCATAGTAAGATGGGTTGTACTGGTTTAGTTCATAGGATTTGACTAGTAAAGTCAATGGGGACTTTACATGGCCTGGGAGACAGTAGACAGTCCCAGGGTATGGAGTCGGGGGTCGCTACGACACCCCCCGTGTCACTGCACTGAGGGTGCTGTGTAACACATGTGAATAAAGATGGTTCCTATGGGGTTGAGAAAGATCCCATAGGCATTAAGCACAGAAATAGCCTAGAACACACATAGCAAAATGCCTAAGAGTGGGGAAAAGAGTCTCACACTTAGAAGGTAAAAAGAAACAAACCCTTCAAATCCAGCAAAGCTGCTGGGGGACTCTATAGGGAAGGGAAATTAGCCATAGAATGAGAATTCTCCCTACCAAAAGGCATTGAGAAAAAATAACCATTTAGAATTGCACATAAATCCACCACCCTCCAACTTATGTGCTCTGCAGACTCTGTATATTCTAGTCCCTAGCCTAACTCTTCCAGTACGACCCCTGATGTCCCTGACGGTACCCCCTCTGCAAGGACCTGGGCCAGGCTTTAAAGGGAACCCTTGAGGAAATTTAGATAGAAGTAATGGAGCATGAACATCTTCAGCCGATTTCCCAGGACTACTCTTCAGGACCAAAATCTTTCCAGTCAATTAAATACTGTAATTTTCCTCTACGCTGTTGAGAATCCAAAATTGTCTTTACCTCAAACTCCTGCCACTCAAATTAAACAATAGGCAAAGGGTGAGGCGCAATAAGAGTTCCTTCTACCACCGGCTTGATCAAACTGACATGAAAGGAATTATGGATCTTCAATTCCCGGGTAATTTAAGTTTGACAGCAACTGGATTTAAGATTTTTTTACTGGAGGTGTGGTTTACTGGAGGTGTGGCTTACAGGCCATGTAGTAGGACATGTGTCCTGTAGAACTCCTGCCGTTCCGCAATGCTCCTGCAACAAAACAGAGGAATAATTGAACGTTCAAACTTAGAAAAGTAAGGCCTAAGGCATGAATGAGCGGCGCATTTCAATGAGAAAGCTGGAGGCTAGAGGGGCTGATGATACATAGTTGCAAGCCAACTGCGGGATTGTATCCAGCAAGAATATGAAAATCCAAGATGGCCGGCGCTACCGAACAAAGGGTAGTGCTGTGATGGCAAGCGGCAAGGAGGAGTTGTACAGCACAGCTGGAGACGGAGTGTGCAGCTAGATAAAACTTGGAGGCTGGTCCGCTACTGCAGTGAACAGACACCCAGATGCTGCATAGAGTGTGAGGTAACAGGAGGGCTTGTGCGTATGATGGGAGCCCCAGGACTGGGAGGACTGACGGTTCGAGAGCTCCGCTGATCCGGGCCTGAAGCGAAGGTTCAAGTGTGCAGGGGCCCAGAAATAACATTGCTGTGATCGCCAGAATATAGCTGGGACAGTGTGTGAAGACACACGGCTGGTGGGATAAGCAGCTGTAGTGATCAATAAAGTGCTCTTCAAGGGTCCGCCGAACACAGTACATTAAACTGTGTGTACACTGAAGTGAAACGGATCCCTCGTCGGTAAGGTTGTATCTGGACAGCGAGACGCTCCCTCTAGAGTCCGCCTGCTGCACGTTTGCAGGAGAAAAAGAACCGGCAGCTTCCAGTGCGGTCCATCCCCGAACAGATGACACCTTATTGTGCTGCTTGGTTTCCTCGGGAGCACGTCAGCAGCTGGGGCAGGGCAGCAGTCCAGTCTGTGGCCGCCAGTGCAGCTAGCCCGTAGTAGAGCTCCAGTGTGCAGGTGCGACTGGTAGCACATGCCTGGAGTGCAAGAAGAACTGGCAAGGCACTGCTCGCAAGGAGGGAAGATGTGTTGCGTGTCTTCACCAGACACAAACGGCAGCAAGGACATAACTGTCCTAAGCCTGATAGTCCAGAATAAGAGGAGGCTGGAAGGAAAATGGACCGGAGCACCCATGATGCATTTGAGAAAGAGGGTGGACAGCAGACTGTTGGCCGCATAACAGCAGTGTCTCTCGGTCCGGGAGAACCCCACACTGAAGATGAGACAACGTGGGGGACAATAGTGTCTGGCAGGGAGGGGGGCCATAAAACTGAGGCGCAGGTACAGTGCCAACGGAACACATGGGCAATACATGTGGTTAAGGCCACTATTGTGGAAAGATCCCAGGGGGCTAAAGATGCAAAGCCCTTGAACCACGGACACATTGCCGCTAACAAGCTGGTGGGAGACGCATGGTTCGACGCCCGTGGCCCGCATGTTAGAGAGGCGCAAACAACAAGGCGACAACTTGGACACCCAGGGAGGAAGCCCATTCGCTGTGTGCTACAGCAAGGTCAGATTGCACCGGTGACAAATGAACAAACATGTGAAGCCACCCACAATCGGAGTGCAAGGCACCACAGAGAGCTGGAGCCGGGGGCACACAGCAAAAATGTTAGGCACCTGGATCAGTGTTACACGAAGAGGTACCCTGAGCAGCCGCCACGCAGTCTGGAACGGCCAGAAGCCCCACTGGAATGGTAGCCTCGTATGGACTCCTTAACAACAAGAAGAATACTGGCGAGTAGCTGTGGGACAGTTTGGAAGGAGGTCGCAGAGAGCAAGTAAAGCCATTGAGTCAGCAGAGCAGACATTGGTAGCAGACATTGGTGGAGCAAGATTCGGAAGGCCACAATCTCAGCCCCAAGTGGGGAGGGGGCACCAGGCACTACAAGAGTGATGGTAGGAAAAAGTAACAAATCAAAGGGCAAACCGACCACCATGGAAGCCTACGCAAAGATTCCTGATGGCATAGCACATGACGCCAACAAACATAACCCAACGGGACAGATTAAGGTCCATAACGAAGCTACAGATCAGGGAAACCAGCAGATCCTAAATGCCATTGCAGCGTTGCAGGCCACTGTTGAATCCAAGGTTGATGAAGTCAGGATAGAAGTGGGCCTGCTGAGGCAAGATGCACGTGGGCTGGCGGAGCGCACAAGCCAATTAGAAGTGCAGGAGAACACCACAGAGAGCAAACAGAGGTCCAAAGAAGTAGACATCTTATGACGGAAAGTGAAGTTGTTGGAGGACAGAGCGGAAGATGCGGAGGGAAGGGCGCGACTTAACAACATAAGGATTGTGGGCCTGCTGGCATTCGGGAAAGGCAGTGGACAGCCGGCTCAAAGAGGCCAAAGGAGATCCACCCGAAGTGGACGGGTCAAAAGTACTAAAGCCGCAGCAGGTGCCTCTTTACCCTCGGCATCTGCATCAGCCGCCCCCAAACCACTCTGAGGTCTTTCCACACAAAACACCTGTAGGGGGCAGGTTAACTCACCATCTGACGGAATGGCAGGCTATAATGTCAGATGCTTGGGCATTGGAGACAGTTGCCCAGGGTTACTGCCTACCCTTTCTACACATCCCTCTGAGTCATCCACCGGGGCACCGCTCTCTAAAAGTTGCAGATCCGCTCCTCTTGCAGGAAATTATAGACCTGCTAGACAAAGGTGCCATAGAACCGGTACCTGTAGCGGACAGGAACAAGGGCTGGTACTCCCCCCTACTTTCTCATACCAAAGAAGGACGGAGGACTGAGACCCATCCTGGACTTACCATAATTGAACAGGTTCCTCAGGAAGGACAAGTTCAAGATGGTAACTCTCTCTCAGATCCTTCAGACCCTCCAGCTCCAGGACTGGCTGGTATCTCTGGACCTTCAGGATGCTTATTTCCATGTGTCAATCCATCTCAAACACAGGAAATACCTGAGGTTTGCAATTGGCGACTCTCATTATCGATTTCGAGTTCTGCCATTTGGGCTGACCTCTGCCCCGAGTGTCTTCACCAAGCTAATGTCGGTAGTGGCTGTGAGTCTAAGGAGGGAAGGGATCCACGTCTACCCCTACCTGAACGATTGGCTGATCCGGGCTGTATCTTCGGAACAAGCTCAGATCCAGCTAGATTAGGTCTGCCCCTTCCTTCACAAACTGGGCTTCTCCCTCAATTTAAAGAAGTCACAGATGATACCATCACAAAGACTCCAGTTCATTGGAGCGGTCCTGGACACTTCCCTGGGAAAAGCCTCGCCACCAGAGGTGAGGGCTCAAGATATTCTGCAGATGGTCAACAAGTTCCAAAATGTTCATCTCCCAGCCTTCGACTTTTTGAGGTTGCTAGGCCTCATGGCATCCTGCATCTTCCTTGTGCCAGAGGCTCGCCTGAGAATGAGATCTCTTCAGTGGGCACTGAGAACTCGGTGGTCGCAATTCTCAGGGAGAATGACAGATCTCCTCCGGATTCCGGACAAGGTAGCCCACGACCTTCTATGATGGGCCTATCCAGAGAACATCTTGAAAGGAGAACTGTTTTGGCAACCATGGCCGGAGATGACAGTAGTTAGACGCAACACTCACGGGGTGGGGAGCCCATACCAACGACTTGACCATCAGCGGTCGTTGGTCTCCATCGGAGTCCAGACTACACATCAACCTATTAGAGCTGAGAGCGATCAGACGAGCGCTGAAAGCTTTCCTGCCATCAGTACAGGGGAGACATGTCCTGATAATGACGGACAACACGGTGGCCATGCACTACCTCAACAAAAGAGGAGGCATAGGGTCACTGCCACTGTGCAGAGAGGCAATGCAGCTCTGGTTTTGGGCAATTCAGGAAGGAATCTCTCTATCGGCAGTCCACCTAGCCGGAGAGAAGAACTTTACAGCGGACGCTCTGAGCAGGCAGAGCACAGTCTCCCACGAGTGGGAGCTAGCTCAGGAAGTCTTTCAAGAGATCTTCGCCCTTTGGGGAGCCCCTCAGGTGGATCTGTTCGCCCCAAGCACCAACAGGAAGTGCGATCTGTTCTGTTCAAGGGATTTTTCCCCCCCGAGAGGAGCTCTAGGAGACGCGTTCGTAGTGGACTGGGAGTTCCCACTCCTTTATGCGTTTCCACTAGTCCGTTATTCCTCAAATGATCAGGAGGTTGAGAGGATTCCGGAAAACCATGATCCTAATTGCCCCGGACTGGGCCAGGAGAACGTGGTACCCGGACCTTCTGGATATGTCCATCTGCCCTCCAATCTGTCTTCCACTCAAAGAGAATCTTCTCTCGCAGAAGGGAGGTCCGGTTCTCTATCCAGACATTAGCACCCTCAGTGCAGTGACACAGGGGTGTCATAGTGACCCCCCAGTATAGACTCCATACCCTGGGACTGACTACTGTCTCCCAGGGCATGTAAAGTCACCATTGACTTTACTAGTCCTAAATTGTGAACAGAACCAGTACAAACCATCATATTGTGGAAGTACTGGAAGGGGTTAATTATATTGCCCCGGGGTCTGTTTTCAAGGGGGCACTGTCCAGTCCCCCCTCGTCGAGTTTCTGGCTGGTGGCAGTGGTTACCACGCGAAATATTCCACCGGAATATTCTCTATGGGATTTTCCCATTGATTTTAAACGCACCACTTTTTGGTGCAATGTTAAAGATACCGCCAATTTATTTATTAAATATTAAATTAACGGTTGGGTCTTTTTGCCAGAACTCTTTTCTAAAATGGCGTTTGTGTCCGTCTCTGTAACTCTGACCAAGGTCGAGCCCTTTGTTCCACTTTTTTGGCGGGCTTCTCCACAGAATCCCTCCAAATGTTGCTTCACTGTCTGGGTTCCACAGGAAGGGTGGAGGGGGGAATTGGCACCCTGGACTGCGTTGCCTCGGCAACCCCTCTCTACTCTGATTGGCCCAGTGGTGAGCCGCCCGGCTCACCACTTAGCATGTGTGATTGACAGCTAGGCTGATGAATGGGGGGGTTTCTGCATAAAAGCAGGGCCTTTTGGACTGGAACTTCAGAAGTCGCCAGAGGACCTAAGAATCCGAAGAGGGAAGAAGCTGAGCCATCTGCAACGACACCACCGGTGAAGCCCTGCTGCAACTACCTCACCACTTTCCCGGCGATGAGAGAAGATCTTCTGCTGGACGAGTCTTGTTCCTCTGAGCTGGTGGGACCAACCAGTTCGCCCTTTTCGCCTTCCGAAGACGTCTCTTGGTCGAATCGCCCGTGCCAAGCACCCCGGCGGCCGGATAGCCAAACTTCACCACTTTGACCGTGAATAAAAGGACCGCACCTTTTATTGATGAACTCCACGGCTGGTTTCATCCCTGTGCAGTGCAAATACTCCACGTTTCCTCCTCGACGAGATCCTCTCTTCCCCTGGTCGAAACGATGAACTGCAACCACTGCCAGGAACAACTGCCACCGCTGGAGCCTCCTCTCCGTTTAAGGTACTGTGTCCTGCCTGGCCTCCCTTTCTTCGGTTTGCCCAAGGTGACCCTTAAATCCTTGGCTTGCCAACTGGGTTGGTCCCAGACCTTCTAACCTTACCTTCTTGAATCACCCCAACCTCTTTTGAACTTTCTGCAAAGACTTGTGCATTTTAAACCATGTGATCCTGGGCACATTTCGCTTTGTTCCATTTAAAGTGGGCCTGGCCTATGAACTTTGGCTCTACAGTATTTACTGCCTTTATTCCCTTGCTGAGAACTCCTAAAAGTGTTGGGACCTGTTTTTATTTCTATGCTCTGCCTTTTTCTCTCCCTTTAACTGAACTATTGGAGTGCCATCAGGTTATGCGCTCACAGCTGTTTAACAAATCGTGGTGTTTTTAACTCTGACTTGTCTGATAGTTATCAAGGGAGGTGTGTATACTTTACCTGACTGTGTTTTAACTTGCTTTTGATTCAGAGTGCTAGTATATTGCCTAATGTGTGTTTTTAAATAAATAATTATATACTTTTTATACAAAGCTCTGGTCAGTGTTTGTTTGCGCTACTGTGTTCTTAGCCCTATTGTGTATACTCTATATACTGCCCTACTCTTCTTGAGAGAAGTGTGACTGCTCAGCCACAGCTACCAGGTAAATCTGGGTGGTGCAGACTGCTACTAATTGGGTTTACTGCTTACTCCTGTAGTCTTAATCTTTTTGCAGTGTTCCCCAAGGGAACTGCACAGGATTCTGCCTAACAGAGCCGAAAGGTCTTCATTCTTTGAACTACCCGGAAATTGATGTGCCAGAGCATCCGCTTTGCCATTTTGTGTTCCGGGTTTAGGGTTATGATGAAGTCAAACTCAAAGAAAAACAGAGACCAACAAAGTTGTCGTGGAGTCAGTTTGGCAGATTTCAGAAAAAGTAAATTCCTGTGATCAGTGAGAACAGTCACGTATGACGCGCTCCCAAAAGATGGTGTTGCCATTCCTGAAAAGCCTTTTTAATGGTGAATAGTTCACGGTCCGGTAATGGTGTAATTCATTTCCACGGGAGCCAACTTCTTAGAAAAGAATGCCACAGGGTGTAATTGTCCATTCTTTCGATGTCTCCGAGATAAAACTGCTCCCACTGCAACATTTGTGCGTCGGCTTCCAAGATTAATGGCTGAGCGGGAGCTGGATAAATTAAAATTGGGCCCGCAGTAAAATTTCCTTTAAACCCTGAAATGCCAATTCGGCTTGCTCTGACCACTCAAATGTCACTGCCTTCCGAAGTAATTTAGTAATAGGGTATACCTTCAAAGAAAAATCCTTCATGAACCGGCGATAAAAATTGGCAAATCTCAGCACCTCTTTCACACATGTGGGAGATGGCCATTCTGAGACCACCTGCACTTTGCAAGCATTCATCTCCAAACCCTCTGGTGATATAACAAACCCCAGAAATTCGACCATACCAGTATGAAACAGACTTCTACAGTTTACCAAAAAGGTTATTGTCCCGCAATTTTTGTAAAACCCTTTTCACATGTCCCTGATGCACCGTTTCATCCTGTGAAAAAAAATTAGAATGTCATCGATATAAACGATAACAAACGCATCCAAAAATTCTCTGAGAACCTCATTAATGAAGAGTTGAAAAGCAGCCAGAGCGTTTCATAAGCCAAAGGGCATGACCAAATATTCGAATACTCAAAATTTAGCGGTTTTCCCCTCATCCCCCTCCCGCACCCTTAGGAGATGGTTTAGCCACCCCCCCCCCCCCCCCCGCAAATATAATTTGGTCAAAATCGTTGAGCCTTGAATTTGATGTAGCATTACTGAAATAAGCAGGAGGGTACCGGTTCCTAATGGCAATACGATTCAGGGCTTGATAGTCTATGCAAGTTCTTAAAGTTTAGTCCTAATTAGGAACGAAAGAGTGGCGATGCTGCGGGGAACTAAGGTCTAATAAAACCTTTAGCAAGATTCTCTTCAAGATAGGTTTTCAAATGCTCATTTTCCTTTTCAGTTAGCGCATAAATCCGACTACAGCGAACGGGTGCCCCAATTTCCAAATAGATTTTACAATCCTTGGGTCTGTGAGGGGGTAATTCCCCAGCCTCACATTTATCAAAGACACTCCAGTATTCCTCATAACACCTAGGCAGCTGCCCTACTGCTGCTCCAGTACTAGCTCTCACGGTGCCACCTTCAGCGCCAACCAGAATGCTTCACTGCCTTCTCCCCCACTGGTTGCCAACAACTTCCCAGAGGATTTGCCCTCACCACCAGAGCAATGTGAAGTACAAAAATCTGAAACTAAACTGATCGTCCTTTTCTCCCAGTCTACTGAGGGATTATGCAAGGTGAGCCAGGGCATTCCCAGAAACAATAATTGTGGTGCATCAATCAGTTCAAAAGCATGTTCCTCTTCATGACCTCCATCTGTTTCTCACCACAAAGGAACGGTCTCATGAGTAATTGGTCCTGACAAGAGTTGCATACCATCGACTGCTCTAATCTGTTCAGGAGAAGCTTTTATACTCAGAGGGACACCCAATGACTTGGCCAAACCCGAGTCCATGTATCCATGAAGTGTCCTGTGGCCCCAGAATCTAACATGGCTGGTTCTCCCCCAGTGCCTTTCCAGCCAAGAACAAGTATACATTTAGAGTGAGATGAGGTTCTGCAGACTGCAATGAATTTGCAACAGGTTGAGTAATGAGAGTTGACGCTGGCATCTTACGTACAATTCTAGGACAAAGTAAATTACCTGCTCTCCCACTGTACATGCACACGCCTTCCCTGACTCTTTTTCTCTCTCCTCTTTGGTCAACTGTCCACTAAGCTTAGTAGATGCCTCCTTACTCCCTATCGCAGGTCGGCAAGCCCTACTCACAACCCCGCCTTTATGTCTGTCCAGTCTAAAATTCAGCCTTACTTCAGGGAAAATTCTTACGCTTCCCTCTATGTTCACTAAGCCTGAAATCCAGGTGCATGACCAAAGTAATTAAATCTTCACAAGACGATGGTCTGTTCACCACAGTAGCCATCTGTTAGGCTGAGAGGTCCTGTGTCCGCAGAAGCTGCTGAACCCCCGACAATCCCCCTGAAGTTTAATTCTCAGAACCAGAAAACACCAGGCTGACTGCGTCAAAACTAACCGAAACTGAACCTGCAGAGAATACAAGAAAACTGATGCAAATCCTCTCATTACTTACTTAACTTCAATGATTAGAATTGACTTTAAATCCATAACTAATAAGTTAAGAATCATACCAAACTTCTTAGAGAAGTTTGCAGAAGTAGCTGAAAATCTTTCTTACTTGAGTCTCTTGAAATGTACAGCAACTTCTTATTTATGGTAAACCTGAGAAGTCTTGCTCTTGCCTTTTCAAAGTTGACAAATTGTTCCAGTAAGATTGTCTTTAGTAAATGTCTTAGTTTGGAACTTAAGAAAAGAATAAAACAATTTACAATACAATTGAGTACGTAGATTCTTGAAGAAACGCGCGCAAAGATGCACATGCGCTGAATAATCCCGCGCTAAAATCGCACGCGCTGAAGAATCCACGTGTTGAAGCATACCCGCGCTAAAATCACACGCGCTGAAAAGTCCGCGTGTTGAAGGGCACCCGCACAGAAGAACACACGCACTAAAATCCCACGCGCACAGCAGAGTACACGCGCAGAAACACGCGCTTGAGCACGCACAGCAGAGTTCACGCGCAGAAGGATTCTCACGCTAGGAAACACACGTGCTGGTAAACACACGCGCAGTAGAGTTCTCGCGCGGACAAGTTCTCACACCGAGGAATTCTCGCGATAGGAATCTCACGCGCATAACACACTCATGCTTTTAATGTTCACGCGCAGACAAATTCTTGCGCTAATAAAAACACATGCGCTGGTTACACACAAGCAGTAGAGTTCTCGCGCAGACAAGTTCTTGCACCGAGGAATTCTCGCGATAGGAATCTCACGCGCATAACACACTCATGCTTTTAATGTTCACGCGCAGACAAATTCTTGCGCTAATAAAAACACATGCGCTGGTTACACACAAGCAGTAGAGTTCTCGCGCAGACAAGTTCTCGCGCCAAGGAATTCTCGCGATAGAAAGCTCACGCGCATAACACACGTTAAACCTCGCGCTTACTTTCAAACGAACACCAAAGTTCACGCACTTAAACAATTCAAAGTTAAAGGCTCCAAGAAAACATTTTACAAATTCTCTCTTAAACGACTTCAAAATGAAGGCAAAGCAGTAGAATGTAAATCTCAAAAGATAGTCACTTATCTCCAAAATGATTTCTAAATATCTTCAGGGTTTCCTGTCTTCAGATCACTTTCCTGGTAAACAAAGATCTTCTCCTGACACCCTCTAGAGAGTAGCCGCTCAACTGCTAGCGCCTGAAGGATAAAATCCACCAGGCCCAAGACTAAAGTAGAAGCAGCCACTACACACGTCCTCTCAGCTGGGTGTTAGATGATGAAAGGCGAAGAGTGACATTTTAGAATGTTCATTGTTGTTCTGCAGGGTTGTCTAGCCAATCAGAGCAGTCACTGAGAAACTCCATCTTGCCTTGGGTCAGAATCAGGATTCTGTATTAAGAAGATAATGGCCAAACCAACTGCAATAGAAAACTTCCCACCCACGTAAGGCCAATCTAAAAGGGATGATAATAATAATAATAATAATAATAATAATAATGAGATAAAGGAAAAGAAACCTGACACCAACGCATCATGAGTTCTTCTCGCAAGCCTCTATAAAATAATGTTGCCCTCTTTTCCTGCGGCCACTTAGTCTCAAGCACCAGTGACTTGTGTGATGTAAGTGACTAAATCCTTACTACCTTGTCGTAACTCCAACAGCTCTGTCAACTTCCTGAGACCTTAACCGGCTGGCGAACATTTTACAAAATTCGGAATTCTCCAAAATAGGACTCTGCTGGCCAACCAATAAAACTGACCAAGCAGCCGCATCCCCCGATAAGTACGACAGAATGAAAGCTACCTTCAAGGCTCCAGTGGTGAACACCTCAGACGACAACAGAAAATGAAGTTGACACTGAGTCACAAACACAGAAAACATTTTTGAATCTCCCCCCATAGCTCTCGGGAGCAAGCCGCCAAAGGAATAGGTAAATGACATTCCCTACTCCTAACCAACATTTTACTCTTGCTTCTACCCTCATGCTCTTCCTATCGAGTTAAATCTGGAGGTCCCATTTCCTCCGCCCTTTCCTCCGGTAAAGGTGTCATTCCAGAAAAAATACACACCCCCTCGATCGATATTGTGTTGGCTGAAGACCAACCGCCTAATGTGTTTAGGATTAGAAAAATGTAGCTTAAGCTTGACAAAGGTGTGGCCCTTTTAAAGTGACTAAAATCACCATTTTATCTTCTCCCTGTTTTCTCTAACAATGCCTTTTTGCCTCATGTAAAACTGCTTTGCTGAAATATCATTCTGCTTCACTGGTGTGCAACGCAAGGCCGCAAGTGGCATGTTGAAACATAACTCAGTAGGACAGACATAAATGCCCGGTCCCTCCCGCGTATATCCTTGAAGGATGAACAGGGAGGCATTTTAATCAGAACGGGTGCCCACTAGTCTGGGTAAGCGCAGAATAAATGCTAGAGCGAACATTAAAATGACTTGAATTATGCTCTCCTTTGCTCTTCTTTGTGGCCCCCCTCTCCTGAGCCCGGTAGAGCCTTGGAGAGCAGGTTGACCCCTCGGTACACGAATAGAAACGAAGAGATAGCAAGGCCTGGAATGTGTCTCTCCCTACGCACAGCTTGCCTGTAGAAATCGAAGCGCTGTGTTCTTAAAACAAAGAATCGTGTCTGCGGGCTTGCAGAAATTGCCAACTGTTGCTAAATAGATGTTAGAAGGTGTCATACTCGTCACTATTGTCAATCATCGTTCCTGGTTCAAAGGGAATGCATTAGGGGCGGTATAGAATGTGTCACTACTGATTACAAGATGCTTGTTTTGTATATATGTAACTGTTGTATGTTCCCCTGAGGTCTGGTAGCACACGCGTCGTGTGGCGTGAGACCAGTTGGCCAACTGAAACTATTTGCTTTGCAATAAACCCTAGATTTTGGGACTACAACCTCGTGTCTGGCGTACCAGTTTGTGTGTGGTGATTGTGCCTTGTTTCCACATGCGAGGGTCTCTCAGGGGCCGCTTCAAGATGGCACCTGAATAGGGACCCTTCCCCACTCGTGTATGTTGAGAAATAAGGAAGGCAGAAAGAACGGCGAGGACGGGACGATCGAGCCAGGATCAAGAGGTGTTCGGGGCGCCCCCGTCATTGGTTTCGCCAGTATACAGACGAATTGTGTCTTGAAAAGACAAATTGATTAATCGGGTGAGTCGTGCCCAGATTCTTAAGTAATCCTGATATTGGTTGAGAGTTGATTTTGCAAAATCAAACGCCCAGCGCAAGTTTGATTTAACCGAGGGCAAGTTTAAAACATGCCTGGGGTATTGTCTACCCTAGCAGGGTTTTTCTGCTGCGGCGTACAATCTTTAGAAACTGGCCAGGTCGCGCCACCGGTGGGAAATGCCTGCGTATGAGATGTATGTGAAGTAGGATGTGGGAGCGATAATGTTTTGTGAGATTTGGCATAGACAAACCAGAAAGCAGGAAGATTTTCAGTGGCCGGAACATGGGAGTTTCGACATGGCGAGGATAGATAATTTGGAGAAGGTGTTAATGAAGAAGAAAACACGTCCTGCAGCATTTGATATCCTTAGGGATTGGAGGAGGGAAGCCATGCTCCGTTTTAAAAGTAGAGAAAAACATGCGCGCAGGCATAAATCGAAATCTGAAAGAAAGGAAGAGAAAGAGGAGTGGAGTAATAGCTTGAGAAAATCAAATAGATGCGATCAGTTGAGTATAGAAAAAATGTAGCCACAAAGGGAATTGCATTCATCAGACGAATTGATAGAAAGAATATTGACTGACACAAAGCAAGGCACAAGGCAAGACACTCAGAAGGCTGTGTTAGTAGCTGTTACTCAGCCCCTCCCCTCCCATCTGTTCAGACCCTAGCACAGCCACAGACTGCACACACGGTGCCTCTGGTTAGCCAATCAGCATTGCAACAGATACAGCCCGTTCCCATGGCCCCATTCGCACCTCCCTCTGTGGAGATAGTTTCTGTCCCATCTGCCCCCCCCCCTGTAAGTGAACTTGAATCTGGTGAAAAGGAAGAAGGGGTCGGGCAGAGTGGATGTGCGAGAGTGACTCGTAGCGCGATTAGTAAGGAAAGAAAGCAGGAGTTGCGAGAACAGGCCGAATTGTATATAGATGGGAATGATGAGACGGCAGCGATGGCCTCGATATTTGACTTCAGGAGAAGCAATGAAAGACGGGTATTGTTGGAATGCATAGGTGAATATTTGGTGGCAAAATGGAAACAGATACTTGGGAAGTTACCACCACAACGATTGTTAGATTTGAATGCTTTGGCCCGTTGTAGAGGGAAGGATGAAGAGATGAGGGAACATGTAGATCGGCTTTTTGAACTGAGAGGTGAACTTGACGATGAACATACTGAAATGTTTGCCACACCTGGGTATAGGAGTAGGGATATTAGGAGAGATAGAACTGAAGCGGTAGAGCCATATATACAACGGCAATATCTGCCGTCCTCAAGAAAGACAGGCGACCGACTAAGAGTGTGTATGCGAGAGGCGTTGAAATGGACTTCAGATCCTAGTATTCCCACAATGGAGATACATGAGATATTTGATGAATATACCTTGCCCATGAAAAGCAAAGCATTGCAAATAATGGCTGAACATTTTATAAACAAAAATATAAATGAAAATAAAGCCAGCCCCCCTGAAATAATAGCAGTATATAAGAGGGCATTTGAACGCGGAATAGGAGAGGCAGCCCTATCACTTGATTTGGGAATATTGTTACAAATGAGAGAGGGGGAGGAACAGTGAGCGCGGTATTTCCCATGAGAGAAGTCCCTCCTACCTTTGTGCCAAAAGTAGAGATTCCTGCAACAGGCACAGCAGCGGCGCAGGCAACTCCAGCCCATTATACAGCCCAATATGTACATGTTCCCTTTTCCAGACAAGAAGTCAACAATATAAAGCAGACGATTCCTGATGTAAGAAAGAAATAAAGTAGAGTCCTGTTTATAGTCATCCGTACTCACTATGGGTGATATAGATCTAATATTCCCAGTAATACTGCCAGCGGATATATGGAAGCAAATAAGAAAAGTGGATGATGCAACGGCCTATGGCGCCACATGGGCGGTTTTAGTACTGGAAGATAGGAATAAAGAAGTGGGAGGGAAACCAGGGCAGAATATGGTGGCATTACCAGCGCGAATAATACAAAAATTGAAAGAAATTGTTCCAGAGAAAAGAATTCAATGGGACAAATTGACGGCATGTGTTCAGGGCAAGGATGAACTGGCCACAGATTATTTTAATAGATTCGAGAAAGTATTTACAGACTTTAGTGGCAGGATGCAAGTACAGAGGCGGGAAAAGGGTTATTTGTTGATAAGAGGGTTGATACTGTCAGGCTTTATCTTCAATCAGGATGTTGTCCGCAGAAGCTGCTGAACCCCCGCAGTCCCCTTTGGATGCTAACTTCTTAACTGGTAACAAACAGTTCAGTTGAGAGCATCCCCACGGGAAAGGGGGAAAATGGCACAAAAATAATAAACTTCAGGTTTTGCTCAGCTTCTTTATATCTCTTAACCTGTAGATAAAATGACAAAAAATAAACTTTAGTCACTGACCTTTCTTTTCCTAGGCTCTGACTTCTCTTTATCGAATTGAGTAAATAAACACGCCACCATACCTGAATATCTTCTATAGATAACTTAGAAAAAATAAAGTCTCTGGTCTCTGATGCTATTACTATCTTCTTCAATTCAGAATTGGAAAACTGCTATCTTTAGCGAACTCTCTCAGTTCCATGAATTAATCTTCTAGCAGTTCAAATTCCGAAAACACACACATACCCATCTGGAAATGCTAGGTCTGTCTTTTGTGTGAATCTCTAGCTTTAACACAAATTCCAAAAATGACACTCTTGCTTCTTCTTTTTAGAATTGTTTGCATGTGGAAAGAACGGAGTGTTCACTAATTGGATCTTTTACTTGCGTAAAAATATCGCTCTTCAAGGAAGTGTTCACTTGACTAGAGTTATGCGCATGCGTGAAGATATTCCTTTTCCTTCTAAAATGGTGTGCGCATAGGAACAGAAAAGAGTTAAAAAATGGCAAATGCGCATGCGTAGTAGATCAGTATTTCTCCCTCCTTAATTTTATTTGTTCAAGTAGGAAAGAGGAAATTACTGAGCTCCGGGCACTGATCCTTGAAGAGGCAGCTTAATGAGGTACGTGCACCAGGTTAGAATGTTAGTAAATTAAACATAACGTTTCAGGATCGCGTATCTAGAACACTGTCACTTGCGCAGACAATGTAAGATTGCTAGCACTAACCCGACGTTAAAAGAAAACACTGTTAACGTAAAAAGGAACAGTGCTCAATAATTTTTATGCAGCAGAAAAAACACACGACACTGAAAAAATGAACAGGCTTCCACACACCAACTTGCCTCGCGCTAAATATGTTGTGCAGTTCATTAAATAAGAGTACTGTTCAAGAAATCCAAAAATAATGTCTTTAAAGAACAAAACTAACTACTCTTTAAACAAAGAATAAGAAAACCGGAACTGGTTAATAAATTGTATAGAAATAGAACTCCTTTGTGAATTTTTCAAAGTTCAGTTAAAAAATTATAAAGTCACTTAACTTGCTTCTTTCTTTTACCGGAACGTTTCTGACTTTCTTCTTGAAATTCTCCAACACTTTCCTGATCCAAAAAACAAATCCTAGGCATAAGGGCCTAGCTAAAGTTTCTAAATCTTCAGAGCTTCAAACATAAGACCTTCCTGCTGGGCTGCTGACAATGAAAGGCAGTTTAGAATGTTCTAACAATGCCTTTCTTTTACTTCTGACCAATCACTGATCCTTTTTGAAGTCTCCATTTTGGCTTGGGAAGCTCTCCACACTCTGCACTAAAAGTTAAGGCCCAAACCATATTTTATGTTAATCATACTCATTCTACCACATTCAACCAACCCCCATGAAACCTGACAGATACTCTCCGTACAAAACTTAATAATGACATTGGAGAGTGAATGGCAAGCAAAAACGTTGAGTGGAAGTATTGCATATGGCTCAATATTACGAGAATAGAGCGAATGCTGAGAAAGAAAGAGGCGAAGGATAGAACAAACTTAAAGACAGGGGTGCTACTCCAACAGGTACTGGGACACAATTACAATAGAGGCAGAGGAAACGCCCAGGGCAGAGGTAATTCGAACACGCACGGAGAGCCCCTGGGATTGAATCAATGCACGTATTCTAGAGAAGAGGGTCACTGGTGAGCATAATGTCCACACCTGCAAAATAGAAATGGGTACGGTCAGAGAAGGCAGCACAGAGGGCATCCAGGAGCAAATGGGCATAACAGAAATAATATGCAGCAACACCAAAATAGTCAAGGGAATGGTGTCCAAACCCAAAATCAAACCCCTCCTCAGAATCCGGGCCAGCAGAATATGCAAAATGGAAATAGAGGGAGGAGCAGGAACATTTTTGATACTCACGCGAATGCATATTATAATAACAGCAGCGATTACACATCGGATGATGTGCTATTTCCGCAATAGGACAGCCCAAGACGGGGGTTGCAACCAGTGTCTATTCCCGTGAATCAGAAAGGCCCCTATGTAGAAATGAAAGTCAGGGATAGTGAGCACAGATTCCTCGTGGATACAGGGGCACAAAAGTGTTTGATAGACCATCACTTGGTTCCAGAAATACCGCTGTCAGGGCAAAGAAATATTTCAGTAGGGTTTGCAGGGTACCCCAGTGATTAACCCAGTGTCCCAACCAGTAACAGTAACGTTAGGCCTGTTCACCGAGTACTGTCCATTCCTTTTAACAGAAAATTGTGGGGAGAATCTATTGGGATTGAATTTATTGAAAAAGCTGAGTGCAGTTATCCACTGTACGCCGGATGGAGTATTTTTGACCATTTCTCTGCAGGATGTACCAGTATCTGAATTTTTGTCTAAACCTTTGCCAGGGGAATTAAGTGAAGTGCCAACTTGTGTATGGGCAACAACTGATAATGATGTGGGATGTTTGAAGATGGAGCCAGTGAAAATTTTATTAGAAGGAGTAACGTTACCACGTATTCTGCAGTACAAAATCTCAGCAGAAGGAGAAAAAGGATTAAAGAGCATTGTCAGATTTGGTCAAGTTGGGAGTGATTGAAGAGATGACAGGTAGTATATGTAACAGCCCCATTCTTCCGGTGTATAAGAAAGGCGGTAATGAGGTACCGTACAGTTTCATAATTGATCTGCGCGCACTAAACAAGGTAGTAGATCTTCAATTGCCATTGGTCCCAGATGTCCCCACGATTTTGACAATGATTCCTGCATCTGCAGAATATTTTAGTGTTATTGATTTGAAGACTGACGCCAGAGAGAATAGAAAGCATTTCTGGTATGCCTATTCCAAAAACACAGACAGGAGTGAGAGCTATAATAGGCATGGCTTCCTATTGCCGGCAGTGGATTGTCAACTTCGCATTAGTTGTGAAGCCGATGGTGGAACTGACAAAGGAGGATGTGGTGATGCCTTTGCAGTGGAATGAAGAATGTCAGAGAGCATTTGAGGTACTCAAGACTGCGTTGTGTTCTGCTCCAGTTTTGGGCACACCAATTTACGAAAATGTTTTTAGATTGTTTGTGCATGAGAGCGAATGCTCTGCATTGGCTGTTTTGACACAGGAACAAGGTGTCAGAAATAGGCCATGCAGCTATTTTTCTTCCGTGCTGGACCCTGTAGCGCGCGCACTACCATGATGTTTGCGAGCTGTTGAGCGGCTGCTGCGTCAGTGGAAGGAATGGTACTGGGGCACACTTTCATTTTGATGGTGCCACATGCCATAGACGTTCTACTCAATAGGAGAAGTGATCAAATCTGCATTCCTGTTGATCTTTTTGTTGCCTCTGTTTCCTATTCTCGGATGAAGTGGGAACCGGAGACCTAGAGGAGAGTGCCGTGAGGGTTGTGCAAATCGGACAACAACAAAAAAAATCCATGTGTCCTGAACCCGAGCGGACAAGCGGGGCGCACATGGTACAAAGGCAACTGCCCTGGCACTTTAGAGCAATGTGCAGACGCACAGAGATGATCTTGCCCGACAGATAAGCAATCCAGGCTGATAAGAACTGGCAGAAAAGGACTGTAGACATTATCGAACTTGCTGACGTTCCAACGAGTGACGACGAGAGACATTCACAACGAACATTGCTGAAAAAGGACCGAGAGAGAAGAACGCCAGAACCAGTTTTTACTTCCTCCTGCACCAATGCTGATGAGTTAAACGTAGCGCATAGAAGGTTACAGAAAGGGAATGGTCGGAAAAATTGTATGCTGAGCTTAACAATAATAATGTATATAACGAGTATACTGGCCCCAATATTGACAGTATCAGTATTATGGTACTTGGAAGAAATGCACCCTCTAGACTGCAGAGGTTTTCAAACTGAGGGGCGCCAGAGCCCAGCATGAAATGTGTAGAAAATATATAAATAAATAAAATATATTTTATATTTTTTTAGATTGGAGGAAATGGGAAGGGGCTGCTCAGATGGTCAGACTGGACCATAAAATGGTCTTAGGCACCAATGAAAAAATGGCCAGCAGTTGCAAATGAATATTCAGTCCTTTAGTCAGACTGTTTGAATAATACCCAAGGGGTTGTTTTTTGTTCAAATGTAAACAAATTGTGATATTTAAAGAATATTTATTCAACAACAATGGTCAAAACTGCTAGCTGCATAGTGAAGTAACTCCTCAAACTGGGCCACATTGGCCAAAAAAGCGGCCCGTTTTGACTGGCCGATACTAGCATTTTGCATTTTTGGTACGGTCATCGCCCTATAGGCCAGTCCAAGCCTGCCGGCTCATCCATAATGGGGGAGGGGGCGTCCACCCACTGGCCACCTCACCCATTATGGAGGAGCCGAGGAGCCAGCCTAGTGAAACACTGAGCACTCCCTCAGCTGCTTTTTCCAGCTGAGGGAGTGTTCCTGGGCTGGCAGAACTGTCAAAGGGAAACACTGCTTGCCTTTGACAGTTTATTTCCCCAGCCGCACATGATCACTGAGCCATGCAACGCTGGGGGTGTTTTGCTTCGCCAGCCTTGCATAGCTCATTGGAAATGCTGGCTGGGGCACTGCATGTATGTATGTGCAAGGGGTGCTCCTGCGCCTCCTCGCACATATGGGCAGAGCAACCTGGAGCGGGGCATTTTAGCAACCACGCGCAGGCCCCTCAGAAGGTACGTTTATGGCGATTTATTTTATTTAAATGTGTATGGATGTGTGTATGCTTGTGTTATGGGACTGGTGGGAGCAGGATGGGCAGCAGCACTGGGATAGTGGTGGGAGTAGAGTGGGGAGAGCCCAGGTTCTGTACTGGGAGTAGGGTGCGGTGACAGCATGCAAAAGTTCATAGCGATTTCTACATACATCTGGCACTTTTGGGGGGGCCCGGCCTGCCCAAACTTTGCTCAGGGGGGGGCCCAGGCCAAAAGAGGTATTCTTGCCAGTTATAAACATTTCCACAACGGAAAGCCCAGTTCATGCGATTTCCTATCCCCAATGGAAGAGAGACATAGGGAAGGTTTGGGAATAACACATTACTGCTAATAATGAACATGACACACTCCATATTAAGAAAAAACAATTGCTGGGTTTGTGCCCACTTGCCACAGCATGGTGGTAAAGGGATTGGGTGGTATGTGCAGCCTTTGCCATTAAGCTCCGCATGTTATGCCTCTTTGAGCGCATTGTATTATGGGAAATGGAACGATAGTGAAACTGGTCAGTTGGACAGGACCAATATGAATGAATTTGAAGAAGTGATTATGAAACCAGTAGGTTGCTCCATATTCCATAAAACATGATTAATCACACCAGCGATAATGCCATAGGACAGATTGTCAGTACCCTATAAAACATCTGTGATCACGTTTCATATGAACCCAGAAGGAAATAAGGATGCGGAGCCCCCTTCCTATACAGTAAATAATAATCCACGTTCTGTGCCCTTTCGTTTGAGAAAGAAGGGCTCTTTCCAGGTCGGGACATTCACTAGATGCATGAACATAACATTCCTGGAGAAAGAAGTAGAGCCAATTTATGTAGGAGATCCTGTGTACTTATCCCTGGCTACCTAGAAACTGGGGAGGTACTTGTTATTTAGGCTTTCTGTTCCCTGGGGTGTTCCTTTCAAGAACAGCAGACATAGCCAAGTTGGCCAGGTCCCGACCTCGACGAAATGATGGAGGTTTGATTGCAGAGGACATAGCAAAATCATTCATACCATTTTGGGGCCAAGAAATAAACTCTTATAAGACTGTCCAGAATATTAGAGGAAACCATAAATGGAACAACCAACATATTATATAATATGACCCTTGAGGAAAAAGGAATTGGATTAATGTCACTTCAAAATAGAATGGCGCTAGATAAAATTCTGGTTGATCGCAGCAGTGTTCGCAAAATTATGGGATCAGCGTGTTACGTATTTGTAAGTGACTCCTCCCCCACGATTTTCGAAGCGATAAGAAAATTGCATGTTTTGAGCTCTGATCTTCATCCCCCTGAAGGAGGTTGGGAAATGAACATAAGTTCCTGATTCTGGGAAGTGTTACGATCCTGGGGATGGAAACTATTTGCAATCTTAGTAGCGATACTAGGAATATTCATGACATGTTGTTGCATACATGGTCTACCTATAGTATGCACGGAGATAAGTGAAGGATGTGTACAAATGGTAGAAAGAAAAAACACTACTAAAACAAACACTCACGGTAATGAGGAAACAAAGACAGTAAAAGAATTCATGACAATCGATATTGATGACAATGAAGAGGAGACCAGTAGTGTGCGAGAATCTGACTCAGATACTTCATCAGAGGAAGATGCAATGTATGGAGGTGTTTGGCATACGGCCAAAAGGAGGGGTTTGTCAGTCCAGAAAAAATAGACACCCCCTCGATCGATATTTTGTTGGCCGAAGACCAACCGCCTCATGTGTTTAGTATTAGAAAAATGTAGCTTAAGCATGACAAAGGTGCAGCCATTTTAAAGTGACTAAAATCGCCATTTTGTCTTTTCCCTGTTTTCTCTAACGATGCCTTTTTGCCTCATGTGAAAATGCTTTGCTGAAATATCATTCTGCTTCACTGGTGCGCAATGTAAGGCCGCGAGTGGCATGTTGAAACATAATCCACAGGTCAGACAGAAATGCCCGGTCCCTCCCGCGTATATCCTTGAAGGATGAACAGTGAGGCATTTTAATCAGAACAGGTGCCCACTAGTCTGGGTAAGCACAGAAGTAATGCTAGAGCGAACATTAAAATGACTTTAATTATGCTCTCCTTTGCGGCCCCCTTCTCCTGAGCCCGGTAGAGCCTTGACCCTTCGGTACACGAATAGAAACAAAGAGATAGCAAGTCCTGGAATGTCTCTCCCTACGCACAGCTTGCCTGTAGAAACCGAAGGGCTGTGTTCTTAAAACAAACAATTGGGTCTGCGGGCTTGCAGAAATTGCAAACTGTTGCTAAATAGATGTTAGAAGGTGTCATACTCGTCACTATTGTCAATCATTGTTCCTGGTTCAAAGGGAATGCATTAGGGGCATAGAATGTCACTAATGATTACAAGATGCTTGTTTTGTATATCTGTAACTGTTGTATGTTCTTCTGGGTTCTTGCGTCCCCTGACGTCTGATAGCACACACGTTGCGGGTCATGAGACAAGTTGACCAACTGAAACTATTTGCTTTGCAATAAACCCTAGATTTTTTAACTACAACCTCGTGTCTGGCGTATCAGTTTGTGTGGTGATTGTGCCTTGTTTCCACATGCAAGGCTCCCTCAGGGGCGGCTTCAGGTGTACCTTGTGCTTGCAACACACTAACCTTTTCCACCAGACCATCCACTTTCTTATTCAAACATTAACTTCTTACTGCTTTCAACTTTTGCTTAATGTCTAACAAAACCTCCCCCAACGGGCTAAGAGAAACCTGCGGGGTCCATATCAGCTTTGACTGAAAATTCACCTTGGGCCTTTCATACTATCGGGTTCCTGCTTTTTCTTCCGTAGGAGCTGCTGAACCCTACAGTCCCTCTCCAGCTGTTCGTTGCCCCACTTTTGATTTACAGTGAGGATCAGATCAAGTGGTGGGGGGAAAGGGGAATCGGACAAAACAAACGACACAGGAGCTCTTCTTTCTTCAAACTCTCCCTGTATGGGAATTAAGAACAGTTAAAACACAGTTGCATATTAACTTTACAACTCCCTTTCAGTTTTACTCAAAGGCCTGAATTATACTTGTTTCCTCTGCCACTAGCTTGGAGGAATTGACTTTATTTCTGAAATGTTAGTATTTGCTCTGAAATTCAGAGTTTCCAAGAATGTAATAACCTTCTCTTTAATTTTTCTCTCCAGCACTCTGTAACCTGAATTTCAAAGTAATCTGACTTTGTACTACAAAACTCCTTTAAAAGTCCTAATGGTCTGCTTTAACTGCAATACATGTTCTCCAAATTGTAGTTTCAAATCTAATACTAATTCATCTAGTCTTTCTTCCTAAATAAATAGTATTTTAAATAAAATTGAAGGATTTCAATTGTATTTTTAGTTACATCTTTTTCTACCTAAGATGTGCATCTAAAACTACAAGGCCCAGAATTCCTAATAAAATGGCCGCCAGCACTTTGTTCTCGTATTTTGCGTCCTCCGGAAGCCTTTCCCGTTTCAACCTAAATATACAAACCGCCTTTGAGAAAGTGGCAAGTCACAGAAGGATTCTTGCAATAGCGGGATAGCAGGTATTGCGTTCTCTTATACCTTTATATTTAATTTGACTTGCAGAAGTTGAAATTTCCTCAGCGTAAGTGAAATGAAAAAACTGAAAACTCAAGTGACTTTCTAATTTCAAAGAGTGACCGCGGTAAACATTTAAAAACTCCACTCGTATGCGAAAAGTCCATGACAACCAATGTCTGAAAGAAAGTATGCGAGAGCCGCGTGACAGTCGACTTCCGCGTTGAGGTTAAACAAACAGTTCCAAATGCATTCAAAAACATAGACTGCCAAAACACTGTTAGATGCAGGTTTCTTCATGCGCAGTTTATGCAATAGACGCGCTAAGGCTGATGTTAATACATGCTAAAATCAAACGGTTCGCAAGCATTAAAAACAAAACCTAAGGCTTCTAAAACAGTAAATTATGCTACCTTCTCCATGTGCCACATTTTCCTGACTACAGTCACTGCTCGCTGCCTTTGAAATGACCCGAAAACAATTTCTTGCACGCCCACAAGCAGATTTCCACAAGCGCTGCGTTCCCTGCCGGTTTTACAGTTCAGAGCAAATTAAGTTCAATTTTAAATGCTGCACACTCGCCAACTAGCTGCGCCCCCACTAAATATCTGTGGACAGCTGGCAACTTCTTTCTTATAACTTCTTCTTATGAACTTTAAGGGAAGGCTTAAAGGAGCTTAACTAAAACATGACTAACTCTACTAAAGTAAATGATGAAAGGCAGTTTAGAATGGACTGCCAGGACAATCAGTCCTCTTCGTTCTAAAATGGATCACTGCTGAGGTAATCCACTATCTTGGCTTAGGTTGGAGCCCAATCCACCATCATGAGTGTTCAACTCAGCAGATCTCTGAGAAAAGGCATTAAGGAAAAACAACCTTTTAGGATTGCACATAAATCTACCACCCTCCAACTTATGTGCTCTGCAGGCCGTGTAGCCAGGTCCCTAGCCTGACTATTCCAGTACGACCCCTGATGTCCCTGACAGGAGAGGCTTAGTCTTGAAAAGCAGTAGAAGTCAAAAGTTCCTGTGGATACTTTCTAGTCTCTGGGAAGGAAGATACAAGAAGGCTTAACCAATGTTGGAGACCCTGTTAAAGGAGGCACTAATGAGACACAAGCAGCGGTTTGAGTCAGAGGTAAGAAGGGCTTGCTCTGGACACCTCTACGTGCGCTGCACCGGTCTGGAGCGACTTTCTGGAATCAGGTAAGCAATAACTTTTCCCCTACAGTACCTTTTTAGGTTTGAAGAAAACTTTCATGGTGGATGCTCCGTGATGTTCCAGCTCTGGACCCGACCTCTGGATTCCTTTGTCTGTTGATGAAAGGCAGGACAATGGACAGGATCTCTTAGCAGCAGTCTCAAGGGAGGACCTCTGGCACGGCTTTAATCCACTCCTGCAGCACTGTTGGTGCTGCAGAAAAGGTGCAAAAACTGCAAAGAACGTGATTCGCCCGTTCACTCTTCGGTTCCTGCACTCCCACACTCTGATAAGGGGGTCTGGGCGAGTTGGATTGTGTCTCTGGAGTGTCCTTGAGGGCTCAGCAAAGACGTGAACGGATTTGTCCTTTCCACGATGATGTGCACTAACTGGGCAGCAGAACTCCTGGTTTTGGGGTTCCCCAGCTCTGGAAACTTGCAGGACCTCGGGGAGATGGCTCAAATCAAAGTTTGTCTTGGGACTGGTTGTTCCCACCAGCCAAATGAAAGGACTCGTCCTCTTAGGAGTTCCTGTCGCACAATAAACTGGGTCAGGCCAGCAGTGGTCGCTTCATAGTGCAAAGGGTCAGCAGGCATCTCTCGTAGTCTTCCTCTTCGGTTACTTCAGCTTCCAGTGGTCGGCTTGCTTTTCACTCTAGGAGCCTTGCCTTTTATCCAGTTCCACCACTCGCTCCTCTACAGTTTACAGAAAGGGGTGTTTGGTTGGACAGGCCAGCCAAACCCCAGTTGAAGCTTGTCCCGTTCAGGCACTCTGGCAGACAAAGGACAGGGGGGTGGAAAACTCCCCGCCCCTCACTGCCTGCCTGTACAGACACTCTGGAGCCTAGGCGGGGACACCCAAGGGTTCCCACCAAAGGGAAAACACAGGCCTCCCCCGTCAAAGAATGGCAAAAAGGCTGCCCAAGAGCAACTCTAGTAATGGTGAAAAAAGAAGCAAGGCCCAAAATTAGTACTTGGGTGCCCCTATTGTGCATTGCCGGGGCTACGGACACAGCCTGAGGTAGAGAAATCGCACAATACTAGTTTGGACACTGTCGGGCTGAGTCTTGACCGAAGATCAATAGATGCTGAACCCCAACAGACCCTCAAAGGCGTGGAGCACTCAACCATTTAATTAACAGTTGAGCACACAACACCCATAGAGGGAGGTGGATAAAATAATAAAGTAACAAATTCCTTCAGCACCCTCAGGATTATCTGTAGCAGGAAAGGAAAAAGAACAGTTAACTGTATTACTTGCTTTATCTCCCCTGTTACCCATGTCCTGTTTATTGATAGAATGTATACCTTTTATTCCTCTGCTGTTTGTTCAGAGGAAGATAATGTTTTCTTCTCAGAACTGGAACGTGAAGGATTTTCTTTTATATTGCAGATGCTACCTTTTTCCTGAGTTCACCTAACTTAATTAAAGAATACATTTCACTAAAGGTCCATGCCATTAAACTGCCCTACCTACTAAAGTGTCCTTACTTCTCCTTGCAATGTTTTAATTGCGAAAACAGTTTTGAAAACGGAGCTGGATCAGTCGGGGGTAATCTTTTTGGTGCCTAATTATTCTTTTCCAAGGGCTGTGTTGTTCCTCCTTGACTGGCTCTGACTTTATTCTATATACTGTTTTGAAAACATTGCTGGGTCTTTTAGAATTACCCTTTTGAATTCTGTATTGTTGCAACTTATCACTGCGCTCTCCTGTCTCCACAGATGAAGGGGAAGTTGCTGCGCAATCCGCAAGTTGTTTAAAAATAATTGGACTAAGTTAAAAGTTTAGCGCAGCAGCTCATATGAGAGTTTAAACTGCCAGAGATGCAAGGAATACAGTGCACTCAGCCGCGTGCGAGAAAAACGACTTCTGTAAAGTCTGAGCCGCCCCCATGCTTGGAACAGAATGAAACTGACACTGGGTCTGAGGGAGCGCTGGAGCACAACATGGAGTTCAAGCGATGTCTGTTTCACTGGCAGCTGCGAGATAAAGAATAAAGAAATTGACGTTTCCCTCTGCATATTTTTCTGAACAAAAGGGAAAAAAATAAGTGAACCGCAACCACGAAAATAAACTTTACATGAGGTTAGGTAAACAACACGTCAAGCGTGTGAAGGTAGGCTGGCATGCTTAACAGCTGCTCTCCGTTTCCACGCTACAAAGGGAAACTGAACTGTTACTTTCTTTCCGCAACTGTGGAAAAATGAAAAGAAAGGTAAACCGAACCTTCAGCTGCATAAAGAGTGAACAAAATAAAACAATGCACGCAGCTTCAAGTGAATCAGTCAATTTCAAAATTTGAAACCACCACGGTTCGTTGCGCATAATACTTTTCACATATTTATGTATGCAGATTTCGTCTAAAGAAGATTCTCTGTCTATATAAGTCAATAAATTAACTTTCGAAGGGATTGTGTCCTCCGACGTATTCCTTATCTTAGATCTTAGATATCTCCTTCCAGCTCTGCTGGCCTCAGAAAATTTTTCTCTAGCGGGCGCTGCGCGTCGACGTCCTCCGAGTCGATGTCCCTCGACAGCCGCCGTATCGACGTCGACGTCATCCTGCCTATAAAGGCCGCGCGCAGTTCTGTTTTTCCGCGCTTACTCAGTGCCTCGGAATACCGTTGCTCAGTTTTGTCAGGTTAATCCTATTTACCTCGAGTTATTCGATCCGTACTCGATGGCTTCTTCGTCAGAACCGACAACTCCTCGATCTGGCTTCAAAAAATGCAGAGATTGTGGGAAAAAGATGTCGCTTACTGACCCTAACAGAGTTTGTCTGTGGTGTTTGGGAGCTGAACACCATTGTTCGGAGTGCGAGGACTGTATGTCTATGACAGCTAAGACCCTGAAGGAGCGTATGGGGAAGCTGGAGTAAGGTAAGACTTTTAAAGCTTCTTCCTCGACGAAGTCGAGACATTCGTCTCCTCGTCACCATTCGCGCTCCAGGTCTCTGAGTGGGTCCCATCACTCTTCGAGATCGAAGCACTCGAAGAGGAGACGTCGAAGATCCCCTTCTCCGTCTTCCTCTTCCTCCGTTTCTCCAAAGAATCCCTTGCCCCACGAAACATAGTTCCCGGGCTGAATGGGAGGAATTCCGCAAAAATATGATGCGCGTCTTCGAGAAAGCGGCCTCGACCCCCTCGAAGACTGCCGAGAGCGATGCTCTGGTCGAGACCCGAAGGTCAAAAACGCTGCGAGTCGCAGTACCCGGCGAAGGAAACCTCTCGAGCGCGTCTCGAACCCTCGAGTAGGATTATGACCTCCAAACCTTCCTCGACGGTGCCGTCGACTAAGGTTCCGTCGACGCCGAGGTCAGTGTCTTCGACGCCGAGGTCAGTGTCTTCGACGCCGTTGTCGAAGGGACCTTCGACACACGGGTCTGTCGACTCGACGCCAGCTTCGACACCGGCGTCGACGACAAGAAAAGTCACGGTTACGACACACCCAGTAACTATCCCCAGGTCCTCGATGACGATGGCTTCGGGATTGTCGAGCAGAATCCCAATTCTGTCGAGGTCATCGAGGCCTCCGCCTTTGTTTTTGACGCCACGCTCGAAGCCTTCGGCGTCGACGACATCGACGTTTTCGAGGCCGATTATGACAAGTTCGGCACCCTCTGCCTAGGAAATGGGGTTTACACCCTTTATGAGTTCAGAACAATTGAGAACTATGTCCTCAATTATGGAAGAGGGTGAATTGTCTGAACAGGAAGACACATTTGAGTTGCAGGGACCTGTAACCCCAATTAGAGAGGAATTTTCCTCTGAAGAACGCAGGTTAAAGGATCTTCATGATTCCTTAAATGAAGCAAGTGGGTTAGATACTTCCCCTGAGGTGGAGTTTGCTAGGCCAGACCCGGGGGAGCATGCTGAAACCCCCTATAGAGCCTTAATGGCCAGGATCACAGAGTTTATGTGGTGGTCTGCACCTTCACAATCTTTCCAACAAGATGACCTCACGGATATTCTTGACAAAGGCCCACAGGAGGATCCTGTGGTGCCTTTTCATAAAGCTCTTCAGAGGAAGATTATGACGAACTGGGAAACCCCAGATGTCGTCCCGGCAGTAAATAAAAAACTGTCTACAAAATACAGGGTATCTTCTACAGACCTGGAGTTTTTGTCAAAACACCCATCTCCAGAAAGTCTGGTGGTACAGGCAGCATCTTCTACTGATGTCAAGACGGCTTATCCTACCGTCCCACAGGACAGGGACGATAAAAAATATGATGGCTATGGCAAAGAAAGTTTTTTCGGCATGTAGCATGGCGTTAAAATCTGTTAATGCTACTTGCACCCTTGCTAGATTCAGCCATACACTTTGGGAGTGTGCTTCTACAGCGGCTGACTGCATCCCGGAGGGAGAAGAAAGGGAATATCATACAGGACGGTAAAGACGCTATGTGCGAATCCCTCCAGACGGGCATTGATTCGGCTGACAGTATCAGCAGAGCAATGGCGGCAAGTACAACAACCAGGAGATTTGCTTGTTTGAGAAAGTCTGGTTTTGCCCCAGATGTGCAAGCCAGGCTCTTGAACATGCCATTCGATGGCTCTTCTTTGTTCGGGAAAAAGGCGGATGACAGTTTAGAGAAACTGCAAACTTCAAAAGCAGCAGCAAAATCCCTAGGCGCTGCAATCCGTCAGACACCTTTTCGTCCCACAGGAACCTCTGCGAGGGGCAAGTCCTTTCGCTTCTACTCCGCATTCGGAAGAGGTAGAGGACGACCGGCTCAAAGGGGACACAGAAGAACTATCCGAGGTGGACGGGGTAGATATTCAAAAGCCGCAGCAACAGCAGGTGCCTCTTTACCATCGGCATCTGCATCAGCATCAACCGCCCCAAAACCACTCTGAGGACTTCCCTCACAGGACACCTGTAGGAGGCAGGTTGACTCAACATCTGGCGGAATGGCAGGCTATCACGTCAGATGCTTGGGCATTGGAAACAGTTGCCCATGGTTACTGCCTGCCTTTCCTACGCATACCTCAGTCATCCACCGGGGATCAGCTCTCAGAAAGCTCCAGATCCGCTCCTCTTGCAGGAAATTTTGGAGCTGCTAGAGAAAGGTGCCATAGAACCGGTACCTGTAGCGGAGAGGAACAAAGGCTGGTACTCCCCTTACTTTCTCATTCCAAAGAAAGACTGAGGACTGAGACCCATCTTGGACTTGCGAGAATTGAACAAATTCCTCATGAAAGACAAGTTCAAGATGGTCACTCTTTCTAAGATCCTCCAGGCCCTTCAGTTCCAGGACCGGTTGGTATCTCTGGACCTTCAGGACGCTTATTTCCATGTGCCCATCCATCTCAAACACAGGAAATACCTGAGGTTCGTAATTGGCAACTCTCATTATCAATTTCGAGTGCTGCCATTTGGGCTGACCTCCGCCCGAGGGTCTTCACCAAGTTAATGTCGGTAGTGGCGGCAAGTCTAAGGAGGGAAGGGATTCACGTCTACCCCTACCTGGACGATTGGTTAATCAGGGCTGTATCTTCGGAACAAGCTCAGATCCAGCTAAATCACGTGTGCCGCTCCCTTCACAAACTGGGCTTCTCCCTCAATTTAAAGAAGTCACAAATGATACCATCGCAGAGACTCCAGTTCATAGGAGCGATCCTGGACACTTCCCTGGGAAAAGCCTCGCCACCAGAGGTGAGGGCTCAAGATATTCTACAGATGGTTACCAAGTTCCAAGATGCCCAACGTCTCCCAGCCTTCGACTTTTTGAGGTTGCTAGGCCTCATGGCATCCTGCATTTTCCTAGTGCCAGAGGCTCACCTGAGAATGAGATCCCTCCAGTGGGCACCGAGGACTCAGTGGTCACAATTCTCAGGGAGAATGACAGATCTTCTTCAGGTTCCCGACAGGGTGGCTCGAGACCTTCAGTGGTGGGCCTGTCAGGAGAACATTCTGAAAGGAGAACAATTTTGGCAACCCTGGCCGGAGATAACAGTAGTCACGGATGCCTTACTCACGGGGTGGGGAGCCCACGCCAACGACTTGACCATCAGCGGTCGTTGGTCTCCATCGGCGTCCAGGCTACATATCAACCTGTTAGAGCTGAGAGCCATCAGACTTGCGCTGAAGGCGTTCCTGCCAGCTGTACAAGGGAAAAATGTCCTGATAATGACGGACAACACGGTGGCCATGCATTACCTCAACAAAAGAGGAGGCGTAGGATCACTACCCCTGTGCAGAGAGGCGATGCAGCTCTGGTTTTGGGCAATCCAAGCAGGAATCTCTCTATCGGCACTTCACCTAGCCGGAGAGAAGAACTTGACAGCGGACGCTCTGAGCAGGCAGAGCACAGTCTCCCACGAGTGGGAGCTAGCTCAGGAAGTCCTTCAAGAGATCTTCGCCCTTTGGGGAACCCCTCAGGTGGATCTGTTCGCCACCAGCCTCAACATGAAATGCGACCTGTTCTGCTCAAGGGAATTTCCCCCGAGAGGAGCTCTGGGAGACGCGTTCATAGTGGACTGGGAGTTTCCGCTTATGTACGCGTTCCCACCGGTCCCTGTCATTCCTCAAATGATCAGGAGGTTGAGAAGATTCCGGAGAACCATGATCCTAATTGCCCCGGATTGGGCCAGGAGAACGTGGTACCCGGACCTTCTAGACTTGTCCATCTGACCTCCAATTCGACTTCCACTCAGAGAGAACCTACTCTCTCAGAAGGGAGGTCAGGTTCTCCATCCAGACATCAAAACCCTCAACCTTCACGGTTGGCTTCTGAAAGGCTGAGGTACAAGGATTGGGACCTCCCTGATGATGTTATGGAGGTGTTGCTTTCGGCAAGGAGGACAGCAACCAAGTCTTTATACCGCTGCCGTTGGAACAGATTTTGCAGCTGGTGTAGAGAACAGAATATCGACCCCTTTTCATGTGGTACACCAATGGTTTTGTCCTTCCTACTATTTTTGGCAAATTCAGGCCTTCAAGTTGGCACCATTAAGGGCTATCTCGCAGCGCTATCCATCTTTAAGCGCACTGCGGAAGAACCATCCTATTTCAAGTTACCCTTGGAAATACAGTTTCTAAAGGGGTTAACCAAGGTTTATCCCCCAAGACCATTCCAAGTTCCCCTATGGGATTTAAACTTAGTCCTAACTTTCCTGATGGGCACACCTTTCGAACCTCTCCATTCTTGTTCGTTAAGATTCCTTACCCTTAAAACTGTTTTATTAATAGCACTTACATCTGCTAGAAGGGTGAGCGAATTACAAGCTCTTTCTTGTAAACCCCCTCACACATTCTTTCACAAAGACAAAGTTGTCCTGCAAGTGGAGCCCAATTTCCTCCCAAAGGTGGTTTCTGAATTCCATATCACTCAGAAGATTACCCTACCATCTTTCTATCCTCCTCCTCATCCGGGGAAAGAGGAAGATAGGTTACACAGGCTAGACCCTAGAAGGGCTTTAAGTTTTTACATCAGTAGACTAGCCAGGATAAGACCGGCAGACCAGCAGTTTGTAGGTTACACAGGTCACAAGCTGGGGTTACCAATAACTAAGCAGACCATTTCCAGATGGATCATTCTAGCCATTCTGGAATGTTATAAACTGGCAGGGAAAGAGCCCCCTCAAAACCTTAGGGCTCATTCGACCAGAGGTATTGCAGCTTCATCGGCCCTCAAAAGAGGTGTGCCAGTTAAAGACATCTGTGCGGCCGCTACATGGTCGTCTAGCCATACCTTTACACGTTTTTACAACTTGGATTCCTCCTCCAGTCAAGAGACTAGGTTTGGAAGGGCTGTACTGCACTCTATTCATCAATAGGAGACAGCGTGAAGTCAGTACTCCCTCCTCCAGAGATAGAATACTGCTATGGGAGCCTATCTAAGATAAGGAATACGTTGGAGGACACAATCCCTTTGAAGAACAAGTTACTTCTTACCTTGTAACGTTTTTTCGACGGGATGTTCCTCCGACGTATTCCTTATCGACCCTCCCATCCATCCCCGCAGTTCTACTTCCCTTGTTGTTGCAGCTTACGCTCCTTCAGGGTGATTAGTCTAGTCCAGAAAGAATTCTTGTGGGCTACAAAACGGAACTGAGCAACGGACGCTGCGCGCGGCCTTTATAGGCAGGATGACGTCGATACGGCGGCTGTCGAGGGACATCGACTCGGAGGACGTCGACGCGCAGCGCCCTCTAGAGAAAAATTTTCCGAGGCCAGCAGAGCTGGAAGGAGATATCTAAGATGAGGAATACGTCGGAGGAACATCCCGTCGAAAGAACGTTACAAGGTAAGAAGTAACTTGTTCTTTGCTAGCAGGACCTCCACAACAGTTCATTCCAGCTTAGCTTAATTTGTTGACTAGGCCTCAAAAGCTGGAACCCTCTAGAACCTAACCAAATCAGCTGAAACAAAGACAATGAAAGGCATGTTATGCTCACCTGGTTCCCACAGGGGCGTCGATCGGACCCGGACAGCTGCGGTCTCCACCAACGTGATGCGTAGTGAAGAGATGACCGTCTGGACTGGCCTGCCTAATCTTGTCTGCTGGACTCGTAGAAGTATTCTCCTGCAAGTGGAGAAAGGGATTTAGCCACCCGTGGACTTTAGTGATGGCCCCCCAACAGTTCTCGTTCTCCCCACTAATCACCTCCGATATTCCCTTTTGGTAACCTCACCTTATATTTTTAAATGATGAGCTCTCCATCCTGCATGGCATGCAGGGGCGCGTAGATACCAGTTACTTCATTGGGTTGAAGGTACTGGAGGAGTTGCGGAGGAATATTGACTCCAGTGTCTATAAAGTTCAAAGAGTTCAATATGTCCGATGTTCACTCTTGTTCCATTCCCTCTTTAGGTTGCAGCTGGGTCCAAAAGAATTTTGCCTGGAGGCAGCTGATGGCGTTCAGGTAAGAGTCTGTATTACCAAACACTGTCCGGTAAAAGTTGCATGAGTTTAACTTGCTGTTTTCTCTCCCTTTTTATAGGTGCGGCATAGGAAGATGCAGCGAATTAAAGAATACCACCTCCGGTGGTAAAGCAGGTAAGCCTATGGTGGCAAAGAGATTGTCCTTGGTGGTTTTCTCGGCTCACCTTGTTATTCCTTTTGTTTTCCCCCCAGGTGCTGGGTTTCGACGAAGAAAATGGAGGCAGCGCCCAGTCGAAAGATGCGGTGGACTGGTGAGTAAAACGCGGCGCTCGGAGATGTGCTGGGTCCGGAATCGGGTAAGGAATCAAATAATGTGTGTGATCTAACCTCTTCTCCTTTCTTTGCCTTTTGTCTAGGAGCTCCGGATTCGAGGCGGCCATGGCAGAAGACTGGATACTGACTTGCAGACACGGTGAGCGTCACGCTGCTGGATGCAGAATAACGCAAAGCATGGGCTGCTGTTCGGGCGTGGTTTAAATAGCCTGCAGAGTAGTCCCAGGTAAGAAGTTCCCCAGAACCACACCCGAGTGAAAAATAGTCCCTGTAATAAAATAGTCCCATCCAGGCCTCACGTTGGCTTGGACTCATTTGCAGCATGGTCTGCATAAGGTAAGTAAAGTCTGAGCCTGGCGCCTAAGGAGTATCTGGATGCCTGCTCCTGGGGCTGATGGACTCGATCCGGATGCCCGGGGGGTAGGCATCATGACAGCACTACCCCCCACCACTCCCCCCAAGGCCCCTCGTAAAGTTGTTCTTCCCCTGGGCCCTGGCTTGTCTGGGAAGTCCCGATGGAATTTGTTCACCAATCAAGGAGCATGAACGTAGTCACTAGGTTCCCATGACCTTTCTTGTGGTCCGTAACCCTTCCAGTCGATTAAATAAAAAAGTCTTGATTTAACCATTTTAGAGTCCAGGATGTTTTTTACCTCGAATTCAGGTTCTCCATCTATTAGGATGGGGTCACGCGGTTTGGTTAATCATGTCCCGGGTTGAACTGGTTTTAGAAGTGAAACTTGAAAGACCGGATGAATCCGCATATTAGAGGGTAATTCTAATTTGACGGCCACCGGGTTGATAATGGCCTTAATGGTGAAAGGTCCCAAATATCTAGGATTAAAAGTCTGAGTTCCTTTCAGAGGAATATGTCTTGTAGCCAGCCAAGCTTGGTCTCTGATTCGATATGGTGGGGTCTCACTTCTATGTTGATCAGCATTTTTCTTGTATTTCTCTTTTGCTTGTTTCAAATGTTTTGCTGCCGCTTTAAAGGCTTGTGTAATGGTAGAATGCAGATGAGTTACTGCCGGCATTTCTAAATGCTGGAGCGAATCTAGTTCTGAGGTTCGAGGATGATGTCCATATATGGTATAAAAGGGGCTTTGTCTGGTTCCTGAATGTACAGTTATTTTATGCGTATTCAGAAATCCATAAAATGTCCTTCCAGTTACCTTCGGTTTGGTGGAGCATACAACGTAGGTATTGTTCAAGAGTCTGGTTGGTTCGCTCCGTCTGACCATCGGTTTGGGGATGGTGACTGGTTGATAACCTTACGTCGATTTGTGCTAATTGACAACACTTCTGCCAAAATTGTGAAATGAACGGACTACCTCGGTCAGAGATCAATACGGAAGGAAATCCATGTATTCAAACAATATTTTCGAGAAATTCCTTGGCCAAGATTGAAGCAGAAGGTAATCCTTTTAAAGGAATAAAGTGGGCCATCTTGGAAAAAAGATGCACAATAACTAGAATGGTGTTGAATCCATTACATGGCGGTAGATCTGTAATAAAGTCTAGAGAAAAAGTGTGCCATGGTGTGGGTGGAATATCTAAAGGTTGTAAAAGACCAGCTGGTTTCTTCTTTTGGCTTTTGTTCTGGTCGCAGATGCCACAAGACAGTACAAATGACTTTACATCTTTTCGCCAGGTGGGCCACCAGAAATGTCATGGCATGCAGGGGCACGTAGATACTAGTTACTTCACTGGGTTGAAGGTACTGGAGGAGTTCCGGAGGAATATTGACTCCAGTGTCTATAAAGTTCAATATGTCAGATGTTCACTCTTGTTCCATTCCCTCGTTAGGTTGCAGCTGGTTCCAAAAGAATTTTGCCTGGAGGCAGCTGATGGAGTTCAGGTAAGATTCTGTATTACCAAACACTGTCCGGTAAAAGCTGCACGAGTTTAACTTGCTGTTTTCTCTCCCTTTATAGGTGCGGTATAGGAAGATGCGGCGAATTAAAGAATAATACCTCCGATGGTAAAGCAGGTAAGCCTATGGTGGCAAAGAGATTGTCCTTGTTGGTTTTCTCGGGTCACCTTGTTATTCCTTTAGTTTTCCCCCCAGGTGCTGGGTTTCGACGAAGAAAATGATGGATGCAGCGCCGAGTCGAAAGATGCGGTGGACTGGTGAGTATAATGCGGCGCTGCTGCTGGCGAAGCGACGCGTGCTGAAATAATGTCCTTTCCAGGCTCGGAGATGTGCTGGGTCTGGAATCAGGTAAGGAATCAAATAATGTCTGTGGTCTAACCTCTTCTTTCTTTGCCTTTTTGTCTAGGAGCTCCGGATTCGAGGCGGGCGTGGCAGAAGACTGGATGCTGACTTGCAGACACGGTGAGCGTCACGCTGCTGGATGCAGAATAACGCAAAGCATGGGCTGCTGTTCGGGCGTGGTTTAAATAGGCTGCAAAGTAGTCCCAGGTAAGAAGTTCCCCAGAACCACACCCGAGTGAAAAATAGTCCCTGTAATAAAATAGTCCCATCCAGGCCTCACGTTGGCTTGGACTGATTTGCAGCATGGTCTGCATAAGGTAAGTAAAGTCTATGAGCCTGGCGCCTATGGCGCCAGGACTAATTTCTATGATGAGCCTGGCGCCAGGACTGAATCCAAACAGCCCCCACCCGGGGCTGTTGGGGTTTTAATGAGTATCTGGATGCCTGCTCCCAGGGCTGATGGACTCGATCCGGATGCCCGGGGGTAGGCATCATGACAAGGCAGTGGAGAATGTTTCCCAACCAACCTTAAGAGTTCCCCAGCCAATCGGATCACTGGCACCTCCATCATGGCTTGGGCTGATGTTCACACTCTAAACAAGGTAGTTAAGGCGCCAACCTCTGTGAAAACATAAATTACACACAAAGCTTCACAACTATTGACTTCTCCCACTCACACAACCCAGAGAATAACCAACATAACCTTTAATTGGTAAAACCCTGACAGCCATAACTAGGAGTTTGTCTGTCACTAGAAAGTCACAGGAGCAGAGAGGAGGGGGATACTGGGAGTCCCTTTGGCACACCACATAAAATGGTGTGTGCGCCAGTCTCTCAGATGGATTACTGAGAAATAACCAAATACGAAGGAACAAGGGAGAAGTTATTTTTTTCGAAAATAACTTTCGGTTTTGTCTCCCACGACTACCCGCTCCACCCCGACCCTCTTACTTGGCTTCTGGTGACATTGAAATGTGCCACTGCCTCCAATCTCCCTGTAACGCCGGTTCCCTTCACGCACATGGATGGGAACCGGCGCTGCAAGTTCCGGTCCTTTTCTTTCCCCTTTAAAAAAAATCAATAAAAGTTTGCTTGTCCCCAGCTTTTTTTTTTTTCTTTTTTTTGGTATGGAAGCAGAGGACACCCCTGCTCCCCTTGATCGACATTTTCGGAATTCTTTTTTTTTTTCCAAACAGCATTTTCTGTGTTTTCTCAATTTCATAATTTTTATTTTCAATTTTATTTCTTCGGCTTCCATCTCAGACTATAAAGTTTTTAAGAGAGATGCATGGTATCCCTCTATCCATGTGTCTTTACTCTAGGATAAAGAAAATCATCTCAAAAGCGGACCCTAAGTGTCCCCAGCAACACTGCCTATGAGGAGCTGTGTGCTGCAATAGTAAATTACAGATGACTTAAGAGTTATGGAGGAAAATAGACTCCATAGGACAGGTAGAATACAAAGAATAGAGTTCCAAAAGACAGAGCCCATAAGAATGAATGAATGGAAAGACTCCACTTATTCAGGATTTCAGAAAAAAGTCCAGCAAAAAGTGCTTGGGGTCTCATTAGGAGAGGGGATGAAGCATGCACATTATAAATCTCCCTAACATACCCAGGAGATGATTTCAGCTCCTGTTAATCAAATCTTTATTTCGATCCCTGAGTCTTGTGTAACCCTTTGGCTTTTCTCATTCTCTTATCTTTCCACTTGCCTTGCCCCATTTGCTCCTTTGGGTTCACCTACCCAATATCTCACTTAGTTCTTTGGGGGTTCCTTGGGCCCCATGTCCCTTTCCCTTGGTTTATGCTGTTTGGGTTTCTCGGGCTCCTGTAAACCTTTTTGTTTGTCTCGTTCTTTCTGTGCCCAGGTCTCTATGGCCCTAGTATGGGGCTAGGGTGGTCCTTCCTTCAACGCTTGTTCTCTCCTTTCTTCTCCCCTCCCCCACCCCCGACCTGGGCAACCTGCGCACCTGTTGTGTTGCAGTGGTTGCTCCAACGAGGGTCCGTCTCTTCGGCGACGTGAGCATTTTCCATGGCTTGTCACTCTTCCGCACTGGGTGCTAGCGTTCTTGGTATACTGGTGGTCTGTGCTTTCTCTCGGGTTGGGGCTCAGTTTGAGACTGGGGGTAGGAGGGTGGGCAGTCTTCCCTTGGTTCCTGCACTCTGCGTCTGTTTTAGGGCTCCGGGCCCACCACATGCTGTATGTGATGGTGCCTCCAGGTCCGGTTTGCTTTGTGCAGCCTCTGCCTCTAGGGCATTGCATGCTTCCTCGTCTGGCAGACAGCGTCATCTCTGCTGGTCTGTGCAGCTCTGCCCCTTGCCTACGTCCTCCTGTCTCAGACTTGCCTCTGCATTGGGTTTCTTGTTCTCCATTCAAGGGTTGTTGGCCCTTTATTGTTGCTCAAATAGTCAAAAGGGTGTCTTGTTCACCACCGCTTGTCAAGCATTTGGAAAGTTCAGCATTACCTGGAGCCAAACATATAGAGGAGATTTCAGTATTTCTTGTTCCCGTTTAGGCAGATACCTTGGGTATAGGGAGTTCCCGGGGGGAATGGGAGTCCTTGTCCTATAAAGGTAAGTCACTCCCAATAATGTCCTGTTTTCCCAAACCCCTAGAAAGTGTTTTACTGAGTGGGCTCACCTCCCTGATCTCAAAGGTGGTGCCTCCCCCTAGGGAAGAAGGGAAGAATTCCCCACATTTGTCACAGAAGCCATAGTGGCCAAGTAAAACGTATTCGCACTTGTTATACTGTGGTATGGAAAGCCACATAACCAGGAAGGATATACAGGTCAGCCTCTGGATAACCAATTTAGGCAGAAAGGGTTCAAAACTGTCATAGTCCATGGCATCCAAGGGCAGTTAACTAAACACGATCTACAGCCATGGAACAAAAAGATTACAAGTACATCATTTTATATATTCCTGTAAGAATTCCTCTCGCTCTTCCTCTGTGCTTGGGTGGCTTCACTTATCCTGGCCAAAGAAGTATGAGGAGCATCCCAGGTTACATTTGGGCTCTGTGCTGACTGTATTTGCCCTTTTAACTTTCCCTTTGTTGGTGACGCAAAGAGTTTAGGGTAAAACAAAGTAAAATACTTCATGGCTTTGCTTAATGGTGGGACCATTGAAGAGAAAAATAGATGTTGTAAAAAGGCTTATTTCAGTCCCCAAAATAATGAAACGGTCACATTTTTAATTTGTAATGATTGTCAAAGTGCCCATACTCCTATGTCCCATCCCCTTGACTCCATACTTTTGGGACATTCCGTCCTGTGGGACGGGACCGGAGCACTTTTTGTAAAAAAGCATCAAATTGAAAATATGTCCTTCTCTTTTTATGCGGGGAACCGCACGCTGCTGCAACCCCGCCCTCCTTGGCTCTGCAACGTCCTTCAGTACTTTTATCCAGGGGGGGGGGGCTGGGCGCACTAGCATCACCAGGAAGACCTTTTTACTTTCCCATTGTCCTTCTCTCCTGCTCCGGTTCTGTGGTCGTGTAGTCCTCAGTGTATGCCGGAGCGTCTGGGATTTGCCACTTGTTCCTCTTGCAAGCGTCGCTTCGCTAGGGCGGATCCCCATTCTCTTTGCTTGGAGTGTCTGGGACCGGATCACCGTTGGGACTCGTGTTTCTTCTGCGACTCCCTTTCGGTCAGGGCACTTCAACGTAGTCTTCGTAGGTGGGAGGAGATCTTCCAGAAGGTTCCTCCATCGTATTTCCAACTCTTCATTGACGGAAAGAAGACGTCCTGTAAGTTCTTTACTTTTCAGGGCACCCCGGCCGGGGGACTCCTGGAGGACCAGGTATGGGAGGGGCTTCAAAAGCTCTACTACCGGAGTTTTCCCTGTGGTGCCTCGCGGGCCTAATAGGCGTACCAGGGTTTTCTCCGAGGGTTTCCGCGAGGGGCCTGCCTGTACCGGATCACGATCCGAGGTTCACCGATCAGGTGCTAATAGCCAACATAGTCATGCTGAGGCGTTGGGTACCGAGTTCGCTCCGAGGTCTCCAGAACTGATAGGCCTGTTAAGGTCTTGTCCGTGAAGTGGATTCCTCCACTTTCCCGCGCTCGCTGTTACCAGTTCTGTTGAGGGGGCACGGGGAGAGGTTGTCGACCATACCTCCTCTGTTACCGGCTTTGCTGAGGTTCCTCCTTTGGAGGCTAATTCAAGGGACAGGATGTCCAGTAAACATCCAAGGCCCCATAGTACCAGCTCTACCAAGGTTCCTTGTGTCAAGGCTAAAATTTCAGTCCCCTGACCAGTCTGTGGAGTCAACTGCCTTATCACATGTGACGCAGTTCTCCTCAGATTTTCACAAAATGGCGGGCGTTCCTGCGTGGTCTACGGTGGCTTTTTCCCCCTCACACTCTATCGTCGGCGGGTGCTGGGAACCTTCTTTTCGGTGGACAACCTTTTCCACGCGACAGTGTGAATCCGTTCCACTCTTCCCATGACTGGCGTGCTCGGATGCCACTACCACATTCAGTCTCGCTTGCTCCTACATCTGTCCCATTGGTCTATGTAGACCCGGTTGGTGGCGGGCCCCCTTCACTGCGTTTGTGGGTTTATGCTCCTCATGAGAGGCCTCTGCCCACTCCAGCGCCTAAGGTCTCGGCAGAGGATGCCTTGTTTGGGAAATGTCATGCTCTAATGAACTCTGGTCCCATGAGGGAGTACTTTAAAAGTCTCTTTAGGGAAATCTTACCTCAGACGTCTTTGCCTGCCCCGACAGTTCCTGTCAAGGTGCCTGTCGCCCTGGCGGTAGCACCTCCGCTGCCTCCCGGCCCTCCTCCAGCTCTTCCGCCTCTGCCTCCCTTGTCACCGGTGGACAAGTCTCCAGCAGAGTGTGATGTCAATCTGAAGCCCATCACGTCAGTCGGGGGATCGGGATGCTCCAGACGACCCCTTGGCAGATCAGGCTAGTGAAGACCAGCCCCGCTCTGTCAGAGCACTTCACGACCGGGTACTGGACATGTCACTCCTTGACATACCAGTGCCTGAGGCAACTGTTCCGAAGGGAGGTGTGCTATCGGGGGCACTAACCTTGTCTCCACAGGCGCGCACCGGCCTCTTCCTTCAGAGGGACGTTCTGGCTGAGGCCGGCAAGGTCTGGGATATGCCCCACAGCGTGCTGCACATAAATAAAATGATTGACGCCCGTAAGAGGCTTCACACCTCCGAGGAAGTAGCCTTGGCGTCATGTTCGCTCCCGTCCTCCACTGTGGTAGCGGCCGCCATTCTGCAATCCAAGCCGGCCTCTGTGACTTCTGCAGCTCAGGGTCTGTCCAAGGAGGACAAATTACTCGATTCCTTGGCCAAGAAGATTGTTGCCAACTCGGCGCTGCTGTTGCGTCATGCTAACACAGAGCTCATTTTAGCGGCGGCGAATATGAAACACTGGAGGGATTTGGCTGACTTCCAAGAGTTCATTCCGGCTGACAGATTGGAAGACTTCAAGGGTGGTCTATCAGACGCCGCCAGGGTGTGGGTGCAGGATATGCTGGAGGCTGCTGCGCACCATGTCGACCCCTCAGCTTGAGGCCTCATGCTGGGGGTGGACACCTCTTGTCAAGCGTGGCTTCATGAAACAAAGTTTTCGAAGGAGGTCCAAGATAAAGTTCTGGACCTGCCTTTTGATGGCAAAGAGCTGTTTCATTCTTCAACGGATGACAAGCTCACCAAGACTAAGGTGAGCACGCAAACTGCCAAATCTGTGTCGCTGCTAGTCAGGCCTCCAGTCAACGCTCAGAGATCTGGTTCCCAGTCTCGGTCCTCCTCAGGCTTCAGAGAGTTCCAGGACCGCAGGTCTCGTAGGACTGATCCGCCGAGGGGTAACTCCTGTTGAAGACAGCAACGAGGTTGGTTATTCTCTCGCCCTTCAGCCTCCACTTCATGCACAGGTAGTCTCTCTGCCAAAGTCTGCAAAATATTTTTTGCCACTCGCACAAGACTCAGGTGGGAGGACGAATCTCATCTCATCTGGAGGCATGGCAAACCTTCACCGACAACCGGTGGGTTTTGTCCATCGCTCGGGCAGGCTTCTGCTTGCCCCTCCCTCCTACCCCACCCTTCAGTCTTCCCTTTCAGCAGTCGGGGACGCCCACCTTCAGAGCCGAGGTCCAGAAGCTTCTAGATCTCAGGGCGATGGAACACGCTCCCCTAGGGGAACGAGGGGAGGGCTCATACTCTCGTCTGTTTATGGTACCAAAACCCAACCAGGCTGGCCTGCGCACCATTCTAGACCTTTCCCAGTTAAACATTTCTCTTCCCCAAGAGAAATTCAAGATGATTACGCCCTGCCAAATAAAGTTCTCCCTTTTGAAGGGTGACTGGCTCAGCTTTGTGGACCTTCAGGATGCTTATATGCATATCCTGATCTCAAGCCCGCATCGGAAAGATCTGCGGTTCTCCCTAGGACAGGAGCACTATCAGTTTCAAGTGCTCCCTTTTGGTCTCAGCTCTGAACCGCTTAATGCTACAGGTTATTCATGTGTATCCATATTTGGACAACTGGCTTCTGCAGAGTCCCGGTCTTCAGTCTCTCCTTCAGCTCCTGTTCAGTCTTGGGCTGTCGGTGAGCTGGTGGAAATCCTCCATGACGATCTCTCATGACCTGATATTCCTGGGTTTCCGTTGGAACACAATCGACTGCTGGGTTTACTTGACTGTGGACAGAATGGTGGATCTGTTAACCACGTGTCAAGTCTTCATTCAGTCGAAGAGCAGGTCTGCCTGGTGGTTTCAGAGGCTTCTGGGCCTCATGGCCTTGTGCGTGCGTGCTTGCTCTTCCCCTGGTGCGTCTCAAGATGCGACTTAAGCAGTTGGCTGTGGACCAGGACACCAAAATGGTTCTGGTTCCACCCTGCATGATGACAGATCTCCTATGGTTGTCCTCTTCCAGCAATCTGTCGTGGGTGCGCCTTTTCAGGAGCCCTCCCCTCAGGGGACCATTATGATGGACTCCTCTATCGGGTGTGGACGCGACAATGGATCATCTTCAGGTTTTCGACCAATGGTCACCGCAGGACAGACAATTTCACATAAATCATCTGGAGCTCCTGGCGCTTAAAGCTTTCAAGCCAGGGATTGTGAACAAGGTGGTCCGCGTCCGCACAGACAGTACGGTATCCAGGTTTTACATCAAAAAGCAGGGGGGTACGAGGTCACCTCCCCTTCTAGATCTAGCCATTCAGATTTGGGAATGGGCCATTCAGCGCAGTGTTTGGCTGTTGGCGGTACACATTCCGGGCTAGCTGAATGTAACTGCAGACTCTCTGCACCTGAGAGCGTTGGTCAGCTACAAGTGGAGCTGAACACTGAGATCCTCTCTGACCTTTTTGCCATCGGGCACTCCAGAAGTGGACCTCTTTGAGACATCATCAAACAGGAAATTTCCTCTTTATGCTTCCAGGACCGGGCCTAGAGCTTCTTCCCTGGGGGATGCTCTCGAGATTCCGTGGCACAATATGAGGGCCTACGCCGTCCAGTCTCTTACTCTGATTCACCAGGTGCTATGCAAGCTCAGGAACACGTCGAATTGCACTCTCCTGTTCATAGCCCTGTGGTGGCCAGCCAGATTCTTGTTTTCAGAGCTTCAGCATCTGTCCGTCTGCTCACCGATCAGGCTTCCGCTGATTCCCAACCTGCTTCAGCAGAGCGATCAGCAGATGTGGCACGCCTCCCCACAATCGTTCAGCTTGGCGGCCTGGTGCCTGAGTTCAAATCTTTAGAAAGATTCAATTTGTCCACGGATAATATGCGTATCATCCAGGCGGCTAGAAAACCTTCAACCAGATCTCAGTATAGGAGCAAATGGCTCCGTTTCTGTCACTGATGTTTAGCAAAAAAGCTGGACCCCAGAGAAGCTGCCATCAACACAGTGCTGTCTGTCATTTCTCATCTGGCAGCTACAGGCATGCATGTTTTGTCTTGCAAGACTTATTTGTCGGCTATTGCCGCTTACCTGTCTTTGGACTCTTGCTCTTTTTCTTTGACAAACCCTGTCATTAAAAGGCGCTTTGCAGGTCTATTGCATCTGTATCCACCTGTACGTAACCCGTGTCCTAAGTGGGATCTGAATGTGGTGCTTACTGCTTTATGCCATAAACCTTTTGAGCCTATTGCCACGGTGGATTTTAAATTTGTTTAATAGAAAACGCTTTTCTGATTGTGGTGACTTCGGCAAGGTGTGTAAGTGAGCTTCAGGCCTTGTCGGTAGAACATCCATTCCTCACCTTTCACAAGGATAAGGTTCCGATTTTCATCTGAACTAGTCTATTTCATTAGCAGTTTTCTTTCCAGAACCAGCCTCTGATGCCAAGAGGGTTCTGCATAATTTGGATTTAAGGCAAGCGCTTAAGTTTTATTTGGATAGGACATCTAATCTTCGGAGCTCTTCCCAGCTCTTGGTGACCTTCGGTGACCCAAAAGAAAAGCCGGCCTCGAAAGCAACTATCTCCTGATGGATTGCTTCCTGTATCTCTGAGGCGTATACCGTTCAGGGCCTTCAGCCTCCAAAGGGAATTCATGCCCATCTGGTGCGGGGCAAGGTAGCTGCCGTTGCCTTCCAGAAATGGTCCATGGGAAACCATAGCCAAAGCAGCTACGTGGGCTTCCCCATCAGCTTTTGTGAAACATTACTGCTTGGCCGTGAGCTCTAGGGATGATGCTCAGTTTGGGCAAGCTGTTCTCAAAAACCTCTTTCAATAAAGGAGTTTCATCCACCCGTTATCCTGTAAGGAGTGCTTGGTAATCTCCCAAAAGTATGGAGGAAAGGGGACAGGACGTATGAGTATAACAAAGTTGCTCACCATAGTGACTACCTTACTCCATAGTCCCCTTTCCTCCATACGCCCGCCCGCCGTCCCCTCTAATTATCCTCTATTATTGCTTAAATGGTCTCAGACTTGGCGATCGAAAAGGACTGAAGGGCAATGCGCAGGGCGGAGCTAAGGAGGGCGTGGTTACGGCCGCTTGCGGTACCCCGCGTAAAAAGGACACATTTTCAATCTGATGCTTTTTTACGAAGTGCTCCGGTCCCGTCCCCCAGGACGGAATGTCCAAAAAGTATGGAGGAAAGGGGACTAGGGCCTTAGGAGTATGGTGAGTAACTTTGTTATTTTTTGACCCTTGTGCAATTTTACTCTCGTGGTGAATGCATCTGAAAGCAGTTTTCTAGTTTCCAAGCCAGTTCAGGTCTGTAATTTAGTTTTGCCTTTAACCTATTGAAGCCAGAATTAAAAATCACAATTTGAAAGTGCAGATGTCTAGGCTAATTAGTCATTGAAATATTCTGCTTGCTTACCCAGGCAGTGTTACGCTCGCCTGGTCTCTGCTGAGGCGTTGGGGCACGGTTGCAGCCCTCCCAGGAGTTAGATCACCCACGTCAGGTCTCTTCCCCCTGCTGATAAGCTGTTGACAGCGTCAATTAATGGCACTGCTCCTGCGTGGATCTGAGAAAACGTGAGTGCACTGGTCGGTGACCGTTGAACCTATCTAACCCTTCAACCCAAGGTGCGATTTCTGTGGGCATGTATCGGCCCGTAGGACTCATCTGTTAATTATTGATGATGAGCTCTCCGTCCTGCTTTTTCGAGCAGGGGCGCTTGTTGATGTGATCTAGTTCCTTCAATGATCCCGGGTAAGTAATAGTCCAGTCCAGCTGCGACTATGCTTTCCCCTGGTTGATGGTGTCTCTCAATGTCTCTTGTCATTTCCCTTCCTGTTTTCTGTCTTGATATTACTGCTCTCAATAGTGTTATTTCCTGAATAACGTTTTCTCTTCTGTTTTCTTCCCACTAGGTGGAAATACGTCCCAAAAGCAGCTGTAGAGGCGCGCAGCGCGGCCGGGTGGAAGATGGATGAAACCGCAATGTCTGACAACAAGCAAGTGATGGTTTAAGGAAAAGTGCGAGGTTCGGTGGTAGCGCAACCTTAAACTTAATGTATGTTAAGTGTCTAACCTTGCATTTTGTTTTTACTTGCCGGTACTGCGGTCGCGGGTGGAGCGCATTGTACTGCGGTGTCAAGATGGTTTCAGCTTTCCGGAAGGTTTGAAGGTGAGCTGCGGTGCCAAGATGAAGACTTCAGCGTTCCGGAAGATTTGAAGACACGACGGGTGAGAGCAGGTTCCGCAGATGTGAAGTATGGAGGCAGGTAACAGGATTTCGAAAGGTAAGTTTAACCCCAGGCGGCGATGAGTGTTATGCTGCATGGAAGTGCAGAATAACGCAAGGCGTCTGCCTCGGGGTTTGGAGCAGCTTATATAGCTGTGATCGTGGGCACGCCCGCTAGGCCTGGCTTGCCTGCCACTCCCAGAGAGTCAGTACATGCAAGGCAACCCAATAGCAGCAGCCCCACCCAAGAGTACACGTGGGGCTGCTGTAGTAATAAGTTTCCTATGTTAAATACACTTGGCACCCAACATGAGGTGCCATGTTCATAATAAAAGTATTCTTGACCCAAATACATGTTCCTGCTTACTGTTTTTCATGAGCCTGCTGCCAAAGGCGCCAGGACTGTGTCCATCCGGGGCCCCTGAGCAAGTGGCCCTGTAATGTTCGTGTACTTGGCCCGATGGCCATGACAGCCAGGTTGACTTGTGGGATCGGTGTTCAACAAGACTGCCTCTCATGCAGTGTCTTAGCTGTCAATATAATTTCAGGATAGCAGGGAATAATGCCTCACCTCAATATGTCCTACTTGTTAGCTAAACCAATCATGACAAAAAGCTGGTCCTTCATGTAATCAGTTTGTACTGAACATGCGGTTTGTTTATATTTTAAATGAGGCCAACCATTTGTCTGCTGTCTAGATATAAACTGACATGTTTGAACAAGGAGGGTCTTTGCCAAAGAGTACTGGACGACCGTGTTCTCTATAGCAAAATCCTTTTCAACTATCAGCTTGTCACAATTAAGCATTCACGACTGTTTTTTTTTAAAATTCACATTGGACATCAAGCTCTTTTTGACATAAAACATCTTCAGAAACCCTTATCGTAATTGCAGTCCATGCCGTGCATATTTTTTAAATTGTTTTACGATGTCCAATCAAATCTTTTCAAAACACACTTGTCTTAACCATCGTCAGCCATTCTATACTTTAACTACTGCACTCTCCCTGACTTTCCAGACCAATGCAAACTAAACTGATAAAATGGCGACATCATTGTGGCATAAAACGGAGGACATTTGTTTTGAAAAACATTTTGTAAACGGGCAAGTTCGAAATGCGGCCTCTTTCGTAGTCCATCAGTCTTAACCTAAAAATGCAGTTTGAATGTGCACCTGTTTTGTGGTTCTGCCAGATCCCTCTCAAATCAATTTGTGTGTTTTTATCCCTATCATGCGATCTAAAAGAGTTCAATCATGGGCTGTATGTTAATCACCTTGAAAATAGAAAGTGTCAAAGCCAAAAGATGTATTTTCAGAAATGTGCATTCAATAGGAACGTTCCAGGAATATTGTGGCCTGCCTTAAATTGAGAGCTGTTCAAATTATGCAACCTATGACCGAGCGCTTTCCTGGAAGTTGTCTCCCCTCACAGGACTTATGAACACTTTTCTGTGCTATATACACTGCTTGCAGACACCCTTCTGACGGTCTGACATCCTGTATGGCTGCAATTAAGGGGGTTAGGGGTGTGGGTGTGTGTGTATAATCTATAATGGTTTTTCATTGTGGAGTGAACGTTGAGTGCAGTTTTCTGTGAGGAAACGCTGTGTAACTGCTCCAAGGTATGGCACTTTAACTCTCCCTGACTACAGCTGGTAGTTCCTTGTGGACTTCACCTGGCTAACTCTGTTCTCTTGCATCTACTTCACAGAATAAATTTAACTTTGGACATTGGAATAATTGGACTTTTACTTTGCCTGTAATTTCTTAAAATGATTTAGGCCCCACCTGCTCCTGCCAAAAACCTTGAGAAACACTGGCCGTGCGCGCATTGAGGAATGTACATTGAGTGCTGTTTACTGTGTGGTAAGGTGTGGAGGGGGGATAAGCCTTAAGAGCATTTTGTTTGCTTTATCATCCCTCTGGAAGCAGTGTTTGATCAAGCTACCTGACTCTCTCCGTTAGTGCCTGGCTACATGAGTGGCTTACTGTGTACTGTTTGCTTTCCTTGACCACAATATTTGACTTTCTTTGCTAGTGCCAGGCTATGTGAGAACAGTATTGCCTGGCTGCACTGGGAAAGTGGTTGCTTAAACTTCACCACTACATTGGTCCGTGTCACAACTTGATGGCTTACACATATACTTTAAAAACTGAAATGCCGTAGAGATAGACAGAGGGGGTGGGGGACAAAGCAACCAGCTTTGCCGCAGGGGGCCAGGCAGGAGGAAAAAACTAAATTGGCTTCTGTCTCGAGGCCCGAAGGGAGCCTGGGCAAAATCCCTCTGAGGACATTCGAAGATTCTAGCAAAAGGGGGCACATAAAAATCTGAACTGCCATTGATAATACCCCCACCCCCCCTTCGCACCTTCACTTCACTCCCTGTCCCCTCCGGCACCTAGTCTGCCACTCGCTAGCTCTAAATCTGCTCAGCCACAGGAAAAAGGCAAAACTCTGGAACCCTGGTTAATGGATCTTGAGGAGATCCCCGATTCTGCCTTGGTTGAGAACGCGAGACAGAGAGCAATAGAGAGATTGACTCCCTTTAAGGAAAACAAAACACCAAATAATAAAGACAAATTAGTGGAGAATGAGAATGGGGAGCGGCACAAAGGGTACAAGCTCATGTGCATATGGCGGAAGTCAACAGGGAGACCCCTTCTCTATTCTACAGTAATTCAACCTACTCCTAAAGTGTTGACAAGACTCCAAAAAACTGTATTCATCCAATACCCCCACATGTCAGTGACGAAATTTAATGGACAGTGAGCCCAATTCTGAAGGTTTTGCCTGAAGGAGAATTGGTCTTGGCACAAGACACCCAAACAGGAGGAAACCCCGAACCCTCCCCTTTGAATCGCTCAGGATCGCCTATCCTGTACCCTGAATCAGTGGACTCTCGTCAACAAGTTCAATCTTATTTGCTAAACCAACGCTGAAACGATAGTTTGGATTGAATCCCCTGAGTAATCCCCCATTGGAAATAACGTTATCAGCAATGAATAACGGGATTGTAACGCTGACTAAATAATTTTAATCCCTGGAGAAAAGAAAATGATGATCAAACCTGCTTACTTAATTCATAGTTGGGATAAGTTGAAACAATAGAAAATATTTATTTGACCTGAGAATGATTTGAAGGTTTGGGGGCAAAATATATGGTTGAAGATGGGATTGTACCAACTAATCCTCTAACTAATGTAGGTCAACCCGAAAAGGTCATTGAGGCCCCAATTCATAGGGAGAATGTTGCTGTTCCTGGGGTAATTAGCCAGTGGCCTAAGCTTCCCCTATATTGCAGCCAAGACCTGGAACGCTCTTCCTGCAGACATTAGAGCGGAACACTCGCTCCCGATTTTTCGTAAGAAACTGAAGACCTCTTTACTTGCTCAATAATTTGTGACCCCCGGCTTGCCATGTAAATACACTGCATTGCTATTTGTACAAATATCATATTGCCATTGTAAATAATGTATTCTTTGTTAATATTGTATTATAACTAAGATATGTCTGTAACAAGCGCCACAATGCCCCCGGGCTGGCATGCGCTCTACAAATTTGAATGAATAAATAAATAATTGATTTGAATACATATTAGATAAATCTAAGTCGGCTACAACAGAAAGAACCACAAGATCTGGTTGAAGGAGATGGGCTCGGAGCCGGTATTTGATATATTTAAAATACAGAAAGGATGAAAAAAAAAGGACCAGTGCCTAATAGAAAAAAACTAAAAGCCAACCGGCTCCACCAAAATCATCTGTCCAGCGCTCGAAGTTTATAGATATTTTACCTCCCCAATCCCCCCACCCCTATGATATGGGCTCCCCGGTAAGGGGCAGGAAGAAAAAAAAACGGCTCTTAAAAAGAAAAAGTAAAAAAACTAAATATGATGACAATTAGAAATGAGAGATCAATTATCACTCCTAATCCAGTATTAGACTGTACATCCACCCTCAGAAATTGATTTAATGAATCTCTCTACTTATTCAAGCTCTACCTTACGGTGTCCAGTCAAAGGGTCGAATACATTGATTCAAATTACAATAGTTTCGAGTCAAAAGGACCGGGAAAAAAAAGGGTTGAATGCCTTTTTAAATGTGTTTTTTCTTTGTTTTTTTTTTTTGGCTTCCATATAGGAAAAAGTGTTTTTTACACCAAAAACAGGGGTTGGGGGGGTAGGGGGGTTCCTCAAAAATAAATGCAACTTTTTTTTCTCGGTCCTTTTGACTCAAAACTATTGCATTCGAATGAATTGCAGTCGACCCTTTCACCTACAACCCTACCTTACCCTGCCCAGGGATTCCTTGTGTCTCTCCAATAGTTAACCAGAACAAATCAGGCACTAGAGAGATTATAGCCGTCCGACAAAGAAGGAGATTGTTTAGACACAACTGTCGATTAAGAGTTTCTCTACATTGGAGCAAAGGAGGTTGCTTACTTTTCTGCAAAGGGATGAAGAACCCCAGAATATAAGTTTGGAATCTAATAGAGGACGATCCTCTCAAGGGTCCAGAAACTCTGAAAAATGTCGAAGTGTAAATTGCATGGCAGTAAATGTGTCGGTGGTGCTATTTGGAGATCTAGAAGGTCTCCATCCACCATCCCAATGGCAGGGTTATTCTGGAGGGTTTGGGGGAGTGGGGATTTAGAGGGGGAGGAGAGAGTCGGATAAAAACCAAGCTGTATTTCTCCACATGAAAGACAGACCTAGAAATTCTCCCTTTCAAAATAGGACTTTGATCCTGTCCTTGATGAAGAGCATACCGGACCTTAAATCCATTGAATCGAGGGTTATTGAATGAATCAAATGTATGGACTACTATATATTTGATAAAGTGAAATTAACAATCCCTTCACAATTGGTCAAGGAGATCATGTGGAACTGTAGAGACCATTTTAAACAGGGTTTTAGATTGGAGACTTACAGCAAAAATCAGGCTCATAGTTCCGATAAGTAGTTGCATCCCGGACAGAACCATTATAGGAGTAACAAGTCTTTCAACCTCTGTGGATTTTATTTGAGGGGAAACCAGGAGAGTTGAGAAGGGAAATGAAATCTTTGGGGCGCCATCAGGTGGAGGAAGAGTCAGGTGGGTCTAGGACCCTAAATACAGACAATAGTGAGAGAAAGAATAGAGCTAATTAATGTTTAACCTATAAAAAGGAAAATGAACTGAAAATAGCCTCATGGAATACATGGGGCTTTAAACGCCTGATGGGCCAAAGAAATAGTTTATTACCTTTTGATATCTTATTACTGCAAGAAATATGGCTTGCCTCTCCTCTGATCTGGGATGGTTATGCAATCTGTCGAAAACCGGCTATTAAAGGCTTAAAAGGGATACCCTCTGCAGGACATTTGACGGCTTGTAAAGTAAATATGGGCCTTACACTAGAACCGTGGGCCTCTCTGAATCCTTGTAGAACTGTCCAGACTCTGATCAGTTAAAAGCAGCAAGGAATCATTAACTGTGCAATCATGAACCTTTACTGGAATCCCCAGGCTGTTTCGGATGATGAGTTCATATCAGCAGTGGGAGCAATGCTGGATTTGGTTATGAATGAAGGCAAGAATAAAACTATCCTAATAGCTGGGGATCTCAATATTAAGTATTTAAATAAGAAATCTACTCTAACCGATATAGCTAAGTGCTGGTTACACAGAAATATTGTAATTCTTAATGGGGCGCTTAACGTAGATATTCCACTGCAACCGACCTGGAGGAAAGCTAACCAATCATGGATAGTTGATTATGCCTTTGTTTCCGGAAGTGCGTTCAACGAAATAAGACTTTCATATTACCCATAACCAGAATAGTGACCATGAAATTCTAATCTTTGGGTGGCTACAAGCACTTACTATCCTAATAGTGATAGTGGAAGGAGGTATAAATAGACTGAAATGGACCGAATAGAAGCTAGGAAAATGGAAAAAAAAATCTGGGTGAAGCTTACCAAAAGGATTGGCAGGTGTTAGGCAGAAACCTGTGCAGTTCCCTTGGGGACCACTGCAAAAGATTTAGGACTACAGGTGTTTGGTAGTAAACCCACTTGGTAGCAGTCTGTACCACACAGATTCACTTGGTAGCTGTGGCTGAGCAGTCAGACTTCCCTCAAGAAGAGTTAGGCAGTGTATAGAGTATACACAATAGGTACAGAGAATACAGTAGCACAAGCAAACACTGTAGGGTATTTTGTGTAGATTTGGGGCCTAGCGATATTTTCTTACCACCAAGAATAAAAGTAACTTGGCAATAATCACTCCTTGCATTCAGATTGGGTTTGGTATTGTAGTGGTATCGTGGCTATGCATTATTTCAGTACACAGATACATTTAGTTGGTATGCATTTTGTTGTGGTATAGTGATGAGCATAATTTCTTTGCTTTATTTGTGGCCCCAACATACAAAACCCCTTTCTTTTTAGACTGTTCTTGTGATCTCTAGAGGCCTCAGGCTTCTACATTATTCAGGAACACCAAATTTTCATATGGAGTGCCACTTATGGCTGTTCTCACTGATTTATCTACACCAGTGAGCTATTCTTACATAAAGTATTCACTATAACATGTGGTATAATCACTAATTTATTTACATTAGTGAAACTATTTCCAGAGGCCTCTCTCTGTGCTGACTCATGTACGTCCAACAGACTATCAGACTGTGTTCCACTCAGAAGTCACATACACTGAGTGGAACCACACACACAGCTATTTATAATTACTCATAACATAACTTTTTCATATGGTATGCTTGGCATATGTTACCGATCTCCCCTTTTATCAGGTGATATGGGCTAACTGTACCAGAGAAAAACAGAAGCAAATAGAAGCCTTTACACGGATTGTGATTTACATCAGTTTCATTTCAAAAATCATACATTACCAGTTTTGCGAGGCAGTCTTTTCTAGAATAAACATAAGAGAAGCAATTGCAAAATACATGGTAATCCATTAGATTCTTTGCAACAATAAAAAGAACAGTGCATCAGTTGACTTGCATTTCTGAATAGCAACATTAGAATGGAGCCATCGCTACGCTGCCTGACTGAAATAGCTTTCATTCACACACCGCATTCTCGCTTTGTGTAAGGTAATTACCAGCAAAATTGTAGCAGATCAGCACGCAAACTGTCTGGACAGGTTGCTTTCTTTAAATGGCTCGGGGCTTCCTTTTAGAGCACCCGGAGAGGACATGCAGTTCCAATCTGCTCTCTTTGGTCCTCAAGCCGGTGCCAATTGACTAGCTGTGTAAAAATGTCCACTGCCTTTCTTCCTCCCCGAGATGCACCAGGAGACCTCTGTTACAGCCCTTCATGTGACATGTATCCAATAAAAATCTATAATGTCATACCCTCCTTCTTCAAACAATAGCTCACTTTTCAGTAAGAAACTGTATCCACTAATTTCCTGCTTATTAGAGTTTTGTTTCGTTAGCAAGGACTGTGAAAAGCACAGAGAAGGAGAAAGGAAAAAAACAGTCTGAATGTCCGTTTAAAATGACTTTCAGCCTGCCTCATTTTGCACTTGGAGAACACATTATGATCTTAAGTTAAGATCATGTTAGTACTGTTAATTATATTAGTTTATTAATCCTCTAATGTTTCTCCTGCAACAGAGGCATTTCAGGTGAGAAAAAAGAAATGGTGCAATTGCTTGTACCGCATTATAGCAATACATTGATCTCATGCAGTGGTGCTGCACTCCAAAAACACGCTAAATAATCCTACATATCCCCTCCTTTTTCTGAGAATTTTGGCCATGGTCCAAGCCACAATTGGAAGAAATCCAACTTGCTCCCTTCATTTTTTTTTTTTTTTTTAATTTTTATTTTTTAAATGTATGCGTGTTGGGATATCTTTCTCTCCCCGATGTAGCTACTAATATGAGCAACATCTTCATTTTTTCTGATAAAACAATCAACCATCCTCCCATTATTAGCACCAGGACAGCTAAACCCACTATAGAGCGTTCCTCCCAGGTTCACCAATTAAATCTTTCCACTTGTATTATACCCAGGTTACTAACAATGTAATGTTGTTCTTTCTTAGATTCATTTTCACTACGTATTTCTCTTTATGATTCAACAAGAATTCTAGGTCCGGGTCTATTGGGTCTATTGGAAATGCATCCCTTTGAAAAAATTCAATATTTTCTACTTGGCTTTCCCAAATGTCATTCGTAACATGAAATAATGTTAACCCTCCAATCGACACAATTGTATTCTTTGGAACCTGTAAGTAAAAGACATATATTTCACCTGTTTAACCACATATGTTCCATGATTTAAGTGTACTACTGTCAGGTTTTTTAAACAGGTGCTGATCAACCATTTACCTTTGACCATTTTAGCCTGTGCTAATTCTTCACTTCACTTCTTCACTTCATTGCTAATGATCACTTCACATCCTTCTGATATACTTGGGTCAGATTTCAAACCACAAATAGCGTCTGTAGCATCAGGAACAAACGGTTTACCTGGGTACATATAATTTTGTTCTTTAAATTTGACACAGGTTTCCAAGTTTGGTATCAAGTAAACTTCAGGCTCCCATGACTGAAATGCCACCACTTCTGGAGTCTTAATCTTAATAAATGTGTCCTCTTGCCAAAATCCCACATTGTGTACCCACTTGGTTTGATAAATAAGTTCAGGAGCTACATATGGGATGCATAGTAAGAATCCAATTTCCAACCTTTCCAAGTCCACATATAATGGCATTGCATTACCCATTTCAAATGCAATTTTTACCTGTATCACATCAATCTCCCTCCAAGTCAACCTTTCTATCAGTTGATGAATAATATCCTGTGAAACAAAGTACAAAGGTATATGTCCTTGAATCAATTGTGAAATTGCAGTTTGAACCACTCTCATATAACTCGTTAATAGTCTATCAACAGGACTCATTATATTCAAAATCTCACTAAGTTTTCTGTCATGCTTAATAATCAGCTTAGTTGCCCGTTGCATCACATCCGCTTGTTCATTCAATATGATCGCAGTTTCATTTATGAACCTTACTTGTTCATCCAATCCCCCTCTAATCCCATCTAATGTTTTTGTATTATTTCCAGGTCAACACTCAGTTGTTGTGCTTTAGTACTCAGCGTCCCTACTGAAATGGCATTGGCTGTTGATATCGTGGTACCTATTATGGCCCCAACTATAGACATTACCAAGAACATTGCAAGCATCACCGCACCTTTTTCCTCTCCTCTTCTTAATGTCTGCTGAATTCACAAATGCTTTCTCCAATTGCATCAATATATCTCTTATTGACTGCTTAGCGTCCTCTTTTCTTATTTCCAGCCACTCTTTAGTCTGCTCAGCTTTAATTCCAGTGTTAAAATGTTTTTCTATCAAAATATCAGGATTCAATGGTATATAAATGTTCTGGAAAATCATCCTTCTATCACTCATGATCAGTCCTGGTGCTTCTACTACCACAATACCAGATGCTGGTCCAGGTTCAATGACAACCTGTGCTTCTGAATTTTTGAAGTTCCCTCCGAACATCAACAAAATTATCCATATTGTTGGCGTCCACTTCAATGCTAATCGCTTTGCAGCCTTGATCTTCGCCCCCTTCCGGGGCTTCTCCGGAATCCGTCAACGTGGGCTCCAGGACTCCATCGTCTCCCGTGGCCTCCGATCCCGGAACCAGCAATTAAATGTACGTTAATATTCTAAATCAAATAGAAAATAAATAAATTAAGTACATAGCACAATACTAACTTCACCCTTTTGCCAAAAATAAAACATGCTTTGTAAAATATTTCGCCCTTTTTCTCTCGCCTTCTGAAATTAAGCACAGGTTAAAGAAAGAACAAACATACATAAAACAACATTCAATATATAATACATTTTCATTTTGCACACCAACTTCATAAATTTTAGCTTCCATTTTTTTATATATATATATATATATCAGCGTCATTCAACTTCTCTGCCACTACTATTGACTAGACCCATTTACTTTACCTTTTTATGTTCAAAAGGCTTTATCTGTTTCTACACGCTCAAGTTGTTTAATCTCATGTTTGGGGTGACATGGTTTAATTTGATTCACGTGAACAAACTGTTCTGTTGCTGTTTCACCTTCAGTCTTCGAAATTTTATAGACCACAGGCGAGACCTTATCTATAATTCGAAATGGCCCCTGCCAGGCTGCTAGAAATTTGGAATTTTTCTGTTTACCTTTTCCAAAATGAAATGTATACACCTGATCGCCCACACAATATTCCTTTACTGATGTATTTTTATCGTAATATGACTTTGCACTGTCAGCAGCTCTTTCTAAATTTGTCTGTACAAAAGCAAATGCATGTTGTAAATGCTTCCTCAGTTCATCAATGTATTCATGAACTGTGGATGCGCTCACAAGTGTTTGCTCATGTGTCCTGTATAGCAGGTGTTGTGGTAACACCATTTTCCTACCTGTTAAAACTTCATGAGGGCTAATACCTGTTGCTTTGGCAGGAGTTTATCTGATTGCCATCAGAACCAAAGGTAAGCGTAAATCCCAGCTAGAACTTGCTTCTGTCTTGATATTGGGCAAAATCTTCCTCGGGGCCAGCCCTTTGAGAGCAAAAATACCCAATTCAGCCCAAAATACAGGTTCTATTGTGCTGAGCAGTGATCTCATGCTAGTGACAAATGACACCCTCAAAGTGTTATTAGCATATTTATTCTAAGCAGTGAATTTCATATACATTTGGGATTCAAGTTAGAGAATATTACAAAGCATAAAACAAAGAGCAATGCAAAATATAGTGAAACATGGAACTTAGATAAACATAGAGAAACATAGAGAAATATAGAGAAACATAGAGAAACACAGTCTTACGTCCCTTAATCTCAGCCCTGGGAGACCTGGGTTTCTCATAGAAAAACAAGGCTGGAGGACACCGTGAGAGCCAATTCCGGGCACCTGACTGTACACGAATCAAGTCCACAGGCGATCTCCCCCTGATCCCATGTGTGCATGGATACTTTATACTCTCTTGCTGTCAGTCACCATGACGCATAGTTCCAGAACTTTCTCTGTGAGGCTGGTTCATGGAAAAAACCCAGCTCTCTCTGAGATGCTCCCTGCTCGCTCCTACCCCCTCCCTTGTTCCCATCTGCGCTGGCTGAGGAATGTCTTATCAGTACCTTCCCAGAGAAAAGGAAGATTAGCTTGGAGCCAGGGCTAACGTTAGTGAGGCTGAATATTCTAAGGGAAGCAGGGATGTATTAACCCCATCTGCAAGCTCTAAAAGGCATGCACTCATAGCTTAGTGTTTATAGCGCTTAAGACTGGCTATCTAAGCGCTATATAGGTGCCATGATGTTCCAAACACTCCAAAAACCTATTAGCTACATGGCTAGGGGCCCTCCCTGCCTGTCTATCAACAATGTTTAATTTGACCTATCTCATACTAGGCCTGCATATTCCTTGTAGCTCACTACTGCATAATGGAAGTGCTACAACAGACTACTGTCAGCATTTTTAGCACATACTTTGAATACACTATTGGCTTTCAGCGGCTAATGCTGTCATCTAAAGCCCTGATTGGCAAGGTTGCAATTTCGTGTATCACTACATTCCACCCCTATTCAACGTTTGTGCGACAAATGCTGACTAATACCTATCAACATAGTATTTAGTGCAGTGATAAAGACCTAGGGGCTTTGCAAGAGGTTTAAGCAAACTATCTTCTAGCGGTTAGTTAGCGTGGCATGCAAGGTAAAACACTACCTAAACAAAAATGTACACAAAGTGAACAGTGACATATACCCTTGCCAGAACCTGGCCTACACAAAAATACCTACGCCAAGTGAACATGGACATTTACTCTAGCCAAAACCTGGCCTACACAAAAATACCTAAATCAATTTTGTATAACTGATTGTCAGTTAAATAGCAGCATGCAGTTAAAATGTCAAGGCAATCCAGTGTAGTCTAATCTACAATGCACTATTGCATTTATGTATGGTTACCAATTCTAAAACCTGGCAGCCTTTCACCCTAAGGGCCTACCCTCCCCCTGATCCCAGGGCATTCAAGCGTGACTATGGGCTGTGTGACTAGACACTTCCCCCAGGTAGGTGGAACCCAACCAGAAACCATCTAATTTCGTGAACAAGGTGAACCCATGGGCACCAGGTTGTCTAAATAAAAACAATTCTACTAATTTACATCAAAGCATGGCATGTGTTATTCATGCAATCAAAAAGCAAGCAATTCAATCCATATGTATGCTGGTAACTGTAGCTCTGCGTGCCAGTGTGTGGAGGATGGTCGCCCCCACCCAGTAAAAAGCCAACACCTGCTGATTTAACAATGTTTGCCATACAATGCATTGTGTGTATTTAGCAGTCTTGTTGACCTGCCCTATGGCAGACAAAAATGTCTTCATGTCTAAAATTCTGTTATCTTCAATTGGCTGTCAATACTTGTAGCAGTGCTGGGCATATCAATGGGCCCCACTAGGCCAGAAGTTCTATAGCAGAGCTGGCATCAGAACCCATAGTGGCTAGCTTATTGTGCACAGTTTCTATGTCACAAGCATATAAAGCTCCTGCAATTAATGAATCTAGCTCCCTAGCTACGCGCACTCTAGTGATGGGCCATAGAAATGGACTCCATTTGTAGCAGCTTGGTAGTACTAAGGAAACATTGCCTCATGATAAATCTATGTCTAAGTGTAGCACTGTAATAATGAAGGTGTGCATTACCAGTCTACAATTTACATGTTGTCTTACTACTGGAAAATCTAACAGGTTCACAGTGTCTACCTTCTGTGACTTGGAGAATACCCTTCTTCAAGTGGGATATCTACCATATACAATAATAACTTTAGCCACAAACACCATACTACTATCCGGCAGTGGCTGTTTCATCACACCATGGAAAAAATTCATTTAGTCAAGTTATAGTTCATTAAATCTTGGCGAGAACACTCGCTGCAGTTCTTGGTCAGAAAAACATCACATTAGACAAATTAAACAAATGGTATCCATTCAGTGACAAAAGATGCCTGACAATGTGCCAGGCCAGTACTCTAGCAATTCCATGTGGATACTCATTTGCAGCGCTTTTCCAAAGAATTATTCCAAATGTTTACAATCAAAAGGTGACTCTTTGCATTAGTGTGCTGGAGACAGCTGTCCCCACAAAAACATGAAACTGGTTGGTTTAACAAAAAACCGTGTCACACTCTGTGTCATAAAATCAAACATCAAGTCAGTCATGGTTTCATTTACCTGCCTTAAGCTGGCTGTAAAAGTATCCAGTGTTTCAAAGATTACCATTTCAAATTATAGCTCACACACTTGGCAGCATTACTTCAATTAAGAATCTTAACCTACGCACAGGTGACTTTGATGTGCGCACCCATCTTATCTCAAAATAAATTACGCTCCTGCTTGCATAATTCTGCTGCCCCAACAGTTCATAAATCATTCTCCTGCCTACGTGCAATGTAGAATATTTTTTTTTTTCAAAAAACAAAACATCTCTGGTTAAAGCCATTCAGTTGGAAGAGTAAAACCATTTGGTTTTTTCAGATTCATCTCAACCGTGCATTTAAAAACCATTTTTCAATGTGTTAGCATTCAATTGCTGTGTCACACAGCTGTATGTGGTGCCTGATGTTACAGTCCACAATTCATTGTCCATAGTCCTTTAAACAAGAAAGGGCAAAACATGTCATTTAAATGTGTAGCATCAAATACTTGATAATTAGCCAAGTCTGCATCATGCCAGTTCAGCAAAAGTTATTACTCTGTTGGACACTATTCGCAGGTTACAGCATTGAGTGCGGTGCAGGGCACGTTAAAGTTGAAATAGCATGTCGCAGTGGCTCGCTTTCTCTGAGAATGCGTCTGACCCTTCTTTGATCAGTGTCACCCACAAACTGCATATTCACTCTCTATATTATGAAATGTCTTGTCGTGCTTTGCCTAGGCAAAATACAAACAGAAATGTTAGGATGTCATCAAAACTTCAATATCAGCGTTATCCACCCCTTCCCATAATACCACCCCCATCTTCAAAAAGTCTCATCAGGTAACTACACACTTTGTCATTGCTACTGCAATTATTTATCACCTTTCTGCATGTTTCTGGGGGCTTATTTACACTCAACCATACGGGGTGTAACTGCCTAATCACAAACTCATTTGTGCAATGCAATCATAGCTGGTCAATGGTACCTCAGACTGATCTGTGCTTTTACAAAGCCATATAGTAAGTACCCAGGTCGCACAATGCTTTTCTTTTTCACCAAAGCGATCACAAATGCCAGGCGCCAACTTGCTTCCAGTGTCCCATGATCTTGGTTTAGGTTGCCCTGCTGGCATCACTCCATTTTTCAAAGGTAAAGTCTTTCAGTCCAATACCGCTTACAGTTGTACAAGCAGCTTTGTTTATTTATCTTTCTTTTCTTAGCAGTGTCTTTTCAAGTCTCTGGTTTTTTCACTTGTCATTTTTTTCAAAGGGCGTTTGCTGTTTTTGAACCACTCCTTTGAGTGCGATAGTCTGAGTCAGTTTCTTTTGTTGCTTCAACAAATCATTCATTCTTGCACTAAGCCGTGTGGCTTCTGGATCATGGCTAATGTGCAGTGTTCATGTTGTACTTCAAAGCCCCGCTCTGCATGTTGTCTCTTGCAAAACGGCTAAGCACTTTTTGTCAGTTTTGCTTCCATCTGGAATGCCATAATGTCTTTGTCAGTTACTCCATCCCCTGGCAATGTAGCTTGCAGTTTGCCAGATGTGTATTTTCTCTTCTCAAAGCGCCTAGAGGTTTCTTCTCCAGTGCACAGCGCTTTACTTCAGTTCACATCACATGGAGCATTGGAATGCAGCTTGCACAGCAATAGCGCTTTACTTCACTTCACATCACATCACATGGGAATGCGGTTTGCACAGTAATGTCTGTTGGAATGGGCAGCTGTCTTTTCTTGGCCCATTCACAGATGCATAGGTAAATGTTCAGATGTGATGTGCGTCTGCCATCCTGCATGAAGCCTTTGCTCCGTACCACAGTTTACTGGGCAAATTCTTTACTTTTTGAACAGCTCTCTGTTTTTGCTCCCCCTTCCTCAGGAATGCAGGCATGTTTATCTTTCGTGTGCACCTGGCAGCGCCATTAGCACGCAGCTTATCTCTTTTGCCTATAACTCTTATACTGTGGCGGCTTCACTCGTTTCAGACAATTCATCCAGATTAACTCTTTCTTGTACTGTTTCTGCTTTTGTTTGCCTTCACGCACCTCGCCCAAGACAGCTTCAAGGCACAAGCTCTGCACATACAGCAAGACTCTTGTTTTTCAAAAGCGGCACTTTTCTTGTCATTTTTCTACTCCATGTAATTTTGCAAAATGTCAAAGCGTCTTTTTTTTCTTGTAATGTGCGATCTTTCAAGAGAACTCACAACCCATTAAATCTTTGTGCTATCTTATCACACACAGATGTTTCATTCTGTTGTACCATTGCCAAACTATAACCACTCAGTTCAGTGCATTTAAAAAATAAAAATGCCATATTTAGTGCAGCTCCCTGCACGTTTTTTTTCTGCAAGAACAACCCACACTCTATTGCTTGTGGGCTGTTTAATGTGTCAACAACATTTTTCCCCATGTATCACAGTCAACAGGTCACTATTTTCAAAGCATACATCACTTATAAGGCAACAGCACAAATCCATGGCATAGCATGGGGACAGTCAAAAATACTCCAGGGGCAATTTAGAAAAATATAAATTGTTTTTCCCCCCAACCATTGCAAACTGGTTCTGCAATTTCAAATCAGTACACAAAAATCGAAAATCCAAATAACATTCACTCACTTTCCTTTTAAGTGAGTCTCTCACCCAATAAAAGCATGGCACAGCCTAAAATGCAATATAACCATTTTAGTGTGTTTCCTTTAAACAGAATTTGCCACCATTAGCACATGGAATTTTACAGTTGCCAAAAGAAAGAAAAAACTCTTTAGGCTCTCAGCACAGATGTTACTCATTCTCCTAAGCATGGCTCATTCCCCTTCCTCATTATTCAGGAATGCCAACCCTTCAAAAGCATATATCAAAAAAAACGAACCTTCGCCTCCGAACATTACAGCCCCCACTCGCTAGCACACTGGGGCTGAGTCAATGGTTAAATCACTATTCACAATTTGCATGTCAAATTCTTGCAATTATTTTTCCTGCCCTCATGACAGAATAGAGATGAGAACTCCGTCTCATTATGCATTCCAAATTACAACTTTAAACTTGGGAAACCACATGATAAAATTCTTTTTCTAATTGAGCATACATCTTTCTTAACCATTCATCGGAGTGCTTTAAACAAAGCCATTTCCCGCTCGTTTATTGCCTTGTACTCCCTGGCACCAATCCCATGCAATAAGTCAGTCACGACTGATTTACTGAAGGGAGTCTTAACCACACAAGCTATCGGCCACGGCAAACCGACACAACATTGCTGCCTTTTGAAGTCTCAGAGCTGCAGTGAGACCATCAAGGAAATGCGACAGCCTGCTCCCCACTCTACACTGTGTTCTCTCACACCATTTGTCATGTCATGGCACTGCTCTTCACAAATCCCACAAAGCTGCCACCAAATGTCTTGATATTGGGCAAAATCTTCCTCGGGCCAGCCCTTTGAGAGCAAAAATACCCAATTCAGCCCAAAATACAGGTTCTATTGTGCTGAGCAGTGATCTCATGCTAGTGACAAATGACACCCTCAAAGTGTTATTAGCATATTTATTCTAAGCAGTGAATTTCATATACATTTGGGATTCAAGTTAGAGAATATTACAAAGCATAAAACAAAGAGCAATGCAAAATATAGTGAAACATGGAACTTAGATAAACATAGAGAAACATAGAGAAATATAGAGAAACATAGAGAAACACAGTCTTACGTCCCTTAATCTCAGCCCTGGGAGACCTGGGTTTCTCATAGAAAAACAAGGCTGGAGGACACCGTGAGAGCCAATTCCGGGCACCTGACTGTACACGAATCAAGTCCACAGGCGATCTCCCCCTGATCCCATGTGTGCATGGATACTTTATACTCTCTTGCTGTCAGTCACCATGACGCATAGTTCCAGAACTTTCTCTGTGAGGCTGGTTCATGGAAAAAACCCAGCTCTCTCTGAGATGCTCCCTGCTCGCTCCTACCCCCTCCCTTGTTCCCATCTGCGCTGGCTGAGGAATGTCTTATCAGTACCTTCCCAGAGAAAAGGAAGATTAGCTTGGAGCCAGGGCTAACGTTAGTGAGGCTGAATATTCTAAGGGAAGCAGGGATGTATTAACCCCATCTGCAAGCTCTAAAAGGCATGCACTCATAGCTTAGTGTTTATAGCGCTTAAGACTGGCTATCTAAGCGCTATATAGGTGCCATGATGTTCCAAACACTCCAAAAACCTATTAGCTACATGGCTAGGGGCCCTCCCTGCCTGTCTATCAACAATGTTTAATTTGACCTATCTCATACTAGGCCTGCATATTCCTTGTAGCTCACTACTGCATAATGGAAGTGCTACAACAGACTACTGTCAGCATTTTTAGCACATACTTTGAATACACTATTGGCTTTCAGCGGCTAATGCTGTCATCTAAAGCCCTGATTGGCAAGGTTGCAATTTCGTGTATCACTACAGCTTCTGCCACGAATTTCTTTAAAATGTCCACAACAGACCTATTGCTGCGTTCAATTCCACCTGAAGAAGCTGCCCGAAATGCGATATGTAGCTTTCTCTTCACACCCAGTATTTGCCATACCTTACTCATTAGAGCACTTGTAAAATGACTTCCTCTGTCTGATTCTATTCTTTGTGGCAACCCAAACCTTAAACACATGGTTCACCAGCAAATGTGGCTGCTGTTTGTGCACTACAATCTGGTGCAGGAATACACTCAATCCACTTCAACATCAAACACACCACACTTAAAATATAACGGTTCCCCTTACTCGACCTCTTTACAGGCCCTACATAGTCTATTTGCAAATCTGACCATGGAAGAGTTGGGCCTCTTCATTAATGGAGCTCTATGCATTGGTGAAGGTTTAAATTGGGCACATACTAGACATCCTCTAGTATATAATTCTACTTCTTGGGACATATGTGGCCAATAAGCATAATCTTTTAGTATTTCCATTGTTTTCTGTGAGCCTCTGTGGCTTGCAGTTAAAGCATCATGCGCATGGTGTAGCATTAACCCTCTGAATGAAAGGGGTACCACCCACTGTATTTGTCCCGTTATGGACTCTCTAATCATGAGTCCATCTTGTAGTCTTATTCGTTTTTTTATTCTTTAATAGCACCCTCAACTCTTCTTTTCCCATACAATCATTTTCTGTTAAAGGGTTTTGTTCAGGATCTATCAAATGATTATAGTAGATTCCCAAAATTCGAACATTCTTTTGTGCCTCAATCAGATCTTGGTCTGGTGTATCATAACTCCACTGTACCACTGGTTGATCTGTCTCCCTTGGTGCTTTAGAACGAGTTACTACATCAATTCGTATTTCACCCAGTAAATGTTCAATAGGTAGCAATTCTCCCATCACAGCCCCAATTTTAGCCAGGTGATCTGCCTTATTTCCCTCCTTATCCTCTCCTGGAGTTTTTAAATGCCCACAAATTTTCCTCCAGTATACTGTTAAATCATTTTCTGACACCAATTTGTCTATGGCTTGTCTTTATCATTTTTCCATGTTTAAGTGGCTTTTTGTTGTATGTAATCATGCCTCTTGCTTTCCAGCCAGGTAAATATTCCACAAAGCTATTTCGTGCGTAATCAGAATCAGTCACCAGGACATTTTCACTGAATTTATTATCAACTGCAGTAGCAATTGCTTTATAAATGGCTGCCAATTCCGCTACCTGACTGCTCCTAGCACCATTTCTCATCCCTATACTCGGGATACCTTCACACTTCAACCAGACATTCCCTATTCCTGACACTAATTGTTTATCACTGTCATTTTCAATGTGAAAGGCACAACCATCAACATATACAGTTGGCAAGTCCTTGCATGTTTTTTCATCAAAAGCTTTGTGTGGTGATTGTTCAAATTCCTGCAAATTAGGATCCATTTCGATTTCATTTGATACTGGTTCAGCTGCACAGTCATGTAAATCTGCTAAACCTTGAGCGATTGGGCTTCTTTTATTTTGGCCATATCTCACTTCTACAGGAAAGCCTTGTAATGCCAGCGTCCATGAAGTGATTCTGGATTGTGCTAGATTGCCTGACCTAATTCTTTTACTCTCTAAAAACTGCAAAGGTTGATGATTTGTCTCAATAATCACCTTTTCTCCCTGAACAATGGGGCGGAAATGTTGTAGCGCCCACACAGTGGTTAATAGGGCCTTTTCACATTCATTGAATTCAATTTCAACTTGGGAAAATGCCTTCCTTGCATATGCAATGGTTTTGTGATTCAAATCATGTTTTTGTGATAACACTGCTGACATACAATGTTCAGAGAAACCTATTTATATAAAGAAATCCCTGTCCTTTATGGGATATGCTAAACATGGTGCCTTTACAAGACATTCCTTTAATTTAGCCACTGCCTCAGACTGCTATTTTTCCCATTTCCAGGGTGTATTCAGTTTAAGCAGTTTAGTCAGTGGTTGAATGATTTCAGAATAATTTTCAATGAACTTTCTGTTATAGCCTGTCATTCCTAATACACTTTTTACCCCTTTCACATATTTTTCTTTTGTGGATTTAGTCCATGTTCAGTCACTTCATGGCCTAAAAAATTCACCTTTTTCTTGCACCATTGTGCTTTTTGTAAAGATACTTTGGCGCCTGCTTTCTGCAATTGGCCAAGAACATGTCTTATTTCATCAAAATGGCTTTTCAAGCTATCATTTTTTATCAGGACATCATCCACATAAATTATGGTTCCTCTTTCTGCTGCATCAGGCATAGCCTTCCTCAAAAATATGCCAAATTCACTCCCACTATTGACGTACCCGAATGGAGCTCTAACCCATGCGTATTGAGTCTTATCAAATTAAAAGGAAGATAAATTCTGTATCTCCTCTGCCAATGGCACACACCAATATCCAGAGGTGAGATCTAATGTGGTGAATACTTTTGAACCATGTACCTGAGCTAATCTCTGATCAATGAATGGCAGTGGCCATCTGGATACTGGTACACTTTTTTATTTTATTATTCTTTTTTTATTAAACTCTCAAATCTGCACACAGTCGCCATTGACCGTTTGGTTTTAACACACCTAAAATAGGTGTATTGGATGTGCTATGAATGGGCCTGATGATTCCAGCGACTCCAAATTTTTAATAATCTCTGCCAATTATTCTAAACATGCCAGCGGTAGTCTATACTGGCGTACACATACTGGGCTTCTGCTACACCCTTCCGGAAGTGTGGTCACATGTAAATTAGTTAGCCCACAATCATAAGCATCTTTTGCAAATACATCTTTAAACTCCATAAATATCTTCCTCAATTCATTTCTATCCTCCTTGTTGTCGCATGCATCTGCTAACAAAATCTGCTCCTCTACCATTTTGGAAAATTCTGGAAAATGTTCTGGCATGGGAATCTCAGCGCTTTCCTCTAATTGTGTGGCTGTGTCTCTTTGTAAAGCTGCCACATTTAAATGTTTTGGCATATCAGCTTCCACTTAAATGTGCTGATTTTCTATTTCATTTTCATTTAAGTTAAATGTTATGCAATCCTCTTGATGACAGCATACTGTCTCGCTTGAATCATAAGGGTACACAGAATGAATTTTAAATATCCCTTTGGGTTGAGAGTCCAGGTATTCTGGCAATTCACCCTTAGCATCTACATACTTTTCAGGTATATTTCCAATCACCATGTTATTTAGATCAGCTGTGTAATGTAATTTTTGTATAGCCATTCCTACTGGGGAGTTTTCCTCTAAATGAATATTCTGATAACCTTTATTATTCACCATAATTTTTATAGACCCTTCACCCACATCTACCAATGGAATGTATTCATAATCCAGGCTTTGCTGTTTTATGGATTCATTCAGACACACAAATGCATCAGAATCTTACATCTGCTGTCCATTTTTGCATTTCAGTGTTATTGCAAACTGCTTTGTGAATGCAGGGATAACAGTATCTTTCCTCATTTGTAATTCAATTGCATAAGGGACCAGCTGTGCGCAATGATAAGCCCTTCTTTTGTCTTCAAAATCAGGTGCCGGCCCACCTATGCGTGACCATATCTTTTGATTAAGGAAATCTAGCACCATACACATTCTGTGCATGATGTCATTGCCCATGTAAAAGTCATTTTGTGTTCCACACACTATCGAAACATTATGGTAAATTGTTTTTTGTCCAATGCTAATTTTCAGCATGCATCTACCTGCAATTCGGTTTTCAAAGTCTGGACCTTCCAAACCAGAGTCATACTGGTTTTTAATCCTAAATTTCAGGATCTCCTCCCTTTCCATTATTTTTTGCAACAGTTTCTCATTAATGAAGCTCCTTTCCTGTTCAAGCGCTAAAGTGGCTTTTATTGTTTTAGAATAGTCATTTATCCCAACATGAACCCATGGTTGTTCATCTTCCATGTGTATTTCAGCAAGAGTGGTAATGTGTTTTTTTCTGAACCTGCTATAGAAGCAGTATTCTGTTTGCATGTCTTCTCTTTTAAATAAAAACGTATGGTGTGCTCAACTATGGCAGTTTGCCATTCTTTCCTTGGGTCTAAGTATATTTGTACAGGTAATTTTTTATTTTCGCTCTGCATCTTGTCTTGATACATTAATATAACAGTGACGCTAGGTATGCAACTATTCTGGAGATACACCTCCACTGCATCATTTGTTTTTGCAACGGTGTGACATTCATTTATATTGCTGTTTTGTGATTTTAGTTTCTTGGGTCTCAATAGTTTTTTGGTTAAGGACCACAGTACTCCATTCACCCCGTCTATGAGCGGAGATTATCTTTCAGGCAATCTGTTCCCATCAGAAATGGAATATCACAAATGGATGTGACCAATACCTCCTGTTTCATTCTGTGTTTACCTATCTTTACGTCAACCTCGGTGGCGCCTATAATAGGCACCTCCTCCCCGTTAAAATTATGCACTGGACCTTGATTCTCCTTTACTGTGATCTGATTCTGCGGGGATCTCCCTTCATTGATACTCTTTACTAATTCTTTAGACATAATTGTGGCCTGTGCGCCAGTGTCAATCATTGCAAATGTATGGCATTTTTCTTCCACAATGATGGAAGCATAATACCTGTCTTCAACTTCCTCTAACACACATAGGAAATGCAAATTCTTACTGATTTCAGGGCTCACCTTTCTCAGGCCTTTTTCACTTTTGGCTAAGCACATCAGTAAATGGAAAGACATTTTTCCCTCCTTTTTGCTCATTCCTGTGTGAGAGACTTTATTCATTTCCCCATGTTCAGAGGTTTTGTGGAGTGTGGCCACCGTTCGCCCATCCAGGTATCATCAGAGGTCACCCTACAACCCTCCAACTGAACATGTGGAACATCACTTGGCAATTTGTCATTGTCTAATTATGTGCATTTGTGATTATTCAGTATGATACCAGCCCTTTTAACCTCTTCAAAAATATGTGGTTCAAAGAATTCTTCAGGTGATTGACCTGTACCCTCCTTTTGAGCATTTCCTTTTCCTGCCTGCGTTTGGTCATTGTTTTGATTGCCCAGGGAAGGAGTTATAGCATTGCCACTTACTCCCGGTTCACTGGTATTCCCCGTGTATGAGTCATTTTTCTTAAACCTGTCTTTGTTCTTTTGGGTGTTCAGGTTTTCCTATTTCATTTGTACATATCGCCAATGTTTGATTTAGTTCTAGGTTAAACCGTACCTCTCTTTTAGAAGTATTTGCATTTTCTGTTACATGTTCATGTACTGGTATTTTCACTTTTAAATCATTAGGCATCTCAGAGTCATTATGCAAAATTACATCAGAGCAAACTGTCTTTTTGGCGCTGCCGGTATCATAAGTACTTAGTCACTTTTCAGAAGCCCCCCGATCATTGCTATGGCCTTCTGCCCCATCCTTTTAATGACTGTTTTTGTGTTGTACAGAGCTTTCCTATTTGCTCAGCCAACATTTTCACTTGGGCCTCGAGGCACTGGAATCTTTCCATCTCTCTAGAATCCTCTCTGTGGCCTAGATCGGTATTGGTTGTTTTCTCCCTGATTGGATCTATTCTGATACCTCTCAGTAGAATGATTTCAATTGGGATGGTTCCTGAACTCTTGATTCATTTGCGGAGGGGAGCGGGGTGCACCCATCCTTTGGTTGTAGTCCCCTGGTGGGGAATCATTGTACTGACGTGAAGTGTAGTTCATGTTCTGCCTCATGTCTTGTCTCTCAGGTTGTGGGTACTGGCACCTATGTTGATTCCCATTATCAGCAAATCGATCCACATATCGGGGTCTATCCTGATTACCATATATCATGATATTGGGATCAAATCTGCTTTGTCTCCCCAGGACCATCATTTCTTTGATCCTGATTTTCTCTCTGGTTATTGTTCATACCTGACAATCAGGTCGATAGCCTGCCCGGGGCCTATCTCCTAAGTACCTGGGGCTGATGTAGCTCTCCCTATTACTAGGATCATGTGATTGGAACATTGGTGCCGTGTGTGATGACCTTTGTTGATTACCCCTCTGTTCAGGTGCCAAATTATTTTTCTTGGACTTTGAGCAGACTCAAGGGACATTTTGGCTGATCTGATTTCCATCACTGTTGCTGAGGGTTCTTTAGATTTAGTTCTAGTATCTCTCATTTTATCACTTTCTCTACCCTGACAATAGAGTACCTCATATAGTTTTGTGCTTTGGTGTACAATCCATTCCAGGGACTTGTCACGGTCAAATTCACGGACCAATTGGGATATGATGTCTTTCTGCAGCCCATAGAAGTAGGCAGTTTTAAACTCATTGGAATTGGGGTCAAAAGATACATCAAAGCGAGAAAATGCTCTTTTTAAGTCTTGTAAAAACTGGCGAGGGGATGTATTAGGCCCAGCAGTGATTGTGTAAGCGACTTTCTTTGCCTCCTGCAATGACTGGAAAGGAGAAAAATGACGCCTAATCTTTTTTGAACTCCGCCCATGTCATATTCTGCTGTTCATTCAATTCTCTTATAATACTGGCCGTCGGGGCATCTAAAGTTAAATGAAAATATTGTCTGTACTGTTCCTTGGGTATCTGGAGTGCTTTAAAAATGTCATGAACCGCTTCTAAGTGATCCTCAATGCAGCATTCCCCTCCTTTTTTAAATGGTTTGATCAGGGCTTTAATGGATTTCATTATCTTTATGGGGCTACTTGTTGCAATGCATGGAATTGCACTACTTGGTGACTCAACCCTGGTTCCAGGTGTATGGGATTGGTGGCGGACCCCAATGGGAGTATCAAATCCTCCAAGGGCGCTGCAACCAAGTTCAGTCACCGGCCCAGTCACTGGGGCACTAGTCCTTTGGGTAGAAATAGAATCCACCTCAACTCCATTGAATGTGGTACCCTGCTGCCTCTCCTGGGACATGGGGGAATGCACATTTGCTGTTCTAAGTCCTTACACTTTTTAAGGAGCCTGTTTGCTTCGTTTTGCAAATAGTTGTTTTCATCACTCATTTTATTAATTACCTCCTGCATGTCGCACATTTGCATTTGGCACTCATTAAATTCTTTATTCCTCTTGTCTCTTTCTTGAAGCATTTTAACAATTTCTTGTTCCGCATTTTGGAGGTCACTTTCTTTCTCATAATGTTCTTTTTGTAAAATCTGCATCTCTGACACAACCTCATCTTTATCTTGTCTAATGTGGTCCACCAATGCTTTTAAGTGTACCAATTCTTGTTCACTGTCATTTGTTTCTTGCTTTTGGACAATTGAACATCTAAATCTCTGCATTTTAACTGCATGTCTTTTTGGCATACATCCAATTCTGCTCTTAACATTTCCTTATTTCTACTTCTAAGTCAGTCTTTAACCTGTTAATTAGCTGGGTGTCATTTTCTTGCATTCGCAGGGACCTATTCAAAATAAACCAGATTTTGGCGCATAGCCGTATCAAACAGTCTTTCTCTGCATTTTTATCGGCTGCATTTAATAACCTTAGAAGGCAGACCTGAATTATGCTGCCTTCTGCAAAAATATTGTCTAGTTTTTCTTTCTGCACCTCGCCCTGAATGCGGTCATGCCATTCTGAGGTACTGTTTGATGCCCACGTCCCATGTGCGAATAACTTTGCCTCTAAATATTGCACTAGGTCTGAGAATGTGGTTTCACTTTGAGACATTCTGAAATTTGTCTTTAGTGGCACACTGCTATTATGAAATGGGTTCCCTTTAATGTACAGATGGCGGTGTGCGCCCAGTAGGTGCTCTATGATCACTTTCCCGGCCTGCAACGCACCATAAATATGTAGGGTATTTTGTGTAGATTTGGGGCCTAGCAATATTTTCTTACCACGAAGAATAAAAGTAACTTAGCAAGAATCACTCCTTGCATTCAGATTGAGTTTGGTATTATAGTGGTATCGTGGCTATGCATTATTTCAGTACACAGATACATTTAGTTGGTATGCATTTTGTTGTGGTATAGTGATGAGCATAATATCTTTGCTTTATTTGTGGCCCCAACATGCAAAACCCCTTTCTTTTGTTTAGACTGTTCTTGTGATCTCTAGAGGCCTCAGGCTTCTACATTATTCAAGAACACCACATTTTCATATGGAGTGCCACTTATGGCTGTTATCACTGATTTATCTACACCAGTGAGCTATGCTTCCATAAAGTATTCACTATAACATGTGGTATAATCACTAATTTATTTACATTAGTGAAACTATTTCCAGAGGCCTCTCTGCTGACTCATGTACGTCCAACAGACTATCAGATTGTGTTCCACTCAGAAGTCACATACACATACACTGAGTGGAACCACGCACACAGCTATTTATAATTACTCATAACATAACTTTTTCCACATGGGATGCTTGGCATATGTTACCTAATAATCTTCCCCTTTTATCAGGTGATATGGGCTAACTGTACCAGAGAAAAACAGAAGCAAATAGAAGCCTTTACACGGATTGTGATTTACATCAGTTTCATTTCAAAAATCATACATTACCAGTTTGCGAGGCAGTCTTTTCTAGAATAAACATAAGAGAAGCAATTGCAAAATACATGGCATTCCATTAGATTCTTTGCAACAATAAAAAGAACAGTGCATCAGTTGACTTGCATTTCTGAATAGCAACATTAGAATGCAGCTATCGCTACGCTGCCTGACTGAAATAGCTTTCATTCACACACCGCATTCTCGCTTTGTGTAAGATAATTACCAGCAAAATTGTAGCAGATCAGCACGCGAACTCTCTGGACAGGTTGCTTTCTTTAAATGGCTCGGGGCTTCCTTTTAGAGCACCCGGCGACGACATGCAGTTCCAATCTGCACTCTTTTGTCCTCAAGCCGGTGCCAATTGACTGGAATCTCCAGCCTGTGAAGGTCAGCAGTACACTGGAACGACGCCCCTCAATCGGGCAATCCCACAGCAACTCCCGCCAAGTCCTCACCGAAGCTGTGCAAAAATGTCCACTGCCTTTCTTCCTCCCCGAGATGCACCAAGAGACCTCTGCTACAGCCCTTCATGTGACTTGCATCTAATAAAAATCTATCATGTCATACCCTCTTTCAAACAATAGCTCACTTTTCAGTAAGAAACTGTATCCACTAATTTCCTGCTTAATCGAGTTTTGTTTCTTTAGCAAGGACCGTGAAAAGCACAGAGAAAGAGAAAAAAAATTCTGAATGCCAGTTTAAAATGACTTTCAGCCTGCCTCATTTTGATATTAATATGTTAAGATCATGTTAGTACTGTTAATTATATTAGTTCATTAATCCTCTAATGTGTCTCCTGCAACAGAGGCATTTCAGGTGAGAAAAAGAAATGGTGCAATTGCTTGTACCGCATTATAGCAATACATTGATCTCATGCAGTGGTGCTGCACTCCAAAAAGACGCTAAATAATCCTACAACACTGACCAGAGCTTTGGTGTAAAAGTATATAGTTACTTATTTAAAGACACACTTGTAGATTACACTAGCACAAAGAGGTAAGTAAATTCAAAACAGTCACTAATATATATATATATATATATATATATATATATCAAGACATGGAGGAAGGAAAAAACCGCACTCCAAGCATGAGGTCTGCAGGTCCCAGTAAACAAAGTAGCAAACTCGAATCCAAGTACCAGAAAAACGAGTTTAATAGATGGTTAAAAATAGTAGGCAAAAAACACACAGCAAACAAAACAGAACGCCAGGGCAGTGTCCTTAACGACGCGTTTCGCGCTTCTCCGAGCGCTTGATCACGTTAGGGAGACATGAAAAAAATGAGAGTAGATATTAACAATGGGTCCTTCTTCCATGTTGCCTACCAACACAAGCTACCAGTTTGGCGCAATAACATGGCGGCCATTTTAGAGTGTAGCAGAAAACTGCATTAACCATAGAAAGAACAGGTTAAAAATAGCAGTAAAATCAATAGCACATTAAAATTCAGCACCAAACATGTAGATATATAGTAAAAGGACATGCAGTGAGATAGATGTCAACAAATTTCACTCAAAGCAAACATTAGCACATATTAGCAAAAATTAGCAGTCCACAGCTGTGACATAAAGTGCAAATGCATTCCTATGTAAGCTTATGAAAAAATATGTAGGCAATAGCTAAAAAAATATATATAAAAATATATATATATAAAATGCAAGTGCATGTCTAGCTCACCAAGGCAATATGATAATAATACATAGAGAAAACACAGCTGGGACAAGATAATGCTGTCTAATATGAACACTCTGTTGACAGTTTGGAGACAGTCAATATGTGCGACCTTTAAGATAAAAACATGTTGCAGGCTGCAATGTAAAGTGCAAGTGCATTAGATTGTAAACTTATGACTCTATCAGCATTAGATAGGCAGAAAAGTTGGTAATCATAAAGTGCTGGTGCAAAATGCAATATTGAAGCTTGTGGGAAAAGTAAAGGCAATTTACAATGAAAAAAGCAATGTCAAAAACACCCAGAATTACAGAGTACAGATACAATCGTGTACTCCCAAGATTCAAACCCCCTAAACATCAGAAAAGGGCAAGACAGCCAACATAGACCAACTGAACAATTAAAAAAGTTGGAAAACTTGAAAAAATGCAAATTAAATAAATCAACCGATTCCAGGCCAGGGCCAAAATCCAAATAAACAAATGGGAAAAGCAGTATATAGCGGCAAGGGACCAGGATCACATAACACAGAGCAAGAGAAAAGGAGAGGTGTGTGTAGGCGCATAAAGAAACAGAATAATTACGTTCCCACAAAAGTATGTAACTCCTCATCCACATTATGCCCATTGGGATACTTAGTGTCAAAGTCCTGAATAAACCTAGTTTCCAGTTGTCTCAATTTCAGAGTGCGATATATATCCCTAATTACTTATTAGACAAGTCTTAATGAGAAAACACCACTTATTTTCAGACAGAGGTGAGAGCTTAACATAAGATGGCACTCTAATAAGTTATTAAAAAGGGAGGGAAAAAGGCAGAGTTATGGAAGCACGCAAATTTCAATACTTTTTAAAAGAACCACAGTAAGGCAGGATAGGCAGAGTTCTACTGGAGAGCAAGGAAGTCAATTGCAAGGCCCACTCTTGGAGAGAGCAAGCAGAAGGGGTCCAGGTTCACACAGTGGGGTTATGCCCAAAGAGTCTTGTAGATAGTTTGCACACAAAGAATTAAATTAAAGTCAGGAAAAGTTAGCTAGGTTGTCCCAGGCCAGCTCAGGTTAGAAAGTCGAGTCTTTACTGTCACCCCGAACTATCTGTCGCAAGGGAAGCCAGGCAGGACACAGTACCTTAGGTGGGAAGGAAGCTCCAGCGGGGGCAGTTGTTCCTGACAGTGGTTGCAAGTCGGTGTTTCGTCCAGAGGAAGAGGTCTCGCTGTGGAGGAAAGATGAAGGTCGTTGCACTGCCAGGGAAGAAACCAGCTGCGGAGTTCTTCGGTTAAAAGGTACTACCCTTCTATTTGCGGTAGTGGTAAACCGTGGTATTCCGGTTGCCGCGGTGCTTGGCACGGGCAAGGCAGCCACGAGATGCTCCAGGAAGGTGAAAAGAAGACAAAACTGGTTATCCCCACCAGTCAAAGGAAGAAGACTCTCCGGACTGGAGACCGGTGGTGTCATCGTTGCAGGTCGGCTCAGCTTCTCCCTCCTCGGATACTTGGGTCCTGTGCCGACTTCCGAAGTTCCAGTCCCCAAAGCCCTGCTTTTATGCAGCAAACCCCCATTCATTCAGCCTAGCTGTCAATCAAACATGCTAAGTGGTGAGCCGGCCGGCTCACCACTTGGGCCAATCACACAAGAGTGCGACTTGAGTTGCCAAGGCAACTCAGTCCAGGGTGCCTAAACCACCTCCCACATCCCTTGTGTTACCCAGACAGAGTGGCACCACTTTTGGAGGCTTCTGTGGAGAAGCCCGCCAAAAAGTGGAACAAAGTGCTTGGGTTGGAGTCACAGAAGGGAACACAAACGCCATTTTAGAATAGAGTTCTGGCAAAAAATACCAACCGGTGAATTAATATTAAATAAATAAACCGGCGGTATGTTCGAGGCTATAGGAATTAAATAATTAAAGTTGGTAGCCTCGAACAATGGGAAAATCCCATAGAGATATATTTGCGGTTGAATATAAAAAGTATCCACTGCCACCAGCCAAAACTCGATCAGGGGGGACGGATACGTGCCCCCTCGAACAACAGACCCCGGGGCAATCGAATTGCCCGACCGGTACATCCACAATATGATGGTTTGTACTGGGTTCTCTTCATAATTTGGGACTAGTAAAGCCAATGGTAACTTTACATGCCCTGGGAGACAGTAGTCAGTCACAGGGTATGGAGTCTGTTTGGCAGTCGCTACGACACCCCTGGGTTACGGCACGGAGGGTGCTGTGTAACCCACATCAAAAACACATGAGACCCTATGGAGTAAAAGACCCCATAGCCCATAAAACACATGGAAGGACAAAAGAACACCTCAAATCATGTCTAAGAGTGGGAGTAAAAGAGTCTCACTCTTAGCAGGAGAAAAAAATAAACCCCAAAAATCCAGCAAAGCCGCTGGGGGACTCACTAGGTTTGGGAAATTAGCCTTTACAGAGAATTCTCCCTAACAGTGAGGGCGATGGATAATTATAGTCCTAAATTTCTTTGCTGAAAAAACGAGCAGCGGTCAGCGTCCTCTCCATCTCTTGTACCTCCTGATAAAATATAGCTTAAAGGTGAAGTCCTGGTGTAGAAAAGAGAAAAGGGACTCTGCTAAAAAATAAAATTAATATAAAAACTGGCTGAGAATGCATAAATAGAGTATGGTTCAGAAGGATGGTGAGAGGATGCTGCAAGCACCATCTTCTGTGCATCAATATTGGCCTTTTTGAAAATAGGATCTAACGATCAGACTTTCACTGTAATGATTAACCCGATTCAGGAAGGAGTGTAGAGGGAATACTTCACTGGTCTGTTTGCTGGGTCAGGTGAAGATCTGTCTGGCTAGGTATTCGGTCAGGAGGATATCCTAATAAAGATTAAATGAGCGCCGCGCCCTGATGGTCTAACACACTTAATGCTGAAATCCTACCCAGATGAATGGGCATCAATACTATATTTGATTTTTCGCCACATAGTAGAAATGGGAAGATTCCTCGATCCTGGAAACAATCGATAATTGGCCCTATTTTTTAAAAGGGAGTCCAAGAAAACCAAACAAATTATCGACCCATAGCTCTTTTGGATACCCTGGGGAGCCTGTTTGCCCGACTGCTATTAAAAGATATTGGATTGGATAAGGAGAAATTAACATTATTAATGCCAATCGGGGTTTGTAGCAGGTTTGGGTACTACAGTGAATCTGCTGACATTAACCTCAATAAAGAAGCGGGTGCAGCAGACAGGCCAACCAATGTACCTTGTTTGTGGATTTTAAGCAAGCATTTGGCTCCGTCCCAAGAGAACTACTCTGGAAAACGATGCAAAAGGCGGGATGCCCAAATTTTATTGTAAGCCTAATTTTTCAGATTTATTCAGAGACTTCTATCCAAGTAAAATTAAACCAAAAGAGTCTACTGACTGAACCAATACCAACTTTTCGAGGCCTTAAGCAAAGCTGTATATTGGCACTGATCTTCTTTAATTTCTTTAAGAGACTTAGGAATACATTTGCATAACACCAACTAATTTCCTTTGAAATTGGGAATGGTCCCTATCTCCTGGGTATTATATGCTGATGACTTGATGCTATTTGCTAAAAACCCAATAGGGCTGCAGAGGACATTGATGGCACTGGAAAAGTATGCAAGGGCAAACACACGAACCATCAATGTGGACACAACTAACATTTTTATTTTGTCAAAAGGGTTTATAAGAACAATCTCTTTAAATGGACGAGATATAACCAACCGCTGGAAATCGTTTGAGTAAAAGTACTTGGGTCTGAGTGTAAATGCGAGTATGCAGGAAATCCCTTTATAAAGAGGGAACATGGCATAAGATGGAGATTATGGCTGCACAGGTGGCGATGATTCATAGGAAATATGGCAAATGTTCATGTATACTGATTTGTAACATTCTATAAACAGAAAACTATTCCTACAGTGATCTATGGATCTGAAACTAAGCTATGAGAGCATAGACCGAAATGTGAATTATTGGAGGGTGTCTATTGGAATTGAGTTCTTGCACTCCCCAAGAGCCTCCCTAGCCAAATTATTTATTTTGAGCTAGGCTTACTATCGCTTAGGGTACGCCAGGCTACTATAATCCTATCTTTATATAGGAAATGTCTTCTGAACAGCAAACAATGACTAGCATTCTCCCCTCTCATTGCACATATTCTGGAAGAACATGATCAATATCTCATATCCTGGAAGGAATACTGCCTGTCGGTGATGGTAGAGGCAGGTATCAAAGAACATGCCTTATTGCTCAAACTTGATCGAGCAAAAAAGAAATTGATACTACGATTGGACAAAGACTTGAGAAGATTATAATCAATATAACCTATTAAAGAGGGCGCTTTTAAAACCTCTGCATCAGATCCTGATTTATTTGCAAAAGTTCCTGATCAAAAATAATGTAATCGGTTCCTACGTTTTGGATTTAACCTATGGATGACCAGAGAAGTTGAAGGCACATGGTTAAAATGGTCAACAGAACGATTGTAGTTTCTGCCAAAACGTGATGGAAGCAGAGTCTCTAAAGCATATCCTAGTATTCTGCCCTAAGCTTTTAGATGAGAGGACATTATTTTTCTTAAATACTTGCAGACATTAAGATGTTAACCCAAGGTGAGTTATGTGGAGTAACATTTTTAATGGGCTATATGGGTCGTTAAACTTAGCAGTGATTAATTTTCTTATGTTTTTAAAGATCTTGCTGCATGTATTTTTTTCTTTTATAAGAAAAGTAACTGAGCTTTTTATTGTACGCATTTATCCTGGGAAGAAATGTGTTTTTTGTGTTCCGATTCCTCTAGAAACAAGTAGAATTGGGTGGATTTATGAACATGTTGGCAATCTGTTGTAATATTATGACATAATTTATGATAACTTTTAAATATCAAATTGAATGATGAGATCATTGTTTACGTAAAAAAAAAAGTTTTATTTGAAAGGTTGACTTTTCTTCAGCCACAACAATAAATCAATATATAAAATGGTTTTTCAGAATCCCTGTAGGGTTCAGAAGTCCAATCCAGTAGTGTGCATAGGGTGTCCACCAAGATGGTCCAAAACACTGAAACCACATTGCAGAGCAGTCGGGCTCTGCTTTTTGGGCATAGGGCTAGTATCACCATCAAGGTTCAGTTAGTCCCATTCAAGCGCACAATAAAATACACCCCACTTATAGTGCTATTTTGGTCTGTTTACATAATGCAACTCCTACATTTAAGAGTAAACCTATTTGTAGTACATTAATAGAAGTAAGGTCTCGCATAAAGAGCCTACACGGGACACATCTCACCCGTAACAGCCTTTTGTACTGGGTTTAAAATTAAGTAGAATCACTTGGGTGTCACTAGGAGGCCCCAGTGGTGATGCAACACAGTTTAGGAGCACAATTTGGGAGGTAAAATGCAGAATATGCAGTTCTGAGTCTTGAACAAATCCAGTTGCTCCCCTCCCCCCTCTAGCGACAGTAGAAACAAATGTCCGTTTTCAAGCAAATGTAAGCTACCTTCGAAGGTACATTGGAGGTAATTGATAGTAATTTATCATATACTAAATATTTTAAAGGTCCAGCCTTTGTGTGTTAAGAAAATATTTCTCTTAAGGCAACTTTGCCTCCATATTCTATGGACCCCCCAAACTTTTTTCTTTGTTCTTGTACCTGCCCTGACTTGTTACAGGGAAGTGAAGCCTTCAGCTTCACCCCCCTCACATTTTACTCAATGTATCATGGGGAAAGTGGACCAGTCCTTCAGACCATCAGTACTGGGAATCTGTTTTACCTTTTTGGTAAACGGGTATAACTTTTTAACAGTGCACACAGCATCTTACAATGTAGTGCAGTGGGGCTACTTTTGTGTCACTGTAGTCTTTTACGTTTGAGGTTTTTGTATTTGTTTTAGTGTGCACATTTGTGCTTACCGCCTCTGGCTACTAACATGGTTTGTGCCCTAAAATGGCTGTGCCAAGAGATTATTCACTTGTCCTTTGGCCATATTGCTGTTTGGCTGCCTTCCTGCCTTCTCGGGTCAGGAAATCCCCTGTATGGTCATGCATTTAACTGAAAAGGCACTGCTTTCGCGGGCTACTGCATGCCATTGTGTGTGGACCCAGGAAGTGGGTGGGACTTATTAGTCCCACTGCACATCCGTAGTGCCAGAAAGTCTAGGTGTGCGCCATGAGTGAAACCTTCCATGGTCCCTGACCACTGCTGGCTGAATGGTGCAGATGCTTACCACTGGTGGGGTTGGACTTGCTTTCAGCCAGGATTTAGGATAAGAGGACTCCCGCAAATGTTTCTTTAGATCGGCGTTGGAGCCAAGTATCCTGTGTAGAAGAGCAGTCGACTAAAGATCTGTGGAAGACTCCCGAAGAGTCTTGGCATCTCTTCCTGTGTTTGGCCCAGTGAAGCCCTACCGGACTATTTGCTCTACGAAGGACCTCTGCAGTGCTTCAACCCTTGGACCGGTCGGACCAACTGGTGTCAATAGCCATTGGAAGTGTTCTGGTCAACCCGGTGGACTGACCATCTCTCCAGTGGGCTACCTTGCCAGAAGCGTCACCATCTCGTATTTTCGTCTGTAACGTCAGTGGCCGCCAGCTCGTGTTAAGTCTCTTTCCTTCCAAGTTTCAGCTTCCTGGAAGTTTTTACTCAACTGCAACTGGAAAAACACCTGCCATTAAGTACTCTCAAAGCAGTCGGCCACCCCTGTCTGCCCTATAATAAACCTTTGAATAAACTGTGGTTTATTCCATTCAATCGCTTTTTGATAGGTTTATCTAAAAAGCTGTACCTAAAGATGGGGAAATAATTGTGCTGCAACATTGTTTAAGTTATCTTCTGGAACATGTTTTGCCAACAGAACTCTAGACATGTCCCCTCTCCTAAGAAGCTTTGTGACGTTTGGGCACAAGGCCCCATACGTGATGGGTATTGGACTTGGTATTATTCTTGTGGACTGGTTTCATTCTACTTCATCAGTACTTGCCCCCTCTCTTGTGTTGATTAAGTTATTGTATGCATTCCTACAAACTTAATGGTGACTTATGCATTCCTACAAACTTAATGGTGACTATATATGTTTTATAATGGAGTGTTGTGTGATATTGCTACCTGCTTATTTCATTTCTTAGGGTGTGTTTTTGGGCCTAGAATAGAGTATGTTTGTACTTGACTGTCTAAATTGAATTATGGGGACTCATTGTGGACCTCTGTCCCCACTCCCTGTCTCCCGAGACTAATCCTTGACCTCTCGCCACCCTTCTCTTGATTGGGTTTGGCTAACCTCTAAATATCCCTGTTCTCCGCCTATGATCTGTCCACCAGGTCAGATTGTAGAAATCCATTTTATGTGTACCAGGTGTGGTCTCCACAGCGTGACTTGACGTCCGCCCTCTGGATCTGGGAACTGGCTGCAAAGAAATTGTTGTTTCCTCTGTATACTTCATCACTTTCAAAGCAGATGCTGGCTTCTTCGGTTTCGAAGCCCTCCGCTGCAGTGGAGGACTTGCCCTGTTTTTTAATGTTTGCATGCCATATGCAGCCCAGTGGTTTGTCTTGCTCTTCAGTGTTTTGGGCTTAAAAACCTCTGTGATTCCCATAGACCACTATTGTGCACCTGTGCCTGTCGACCAAGGCAAACCTGTTGATACAGAAGGGGCAGGATTTCAAATTAGTAGACTCCATTGGGACCGAAAAGTCAAAAAGCTAGACCTTTTTAAGGAATGGGCATTCTAAGCTGCTGTTGTGTTTTAGACAGACACCAAAACAGTCTGCGGTTTATAACTGCCTTTAAGTTGCTGGTAGCTCCTTTGTATATAGGTATTACCTGCCTTGAGGTAGTTGTTTGCCATCCTAAAATAAGTTACCAGAGTTATTGCATATTTCACTCTGTGTTTTACTGATCTCAGAAGCACCTGTAATAGAATATTACATCCTTAGGTTCTACTCGCCTAGTACGGTGGGTAATCACAAAAGAAGTTATAGGTTTTTACTGTACTTAGAATAAGTGTTCCACTATTAACTAAAAGTATATTATCCAGTTGGTTTACCAAGTCATTTCTTGCTGAGCGTCACAGTATAACTGCTAGGGTCTACTACCTTTTTATATTACTGAAAGTAATCTAAAAAAGTAACTATTGGTTTGACTTCCCTAGAACTCCTGTTAGGTGTTCCAAATTGGGTTATATGCTTTGGACTGTGTTGTGTTTTTCTGTACTGTGTTTATATGATCTGTGATTGTACTTCTTTCCCCTAAGATTTATCTGGACCTACTGGTATTTAAATAAACAATTTATATTTACAATACATCGTGTTTGAGTGTTTCTTTGGACCATTTGGATTAAAATTTTGTTGTACTGATTCTAAAGCCCTCTCTCCCTCCTAAGAACGCAGGATGGCACAGGGGCAACGTGCTGGTCTTGGAAGCAAGACCACGCAGAGCAACGGAGGTTAGAATCCCTGATCCGCGCTTAGAAACCCAAACTCGGGTGTGGCATTGGGCATGTTATAAAAAAAAAAAAAAATTCAGCAAATAAGCCTGGCTGCTCTGTCTACGCTACCCTGAACTTAGGTGGTAAGCCTTATACTAAAAGTGGAGTCTTGTACTGATTGTACTAAGCCATTAGTTGGACTAACAGTGTGCGCAAGGACCAGCCTCCACCCACCGTGAAAAAGGACACACAACTACTATCAGGTAGTGAGACCCGTTAAACCTTCGCCCATGTCCGCGTAGTCCATGTGTATCTTGTGGCATGGACCAGTAGAGCGGGGCAGTGCCTCTGATTGTCCGTAGGGTAAAACCAGTGCTGTAAGTTTGGCAAGTAGTACAGTTAATAAGTCTTAGGTATTGCCTCCTGCAGTTTGGGGACAAACCAGTCCTCCTGTATATCTGCAGCGATATGCTGTTTTGACACATGGGATGGATGATGCAGCTGGTCAAATGCGATCAGCCCAATTTGTGTGGCATAACTGCTTTGCCCGATGATTCTTGTCTCCACAATAAATCTGTAGATCTTTCTCCTCCTATGGAGCCCGTCCCTGCAACTCAATAGTGCGATCAGTAAGGAATTATAGGATTATGGCCGCTGTTCTCTGCTCTGCGCGATCAGTGGGTACTCTGGGATGCTTGGTACTAATAAATACACTGCTTGCTAGGCCGCCGTGTCTGTCAGCATTACAGAGCTAGACCTCGTCTGTGTCATTATTTTATTTATTTTTATTTATTAGCATTTGGAGTGCGCGCAGCAGCCCTTGGCGCTTGTTACAGAGGTGAAACATGCTGGTTACACAAATACACAACAGCGTATTTATAGTTAAACAGATTGTAGGGGTACAATTAACAGCGTGATCATAAACATAGCTTAGTTACAGTGTAGGACGTAGAAGGGGAAAAAGGGATGTGAGGGCTAATTGAACAGGGTGGTTTTAAGGGTTTTGGGTAGTGCGTTCCATAGTTTGGGAGCAATGTGTGGGAAGCTAATGCCTCCTGCTTTCATTCTTTTGAATTTTGGGAGGCGGAGTTGATTAGCCTGGTGACTTCTTTTTGGCCGTGTGGCAAGGTCTCTGGTAATGGCGTCTGCCAGGTAAGATGGAGAAGAGAGATTAATGCATTTGTGTGTCAGAGTGAGAATCTTAAAGTTGATCCTGTCTTTGACAGGGAGCCAGTGGGCTGCGCGTCTAGCCTGGGTGTTTGGTATGGGCGGTGCATTTCACCACCGCCATTAAGGAGGCCTGGGACAGTGCATCAATCAATTTATGCAGCAGTGCTGCATGCTGTACAGGGGACCCGTCAGCCCTCCTAAAACCTCTTCGACTGGATTGTGTCCTCCCACGTATTCCTAATATTTGATATTTGTATCTCGCCAGCTTTGCTGTTTCGGAAAAAGCTGGCGGTGGTCAGTAAATGGCTAGTAAATGCGACGCTTTCAGAGTGGAGATGATGCAGATCTTTGAGATTGCGGCCTTGACCCACTCAAGAGACCCACAAGAGCCATGCCCCATTCGCTCCTTGGGACGATATAGGGAACTAAAAGGCTACTTCGGCAAAACCGAGTAAGACGGCTGTTCGTCGAAACCCGACGAAAAGGTGTCAAAGGTATCCATCCCCGATACCGTCGGAAAAGTATGAATCGTCCAGGCCTTGGATGATTGTGTCGACGCCATTGACGCGACTACATCGACGCCGAAGTCGAGGCCAATTCCTGACAAATCGACCCCTCTATCGAAGCCGTCTTCAACCTTGTCGACGGAATCTTTGATCTCTTCGAGGCACATATCGGTTCAGGAGAAACTCTTTAAGCCTGTACCGAGAAAAGTCGGTGTCCTCCATATATGAAGAGGAAAGTGCCTCTGATGAGTATACTTCATCATTTGGGGTGCAGTTTGGCACAAAAAGAATTTACCCGATTGATCCAGAATTAAGGATGAAAGACCTCTGTACTCCCTGCAGTCTGCTAGTGGACTTGATCCTTCTCCAGAATTGGAGTTTGGCAGGCCTGACCCGTCAGAGCATGCTGACTCAGGTCACAGAAATTAGATGAACAGAGTCACAAAGTATATGGGGTGGAGTAGGGCTTCCCCCTCATATGAGCAGGATGACATGACGGACATCCTAGTTCGGGGACCTCAGAAGGACCCAATCTTGCCCTTCCACAAAGCCATTCAGAGGAAGGTTGTGGCTATTTGGGAGGCTCCAGAATCTGGGCCTGCTGTGAACAGGAACTTCTCAAGGAAGTATAGACCCTGGAGCAGTGATCCAGACTATCTCACAAAACATCCTACCCCGGAGAGTCTAGTAGTACAGGCTGCTACTCTTATGTCCCGTCCCCTTTCCTCCACACTGCACAGGAGCGTCAGTTCCAAAAGGGACGGGAGACAAAACCTTTTTTACCAGAAAAAAACCTTCTTCCCCATTAAATTTAGAGGTGCGCTGGGAGCATGCGCTGCCCTGACTCCGCCCTCCGGCGCCACACGTTTAGTCCCCTTTTCCCGCATCGATGGGAACGGGCCGAACTCACCAGTGCCCCTGTGCAGTATGGAGGAAAGGGGACTAAGAGTACGTTAGTCACTACGGTCAGTGACTTATAATTACTTCAACAAAACAGTCTGCTTATCCCTCTATCCCCCCGGATAGAGATGATAAGAAAGTTGATGCATGGGTCTGCAAGGTCTTCTCATCAGGCAGCATGGCTTTGAAGTCTACAACGATGTAAATTAGCTAGATTTTCTTACACCATGTGGGATTGTGTTGACATGGCGGCTGATCGCATTCCGGAAGGCGAGGAAAGGGACGGCTCCCTGAATTTAGTTGGATGGTAAGGAGGCGATGGGAGAATGTCTCCAATCAGGATTGGATACTGCTGACAAAATCAGCAGATCCATGGATGCAAGCACCTTACTGCGCAGGTTTGCGTGCTTGAGAAACTCTGGGTTTGCACCGGATGTGCAGGCGAGACTGCTCAACGTGTCCTTCGACGGCTTGAGGTTGTTTGGCAGCAAGGTGGATGAGTCTAGAGAAGCTGCAGACCTCCAAGGCGGCGGATAAGTCCCTTAGGGCCTCTGTTCGACAACCTCCACTCGGGGTCGTTCTGTTCTCTTCTATTCCTCAGTTGGTAGAGGCTGGCCAAAGTGGGCAAAGAAGGTTCCCTCGTGATGGAAGGGGTGTTAAATGAGCCCCAGTCGCGGTATCTTTACCCTCAGCCGCTGCTGCAGCCGCTGCTGCAGCCGCCACTTTGAGGCCTTGACCCACAAGACCCCGGTGGGAGGCATAATCTCTCAGCATCTGAACTAGTGGCATGGCATTACTTCAGATGTTTGGGCACTGGAAACAATATTATCACGCCTGGTTCTTCCGAGAGAGGGGAGCCTGCTACCTTTGTTGAATTCTTTGAAGGAACTTGGGGTTGGTCACCCTAGGTTACCTGGGGGCAACATCTACTAGGTGGACCACCGCCGCACCAGTATTCCTCAAACCTGTTACCTGGTTGATAATTGCTGACCCGTCAATGAAAAGCCCACACTGCCCCCCAACTCCCCTATCTAACCAACCCTCCCTCAATTGGGCTATCCCTCGCTTTTGGGATATCGTCTTCCCCTCAAATGTCACGTAAAACAAGGTCTTCGTCTGTGCATGGTTCGGTCAATAAGGCGGCGGGATGAACAGTTTTGCACCTCACCATATAAGAATGTTCAGGCTGGACAGAATGATTTTGTATGTGGATGCCCGCTGTGTGAGTTGATTTGGTGCGCTCCAACATGGCGAACACTGTGTACTCCATGTACAGTGTTACGCCCCATGACAATTGTGAAGCTTTTCTCAAATGCAGCTGCACCAAGCGCTTATTGGCATGAGAACTAGCCCTGCATCACGGAATCTAGCACTCTGCTGTAGTAGGCCAATGGATTGTGGCCCATCGTGCTCTTTTGCGTAAGTACCGCAGTCATCAGCTGGCCATTGGAATGGGAGAACACGTAAAACAATTGGCTGTAATCGGGGGTAGCTAGCATTGGGACTGTAGAAAGGAGGACCTCTTTCAGATCATTGAAGCTGTTGAGCATGTCCTCTATCTATGCAAGCTTATGGACTTTTTTTCTGAGCCTCCTTGAGGCCCTGCAACAGGGAACTGGAGTACATGGCGTAATCTAAAATCCACACTCTGCCGTCTTTACACAACCCTAAACATTTCTGCATCTGACAGTTTTGGGCTGGGGTGGGCTGCGCACTGAGGCAGCGCGATCATGTATAATTTTCTTCCTGTGGACAGATATCAGCTAGCCCAAATAGAGCCCTTCTTGGAGGCAATATTGCAGCTTTGCCTGGTCTACCTTGTACCCCTTGTACGCCAGTAGCTGCAGAAGGGTTAGTCTTTCCAACACTATCAATTTCAACACTACGACCAATTCCTGCATGCATGCACTTATTTCCATGTGTGGGGCTCAGGCGTGCAGCGCTGGCTGCAGTGCAGATCTAGGCCTTTCAATATGCCTGCTACTATTTAAGATGGTGTTTGATCCCTAATGTACTCTGAAGCCAAAACATGTACCACCCTCCCTGCTCTATAGCCCCTGCCAATACACCCTATGACCTCAGAGTCCCAACTGCACACTTCCAGGCCTCTGCCTCACCCGAAAATGCTTGGGGGTCTGGGACGATCGTCCCTCCTGCCCATCAAGTTCCAGTAAGACTATTAAGATTTATCTTCTGCTATTCCTTGCTATTCTATTAAGTTATGTGACTCTATGAAAGGTCCATTGCTGGAGACAAATGTGTGACGTGTGGAAGTAGCTTTCATATTGTCATGCGACCTACCTACTCCCCTTTCAAGGTTTCATAAGTATACTGTAATTCTGAAGATGTTGGAGCCTAAGCATATTCCCCTTGTCCCCTCCATGTGAAATTGATCAAAATTAAGTGAATAGGCTTTGATTCAAAAGCCTGAATGCTTACAGATTTCATTCAGTTTTACTGCTGACCTAGGTGTGATGTTGATTTCAACCTGATGAGTTTTCAAGCATGTGATTGAAATCTACCTAGACTTGTGGACTCTTAATTGCAGGGAAGTAATTATTTCTGACACTGATATTGGTATTAGCATTTTTGATTTCCAGTTTCCAGTAATATTATATAAAAAGTTAAATTTCTTTTCTTTTATTGTAGAGGACGCAAGCGCTTCGTAAGCGAAGGAGATGGGGGACGCCTTAAACCAGAGAGCTACTGAAAATGAAATCTACTCTTTCATCTTTAGATGTTCTATATATCTGAATTGTAAGAGTTGCTTAGCACAGTTCATGTTTATGAAAGCACTTGTTTTTGGGTATAAAGCATTTCTGAAAAGTTTTATAAATTGACAATTGGAAAAAAGGAAAATTGTATTTGGTGTGTGACTAGGGCCAGAAAGAGTAACCACATGTCAGTGGTGTATTTAAATAAGCTACTCCTATGTAAGTGCCATATGTTTCTGACCTGACTCCATGTTCTTTATTGAAGTCTGACTGCCACTCCTACCTTTACAGGACAGTGTTTTTGTAGTGAAATCACTGGTTTATACAAAGCTTTATATAGGGGCAACGTTGCAGTAACCCCCTTCCCCCACCCCCATTCTGACTGCTGCTGCTGTCGAAATACTGTGCTTTGGAAGACATTGTCTTTGTTTAACAGATTTAAAAATGGGTTTATCATAAAATATATTGATCTAACCAGAGAGCATATCAATTTATCTTAATGTTTAGAGTGTTCAGTAAATGGTGGCTGGAACATCTATTTTTCTACAAAAAACATTGAAAATGTAAACAAGTTCTGGTAGAATATATACAAAGAAACTGTTTGATGCAACATGCCTTGCTTTGTGTATTTATTTTAACTGAATATGGGTTAATAGGTGTGGTACTGTGCTCGTTTTTGGTAGGTGTTTGTTTCTGTAAACATTGCAGATAAGCGTGCAGAGTTTGCAATTTTGGATGGCGTGGTAATTAATGTTTTTGTCCTACGTGGTATGTATCCTCTGGGTCCCAAGAAGAATTTAGACGTTTGCTTTTTTTCTAAAATGATCTAGTGATTGTGTGTGTGTGTGTGTGTTTTCGTTCATTGCTACCCACACACGTAATGGTTGACAAGGAGGAATCCCCATTATGTAGTAATATGATCTGTTGTACAGAGTATAAAGTTCCATCTTAAACAAAGGGTCTTTTCACTACTCGGTCTGTTAGTACTATACTTGCACTCTTTAGTGACCTAAAGGAATTGAACTGAGACTGCCTGCGGCATTCAAAATAGCATGCAGAGCATTTTAGCTTCCATTTTTTTCAAGTGGTCACCATGAGCATGGCCCCATACTTCAAAACCATAATACAACATTGGTAACATTTTTGTAGTGTAGAATAACAAAATGGTTGACACGTAGCAATAGGGTTGCAGGTACATCCCTGTCAACGTCCATTTTTGAAATTGAAAAAGATGGAAGACCTGTTATTCTAAGCAGATACAAGCCACAGACCGATGATTACTGGTAATAAGTTATGTTTGGTGTGTGTATTCACGGAAAGAAACAAGTTGCAAGGACGTTAAATTGAAAGCTTAACGCAACAAAACCCAGGAAAATTCAGCAAAGGCCACCTTAACTTTGCACCTCCTGCTACGCTGCCTATGAACACAATAATGATATCACAGTTTACAGCGGCCCCTTCTTGTGTTAAAATATACAGTGGGCACGGCCAAACGTCGTTGCCACTACCCATGGCCGGTTAGTGTTGTAATGTAATCAGTGATTCTATAGATGGTGTATTTAGTGATGTCATCATTGTGGTTATATCACTAATACAATCATATATGACTTCACTGATGGCATCACTAATAACCTCATATATGACGCCAAAAATTATTGAACTGATGGCATCACTCTAGGTACTTGCTCATCGTTAGACCACTGTTACATTCTACATATGTGATTTTAGCATTTTAGAATAGTTCATGACATTGACTTCACTGTGACAAATAGTCAACAGCTACACTTACGATAGATCATTACTTGTGATGCTTTCATTTGTAGGAACTTGCTAAAAGATAAGTATGAAGGAGTGAGAGATTGAGGAGACCCACTGCCCCCACGAGTCGTATCCCACCACCCAGGGCAAGATTAAAGCAGGTAGGAGAGTTAAATGACAATAGAGGACTGAGTCCTACATATGGGGCAGAAGCAGGGTGCAGCAGCGTGGCAAGAAGCATAGAGACAACTCCGGGCTATCCAAGTACAGGGTCTGTGATTGAAGGACCATCCATAAACCAGAAGAAAACTGTGTCTGTGTGCAGGAGTTCTACTTTGTTCGCTGGTGAGTGGAGCAGTGATGTCCTCTGTGGCAGCATCATTGTGGTTATAGGCTGTGCAACAGGGGGCGTGAAGTTGCTTTAGCTGAATTTCAGGTGTTTTGTAGCATTCATTTATCACCTTACCCTCCCTGCAACTAAAGTGTTTTCCTTTTAACTTCAGGTTTTCTTTTATAGCACACTGTCAAAATTTTCTTTGTTATTATCATTAATACAATTCTTTAAAAAAAAAGTATTAATTATTTACTTTAAAGTAAAAGAATACTGCTAAAAAACAATGTAGATGGAAAGATGTGTAATTCAAAATCACCATATCTTTTCATAATACTGTATGAATACGGAATGTTTTCAGAGTACTCAACAAATTAGGGTTGTGAATATAAATCCTTTTGTAGAGGAAAATGATCTCATTGGAGAGAAAAACTCTACTCCAAATTCTATGCGCTTACTTTCACATCTAAACTGGTTTCAATTCATGAGATACTAATCTAAAACAATACTGTTAAAAGTAATGACTTTATTGAATATTTCCCAAAAACAAAACATCAGTACTATGGACATTAAGTATTGCTAAAACATTCATTTTCTATACAGCATTGTACCTTTCACCTCCACAGCAAAGGTCTGACATGGCTGGTAACTTCCCGCCAGAACAAGCGCATTCAGGGACTTGTGAGGTCTGTGGACTGTTACCGGCTATGTCGGCCCCCTGCCACAGGGATGAAGGCCATTCACACCCTGGGGGTTGCGCAGCCAATCTCCCGAGGGGGGGTAGGCAGGGGGAATGCCTGCCGCCATATGGTCCCTTTTCCATGTCTTTGGCGGTGACCAGGAGACTGGAGGAGCACAGGAACCGGAGCATTGATCGCCAGTGCAGCAGGTACGTGGGGATGGAGGGAGGGAGGGAGTGGGAGAAATTAACAAGGGATTTTGGGGGGTGGGTGTTGGGGGAGGCTCCCTGTTTTCTCCCTAGATTAAAAAAATGGTGCCACCAGGGCAGGGCCTCTGGTGGCTGGGACAGTAGGCCGGAAATGTGAATTCTCACCAATTGTTCCAACCACCTGATTTGCTGAGCTCCCATCCCAAGGTGGGAATCTCCTTCACAAAGTAAAGCGGCAACAACTAAGCCCTCGCGTATTTATGAACTTGATTTTGCATCAGCAAATTCTAAATAGGCTTGCCAAATGTACTTCTATACATTGTATTTAGAAAAAAATACACAATAAGAGTATCATAAAATTTACTATATACACAAAGCCCGTGCTTCATTTTTGTACACACTTTGTTTTATTGTAAAACATGACATTTACAGGGCAGTTTATGCAAACTTCACCAGGAAACCGAGACTTGTAACGTAGCTGTCATCAGTTTTTACAAAAAAATACAAGCATGCCAACATTGTACAATTATTTTTGAGTGTAAATGTTTTTAATGTCTAGTCATTTTATTGAATTCATAGAGCGCCTTTCGCCAAAGGCAATGAACAATACATATTTTTAAAAAACAGTACAAATCGTCATGATGCAATATGAGCATAAGTACAAGTAACATCTGAAAGGAGAAGCCAGAGGTTTAAGAGACAAGGGAAGATAAGAGGTTTTGAGGTTTATTTAAAACATACGAAGAGATGAGGTGGAACTGAGTGAAAGGGGAAGAGAGTTCCAGTGTTTTGGGGTCCAGGAGAGTAAAAGAACGGAAACGAGAAGCACAGGGAGGTTTAGGAACAGTTAGAAGAAATACATTCTGTGATCTTAAGGGGGCACGGAGGGACATAGAACGAGAATAGGGCGGAAAGATGGAGGGGGGGGGGCCCAGACCATGAGTGCATTTGTAAACAATTGAGAGAAAGTGGTAAAGACGAGACTCAAGAGTAATGAAATGGATAGTAGTGAGGGTGTAATGGAAGACCGAGAAGGGGAAAAGAAGACGGATAGAGGAATTATAAACGGATCAAAGAGGAAGAAGATCAGAGGTAGGAAGACCAAGCAATAAGGATGAACAATGGTCTATGCGGGAAAAGACGGCAGAGAAAAGAAGACATTTCGTAGCATGAAAGGAAAGATCCGCGCAAGCACGACTAATGTTAAAAACTGCATAGCGACCAGAGCAGGAAATAGAAGAAATATGAAGAGAGAAGCATCAAAGATAACTACCAAGTTGCGTGCAGATGTCGAAAAGAGAAGATGAGGGAAAGGAGAGAGTTGGGGGAAGGAGTGGGAGAAATGGAGGCAGGAAAGAACAGGACCTCAGTTTTGGGGTATTGTCCTCATTTTCTACATGTCATCTGAACAGCAGGAAGTCCGTTTGAAACAGTTGAGAGCAGAATCGAGGGCGAAAAAGGAGAAAAAGATCTGGGTGTCATGGGTGTATAGATGAAGAGCTAGTGGCTGAAAGGGGGGCCCTGTAAATGGAAAAGAGGCCCAAATACTGAGCCTTGAGGGATACCATATAGAAGGGAGAGTGAAGAAGTGGCCAGTCCATGTTACGGAATAGGTCTGTAGCAAAAGGTAGGAACAGAACCATTCAAGAGCAGACCCTGAGATACCTAAGGTGGAAAGAGAAATAAGAAGAGGGTTTGTCCAGTGTCAAAAGCTGCAGACAGGTCACGAAGAATAAGAATGTTTGGAGTGACAGGCTCTGAGGAAAGAATTTTAGACCTGCAGAAGAGAAGTGTCTGTAGAGGGAGAAGGACGAACACCAGACTTAAGAGGAGGGAGGAGAGAATGGAGATTCAGGTAACTGGTTACAGGCAGCCTGTTCAAGAATTTTAGAAAGGAAAGGTAGAACAGAAATGGGGCAGAAATTAGCAGGAATAGATGAGTCAAGAGAAGGTTCTTTCAAGATGGGGAGACTAAGCACATGCTTAAAGGTAGCAGGAAAACAAGAATGTACAAAAGGAGTTAATAAGAGGCAAGGAAGAAGATATGGATATACTTGAGGGATAAGAGAAGAGTGGAGAGGATTAGATGAAAAAGCAGTAGTGTGAGCACGAGCTAAGAGGGCAGATGTCAGTTAGCAAGGGGAGAGAATGAAGAAAATGAATGTAGTGATGGAACAAGAGTGGGAGAAGGGGAAGGAGTAGCAGAAGGGGTGAAAGCTAAGCACAGGTTTGCTACTTTAGATGTGAAATAGTTTGCAAAATCAGAAGAGGCGAGAAACAAAGTCGTACGTTATTTGAATTAATAGGTAGACAAGAAAAGGTTTTCCGTATGTAAATGCATGAATACTTAACTACAAGCTACTCTAAGTACTTTAGAAATGTTATTTCAATTTGTGTTGGCCACCTACACATATAAGAAATTAATAGTGAAATGTCCTAATCTACACTTCAAGTTTAAAACTTTTCTTAAAAATTCTATTGTTCTTTAATACTTCTATTTGTACAGAGGCTTAATTTATATCTGTAGAACACCATTCTCAAGTTGTGAAACAAATGGTAAATAAGTTTAAGTACTTCAAGAACACCACAAAATGACGTTTAAACTATGCACCGTTACACAAATGGGCTAGGTCAAAAGACCATTAAAATAGACATCATAACTAGTAGTTAACTTGATTTTTTAGTTAAAAAAAAACCTAAAATGTAAATATGTTTCTGTATCACTAGGTTCCCAACATGAAGCGTTGAATACTTTTTTTTTTTTTCTTCTTCTACTAAACTGTAGTTAACTTTCATATATTTTAATTATCTTTAAATTGACATCAAAATACTGTGTACCCTTTTTTTGGCCATCTACACACAAGAAGTTAAAAACAATTTTGTTCATTTTATAAACCTGTATTTATTTCTTTGTTTTATATTTCATTTTAAAAAACGTCCAGAGTGTAATCACAGGGCACATTCCCGGACTGACTTTTGTAGAAATTACCATACTTGAAATGCAAGTACTTAGTAGGCCAAATGTTGTAAAGATTGTGTGATTTGGTTGGCAGTGACGCAATACTTTGTGAATGTAAGTGGGTAGAGGTGGCGGAGGCAGTGGTATGTTTGTGGAATCTGCTAACTGTTACATGTGTCCATGCTTCGCTGTTATGGTACTGGTGTTGGGTAGAAGTGCCGCTGGCTATTTTACGTTTGTGGATTGTGGTTTCTGCCCACATGTTCGAATGCATGGCTTCATTATGTTGTGCTGGGTGTGGGAAGCAGTAGACTCTTGTGTGCATGATAGAAGGTGTGATGGGTGCCACTCTGGATGATTTTGGATGCTGAAATCGTGGGTTTTTTTCCCGAACATTGTACTGAAGGTGCTTTGGAAGCACACGTGTCATGTATTAATATTGATATTTTATTTCTATCGTGCTTGTACAGATAAGGCAAGGGAGGGGAACAAGGGAGAACAAAACGATCTTACTAGGCGCAGTGACATTGAGAACGCACAAGTGCATGGGAGGGGAGGCGTTTATGGGCGGAAGAAGTAAAAAGTGCAGAACAAAGGAGAAACAAATAAAGGCAACAAATAGTGGTAGTGCAGCCAGCAATTAGCAAGTGCTGGGTTTAAAGCAGCACACCGGGTAGGGCCGATACGTGCAGGAAGAAAAGTGGGGGGGGGGGGTCTGTATGGGTACAGATAAAGACCCCAGTGCAAAGGGTGGCCTGGGGGCAGTGCGGGAGGGTGGCAGGGTGAGCAGATACCTGGGCCTGGAGGACAGAGGGTGGCAAAGTGCATGGTGCCAAGAGAGAACCGATCAGCAGGGGAGAGAAGGAGCGAAGGCAGAAGCAAAGAGGAATGTCTTGAGGTGCTTCTGGAACCAGAGATGGTTCTCAAGTTTTAGAGTAGCAGGGAGGCTGTTCCAGTGGGAGGCCCCTGCCGAAGACTGAGATCTACCCCATCTCGTATCTTTAAATCCTCCTACTTCCCGTCCCCTTTCCTCCATACTTTTGAGACATTCCGTTCTGTGGGATGGGACCGGATGCTTTTTTTTTTTTACAAAAAGTGCTCAGCTTTTTACGCGGGGTACTGCACGTGGCCGTAACCCTGCCCTCCTTAGCTCCGCCCCATGCATCTCCCTTCAGTCCTTTTCTCTGTGTGGTCGGGGCTGGACGCACTAGCATCACTGGGAAGACCTTTTTCTTCCCGTTGACCTTCTCTCCTGCTTCGAATCTGCGGTCGCGTAGTCCTCCGTCTATGCCGGAGCATCTGGGATTTGTCACTTGTTCCTCTTGCAAGCGTTGCTTCGCTAGGGCGGATCCCCATTCTCTCTGCTTGGAGTGACTGGTACCGGAACACCGTTGGAATTAGTGTTCCTTCTGCGACACCCTTTCGGTCCAGGCACTTCAACGTCGTCTTCGTCGGTGGGAGGAGATCTTCCAGAAAGTTCCTCCATCGCATTTCCAAATCTTCATTGGCAGAAAGAATTGACCCCACGGTAAGTTCCTTACTTTTCAGGGCACCCCAGCTGGGGGACTCCTTCCTGGGGTCCGCCAGGTCCAGGAGGATCTTCAAAAGCTCTGCTACCAGTGTTCTCCCTGAGGTGCCTCGCAGGCCTAATAGGCGTACCAAGGGTCTCCGCAAGGGGCCTGCCTATACCGGATTACGATCCGAGGTTCTCCGATCAGGTGTTAATAGCCAGCATAGTCATTGCTGAGGCTTTGGGTACCGGGGTTCGCTCTGAGGTCTCCTTGTCAGGAGCTTCCCAAACAGTTGAGGCTTTCTGTACTGAACCACGGTTCGAGGCCCCTCTCAGGGGAGCTATTTTAGACTGGACTCTGTTCCAAGGTTCCTCTTAACGAGGCTAAGGTGTGTACCATCAGAACTAAGAGGCCTGTTAAGGTCTTGTCTGTGAGGTGGATTCCTTAACTTTCCTTTGCTCGCGGAGTCACCGGTTCTGTTGAGGGGACGCAGGGAGAGGTTGTCGACCGTAACTCCTGTTACCAGCTTTGCTGAGGTTCCTCCTTTTGGAGGCTAATTCAAGGGACAGGATGTCCAGTAAACATCCAAGGCCCCATAGTACCGGCTCTGCCGAGGATCCTTGTATCGAGGCTAAATTCTCTGTCAAGTCCCCTGACCAATCTGTGGAGTCAACTGCCTCATCTACACATGTGACGCAGTTCTCCTCAGGTGTTCACAAAATGGCAGGCCTTCCCGTGTACTGCCATTTTGGATTCTTCCCTCACACCCACGCTATCGACGGCAGGTGCTGGGAACCTTCTTTTCGGTGGACAACCTTTTCCACGCGACAGTGTGAATCCGTTCTGCCCTTCCTATGACTGGTGTGCTCGGATGCCGCTACCACATTCGGTCTCGCTTCCTCCATCTGCCCCATTGGTCTATGTAGACCCGGTTGTTGGCGGCCCTCTTGGCTGCCCTCCTCACTGTGTTCGTGGGGTTATGCTCCTCATGAGAGGTCTCTGCCCACTCCAGCGCCTAAGGTCTCGGCAGAGGATGCCTTTTTTTGGGAAATTTCATAGTCTAATGAACTCTGATCCCATGAGGGAGTACTTTTAAGGCCCTCTTTAGGGAAATCTGCCCTCGGACTCTGGTTCCTGTCACGGCGCCTGTCGCGCTGGCGGCAGCACCTAATCTGCCTCCTGGCCCTCCTCCGGCTCTTCCGCCTCTGCCTCCCTTGTCACTGGTACTAGCAGAGCGTGATGTCAATCTGATGCCGGCTGCGTCCCAACTGGGGGATCTGGATTCTCTAGACAACCCTTTGGCAGATCAGGACCGTGAGGACCAGCCCCGCTCTGTCCAAGCATTTCACGACCGGGTACTGGACATGTCACTCATTGACATACCAGTGCCTGAGGCACCCGCTCCGCAGGAAGGAGTGCTTTCGGGGGGCGCTAACCTTGTCTCCACACGAGCGCACCAGCCTGTTCCTTCAGAGGGACATCCTGGCCCAGGCACGCAAGTTCTGGGATAAACCCCACACCGGGCTGAACGTAAATAAAAGGATTGACGCCTGTTACAGGTTGCACACCTCCGAGGAAGTAGCCTTGGCGTCATGCCCGCTGCCGTCCTTGACGGTGGTAGCGGCTGCCACTCTGCAAGCGAAGCCGGCCTCTGCGACTTCTGCGGCTCAAGTTGTGTCCAAGGAGGACACATTGCTTGATTCCTTGGGCAAGAAGATTTTTGCCAATTCGACGCTGCAGTTGCATCAGGCTAACCGAGCTCATTCTGGCGGCGGCGAATATGAAACTGTGGAGAGATTTGGCTGACTTCCAGGAGTTCATTCCTGTTGACAGATTGGAAGACTTCAAGGGCGGTTTATCAGACACCAGGGTGTTGGTGCAGGATATGCTGGAGGCTACTGCGCACCATGTCGACCCCTCGGCTCGAGGCCAGTCTCGGTCCTCCTCAGGCTTCAGAGGGTTCCGGGACCACAGGTCTCGTAGACTGATGCGCCGAGGGGTAACTCCCGTCGAAGACAGCAACGAGGTTGGTTTCGAGGTTGGTTTTTCTCTCGGTCTTCAGCCTCCACTTCAGGGACGGGAAGTCTCTCTGCCGAAAAAGTCTGCAAAATGATATTTTTTGGCACTCGCATGAGACTCCGGTGGGAGGAACAATCTTCTCGTCTGGAGGTGTGGCAAACCATCACCGAAGACAGGTGGGTTTTGTCCATCACTCGGGCGGGCTTCCGCTTGCCCCTCCCCCCTACCCTACCCTTCAATCCTCCCTTTCAACAGTCGGGGACGCCCTCCCTCAGAGCCAGGGTCCAGATGCTTCTAGATCTCAGGGCGGTGGAACCTGTTCACCTAGTGGAACGAGGGGAGGGCTTCTACTCTAGTCTGTTTACGGTACCAAAACCCAACCAGGCTGGCCTGAACACCATTCTAGACCTTTCCCAGTTCAACCTTTTTCTTCCCCAAGAGAAATTCAAGATGATTAAGCCCTGCCAAATAAAGTCCTCTTCAGAAGGGTGACTGGCTCAGCATTGTGGACCTTCAGGATGCATATATGCATACCCTGATCTGGAGCCCGCATCGGAAATATCTGCGGTTCTATCTGGGAGAGGAGCACTACCGGTTTAGAGTGCTCCATTTTGGTCTCAGCTCAGCGCAGCGTGTCTTCACGAAGATGTCTGTCATCACGGCTTTCTTAAGGCCACAGGGTTTTCACGTGTATGCATCTTTGGACGACTGGCTTCTGCTCAGTCCTTATCCGGTGAAAGCCTTGAGCAAACTTCAGTCTCTCCTCCATGACGATCTGTCAGGACCTGATATTCCTGGGTTTCTGTTAGAACATGATCAACTGCAGAGTGTACTTGACGGACAGGATGGTGGATCTCTTAACCACGTGTCAAGTCTTCATTCGGTTGGAAAGCATGTCCGCCTGGTGGTCCTAGAGGCTTCTCGGTCTCATGGCCCCGTGCGTGCTTGCTCTTCCCCTTGTGCGTCTCAAGATGTGATTTACGCAGTTGGCTCTTCGTGCTCCTGGCTTCAGGCAGTGGACCCAGACACCAAAATGGTTCCGCCCTGCATGATGACTTATCTCCTCTGGTGGTCTTCTTCCAGCAATCTGTCGGTCGGTGTGCCTTTTCAGGAGCCCTTCCCTCCGGTGACCATTACGACGGACTCCTCCCTTATCGGGTGGGGTGCGACGATGGATCATCTTCAGGTTTTCAACCTATGGTTGCTGCAGGACGGACCATTTCATATAAATTATCTGGAGCTCCTAAGGATTTTCCTGGCGCTCAAAGCTTTCAAGCCAGAGAATGTGCACAAGGTGGTCCTCGGTAGCACGGACAATGCAGTATTCATGTTTTACATAAACAAGCAGTGGTCACCCCTTCCCCCCCCCCTTGTGGATTTAGCCATTCAGATTTGGGAATGGACCATTCAGCACAGTGTTTGGCTGTTAGCGGTACAAATTCGGGGCCAGCTGAATGTAACGGCAGACTCTCTCAGCCGGTGAGCGGTGGTCAGCTACGAGTGGGAGCTGAACACAGAGATCCTCTCTGACCTTTTTCGCCTTTGGGGCACTCCGGAAGTGGACCTCTTTGTAACGTCATCGATCAGGAAACTTCCTCTTTATGCTTCCAGGAATGAGCTTGGAGCTTCTACCCTGGGGGATGCTCACGAGATTCCGTGGCACAATATGAGGGCTTACGCCACCTCCCCCACCCCCCTCTTCCTCTGATTCACCAGGCGCTATGCAAGCTCAGGAACACGTCGAATTGCACTCGGTGGCCAGCCAAATTCTGGTTTTCGGAGCTTTAGCATCTGTCAGTCTGACTCGCTGATCAGGCTTCTGCTGATTCCCAACCTGCTTCACCAGAGCGATCAGCAGATGTGGCACACCTCCCCACAATCATTCAGCTTGGCGGTCTGGTGCCTGAGTTCAAATCTTTAGAAAGATTAAATTTGTCCGCAGATAATATGGGTATCATCCAGACGGCTAGAAAACCTTTGACCAGGTCTCAGTATAGGAGCAAATGGCTCAGTTTCTGTCATTGATGTTTAGCAAAAAAGCTGGACCCCAGAGAAGCTGCCATCAACACAGTCCTGTCTTTCATTTCTCATCTGGCAGCTTCGGCATGCATGTCTTGTCTTGCAGGACTTATTTGTCAGCTATTGCCGCTTACCTGTCCACGGACTCTTGCTCTTTTTCTTTGACAAACCCTGTCATTAAAAGGCACTTTGCAGGTCTATTTCATCTGTATCCACCTGTGCACAACCTGCATCCTAAGTGGGATCTGAATGTGGTTCTGCTTTATGCCACAAACCCTTTGAGCACATGGCTACGTTGTATTTGGAATTCCTTTCATAGAAAATGGCTTTTCTGATTGCGGTGACTTCGGCAAGGCGTGTAAGCGAGCTTCAGGCCTTGTCAGTAGAACATCCATTCCTCACCTTTCACAAGGATAAGGTTGTCCTCCGGACCAGTCCCTCTTTCCTGCCAAAGCTGGTATCTGATTTTCATCTGAACCAGTCTATTTCCTTAGCAGTTTTCTTTCCAGAACCAGCCTCTGATGCCGAGGGGGTTCTGCATAATTTGGATGTAAGGCAAGCGCTTAAGTTTTATTTGGCTAGGACATCTAATCTTCGGAGCTCTTCCCAGCTCTTGGTGACCTTCGCTGACCCAAAAGGAAAGCTGGCCTCGAAAGCAACTATCTCCCGATGGATTGCTTCCTGTATCTCTGAGGTGTATACCGTTCAGGGCCTTTAGCCTCCGAAGGGAATTCATGCCAATCTTGTGCGGGGCAAGGCAACTGCCATTGACTTCCAAAAATATGTTCCCTGGGAAACCATTGCCATAGCGGCTATGTGGGCTTCCCCATCCATTACTGCTTAGACCTGAGCTCCAGGGCTGATGCTCAGTTCGGGCAAGCTGTTCTCAAAAACCTCTTTCAGTAAAGGAGTTTCATCCACCCGTTATCCTGTAATGAGTGCTTGGTAATCTCCCAAAAGTATGGAGGAAAGGGGACTATGGACTAGGAGTAAGGTAGTCACTACGGTGAGTAACTTTGTTATACTCCTACATCCCGTCCCAACAAAGTTACTCACCGTAGTGACTACCTTACTCCTAGTCATAGTCCCCTTTCCTCCATACGCCCGCCTGCCGTCCCCTCTATTAAGTATCCTCTATTATTCCTTAAATGGTCTCAGACCTGGCGATGGAAAAGGACCGAAGGGCGATGCGTGGGGCGGAGCTAAGCAGGGCGGGGTTACGGATGCGTACAGTACCCCATGTAAAAAGGACACATTTTCAATTTGATGCTTTTTTTTACAAAAAGTGCTCCGGTCCTGTCCCACAGGACGGAATGTCCCAAAAGTATGGAGGAAAGGGGACTATGGACTAGGAAGTAAGGTAGTCACTACGGTTGGTAACTTTGTTAGAATGACTGACCCTGAGGGAGTTAAAGGAGCAAAGAGCTCGAGAGGGGTGGTATTTGGGGAGGGGTAGCTGAAGATATTTTTGGGCCCAGCCCCCAGAAGACCTTGTGGACAATGGAGAGGGTTTTGAATTTAATCCTTGCATTCACTGGGAGCCAATTGAGAGATTTCAGAGCTGGAGAGATACGATCCCAGGGCTTGAGGCCAAGGACAAGTCTCAGTCCTGTTCTGGATTAGTTGCAGAGGACGGAGAGTAGAGACAGGTAGATTTAGAAAGGGGCTGTTACAATAGTCCAACCTAGAGAGAACCAGAGCTTGGGAGACCATGAGCTTCTGGGGGAAGGAGTGGAAAGGCAGAGTGCCTCTGAGGAGGTGCAGTAGGAAGTGTGTACTCTGAGTGTTCAACGGTAAATATGGAGTGCTGTACAGAAATGATAGTGTTGGATGCAGAGTTCTTGGCTGTGATTGCTGCATGCATGCGTGAATATTCCACAGTACTAAATGAGGGCGTGCTGGAAGAACAGTGGAGAGGGGAGAAGGACTGTCTCTGCTTTACTAGGGTGTAGCCCTCGCTGTAGCTGGGAAAGCGCACGTGTCACATCCTGCCATTCTGACCATGGTGGCCATGCAAATGGAACTGTGGGGATTATGGAATTGGGTGTCAAGAGTGTGGTTCCCAGGAAGGGGCGGTACTACTTTTTCCCAATACCCTGTGTAATGAGGTTGGTAGAGATGGAGAGATGCACAGTGCTGATCATGGGTGATAGTTTTGTACAAGATCTGCACATGTATGCTGTGCAAAGAGGCGTAGCTGCTAATTTCGGGTTGGAAGGAGTGGACGCTTTGTGGGCCAGTCTAGGCGTGCAGTTTCGGCAGGATGGTTCACCTTTGCGGATATGTGGCCTCTACCGCTACTGTTCAAGTTGTCGTGGTGCATTATGGAGGACTACATTTGGGTTACATGTCCTGTGGACGTTTGCTCCGTCACCTGAAGAAGTTCATGAATGCAGTGATGCAGATTTTTCCCCACTGTGAAGGTTGTTTTCTCAACCATTCCACCAAGAGGAGTATGGGACCATGCCGGTATAATTTGTCCCAAGCCAGAGCTTGGAAGGTGTCTTATAAACGGAAGCATGTCTGCATTTATCTGCACTAATGGGATGTTCTCCACCCACTATGAGAGCATGAAGTTGCAAAATATACACTGCTTCCATGCAAATGGCATTTCTTTGAACGCCATTGGCAATACTATTTTCTTTTACACTGTGCAAGAAGCGTTGGCCATAAATCAGTAAAAGTGGAAGGAGAAGTAAACCAACTCAGAAAGAGAAAAAACTAAAAAGGTGGTTTGCAAGCATGTAAAAAAAAAACACAACCTTTTCAGACGGACCACTAAAGACCCATTCCCATACCCTGTTTCACACCCTCCCCCCTTTCCCCTCTGCCTAGCACAAAAACTCTGCTGATTCTGCTGTAGTTTCAGGATTACACGTACCACATATGGCCATTTTCAGGATGGGAGCCATGGAAATGGGACTGTGGAGGTAAGGCATTGCTCAATAATGTTCGTGGTTGTGGTGTGCGCGCAAAAACTGTGGCAGAAGGTCTCTTTGTACAAAAGTGCAGAAGCCTATGATGACGTGTGCAGGGTAAGTGGCAGGCATCCTGTTGTGAATGCAATGTGTGTATGATATCATATGATGTGAAATTATATGCTATGGCATTTATAATGTGCCTATACATATGTTTTGCAAGGCGCGACGAGGCGAGGGGGGAACAGAGGGGAGACAGACAACGAACCTACTAGGCCAGGTGGCACTCAGATCGCCCAACTGCATGGGTAGCGGTAGGGGAAAGAGCAGTATATGGGAAGAAGAACAAATGACAATAAGTAAAAATACGGCCCGATGGTGCCAAATGAAAGGATAGGTGCAGACATCAGGCAGTGGCGGTACTGTTGGGGATACAGAAAACAGTCCCCAAGTGCAGGGTTTGCCAGAAGGGCAGTGCAGGGGTGCAACTGGCGGGGGAGATGGCCTGAGCCCGACATCAGCGAGTGACCAAGTAACCAGCGCAGAGTCCGTGTCAGCCAGGAAATCAGCTGGGGAGAGGAGGAGAAAAAACAGACGCAAAGAGAAAGGCTTTGAGGTGCTTCTGGAACCGGCGATGGTTCTCAAGTGTTGGGGTTGGTGTTGCAGAGGGAGGCCCCCGCCGAAAGAAAGAGATCTACCACCAACCCTGTTGCTTGCGGAAGGGACTGACCCTAAAGGAGTTGGAGGCGGATGACAGAAGAGCTCGAGCAGGAAGATGTATAGGAAGTGAGAGTTGAAGGTATTGAGGGCCCAGAAGGCCTTGTGCATAATGCAGAGGGTTTTCATCTTATCCACTGGGAGCTATTGCAGATGTTTCAGTCCTGGAGAGATGTGATCCCTGGGTTGAGGCCAAGGACAAATTGTGCAGTCCTCTTCTGGATGAAATGCAGAAGGCAGATAGTGGGCAGATTTAAAAAGAGGCTGTTGCAATAATCCAGCCTACAGTGAACCACAGCTGTGCAGACAGTGACCTTTTGGGGACTTGCTTTAGGTTGTTAATATAGATTCACTGCTGGTTTAGGTGCCATATTTTTACCATATATGTTGGAGATGGATTAGTGGGCAAAACAATTCGTAGCATTGTCGGAAGGAAAGAAGAGTCCTTGTTTTGATATTAACATGCATGATCTGGGTAAATGAAACATTGCAAGCACATGCCATTGAAGTGCCACTTGATGGTACGGGATGGGAGAAAAAACGTATGCTTTTAAAGAGCGTAATGGATGCTCAGTGTCAGATACCGTGCGCAGAGGCACTTATGACAGTTGTAAACCTACTGCAGAAAAAGTATTCATACATCCATTTTGTGGTGATGGGTGCTCATGTGGATGCACAAATCCTGCAATCTTTTACTGAACTTATGAACATGCTTTCCAATGGCAGGACACATGCAGGCTGAATTTTTAACGGTACATATGAAGTGTTGTGCAGAACTGACAGTGTTGGATGCTAACGTCTTCGATGGCATTGGTGGATGCGTGTGCGACTATTTACCCGTACCCAATGAGGTAGTGGTGGGAAAAAATGGTGGAAAGGGAAGGACTGCTCCTGCTTTACAGGGGCGTTGCCCTCGCGGTACTTTGGGAAGCGCACATGCCACATTCTGCCCTTCTCACTATGCTGGCCAATGGAAATGGGACTGTGGGGATTAGCCAACCGGGTACTGAGGGTGTGGTTCACAGGAAGGGGCAGTCATACTGTTTTACATTACTCTGCGTAGTGAGGCTGGCTGACCTGGAGAAACGCATTGTGTTAACTTTGGGTAATGCCTTTGTGATAGATCTGCACAAGTATGCCCTGGAAAGACACTTTAATGACAATTTTGGTTTGGAAGGAGTGGACGTGTTGTGGAGCGCTCTCTATGACTGTAGTTTTGCCGATATGCATGCACTTTGCAGAGGCCTGGCTCGTGTTGATGTTGTGCACTACGGGGCGTGCATTTGGGTTTACATGGCTTGTTTAGTTGTGTTCTGTTGACTGAAGAGGTTGCTGAATGTAGTGAAGAGACGTTTTCCCACTGGTCAGGTGCTTTTCTCATCCATAACACCAAGAAGAGTTTGGGACAATGCTAATGTATGTTCTTCCGAGCCAGAGGTTGGAAGGGGTCTCATCAACGGAAGCATGTGTGCTATTTTTTTTTTTTTTTTTTGTCTGCTCGTGGGTTGTTCTTCTGCAACAATGAGCTCATTAGTTGTGGAAATGCAGAGTTTTTCCATGCAAATGGCATTTCATTGTCGCTCATTGGTAATGCTGTTTTGTTTGCCCATCTACAGGATGCGTTGAAGAGTTTACTGTAACAATGTGAGCACAAGAACACACATCAAATAAAAACTGAAAAAAGGTGTTTCTCTAGAAGCACCAAAGGCTCCTTTTAGAGCCACCACTAAAAATGAACTCCCCTACCCTGGTTGCAATTTATTCCCCCATGCCAGCACGCAGCACGAAATCCACATCCAGGGATTTTGAGGATTGGCATGGAAATGGGACTGTGGAGGCTGAGGTATTGCGCAATAACGTTTCTGGGTGTGGTGTGTAAGCAGAGGACTGTTGTACAGAACTGATACTGTTACATGGAAAGCTCTTCAATGTGATTGGTGGATGCATGTGGAACATTTTACCAGTGCCCAAAGATGGTGTGCTGGAAAGAAGAAAGTGGAAAGGGAAGAAGGAATATTTTTGCTTTATTGGGGCACGGCCCTCGCCGTACTTCGGGAAACACACGTGCCACATACTACCATTTTCAGCATGCTACCCATGGGAATGGGACATTGGGGACTATTGCAACTGCGGGTGTGGGTCACAGGAAGGGCCATCAATAGTTTTTTCTCCATTACTGTGCGTACTGAGCTGACATGGTTGCCATTACTTGCAAAGGCAATGTAGCACAGCAGAGTCGATGCAACATCACTTACAGGGGAAACTAATGTGCCCTGCTACTCTGTTCTGAAAAGCTACAGATTGCAGAGCAGCTCTGGGGTGTGGCCTTTTGTAGAGCTGCTGTGGAGAACTTGCACCTGGAAAACAGGCCTACATTGTTGAAAAACATATATGCATGTGCAATGGCACATTGTGGTGTTTGTAAGCGTGTACTTTCTGAAAAACACTGCATACATTTCACAAGACTGTATTTTTCCGCTGTCCCAGGGTCCGGATCGTGTCCCCGAAATAAGGGCCCACGTGCAGCGTGGGTGCGGTTGCATGGTGACGTCGCCAGGTCGTGTTTTGGGCGGAATATGTTGTACGCATGTGCATAGATGTCCTATGCACACCGTTGCCACTTCTCTACTGAGCAATAGTGTGACACACTTGTGCCAACCATTTTGGGAGACGCTATGTGTTTATAGGGTATAGCAGGTGGGATGTTTATCTGTCTAGCTACCTGTAGGATGTGGGTGGGTGGCTCAAACTAAATAAAGGTTGTTTGCATATGCTGCATAGTGGCAGTGTTACCAGGACACAGAGGAACAGATGCACATGGGTGCACTTGCACAACGAAAACACGTCTGCTCCCACACGTAAATATAGGTGGTGCACACCATGTGGAAATGTGGGTAGTGCTGGCATTGTATGGATGCCTCCATTGTTGCGGATAGGCCATGCAGGTGCGCTGTCTGTTGGACACCTACCTTTTGCTTAATTGCGGTCACTACTACGAGAACTGTGCGCCGCTCAGTCATAAACAGCATTTTTTTTTTTAAAAAATAACAATACCACATGTACACTGCGGAACAATTTAAATATCAACGTTTACTTGAACACATTCATACACACCAATAGGAAAGGGAAGAGGTAGAAGAAGTGGATACTTATTGTGGGGAATTGGGGATTTGCACAAGTTGGTCCTTGAGGGGAGGAAGGGATTGAGGTATCATAGTCATGGCTCCTCCCATCACACAGATTTGGGGCAGAGGGTCGGGCTGTGACATGGGGAAGGGGTACATATGAAGGTCTGGCAATGCTGTTTTATTTTGTCCAGAATATCCCCTTGTACGCAATATTTTAAGGCGGCACACTTGTTCACCAATTCTTCCATTTTGGCTTCCAGGCTGTCCATTTTGATATTTATAGAGTTTCTTTCCTTTCCTATGCCTGTATGCTGTTGTGGAAGGGGTGCCACTTGTGCTACCTTGCTTTCCTTTCCAATATGTTCTCGTACAGAAAAGAAAATGTGTTAGGTGTACATGAAGCAATATGTATTACATAATTTACTTTCCACACTACTGCGAGTAACAATGGGTTTAGTATCGTAAGTCATTACGTCATGAGGGAATTTTTCTTCCAGCTACTGTAAGGTGCTTGCCATTGCTACGTACCCACAAAAACCCTTATGCTTCTGTACTATTGTATACTGCGCAATCCTCAGACAAACTGTATTGTGCTTGCTAGCTTGCAGTGATATTATGGTTTTAGTACTTTCCTGTACTTACTCTGGCCGTTTGTTCTTTGTTCCCATGCACAGTAGCAGTAAGGTAAGATTGTTAAAGGGAGACATCATTTCCTGTTTTTGGTGCATTCCGTTATGGTGTAGGCCCTATGTCTTTGCACTGTTTGCTTCATAAGTACACAGTTTGCAGACCTACTCTATTTTACCTTGCAATTGATGTACATGCTGCTGGTTGCATCTGTTCCTTGTTATTTAAGAGCCCCTGCCTTTCTGAGCAGGTTTGAAGCCACCCGATGTCCGCGACCAGACACATACTCCAAGACTGATGTGTGCATTAACATGGTGCCCACAGGTTCAGTATGTTGTACAGTACATCTTCAAAAAAGTAAGGGTATCCTGCTAAAAACCTATGCAATTCACTGAAAAAACGTTGCTAAAGGGACATTATGGGTAAGTTGCACTACTAAAAAGCTATGACATTTGCACTGACAAAAAATGTTGTTAAAGGGAGGATATGTTTCAGTTGCCCTAAAAAAATATCAAATTCAGTGCAACAAGTTCTTGAAAGGAACATTACACTTACTTTGCACTAATAACAATCTATCCATATTATGGTTACAAGTAAAACCAAAAACCCCAGAAATTTGCCAGTTATGGTAACCTAAGCAACCATAACTCGCGCCACCACTGTGCACTGCTAAGACTAACACTCATGACATCAAACATGGCATCACAAATGTCTCGACAGCACAAATGTCTCGACAGCACAGCTTGCCTTAGAATGAGATCCCTCCGATGGGCTGTGAGGACTCAATGGTCCCAATTCTCAGACAGATTGTCAGACCACCTGAAGGTTTCCGAGCAGAGTCTTTCAGGACCTTCTGTGGAGGACTTGCAAGGACAACATTTTCAAGGGAAAATCTTTTTGGCGGCCATGGCCAGAGATGACGCTAGTGACGGACGCCTCAATCCTGAGGTGGGGAGCCCATGCCAACAAGCTGACAATCTGCAGATTCCTTATCGACCCTCCCTTAGAATTCACCTGTTTCACCTTACGCTTTCTTGGAGCCTCCGGTCTATGGCGTGCCTGGTAATTCCTCTACAGGAGAGGGGGGGGGGGGAGAACAGAACTGAAGCCATTGGGTGCTGCGTGCGCCATTTATACTGGTGACGTCGACAGTTGACCTGAGGTCCTCGAGGGACATCAACAAGACAGCACACAGTGCCCCCTGTCAAAGTTTTAGCTGGAAGTATAATTATCATAAGCTGAGGAATACGTGGGAGGAACATCCAATTCAAAGAAAGTCACCACTTGTTGTTCTTCTAAAATCCTGCAATGAGTGCTTTAAAAGATAAGGTGCCAAAACATTAAAACTTTTCAGTGACCAGTTAAAATGATCATTAAAACAATCCTACCTCAGTAAAATCTCCCTATTTAAAATCCAATCATTTTCAAATAATTGTCTAGTTTTCCTGGGATTTATAGTGAACACGTAAGGGGAGGAATTAACTTGAGTAAATCTAAACACTTTTTGCTCCAGGCCACTAAAAACAAACTTGCTTTCTTTATCAGCATATCTTTTAGTATAATATATAACAACTCGTGCGGGGGGCAGAGTATCAGCTCATATAGCTGCAGTACCTTCTAGTTAACATGGGCCTCAATCGTCGCCAGGCCCAACTCTTGTCTCAGACCCACCATAGGGACCGAGTTGGGTAACTGCATGACTTTCCTCCACAGCAGTGCTTCCACTCCATCTCTTCCCTGCAGTTTTCTGCTCCAAAAATCAACCGTGGAAGTATCTTCTGCTTATATCATTTTAGCACCAGTAAAACTGAAAAAGAACCAAATTTAAAACTGAATTGTTGTAGCTGCAAGGTCTCTGCCAGGACCCCAGATCTAAGGTACTTAAATAAAGCCACCTTACTCCTTCTCACATAGAGCTGCCTCAACCACTTCCAGGTGTTGACCCTCTATTTTCCAATTAAAAGTCTTCCTTTTTTATTTCTCTACATTACAGGTCATGTAGTTACATTGTCCATTTGGATTACAAATGCAGTTCCTTTCTGTGTTTTGGTGTTTTAATAATCCCTCACAACCAACGTTGCTGCATTACTAAACGTTACACAAAGAGAGTGAGCCGGTTAAAAAGTGCAACATCCCGGCTGCAAGTGAATGAAAACTAGCCTCAAGTTCGACACCATGCAGACTTAATCTACAATCAAGGTATTTAATTTTCTTAGAACCTTCCCTACTTCTTGTGCTGCACTTGATACAGGTTTTCAACACTCAAGTTTATTATCATGCTCCACTGGTAGCATCAACACTCGATGTAAAGTAGCACCCCCTATGTCGAATGCTGCTAAACATGTTGGAGCAGTTAATGCATGACAGAGCAATCGGTTACATTTTGTATCATTGATCTCAATGCATGAATTTTGGCTTATTGACCACACAGACCGTAATCTTTATTATTGTCCTGGACCCTTTTTGCCTATTGTGACAACAATAATCTGACTTTACTATGAAACGTTCAACTACTCGAAAATATGGTTTCTGCAGTGGAACGACTTGTGCTGCAAAAAGGCCTAGAAGTCCAGAAGAATACACAAAAGCGCCTAAAAAGGACAGGCCTGAAAAGACCTCTGGCACTCAGCCAACCCTTGCAGTATTTCTTACAAAATTACCGGCTGTATCGGGGACATCCAATTTGACTTTTACATCACCTTCTCAAGCCTTCACCATAGCCTCATCTTCACTGATAATTGACTATAATAATTAACTTCTAAACATGTGTATTGGCTTACAACTAGATTTTCTTGGAAATGCCCAGAGGAAGGCTCTGCCAATTGATGTCCATAAAAAGCTCATAGAAACCAATTTCTCTGGATTTGGTCAGATTGCTTACTACTTCTGACTCTTTAGATTTATCCGATAGTAAAACTGATGGGAACTGTGAACTGGCTTGCCCCACGTCTTTGGGGGCTCGGGCATGATAGAGGATGTACTGTGAGAAACCAGAAGGTGTCTCGCCCACTAGTCCCTTAGTATTTTTCATCTACGAGACGAAGCAGTCTCTGGTGACCGTTTGTGCATCAGGTTTCCTGGCTTTAATCCTCGGGCGAAAAATAAGCCCACAGCCTGGATCAGGCTACTGCGTTTCACGGCCATAAATCTTTTGAAATTCCACTACTGGCATCCACCCTCCAGTGAGCCGCAGTCTAGACTAAGCTAACAGCAGCTACAAGCGTTTAAAGCACACGGCTATCCGAATTTATACGCCTGTTACCATACTGCGCCTGAAGAGATACATTTCTTCTTTTTTCAAAATTCTTTATTGATTACAGGCATTCATGACGTGAAGCGCCATTGTTGGGAGCATTCACAACAGGATTTTTCCCATCTCATCGGTTCGGCAGTCCCTGAAAGGCTCAGGAGATCTAAGGCTCTCTTGCCACACATCCCCCACCATTGGTTATCTACAAAGAGGCAACGCAGAAGTGGCGATTGCTCTCCTGTCTTGAAGAAGGTTGAATACTAAGTTACGATATGAGGGGATTGTCTCATCCTCGTTAGGAGAACTCAACCGAAACATGTCGACAACAGTTTTCTAAACCCCCCCGAATATCAACAGAGGGTCACATTGTAAAATAATTGAGTGTTTAATATATAACTGTTTGACCTACTATTGTGATATAAACAAAATATCACTTTTCCATATTTTTTCTATCCCTTGTGATTATGATGGCTGTATGAATGAGATGTGAATGAATTGTTTATGGAGGGATGTATTGTGGTTGGTTTGTGGAGCCTAATAATGAATATAAATATTGTATATGGTTTTGTATGACCATTTATTTGTACAATAAACAGAAGGCTACTATGATTCAAATAATAGTTAGCTGCCATCTTTGGTCTAGTTGGCCCAATTCCTTTATTATATCCAGGTGGTAAGGACACAACCATTGCTTTTGGATCCAGGTCCTGGGGATGGACCAGTGCAGGAGGATCACCTGGGTGAGGGGTCTTGTGGTAGTGGGACACCTCCATGGCGAGACTTAGTATCCCCTTCCCTGTAACACTTCTACCCCATCCTACCCAGTAGGATATTTGGGAACTCGACCCCACTGTCCCTACATGAACAGCCCACTTTGGGAGAAAACACTCATACCCGAGCATTGCACCTGACATGTCCCACGACGTCAGGCAATTAATGATAACCACTCACACCTGACTTGCATTAAGCTTCCCCGCATGGATAAAAGGTGGAGCACGAGAACACACTCGGAGCGAGGAAAAGCACACCAAGGAACAGTGTTTTCGAGACGGCAGGTGAACGAGGGAAGAAAGCCTGCAAACCAAGCAGGGTGCACCAGGAGGGAGATACCCTTCACATTTCCGGTGGAAAGGTTTTACTTTCCAAAGTCCTTCGGATTGAAAGGCGGAAGACCAGGAACCAAGACAGAAGAATCCTGCATTGTGTCAGAGATACCCGGGGCCCTCCTGCATGGCTGAGCAAGTTGGGAAGGAGCAGCAGCTGCCGTGGAACTGTCCTTGGCTCCAAGATTAAAGCGGCACCAGTAAGATTAACACAGCCGGGGTGTTGGGGAGACTGATACAAGACCGATCTGTGCTGAAGTAAAGGTTGCAAGTGGCAACATTGTATAAAGAGCACAAGAAGCAAGATTTGTAATGCGTGTGATGAAAGACGCAAGGAAAGTTGAATTGCTGATGGATGTTTGAATTAAGAAAAGGAAGATGGAACACCTGTGACCGTGGTCTGGCACCGCCAGTGTGCTCAATAGAAGGTATCTTGGTGTCCAGCTAAAAGTGATAAAAAGGAAAAGTGAAAGATGAGAAACTAAGTGAATTGAAGTGGTCCTGCGACGGTTGAAGCAAAATCCATTTCCCAATCGAATGGCTTTGATTTTGACACCGTCCAAGCCAGAAACGAGGAAGACCAATTGAGAACATTGTGTTAAGGGGTCCGAGCCAGAATGAGGGAGTCCAATTGTGAATATTGTGCGTGTTTGCTATGCTGCTGAGGTATTGGCCCTTGGGGCGCTAGAGGCTGCATCGAATTGACATCCGTGAAACGACGTTTATGCATACTGCAATATGTGCCATCAGAAATGATTTTCCTGGAGTTCAGCCTAATGCCTATAAGAAAACGGATCATGTTGTTGTGTCTGATTTTCTATTGGAAGCTTGCTCATGCTGCGAGTAATACTCTCATGAGCTTGCTGTACGAAGTGTTGTTTAGTACCAAACTTAATTATATGAAGTCTTAAACATCTGAGTTATGGTTCGGAACGTGCGCCTCCTGGAAGCACAAATTCAAGACCCGATAATTGACCTGGCTATGAAATCGACTGCTGAGTATATACTGAAAAGACAGTTGTTTCCAATCTATAGTAAAATAGTTATTAATTTAACTACATAATAAAAAGATATTGTGCCAATATGGGTCCGAACCTAAAGAAGAGACCCATGGTGAATAGTGAACCTGAGAACTTGTGAATGTGGAAAACCTGCGGAAAAAGGAACTTTAGTGCTTGTTTGCTACGTCAGGCCCTCTGCAATAAAGAGACTTTGGATGGTAAAGAGACTTTGCAACAGAAGGCCCTGATACCTATGCTTTGAACTGTATACTTGTGGCAGAGTGTGTGCAAAGCTCGAACGTGCCGCGTTGTCCCGTGCTGAAAACGTGTGGAAGGGAAGCCAACTGCTCAACTATCCTGACATATTCTTTCTTAAACACTTTTCTTTTGCATACATTGTTATCCCATATATGTATTTAGAAGTAAGGATTGGCAATAGGTTTATTAGAATAGGACCTTTTTATTTTGACAGAGATGCACCAGGACTGCGTTATTTATTTTCTGATGGTTGTAGTTCGCTCCCATCCTTAGATTTAGGATTAGATAGGCGTTCAACCAACCCAAGTTCAATAAACACCCTTGAACTGTGATCACCTGTCTGTCTTCACTGTTTGATACCACGCATTCCTTACAGTACACTCGTCCCCCACGCTGAATGCTTTGACTTCAAGTATTGAGGCCTTCTGGCCCTGTATTCCACCATTGGCAAAGAACAGAGAGAACGTAAACATGCCTTGCCCATGATCGTAGATGTCATACTGTAAAATTCCTCAATTCCCAAACCTGCTACCTTCGAAAAAGGAACTGGGGAGATAAATGCCTTAAGCCTTCATGCAGGAACCTTCCTGCACATCAGCAATTCAAACTTTATAAAAGGCTCCTCAGGAATAGCAGCTCAGCATGACACAGCCAGGATAGCTCTTCCAACTACTGAAGAGGGTGATTGGAATTATGAAGGACTCTGCCTCCATCGCCCAAAATTGGGGACTCTTAAATTCTTCTTGCACGTTGGTTCAACAATTAAAGGTATGGCTGGCAATATATAACATGTATTGTCTTTGTCAGAATAATCGTTTTATAAAGTCTGTAGTGCCTGTCCAGCCACTAATCTCAAGACCACAACGATACACACCCTAAATGACAGCACTATTAGGCCGGCACAGCTTCACAGCAGCTTTCATTCCATTTTTATGCCCCCCCCAAAACTTTTTGTGATTTCTTTTTTAATCTGACCTACTGTTTGTCAGTGCATGTTCTTTTGCCCATCTGTTATGGGGTAACTGACATGTCCTTCAGGCTGTCAGTACTGGGTAACGGTTTATAGTGATCGTTTCGACTACAAAAGTTTCGACAAAAAAAATGCATCGAAAAATGCATTTAAAAAAAAATGTAATGGGGGTTCCCTCCAGCCCCCCGTTTTTTACCCCTTAACGCCCATTTTAGTATAAAAAAAACCTTTACCTGCAAAAAAATTCATTTTTTCAATGTATTTCTTTTCGAAACTTTTGCGTTCAAAACTATTTTTTCTAAACAATGCCTGGATACCCTGGGTAACATTGTTTCCCTTAGCCTTTATACTGATGTTACTACTTTGGTAACTTTTGTATCACTTTTGTAACTTTTATCATTGTACAAACCATCTTACAGTGCAGTACAATGGGATACACTTTTGTTGTTACCCTACACTAACACTCAGAGGATATTTGGTTACTCTAGGTGTGATAAATGAATAAGCTGGTGGCCGTAGTGACTTTGCACAATTTTGTGGTGCTTTTTCTTTTATCATTACCGCGTTTGGCTACTACGTTTGGCTACTAACTGTGGCTAGCGACCCAACATTGCTATGCCACAAGGTTTTTTTGCTTTGGCCATCCTGTCTTTTAGCCTACTTCCTGGCCTATGAGGCCAGGAAAACTCTTATATGGACTTCCAGTGCCCAGGGAAGCAGAGGCTTTTGGCAGACTACTGGAGGGCTATGTGTGTTTGCTGACAGGATGTGGCCTGGGACTGTCTGGTCCCAATCTACAAACTGGTTTCAACGTGTCTGAGTGGTATGCATGAGTGTTCCCGCCAGTGGTCCTGATTGGACCACTGCTGGGGTGTATGTAAGGTCTAGTTCTACTATTGGCTAGTGGGAGTTTCTACTCTTACCTGGTTTTTGACATAGGAAGAGGAACCCTGCACTCACTCTAGCGAGATCCTGGAGAAACCTGAAGGCCAAGACTTCTGTCCAGCTGTGAGACCAGCAAGGAGGCCGGTGACCTGTCGGAAGAGGCCTGGTAACCAACTTATGATATGATAGGTTATTTCTAACACGCTGAATACCCAGAGGTTTCTAAGCGCAGACCCGGGGATCGAACACGTGTTGTTCCGTGTTGTCTTGCTTCCAAGGTGAGCACATTGCCTCTGAGCTGTCCTCTTAGAGCTGCTGCTGTCCTGGAAGAGCCCCATCTTGCTGTCGATCTTCAGCAGTCCTGTGAGGGAGCTGTGACATGTGGAGTGGAGGGAACATCCATTCCTGATGTCTGCTCGGTATCCTGTGAAGAAGAGCCCAGGGAAATGCCCCGGGACTGCCCTATGCTTACTACCTCTGAGTTTGTGCTAGTGTGCTGCCGACGTTGCGGTTCATCGTTGAGGCCTGGAACTTGGCTGATCCTCAGCTTGTCCTACACAACTTGTCTCAGCGAAGCTTCAAAGTCCTATTGTCAAGGGGACCGGAGATAGGAGAAAGTCTGACCTTGACAATTGAGTCCCTTTGCACCGCCATGCTGTGGTGAGTGCCGTCCAAAACAGCTCACCTGCGTCAAGTCCAGTACCGAGAGGGGTCCTGCATCGTGTTTTGCTGCATTCTTCCACCAGCTAAAGACACCCACCGGAGATCTGCTCGAACCTGCAACCGCTGTGAATGAAGGGCTGAGGCTGACAGCGGGAAAAGCAACCTCGGACCTTGTTCCATCGACCTGCCAAGTCCTGTGAAGAATCGGAGTACGGGGATGAGTTACAGTGGTTCTTACCTGCCCCTAAACTGCTAACTTTTATAACACTTTGGCTATGCCAATGCTTGCTTGCGCAACCCTTCTGAAATTTTTGGACACTTTAGCTGAATATAGCTTGTCCTCTAACCCTTGCAATCATTCACTGGACCCCAGAGACCCTACCTTCATTTTTTCCAGCATTATAATATGTCTCTGAACTTCCTGAACCTTTGGGCATAAGGCCCCAGACAACTTAGGGAATGACTTTTGAAGCTAGGGGTAATTCTCTGTGGACCTGTACTGCACAATCAAATCTGTACTTTCCTTTACAGTGGTTTGATCTGTATTATGCCCTACTATAGTGACTGTTTATATGTATTCTATTTTTATTGTTGTGTGATACTTCTACCTCATTTTCATAGTGTTGTTTGGCCATAAATAAATAACTGCATTTTTATACATATTGTCGAAGTGTCATTTGTGACTCCGATTGTGTGTACTCATTGTGGACCCTTTACAAGCTCACCACCTCCTGAGACTTGGCCTAGACCACTCGTCACGGCTACCTTGAACTGGTTTGGCCACAGCTCCCAGAATTGTACCAGTCACAATATAGGTTGGCCTTATATACATCTGTCCCCCAGGCCAGAGAATAGAAAATCGGTCCTAACAGCACGAACGCCATATCATATCATCCTCTAATATTTCTTTTCAGAAAGTGGAAAACACCATGCCCTTTATTTCACAAAAAACCTACTTCCGACAAAGATTTTAAATTTCTTGGTAAATGGGCTAAATTGAAGGAGCTGCACCCTACAACTAATACCCATTTCTAAACAGGCGCATTCTATTGGAAATGTTCTCCCAAATTGATGATTTTGCAATGATCAGTTCGGCGGATATCTCCCACATTGAATTGCCCAAACTCAGTAGCATAACCAATTGGGCAATTCTTGATTTTGTGTCCCCACTGATGGTTGTCCTGCAGAAATCCTGTGGCCGAGAACTGCAATCCCTTGGATTTGGGCTGACAACTTACAGGAAGAAAGCTTCTGCACAACCTCCTGCCTTATCGTCAACCTCCTCACTTAACAATCTCCGTATGCAATATTCATCATTACTAGCTTCTTCACTTTATACTATTAATAACTCTGCTATAAAGCAACCTATTGAACAATGGCACTGTGAAACTGCACCAACAAGCACCATCTGGCAACGACATGACTCCCCCTCAATGACTTGGCTCACATGGAACACCTGTGTCCATAACATTTCTTGGCCTGCCATTGGTCCTCTCCTGTTTGACTTCCTCTGCTGTTTTTTTTTGTTACAGGAAACATGGCTCACTAAAAGCTTTTACATTGCTGGATTGCACAACGCACTTTAACTGTCAAAGGGCTTTAGAAAATGCTACTCTAGTGGTGGTCTGGCTATTGAAGCCCATGCCAGATTTATTCTTGTTCCATTTATGGTTCAACGCACTTTACAAGTTCTATCAGCCTCATTATTCGTCCCTTAAACAAATGGAAAAGCATTTATTATGAATGCATGCAACCCTCCCCTCCAGATGGCTCTGCAACTTACGAAAATTCATAATATCATCAGGTCCACTCTCTTAGGATGGTATAATAGATACCCAGTTAGTAAGGTACTGTTGGCTGGGGATCTTAATGTGCACGATCTGCATATGGAAAATAATACCAACCATAATACGCATGAATCCTGTACAATGCAATCTGCTAGTGTTATTAATTGAGGGTGGGCCCCATTCTTAAAAGGCCATGACCTATTATGATTAACTAGGGGCAATCCGACTACCCACACTCTAACTTTACTGGTCTAAGGGTCGCTCCAAATCTTTCATAGATTACATCCTGGTCAACCCAAAAATTTTTAGGTGTTGTGTCCCGCTAAATATCTCCCACAATAATCTGAGCGATCACGCCATGCTCAAATGATCATTCAGCCTAAATCAATCTTCTATCTCGTCCCCTTGCACTACTCCCATTAGGATAAACCCTGCAGGCAATCCCATAATGTGGATTGCAGGCACGATTACCAAATTTAATAATGCATCAGATCAGAAAATCTGTCTAGCAACCCATGCTTGGGACATTGAGTCTATGAACACGAAGCTGGGGGGATTTATCCCAAAGATCCACGAATATGGGTGAAAAAAGAAACCTGTCCATGGGTGCCTATGATCCTGCGATCTTGCATAATAAGAAGCTGTGTCGTAGGGCGAGGGCTAAAGTCAGAGGACAGCACACCAAGAAAGCTCAACTTACTTTTTTAGCCACACGCAACAAAAATTGGCTGACACAACACAAATATTCCTTAAGTAACTTTTAATTGCCTACTGTTTTTTTTAACTTTGAAATCTGTTGCAAATTCTGGTCGCGCTTAGGTACTTTTTAGCAGGTTCTGCCTCCATTGACATTATCCCTCTTTTTAAATCCCAGTGGGTAGAACACATCAAAACTTTGTATTTTGCAGTTATGGACGACAATCTATCTGCATTTTGTTACATTCCCTCAAATACATTTTGGGTGAAAGCTGTGAGGTGGAGGACATAGCTTCTATCACACATAAGCTAAAATCCTCATGTGCCCCAGGCCCAGACAGCATAGCAAATATAACCATGAAAGCAAATCCGTCCTTTTAGGCTAAAGCCCTATTTGCGTTGTCTAGAGAAATTGAGTGAAGCGGACGCATCCCGGATAGCTAGCGTAAGTAAATCCTCCTTCTGGTGCACAATAAAGGAGACACAGGACCCTCACAATTATAGAGTTCTGGCGATGCTCGATACGAGCGAAAAGATATTTTCATCTATTCTTTGGGCAAAACTCACCTGGGCCCTGGAAATAGAATTACTAAAACCATTTCAGATGGGTTTTAGAAAGGGACATGGTACTTTAGATAATATCTGTATTATCCAATATCTGATGTCCAGACATTCCCCCAACTTAAATCTATTGCTGTTTTATCGATTAGAGCATGACCTTTGACTTGGTGCCGCACCAGCGTCTTTGGGCCAAACTTACCTCCTGGGGCACTGATCCTCACCTGCTATATTTCATCCATCTACTATATACCGATACAATCGCTGCTGTTTGGTTAAATCGGGAGGGTGAACTCACTGGCTTCAATGAGATGAATGTAGGATTGAAGCAGGGTTACGTTCTCGCAACCTCTGATGTGCAACCTCTTCGTGACTGATGTGTTTTATTATATAGAGGTAGCTAGAAACAGCCCCTCTAAGATAAATGGCATTTCCATAGTCTTGAATACGCTAATGACACTGTTCTGTTTGATCAGACCCCTTTGGGGGCTCTGTCGTAAGCTGGATGCACTTACTGATTTCGCACAGGCCAACCATATGACGATGAATACAAGAAAAACCAAAATTATATGTCTGGGGGGTAGTCTCCCAAAACAGCCCTCTTTTATATGGAAACTGGGAACTGTCCAACTTGAGGTGGTGAATACCTATACGTATTTGATTTTCCTCTTAAGCGTAATCTTACATACAAACCACTTTCACAGGGATTTTGTAATCACTAGGACTTGGAAAAAAATGGCTGGTCCTCAAATGATACATGACCAGTAAAGGCGGTAATAATACAGAAGGCCTACTGACCATTTATCGGACAAGTATTATCCTATCCATAGTTTATGGCCTGCAGGCATTTCCACAGAGAACGATTGAGTGGCTCAATACATTTTAAGCAAAAATATTACCTTCCATAATGAACCTGCCTAGCGCGGTTCCTGTTGAAGCTTTGAGGATGGAAATTGGCATGCATTCTCTTTTCTCAAGTTGGCATGTTCAACGCACCCTCCTTTATCTTAAATTCACATTAACAACTCAAACTTCTGAGTATCTTGGGGAACAGCGACACGAGTTGGAGCTTTCGGCCCATTTCCTTCTAGCATCTTTGAAAGTCTCCATCAGCGTGGTTAGAAATCTGCCCAATATTGAGCAAATCCTTAAACATAGGCCCAGAGTCTGGGGATAGAATTTGTAACCTGGACAAGCTGGCTTTGAGGAAAAGATACAAGACCTTTTCTTCTCGAGGCTTCTTATATAATGTGCCTTCCTCAGTGTGCAGTCATTTTTTCGAAAAAAAAATAAAAAGAAAAAAATATCGAAAAAAAGTCGTTCTTTTTTTTTTAAATTATATATTTTGGGGTCCGGGAATATAAAAAAAAGGGGTAAAATGAAAAAATAGAAAAAAGTGGGGTTGAGGGAGAACCCCCCCCCATTTCGAAAAATAAACATATTGAAAAAGAAATTCAACTTTTTTTTTTCGACTTTCTTTTCTCGAAAAAATGACTTTCGACATTTTTGTTTTCGAAAAAATGACTATGAACCGCCTTCCTCTTATCTCACCAAGCCCTGCTCCTCGGACTTAAAAATATGTATTGTGTATCTTAGGTATTACTTACCTTGGAGTATTTGGGCGCTTGGCAGAACATCCCTTATGACAAGAGACTGTCGGATATGTTGCATGGAGGTTGAAACAGATCGCCACGTCCTGAATAGATGCCCCAGCTTAAATCCCCTATATGTGAAGTTATGGAAAATTTGTTGAGCAGATTGAATCTATTAAAACCAACCAATTCTGGAGGCCACTAGGGGGTGCAGGCAAGATGGCTGCCTGAGTTCTGAGCTCCGTCCCAGCCCTGGGCCTTATGAGGAGATATTGAGTGAAACTGGTTTATATAACTGCCACAAACCACAAATTTAGGGTGTCTGACTCTGGGGCCAACTGAAGGGTCATGCAGCAAGGAGCCAAGACCGCCTTAAACTCCTTGTTGGTGATTGGCACCCCTCCCCCCCCATGAGGGAGGAAGAAAGACAGCGATGGACCCACAGCATTGAGGGGAGGAGCCCTGTGGGCATGATCCATGGCTGCAACAGTGATCTATATGAGGCCTCAGGAGAGCTTAGGTGCCCAGCTACCCTGATGAAATCGGAGGGGAGACGCCTCCATTGGTGAGGTGCCACAAGCCGAGGCCGACGCGGGAGCGCGCCCATTCCTGGCACGGGTCAAAGGAACTAGAACAAGAGAGTCCACACTGCTGTGGGTTTGATTAATAATTAGTTCAAGTAACAAGTTATTTGTCAAGGTGTACTGCAAAGGGATCACTCAAATTTTTGGGCTGTAACAGACTGAAAGCAAGCAGGGTAGTCTGATGATTGAAAAACCATATAGAATATGTTTATTTAACAAAGAAACAGTTGTGTAAATACATAAACAACTAAACAAAAAGCAATATAACAAACATCTAAATGCATTTGTTCAATGGTTGGAAGGTTAATAGTCAAAAAAAGAAACCCCAAACGCAAAACACAAAAACTTAAACATAGCTTTTTGAACAAAGAAAACAAAAGAGAATTCTAAAAAACTGGACAACAAGCTGCCAACTGTATGGTGGCCTATATCCCAGCCAATATTCTTATTTATGGCTTGTATTGGGCCACTGCTAGAACAAGTTGTTCTCAAAAGAGTTGACAGGAGTAGAATTAGTTCTGTGTCCTATGATTTTCTGACAGGTCTGCCTACTTGTGCGTGTCAAAAATTAGTAACATAAACAGTGAATTTAAATTGACATTGTTAGGCCACGTTTCGGCAAAAGTGCCACCTGTCTGGCTAATAGTTCCATGACATAGTTAAAGATGCCTTCCTCAGGGAGAAATACCATACAACAACTGGGCCCTGTGGGGAAGCAGACATAAACGAAGTAAATAATGTGAAGGAGATTAACCCTTTCTATTCAACTACCCATATTGCTTGAAGAGAAAGTAAAACGCCCAAAGGCATAAAAATTACCAAGTCAATTTGCTGTGGGTGAGTAGAGATAGCCAGGCGCAAAAGTGAGCCAGGAATCCCAGCGCAGAGCGTCTGGGCGGGTGGAAGCGGGGTGAACACGCGGCAGGGCTGCATCAAAAGACAAGGGGCCACATCGGAGAAAACACGCTCTCTGGCAATTAAAATAAAAAGTTTTAGAAACAAGGGTGCATGAATGAAGCTGTATAGGTAATATGTTAAAAAATAGGTGACTACCTTTCGCAAAAGTGCTTAGTGGGGAACGCTGGAATAAATGGATTCCTAATATTGCGTTCCGCAAAATATCTGGGATGACTTCTAAGGTCCGTCAGTTGTCATCAAATGAAGTGGACCTAAAAAATTAAAATTAGAAAGGGCATCTGAGTATACATGGTTTTAGATAACCTTTTTTGAATGCTACATGTCTCATTGAAAAAATGACATGTGCCTACCTTAAAGGAAACGGGGGTGTATCCAACTGGTGGTTATCTGAGTTGCTTCCTGCGGAGGGCAGATAGCCTCTTGCCTACAGAGGGGAAAGTGGAAATGGCTGTCTCTGAACAGAAAGAGAGAACAGAATGCAAATGGAGGCATAAATAGTACTCCCTGCAACCGTATCGAAAGAGTTAGATGCACAGATAAACAGGATTACGTGTGGGACTAGTCGCAATTGCTCGGAGACAAATGCTCCTTACCTTGAGTTTACTAAAGGCTGCCGGCTAACTCATGACTTTATTTCGTCCAACAATGCAGGACGCACAGGAAGCGTCTGCTTGCAAGCGGCAGAAAAAGCGAACGAGTGAACGGAACAGAGGAAGGGCCGTTGATATGAAAGGTCTCTTCCTGTTGAGTTGCATCTAGGAGGAACCGGATTCGTTGGAGGCTGACGTGCCTCCTAATTCAAAGAGTCTCATTGGATATGACAGGTCTCTTCCTGTTGATTTGCATCTAGGAGGAACTGGGTTGATAGGAGGCTGACGTGCCTCCTAATTCAAAGAATCTCATTGGTTGATGGGCAGCCCAGCATCTAAAAGAGGCTGATTGGTTGGAGGCTGACGTGTCTCCTAATTCAATGGGGTTAATTGGTAAATGGGCCGTCCAGCCTCTGAAGTATCTCAAGGTTAGCTCTTGAAGAATCACGAACGAAAAAAGATGGATGCTAAAGGTAGGCGAGCAACAAGGCGCATGTGCACATGATTGCGGATAGCACAATTTAAAAAGGCAGCAGGCTGACAGTGATTTTTTGCAGGAACAATATAGAAACTGCAATCTCAGCCTAATAATGATAGATAATGGGTAATGTGAATAATGGAAACCGCAGAGGGACTCGGAGAACCAAAGCAGGGAGAAGGAAAAGGTTAGGATGAGGAGCAGGAAGAGGTTCTCAGGATATGGGAAGAAAATCCTCATTCAAACCGTTGATAGGAGTAGATAAGCGATAGATCCAACGTGCCTCCTTCTGAAGGAGACAACGAGTCACATTAGGAGTGTTTTTTTACCACATCTAGAATCCACCAGAAAATATCATTGGCAGAGTGCTGTAATTCAATGTAGTGACTAACAAGGGGTGCAGAACTGTCCGGGACCGGATTCTTGAGCGATGCTCCGAAATCCTAATGTGAACTGGTCGAGACGTTTGTCCGACATAGCGAAGCCCACAGGGACATTGGATGCAATACACTACTTGTTTGGTTTTGCAGTTCGTCATAGAGGAAAGGGTCCAGGTTTTTGGCCCAATTTTGAATTCCTTAAGTTTTTTTGGTAAATTGACAAACCAAACAGGATCCACACGGGAAATGGCCAGTGGTAGTTCTGAGGTCCCAAAGGCCTAATCTAGGAGGGTCCTTTTTGAAATTCGAGTGAACAAGTTTGTCACGAATATTTTTGGCCCTTTTCAACGCAAACCGTGATAAGGGTGCGTTAGGCAGAGTTTGACGATTGGCCAATATTTTATTTAGAAATCATTTTTTGATCACAAAAGTTTGTGGCCCATGGGTTATGACGCACGTCATTTTGGTGATGTCATCACTTTGTTTGGAGTGGAGGTCGGATTTCGGGGCGAGCAGTATGCCCCTGTCTGTAAAGCGTGCCCTTTTTATGGCCTTGTTGATCAGTCTCTTGGGATAACCTCTCAGCTGATGTGGCTGTCAGCAAGGTGAGGAGGCAGAGGGAAGTCGACACCCCCCACCACCTCTACCCCTCCCTCCACCATGCGGGGAGGGACAGCAGAGTGATGGCCCCCGCGACATGACCCGGGAGCCGTGTTGGGATTACACGGCCACCGCAGCTTGAGGAAGGAGGTGTGAGCCTCGCATCTGCCCCCGCCCGGCTCACTGGGACCCAGCACTGGGTAGGTGTTGCACCAGTACGGTGGGGCTCCAACCACTGCACACAGTCCCGCCAGAGCAACCCAGCCTATAGGCAGCAGAGCCTGACACGGCTTTGATGGCATTGTGCTGACAGATGTTCCTCCAGGACTGCAGTAAATAACTATGCCACTGCCTGGGCTCTGACCACAGCCCCACACCCCTGTGTGCTCCATCCCAAAGACTGGGCCCCCTGTGGGAGAACCCAGTGAACGGGCATGGGACTGAGTATACCTTGTGCTCCGGACACTTTGTGACCCCGGCTCTGTCCCTTTGCTGCCTTGTGGTGTGCAGCAGATGGTGCAGACCACCTTACTTGAACGCTGGGTACTTGGATCAAGCACTGTTCCAGCGCTGGGACCCACTGGAGGACGTCTCCTCCGACGCTGTGATACGCCTGGCTCACACCGGTCCCTCACCACCTGGATTTGTTGTGGGGCCATGAGCCTTTGGGGACCGTGACCCAGAGCCAAAAGGCCACGAGGTTGAACTGGCAACGCCATATCGTTGACCCCCGGAACACTGAACTGGGGAGTGCCAAGACAGTGCATGAGCTAGAGGGAGACCCTAGCTAGGTTCCACTTTCGACCCGAGGGAAGAACGATGGAAGCAGGAGCCTCACACCCGGCCCCCTGCAGAGCTGTCCTCCAAGTCAGACATGCAGATTATCCAGGAGGAGATTAGAGGCATGAGAACGGACATGGGGACAAGAAATGCAGACCTGACAGCCAAGGTGACCACATTGGAGGGCAGGATGGAAGGGGTTGAGGTGAACCAAACATCCACAGGGCTCTTGGAAACGCAGATGGAGGCCCGCTTCATGGAGGTGAAACGCCGGGAAGAAGAGATGCGTCTTAAGATGGATGACATTGAAAACCACTAGAGGCGGAACAACCTCCGGATCTTTGGACTGGCTGTGGCAGAGGGCGAGGCCCGGAAGGCTTGAAGGGCAAGGTGCAGGATATATTCAGGCTTACCCTCAGTGCGGAGGACGGGGACAAACTCATAATAGAGTTCACAGAGCTGGCGGAGGTGTAAGGGGCCCACGGACAGTCCAGGCGCGCATGCACTATTATGCTGATAAAGTGAGGGTCCTTGAGGGCGAAGAGGTTCAGGGAAATAAACTGGAAACTCTACAGTGTCTATCTTTCAGGACCTCTCCGCCTATACACTGCTGTGACGTAAGAGATGCAGGGCCTTCACAAAATGGCTGCAGGAAAAGGGTGTGAGATACCAGTGGGGGTACCCATTTTCACTGACGTTTGAGTGGGAAGGGGAGAGGTGTACTACCTGGTGGCAGAGGAAGAGATCCAAAGATTTACGGAAGAACTGATTGGCACCTGAGGAGGCCGCTCAGGGGAACGGGGGGCAGGGCCTGACCCCCACCCGTGGACCTAGAGGCCTTGAAGTGATGCAAGGGAGGCGTGGGGGGGGGGGGGGTAACAGACCCTCCAAATTATGTTGTCTTTGGATACACATGCTATGGTGCCTTGAAATTCTAGGGGCCCCTTAGAGGTCCAACAGTCAGGAAGAACTTAAATGTTTAACTGCTCGTTTTTGACTTCCTGCTTACTGACATAAGGGGAACCGACTGCCTGATGTTTCTGGTTGTCTTGTTTACGTTCTTTTCTGATGTGAGAAATGGGAACTGTCCCATGGGGGGGAAATGAAGGGGGGAAAGACACTTGGCCAGGGAGGCATCAGGGGATAGGGAATGGAGGTGAGGAGAAGGATATTTACTAAGGCGGTTAAGTACCCCCCCCCTGCACCCCTTTTGGCCTGATGTTAGTTTATGGTGTTAAGAGTGAAAGAGTGGTTATATAGATTAGCTGGTCCGTCAATCATCTCTGGCAAGTTTAGGAGATGGGGGTGGATGCCTCAATATCAGGGAAGGGTGGGAGGGAAGACTAGGGCTTGGAGGGAGTGGATTGAGAGTAAGGGGGAGTGGAGAGGGGGGGCGACATATGCACTGCTATCCACACGCTGAGGCCCGCGAGCCTAGTTGGACACAGGAGATATGAAGAGAGAAGAGAGAAGGGTGAGGAAGGGATATGGCTGAGATACTAATTGGCACCCTGAACGTGAAGGGTCTAAATTCGCATAACAAGTGCTCCATCACGTAAACTGAAGCTGATGGTCCTCTTCTTGCAGGAAACACACTACCAGAGGGATGTGGAGTCACCAATTAAAGGAAGAGAGATCGCTGGGAACTTCTGTGCCTCACATAAAACCTCTAAGAAGGAAGGGGTGGGGATCTTACTGGGCAAGTCATTTTCACTGGAGGGGGTTGAGATTAGAAGAGGTTTCGGGGGAAGGTTTCTGACCATAAAGGGCACCTGTGAAGGCACACAAGTTACGCTTACCACCCGCTACGCCCCGAATGACAGACAATTGGGGTTCCTGCAACAGGTGTTCAGAGTGATGGACGATTCGGCAGAGAGGGCACTGATCCTGGGGGGAGATTTCAATCTGATACTGGTCCCCCCCAGCTAGACTGGTGGTCAGCAAAGTCTCAGGGACCAAGAGACCCCACGAGAGATAATCTTGCATTCAGGGACCTCCTGCAGGATCATTTTTGGGTGGACATGTGGCGCAGGGCTTGGCCGGCAGCGGGGGGGCTACACTTTATTTTTCATCCCTTAGCAGTCATACACGAGGATTGATTCTTTTTTGGTCTGACCACAAACTGGTGACGGTGGCCTGGAAGCAATGACACATTGTTGAGGGACCTGGTGTTTCGAGAATTCATAGGCAAGGCGGCACGGGCTTATTTCGAGACCAATGACACTGTGGAGACAGCCCATGGCAACGGTATGGGAGGCCTCCAAGGCCATGTTCCGGAGTCTACTTATAGCAGAAGGAGCCCGCAAGGGAAAGGACGTTAATCGAGAACAGGATCCATGGGGAGTTAAAGGCTATGCGCATACAGCTGAACCAGGGAGGCGTTGACAGAAGGCCCATAGTGATATGAGGGACAAGCGTCAGGAGTTGCATACAGTCTTAATTGGTGATGTTGTCAAAAAGATGAGATGCACTCGCCAGAGATACTACGAGAAGGGTGACAAGGTGGGGATCCTCCTGGCACATAGGGTTAGGGGTTGTAGAGTGGAAAGAAAGGTGACGGGCATCTGGGAAGGACGGATCTGCAGGGGAGGAAAGGTGGTAGCGGATTGTTTCGCAAACTACTATAAGGACTTAGATACTAGGCCGGCGGATGAATCAATGGAGGATATTTGGCACTACCTGGCTAGGTGCAGCCTCCCTAAACTGAAGAGATCAGAAAGAGAGGCTTTGGAGGGGGCAGTAACTGGAGATGAGGTCCTGAAAGCTATTAAAAGGCTGAGGGTTGGGAAGGCCCAAGGGGAGGACAGCTTCACGGCTGATTTCTATAGGCAACACCAATCCCTGCTGGCAAAACCCCTGACCAAACTGTCAAGCTCAATCACGGGAGGGAACACGATACCCCCGACCTTCCTGCAGGCTTTGAAAGCTGTCCTACCAAAAGAATGGAAGGACCCAGCAGAGTGTGCCTCGTACAGGCCTATATCTCTCCTCAATGTGGATGCCAAGATTTTCGCCAGAATCATGGCGACGCATCTGGAATTGTCTTCCCCCGATTCATTCATCCAGACCGGGTGGGTTTTGTGCTGAATAGGCAAGGCGTGGACAGCATGCGCAAGACTCCATGTTATGAGCTCCCGGATGACACAGGAAAAGGGAGCGCTTCTGCTGTCCCTTGACACTGAGAAGGCGTTCGACCGGGTGAGCTGGGCCTTCATGAGGGAGGTCCTTGTGTCTCTGGAAATGGGTCCGTGGTGGATGGGGTGGTTAGCGGCCCACTACTCAAAGCACATGGCTAGAGTAGTGGTTAATGGGGTGGAATTCGGGCCCTTTCCTCTCCAACGGGGTACACACCAGGGATGCCCTCTGTCCCCACTGATTTACACGTTGGTAATGAAACCATGGGCCATTTCCATCAGGGACAACAGAGAGATCAGAGTGGTAGAGGCTGGGGGATATGTTGTAAGCTGAGCCTCTTTGCAGACGATGCACTACTTTACGTCTCTGACCCATCACACTCGGTCACCCACGTCCTGAAGAGTCTGGATCAGTATGGGAGGGTGTTGGGTTTTAAGGTCAACCTGGGTAAATCAGTGGCATTCACCATAGGGAACCTGTCGGAGAGGGAAAGGAGCTACGTAGCCAGGCTCCCTTTTGGGGTGCGGCTGACACCGGATCTAGGGGACCTTCACTCCGCAAACTTTCTTCCCCTGTGGGCTGCAGTGAAACTGGATCTGGAAAGGTGGGGGGGGCTTAGGATTGTCCTGGATGGTGAGGCTTAATTTAATTAAGATTGTGATGCTACTCAAATTTCTATTCCTGTTCCAGATGCTCCCTGTGACTGTTCCTAGGTCATTGTTGCTATAGGTGAAGCGTGTCCTGCTTTGGTTCCTTTGGGTGGGGAAGAATCACAGAATAGCTTATGACGCGCTTATCCGACCCAAGGAAGAGGTGGGAATGGGGTACCCGGATTTGACAGTCTACTACAAAGCAACCCAGGGGGGCGGAATCTTACGGAGGTGCTGTTATGGAAGATTCCAATGATGTTTGTTATATAACCAAAATGCTAATAAAATCGATTTTAAAAAAAAAACGGACCAATTCTGGAACTCACTTTATAGAGCCGAGTCCGTTGTTTTAACAGCTGCGGCTTTTCATATTTGGGGGGAAAAATACTAAATCTACTTTAAATGCCCTGCCCTCCATTTTAGAAGGCACTGTTTTGTTTTAGCATATAATTTACTGGATGAATGTGTCATATTTGAATTGTTTGTTTTTAAATTGATTCAATTAATGTTGTTATTACATTTATAGAGTTTCCTTTCATCCACATGAATTTATTGCTCTTTTATGTATTTTCTTTTTTTAAATTTCACTTTTATTGGTTTTGGAAAGCTTTACAATCACATAAATGCAGCTTACATCTCTTCTCTACAAAGAAAGCGAGCATGTAAGTAGAGTTACAATCTCTTATTTCGCATAACAAGAAAACCGAACCTTTGTTTCTAATTATATCCCACCCCTCAACTCCCACCCCCCGCACATAATATCAGACCTGGAACTAAAGAGAGCGTTAAACAAAACCATTAAACCGCCATTTTAGTCATGGCATTGGGCATAGAAGTCATGTATTGATTCAGCTGACACGCACTCGAGTCATTTCAGGCACTAAACCATAATAACCTTAGGTAAAGCGTAATTCAGGCACGTTTCACGAAGCATATGCGGAGCGAAACTCCAACCAGGTGTTTTCTACAGTGGCACGGTCCCCGTGCAATGCTGCAGTCAAGCATTCCATTCTGTATATGCTCAATGCGACTGCTCGCCATTCACTCTTGCTGGGGAGCGTGGGCCTTTTCCATGTCATGGTAAGGCATGCTCGAGCAGCCATCAGTAGGCCCTGCACCATTTTGCACGCCACCACCATCCTATCCCCAGTTTCAGTTAAGGAAAACAAAACGAGTAGTGGGTGCTTCTCTCTTTCCTCTCCGTCAAGGTCCCTGATCCAGCTAAGGACTTCTGACCAGTAGATCTGGACCTGTGCGCATCCCCACCACATATGCCAGTAATCGGCCTGCCTCCCACATCCCCTCCAACAATTCGGGCTTACTCCCTGGTACATTTTGGCCAGCTGGGCAGGGTCGTATTGCCACCTGTATAGTAGTTTGATAGCATGTAATTTGTATTGACACGATAGGGATGATTTCGCCGTTCGTCTGCACATTTGTAACCATAGCTTTGGGGAGATTTGCCTGCCCATATCTCCTTCCCATTTGCCCTTGAGTGTCACGGAGGGTTTAATATCAATTTCAATGAGTGCAAGGTACATAGCACTGATCAGGCCTTTGGAGCTTGTGCATGAATCAAGGATCTTTTCAAACGGTGTGAGGTCTCTCTGTAACTGTTGTTTCCATATTGATCTAGTCATTACCCCCTTGAGTCTAAGATACAGGAAGACCGAGAGGTTACCTATGCCTAGGGCTTCCTGCAACTCCTGAATGGTAATGAAGGAGTTATTTCAGCGCAATTGGCCTGCCCTTTCTAGCCCCGCCTGGTACCATGTTTCAAAACTTCCTGGCTCGGGAATTGCGTCGCGGATCCCAGGTGACCAGAGATGCCCCAGTGGGGCGGGCCATGTTGTGACACCCACCATTTTCCTCCCTGGTTTCCATATTGACCATATCGTGCCTATGATGGGGTGAGATTTGACAGTATTACGTAGTTGTGGTCCGGGCACCCATAGCCATTCACACATGATGAAGGGACGAAGGTGATAATTATCAAGTGCTATCCATTGGGGCTCAGACTGCTGCCTGAAATGTGGGACAAGGACTCTAAGCTGAGTGGCTCTATAATATGTCTCAATGTCTGGAAGACCCACCCCAGCGTTATCTTTTCTGAGTTGAAGGAGGGATCTCGGGATTCTTGGCTTCTGGCCGTGCCATAGAAAGTTTAATATCAATTTCCTCGTATCTGTAAAGTATTCTGGGGGCATTTTAATAGGGAGCATTTGAAAGAGATATAGTATCTTAGGGAGCAGGACCATTTTTATAGCATTTAGACGCCCTAGCCATGAAATGGTAAGTTTGGACCACCTTTGGACATCTTTCTGAAGAGCAAGGGACATTGGGGGAAAGTTGGCCTCATATAAGGATCCAAGGTCACGGGTGACATTAATGCCCAGGTATCGGAGCGTAGTGAGGCTGACTTTTACTCCCAAAGGGGCGAAGCGCTTGGCATCCGAGTCTCTGCGTTTATCTATTGGAAGGAGGACAGATTTCCCTGTATTGATTTTCAGTCCCGCAAGCTCTCCATATTCCTCAATAATACTAAATGCTGCCGGGATCGAGTCTAAGGGGTCAGTCACATGTAGCAAAATATCATCAGCGTATAGGCCCAATTTATATTCCAGGTCGCCCACTGTGATACCCCTAACTCTGGTGTCATTTCTCAGCTTTTGTGCCAGTGGCTCCAGAGACATCACAAATAGGATTGCTGACAGTGGGCAACCTTGCCTTGTGCCTCTCTCAAGGGGAAACCAACGAGAGTATCCCCCGTTCACCGCCACTGACGTCATGGGGGAGCTATAGAGTGCTTTAATGGCATGGGAGAGCTGTGGTCCTAGCCCATATGAACTCAGTACCCTCTCCAGGAATTCCCATGAGACCCGATCAAAACCCTTCTCGGCATCGAGAGACAAAAGGGACGGGTCTCCTTCCATCTCCTGCGCTTCATGGATTAAATGCAACGTTTTCCTCATCGTATCCGCGCCTTGTCTGCCAAGGACGAATCCAACTTGGTCGGAATTTATCAATCTAGGGAGGAATGTTTCTAACCGGGCCGCAATCACTCTAGCGTATATCTTCGCATCGATGTTAAGTAAGGAGATGGGGCGGTACGAGCTACATTGCCTGGGGTCACGGCCTTCTTTTGGAATGACAGCAAGGGGGGCTTGTGAGAAGGATGGAGGTGCTTGGCCTGTGACAAAGATGTGGTTAAACAATGATGTAAGGAAAGGGGCAATAAAGGGGGAAAACGTTTTGTAAAACCCAGGTGTGAATCCATCGTCCCCCGGGGCTTTCCCCGTCTTCAACCTCTTGATGGCCTCTATGACTTCCTCTTCAAGGACAGGCATGTCTAAGGAATCCGCTTCAATGGGTGTTAGTGTGGGGATCCGCAAATCCTTCAGATATGTGTCTATGTTCCCTAAGGGGGGGGGGGGGGGCGGGTCGCACATATATAAGTCTTCATAAAAGTTGGCAAATGCTTCCTGTATATCTTCGGGGGCTGTGACGTCCGTGAGAGTGCCATCCAGTCTCTCGATCGTTTCAACCCATCTCTCCGCTTTTTGCGCGCGAAGGCGGGCAGCCAAGAGAGCATCGGCCCTGTCGCCCTTCTCATAGTATTTTTGCTTGAGATATTGCAGGGTCTGGGCCGTCTTACCGGCAATGAGTATTTTCAACTCTTCCCTGAGACGGCGGGCTTCAGCAATATATACAGACCTCTCGGATGGAGATGACTGTGCCATATCCTGGGCCTTCCCAAGCCTTCCCCTTATATCTGCCTCTACCAAGGCACGTTCACGTTTTTTATCGGCTCCCTCCTTTATTAGTATTCCCCTCAGCGTTGCTTTGGCGGCCTCCCAAACGTATGTCTTCCCCACCTCCCCTGTATCATTGATAAGGAAAAACTGCTTGATTTCAGTCTCGAGGTTTTCCCTGAAGACCGAGTCAGCCCATAAGGAATCATTACATCTCCATTTGGAGTTTCGTGGGGCTAGATCGTGCCAGGGTATATCCACCATCACCATGTCGTGGTCCGTCCATGCGGAGATTTGTATACTAGCTGCCTGCAAGATGCGCAAGAGGTGCTCTGAGAGGAAAATGTAATCAATGCGCATAAGTGTGTCATGGGGGAGGGAATGGAAAGTGAAGCCTCTCTCCAACGGGTGTAAGTGGCGCCAGGAATCGGTGAGGCCAAAGAGGTCAAGGGACAGTTTGATGCTTGCCTCGTTTTTGGTACCGGGCGGGTCTACTGTATCTGCTTTAGATTGTCTGTCTAAGGAGCTGTCCATCCATGTGTTAAAATCCCCGCCGAGGACCGTATGTCCTCTGGCCATTCCAAAGACCTTCTCACTGATTCTATGCAGAAATCTGTTTTGCCCCTGATTAGGTGCGTAAAGTGTAGCAAGGGTGACTATCGTGCCCCTTATGTTAGCAATGACTATGAGAGCCCTCCCCTCCTGATCTGTCCATGTCTCCATGATTGTGCTCCGCAGGCTTTTGCGGATTATGATCCCCACTCCCGCTTTCTTCAAAGTGCCCGAGCTCCAAAAGGTGGGTCCAACTTCCCGGGATGGGATCGTTCTCTCCTCACCCTTTCGATATCGCGTTTCCTGAAGGAAAAGAATGTCAATTTTCGATCTCCTAAATTCCCTGGCCACCATGGATCTTTTGGTAGGGGAGTTCAGTCCCTTGACATTAAGTGTGCAGATACGTATCGTGTCCGTGCAGAGTGTATGTGCCATTTTAAGTTATGTACGTTTATGTGTGCCTCGAGTACGCCTGTCTCCATGCCATTTTCGTGTGTGGGGCCCTCACATTTAAGCGTATTGTGCTGTTCCTCTCTTCAAGTCTGAGTTGTGCTCGATGAAATATTCCCCACCCGCCCCCCCCCTCCCCACCCCCCTATCCTCTTTATGATCAGCGCCCGATCCGTCTGGGTTAACCTCACCCAGTCGAACTCGGACCATCAGTGGTGACCGCAAGAACAAGCGGTCCCATCTTACTACAAGCATATATAACAGTGAGCCCCCAACAGACAACTCATACAAAAACTTTAACAATCCGCAGCTTAGGAATAGTACTATCAACTCCCCCCAGGGTGTCTTTACTGCGTGGATATTACTTCATATCCTTCGCCAAGTTTCTCATGCATACAGAATCGAGTGCTCCATGCGCTCGGGCAGGTTAACATATTGCAGTCGAGGAGCACCTCGAGGGAGACATGTGGAACAATGATCTTCAGTATGCGAGTACCATCCCAGTCGACACTGCGACCTGGTTGCGCGCCACCCCGGGCGGGGTCCTAAGTGGCATGGTCGGGCAAAAGTGCCCATCAGAAGAAGCTATTATCCTCAGCAATTGTGCACACAAGTCCTCTGTCCAAGTTAATGTTCCATGTCTTGCGAGTTATTCATCCTCCGAAATTTCCTGGACCCTTGAATCCGCCTCAGACGGGGACCCTTGATATGCCATTCAGCTCCCTTTTTGTTTGGATCTCCCTGGGAGTCCTCTGCTTGGTCGCCCAGGAGATCAGCTGTGCAGTCTGTAATTTCCTTTTTCCGAAGCGAGCTTTGTCGAGCCTTGCCACTCGAAGGTGAGAGAGAACGGGTAACCCCAGCGATATGTTTCCCTTGTCCTTCAACATCTTTGTAATTGGGATACATTTCCTCCTCAGGGCAAGCGTGAGTGATGATAAGTCCTGATAAAGAGAGACAGTTGTGTCACCCATGGTGAGTGGCGGGGCATTTCTAGCTTTTTCCAAGATGCGGGTCCTATCAGCGTAGTTATGGAATCTGACTAGGACTGAACGTGGGCCCCCTGCCCTGCCTCCTGCTCTGTGAATGCGATCAATTTTGGGTTCGTCTATCAGATCGTCTTTAAAGAGGAGTTTTAAGATGCTGTGAATGGTTTGTTTCAAATCAAGGTCAGTTTCTCCTTCTTTTTCAGGAATACCGTGGACACGTATGTTGTTGCGGCGTTCTCTGTTTTCAAGATCGTCCACTTTCAGCTTTATTTCTTCTTCCCTGTGCTCTAACTGTGCAATACGAAGGTCCATCTGGGCTTCCAGCGTGTTTAAGGAAGTCTGATTGTGTTCGAGCTGCTCCACTCTGTCATCCATTTTATCCATCCTTTGCGTAATCTTGTCAATCCTCATACTTCTCATTTCTTTGAGTAGGTCAGCTACGTCCCCTTTGGTTGCTGCGGCCTCAGACCCTTGGGAAGCCATCGTTTGCTCGTCGGGGCCCTGGGGGTCTTCCTGCGAGGGAGCAAACTTATACTTTGCCAGTTTGTCCTTAGGGTCCATGAGTAGTGGGGTCACAACCATACAGTGGGGTGTTCTCAGGTCAACGTCTGCACAGAGTTCCAGTAGTGCAGTGCGTCTTGTGGTCCAGATAGATTCAGTTGAGACCTGTTGAGGTAGGTCAAATCTCTTATATGTCCAATAGATGGTGTATTGGAACGCTGTATGAGGGCGGGGGCCTCTGTAAAGGAGCCACCTCCAAGGGGTACCTGCAGCTGTGTCCGGAGGTCCCCGCAGGAGAAGTCCTGGCCAGGGGGGGTGTTAGTTCAATGGGACCAGCAGGTGCTAGGGTCGCGATGGGGGCCGAGGAGGGCACACGCCCTGGACACCAGGGGCCCAACCCTCAGCCCACTGAAGCCTGGGGAAAGTGGAAATATGAAGCGCCGTGCTGCGCAACGCGCATAGTCCCAATACCCCGGAATGGGGCTGTGTCTGCCCCACGTTGAGTGTGTCTTTCCTCAGTTGAGCCCACAGAAGAGCTGAAAGTTTGGGGGAGGGTTTGGCAGATCCACGTGGAAAGGGCCTTCCGCTGCCGCCCGGGCGGGAACCCGCGCACGGGTCACCGGGCCTCGGCGCGCAAGATGCGGCCCGGAGTCCGGGGGAGGTCCACTATGGGCGCGTATGTGGTCTCCACCTGCGTGAGGCCACCGCGACGTGGGGGTTGCTGCGGTCTGGCCACTGATTTTGAGGTGGGTCGCGTGGCTCAGGAGGGGCCACAGCCTAGAGTCGGGGACCGAGTCTCCCGCGTTCAAGCCCGTGGGTGGCTCACTCCCTGTAAACCTCCTGCAGGTCCGTGCGTCTTTCTGATTGCACGTACCTTCTCGTGGGGTTCAGCCGAACCGGGAGTCCGCGTCGCAGCAGGCTCCGTGGAATCGTGTCGATGAGACGTGTGCTGGAAGCTTCCAGGCCTCATCTGTCCCCCTTCGATGTGACGCGGGAGAGTATTTCTCCAGAATGCAAGGTCCGATTTCGATCGGAGTTGGAACCTGACGGTACCTGGGTGGTTCCGACACCCGGTTCCGACGCTATTTCAGCCGGCGGGGGGTCTCGTGGTGGGGGCTCAACCCACTTTCCGGGACCCTTGCGCGGAGCTCACACGGGGAACGTCTCCATCCGTGCGCCCCCTGGTGGCCGATCCTTTTATTTATTTTTAAATTAAATAGATTTCCTTTTTTTTTTTATAACACTGGGATGTCTTTTAAACTGTGCTTAAGGTTTGATTAACCAGATGCACAATAAAGTACCCCAAAAAAACTTGGTAATGTCTCATAATTTGCATCTGCAACTTTACTCTGTTGCATTGCACGTTCTACTTCTTCCATGGCATGGCGAGCTGAACATCTTGGAGGTACAAGAGGGCGAAGGTGGATGTGGACTCTCAGCAGCGGGGAGGGGGGGAGAACAGGTGAGCAGACACAGGGGCCATCCACTGCGGAAGACGCTCGGGAGGTATCCAGATTGGCAGGGGAGGAGGAGGAGGGCGCCATATTAGCCTAGACCATGGGGCCCGGCGGGAGTGGTGAGGTGGGTGTGACTGCTGAATTACTGGCCCAGGGTCATGAGGGTGTGCAAGTTACACCAGAGGTACCTGTGCAAAATCCTGTCCCTAGTTCAGCGCCTGCAGCAGTATGCACCTGCCGGCATGCCCCAGGCCAGAACCATCCACAGGTGTCAGTTGTTTCCACCCAGACTGACACCCCAATGCCTGCGGATGTTTCCATTTGGGACAGAGTGGTACCCCTTCTAGTTGGTATTGGGAAGTGTACCGGCATCATTCGTGATGATGTGCATGCTTGCACTCGTGTGCTTGCACATCATCACAATGGCGCCTGGTATCTCCTGAACTAGCTAGTAGCATTCCTGGTCTTGAATTTGCTGCATGTGCTGGCCACTAATGTGACCCTCCCCTCCTCGTCTTGCTCCTCTGTGCGCCAGTCGTACTCCTGGGCACCTTCTGGCCCAGATACCACCAGGGCCCCCTGTGCACCGGTCCCACCCATGTTGGCCCGTCTGGTGGAGCAAACACCCCTGCATGAGTTGGGAGTTGACAGTGGATCAGCTGAGGTGGTCACCATGCCGATCCAGGACATGACGGGAGCAATCGCAATTGAGGGAGAGCAGGCACCGAGGAGCAGGGCACGGGCCGGACACCCCTGGCTAGTGTCATCAGGCCAGAGGGTGTCCATAGGAAGCAGGCACCGGGCAGTATGGCGGCAGGAGCAGGGTCTGAGGAGGAGGTTTATGTACTCGAGGCAAACCATCCCAAGGGGGCAGGTATCAGGTGTCGGGCACGACGCAAATGTGGACCTCAGATTGAGGATGTCTTCCATGTTTGTGCAATACGGGCAGCGAATCGGGGCAGAGAGGCTTTGTGCTCGGGAGGCGAGAGTCACCATGGCCAGGGCGGAGATTGCACTGCATTGGGCAGAGAGGCGTGCTGCCATCCTCGAGGAGCCTTGCAGGGAGTGGGAGGGGATGGAGAAGTGCATGCTGGTGGCCCTGCAAGCCCTTGAGGAGAGTACGCAGGCCCGCCTAGCGGAAGTGGACGCAGTGCTCGATGATGCCCTGGCCCAGACATTGAGTGACATTGAGTGACATTGGTGACAAGGACTAGCCTGCTGCCTGTGTACATAGTTTTGTAGATATAAGTTTACTTTTATTTTTTATTTGGAGCTTGGATTTTGGGCATTACTCCATATTTTATTTGTACATAGTTTGTGTTCGTTTCCTTTTATGAGTGGGCTCTGGGCTATCTGCCATTTTTATATTGTAGGTCGTTTTTTAGCCTGTGTTTTAGTGACCCTGTACAGTGTTATTGCTATTTTTCAATTTTTTTGAATTGCAAATATTTTTGTAAACATGAACATTTCTAATTTTTTATTTTTACCATGGACATGTTTTATACTTTAATTTACAGTCTGTCTGAAGGAATCCAACTCTTGAATATATTTATTTTTTACTCTCACAGTCCTTGTTTGTTTCAGTTATTTATTTATTTGTGTTAGTCATGTGTACGGTTGCCTACTTGCATGTGTAATGTTCGGGGTTTATTTGCGGGGTGAGTATACACATGTGGTGGACCGGTGGTGGTGTGTGAAGTGGGATTTTGGGTGTGTACGTGCAAATGGCATTTCCTTTCAAATGTGCACCATCACTGTGTATTAGCCTTGGCTGTGTTTGTGAGTGAGGTTGGTGGGGTGACTGTGGGAGTGTTACATGTTCAGGTCATTTGCACATGATTTGCTTAATGCTGTGTAACACACAGGTGGTGCTTTCCCCTTGACCAGCATGTGTTTGTACAGTTATCATCTCTGGTGTTGATCAACCTCTTGCATTGGGATACACCATTGTCATTTCTTTGTATTTACACATTGGCTGCCCAATGCAGCTGTCTCTGTGTTTGGTGCACTGTGTGATTGCCATGTCCTTCACACATGGGTGGACCGGTGATGTGTTTATTATGAAATCTCTTCTAGATATAGCAACTCAATGAGGCTCAGGCTGAGACACCTGGCCTGTGTTTGTTCATGTGGCACACATTGAGGATGTTGTTGATTCTGTCATTGTAGAACTGTTTGTCCCTGGGAATTGATGACATTGTCACATGGCCAGCAGGGTCTCACTTTTACATTGACTTGTTAAATGTCTATGTTGGGAGATGGTTGCAGACAGCAATTTTGTTTGAGCAGATGCCACACTCATGGTTGGCCCAGGTGAAGGCATTAATTTTGCTTTGCGGAGTACATGTTCCTGTGGATATTCTGGGCTGTTTTCACAACATGGCAGTCAAGGTGCAGAACACACAATTGATGGAGTGAAAATGTGTCACTATGTCAGGGTACAGCATACAGGTGATGTACCATCTGGAGGGGGCTGCCTGCAGGGTGGGGCCTCGGATGATGGGGCTGGGGTGTCCCATGTGGAGGGGGCTGCCTGCAGGGTGGAGTCAAGGGGGCTGGGGTGGGGGTGTCCCATGTGGAGGGGGCTGCCTGCAGGGTGGGGTATGCCATGTGGAGGGAGCTGCCTGCAGGGTGGGGCCATAGGGGCTGGGATGGGGTGTCCCGTGTGGAGGGGGCTGCCTACAGGGTGGGGTCACGGGTGATGGGACTTGGGTAGCACATGTGGAGGGGGCTGCCTGCAGGGTGGGGTAGGGTGTCCCATGTGGAGGGGGCTGCCTGCTGGGTGAGGTCACGGGTAATAGGTGCTGGGGTGGGGGTGTCCCATGTGGAGGGGGCTGCCTGCGGGGTGGCGCCATGGGTGATGGGGGGGCTGGGGTATCCCATGTGAAGGGGGCTGCCTGCAGGGTGGGATCACGGGTGATGGTGGCTGGGGTATCCCATGTGAAGGGGGCTGCCTGCAGGATGGGGTCACGGGTGATGGCAGCTGGGGTATCCCATGTGGAGGGGGCTGCCTGCAGGGTGGGGTCACGGGTGATGGGACTGGGGTAGCACATGTGGAGGGGGCTGCCTGCAGGGTGGGGTAGGGTGTCCCATGTGGAGGGGGCTGCCTGCTGGGTGAGGTCACGGGTAATGGGTGCTGGGGTGGGGTGTCCCATGTGGAGGGGGCTGCCAGCAGGGTGGGGTCACGGGTGATGGGGGGGGGGGGGCTGGGGTGTCCCATGTGGAGGGGGCTGCCAGCAGGGTGGGATCACGGGTGATGGTGGCTGGGGTATCCCATGTGAAGGGGGCTGCCTGCAGGAAGGGGTCACGGGTGATGGGGGCTGGGATGTCCCATGTGGAGGGGGCTGCCTGCAGGGTGGGGCCACGGGTGATGGGGGCTGGAGTGTCCCATGCAGCCCCCTAGCAAAATCACACGGAAACACCCCGCAATCCCCGACTGCACCACAGTCCAATCATGTGAAAACACCCCGCAATCCCCAGCCGCAACAAAACGTAATCATGCGAAAATACCTTGCAATCCCCGGCCGCACCCCCTAGAAAAGGCGTGCCGTCCCACGCAAGGCCTCACCGACCACCAGCCAAATGGCGCCCCAACACCTTGAAATCTGCGGCATGCAGCCACCTCCAGACCAGACACCCCAACCCGTGAATTGATTTTAATGGGTTAAGATTGATTTGATATTGTTGCCTGTGTAGTGATGTATAGCAAATTGATTATATTGTTCGAAGAGTTCAATGTTGTGTTATTTTACTTGTTTAACTTGAAAGCATTAAATAAAGATGTTAAAAAAGAAAAAAAAGACTGCCACTTAAAGTGGAAAATGTTTTTTAAACAAATGAAAATAACTAAAACAATGAATTGGCAAACAGAACAAATGACTGGACAAAGGAAAGGGAGAAATGGACAAAGGAGGACAAAAAAGGATTGGATAAAAGTTTGCTCAAACCCTTCTACTTTACAGACAACCTGCTCAGTAGTTTGAAGAAAAACCAATGAGGCTGTCACACTCTGCCCTTTTTCTCACCTGTTTGTCTCTGGTCGATGTCTTCTTGGGAGATTTTTTCCTCTTCCTAGCAGTTCAGGCCTTATACAGGTAAGGGCGTGTATCCTCTGGGTCTGGATCCAGTGTGAGGATCGCTGTCTGCCTCAGGAAGCTGGGTAGAGTTCAGTATCCAGGAAGGGAGGACTGGCAGCGGAATCTAGGAAAAAATAGGAGCAGAGTTTCAGTGCTCAGAGCGTGCAAGGGGGAAACACCGCAAGCACGGAATCAGAGCATGGTCTGGGATGGAAGGAGGAACAGACCTAGGGAATGCAAAGGGCAGTTTAAAGGGAGTTACCTGTAAGGAAGGGACAGAAGAAACAGGAAGGGGCACTGATGAAAAGGAGAAGTAACGATAACAGTCACTGACAACACAGAGTAGTAACGTTGAGACATGCAGAGTTGCGGGGGCGTGCCTATTTTCTAGGAGGCAGCGCATCATGCGTAAATGCTAGAGAGCAGCGTTCCTATGCGGGTGCCATGTTAGGACTATTGATCCGATGTTGCGGTGCATTATGGACCATGAAGTCCTGAAGGGGCGAAAGCGGCGATTCATGACAGCATGCACCCTCTTAAACCTTGATCCACTGGGTTTACCTGGATGGGTTAGATGGAATTTCCGCACCAAACGGGGGGCGTTCACGTTGTAGACAGGTTCCCAGGTTTGTTCGCTGGGGAGGGGGGGGTGTATCCTTTCCATGCCACTAAGTATTGGAGTCGACCCTCTCTGTATCTAGAATCGCATTTTCTGTAGACCTCGAATTCAATCTGATTATTGATGAGCACAGGGTTAGGTCAAAGAGTTGATCTGGTGGACTGTACATAAGGTTTCAGAAGAGAAGTATGGAAAACAGGATGCATTTTCTTCCATGATTCTGGTAGCTGCAGTCGAAAGGCCACTGGGTTGATGACCTCCTTAATGGAGAAAGATACTTGGGAGCTAGTTTATTTGGCCATAGGTGTCGAGGTAAGAGTCTCGAGGATAACCAGACCTTGTCACCGATTCCATATAGAGGGCCGGGTATTCTCTTGGTATCAGCATATTTTTTTACTTTCATCCTGGCCTTTTCCAAGTGATCCTTGGCATCCTTTTGTACATTCACCAGACGTTGTATCCAGGAATCGACCGAAAGAACCGGGGTAGAATGCGGTAGGATAGTTGGCAGAACTAATGGATGGAACCCTTGGCTGCAAAAGAAGAGGCTGGTCTTGATAGCTCAGTGATCCGAGTTGTTTTAAGCAAATTCAGCTACCGGAATCATCGAATCATCTTGGACCTTGGCTGCAAAACATTGTAGGTATTGTTCTAGCGTCTGATTTACTCGTTCAGTTATTCCATTGGTCTGAGGATGGTACCCTGAAGACGAGGCACGCTGGAGGCCCAACATTTGACACAGATGTTTCCAAAATTTGGAGATCTACTGAGGCCCACGGTCGGAGATGATCTTAGAAGGAAGTCCATGAAGCCTGAATATGTGCTTTAAGAATATTCCTGCCAATTCAAGTGCCGACGGTAACTTGTACAGCGGGGTGAAGTGTGCCATACGGGTGAATAGATCAATGGTAACCATTATGGTAGTATACCCTCTGGATGGAGGTAGTTCCACAATGAAGTCTGTGGCTATTATTTCCCAAGGACGCACCAGCAACGTGGGTTGGTGGAGAAGCCCTGCAGGTTTTCTGTTATCACACTTATTTTGACTGCAAACAGCGCAGGCTTGGATGTACGCCTTTACTCCATCGATCATCCTTGGCCACCAGAAATGCCTCTGAATGAATCGGAGAGTGGCTGTAATGCCTCTATTCCCAGAATGAAAGGTATCATGACAAAGTGTTATAATCTTGGTTCTCAGTCTTTGTGTGGGTATCACTAATCTCATCCTTTAAGAGGTAACCATCCTTTGTGACCAGGTTCCATTGGTTGGTCTTGGTGTAGTCTTGCCAAAGATCAGTAGATGGTGTTTCGATACGATATCCTCCAACAAGGAATTGGCCTGGGCTACGACAACGGTATCAGGAAACATCTTCGGAAAGGCACGAGCTTCAACAGGCTCATAATCGGGACGCCTGGACAAGACGTCTGCTATTATGTTGTTGGTCCCAGGGAAGTGCCGTATGTGGAACTGGTGCTGGGCAAAAAAAAGACCCAACGAGCCTGACGACTGTTTCTGCATTCCAAGGACTGCAGGATTTGCAGGTTTCTGTGATAGGTTCCCACCTGAACATGTTGGCACCCAGGAGTAGTTGACGCCAGTCAGTAAAGGCCTGTCTGATGGCTAGTAGTTCCTTCTCCAGGACTTAGTAATGGGTCTCGCTGGGAGTCAAGGTTCGGGATAGATAGGCAATGGGAGGTTCCATCTTGTCTTCAAATTCTTGTTTTAGGACTGCCCCGAAGGCATAGTCTGAGGCGTCTGTTTCTACCAGGAAGGGTTTATTTATGTCAGGTTGAGCCAGGATGGGAGCTTGAGTAAATCTTTGTTTTAACTCCTGAAAGGCTGTTTCTTAAGCAATAGACCAAATGAAAGGTGTGTCTTTCTTCAGCAGGGCGACAATGGGATGTACGATGTCAGAAAATGTGGGGATACATTTCCTGTAAAAATGTGCAAGTCCCAGGAAGGATTGGATCTGTTTTACTGTAGTAGGTGCTGGCCAAGAAAGAATAGAGGCAACCTTGGCAGGATCCATTCCGATTCCTTTGTAACTCGGTGCGAACCCAAGGTAATGAACGAGGCATTTTTCAGGTTTGGCCAGGAGCTTGTTTTCTCTTAGTCGCTGTAGAACTGCACTTACATGTTCTTGATGGACTTGGGGGTCGTTGGAATAGATCAGTATGTCGTCCAGATACACTATAACAAAAAGAAACAGCATATCTGAGAAGACTCTGTCCATGAAGCGCTGAAAAACCGCAGGGGCGTTGGCGAGATCGAAGGGCATGACCAGGTACTCGAAGTGACCAAAAGGTGTTCTGAAGGCGGTCTTCGACTCATCCCCTTCCTTAATCCGAATAAGATAGGCACCCCGTAGATCGAGCTTGGTAAAGATTACAGCACCTCGAACAGCCTCCAATATGTCAGAAATAAGAGGTAGAGGATAACGATCCTCAAGGGTGCACTGATTAAGACCTCAGTATCTTTCTTTGGCACGAAGAACAATGAGGCACCGGCGGGGGATTTTGAAGGACGAATGGTTCCATTGGCGAGATTGGAGTCCAGATATTGATCCGATGTTGCGGTGCATTATGGACCATGAAGTCCAAAAGGGGCGGAAGCGGAGATTCATGACATAGGCAAAGAAAAGTAGTTCTCTTTGGGTGTGATGAATAGCCGCAGCTACAACAAAAGCCATTCATAGCATGACTTACATAAACGCGGCTATGCCCAGGTGCACATGGCTAAAGGAAGAGGTTGCCTATCCAGGTCCTCTCTGGTTCAGTCCTTCGGATCGGATTGGATGAAGAGATGGAGCCACAGATTACTTCCTTCAGCTGGATTCCAGGATGTAAGTTTAAGATTATTTGAGCTACTGCTTCAGGTTTCTTGTTTCAGCTTCTGACAAGGAGGTGAGTGTAAGACCCTCTGTCATACGAAACACTCCCCATTCACTCAGGCTCAGCCAGCAAATCACACATGTGCTTTCATGCAGGCAGCACCCAATCAGGCTCACAGGCATTCAAGCTATTCAGCAGAAACCAGACACGCACAAAACAAGATGTTCCTTGGGGGGTTACTCCCCAGCCTTTCAGTGCACCATAATGCATTCATTCCAGTTTCATTCAGGATGAGCTTAGGCATTGTCACACAGCCAAAACCAGTAACCCACAACACAGAATGCAAATGGACTACTCGCTCCATTCAGGTAGGCACCACCCCATGGATGTACCCTCAACATGCAGCCCCTGGGAAGGCTCCAGTCTATCTGGCAGGAGGCAGCTCCAGAGCCATATATGTTCCTTCCACCCAACAGCCATTCAGGGTGTTGTATTGTGCCTGTCTGAGGTGAGGTAGCTTGAGATATCATGTGGGATGTTTGTGTGGATGATGGAATATTCTGAGTGAGTGTTCTGTGTAGAGGCGGTTACAGCTGGCTGGCCCTGGGTGATGGGAGCTGGTGTTGTCACATCTTATGTCCTTTATGTCTTCATGTGGATATGTAACTAAGAACTTGGAAATAAACTTACCTGAAGAAATCTTAAAGAGCCTGGAACCTGCTTTTTAACAATGGTGACAAGTCGGTCTTTGGTAACCTATGTGCCACAAGCTGATGGACTGAGGACCCTGCTGCGGGGGGTGCAGGAAGGGCAAGCTTCTGGAGAAGGACAACACCGCTCCCAAAAACTGTAAGTCCCATCACCCAGGGTGCTGGGGGAGTCAGGATTAAAGCCCCATCTTTGGTGGGACCGGCGCACATAAGTAGTGGGCAAGCTGGGCCCCAGGGAGTCTTCAGGGAGAAGCCCTGACATGGCTCCCCAGAGTGCAGGGGCAGGAACAGGAATTGGGCCCCATTGCAGAGGGATCAGCTCCAGGAGCAGGAAGGAGGACTGCGTCCCATGGTTCAAGGAAAGTCCACGAAAGAGGCCCCTTTTTGGATGGGCAGCTCCTAAGTAGGAGGCAGAGCTCTGCCCTGGGGGCTGGAGATGGCGCTGGACCAGCAGGTGAAAGATAATACTGGGAAATTGATGTTGAAAGCAAACGCTGTACCCTGATCCTCCGTGAGATGTAATGAAGAGCTAGCCCACTGGGAGGAATGTGATGCTACTCTAGGTTTTTTAAAAATTAGAATGGCAATAGAAAAAAAGAGACGTTGCTCTGAGTTTGGGAAATGGATGTGAATTTGACATGAACAAGGACTGTTTGCCTGACTACACGTCACTCCCATGTCTTGTGCACTCATAGCAATGGGGAGCTGTTGTTTTAAACGGTGTCCTTCTCACGAGATAATTGCAGGCTTTGAAGTTATGGGAGCCTGGCAGCACCGTACTGTGCTTATCGTGCACATCATGTTTTTGGCTGTCTGAAACTCTGGTGATTTATGAGCCTTTCGTGGCGAGGTCTCCAGGGAAGTGAACGACCGTTGGCCTATGAAGCTCTGCATAGCCCTGCTGAGCAGTAGTGACTGATGATGTCGCACATGCAGCAGGGGGAGATGGTGATGCGTAGAATGTTCTTTGGAATGTGCTATTGTTAGAGCTTCGTATTATAAGTACTGTTTGCCCTGAGGATGTAAAAGGGAAAGTACTTTAAGGAATCTGACGTTTGGAAAGACACGTGTCTTAGAAGGAAGGAAGCAAAATATGTGTGCAGCTATATTAATGCAGGAATGAACAATGCTTAGAACATGGGAACCCTATGATACGAATCGGATCCAAGAGTTTGTTTAGGTGCCAAATGCTGTGGTCTCTGCTTGGCAAAAGAGACATTTTCGGCGGATTGTGATGCTGGCATGCCGCTCCGTCTCAGTGAGGCGACAGGTAGCGGCCAACAAATAAGGTGACATTTTTAGGTCATGACAGTATGGTGGGGTATAGGATTGTGCAGAGTTTAACAGCCATAATGTTGGGTAGTTTGGAACTTTAATGTACCTATTTAAAACTGACAGAGCATTTTGCATGTGCAGGATGGTGAGTGCCTTGGTGCGATGTGAATCTGTAGAATGGGGGCACTGCGAGGATGCAAATGAGTTTGTGTTTGTATTCAAGGGTATTTAGCATAATTCTTTTGAGGAATTGCAGGTTTCGAGTGCCAAGCACCATGGAACATGGACACTAATGTGCATAAATCGTTGCTGTTATTGTAAGATGGGTGGTATGTGTATGAGTGTGATAGCTTTAATCATTTTGAGGATTTTCAGCTATATTGCACATGTCAGTAGAGCCTGTGTAAATGGCTGTGGACTCATAGGTTCGCTTAAGAGCCTACAAATGGGTATGGACGTTTTAGTTCATAAAAGTTAGTTTTGGGGATTTTACTTACTATGATCAACATGGTTTTGTATTCAAATGTGCACAACGCAAATTTTTTCAATGCGGTTTATGTATTGTTTACAGCATATGGTTGCAGCATTCTATGATTTTGGAATGCATGTTATGATGAATCTGACTCAGATAGGTTGGAGAGAGTCAGTGAGTGTTGGGTATTGGGTGAACTCACATTCAGCATGGAAGTGTTGCAGTGTGAAATGCATGGTTTGAATTGTTTGGGTAATGTCAGTGGGGTATATAGTTTTCCTTACATTGTTTTGGTTTGGGTAGTTACCTGTCGTGGTAAAAGTTGAACACCCATGCGATTGTTCTAGAGTGAGGTAGCGCCTCGACTCTTTCAATTAAGGATGTTAGGATTTTCTAATTTCATGTGAGGGGATTGGTCTGGTTATAGGGGTTACCTGATTCCGGTAAAGGTTGAACAGCCATGAGGTTGTTCTGTGAGGGAGGTAGCGCCTCCTCTGTTTTTTTTATCATTCTCACATTGGAAAGTAGGTAGCTGGTGGTAAAGGGGTAGCTGGGGACGCCTGGTAATGACCCGTCGGTATTGAGTGTGGTAAATCCTGAGATGATGAGTAAATTGTTTTCTATGTTACTTGTATTTATTGTGGATTTCGTTGTATCCATGGGTTCAACAGCTTGTTTTGGGTTAGGATGTTTTCCTTGCTATAGGACCGTTGAGTTTTTACCAGTCATTGATGTTGGCATTGGGAGTGCGTGGCCACTGCTCCCAATGGGTTTGGAAGGTTTGCACAATCTGGTCTGGTGTAATGCGTGTGGCGTTGAGTCCAGGGGCGTTTGTGGTCTCAGTTATGTTTTGTGTTTCCACTTTGTGAATCCCTATTGGAGTGAGGTTGTGGTTGTCTTTTTGCAGGCTTTGAGGTCTCAGCTCTCTAGAGTGGCAGTCTAGAGGCCTGCTGGAGTTCCAGGGTGGCAGCCTGGACACCCGCGTTGTTGTAGTCGGGGCAGGTGGTAGGAGGTGTAGCAGTCTTGTGGTGGTTCAGGAATGTAGGTGAAGTAGCCCAGTTTCAGGGTTGGCCAGGTCCTGGGGCGAGAGCCCAGTTGCTTGTTTGTGGCAGGAGCAGGCAGATGGATGACAGTATTTATGTTATTGGTACATGGAATGTAGTTTGTCAGGGTGTGATGTTTTGATGGTTGGGTTTGGCAGTGGAAGTGTCTGTCTGCCAGTTGAGTGTTACGTGTGCGTATATCTTGGAAGTGGTAGTTGTGGTGTTCTGGTATGTGACTTGTTCTGTGCATGTATGGTTTAGTAAAGGAGGGAGGTGTGTTGTAGTGTGCCTGTCTGAGGTGAGGTAGCTTGAGATGTCATGTGGAATGTTTGTGTGGATGATGGAATATTCTGAGTGAGTGTTCTGTGTAGAGGCGGTTACAGCCGGCTGGCCCTGGGTGATGGGAGTCGGTGTTCTCACAGCTTATGTCCTTTGTCTTCATGTGGATATGTAACTAAGAACTTGGAAATAAACGTACCTGAAGAAATCTTAAAGAGCCTGGAACCTGCTTTTTAACACAGGGGAAGGGAAGAGAGCCAGGGCTTCTCAGGACTTTGAGAAACAAGAGGGTAAGGGAAAGGGAGCCAATAGGCCACCAATGGCCATCTTGCCTTTGTGTAGGAATCCATTGACTCCTATAGCGGGGCCTGGGTACTCCAAAAAATGAAGGCTACCTTGAGCCCCTGTTGCATCAGCATGTAGCTGCCACCAACCCATACCCTGCTCACTGGGCAACACACATGTGCCCAAAAACATACAATATGGGTACAGGGATCTACCCCTACCCATGGGTGTCCCAAGTGTATCCTATGGGTACTGTTCACCAAGTCCAAAATGAAGAGCTGCACTACCAAAGTGTCAATTCATCCTCACCAACCCCTCCCCCCCCCCCCCGGTTTCCCCCCTGAAAATGGCAACAAAATATTAAAAAGATAAGTTTTTTTCCCCCCCCAATCCCTTTGTTGTGTTTCATCCTTAATCTTCCTCCCTTCCCAGTTGCACCATCCTCATTCCCTCTCCCCCCAAAACAGCCCTTTGAAGGGCTTTTAAGTTACAAGAATAGACAAAATAAAACACAAACTGCACTAAAAAAAAATCACGTCTTATGTGATCTATTTTATGCATTTTGTGTTACTGCAATGTATTTTACAGAATTGTCCTTTGTAGCTGTGGGTATGGAGTTCATTGACTTTTTATATAGCGGTGGTTACAGCATGATGGTTAGAAAAGCAAGTTTTATATATTTTTATACATACTTACATTTTTATGTAATAGGTAGTTGTTAAAATAACTTGTAGTATTTCAGCACATTCAGAGTATTACTTTGATCTATTTTTTTATTCTGACAATGTATCAAATTCTGCAATTCCCTTATGAGGTCCATTTGAAGGTTTCAAAAACAAAATCAATCCGTCTCTGTGCACTTTCCTTACGTGCGTATTAAATACCTTTTCCCAAAAATAGAATATGTTCTACTCCCTACCAAAAATACCTCTCCACAAATCATACATCCTGCTAATCTTCCCACATCGTCATGCTCAAACCAAAAAAAATGTACTTAGCCAATGCTTCTTAAAATACTCCCCAATATCTTCTTTGTTCAGCCAATCATCCATTGGTTTATAGCACCTTAATAGCCGCAACTACACAAGGGTCCATTATAGCCACGGCTTAACGACACCCATTAAACTGAGCATAGCCGCGACTAAGTTTGCGGCTCGAAGATAGCCGTGACTGGGAGTGCCATGATGTGATTGGCTCTATCATAGCCGCGGATACGACCGCCAGTTGTTGCTGCGATTAACCGTGCCTCCAAAGCTTGGCATCCCGTTGGATAGTATGGTAGCCGCAGTTGGGAATTTGTTTTTAAAAAAACCAATTATTTACATATCTATGTACATGTGTGCATTAAGTGGGCTTGTAAGTTGTATTTTGAGCTACATACAGTGTAAGAGAGGGTGGTAGGACGGTGAAGAAGCATGAATAGATTCTATAGCCTGTGGGTGGGGCTAGGCTGCAAAGGGGAAGAGAGGGTGTGGGTAGGGTGTATGAAGGAGGGAAGAGACGGTAGGAGTACAATGGTGGTAAAACATTTGTTGGTAGGGTGAGTGGGTAGGGATGGACAGGGTTATGCTAGGTGGCTGAAGATAAAGAGGGGAGTATGGTGTTTGGGGTGGAGAGGCTGGGGGCAGGTTGGGTTGATGTAGAGCAGGTGAGATATAGTAAGTGCGCTGAGGTACAAACACTAGCCATGGCCACAGTAATATGTGCACAGTGATTGTCATCATTTGCGCATTTCTGGCTGTAAAGGGAACACAAAGAAATATAATTAGGGAACATACTCTATGAAATACAATTAGTTACAGTTGCACACATATATTTAATTTTTTGGACCCTCATAAGTTGTACATTGGGTGCACTATCTTTTATACAAAATTTGTGCGTAGTACACTGTTGTTGTCTTGACATAAAATAATCAGTGGGGAAAAAATTCAGTGGATAGAAAAATCCCATACAAAAAATCCATGGTATACATTTACAGTTTCTGAGAGGTTCTTGTGAAGGAGCACCATTCTCTGAAGGAGGCAGAGGAGATACAGTGCACCTTTTTCAAAAAGCTTCTGCGACATGCACCATAAACAATCACATCATAGAGCTTGGGCACCTCTATAAATGCCAGGCTATTATGCAAGTCTATGCAAAAAGGACGAGCATACTCGTCCTTGGCACTGAAGGGGTTCATCTAGTAGTTGTACATTGGGGTGACATGGATGACTATTACAGAAAGGCCCATGAGCACCACAAGGATAAAATGCATGGAACGCTGCATGCTCCTGCAGGCGCATCTACTTGCACCTCCTTCAACATCTGCTCCAGCCACCACCAGTCAAGCCACAACTCCAAATGGAGCACCAAACACACCTGCTGACCTATTAATGCCACCCAATCAACCTCCACCACTGTACCTTCCACAACCTCAACTGGGACCTGCAGGGAAAGGATGGTATTGCAAATATGACACTGAAACAATGGATACAATTTGTAAAACCTACTCCCAATTTGCCCTATAACTAAGATGGGAGTAGTCTTGACCATCAAGCGATAAACAAAATAGTCCTAGTGGTGTCAGTCAGATCAAAATGGCCTATGCTAACAAAACCTGATGCCTGCCCCATCTCTTATGCAAAAAGTGTAAACGGAGAAATATATGTAAAAGGAATGTCATTGTTCAAAAAAATAAAGGTAGTTGAACCAGCTCTCCTCCTCGCGTTACTCCCGGAGTAAGGCTGTCCCTGTAGGCAGGATGACGCACTCTGGCTCAGTTTCTAACACTCTAAGCAATTCCAAACCGTGGATTGAGGCCCGCCTGGCCTTCCATGTAAAGTCTTTTTTCTTGACTTTCCAAAATTGTAAGTCTTCTGTAAAGTTCACAATTCACAAAGGTCCCCCTCTGCTGGGCTCACACCTTACAACACACAGTTCACAAAGGTCCCCCTCTGCCAGGCTCAGACCATCCAGCACACAGTTCACAAAGGTCCCTCTATGCCGGGCTAAGACCTTCACGTCACAATTAAACACAAACTTGCAAGGGGCTCCTTTTTCCATGTTTACTGTACTTCGGGTCTCCCTCTGTCAGGCTCGGACCCCTTTCCAAGACTTTTGAATGTGCTTGGTACTGTCTCCAGACCACCGCAGGACCACTTCGACTCAAAGTTCACAGTAACTTCTGACTTTCCAATGGGCTCCTTCCTTTTGCCAGACGACTGTTATTTAGTATCGCTGATCTCACAGCTTCTTTTTACTTCAAAGTTAATTTACGGGTCTGCCTCTCTGCGTGTCTCCTCCAAGCGCATTCAGCCTTCACTTATAATACAAAGTCGCTACTTCATTCGATTTAACAAACACCGGTCTCTCAGGTCGCTTTCCAACTCACCAGCTTTGTGCGCTTCTTTCTTGTTTTGCTATTTTCAATTTGCTAGTCAAGGTTATACCAGAGGCTTGGCATTGCCTCCCCAACGCTGCCGTTCATCCGGGAGGGTCACTGGCATCCTTGGATCACAATGCAATCTTCACTTATGGAATCTGGCCTTCTCCACATGTCTTTCACAGTCTGTTGGAGGCAACTACCTCCAGTAGGGAAACTTTAGGGTTTTCAGCACGCTGCTCTCGTCCCTTGGTCTGTTGCTCTGCTCCAGTAGGTGTGCCCTCATCTTGGAAGTTCTGCTTGTGTTCCACCTTGCTCAGAGTGTCTCTAGGTGTTGCCTTTTATTTGTGTGAGGAGAGCTAACTTCTATCGAGTGTATGCACTTAGTGTAAAGGGCCTGACTTTGCCTGACCCATTTAACGAGACGTGTCCAGTATGATGATAGTTAGTCTGGTTTCTCTCAGTCATCCTATTCCTCGGCCCAGTGTTTGTGAAAAAAGGGGGGTGGGGAATTGGGACTTCGGACAATCCTATCAAATAGGATGCGTCAGATGAACAGAAAAGGGGGAAATATTTCGTCTCAACAACGGCTGCCTCAAAGCTACTCCCCAAAGACCATTCACCCAGGCCCAGGTGATCCTCTCGCACTTGTCCACCCCCAGGGTCTGGATCCAAAAGTGATGGTGGTATCTTCGGGGGGGGGGATATATATATTTATATCTCCCAGAGGACTTCTCACATACCCTTCCCCTAGGGTCAGAGTTCTTTTGTTGACTTATCCATACTAAAGATGAGTGGTTGGTGACAAGTGTGAACTTCCTCCCTAGAAGATCGTACCTTAGATGGACGATTGCCCATTTGATGGCAAGGGTCTATAATTCCAACACAGAGTTCTTCTCACGTGGGAGGAGTTTACGACTAGTGAATAGGATGGGGAGCTCTAATCCATCATCTATTTGTGATAAAACTGATCTTAACCCTGTGAGAGAGGCACCTGTTTGTAACACAAATTCTTTTGCAAAGTCTACTATTTTTAGGATTGGGTTCTGGCACATGGTTTGTTTTAGGTTGTTGTAACATAATCGTCCTCATCAGTCCAATGAATCTTCTGGGGTTCTGTATTCCTTAGTTCGTCCTAAGATTGCCCTGAATCTCGCTTGATCTTGGGCGTGGGGCCATCTAGGGCGCTTTCACTTTTTCTTGCTTGGGCTGGACACTGCCATTCCCTACAAAGAAGCCTAGGTATTTCATGGCTGATTGAGCTAGCTTACATTTCGATGGATTGGCAGTTAAGCCTGCTTATCTGATGGCTCTCAAAATAGTAGAAAGATGAAAAACATGGTCTACCCAAGTTTTACTATAAATGACTATGTCGTGAATATAGGGCCCACAGAAATCAGAGTAGGGCTGTAATACTCTGTCCATAGGTCATTGAAAAGTGGTGGGGGGCCCCATGCAGGTCCAAAGGGAGGATTCTGAACTGGAATAGTCCCAGGGGTATCGAGAAAGCTGCCTTTTCCTTATAAGGTCCATCTACTGGAACCTGCTAATATCCCTTGGTTAAATCTAGGGTTGATAGGAATGTGGCATTCCCAAGTTTATAGGATAGGCATTGAAGGCATAGCTGGTGTTAACCTGCCTGAAGTCTATGCAAAACCTCCAAGAATGATTGGGTTTAGATACCAAAACAATAGGCAAGGACCATGGACTTGAAGAGGGCTCGATAATGTTTGCCTTCAGCATTTCTTTAACTTTCTCAACCACTATTTGTTTTCATGCTTCTGGTAGTCTATATAGTTTCAAATGGACCACTTTTCCCTTTGGAGTTCTGATAAAATGGTAAGTACCATGTACTCTCCCTGGTTTCTCGCAGAATACATCGGGGAATGCCACAATAAGGTAGTTCAAATCTTCTCATTTCTGCCTATATAGATCTTCGGAATAAGCTCAAAGTTGTCTATCTCCTCCAGTACCAAACAAGACAATATCAAGAAGGTGGCAGCGGAAGGATTTTCTTTCCACTTCTTTAAGAGATGTATGTGGTAAAGGTGGGTATTTTGCTTTCTATCAGGTTGGGCTACTTTATAGGTGCAGGTTCCTGTTTGCACCAGCACCTCATATGGTCCATGTCACTCTGAGAAGTTTATCTTCAGAGGTAGGTAAGAAGACTAATACCTTCTGTCCTACTGAAAAAGATCTTAAATTCACCTTCTTTTCATCAGTGGATTTATGTTCGACTTGAGTTTTCTCCATGTGAGTGTGGATTAGACTCTGGATCCGTTTCATGTGCTCTCGCTATCGGGTAGCTTTTTGTGAGAGTGGAATAGGTGCCTCTTCTCTCTCTCTCCCCAGATCATGTGTAAGACCTCTTTTGGTTCTCTACTGTAAAGTAATTCAATAGGAGAAAATCCAGTGGATGCCCGAGTGGTCTTTCTTACTGCAAATAGGGCCCATGGGATCATGCAATCCCAGTAATCCCCATCTACCAATTTTCTCAAAATCATTTTAAGGGTTTTGTCAAATCTTTCTACCGACCAGTCTGTTTAGGGTTGGTAAACTGAGATTCTTAAGGTGGTCATTTGTACTAATTACTTGACTTCACACATAAGTTTACTCATAAAATTGGACCCCTGATCCTTGGGGAAACCAAACCTAGAAAAGAATGGTAGTAGGTGTTTTAAAATTAGCTGGGTTGTGTTTCGTATGGGGAAAGCCTCTGGGTATGCTATTATGAGAACATTTTTATTACCCATTCCAGATGTTTCTTACTGTCCATTTGATATCCATCCCAATTCAGGAGAAAGGGACTTATATTATCGGTAAGGGGTTTAGAGGGGCAGGTAAAGGAATATGTGCACTGGTTTGCTGGCATATTTCAGAAGTCTGAATGAAGTTCGTTATTTCCGCATGGATACCTGGCCATTAGAATTTCCCACTGATGTGAGCTTGGGTTTTAGATTGTCCTAAATGTCCCCCTGTCAAATGAGAATGTGCAATCTCTAGCACGATCTTGCAATGGGTTTTGGGTATTAGTAACTGAGTTTTACTTAGGCCTTCTCTGGAGGTTTCCCTTCTATATAGTAATCCCTGTTTCAGGAAGAAAAAGGGCTCCCCTTTTCTTGATCTTCTCCCTCAGGAATCACTTGCAAGAAATCCTCTACGAGTGCCGGATCATTTCGCTGGGCGAAAGCTAGATCTGTAAGGATGGTAGGTTCTTCTTACCTCTTTGCCTCAGTGGTAGCTGTTTCATCAGTCTTTCCAAAGCCTAAGCTACTTCTCAGTTTCCTCTGGTTCACGTTCTTCCACAAAACAGGGAAATAGAGCATTCTCAAGAATCCTCTGTGCACTTTTGTCCCCACTGTGTATTTCAAATGGAGTTTCACCATGGTTCTGTAGGAGAACCTTTGTTTCACTAAAATTCTGGATCTATGACGCCTGCTAGGACTATCTAGACCAAACTTCCAGGCAAGATTTTTGGGGCCAATCTTATATAACAACTCGCAGGGGGTATTAGGACCAAGTCCATGGGGATCATCTCTCTTTTCCCAGGAGGGATAGTGGATTCTCTGCTGCTACAAATGTCAAAGCCCATTGATTATTTTGTGGTGGTAGAGTGGTCTGAGGCTCAATGACTACGTTTCTGAATGTTAGGTTCTCCCAATTTGTCTCAATTGAGTCGCAGCCCACGCCCGACTCCATATGTAGGGAAGACATGGTAACACTAGTATGGCACTGACACATAGGATATAATTTGTACAACCTTTATTGAAAATATTGGGCTCAGAGAAACTCCTAATTTGCCCTGTAACTAAGATGGGAGTAGTCTCGACAATGAAACTATAAGCAAAACAGTTCTAGTGGCATCAGTCAAATCGAAATAGCCTAGGTTTGTTTATTCATTTATATTCCGCTGCAGACCCGAAGGTATAAGGGCGCAGGAGCAGCAAGGTTATTCTCAGCTCGGTTACAGTGCTGTACAGTAATTACAGTGTGTAAATAGGTTAGAGCAGTTGCATTTGTGAACAGAATGTGCAGTGACAAACAAATGTACATAGGGTAGGCAAAGGTAGGTTAATAGTTGTTATCCTTTATCCACTGGATGTATTTACGCCTATAGGGGGTGGAGGGTATGTTTGAGGTGTCCTTAGGGTAAGTGGAAGGGAATTCCAGTTTTGGGCTGCTTTCACTTGGAAGCTGTTGCCACCAGTTTTAGTTCGTTTGAACCTGGGAACTGTGAGTAAGTTGGCATTGGCCATTCTGGTGGATCTGTTAGGGGTGTATCTTTTGATTCTGTCGACAAGGTAGCGGGGGGCTGCATTGTTAAGGCATTTGTGAGTTAAGGAGGCTACCTTGAGCAGAATGTTATCGGTGGTGGTGAGCCAATTGTGGACTCTCCTAAAGTTGGAGATGTTCGTTTTTGGGGATACTCAGCGCTGCTCTGAGCTCATTGTTCTGCAGAATCTGGATTTTATTTGAGACATATTTGTTGGCTCCTTCATATAGGGCGTTACAGTAGTCTAATTTTGATAGGATTAAGGCTCTGGCTAGGGTGGTACAGCTCTGGATGGAGAGGAAGGGTTTGGCTGCCCTTATTAATTTACATGTGGTGGCTGTGGAGGAGGCCATGGAGCTAACCTGTTTATGGAAGGATAGGGTGGAGTCTAGATAGATTCCTAGAGTTTTTACTTCCTTGATAGAGTTGGCATCTATGACGAAGCTAGAGTAGTTCTGATCCAGTTTGTTTAGGTTAGGGGTGGAACCAAGGATGATGAGCTTGGTCTTGTCATCATTCAGGCATAGACTGTGGGAGGCCATCCATGCCTGGATGATGAGGTACACCCTGTTCACCAAGGCCAAATCCTTGTTGTAATCGCCCATCAACGGGATGAGGATCTGGGTATCATCTGCGTAATTCGTATAGGTGATACTCAGACCATCAAGATCCTCGAACAGGGGCTTTGTGAACACGTTGTACAAAGTAGGGGAGATGCATGATCCCTAGGGAACCCTGCACGTGATGGGGATGGGGTCAGTGGAGGCTGATGAAGAGAAGACACGCATAGATCTTTTGTTAAGGAATGACTCGATCCAGCCGATGGCTTCTTGTGAGAAGTGAGCTGCCGAGTCTAAGTGATTGCAGAGAATTTTGTGATATACTAAATCAAATGCTGCTGAAAGGTCGAGTAGAAGTAGTAGAGCAGTTTTCCGATTGTCTCGAAGAGTGTCAATTTGAGATCGATGAGGGTGGTCTCTGTCCCATGTTGGGGTCTAAAGCTGGACTGCCGAATTCCCAGGAGATGGTTAGATTCTAGGTATTGTTGTATTTGTAGAGAGGCTGTCTTGTTGAGTATTTTAAGCAGGAAGGGGATGGTGGTGATGGGTCTAAGGAGGGTTTTTTGAGTAGAGGGAGAACCCAAGACTCTTTAAGATTATTGGGGATGATGCCTGAGGCGAAGGAAGCGTTGATGAGCTTGGTAATGAATGGTGAGAGGTCTCTTGCCGCATCTTTAATGATTTGTGAAGGACACGGGTCGCCCTGGCAGTTCAAGGGTTTGAGGCTGAGGATCATTTTTTCCATCTCTAACGTGGAGACTTTAGAGAAGCTGAAGCGGGCGGGGGGGGGGGTTAGGTGTAGTTTTATGGGGAGTGGGGCGGGCGGAGAGTTGGTTAAGTTGGTGGAGTTAGTTAGGGATTTTTTCTTGTTGTTAATTTTGATTTGTAGGCATGCGATTTTGTTGGAGAGGGAGTTTTGGACACTGGTGCACCATTGTTTGTCTTTCACACAAGTGTCCGGGACGGGGATGGGTCTTTCCAGCTCTTTGATGATGATGAACAGTTCTTTAGTGCTAGAGTTAGCTTGTGATATTCTCAGGTTGTATGATTCTTGTTTAGCGATGATTTCTTTTTTAAAGGTTGCAGCTATTTTATGGAGGTTCAACTTGTTATTGTCCGTGGGTGATTGTCTCCAAGCTTGTTCCATTTTAAGTTTCTCTAATCTGAGAGCTTTTACATGGGGAGAGAACCAGGTTGTCAATTCTAACGGTGCAATGGAATCTAAAGCTGATAGCATGATTTTATTGTAACCCTCTATGAGATGATGAGGATTAGAAATAGCTGGTTCAGGGTCGGGAGAATGAGAGGTATAAGTTTATCCGCTGTAATGTTTTTCTTATTTCTCGTAGGGCTGGCTGTAGCTAGTGGGTTGTGGGTGGAGCTTGTGGCCGCGAGGGCAAAGGAGAGGAGATAGTGGTCAGACCACGGTCGAGGCGAAGTGGTGGTTATGGAGGCCACACAGTTGTAGTCTGTGACCCAATCAAGGGTCCTCCCTTTGTTGTGGGTAGGGAGGGGACACTCTTTGGGTAAAGTCTATGTTAACAAAACCTAATGTCTGCCCTATATCTCATGCAAAAAGTGTAAAGGAGAAATGTATGTAAAAGCAAGTCGGTGTTCAAAACAATAAAGGTAGTTGAGCTCTCCTCCTCATGTTATACCTCACAGAGTAAGACTGTCCCTGTAGGCAGGATGACACACTCTGGAACTGCTTAGAGTGTTAGAAACCAAGCCAAACAGTGGGTTGAGGACTGTCTGGCCTTCCATGTTAAAGTATTTATCTTGACTATCCGAAATTGTAATTCTTCTATTAAGTTCACAATTCACGAAGGTCCCCCTCTGCCAGGCTCAGACCCTCCAGCATACAGTTTACAAAGGCCCCCCCCCTCTGCTGGGCTCAGATGCTCCAGCACACAGTTCAAATGACCACCTCTGCCGGGCTCAGGCCTTCACGTCACAGCTCAGCACAAACTTGCAAGGGGCTCCCTACCCTAGGTTTACTGTACTTCGGGTCTCCCTCTATCATGCTCGGACCCCTTTCAAAGACTTTCGAAAGTACTTGGTACCTTCACCAGACCACCACAGGACCACTTCGACTCGAAGTTCACAGTAACTTCTGTTTGTCTTTTTTTTCCTTAAAAAAAATGTACCTTTCACAGAGACTTATGAATGCGATACTTCCTTTTGCCGTACCACTCAGTTCCTAACTATCGCTGATCTTACAGCTGCTTTTAACTTGTTAATTCATGGGTCTGCCTTTCTGCATGCCTCCTCCACACACGTGCAGCCTTCACTTATAATACAATGTTGCTACTTCATTCGCTTTAACACACACTGGTCTCTCAGGTTGCTTGACAACTCATCAGCTGTGTGTGCCTCTTTCTTGTTTTGCTGTTTCCAATTCATGAGTCAAGGTTTGTACCACAGACTTGGCCTCGCCTCCCCAACTCTGCTGTTCACCGGGGATGGTCACTGGTGTCCTTGGAACACGATGCAATCTTCACCTAACTCTAAGATGGGAGCAAGCTACGACCATCAAATAATAATAATACAGTCCTAGAGGAGTCTAGTCCAATAAAAAGGGCCTATATTAAAGAAAAACAAATCCTTACTGCTATATTACAAAAGAATGTGGGATAATGTTCACAAGAAAGAAGTGTTCACAAAATGTTAAGTCAGGATGTTGGCCGGGGTCTCCCTTCCCCACGTTTTTAGCACAGGACAAGGCGGGACTCTCGAGCATAGCACACTCCTGGGCTTCTCCAGCACAAGGTTACATTTCCTTTTACAGTATCGGGGCCTTCTGTACTTAAGTCTCTTCTCATGCAAAGTCTCTTGCTTCAGAGGGCCTGATACACCAAAACAAAGGTTCCTTCTGGTAATCTTTATGTGGGGTGAATACCTGTCACCCATGGATACCCCTCAGCTGGGCTCTGATCCTTCGCAATTGTCAGTCTCCCTCAGTTGGGCTTAGACAAACCAGAGCGCTTGCTGATTCCAACAGAGATTTCTGAAGGGCAATCTCGTCTGACTGGGTCACCCTGTTAACCTACGGCAAGCACAGGCTTTTTACCATCACAGTTTGCTCTGCATTCCGCTCAGCCGGGCGCAAACACCAGTTCCTGAATAGTAACAAAACTTCTGCAATGTGTCTAGGACTTTCGATTGTACAAGAGATTTGATTTGACCCTTGTATGACCATCTTAACACCTTACAACAGCCCTCCCTATGGCCTTGTGGTACCTGTAGTTTCTTTTACTCATAACGTTCAACACAGTCTCTTTGCTCAGGAGAGAGATACCAACCAGAGACCTTCAACTGAGCGCCCATGTGGTGCCGGACCACTCTGGTACCAAGATTGTTCATACAAGATCACTTGTCTATTTTATCTTCATACTACTTGCAACCTTGAGCCTAACACAAGCCAGTTGAATAAGAGTCTAATCCGACTCACCGGCTGTGTTGAACTCGTTGGCGGTTCCTTTTGCCGCCGGAGTAAAGGATGGTACCTTGATTGCCAAGCCGGGGAGACGTGGTGGCCATCAGTGGGGCAGGGTGCCATGTACCACAGACATCCATCACACCACCTGGCAGCTGTGATTTCCAGTCTTACGTATCTCTCATCGGAGGCGTCACAGGTCTTAGTTGAAAAGGGCAAGGGCAACTCCCTTCTTGACATCCTTTCATGTCTTGCAGCCTTTCTTCTTCGTTTGAACTGCTGTCCTGGAATGGCTGCTTCCTCATGTGTTCAGCCTTGTTCGCAGTGTTCTCTTGTGCTCCACCTTTTATCCCTATGGGGAAGGGAAAGGGTGGTCAGGTGTGTGTGTGTGTGTAGTTGTTGGTAATTGCCTAACTCAGCCTGATCCTTGTGTTGGGACATGTCAGGTAAACGGCTCAGGTATTAGCCCTTTGTCATTCACGCTGTGGGAAAGTGTTTGTGTTAGAAACGCTACTCTCCCACGCCCTGACCTTTTCCAAGTATCCTACTGAGCAGGATGGCGAAAAGGTATTATAGGGAAGGGGATACCGCATCTAACCCTTCAGTGGCCCACTTACACTCTCGGAAGACCCCCCCCCCCCCCCCATTCCAGGTGATCCTCGCCGACTGGTCCACCCCCAGGAACTAGATCCAATAGCGATGGCCATGTCCTGGCCCCCTGAACAATAGATACCCGGGGACTGGCGGGTGAGACACCTTCAGGTCTCTCACAGGAACCCTTTGGGTTTTTGGCCCACTAGTCTCGTCCCTTGGTTTCTTGCTCTGCTCCAGTAGGTGTACCCTCATCCTACAAGCTCTGTTTGTGCTTGTGTTCCTCCTTGCTCAGAGTGTGTCTTTAGGTGTTGCTTTTTATTTGTGTGAGGAGAGCCAACTGGTGTCAGGTGTATGCACTTAGTGTAAAGTGCCTGACTTTGCCTGACCTGTTTAACGGGACATGTCCAGTACGATGTGAGAGTTAGTCTGGTTGCTCTGTCATCTGCTGCCCTATGTTTGTGAAAAACAAGGGGGGCGGGGGAGTTGGGATTTTCGAAAATTGTATTAAATAGGATGGGTAGATGAACAGAAAAGGAGGAATGCTGTGTCTCACCATCAGCTGCCTCACCCTTGCCCCCCTACTCCCTGAAGACCCCTCACCCAGGTGATTCCCGCACTGGTCCACCCACAGGGTCTGGATCCAAATGGCTGTGACCTGGCCTCGAGGACTAGCGGGTGAGACACCCTCTGGTTTCTCACAGACCCAACGTCCCCTACTGCTGCCCAGACTGGTTCTGAAGCAGTTCAAAGTTGTGTGCTGCAAGTGTCATTGGAAGTTAAAGCAAATACACCTTAAAACTCAGAGGAAGTTGGCAAATCATTATTTTACTTAATTTTCTTTTAAGCCTCCTTCATCATTACCTCCAGCCACCACTTCAACTGCAGCGCCTTCAAGTGGAGCACGAAACCCAACTACTGTTATTTTACCGGCACCCAATCTTTCAGAGTTCAAAATTCTTTGCACTTAATACCACAATTGACTTGTCCCAGGGGGTGCCGCAGTAGCCGATTGGGAAATGGCCGTCTCTCAACATCCGGTGCATTACCAGGGCTAGGTTTAAAAAGAATATCAAGGGAGTGCTCACGTGAGTGCTGTTTGCTGGTGAGTTGGAATTCTCAGTTGCTGCTGGATTTACCTGGACCTGAGTTTACCTGGACATACCTGGCTCTGTTTGGTGTGCTCGTCGTGGCAAGCTCCACCCCCAAAAACCAGAAACAGTATTTAGTGAGCCGGTCATGCTTATATATGGGCATGCATCAAGAGAGTGCTCAAGCGAGGGCTGTTTGTGGGAGTGGGAGCAAGTTTGGGTGGTCAATAACATGATTACAAACTGTAATTCACGAGACGCTGGGGGAGCTGGTGAGAGCACTCAGACATTAGATTTCAACACAGTATTAGAGAGGAAGATTGTAGGAGAAAATACTGAGAGGGAATCTTTGCTGACACCGAAGGATATTGGTGAGTGTACATATCCCCTGAGGCAAGAACTACACCCCCAAGTTATTAACAAATGTGTCAAGCAAGAAGAGGCTGACCTAAATAACAAAATACTATCCAAAAAAAGAAAGTCTAAATGCAATCACTGAAGAGACTGCTGTGAAAGAGTTTATGCTAGATCTAAATATTTCGCTAAAGTACATTGGATCTAAATCAATTGAAAGGGTAATGTGCCCCACTACTTCCCTTGATGTTATTTCAAATCAAACATGTATGCTAGAATATCAAGAATGTCGAGAGATAGATCTTGATACTGATCAAGGTAACTTAGATACGAAAAACACAAATGAGACCGTCACTGTAGCGCTAATGTTAGTGGAGATGCAATATGGTATGATGACCTCTGTTGTTCAGGAAACTGTTGAATTTGAAGTTGAACCCACTGGGTAAGTAGTGATTATGGGTAAGACGGTGATTGAAAAGTACATGCCTGCAGACCTTTCATCAAGTGCAGGTACAAATGAGTTTAGGATGAGAGGGGTGTAGAGGTTGAAATAGAGTGTGGGTCCCTCCTAACTAACACCTCTTCGCCAGTTCATGACCTAGGTGATATGCAGAATGAATCACAATTTGAACTAGACACTGTATTTGGGGAGTTTTCTAATGATAACCAACAAGTCCCACAGAGACCACTTCTTAATAGTCTGACAGGTAATTCTTGGTGTGAGACAGATTTGTTGAAGCTAGTACGATAGAAACAACCATGGAAGTTGAAAATAAATGTGAATACTAGCAATATGAGCATTACAAACATCACCTCAATGGCAATGTTTGAAGTTTTTGAAAACTTATAACAATGGTGGTTGAAAGATGTGAAAGACTGGAAAAGAAGCTAGATGTACAGTCACTCCTACTTCATAAAATATAAATCGATGTAGAAAACACTAAAGAAACAAAGCACAAACACAAAGTGAAGGCGGTGTAACCCTGAGTGGTGATGGACATATGGTCAATCGGGATCGGACGAGAGAAAATACTGATATAGTGCAAAAATCTGTGTCTTTATCACAACCTGAAAGCAGATTAAGTGGTGAACATGAAATCATTGAGCTTGTAACAGGTGGACAAAACAAAAACATGATGAAGATGGGGAGTAAAATGAGAAGGAAATGAAAGAAAATCTTCCAGGCAGTAATGTATGTAAAACGTATTAATGTGAATATTAAGAATGCTTGTGTGGCAGACGATGACCATAACTACCTAGATATAGTAGAAGTAGATATGAGTGGTACCGTACCGCTATTGTGAAAATAAATAACGAAAAGGGGGTAACGAAAAAAACAATCTAAGAAAGGCTTAGCCAATAGCATAGCGCAGAATGTGAACCAAGAGAACCAGTTGCGCATAACATCTGAGGATACCACTAGGGCAAGGGATGTGAAACATGCAAGTGACATTCGTAGCTACACGATGGATCAGGTGACAAACAATGATACAGTGAGGCACAAGAGTGGTAGTCTAGGCACCACCGCTCAGTGTAACATACAGAAACAAGGGAAAAAGAGAGCATTCACTGACATGGACGATTGCGTACTGGAAAACATCCAGTGCTTGTTTGTAGGTGAAATTGACTCTCTGAGTAACTCGTCTACATAAATGACTAAAAGAGTGAATTATAGATAATTAGTAAGTGCTGCCTCTCAAACTGCCATCCATGAGAAAAGACACTCTCAAACACAGTAAAGGTGAGAGAATTACCCATTAGGGTGCGAAAGAGGTGACTGGAACAAGAGCCCTATAACTCAGGCCAATATCTTTTGTTGATCAACACCTGCCTTTAAATCGTGCTGTGGTTCTGTGTATTCTGCATAATGTGGTCCCCCTGCGAGGGATCATCCCTGAGGAGACCATGATAGCAGATCAAGAGGAACATACTACTATTGTTACCTCAAATATATGGTTTAGAGCAGATGCAACCCTTGAATATATTCTTGAGTATGAGAATGATCTTTTTAGGTTTGGCTACAGTCGTTTGATTGTTAATATGATGCAGACTAAACACAGATGTACATTGCCGGACCCCCTGTTAACACATAATGGGTGCCCAACCTCTGACATGAGGGTAAGACAGGATAAAATGAGTAGAGAAGTAGAGAGGGTTCTGACCCACAAAGGTAATGATGAAAGGCGTGTGAATGACAACACGAATGAAGACGATGATCGTAAAGATGGTTATTGGCAATGGCTCCTGAAAGCCTTTAAGGCACACTTTGTGAACACCTCTCGTTGATAGAAATGTTATGTTCTTGGATATCAGGTGCTTTGCTCACCTAACCGCTGATCTACTAGCAACCATAAACCTATTTGATGTGTTGTCCCTTCATGAAACCTGAATGACAGAAGTATGTGAAATTGATGGTAGAAGTAACTCTCAGATATTGGCTGTAAAAGGCTCTGTTGGACGGCCTAAAGGGGGGTTACTAATCTCAGCTCGGCATCCTTGGAGTATTGAGGAGATCCAAACCTCTACGACTATGGTCCAAGCAGTTAGAATCATTAATGACAGAGTAGGAAAAAAGGGGATGGTTGTTAAATATCTACAATCCACCAAATGTAGTGCTTTATGAACACAATATTACAATCGTAGGGACGATTCTTGATGACCTTGACCCTATTAGTCTGACTTGGATAGTGGGTGATTTAAATGCCAAGATAGGAACGCATGTGGTGGACACTTTAGTTCTGCATGAATCCGCCCCAGTTAATCTATCCACACAAAATCGACAAGGAAAGGCCTGGGCTGAGATGTTATATCAACATCATTTTATCATGCTGAATGGACACTGTGCTGGTGATGCTGAGAAAGCACAGACACCGATGGGTGGTAAGAGTGCATCTACCATTGATTATGTGTTTGTGAATCTAGCAGCCCATGACATGGTGGAGGACATGTACATCCTAATTCAGGAGGAGAGTGATCATGTGCCAGTATGCATGTTACTGAAATCTCGAATAAACAGTTCAGAGTTTGACATGAATGGTAATATGTTTGTAAATAATGGGGCTAATGTCATACGGTGGACCCATCAATCTAGCAAAAGCAACACTTTTGGCAGAAAGAGAAGTTGCTCTGCATAGTGCCCGCTGTTTGAGTTCTCCTGGGGATGATGCACCCTCACACATTGACGATTTCTCAGTATTAACCTCTTGTATTAAAGAAGCGATACATAAGAAAAGAAACTACAAGAGTGTACCTGAACGTTGGAATTGCAAAGCTAACAGCCGTCCCTATGACCATAGAATTAAAGTTGCTAAAAAAGAATTAATAAAACAAATCTCAGAGATACTACTTAGCACTAGCAGTGGTCTGACAGCAATAGAAGTCACAAAAGACATTAAAACATTGAAATCAAGATATTGGCTGTGGGGTCATCAGACAAAGTGTGAGACTGAGGTATGGCAAGAGTTAGCGTCATATGCAAGGTCTGGTAATGGTATATGGAGAGTGGTAAGGGGTGCAAATAAGAAAGATCTATCAATTAATAGTGTTGTGAAGAAACCTGTTGCATTCATATTGTAAATAGACTGGGGGCTATAAAACCGGTAGACCCAGATGGGAACAATAAATGTGAAAGATGGATATGCAAAGCCTCAGTACTTGATATCAGCAGGATAATTGAGCGATTGAATAGCTCAAGGGCTGCAGGGCCAGATGGTACATGCAATGGCTTAATCAAGTTATCACCTGTTATTTGGGCTCAGGCTTTGCATATACTCCTCAGAAATATAGGGGAGCATGGTAAAATTCCAGCAACTTGGAATGAAAGCAACATCTTGCCCGTCCATAAAAAAGGATGTTGCAAGGATCTGGGTAATTATCGCATGTTAGACATGCTTGACATTCCAGCCAAAATATTTGCCATGGTACTGTTGGACGAACTGAATGAATGGATAACTACGAAAAGGATTCTTCCTTCAAACCAGACAGGTTTTAGGAAAAGGTTGGGCTCTGTACACAGCCTTATTATTCTGGTATCTGTGGTGGAGTATACCTGGTATAGACGGCAACTTCCTGTATATGCTGCATACATAGATTTTAGTGCAGCATTTGATACAGAGATGAGGAATCGCCTCTGGAAATAACTAACAGCTTGGACTATTCCACATGGTCTGTTGAGCATGATTATGTTGTTGCACCAGAATACAAGTGTCAGAGTGCGCCTGGATGGAAAGGGTAGTCTGTCTAACTTGTTCCCTACACTGAGGGGAGTCAAACAGGGATGTGTACTGGCTTCCACCCTTTTTAATTTATACCTTGCTGATCTTGGAGACGCACTGAGTATCCCCGAGGCATGCCCAGTAAAAATGGGAACACTAAAGATCGGCTGGCTGGGTTATGCAGATGACCTGCTCTTACTAGACTACACACCCAAGGGACTTGAACGCATGCTTGATGCATTAGGAACCTACGCTAGTGTGGATGGGCTACGTATTAACATTGGCAAAACAAAGATAATAGCATTCTCAAAGCAGAAATATGTGTCCCCCAAATGTGTATAGAAGATCAACTGTGTACCTGTTAAAATTGTAAGGCACTATAAGTTTCTAGGTGTACTAATAGATGACAGGAGAAATGGACTGCACAGTTGGAAGCAAACCAGCTTAACTGCACGAGGATAGCATATGCCATAACATCATTTATTAGCAGACAGGGTGGTTGGTAAATTCAAACAATACTCCTGTTCTACTCGGCATAAATTGTCCCATGTATGCGGTATGGTGTACGGATGACAAACCTTTGCCACAACTGGGAAAACATGAAGCAAAAATCTTATGTTTATTGTTTAGGATGGCTAGGAAGTTGCCACTAGAATACTACCAACTAGAATTTGATCAGAAGAGTATTATGGTGGAATATATCTGTAGTAGAATGGTCACGTGTTATGAGAAACTTGTTAGCCTTAACAACGGCACCATAATGGTTGAAGTTTTTAACGCATTTATTGGCCTGGATAACTTTGAACATTTTGGTACCCATGGCAGGTTGTTGTCAAAGACCGAGACCTGGTTATCTGGATTTGTGACATCAATTCACGGAAACCAGCAGTTAGCATCCAAATGAACTGGTTGAAATGGTATGTTTAGTAGAGAAACTGATACCATACGGTTGGCCTCTAATGTCAACAGTGGGTCTTCCAATATTGGCTGACACGCGGACAGGTACCCAGTTATACAGTAGCATTTCCTAATAGCTTTATGGCAAGACAATATTGTTAAAATTTAATGTCAACAAATTACTAGAGATCCAGGGAGCTAAAATTGGTCTTGGCAGAGGAGATTGTTTATGTCGATTGTGTGGAGAAACTGAGATCGAGTCTATAGAGCACATACTAATCTACTGTAAGAGTTTAAATGGAATGTGGAAAAAAACATTTAAAATCGTATGACCACATGATGAACTGTGATGACAGAACATGTTTTTGGTATATGTTAATAAAAGGAAATAATATTAATTTTATATATCATATGGGAATCTTAAATGTTAATGGATATTTGTACCGTGCACTACCACCACCAGAGTAGTTGGTCCCCTGGCGCTCTGGTGGATCTGAAAAGGAAAGGGGTTGGAGGGGTGAGTTAGTGGGAGTGAGTGGGATAAGTGCAAGAGAGCAGTGATGTGCTGTTGGCAGCTTCAGTTCGGTTAACACTGTTCGCTGAGCTTGGAGGTGCTTTCCGGTCGGTAGCCATCGTGTGCTGCTGTGCGAGGCTATGTGTGGTTTGTTTTGTTGTTGTGGTGTAGGGAAGTTTGTGCGGTTTATTGTGCTTTAGGGTTGTGTTTGGTTACGAGTTTGAGAGGTGTATGAAGAGGGGTGAAATTGTTCGTGGGTTGGTTATTGGCCTCGCTATCTAGAAGTGATATGTGCCAAGTTTCCATTTTCTTTCTGGAAGTGGCGCGTGAATATCGCAGCATTTCTATCTAGATCCTGCATTGGCTAATATTCACAATCCTGTCTATATGTGATGCACGCCAATGTTCACAATTACATCGCAATATGGTACTTGCTAACATTCACAGTTTTGTTTAAGTGTGGGATATCCGATGACAGACTGTGTCACGTGTTCTGTCCTTGCCAGTCCAGGTATAGCTCTAATGGCTCCATTTTGGGTTGTTTGTAGAGTTTCGATATTACTTGTTGTACCCACCAATAGACTATTATAATAGTCAATTCGGGAGTTTACCAGAGATGTAGCCAACATGGAGATATTGGGGGTATACAGGTAGGATTTAATCTGTCTAATATGTTTAATGAACAAGAACATTTAACATGAAGAGCGTCCTGCTTCATAGTGAAGCCCGAGTCTAAATAGACTCCCAAAGTTAATACAAGGGCTGACCTGAACATTGCAGTCATTTCTCTAATAGAGGGTGCCAAGTACTCCATTGAGTCCTTAATTATACTTGTGTGACATGCATCATTTTGACATGCTGTTGGTTTCAGCCTTTAATTTACTCTTATTATACCACTATCATCTATTTCATCAAAGCAGAATTCCAGAGGGCTGTCAAGGGGCGTCAGTTGAACACGGTTGGTGATCACACAATTAAACTGTCAAGTTTCTCAAGTTGCATATTAATAGTTTCCTTATGCAGTTTTAGTTTAGCTGAGAAACCTTTTTGGATTTGAGTGCACCCAATCATTGCTTATATTAATTTTTTTATTTATTTATTTTTTTTTTTTTTTTATTTGTATATAATCAAAATTAGATTTTTACAAAAGTCGAGATTAAATCTTTCTTACTTAAATGGAGATGTCAGACGAACAGACCCCTATGTTTTAAAGAAGTGTTCAAACCACCGCAGGTTGGTGCTCATCAATTTCAGGTTTTTGTTTTGATTTAACCGAGATTTTTTCCAACGCAATGTTCATTAGCATGGAGGCTGCTATTAACCTACTGGTTTTAGCCCCCGTGATCAGTCGGTTCCACCATGCATTATAGTCGACAGCATAAGAAGATGGATTAACTATATGTCCAAGATAGGCTTCTCTTTCATGGTCAATCGCCGGGCACGTCATCAAAAGATGTCTAATATTTTCTATGGTTCTAGGATCATTACAAAGTCTGCAAGATTTTTCTTTCGATGCGCTCCGAATTGCCAAGATTTCTCGAGTCGGTAGTACATTCATCCGAGCCTTTAATTTACTCTTATTATACCACTATCATCTATTTCATCAAAGCAGAATTCCAGAGGGCTGTCAAGGGGCGTCAGCTGAACACGGTTGGTGATCACACAATTAAACTGTCAAGTTTCTCAAGTTGCATATTAATAGTTTCCTTATGCAGTTTTAGTTTAGCCGAGAAACCTTTTTGGATTTGAGTGCACCCAATCATTGCTTATATTAATAGTGAGAAAGGCACGTTTCGTTCATATGGTTGTTTTATTTGTCTTGTATAGAAATCTTAGGTGAGCTATCACAGAGGCTTCTCTAATCATCCTGGATTACCCAAAATGAAATGTGATGGATCTTTTATAGTTTTATGGTTTTAACATGTAGTGTTTATATGTTTGTATATACAAAGCCGCTTCGAATGAATGTATATAGATAATGAATGAAAGAAAAACATTTTTAAAAGTGGCAATTTCTTTCCTTTTAAAAAATAAATAAATTAAAAGATAAAATATAAAATAACAAAGACAAAACTGCAGTCAGCTGGAGGTACTTCATGGTTGAGGTGGAGAGAAAGCTTAAAACAAGTGCAAGCACACAACCTTAAACCCCAGATCAACCGCAATCCCTCCACACGACAAACATTCTACATGAATGGGTGCACACAACCAATATATTTTCAGTGGACAACAAAAAAGGAATTCATTCACATCATCTTGAATCTCCAAATAGAAATTTGTAAGAAAGTGAACAACAGTTTAAGATGCAGCAAGCTTTGAACCACAGGACAAATGCACTTTCAGAAGTTCCATTGCAAATACGCCTGTAAATATTAACGGACACTATCTTAAAAGTAATCCCCTAAAAATAAAAGACCATGTACTACAGTATATAATCCTAATTACAAATCTAATTTGTAATCCTCATCAGCAACAAAAAACAATTACTTAATATAGCTGACGCACGTGTAGATGTGGGGGGCAGGGGAATGGTGGTAAAAAAATGCTTTCCTACTCTCGCAGCCCTCACCAACTGCCCCCCACATCTATGCCTGCTTGCTCCACACCCCTGATTTCCTCCTCACCTCCCTTGCCCATTCCCCCTATAACACTGGTTGTGTCTATGATGCAGTTTCAATCAATATGTCGGCTAGCCATGAGTATACCTGAGGCTATATCCGTGCTTATGATAACACGCAATGTTGGTTTTGGTTTGTCATAGACGCGGCTATCTGGGGAAAATGGCAGAAAAAATGCTTTCCTGCTCTCCAAAACCCTCACCAAGTGCCCCAACATCTATGCCAGCTCCACCCACTCCCCTGATGGCCTACTCACCTCCCTTGTCCTCTCCCATTCCCCCTATAACACTTGTATCTGTGACGCACCTTCAGTTGACATGTTGGGTAGCCGCAGCTATTCTTCTGATAACCGAGGTTACAGAAAAGCTTTGTGTTGGACATTCAGTCCCTAGATCCCTTCCAACTCCCAAATTTCACTTGGTGTCCTCTTGCCCCTCCACCCCCCCCACTAGCCTGATGGCATTTGCTTGTTTTTTGATCTGCACATGGCTTTTTTCCTCCCTTTCGTTTTCCGATATCCTTGGCTATAGCCACGGCTATCTCACGTATCGAGGAAAAAATAAAAGATGGCGGCTGTTTCATTTACAAACACCCAGTTTCTTGGTAATTCACCCGAGATGTAGCTATCTATTTTGGAGAAGGGGGCACCCCTTCTCTATCAAATATTTAAAAAACTCCTGGACGGAATAACCCAAAACCACAAAAAGGCCTCAAGTCACTTCCAAGATGGCTGCCTTGGCGAGTACACCGTGAGGAGGTGCGCTCTGTCCCTTGCAGGCTACAAAAAGAGCCTGAACGCTGAAGAATATTCCTCACAGGCAATCTAACAGCTAATAAAAGCCTGAGTACCAGGCGTACCTCGAAAGTCCTCCAAAATAAGCCGTCCAGGCCGTTTCTGCACTGCCACAGGGTAGAGAGCAGGAGAGGACACAGGGCCGCGCTGTACAGGAGAATCGCAGCAGGTCAGCAAGCTGAATTGGGTGGCTGGAGGAATAACAAGCGACCTGGAGGGCGAGTCACCAGCCAGCTACCCCAAGCATCCACCCAGGCACTGCTGAGGTCTAGGTCTCCGAGACACAAGGTGTACTAGACGGTCCTCGGCCGCATCCCTTGCGTCATCCGGTGCCCTGTGAGGAGCAGCAATACACTACCCAGAGGAGGAGTGCAGTGTGGGGGAGAGAAGACCGGGCTGGAGGCTGAGCACTCATAGCAGCCCCTACGAATCATCAACGGTAAGGCCCACTCTCTCTCACTGCTTGCACATCAAAGCCCCCATCTGAATCTCCCTGTGCTTCTGGCAATCCAACTCTACATAACGAAGACTAGAGGAAAAGCATAGTGGAGCTGGGACGGAGGAGCCCAGCCACTGGCATTTCACCTCCCCATGCAGTACAAATAACTGCATCACCCAGAGCCCCTTGGCGTCAGGGAGGCATGCATCAACACCAGGGGGTTTCCTCTTGGGGAGGATGGGCTTCCAACAAAAACCCCCCTCGAAATAAAGAAGAAGGTCTGACATTGCAACACAGGGAAGGCCGGTCCCCCCAGGGAAAGGTATGCCATCTACCTGCTGAGAGCTCCAAACCTAATAATCACCAAAGTAAAATCAGCCACCCACATCAGGAGTTGGACCTCAGTGGAGACAGTTACCCCACGAAGAAACAGGGAAGGTGGCTTAAGAGGGGAACAGAAGTAGAAAGGACAGTAAGGGGGGAAATGACTTCGCCTCTCTTTGCATGGGAGCCAAAGCTAGTGGGGCCTACATCCCGTCCAACCGACGGAAGCCAAGCATCCACCAGAACACCTAAGGTCCACGGTGGTCGGACATTACAACGTCAAAAAACAGAGGGAACGATCCCGACCAGACCCCGGCGAAAGGGCCGGGAGATGAAAGACCCATGAGGGCCCGATCCAGAAGTTGTGGAAGAAGGAATCGGGTGCCCGATCTGACACGGAGCATGAGGGGGACAGGGAGGAGGAACCCCCTCACAATACCAGCCCCCAGAGGGCCAGGCGGATCAAATGGTCAGCCAAAAGGTCCTTGAGCGATGCCTCCAGTCTTTTGGTGAAAGAATGGTCTCAACCATGCAATCCCAAATGGAGAAGATGAGGGAGGACCTGTCGGGGGCATTAAGGGAAGTGAAGGGCGATCTGTTTACGCTGGAAGCGAAAGTGGATATGCACTAATAAGCGCTGCAGGAAATGGTTGATGCCACGTACGAGATGGAGGACTTGATGGAACACCTGGCCAGGGCCACCCACAACTTGGAAATCCAGACAGAGGGCCTGGAGAACAGGTCAAGGAGAGTGAATAATAGGATCAAGTCACTTCCAGAGGCAGTGGGAGATGCGAAACTACCCCGCACAATTAAGCAGTTATTCGCAGATCTGGTATCCTCACCAGACCCCGCTGAGATCCAGGTGGACAGAGTGCACAGAGTGGGACGAAAAAAAACGAACCAGGGGCCCACCCACGTGATGTCCTGGTGGCCATGTACAATTACAATCAGAAAGCAGACATTTTGGCAATGGCGAGACAGGGGAAAGATCTAAACTGCAAGGGCTCTCTGTGTAGCTCTACCAGGACATCTCCCAGGTCACCCTCACGGAAAGGAGACTGATGCGCCCGGTCACACAAGAATTAATGAAAAGGGGATCTAGATATATATGGACATTCCCATTCAGGCTAATCTTTGACCACAAAGGAAGGTAAAGGAGAATAACAACAGTTGAGGAGGAATCGGCCCTTCTGGGTCTCGAGGCCGAGACCCAGAAGGGCACACCAAAGTCCAACCCAAGGAGAAAGTCATGGGAATGGTCCACTCAGGGATTTAAAAAAAGTGGAGGCAGCCACGAGGGCCAAAGGGGAATGGAGAAACCCCTGGGAGATACCCGGGACGGGAGTCTTCACAGGAATAACCCAGCGCATCAAAGTCACCCAGGGAGGGGATAAGTACCACTAACCTGTGGGGGAAGACACAGAAGGGGAATTCTTGTGCGAAAGCTATGGGTCGAGGGGGACCTGCATGGGTATGTGCTGGGAGTGGAAGTTAACCCAATCCCACGGAGACAGATCGGGAGGAGCTAGACGCTGTTTGGGTCACAGCAGCGAGTGCGGAGGTATGGAGTAAGGGGGACGTGGGTGGGCTTAAACCTGGTACAAAATAGAACATACGCTCTGACACATGACACTGAGATCAAGCGTACCCCCAATAGATGGCTAGGCAGAATACACTAAGTGTTCTATCGCTGAATATCAAGGGCCTTAACTCCCCAATGAAAAGAATGAAACTGGATAATTTCCTAAAGAGAGAAAACCCAGATGTGGTCCACCTTCATGAGATACACATGCACAACAGGGACACATTTAAGCTGAGAATCCAGGGATACAGAAAGGTGCAGCAATCCAACAATGATTCCTAAAAAGGGGAATCCTTATAGCAATTAAAAATGACTTGGCCTCACATTGATAGATCATATCAGGGATAACAGGGGGAGATTCCTAGCATTGAATCTCCAGGGAACAGGGCAAATCTGCACACTGGCTACCCTCCATGCCCAGAACACGGGTCAGGACCAGTTTATACAATCCCCACTATAGAAATTAGAGGGATTTGCAAAAGGGAAAATAATCCTCACAGGCGACTTCAATTTAGTATGGGTCCCAGATGGGGGTTGGAGTGCAAGAGTCTCATACTCCGACAACAAGCCCTCGAAGGAGCTTAAAGGGAATATTTGAATGCCTGGCACTTGTGGACGCTTAGAGAGAGAAAAGGGTGGACGCGAGGGGTTACACATTCTATTCCCACATACACAAAACTGCCTCGAGAATAGACTATATGTGGGTTTCACGCACCCTAGCGGGACAAATAGCATACATAGAGGTGGGGGCAATAACACTGTCAGATCACACTCCAATTACGTGAAAGATCAGAAGGAGCTTTGGAGGTGGAAATTCCACGACTATATTTTGAGGGATGAGAAGCTGAGAGAGGAGCTAGGGGAGGAAATATAGGAATTCTTCCAAAATAATGAAAGCCCTGACATCAACCCCTGCATGTTCTGGGATGCGTTCAAAGCTACAGTTCGAGGGAAAATAATATCGATCAAGGCCAGGAGAGATAGGGGGCTTATACACATGGAAGAGGAGTTGGAGTTTAAACTGAAAACAGTAATGCTAAAGATGGTTTTGGGGACACGTGGTGAAATTAGAAGTGAGTATAGGGTGAATAGGGGCCAACTAGAGACCAACTAGAGACCCTGCAGACCAGACGTGCGGAACGTTCACTTGCCTACCTCAGACAAAGGTATTATGTGAACGCAAACAAAGCCGAAAAGCTATTGGCTACAATGCTGAGAAAGGGAAAGGACTATCCTGAAACTAAAGAAGGCTGGGGGGGAATGCTCATCCGAAACACCGGAAATTACGAGGGCACTCACAGGATTCTACTCTGCCCTATACAAGTCAGATGAGCCTCCTTCTAGGGTCTTATAAACTATTGGAAGGGTAGCAATCTACCCAGACGAACGCCCCAGGAAAGGGCAGTTCTGGAGAAACCGATCGCACTCAACGAGGTAAAGAAAGCTATTGCATCATTACCAACCAATAAAGCCCCAGGCCCGACAGATTTACAACTGACTTCTACAAAATCCACAAAGACCAGTTGGCCCCTCGCTTAATGGTCCTTTTTAACCACTTCGGGGACGGGGAAGGGATATCTTCCACTGTGGGTCCTCCTGCCCATGCCAGGAAAATATCCCACTTTATGTGGTTCATATAGACCTAAAACTCTAATAAACACTGATGCAAAAATCTATAGTATGATTTTGGCAAACAGAATGGAACACCTATTAACGCAGCTGGTGGTCCCCAACCAGTCTGGGTTCATCAAAGGCAGGCAGACACATGACAACACCTGTAGAATAGCCCACCAGATTGAAAAAGTTAGCAAGGCCCACACTCCCGCCCTGCTAATCGCGTTGGATGCGGAAAAAGCGTTTGATAGGGTGGAGTGGCGGTTTATACTACACACCATGGAAAAAATGTGCTTTGGAGAGGCCTTTTTAGCAAAAATGTTCGCTAACTACCCCAACCCTTCCCTTCGCCTCCTAGTCAACAGGGAACTCTCGGCCACGGTAATGGTCTCGAGGGGAACCAAACAGGGATGCCCCTTGTCCCCACTCCTCTATGCACTTCACTTAGAACCGCTGTTAAGTAGAATAAGAGACAATATCTTGCTAACATTAACAAACCCAGAGTAATCCCCTAGAGCCATGGATGAGACACTGGCCCTCTTCGGCAGGCCTGAAAGTGGTTAGTCTCTTTATTTTGGACTCTGACGCAGTGGGGTTCTGGACAGTTTTCTGTGTCCGAGTTTGGGAATCTGTAAAGAAATTTGGCATCCTGTAATAGGTGGGATTTCGGAATCCCCTTTTTCCCTTAGCTCAGTGCTGTCCCCCTTTACCTGGAGACAGTCACTAGAACCGGTTTGTGGGTAGGATCCCTCATTTATCGTTATGTTCTCTGAATGACATTTCTGTGGTTCAGGGATGGGCGATTCTGAATCAGTCCCCACCTCTACCCAGTCAGGGTTATGGTCTCTTGGGACCCATTTGTCTTTGGGAGGAATTCCCCCATCCTTGAAGGAGAAGACTTTCTTCCCAGAATCCTCCAAGGATTCTTCCCCTTCAAACTGGAGGGCACTAACTTCCGCCACAAACTGGGTCTTTTTGGTCTCTTTGTTTCTCCTGTTCCCTAGGTTACAGATTTTCAGGGGCAAGAGATTTAAGTTCCAGTACCGGGGTGTCTAGGGGCTTTTCACAGGTGAGGAAGAAAGCTTCCTTTAGGGCTTTGCATCCCCCTCCCTCCCGTGCCTCCTCCTCTGGAACCGGTGGGTTATTGGGGTTCTCTCCCAATCATTGTTCCGGGGTGCCAGACTCTTGTTTTGAGTTGTTTGGGGCCGCCATGTACATCTGAGAGTTCTGCGGAGCCTTCACCATGCTACTCAGATCTTGAGTTAGGTTCTGGATCTGGCGCTCCAGTTGGGACACCCGCTCCAGCTGGTTCAGAGGTTTTGTTGTCAAATCTGGGCTGGGTACTGGGGGGTTTCCATGGTAGCCCTCCACTCTTGGCCTCCCCTTTCCCGGATTTGGTGGGCTGGACTCCTGAAAGCAGGGAGAGTAAGGGGGGTTATCCTGGATGTTGGGATTTTGAGGGTACCGAGGGAAGAAACTTAAACCAGGATTTGGAGGATTACTGCCCTCCTGAGGGGAAGTTAGGAGGTAAGTTCCCTGGGGCCACACTCACCTGATTGAATGCTCCACCCCCGGGCCGGGAGAGTCCACCCATACCCCAAGATGGGTCTATTGCCCTTGTACCTAGGGCTGATGTAATTGGCAGAGTTAGGAGGCACATTTGCAGGGTACCCTGCCTGACACCCACCTGTTTGTGATTGATCAGAGGGTCTTATCTGCCTCTGCTTTGGTTGATTTTGCGAAGGTGTATTTTTAGCCCCCCCCCCCCTCATTTCTAGGTCCAAAATGGGAGCAACCTTCACCTTGGCAGTAGCCGGGGTGTTGGTTGGTTTGGGGTTTTTGGTTGGGTTTTTGTTTTCTACAGGTTTTTGGACTTCATACATCCAGGTAGCTTGCTCTATTACCCAGTCCAAGGTCCTTTCATCATGGAAATCGCTTACCAACTGGGTCATGATGTATTTTGGGAGTGCATGAAAATAGGTATTTATAAACTCCCTACTATTGGTGCTCACCCGCTTGGTGGTTTGTGCGAATTCCCGCTTTAATTCCTGAACAAACTCTCTTGGGGCCTGATCCTCTCCACACTGCAGATTGTAGGCCACCTTGTGGGCCTGCTGGGGGTTTCTGTTTTGTGGAGAAGTGCTTCAAGATGGCTACCTTGTAGGTGGACCACCTTGAATGGTTTTGGTGCTCCAGCCCAGCAAAGAAGCTGGAGTACTCTGGAGAGAACGTCCATTTTGCAAATTCTAAACACTTCTGATAATTTTGAATGTCAAAAGAGATCATCATCTGTTCATATAGCTCCCGATGCTCCCAGACAGAATATTTGCCATTCATGTGGTACAAAGTCGTGAAACTCCTGATAGCTTTAATCTGTTTAATGGAGTCTTTCACCAGAGTCCTCCTTTGTTTGTTAGCCTTCTGTTGCTGCTGCACTTCAGTCCATTCGCCCTCAGACTCAGAGCTGCTGCTTTTTGAGGTGCCTACACTTTCCTCCAGGTGCTCCCTGATTCTTTGAGCTTGATAGTCTCTACCAGAAGGATGGGGCCTAGTTTCTTCTCCCCTTTTGTACTTTGGGCTCTCAGTGTCATTCTCCTTGGACTCCCTCTTTCGCACAGGAGAGTAGTCTTCTGACTCTTCCCTGCTTCCCGGGTTAGTGGAGAACTCCCCCCATCTCCCTGATTGGATGGAGGTTTTTAGAATACTCTTTTGGGGCCTCAATTCATGCTATTTTTTTTTCTGCAAAGCGAACCAAATGGTCCCTTTGTAGATGATGTTTCGTCAAGTCTAGCTCCCTGATTTTCTCCTCTTAGGAGTCTTCTTGGTCTGGTACATCAGCCATGACATTTTTTAACCTGAACTGGGACGCCCGTCCATCAGTCTCTGAGAAAACCAACAAATATAACTCTTATCACCATAGACTTACCTGATTTACCACCGGAGGAATTATTCTATAACTCTCCACATCTTCATATGCCGCACCTGCAAAGAGAGAGAAAACAACACTTTAAACACGTGCAACATTTACCGGACAGCGTCGGGTAATACAGACTCTTACCTGAGCGCCACCAGCTGCCACAAGAGCATCTTCTATGTTCTCAGCTGCAAGACAAGGAAAGAAGGGGGGACACGAGTGAAACATCGGACATATTGAACTCTATGAACTTGATACTTACTGGACCTTGCCAGGAACTTCAGAGTCAATACTGTCCAGAACTCTCCCACGCCTTCAAACCAGTGAAGTAACTGGCATCAACACGCCCCTGCAATCCATGTAGGATGGAGAGCTAATCTTTCTAGAATATAAAGTGAGATTGCTGAGAGGGCACTTCGGAGGTGATTAGTTGGGAGGACTGTGGGGGTGCCATCACTTGAATCCACGGGTGGCTAAATCCATCTCTCCACTTGCAGGAGAATACTTCTATGGGTCAAGCAGACAAGATTAGGAGGGCCAGTCCAGTCAGTCATCTGTGCACTACGCATCACGTTGGTGGAGACCGCAGCCGTCCGGATCCGACCAACGCCCCTGTGGGCGCCAGGTGAGCGTAACATATTCTACTTTAAGTACAGTCAGTTCCTGGAGGTCTGACTCTCTTTTCAGTATGTCTGTTTTTAATGTGCACACTTCCTGATATAGGGCATCTTTTTCCTGATACAGGGTGCCACTCTGTTCAGCCAGGTCATCCCTCTGTTGCTTTATAGCACCTAACTTCTGGCGTACTTGGTCAAATTCTGTTTGGGAATGAACTGATGCAATTAATAACTTCTTATTCTCCTTGTCCAATTTCTCAATCTGTTTTTGTAGAGCGTCCATGTCCTCTAAGCAAACTCTATTATTTGTTGCTTTTATTTGTGTTGACTCTCTTTCAGAAAGTCAACCTTTTCTGACACTCTTTTTTTAATGTAGCTTGTTCGGCCTCCCGTTCTGAATTTTTAACTGTTTGATAAGATTTCCTGATTCTACCTCAGAATTTTGTCTCTCTCTCAATTTTTCTTCTACCTACTTGAATTTACTTTAGGTTTCATTTAAGAGGTCAGACTGGTTTTGTGCAGAGGTTATACTTTCTTGGTATTTTTCTTCCATAACTGTTAGGTAGAAATATATGTATGCCATGAGTTGGCCCATTTTAAACTGCTCATCTTTGCTATTCTGAGTCATATAAAACTCAGTCAGGGCTTGATGTAACAGGCCACTGTCCTGCCACACATCCATGCTTGTGGAGGTGACCTGTTGCATCATGCTGGATAGCCAGGCTTCCTGCTCCTGTTCTGCCCCTTCCCCTCTAGTGAATAGTTTGGAGAGAAAGTGCTGCCTAGCCATGTCAATCTCCACTGTGGTCATGAAAAGTGTTCTTCCTTTATTTCATTATTTATGCAAGGACCGGTCTATACCTTGCTCTTGCGCAGTTTAGAGTTAACTTTATTTTTACACACAGGCCTGATATCTAGGGTATACGTTTTGGGATGGCACTTTTACAGTGTAACATAGTTTTCTAACTACTATGAGTATCACTACCTTCTCTGGGGTAGACTGCTGTGTTAAGCTGTCATGGGTGGAAATACTTATCTCACCATCCCAGACGAGCCCCCAACGTGTAACGGATTTATGACACGGCACACGCCAACCAGGGACTTATTCCCCTGACAATGAATATGGTGCACAATAAAAATACCTTTTATTTTTATTTGAACCCTGGGTTCTGGGTTTGAGTAGGCACCCAACCCATCTCACACCCACCTTAACCGACACCCTGTGTCACAATGGACTATGAACCAGACCAGTGTGTAACAATGAAATATTTTAATAATTTTTAGAATTCACAGAAAATCAAATAAAGCAAAATTGGGCCAGCAGCCACCACTGTGTGACAGTATGCATGCAAAAATCCCCCAAAGCAGTTACTTCACTCTCCTAACATAAGATACATATACCTTTAATAGAAGCGGAAACAAAATTACTTTCCTTCAAAATGACAGATAGCACACAGGTTAATCACTCCCCCTGCAACACTTCCCGCAAACACTTGCTAACTAAATTCTTTGTGGATGGAAAGCAGTGGCAAGGAGTCAGAAAGAAGAGGGAAAACATCAGATTGTGTATTTAGCCCACCACCCCAAGATAGGAGGCCAAAGAAGAAAATTAAACCCTTCAAAATGAGCAAAATGGCATACTCGGATTTCACTTGTTACTTGTATCTCAGTTTACAATTGCGGTAGGATAGCTATGACAGAAATTCGTGTGGCTGCACTTAAGAGACAAGGAGCTTACAGACTACTTAACAGGGCACCAAGGCAACGTGAACCCAGGTAAGAAAATCAATTTTGAAAGGAAAACAATGTAGACAAAAACAAGCAGCAGAATTGCAATTCTCACACGGGTTTAAAACTGAAAAGCAACTATCAAAATCGGAAATCGTTTTTTAGGATGGGTAACAAAGGCACATATCAGACAGCATTCTGAGGGAAAGGAAATATTCTTAATGGGATTATGTTTGGGTTTTTCTGGGAAAAGTGCAAATTCGGTTTTTGTTGCACAATGACTGGTTCTACTGAGGCTACATTTTAATGACTATATTATTAAAGGAAGACACTGCACGCAAGGGGGTTAATTTCGAATTTTAACCAGCTCGCACTGTGTACCTCCTTATAGGGGAATTCATTTATTTATTTCCAAATGGTACTAAGGATTTACACAGATAACTGAAATAACTATAAAAGGAATACGCTAACAAATATGGACTAACACAGATTCTTCTAAGGAAAGGTGAACAGATGATGCTAGCAATTTGGGATCTTGTATAGGATTTTAATAGTATGCAAGGGTAAAAGAGCAGGATATGCAGTTTTTGGGTATTGGGTGATGTGATACTTACAAGGTAAGCTTGAGTTTGGTCATTTGGACAGCCAGCGAGGTCTCTGGACAGCGGGGTCGAGAAATCTGGACACTGGGACAGCTGGGCTCTCCTAGATGGGATGGTTCTGGATGGGTAGTTCTGCCTGGATCTGTATCAGTGGTTCTGCCTGGATCTGGATCAGTGGTTCTGCCGGGATCTGGATTTGATTCTGAGTCAGCAGGTCCAGGAATCAGGAAGTCAAGTTTGTAAGTTCAGTCAGAAAAGAAAGTCCCCTGTGTTTCTCTGTCTCTCCCTTAAATAGCCAGAGTGACGACATAGAATTTTACAATCTGGGTGGTAGCACCCAAGAATTAGTCCTGTCCTAGGATAGGCCAGCCTATCGGTCCTCCCCCCGGGGTTGATTGGTTCCAGGGGTAATTATCTCATTTTACATGTATTTATTGATGACTTCCTTTGTCTCACAAAGTTACTTTTTACCAAAAATAAGTTCTGGAGTAGAACTTCAAATTTATACTAGACACCATCATAAGAGACAGCTATGCAGATTCCATATTTCACAGGGAATCTCAAAGTCTGATCGCCAACTCTGTGCGAGGTAGCATCACTTTTGGGCACAATTTTGCTGTTTTTAGGAGAACCGTGACATCTAAAATTCTGCAAATGGCTACATATGTGCCCCCTACTTTTTCGCATATTTTCACCAAATTGTATGTGTATCATTTATGCAACACCCAGAAATGCATATTTCCTGCCATTCCAGTTCCACGGGTGCTAAATACACGCACCACGTCTCATTTTGCTTGTTTAAAATTCACATGAAATACTGGCATAATATTGAATAATTGCTTATTTAAGGTGCTGAAACAAATGTCATAATGTACAGAGGTTCTGGGGTGAATTTGTCACATATGTGGGCTGTCCTCAAACCCCCAAACCCAAAAGTTTCTGCCAGGCTTGGCTCGCACAAAGGACCTCATGGGAGAGGGTGCTTGAAGTAAATTGCACCTTTATGTCTAACACAGGGCTTCACTCCCCTTCTTTGTATTTGATGACAGTCCTGCCAGCCAGTCTGGTAAAGCCAGTAATTATCACACCCTCAGTCCACTCAGAACAGAGCACATGTCCGTGCAGTATTAGTTCACTGGTAGTTGCAAAAAAGTGGGAGGCAAGCTTTACTGCCACACTGGTTTGATTGCAATTCCTGGGCTTCAGCTAGGCTGCTTGAAGTCTTTGTGGGGGAAACAAGCATAATGTACATGGCTTTGCAGCCCCCTCACCCCCAAGTGCAATAATATTTCTTGTGCAAGCAACAGTGAAATATGTGACATTTCATTTTAAATGTCATTTTTCCTGATTTTCAGAACAGCGAATTAACAGGCGTGTTTATTTCAGTTCATTTTGAGCTTACCAATGCGGTTTCTACAACACACAGTTTCTTGTTCATTACCCTTCTGGAATGCTTTTACAGATATGGTCAGTTTCTGGACACAGAGAGATATACTGCCAAGTATTTCTTTGAAATTGACATGAGAAAGAAACGCAGTGTTGTTTCTTTCATTTACTGCAGTTTGTGCCAATGATTTGTAGCAAATTAAAACGCAAGCCGTGTTTAAGTGGAAATCTGAATTCTTTGCCTTCAAAGTGATTTCCCAGTACATCAGCTGTCTGGAAATGTATTGCCTCACTTCTTGGTATTCAGCAGAAGTAAAGCATGCCAGGGTGGGTTTTCATGAAAAGTACAACTTTGTGATGTTTTAAAATGAAACCCAGAGCAAATTGCCAAGCTGTCTTGAATGTCATGTGTGCAGCTTTAGTATTCAGAAAACAGAACAGCAAATGTGGTGCCGTTCTGCATGTAGGTAATTTTGAGAGGATTTAGATGGAGGTAAAAGAATGCAGAGCACTTCTTTTGGTGGCATTCTTGTGTTCAGTGCTCGCCACACATGTGCCAGGGAAAGAAAGCACAGCCCTTTTTTTTGGTGAACTATGGAAATGCAGGTTTGAGGTAAAGGGATTTCTGTCATGGGCCTAAATGTACCCCACACCCTTCTCGCTCTCTCTTCTCGCTCCCCTTACTTTTTTCTATGCATTTACTCTATCCAAATTGTCCCTGGACCTAATATAATAACAACAAATGTTTGTCTCTTCCGCCCCTACCTTTACTTGTCCCCCCCACACCCTCAGCACTACTTGAAATGTCGTCAGTCCTAGTACGATAGTTGCTTGTTTTGTTCCTCTCCTTCCTTTCTCCTCCCCCCGCCCTCACCTCTTGTTAATCTCCGGCTCTACCAGAAATGTCATCAGGCCTAGTACGGTAGTCGCCTGTCTGTTTCTCATTTCCTTCCTATCTGTGTTTTAGCTCTTGAATATCGTCAGGCTGTGTATGGTAGTTAATTTTAAATGCTTGTTGTTCATGGCCTGTAAGAATGTCATTGTATTTTCCCTTGTCCCTCCCTTGCTGTGAAGCGCTTTGAAACACATTGTGTATAGTCGCTATATAAATAGACTATCATATCATATCATATTATATCATATCAGTGTGCCTAGTATATAAAGATCATTACCCAATGTTTATGGCAAATGTATCTTGCCACTAAATAAAACAATTCAAATCGAAAATCAAGATTCGTGCCCTTGGGGGCTAAGGAAGACACAGCCTCAATCGTTGTATTTCACGCTGGTGGAGCAAATGTATGATGTTGCTGCCTCTTCTTGGAAGGATCATTTGGTCCAGGATGACAAACTTGATGTGAGCCACTGTATGTCTTTGTTCTGTGGAGTGCAAAGCCACTGGTGATCTTGGATTTATTTTCCATCTATCGTAGTTTCGCTTTCCTTGTTGTTAAGCCCACATAATAAAGTCCACACTGGCATTTTAAAGTGTAAAAATTATTACAATGTTGACAATTATAACAAAGATAAGTCCCAATCTTAGATAGCATAGACTTAGGTGTACCGTCACATTCTGCATGCACTAGCAAATTCTTAATAGATGTTGCATTTTTGTACGCAAAAATTGATAACCTGGAGAATCAATCAGTAGTAATAGTATCATATTGTAATATACTCCAATGTTTCCCTATGATCTTTTCATTTGCAAACTGTGTTTTGAGAAAGTATGCACATCCATGTGTCTCATCTCAAAGCTTCTACTTTCTGTTTTGCTAAAGAAAGTGTAATCTCATAACGTTGTCTTGCTCGAAAGCGGCCTAACACTCGTTTACTTTGTTGAAGATCGTCCTCAGGATCAGATATAATCTGTTTAAGTCTTATTAATTGACTATACAGAAAGGCCCTTCACTGTATTAGTTGGAAACTCTGCTGATGTAGTACACTGTTTGTGTCCGTTAGTTTAGATAATAAAAACGTTTTAAGTACACAGTCAACATATCAGACATGGGTATCCAAAAATTAAATGGCAGCTTGGGCCGTATTCTGTGTGAATTTAATACACTCATGAATACAGTTAAACCCTTCCAAACTGAAATTAACTCTGGCACCAGACCAGACCAAACACCATAGATATCATCAATGTATCAAGTGTAAAAAAAAATCAAACAAGCGTTAATTTCAGTTTGGAAGGGTTTAACTTTGTTCATGAGTGTATTAAATTAACACGAATAATCAAGGAGCGTTGAGACACAAAGCAATGTCTCAGGGCTTCTCTTATTTCCTGGTCATGTTGTGATTGGTCAGGCGTCAATGCATCATCACGTTCATGACGCTGGCATCGATGCGTCATCACGCTTATGAAACCGACGTAATGGCCATAAAGGAAGGGCAGGCACCTGACCCTTGTCCCATATGGCCAAGGGCAGGTGCAGCAGTGCTGTGACACCTCCACTATGGGACCAATGTGAATTTCAAGCATGAAAAGCAGCTTCCATTTATTTGACCACGCTCTTTGAATTATATTGGTTTCCCCTACAAGCATGCATTGCCTTCAAGACCAGCTGCATTATTTACAAAGTTGACACCTTGCCTGTTCCCTCTAAGCTGGCTGACAAGGCCATCATCTCTGGTGGCCAAGGCTCCACAAGAAGACAGGACCTGGTCAGATTAGTGCTGAAAAATGAGAATCAGGATTTCTCAATCTATGCTCCCAGGCTCTGCAATTCAAAAAGGAGCCCAAGACCTCTTTAATGAGCACCTTCTTCATGGACATTAACACCATTGAGCCCAGTGCCCACTGACCGCATCTCATTCCAATCATGGCTCCTGTTGCCAAACTATAATGTAACACAGCCCTATTGTAACTTTGCGACCTAGCATATAATCCTATTAACCTCTTTTGTACAGAGCTCTGCTGCCTCTCAAAGCTAGGTCCTCACTCAATAAATATGCAAAATAAAATAAATGAAATACGTTTGCAGGCCAGATGACCCCCTGGGCGTGCCCTGCTTTGGCTTGCAAAGCTCATAATTGAACAGGAAAATGTTATGCTCAAGACAATAAGAAATTCTCTTAAAATATCCATTTGATGTATAGAGCCCATAGCTGTGCAACTAAGATAAGATCTGCTCACTTTTATTCCTTGCTCATGCACTACTATTGTGTACATGGAATTCACATCTAGAGTACCAGAATGCTTCCCTTCAACCATACCCTTCTACTTTCTCTAATTGCATATCTGTTTTATCTTTCACATAGCATTCAAATCACAATAAACAGTTGGAGAATGTCATCAATGAATGCAGAGATATGTTCCAGTAGTGATCTTATGCGTTCAACAATGGGCATACACAGTGCTCTGTTCAGCCGTATGACCCTTTGGGTAAAAAAAACATGGTATAACTGGTTGAGGCATGACATCTCAAGAATTTCAACTGATCCACATCGAAGAGTCCTGCATGTTTCCAGTGGAACCTGCTGTAGTCTTCCTTGATGGTAGTGTGATGAATCTGGGCAATTCGTCCCTTCTCCCCATTGGGGAGCCACTCCCTTTGAGGCTTGGGAGGTGAGCCCACTCAGCAGGACCCTCCCTAGGGGTCTGGGCAAGTGGGACCTCACTGGAAGTGACTCCCCACTCGGGGAAATGGACTCCCATTCCGATAAGGAACTCCTGGCCCAGAATACATTATCCGCCTACATGGGAATCAGAAAGACTGTTGTTATTCCTGATTTGGATTCACTGAATGTTGACATTTCTTCAATCTCTTTGTCTTCGGGTAATGCTGGATCTGGCCTGACCGTCACATTCATAGAAGAACCATCACCCCTTTTATTCATCATGATGTACATAAAACCATGAGGGATGTGTAAGGAGGACTGAATCCTACACAGAGGCAAGCCTCTGACCGTAAGATGTCCTGAAGGGGTGGAGCCAGGAGGCCGCAGAGCTCCAAGTTCAGAAGAGAGATGGGACAGTAAAGCAACTATCTCGCCTGGTAGCGAAACCACACGGAAGCTGTGGTGGGCCCGGGGTCCGTTAACTGATGCCGAGACCAGGGTACAGCGGAGAGACCAAATCCCCAAGCTACGCACGACAAGTACATTAGATGTCGAGCTGAGCAGAGGAAGGGAAGGGAAGTGAATGCTCCCGAAAAGGTAACGCCTTGGACAAGAGCGAGCAGAGTGATTTGAGGCTGGGAAGGTCACAAGGGATTTGGCAGCCAGATAAACACGAATAAAAATAAAGTAAGCCTATCAGAGGGCCAGAGAACTACGAGAGCCCTGAGAAACTGCTATATCCAAAGCTGGGAAAGCCACAAGGGTTATGGGAGTGTGACAAATTCCTGGATGTTGTCACAGCTTCCATGGGGGAAGCCCCTTCCCATGAGGTCAGGTAGGTGAGGCCGCTACCCGATAGTCTCCCTGGGGGTGGCACTAACTGGATGGATCTCATGGGGAGGGAAACCCCCTATGGGACAGGGGATGACACCTTGGGAGAAATGTGGTATAATTCCCTTACAACCCAACCTCCCTCACCCTGTTACCCTGCACAGGACATAATAACCCCACATACTTCCATGTATGTTTGCAGAATAGACAATGTGACTTCCCCAAGAAACACTGAGACGAGGAAGAACATTGAGTACAGGGATGAGTATAGTACTGGGACGAGGAAGAAGTACAAATTGATATGGAATAATCCGCCAAACCACTTCAAACGCTCTAGTCAATGTGTGTCAAGCAAATTGGAACGGAACATAAAAAGAGAAGAAGGACTTGATAAAAGAAGAATCCCTCCGAGTCGGAAGCAGGAGATTCAAATCCTGTCAGCAGTAGAGGCAGGCTCGGACTGGGACAAGAAATAGGCCCGGTCACCCAAAAAAAAGTGGCCCACCCCTCGCCTCAGGACCCTTGACTTCTGATGACCTCACCCGAAGTGATGTCATTTGACCCCACTCCAAAGTGACATCCCGGGAAGCTATGCAACACGACCTCTCACCCCTTGACAAAACAGGAAGTGACATCAAATAGCATTGTTCCTAAGCACACTAAATTACTTTGAATCCCAGCAGACGTCCAAGGCCAAATGATAATATATTATTGTATAGCACTAACGCTTAAGCTCTTTTTAATAGAACAAATATGCATACAATATCACCCAACCTGTGTTGGTACTCATTTATCGACCTAAGAAGGATGAAAGGCTTTTTAGAAAAAAATATATATATTTAAAAAAAATATATATTTTGTTTTTCTAATTTTCTTTCCAAACCAGCCTAGGGATGGCTAAAAACCGGCCCCACTCTCCAGGGACGATTTCGGCCCGGCCACGGGCCGAAAGGCCGATGGGGCAATCCGACCCTGAGTAGAGGAGACTCGACGCTGACGGTACCAAGAGCAGGACGCTGACCCGCTGGAAGAGGCGTCCCTGAGGCACCCGTCACAGATCAACATCCGATAGGAGCAGAAACCTGAACCCCAGCCAGACGGGAAGAAAATGGAAAATCTATATTGCCTTTGGAGCAGGCAACAGACCAGTTTGTCAGAGGATGTGTCTGACGCTCGCCACTTGCACTTAGCCACTCTACATTTGCGTTTCAGAGAGGCTAGGTCAGAGACGTACCAAGTGTTATGCTCGGAGGCAGGCTTCATTCGGATCCTCATGACAGGGACAATGATATCAAGGGTGTTAGTGATAGAGAGGTGTAGATTAGCAAGGACAGAGTCAGTGTGGGTATCCAAGGGAAGAGGGGGGGTGAAGGTGGTAGCAAAGGCAGCCACTGACACTCGCTTAATCAGCTGAATGACGGAAAAGGAGACAGGCAGAGGCATTTTAGTGGGACCTGAGAGATTATCATGCAAAGGCAGGAGGGAGTGACATAACAGCAGAGAGGAGTAGTGAGAAGGTTGGAAATAGAAATGTCAGAGGAGATGAGGGCATCCAGGTTATGTCCTGCAGTATGAGTCGGGTCGGAGGGATGGATGGTGAGAGAAAGAGTGTCGCAGAGGCTGCAAAAGCGACTAGTTGCAACCTTGGAAGAGTCTAGGTGAATGTTGAAATCGCCAGGCAGGAGAGGTTTGGAAGTAGAGGCAAGAAGGTTAGAGGTGAGGTCAAACCACTCCGAGAGGAAGAGGGAGACCGGACCAGGGGTCCTGTAGATGGTGGCAAGAGTCAACTAGAGGGTTGGAGAGATGCTGAGCCTGCAGACATGGCATTCAAAGGAGGAGTAGGACTGAGTGGAAATGACTGGCAGAGATCCAGTCAGGGAAGATCAGGGCCACTCCACCACCAAGCCAGGGAGGTCTGGGCTTGGAGAGGATCTTGAAACCCTCAGGAAGCAGTAGGTCAAAAGCAGTGACAGAGCTGGCAGTGAGCCTTTCCTCAGTGAGGACAAGAACATTGAGGTGAAAGTCTGAGTAGGAGGAGACAGATATTAGAAGCATGTCTGACGGCAGAGCAAGAGTTGAGGGTTGCAAGATGGACCTAGTAACCACCTTTGAAGGTCTTCTGAGGAGGAGTATAGGGATGTGGTACACCCATCAGAGCTGGAGAAGGGGAAGAGGGGGTGGCAGCAGGAGTCATGGGAGAAGGAAGGCAGTTGATGAGAGACATAAGTCTCATGTCAAGGAGGAGAAGGTTGGTCTAAGAGCCCTGGGCCATGACAGTGCCATTGTGATAAACATTAATGATGAACCTAGAGGATGAGAAGCCCGCCAAGAGTACTTTCCATCAGGTGGCTCTATTAATGGGGGAAGAGGAGAAAGTAGAGAGGACAGAGACCATATGTATTTATTTATTTTTATTTATTTATATTGCGCATAAAGACAAGCCCGTGGGCATGATGGCTGTCATGATGCATGTCCCCAGTGTTCAGGGCCAAACCAGCCTTCCCAAGTTGCAGGCTTTCACTGGGGCTTTAAAGACCACAAAACGTTATCAGAGGCTCTCCTGGAGCTAGTCTTGGCGCCTTTGGCACCAGACTCATACTATTTGATCACATGGAATGAGGTTCCAGTGAACATGGAGGCACACATAGCCCAGTCCTGAAGAACTGAAATATGCACTCTAGTTTCTAGGGTGTGGCTGGGCCTGGAACTACTTTACCTGGGCTCTATAAACCACACCCAAAGAGCAGAACACGCATCGTATTATTCTGCACTCCTGCAGCGTAATGCTCACTGTGCCAGTTCTGCTCCTGCTTACCTGGACGGACTTCAGCCACACCCTGTTATCTTCATCAGGAACCATTGACCATCCGCATCTGTCAAAAAAGGGAAAAACAAGAAGAAGAACATTAGTTAAGTTCTTTCTTGAGAGAAGCAGTCTTTCCAATTCCATCCGAACGACTCTCTCTCCCACCGCTCCTGAGGACCACCGCACCTGCAGAAAGGAGACAAGAAGGGAGAACGAAAACTTACCTGGAGGCATCAGTCATCTCAGGATTCCATCGAAGCGGTCCACACGGAGCATCACTGCACCTGCAGAGGAAGGGAAAAGAGATACCAGGTTAGCCGCGCAATAGAAAAATAGCCATTTTAAAATACATCTCGACGCCGCGCTCACACTCTAACACCCACCGGCATAAATATTGCTCAGCGCCTCATTTAAGAGTCCATTGCTTAACCTGGCATTTCCAAGACCGCTCCTCCAAAATAATAAGGACAATAGTGAAACTTTGGCAACAAGTAGAAACACATTAAGCAAAAACAGTTGCCAAGAACCAATTGGTACCAAGATTTACTTACGGAGTCACAGCTGGTCTGGATTCCACTTACAGGCCGTAGGATCAGTGAAGAAACTAGATCCAGTGAAAGGGCCTAAGAACATTAAAGCGCCCATGCATTCAGACGCAGGACGGAGAGCCCATCGTCAAAATACCTAAAGATGGCGCCCAAGCGTGAGTGAAGCATTGGGACAGGAAGAGACGCGCACAGACGTTCCTCGCTCAGCTTCGTGCAACGCCCCCGTGGAGACCAGGTGAGCGTAACAATAGCGCACACATAACAGACACACATAAACCAGCAAACCTAACAATCTTAGGGGTTAGATGGGAGCCAGAATTTTTAGAAGAATAAGAGTGTTGAACGTTTGTTTAAATTTGGGCAAAGACCAACACAGCCTTAGGTCAAGTGGGAGGCCATTCCAGATATTTGATGCAGCATAGCTAAAAGACTCTTGAAACACCATATTCAGCTTGGCTTTAGGAATCTGAAGGCGGCCACTGTTGTTCGACATCAGTGCCCTGTGTCAGACACAATGCGTGAAAAGAGATTCTGCGAGTCACAGGAAGCCAATGCAACATGCGCAGAGCTTCTGAGACAGGTTTGTTTCTACTCATGCCTTCCATTACTCCAACCATACTATTTTGAACAGTTTGAAGGCACCTTATTTCTCCTTTGCTGACGCCCTGAAGCAAACAGAAGCCATAGTCCAGATAGAGTCCATAGGTCAGGGAAGGGGGCAACAAAGAGGATGTCAGTGAAAGTCTGCCTGGAAAAAGCATTGACGTAAGTGTCAGCCATGGGCAGGCCTGGGCTGGAGACTAGGATATTCTTTTTGAACGTTTTCCTTCCAGGCTTCGGAGGGAGGAGATAGAGTAGCAGTTGGAGTAAATTGGACTGATGGAGAGAGCCATGGTTGAGGGGCCAGAGCCAAGAGAAAGGAAGGAGAGGGGGATAGAGGGGGGGCGGGAGCTGCACAGCACAACACAACAAACTCACCAAGCAGCCTATTAGTAGCCAGATGACCTAAAAGAAGAAGCAAAAAGATGACTTTCTCGTACTCTTTAGGGCCGCCCAGATGATCAACACTCCGTGCACACTTAGCAGGAGCACAGGTTCAGATGAAGAGGATGAAGGTGTCCAATCAATATAGAATGATCAGCCACAATGATTTGAAAGTGACCAAATAGACCACGGAGTGGGGATATGCATGGAGAAGCAAAGAGGATAGGCAGCCACACAGTAAGCCCAAAAAAGTGAAAATACAGGGAGATCGGACGAATGTTGAAAAAAGGCAGGAGCAACAGATGCAAGGACTCAAAGCAAACCCAAGGGAGTAATGCAGCAGCAACAAGGAAGCCTGGAGAATGCGGGCACAGGCAAAGGGTGAGAGGGACCAAAGTCAGTCTCATTAAAGTCAAGCAAAGTCATTGAAATATGCACAAAGTACTGGTGCTGATGAGGCTGGTGAGGCACTAGCGGCCTTAGGCACAAAACTGGAACTGCAGTAGGTGAGGAAAGGCCTCCATAAGATGTGTACAAGAAGCCAGCAGACAATGACCAGGCCAAGGTGAAGCGTGCCTTGATGCAAAACAAAAGGCAGGAGCAGTGGTTAGAGGAGAAAGCTGGCACTGCATTGCAAGGAAAGAAGGAGGCAGCAATGCAAAGCACAATGCCCAAGCACTCGGGTGCGGGCCATGGTATTGCGGGGCCCACACAAGCCCCAGGCGGAAGGATGAACAGAGAGATGAAATAAGCACACATGGGGGCCACTGCCGCAGGGGTGAGAGAGGCTGCACCAGGGAATGCATCAACAACAAAGCAGATGCAAAGAATGCTATGAGAGAATGAAAAGAGGATCTTACTGCGAAAAGGCGAGTGTGGATGACTCGGGATCATGTTGGTTTTTAATCAATGTCCGATTGTAAAGTTGAGTACCCCACCAGTGGTTCAGTTCCTTCCTACAACGCTTTTTCCAATGTATCCATCTTTTGTTGTATTGTCTGCCCATTGTGGGGCACGTTTGGCACTGGTGTTATTACATGGTAACTGCTGCAGACCTTAAAGCCAGCTGCCACCACCATAAAACGCTCTGACCCTATTTACTCCTCCGTCTTTGGCTCAGTAATTGATTTCTATTCAGGATGCTGTACTTTCAGGGTTGTCCAACTCCAGGCCTTGAGGTACGGATCCATGTTGGGTTTTCAGGATACCCCTCATTAATATTCATGAGATAAATTTGAGTACAATGATTCTAAATGTATGCACATTTTTCCTTGTGAATATTAATGAGTAATATTGTGAAAACCTGTCAGGATCCCGGCTCTCTAGGCCTGGAGAGGGACAACAAGCCAGCAGCTCTTGATTTATATAAGAGTTTGCTGTCCGTTGCTATATAGTGGTTACTCAGAGTGAACCTTCATGTTACTTCTGTTCGGGGGAATGCAACATTGATTGTCACACTGTACTGACATTGGGTATTCCCATTGGCTTTCGTCCTGACATCTACCGGGAATCCTGGAACCACACTCACTTTAGTATCAAGACCTCTCAACTGAGCTAGGAGGCCCAGCATGACTCATCCTGTATAGGGACAGGTGGATCCCAGACAGGGGCCTCGTACTCCTGGCAGATGACCTGGCTGGGCAGAGGTTAGATGGATCCAGGCTAGTGGTGGGCCGGCTATAGGGATCTCTACAGATGTCCTGGTGGTTCTGCATCTCTAATCAACCCCCACATCAATTTCAAGCAAATAACTTGGTATAAAGCCTGCAATCAATTGTTTTTCATTGTTGACAAAAGTATAATGTCTATTTCATGTTTAAATGTTGTTTAATCCCGATAAAGGGACAAATGTGCTTTAAAATACATTATGTGATAATGAAAAAGATGTGTTATTTATATAGTGATTTCAGACAGTAGGGTGTATGGTATGTCTGTGCGCCTCTCTACGTTATTCGGAGTTGAAGTTCAATGTGTAAATGTCAGATGTATGTCGGTGCCAAGAACCTAACTACGACTGATATTCCCCTGATCAGTCAAAGGTAAAGATGCAACTGTATGTTAGTTAGGTATAGTTCTGCGACATGACAATAATAAAATCAAAACCTGGTGTACATGACCAAACGTAATGTTTATTCTTGATTACATTAAAAAAAAAACTAGGGTCCTAGGCGCAGAGCTATACCTAATTAACATCCAGTTGCATGTTTATTTATATAGCGCTTTCGCCAAAGCACTTTACATATAACGTATTTACAGACAACATCCAACCAAAGTTGGTACTCATTTATCGGCCTCGGAAGGATGAAAGGTTGAGTTGGCCTTGCCAGGATTCTAACCTACGACCTGCAGCTCACACACAGATCGCAGCAGTGAGTGCTCAACCCACTGAGCTATCTTACGGCTGTGACCCATCTTTCTAAATTTCCCCGGGTGGAGAACCCCCATAACCAAACACACTTGCACACTAAATTTGCTAACCTGGTGTAATATGGGACCACTTTATAAATTATATTCAGGGCCACTTGTGGTTCTCAGTCCTCCAGGATCAAGGCCGGGGTCTAGTGGCTGGAAAAAGCAGGTGTTTCTTTGTCCTCTTCGCACCCGCTGCAGCTCAGTACAAACCTTTCTGTATCAAAGTGCACACGAATCGTCAGCCAATGGCACGGCTGAGGTGCGGTTTGGAGTATAGTTCCCACCTCCACTCAGGATGAATTTCACTCACACTGTTTGACTCCGCCTCCAGGCCCTGTCAGTGCATAGACTGCAGCTGGACCAACAAGTCACTGAGCCTGACCCAAGTCTGAGACAGACAGTGAAAGGGTGGAGTCAAGGATCTTTCATGCCTCCAAATCACTGCACTTTTAGCGCTTTGGCACTCATTAGGCCAAGTATTTGAGACCCTGCTCCTCTGCCTAGCCTCAGACATGAACTGCACACGTGCAAGAACTCGCCACTAAACATCTGTTGTGGTATCACACTGGCCATAGCTAGATGCATAGCTTCTGCAGGACAGGGCTCAAGTTGAGGGCACACATGGGTGGACGGAGTCCCCACATTTTTTTAAGAAGTGACCACACTTTTTTCAGAGGGCACCTTTATATGCTCATTTCTGCTGACACCACATTCAAATGGTATGTTAATGAGTACCCCACTTTTTTTTAGGACTTGACCCTGCTGCAGCATGTAACGTGGTTGAGAAATTAAAGGGAAACGCACCCTTCGGAGGCTGGACACTTACTAATAAAATAATGTGAGCGTGATCCTGCCATGCTACTGCTAATTTTTAGTAAGGTTGCCCAAGACATTTTAAACAACTGGTGACGAAGTTTGGGATCTGCCTCAGGCATCTCATTTTATTCATTTTATTTACCTTTATTTTGGATTTCACTTTGCAGAACAAATCAACATATCAAATATAAATATACACATCAAAAATATATACAATACAGAAAACTCACAATTCATAAACCTGTAGATTCTCATAATTAAAAGTATTCAGCATACACATTTTAAAAATGTAAGCCGAAGATGGTGAAAAGTATAAAGACCAATTCATTTGGAAAAATAAAAAATCAGTATGTCCAATATAAATGTCACAAAAACACAATATAAACTGTTCAGTTTTGCCATCTTTTCTCTATAGGACCATTCTGTCCATATAAAATCTGGCACTGCATAAATTACATCTCTGTGCACTAAAGCAGCCACTGTGTGGATACACCTATTGGATTGCAGGACTGTCACAGTGAGAGGAGTGGTGTGCTCTGAGCTCTGCCAGTTTGCCTGGGAGCATGTGCTCGACTACTGATCGTTGTGACCGGCAGGGTTTTTTAACAATATTCCCACAGTGTGAAGCGTGCGCGAAATAAAGTGCAAGACAAGTACAATGAACATATGGTCCTTAATAGGTAACACATCATACAATGGATGGGGTGCAGAGTACACCAAATAATCAGACCGACTCAGGAAGCTGGAAAAATCCAATGTTACTGTTTTAATATCAATTAAAACAGGGAGGTACAACGGACATCAACAGACGTCACACAGCGTTCTCTCAAAGCATTTCATAAACAGGCATTCTTTTACAGCAAAAACTCATCATTCATGATGTCATACTACGTGGCAAGTAAGAAAAACCTATGGGGGATTGTGGTTGGCTCAAGGAGAACATCTAAGTATACTTACTATAGAGGGTCGAGACAATTAGCCCATCTCTCATCACTCATGCCTTCTGCCATGAAGATTGGCTTTGAACTTGGCCTTGCAATGTACTCTTGTGTCTGAGAATACAAGGGAGGGAGGGCACGCTCTTATCATAGTTCTGGAACTCCATGCTCAACGTTATTTTCATCCTCAACTCATGTGACAGTAGACCATGGCCAATCTTCTTTCTGCATAGGAACATTCACTCGGTTCCTTATTTTGTCATCAGTTTCTATAAGGTCCATACATCATCATCTTCTTATCTCCTTGTGACGTCACCAGCTTCTCTTTCTCTCATTTTCATATCCCTTCAGGGACTTCTTCCAAGAGATTGTCATATCTTCAGGCATTCATCTGGTATGACGCATACCTTTTCTCGAACACTCGTCATGGTATGGTCATAACTACTGATGTCAAGCATGGTGCAGTTTCAGGCTTCCAACATACAGGCAGTAGGGGCGGGCCTTCCTGCAGAGCAGAGGCATTCGCCTGCTCCTCTACACTCCCCGCTCTGGTCGAGCCATCAACCACATCTTCACCGGTTGCCACATCTTGACATTTTCTCTTGAAGTGCTTCTTTGGGGTCCAGATCTTCACCACTCCCTTCAGGTAACCAGCCAATTTGATATGTTCATCCACACTCCAGGTCATATATCTACACTGTCTATTCGGATTACAATAGACCCATCGTTTCACGTACTTCTTGTGATTCTTTGAATATAGGAACTTTGTTCCTTCAGGTGCTACGATGCAGGCCTTTATGTATCCTCTGACTTCTTCGTCAGCCAATTACTTGGATCCAAACCCTGATTCAACATCAATCATGATCCTCATTCCCACTGCTTTCTAGGCTGTCTTCTTGCACTGTGCAATTATTATCCTGGTCACACAGAACCCAACCATCACTAACACTGCTCCAAGAAGCTTCAAGATGTTCGCCATCCACTGTGGAACCTATGAGAAGATCGATGGAAACCAACTATCGTCTGCCACTTCCTCTGTCTCATCTCCCATCTTGTTATGCATGTTCGTTAGCACTCTTGTGGCTTCTGTCAAGGTCCCATTCTCGTCATCGTGAGAAGGTATGGATGTGCAACATGATGGCCTGATTTTGGTGCAAACTCCTCCTTCCATTAGTCCTATGGCCCTCAATTCTTCCTTGATATCATTGAATCCTTATGGTAGTGTTGATTGTCTGCAGAATCTCCCATCTGGTAATTTGCAACCATTTAGCATTGGCCATCGTCTGGATCCCAGGCATAAAGATAGTCGTGAAGATTGAAGCAGTTTTGCTGAACAGCCTATGCTCATACGGGATAGCCTCATATGCGTCTATTGACTTTGCTGAAAAGTATTTCTCCCTCTTGGTTCGATTGAGAAGTTTGAGCGATCTTCTCTTTCTCAAATGGGCATTTGCTTTCAGAAATTCTCCAATGTTTAGGTCACTCTGAGGAATCACTTATGTTGGAACATGGATAAGCACCAAAGAACACGTCCCTCCCCAGTCCTTGGGCAGCTTCATGTAGCCTCTAGTCCAACAAGCCCAATATTGATTCATCAGGATGGCTGTCCCAGCTCCCATTCTGGAAACATCAACTGTAGTTTTGCAGCCTATGTTATCTCCCACATGCTTCTTTCCTACTCTTCAAAAGCACAGTGTCGCATTTGCCAGTGGAATCACAACCATTGGACCCAATTCATCTTCCACCCATGTTAGCAGCTTGGCATGTTTAGCCCATGACTTCAAACGCTCATCATTTACTCTTTGCGCTTCTTGCTCGTATTCTGGCTTCAATAGATGAGCTGCACAGGACATCAATCCTTCTTCCCATCCTTTCTTGGACTTCACTTGTCCATAGACTAAAATGTGAGTTCTTTCCCAGCATCCAGGTGATCCAGCTATTTCTGTTCTGTCAGGACAGTCCATTCTCTTCATTTCTTCTGTCACCACTTCATCCTGTCCTACCGTAGAATACGTGAACATCTTGCTCTTCAATGCAGGTTCCTTTTCCATTTGTGTAGTCTTGATATAATCATCCTGGAATGGAAATTACTATTTCAATCTCCACATCAGCGTCTATGTTTCTCATTGTTAATGCACTTTACCAAATTGATTTTTACTCTCATAGTTGTAATGCTTGTACAATAATTGCAATTAGCAATCTTCTAATCACTGGCCCATTTTACAATCCTGTAAATAAGTGCAAATATCAACGTTTTTTCTGACAAGAGCAGGATAAGCTTGAAGGAAAAATATAAAAACAGCAAGCACAATTCGTTGCACATCACTATCGGACAACACCGTGGAATTCAAATACTTTGAACAGGTATGCACCAAGAAACTAGGCTGGATCCTGCGCTCTTTTCCAGTTGCGAATTAAGAATTGGCATTTAGGTATCATTTTGATACGTCAACACATTTTTAAAGTTCATTTTTCAAAAGATTCCTAATGCTGGCAGCAAGGGTTTGCACTCCTGCTATAATATCCATGAAGAATGTCCAACTGAACCTTAGTTTGAATGCAAAATTTGCATTTAGCAGCTGGTTGTTTTATCGTCCTTCTTCCTGGTCATCAATCGAGTCTGCACACGCTGAAATTCTTCTTCTTCTTCTTGTCTTGCATCTGGATAGGCAACAGTGGGAGGAACGGTCTCACCTTTGTATGGTTTTGTGTCATTTAAATGAAGCCAAGCTCTTCTACCGTTGACTTTCCTGCTGAGGGAGTTATGTTTTCAACGATAAAGGGGCCATGGAACCGTGGCTCATGCCACTTCGGGGTGAAATGTCTGATCAATATGGCATCGCCAATAAACAGTTTAGGTGTCGATAATAGTTCAGTTGATCTGGTTGCTGAATGGTTTTCATCTGTGATCTGAGACCAACCCCCTTGGCGCTTGAGTTGATCTGAAATGAGAGAGATGCTAGACCTAATATATGTCAAATATTAATTTGTCATTTCCTAACATTTTTGCTGTGCTCTGGGCATTACTTCTACTCCTCGATGGAAGTGTAAGAGGCATTCTCATCCACCTCCCTGTTACTAGTTCGTGCGGGGTGAGATGGTGGTCCGAACCAGGCTGATTCCGTAGGGCATATAAAGCAGGCAATATAGCCATCCCTTTTTCAGAGTCAGTTTTATCTTGGCTATCCTTTCCTTAAGGAGACCGTTGAGTCTCTCACATTCGCTTGCGGGTGCTAAGCAGAAGAAAACGTATGTTTAATATAAAAAAAACTATTTGTTCAAATACTTCATTGACAAAATAGGGCCCATTATCGGATCTCAGCACTTCACACCCTCCCAATCCCGAAGAGACTTCACGTAGTAGGAACTTCGCTGCGCAAGTGGCATAAAGGTGTGGACACAGACCTGCCTCAATCCACCTGGCGAAGTGTAGAGAAGGAGCCAAGTACCCCCACCTCAATCGACCCCCCCCTTTTACCTGTATGCTGGAAACCAGAGTATGTAATATAGAACAGCTGAATCGAGAAATAACAGAATATGGACTCAGTCCAGTACCAGTGAAAAGGCCAGTACCTAAGAGAATATGGGAGCCTAGGTACCCATTGAGAAAACCTTATCTGCATATGAGGAAATATGATGGCCATCTGAACGAGATCCCTAAAGAAACAGAACCAATAAACGGCAAGGATGAATGGTAGTATTACAAGCCATTGCCAAGTATATGTTCTATGGAGCCGAAGATGAAGTACATGAAAAGATGCAGTAATTAGAGAATGGGGATATTCTATAAAGCATCAAGAAAGCAATAAGGAAAAGTGACATCTTGGACTCAAGGTGAAGAAACTTATGCCACAGAAACAGATGAAGATATTAAGTTATTTTAATTGTGTACAGATGCCGATGAAACGCAAGCAGCAAAGTAATTGTGAAGCTAGCTTTAAGCTTATAGTAAAATAGATTGCGGCAAGCACCAACGTATACATACATAGGAATGAGAGAATTATGGATGTTTCCACTAAACGTATTAAACCAGGTTGGACGTTAGCCAAAAGGCTTCAATTCAATATGTCCCAGTTGAAAAAGCAGACATTAAATTACAAAAGCGGAGCTCAGGATGGCAAGGTTGGATGAGCCCCAAAGAGCAAAGGTCTTATCAAACTGGAGTAAACTGACTTTGGATACAAGATCGTGTGAAAGAACAAACCTCCTGTCCAGAAGGAATGAACATAACAAGGAAGACATCAGGGGTCTATTGGAATAAAATATTAAATACACGAAAAGCGCAATGTTATGGTCTCTAGTCACATGGAAGCATTAAGTTGGATGAACGAGATGATCACACCTACGCATGAGGCAGACTGTGCTCCTCACTCCCTAAATTTCTCAGAGCTAAGAACACTCTCAAGGACAAAGTTCAAAGGCCTAATTGACAGTAGACCACTGAGGTGATGATGGATTAATATGCTAATTGGTGGGTAGCCAAAGTTAAGGCAGCCTCACCAGCATCTGGACGGCCAGCCTGCAGGCTGCTAACGTAGGTTGAAAAATACTGAAGATGGATAGCGTGCCAACCAATTATAGAGGACCTGCGTATTCAGGGGTCCTATAGATGTGTAAACCAATGGGAGATTGTGTATTTAGTGACGTTCATAGAAGTCATTTTTAAGGGAGGGCTTAGTTGCCCACCTGATGTTAAGTAACCAATCACATACTTACACTTTTTTAGACTAGTATGGATCATATATTTAGATATTCACTTAGAGCCAATCACTCCCTCCGTTAGGTTTTTGAAGTGTGCCACGTAGGATGACGTTGGTAACACATAGGTTAGTCATTGATGACACATTTTGCTTATAAAAGTACCGTTTTTTCTTAAATGCTTTGAGTTTGAAGATCGAGCGTTTGCTCCCTGTTTTAGATAATTGATATTAAAACAGTCTTCCTATTGTCAACTTTCAGTGTTGGCTCTATTATTTGATGTATGAGTAAGATCTGCATCCCCAACCATCTCAAGGGTAATTGCTGCTCATCAAAGGAGCTGGACCATCCAGTTCACTTGGTAGCAGAGAGGATGGTTTAAGAGCCATCTTCCTGAGTAAACTTTAGAGTCCCGGCAATATCGTACAACGGTTTATAGTCAAAGTCGAATGAAATAATATCGAAAGTCATAATGTCTAAAACAAAAAGTCGAAAAAAAAAGTTGAATTTGTTTTTTTGGTTGTTTTTTGTTCGAAATGTGGGGGTTCCCCCCCAGTCCCTCCCTTTTTTTAGTTTTACCCCTTTTTTTATGCCTGAAACCCAAAAAAAAGGTAAATTAAAAAATAAAAAATTCGACATTTTTTTCCGACATTATTGTTTAGACATTTTTGCAATTCGATATTATATTTTCGACATTATGACTGCACACCTCGTACGACCTTTGCCATTCGGCTGTAAGAACGTGTAGCTCCCTGTAGATAGTGGCTAGTGTAAAAACCAAACAAGTGTCTTGCAAGACCAGGTGTGACGGGTCCCCTATTTTCGTCTACGCGAAGCGGATCGAACAGAAGGTTGAAGAGGTGATAAAAAAAGGCGGATGATCGCAAAAGTCGGAAGAGGAAAGGATGGTATTGGTGAGTAAAAAACTGAGCGAGCTGACAAAAGTACGGTTGATGAGTGAAGAAAAAAGAGAGTAACGGAGGGAGGCGGGATAAAATATAACATGAGAGTACGTGTACAATGTAGGGAATGAGATATTGACTCAAGTGTGGCCGAGCAATGAGATAAATTGTGACAGAGGCCACAATAAGAGAATACGCCCTGGCCTGCGTTCTTTACGATGTAACAGAAGAAGTTTGAACCCATGGTTCCATAGCGGAATATTAGGAGACAATCCTGGTTAAAGACGGGATCAAAGGGGTAACTTAAACTCCAGTCAGAATATTTTTAGAGGGCTAACGAGTATTAAGAGAATTATAGGAAGTCTATGTAACCGGTTGAGTTTGTCTGTTTGTTTTATGTGGACTTTATGCATGGTGATGTCATAAGTGGAAAATATTATTTGTTTAATTGGAATTGAACCAGATGTTTATTTTTAGTAAGATTAAAATAAACAATTGTGGTTAGTGGGATTGCAGCTTGCGACGATTGGTGCTCGCTCATATTATGTTATTTTTCGGATACGTATTTTCTAAATCTGTGATTAAAAATAAAACCAAGCTAAGAGTAGATGAGCCAAGAATGGAGGATATTACTCCACTTGTGCATCTCTGTAAGCAGTTATCGAAACATGCACCTAAGCTTAAACAGTATAGTGCAGAATGGGTTATGGGAACCGCGGATAGAATGTTTATGCTGTGGCCACAGGGAGGTTCGGTATCGAAGGCAGTTCTGCAGCACATGACGACATATCTGCATGCAGCATGCACGTGAACTGGATGGTCTCCAGCCATCCCTTTAAGATGAGTAGCAGTACCCTCGAGATGGATGGGGATGCAGATTCGTACTCATGCATCAAATAACTATGACAACTCAACAGTTTGGCAAAGGGAGTCAGTTTAATGACAAGTACATAAAACGGGGAGTATAATGAACATCAGCAACCGCTCAATCCTCTCTCTCTATTCCAACTCCAACTTAATTTCAGAAAAAACTCCGTATTTATAACAAAAACTCATCATCACTGACGTCCAATCTTAAAAACCTAACATGCAACGTGATTGGTTATAGGAAGGTAACTTTATCATAGGTAATATATCTGTATATGGTAATGGGTAGAGGGGATTGGACAATCAATGTCAGGTGGGGCAACTAAGCCCTTCCTTCAAAATGGCCACTATGAACGTCACTAAAAGTACGACGTCCCATTGGCTCTACTTACTATAGGACCCTAGATTACACGGTCTACTATGATTGGGTTGGAATCAACCCCATTCATACTTTTCCACTTACGTCTAGCAGCATTCAGAAAGACCAGCCAGGTGCAAGGAGTTTGTCTGCACCCAAGCTTCCCTCCAATTATGTTACGATCAATCATCACCTCAGTGGTCATGTGTCAATTACTGATTTGTAGTTTGGCCTCGAGTCTGCTTCTTGGTCTGAGATTTTTTAAGGAGTAACGTTATGGCAGGGATCCATGCGTAGGTTTGAAAGTCTCATCCTTTCCTGCCTGCCTTGTCACGTGGCTAGGACACCATGAAATTGGCCTCTTCTTCATGTATTTACGTGTATTTGATTTAATTCTGCCAGTCTTCTACCATCGGTGGCTTATCTTGACCTTTCTCAACAGGATACACTGTTCTTTTCTCTTTAATTGTATTCACTGTTGGCCTTTTCCAACCAGATCCGACCTTGGCTTCTTGGCATGGTTACCTCCAGCCGAATTTCGCTCCGTCTTAATTCTCGATTTGTTTGCTGCATCACTCTCCTCTCAAGACCTTTAGTAACCTTTGTTCAATTCTGCTCATGTGCGTAGTGGAGTTGGCGCTTGCCGCAATCTATTTACTACTAAGCATAAGCAAGCTTAACAATTTCCTTGCTTCTTGCGGTCTCTTGCATCTGTACACGTTTAAACTAACTGAATATCTTCATCGTGCATATGGCATACGTTTCTGCATCTTGACATCAACTTCTTCACCTTAGGCTCAAGATGTCACTTATCCATGGTATTTCGTCTTTTTGTCAGTATTCTCAGGTCATTATATCTTCTATATGTGCGTCAGTCGGATTTCTTACGACGTCACCATTCGTTTTCCTTTATTATCTTCTTGGCTTCTTCGGGTATTCCATTCTGACAACCGTCATTCTGTCTTGTCTGTACATATGGTTTTCTCAATGGGTACCTTACTGTCCATGTTTTCTTAGGTCTCTGTACTTCAATAGGTGCTGTTACTCTGATAGGCACTGGGCAGGGCCCAACAGCTGCTCTTTGCTGGTTTATTTGTTCATCATACGTCACATACTTTGGCGTGAAAGTACAGGGTACTACGAAGGGGGTGGCTGGAGTGTGGATGATACTTGGCACTTCCTCTTCACTCCCCCCTCTGGGCGATTCATCAATCACTCTCACTTCCTTCTTTGCGTCCACTTTAATTTCATCCTCTGGATCTAGACATCTAGGTCTGAAGAAATGCTTCTTTGGGGTCCATATCTTTATGACTCCCTTCAAGCATCCTGCTGTTCTCACGTGCTCATCTTTGTTCCATGTCATTACTTGACATTCTCCACTTCGGTTGCAATAGATCCATCTTCCCACATATTTTCCCTGTTTTCTAAGATACAGGAACTTTGCTCCTTCTGGTGCATAAATGCTGGCCTTCTCAAAATCTCTTATTTCTTCGTCAGTCAGGTCCTTGGGCTTACATCCTGACTCAACATCAATAATGATTTTCATCCCTATGGCATTTTTTGCAGTTTTCTGGCACTGATAGATTATTAGCTTGATTATACAGAATCCAAGCAATATCATCAGCAACAGGGCTCCTAGGAACTTGAATGCATCTGCCATCCATTGTGGAACCCATGAAAACAGTGTTCCAAACCAACTGTCGATCATCAACTTCATCTATCGTCTGATTCTGTAGTTGTGTCAGCATACCTGTAGATTCTGTTACGGTTCCATTTTCGTCATCGTGTGACGGTATAAATGTGCAACATGATTCTCCGATTTTTGCACAAACACCTCCATCCATGGCTGTGATCATGTCTAGGACATATCTGTTCTGGAGCGTCATTAGTCAAATTGTTCTTATGTCTTCTTTGATTGCATTAAATCCTTTTATGGTTGTGTTGATGGTCTGAAGTAACTCCCATCTGGTTATCTGCAACCATTTAGTATTTGCTCCAACCTGAATTCTTTGCATTAGAATTGTTGTGAACACCGATGAGGTTAAGCTGAACAACCTATGTTCATATGGGATGGCATCAAAGGCTTCTATCGATTTGGCAGAGAAGTAGTTTTCTCTCTTCATTCAGCTTAGCATTCCACAGATCTCTTCTTCCTCAGGTGAGCATCTGCTTTTGGGAAACTGTCAATATTCAGATCACTTCTTGGAATCACCAATGCTGGAACATGGACATTTACCAATGTACATATACCTCCCCAATTCTTTGGCAATATGATATATGCTTTTGATCCACACACCCAATAATGATCCATGATCACTGCAGTTCCATGCATCATTCCTGTAGCATCGAAGATTCGTCCACAGTTCTGATTTTCTCCCATGTTTTTTGTACCATTGTTTCTGAAGCACAGTTTGGCACTATCTGCAAGGGTCCTCCTCTGTCTTCGACCCATGTCAGAAGTCTCGGCCATAATGGTTTGCATATCATTTGTGAATTTTCAATTGTTTCTTTATAGTAGCCAATGATCATCCATGCTCTGCAGATCACCACTCCTTTATCCCATCCTTCTGGAGAAAGCACTGTTTCCCAAATTTGCATTTGACCTCTGTCCTTCCATCTTCGAGTGTCTTCTGTAGATTTTCCTTTGACGTTCAGTTTTTTGTTTGTTTCTCTTCTGATCTCTGCTCCTTTCACTCCAGGTTTCTCATATCTGATCACAATGTTCTTCGTTTTACCATTATTTCTCGTCTTTATGTCTTGGACATAATCATCTTCATCTGGATCAGTTGCTTCAGTTTCCAATTTAAGCGAAGCATCACTTCCCATAAACTGGCCTCTAGTCGTGCACATTGCTATATGTGATAGGCTGTGTGTTGCTTTGACATCTATCTCAACAGATACAAAGATTTTTGACTTCCCCATGCTGTACGGTAGGAGTGCACAAACAAAGCATTCTTCATCTGAAGTTCGTCTTCCAACTTCCTTCATATGTTGGTACCATATGTTGTTTCTCAAGTGTGCTGTGCTGTCCAGGTAATCATTCAATTCATTATTGTCATCTTGTGTGCTTCTTTTGGCTCTTATTCTTTTGATATGAGCTTCCACAAGCATGTCACTCAGTACATCTGTATAGCTCCTTCTTGTTGGAGGATTCTCGGGCATCTCCATCAATGATCTGCGCGTTTCCACTTATATTATTCGAGTAGGAGGAAGTGCAATATCCTTCATCCTTTCAACATACCAACTGGGCATGAAAATGTCTCTCAAGATTTCTGTCTGTTTTTTTCCAGGCACTGTCCTGATATCATGTCTCGTTGGATCAGGTGTGCTTGCCGGTGTTGTCTCTATTTCCTTATTCTCTAAAGCCTTTTGTCCCTTTAAAAGTTCAGCTTTCTCCATTTTTCTCTCAACCTCTTGTGGCGTAAAACTTCTCATTGTTGTTTGTCCAAACTTTCCCCATTTTTTAGAATGTGATTCTGATGCCATTGCCACTAGACCTGGTGTGTATGTGTCCTTTATCTGTGTAGGTGTACCTTTCATCAACCCCTTATCTGATTTACTTTGCCGACCCTGTCTCTGGCGTTCCAATCCATTTGTTAACACAAGTGCTGTGTGCGTGTCATTGTTTATCACATCCATCTCAACCTCAGTCACTCTATCATTCTTTCTAGGAACTGGAATGACTATGTAAGGTCTTGGCACCTTTGTAGGTTTCATGCGTACATCATTAAGTGGGTACATGGGAATCTGAACGCTTTGTGCACCTATGAAAACGCAGTTCTAATTGTTAATGACAACAGTATGATAATGAACACGATGCATGTGTAAATTATACACTTGTAGGTAATCTTGCAGCATTTGTTCCTGGGCCAATATGAATGTCTCTCGTCATGGAGGAGGATGATGCTGCTGTTCTGGCTTCCCATCTTGATCATCTAAGGAAGCAAAACTAATTTTTTTAATGCATGCTAAACAGTGTCGCTATATCTGGACTCTGCTGTCTCTGCTTGTAGATCACAAGTGCTGGACCGATTATCCTCTTGGTCCGACTGATAGACTGCCTCTTGTCTCTTGAAACAGTTCTCTTTCCACTAACAAAAGTTCTAAATGAGGCAATAAGTTCAGTAAGTCTTAATTTGCATGTTCCATATAGACCAATTCCCGGTCTACGCCTCTAATCTGCTTCACTCCAGACGACATATTGTTTTCTTATCAGCATAAACAAAAGTGAAGTCCTTGACAACACCTTCACGATCTGTCCCTCGAAGGAAAGTTTCTACACTCTTCTGTGATTTCGATGATGACTAGAAAGTTCGACCTGAATCACAATGCTATGCAGGAGCATACTCAGATGTTTAGTGTTTGCTGGGTCTCTGATGAAAGTGAGGACGTCGACATTGGCATATCTCCCCACAAGTTCTGGAAAGTCTTCAATTAAGCGGAAAAACACAGTATTGGCTAGTCTGTTATTTTCTTGTGATAGGGACATTTGTCTTGTCCTCGCTGTATTCCGGAAGTAAAAGAAACTGTTCTGCAATCACTGTGAGCAGCCTCTTTATTGTCTTTTCATTTTCAGGATCTTGAAGAAACTTTGTTATGTTGGTGAGCCTTCCCACCAGCGACGGGTAGGACCTCAATACTAACTCGAAATTGATCAGAATGTCTTTGGTGAGGTCACTATTGCCTGCCACCATAAGTGAGTCCAAACAAGGATTCTGTGGCGAAGGACTCACAATACTGTATTCTCTTCCAGTTTATATATCTTCGATCAAAATTTGGCATAGCTTTTCTTATCAAGGCTTCAATGTGCCTCAGTCCAAAGTTCAAAGTCAACAAGCTATTTTGTGGCTTATAAATGCAATTCTCTTCCTTCACCCTGCAACCAGAATGCACAGAGCATTTGTGTTTTGTGTCCTTCTTCCCTTATTATGCTTAAAGGAAATGTCCAAAACTAAGCCACAGCTTTGGACAAAAGTTTCTTGCCCTTTGCTTGACTGGTCATGCGTCCTTCTTCCTCATCATGGATCTTGTCTACATGTGCTGCGGTTCTTCCCCGTTGTCTGTAGTGGGGTGCGGGCAGAGGGACTTCTCCGATGTATGGTTTGACGTCGCCCAGGAAGATTCAAGCTCTTCTTCCCTGTAACTTGACTGCAGATGGTGTGATGTCCTCTACGATGAATGGGCCGTGGAACCGTGGCTCATCCCACTTTTTCCTTCTGTGATTTCTTACTAAGACTGTGTCCCCAGGGAATAATTGAGGTACACGTAATTCTGAAACTTTATCTGTTGTAGCATCTCCCTATGTGTTCTGTACTACCCTACACCCTTCTTGTCATCGCTGCAGCTGTCCTTGAATAACAGAAAAACAAGATGTCATGCAATTCAAGTAGTTTTGCATTGCCAATCCTTACACTTCTCCTGTTGGCTGAGCATCACATCTAGTTCTAGTCCGAGGTGTTAGTGGCGTTCGCATCCTTCTGCCAGTCACAATTTCGTGCGGCGTGAGATGGTGATAAGAACCAGGTTGGTGTCATGATGCCTAACCCCGGGGACCCAGACCAAGTCCAGCAGCCCCGGAAGCAGGCATCAAGTTATTCCAAACAAGCCCAACAACCCCTTCTAGGGTCTATTTGGGTGCAGTCCTGGCGTCTATGGCGCCAGGCTCATATGAAGAGTCAGTCCTGGTGCCATAGGCGCCAGGCTCATAGATCAAAACTTACCTGATGCAGACCATGCTGCAAACTTACCTGATGCAAATCATGCTGAAAGAGCTCCAAGCCAAAAGAGGCTTGGAAGGGACTACTTTACCTAGGGACTATTTTTTACTCGGGTGGGGCTGGGGAGGAATACTTACCTGGGACTACTTTGGGGGCTATTTAAACCACGCCGAAGAGCAGCACACGCTTCGCGTTATTCTGCATCCAACAGCGTAACGCTCACCATGCCTGCAAGTCTACATCCAGTCTTCTGCCACGCCCGCCTCGAGTCTGGAGCTCCTAGAACAAGGGAGAAAGAAGGAGAAAAGGTTAGAACAAGAGCAATACTTTGATCCTCACCTGAATTCCCGATCCATCGCGCTTTCGAGCTGGAAGAAAGAAGTTATTTTATGCGCGTTGCCTTGCCTGCTGCAGCGCCGCGCTGAACTCACCGGCCTTCGCAGCATCTTCACATTCCACCGCATCCTTCTGCATGTTCCCACCGCACTCCGGCATCTAAGGGGAAGACAAGAACAGCAAGGTGAGCCAAGGGAATACACAGAGGCAATATTAGTTACCCCCCATAGACTTACATGATTTTACCACCGGGGGTACTATTCCTCTTCACGGGTCGGCGCAGCTTCCACTGCATCCTCGCCGAACCCTGGCCCCTAAGGGGAAACAAAAGGACAGCAAGGTGAAACAAAGGGACAAACAAGGGGAAACCTCCTCACCACAATAGACTTACCTGATTTTACCGCCGGAGGCATTATTCCCCGAGACTTCATACTTTCTCTCAGCGCCTGAATAAGGGATAAAGCAACAGGTTACATATTGACATTATTTTATCGAACTGTGTTGGATAATACAAATCCTTACCTGAATATTACCAGTTGCCACGAGGAACTCTTCGCTAGGGTCAAGCTGCAACCTGTAAGGAATCGGACAAGAGTGAAAGTCAGACATTTCAGCTCTTACGAACTACATACTTACGGCATCTTGCCGGGAATCTCCGAGTCAATATTGTTCTGGAACTCACCAATTCCTTCGAGCCAGTGAAGCAACTGGTTACCTACGCGCCCCTACGCTCAATGCAGGATGGAGAGCTCATCTTTCCAAACCATCAGGTGAGACTATAAGAGGGGGGCATCAAAGGTGATCAGTGGGGAGAACAGCCGGAGTGGGGGGGGGGGTTTACGCTCAACTCCACGGGTGGTTAATTCCCTTTCTCCATTTGCAGAAGAATATTCCTACGGGCCAAGCAAACGAAGCTAGGTGGGCCAGTCCAGTCCGTCATCTCGGCACTACGCGTCATCTTGGTGGAGACCGCAGCTGTCCAGTTCAGATCGACGCCCCTGTGGGAGCCAGGTGAGTGTAACAGTTGGTTTCTGAGTGCATACAGTGCAAGTGGAAGACAGTGTAACCATCCCTTCTTCAGAGTAAGCATCAACTTGGCTATCCTTTCCTTTAACAAGCCATTGCGCTTCTTGCAAATCCCATTCCCTTGAGGATGATATGCCGATGAAATCTCGTGCTTAATACCAAGCAACAAGCTGATCTGTTCAAATATTGCATTAACAAAATGAGGACCATTATCTGACCTCATAATTTCACACACTCCCCATCTGGGAAACACCTCCCTCACCTGGAATTTGGCAGCACAGGTTGAGTCTGGGTGTGTACATGGACCTGCTTCGATCCATCTAGAGAATGCACACATAACAATTAAATACCTGTTCCCATTACATACTTGAATCATATCGACATAATCGATATGCAAGTGCTGAAAAGGCCCATTAGTCCTTGGGATGACTCCTCTAATCACACGTAGTGTATGCCCAGCCGTGAACTTCTGACAGATTATGCAGTTTACCATAAAAAATGCAACGTGTTCCACCAAGTTCGGTATAAACCAGTCTTCGGCAATTGTTACTGCTAGATTCTCTTTTGTTATGTGCGCTGGATAGTGTAACTGTAGCAGTGCTATCTTCAATAAGGCTATAGGCATCACTGGTTTACCAGGGCTGTCTTGTCGCCACAAGCTCTCGGAGAGGTTTAAAGAACACCCTCTTTGCTTCCATAGGTTCTTCTCTTCCTGTGGTGTTTCTCCTTGGAGCTCTACTAACTGATTTTTTGGCATATTGCTATAGCCTTCCGGCTCACTTCGTGCAACAATAATTTGCTGACGCACATCAGATATTTCCACATTCATTATTATTTAATCTTCGGTTGCCACATGCTTGGCTTCAGTGTCTGCTGCTTGATTTCCACGTGAGATAAAATCTGTCCCTTTCGTGTGGGCGGCGCATTTTATGACCGCTATGCCCACTGGGAGCTGTATGGCCTTCATGAGCCTGTCCAATAAGGTGGCGTGCTGTACTGGCATGCCATCCTCTCAGAGGTAGCCCCTCCTTTTCCAGCACGCTAAGCCTGCATGCACTGTCAACATCACATAGGCAGAGTCACTGTACACCGTTACATCCTGGTCTGCGTGATTCTCAAGCACGAATATCAATGCCAATAATTCTGCAGCCTGTGCTGAATAATGCAAGGGTAACCGTGCACTAATAAGTGCTTGAAATTCCCCATTTTCCGTGTGCGTCACCACAGCAGCACCTGTATATCTTTGTCCGTCATTTTGATCGATCCTGGAAGAACCGTCAATGAAGACGATTTCTCCTTCAGCCAATTAATTTTCTTTTACTCTGGGAATCTCATCATAAAAGTCTTCATAGTTCGCACAATCATGTATTGGCTCTCCTTCCAGTGACTGGCTCTGCTATAAACATAGCTGGGTTCACTATTTTGCATCTAACTATTTTGATTGCTGGATTTGATATGACCACCTCATAAGCAGAAGCTCTCTGAGATGTCAATGTGCCTTTTGTCATTGGGCATCCCATCACAATGATTGTAGCTTTCTCTATTGCGAACGGTGCGGCAGCCAAACTTTGTTTGCACAGAAAGTGACCCCTCATTACTGGGTCCAAATTCCCACTGTAGTGTGCCAGGGGTTTGTACCCCAACGTGGTTTCAGTGTAAGGACTGCTGTCATAACACTGCCATTTGTGTGTGAAAATAGGTAGAATTCCTCAGCATAATTGGAATCCCTAAAACTGGTGCTGTGCAAATTGCATTTTTTAGTTCATCAAACCCTTCCTCCATGGTCTTCGTCCACATGATTTTTTCTTTTGTTGCCTGTACTTTCTTTAAGGCTTGTAATAAGGGCTTAGTATATGAACTGTAATCAAAGACCTATGCCCTGATGTAATTGCATAACCCTAGAAAACTGCATTTGTTTTATCGTATGGGGCTTAGCTGTTTTTGAAATGGCTTCAGCTCTTTCAGGGGTAACCCTTTTCCCTTCATGTGAGATCAGCTGGCCTATGTATAGCACTTCTTGTTGACAATATTGTAACTTCTCTGTCAACTTTATATCCTTTCTCAGCAAGTATAGTCAATAGCTAAATGGAATCGCATCTGCACTTTTCCTCTGTTGTGCTGCAAATTAGAATGTCATCTTGTATTAAATGCCAAGACCCCCGTGCCCTTTTTCACAGGGTAAATCGAAGTATTGCATGGCGACTCTGACATCACTAAGATGCCCTGATCCATCATGCCAGAAATTGTCTTAAAAATCCCTTCATCTGCCTCCATAAACATGGGATACTGTCGTGCTCGTGGTAAAACTGCTCCTGGTTTCAATTTAATCTTCACTTCTCTGACTCCTTTCAGTAAGCCTACGTGATAAGGGTCTGTAGTCCATACTGAGACAGGCACCTTTGCCATGTCGTCATCAAAATATTCAGGACGTTTTTGTGCCAACATCATTTTCTCCTTGCACTATGGCTGCTTGTATTATTAACAGAAACACTTGTCCCTTTTCCTCATGCATCTGTATTCTTGGTCTGAACAGAAACTCATCTGGGGTTCTCATTGTTTTGTCTGCAAGGCCTGGTAGCCATGACATTAATAAGCACACTCCATATGCAAATATCTCTGGTTCCAATGGAATAGCTCTCATAGCCATTCGTCTTGCGTATGCTCTAATTATTTCGCACACTTTCAAATAATGCATTCCTGGAGTTGAACATACTATACCCTTCTCCGTGAACGAGATTGTCATGTTTAACTTTGCCATTAAGTCTTGTCCCAATATATTTACAGGAGTCTGTCTCGAATATAGCAGTGGCACTTTCATGTCACATTCTCCTATGGAAACTGGAAGTTATTTTGTCAAAGGAACACAACTTTTTGCTCCTGTAAAGCCGTGAGTATTTATGGCGTCGCCGGATAAAGAAAACCTGCCTTCACGTATACATGAGCACGTCACACCTGTGTCAACTAAGAAAGAATATTCCTTATCCCCTATAAAGACATCTACCCTTGGTTCCTCATGAGGCTTCGGTGTCACTGATAGGCTAGAACACATCAGGTCTCCCAGTGAGCTGTCCTAGTACATATATAATCTTGTCACACACTGAGTGAATGGATTTCCTCCATCACCAGTGGCATCTCCTATTCCAGAATTCAGTACCTGTCATATACCTGTTGTTTGTAACAGTTGCATCAGAGACTGTTGAGACTGTCCCTGTGTAAAATGTGTCACCTTCTGCTGTGGGTGCAAGCTTTGCTGTACTCTTGGCACTTGCTGCTGTAGCGTGTGATTTTGCACAAATCCATTTCTACCCTTCTGCGAGAATGCAGATGGATTCACCATCCCCCCTCTTGTGAATTGGTCATTTTGCACCATTCCTTGACTTCTGCACTTGCGTGCTAGATGCCCTGTCATCCCACACGTCCAACATGTGGGTGGTGGTCTGATTACTAGCCCATTTTGCTTATCCTGGTTTCCGCTTTGCATATTTTGAAAACCTCCCTGATTACTCTGAAAACCTCCCTAATTACTCTGCCATCCTCTTCCTCGAAAGCCTCTTCCTCTTGGGTAAAACCCATTATTGCTTTGATTGAACTGTCTTTGGTTATTGGCCTGCTGCGTATTTGATCCATCTGTATTAGTTATCATTGCCCCCTCAATGGCATATTTTGATAATTTTTTCTGCACCAATTTAGCCCTTTCGTGCAGCATCCTTTTTGCAATTTTTCTCTTGCAGCAGCCTGCAATAGTGCACAATGGTCAGCTGTATTTCAGACCATGGCTTAGCCTCAATCCCTACCAATTTCTTGAGCTGCTTCTGTACCTTTTCTGGCAGCACTTGGAATAATATATGCTAAAACACAGGTATAGATTCCCCCAAAATTCCCGCGTTTCCAATACCCATGCGTCTTGGAAATTCTGAATATAAAGCAACGGATCATCTCCCTCCTTCCTCTTGCGTGTCATTATAGCTCCCATATCAGAAGTGTCTGGGAATAGCACTCGAAGCACTTTCCATACCGCGGTTCTGCAATTGTTAAACAGCGCTCCGTCATGCGCAGTATTAACTGTAGTCACCCCAGGGTAACCTGCACATGTCCACACATCGTCAGGTCTATCACCAAGTATTGCGATTAAAAGTCCTTTTATATCCCCTATAGCTAAAGTGTTCCCTCCCATCACTTTTTCTAACTCATGTATTCATTTTCGGCTCCAGATGTCAACATTGGGAGCTTATTTTTCAGGTTTTCTCTATCCATCTGCGGCCAAGGTATATATTGTGGCCTCGTTCCTCCTTTTTCTAATACGGGGAACTGCGACACATTAAGCTCTTTTTCCTCTATCATCATTTTTCTGTCTATCGCAGGGGTAATATTCCTGCATCACTGTCTACCTGGCAATGTCCTTAACCTGCTCATATAAGGTGGTGGAGACACCCCCCCTCTGACCGTGTGCCACTCCTTCATGCCGATCTGATTGTATGGCTAACTCCGGTGCTTTAGGTGCAGACCCAGTAGAATCCGACCATCTTATTCCCTTTCCCCTAGACAAGCGTCTTTCGTGACTTCTCTCGTCTTCTCTTTCTTCACATTCTTCTCTTTCTGCATCCGATATTGTCTGTACCTAACTCGTGCAACTTCTCTCATCCTCCTCATTTCTATTTAGAGTCAGCCTATCTAAGGACAGCTCTCCATATCTGCTACTTCGGGAGGCGTCCTCATATCATACAACTGAGTGCTCTCAAGACGCTCATCCTCTCCATCCCATTCTCTTCTCCCGTGTTTTTTGTTCTTCTTCTATTCCCCTTTGTTCTATTCTTTCCTGATCCTCAGCTGTTCTCTGCTTATGATAGCATTTTCTTCATTCTTCCACGTTTTCATGTTTTCTGACCTGCTCGTCATGATATAACTGCTCTCATTTCTGCCTATCTTTTTTCTAAACCCTTCATCTCTTAATCGTTTTTCCTTTTCCTTCTCTTTTCCTTCTAATTCGTCCTGTTCTCCCCTTTGTCTTATATCCTCAATGCCTTTACCATTGAGTTTCAATAAAATCTGACCTCCCATCCATTCTTTCTGTGTGAATGCTAGCTCATCAGTCCTATCCTCGTCTCCTTTCCATCTCTTTACCTCTTTTCCCGTACCTAGAGATGTACTTGCTTTATGCTTGATCTCCTTTTTCCTTTTCATGTCTCTCCTTGTCCCTCGGGGCTTTGGAGGTAATATCTCTTTCCCTGTCCTTTTCTCGGCTTTCGTCACTACTTTGCGTAGGCGACTCATATGACGGGTTGCTATATCCTGTGGCTGCTTTAAGTTCCCTAAACGGGTACAATCCTTCGTCTTTACTAGCTTTGCTTTTTGTTTCAGACGGGGCGGGTGGCGCAGAAGTCTCTTCACTCCAATCTGTGCATATATTCAGTATCCAATCTAACGGTGGCTCTTCCTCTTTTTCTTCTTGGTACATCTTCCAAAGTTATAAACTAGCCAGGCGTTTGTCTAACTTTTTCCCTGTATATGTGGCATGTAAGTATGTTGTCATGTGCTGCAGGACCATTTTAGACAGCAATTCTCCTTGGGGCCATGGCATAAACATTTTGTTCGCCGTCCCTTTAACCCATTTTGCACTGTACTGTTTAAGCTTAGGTGCATGCTTCAGCAACTGTTTGCACAAGTGTATCAATGGGGTAATGTCTTCCATGCTTAACCTGTTTATCCTCTCCTTATATAAAACTTTATAATACTTTACGTTTCACAAACAAAACCAACAGTAGGAGCGAGCACCAGTCGTTGCAAGCTCCAATCCCGTTTTTTCAACAATAATTTTACTTTTACTCTTGTTAACAACACCCATCAATCCATGCCATGCAACATTTTGTCTCTACAATCAATTTTCATGCTGTTTACAAAAAGTTTTTTTACCTTATGACGTCATAGATTAACTAAAACACATAAAACAGACAGACAGACTCTGTCCGGCCACACAAATGTCATGCCATCTGCTTCCTCAGATGCATCCTGCCCCTATATGTATTCCGACGTGGAATTTAACCCCATTTCTTCCAGATCGTCTTTAATCGATGTGGTCTCCTACGTCATCCTATCAATCAGGACTTTAAATGAAGGCTTCTTCTAGCGCTCTTAAAACCTAGGCACTGGGCATATACTCTTATCGTGGCCACACTCACGATATCTCTTTATATTCCTCGGCCATACTCGAGTCAATGTTGTCCCCTTATATATACATTTACGTTATACTCTTACTCTGATGTTATTTTTGTCCCACCTCGTTCCGTTGCCTTTCCTTTACTTGTTTTTAAGGCATGCAAGCTTTTGCCAAAACATTCAGTCTTTTTCACCCACCGTTCGCATGTTTTTCCTCTCGATGCTGGGATCACTGCCTTTCTGTGCCGCTCGTTCGATCAGCTGCTTGTAGAAGTGGGACAGGGTTTTTGGGGGAAAGCAAAGGTCCCTTCACACCTAACGTGCAGGGTTTTCAATTAAACTAACCACTATCTATGAGGAGCTTTTCGTTCTATCAGCCGGATGGCAAAGGACCTGTGATATTGCAGAGGACCCAAAGTTATTTAGGTTGACAGCCAGTGGGTATCTTATCTTAACCATCAATCTCTGCTACCAAGTGGACTGGATGGTCTCCAGCCAGCCCTTTAAGATGAGTAGCAGTACCCTCGAGATAGATGGGGATGCAGATTCATACTCATTCATCAAATAACTATCACAACTCAATAGTTTGGCAAAGGGAGTCAGTTTAATGACAAGTACATAAAACGGGGAGTATAATGAACATCAGCAACTGCTCTATCTTCTCTCTCTCTTCCAACTCAACTTAATTTCAGAAAAAACACAGTATTTATAGCAAAAACTCATCATCACTGACGTGCAATCTTAAAAACCTAACAGGCAACGTGATTGGTTATAGGAAGGTAACTTTATCATAGGTACTATATCTGTGTGTGGTAACGGGGAGAGGACATTGGACAATCAATGTCAGGCGGGGCAACTAAGCCCTTCCTTCAAAATGGCCACTATGAACGTCACTAAAAGTACAATGTCCCATTGGCTCTACTCACTATGGGACCCTAGATTACATGGTCCACTATGATTGGGTTGGCATCAACCCCATTCATACTTTTCCACTTACGTCTAGCAGCATGCGAAGACCAGCCAGTTGCAGGGAGTTCATCTGCACGCAGCTTCCCACAATTATGTTAAAATCAAACATCACCTCAGTGGTCATGTGTCAATTACTGCTTTGTAGTTTGGCCTTGAGTCTGCTTCTTGGTGTGAGATAAGGAGTATGGGTATGGCAGGGATCCATGCGTAGGATTTTAGACCCAGTAATGAGAGGTCACTTTCCGTGTGAACAGTCTCTGGCTGCCCCCGCGTTCGCCATAGAGAAACTGCAAGCATAGTGATGGGATGTTCCATGACGTTATTTGTAGAGCATGCACTATTTACTGTTCTAGAGAAACCTAAGGGTACATTGACTTCTCAAAGGGCTTCTGCCTACAAGGTAGTTATAATAAATCCAGCCATCAAAATAGTTGAATGCAGATTAGTGAATCTTGCCATGTTTGTAGCCGAACCACTGGCAGAGGATGAGTATGCGCACGACTGTTCGAACTATGAAGAGTTCTATGATCAAATCCCAAGAGTGAAAGAAAATGCCTTGCTAGGTGGAGAAATTTTTTTTATTGACGGTTCTTTGAGAATCGATCAAAATGATGGGCAGAGATATACGGGTGCCGCTGTGGTAAAATACACAGCCAATGGGGAATTTCAGACATTGGTAAATGCACAACTCCCATCTCACTCTTCAGCACAAGCTGCAGAGTTAGTGCAGAGTTACTGCAGAGTTAGTAGCGCTGATTGTCGCGCTCGAGAATCATGCAGACCAGGAAGTGACAGTGTACAGTGACTCCGCCTATGTGACATCAACAGTGCGCACAGGGTTAGCACGTTGGAAAAGGAGGGGCTACCTCCAAGCAAATGGCATGCCAGTGCAGCACGCAGCCTTATTGGATAGGCTTATCAAGGCACTACAACTCTCAGTGGCCGTCGTGGTCATTAAATGCGTCAGGCTGAGAGTATTCCTGCATCTACGGAAGCTGCTGAACCCCCGACAACACTCAGAACTAGCTTATATTCAGCTCTGCTTACTACACCCCAAAAGAAAAGGGGGAAGTGGATAACATAACAAACAGCAGGTTGGCGACGTCAAGACTAGCTGATGCTGAACCTGCAGTAAATACATAAACAAACACAGATTCCCTCATTACACACTTATTATCAAAGTTAAGAGAGTTCAATCCTTAACTAAAGAATTAAAAATCGTACCTGGTTCTTCTCCTAAAACATGTCAGAGAAGACTGTAACAATTTGCTGAGAACAGGTTACTAAAATTCTTTCTACCTCTTTCTTGAGTCTCTTGAAATTATCAGTAACTTCTTGACTTTTCCAGCACCCCTTTTTAACCTTGACTCTTGCTTCTTAAACTGTACCTAGTTCCAGTTAATGTTCAGCTTTTAGAATTGGATCTTTCTATACTTTGAACTCCAAACACGCACACGCAATGAAGGAAATACGTAGCTTTTGCAGAATGCGCGCGCTCGCTGTAGAAAATACGTAGCAACAGTTTCCGTGTACACGCGCTGAAGAAAACACACAGTTTTTGCAGATCATGCGCACACGCCGTATTAAACACGTAGCAACAATTGACATGCACAGGCGCTGAAGAAATCACGTAGTTTTTGCAGACCGCACGCACTCGCAGTAGAAAACACGTAGCAACAGTTTCTGCGCACACGCGTGCTGGAGAAAACACATAGCTAAATGTCCATGCACATGCGCTGAAGAGTTCACGCATGCGCAAATGAGTACGGACGCTGCGGAGTAGTCCGTATGCACGCGTTGAAGAAAACAAGTCACAGCGCGAGGCCTCACACACGCAGAGCACACAAACACAATCCTCGTGCACACGTACCCGAAGCAAATGAGCAAATGCACGCTCTTTAAACAATGTGGATAAATTGTCAAACAATACCAAAGTCTTAGTTTTCTTAAAATAACGATTCAAGGAAATCACTGACAAAGTTTTATAAACCAAAAGCAAGTCACTTATCTTAGTATGATCTTCAAACGTAACTTCAGGATTTCCAATCTTCAGATTTTTTCTCCTGAAAGTCCTGACACCTCTCCTGGAAACCCCAAAGAGTAGCTGCTCGACTGCTAGAAACCTAGAAACCTGACAGTTCAGATCCACGAGGCCCAAAGTTTCAGCAGGAGCAACTACAATACACGTCCTCTCAGCTGGGGCTACGACGATGAAAGGCAGAGAGTGACAGTTTAGAATGTTCATTGTAGTCTTGCTGTCCTCTCTAGCCAATCAGAGCTCCTATTGAGAAACTCCATCTTGCCTTGGGCCAGTCTCAGTAGTCTGTATTACAAAGTTAAGGCCACACCAACCAAAAGTAGAAAACTTACCACTCACACCAAGCACACCTACCAAACTCTATACTAAGAGGAAACAAGAGGAAACCTCACAATGCGTAGCTCACACTAAAAAGACAGACTTTATTTCACTCGGAAACCAAGCAGCAGACGATGAAGCGAAAATCGCTGCATGTTCAGAGAATATAATGTCCTTTGAAAAACTTGATGTACAAGAAAAAATGGTTGTGTTGATGAATTTGGTTAAAAAATATAGTGCTTTGCCAAAAACACAGTTTATGGAGATTCAGGGGGAAGGACTTCAAGATGAAAAAGATTTGTGGACACAAAGAGGTTGTTCTTTAAACCCCTCTGAAGCATTGTGGCGAAAGGACAGCACCGGTAAATTGGTGATGCCTGTAGCCTTACTGAGGGTGGCGTTGGACCAGCTACACTACCCTCCCCACACAACTAGGGAGGAACTTGCTGCAAAGATTGCTGAAGATTGGTTTGTACCAAATCTGTTAGAGCATGTTGCCTTTTTTATGACAAATTGTATAAATTTGTCAAAAATTCACCTCTTGGCATACGCTGCACACAGTTAGGCGGGTTATTCCGAGACCCATTGGCCCCTTTCATACGTCGATATGATTCAAGTATGTAATGGATACAGATACATGATTGTTGTAGTGTGTCTCTTTTCAGGGTGGATTGAGGCAGGTGCATGTACGCATCCAGACTCCACCTGTGCAGCTAAATATTTGGTACGGAAAGTGTTTCCCAGATGGGAGTATGTGAGGTGATAAGGTCAGACAACGGTCCACATTTTGTGAAACAAACATTTGAGCAGATCAGCTTGTTGCTTGGTATAAAGCACAAATTTTCCTCGGCTTATCTTCCGCAAGGAAATGGGATCTGAGAGAGGCTCAACGGCTTGCTTAAGGAAGGATAGCCAAGTTGAAGCTTACTCTGAAGAAAGGGTGGTTGCATTGCCTACCACTTGCATTATATGCCTTGAGGAACCAGCCATGTTCTGACCCCCATCTCACACCTCATGAAATTGTGACTCGAAGGTGAATGAGAACACCCCTAATACCTCCATGCCGATGTGATGCTCAGTCAACCGCAGATTTGTTTGGAATAGGAATGCATGATTATTTGAACTGTATGACTTCCAGTATTTCTGACATTTCAGGACAGCTGCAGCGACAAGGGTGCAGGGCAGTACGGAAAACAGAAGGAGATGCTTCAACAAGTAAATCTGAAGAATTACATCTTCTCCAACTATTCGCCAGAGATGAGGTCCTAATTCGGAACCACATGAGAAAAAGGTGGGATGAACCTTGTTTCAACGGTCCATTCATCATAGAAGACGTCACGCAGTCTGCTGTCAAAGTGCAGGGCAGGCATGCTTGGATTTTTATTGGAGGCATCAAGTTTTTCGCTGGAGAAACCTCTCTGCCCTCTGCACCCCACCAAGAAGAAAGTACAAGCATTGGGGAAGAAGCACAGCACATGCAGACGAGATCTATGACGCGGAAGAAAGACACGGAAGCTGACAAATAAGAAAGATAAAAAGTGTTGGACTGTGGCTTGATTCGGACACTCTTTTTTGCTGGCTTTGAAAAAGTTAAGGGAAGCAAATTCAAACACCCTGTGCAAATCTGTTGCAGGGTTAAGGGAAGATCTATATTCTTAAAGCCACAGTAGCGTATTGACTTTGGACTGAGGCATGCTTAAGCCTTGATGAGAAGAGAGATGCCAGACTCTGATTGTGGCTTTGATAACTGGAAGAGAGTGCAGTATCCTGATTCGTCCATACTGAGTTCTTGCTCGGATTTGCCCATGGTGTTACCCAATGACAACGTTCCAAGGATCATATTTTCAGTTTTCTCCATGTACTGTGCTCGTATCCAGCGATTGTGGGGAGAACTTCAAATATATGTACATTTCTGCAAAACCCTAAAAATGGTCTGATTGTAAGGAGACTACTCACAGCAATTTACGAGCAAGTGTTGCAGTTACCTTAGTATAGTGGGGATAGCACAAATGCCCCTGTCACCTGAAGCTGCACACAGACTTGTTGGAAGGGTTTTCTTTCGTCTGATTGAAGAATACCCACATCTTGTTGGCAGACACACGGATGTGCTCACATTCCTAAGGGATCCCAGTAACACTGAAACTCTGAGTGTGATCTTGGAGGGAATAATTATCCAAGTAAGCCTGTATTCCGAGAGAACCCACCGGACAGTGGTGTGAAACTTTCCTTCGAGGGACAGATCGAGAAGGTTGCTGATAAAGACTGTAATTTTGTTTTATGCTGAAGAGTTTCATCATGTTGTCTGGCTTAAAGCAAATTCCAGGAGTGGACTGGGAGCTGGTATATGTCATAGAATTGGTCTAGACATACTAAGAACAGCTTTCTTCTTGTTGGAGACATTTATATTTGCCATGGATAAAAACTGGTTCCAGAGAAATAGAGATTGAGAGGTCATTCCTGTTATTCAGCAAGCAGACCAGTGGATCGAGGACGAAGGTGCCAAGACAGTGGAGCAACTTCTAGGAGGAGTGTGTAATGCTGATGTATTAAAAATGACCTTTTCCTTCCCTAGGTAATAAAAAATGGGTAGTACCAGTAGCAACTTCGTGATCCCGGACGTAGAAAGACATTCACGTTGTCCACGGAATAAGTGTTGTACATCAACATACCTTTGCCTTATTTATGGTTGCATTCTGTTTATAATCATACTGCTTTCACTCACAGTCCACACATCCTACTACCTCGATATACATGGGGCTAAGACGCCAGTTAATTTTCCCGAGCAAAAGGAATTAGCAAGTGTGGCAACTACAAGACACCCAAGGCCCTATGTAGTAATTCCTGTTCCAAAGAAAGATGACCAATTACCTGAGTTTGAGATAAACATTATTAGCAATCATTCACATGCAAGAAAGGTTGTAGAAACTTTGGTTGGACACAAGAAGCAGGTCTGGCAAAATGGGCAAGATAAGAGGTTGCCAGACAAAATGCCTGTACAAGTAATGCATGCAAATACACCTGATCCTGTAGTGAAGAACCCAAAAGTGACTCCTTGATGACAGACATATATGGAGATTATTCGAGACATGTTTATGCCTAGATGGGCAGCTGAGCAAAGGAAACTCTCTGAACTTTCTCCTACCAGGGGAAGATTAATAGGCGTACCTCGTCCACTGACAGATGTGCCTATGATTTATCCAGAAAGAAGGAGTTATGTTGGTCTACTTCATGACATGGTTTTGGTAGGTCACAAGGGGAGGATGAGAATTAAAAGAAACACCCATGAAGATGATTTTGCGCTAAATGATTACTAGACAGTACAGAACATTTGGGAAATAACATTTGGTACCAGCATATGAAAGAAGTAGGAAGAAGGACTTTGAATGAGGAGTGCTTTGTGTGTGCACTCATGCCATAAAGTATGGGAAAGTCTAAAATGTTCATAGCTATCGAAATAAATGTCCAGACAGCTCATTGTCTTTCACACATAGCACTTTGCAAAACCAGAGGCCAATTCATGGGTCGAGATGCCTACCTGAAATGGGCAACTGAATGGACAGATCCAGATGAAGATGATTATGTGCAAGATACCAAGACAAGAAACAGAGCTCACACCAAGAATCATGTGATCAGATATGAGAAGCCTAGAGTAAAAGGAGCTGGAAACAGATGGGAAGTGAATAAGAAATTGGAAGTTGCAGGAAAATCGGCAGAGGATGCTCAAAGATGGAAGAATAGAGGTCAAATGCAGATCTGGGGATCTGTGCTATCGCCAGATGGATGGGAAGAAGGAGGGGTCGCCTGCAGAGCCTGGATGGTCATTGGATGTTAGAAACCAGCCATTGACATTGTGCAGAATGGCTGTAAGCCATTATAGTCAAGACTTGCTAAACTACTGACTTGGGTCGAAGACAGAGGTGGGCCCCTGCAGATAGTACCATTGGAAAGTTCAAAGCTGTACTTCAGAAATAATGGCACAAGAAAAGTTGTAGAAAATAAGAATTGTGGCCGAATTTTTGATGTTCCAGGAATGATACACGGTACAGCAGTGATCATGGATCATTATTGGGCATGTGCAGCCAGAGCTTATATCAGATTGCCTGCAGATTGGGGAGGAATATGCACACTGGTAAATGTCCATGTTCCAGCTTTAGTGATCCCAAAGGGTGATTTACACATAGACAATTTCCCAAAAGCAGATGCTCTCCTGAGGAAGAAGAGATCTGTGGAGCTGATAAAGAGGATGAAGAGAGAGAACTATTTCTCAGCTTAGTCAATAGAAGCTTTCAATGCCATACCATATGAGCACAGACTGTTTAGCCAGACCTCATTTGTGTTCAGGTTGATCTTCATGCCGGCTGTTCAGGTTGGAGCAAACACTAAGTGGCTACAAATCACCAGGTGGGAATTGCTGCAGACAATTAACACTACAATAAAAGGATTTAATGCAATCAGAGATGAGATGAGAGCCATAAGATTGATGACTCTGCAGAACAGATAGGTTCTGGACATGATCACAGCAATGGATGGAGTTGTTTGTGCAAAAATCGGAGAATCGTGTTGCACATTTATACCTTCTCATGATGATGAGAATGGAACATTGACAGAGGCCATAGACATGCTGACAAAACTCCATGGCCAGATGATAGAGGAAGTAGAAGACATCGCTGATGACAGCTGGTTTGGATCACTCTTCTATTGGATTCCATAATGGATGGCAGACATTTTCAAGTTTCTTGGAGCCCTGATAGTGATGATATTGCTTGGATTTTGTGTGATCAAGATAATAATCTCACAATGCAAGAAGACAGTAAAGAAAGCCATAGGAATGAAAATCATGATTGTTGTCAAATCAGGATGGAAGCCCAAAGACCTGACAGGCGAAGAGATCAGAAACTTTGTGAAAGCCAGTATCCATGCATCTAAGAGGACAATGTTCCTCTATCCAAAGAATCATAAGAAATATGTGGGAAGATGGATCTATTGCAGTCCAAGTGGACAGTGTCAACCTATGACATGGAATAAGGATGAGCATGTGAAAACAGCAGGGTGCCTGAAGGGAGTCATAAAGATATGGGTCCCAAAGAAGTTGTTCTTCAGGCCAAGTTGCCTACATGTAAAGGATGATGTGGGAGTGGTCGATGAATCGGCCAGAGGGGAGAGTGTAGAGAAGGAGCTAAGTACCCCCACCTCAATCGACCCACCCCTTTTACCTGTATGCTGGAAACCAGAGTATGTAACATATATAGAACAGCTGACTCGACAAAGACCAGAATATGGACTCAGTCCAGTACCAGTGAAAGGGCCAGTACCTAAGAGAATATGGGAGCCTAGGTACCCATTGAGAAAATCTTATCTGTATACAAGGAAATATGATGGCCATCTGAACGAGATCCCTGAAGAAGCAGAACCAATAAACGGCAAGGATGAATGGTAATATAACTAGCCATTGCCAAGTATATGTTCTATGGAGCTGAAGATGAAGTACATGAAAAGATGCAGTAATTAGAGAATGTGGATATTCTATAAGGCATCAAGAAAGAAATAAGGAAAAGTAACATCTTGGGCTCAAGGTGAAGAAATGTATGCCACAGAAACAGATGAAGATATTAAGTTATTTTACATGTGTACAGATGCAGATGAAAGGCAAGCAGCAAAGTAATCGTGAAGCTAGCTTTAAGCTTATAGTAAAATAGATTGCGGCAAGCGCCAACGTATACATACATACGAATGAGAGAATTATGTATGTTTCCACTAAACGTATTAGAGCAGGTTGGACGTTAGCCAAAAGGCCTCAATTCAGTATGTCGCAGATGAAAAAGCAGACATTAAATTACAAAAGCAGAGCTCAGGAAGGCGAGGTTGGATGAGCCCCAAAGAACCAAGGTCTTATCAAACTGGAGTAAACTGACTTTGGATACAAGATCGTGTGAAAGAACAAACCTCCTGTCCAGAAGGAATGAACATAACAAGGAAGACGTCAGAGGTCTATTGGAATAAAATATTAAATACACGAAAAAGCGCAATTTTATGGTCTCTAGTCACATGGAAGCATTAAGTTGGACGAACGAGATGATCACACCTACGCATGAGGCAGACTGTGCTCCTCACTTCCTAAATTTCTCAGAGCTAAGAACACTCTCAAGGACAAAGTTCAAAGGCCTAATTGACAGTAGACCACTGAGGTGATGATGGATTGATATGCTAATTGGTGGGAAGCCAAAGTTAAGGCAGCCTCACCAGCATCTGGACGGCCAGTCTGCAGGCTGCTAACATAGGTGGAAAAATATTGAAGATGGATAGCGTGCCAACCAATTATAGAGGACCTATAGGTGTGTAACCCAATGGGACATTATATATTTAGTGACGTTCATAGAAGTCATTTTTAAGGGAGGGCTTATTTGCCCACCTGATGTTAAGTAACCATTTACATAGTTATACTTTTTTAGACTAGTATGGATCATATATTTAGCTATTCAATTAGAGCCAATCACTCCCTCCGTTAGGTTTTTGAAGTTTGCCACGTAGGATGACGTTGGTAACGCATAGGTTACACGTCATTGATGACACATTTTGCTTATAAAAGTATAGTTTTTTTCCTAAATGCTTTGAGTTTGAAGACTGAGTGTTTGCGTTAATGTTCGTTATGCTCCCTGTTTTAGATAATTGATATTAAAACAGTCTTCCTTTTGTCAACTTTCTGAGTCGGCTCTATTATTTGATGTATGAGTAAGATCTGCATCCCCATCCATCTCAAGGGTAATTGCTGCTCATCAAAGGAGTTGGACTATCCAGTTCAGAAGGGACACGCCACCATTATCAGATACCTGTATCCACTACACACCTGCAACATGTCAACAAAATCAATATGTAAATGCTGAAAAGGACCAGTCGGTCGATGAATTACTCCTCTAATTGTTCTTAGTGTATGCCCAGCAGTAAACATTTGACATACGATGCAGTTTACTACATAACATGCAACATGTTCTAACACATTTGAAATGAACCAGTCTTCCGCAATTGTTGCAGCAAGACCTTCCCTGGTTACATGTGCGGGATAATGCAGCTGCTCAAGTGTGACCTTTAATAACGCTACTGGCATCACCGGCTTTCCAGTGCTGTCCTGTGATCATAATGCTTCTTTGGGGGATAAACAACACTCCCTTTGCTTCCATAATTCCTGCTCTTCCTGAGGTGCACTTCCTTGAATCTCCATTAATTGGGTCATTAGTAATTTGTTAAACCATTCTTTCATCACCATAGCTGTGACTACTTTCTCTTTGACATTTGGCGTATCAAAACTTGAACTATCTGGAGAATATGCAGCCCTCTTAGCTTCTATGCCTGTGGCTTCATTCCCACAAGAAATAAAGTCTGTTCGCTTAGTGTGAGCTACGCACTTAACGACCGATATGGCTACTGGGAGTTGTAGTGCTTTAATAAGCCTATCTGTTAAAGATGCGTGCTACACTAAAGTGCTGTCCGCACGGAGGTAGCCCCTCCTTTTTCCACACGCTACCCCTGCATGTACGGTTGACGTTACATAGGCGGAGTCACTGTAAAGGGTCACTTCCTGCCCTTCGTGTTTCCCAAGCGCGACAATAAGCGCCACCAATTCTGCTGCTTGCGCCGAAAAGTGAGACGCTAGTCTTGCACTTGCTACCACTTCAAATTCTCCATTCAGTCTATGCCTTATTACAGCTGCGCCAGAATGTCTTTCCCCACTAGTCTGATCAATTTCGAAGAACCATCAATGAAAATGATTTTTCCTCCCACCAAAGCATTTTCCTTCACACAAGGTATATCATCATAGAACTCAACATAATTAGCACAGTCATGCACATGATCACCCTTTGTCACTGGCTCGACTATAAACGTGGCAGGATTCACTATTTTGCACCTAACGATTTTGATTGTTGGGTTTGAAATCATTACTTCATAAGTAGAAGCCCTCTGAGGTGTCAATGTGCATTTGGGTTTCTCCAAAATGAAACAGAGCATGCTCCACGAAGAGAGTCATAGAGCAGCCCATCACTATGCTTGTAGGCTTGTCAATTGTGAATGCGTCGGCTGCCAATGACTGTTCGCAAGGAAAGTGTCCTCTCATAACTGGGTCTAAAATCCCACTGTAATATGTGGTCCTCTGTGTAAGCACTGCTGTCATGACTGTCCCATTCGTATGCGAGAATAGTTAAAACTCCTCAGCATAATTGGGAATCCCCAAAACGGGAGCTTTGCAAATTGCTTTTCTCAACTCCTCAAATCCCTCCTCCATCTCCTCAGTACATTCTATTGTAACTTTGTCTACTTTTTTAAAGCCTGCAAAAGGGGTATTGTGTATGAACTATAATCTAACACCCAGGTTCTAACATAATTACACAGTCCCAAAAACTCACATCTGTTTCACCATGTGTGGCTTCGCAGTTTTCATATTTGCCTCAGCCCTTTCTGGTGTCACCTTCTTTCCCTCATGTGAAATCAACTGTCCCATGTATAACACCTCTTCCTGGCAATACTGCAGTTTCTCCTTGTCTACCTTGAATCCCTTGTCTGCTAAGATAGTCATCAGCTGAATCGAGTCTTGTCTGCACTCATCTTCTGTAGTGCTACAAATGAACATGTCATCTATGTACTGTATCACCCTACTTTTCAAATCAACATTGCCTAAGTCCATCTGTAGGACTCTGTTAAAGATCGATGGAGACTGTTTCAGTCAAGTTTGGTGGAACATAAATGAAGTCAAGTCTTGTGAGTCCTTGTGCAAGGGATTGAGAAAAAAACATTTTTCAAATCAATCACTGTGAAATATCAAGCTTCCACTGGGATACTGCATAGTATCGTTGCTGGGTTAGGAACCTAAGGAAACTCTGCATCTACAATCTGGTTAATCGGTCTCATATCTTGTATAAATCTCAAAGATCCTCTCTTAAATTTTTTTATCGGATAAAGCACAGTATTACATGATGATTCTGATGGCACCAGAATACCTTGTTTCATCAGTGCTGAAATGGTCTTGAATATTCCCTCATCGGCCTCTCGAGACATGGGGTACTGTCTTGCTTGAGGTGAAACCGCCCCTGGCTTCAACTTTATTTTGACTTCCCTATCCCTTTTAACAGACCTACGTCATAAGGCCCTGTAGTCCAAAGGATGCTTGGCACCTTGTCCAAGTCTTCTTCAATAAATGCTACACATTGTCGCATTATTACCATTCGCTGCAGGACTTCTCTTCTCCATTTTTATCCAGTATGTGATGTTCATAAGGAACACCACTTCATCGTCTGTTTGGTCTTCTCTAAACATGTCATCATTAGTGATGTCAGTCAGTCTATGCCCTTCTTTCGAGAGCTATCACTGTCCTCCATTGTCTACCCTCATCATCCGTTCCTTCAAGCATTGCCATTTCCTTTCGTACTATGGCTGCTTCTAATTCTATAGGGATTGTCTGTCCCCTTCTTCGTCCATAGGTATCTGTGGTCTAAACAAATATTTGTCAGGTATCCTCACAGTCATTCCCACTAAGCCAAATAGCCATGTCAATAGAATGCTCACCCCATACAAGAAAACGTCTGGCTCTATTGGAAAGCCTCGCAGAGCCATTTTCCCTGTGAACATCAATATAAACTTGCCCAAGTTTAAATAGTGTATTCTAGGAGTGGAACACACTATTCCTTCGTCAGTAAATGAAATCATCATGTTAAGCTTTGTCATCAAATCTCTTCCCAAAATGTTAACTGGCGTTGGTCGTGAATACAACAAAGGAAAAGACATCTCACACTCTCCTATATAGACCAGTAATTCATCAGTAAAAGGAACTCAACTCGTAGCTAGAGAGAACCCTTGAGCATTCATGGCAATTCCCAACATTGGATATTTTCCCTCTCATTTACACAAATGAGTAGCCCCAGTGTCTACTAAAAAAAGAAAATGATTTGCCTCCTATCGCCACATTGACCCTTGGTTCGTCTTGGGGTCTGGTGTCACTGATAGTACTGAACACATGAAGTCACCCTGTGAGCTGTCCTATTGTGGATACATGCATACCCCTTTACCTGTGAAAGGATTCCCTCCCACTACAGTGGCACCTTCTATTTTGGGTGTCAACTCTTGTCTTGTGTTTGCATACTGATGTGTCTGCAGAGGGGAATGTTGTGACTGCCCTTGAGGTGAATTCATTTGCACTTTCTATGGTTGCCATGTCTGATGCATTTGCGACACTTGCATCTGATACACTGTCTGATCTTGGGCAAACCCTTCCCTAGTTTGTGTGCTATATGGTGGAGGATAAGCTGTCCCCACTCTTGTAAATTGTCCATTCTGTACATTGCCTTGGCTCCCATATAGGTGCAAAATGTGTCCTGTCATCCCACAATTCCAACATACAGGAGGTGCTTGTCTACCAAGTCCTCCCTGTGCATTTTGATTCTCATTCTGGACATTCTGAAACCCACCGTGATTGTTTTGGAGTCCACCCCTTCCTCTATAGCCCATATCTCTGCCTCGTGGCATGAACCCATTCCCTCCTTGGTCCATCGGGCGCTGATTATTCACCTGCGATGTACCCACTGTCTGCTGCATCCCCAATCCTTCAACTCTTGTCAATACCGCCCCATCTATGGCATATTTTGACAATTTCCTCTGAACTAATTTGGCTGCCTCCGTTTTCCTAGTCTCATCTTTCTTCTTGTTTTTCTCCTGCAATAGCTAACAGTGATGCACTATTGTCAACTGTATCTCAGCCCACAGTTTGGCTTCCATTCCCACATGTTTCTTCATTTGTCGCTGTAGTAACTCGGGCAACCCCTGACATAAAATGCGATAAAATAATGCCACTGTTTTCCCCACAACTCCTTCATTTCAAGTTGCCACTGCTCTTGAATATCCTGAATGTAAGCAATAGGGTCTTCTTCTTCCTTCATCATTCATGTCATAATTGCACCCATAGCTGATGTGTTAGGATACTGCACCCTGAGAGCCCTCCACACATCTGCTCAGCAATTATTAAACGGTGCTCCATCATGCGCTGTGTTCTGTGTTTTCACACTCGAATAGCCTGCTCTCCTCCTCATCAGTTCTCTCTCCAATAATGGTCCCGCATCATCAATGCGTTTCCTCCCATCATCTTTTCTAACTCATATATCCATTATCACAGCGCCCAATGTTAAACTCGGGAGCTTGCACCTTAAATTATCCTTGTCTATCTGCAGCCATGGAATATACTGTGGTCTTTCTCCCCCTTTTTCCAGTAAGGGAATCTGGGTAAACCCTAACTCACAGTCGGCTCCCATCGTCTGTCTATCCATGGGGGGGATGATCATCCCTTACCGCCTTCTTGCTGGTCACGATCTTAACCTGCTCACAAATGGGGCGATTCTCCCTTCTCACTATATAATCGTCCTCAGGGATGTTCTGTATATGGTATGGGATCTGGCATCCTATATTAGGTTGTTCCAAATCCGACCATCTTACTTCCTTCTGTTGGCAGGCCGCCTTTGGGGCGCATGTACTTCCTTCCTTCCCTCCAAGGAAAGATTCTCTTTCTTCGTCTGACACGTCTTGTCCCCAAAAAGTATGAATATACCCTCCCCTTCATCCTGGTATAGGTTCAGTCTGCTTAAGGACAAGGCTCTATGCTCAATCCGAAACAGGTTTTCTTCTTCGTTTCATGGTTTAAATGCTGGGGATGCATCCCCTTTCCCTCGACTTTCATTGCTGCTACCTCCCTTCAATTCTTGATGGGCCTTATCAATCCTATCTCCAATGCTTCCATATCTCAAGGTTTTCCTCTTCTAATGCTACTCTAGATGCCCCTGGCATTGCTTCCTTTATCAGAAGAAACTCTTCTATTCTAACCCATCGTATTACTGGAGTCGGCCATACTGGCTCCCTTTGAGCAAGGTCAGATTCAGAATCCTGCTGTCTCCTTTTTTGTTCCATCTCTTCATCTAGTTCCCTTTGCTTTCTCACTTCCCATCCAATTCTATGTTCCTCTTGTCTTCGCTCTTTGATCCTCACTCCTGCTCTTCTTTCCTCTTCTTTTCTTAATTGCTGTGCTTCTTCCTCTTCTCTCTTCCTTTCTCTTTTATCCTTTTCTTCCATCACTCTGTCTATTATCATATTTTCTTTGCTCTTCTCCCCTTTCTTCTCTCTTTTGCCTCCTCATACATCCGTTCTCGCCGCTCTCTGATCTTTCTTCTATGCTCGTCTTCCTTCAATCTCTTTTCTCGTTCCATCTTTTCTATCATGTTCATCTTTATCTTCTTTTTGTCTTACTTCCTCAATGCTTTTCCCATCTAGCTTGAGTAATATATATCCTCCCATCCATTTGTTGGGCACAAGCATTACCTCGGCAGCTTTCTCCTTTTCTCCTTTCCATCTCTTAATCTCTTTCTATTTCTGTTGACACATTTGATCGCTCACTCTTTTCTTCTTTGTTTTATATGATCCTAAATATCTCCTCTTTTCTCTTACTCTCCTCTGGACTATCGTCACTGCTATAAGCAGGCAGGTGATTTGTATATCGAATTACTATACCCTGCCGCCGCCTTCAGTTCCTTTAATGGATACAACCCTACTACTTCCATATCAAAGCATTTGACTTCAGGCAAGGTAAGGGGAGCCGAGGGCTCGACACCTTTCTCCTTACACTGCCTAAGCATCCACTCCTCGGGTGGTGAATCTTCGCTCTCTTCCTGGTACATTTTCCAAAGCTCTAGAATAGCTAATCTTTTCTCCAATTTCTTCCCCTTGTATGCAGCGTGCATGTATGTGGTCATGTGTTGCAATACTACTTTTTACAGCGATTCCCCTTGTGGCCATGGCATGAACATCTTATCTGCCGTGGTCTTTCACCCATTCTGCACTATACTGTTTGAGATGGGCATGTGCTTTGGCAGTGTCTTACATAAATGTATCAGAGGAGTGGTCTGCCATTGTGACAAGTCTGACTTGACTGTCAATACTTACCAGATTTTATAAAACGGCCTTCACTGCTTTTCAACACTTTTAAAACAATAACTATGAGTATGCCCAAACAATCGCTGATCAAGCCTCTAGTCTCTCAATTATCCATCTCTGCCTTTGGATTGGTGCCAATCTCCAATAAGGTATCTACTTATAGCCTCTCAATTCTTCTCAACAATTATTTCACAGCTTCTACTGCCTCCTCAATAATTTTACTTCAACAGACAAACAAGACAAACTAGTCGACTTTACACATATACTAAAAATATCCTGTGATCACCATTTATTTTCTCTTTGCCTCTGATCAATATCGTCTCCTTATGAACCTGTTCATATGTAGCCTAGTGACTCCGACTGGAGTGTGAGACAACTTCTTTTGAAACTCTCTTGAGCCAGGACTCGTTAGGCGCTATCTCTATCTCTTCACACAATATTTCCCGTTACTTTAAAATTACCACAATCCCGTCCCATTAATAATCCATTCCCCTCTATCTACTCACCATTCAGTCGTTTGACTCAAGGCCCCCGGTCTCGTCTCCTCCTCCAACCGACCACTTTCACCTTCCGTCCGCAAAGCACCTGTGGAAACCAGGTAGGGATTTCGTCAAAGAGGGACCCTGCCCACCATCTCAATTTTCTTGCAAGATTTCTATTCGCCGCTCTTCACAGGAAACCCTGCATTCTTCTGGCTAAATGGTGGAGGATGTCGAATCGTCCAAAAATCTGAAGCTAACAGGTCGATTGGTCAGAACCAACTGACATTGCTATCACGTGAATATATGGTCCTTCATAGGTAACATGTCATACAACGGATGGGATGCAGAGTAACTCTTACACCAAATAATCAGACCGAATCAGGAAGCTGGCAAAATCCAATTTTACTGTTTTAATATCAGAGTTACAATGGACATCAACGGAGGTCATACAATGTTCTCTCAAAACATTTCATAAACAAACATTCTTTTATAGCAAAAACTCATTCATGACTTCATACTACCTGGCAAATAAGAAAATCCTATGGGGTATTGTGGTTGGCTCAAGGGGAACATCTAAGTATGCTTTCTATACGGGGTTGGGTTGTGAATGGGTATCTATGATCAGGTGGAGAATTTATGCCCACCCCTAGTGCAAGTCATCCTCAACACGTATTAAGTACACAGACTACTATTTGCTCTTAAACTATAAGGGTCTTAGTTACATTACCTTCTACAATTGATTGGCATGTTTGTGCTATGTCTGGAACATTCGGCTCTCTAGCAGCACATAAGCTTATACTCGGGTGCTAGAAGGGGGATCTGACCCTACCTCCCAGCCAATTAGCCCAACATCTCTCATCACCCATGCCTTCTGTCTTGCAGTGTACTCTTGTGTCTGAGAATATCAGGGAGCGAGGGCACGCTTTTATCACGTTCGCTGTCTTTGAGAATAGATAATCGACCTTGGCTTGCTCCAACTTTGACACCGGGCCAGACAGGTTCACCATCCAAGTCCGTAATCTTAAACTAATTCTTTGCTGCGACACGCAGCTCTCAATCCTTCTTTCTCCGTGGGTTTGAACTTACTAAAGTTTGTGACAGTGTTGTCCAGCTTCTATATAATGGCGGCTTCACCTGCAATCTATTCACTACGTATAGCTAGCTTCTATGATCACTTAGTGCATGATCACTTACGTTGCTGCATCTGTACATTAATTGAATAGCCTGCATTTCCTGCAGTGCGTCACACACACATGCAATCTTCTTTCTGCATAGGAACGTTCACTCGGTTCCTTATTTCATCATCAGTTTCTATAAGGGCCATACATCATCTTCTTCTTATCTCCCTAGTGCACCACTCCCGCTCCTTTTGACATTACCAGCTTCTATTTCTTTCCATTTCATATGCCTTTTGGCACTTCTTCCAAGAGATTGTCATCTCTTCAGGCATACATCTGGTATGGCTTTCTTAATGGATACCTTTTCTCGAACACCCGTCGTGGTATGGTAATAACTACTGGTGTCAAGCATGGTGCAGTTTCAGGCTTCCGACATACAGGCAGTAGGGGGTCGGGACTTCCAGCAGAGGCATTCGGCTGCTCCTCTACTCCAATAAAGCAGTGTGGCTGGCCAGTTGTGTAGGCCCTATTGTCTCATTTGGAACAGTGAGTAAACTTTATCTGACCCTGCATTATTCGGTGCTTGGTGTATTGCGGATGGTGGGCTGCTCTAATTATGCGCTGCACAGCCAGCTCACCCATCAAAATGAGATGGAAGTTAATCTTCGCAAGCAGGCTGTGGACACAATTCCTGGAATTGTTACTGGGGGTTGGGGAGATGGGGGATAAATCTGTCTGAGGAGGCATTGGTCTCAAAGCTACTTTTCAACCTGAGAGACCCTGTGAACGATATTAGTGGGTCATGTTTCAAATCGGTACCCTCTCCATCTAGCCCCCACGGTAATGTTGACTCCTATTGTAGGCCATAAAATCACAGGCTTCTTCCCCCGGTCCAGGACAAGAACAGAAGTTCGATCATCTAAACCATTGTGTGCCCTTGCATTATCTGATTACTCCCACATTAATGATCTGAGTCTGGTGGATATAGCCGATAACCATTCCAAAATCAGGAAGAAGCTGAATCACGTGAAGGTTTTGATACCTAGATTGTGATCCCGTTTTCTCCAATTCGAAATTAGTAATGTCCAGGAACTCCTGCAGCTTTGACTTAGCTATTATCATCTAATTTAGTCGACCAATCAGGCTCATTGAATATCAGTGAAAGTGTACCCTTGCACCATAGGCTCAGAGAAGCCGATGAACTGGTCAGACTTACTTCACCATCAATATCTGCGCTCAATAGAGTATTAAGTTAATTTGTAGAACTATATGATATCATTAAAGATGAAGTTCAGGCGCATACCCTTGTGCTCAGAGAGATAAACATTAAAGTGGAATCTCTGTTAAATGTTCCATCCTACGCAGTTAGTATGCTTTCTAAAAATTGTATTCCGAGTGACCTAGTTACGTGCCTAGAAGTCCGATCCAGTGTCCAGGCCTCTGATGTTCATCAAAGTGAGACACCTTGGGTTCACCAACCGGGTTCAGCTAATGGAATGAATCAATCGGGCATGTTTCACAAGTTCACCAGATCAGTCCAGGTGTGTGTACCTTGGAAATTGAAGACTTCGGCCTAAATCATTCTAGTGTGTCAACTATTCTTTTGACTAATAAGCAATGTACTGGGGCCAACTGCGATGACAATTTGGAAGGAGTTTCTGGGGAACAACTTAGTGGCAAGGCCAAACAACTTGGAAAAAAAACAAGAAAAGAAGACTTAAAACCTGAGGAAGAATAATTCAAAGGGGAAATCATCACAAACATTTTTGAGGAACTTGACCATCATAGAATCATTAAATCAACTATCTGTGGAACATGGGGAGACTATTAAGCCTGCAGAAGTAAATATAGTTCAAGATCAGATTGATCTGTCTAGCGATGAAAAGGTTGCTAAAATAGAGATTGTTCCATCAAATCCTGAGGTTGATGATTTTGCTTATGCTTCTGTTAATCTGTGAGCAATTCAGCACAGACTGATTTATTATTGTTGTCTGACTAGTCTCCCCTTTAAAATGTTTTGTCGATTAGCAAATATGTTAATTTTAGCGATTTACCCCATCTGGTGCTTAGGGATGCTGTTATGCCTGCAGGCTGTGTAGGGGAGTGTAGGGGAGCTACTGGCACCGTTGTTACCGGACCGGCAAACAACGAATTCTGAGGGCGGGTGCCTTTTCGCCTGTCAAGTTTGACCAGGCGGGCAGAACGGCACCCGCACATAGACCTTGACTGATGCACAGGCACCATTCATGAATGGTGCTGGTGCATCTGTCCTCCCCATTCCCATTGAGTCCAATGGGACTCGAATTGGAATAGGGAGTAATTATTATCGGCACCCAGCAATGAGGAATTACCGGGACAGCTGGGGCTGTAATGCCCCGGTGAGTCCCCATTGCCGGGTGCCGGTAAAATAATTACTCCAGCGGCAGCCGTGCCATTTTTACCAGCAAAGCTACCGCCGGACCCATAATGAGGCCCACTGTTTGATATTTAATCGATACACTACAGATAAAACTATTCCTGTGCAAGTATTGACACGCTCTGAAAACATTTTATGGTGTGTATGCCACCGATACATGTTCCAGACCCTAACCAGGAATAACCCGGTTAGCCTGGTGCTGAATACCGATCCACAGGCTTGGGGTAGAACACATTGGATAGCTTTGTGGCTGGAGGGGGATGTGCTGACGGTGGTTGATAGTTTGGTGCACTTCCCGCAACACCCCATATACGCCGAAGTTTTAACGGACTATGTAAGCAGCATAGCAAAGTATTTACGTTAGATCACTGTACTGGTTCAAGACTCTAAAGCCATGACCTGTGGTCAACGCTGCATATTCTTTATCAGTCAAATGTCAGAATGGAGATCGTGGTCGGCTGTTTTGAAAATGTATTCCAGCAATCGCATGCAAAATGAGCAAAAGGTAACGAGATTTGTTAACAAGAAGTTACATGATGTGTATGGATCTCACAAAATGTTTACAGTGTGTCAAAAATATAAATGTGGGTCGTCTATACAGTGATAAATGTATCAATAAAATAGCTTTTTTAATAATAAAAACAAGCATTGTGCGTTATTATACATACTAAATATTATAACCTAATAAAGAACCGTTGGTTTTATTAATTGAAAACATGTATTAATAAAAAAAAGATATATTTTATACAGAGAGAGAAAATGTTATACCACAATATAGCAAACAATGGGGGCCCCTCCATCATTCGGATAACCATATAGACCTGTTGTGTCTTATGCGTGGCCTAAACAGTTCAGAGTCATGCATGACGGGGTGGGAAACGATTCCTTAAACCAGCTGGTATTCCAGTCCTTGATGAGGAGTTGCAGAAGCCCCAGTTTTTAGCTGCTCCAGGGGCGTTATTGGGCGACATTACCCACGACCGAAGTTGGAGTTTTTAAATCAGTGACCGCTTGCATAAACTAGTTCCAGCTGATGGGGACATTTATTATAGTTGAGGGGTGTTGTTTTACTTGACTATTTGGAAATATGAATACATTTATGAGAAATGGTCTCTGAAATACACAATGCTTAATCTAATGTAGCATTGGCAAAGCATTACCGCTAATAGGCGTGTTAGTAAGGGAGGGGTAATCTGTTGTTGTGTTTGAAAATAATGTACGTTCCTTCCCTTTGTACAACTGACCCCCAAAAACAAAAAATTGGGAAGTACCCATTATAAACACACAATTGAGGAAGGACATTGCACATGAATCCCAAGAGCTGAGGTTTAAATTAATATAATGTGCTTCAAACAAAACATCAGACAACATGGCCAATAAAGCAGCTAGGGCCTCATTTATAAATTGTGCTCACCAACCAAGCCAGAGCCCTCCTAAAAACTTCCATAAAATATATTTTCTGCGCACCCTATATTCATAAACACAAAATTTGCTATGAATAATAAAACCCTGGTTGTAACATTATTAATTTCCACTTTACTATGCCTATATAAAAGGCCATGGCTATTTACTTCGTCACTGCCTTTTTTCTTATAAAATGTAAAAAACATTTTACATTTGTGGCACACACTTATGAAAGCACCTGCACATATGTAAATGTAGCTCCTGGAGCAAAATTTGTTTCCCAGTGTATCCGTTTGCAAGTGCTGAACAAAAAAGCAACGCTTTCCAACTGGGCCCAGAGTCTTTAATACAGTCTATAATAATCCTCCCTCTGCACCCCTATTTTCAATTTCAGATCTTTTTCATGGAGCAAACTATTCTCCCAAAACACTAAGGGCCTCATCACGAGTTTGGCGGTAACCCTTAAATCTGGCAGTCATGCTATTACCGCTGGATTAAATCAGGGCTTTGGAGGATTTTTCCCCAGCTCTGAGCTGGGGGGAAATCCGCCGAAAATTTGCGCTATTACCGCCGGCGGGATATCCGCCGGCGGTAAGAGCGTGAAAATTCCCCATTGAGCCCAATGGGGAATGGGGCATTCCCGAATGGGCTCAGTGGGGAATGGTGAATTCCATTACCGCCAAACCCGTGATCCGGCGCTAATATCGCCGGGGGGTTTGGCGGTAGGGCTAATACCGCCGGCGTTACTGCCCAACTCGTGATGAGGCCCTAAATTTGTTACAAAATAAAAGCCAGAAGAAGAAAATTTGCATTCATTTCTGTTTGCTTTAAGCAAACTTCCCTATACCTATATAAAAGGCCAGGGCTAACAACTTTGCCATTGTCTGTTCCTTATTAAATGTGTTCAAACATTCACCAACCCTGAACGCATTTGTAAAATTGTTGAAATCAACATTTGCATTTGGTTGTGGGCAAGAGAAAACTGCCATTTTCGCCATAGAGTCTGCGTTGTTAAACATTAACTTGTGTGCTGTCTGCCACTTCACAATGTCAGAATCCAAGGCAGTTGAACTCGTCACGTGGCCATAGAGTTCTTCCTACCAATGTATCCCTCTGGATGAATGCAACATGCAGAGGGCTCTATTAATCGGAAGAGGAGGACATGAGACGAACACCAGCCACTGTAAAGGAAAAGAGCACAATCAATGGAGTGGTTTTCCAGGCTTCTAACAAGGTAGTACAATAATCACACAACGAGGCTAAAAAGTTTAGAGATGGTATTCTGATGTATTAAAAAATAACTTGTCTTCTACTACCTTCCTCAACGTGGATAATGCCTGCAAAACATGATTGGATATTGTTGCAGAGAGATAGAAGAAAACAATGGATACAAACAGGTGTAGGGAGTGTGTATGTGCTTACCGTATGTATGGTGTAGGAGGATAGATAGCACAGTCCAAAGTCCACAGCAAGGTCCTCAGTGAAGTGTGAAAGAGACAACAGTCCAATGCAACCTTCTACCCGATGGCACGAGGACGCCTGGTTTCGGATAGTGGCACAAAATCTCTAGTTCAAGAGCCACCTGCCCCAACAAAACGAGGATGCCCAACGGCACTGCGCACTGTATTGCAGTCTCTAGTCTGTTCGCTAATGAAGTAGATGAGGAGGGCGATGGATTTCATTGAGGCAATGAACGGAGCAAGAACACTTCCACAGAAGTAGCAAACAACGGGAAACGTTGGGAGTCCAGAGGTCCGGTCCGAATCATAGCCGAAGAGGGTCGTGGTACCAAATCAGGAGGCAAGAATGTCCGTGATGCAAAACAGGAGTCGAAACCAGCTATCGTAGAGCAAACAAGGGGCGAGACGAAGGCAATTTCAGAAAACAGGCAATAGGTCTGGCAACAGGTACGTAATCCAATGACAAGAAACAAAGTATCAGCAATTCCAAAATCAGAAGCACCCAGCTGAAGGATTACGAGGGCTAAGTACTGGTGGTCACGTGATCGGACCTAGCATAACTTCCTGGACAAACCGTGCTGTGCCGTGCATGTAGAGGACGCCACTGTTTCCAGGGTAACCTCCAAGAGAAACGCCTGCTTTCTCTAAAGCATTTCTGAAACTGGGCATTCGGAAACCGGGAAACAGGACACCTGCATGCACCACAATAAATTTACGGGGCAGGGTGAGTGGCATTAGTGGGTAACTGAGATGTGGGATGTACGTAGAGGGAAACAGACCTGCCATTACGCAGACTCCTGACACACAATGCCTCATAAAACTTGTGCTAAGCGAAGTCTGCACAGATACAGTCAGGCCTCAGCATTAAAAAAAGTTTCAATAATTAGTTTTCATTTACACATAGAATGCAGTCTCTCCCTGTGAGAGCCTGCAGAAAGTATTTCCCTGAGCACACAATCTACAAACAAGTTTGATAAGCTTGGCATAACCCCACAGCAAACAAAAACATGAGTATAGATTAAGCCTTTCTTATCTCAACAGCCACATTTCAAAGATAGTTTTAAGAGCGTCTAACATTTTCTATGCCATGCAGTTTCTTGTATAGCTTAACCCTTGCCTGAAAAGGTTATTACTTTTTTCACAAGTGCGTTTTTAAAGTACAGTGAAGCTTCCACATAAAAATCCAAGCTGATACATACAAAGAGACACATTTTGTTTGACAATGGGCCTCATTACAAGTATGGAGGTAAGGCAACAATGGCGCCGGTATTGCTACCGGCACTGTTGCTACCGTACCGCCATACTAGGAGTTCTGCTCGCGGGTGTCCTTGCAGCCACCAGGTCTGACCTGGTGGCCATACCAGCACCCGCGAGCAGAACATGATGGTAGCACTGGTACCGTTATTAACAGTACCGGTGCTACCACTCTCCCCATTCCCATTGATCCCTAAGGGACTGAAATGAGAATGGGGATGTACTGGGCCCGGCACCCGCGAAAGGGCAATTACCGGGTCCGGCTGGGCCAAAATAGCCCGGTAATTGCCAATTTGCGGGTGCCGCACCAAGATGCGAGTTTGGAGGTAGCCTTGCCGGTAAAACTGGCAAAGCTACCTCCAACCTCGTAATGAGGCCCAATGTGTCACTTTACGCTTTTCAACAAGACCTATACTAAAAATACAAGATGCACGTGTGAAGAGCACTGCAGAAAACACAAGTCATTTTACAACTGTACAGATGCTGTAACTCATGTAGACTAAGTATTCTTAAGGCTACCTGTGGTGTCCCCCAGGGGTCTAACCTCTCTCCCTGGCTGTTCAACCAATACCTGGCACTCCTTGTCCACCACATAGCCGCTCTCTGCTCCAACTTTCAGTGCTATGCGGATGACACCCAGCTCATTTTCAGACTGCCCTCAGCCTCCTCCTCTCCTTCCCTCATCTCTGATTGTCTGTCTGCTATCCAGGAGTGGTGTGCCGCCAATGATCTCTGCTTTAATGCTAGTAAGACTGAGATTCTCCTCATCGGCACACCTGCTTCCTCCTTTCCTGTAGCTCTCTGGCTGACCTCTCTTGGCCCTCTTCCTGCTCCCACCTGCAAGGCTAAAAACCTTAGGGTCATCTTTGACTCCACACTCTCCTTCTCTCCTCACATCTCTGATGTCTCTAAGAAGTCACACTACCAGCTGCACCTCCTCAGAGGTATTCTTCCTTTCCTCTCCTTCCCCCAGAAGCTCATTGTCTCCAGAGCTCTGGTTCTCTGCAGGATGGACTATTGCAACAGCCTCTTTCTAAATCTGCCTGCTTCTACTCTCCGCCCTCTGCAACTCATCCAGAACAGGACAGCGAGACTTGTCCTTGGCCTCAAGCCAAGGGATCATATCTCTCCAGGACTGAAATCTCTGCACTGGCTCTCAGTGGCTGCGAGGATTAAGTTCAAAGCCCTCTGCATCATCCACAAGGACTTCTGGGGCCTGGGGCCTCAATACCTCCAACTCTCTTTTCCTAAATATCTTCCTTTTCGAGTCATTTGCTCATCCGCCTGCAACTCCCTCAGGATCAGTGGCTTCTCCGAGCAACGAGTTGGTGGTAGATCCCTTTCCTCGGCTGGTGCCTCCCTCTGTAACAGACTCCCTGCCTCCCTTAAACTTGAGGAGAACCATCTCTGGTTCCGGAAGCACCTCAAAACCTTTCTCTTTGCTGCTTTTTCTCCTCCTCTCCTCTGCTGACCTCCCTACTGTAACTGGAACTGCACTGGCTACCTGGACACCCTCTGATCTCGGGCCCAGACCCCTCCCCCACGTGTATCACACCCCCGCACTGGGGAATGTTTCTGTATCCCTATAGTCCCCCTACCAGCCCTTGACACTTGATGTTCGGCACTTACCCTTGCACTTGCCGCATGCTGGCTGTTACTTTACTTATTGTTATTATCTATTCCCATGTACTGCACTGTCCCTGCCCCCTTCCCATGCACTTGCGCGATCTGAATGACACCTGGCCTAGTAAGATCGCTGTCTGTCCTCCCTTTGTTCCCCCCCCTTGCCTCGTTGCGCCTTGAAACACTTGTTGATAGGCGCATTATAAATGCCATATCATATCATATCAAGGCTGGATATACGTAGTATGTAGACTGCAGGCGTTGCCACCAAACATATGTATATAAGTTCTGGATATTCGATGACACAATGTAGTAAGTGAGTCTCCATGCAAGAGGATGAATTGAAGGCTATGTGTGTCGCAGCAAAGAATAGGTTCAAACTTGAAGCAAGACAGAAGAGGTTGCTTGGTGTGGTGTCAAGGATTGGAAGCAGCCAACAACTGGTTATCAGCTGCGAAGAACAGTAGATGTGAGAATCCGAGGCATCCCTTGTTAAGTTGCAAAGAGAGAACATCATGAGTGCCAAGATTTTTCATTAAAGACTATTAAATGCTAGAATATGAGCAAATTCTGTCTCTGATCACGTGAGCGGAGGATGAAAATAGACGAAGAGCATGGTGCACCAGATATCAAGTGCCTATACTCCCTTTTAATCCCAGAGGTGAGAAGCTACTAGAAGGCCAAGTTCAAAGACACTGTGAATGGCATACTGCATGAGCAGTGACAGATACTGGGCTAATTGGGTGGGGAGACATGGTCAGGCTCACCCATCAACACCTGGGGTTCCAGTTTACGTACTGCTAGAGAATCAAATATTCCAGAAGGGTACAAGCGTGACAACCAATTGTAGAAGGCCGTATAATGAAGAGCCTTATAGTTTGTGAGCCAATTAAATGTTCTGTTTCTAGTAGCCATCAAGGATGACTTGCACTATGACTTGTACTTAGGGAGGGCAAGAGTGGCCACCTGACTATAGAGGTCCAATCACGATCCTATCCCGTATAGAAAGTATACTTAGATGTTCCCCTTGAGTCAACCACAGTCCAACATAGGTTTTTTTGTTTGCCACATAGTATGACATCATGAATGAGGTGTTTTTAGTATAAAAGTGTGATTTTTATAAACTGTGTTGAGATTATGCTGTGCGACGTCCATTGATGTCCGTTGTACTCTCCATTTTAGACAATTGACATTAAATCTGAGTTCTTTGCCAACTTCCTGAGTCAATCTTGTTGTTTAGTCTGAGAAGTCATTCTCTGTCCCAGCCATAGTACCACATGTTACCTTGAGTAAAAGAGCCCCCCGGGTTCAAAATCATCTCAACATCATATCAAACTACAAAAACACTTTGGGCCTCATTACACGGTAGGCGGTGAGCCATGGCGCTATTAGCGCCATGGCTCATGCCGGTAAAATACCGGCACCGCCTTGGCGGAAGGGGATTTACCGCCCCATTCCAAGGTTGGAGGGGCGGTAAATCCCCCTTCCACCATTGCCCTTCCCCATTCCCATTTCTGCCCCATAGGGCTCTATGGGAATGGGGAAGGCGCTAATTACGGCACCACAATTTTGCGGTGCCGTAATTAGCTCCGAGGTCCCTTAGCGGGTTGGATTTTAACGCCTGCAAAAAGCAGGCGTTAAATCCCCCAACCCGCAAAGGGACCTCGTAGTAAGGTGGTAAGGATTTACCGGTACCAGTATTTTACCGGTATCGGTAAATCCTTACCGCCATCCGTGTAATGAGGCCCTTTATATCAAGAAATATACATTTGATATAAAAATGATATCTTTGATATTAATTTCACATTAACTTGATATAAAGTCCATATCAAATGCAAGGCGGGACTAAGGCCGGAAGCAAGGGACATTCCCACCTGCCAAAAATGTAACAGTGCAAAAAAGTGGCTCCCATATACTACTACCGTAGTTTGCAATATTTATTGGGAGTTCATTTTGTTTGAAGATATGCTATCATCATTCAGCTAGGCATTGTACATACTAATTGTTCTAGGGGCAGAAAACATGGAGGGCAGAGTAGAGTTCTTTGGTATTTTTAAATTAGTTGAAACTGTATGAAGTAGCCTTCTTTTGTTGTGGCAGAATACAAATTCCACCGTGGGGAGGCAACAAAAAACTTGGAGGGGGCCCCCTTTTAGGGGTACTGATCTTAGTACCTTGAACCTGCCTCCCGATACCTGGATGTCAATTTTGGCCTTAATTACCATCATCCTCCTTTCATACCTAATCCTCCCCTTTCACCCAGGCATATCCTACCTGATACTTGACCACCCCTGCCATCTGCGAAGCCAAACCCCCTCCCGATAGATTACGGTCCCAATCTTGATCACAACCTGCCTTGCAGAACTGAACCTACCCACTGATGTCCAAGGATCAGAATCAAACCGTTCAAGCAGCTTTGGATCCCGCCGAAACCCACATCGCTTCGGACTGATACCCCTCTCTCAGAATACAATCTCATTGTAAACCGGCTGTAACATTTTATGAAATCTCTACCTCTTGTCTGGTAGTTGTCTAGGTATTATCAGTAGCTGCTACTACTGAATCCTAGGAACCTGACCCCCAGGACATCCAGGAAGCACCGAACCCTGTAACTAGTACCATAATCCCCTCCACTGTTACCTGCACACTCAGCCCAATCCATACACCCTCCTTCCAACGTACAATACCCTAGGACAGCCCTCTAATTGTAATAGGAAGAACATATCCAACTGGATGAACAGAGACAATCCCTCAAAACCTCCAGACAGAACAACTTAAGGTTTGGAAACAACTGACAGAACAAAGTCCCACTGACCCAATACCCAACTGACCGGAAAGACACAGCCTCAGAAACTAACAGACGGAACTATTGAAGATTAAAATCTACACTAGCCTGACACGAGGAACCACAATTGGAAACTGCCCCCATAAACCTAACACCTAGACCTACTCCTCCCAAATAAGACCAAAATGACCCGACGCAGAATTGGACGCAGACAAAGAGAAAAGGAACATGGTACAAGCTACATGGATACACATGCTCAACCGGCCCCAGCAGAAGATGCCTTCAATACAGAACACACCCCGCAAAACAATACTATCGACAGAACAAACTTCACAAGAGAAAAATCCTTATACCTTACACCGTCCCTTGCACCAACCAAAGAACCTAGATACTCCAATGACACCAAAATTACCAGATGGATAAATAAAACACCAGAACAACGGAACAAAAGAAGAGAGGACCAGAGAAGAGAATGGGATGACGCTAACCCCCTTACTCCCTACATCACAAAAACAGATGGGCACTATTGATACCCACAACAAATGACAAGAGATAAAGAAACAATAGAAGTCAGCGACCCAATTATCAATCTCACTGATCGATTCAACAACGAAGCCCCTAATCAATGCATGATCAATGTACAAACACGCCACTGAAATCTACGACCTCCTAAGTGACGGAGGCATCAACATCCTTTTCGTAACAGAAACATGGCTAGATGACAACTACAAGATCACCCTCAATAACTGCCTGCCAGATACCTTCAAGTGCATCCAAATAAACAAGAAAACCAAAAGAGGTGGTGGTCTAGCAATCATCCATAAGGAACACCTGGAAATTAAAGCAGAAGACCCATTAAACATCAACAAATGTGAATCCCTAATCATACGTCTATCAACTAATCCCAAAACAAACCTGAAATTCATACTGATATATAGACCACCAACGTATGATGCAGCCTTCATAGACAACTTCATAGAAGCAATCACCAACCTGGCCAGCGTGCGTAACCAACTGATTATCCTCAGAGACTTCAACATCTGGTTCGATGAAGAAACCACAACCTCACAAAAATCACTTATCAGCCAACTAACAACAATGGAACTACATCAGCTGGTCAAAGGAGCAATCCACATGGCAGGACATACCCTAAATGCAATCTTCGCCAACAGAAAACTAATTACCACAGCACCACCGATTCCAATCCTCTGGAGCGACCACCTCATCATCCCATTCGTAATCACATCACATTGCCCTTCCCAATTACCAAGAAACAAGAAAAACTACCAACCATCATGAAAAGAAACTAGAGAACCATAAAAAACTCCAACTTAACGGAACGACTGGAGATCACCAAACCACAATCGGCGAACATGAGCGACGGCAAAATGGTTCACCCCACTACTAAGAGCCATGAAAAGGAAAAAACGAAAACTAGAACTAGAATGGAGGATCAATAAAGACTGCAGAAAAAAATTCAAACTTCAACAACATACCCGTTCATACAAAAAGGAAATACAAAAAGCAAAAAGGAAATATTCCGACAACAGAATCCTCAAAGCACCAAACGCCCAAAAAGAACTGTTTAAAATCATAAACAAAATAAAAAACCCACCCGGCTGCAACAACACTCCAATACCATCGAAGATAGTATGCAATGACCTTGCAGACCACTTCAAAAATAAAATCATGACCATCCAACAGACCATACAAAACAGACCATGCAACCACTACACTGAAGACACTGACCGATGCAAGGAACACCAGAACAAACTCTGAAATTTCCCACACATATCAGTGGAGACTTTCATCAAACTCGTAAACCAAAGCAACAAATCTGGCTCCCCCGTGGATCCCTGCCCCCCTGACATCTACAAATCAATCCTCTCAACCAATCAATCTCAACAGGAAGAGTGCCTCAAGCCTTCAAATCAGCATACGTCAAACCACTCTTCAACAACACAACAGGAAACGCAGATGACCTCTCCAATTACAGACCCATCTCCAACATCCCCTACCCAGCTAAACTCCTGGAAGCGCACATATACAGAACAACCCAAGACTTCATAGAAGAACATCACCTATTAAACCAGGCACAAGTAGGCTTCAGATCAATGAGAGGAACGGAAACAGCACTTATTTCAATCTGGGATGATCTAAAGGCGAACACAGACATAAACAACAGCACCGCTCTGATTCTTCTAGACCTCTCTGCAGCATTCGACACAGTCAACCACAACATCCTCATCATGAGACTGGAAGAATTCTGAATCACTGACAATGCCTTACTTTGGGTCAGATCCTTCCTAACGAATAGAACAGAAACAATATGGATGAAACCTTACAAATCAAGCCCTCAAGAATCATCATGCGGAGTCCCTCAAGGATCATCCTTCTCGCCACTTCTATTCAACATCATCGAAAGACATGGCCTCACCTGCTACAACTACACTGATGATACACAAATAATCTACAAAATACAAGACCCACAAGAAGACAATGCAACACTAGAGAACTGCCTTCGTGAAATATACAACTGGATGAACTTAAACTACCTCAAACTCAACCCAGGCAAAACAGAAATAATGATCATCACAAGAAATTGAGAAGACAACCTCTACATCCCATGGCCAACTGAACTTGGTGAAACTCCAGCCCCATCATCAACTATAAAAAACCTGGGAGTCCTGATGGACAATGAACTCACTCTAGAACCACAAGTAAACGCCCTAATCAAGAAATCCTGCTTTCTCCTGCGATCGGTTGAAAGGATCCTACCATTCCTCTCATTCGCCAACAAAACAACTGCCGTCACCGCCCTCATCATGTCCAGACTAGACTACTCCAACAGCCTATATCTAGGCCTCTGTGAACGACTCCTAAATAAACTCCAATGCATACAAAATGCGACGGCCAGACTGCTCCTTAAACTACCTCGAAGAGAACACATCACACCAGCGCTGAAAACGTTACACTGGCTACCCATCAAACAGAGGATCAAGTTCAAATCAATGTGCAGAACTCACAGAGCAATCCACAACCAAGGCGCAGAGTTCATCAGAAGAAAACTAAACGTCCACCATACTGCAAGGCCACTCAGATCCAGCAGCGACATCCGTTTGGAACCCAAATCATACAACAAGAGAAAACTCGGAGGATCCTCCTTTTCTCACCTTGACCCAAAAACCTGGAACAAACTACCAAAGAACATAAGGAACACAAGAGATCACCTACAATTCAGGAAACTCCTCAAATCATGGCTCTTCACCCCATAACCAGATAGCATGCCCATAAGGACATACACTGAGGAACTAGGCCGAGAGGAAAACCTACCATGACTCCCTAAATCATCAACCCTTATCAATAAGGATATAGGGACATGTAACATAACTACTTATCAATTAAAACAATCCTCACCAATTGTAACTAGAGCACCCATCTTTCAATCTGAAGGGAGAGCAAGGTATCACCCAGCAATGGCACCTGGCAACTTCGGGGGCACAGGCAGCAATGGAACATAGACAGTAATGCATAGGAAAGAACAGGGAGAGATAATATAACTCCACCACCTAAGCAGGACTTATGCCTGCACCCTGAGTGCACCAAGATCAACAGCCTAGCTGGGGGCCAAACTTTTCCCCGGCTCTGAAACTAGACAGTCAGAAAAGGGAAGAGAAGTTTATACTACCCAATGAACTACCGGCAGTAAATAGATAGAAAGAAGCTGGGTAATGATAATAAAACCCCACTATCGATCTAGGGACAATGCTCACCTAACCTGGGGCACTATGCCATTTATCTGCTGAAATGGCCACAGTATCACCACAGAAACTAGACAATCATTAAACCAAGAGAGAGAATATACCAACCCACTACGACTACCTGATACATAAACTAAACTACAGGGATTATGAGACATATAACTCACTAACCAAAACCTCTAATTTATGCTTACTTAATTCACACAAAACCAACACAACCACCTCTGTCACAGCAAACCGCACAGACTTCACCACACCTCAACAACAAACAACCAACACATAGATCGCAACAACAGCACGCGAGGTCCCGCTTCGATCCTATTTGCACACTCAAGCTCATCGCACGGTGAAAACTGAACTGAAGCTGCCAACAGTACACCATTTCTCACTTTCCTACGCCCTCTTCACCCACTAACCCACCCCGTCCACCTTTCTTTACAGATCCGCCTGAGCGCCTGGAGACCAACTCCGTTGGTGACGGTGCGCTATATAAATACCTTTAACATTAACATTAGACTTCTGGATCCAGACTGCATTTGGATCCATTTTAAAAGACGAGGAATCTGTAGAAAGATTGTATCGATCACAAAGAATATTACTGAAGGCAAGTAATCTGTTTAATGGGAATGACACCAAGTGTTTGGGCCCTATAAGACATCCAATTGCGAGTATTGGTGCCCCAACCGCCTACATAACCAGCTGTCAACCAACCAAGTACAATATAGTTGTGTCTCCCATGCCAGACAAGCGACACCCACTCCTCCAACCACAAAACATTGTGCTATCAAATGACCTACTTATCTGTTGGTCACTGCCGGACTATCACTTAGTCTTTGGGTTGTTAAAAGCCTTTGGCATTACACTGGTGGCTGCTGCTTGCTATTGCATGATCGGGACCTTCCAGGATTTTGCGGCATGAAATGGCAAATATTGCGGCACAAACCTTTATTTATTGCGCCATTTTTGTGGGACATTTTTTATTAACTGAAGGGTGTAAGATTGCCACATTGCAGGAAAGAGGTAGAGTGCAAGGCTACAAGAGAGCCAGGGTATCTTTATTATGTAACTTTTGTATTAATTTAATAGGAAGAGTCCCAGATGTCTCTGGCTTGGCAGCACAGTGTTTGATTTGGCTAAATTTTTGGTTTAATCTGCATGCCTATTTAATAGTATTAACTAAATTGATCATTATCAGTTATAATGCTGAAAATGTTCCCCTTCTATGTTCTCCAATCCCCCAAACACCCACACACCTCCCTTACCAACACACATCACACATCTCAGCAACTCCCCATTACAACTTGCATTCCTGAACCTCTCTGTCATACAAATACTCACGGGCAATGTCACACTGTCAAGTCACAATTTGCACTCCCCAGCCCCTGCCACACTCCAAATCATACTCCCAACTCACACCTTACACTCTACAATTCCTCCCGCAATATACAGTCCTTCATTCTGTTGAGCTGCTTCTGCATCTTGCATCCATTCTCCCATTCTGTATCCCTCATCCTTTTTCCCAATCTGCAGCTTACTGCCTCCTTCCGGCCAACCGCTTCCTCTCTGCTTTCTGGCTCACTGATCACACGCTCCCTCTACTTTCTGTACCTCCGCTCGCTCTCAGAATTCTGGCCCACCACATCACTGCTTCCTCTGCTCTCTTGTGCACCGCTTCCTTCTCTGACCCACTGCTTTCTTGCCTATCACTTCACATCTCACCCATCACTCTCCCTCTCTCTCCTTTCCCTCTAATAGTGTGACCTTTTTTTTTAAAGTAGATTTTGACCCAGATCCTCCAAAAATGGGGCATTTAAAAATAGAGTCGAGGATATGCTATTTTTAGGCAACCCATTTCTGGAAATGAGCAGGTCACCTTATTCTCAAAGGTGAATGGCGCATTTCCACGGGCTTGAGCTGTAGCCCGAATTGTGCGCTGGCCAGCTGCCTTGAATAGGGTCCTGGGTTTTTTGACCGAAGTGCAATTATTTGCGGAGGAATTGACCATCAATTTCGCTGCAAATTGATTTGCACTTCAGTCAAACAACCCAAAATGTACCTTTCACCACCACCCCACCCCCTCCCCTACTTAACTGCTTGGTTGCTGCCGCTTCCCCAGCAATTCTGAGGTGTCAGATCCGTCCCTCTAACGCAGGTCGGATCCAACTCTGCAGGGTCGCTTTTTAGTTATTTTCTTTTTTTTTTCAGTTCCCCGCCTCCAATTTTGAGGAAGCGGGGGACACCCCTGCAACCCCCAAGCCCAAAAACACTGAACATGGGGAGCAGGTGACATCCCTGCAACACAGGTTGGGTATTCATAAAAATCGATCGATTGGTACTGAAACAGGTCAAATTGTACCATTCAATCGATTTTTTTCTGTCAAAATGGGTAGTACCTTGAATAGAACCTGCCACTGTAAAATGCGACCCTGAAAAATGCATTTTTATCCTGTTTGAGGAACAGAAATGCAAGCGACACAGCAGCGGTTCATACCTTAAAAGAGATGCGTGACAGGGTCAGGAAAGACCCTGTCATGCATTGGCAACCCCACATCCTGTGCACGTAGGGTTGCCTACAATTTCTGCACATTTATAAGTGCATCTTGCTTGGAAATGTGGGATGTGCTTTTAAGTTGGCAGAAACGCCACCTGATTTGCTCAAGGAGGTGAAAAAGGACATCTGAATGGGCGCGCATATAAAATGTGCCTAATCAGGTGTACCTAGCGGATTGGGCTGCTCTTTTTTTTGGGCGCAAGCGATGAGATGTGGTAGCACATTTCATTTCTTGCGTAAAAAAAAGTTGAGAGAACCTAGCACACGGAGTATTTTTTTTTAAACAGTAGTTTTTGCAGATTAATTTTTTTTCTTTTAAGCAGTTTTTGCGCAAAACTGCCGTTTTCGCAGCATTTTGTGCAAAACTGCCGTTTTCGCGGCATTTTGCGGGATCGCAAAATCGCTATAAGCTGCATAGTCTGTGGAGTGCTTCACATTACGTTTCACTCAGTCCCACACTTCCCTGAATAATGCATCTGCAGGTCTTCACCCTTCCCCTTACCACAGTGTCCCTACCCTTCTTATGAGGGCTCCTTCTGACATCATTCCCCCCTCGCACTTCCTCCTCCTCCCTCAATCCTCTTTCTCTTGCCCCCCCCCCATGCACTTAATGTCTTTCCCTACACTCACATAAGGCTCCCTGGCTGTCTCTCATACTTACAGCTCAACTATTACCCCCACCGGTCTCACCCTGGGTCCTTCCAGCTTACCTTCCTTTTCCTCCTCCATCACCCACTCTGCAAAAAGTTCTCATCTTAATGACTTCAGCTCCAATGCAAACTCATGCATGGCCATCACTGAAATGTGAATTGCCTTCCATTAATATGGCCACGTGTGCTGCCCTTCAGACTGCCTCTACCACGTTCTTTCCCTATCCTTGCAAGACAGTATAGTGGAGGTGCTGGCCTTTTCATCAGCAAGACTAGCCCATCTCACTTTCACCCTCTCTCCTTTGAACACATTGCCACTCAACTCCTCATCCATCCCCTTACCAATAAGCCTCCTCATCTCATTGTTCCCAGAGCTTGACCTTATTGTCTCTCTACTGACAGGAGCCCCAATTGTTGTTATGGGCGACTTTAACCTTCCTAATATCACAACTGTCCTATGCCTTGACTCGGACTATAGCTTCTCAAACCACTTCCTGACTTTCCTCCACATCTAACCCTCACATGACCAGGGCAACTCCTCACATTGCATCTTTTTGTCATGCTCGCTCACCTTGTCTGATCCCTTTCTGTCCAGTCACTCACTCCTGCATTTTAGTCTCACTGTCTCCCTCCTTCCTCCCACCTTGGGTAGTAAACAAAATATAAAACCTCCCTGGCGCACTATCCAGTAGAGGTTAGTTCCTCCCTCCTCGCTCTCTGTTTCTCTTCAGTCTTCCTACATTGCCCATGCATACCTTGACTTCAACTCTGCTCTGAATTCCTTACCCCACCCTCCACCTTTGAATGCCACTACCCAATGTGTATTTACATGCCTCCTTCCTCTAATTCTCTAGAGGCGTACAAGTCCAACTACGACTGAAATCTTATCGTATCTCAACGCTCTCACATCCACCAACCCACAACTACCCCCGAGACCATACTGGCCCCTCCAAAGCTGTGCCTGATTGGGAATGGGAGATTACTGCGCTCAACATTTGGTCACAGGATATTTCGTCACGTTTTTCGAAGCACATTTTGCCACATATATATGCAGGGGTTGGGTTTAGGGGACTAATTAAGGTAGGTTGTTTTAGGAAGGGGGTGCTCTAGGGGCCTTCCCCCTGTATATATATGTGGCAAAATGCACTGTACTATAAAAAAAATAAAACAAAATCATCGAAATCTCCCATGACCAAATGTTTTGACCAAATCAGCCTAAAGCGCCTGATCATCTACTTTCACTGCTCTATTCTGCCTCCACGGCCTTGAAGGTCAGACACCTCAACTGCCCTTCTCTGCCTCCTATCATGGCTGAGGATCACAGATTACTCTGAATAGGTGTGGAGTTGCTCCCAGAGTTATTTTATTTACATTCATCGTCAAGTGGGTGATTAAAGACCCATGCTTACTTTTAAAGATTGCCTAACAAACAGTGATGAGGGTTTGCGGTCAGACAGTGATGAGGGTCTGCGGTCAGACAGTGATGAGGGTCTGCGGTCAGACAGTGATGAGGGTCTGCGATGAAACAGTGATGAGGGTCTGCGGTCAGACAGTGATGAGGGTCTGTAGTCAGACAGTGATGAGGGTCTGCGATGAAACAGTGATGAGGGTATGCGCTGAAACAGTGATGAGGGTCTGCGGTCAGACAATGATGAGGGTCTGGGGTCAGACAGTAATGAGGGTCTGCGGTGAAACAGTGATGAGGGTCTGCGGTCAGACAGTGATGAGGGTCTGTGGTGAAACAGTGATGAGGGTCTGTGGTCAGACAGTGATGAGGGTCTGCGGTCAGACAGTGATGAGGGTCTGCGGTCAAACAATGATGAGGGTCTGAGGTCAGACAGTGATGAGGGTCTGCAGTCAGTCAGTGATGAGGGTCTGCGGTGAAACAGTAATGAGGGTCTGCAGTGAAACAGTGATGAGGGTCTGCGGTCAGACAGTGATGAGGGTCTACGGTGAAACAGTGATGAGGGTCTGCGGTCAGACAGTGATGAGGGTCTGCGGTCAGACAGTGATGAGGGTCTGAGGTCAGACAGTGATGAGGGTCTGCAGTCAGTCGGTGATGAGGGTCTGCAGTCAGACAGTGATGTGGGTCTGCGGTGAAACAGTGATGAGGGTCTGCGGTCAGACAATGATGAGGGTCTGCGGTGAAACAGTGATGAGGGTCTGCGGTCAAACAGTGATGAGGGTCTGTGGCCAGACAGTGATGAGGGTCTGTGGCCAGACAGTGATGAGGGTCTGCAGTCAGACAGTGATTATGGTCTGCGGTGAAACAGTGATGAGGGTCTGCGGTCAGACAGTGATGAGGGTCTGTGGTGAAACAGTGATGAGGGTCTGCAGTCAAACAGTGATGAGGGTCTGCGGTGAAACAGTGATGAGGGTCTGCGGTCAGACAGTGATGAGGGTCTGCGGTCAGACAGTGATGAGGGTCTGCAGTCAGACAGTGATGATGGTCTGCGGTGAAACAGTGATGAGGGTCTGCGGTCAGACAGTGATGAGGGTCTGCGGTGAAACAGTGATGAGGGTCTGCAGTCAGACAGTGATGAGGGTCTGCGGTCAGACAGTGATGAGGGTCTGCGGTGAAACAGTGATGAGGGTCTGCGGTCAGACAGTGATGAGGGTCTGCAGTCAGACAGTGATGAGGGTCTGCGGTGAAACAGTGTTGAGGGTCTGCGGTCAGATAGTGATGAGGGTCTGCAGTCAGACAGTGATGAGGGTCTGCGGTCAAACAGTGATGAGGGTCTGCGGTCAGACAGTGATGAGGGTCTGCGGTGAAACAGTGATGAGGGTCTGCGGTGAAACAGTGATGAGGGTCTGCGGTGAAACAGTGATGAGGGTCTGCGGTCAGACAGTGATGAGGGTCTACGGTGAAACAGTGATGAGGGTCTGCTGTGAGACAGTGATGAGGGTCTGCGGTCAAACAGTGATGAGGGTCTGTGGCCAGACAGTGATGAGGGTCTGCGTCAGACAGTGATGAGGGTCTGCAGTCAGGCAGTGATGATGGTCTGCAGTGAAACAGTGATGAGGGTCTGCGGTCAGACAGTGATGAGGGTCTGCGGTCAAACAGTGATGAGGGTCTGCAGTCAGACAGTGATGAGGGTCTGCGGTCAGACAGTGATGAGGGTCTGCGGTCAAACAGTGATGAAGGTCTGCGGTCAGACAGTGATGAGGGTCTGCGGTGAAACAGTGATGAGGGTCTGCGGTCAGACAGTGATTAGGGTCTGCGGTGAAACAGTGATGAGGGTCTGCGGTCAGACAGTGATGAGGGTCTGCAGTCAGACAGTGATGAAGGTCTGCGGTGAAACAGTGTTGAGGGTCTGCGGTCAGACAGTGATGAGGGTCTGCAGTGAAACAGTGATGAGTGTCTGCAGTCAAACAGTGATGAGGGTCTGCGGTCAGACAGTGATGAGGGTCTGCGGTCAAACAATGATGAGGGTCTGCGGTCAGAAAGTGATGAGGGTCTGTGGTCAGACAGTGATGAGGGTCTGCAGTCAGACAGTGATGAGGGTCTGCGGTGAAACAGTGATGAGGGTCTGTGGTCAGACAGTGATGAGGGTCTGCGGTGAAACATAACATGTGAGGCAGGGGATTCCTCATCTAAGTTCGTGACTGTAAGACCCGACTCCATAGTCCAAGCCTTGCTAAGGTCAGAGCCAACTTTCCTGACCCAGCCACAGTCTTTGGAGTTTCTAGGGTCCTCCTTTTTCTTGGTAGCCCCAGCGGGGGTGTTTTGCGATGTGGGCGTAGCTGATTTGGGTGTACTGTCACACTCCTACTTGTGCAGGTATGTACATTCCTCTGCCTCAAACATTCTTACCCTCTTGTGTGAAGCAGTGTGCGAGCCCAGTAAAGGGAGCTGGCTGAAATTCGAAGATTTTAAGCATGCTCTTACTTGGTATACCATCAAGATGGTACGGGGCTACCGCTGGGCCACAGCCTGGCCCTCTTCTTGGCCAGGTCTTTTGGCCTCTCTCAGGATCTCTCACTTGCTGGTGCTTATGATTATGCCGGTCTCCTCTCTGCATGTTCTCAGTTACTCAATGAAATGCCAAATTTTCTTCGTCTTCCATTTGTCTTTTCTCCTCCTGTCACTAGGATTCTTTTATTACCCTCCTTTCCTCCCTAGCTCTGGAACATCGACTTAATCAGAAATGTCAATTTCATCTATATTGTCTATTGAGTAGTGCAATGATACACTGGGCCTCATTCCAGGTTTGCCGGTACAGTAACAACGGTACCAGTAGGCTTGCAGGTACCGTTGTTACCGTACCGGCAAACTACTAGTTCTGCTCGTGGTGCCTTCCCACCAGCCAGGACTGGCGTGCCATGCGGGCCTGTATCCGCGAGCAGAGCATGCCGGATGCACCGGCACCATTCTGAATGGTGGCGGTGCATCCGACCTCCCCATTCCCATTGAGCTCTATGGGAAGCATTTTTTTCCGGCGCCCAGGAATGGGCAATTACTGGGTCCGGCGGGCCGTAATGACCCGGTTATTGCCCATTCCTGGGCACCGGGAAAAAAAAGATACCGGCGGCAGCTATGCCTGTTATACCGTCGTGGCTACCGCCGCTATTGTAATGAGACACACTCTGGCCATGTTTCCTTTCAGATAGGAGGAAGCCTAATCAGAGAAATGGCTGCTTTGCAGTTGTCAATGTATTCTTGTTACTTTGTAAAAGTTGATAAACAGTTACAAAGTAACAGAACTTTGAACAGAAACAGAAAATGAATTTCAGGGTTCATTTTTCGCGCTAATTTATATACAGGCTTTCATTATTATTCAAAGTGCCATTGATGATTACTTCAATGTTTTAAAAAATAAAATTATACTCAATACCATTCCTTTAAGATGTCAGAGGGGTTTACGAAGGTATTAGTTTAAGCTACTGACTCAAACAAGTTGAGCAACACAAGAACAACAAAATAACTACTGGAAAATGCGATTGGTAGCCCACAGACCCGGAAAGACTGGCACATCATCTACTCAGCTCACATGGGTTCCTCTGGCAGGCTGTGCTCCTCTATTAGTCCTCTGCAAACAATGTAGCCCAGGCCGCCCTGGACCCCGGCCGTTTGCGAAAAGCCAGGTGCACTGTCTATCAAGCCCACCCGTGTTCTTTACGAGGCTCTTCGTGCTTTGCGAGCCATGCAGCCCTCACAGTGAAGCCCTCAAGGCCAAGCACACCATCTACCCAGCTCACTTGTGTTCTTCCAGTGGGCCACGCCCCCCTCTTGGTCTTCTATGGGTCATGAGTCTTTTGCAGCAAAGCACAAACAACCAAGGGCACAGTCAGTTGGGGAAGGCCAAGCACACCATCTACCCAGCTCACTTGCGTTATTGCAGCGGGCGCTCCCCCTTCTTGGTCCGCTACCAGCCATGCACCCCTGAAGGAAAAGGAGGTCGACAGTTTGGGAAAGCCAGAATTACAGCCTACCCAGCTCACTCTCCCCTCTTGCTCTACTGCAAGCCCTGCAGCCCTCGAGGCGATGCCCATTCTGGCAAGGGTACCAGCACTTGGGGGCATTGGGACACTTTTGCCAGAGCTGGTGGCCTTTTTCCAATCTATTTCTCCCTAGCCAGAATGACTACACAAAATCTATGCTCCAACCAGAAGTAAACAGTAAAGGCTAATTTTGTGCCAATACTGGGTGAGCTCTTGTATTGCTTTGGGTGTGGACCCTGATCCGTCAGACTCGTGCTTCCCATATTGTTCGGCCATTCGGAACATTTGGGGGCCGATCCTCACCTTATTTGCTGTTAAGTGTCCTATCCTGAATTAAGCATAGTGTTGGGTGCCGGGGGGGGACAGTTTGGCTGTGGTAGGGACTATGGATTTGTGTAGGTCCCTTAAGCCACACAGGTATTTCCCTGACATGATCCTCAGAGGCAAGCCACGTCTTTATCGTACTACACAGAAAACAGAATTAGCAATTTGACTTTAATACACAATGGGCCTCATTACGAGGTTGGTGGTAGCCTTGCCGGTTTTACCGACAAGGCTACCTCCAAACTCGCATCCGAGTCCAGCACCCACAAATGGGCAATTACCGGGCTATTCCGGCCCAGCCGGATCCAATAATTGCCCTTTTGCGGGTGCTGGGTCCGGTACATCCCCATTCCCATTTGAGCCCCATAGGACTCAATGGAAATGGGGAGGGTGTTAGCACCGGTAGCGTTAACAACGGTACCGGTGCTACCATCATGTTCTGCTCGCGGCAAGAGCACCCACAAGCAGAACTCCTAGTATGGCGGTACAGTAGCAACGGTGCCGGTAGCGATACAGGCACCATTGTTGCCTTACCGCCATACTTGCAATGAGGCCCAATGTGTAAACTCAAGGCTCCCTCTTGCATATTTTTTCCACCCTCACCCCCGAAAAGGAAATCTTTGTATGTGGCAAAACCAATAACTGAGGCCAAAAACTTGTTTTAATGAAATTGCAGTTATTTTAAATGACTTGAAAAAGAATGGATCAAAACACAAGCACACCACTGTGCTGGTTACCGTCCCACTGGCATTCATCTGCCAAAAGCTGCCAAAGCTAATTTTCTTTCAACAAATCAATTGACTGCTAGACCCAAAAGCTTTGAACGGTTGACTATTGATATTAGACAGGAAATCCTGGCCCAAGATATGACCGAGATCCCACATGCACTGGCCCTGGTAGAGGTTGCTGAAACACATGACAATATGTCAATTAATGCTGCTGGCTCCAACTGATGTTCTGCTCTATAATATGTCTTAGTTGATCCTACCTCTTCCTCCATTCTCATGGATTGATCTGGTTCAAGCAAAGAACTGCACTCGGCTTGACCGTAGTTTTATTAGGTAGCCCGTATTATCCAACTATTGGTTACCACCAAATGAATTTCAACATAAGGCAAACATGTGTCATTTATGTTCTTTGAAAAATATTGTTATGTTAAGAACTGATTAAAAACTATGCAGCAAATAATTGGCCATTGGTTCACGCTTCTCTAGGATTTCATTAAATAGTTTTAATTGCAGCCACCTACACAAATTCCCCTTTTTCCATTAGATACACTTTTTTAGTCCACTCTACGACCCAACTGTCTTGTGCTCCTACTACACTTTTAGAACAAATTGTAAATAAGACCTCCCTCACCCCAATTAACATCAGCTAATCCAAAATCCACAACTAGATTCAAACAGGGTTCCTTATGGTTTCGATATGCGTTCCAAAAAGATAAATCCTCTTGCAAAGTTGGCTTTAAAAAAGCATCCCTTTCTTATATCTTTGGTGAGATAGACCCCAAAGATATAAGAACGATGATAGAGTTTAATGTGGCGAAATTGGTGGAGACTCTTAAGAAGGATATTAGAAAATGGGTAAGGCTGGAACTAGGAATTTGGGCAAAAATCAATACAATTAAAATGTCCCTCTTACCAAAGGACTTATATATAATGCAATCGATACCCCTAAGATTCTCGAAGAAAAAAAGAAAAGAAATTGATCGAATATTTTTGAACTTTCTCCAAGATTTATCTTGTTGCAAAGTATTAAGGAGGGTAGTTTTGGGTACCCAGATCTGGAGAGCTATTATAAGGGGTTCATACCAAAGAATGCAGCTCTATATGTTACTAATGAGGTAGAAGATGAGCCAGCTTGGTTGACATTAGAGAGAGATAGTCTTTTGCAGTTTCATTTGAGTAATATTTTTTCAATTGAAAAATTACCTAAAGGGGCTATTAAATTGCCATCTATTAAAGTTACTAAAAATATGATGGTATGGTGGTTGATTAATTTTAATTGGAATCTATTTTCGAATTATAAGGCATCTATTTGGCACAGTACAGGGTTGCAAATTGCAAATAAGACTCTAAATTGGCAAAATGGGATTTTAAATGTGGGGGATTTAATGGGTGTTGGACATATTTTATCATTCGGGGAGCTTCATGAGATCTTTCATTTGAACAGTAGGGAAAGGATAGGTTTAGGGAATTAGAGTCTCTTTTGACTCAGACATTGAATATGATGACCGTGCCTATGGAGAAAGAGCCGGCAGTTTGGATGATCTTCGGCCTATCGACACGCATGGTCTCCACATAGTTAAACCTCATGCCTGTGAGTAACTTAGTGCTTGAGTCGTGGAAGAATTTAATGGAAAAATGGGTAGAGGAATTGGGATGTTCTATTACTGAAGGAGATTGGAGTCACATGTGGCAGGTGGGATACAAAAGTAAGTTGGATTTCAAGCAAAGACTCATACATCAAAACCTTTTAGGGTGATTATGGACACCTGAGTGCATGTGCAACCTGGGATTATTGGATAGTGATATATGTTGGGGATGTGGAAAAGAGAAAGGAACACTAGTTCATATGTTATGGCTTTGTTCTTGAGCGCGGAGCCTCTGGTGTGAGGTATTAGATAGATTGGATGTGATCTCATCTATCAATTTTCCTAGAATGCCATTACAGGTGTTATTGTTGTCAAATAGTGGGTGCTGTAAAACTGCTTAGTTATATGGGATTTAGATTGACAAGGTACTCGTGATAGCGGAAAAGCAGATTTTAAAAGTATGGAAAACCAGGAAAAAGCTGCATGTTGAGTGAGGGTTGGTTTTATGATATATTGATATTATCTGATTTTGAGCAGGTAATGTTTCAGAGACAGGGTAGAGAAGAGAAATATCGAGATCTTTGGACATCGTTTAATGATTTATATGGTAGTGGAGCGTAGAGTTGGAATTGAGGTTGTTTTAATGTGACTGAAACGGTCATGACGGAAATGACCACATGGGAAATGTACGGAATACAAAAATGTTCGTACATTTTCCCAAGCGGACACCCATTGTAAAACAACCCCAAATCCATACAGACGCACACCCTCCCCCTACTTACCTTTCATTCTGATGCGCTGTATCCCTGCCGCACCGGTTCCCTTTCATTTTCTGTGCTCAGGAACCGGCGCCGCAGGGTCCTTGCCCTTTTTCTTCTTCTTTTTTCTTTTTTACTTTTAGTCGGGTCAGCTGCAGGGGTGTCCCCCGCAACACCTGCTCACTATACTATACTGTATAGTGAGCAAGATGTTGCGGGGGACACCCCTGCAGCCTTTTCAAAAAAAATGTTTTTGACAGACCCCACCAAAGACCTAAACACATACCGCAAAAAGTTAGAACTTTCAGTAGTTAGAACTTTTTGTGGTATGTGTTTTAGATCTTTTGGCGGGACCGGTAATTTGGGTTCTGTAATTTTGGCCTATTATAGAGTTCAGTGATATAGTGGTTTAGTCAATGAGGGGTGAAGAAATATCGTTTTTGTTTGTGTAAGTGTTTGTTCTGTAGTTTTGTCTAAGTGTATTAAGAGGTATTTATATGATTGTTTGATGTTGTTTAGGAAGAATGTGTATTGCCCTAATGAGAATGGGGAGTACTCAATCTATAACTAACTTTATGGGGGAACTGCAGTGTTTAGTAGTCACCAATGTTAAGATGTATAATATCTCAATTATATTGTTCAAAGTGTACACTGTTATATTCTTCCATGCATTTAAAAAAATAAATAAATAAAGATATATTTTTTTTAAAAAGCATCCCAGTACTAGGTTTTCATTCCCCCATTTGTCTACCAAGCCTACTTCTTATGGAATCATGGCAGTCTGCCTTTCTTTTCTTTTGCAACCTTGTGTTTCCCCTTCAAATAGAACTATATATATATATTACTGGTGTACCTAAGCTTTAAGCAGGTTCTCAAGAAGGTGGGCATTCAATCTTGAACAAGCATATCTATTGTCTTCACTACACAAAGGTTTGTTTCCCTCTTATTCGATCAGATCTCATTGAAGTGGAGAGACTCCAGGTTCCCCTAGACTCTCAATGTGATGTCATTAGGATCACACTAGTCTAGCATATTAGGGCCTCATATTGAGTTCAGATATTTACCATCAATGCGTTCAAAAGTCCAGCAGCACAAGGACAAATACCCCTTGGGGAAAGCTCCTTTGTCTATACAACCATTACTGAAATCGTCGAGCATGCCGTTGATCGATGTAACATCCCCTACATCTAAAGGTACTCCCATCGATCCTTCAACAGGTGCTGTTTTAAGAAATGTTGCCCGACAGTCTGCATCCCCCACTGTTTGTCCCTCTAGCTTGCCATATTTACAGTTAACTACTCCTTTCAATTAATTTCCTTTATCGGCTGTTTCCTGGAATCTGTGTGGGATTGCCAATCAGCTCGGGAACACTGATTGGCATGAATTTCTGAATGGGGCCGATGCAATTTGTCTCCGAGATACCTAATCACTTGATCCTGATGATATATCAGGTTATAGCACCCTCTTTCGACTCACAACTAAGGGCCTGAGAAGTCGATCTAGTGGGGCTTATCGTATTGACTTCTGTGACTCTTGATGTAGAATCCAGTGATCTTAATATTGCTTCAGCAAACTTACTTGGTCCTTGGAGAGCTAGCCATGTTATTTATTGAAGGTTTTTCTTAGACCAGCAACATCCACCTTAGAGGATCTTGATTCAGAGCAAAGTCAGATAACGTTTGCGATGTATCTAAATCCAAACAGGTTATGGTATTAGGAGACTTTAATTACCAGTTTGAATGCTCTTATTTTATAAGAGCATTATGCAATAACGAGGATGAAGTTTGGGGAATATCTCCCAATTAAGTAAACACTTAATTTCTTGCCACTTGTTTGTACACCGTGTGGTGGACCAGAAGAAGGACTGATATTTTTCAAAGGTGTTTATTGAAAAAAATAACACTTCTAGCTTGTCCTCTCTCTATGAGGGAAGTTCCCAAACTGAAAACTAATGGTGCGCTTGAAAAGAAAAACTGTCCTCCATCCAAATCATATTTAACTAGGTAGTAGGGCAAAGGATCGAATCAAAAGGATCTAAATACAATAGGGTCGAATCAAAAGGACTGAAAACAAAAGGGTCGAATTTTTTTTTGGGTGTAAAAATCACCTTTTTTCCCTATACGGAAACCCCCAAAAAATATACATTTAAAAAAATTAATTCAACCCTTTTGTTTTAGGTCCTATTGACTCGACCCTATTGCATTCGATCCTTTTGCATTCGATCCTTTGACCGGACACCATTTAACTAATGTGGCCCTACCACTTTCAGAAAAAGTTAACTAAAAGAGAGTTTACCGGAATGGCCTCTATCTTAGGCTTCTGCCTGGCCCAATCACTGGGGTAACTCCTCATTAGATTCAGGTCCCTCAAAAGATAAAAGTAGTTTGCAGCTTTCCTGTAGCCTTTACTGGTTAAAAAAAAAAAGTATCCTCTGTGTGGTTCTCCCTTTCTCAGGAATAAATGGTTTCTTCTTCAGAACCTCTCCAGGTTCCGTTTAACACAGTTGTCTTTACAACAATGTTGAGGCTTTTGGACTCCTCGAAGACCGATGGCCATATATCAAGCTTGCTTTTTCACAATTAACATAATTCATATAGGACATTTGCCCCCTCAGGTTTCTCTGGCTCCCTTAACCTTGTCAGCTCTTCCAGCCTTGATTCCCAGTGTTTGTACCACTCTCATTCGGATTCATAGGGGCGATTGCCTGCTTGGGCTTCTCAGGTTCCCGTAAAGTTGGCTCTCTCAGCCTTAATTCAAAGTGATCATCCTTCTCTTGTTCCGATATACAGGGGCTACTTGCCTGCTCTGGTTTCTAAGGCTCCAGTAAACTGGTTGGCTCTCCCAGCCTTAATTCAAAGTGATCATCCTTCTCTTGTTCCGATATACAGGGGCTGCTTGCCCGCTCTGGTTTTCTCAGGTTTCTGTAACCTCGTTGGCTCTCCCAGCCTTACTCTGAGATGTCCATACCTCTCAGCTGTAGGTTCTCAGTGGGAGAGTTCACATCCCTGTTGCCGCTTGTCTTCGCAGCAAATGTCCTTTGGGCATAGAGCTCAGGGATCTCAGCTCTTCTCAGTGATCTGGACTCGGCTGCGGTTGCTGGGCCCCAGGTCCACAACCACATCCCTGTGGTCGCGCCACCAGAAGAAACGGGTGCTTCCCCGTCTCCCCCTCTTCCCTCAACCTTGGGTTCTCAGTCGGAGGAGCTGCCAGCCTTTTGGCATCCAGCTAGAGTTAAGCTCACTCTGCAGGCTAGCGCAGATTCTGTGGTCAAGCGTGGCTCCGCCCCTCCAGGATGTCGCCTCTATAGAGGCTCGCTTCTGCGTAGGAATCATCCTCACCCCTGGGTAGGAGTTCCCTCTCCAGTCACAGTTTCTCCAAGGTTTATGTACGTCATCTCAACGTGAAAACCCCACTCATTTGCTATTCTTCTGCCCTTTCTATGACAGCCCTAGAAGGGTTTATAAGTAATATGAGTGATGTCTCACTTAAGCTTACTTCTGTTCACACCACATTCAGTATGGTTGCTTTAGTTCCAGAAACCACCCATTAGACAAAAATATTTGAGCCTAGTCCCCTCGTGAATCCATTTCTATGCTTTGCAATAAGGAATTTTACCAATTATTTTATTGTTCGTTTTAATGTGTATATTTATTTTTAAATGATTGATTTTATTGTAATTCTTTATTGTTCTGTTATGCATACTTTTATGGATTTTGTATCTGAATAAAGTAATGATAAATGGATTTATATAGTTCACTACCTTGCTCCGGAATCCCTGCAGATAAACAACAGAGCAGGTACAATGGATACGTTGAGAACTTCATGGGGTTGCCCTGCACCACTCCCCTAACCCCATTCCACAAAACATACAAAATGTGGATAGAATATTCTTGCCAGCCAAATTCCTTTTCTTCATCCAGATTGTGAGAACCACATGTCCTTGACTTCCGTGCTCATGATACAATAGTTAGTACATGGGGTTTTCTCAGCAAAAAGGTTCCTCTTGTCGAGCATCTGCCAATAGATTGAAGGTTGCAAAACACAGGTTGGCCTTGGATAGGATGGTACCAAGAACAGAAGGCTCCAGGCTCACATCACAAAGAATCCACCTCCACTACCCCAAACATATCAAGAATGGAGGACCAGGCATGGGACAAAGCTGCAGCCTCAATATTTAAGTTAAATCATATTATGCCAGATGCTAACTGCTGAAACTTGGACTTCACCCATCTTGTTTCTTCCCCGCTGATACTCCCATCCAATAATATTTGAAGCGACCACTGCACCCCTCAAATGTGGAACAGCACTCTATTGCTTGCCAGATAGGTTGGTTCTATAGAAATGATCTCCATACACACGTGTACACACACACGCACAAATCAACGAGGGGCAAACACCCTTTGTGGGGTGCATTTACAAGACCTACGCAGAAATCCCCTTCAACCAAAAACAGCATTTACACAGTGCCACCAAAACAGCTGTGCTTTTGTCTTCCTGGCACATGTGTGGCAAGCATTGAACACTGCCACCCAAAGAATGGCTCTGCATTTGCTGTACTTCAAGTTGAATCATAAGAAAATTACTTGCATTCAGAATGGCACCGCATTTGCCTCTGTTCTGTCCTCTAAATCCTAAAGTTTCGCACAACATTCCAGACGACCCTTTAATTTGTTCTTTCTTTCATCTAAAACACCACAAAGTTATGTAATCCATTGAAACACAGCCCTGTGTGGCTTTGTTCCATCTGAAATGCCAGAATGTGAGGCAATGCATCTGAAAACGACATTGTGTTACTGTTCATTCACATAAGGGGCAAGGATTTACCTTGCAACTGACACAGCTTTGTTTTTCTTTGATGTGAACCACCGCGCTCAAAACACTGAAAATGAATGTAAAATGGGTGGGCTTTTCGTACATGTCAATATCAAAGAAATCCTGTGCAGCATCATTTTGTGTCCATAAACCAACAGTGCATATAAACCCCCTCAAAAGGACTAAATTAAAAGAAATCCTGACTTACAAAGCCGCATTTCAAATGGTAAATGACAAATGCGGCTGCACACGTGTGAAAGAAAGAAAACATGATGTTTAAAAGCCAATGTAAAATTGTAACTTTTTCTTGCACAGAAATGTCAGTGTTTGGGCGAGGGGCTGACAAACGCATGTATATTATGTTCCTCCCCCCCACCCCAAGACTTCAAGCACCTGAGACTCAGAATACTAGTAAAACCAGTTTTGGGCTCAATTGGAAGCCTGACCTCCCACGGGAAATCGCACCTAAAAGTGAACCCTTCCACAAGGACATATGAGGGGCTGAGGGCATGATAATGACCAGTTCTACCAGACTAGCATGCAGCACTGGCAGAAAAGACAAAGAATGCAAGCAGGCTCAGTGATTGACCGAGAGGTGAGATTTCCTCCAGCACCCACTTTGAAGGGGGAACTATCAAACTTCAAAGGGCATCATAAAAGTCCTTTCTTGTCAGCGCAGCCTGGCAGGGACAATTTGTTATGGGGGTCTGCAGCACCGCCCACACATGTGACATATCCACCCCATTGACATTAAAGAACTCCTGTATTTAAAGACATTTTTCCCAGCACCGCGAATAAGTAATAATTTTGGAGTATGCCAGTTTTCCATGTGATTTTTAGGTGAATGTAAAGAGACCAAGTACATGTTTCTAGCACTTGGTGAACTGAAATGGCCATTAAAGACGCATTTTGGGGTGAATTATAAATGGGACAAATATAAAACTAGGTGGGTTGATGCAGATTGTTATTGGGAATATGTGTGGTCATTGGCAGAATTTATAATACTATGCTTTATAATACTGTGCATTTCATAAAAACAGCAAAAAATGCTCCAAAGTGCGATGTCACCTCACATAGAGTCGGCGATTGGATTGTCCGATTCCCTATGACCTAGCGAATCTGCATATCTACTTCTCATGGCGGTGGCTAGTATAAATTTGATGTTTTGATCTACAAGTCATTTTTGGTAAAAAGTAGGCTGGAGAGACAAAGAAAGGTCATAAATGGAAAAACATGAATTATGTCATTTCCCCTAAAATAAAATCGGCCGAGGGAGAGGGGAAGAGGACTGGTAGGCTGTCCTATCCCGGAGAGGAATAATTCCAGAGTACTCCCCCCCCCAGGTTGTAAATTTGATTATGTCATTTTGGCTATATAAGTGGGCGACAGAGAAACACAAGGGACTGACTCACCCACTCAAGAATCAAAATCCATTTAAGATCCAGGAAGCCAGATACATCCATCCAGGCAAATCCAACCATTCATCCAGATCCAAGCACACCCAAGAATCCAGGGAGAAAGGACAAAAGGCAGCTGATCCCATCCTAGAGAGCCCAGTGACCAGACCTTGCCTAGCTGTCCAGCATCCCATCCAGGAGAGCCCAGTGACCAGACCTTGCTTAGCTGTCCAGCATCCCATCCAAGAGAGCCCAGTGACCAGATCCCTTGGCTCAGCTCTGCCAGTGACCATATCCCTTGGACCAGCCATCCAGAGTGACCAGATCCCTTGGCCTAGCTGTCCAGAGACCTTGCTGGCTTTCCAGAATCCCAAAACTCAAGCTTACATTGTAAGTAGCATATTACCCTAATTCCCCCAAACTGCATATCCCGCTCTTTTGACCCTCGCATTCCATTGGAATCCCATTCAAGTCCCAAATTACTGGTATAATCTGTTCACCTTTCCATAGCCTAATCTGTATTAGCCTGTGTATGTTAGTGTATTCCTTTTATCATTCTTTCAGTTATCTGTGTAAGCCCTTAGTACCATTTTGAAGTAAGTTAATTCCCCTATAAGGAAATTCACAGTGCAAGCTGGTTAAAATTTGAAATTAACCCCCTTGCGTTAAGTGTCTTTCTTCAATATTTATAGTCATTAAAATATAGTCTCAACAAAACTAGCCTTTGTTTAACAAAAACCAAATTTTCCTGTGTTTTGTGTGCTTTCCTACCAATTCCGAGTTGCATTTGTCCCATAGAAAAACCCAAACTGTAGTCCCATTAAGGGTAACCCCTTTTTATCAGAGTCCTTTATGTTATGTGCCTCTGTTCCTTGTCCTAGAACCCGATTTTTGATTTTGACAGGCAAGCCCTTTCCGCGGCTGCCTGTCATCACAAGTCCTGTGTAACAAAACGAATTTCCATTCTGCCGCGTGTGTTTTCTTTTGCATTTTTCTGGCCCAAAATCGATTTTCTTACCTTGTGTTCACGTTGCCTTGGTGCCCTGCTTAGTAGTCTGTAAGCTTCCTTCTCTCTCTCAAGTGCAGCAACACGAATTTCTGTCATAATTATCCCACCACAGTTATAAACTGCTGTGTGAGTAACAAGTGAAATCCGATTATGCTGTTTTGCTACTAAATAAGGTTTTTATTTTCATTTCTGGCCTCCCAGCTTCGGGTGGTGGGCTGAATTCAAAATCCAATTTTTTCTCTCTCCATTCTGACTCCTTGCCACGGCCTTCCATCCACCTAAAACGTTGTTACCAGGAGCTTGGGGGTGAGGTGCAGGGGGAGCGCTTAACTTGAACACCATCTGTTGCTCTTAAAAACAATTTCTCTTTTGCTTGCTATTGAAGGTTTCTGTATATTATGTTAGGAGTTGAATTATCTGTGTTGTGGGGATTTTTGCATTTGTATTGCCACAACATCAGTGGTTGCTGCCCAATTGTTTGATTTTGCTTGATTTTTTATTTGACCATAAAATTAATAAATATCATTGTTACATACTGGCCTGGTTCCTGGTCCATTTCGACACTGGGAGTTTGTTAAGGTGGGTGCGAGACGGGTTGGGGGCCTACTCAAATAAAGAACCTGTGGTTGATTAAAGATAAAAAGCGTTTTCATTGTGCGCCACATTCATGGTCAGTGCAAGTAGTCCCTGGCTGGAGTGTGCCGTGTTATAAAACCGTTACACCTTCCAGTGACATATTGGGCCTGATTACAAGTTTGCCGGTCTGGTAACTACGGTACCGGAAAGCTTGCCGGAACCGTAGTTACAGGACTGGCAAACTACGAGTTCTGCTCGCAGGTGCCTTTTCTCCCGCCAGGTCTGACCTGGCGGGAGGAACGGCAACCACGAGCAGAGCATGTCGGATGCACCGGCACCATTCTGAATGGTGCCGGTGCATCCGTCCTCCGCATTCCCTTTGAGCCCTATGTAATGGGAATGGGGAGCATTTCATTCCGGCGCCCGCAAATGGGCAATTACTGGGTCCGGCAGGGCCGTAATGACCCAGTTATTGTTCATTCGCGGGCACCGGAAATTTTCAGATGTTTTATGGCAGCTTGCCGGTTTTACCGGAAAGGCTACCGCAAAACTTATGAGGCCCATTGTCTACTCCAACCTCTCTGGGATGTTTTATTTTTGAATTATTCCCGACAGTGGGTAAAGGTTTATGAACTGTACTTAAAAGGCTGCTCCCATTGGTGGCAGTACCTGACTGATTGGCATATGGCTGGACACATTTTGCAATGGCGCAGATGGGCTAAAAAAACGGTGGTGTGAAAGGTTGCCCAGAGCAATGCCTGTGGTTCAGATTTATTCAAAACCTTCCACCCATCACTTTCTTGATTGTAGTTTGTCTTCCTATGTGAGACAGGGTATGCCCAGACCTGGGTCCCTTGCTCGCTGCACCATAGCGAACCAAGCTGCACCTCACTAAGGAGGCCCAACAAGGCCGAAACATGTCTGGGGTTGCTTACGTTTCCGTGCAGAGGGGACATGGCCTAGCAGTTCCTGCTGGGCTGCTCCCATTAGTGGCAGTACCTGACTGATTTGCATATGGCTTGCCCCTTTAGCAATGGTGTGGAAGGTTGCCCAAAGCAATGCCAGTGGTCCAGATTAATTCAAAACCTTCCACCCATCACTTTTTAGGTATCAGTTTGTCTCCTTAAAAGGCTACACCATAAAAGCAAATATTGAATAAATCCGTAAAAGAGCTCAAAGTTTGGAAAGATGCAATCGTTGACTACTGTGAGGCACAACCCTATCAGCCAGTGAAACAGCAATAGAACGTCTGCTACATCTAACATGGAAGGAGTAAGATGCTGCAGAAAAAAAACAGCACATGACCGAGAGAGCGAGATTGGAGGTTTGGAGATATCGACGGGGAAACCGTCACGCTCGTGTATATTTCAGCAAAGCCACCATCATATGATGCATGGATACTTACTAACCTCATCGTTCTGCCAGAAGCAAGTTAATAGGGGCTTGCACAGCCAAAACCGACTACAAAAGAATACAGGTCTACTATACACAAAATGTACACAAATACACAAAATGTACAGCCAATGCAATTTGCATACACTTTAAAAAAAAAAAAAGTAAATCAAATTAACTAGGGTGTCACTGTATTTGTATTCAATTACTCCAATTGATTGTGTAGAAATAAATGCATCCGCTTAAATTGTTCTCTCGTTCGATCAGTTTGCATCTTCCACCATTATGCTTTTGTCCAACAGGAGCCCGCTGCTTGTGAGCAGTTTCACATTAGGCCTTTAGCGACACCTGTCGTTGGATGGCAGCCAAAACAGGCTGAACGAGGCCGCCTCAACAAACATGATCCATTTAAGAGTCGCTTTACATGTTAGCGTAAGTGCGCCCTCTGTACCACTTTCCTGCCCTCCTCCTCCCCCCACCCACATGTTAGGAATGCAAAGGTTCTCAGGAAGGAGGTGGCTTTCATATTCACAACCTTTAAGTATTCATCACAGACTCACAGGTGATTGCAAGCACAGCCAACATTGCAATGCTTATTTTAAACGAACAACATCGAAAAAGCATGATGTGCTGCGCCCTCCACTCTATCACTGGCATAGGGGCGTCAGCTGGATGATGAGATGCTTACTCCAAGCACAACACTTCAAACTGCATTTTATGCAGCCATTGGGCAATAAAAACAGTCAGAATCCACTACTGTGAATGTTAAAATGTATATAGGTGTAATTGTGGACCAAATATGTAATGCAATGGTTATATGCAAGGCGCCTTTTCCCATTGGTATGGCCTCAAAGCACTGTAGGTGAACACCCTCGGCGGACTGAAGTCCAAGGTATGGGAAATTCGGGAATGCCCAAACATTTCAAAAACCAAAATAACGAGGCTGAAAATGTCGATTTTTTAAGTCAAATAGTTCGACTTTTTGCACCTTTTTTTCAAATAGATAAGGAGTGGGCTAAAGGAATAGATTAGGATAGGGGGAATGCTGGGTGGGGGTGAGGGTCCACAGTATTTTAAAAAAAAAGAAAAAGTGCATAAAAGTCAAATAATTTGAATGAAAAAAAAAAACTTGCCCTTTTCAGCCTCAGGTATTTTCTTCCCCCAAAATGTTCACATAGATCCGGAAATTCATCAGAGAGGAGTTTCGAATGCGTGTACATCTAGCCAATACAAAAGTGGTAGGGATGGCCAAGCCCCTGCTAGCTACCCGTGTTGAGCTGACATGTGGATGGGTGCTGTGAGGTCGTCTGGAGAGTATGCCAGGGCAGGAGACTCATTATGTGTCCAGCTAGGCTGAATGTTTGTCATGGGGATAGCAGCAGTCATATGGCAGAGGTGCTGCGCAATGGGTCTTATTGTATAATAGCAGATGTGTGTGGTTGGGTGGCGGCGCCTTCAGCTATCTTCCATAAGCATGTAGTGTGACACATACCCGTGTGTCCTGGCTGGTTTCATAAATGCAGCTGAATTTAGAAGGGGGAGAATTCAAAGCGCGGCTGCATTGTACACAGTGGCTGTATTCAAAATGCAGCAGAATTCAACTCAGTGGCTATACTCACAATGCGGCGAAGTAGAACAGTGGCTTTACTGTGAAATGATTGATCCCTTTGACACCAAAGACGTTGGACATACCCCAAACCCCTCCCCCCCAAGCTACTTGAAATGGGCACATACCATGGCCAGTGGCGACTTCCCCGTTGTCTCCTGAATCCGCCAGTAGTGGGTGCATTCGGCCATGCTATTGCTCCCACAGAGCTCATGGCTCGGCCTTTACCCACAGTGCAGAAAGCATGTCTGTTAGGAAAGATTTCGTAATTGTAGGTAATTTTCCTTCCATGTGGCAACCCCTAAACTTTTTGCTGTTGTTTTTCACCTTGTTCTTGACTTTGCCAGAGAAGTGCAGCCTTCTGCCGCACTCCTCTGGGCTTTCGCTCCTTTCTTACGGGGAAACTGACATGCCCTTAAGACAGTCAGTACCGGGGAACGCTGTTTCCCGTAGTTTCTTTTATCATGTTGCGGCTTTCGTGCAACATGACACAAGAGGGCACTGTAAGATAAATTACAGCTCTCTTGGGTCTCTAGCCTTCTACAGGCCCTAGATACTCGTTTAGGATTGTATCTGATCGGTGCAAGTGATTCAGGGACGGGAATGGTGGCAGCGATCGTTTTTTGTGTTTTGAGCTCCTTTTGGCGTTCTAAGCGCATTTTCCGCGCTTAACCCAAAATGGTGGCCTGGCTCCCAAAATGGCCAGACCACGAGGCTCCTTTGTCCTGTCTGCTGACCGTCTTGCTCCCTTCACCTTCCCCAGGTCGAGCCGACCCGGGGCCTTCCTTATTTGGGCATGTACTTTCCCACGAAACACGGATGCTTTCGCGGGCTTCTACATGTCTTGTGTGTGCCTCCAGGATGTGGGCTGGGATGTCTGGTCCCAATACACATCCTGGGTGCCAGAGAGTCTAGGGTGGTGTGAATGCCTGGGACCACCGTGGTTCGTGATTGGTCCACGAATGGTGTGAGTGTTGATGAGCGGATCTCCCATTGGGTCCCCTCCGTTTTGGCGCGAAGGGAACCGTGGATAAGAGGGGGCTGGAAACACCACTACCATGTCGATCTCCTGAGTTCTCACGAACGAAGGAATAGAGGAGCCAAGTATCCTGCAACCAAGAGGCTGGACCGAGGAATCGCTGGTGACCCGCTGAAGGACTTCTCCTCTGCACTGCTGTCGCCTTGTGAAACCCTTTTCACCTTTGATCGAACCAGAAGGCCTGTACTGGTACTTCGACCCTTGGAATAGCGGGAACAGCTATTCTCGGCATCTTCACCATCTCCTGCCAGTAAGCCTTCGGAAGCGTCTCTGGGCCATCCAGCTGACTGACCAGCTTACACGGGAGTCTTGCTCTGTAACCGCCGCCAGGTTGTGTAGTATTTCGAGTCCTTGTCACTCTCACACGCTTCGTACACTTGGCGTTCCCAGGTCTGAAGTGAGTAGTGTACATTTGGCTCAGATACACACGGCCGCTCCGTTGCCCTGCTGTGGTAACAAACTGTGCAGGTTTCTTCGATTGGGACGTCTTTTTACTCAACACGACGACGAGGCGTTCCCTGCTCTTCTGAATCTGCCAGCTACTGAAACGGACGCGGAGAAGCCTGGGTCTGCTTGCATCGGGGACCGGTGAGTAGCATAGCTAGGATCTGGTCGCCCTCCTGCAGGAGCCCATTGCTTTTCCCTGCTGTGTCAAACAGCACCCTTTTTCATACTCGCGCTCTGCTTCTGCCCACTGTGGAGGCTGCGCTTGAGTCGCGGAACTTGTTCTTCTTCTTTTGTGCACTAAACTGAACTGCCTGATCTCCCTCGAAGAGCTTCCCCTTTTGCCCGTTGGCACCAGCGCGTGCAGGTACTTTTGAGCACAAGGCTCCACTCTTCGCAGGGCTCGGACTTCCATCTAGTTAGGTGCCTCTGAAGGCGAACTGGGTCTAAGCATTATTTCGCACAGCCTGTTTTCCCTCCCTTTTAGGTGGACTACACATTTCGTGCATATAACGCTTGAGACTTGTTGTATTTGTATATATATTGTGTTGATATGGTATGTGTTGGTTTACTATCGTTATATTGTGATTTTCTCGCTACGGTCATTGTTTTAAAGGCCTTGAAATAAATGTGTATATATTTTTAATATAACAACTGTTTGGAGTAGTTTGTAAGTGATCTTGCTTTGTGTGCTCATTGCGGGCTTTCAGTCACCCTCACCCCTCTTGAGACCTAGTCTTGACCGCCGCGATCGCTACCTTGATTGGTCTGGCTCGTCCAGAGGTTACCCTGTTTCAAGTAATTAGGTTGGCCTTCTGAACTTCTGCGCCACCAGGACAGAGTTCAGAAATCCGTCTTAACAATGTCCTTTTCCCATGCCACGGGACCTGCCTAACTTCCCATGGTCGCCACTGGGCATGGCTCTTCCTCCCCTCCAGACCATCAGTAGCCCTTTGAACTACCGGGTCCAGCTGACCGCCAGACAGGTTGCTGGTATGTAGTGACAAAAAGCATTCTCAAAATCTAGTAAACCAATGCAAATGTCCTTATCACCGCACAGAAAGAGATCACATTGCAACTGCTCATGCCGCAAAGTAGCAAATGTGTGTATAACTTTCTGCAAAGGAGGAATACTCTTGAATTTCTCCATTTCCCCTTAACTTGCTGTATACAGTCATGGAGGCGCCATATGCAGGAGTAGCGGCAGGTATAAGAATGTTTTTACTTTGCTTCTTCAGTTCTGTTAGTGCAAGATTATCTTGAGAGAGAGTGAGAGTGAGAGAGAGAGATAAAAGTACCTCTATGGCGCTCGCACATTGTACATTTTCATTCTCAAATCCATACTTCTGACATACTAGTTTTCTTCCAACACAAACAGGAACAAATACGAATGTTAGAAGGCATTAATAAAAGATAGGTTTTTGCTGGTGGCTGAATGCCAGAAAAAGCATATAACATAGGTGGGAGTCGTCCTTGCCAGTCCAGTCTCACAATCCCACAAGAAGACACATCTTGTGTTCAGTCTCTGTCTGCCCCAGACGGTCTCTGGTCAGCGATGGGCTTTTATCACATTAGTTCTCGAAAGTTAACCTTAACCTGCCTCTGATCGTCACCAAAACCCACTTGATGATCCTGTTTGGGCTGGCAGGATTACATTCAACTCAGGTTCCAGGCAGATCTTCCCCTTTGGCATTGCACGGGCACCGATTGACTTCCTTGCGCCACTGTGCGGGAACACTTTTAGAGATTCTTAGAGTTTACTAGGAAAACTGTAATGGCTTTACAACATAAGCCCTTTGGCTTAACACTTTCAATTAGACCCCAGCCTTCAACCATTCTTCATCTTGACTGCGGGTTGTGCATGCAGTGATTCTTAGACTTCGACATGGCTCTTAAACGTAGACCTCTGTTATTGATAGACCTTATGTTCAGCTGATTGAATGGTTCTTAGACTTAAAGACAACAGTGCCCCTCTTTAAGTGCTTTCTGGGCCAGGGAAAAGGATGTCTTTCCCAATGAGCTCTGATTCTCTCACTTCTGTGATCCTCTGACTTGGCTCTCCAAGCATGGCAATGATTCCAGCCGTTCTTGGTGATCATATGGACTGCATGTCCCAACATATGGCATTGTGCCTTTAGGAGTGATTTGGTGACCTGGCCTGGGCATCTCAGCATTATAATGATTCAAGTATTTCTCTCCAAGTGAGTCAGTCCTTGGCCCAAGCTTCCTTAGCGTAACACTGATTCAGGTCTCTACTGGGGGGGACATGGACTAGAGATCCAAATCAGCATGATTTCTCTTTTATACAATGATTCATGACATGGCCTTGGCTTATGAATTAATTGCATTCTATCCCATGTTCCCTCCCTTTGAAACACAATTTATTTGTTGTATAAGCACCTAATAATTGCCCAATAAATACATACATTCGGTATTTTACGATTCTGGCATTTCTCTCGTCCTCTCACACAATGATTTCCACTTGGTTTGAGTTTCCTAGGCATTATAGAAATTCATCTCTTTTTTAGCGGGATCTTGGACTACAAGTCTCAACGTGTCAGTCTTTCTCTTTTAACCAATTATTTTGGACTGGTTTCTCCCAACATTATGATTTAAATCTTTCTTGGCATGGGAAGTGCCAAGGGACTACATGCCCCGACGTGCATCAGTCTTTCAGTCTGAAGAATTAACTCCGGCCCTGCAGCAGTACAAGGATAAATAGAGGCTACAGCGCCCATTTGGACCTCACACTTCTGCAAACCAAGAGCAAACACAATCATAATGGTAAACAGGCACAGTTAAGATATATACCGCCTTTCACCTTTTGTGGTAATGTGGGCTGAGGGAAGGCTATACTCTCTAAAGGAACGTGTGAATGTAGTTCTGTAGCAACCCAATCAGCGAAGTAGAACAGTCCAAAATAAAGGACCGTCAAATCAAGCTTCCACAAAAATATATATTCTTTAATCAAAACACACCATGTACACTATTTACTAATGGTAATAGCCTAACTTGCCGATTATAATCAATCAAATGGTAAATTTGGCCAAATTCGGCCAGTACCATTCCATTGATTATAAAACATATCGAACATGTGGGGTGGGGGGTGCAAGGGTGTCCCCCCACTCACCATGTTCGGTATGTTTGGCCTTGGTGGTTGCAGGGGTGTCCCCAGCTTCCTCAGCATGGGAGGTGGGGGGAGCGGGAAAAAAAAGAAGAAAAGGAGACCCTGCAGAGTTGGATCCAACCCACGTTAGTGGGACGGCTCCGACGCTGCAGGGGTGCCGTGGAACTGGAGGCGAGCAGGAAGGTAAGTAGGGTTGGGGGTGGGGGCATTTTGGGTGAATGTGTGCAGGAATTAGGGTTGTTTCTTGGTCTGATAATTGTTTGCATGCAAACAGATTAATTTTGAATCATTCGCCACAAACAATTATCAGACGAACAAATAACCCCAAACCTTTATTAATTAGACCAAAAAAAATACCCCTTCAGAAAGAATACAGAATATGCAAAGATAGCATATACCGCACTCTGGGTAATGAGTCTGAAAGAAAAGGCGATTAAAGGTCACAATGTTCAAAAAGGACACGCTTTTGCATGCAGAAGGGATACAAAATGGCCTACCCAGTCTCTAGGACACATAAATAGACCAAGGGTTGCAGTTAGCAGTCAGTAGTATCTTTTTGCGGTTCTCAGTGGACAGACTTGTTGGTGCTGTGCCAGAAATTCGAAAATCTTGAGTGCAAAAGCCAGCTTCGGAGGGTCCTGATGGTTCAAATGTGTTGAGTAGTTAAATGGCGAAGAACACTAGGCCCTCGGCCATTTTAGCACTCAGAGTGCTGTGAGTCCCAACCCAGTGGCTCAGGGACAAGATGCGTCCTTTTCTCATGCTCCCAAACATGGGGGAGGCTGGCACACAACTGCAGGGGTCCTTTGGTGGGGTCCTGGGTACCGCTGTGCCTGGCAGAGAAGTAGGTCTTGCTCCAACAGCACCTCACTCCCGAAGTTGCTGCCATTGCTGCTCAGGAAAAGAATAGGTCCTTGTTCTCGGGTCCCCAGACACAGGGGAGGCTGGAAGATAACTGCAGGAGTCCATGGAAACAGTGAGGTAGTTCCTGGGTACCACTGTGGCTGGCGGAGATGCAGATCCTGTTCCAGCATAAGGTTCACCACAATGGTCCCTGGGCATGGTTAGGGGACAGAGCTCACCTCTGCCTTGGAATGCCTGTCTTCACTGCACAAGTGGAGGACGCTGGAAAGGACCGTTTTCCCAGCAAGGTCTAAATAAAATCTTCTTTAAGGGTTGGAGTCCAAAAGATGATTCCCAGAAGTTGTGTGAGACCTTATTTTAAATGTAAAAGTCCACAGGTGATTGGACTACAGCTAGTCTGCCTTAGTGATCTAATCCCTATTCCTAAATGAAGAATACTTTGCCCTTCTGACATCACACCCAAAGTGCTTTTCTCTAGAAGAAGCTGAGGGGATAGGAAGGAGAGAGAGGCATAGAGAGAAACAAGATGGTGGATGTCTACCCCCACTGTAGAGAGCTCTCCTGTATACACTAACCCTTCCCCCTTCCCTTCCTACAAGGATCAAAGGCCTTTAGAAATTTAGAACCCTGTTGTGAAGCTACTTCCTTGGAATGGGCATGCTCCATTGATACCTGGGCAGCTGCCTGTTTTGCGGGTGTCTCTGGAGGAAGGTGTTACCTACCCTCACAAAGAAGAGATCAAAGAATAAGCATGGCCATTCAAGTTCCTGTCCTGTCACTTTAGCAAGATCAGCCTGTATACACATCATCTTCCACAGTTGAGATGGCTCACAGGAGCTGACGTGTGTCATATCAAATTGGATGTGGCTGCAATGAATATAAGTGGGGTCGTGCACCAGGCCTTAAACTCAGGCATTGCATATTCTAGAGTTCACCCTGCCACCAGCATGGGCTACCTATGATCATCTTAGTTTTGGTATGTCTTAAATGCCAGCCTACGCTGCAGAGACTAGGCTGTCACTGCAGCTGTCCAATGGGCACCTATGACCTCTGAACTTGCTCTGTGCCACTGGTAGATCAGAATACTGATGCAGCAGGGCACACGTACACACTGTACTTTTGGCATAGAGTTTATAAAAGAGGAATACGATCAGCAGATTACCCTTTCAAAGATGGAAGTACCTGCATCATTTTATTAATAACAATCAAAAAAGGCCAGGGATTTCACACCCTTGCCAGATGGAAATTCATCACACCCACCGTTTATCCTACTCATGTTCTTCTTAGTCTCTGGTCTCAGGACTTCTTTTCTTGCTTGATTCCCCCTCATTCGCTGAGTGAGCTGCTCAGTTGTCTGTTAAGGGTACCCATTTTGTGTCAATCATGCCCAGGGAAGATTATTTCACTTTGAAACATCACCTTCCCTGACAATCTTTTAGGATATACAGCCCTGGACCCCGATGGTCAGAGAAAGCAAGCATTGGGGAAAGAATTCAAATCATGTGCAGACTCATTCTCATCATAACAAGCATGCACAAACCACCTTTTAGGGGAATTATCCAATCTGTCCTTTTCCTTCCCGCATGCTGGAGGAAGAACCTGAAAATGAATGTTGCAAGGATTCTGTAAAACCCAGTTGGAGAAGCTACTGGAGTGAAGCATACGCCTGTAGAGTGCACTACCACTTTGCATGAAGGATCAGAAGTGATGGAGGGGGAGAGATGGGAAAATGGATGTTTGCATGGGAAGCAGGAAATCACAGGCCTTCTGTCCTCCTCTAGCACTGGGCAGTCAATGCTTTAGTACAGCAAGAGGCTGCAGACTGGGTCTCAGTTCTCGCCTCTTCAGGGAAACCTTTCCTTGCCTCAATGTATAAAAGCCTGCCCTTTCTGCAGTGGGCACTTGGTTCCACTCTTACGGTAGCAGTTTAGGCAGTAGGTGTTAAAAGTGATATTCAGAAGAGAGGTACAAATAAAAACCTTTCAAGGCATTCCATATTCCCTGCCCTGATGGTAGATATAGGAGAACCTGTAAGAGGGGAAAGCGGTAACCTACTGATGCATCACAGTGGTGTTTAGAGGTCTGTGCCTTCAAGAACATCAGGGCTCGAACAGAACCTCTTTCCTACTCACTCTGCCCAAGCCGGGGGAACATTTGCAAAGCAATGTTCACACTGAACACATTTTGTTTTTTCAAAGCTTCAAGAAAGAGCACGACAGGTTTAACAGCAACCCTTCCTTAACCCCAGATAGAACATCATGTTCAGACACCTTGGCCAATAAGCTGCTGGTCGCAACAATAGCCATCATGTATATTTCCAGGTAGTAGTGCCATATCGCAACTAATTCAAGAGTTTCCCCTTGTCCTTTTGGGTCATCTCTTAATCCACACCTCAATGAGGATTTGACTCTTCGTTTCCCAGCGTTTGGCGATCAAGAGCATGGCCACAGTCAGGCCTCAGACCACCCATTTCCTGACATATGAACAGCCTATCCTAGGCCCACATAGGTAGTTTCGGAATTACCGAATTAGGACTGGTTCATTGTCTGTGCCAGATTGTCACTTCCAAACTCTTAAAGACTGCCTTCCATTCTTGGAGGCCTGGGCGTCTTCCTTGAGATTTCTACTCGGGATATGTCACAAACACAAAGAATACTTTAAGCTATACATAAGTCAGTCATCTAAGCTGATTTAGCTGCTATCAAACAGGAGGGAGCCCCATTCCTCCAGAAGCAAGGCAAATTGCACCTGCCTGTCCCCGATTTATGGGTTACTGTTGTTTAAAAGAGCCAGCCTTTCCCAGAAGTTCTTTTAGATGACTGACACTTCCCCTGTGGAAGAAATCGACTTCCGTGATGCTCCAGGGCAGAACCTGGATTGGGGTTGGGGTCGTTGGAGGTTCAGGTCGGTGGGCTAAGGGTCTTCACAGAACAAGACTGAAGATCAGTTCCGACATCGGCTGTATATTCTTTATCTCCAGTGGTTGAAAGTGAACCAGGATATTACCTGTCCAAACCAGTTTTATCTGAAGCATGCCCAAATCCATCCCCTGTATGGCAAAACAAGACGTTCCCTTAGATAGGAATTTACAGGCCGAGGCAAACCATAGCCACATCAAGTTGACAAACGTTTACATGAACGCTCCTGGAAAGGGACCTGGCCGTTTTCACTCCTACTAGCCGCTGTTGCCCCCAGCTAAAGCTACAACAGCAGGTTGACCAGCATGGAGCGCTCAGTATCAGCATTTCCAAGCCACAGTCATGACTCCAGAGGTTGCTTTGATGTAGGATAAAAGCATCATGATATTGCTCAGTACTGGAATCGCTAAATCCTTTCAAGACTCAGCTTTGCTAAGATTGCAAGCAGTTGGCTCTGAACCGAAATCTAAGAAACCAGCAACAAGGAACCACACTGCGGTGAACTCTTCAAATAGGACTATTAATGCAACTATAAGCCTCAGTAACCAGTATTCCTAAAAGGCGGTTACAATTGCTGAGGTCCCAGTATTTCAGATGCAGCTTTAAGGTATTTATATAGCGCCTTTATCCAAGGCACTGTGCAAGGTAAAACAGTACAAAGAATATATGAAAAACCACAACTAACACATGAAGAAGAAAAAACCTGAGACAGCCAAAATGCATGACCGGGAAAGGCAGAATGTAGGTGGTGTAATTTACGGCATTTTCTTAAAGAGCAAGATTAGAACAAGATCGAATGTCAAGAGGAAATTAATTGCGTCATTTTGGGGCAAGTAATTGAAAGGAACAAAAGCGGAATGAGGCGAGGGCCACAGAGAAGATATTGAGATGAAGAGCGAAGGACACATGGGGGCGGACAGAACAAAAATAAGGAAGCCAGCTAGTCCGGAACCATAGCATGAACACATTTAAAAACAAAGCAAAGAAAATGAAATTAGAATCTAATAGGAAGTAATGGAAGGTGAATTAGAAAAGGGCATACATTAGAAGAATGCAAACAAGAGTAGGACTACTAAATGAAGAACAGAACAACGTGGAAAGAGAGCGTACACTCGTAATCAAACATATAAGGAACAGCAATATTCTTTTTAATTATTTATTTACAAAGTACGTACAATTACTTTCATTTAGAAAGTTTTACACCTTCCATCTATACCACTTCAATGCAATAAGAAAGTAACTCCATTGCAAATTATATAAGTTGAGATAAGTAATGGGCAGAAGAAGGCAGGACAGAGCCATCTTAGTCCATCGCTCCTGAAGAGAGAGAGGACCACCATTCATCCACAGTGTAGGTCTTCCTTTCCTCAAAAACAAACCACCCAGTATTTGCGTTCTTGAAGTTGTGAGTGCATTGCAGGATAGGACCAGGTATTTTAGGGTTTCTCTCTCCTGCCTCAGTTTACATAATCTACAGCAAGTGTGTCTCTTTGTCCCCCTTGTCTCTAGAAGCCAAGACCTCCTGAGTTGGAATATAGGTTCAGCCGGAATCTCATAAATGTTGTTCTTGTTGCATAACTTGGGCACCTTGACAGATATTTAGGTAATACGTTATAGGGGACCCTTGTTACACCTTCCTGGAGGCATATTTTGCTTTACTGGCTTTAATCAGCGTCAGGATCCAATCAGGTCGCCAGATCCTAGTGTTCACCAAGTCTAGGTTGGTCATCAGTTGCTCTTCTGTTGCTGTTATCTGGCCCAAAGCCCCCATGCAGACACTCTTCCAATCCTGAAGCCTGCAATCTCCTTCTCCCTGTAAGGCATCTTCAGCATCCCAAATCCTCTTATCAAGTCTGTTGCTGTGACCTTCCGTAGATGCAAGATTTTTCCAGGTGGCGTGCGCTTGGAGCAAGATGAAACCCAGCTCTTGCCTTACCACTGCCATAGGGACACACTTAGGGAGATTCAAGAAGCTTTTCCAATAAGCAATTTCCAGGTGGTTGCAGATTTATGAGCCAAGAGGTTTCTGCTCCATACGTTACTATAGGCACTACCTTTGCTTTATAGAAAGTTAGGGCTGGTGTGATGGAGAATGTCACATATTTCCTTTGGATGTTTTCCTTGGGCAGTTAATGATTTGATTATGTTCCTCAGCATACATCCATGAGGGAGGTCTCTTAGGGCTATGTTTATACAACCCACCCAAACCAAGTACACAATTGAAGTTACTTCCGACAAGCTTTCATTTTCCAGGTGCCAGGTTACCTTCCTTGTCTCCTCGACCCTCGGTTCCCCCAGGGTCAAGATCTTGCATTTGTTCATGTTTACTTTCAGTCCCTTCTCGAATATGTACTGTTCCAGGGCTTTAAGTTGCCTATGTAGGTTTTGTCTATTAGGATCAAGTCGTCGGCATAGACTAGATAGTCAATCTTCACACCTTCAATGTTCGTGGAAAACTGAGTTTTGTTCAAAGTGTAAGGGTGGTCAGAAAGGAACAAGATGAACAAGGCCGGCGCAAGCAGGCAACCCTGTTTTAGGCCTCTAGCTGCTGGTATTGATGCAGACAAGGACCCCCCCTTGGTCTAACCGTATGCAAAGGTTTGTGTGAGTATGCAGGTCTTTGATGGCCTCCAGCAGGTTTCCCAGGCCTCCCGGCTTTGACAGTTTAGTTCACAGTTTCCTTCTGTCGAGCGAGTCAAAGGCGTGCGCCAAATCTATAAATGCCACAAAAAGTTTGCCTTTAGTTTTCCTTTGGCGTTTCTTTAAAAAGGTTGATCACAAATAGATTAAAGGACGTGTTCATATCTTTGACAAAGCCTGACTGCCAGTGGTCCAGCCTACTTGAGGCCGTAGTCTATTTTTCTGGGCCCACCAACACTAATTTAGCAAAGACCTTGTCACCAATGTCCAAAAGGGCCCACTTTTTGAAGATGGGGTGACTATGAAGGACTTCCAGGACAGAGGTACCTTCCTTTGCTCCTTTGCTTCTTGACATAGGCAAACAAGGTTGCCAGAAATTTAGCCCAGAGTTCTGGTTTATCTTTTAGGTGAGCATTTGTGAGCCCATCCGGACCTGGAGCCCTTGAGCCACTTGCTTGGACGATGATTCCCAGAATGTCTTCTTCCTCAGTTGGAAAAGACCATTCCTGGGCAAGATTGGTTCCCTCTTCATACAGCAACTCCTCATCCCCATTGAAGACTCTTCCAAAATGTTGTCCCAATCCTGCTCAACAACTGGGTTTCCTAGAATGTGGTCCTGTGGGGTGTCAAAGGCGTTAAGATGTTTCCAGATCTTGCCCATTTGCTTGGTTGATATGTTCTGCATCATTAGTTTAGAATCTTCCTGCAGCAGTTTGGCTTTCCTTGCTTTTACCAGGTTTTTGTACTGTTGCCTTCCAGATCTCATCAACATGAAGGATTCTGGGCCGTTTTCTCTATTTTAATCTCTCCAAGTCTTGCCTCGGCCTACATTTTTCCACTATTATATCTTGATCGTAGCAATGTTTATGTTTGTAGGATGTTTAGGAGCCAATAGGTCTTGTTTTGATAAAGGCCAATATGAGTTTGGAGTACTCCTGGGTGTTATCCTCATTCTTTTCAGCAGAGATTTGAGTATTCATCTGTTTTGTTAATGTTTTAATTTTGGCAGCATCAATTTTCAGGCAGTTACACCCTTGTGTGATGGCTAACGGACATGCATATTTGTCTTTTGGAGGCCAGGTTGTTCTTTTCATCAGTACATTTACTATGTTGTGGTGACTGCTAGTTTGGCTAATTTGCAACGACGAGATCCATTGCAGGAGATTTCCAGAAACAAAGACGTAGTCCAACTCCTTCCTTGAGTCGCCTCGAGACCACGTGTGGTGAGCTGGAATACTGCCCACGGTTTGTATGTTTAACATATGTAGGTCTTGTAGGTATGACTCCTCCATCCCACGTTGGCCTTTATCCATGGATCCATATGTTTCCTGATTCTGTTGGAATTGGGACTGCTCGATTTCTGATGTCACTGACATGTTGCAATCACCACAGATGATGACCATAGGCTCTTCAAGATCGACCTGCAATGTGTCCGGCTTACCTAGAATGGCCTTGACGAAGCCTGAGGTCCCAATACCTGCTGAGTTCCAATATGTGTTACACAATAACAGCCACTCGGATTTGTTCAACTTTAGCCTGTTGCATCAGAGCTTCGTCAGTCGGATGTATGGGTTTAAATTCCATGATTCCACAATTTCAAATAAAGCTCCAATTTTGATCAACGCCAGGAGACCTGAAGCTGGCCTTCCCTTATCCCCCTTCATGACGGGGCTAAGAAGAACAGTGAACCCGCCAAGGCTTGGGGGCGCTGATAGCCACGTCTCCTAAAGCTAAACAATTTCATGGTTATCCCATATTATCTCTTCTTTTCCAAAAAGATGTTTAAAACCTCTGGTGTTCCAACTCACGAATGACCACGAAGCTAAGCCCTGTTCAATTAACGGTTAAGCCCTTTTCTTTTTAACTACTAGGGCTTCAGCCAACCATTGCCACGATCCATTCTTATCTGTTTCGCACTGCGGGTCTTTGCAACACGTCATTTCCCTTTCTGTGTTATACAAGTTAGACATAGGGGTGTGGAGACCCCAACTCCACTTTCCATTCTTTAATTTTACCTGTGGTTATCATCTATTTTAGAGGTCAGGTTGGCGTGTCCGTCTTGCTCCTCGAGTTATATTTTTGCTTCAGCAATAATGAAGACGAGAGAACCTAAGTTTGTAAAAGAAGTTTAGTAGAAGATATTGTTAAACAATGACAGATTTTCCTGATATTATGAAGATAGAAGAACAAGTACTTTCTTTCCTGGTAATGTTCTTTCGATGGAATGTTCCGACGATGTATTCCACATCTATGACAGGTATTCACCACAGCTGTGCTGCTTCGGAAACATTTTTGACGTCTGCATCCTGCGTCGATGACGTCAATACGCTGTCCTCGAGGGCCTCCGCCGAGCCGACGTCACCGGATGTTATAAGTAGGACGCACGACGCCCGTAGCCTCAGTTGTAGTATTTTCCCCCAGAACGTGTGGCACCAATCTTCTGCTAGTATGACTACAGAAAGCCTTGCGGAAACGGAAGCTTCAATCGCATAAGAAGTTCTGTAGAGGGGCAGGTTGGGAGGGTTCGATGTGGAATACGTCGGAACATCCCATTGAAAGAACGTTACCAGGTAAGAAAGTAACTTGTTCTTCGAAGGGATTGGTTCCTCCGACGTATTCCACATATATGACAGACTCCCAAAGCAGTACCAACGTAAGGAGTTGGGAAAAGAATTTAGAATATTAGAATGCCCAATTAAATTGCAGAATAGAGGACCGCCTTGCCAAAGGCCAAATCTTGCCCATGGATAGAATCCAAGGAGTAGTGTTTGACAAAAGTATGGACAGAGGCCCATGTGGCTGCTTCACAAATGTAACCAATGGGAACACCCCTCTGCAGAGCAGTAGAGGCAGCCACACCTCTAGTAGAATGGGCCCGTAAGCCTACCGGAGGGTCCTTACCTGCCAAGAGGTAACATTCAGAAATTGTCAAGATAATCCATCTAGACAAAGTCTGTTTGTAACAGCTTGTCCCAAACACCTTCCAGCATATCCTACAAAGAGCTGATCGTCCACTCTGACCCAGGACATGCGTGAGATGTAGAAACTTAAAGGTCTCCTAGGATCCAACCTATGGTGCCTCTCCTCTTCCTTACCAGGATGTGGAGGAGGATAGAACACCGGAAGAATGACCTTCTGGCTTAAATGAAATTCCGATACAACTTTTGGAAGAAAAGAAGGACGAACTCGAAGGACAACCCTGTCCTTATGTAACACCAAAGGGTGGCTTAACGGAAAGTGCCTGCAAATCACTCACTCTGCGAGCGGAAGTGACCACAACTAGAAATAGAAATACAGTTTTCAAAGTCAACAGTCTCAAAGGACAAGAATGTAAAGGCTCAAACGGAGCTCCCATTATGAATTTTAGAACCATGTTTAAATCCCAACCTGGCACCTGGAAAGGTGACAGTGGAAACACATTAGTGAGCCCTTTCAGAAACTGAGAAATCAAAGGAATTTAAAATAAGAACACCCCTCAGACGAGCGCTTAAATATGGACAGTGCCACCAGGTAACCCTTAATGGTGCCCACTTGCAGGCCCTTGTGTGCTAACGAAAGCAAAAAAGACAGAACCACAGGAATGGCACATGAAAAAGGATCCACATTCTTAACCCTGCACCAGTCGCAGAACTTTCTCCAACGGCAACGGTACAGGGACTTCGTTGCAGGCCTTCTGGCCGAAAGCAACACCTGAATCACGTCTTCAGGGAGGTCCCAATCCTTATACCCCCTTATTCCTCAACCTTTCAGAAGCCAAGCATTAAAGTTGAGGGACTTACCTCTGGATGGAGAACCTGACCGCCCCCATCCCGTGAGAGCAGATCGTCTCGGTAGGAAAGACGGTGTGGAGGGCAGATGGACATGTCGAGAAGGTAATGGGTACGACATTCTCCTTGTCCATGCCGGAGCAATGAGGATCATTTGGGAAACCGAACCTCCGTAATCTCCGTAGCACTTGCAGAATGACGGGGACTGGAGGAAACACGTACAGCAGTAGGAAGGACCACTCCACTACGAACGCGTCCCCTAAGGCTCCTCTTGGAGGAAATTCCCGCAAGCAGAATCTTTCGCACTTCCGGTTGACACTGGTGGCGAAGAGATCCACTTGTGGGGTCCCCCAAAGGGCGAAGATCTCCAGAAGAATCTCCTGAGCTAGCTCCCACTCGTGAGAGACCATGCCCTGCCTGCTCAGAGCGTCCGCCGCCGCGTTTTCGTCTCCGGCCAGATGAACTGCCGAGATTGAAATTTCCTGCTTGGATGGCCCAGAACCAGAGCTGCATCGCCTCTCTGCACAGAGGGAGAGACCATTCCCCCCAACCCCCTTTTTGTTGAGGTAGCGCATGGCCACTGTATTGTCCATCAGAATCAGGACATTCTTCTGCCGCACAGAAAAGCCTTCAGGGCTAGCCTGACCGCCCTCAGCTCCAACAGATTGATATGGAGTCTGGACTCCGACAGAGACCAACGACCGTTGACTGTCAACTCATTGGCATAAGCTCCCCATCCCATGAGGGAAGCGTCTGTCACGATCGTCACCTCCGGCCAGGGTAGCCAAAAATGGCACCCCCTTCATCAGATTGCCTTCGACGGCCACCACAGAAGGTCCTGGGCGACCGAGGAAAGCACCTGAACTGGATCCGACATCCTGCTGGAGGACTGTAACCACTGTCTTGAGAGCCCACTGCAGAGATCTCATCCACAGCCTGGCCTCTGGCACCAGGAGAATGCAGGATGCCATGAGGCCGAGCAACCTCAAGAACTCGAACGCCGGGAGATTCTGTGCATGTTGAAACTTGTTCACCATCTGCAGAATGTGATGAGCCCTCACCTGGGGAGGAAAACACAGCCCCAGGGATGTGTTGAGCACTGCTGCGATATACTGGAGCCGCTGTGTAGGTGTCAAGTGGGACTTCTTTAAGTTGAGGGAGAAGCCCAGCTTGTGAAGGGAGTGGCAGGTGACTGACAGATGATGCAGGACTTGCTCGGGAGAGCGCACCCTGATCCACCAATCGTCCAGGTAGGGGTAGACGTGAATCCCCCCTTTCCTGAGATACGCTGCCACCACCGCCATGAGCTTGGTGAAGACCATCGGGGCGGAGGTCAATCCGAACGGCAGGATCCGAAATTAAAAGTGCGAGTTGCCAACCGCAAACCTCAGGTACTTCTTGTGCTTGGGATGAATCGGCACATGAAAGTAAGCGTCCTTGAGGTCGAGAGACATCAACCAGTCCTGAAGTTGAAGGGCATGGAGGACTTGAGAGAGAGTAACCATCTTGAACTTGTCCTTCCTGAGGAGCTTGTTCAAACCATGCAAGTCCATGATGGGTCTCAATCCCCCGTCCTTTTTCGGGATAAAAAAATATGGGGAATACCATCCCTTGTTCCTCTCCGCTACAGGCACCAGTTCTATGGCGCCTTTCTCCAGCAGGGATTTGATTTCCTGCGCAAGGAGCAGATCCGGACTCTTCAAAGATTCCCCGGTTGATTGTCGTGAGGCCTCTGCCGGAAAGGAAGACAGTAGTCGTGGGCTATGATTTACAGAACCCGCACATCTGAAGTAACGGCACGCCATTCTACAAGATGCTGCGCCAGACTTCCCCCAACCGGCGAACCATGGGACATGGCCTCATGACTGAGCTGAAGCGGCTGCGGCAGTGCCTGAGGGCAAGGAGGCAACTGCTCGAGCGGCCATGGCACCTCGAGTACCCCGTTTTCCACCTCTGGTACTCCTCTGTTGGCCCCTTTGACTGGCCGCTCCCCTCGATCTACCAAAAGACGAGTAGTATCGAAAGCAGCGCACTCACGTCCTGTTATTTTAGCCGCTAACATGTGGCCTACATTTTTTCATTATTCAATTTTATTCATAGTTTATCGTGGTATCATTCACAAATACTCAATTCTTTCCTTTAATGTATCATTATTAATTTATTTGACTTGGTTCCTAATATATCAGTCAACTTGAAGTCCTTTTCCTCTTGGTTAATTATTTAGTTCTGTAATGCATCATTCGTACTGAGTCAACAGACCATCTTTAATGTAGTGAGGCTCTTTGTAAGGTTCTTCCCGTTCATCCAACATGGTGGCTCGTTTCCCCAACTTGCTAAACCATGGTTGCAGGACTATACATTCCACTGCCTCCGGACTCAAGTATATGTAGTCCTACTACTATTTTGCGAATCGCGCAATGGAATTCTGAGCAGACACAAACTTACGATCGCCGCGGTAAGACGTGTTAATACGCTCCCCCTAATTATGGATGGTCAAGGACCGAATTGCTTGTTTCCTGGTACAATTATCTTTGCATTTCTTGTGTATTAGGGCACAATTACGGCTGATTTATTTAATTTGTTTATTAGGAGCCAATCGGTGGTTTAAAAGGGTTCTTGCTGGCATTTATGCAACATTAATTGAGACTCGTTTTTTCTTCTTTTTGTTTTTGGTGAATTTAGCCTTCCACAATTGCGAGGCAGTTTGAGGTATGTTTTAATCTTTAATGAATCTGGTATCTTGGTTATTTTTTGCCTTAATGTTGGTTTATTATATTAATTGCAAATTGGGTTTGATTCCAGAATTTATTCTGTCATTGTCCTACGTTATACTTGTGAAGACTAATTGCTGTAATTCAAGGTAAACCTTTACTACACAATTATGGGGCACATATTAGTCTTTTATTTTAAGACTTAGCTTATTGTTTTGGTACTTGACTGCGCTGCTATGGTCAACCTTTGTTTCTAAAATTGTGCTTTAATTTTCCTTTGCAATTGTTCCCTTGCAAACGTGCTGCTACGAATGGAATTTGATAACTTGCGGTAATTCACCCTCATTTATTATTTGGTGTTTTACATGTACTGCACATGTGTAAATTGTGGTTGCACCTTGCCCTGGTTCCTTTCCCTTCCCTTGTACCTTTGTTTGTTTTGATACATTGCTCCAACTATGTAATTGTGACTTATTTATAATTTGCTTGTAATTTTAGTATAACTGAAGCCTCTGATGAAGAGCTGTACGCAGCTTGAAACACGTGTCAGGCGTTTTTTCGCATCTCTAATAAATTCCAATTCCTTGGCGCAGAGAGACTGGGACTTCCTTTGTTCTTAGTATCAAAAGGAACCTCCCCTCCATTGCTGTCCCCTAGGACGAAAAGGCAGAGGTTGGCGGACTGCAGCGCTCAACGACTTTGCTGCAGCTTTGGAGGTCTGCAACCTCTCAAGGCTTTCGTCAGCCTTGCTGCCAAAAAGATGTACACCATCAAAGGGCATGTTGAGAAGCTGGGCTTGTACGTCAGGAGCAAACCCCGACTTCCGCAACCACGCAAATCTGCGCATCACGGTGCTCGCCGCTATGGACCGGCTGACACAGTCTGCCATGTCCTGACCCGACTGAACGGATTCACACATGGCATCCTTGCCATCCTGAACGAGGGCAAGAAAACCATCCCGTTCCTCCCCTTCGGGAATGTGTTCAGCCGCCAAAGACACACAATTCCACAGAGTGTGAGTGAAACATGCTAAGGCACACACGGAGTTGGCTGCCTGTAAAGCCATACCACCTGAAGAAAACACTTTCTTCGCCCAGCCATCAAAACGTTTATCGTCCCTATCAGGAGGGATGGTAGCGTATGACGCCCGCTTTGCCGGGGCCATAGCCGCCTGCACCACCAAACTCTCCGGAGTGGGGTGCGTCGTCAAGAAGCAGGGGTCGCTACTGGCTGGATGGTATTTTTTCGGCAACACCTTGCTCACTGCCGGGAGACTCTCCGGAGCAGTCCAAACCGCCGCCACCCTTCTCTGTAAAGCCATATGAAATGGCAGCACCGGGTCAGTGGGCGGACCTTGGTCAAGGATATCTGTCAGGTCATCCTGCAGAAAATCCACTGGTGGTGCAGACCACCCCAAGTACTCCGTCACCCTCGACATGAGATGCCAGTATGAAGACTTGGCGTGAGTGCCAGGCTCAGGCCTACCAAACTCAACCTCCGGAGAGGTGTCCAGACCACTGGCGTCTTGCAAAGACTGATGCAGGTCTTCCAGCTGGCTACGACCAGACAAGAGTTCGGCAGGAAACTCCTCAGGAACCAAACCTTCATCAGACCCTTCATCCACCTCAGAAATGTAATCCAGAGGCTGGAATAAATCCCTGGAAGAAGGCACAGAAAAAGGTTCAAATACAGGCCTCACTGACTTCTTCAGGGCCTTCCTCAGAGTTTCCACCGATGCACGGGGTACCTCTGGCAAAGCCTCCACAAAAGGCGTCGAGGGCTTCGATGGAATCGGCATCGAGCGTGGCGCTGATGGCTTGGACACAGGCCTTGAGGGCGGTGCCCCGAGCGTGTCCTTCGACGGCCTTGGTGCCAATGGCGTCGACGACTTCCTCGGAGGCGGAGCCTCGAGAGAGTCCTTAAATGGACATGGCGCCAATGGCGTTGATGTCTTCTTAGAAGACCTCACAGGTTCCGCCGGTCTCCAGGGCGTCGAGGACTGGTACCTGGAGCGGGCATGGCTAGAGCGATCCACCTTGGCCGATCGGGACCTCGAAGGCTCCCGATGATCGGGCTGACTGCCCGAGCCCGAAGGCGTGCGAGCGGTGACCCTAGCACGTTCCCTACCGGTTTCTTTCGAAGGCGCGGATGGAACGGAGCTCTGCGATTGGAAAATCGACATCATCTCCGTACGAAATGCATCCCATTCCACAGGAGAAGAATGCTTGTTGGGACAAGCAACCTGCCGTCTGCCAGAGTCCTTGGACGGGGACGGGGAAGGCGACCGGTGATGGCGCTTCCGTGAGTGCCTCAAAGAGGCAGTGGAATGGCGGGACCCACTCCGGGACCGAGACCCCCTGGATTTACGCCGACAGAGTCGCCCCTAGAATCGTCGGTTGAAAGCCCAGCAGATTTCGACTTTCGGGGTTTGGAAACCCTACCTACAGTCAGCTTCTTCTTCCGCTCCCGCAAGGCCTTCGACATTAACGACTGGCAATCGTCACAGTCATCTGTGGCGTGGTCCTCGCCGAGGCACCAGAGGCAGACGTTGTGCAGGTCCGTAAGTGACATCTTGGAACCGCAGTCCCGACACTTCTTGAATCCCGACCGCGGGGTAGAAGAAGACGAAGACATGATATCTTTTTCACAAAACACCAAGTTCGAAGAACCGATAGAAGTAACAGAAGAACTGAGGCGCGCCGAGATCTCCGAAGCAAACACGTTCGCGGAAAAAACGGAACTGTGGCTACAGACGTTGTGTGCCCTACTTATAACATCCAGTGATGTCGGCTCGACGGAGGCCCTCGAGGACAGCGTATCGACGTCGTTGACGCAGGACGCAGAAAAACTTTCCGAAGCCGCACAGCTGTGGTGATTACCTGTCATAGATGTGGAATACGTTGGAGGAATCAATCCATTTGAAGCACAAGATTGAGAAATAGTAAAGATTTGATTCTGAAGGGAAAATGCAGAATTAAAAATAAATCCCACATTTCGGGTGTGAAGAGAAACGGAGAGATCATGAGGAGGAAAATAAAGAGAAGAAGGTGAAATAACAGAAGGAGAAGCAAGAAAAAAGAATTTCAGTTTTCTTAGGGATAAGACATAAGATCCGAGAAGCGATCCAGTTTTTCACTGCAAGAAGGCTGGAGTTTAAGGAAAGTTTAGGAGTAAAAGGAGCCAAGAGTTTATTGAGAGTGGAAAAGAGCAATATAGGAAAGGATGCCTGGGACTGAAAAAAGGTAGTGGAAATAGTCTGGCTTAACTTGGGTTAGAGAAGTATAAAAGGACTGATGGAGGGAAGAAAAAACCTGAACGTTGGCATCAGTGTGATGCTTCAACCATCTCTCAGCCCAACGTAGACAGGTCCTTAGTTGTTTCGGGACAATACACACCCAGGAACAAGGGGGCCTGCTCTTAGCAGTAAATGGAGATAGAGGATATAGTGCATCAGATGAGAGAACCACAGAATTGAAAGCATTGATAATGCCATTCAGACTAGCTGAAGAAGCATGACCAAAGGATGGAGGTTTGTCTAATTATTTGAATGTATGTCAAAACAAGAAAATAACTTGGTCGCAATAGGATTTATTAGGGTTCACAAACAGTATCAATATGAATAGAACATAATGGTGAGTTGGTAAGGTTTTGGCAATCCGTTGAGGTTACTTGACCTGCATTCCTCCCGTATATCAAAACATCATACAGAGAGCCCTACTAAACAAAGCTCACATTCAAGACATTGCAAAAGAAACATCACACAGGACCCTGTTGGGGAATGTTTACACCGAGGGTTCTGCCAGGCAAAAGATTACAAGAGTACGCAGCAGGAGGAAGCACACAGGCCAATGCTGAAGAAAGATATCGAGGGTGCTGCTGGGAGGAAAGCTCAGACACAGGCAGTCAATGAGAAAGATCACATTGAGCATAATGCTGGAAAGACTCAGGAAGGAGGTAGATCGCAGAGGGCATTGCTGGTGGAGGTGGACAGAAGGACTGCTGGGAGAAAAGCTCAGACTCCGGCCAGTGGAATGAGATCACATTAAGCATATTGCTGGAGAAACCCGTAGGAAGGAGGAAGATCGAGGAGGGCATTGCTCGTGGAAGAGGACAGGACTGCTGGGCTAAAAGCTCAGACTCAGGGCGGTCAATGAGAAAGATCATATTGAGCATACGGCTCGAGAAACTACCAGGAAGGAGGAAGATCGAAGAGGGCAATGCTCCTGGAAGAGGACAGAAGGACTGCTGGGAGAAAAGCTCAGACTCAGGGCGGTCAACGAGAAAGATCACTGAGGATATTGCTAGAGAAACTCGTAGGAAGGAGCTACTGCTGCTAGAAGATCATACAGCAGGCACTGTTTAAAGAATTTAGTACTGAAGCCACTGAGCTTCTGAAAGGTCAAGCTTATACTACTGAAGGAGGTCACACTGAAGACACTGGTGAGAGGAAAAACACCAAGTGAAATGATGGAGTTAGATTGCACTCAAGAGCACTGCTGGAAGACGGACAATATCAAGGGCATTACTGGTAGAACGCGCACATGGCGGCGGGCATTGCTGCAGGAAGCGGAAAGGGGGTACTGCTAGGGCAAGCGTGCTGGCGGAGCTAGGGGAGGAGTGAGGGGTTCACTCTTCTGGACCCTCTGATGTCCTGTGTGCCCCCTCCCTGCTGCCCGATGGGCTGGCGCTGTGGCAGACCTGTGCTGATCCAGCATGGTGTTGTGTGTTCATGGCAGCATGGAGTTAGTTAGCACTGAAACAAGAGACTGGCACTGTATGCACCCCTTCAAGGCTGTCTTCAGCAGAATGTGGTGGCTGGCCAGCCCTTGAGACTCCACTCTCTGCAGCTCTTGCCGCCTTTGGGCAAGCATGATTCCCTGGAGCACAGAGTGTAATGGTCCTTCCTGCCTGTGAAGGAAACACCCCGATTAGCAATTATCACTTGTTGAATCCCTCTGCCGAGCTACTACCAATTAACGATGGGAGCTATTCACAACACCAGTGGAGGATTAGGTATGAAAATAGTAATAGTATGAATTTGGCTTTAAACACCTAGGCTGGGGGCAGGAGGGTGGTGGACATGGGCGTAATGCCCGCCAGCCAGAACCATGGTAGGCTCGAATGAAGAGAGGGCCTCGACAGGGGTTGTGGGCAGTTACCGGCCATGCCGCACCCCTGCGCGAGGGTGAAAGCCATTTGCTCCCCAGGGAACACAGATGGCTGCCACCATGATCGGAAGGAGAGCAGGGACCGGAGCTTTGGTCCTGCAGGTAATTTGGGAGGAGGTGAGAAAGGGTGTTTGTTGGTTTTAGGGGGTGGGAGGGTGTGGGGAGGCAACAGGGAGAGCCTGCAGTTACCTCCGCAGATAAAATAAAAAGAAAAGAAAATGCTGCCACCAGGGGAAGGGCCTCGGGTGGCTGGAACAGCTGGAGGAGAATGTATATTCTCATGCGCTGTCCAGCCATCTGATTGGTCAGTAGCCCTTCCGGAGGTGCACATGAATAATTAACTGACAGAGGTCACACAAAGCTATAATGATGGTGCAATATTGCCATGGGAGGTAGGGTTGGGACTCTCCAGCTGTGATGTTTCAGTAGGTTTACAGATATTGCAGCAATATACACTAAAGAAAAATCTAAAATTGGGAACACGAGTTCATTCTGCCATGATAAGCATACAGTAATGTAAAGTGCACGTCATTCTTTAAGCACATTAAATGCTTTGTTGCTTGTTTTTAACCACCTTTAAAATGAATACTGCAGTTGCAGTACTCCTGTTGACGGATTTGTAGAAATCCATTAGACTGTGGACCATTTCCCCCTTGGAACGGATGCAGAAAATGGGTATTTATCAAGCCACGAGGCCTCTCTGGGAAAGTATCAGAGTTGTAATTGAGAGAGTGCTATGGTCGGTGCCCTGTCCCTTAAGAGGTGAAATGGTGGGTGGGTAAAAAGGGGAGGGGTGCATACAGCTGAATGCTGTGGTTAAACATGGCTACAAACAGGTGATTGTATGATGCATTTTCTTTTACATTCTTGATAGAAGTTTATTTGAGCATGAAATATTTAGTATACTTGTAAACGTAGGTGTCCATTCAGTAGGGAGGGAAAGGATATTCATTTTTCCCAACAGGTTGGATAATGTGATTTGTGCACATTGCAACAAATACCTGTAAAACGGAGTGTTATGTTAGCCCTGTGTTTTTATGTTACTGTTTACAAGCCTGCCATTACTCCACGCCTTTGTTAAGGCTGTAACCTCTAGTTCTCCACACTCCCCATTGAGGTGAAACCCCCTAGTACTTTTTTAATTCCAGCATTGCAGAGTACCATATGGTGGCAGAACCATACACAACTCTTCACGAGGGAAGCCTTTCTGCAAACATTCTTTGGAAGGGGTGGTGGCAACATGCTATTTGCACACAGCATCCCCATGTGCTGCACACCAGCCCAGATGTTCTGGGGCATTGAGCGAGGTCAGCAGACGGCAGTGTGCTCTGGCTGGGATTCGCTGATTTAGAACTCAGCAAAAGAGGTCAGGTTGATGGCATTGGGATTGCGCAGATGCAGAAGAAAGGAGCTACAAAGCGCAGGTGCATACAAAATAAAATGCTGCATTTTTACATGGACCCAGATGACTGCTTGTGCCGCTGCTTACACACTTCAGGAAGCAACTAGCAATCGGAGCTGTGCTGGTTTTTTTGGCCACGGAACAGGAATTAATGGAGGGGCTAAATGTGAGGCACATTGTGTGGCCCTTTAGAAGTGGAACCACTTCTGTGGCCCTCCTTTGCAACCCTCTAAGCTTCAGGGAGGGCAATGGAGGCAGTTTCTTCTGACTTACAAGTCTAGCCTGGTGAAGGTTGCAAGGCCCATGAAATGTATTTGTTATTCATGTGTTACATATTTTAGAGCATCATCGATAGCTTAGAAGGCTAATGCAACTTCTGCAGGGACTTTTGTGAAACCTTCAGAATGCGGATTCCAATTCTGAAGCAATGAACCTTCCGAGGTTGATAAATGGAGTACTCTTGGATAATAGCAACATCCATTATTTATAGTACTGCAATCCAGACCATTGTATTCATTAGCTCTGTATAACCCCACAGTATGATTTTTTCCATTTGCTTTGTAAATAGCACCACTTGCTGCCTTTATGGCAATTTCAGAACAACATTTTTGGATGATAAGATTTTCCATCCCCCTGGTTATTCGTCGCTACTGCCACTATAACAAACTCTGCTTTTTATGCATTTCCGTTGTTTGAATTGGGTCTAAATGAGAACCAATCGACCCTCTAGAGGGTAGTAAGCACTATGTATATGCACACTTCATTTTAATTTAAGAGGTTTATTTGCCAGCTCTGTGTTCTGTTATACTGTATTCAAAAAATAACAATGAGGCATGTAATGGACAAGCGATTTTCTAACATCACACGTTATTAAATTAGGCAACCAGGGCATATGAAGAATTTGTATTGCAGACTTCAAACCTGGCAGCCCAGCTTTCCTGTCCCAAATTCATGACTCTTGCATTTTTTGACAGTAAGTATTTGACTGTTTTTGTTATGATTTTCTGGTTGAGCCTGTGAGGAACAGCTGGCTACAGGAATAGGTAGCAGTGGGAAGACTTGCAAAATAACAGAATGTGGCTCAGTTCTCTTTTCTGGTGATTCATTGGGTACAAGGGAGCGACATTGGCAGAGCCTGGGGCCACTGAGATCCCGATGCACTCCATGTCACCAAGAAAGTAGTGAAACAATATTGGGCTGTGCCTCCATGGAGCAGCCCTTCGCCCCCTTCAAGACCTGCCTCCGCCACTGGGGAAGCAAATGGAGGCAATGCCGGAAGTAAGAGCACAGCAGAAGTACTCATGGCAAAACGCTGGGGGAACTCATTGGCAGAAAAGCAGCGAGAAGCTCCAACACACACATACATCCTCTGATAAAAGAAGCAAAGTACATGTTTCACCGAGTCATCAATTGCAAAGCAGATTTACTGATTATTAAACTTTGCCAACAATTCCACACCACTTACAGTGGAACGAATTCTTGTGCAAGGTGCGATACAGAATGCAATCCAACAAGCAGCATTTTTAGCAGCAGGGTACAGCCAGTTATAAAATGATCTGACCAGCACAGCCTGCTTCGAAAAGCACCAAGTGAACCTAAAGTGGTATGTGAACACAGAAGGAAGCCAACAAAGGATATTCCAAACTTAAATCAAAGATCACAGGAGGAAAGACGAAACCCGGACTGGAAAACTAAATCAAATTTGCAGAGATCATGCAAAAAAAGTGTGCAAAGCACATTTCAGCAGAGAGCACACTACATGCCCACAATGCTTATAATCTAAAAATATTCTACACGCATGGCATGTAATCAAACACTAAAACTGAAGATTGGGTAAATGCATGCTTGGTTCAAATGTGCAAAAGGAATCAGAAATGTTGTTAAACCTAAAATATACCCACTATTAGATTTCAACTTTTCTTTTAAGGGCCTTTTCAGCAGACTGCTGCAACTGTGTGTACATATTCTCCGAGGCAATGGGCTACGCAATTCCCTACTCTTGCCAATACCTGTTGGGCCATTAATGTGGGCAAGGGGTGTTGACTAGTGTAGTTCTAAGTACTCTACAATAAAAAAACAAATATTCCCTTTTAACATAGTATTGGGGGTCCTAGTCTCTAGAGTGCAACACTACATGTTCGGATCTCACCGAGGTCTGTTTTTTTGTGTACAGCTGACTATATGTCACTGGGACACCATGATCCAGTTCCGGACTTTCCTTTACCAAATCACAGGTATCAAATTGTTTGACTAAAGTTAAGCAAGAATACAAATCGTTTTGAATGAAAGTAGTGCCACAATGAGACAGAGTCATCTGGCATCTCTGGCCACGTAGACACACGGCAAGGACATGTGCAATGCGAAGTTCTAGACACTGCAACCCCACACATGTTAAATCTCGTGGCCAAGTGGCCAGGGTCTATTGCTGAGTTTGCTGCAGGTCATCTTTCTGAGCCAGTTCCTGCTGCCGAATGGTTTCCTGGGCATCTCGCTGCATCTTCTCCAGCTTCTCCAGTGTGACTGACTTTAATGGCAACAGTTTGGGTTTACACAGCACCATGGTGGGCACGTCCTCCACACACAGCTGGCCTGGGTGTAGAGAGAGGGAGATAGGAGAGCGATTAGTACGCGGAGGCACTAGATCACTTGGTAGACAGCAGACAATTTCACATGGACATAAGCTGCATCTTTGGGGGAAGATGCTCTAAAAGCGACACAAGTGAAAACAATTGCAGAAGACCTTATACACAAGGGTGACGTGTATTTCTAGAGGGCTGGGTGGCAGCACAAGATTCACTGGCCTGGCCTCCCGACACAAATGTATGAGAGCTTGTCGCCACCCACGTCGCTGCTAGGAGCGCATGTCACCCGTCAATTTGAAATGTCTGAAGGGCATTTCTGTGCCCGTGTGTGGGGGTGTAAATGCAAGTGGGACCGCAGTACTCTGCCGTTACGGTAATACCAAAATAAAATGCATGACCCCCAGGGTCGGATTGCCCCATCGGCCTTTCGGCCCGTGGCCGGGCCAAAATAGTCCCTGGAGACTAAGCCCGGTTTCTGGCCATGCCTGGGCAGGTTTGGAAAAAAAAATAGAAAAGCAAAATATATATATTTTTTAAATATATATTTTTTTCTTTCTTAGGTCGATAAATGAGTACCAACACAGGTTGGGTAATATTGTATGCATATTTGTTCTATAAAAAAAGAGCTTAAGTGCTATACAATAACATTATCATTTGGCATTGGACGTCTGCTTGGATTCACAGTAATTTAGTGTGTTTAGGAACAATGCTATTTGATGCCACTTCCTGTTTTGTCAAGGGGTGAGAGGTCGTGTTGCATCGCTTCCCGGGATGTCACTTTGTAGTGGGGTTAAATGACATCACTTCGGGTGAGGTCATCAGAGGTCAAGGGTCGTGAGGCAAGGGGTGGGCCACTTTTTTGAGGCGAGGGGTGGGCCACTTTTTTTGGGTGACCGGGCCTATTTCTTGTCCCAGTCCGACCCTGATGACCCTACCCCCACTGCCCCACTGCCCCACCCCCCACAACGCATTGCACCACATCCTCGCCACAACCCACCGCCCCTTACCCCTCTTTGAGACTTTTCAGACCGGCACAGACTAAAGCTTTGATTTTCTGGCCATTTTAAGCTGCATTCAAACAGGACTCATGGCAACGGTACGCACAGATGGACGGTGCCCCCCAACTTTTTTCACAAGTCCCCCCACTTTTGTCAGTGGGCACCTTAATATGCTAATTTCTGGTGTCACCACATTCATTTGGTATGTTAATGAGCACCCCCACTTTTTCTTTTTTTAGGACTTAAACCCTGCATTTAAATGCCCAGAAACACCCTGTATTTTGTGCAAGTGCCCAAAGGGAGTGAAGCAGGGCATTTGAACGTGCCCATCATCTCTGCTGGGCACCTTCACAGGCCCTTTGTGAATGGGGCACAACGTTATGTGGTTCAAGTCGCTAGCCCATCTCATCACTTACGCCCAAAAAAGTTTATAAAAATCTGCACCTTTTTGTCCAGCCATACCTCTGGGCTCTGGCCCCCATTAGAAGAATTTCATTGAACAGCAGTTTCGTTTTTTCTTTTTCAATTAGTCCTGGTTAAAGTGTTCCTGCCCAATGATGGCAGAGTCATTCTTCCAAATTCTCAGGACTTGAACAAGTTTCTCGATTTTATTCCTCCACCTCATTCCAAGGTCTCATGTCCTTTGGCAACAACAGAGCTCTGATGTTTCTGTTGAGGAATGTAGCCCTAACCCCCCCCCCACCCACCCCCAAAAAGGTGCAAGTGGAAAAGAAGCAAGAATCCTGCAGGCTGTGTAGCATGCCTCATTTTCTTTCAATACATTATAACGGTATGTTTTGAAAAATAGCTCATGACTTATACCAAAGCTTTCAATTATTAGTTTTATAATTTTCATTATCACTAATATCAGTAAACTGCCTAAGTGTGCTAGCAAATTTCAATACTGAGTCAATAATTAAGTTCAGAGCTATCAATAAAACACCAGACAAGGCAAAATGGTTAAGTGATAATGATGAAATGGATAAAGGCATATGACTATGCATAGAAGTAAAAAAGATCATTAAAGGGGTAGATCGGTCACAAATTGTATTGGCTCAATCAGGCATGGATTTTAGAGCATACATCTATTGTTCTTAAAAGAAAAATGTCCAATGTAAAATACCCACGTTTTTCTCACCGCCATCTTGTGCTAATCTTAACCGTTGATCAATCGCTCTAAAGTTAAAGTGCCCTTGCGGCACTAATTCAGATCACCCGCCCTTAATACCGACCACACTGGACGCTCACGCCACATTTCACAAACCCAATGCACGTCTCACGTCAACGTCGTCTGTGCGCAATCTATTGATGTGTCTCCATGAAAATGGCAAGACCCTTTGTTCCTCAACAAGTGTAAACAAACCCTTTCTGATCACACAAAGCTGGAGTTTCATTTTCCTTTGTGTCAGTGCATTTCATTTCGAGCTTCGCCGACTTGTTTCTGCTCTGTTCAACTATCTGCCAAGTACGGCACACTGAGAACCGATACTTACACTGCCTAAAATGAATTAACTCATTAGTTGCTTTTAATTTCTTATATTATGGACAAATATCTTTACTAAACCATATTTAAACGTCTGTCCTTGTGAACTTTTAAAGTGTGAGCGTGTTATTCTTGTCTTTTCACAATGTGTTATTGGAATATGGCTGCTTCTTCGCTTGTCTTTCTTTAACATTCATTAGTACCCGGCGGAAGTGCGTCCACGGGATACACTTAATGTGATTGGCTCGTTTCAGAACCATACCACGGTGTAATCCCGTGCACGCACGTACGTGCCTGCATTTGTTCCTGGCAGGGGGCATGGCATCCCCTTAACCAATGAGGAGGCTCGAAACGGGGCAATCCCCGCTCCGAGCCTCCCCAAGGCTGGAGGCTGCCTTCGTCCCCCGCCGGTATGTTTTTTTTCCCTCCACCCTCCCTCCCCACACACCCCCCCAACCCCACTTACCTTCTTTTTTCTTCTTTTTCTCGGGCGCGGACTAGCTGGGAACACTTCTGTTCCCAGCGCGTCCGATCCTGATGGCCACCATGGAAAGGGAAAACGGACTACGTTTTCCCTTTCCCAGTGGCCATTTTATATGACTTTTTTTTTTCTTTAAAAAATGCAATTAGTACCCCGGTCTAAAGGGCCAGGGTACTAATGGCTATAAGCCCCTCGACAGCTCGGGCCTATAACTACAGCCCGGGAGAATTACCTGGGGCTGTATTGGCACGCTGTCTCAGGGCTTATTGCCACAATGTTAATGGGAAACCACTTTTCTTTACTGTATACAAACAAAAACGTTTTTATTTACCTCACTGTTGATTCTGCGCTTCTTCACTATTCAGCAACTATGGCAACAATTCAGCCCTACCTCTAAGAGCCCGAATATTCAGAAGAGGAAATCCTTGAAAGACAAAAAACCTGGACAATGTGGAATCAGATGATTCATGAGGATCAATCACTGGAGCCTGAACCCAATCGCATGGAACACGTAACAACCTAGTGTACCTGCCATTGTTGTGAGCTTATGCCTACTGTGGTGGTGAACTGCTGTGCAGAGAAAACTCAGGCTGCTTGGCCTACATTGCCGAAGAAGAAACACCACCGCTATGCGTTACCAAGCTGCATGACTTGAGGGCCGCCTGCCTTACAAGGTCTGTGTTGCAAATGATGATGATCCTTATGCACGGACTTCGAGCTACAGTTGCCCTCGTAACAAAGTAACAAGTAGGTTCACTCTATATATGTTGTGTGTTTGAAGACCGAGACAGCTAACAGAATATGTTGTTCCCCTAAATCAATAAAACTTCGATGGATCACTGAAAAAATAAATTCTAGAAATTGAATGAATGACTCATTCTGATCTGAAAACAAAGTGAAAAATCTTTAGATTTATCGCCCAAACAATTGTTTCTTTCACTTGGAAATATCTACCTAACTTTTTTGGCTGGAATGTGCATTCACATTTCTAATTGATCCCTACTTGAAATCACAAGTACTGTCAGTACTTTGCACGAAAAAGTACTTTTTAAGGCATTACAATGCCTTACATTTTACAAGGTAGTGCAACAAAAAAATGCAATTATTGGGTTTGTTCAAGTAAACTATTTATGTATCTCTTACACAGTTGATACAGACGTGTGGCATATCATGCCTCAGAAGAACAAGTTACTTCTTACCTGGTAACGTTCTTTCGACGGGATGTTCCTCCGACGTATTCCTTATCTTTGATAATATGTTTCCAGCTTGCTGGCCTCGGAAATTTTTTCTGTAGAGGGCGCTGCGCGCCGACTTCCGCCGAGTCGATGTCCCTCGATGGCCACCGTATCGGCGCCGACGTCACCATGCCCATAAATAGCCACGTGCTGCGTCCGTTGCTCAGTTCCGTTTTGTAGCATAAGAAAAGACATGCCTGAATCGGTTAATAACCTTGAAGGAGCGAAAGCTGCAACCACAAGGGAAGTTATCACTGCGGGGATGGATAGGTGGGGCAATAAGGAATACGTCGGAGGAACATCCCGTCGAAAGAACGTTACCAGGTAAGAAGTAACTTGTTCTTCGAAGGGATTGTGTCCTCCGACGTATTCCTTATCTTTGATAGACTCCCATAGTAGTGGTATGTAATTGGAGGAGGGAGTGATAATGTTATGTATCCCTTTAGGGATGGACCGAATGTAATACGGCCTTGCCAAATTTGGTCTCTTGAGCAGTGGAGGAATCCAGATTGTAAACTTTTGTGAATGTATGTGCGGACGACCATGTGGCAGCCGCACATATGTCCCGGACCAGTACCCCTCTCTGGAGAGCCGAAGAGGCTGCGATACCCCTGGTTGAATGAGCCCTGAGATTTTGGGGTGGCTCTTTCCCTGCTAGTCTATAACATTCCAGGATGGCCAAAATAATCCACCTGGAGATGGTTTATTTTGTTATGGGTAGTCCCAACTTGTGACCTGAGTATCCTACAAACAGTTGGTCCGCTTGCCTGATCCTAGACATTCTGCTGATGTAAAAGCAGAGAGCTCGCCTAGTGTCCAGCCTGTGTAGCCTTTCTTCCTCTTTCCCCGGATGAGGAGGAGGGTAGAATGAAGGCAAGGTACTTTTCTGAGTAATATGGAATTCAGAAACCACCTTTGGGAGGAAATTAGGCTTCACCTGTAGGACAACCTTGTCCTTGTGGAAGATTGTATGTGGGGGTTTACAGGAGAGAGCTTGTAGCTCACTCACCCTCCTAGCAGATGTTAGTGCTACCAATAGGACAGTTTTAAGCGTGAGAAATCTCAATGCGCAAGAGTGAAGAGATTCGAATGGAGTGCCCATTAAGAAGTTTAAAACTAAATTTAAGTCCCATAATGGAACCTGGAATGGTTTTGGAGGGTAAACATTAGTTAGACCCTTGAGAAATTGTACCACTAGAGGAATTTTGAAATACGATGGTTCCTCCGCAGTGCGCTTGAAGATAGAAAGCACTGCGAGATAGCCTTTTACAGTGCCCACTTGAAGGCCTGAGTTAGCCAAGTAGAGTAGAAACGATAACACCGTTGGTGTACCACATGAAAAAGGGTCGATATTCTCTTCCCTACACCAGCTGCAAAACTTGTTCCAACGGCAGCGGTATAAAGACTTTGATGCTGGTCTTCTGGCCGAAAGCAACACCTCCATGACGTCATCAGGGAGATCCCAATCCTTGTACCTCAACCTTTCAGAAGCCAAGCGTGAAGGTTGAGGGTTCTGGTGTCTTGATGGAGAACCTGACCTCCCTTCTGTGAGAGAAGATTCTCTTTGAGTGGAAGACGGATTGGAGGGCAGATGGACATATCTTGAAGGTCCGGGTACCACGTTCTCCTGGCCCAATCCGGGGCAATTAGGATCATGGTTTTCCGGAATCTTCTCAACCTCCTGATCATTTGAGGAATAACAGGGACTGGTGGGAATGCATAAAGGAGTGGAAACTCCCAGTCCACTACGAACGCATCTCCTAGAGCTCCTCTCGGGGGAAATTCCCTTGAACAGAACAGATCGCACTTCCTGTTGGTGCTTGTGGCGAACAGATCCACCTGAGGGGTTCCCCAAAGGACGAAGATCTCTTGAAGGACTTCCTGAGCTAGCTCCCACTCGTGGGAGACTGTGCTCTGCCTGCTCAGAGCGTCCGCTGTCAAATTCTTCTCTCCAGCTAGGTGGACTGCCGATAGAGATTCCTTCCCGAATTGCCCAAAACCAGAGCTGCATTGCCTCTCTGCACAGTGGCAGTGATCCTACGCCTCCTCTTTTGTTGAGGTAGTGCATGGCCACCGTGTTGTCCGTCATTATCAGGACATTTCTCCCCTGTACTGATGGCAGGAAAGCTTTCAGCGCTAGTCTGATCGCTCTCAGCTCTAATAGGTTGATGTGTAGTCTGGACTCCGATGGAGCCCAACGTCCGCTGATGGTCAAGTCGTTGGCATGGGCTCCCCCCACCCTGTGAGCGAGGCGTCTGTGACTATTGTCATCTCCGGCCATGGTTGCCAAAACAGTTCTCCTTTCAAGATGTTCTCTGGATAGGCCCACCATTGAAGGTCGCGGGCTACCTTGTCCGGAATCCAGAGGAGATCTGTCATTCTCCCTGAGAATTGTGGCCACTGACTTCTCAGTGCCCACTGAAGAGATCTCATTCTCAGGCCAGCCTCTGGCACAAGGAAGATGCAGGATGCCATGAGGCCTAGCAACCTCAAAAAGTCGAAGGCTGGGAGACGTTGGGCATTTTGAAACTTGGTGACCATCTGTAGAATATCTTGAGCCCTCACCTCTGGTGGCAAGGCTTTTCCCAGGGAAGTGTCCAGGACCACTCCAATGAACTGGAGTCTCTGAGTTGGTATCATCTGTGACTTCTTTAAATTGAGGGAGAAGCCCAGTCTATGAAGAAAGAGGCAGACATAATCTAGCTGGGTCTGGACCTGTTCCGAAGATACGGCCCTGATCAGCCAATCGTCCATGTAGGGATAGACGTGGATGCCTTCCCTCCTTAGACTCGCCGCCACTACCGACATCAGCTTGGTGAAGACCCTCGGGGCAGAGGTCAGCCCAAATGGCAGAACTCGAAATTGATAATAAGAGTTGCCAATTGCGGACCTCAGGTATTTCCTGTGCTTGAGATAGATTGGCACATGGAAATAAGCATCCTGAAGGTCCAGAGATACCAGCCAGTCCTGGAGCTGGAGGGCCTGAAGGATCTGGGAGAGAGTTACCATCTTGAACTTGTCCTTCCTGAGGAACTTGTTCAATTCTCGTAAGTCCAGGATGGGTCTCAGTCCTCAGTCCTTCTTTGGTATGAGAAAGTACGGGGAGTACCAGCCCTTGTTCCTGTCCGCTACAGGTACCGGTTCTATGGCACCTTTCTCTAGCAGGTCCATAATTTCCTGCAAGAGGAGCGGATCTGGAACTTTTAGGGAGCTGTTCCCCGGTGGATGGCTGAGGGATGTGTAGAAAGGGTAGGCAGTAACCTTGGGCAACTGTCTCCAACGCCCAAGCATCTGACGTTATAGCCTGCCATTCCGTCAGATGGTGAGTTAACCTGCCCCCTACAGGTGTCTTGTGTGTGAAGGCCTCAGAGTGGTTTGGGGCGGCTGATGCAGATGCCGAGGGTAAAGAGGCACCTGCTGCTGCTGCGGTCTTAGTACTCTTGACCCGTCCACCTTGGGTGGATTTCCTTTGGCCTCTTTGAGCCAGCTGTCCTCTGCCTTTCCCGAATGCGGAATAATAGCGAAAGGACTTTCCTCTCCCAGAGGTTCCTGAGGGGCGAAAAGGAGTTTGGCGGATAGCAGCTCCTAAGGATTTTGCTGCTGCTTTAGAAGTCTGTAAGTTTTCCAGACTGTCATCAGCCTTTTTCCCGAATAATGAAGAGCCGTCAAAGGGCATATTCAAAAGTCTGGCCTGTACATCAGGGGCAAAGCCCGACTTTCGCAACCACGCATGCCTGCGGATTGTTGTACTTGCCGCCATGGCCCTGCTGAAACTGTCATCAGAATCGATGCCCGTTTGAAGTGATTCGCACATGGCATCTTTGCCATCTTTAATGATGTAAGGAAGGCTTCCTTTTCTTCTCCTTCGGGTATGCAGTCAGCCGCTGATGAAGCACACTCCCATAGCGTCTGACTGAACCTGGCGAGCGTACAGGTGGCGTTGATGGACTTCAACGCCATACTACAGGCAGAGAAGACTTTCTTTGCCATAGAGTCGTACCTCTGGTCATCCCTATCCTGTGGGACAGTAGGGTAAGCAGTCCTACTGCTGGATGAAGTTGCCGCTCGAACCACCAGGCTCTCTGGGGTCGGGTGTTTTGACAGGTATTCAGGGTCAGCAGCCGCTACCCTATACTTTGTCGACAATCTTTTATTGACTGCTGGGATAACTTCGGGAGTTTCCCCAATTAGATGCAATTTTTCTTTGTAGGGCTGCATGGAAGGGGACCACCGGGTCCTCCTGTGGGCCTTTGTCCAATATATCTGTTAGATCATCCTGTTGGAAAACAGGTCAAGGCGCAGACCAACCCATAAACTCAATTATTCTAGCCATCAGGGTTCTATATGGTGTTTCGGCATGTTCCCCTGGGTCTGGCTTTACAAATTCCACTTCTGGGGAAGTGTCCAGTCCACTTGCCTCATGAAGTGACTCCTGTAGTTCCTTCAGCCTTCTTTCTTCAGAGGTGAAATCCTCTGCAGTAGGCAGTATGGTTCTCTGTAAACCAAATGTTTCCTGGTCAGAATCTTCCCCTTCTTCATAAATTGAAGAAAGACCAGGGTATTCTGACCTCTGAAATGGAGTAAAGCCCATCTCTAGGGCCGAAGGAGCCAAACTCGTCGCTATTGGACGACAAAATGTTGATGTTGTTGACGCCGATGTAACAGGCTTCGAAGGTGTCGAAAACGGCATCGAAAAAACTGGAAGGGGTCTCGAAGAACTCGAGAGGATCGGGATCCTACTCGAGCGCATCGACGACGGTCTCGGCGTCGTGCCGGAGGCCCTTGAAATCACCGTTGGCTGTGGAGCCTTGGTCCTCTCTTTCATCGGCGTCAGCCTCGACGATGGCGTCAAATCGATCGACCGATGCGTCGAGGAACCCTTCCACAATGGCGCCGATCCGTGCGTCGAAGGAATCTTCGACGACGGCGAAGGAACCCTCGACAACGGCGTCGAAGACGGTGCCTTCTTAGACGATGGCTCATGGCACTCTCGGGTGGAATGTTTCGCCGGGTGCTGCGACTCGCGGCGTTTTGATTTTTTGGCGTTTTCACCCGGGGTATCACCCTCAGCTGTCTTCGAGGGGGCCGAGGCCGCGTTCTCGAAGACGCTTAACATTTTCTTTCTGAATTCCTCCCACTCAGCTTGAGAACTGTGTTTGGTGGGACAGGAGACTCTTTCTGGGGACACAGAAGACGACGAGGAATGGGACCTTCGACGCCTCTTTTTTGAGTGTCTAGATCTCGATGAATGGTGGGAGCTGCTTCGAGATCTAGAATGGGAATGTTTTCGACAGCGAGGAGACGAATGCCTCGACTCAGCCGACAAAACCTTCGAGTAGGATTTGGCTGACTTACCTCTCTCGAGCTTCCCCTTTCGCTCCTTCAGGGCTTTCGCCATCATGGGCATGCAGTCCTCACACTCCGAACAATGGTGCTCGGACCCCAAGCACCATAAACAGACCCTGTGTGGATCCATTATTGACATTTTTTTACCACAGTCTCGACATTTCTTGAAGCCGGATCGCGGCGTCTTCGGTTCTGATGAAGAAGCCATTGAGAACGATAAAGAATATTTGAGTCGAAATAGATAGTAAACCTGACTGAACTGAGCAATGACGTTCCGAGGCCCCACGAAGCGCGGAAAAACGGAACTGAGCAACGGACGCAGCGCGTGGCTATTTATGGGCATGGTGACGTTGGCGGCGATATGGTGGCCGTCGAGGGACATCGACTCGGCGGACGTCGACGCGCAGCGCCCTCTACAGAAAAAATTTCCGAGGCCAGCAAGCTGGAAACGTATTATCAAAGATAAGGAATACGTCGGAGGACACAATCCCTTCGAATGGTGGATTCATGGAAGACTGGGATTTCGCGATCGACAAGCAATACCCGACTGTGTGGTTCGAAACGTTCATGATGAATTCCCCAGTGACCACCGACAATACCGTGGATTTATTCAGACAGTACCTCGACCACAGCAATATAATTTGTAGTGTCATTGCCATCCACTTCACCAAAAATATATTTTTTTTAAATGAGTAAGACCTTTTTTGTAAGTCCACAACAAGTCCAAACATCTAAGAGCATCATAAAAGATTGGTGTGCTTTATCAAGTTTACTGGCCTATCGCACTCCCCTCATCCACATTCCTCTTCCACTATCAATTGCTGTTAGCACCTGTGGGAGTGCGCTCGCAATGGGGCTGGGAGGATAAGAACACTCAAGGTGACTAATACCATGTATACCCCAGAAAGGATTCTTTCGCATTGGGCACCCTTATCCACATGGTCACCCCAGACCCGGTATCTCCAGACTCTCCTTTGAAGACCCCGTCCCTGCAATCAACATAGGTCTGTGTCCTTTGATTGTGTTCTGGGCCTTTTTCTCCCGCCTCATCCACGTCCAACCCCCTCTGCTATCAATTACAGGTCGCACCTGTGGGCATGCGATCACAACGGAGCTGCACTGACAGGATTGAGGAGTTCAAACATTGTCAGAGGCCTGGTGGGTGTGAAAGAACACGTCCGACATTCACATACACACCCACTTCTCCGATCCTTTATAAACACTGTGGGAGTTCACAAGAAAAGATCTGAGATCGACAACGGATATCGCCAGCTGTCCACTTTTTACCTTGCTTGCTGAGCGTCTCATCTGTTCTCCTAAGTAACAGTTAATCAACTTTTACTATTGCTGAATGATACTACTGGACTGCACAGGCGCACTTCTTGGCGTTTTGGTATGTCACACATTGCATTCGACCACATGTCCAGGTGGAGAGGTCACTGCCTGCCCCTAACCATCTGCGGTCGCGTATTCTCTGTGTACCAAGGGCAATAGGCGGAATCCATGCATGTTGTCATTACCTGCGCCATCTGGCACATGGGGCTGGCATTGATATTTTACATTCTCAACTCCTTCCTGTTAGACATGTTGCTGATATGATGATCATGGGGGAGAGAGCCTACATTCATTAGGTGGAGAAGTGCGGATACAAACGTTTGGTGATTTCTTTGAGGAGGACAGATTTATTTATTTATTGCATTTGATAATACTCCCAAACCCGGGGTTGTCACGGCGTAGGTTACAAGAATACTTTAAAACATATTGGTTACAAAGAAAACATGGTAAGACGATGAGCATTGCGAAACTTGGCAATATGATGCAATGGTTCAGGACCGAGAGCCTGGAGACTAGGCAATGGTACATTGTACATACATGGTTCAGCTGCTAGGTTAGAATTTGTTAGAGCAAGGTTTTCAGTAATTTCTTGAATTGCATGTGGGAGGGCTCATTGCTTATGTTGTAGTGAATTACAGATTCTGGGTGCTGCTACCGGGAAACTGGAGATACCTTTTCCGGCGTTCTTGAAGCGGGGGATTAGTAGGTGGGTGTTGGCATTGTATCTGAGGGTTCTGGTTGCTACTTTGCGCATAAGGCATTGATTGAGGTAGGTGGGGGCATTTAGTGTGACACACTTATGGTTGATGATGAGTGTTTTGTGGAATATTCTGGCTTGAATCGAGAGCCAGTGTGCTTCTCTCCTATATTGCGATATGTGTTCCCTTTTGGTGATTCCAAGTGCTGCTCTTAGGGCTTTGTTCTGCAGAAGTTACATTTTAGTAAGGTTTTTCTTAGTGGTGCCTAGTAGAAGAATATTTCAGTAGTCTAGCTTGGACATAATGAGGGATCTTGCTAGAGTAATATCATTTTGAGGAGTCCGAAATGGCCAACTGAGGGCAATGAGTTTTGCTGTGTATGCAGTGGAAAAGTCAAGTGTGTTGATGTGTTTGCACATAGTGAGGCTGGAATCTAGATATATGCCTAGAGTTTTGACCTGATTTAAGATGGTGATAGGGGTGCAATCTATGACAATAGATGTGTAATCTTGGTGTAACCTACTCAAGCGTGCAGGAGCACCTACAATGAGGATCTCCGTTTTTTCTCTGTTGAAGCAGATGCTGTTTTTCGCCAGCCAATTCTGGATGAGGGAGTAAATATTGTTAACAAGAATAGTGTCCTGTTCTAGATTACCTGTGATTGGGACGAGTATCTGCGTATCATCCGCAAAATTGGTGAATATTTCACCCATAGTGTCTAGTGCAGCAGAGAGGAGTTTGGTATAGGCATTGTAGAGTGAGGGGGAAGAGTGTAACTCACCACTCCGTTAGGCCAGGGAAGTAGTCAGCCGACCCGGAGAAGACAGGTGTGCAAGGAATCAATGTTCGGCCTTAACTTCCAGCCCCCTGAGTTCAAGACTCAGGCTTCCTCAAAGAGGGGCTCTTTTCTACAACATACCTCTCTGCTGTTTCTTTTGGGACAGACAGAGATGTCAATTGAACAAAAGAGCGGGGAGAACACGCACCGCCAATACCAATGCTGAAAAGGAAAACAAGAAGTTTAGACAATGGTTGACAATTCTAAGTACCAAATCAGCAGAAAAAAGGCATTGGGTTACCTAAATAGGTATCGGAATGGAGTTTCCCCAGAATGGATCTACGAAGAATAAGGAGAGACAAAGTGTTTGGAACCGTGGAAGGGGTCCTAATATATACATATATATATAACGTGGAAGCACAGACCTGAATAGTAGAATATGAGGTTGAAGGAATCCTTGGGAGTCAACGGTAGGATAAAATAATAAACAGGAATGTTAGTAATGGGAAAATAACCCGGGCGGCACGAGGGACGCACTAGTGTCGGGTTGGTGCAGAATCAGGAAAGCGTTCGGCTGCACTAGGATGGTAAAGTTCCCAAGTCTCCAACTCCACTTGCTTCCCAGAGTCACCAATATGAGAGCACAGAGGAAGATGTAAACACTCACCCGTTCTCCTTTCTTATAGGATCTCGGAATGCGGAGCGGCGTAGCGGATGCAGCTTGGCTGAATGCTCGCAGTGGAGAGCGGAAGGTAGCTGGAGCAAGAGCCGGGAAGAAGCCACGTAAGGCTGGGGCGGCAGCTGAAGAAGGACCCGGGAAGGAGGCACGTAAGGCTGGAGCGACAAGAAGAAATCCAAAGACGTTCCGCGTCAAAGCCAGGAAGGTACAACGAAGACCAGAGGAGCGGGAGGAGCAGGTCAGGAGCAGTCCGGGTCGAAAGCCGTAGGTAAACAAACAAATCCAATGAGGGAGAAGAGTCACAATCCAGTAGCCAGGCGGAGGGTCGAAACCAGGATAGCTTTAGGAAAACAACAATACGGACGGAACCGCGATAGCGAGTATACGCTAATTAGCAGCAACAAAAGTCGCGAAAGACGGCTTTTTAAAGCCGCATGGGGGCGTGTCTAGGAGCACATCTCTCGCGTACGAGTCGTGTCAGCTGACACGATTTCCACCTTTGTTTGTGCAGGCGCCATGGTAACCGGTACCGACTCCACAGAGGAGCATGCCGATCATTGGAGTGCAAAAGACGCTGTGCGGGGAACCAATGTGTAACAGCATCCTTCCCCAAAGACACCGGCAACACCTGGGCGGAATGAAAATTCCTCAATAGTTGTGGGCAATGCAGATTAGCCAAGGGCTCCCAGGTACGGTCCTCTGGCCCATAACCCTTCCAATCTACGAGGTAGAAAACAGTGCCCCTGGAAACCCTGCAGTCCAAGATGCGCGAGACCTTGAATTCCTCCTCTCCCTCCACTATGATCGGTGCAGGATGCACGGGAAGGCACGTCCCCCGGAGAAACGGCTTGATAAGGGAGACATGGAAGACTGGGTGTATGCGCCAAGACTGTGGCAGCGACAATCTGACCGCCACCGGATTGATGACTTTATCAATAGTATAGGGCCCCACGTATCTAGGTAGAAGGGAACGCTTGCCCGCAATCCGCAGGTTACGGGACGACAACCATACTTTCATACCGCTTTGGTAGGCCCGAGCCAGAGAGCGATGCGTATCCGCATACTTTTTGGCATGATCCTGAGCCCGGAGCAGATGGCATCGTACATCACAGTGTATCTGCTCCAGACCTCTTACGCAGTCTCTTGCAGCTGGACTGGCCGAAGATAAGGTGGGATAAAGTGGGAGAGCCCTAGGATGACTGCCGTAGAGCGCAAAAAAAGGAGAAACTCCCGTAGAAGAATGCATAGAATTGTTGTATGCAAATTCAGCGTAGGGCAAAGAAGCAAACCATGTTTGTTGGAACTGGAGGCATAAGCATCGCAGGTACTGCTCGATGGTAGCATTGGTCCTTTCGGTCTGTCCATCCGTCCGTGGATGGTAGGCTGACGAGTATCTGTCCTCTATGCCCAAAGAGGATGTGAGAGCCTTCCAAAACCGCAAAGTAAATTGGGACCCACGATCAGAAACAATAATCGAGGGCAGTCCGAAGAGACGAAAGACATTTGTCATGAACAATCTTGCTAATACAGGAGCCGAGGATAACCCGGAACAAGGTACGAACAATGCATATTTAGTGAAGTAGTCTACAACCACCCAAATGGTGTTGTGTCCCTGGACGTCGGGCAGCTCCACAATTAAATCCATTGACACCATCTGCCAAGGCTTGTATGGAACAGGCAAAGGCTGTAGCAACCCTACCGGTTTGGTTCTGGAGACTTTGCATTGGGTGCACACAGCACAGGTCGCTATGAAGTCCTTTACATCACGTACCATGGAGGACCACCGGACCACCAGGACCACCGTCGCAGTGCCTCGAGGGTTTTCGGGTTCCCCGGGTGTGCCGCAACCAAAGAATCGTGTGACCACTGGAGAGCTAAGGTTCTGGCCTGACCTGGAGGAATAAAGATGCGCCCTTGGATGAATGGCAGTCCCTGAACCACTTCCAGGTTCAGATCCAGGATTTCCGCAGGATGGGTTGAAACCCATGAAAGTATCAGTGACCGTAAGGACGGCTGAACCGAGCACCCACAAACCACCTTGTTGGGTAATAGGAGGGGTGTTTTGGTCTGTTGGGAATGATCACCGGGCTGGAGGCGTGAAAGGGCGTCAGCCGATAATTGGGCCTTGGCAGGACGGTAAGTGATGAGAAACTGGTACTGCGAAAAGAACAGGTGCCAGCGTGCTTGTCTGGCTGTAAGGCATTTCATAGATTTGAAGGCCAACAAACTACGGTGATCCGAATACACGGTAACTGGGTGTTTAGCCCCTAGGAGATGATGTCTCCATTCCAAGAAGGCATCTCTGATGGCCAGGAGTTCGCGTTCGGTGATGGAATAATTCCTTTCATACTGTGTCAGCTTGCGTGAAAAGAAGGCAATGGGATGTACATCACCCGAGAGAGGACATGATTGTGACAACACAGCACCAATGGCATAGCCCGAGGCATCTGCCTCCACGAAAAAAGGGAGGTCAGGGTCAGGATGTTTGAAAACCGGGGCAGAAGTGAATGCTGCCTTGAGCTGATCAAATGCTTTCTGAGCCTCGGAGGACCATACATAAGGCACTATGGCACTGGTCAAAGGAGGTGAGAGGCGCAGAGATTTCCGAAAAGCCGCTGATGAAGCGCCTATAAAAGTTCGCAAACCCCAGAAATGATTGCAAGGTTTTGAAGGATTTGGGTACTGGCCATTCCAGGATTGCGCTGATTTTAGACTGGCTCATACGAACCCCTTTGCTGGTGAGGTCGTATCCCAGGAATTCCACCTCTGAGACGTGAAAAATGCATTTCTCGGCCTTTACGAACAGTTGGTTTTCTCTCAAACGTTGTAGAACAGTCTTGACATGTAGTTCGTGTTCTGTTAGATTTTGAGAATAGACCAGAATGTCATCCAGGTATACCACTACGAACCGATCAAGGATGTCATAGAATAGATTGTTCATAAACGCCTGGAAGGTAGCTGGGGCGTTACAAAGCCCGAAGGGCATCACCGTGTACTCATACAGTCCATAACGCATTTTGAACGCGGTTTTCCACTCGTCCCCACTTCTCATACGGACAAGATTATATGCCCCTCTGAGATTCAACTTAGTGGATACCTTTGAGGATCCCAATTGATCAAGGAGAACAGAGATCAACGGGAGGAGGTACTGGTTTCTTACAGTAGCAGCATTCAAGGCATGGTAGTCGATGCAGGGGCATAGGTCCCCTTCTTTTTTCGGGACAAAAAAAGAGCGGGGACGCAAACGGTGATTTAGAAGGACGGATAAACCCCATGGCCAAAGCCTTGTCAATGTACTCCGAGTACAGCATCTTCCTTGAGTGTGAGCGAATACACCCTCCCAGCTGGAACCTTCATACCATGTATCAGGTCTATTGGACAATCATAGACCCGATGTGGAGGCAACGTTTCTGCCATCCTCTTATCGAAGACGTCAGCATAGTCTGAGTACTGAGGAGGCACCACTGGGACAGTGTTGTTGGCGACAGCTCCGATGTGCATGGATGGAGACACAAGTGCCCTGGCAGGGCGTTCCTGGCTGATTCCAAGCAGGGAAGTGCATCGAGTGTTACAGATGGCGGAAGGGAACTGGACCTGAGAGGTCGACCAATCGATAGCAGGTTTATGGAACTGCAACCAGGGAATCCCCAGGATGACTCCATAGGCAGGAGCCTTAATGACATCGAACGATATCTCCTCGGTATGGCCGTCATCTGTACTCATAAACAAGGGGATCGTCTGATGGGTTACCAATCCCGAAAACAGGACCGATCCATCCACTGCATTAACTGTTTCTGGTATGGCCTTGCGTACCAGAGGAATCCCAAATCTGGAAGCAAAGCTGTGGTCGACGTAATTGCCCATTGCTCCCGAGTCAATCACTGCCATGGTTTGAATCGAAACACCACGGCTTTCGGAAAACGTGACAGGGAGTCGGACCAATGGTGTTGGGGAGTCCATGAACGGCCCTCCCGATGTAGGGACTCCTTCTACTGTCAGGGTTTAGCGTTTCCCACCTTTCTCTTGGGTTTCTTGGGACACTCGGGCAGTAAATGGTCGGAAGCCCCGCAATACATGCAGAGGTTATGTGATTTACGGTATTCCCGTTGGGCAGGGGTAAGTGGACCCCTGACTACACCGATCTGCATGGGCTCTGGTGCAGCAAGTGCTGGTGCGGGAGATGTGTTAAACAAAGGAGCTTTCTTCTCTCCTCGTCTTTCGGCCTTACGTGCATCGACCTGAAGGACTAGATCAAGTAATTCCCCAAAGGAGGTAGGGACCACCGGTACCGTGGAAAGGATGTCCTTCAGCTCATCCGATAGACCCTGATCGAAAACCGCAGTCTTCTTCTCTTCGGGCCAGTCCGTTTCCGCTACCAACTGATTGAAACGGGCCAAATAGACCAAGAGGGTGTTGTTCCCTTGTCTATGCTTTAAGAGTTCCACATCGGTGGCTTGAGTAGTGTACCGGGTGTCAAACACTTTACTCATCATGCCCAGAAGGACGTCGCAATTGTAGAGAGCATGGCTGTTTGCTTCAAGCAAAGGGTTAGCCCAGGCGGCCGCAGTGCCCCCCAAATGCGACAAAGCGAAAGCTGCCTTAGTTGTGGAAGTAGGAAAAGAGACAGGCCGGCACAGGAAATGCAGCTTGCATTGGTTGATGAAGGTTCTGTATTGTTTGGGATCACCCAAGAACCTTTCCGGAGGGGCCAAAGGGAAATGGAATGTGAGCATAATAGGATTAGATTCCTGCTGGGGTGGTGGCAAGCCAGACCCTGAAGCCGTAGCACCGGCACCCACCATCTGGGGGGCTGGAGTAGTAACCAAGGTCTGAATGGCGTCCATCTGCTGGCAAAATGCCTCCTGTGCATTGGTCAAATCGGTTTGTAAATCGGTGACCATTTGCACGATCTGATTCAATGCATCGCCGGCCTCGGTGGACATTTTGTGGCTGCTAATTCTGTAACTCACCACTCCGTTAGGCCAGGGAAGTAGTCAGCCGACCCGGAGAAGACAGGTGTGCAAGGAATCAATGTTCGGCCTTAACTTCCAGCCCCCTGAGTTCAGGACTCAGGCTTCCTCAAAGAGGGGCTCTTTTCTACAACATACCTCTCTGCTGTTTCTTTTGGGACAGACAGAGATGTCAATTGAACAAAAGAGCGGGGAAAACACGCACCGCCAATACCAATGCTGAAAAAGAAAACAAGAAGTTTAGACAATGGTTGACAATTCTAAGTACCAAATCAGCAGAAAAAAGGCATTGGGTTACCTAAATAGGTATCGGAATGGAGTTTCCCCGGAATATATATATATATATAACGTGGAAGCACAGACCGGAATAGTAGAATATGAGGTTGAAGGAATCCTTTGGAGTCAACGGTAGGATAAAATAATAAACAGGAATGTTAGTAATGGGAAAATAACCCGGGCGGCATGAGGGAGGCACTAGTGTCTGGTTGGTGCAGAATCAGAATCAGGAAAGCGTTTGGCTGCACTAGGATGGTAAAGTTCCCAAGTCTCTAACTCTACTTGCTTCCCAGAGTCACCAATATGAGAGCACAGAGGAAGATGTAAACACTCACCCGTACTCCTTTCTTATAGGATCTCAGAATGCGTAGCGGCGTAGCGGATGCAGCTCGGCTGAATGCTCGCAGTGGAGAGTGGAAGGTAGCTGGAGCAGGAGCCGGGAAGAAGCCACGTAAGGCTGGAGCGGCAGCTGAAGCAGGAGCTGGGAAGGAGCCACGTAAGGCTGGGGCGGCAGCTAAAGCAGGAGCCGGGAAGGAGCCACGTAAGGCTGGAGCGACAAGAAGAAATCCAAAGACGTTCCGCGTCAAAGCCAGGAAGGTACAACGAAGACCAGAGGAGCGGGAGGAGCAGGTCAGGAGCAGTCCGGGTCGAAAGCTGTAGGTAAACAAACAAATCCAATGAGGGAGAAGAGTCACAATCCAGTAGCCAGGCAGAGGGTCGAAACCAGGATAGCTTTAGGAAAGCAACAATACGGACGGAACCGCGATAGCGAGTATACGCTAATTAGCAGCAACAAAAGTCTGCTAAAGACGGCTTTTTAAAGCCGCATGGGGTGTGTCTAGTAGCACGTCTCTCGCGTACGAGTCGTGTCAGCTGACACGATTTCCACCTTTGTTTGTGCAGGCGTCATGGTAACCGGTACCGATTCCACAGAGGAGCATGCCGATCATTGGAGTGCAAAAGACGCTGTGCGGGGAACCGAGGTGTAACAGAGGCAGGAGCCTTGCGGGACGTCTAAAGGAACTGTTATGGGATCTGCTGCTTCTTCTCCGATGGCTACTCTGGAGGTGCGGGTCTGACAGAAATGATTCGATCCAGGAGTTTGCATCCTTGGAGAAGAACAAGTTACTTACCAACTGTAACGTTCTTTCGACTGGATGTTCCTCCCACGTATTCCTCATCTTGTGATAAATCGTTATCTCCAGCTTCGCTGCTTCGGAAAAAATGTTTCTCGGCAGAGGGCGCTGTGTTCGAGGTCGTGGCGTCGATTGTCCCTCGACGTACTGTGTACTCTGTTGACATCACCGTTGGTATAAGTAGCTCGAGCCGTGCCCGTTGCTTCAGTTCTGTTTTTTCGATGAAATTTATATAGGAGGAACACCCAGGCGTGTCCCATGACCGATACCTTCTTCGTGAGAGGAAAGTGTAAGAAAACGTAAACTGTACTGTGGGGTTGGATGGGAGGGTCGATGAGGAATACGTGGGAGGAACATCCAGTCGAAAGAACGTTACAGTTGGTAAGTAACTTGTTCTTCGAATGGATTGTGTCCTCCCACGTACTCCTCATCTTGTGATAGGCTCCCATAGCAGTATCAATTTTTGGAGGTGGGAGTACCATTTCAGTTTTCGTGGACAGAATGCAGAACTGCCTTTGCAAATAAACCCTTGTTAGAGGAGGCAGTGTCCAAACAATAATGTTTAACAAAAGTATGTATTGTTTTCCAGGTTGCAGCTGCACAAATGTCTGCTGCCGGAACTCCCCTCTTTAGAGCCGCAGAAGTAGCCATTCCCCTTGTAGAATGGGCACGAAGCCCATCTGGTGGTTCTTTTCCCGCTAATCTGTAGCATTCAACTATGGCTAATATGATCCAGCGGGAAATGGTCTGTTTTGTTACAGATAAGCCTAATTTTTGACCAGTGTAACCCACAAACAGTTGGTCATCTTGTCTCAATTTAGCCATCCTAGAGATGTAAAAACTAAGAGCACTCTTGGGATCTAATCTATGTAATCTCTCCTCTTCTTTGCCCAGGTGAGGAGGAGGATAAAATGTTGGAAGTGCTATTTTTTGTGACAAATGGAAGTCCAAGACTACTTTTGGCAAAAATGAAGGTTTAACCTTAAGGACTACCTTATCTTTATAAAAAATAGTATATGGTGGTTTGCATGAGAGAGCCTGAAGTTCGCTAACCCTGCGGGCTGATGGTAGGGCCACAAGGGGGACAGTTTTTAGAGTTAAAAGCCTCAATGGACATGAGTGCAGAGGCTCAAAAGGTATGCAAGTCAAGAATTTTAATACTAAATTTAAGTTCCAGGTTGGTACATGAAAAGGTACTGGAGGGTATACATTAGTGAGCCCCTTTAAGAATTGAATTATTAACGGTATTTTGAAGTATGAAACCTCTTCCGAGGAGCGCTTGAAAATGGACAGCGCAGCAAGGTATCCTTTTATTGTTCCTATCTGGAGCCCCAGATTAGCTAGATGTAGCAGAAAAGAAAGCACCATTGGGGTGCCACACTGAAAAGGGTCCCCATCCTTGTCTTTGCACCAGTTACTAAACCTATTCCAGCGACATCGGTACAAAGACTTTGTTGCTGGTCTTCTGGCCGAAAGCAAGATTTCCATTACGTCATCCGGAAGATCCCAATACTTGTATCTCAACCTCTCAGAAACCATGCGTGAAGGTTGAGTGTCTTGACCTCTGGATGGAGAACCCGACCTTCCTCTTGCGAGAGAAGATCCTCTTTGCGGAAGACGTATTGGAGGGCAGATGGACATGTCTAGAAGGTCCAGGGACCACGTCCTCCTGGCCCAATCCGGGGCAATTAGGATCATGTTTTTCCTGAACTTTCTCAACCTCCTGATTACTTGAGGAATCACAGGGACTGGGGGAAACGCGCACAGCAGTGGAAACTTCCACTCCACTACGAATGCGTCTCCCAGAACTCCTCCTTGAGGAAATTCCCTTGAGCAGTACTGATCGCACTTCCGGTTGATTGCAGTGGCGAACAGATCCACTTGAGGGGTTCCCCAAAGGGCGAAGATCTCCAGAAGGACTTCCTGAGCCAGCTCCCACTCGTGAGAGACCGTGCTCTGCCTGCTCAGAGCGTCTGCCACCGTGTTCTTCTCTCCGGCTAGGTGAATTGCCGACAGAGAGATTCCTTCTCATATTGCCCAGAACCAGAGCTGCATTGCCTCTCTGCACGGTGGCAGTGACCCTACACCTCCTCTCTTGTTGAGATAGTACATGGCCACTGTGTTGTCCGTCATTATCAGAACATTCTTTCCCTGTACAGAGGGCAGAAAGGCCTTCAGAGCTAGTCTGACTGCCCTGAGCTCTAATAGGTTGATGTGTAGTTTGGACTCCGATGGAGACCAACGACCGCTGATTGTCAGATCGTTGGTGTGTGCTCCCCACCCCGTGAGTGAGGCGTCCGTCACTACTGTTATCTCTGGCCATGGTTGCCAAAAAGACTCTCCCTTGAGAATGTTGTTGTTGCAAGCCCACCATAGAAGATCCTGAGCAACTGCGCTCGGGACTTGCAGAAGATCCGACATATTCCCGGAGAACTGGGACCACCGAGTTCTGAGTGCCCATTGAAGGGATCTCATTCTCAACCAGGCATCTGGTACTAGAAAAATGCAGGATGCCACGAGGCCGAGCAACCTGAGAAAATCGAAGGCCGGTGGACGTTGGGCATTCTGGAATTTTGTTACCATCTGCTGGATGTGGAGAGCTCTCACTTCGGGAGGCGAGGCTTTTCCCGATGAAGTGTCCAAGACTGCTCCGATAAACTGGAGTTTCTGGGCTGGTATCATGTGGGACTTCTTGAAATTGAGGGAGAAGCCCAGTTTGTGGAGGAAGTGGCAGGTGATCGAAAGATGTTCCTGAGCTTGTTCTGGAGAACTTGCTCTGATCAACCAGTCGTCCAGGTAGGGATATATGTGAATACCTCCTTTCCCGAGACTTGCTGCCACAACCGCCATCAGTTTGGTGAAAACCCTCGGGGCGGAGGTCAACCCGAATGGCAGAACTCGAAACTGATCATGAGAATTGCCAATCGCGAACCTCAGGTACTTTCTGTGCTTTGGATGGATTGGCACATGAAAGTAAGCATCCTGAAGGTCCAATGATACCAACTAATCTTGTAGTTGGAGAGCCTGAAGGATCTGAGAAAGAGTCACCATCTTGAACTTGTCCTTCCTGAGGAACTTGTTCAAGTTTCTCAAGTCCAAGATGGGTCTCAGTCCTCCGTCCTTTTTTGGGATGAGAAAATATGGGGAGTACCAACCCCTGTTCCTCTCCGCTACAGGTACCAGTTCTATGGCACCTTTCTCTAGCAGGGTTAAAATTTCCTGCAACAGGAGCGGATTCGGAATTTTGACGGAGTTGGCTCCCGGTGGATGATTCTGAGGCCTTTTTAGAAAGGGGAGACAGTAACCTTGGGCTACTGTTTCCAGTGCCCAAGCATCTGAGGTAATGCCCCGCCATTCCTTCAGATGTTGAGAGATCCTGCCTCCCACTGGTGTTTTGTGTAACAAGGTCTCAGAGGGATTTGGAGGCGGCACAGGAGTGGCTGAGGGTACAGATGCCGCTCCTGAGGCTGATTTTGCACCTCTTCCCAGTGTTCCACGAGGGAAGTTCCTTTTGCCCCTTTGAGAGGCCTGTCCTCTTCCTCTACCAAAAGAGGAGTAGTATCGAAAAGAACGACCCCTCCAGGAAGATGAGCCGGAATAGGGTTTTAGAGGCTGGCGCAAAGAGGCGCTAAGTGATTTAGCTGCCGCTTTCGAGGTCTGAAGTTTTTCAAGGCTTTCATCAGCCTTTCTGCCAAAGAGCCTCGAGCCATCAAAGGGCATGTTGAGGAGTCTAGCTTGCACGTCCGGTGCAAATCCCGACTTCCTCAACCACGCAAATCTGTGTAGCACAACGCTTGCAGCCATGGATCTGCTGATACTATCAGCAGTATCCAGTCCAGACTGGAGGCATTCCCCCATTGCCTCCTTCCCGTCTTTGACTATATTCAGGAAGCCTTTCCTTTCCTCGCCTTCCGGAATATGATCAGCCGCCGCCAAAATACAGTCCCACAGGGTATGGGTAAACCTGGCTAGGGTACGGTGACATTTGCCGACTTAAGTGCCATACTGCCTGACGTGAAAACTTTACGTGCCCAGGCGTCAATCTTTTTATCCTCTCTATCTGGAGGGATAGTTGGATAAGCAGTTTGTTTTGAAGTGGATGCTGCTTGAATAACTAAACTCTATGGAGTCAGATGTTTATTGAAATATTCAGGATCCAATCCAGCCGGTCTATATTTTCTTGGAAAAGTGCTGTCTGCAGCAGCAATGGTTTCTGGTTTCTCCCAGTTTTTCTCCACAGTCCTTTGAAGGGCCCTGTGAAAAGGGAGAACAGGATCCTTCTGAGGTCCCTTGACGATAATATCCGTCATGTCATCTTGTTCAAAAATGGGTGAAGTATTACCCCAACCCATGTATTCAACTACCCTGGTCATAAGACCCCTGTACCCAGCATCTGCATGCTCTGCAGGATCAGGTTTGGCGAACTCTAATTCTGGGGATGTGTCAACTCCACTGGCAGAATGTAGAGTATCACTCAGGTCTCTCATTCTAGATTCCTGGTCAATAAGTTCTTCAGGAACTTGTCTTGTACCATAAGTAACTCCCAAAGGAGTAACTTCGTCGTCTTCTTCTGAAGCAGACTTCATAAATTGCAGACATAGATTTGGAAAAGTCTGATCTGGGCAAAGGAGTGAATCTCCTTTCTTTCTCTTCCATCTGCTTCGAAGGAAATGGCAAATCCCTCGAAGTTTTCGAGGGTATCTTCGAAGTTTTCGAAGATGACTTTGATAATGGCGTCGATGACGCATTTGGCTTTGGTGTCGAAATTATCGACGTCGAGGGCGTCGACGAAGTTGTCGAAGTCTTCGACGATTTTTGTTTCTTGGCCAGCACTGGAGAGGTGCTCGACTCTCGAAGTTTCTTCGATGGTTTTACGTCGACTCGAGGTTTTTTGTATTCCTCGACGCTACTGGTCTTAGCCATAGTAGCCTTGGACTTCCCTTTGTCGTCCAATGGAGCAACCTTAGGGGTATGGCTTTTTCGAGGTTCTTTCGAGGGGGTCGAGGCTGCGTTCTCGAAAACCATCATCTTTCTGCGGAATTCTTCCCACTTACTGGGAGAATCCGATTTAGTCGGACAACGAATTTCTTCGGTCGACTCTGAAGAAGATGATCAGGGAGATCTGTGTCTCCTCTTCATTTTTTTTCGATGACGAAGAATGTCTCGATCTACTTCTAGATCGAGATCTCTTCGAGTGCCTATGGCGATCCGATCCCTTAGAATCAGTCGCTCTATGTTTTTGTGACGAAACCTTTTTTGAGGCCTCCCTCCCCACCGACAGTTTACCTCTCCTCTCACGAAGAGCTTTTTCGGTCATCGATTGGCAGGAGCCGCAGTCGTCGGTTCGGTGACTGGAACCGAGACACCAGAGACAAATCCGGTGGGGATCGGTAATCGACATCTTAGACCCACAATCTGCACACTTTTAAAGGCCAGTTCTGGGTGTCGAAGATGACATTTTCTTCACAGAAAATAGAAGCGTGCCGTTCTCGATAGCGAAGCGATCGGAAAAACGGAACTGAAGCAACGGGCGCGGCTCGAGCTACTTATACCATCGGTGACGTCGACAGAGTACGTCGAGGGACAATCGACGCCACGACCTCAAGCACAGCGCCCTCTGCCGAGAACATTTTTTTCCGAAGCAGCGAAGCTGGAGATAACGATTTATCACAAGATGAGGAATACGTGGGAGGACACAATCCATTCGAAGTGGACATTTTCAGAGTGTTGGGGATAATTTGTCATGGTCCACCAGGTCAAATGCGGCAGACAGATCGAGTAGTAGTAGGATGCAGAGGTTCCCTGAATCTCTAATAGCATCCATCTGATTTTTTTAAGTCCAGTAATGCCATCTCAGTGCTGTGTCTGGGACGGAAGCCGGATTGTCTGTCTCCTAATAGGTGGTTATTCTCTAGGTGGGTTTGTACTTGGGTATAGGCAGTTTTGTCTATGACTTTAAGGAGGATGGGGACACTGGTGATGGGTCTAATTAGTTAGGATAGCGGGATCTAGTGTGGTTTTTTTTTTTTTTTTTTTTTTTTTTTTTTTTTTTTAGGAGGGGCGTGACCCAGGCTTCTTTGATTTTAGCAGGAATAGAGTTGGAGGTGAAGGAGGCATTTATGAAGTTAGTGATAATGGGAGCTAGGGTAGGAGCACAGGCCTTAAAAAGTTTTGTTGGGAAGCTGTCGCCTTTACAATTGGAGTGTTTGAGCGAGGCTATAGTCGTAAGTACTTGGGCTTGGATGACTAAAGTGAAATGAAATTCGAGTACTATCTTAATATTATCCAATTTTACAAGGGGGAGGGGGAGCCAGTAACTTTCTTTGCAGGATGATTTTGTCGTGCAGTGAGCTCATTTTGGAGGCTATGGCGTTCTGGATGTTAGTACACCATACTTTGCTCACAATAGTTGGCCTCGGTGGTAGGATGGGCGTTTCTAGTTCTCTTATGATTGAGAATAATTCTTTGTTATTTGAGGCAGAATGGGTGATACGCAAGTTCGGGGAGTTAGCTTTTTGGCTGATCACTGCGAGTTTATAGGTTTTGGAGATGGATTGGAGTTCTTTTTTGGATTCACTTGAGGGGTTCTTTCTGGATAAGTGTTCTAGAGCTCTTTTTTTTCTTCTAAGTTCAATGAATTCCTCATTGAACCATGGGTTACTACGTTTAGCTCTCGGAAGTTTCGACCTGCGTGGGTGGGGCTACTTCGTCGATGGCAGTTTTCAAGCAAGTGTGGTAGAGTAGCAAGATGCTTTCCAGATTGGAGTCCACCAAGGGCTGAGTATTAAATATCTTATTTAAGATTGGGGTCAGATTTTCTGGAGTAAGTTTGCAAGTGTTGCTCACCATGATGGGGATGGGAGGAGTTGAAGGTGACTTCTGGACATTAGCCGTGGATATATTGAATTAATGCGTAGTCAGTCCAAGAAATCTCTAGGATGTCTTCTAGGGTGACTGTGGTATTCAATGTTAGGATCCAATCTAGGATTCCACCTTTTATACGAGTCAGGGAATTGACAATTTGTGTGAATTGCATTTCAAGAAATTCATTATGGAAAGCAGTGGCTTTGTGGTCACTTGTGGTGTTGAAACCTAGATTAATATCTCCTAGGAGTATGAATTTCGTATTGGGTTTGATAAGGGGGTGACGAGTAATGGGATATCTATATCTGGGTTGCTGGAGGAGCTAGGCGCTCTATATTCTATTAGGAAATTAATGATGGTTTTGGGATCAGTGGATAGTTTGAGGACTAGAAGTTCATAGCCCGCTAGTGTTTTTATTTTGCATGCTCAGAACTGCAAGGCGGTTTTTGCAACGATGGCGACACCTCCTCTGGTGGCCTCAAGGCAGTCAGTTCTAAGAATGGTATAGTTGTTAGGGATGGCTAGTGTGAGTAGTGGACCTGAGGCTGGGTGGAGCCAGGTTTCGGTCATTACTAAGAAATCTAGCTGGAATTCTAGGATTAAATTGTGAACATCAATGGCGTATGCACCTAAACATCTTACATTCAGTAAGGCACCTTTAAGGAGAGATTTAGGCGAGGGTGTGTGAGGTGCAGTGGATGGAGGATGGGGGTGGTCTGTATTGTCGTGATGTGAATTGCGGTGTGCACTTTGGGATGTAAAGGGGTAGAGGGAGTGGAGGTCTTATGGGTGTGAGGTGTAGTATACATCTGTGCATTACAATTTGTGATACTGCTGTGAAAGGAGGGCCGGCTGGTCAGAATCCTACTTGCGGTAGGGCGTTGGAAAGAACGGGAGTAAAGTCTAGTTCTCCTTATATCACTACGGTGGACAAAGAACATGGGTGGAACCACATCGTTGGATGTGCTCATGTATTTTTTGAGTGCGTCATTCCCGAAGCAACCACCTACCTGGATGCTGCTACACAACCTGATACAATTGCATGGGAAGGGCCGACTGGTTTCTCATCTGTACCGCAGGTTTTCAGGCAGATATGCCATGGGTCAGTGACAGCTCCAGGCTGCGTTGGGAGAGGGCCTTGGGGAGGGACAGTTCAGAGGAAAACTGGAACTATGTGATGTTGCAGACTCAGAGGGTCTCTTTGAACTCTATACTTAAGTTGATCAATTTCAACTTTATGCATCAGGTTTACCATACAGCAGCAAGACTGCACAAGCACTTCCCAAATTACACCCCCCTGGCCATGCCCTCTCGTTAGCCATTCCACCAGGATACCCCATCATTAGACAGGACAGACCCTTAACCACAGGTGGGGGAGTAGCCCTCATAGTCAAGGACCACCTAGAAATAAGACAAACCCCCTCCAATCTCAGAGAATATAGAGTTCCTCGCAGCCAAGATCTCGCTATCCTCAAACACCACCAACACCATCAATCTGGCATACCGACCACCAGGCCCTATATCTGACTTCCACCATAACCTCACACACCTCCTGGCAGAAAACCTAAAAACAATCACAAAAACCATCCTCCTAGGCGATCTCAACCTGGGATTCAATGACCAGAAGGGTAGATCATCCACAGCCTTAGCACAAGCACTACAAGATCTAGGCTTCAATCAAAAAGTCCACACACTGCAAAGGACGCACCCTTGACTGGGTAGCGGACAACTGCAACATCGACATCAGCTCCATCACACCCACCCGATGGTCCGACCACTCACTTATACGCTTCATAACCCCTACACTTGCAACCACAGCAAAAAACTCTGCCCAACTCTACCAGCTATGGCTAGGAGTGCCAGGAACCTCACTAAAGAAAAGATGATCCCCTACCTAGACACGCTAACCTCCCCTCCGCCTCAGACCCAGCGATACTGGCGGACATATACAAATTCACAATCAGCACAGAGATCAACATTATTGCCCCTCTCCAAAATAAAAAAGCAAACATCAAACACTACAATACCTGGTTCTCCTCAGAACTAAAGGAACTATGCACCAAAAAACACCAAGCACTCAACAAATGGTAAAGCTCACCTAACCCCTCTTCACTATCCCTTACAAATCTATAGCCATAAAATATAAAAAAAAAGGCCATTATTACAGCCAAATCCACCTCCTCCAATGAGATAATCTCCAAGGCCAGCTCAGTATCTAAAGAACGCTTTTCCATTTATAAAGAACTATCCACAGCAGTCACCAAGATATAGTCAAAGATCAAACGTGGTGCAACACCATACAATCCGCACTTCTAAACAAAATTGAACTCCTGGAGAAGAAAAATCTGGACCACCACAAAAATCTCACTCAGCACCTCAAAGCAGCCTCCCACATTGAGACTCAAACAGAGGCCACTAAAGACCCTAATACACCCTTCAAATTTAGAGAAATCTCCGAATTAGAAGTAATAGAAATTGTGAACAAAATCAAGCCTTCCAATTGCAAAGGTGATGCATGCCCCGTCAAACTAGTCAAAGACTGCGTTGAAACACTTGCACCGTTTCTAAAGTCTTTTATCAATGCCGCCTTCAACTCTAACTCAGTCCTAGACAGCCTAAAAGAAGCATGGTGCTCTTTAACGCTATATTGAAAACAGTTGATATCAATGCTGGGCAAGGGCCATCTTTCCACCTGCAGTTGATAATTACCATGCCTTCTGCAACACCGACCTACGTACTAAATCTCAAGCTATGATTTTCCTTTAACATTGTGAACTTTAAAATGTATGAAACTTCTGAAATTCTCCTTACAGAGCAAATGATGGGACAAGCATATAATGTATGAGGCACTGCCCTGTGCAACACCGACTGCATCCGGCTGCACAGAGCCTTGCACTGAAAACTTATCAGAGCCGGTTTACCATATCTATTTTTTTTTGTCCGTTCTCCTTTCGTCAATCAGGTTTCCGCCCAGGCCACGGAACAGAAACGGCCCTCCTGGACCTCAAAATCCAAATGGACCAAATTAGAGACAAGGGTGATCTGGCCATCCTCCTCCTCCTGGACGGCTTTTGACTTAGTAAACAACAACATCCTCTGCCAACACCTAGCTCGGGCAGCCTATTTCTCGAATAATGCCATAAACTGGATTGAATCTTTCCAGCCGCACCATGAGAGTCTTCTCCCCTATCGCGTCAGCCCCTCCTACCTCTGTCACCTGTGAAGTCCCACAAGGCTCCTGCGTATCTCCAACTTTGTACAATGTATTCACTAAACCTCTGTTTGACCTCCTAGACAAATTGGGTGTCACGTATAGCAACTATGCGGACGACACTCAAATACGGTTACCAATCGCTGGAAATCATGACACAGACTTTAAGTCCCTGAATAATATCTACCCCACCATCCAAGCCTGGATGGTGCAACATGTACTCTGTCTGAATGACAATAAAACTGAGATCCTCATTGTGGGCAGCCTACCAAGGCTAAAGAACCTACCACTGGCCAACAAATCCTTCGACATTGACAACAGCATCACGGTAGCCAAAGAAGTAAAAACTTTAGGCGTGTACCTGGACTGTTTTCTCTTCCTAACCAGACAAGTAAACGCCATCACATTGGCATCAGCCTATCCTGCCAAAATTACTCCCTCGTGTAGATCCTTCTTAACCACGAATAACTGTATTACACTCACTAGAGCACTCGTTCTCTCAAGGATTGATTATTTTAATTCCCTCTTTGCTGGCTCCACCTCTAAAAACATTAACAAACTCCAGATAGCACGGAATTATGCAATCAGAGCTGCCCTCAATATGCCGAAAAAAAGACCATATATGCATAGTCAGAAGAAACATCCACTGGTTACCAGTGAGGGATCGAATCAAATTCAATACATTATCCCTAACACAAATGTGTCTATCCAACACTGCTCCGATATATACCTGGCAAAACAAATCTCCAAAGTCCCATCCACCAGACCAACCCGTTCTAACTATGCCGGCCACTTCGCCATCCCGAGATTCAAACGCCAAATAGCAGAAGGATGCAGCTTCCCGGTGATCACAGTCAAATATTGGAATGCCATGCCCCCCGGCATTAAGAGCAGACCCATCCCTCTGGTCCTTCCGAAGAAGCCTCAAAACCTGGCTCTTTAGCCAAGACCCCCAATAAACTACTACTACCCTCAGAGAACCAATATTAAAACAGTTAGCTAATATGATGCACCTTCCCATGAATGTTACCACACTGCTGAACTGCTTAACCTATGCATGCAAGGAATGGAATCTGACCCAGTTGTAACCATATTGTTGAAATGCTTAACCTAGGTTTGCACTGCCTGTAAGTTGACTAAGAAAGCAATGTAACAGATGTCTTAAGTACAAGCGCCTAGATGCCAGAGGGTTAGGCGGGCTATATAAATGTTAAAATAAATAAATGCAGCTAACCATTTCATTTTCAGACTGACACTCATCTCACAGTGTTACTTCAGCGCGACACAAAAATGCTGCTTTATTGCTGCTCATTTTGTGTCTTGGGTACAAATACGTTCTGGTGACGTTTGTTTGTTAACCAAGAGCATTTTAATTAGCAAACTCTGCTAAGCAATTTTTGAAATCTAATTCATGCCTTGCTTTGCTGGCTCTCCAGACATGCTGCTGGGGCATCACATCTGACCCAAAATGCCCTTGCAGCTCCCGATAGACCCTCAGAAACCCTCAGAAACCTCATACACTCCACTGCATCCCAAAAGAGAAAATGGGTATGGCTACGCCGGTGCCCGGCGCACCAAACTATCAGCACCTTCCTTGCACTGCCTACACGTTCTTCGGGACCCAGGGACCACCTCACCAGCGACGTGCTGGCTCTGTGCCTACACTCGCATCCCCAAGCCTACGAGCTTCACGGACACTGTCCAGCTTAGCCCAGCCTCCTGCCAGCACCTGCCACGAGGACACTCTCGCTGTCACGCCTGTGAGCCCACTGGGCCCACATTGCTTTCTGGCACCACCTTGGTGTGGAATTAAACTCCTGGTGGGCAGGGTCTGTCCAAATGCTATAGCACCTGTTCCTGGCACCCCTGGATTACTTCAAGACCACCTCGTCCACAAAATGTAGTAGCCTCCATGGGTTAAGACGACGCCTGGATACCTTTCATGTAGGTAGATTGTTTTGTCTGTGTCTCCAACAGGTAAGGGCCATGCAAGGTAAGTATCTAGGACATTAACACTGGCACATCCACTCCAGCCAGCTCACAGATCTAACTGACACTTTCAGAATCCACACACCACTCACCCAACATTCCCCAAGTGACATCACAACATTCCACTCCGCTGCCCATACAGGCAGGATGCACCCAGAACCCAAGCTACGCCTACAACACTTAGCCAACGAAAATAAGCTCGTGCGACTAACGGCTCTCCCTGTCTCAACCCGCAGTAAGGCACTAACAACGAAACACTAGCACCGATTGCAATGCAGTTTAATGACTATGCAAAAGGACCATGTATCATGGACTGCACTCAGACGTCTTAGGAGTATCCTTTATTACTGCGAGTGGCTGGCCAAACCGCACCCTGGTCCCCGACTATCACAATGTCCAATAAAACTGGTCCTTTCCTTCTGTTCCATCTGCGGAAAATACAGTAAGTTACTGGCGAGGTCCGCCTTGACCAGTAGTACAGTTAGTTCGCCCAGAGATTAGACACGTCGTTTTTATCGAGCTCGTTTTCGTGTTAGGAACGCAAACGGCCCGTAACCAGGAAGGGGTTTCCGACATGACGAGCGGGAAGCGCGTTATAGCGGCACCTTGTAGCAGTTTGAACGCGCAGTAGATGATCAGCCTGCAGTCCGTGAAGGCTGCGGGTGTGGCCGCAGGAAGACTGACCGCCGGTTACGTGAAAGAGGTAAACTCAGTGAATGCTAACGTCGTTGTATAGCCAGCCTGTTTGCCTACAATACTGGAGGGATAATGATACACTGACAAATGGTAACATAAGAACGTTATCATAGATAGCACTTGTAATGTCGCAACTCGCGAATGGGTGACCTCAGGGGCTTAAGTGGCACTACAATGGGCTACTGGCACCGCTGCCAGGCAGCTTTTTGTAGAGATCAGCACCCTCTCACGATGGGGAAGAGGGTGCTGATCTCTGCCTTTATTTTCTAAAGGCTTGCCTGGCAGGGGACAGCATCTCTCCTATTCAGCCTTAATGGTGGCGCTGGCCCTCGCCAGCTTGGGAGGGGCAGCGTTACCATTAAGGCTGAAAGGTTGAGTCCGTTTCCTGAAGACGGAATGCATTCCAGGGAGTTTCAGGATTCAGAAAACAAGGCCTTTGCTTCCAGTGGTCTCAGGTTTTCCCCATAATGGTTGCGCCGGCCCACGGACATCTCTTGCTTGAAGGGATGCCTCGCAGGTGTGGCACCACCATTATGGCATTTTTTTCTGAAGCCTGAAGCTTTTGCACACGAGCGACAGATTCGGGCTTTAGAAAAAAAGCTTTTTCGTGTAGTGGCCGGGGCTGCCAGGGCAGATTACCCACTGAAAGCGCTGGGTCACCTCAGTGTGAGGTTAAGTGCTAGGCAGAAGACGACACCAGTGCTGAGTGTGAAGGACTGCAATTGGTCAGATAAGGAATTGTAGATAGGAGTACAGAGTAGAATGACATGGGACTTACCTGTTGGTTGGTATAAAAGAGAATGAGGGTAATATGCATTTTATGACCTAACATTTTAGTAGCGTCACAAGAATGAATGGAATGGTAGCTCTATGCAAGACACACTGTTTGACGGACCCTCCCACTGTTTTTGTGTAACTCTTTCAGGTTGCAGTCTACTTTGAAGGAATTCATACAATACCAATCAATGAGTGTAAAGACAAATTCATTTGGCAAGCCTGCCTTGGTTGATCTGTATGCCTTTAGGTTATGTTTTATTAAATTAGCAGTGTTAATTTCAGCAATATGTCTGTGTTTTCTCCTTTAGTGTTTGGGAGTAGATGCGGTCTCAAGATGGTGATTTCGGCTGCCTCCAGATTGAGTGCTTTATAAACTGTAACTGTTGGTCCCCCTGAAGAAGTTCTGGTGGAATATGTATAATGAGATGCAGAATGAAACATGCTGGGCTTAACTAACGCTGTATTGAGTAACAGTGTGTTGAATAAAATATTAAACTGAGAAAGAACCTTTTTTGCTGAACTGGGTATCACATATGAGAAGGTAAAGTCACCATTAGTCACATTGATACTTTATCTGCTATCCAACACAATTTACGAATTTTGCACTTTATGGGTTGTAGCCAACCATTAAGTATTATATGTGTTTATACTATGTGTCTTAATGTAGTTTGTGATGTTTTGTATTGTGTTTTATATTGCAATTGGATTGAAATGTGTACAATTAACGTTTATGTGTTTTTTATCCGACTGTGCACATGGTGTTTAATAAAATGTAATATTTTATATTGAAGATGTAGTAATGTTTTACAGTTCTTTATGTGTTTGATGAACGGTTAACCCTGCGATCAAATCAGAAGGAGAAAACACAGAGACAGGGAGGTTCTGGAGTTGGTGATTGTCCGTGGTGGATGAACTCTTTTGTCGTTAAAATTCCCCTCGTCTATAATTGAGTTGTTGGCGGACAACAGACATAATGTTAGGTCAATATTTTAAACATGACAGCAATGTGAAAATTAAAGTAATATAGGTTTTTGGTTGGAATTCCGAGGACTAAACTGTTAAAATGTTTTGCTATACAAAAAGCGGGAGGAATGGTCAGCAGTCAAAAGAGACCTTGACATATAAGCGGGTTACAATATAAATAAACGATACACATGCAAAAACTGAATACAAAAAGTCGGTTGGACACAAAAGGAACATAGAAATTAACGGTGTATTTTGGGAGGTTATCTAAAATAGCGATTAAAACCTTCCCGTCTACATCAACCGATATAAACTGCGCTACTGATTCTGTCCACTGGATGGGAGTATAAACTAAGCAGAAGGACAAAATGTGTATTGTCTCCGTAGCGGTCCGAAAGTAATATTGAACTGTGTACATTACACTGTGTAGAGATCAAATGGACTAGACACGTTTGAACTAAAGTCTCCTAGTTATTTTATTCAAAATCTACCTATTTCCTTGGCATGGAATGCTTTTTTTTTTTTTAATGGCGGTCTCCCTCTTGAAGACAGATTCCTCATTTAGTGAGCTATCGTCCGAAATAAAAAAATAAAACAATAAAAAAAAAGTTAGCATACAATGTAAAGGGATGCAGTATAAAAAAAAGGGCCCTTTGAAACGTGCAAGCCCGGGCTACGCCCAGAGTGCAGGCTTGGACTGGCCAATACGGCAATGCCCGAACCAAAAATGCAAAATGGTATTGTGGGGCAGTATTTTGGTCAAGGTGGGCAACTTTTTTGGCCCATGTGTGTCCGTTTGGTCAGTTACTTCATCATGCGGCTAGTAGTTTTGACCACTGTTACTGTATACATATTCTTTAAAATGCACAATTTGCATCAGATTTGATCAAAAACCTCCCCCTCGAGCATTACTCAAACAGTCTGTCACAAAAGGAATACAATGCCATATGCAACTGTGGGTCACTTTTTCATTGGTGTCCCAGTCCCACCTTGCCCAGAGGGGTACGCTAAACGCCGTGGTTGGAAGAGCCTCTAGCCACCCTCGTTAGCTATGCTTTTATGAAATGAAAGTATTGCAGCTACAGCCCGAGGGAGAGGACGTGCGAGGAGGGGCACACAGCTTGTGGGTGTCTGTGTTCCATTAATTGCTCATAGTCATCACAACCCATATGTCCAGTCCCACTCCCTGCCTGCCCCTCCCCGACCCAAAAACATCCCCATCGGATCTCTCTGAGCTAGCACTATCAAGCACCAACAGCAAACGTTGGCCTGCAGATGTAATTTGGTGCAGTATACTGAATTAATTGCATCTGCAAATGCACTCCTGGTTGAATAAAACTGATTTAACCCAGTGTGCCTACAGCGACTAGATTTATATCTGTAATTTGCTCTGACGTCCTATTAAAGCAAGCATTGACAAAACCAACAGTTTCGGTTGTTTACAGGTATTAGGCATTTGCCAGGCACTACTGTCATATCCAATAATTGTCCAGCTGGTGCCAATTTATGGCAAGCCTCTACCCTTATAGCAGTAGCTGGCAAATACCCATCCTACAAAAAAAGCCAAAACTGTTAGCATTGCAAATGCTTGTTTTTTTTAAATGCCCTTTGTGGTGCTGTGTTATATGTTCCCGACCCGCATAGAATGCAACAACCCCATCACGCATTCAAAACTCGACTTTCTTTGACAACGAATTGAAAAAAGCTGCAAGGTGAGTACCACAACAACCATTGCAAGCACATTTGCGCGAGGCCCAGTTCTTTTTAACACATTTCCTCGCAAATACAGATGGGGGTTGGGTTTAGTTAGTTCATTGTGGTGGGGGAGGGGTGTGAGGGCATTATTTTGTGAACAAATGTGTAAAAAAAAGAACAAATTGGCCTCGAGCAAAATTGCCTCCCAGGGTTGTAGTGGTACTTGCCTTGCAGCTTTGCAAATAAATGAACCTCAAGCAAATTTTCGCGAAAAAACATCATACAACTGAAGAGGCAAAGGTTGCAAAAAATACGAGAGCAGGACCTGCCGATACTACACACGGTGTTGCTTCCACAAGAAAAATACCTTGGTAGCTGGCGGTGCTGGCCTTGCACTACTGCTGACTGTTGCATCGGTGGTCGGTGCTCTCCAAGCCTGCTTTCGTATTTTAAGTCAGACAAAATCATTAGCAACTGGGAAGGAGGAGCCGTCAATCAGGTTTCCTAGATGGCAGGATGAAACCGTTAATCTCAGCCCGTGTTCCATGGAACCTGGAGGCTGCTTCCCCTGCCGCAGCGCCATTTTTCCCCCCATACTCCATTATCTTTTTTTTTATGTTCCCTCCACCAACCGCCCTACTTACCTCTATTCTTTTGCTCCTCTGCTGCCGCTACCGCACTAATGCTACTGATCCGTGGCTGCCATGGAAATGGAGCCCCGCTTCCATTTCCATGGCAGCCATCTTGAGACAGCATTTTCATTCCTTGAACGGGATGCATGCAGCGTCCCGTTCAGTGAATGAAAATACCTTTTTTCCCCTAACAGCCGGGTTACCGCTTTGGTAACCCGGGGTGCTACTCTGGTGTGAAGGATCAGGAGTTATCGGCCGGGGACTCTTAAAAGGCCCTTGCGCCCGCCGGAGAGGGTGTTAACGACACATTCTACAGAAATGACTCCTTAGCAGAGGTCTGCAACCTTTGTCTCTCCAGATGTTTTGAACTACAACCCATACCAGCACTGGTCAGCATTGCCAATGGTGAGGGACCATGTGAGTTGTAATATGAAACATCTGGAGAGCTGCAGGTTGAAAACCCCTGCCTTAAGGGGATGGTTTATTGTTCTATTGCTCCTATAATTGACAATATTGCCTTGTCTTTTAGAGAGACAGTATCGGAAAATAGGGCTCCTGGTTGCACCCCTGTTCTACCCAGGTGGGTTGATAATTGAACAAAGCAAATTAACAGGGTCAATGAACCTGGTGCAGCCACTCCTAATTTTCACACAATAACTAAATTGTCTTCATTTTATCAATAATTTAATAACCAACATGAATTATATTGCATTTAAAACATATTCTCAGGACACTCGTCAATTTACAAAGGGTAGGATCACACATAATACATTAGTGTTCATCCAAGATACTTAACTTGGATCATGGTGCTACAAATCTGCAGCTACACGGTGTAGCTAGATATGGCTGAAACACAGTGGTGTCGAGTCTTTGTCCCAGTGTCCAACACTCACACTTTCAAAGCTGTGTAATTAACTACACCTCACCAAATGTTGTATATTCGTCCCTATGTTTTCTGTCACTGATTGAAGGGTATTTATATGTTTAGCACCATGATCCAAGTTAAGTATCTTGGATGAACACCAACGTATTATGTGTGATACTATCCTTTGTAAATTGAGGAGTGTCCTGCGAAAATGTTTATTAAATGCAATATAATTCATGTTGGTTATTACATTATTGATAAAATGAAGACAATTTAGTTATTGTCTGAAAATTAGTAGGAGTGTATGCACCAGGTTCATTGACCTGGTTCATTTGCTTTGTTCAATTTTAGAGAGACAGGACAGTGACTATCACAAACAATATTATTCATTCAAATTGCACAAATTCAATAGAACAAGTGTACAACAGAATCTGCTAAACATACATACACCTTTCATACAATTTAACATTCTAAAAGAGCATCGGTCTTCCTTTTCAAGTGGCTTTATGCATCCTTGAACCAGGAAACCCAGTACTCCGGGGGTATAAAAACACAAAACAGTACTTCTACAAGGTAGTCTCTCAACGATATGGATTATAACATATAGATGTGCTGCGGATTTTCTGTATGTTTTATACTACAACACGTGGTGGGTGTCGCAGATCTTTGAAGACACATTTAAATCAGGAATTCTGCAAAAGAGAATAACGAACACCTGGTCTTGTCATAGGTAGGCATTTTTGTAGTTTTCATAGTATTCAGAATCACCCTCAGAAAAGGATGTAAAACCTTGATCTTTGGGTATTCCCTTGCTACAGGAATAAATTCAGACCCAAGGACAAGTGGTTCCAGTAGAAAGTTATTAATTTTTTTATTTTTATTGTGCGTTTGGTTCATTACAACATTTTACAATAAATACAACTCATCATGCATGAATTATACCAAATAGAAAAATGGACAAACATTATAGAATCTGCAGAATCGTAAATGTACCATTTAATAAGCAATATAAAAAAAACCCTCAATTACATTTCCGAAATTTAATGCAAATAATTAAATCGAAGTAATTATTAATGGAATTTCGTTGGCATTCAGAATACTCACCCAAAAATCATTGGTTTCGAGGCTTACTAGGTTGTGAACAAAATGTGGGGAAAAACGGATTTGAATTGAGAGCAAAACAGTGCAGTTAATCAACAAGTGCTCTACGGTTTCAATTACCAAGCAACAATCTTTGCATAACTTGAGCTCTTCTAGGAATATTTTGACAAGATCAAGTGTCTCCGTGGTCGGATACAAATTCAGCCTGTCACAAAAAATCAAACATCCATTTCTTGTTTTGAAATTTCTTTTGATATTTTGGAAGTTTTGAGGGCCTTTCCATTAACAAGTTTATAAAAAAATATATCTTCTATTTGCTAGGCAAATTACTGGTTTGTATCCAATCCCAAATCTGTAATTTTTTCTTAGCATTGTTTGGATTTTCAATGAGATCTATCGTATTAAGACTTAAGGGGTCTCCAATAAACGTATATATCCCCGTACCCAAGTCTTTAAAACTATGTCTGCCCTAGTATGCATAAGATTATGACGATCAATAAATAGATATTCCTAAGCAAAGTCAATACCTTCAAATCTTGGTAGCCAGAATGGAAAGTAGACCAAGTTCATCTCTAAGGGAGGCAATAGGGACACCATTGGTACATTTAGAAACATTTTTTAGAAAATATGCGTCTACTTTTAACCAACCAATTTTTAGCTTTTCTGGATGCACTTCTGCACCACAACTAAGTTTGGAATCACCTATAAATCAAAAAACCTTAAAAGTGGTAAAAGTGGAAGACTTCCATACTTCCCATTTATCTTTTCCATCTGCGCCGCTAAAGAAGTGGCAAATAGGCATGTTTTTCCGATGCTGTCCTTGGAGTGGATTATTCCATTGATCGTATATCCCAGATACTTCCCATTAGTCAACTTTTTCGAGATTAATACCATTCAGGGTCCATTGAAACAATCATTGCTTTGTATGGGGTTGTGTTTATATCCAAGTTGTTTCCTTTACCTATAGGATTCAAGAAAATAGAGGCTGCACTGTAGACCGAAGGGTGTTTGATGTAGGATAACTAGATCATCTACAGAAACAAGGCACTGAATATGAATGTCTGCTAAATGAGGAGGGAATGTTTTACAAGAGGCCAAATCCGGACTAAGGTCTGCAGGGTATGAATTAAAAAGCGAAGGGGCTAAAACACAGCCTTGGCATAGGCCTCTGCAAGGAAGGACGTTACAAATGTCTTGTGAGTTGTCCTTTGGACAGAGGCTGTTTCACTGATGGGCAATAGGGGCCTTTTATGGTGATAGTTACTGTGTGGCCTCTAGCTTCTGCGTGCTAACTGTGGTGAGACGAATCTGGGGAATTCACCCCTTTCCACAAGGGGTAGAGATGTGAGCCCACTAAGCTTAACACCCCGTAGGACACCGGCCAAGCAGGATCCTACTTGGGTTGCCCGAACCCCCCCACCCCCCATTTGAGTAAGGAAATCCCTAGAAAGGGATATACATTGTTCTCCATATTCTCAATATCCCAATATCTTTGTTGGCTACATGGGCGCTCAACTATGAGAACTTAAAAATGCCTGCAAGAGTGATTGGCGTGGTTTCTGACAGTATTCATTGTTAATGAAAGAACAGTGGGAAGTCCCACTCCCTTGCAGAGGGAAAGAAAGCGGCAATCAGGATTCAAGAGCGTGATGGGTCCACAGAGCGGAAGAATGCTCAGAGAGGAGGGGTGTGTAAGCGCGGAAGAGTGCGCAGAGGAGGGGTTGCATAGAGCGGGCTAGTGCATAGAGCGGGCGAGTGCATAGAGCGGGCGAGTGCATAGAGCATGTGAGGGCATAAAGCGGACGAGTGCCTAGAGCGACCGAATACGTAGAGCGGGCGAGGGGATAAAGCAGACGAGTACCTAGAGCGGACGAATGCATAGAGCGTGCAAGGGCATAAAGCGGATGAGTGCCTAGAGCGGACGAATACGTAGAGCGGGCGAGGGGATAAAGCAGACGAGTACCTAGAGCGGACGAATGCATAGAGCGTGCAAGGGCATAAAGCGGATGAGTGCCTAGAGCGGACGAATATGTAGAGCGTGCGAAGGGATAAAGCAGACGAGTGCCTAGAGCGGACGAATGCATAGAGCGTGCGAGGGCATAAAGCGGATGAGTGCCTAGAGCGGACAAATACGTAGAGCGTGCGAGGGGATAAAGCAGACGAGGGCATAAAGCGGACGAGTGCGTAAGGCAGATGAATGCGTAGAGCCGATGAGAGCGTAGAGCCGATGAGAGCGTAGAGCCGATGAGAGCGTAGAGCCGATGAGAGCGTAGAGCCGATGAGAGCGTAGAGCCGATGAGAGCGTAGAGCCGATGAGAGCGTAGAGCCGATGAGAGCGTAGAGCCGATGAGAGCGTAGAGCCGATGAGAGCGTAGAGCCGATGAGAGCGTAGAGCCGATGAGAGCGTAGAGCCGATGAGAGCGTAGAGCCGATGAGAGCGTAGAGCCGATGAGAGCGTAGAGCCGATGAGAGCGTAGAGCCGATGAGAGCGTAGAGCCGATGAGAGCGTAGAGCCGATGAGAGCGTAGAGCCGATGAGAGCGTAGAGCCGATGAGAGCGTAGAGCCGATGAGAGCGTAGAGCCGATGAGAGCGTAGAGCCGATGAGAGCGTAGAGCCGATGAGAGCGTAGAGCCGATGAGAGCGTAGAGCCGATGAGAGCGTAGAGCCGATGAGAGCGTAGAGCCGATGAGAGCGTAGAGCCGATGAGAGCGTAGAGCCGATGAGAGCGTAGAGCCGATGAGAGCGTAGAGCCGATGAGAGCGTAGAGCCGATGAGAGCGTAGAGCCGATGAGAGCGTAGAGCCGATGAGAGCGTAGAGCCGATGAGAGCGTAGAGCCGATGAGAGCGTAGAGCCGATGAGAGCGTAGAGCCGATGAGAGCGTAGAGCCAATGAGAGCGTAGAGCCAATGAGAGCGTAGAGCCAATGAGAGCGTAGAGCCAATGAGAGCGTAGAGCCAATGAGAGCGTAGAGCCAATGAGAGCGTAGAGCCAATGAGAGCGTAGAGCCAATGAGAGCGTAGAGCCAATGAGAGCGTAGAGCCAATGAGAGCGTAGAGCCAATGAGAGCGTAGAGCCAATGAGAGCGTAGAGCCAATGAGAGCGTAGAGCCAATGAGAGCGTAGAGCCAATGAGAGCGTAGAGCCAATGAGAGCGTAGAGCCGATGGAACTGTTGAAGTATATGGATAGAACGAGTGACGCATGTGGACGGAACGGGTGACGCATGTGGACGGAACGGGTGACGCATGTGGACGGAACGGGTGACGCATGTGGACGGAACAGGTGACGCATGTGGACGGAACAGGTGACGCATGTGGATGGAACAGGTGACGCATGTGGACGGAACGGGTGACGCATGTGGACGGAACAGGTGATGTATGTGGACGGAACGGGTGACGCATGTGGACGGAACGGGTGACGTATGTGGACGGAACGGGTGACATGTGAATGGAACGGATGAAGTATGCGGATGGTACAGGTGAAATACGTGGATGGAGTGCATAAAATGACTTAGAATACACGGAACGGATCGGAGTACATGGAACAGACACCAATGCATGGAACGGATTGTAGTGTGTGGAGCGGATTGGCGTGTGTGGAGCAGGACTGGAGCGGAGCGCATGGAGCAGACTGGAGCGCATAGAATTGCGCGACTTTCATGGAATGGTTTGGAGTGCATGGAACATTTGAAAGATCATGTAACCCATCATATCACATCACCACGCTTACTCTCTTCTTTACACCACCATTCAACTAGAACACAGAGATACTATGACACCATTCGGTATAACTGTTCTCATACCAACATCTGCCTCATACTCCCCATCACTCTAACTAAACACTGCTGGTTACACACCCTCCAGCCAGGCGTTCTCCTCAGGCCTAACGCAGCCACAATCGGTCTGGATAAATCCTGCCAGCACGAACACATACTCTTGATCTCTCAACCACCACACCTACCGCTAAGAAGCAGCTATTACACCAATGCCACACCAGCTGCACACATATCCGGTGCTCACATACACCTTTGACTCTCTCTACTGACTTGAACTTCGGTTCCCAAGGGCGTTCAACCTACCAGCGCCTTCACACCATACCAATGGTACATAAGGCGCTATATAAATGCAAAGTAACATAACATAATCAGGATTCAAGAGAAGGAGAGCCGACAACCGCAGTGCTGGAGAGAGCAGAATTCTCCTCCTGGGTGGCGTGGCAGGAGACTCCAAGTGTACGCCAGATGTGGCGAGCACGATCGCAGCCAAGCCTGTGTAATTCAGAGAGCTAGGAGCCAAAAAGGCGAGACAATACCACAAGTAGGGTGAGAGAAGGACAACTCAAAGGCGGCGTGAGCAAGACAAGACCTCAAGGTGGGTTGAGAGAAGGACAACTCAAGGCAGCTGAGGGAATCCACACCCCAAGGCGGGGTAAGAGACAAGACCCCAGGGCCGGGTGAGAGAAACCAGACCCCAAAGCGTGGGGAGAGAAGTAAAACCCCAAGCGGGGGTGAAAGAGGTGAAAACCCCAGCTGGGGTGAGAGCAACAGGACCCCACGGTAGGGTGCAAGAAACCAAGGCGGGGTACAAGCCACAAACTGCCTCGAGGACAGGAACACCCAGCAACATCTTGGTAGACTATAACAATTGAGAAGATCCAGACCACTGGATTAACTGTGCATAAAGGGAGAGGAGCCCTAGAAAAGAAAACATACCTGGGTGGGGGTCAGAAACCAGCCATCATGTGCGTAAATGCGCTGAGGGCCTGACTGTACCTTTGTTTGATTTATAGATTTTTTTGTAAGTGGTAGGGACAGAATCTAGGTTAACATAGGTGTAAAGACTGGAGGGGGGTATCTGTGATACTACCAACTATATGGTTGGGGTAGAGGTACAGAGCCCAGGCTCTTAAATGGTAAAGTTGGGCAAGCAGCCAATACTAAGACTCAAGGGAGATGATGCAAGCTGGTTCTTCGGTACAGTGAATCCCCATGCCCCCCCCCCCACACACAATGGAACGTCCACACGTTATGTGTTATGTGCTAACACAGGTATTTTATTAAAGGATAAAAAGGTATGTGGATATATACAAATAAGACTCACTTTGTACTGTGGAATTCTATTCATATAGTTAACACCATATATACAGTTTTATGTGGTACCACAGTTATTCTTATTTCAGCAAAAACGCACCAAAGTCTAAATTACAAAAAACGGAACCCTGTTTTAACTTTAGAACACAATTGAAGAAACGTAGGCAAATTATTTTAGAACACTGGCAGAATACTTTTCAGAGTAAGAATGCAATTATGTGTGGAGATTACAACCCCCCCCCAAAACTGGGTAGCCTGTAAGAAAAGGTAAGTTATACTTTGCTTTGATGTCAATGCCCAGTCCGTGTGTTCAATAAGTGTCCATTCTTGTTTCTACAGGTCCCACAAGGCCAAAGTGCCTGGGAAGCAACAGGAGAGTGGACCCAAGATGATCCTGGGACCTTGGAAGGACCCTGAGGGAGAAATCCCCTCTTCCTCGTCACAGTAACGTGGGTGCCTCGGAATGCGAAGTGGTGGAGCCTCTCAGCTTTACTCGACGATGCCCCATGAGGATGGATGCCTCTGGAAGAAGCTGCCACAGGATTGTTGCTGTCGAGCAGGAGAAGGTAACCAAGCATCATCGGAAAAGCAGCAGTGAAGGTCTGTTGCGGTGATCGCCTTGGTCGGGTTGCAACATTGGCTGTGGATGTGCCATGAAGCTGAAACTGACTGTGGACTTTGACAAGGCCTGGCATGGGAGGATAAGTCCTTTGTTTTTTGTCAATGAGCTTCACTGGCGACGGGTGCAGTGACAGAATTAGGTGTCAGGTTTTGTTTTTTCACAATTGGCTGCCATTCGGTTCTTCGGTGCTACAGCTGTAGCACAGATGACATGATGGCTTCTGGTGACTGGGACTCGAGCACTGGACTTCTCTGCGTGCCACCACCAAGTTTGGACCCCCAGGACTCTATCTTCTGTGCAGAAAGGAGGGAAACCCACTGGCAGTAACTTCTCTGGAGGTGGCGACACTGGACTTCCTCAGCTGTGCAAAAGTGTACCGATGCGTCTGCAATGCCACTTTACATTTCTTCAATTGGTTGGAACGTGGCAAGCACCGGGCGTCGAGCAGCACTATGCTAGGGTACACCCTCTTCTGGGCGATAAACAGCCATCTGGCTTACTTCTGGTCACTGAGAGCCTCCTGACACAGGATGATACTGGTGGACTTCTTGGGCTCAAAATGTCTGGTTACTCGTCTTCTGGACCCACAAAGACAACTCTGCAGGACAGCAGACACTTGAGACTGGATTCCAGGACACTTCGGAGGAAGAACAGCAGTTGCACAATGTCCCCTCACAGCTATGGGAAGAGGTCACCTGTCCAGGTCCTCTCTATCAGTCATTGAATCAGCACAGCAGCCTTTGGATTTCTTGAAGAGTAGCAGCTGCAGATTTCATCCTTCAGCTAGATCCAGGATACAAGCTTCCAAGTTTCTGATCTCTGGTTTCGACTTGCAGCTTCTGACACAGTTAAGTGGCGGTCCTCCGATATACACAAATCCCCCCCCCCCCCATTCACTCAGGCTGAGCTAGGCTCTGTGAGACAATCACACACTAGTGTATTCATCAGGCAACACAGGCATTCAGGTCATTCACCCAAAACCAGACTCCCAAAATAGTGGATGCGTATTGGGCAACTCCCAGCCTTTCAGAGCACACATTGCATTCACTCCAGTTACAGACAGGGCAGACTTAGGCAGACCACAGGTATTGTGACAGACACCCACAACACAGAATGTGAGTTGACTCCCCTTTCCATACAGTCCAGTCCCACCCCTAGGGTGTACCCAACATAAGCTTTCCCTGGGAAGGCTCCTACCCGTCTAGCAGGGACAGCCCCAGAGCCATATATGATCCTTCCACCCGCCATCCAATCAGGGGAAGGGAGACAGAGCAGGGGCTCTCAGGACTTTGAGAAACAGGAAGGGAAAGGCAGGCAGCCATGGGACAACCAGTGGCCTTCTTGTCTTTGTTCACCAATCCATTGATTCCTATGGCAGGGCCTTGGTGTCCCAAAATGGGTGAGACCCAGAGCCACTGCCAAATCATCACGTAGCTGCCACCAGCCCAGACCCTGCTCTGCGGGTAACCCGCACATGCCCAAAAACACACTGGAGGTACCCATGGATCCTGCTCACCAATAATAAAAATAAGGAGCTGCACTGCCAAAGGTGCAGACTGTACTCCTGTGGCTGAAAAACATATACAAAAACCCATACAGGGAAGTAGTGGGACAAGGACGAGGAGGCCCTGTCCCTCCAAAGCATTTCCAGCATCAGAAGGAACAAGTTACTTCCCTGTAACTGTTGTTCTCCAGCATGGGCCGGACATGGATTCACATGCTCATGAATATTCCCCATCGTCAGGCTGGGAATCCTCAGTAAAGAAAAAATCAGTTTCAGTTTGGTTTCTGAACTGTCTTTCTACTAGTAACCAATCACTGGTTTCTGGGTCATACTGCCCCCAGCCAATGACTGCCCTCTACCTAAGCACCTCCCCTGGCAGCCATCCTCAAATCTGGTAGCACGTAAAGTGGCAGTATGACAAAGTGAAGAGCCGCAGAGGGGAAGGAGGGAGGGTTTGCATGTGAATCCATGCCAGACCCATGCTGGAGAACAACAGTTACAGGTAAGTAACTTGTTCCTTCTGCAGAATGGGGTCTGGCATGGATTCACATGCTCATGAATATAAGAATACATAGCAGTACACACATGCACAACCACGGGAGGTGGCAAGGCTCAACATTAAGCATTACATAAACTAAACATTAAGCATCTTTTACCTCCTCACCAGGCCCACCTTCAGGCGAACAGGTAGCGCAGCACTGCTTGGCCGACCATGGACTCCTCCCTGGAATCCCAGTCAACGCAGTAGAATCTCGTGAAGGTGTGCGTCGACCTCCACGTAGCAGCCCTGCAGATGTCCAACAGGGGTACACCAGACAAGAACGCCATGGTAGCAGCGATCACTCTGGCCGAATGGGCTCTCGGACGGCCGGGCAACGGTCTGTTTGCCAACGGGTGACAGTGTATGATGCAGCCGGAGAGCCATCTAGAAATGGAAGCCTTCGAGAGGGCCTTCCCTTGGTTCACAGGTCCAAAGTTCACAAACAGTTGTAATGTCTTCCGAAAACTCTTTGTGCGGCCCATGTAGAACTTCAGCGCTCTAGCTACATCCAGCGCATGCAAAGTCCTCTCGGCCGGCGACAAAGGCGACGGGAAGAAAACTGGTAACACCAAGGGCTCGTTGAGATGGAAGTCCGACGGCACTTTGGGCATGAAGGAAGGGTGCGTCCTCAGCACCACCCTCGTCTCGTGAAAAGTCATGTATGGAGGCTCGCAGGATAGGGCCTGGATCTCTCCCACTCGTCGTGCGGAGGTGATCATCACAAGAAATGCTTTTTTCCACGACACGAACTTCAACAGTGCCAAATGCAGAGGCTCAAAGGGTGCCCCCATGAGCCTGGTCAGCACCACGTTGAGCTCCCATGCCAGGGCCAGAGCCTTCACCAGTGGGAATGAACAGTCCCTTCATAAACTCCTTCACCTGGCAATGAGACCACAGAGATGATCGTCCCGTAGTTCCGGTGTAGCGGGAGATCGCCGCTAGATGTATTTTGATGGAGGCATGAGCCAGCCCCGCCTTGGCCAGCGACAGCAGGTACAGCAGCACTTGAGGGGCCGTAATTCACAGATGGTTAATCCTCTGCACGGCACCAGACAGAGAACCTCTTCCATTTGTGTCCATAGCACTTGAGAGTTGAGGACGCCCTGGCCTTTGCAAGCACCTCCTTGCAGTCCGCCGGAATATTGTACCCTCCAAACTCTAGTGCTGCAAGAGCCAGGCCTGCAAGTTCAGAGACCCCGGGTCATGATGGAGGATGGCGCCTCCTTCTCTGGAGAGAAGATCCGTGTCCGTCAATAGTTTGACTGGGGGGGGACGCTGACAAGTCCAGAAGGTCCGGGAACCAGATCTGTCTCGGCCACGCCGGTGCGACGAGGATCATCCTGCACCGGGACCTCTTGAGTTGGTTGACGAGTCGCAGTAGCAACGGCAACAGGGGGGAAAGGGAACGGTCAGGGGTTTTGACCCGTGTTTGAGTTATTATGCTGCAACATTTGGGGCTGTGGGCGAAAAGGCCCACATTGCGCCAGAATCCCGGAAAACCGTGCAGTTTTTGCGCACACCAAAATGGTCACCTAACCTGCCACCCACCAGTGCGAGCGTGGTGGGCCAGAAGCGCCATGAGTGAAACGTGGTGCCAAAGGAAAAACAGCAGTGCCTGTTAGCTCAAAAAGCGCTTTGAAATCACCTTTGTTTCTCTGAAATGCAAGCTAAAAATGCCTATTTTAAACATTGCAAGATATTCAAAAATCTCACTGAACACCAGCAGACATTTGGCAGAATGAAGTCTTGTGTGCATACAAAATCTGGGAAAAGAAAGAGCCTAAAATAATGTTCATAATGAAACTGGCTGAGCTGTGGATGTCAGCAGCTTAAGATAAATTGGACTGAAAGCCACTAAAATCTAAATGTTTAAAATAAATGAGTGACCTACTGTTGAGTGTCACAGTTTGCAACTGTTAAATGTCATTGTTTTGAACTTAGAATCAGCATTCTAGCTGCATGTGTAAAAATTGTAAGTTTTATTTGAATGAAGAAAAACTGGGAACAAAAGTGACATTTAGCTGAAGCCTGGCTTAAAGAGATTGAATTCTGCCCGGCAACTACCCCCGACAAGAGTTGAAACTTGCTCAGCCACTGCATTCCCAGGCCTGGCTGCCTTCTGCTGCCCCCACCAAAATGAGATGACACCTCTGATTGAATCAGGGGAGGAGCACCTGGGGACTGCAGGAAACTGAACAATGAGCCTTCCTTGGCTCAGGCAATTGGTAATTCAGGGTGGTCGTAAATCGCTTCCTCTTGAGAGAAACGGGGAGGGGCAGTGCCTCTGTGAGCAACTTGAGTTGGAGGAAGTGGACAAACCAGAAATTCCACCATGAGCTTTGGGAAACCACAGCCCTCTGGGCCAGAGCATAATTTTAAAAAGATGGATAATTCATAGTACGGACTTGTCAAAATTATATAATTAATATCATTATTCTTGTGATTTTTCTGTGCACATTTTAAGAGGTGTTAGGACTCTGTGGTATGTTCTTGGGGGTAGTAGTGGAAAATAAGGTATTACTCCGAATGTCTGTATGTTAAAAATCTGACACTTTATCATCTGATGCCCATATTCCTTGTACATGTTTGTATAAATTCTGGAAAAGTTTAGAGGTTGTGTTCTTGATGAAAAGGCCAGAATTCTGTCATAAGTGGACACGACATCTTACAAAGACAGGGATCGGATGGTTTGGTGCTACAGAAAATATGTTAACTGGACATATAATATTAGAAAAATGGTACATAGATAAATATGTATTTGGATCAAAAATAGATTTGTGTGTAAATTGACCAGGGGTGGATCCTCTGACCCATAAACTACCTCATCACGATGACACTCCATTTCCTTCCCCCAATCAAGGGAGAGAGGAGAGCTTGGCCAATGATAAGTTGTGAGGGGCAGGCTTAGTTATGCCCACGCACACACCCACTTGCAGAACACATAAAAAGAGACTGCTTGGACAGGCAAACATTCACTTTCCACTTTCTTGCGGAGCATTTTGACGGACGACTTCACATCCAGATTCCAGACTTTACATCCAGAGATCCAGAATTTAGACTTCAGATAGACTACAGAACTTAAAGCAAAAGCCTAACTCACAAGCTCTCTTCTCAGCAGGCCTTCAGAATCCAGCAATCCAACCAAACTATTCTACAGCCGGGCGAGCTGTTGGATTCTTTGCCAAGAACTTTTGCCAGAACCGTTAGCAGACCCAGAAAGCAGTGCTGTATCCAGAATCCACTTGATCCAGACCAGCAGAACCACAGACCAGACCGCTGTGAAGTGCAGAGCAGAGCTGACCCAGAGAGCTGTGACTTCAGAACCGCCCGCCGGAGTCCATTCCAAACCTGCTGACCGGACCTTGACGGCCTATTTCAAATTCATAGTGTGAGTACTCAGCCAGAACTGTGCAAAACCAATCGCTTAGCTTAAAATAATCTGATCCAAACCATTTTAACCTGCCCAGAACTGCATCATAGAATCGTGTGTCCCTTCTCCGATTTTAAACCTGTAAAAGTGTCACTTTGCCATTTTGAATCATTATTTCATTTCTGAAAAATGACCTTCATAAAATTGTCCGTATCTTTTGAATCTTAAAGCTAAGATTCTAAGCTTTCCAACAAGCCTAAAACCGACTTGCTACTCCTTATGGTTCCTCCGTAATCACGATCGACACACCTCGGAAAAAAGTGCTGCGAGTTGACAGTTTGCTTCATTTCAGCCACGTGTAAAAATAGCCGTCCTTTGCTTGAACTGCTAAAATTGGTTTTCAACCTGCTAATCCCTTATTGAGCATTGCCAGTGTGACTTGAACTAATCTTAAATATCTATCACCTACCCTGAATCTCCTATAGGGAATTAAAAATCATTTTTAGCATATTTTACTTCATTGCCACCACATTTAAAAGGATTTGCCTGCTTTAAAATCATACCTGTTTTTCTCTAAGCTCGCTGGGGGGAACTGGAACTTTGAACTACATTTGATTGTATTCCTGAGAACTGTGTGCTCTCCTTTCCATCTTTTTATATTGCATAAGGGGGGTGAATTGCCAAAAAGGGAAAAGTAATTACATTGGCTTTTGTTGAAATCAAATCAAGGTTATTCCTGTGTTGCATTCTTTTCCATCCTTGTTTTTCCTTGAAACCATAAAGGTATTCTCTGCTACTTTACCCTTTCTATACCAATTCCTAAGTGATTAAGTCAGCATACAATTGTCATATTATCCATTGTTAATCACGGTAATATTCATAAGTGTGCGATCAAATATTAATTTTATAAAAGTGTAATATATATATTGTTTAATTTTTCCAATAAATCTTTTAAATTGCAAAACAAACCTACTTCTTGGCTCAGTGAGATCAGGGGGATTCATAGAAAGGGGTGTTATATAAGGGTTTACAAGTATAACTTGTCATAAAAATATATAAATAAGGGCTTTCCTTGGACGTCCCAGACGAGTCACTGACTTAGTGGGATTGCTTGATTGGAGTCACTTGACAGAATGCATACAGGAACAGGCTGTCCCAGGGGAACGAGAAAGCATCGCCCATGCTCCTCCGCTGGGGAAACCTGCTGGCGAACCTCTGGCACTTGGAGTTTGCTGCCGTCGCGAACAGGTCGACCTGGGGTTTGCCCCATCATTGGAAAAGTCGATCCACTTGGTCCTGATGCAGTTCCCACTCGTGGCACGAGCACAGCTCCCTGCTGAGTGAGTCAGCGGTGGTGTTCTTTATCCCTGCTAGATGGAAGGGCACGAGCAACATCCCCTGGGCAATGGCCCAATGCCACAGATCCTGGGCCTCCTTGGATGGGCCGGGGACCTGGTTCCTCCCTGCTACCGGATGTAGAACATTGTGGTGGTGTTGTCGGTGAAGATCCTCACCACCTTGCCCTTGAGGGACGGGAGAAACGACCCGAGAGCCCAGAACACTGCTCGGAGCTCCAGGATGTTGATGTGGAGTGACCTCTCGTCAGTGAGCCAAAGGCCTCTTGCGTGAAGATCTTTGGTGTGCGCTCCCCATCCCTCCAGGGAGGCATCCGTCGTCACCGTCTCCTGGTGTGCTGGGGTCTGAAAGTCTGTGTCCGCCGCGAGATGCGCGCAGGTGCCCCACCACTGAATTGCTTGGCGGAAGACCTCGTTGAGAGGGATCTCGTCTTCGAAACTGCCTGTCGCTTGCATCCAACGGGCATCGAGGAACTCCTGTAGAGGATGCATCCGCAGCCTGCATAGGCGCACCAGGTAGATGCAAGAGGACATCATGCCGAGAAGGGACTTGATGGACCTCACCCTGGCCACGTCCGTGGCCAGCAGGCGCTGCACTTTGCCCAGGATGGCCTTTGTCCTTTCTTCCGACGGAGAGGCCAATCGTGCCACTGTGTCGAGCTTGGCTCCCAGAAACAGTGCGACCTGCGACGGAACCAGGTGGGATTCGGGGAAGTTGATGGAGAATCCCAGGTCCATGAACAGTTGGACGGTCTTCGCTGTGTGCTCGACGACGAGTTCCCTTGTCCTTGCTCGGATGAGCCAATCGTCCAGGTAGGGGTAAATGTGGATCCGCTGCAGGCGCAGCCGCACCACCACTGGTGCTAGGCACTTGGTAAATACCCTGGGTGCCGACTTCAATCCGAATGGCAGGGCCTTGAATTGGTAGTGCCGTCCTTGGACTATGAATCTGAGAAACTTTCGGTGTCCTTTTAGAATGGGGATGTGGAAGTAAGCATCCTCCAAGTCCAGCGACGATAGGAAGTTGCCTTCCTCCAACTGTCTCAGCACATGCTGGAGGGTGACCATCTGGAACTTCTGGGCCTTGATGTATTTGTTTAACCCACGCAGGTCCAGGATGGGGCGCCAACCGCCTGTCTTCTTTCTGATGAGGAAATATCTTGAGTATAGTCCGGAGCCCCGGAGCCTCTTCGGGACGAGCTCGACGCCTCCCTTCTTGAGCATCGCCCTTACTTCTAACAGCAGTTGAGGGATGTGATTTTCCTTCCTGGCCACGGGAGGAATGCAGGGGCACTTCTTTAGGAATTCGAGAGTGTGCCCGTGGGCCAGGGCATCCAGCACCCAACGTTCAGTGGAGATGGACTCCCACACGCTGATGAATTTAGCCAGCCGGCCTCCCACCGGGGTGCTCAGGGCCCGACGCTACGGCCGGTTCAGTCCTGCTTGGAGGCTGGTTTGCTGCCCTGGCCTCCTTGGTGACAGCGACGAGATCCTCCTGACTTGCCGCGCCCTCTGTAGGCCTCTTCCGACGAGGAACGGGCTGCCTGGCAGTACGTAGAGGAGCCACAGCCGAATCCTGGGGAGGCAACTTGCTTGCCTCCGGAGTTCTGAAAGGGCGGCCGTCATTGCTGCAAAACTCCCTGATGGCCTGAAGTGACTCGTACTGTCTTCCCAAACAGGTTGATCCCGTCGAAGTGCATGTCCAGAACTCTGGTTTGCACGTCCTGGCGGAAATCTGTTGCCTTGAGCCATCCCCACCGTCGAAGGCAAACACTGTTGCCCAACTGGCGGAACCCGGTGTCCGCGATGTCCGTGGCCACCGTTATGGCGTGGTCCAATGCCACCTTCCTGTAGGATCTCCAGGGCCTCCGCCCTCTTGTCATCCGGTAGGAAGTCCAGCAGGGGAGCGATCTTGGACCACAACTACCTGTCGTAGCGGGCCACAATCGCTAGGGCCTTGGCCGCCTTAATTGTCATTGCTGCAAACGAGATGACTCGTCATCCCATGTCGTCCAGTTTCTTTCCCTCGCCGTCAGGTGGGGAGGTTGAAGTTGAAGGCGTCGCCCCCGCCGCTTTCTTCTTGGCCGCCTCCGAGACGACCGAATCCAGGGTCGGCTGTGCCCGAAGGCACAAAGGGGCGGAATCAGGGACCCGGTAGTTCTCATACCAATCCCTCTTGGCAGGCGTCATGGATGGGTTCTTCAGGAGAACAAGTCCCTCGTCCCAGATGTCATCCAGCAACGGCACCGCGAGTACCGTCTTCCTCTTGGCCTCGCGCCGTTGATAGAGGAAGCCTTCCTTCTTCTGTTATTCGGGGCAGAGCTGGAAAAGCTTGGATGCCCTGGCAATCATGGCATGGAAGGAGCCAATTTCGTCGGGCGGGGAGGCCCGAAGGGGTGGCGATGGAAGGCCCATCCTGTCGTCACCACCATCATCATCATCATCCGTCCCCATCGTGGCCGTATCTGTCCCCGTGTCATCCCTAGGATCAGGGGAAGGAGATGAAGGCTGAGCGGGCCGCAAGGGCTGGAAGGGCGGGGGGGGAGGGGGATGAACTCTCCGAGTGCTCGTTTGGAGGGCTTCCCGACGGGCCCGGTTCTTCTGGGTCGGCCGTTGGGGGTAGCGGCAACCTCGTCCTTATCTCCGTACATAAGGTTTGGATTGTCATCAAAATGGCCACCGAGTTGTCCTGAGGCTCGGGCACTGGCTGCGATGGGTGTGATGGTTGCTCCTCCTCCCCGAGATTCCTCCCGTGGGACTGGACCTCCTCAAACCTCTTGAGGCCCTTCATGACTTCAACCAGCTCCTCCTAAGAGGCTGTATCCGGGTCCATAAGTAACGCTCAGCTGGTATCCACTGGGACGTCACTCAGCCTGTTCTGACCTCTTACGACCTCAAACCATTCCCTGGAGGCTATTCGACTGGAGACTGGGCCTGAAACACAGGATTGGTAGCGTTTAACTCCCTATTGTCTGTGTGCTTGAACCCCTTCTTCCCCGGGGTCCAACCCTTCCCTTTGATCCAGAGCTCACCTTGTTTTCTTGGATAGTGTGCTCTCCGTCCTGCTTTCAGCACAGGGGCGCGTTGATTGATGCGGGATCATAGCTGCCTAGTTACTTCACTGGCAAGAGTCCGACAGGTAAGTATAATGAGTCTTTTGAACAGTTCTCTAACTTTGTTACTTTCCTTGCTTAGATGATGGCCGGCATCCGGGGATGGCGGCGTGCTGCTGAGATGAGTAGCGCTCAAGGTGAGTGAGAGCGCGATGCACCCCTTTCGTATTTGCATTGAACAGAGTTCTTTTTCTGTGTCTTTTAGGTGCCGCAACGTTTTCAGCGTGGATGCCGGTTATGAAGAACAAATGCGGTGGGTAAGCGCGGTATGCAGTGCCTCTAGATGTTTCCACGCCAACCTGGAGTGTCTTTTCCCTCTTGCAGATGGATGAGAAGTTCCGGAGACATAGTTCCCCCCAGAGCGGCTGGGATTCGGGTAAGTGTTTGAAGCTCGTACAGTATTTAAAAATAAGCGAAGATTTGCAGAATGCTTACTAATGCCTTTTTTCTGTTCTTTTACCTTTTCCTTAGGAAGCGGCATGCCGAGATGGGAAAGACACCGCTGAAGATGCCAGCAGAACAGAAGGAGCGATGAATGATGAGCAGAAGCGCTGCAAGGTAAGGCTGTTCCTAACGGTGTTCTTGCAGGAGCTGAGCGCAGAAGAAAGATGCAGGCCTACTGGAGACCGATCCAAACACGGCGAGTGTCACGCTGTAGGTGCAGAAAACACAAAGCATGTTTCTCAGCCTGGGTGTGGCTTAAATAGTCTCTGGGTATCCCAGGTGTCTCTGGGCTGAACCACACCCAAAAGACTAGACCGCACATGCAGTTCTGGGAACCGAAATATGTGGGGGCATCCTTCATGTCCCCATCAATGCACTACAAGTCCAATCCCCAATGTTATCCTATGGGAGGGAGTGAGTCTGGTGCCACAAGCGCCAAGTCTGACTCCAAGTGGGTCTTTGGAGGGATGGAGAGGCCCTTGAGGGCCATGTAGGTGATCGTGGCCTGGCTCCAGCCTGACATCTTGGAGGGCTGGGGACATGAGGAGCAGGAATCATGACACCATAACGGCCACTGCCCCCCCCCTCTTTTTCCACCGGGGTCTTCACTGGGGTCTTATCGATGGGCTGAAAAGAGGATTCCCTCCGCGGTGGCAGGGAAACTCTGGGCCCCGAGGTCACCTCCACTGGGGTAGCCTCCACAGGCTTTGCCAGGGCTGCCACGACTCCCTCGATAGAGGCCTTAGCCAGGTGAATCAGGGCCTTCACGACTTTTGGTGCGCTTGAGGCCTTCACCTTCCGGGGAGGGTCGCCGCCTCGCTCCCCCTTGGCTTCTTCCGTCGGGATCGACCGGGGCTTCTCCAGAAGCTTAGCCAGGTTCTCCGACTTTCTCTTCCCCGAGCCAGAGCGTTGGCTCGTGGTTGATGGCGTCGGTGAAAGTGCGCCCTGCCTCGCAGCCAAGGAGCCCGACCGTTCAGCGCTCCCCGTGCCCACAGACTCGCAGTGCTTAGCTTTCTGTTGGGCCCCCGTCGCCGGAGCGCCTTCAAAGGACTTAGAAGACAGCTCTGACCTTTTCTTCTCACCTACCACTGGGCTCTTCCCTTCCAGCCAGTTGGTGAGGCGGATCCGCCGATCCCTCATGGTCCTCTCCGACATGTTCTTGCAAAACACACAGTCCTTCTCCACGTGCGTTTTGTCTTTGTGAAGGCAGTAGAGGCATCTAGAATGCTCATCCTCCTTGAACACATACTGCAATCCGCATCCAGGGCAGTTCCTGAACAGCTTGGATCCGGGCGTCGAGCTTCCGTTGTCCTGGGCCATGTCCACGCGGTAGGCCTCTAGGTCTTCTGGAATCCTCCAAGAAGCGTACTCGATGAAAACTTTGCTTGAGGGGTGTAGAAAATTCCGAAACGGGTCCCCGTTGATCGGAAGAAGAAACGGTGGAGCTTGAGGCTCAATTGACTCTTTGAAAAATCGCAACACGCAGTAAAAGCTCGAGAGCTATAGTACAAGGACTCCCAACACTTGAACGTGCGGTAAAAAACTGAGGATGGCTGCCAGGGGAGGGGCTTAGGTGGAGGACAGTCATTGGCTGGGGGCAGTATGACCCAGAGACCAGTGATTGGTTACTGGCAGAAAAACAGTTCAGAAACGAAACTGAAACTGATTTTCTCTTTACCGAGGATTTCCAGCTTGACGATGGGGATTATTCATGAGCATGTGAATCCATGCCAGACCCCATGCTGGAGAATAGGTTTTTGGAGAGAGGACTGTTTTAGAATGACCTTCATGACAGCATCCTTTTAACGGTTTCTTTTGTAGAACAGGGCCAAGATTTAATGAACAGAGTAGGTTTACCGCTAGAAAAAAAGAAAGTTCCAAACGCCACATTGTCTATCTCCTGATTCTGATCTACCACAATGGACTGCAACAGCAACAGTGGTGGCTCGCACATTTTTCAGTGGCAGGGCTCTCATATTTTCCATGGATTGGCACAAGTAACAGCGCTTCTCCCCTGCAATGTTTTTCAAAATAAAAGCTATATGGTTTACTACCTATATTGAGGTGATATTAACCGATGCAGTGGCCTGACCCCGTCGGTAATGGCCCTCTGCCCAAGTTAAGGGCCCGAGCAAAGTGATCAGCCTGCTGCCAAGGTTAATATCGCCATTAACACCTTTTTAGTTCTCTGGTGCTAATGGTATTTTTTATTAAAAAAATAAAAGAAACTTGCCTTTGGTGTGCGGCTCAGCGCCACACAGTTCTGCTTTCAGGGAAGTCCTCTTTCCATGTTGATGATAGTGACTTCATCAGCAGCATTATGCAGCACTGGGCTACAAAAGGTGTGCTTTTTTCTATGTAAAAAAAGACTCCATTAGCATCTGTGTAGAAAGCTACACAGGTGATAAGTGGTGAATGGGAAGCGGGGAAGCAAAGGATGCACCAACTGCCCAGGCAGCTCAGAATAGGGGGGGTTGTACCATACAGTACAACCCGCGTTCCGTGCCTCCTGATTGGCCAGCGACCCCTCCCAGGGTGCTAACGTGGAGTAACATATGAAAATCTAACAGAAGCCCTGTCACCAAGAGTATGCCGGAGTATTTTCCAACATATTTTAATAATGTCTGTGCCCACAATACATGCCAGTATTGCCACTGTAAAATGCACTTTCATGTGCCCATGATATATGCAAGCACTGCCACTGTAAAAAGGGAAGATTGTTGTAGTTCCCACTCATTTGGCGCGTGTGCACTTGTTTACTCTGGGATTTACCCCAATGCAATTATGACGTTTGAAAAATATAGTTCCACAAGATTTGTGATTTCCATTAATTCCAATCTTTTATTTTCTTAATTTCAACAATTGATGATTTTAACAGGTGGTGCCGACACGTGTTTCGACCTAACCGGTCTTTTTCCTAGGCTACCTATCATAATTTTTATTATTTTTTGGATACATAGGGATTGGATACATATTGGGTGACAAAGCAGTCCCCACATGTGGTTTATTCACCATTCGTGATTGTGTTTGGATCATGTGACATTCGTATTTGAGCATATTGTGGGTGGGTGATTTGAATCCCAGTGATTGAAATATGAGCACAGATTCATTGTTTTTAGTTAATACAATTGTAATAAGCAGCACAATAATCAAACAGTATTAAGTACATATTAGGGAAGAAAAAAGCTTTTTTTTTCTCATTATGTTCAGTTGGCAATGGCCCCAATTGATTAGAGCTGTTAGGTAATGGCTGAGTCATTGTGAGGGGTCCCACCTGGTAGTTAGTTCAGAGGGACTGGTCTAGGTCCTGCGTGTTGCAGGCAGGCCAGTTAGTAACTGGGTGGTTACAAGGGCCCGGGCTCGGTCCGCCCGATGCCTGGTTGATGGAGGTCAGTACCTGTGGATAAGGAGTTTAGGCAAACCATGTGAGTGGTTCCTGCCCATTGGTTGAGTTAATAGCATAGGTTGGAGGCATAATGGCATGGGACTAATAGTGTCACTAATCTCATTTGTGCGGTGGCAAAGGTGGTGATTAGCCCAGTGTGGTTCCATTTGTGCGGTAATAAATACAATTGAGGCACTAGTGCCCTGGGACCCTTCCCTAACCGACCTGGATCGGCTGTATTGGGAAGGGTCTGGGTGTTTGATGGACTGGGAATACATGCAGTTTGCTTGGTGCTGGCTCATATTATAATGGCTGTGATCTAGGTGAGCTTGCCGTGATTCAGCCGTCCTAGGATATATTTGCACGGGTTCTGGTCCTTGGAACGCCGGTGCTTGAACGTATCCATTTAAACACAGTGCCTATCCTTTGGAGTGCGGATTGGCCCTGTCGTGCAGAGAGAGACTTTGTTGTGTGCAGGGGTGCCCGTGGGCTGGTCCCCAAACCCCCAACAAGCTGCCGGTTGTAGCAAAAGGTTCTATGTACTTTGCGCACTGTGCGCGTGCAAAAGGGGTTGCAATGGTGTTCACGGTGACATTCTCCTTTGGCACGAGTTTGTGAGGGGAACTGCAATGGTGTTCGCGGTTATAGTCCCATCCACACGAGTTCGTGCGGGGAGGAGCCGCGGCTGATAAGGTCAGGGTTCCCAAGTGGGAGGTGGCTGGGTTACGCAGTGTTTTTATTTTGCAATAGTATTCACAGTGATATTCCCATTAGCACAAGTTAAAGTGGGGACATGCAATGGTGTTCGCTGATATATGCCCCATTAACACAAGTTCGTGCGGGGCGATGCCGAGGCTGACTAGGTCAGGGATCCCAAGTGGGGGGTGACTGGGTTACGCAGTGCGCCCGTATTGATTCAAGTGAAGCAAAGAAATATAAATAAAGCCAAAGAGTGCCGTGTATGAGCTAGGAGAGCCTCTTACCTCTTGTTTTCTATCTTGCTGCCTTTAAGTTCAGTTTCAATGGAGAATTGCAATACTGTGGTATAATATGTTGTTAGGTGAGCGTCTATTGGTCAAAGAACATCCACCCTATTGGTTGAAGGGCTAGGCCTTCCAATAGGTTGAAGGTACCGCTGAATGTGGCTGTGGCCCCCCGGTTTTGTTACAGACATGTTGCGCTATAGAAGTCTAAAGAAGCTCACCTAGATCACGGCCCTTATTCTATGAACCCAGGATGAGCCCATAAGGGCAAAATCAGGGCAAGATTACCTAGATCACGGCCATTACTATATGAGCCAGCACCAAGCAAACTGCATGTATTCCCGGTCCATCAAACACCCACACCCTTCCCAATACAGCCGATCCAGGTCGGTTAGGGAAGGGTCCCAGGGCACCAGTGCCTCGACTATTTATTACTGCACAAATGGAACCACACTGGGCTAATCACCAGCTTTGCCACCATACAAATGAGATTAGTGACACTAATAGTCCCATGCCATTATGCCTCCAACCTATTCTATTAGCTCAACCAATGGGCAGGAACCACTCACATGGTTTGCCTAAACTCCTTATCCACAGGTACTGACCTCCACCAACCAGGCATCGGGCCAACCGAGCCCGGGCCCTTGTAACCACCCAGTTACTAACTGACCTGCCTGCAACACGCAGGACCCAGACCAGTCCCTCTGAACTAACTACCAGGTGGGACCCCTCACAATGACTCAGCCATTACCTAACAACTCTAATCAATTAGGGCCATTGCCAACTGAACATAATGAAACATATATTTTTCCTTCCCTAATATGTACTCAATACTGTTTATTTATTATTGTGCTGCTTATTACAATTGTATTAACTAAATAACAATGAATCTGTGCTCATATTTAAATCACTGGGATTCAAATCACCCACCCACAATACGCTCAAATACGAATGTCACATGATCTGAACTCGATCACGCATGGTGCATAATCATGATCCAAACACAATCACGAATGGTGAATAAACCACATGTGGGGACTGCTTTGTCACCCAATATGTATCCAATCCCTATGTATCCAAAAAATGATGATAAAAATTATGATTGGTAGCCTAGAAAAAGACTGGTTAGGTTGAAACACGTGTCGGCACCACCTGTTAAAATCATCAATTGTTGAAATTAAGAGAATAAAAGATTGGAATTAATAGAAATCACAAATCTTGTGGAACTATATTTTTCAAACGTCATAAATGGCATTGTGATAAATCCCAGAGTAAGCAAGTGCACACGCGCTGAATGAGTGGGAACTACAACAATCTTTCCTTGATACACACAATAGGCACCACGAGCACAGGCCTTTTTTCAAGTTTACACCAACAGGCTGCTAGTGCAACGGAACCTAAGATGGAGGATGCGGCAACCCATGATCCCTGGTGCTCTTAACACCACTGCCACTGTAAGACAAACTTTATGATGCCCTAAGCACAAAATATGCCATTGTAAAGTACATGTTAATGATGCCATTGCCAACTAGATATGCCACATCTGCCACACATATGATGCTGTGCCCACAAAATATACTAATGTTGGCAGTGTAAAAACACTTCATGATGCCTGTGCCCACAATATATGACAGTGCTGCCACTCTTCATCCACATTACATGATGCCTGTGCTGACATTTTGCCACCACTGCTACTGTAAAACACATGGTACCTGTGCCCACAATATATTCCAATATTGCTTCTATATTTAAAACACACATGCCGACTATACCCACAGTATGCAGGAACTAACACTTTCATGATGCCGTAACTATAATATATTACAGTATTTACACTGTGTTGCCCTTATTCATGCTGTTTGTGCCCAATGTATATGTCAGTATTGCCACTGTACAATACCTTCATGACATCTACTCCAACAATACATTCCAGTATTACCACTGTAAGAAAACCATTTTATGCTGGATGTGCCTATTAGATGCAAGTATTGCCACTGTAAGAGCACACTTGTACTGCCTGTGCCAAATACATGCCAGTACTGACCCTGTACAAACAGGTACATTCTGGCCGTGCCAGATATATGCCACTTTTCCCACTATAAAACATTTTCATCCTGGCCGTGAAAAAAAATATGACAATCATGGTGTCCTCCTTTCTACTATAACAGCACAGGCTCTTTCGGCAACATGTGTACCCCTTCCTCTCCCCAATTTGGAATCGGGCCAAGGGTCTGGTTCAGAATTCCACCCCCACCCCAGTCAGGGAGAGGACAGATTAGGAGACTGCTATCGTGTTCAACAAAAGTTGCATTTTCCACTGACGATTGAACACAATATAGGCTGTGATGTCACTAGCCTCCAGGTCTGTTTATTCTTCTGCCCAATACTGCACATGCGTCAGGGCCTGGGCGGCTGTTGGCCATGGACCACGACGCAAACTGTGCAGTGCAAGCTATTGGGGACACCAGTTTTTGGAATTGCAAAAAAAAGCTAAATATTTTAGGTTCCTTGCACATGCAAAGACTACATTTACATTACAGAACTAATGAGGGACACTCACTTAAACTACTGAAGTGTCACTTTGCTAGGCTAAAAAGATTCCAAAAAGTGAAGGGTGTGTGATGAATCTGATGATGTCATCACTCCTTTCCCAAAGGTAGCCTCTCCTCATGTGACCAGAGCACAGTAGTCGCTATCTGATCCTGACCCTGGGAGTGGCTATGTGAGAAGATCGCATGGGGAGAGGTAACGCTAAAGTGGATGTGGAGAGTGAGCGAGACATGGTCTCACCCTTTCCCGTTTAGGGATATCCCCTCCATTCTTCATGCCCTTATGACATATTATGTAGAAAGGGAAACAGCAAACCAGACTAATAATTCCCTACACGCTCTAGTTGTTGGGAGGAGTGGCACTGTGGTGGGATCTTTAAAACCCCAACAGCTGTTGCAGAGAGGAGAGAAACTGAGCGGAGCAGTCGGCTCCCGTTGGAAGAAGGAACAAGTTACTTACCTGTAACTATTGTTCTCCAGCATTGGTCTGGCATGGTTTCACATGCTCAGGAATATTCCCCATCATCAGGCTGGGAATCCTCAGTAAAAGAAAAAACAGTTTAACTTTTACTTTAAAACTATTTCTCCTCTAGACCAATCACTGGCCTCTGGGTCATACCTACCCCATCCAATGACAGTCCTCTCCCTAATCTCCACCCGTGGTGGCCATCTTCAGATCTGGTAAGCATGTAAAGTGGCAGTATGAACCAAGAAGAGCCACAGAGGGGAAGGTGGGAGGGTTCGCATGTGAATCCATGCCAGACCCATGCTGTAGAACAATAGTTACAGGTAAGTAACTTGTTCCTTCTCCAGCCTTGGGTCTGGCATGGATTCACATGCTCGTGAATAACAATTACACAGCAGTAAATATACACAACCATGGGAGGTGGCAAGGCTCAACAGAAGTAACAAATCTCACCTCTGGAACAGACTCACCTGAAACAAACAGGTTGCATAGCATTGCTCGGCAGACTCAGGACTCCTTGGAATCTCCGTCAACGCAGTAGAACCTTGTGAAGGTGTGCATGGACCTCCACATAGCAGCTCTGCAGACGACGAGCAGGGGCACAGCAGAAGGAAATTCTGTCATAGCTGCGCATGATGCAGCCGGAGAGCCACATGGGGATGGAAGCCTTTGACAAGGACTTTCCTTGATTTACAGGTCCAAAGTTGACGAACAACGGAAGTCTTTCAAAAATTCTTTGTTCATGCTACATAGAATTTCAAGGCACAAGCAACATCTAGGTAATGCAAGGCTCTCTCCACGGCGACGCCGGAGTCGGAAAGAATATATGCAACCTCAAAGGTTCGTTGAGGGGGAATTCCAATGGTGCCTTCGGCATAAAGATGGGGTGTGTACACAGTACCACCCTTGAAGCATGGAAAAACAAGAGGGGCTGCTTGGAAGACAGGGCCTGAATCTCCCTGACCCGCCTGGCCGAGGCGGTAGCCCCGAGGAAAGCCGTCTTCCACGAGAGAAACTTGAACGGAGCCTGATTCATTGGTTCAAAGGGAGCTCCCAAGAGTTTAGTCAACACATCATTGAGCTCCCAAGCCGGGGCAATAGCCTTCACTGGTGGGAAAGTCCAGAAGAGCCCCTTAAGGAACTCCTCGACGAGTCTGAGACCACAGCGAAGGTCTGCCTGGGGGTCTGGTGTACCTGGATATGGCGGCTAGATGCACTTTGATAGAGGCGTGCACCAGTTCCGCTTTGGTCAAGGAGAGCAAATATGGCAGAAGTTGTCGAGCCGTGACACACAGATGGGTAATTTTATTAGTTCGGCACCACACAGAGAAGCATTTCCATTTATGTCAGCAGCACTTCAACGTAGACAAGGCTCTGTCCCTGGCCAGGATGTCCTTACATTCTGCGGGTAGAGCACAACCCTGGGTTGTGATGCAGAATCGCCCCCCCTCCCTTCTCAGATAAAAAGGTCCGTGGACAGTGGTAGCCTGATTGACTGGACCACCGACAGGCCTAGTAAGTCCGGATACCAGATCAGCCGGGGCGACGAGTATCATCCTGCAGTGGCACGGAGTGTGTTGATCACACATAGGAGGAGTGTAAACGGGGTAAAGCGTGCAGGAACAGTCCCTCCCACGGGAACAAGAACGCATCCCCCAAGCTCCTCAGCTGAGGGAACCTGCTGGCGAACCTCTAGCACTTGGTGTTCGCCGCCGTCACGAAGAGATCAAACTGGGGTCATTGGTATTCGTCAAACTGAGTCCACCTGGTCCTGGCGAAGCTCCCACTTGAGACAAGAATGCAGTTCCCTGCTGAGCGAGTCCACAATGGCATTCTTGACTTCTTGACTCCCGGCAGGTGAAACGGAACGAGGAACATTCCTTGACAAATGGCCCACTGCCACAAGTCCTGGGCCTCTTTAAAGAGCACCAAAGACAGACTCTTCCCCCCACATCCCCCCCCCGTTTCCAGATGTAGAACATGGTCATGGTGTTGTCTGAAGATCCGCACCACCTTGTCCTTCAATGATGGTAGAAAAGACTTGAGGGCCGAGAATAATGCCGGCAGTTCCAGGATGTTTATGTGTAGGTCCTTCTCCGGTTGCCAGAGGCCTCTGGCGTGCAACTGTCTGGTGTGGGCTCCCCATCCTTCTAGAGAGGCATCTGTGTTGACCGCCTCCTGGTAAGGAAAAACCTGAAACAGAGTTCCCTGGACAAGATGCTGCTAAACACCCCACCACCGTATTGCCTGACAGAACTCTTTGTTGAGAGAGATCTTGTCGGTAAAAGGTCTTATGTGCAGTTTTGCAGAGGCGAACAAGGTTTATGCATGAGGACAATATGACAAGAAGTGACTTGATGGATTGCACATCCGCTGCCTGGGCGGACAAGCGCTGCACCTTGCCTTGTATGATTTCCCCCTCTCCCCGAGGGAGATGCCAAGCACGTCACTGTGTTGAGTCGTGCACCCAGGAATCCAGGAATGGAGCGTCTTCAAGCAAGACTTTGGATAGTTAGAACCCCAGCTCAGTCAGCAGACGTAAGGACCTGGCCATGTGCTTGCTTGACAGGGATCGCGAGGGGGCACGCACCAGCCAGTCGTTCAAGTAGGGGTACACGTGGATGCCCTGTAGATGAAGATGTGCCACAGCCAGAGTCAGGCACTTCATCTTCCCTTGGTACCAACTTCAGGTCGAAAGGCAGAGCTTTGAACTGGTAGTACTGACCCTGAACTACGAAACGCAGGAACTTGTAGTGCTATTTGAGAATGGGGATGTGGAAGTAGGTGTCCTCCAGCTCCAACAATGTCAGAAAATCTCCCTGCACCAGCTGGCCGAGCACATGCGGCAACGTGACCATCTGGAACATTTGAAACTTTAAGTACTTGTTGAGACAACGTAGATCAAAAATCGGCCTCCAACCTCCAGACTTCTTTCGGAATAGAAAGTATCTGGAATATACTCTGGAGCCCCGGAGTCGCTGAGGGATGGGTTCCATTGCCCCTATCCGTAACATGGACTTCACCTACAGAAGCTGCGCCCCGTGTAGTTCTTGCCGCTGAATCAGAGGGATACAAGGACACTTGCGATGGAACTCCAAAGTGTATCCCTGTCCGAGAGCGTCTAGCACCCATCTGTCCATGGTGATCTTTTCCCACATGCTGATGAGCTTCGCCAGCCAGACTCCCACTGGGGTGCATAAGTGGGGGCCGGAGTCGGGGACATTTCAGGCCTGCTTTGGGTGAGGTGTTCTGCCTTACAGACAGCGCAACCGCTGGCTCCACTGCCTTGAGAACGCCCCCTATGCGCTTGAGTGGAAGAGCCCTGGGGCTGCCTGTATGGGGAACCATAACCCTGTGACTATCTTCCTGGCTTTCCTCTGGATGAGCGAAGGGCGAGGACCGTCGTTGCTGCAAAGTTCCCAGAGAACGTGCCGTCTCTGTGTCGGTCTTTATCACCTGCAGAAACTTGTTGACTGCCTTGAGGTTTTCCCAATCGAACGGCATAACCAGCACCGAACGTCTGGTCTGAAGTTAGTAGCCTTCAACCAACCTTGATGGCGCAGAGACACCCCGTTCCCCATCTGGCAAAATCCTGTGTCTGCGAGGTCTACTGCTACTATGATGGCGTGATCCGAGGACACCTCCCCTTCCTGAAAAAGTTCCAGTGCCTTGCCTTATCCTCAGATAGGAAATATAGGATAGGGCCCAGCTTCGGCCTAGCTTGTACCAGAGTTCCCGGTCAAAACGGGCCAAATTTGCTAGTGCATTTGCTGCCTTGATGGTAGAAGCTGCCGTGTAAATTATCCTCTTGCCCATCATATCCAGCTTCTTCCCTTCCTGGTCCGGAGGTACCATGGCTGCTGATGACTGGTTCGCAGCACGTTTCCTAGCTGCGGCCGAGACCACCGAATCCGACGAGGGCTGAGATCTTAGGCATCAGGGCGCCGAGTCTGGAACCCTGTATTTCTTCTCCGATCTGTCCCATTTCAGCAGGGCTGTACTTGGGTTCTTCATAAGTGCCAGGCCCTCTTCCCAGATGTCGTCCAGGAAGGGGACGGACATGATTGTCTTCCTCCTTGACTCGCGTCGTTGGTACAGGAAGCCTTCCTTCTTCGCCTCCTCAGGGGCTAACAAACAGCTCAGAGGCCCTCGAGATGACCGAATGAAAGGAACCAACATTGTCCGGAGGGGAGGCCCTAAAGGGCTCGTCCGCGTGCAGTCTCCCCATCTGCCGCAATGAAATAGTCGTCCTCAGCTCTGTACCAGTAGCCATGGCAGCTGTATCCATGTCTGTGTGTGGATCCAGAGTTCCGCTAGGAGTCTTGTCTTGACGAGGTGGTGGTGGCGGGGCTGGATGATGCTGAGGAGCAGCACCCCCCCTTGGACTTAGTCTTTCGCAGGGAGAGTTTACCTTCGGGGGCTCTAGCGGTGCCGTCCTCAGTTGGATTTCAGTGACAAGCGTGTGCAGGGTGGGTAAAATGTCGAGAGATACGTCCCTAGGTCTAGTGGTAAACAGAGCCAACAGAGTCAGATCCGGGCTAATGCATCTCCTCTTCCGCACTGGGGACGGAGGTCCTTCCTCAGGTTCTCCCTCTCCGTAGTCCAAGCAGCATACCTCTTGAGGATCGTCCTCATCGGTACTGGAGTAGATCTGTCTGGCCTATACTCTGTAGCCTGCAGGTCTGCATACCTGGGGGCTCCACAGGTGGGACCTCTTCCCTCTCAAGAGGTCATTGGGCCTGAGCGGCCGCCTGGTCTCTACCTGGTGCCGGTTCCTTCACTGCTTCTTCCAAAGCCATATCTCGCCTCAGGGGCAAGGACATGCGCTGGGTGGCCGCCACCTCTTTCCTGGACCTGCTCTCTTTCAGAGCCGCAGTGGACATAGTTGATTTAGACGACAAAGTGCTTGAGGTTGCCTTCGTCGACAGTGCTGTTGTCGATTCCGTAGACTTGGACTTAGTTGAAGTCTTAGCTGGCTTCAACGAGTCCCTCCCAGACTTTAACCTCGTTGGACGTCCCGCGGACACACAGTTTGGATGGGGTTTGCCGACTTTCTCTTCGAAGACGCTCCTGTTGTCGGCAGGCTCACCGTGGAGGATGATGGTGACGGCGAAGCCTCTTGCCCGACTCGGGACACGCATCAGCGGTGAACCCAGCGAGCTAGCGTCACGGTACTTGGCCTTCTCTAGGACCCCCGCACCAGTAGCATCCTCAAAGGGTCTCTACCTCCTCCCAAAGGGAGAACGCTCCATGGACAAGTCAGTCCTAGGTGAGGCTTGACCCTGCCTGCGGCTGCGTCATAGGCCTTGCTCGACTTAAGCCACGCAGTCAGTCTGCTCTATCTGTCCTTGTTTTTTATTTTTAAAAACACGGCACCTCGCATTCTTTCTCATCGTGGCCTGGATGCAGGCAGTACAAGCATTTATGGTATCAATCTTCTACAAAGACGTTTCTTAGCCCACACTTCGCGCAGAGTTTTAAGAGGTTGCGGCCTTCCTCCTCCTCAGCCATGCTGAAAGGGCACGAAGGAGGCACCATGGCCGGGCCTTCTCCAAATTCCATGATCCAAGGGTGTATGAAGATCTTCACCGGTAGCAGAACCCTGCTGCTGGTCTCGATACTTCGTCTAAGACGATAAAGCAAATATCGGTCAAAATCAATTTTGCAAAAAGTTCACGAAAAACACGAATTTAGCTTGGAGAGCAATATGAGGACTCCTAACAGTGAAGTGTGGAGCAAAAATCTGAAGATGGCCACCAGGAGTGGAGCTTAGGGAGAGGGCTGTCATTGTATGGGGGCAGTATGACACAGAGGACAGCGATTGGTTTAGAGGAGAAAAACTGTTTTGAAGTGAAAGAGAAACGTTTTTTCTTTTACCGAGGATTCCCAGGCTGACGACAGGGAATATTCATGAGGATGTGAATCCGTGCCAGACCCCATGCTGGAGAAGAAACAGATCGGCGAAAGCCCAGCTGCACGCTAGACCCACAGATGGAGGAGTAGACCAAGTGCTGTCCAAAGCTGAAGGACTGCTAATACCGCTGAGAAGGAAAAGCAGAAGGGTCAGAGCGCTTACAGTGCATGGGCAGTGACAGCCGAACGCTGCCCCCAGAACTTGGAACCCAGGCAAAGCACGGAGAAAGAACAGGACACTTCTCAGACCGGCTGGCGAATTGCAGCAACCATGGAAGTGCACAAGGGACCCCGAAGCAGCCGCACATAACACGCGAGCCCAGCTGGGAAAATGGGTTGCCAGGACGCTTCACAGCAAATGCTGCAGACCATGGGATGAGGGCGGAAAGCCCTATAGAGGTGATGGAAAGAAACAACCTGTTAGGAGGAGGGTCGCTAACCCGCTGGGCACTAAAAGAATGGCAAAGTCAGAAATCTGGTGTGACTAACACCCACACCCCAAATTGAGACCCCTGTGAATATTTTGTGAGAAGCCCTGGCAGGATAGTAAACCAGGCACTTGTGAACGTTTGTGAGAAACCCTGGCAGGATAGGAAAGCAGGCACTTGTGAAGGAACATGGCTGGGAATACACCAGGTGTTGTGCGAGTCTGGGACCCATACGCAAATAGTAGAACTTTGAAAAAAGAATCCCAAGGAAGAGGATTTTTTTTATTGTATTTGTGACACTGAGAGAAGAATCCCATGGAAGATTCATGCGCTTAAAATTTTGAACTGGATTACTAGTGTAAAGGACCTGGGGAAGGGAGAAATTGCCCAGAACAGAGAATACCATCTTTTTGTGAAGTCTTTTTGTTGGAGAGGAACTTGAACATTTGTGCACTTTTCAAGCCAGAGACAAGACCCTTAACAACTTTCAGCTAGTTTTAGTATGCAAGTGTTAGGACAGAATTTTGGACACAAGACATGTTGCTTGAAACAGGACGTATTTCAGTTTTTTGGTTGAGGTAGGGAAATACCTCCTAGAGTAGGGAGAGTAATGCATTTCCCAACCCCCTTGATTATGTTATCTTATTTGGCATTTATATAGCGCTCTGTACATCATTGGTATGACCTCAAAGCGCTGTTAGGTTGAACGCCCTCGGGAACCGTAGTTCTGGTCAGTATAGAGAGATAGTGTTGTAGGGTGCGTGGGTGCACCAGATAAGTGTACAGCTGGTGTAATTACCGAATGGTAGCTGTGTGCTAGTGTTTAGGTGTGGTGCTGGAGAAGTCAGTTGGATGTGTGCAGTCAGGTGGGTGGACATCCAGACTGGGCTTTGGCTGCGTTAGGCCTGAAGGACGCGTATGTGAGCAACGATGCCGGAATGTGCTCAGGTAGCTGCGTTTCATTAGGGTGATGAGGTGTTCATGAGGTCATATTTGTATGTGGACAGCTAGGCCGAACCTCAAATTTGTAACCACAAACATAGGTCGGTCCCCTGTGTCCACGTCTCATTCCTGGTTCCTCACAGGTGGTTTTCATGGATACTGTAGACCAGACATTCCTAAAGCAGCTTTGCAGTATAATAATTGAGTAAGAAATATTTTCAGCATGGGAAACCAGGCTCCCATTATAGCCGAGAGCAAAAGAGTGACCTGGTGAAGCATCTTGTTGAGTGGCGGTTGGTGAAATTTTAAAACAGGGGGCAGGACAGCACATACATTTCCCCCAAATAGGCATGAGCGGTTTAGGTTGAAATGGTGCATTTTAAGGTACACAATTCTGACTAATTGCATTTAAAAAAAGATACAATTTACAATCAGTTCTGTAGGTGAACACATTTAAAACTCAAATAGATGACAGAAAGCAACAGTGCAAAGAAACTGTTTCCAACACATTTTCATGTGGGCTATCAACAGTGAAAAATTAGGCCTGCCTAAAAATATGTCAGTGTTAACCTGTGTTCAAGCTGGTTGTGCCCAAAGCAGATCATGAGTCATAAACATAATATACTAGCCCTGAACCACTTTCATGCTGTCAGCCCAGTCACTAAAAGTATACGTCAGCCTTTCCACTACTGTACAAATACATTTTTATACTACCTGTTCCCAAAGCAGATTGTGGGGCCGGTCAACACAATACACCAACCAAGCGCTGCACCTCTTCGTGCTGGTTGTGCCAAAAGAAAGTATTGTCTCAATAATGTATGCTAGTGTTAAGTTATTCTTGTGTGTGACGTGGTTTGGTTTGTTTTCTTTTGGTCTGGGTTCCAGAACAAGTGTTAGTTCTGGAACCACTTGGTACTGTTGGTGCTGACTGGATGCAGTGCCTGTTGCCTGCTCCTGATAATTTAATAAAGCTTTTGTCGCACATCATTTGGCGTCCGCTTACATTCAACACTGGCTAGGAGGAGTTCTGAAGAGCAGGAGAGTGCGGCGGCAAGTCCCTCCCGACTTCAGTGGACCCAGCACTGAGCCATCGTGAAAGGCTCAGAGCGCTATGTCGTTGCTAGAGAAGAGAAGAGGATTAGAAGCAGGCCACATCCAGAAGAGATACAGCAACATGCACTGCAGTCCCCGTCCGCGCTCAGGTCAGAAGGGGGAACTCTGGATGAGGATTGCACAGGAGGAGTTCCGGCTGTTGGCACATTTTGAGCTGACAAGGGGGCGTAGCCCAGTTACGCACAGCATGGAAAACAGCCAATCCCACGCTTGGAAGGCCGAACCATTGTAACTGAGGTTGCCTAGCAACCCAACAATTACAGCAAGCCGATCCCAAGAGCATTTGGAAGTGTATGGGCAGAATTGTGACATCAAACAAAGGAAATTCAGCTTAGCACACAAAAGAATGAGTCAGAGTGCTCATACCCAGCTGAAAGAATTTTAGAATGGTGGTGTTAATTATCAGCGACTATCAGTGCCATAATTTTGACGTTTCCTCTCCAAAGTACTGGCACATTGTACTGCAATTTACAGATCCAGAACCACAGTGCGATTATAGTAATTCCACGGCGATAGAAATTACATTTCAGTGGCATTTATATTAGGACACCATGTCCAGTTTGGAAACGGAGACTATGACTGCTGCAATCCCACCACCTTCTCCTTTCTTAGCAGAGCCTGGAAGGCCTCCAATCAGATGGGAGAGGTGGAAGCGCATGTTCGAGAACTATTTAGTAGCCATGGGAGGGGACAGGTTTAGCGCAGCCAGGAGGAAGGCACTGCTACTGCATAATCTGGGTCCTGAAGGACGATGTGTGTTTAATGGACTAGTAGCTTGTCAAGAGGAAGGTGCAGGTGATGCTGAGGAGTGTATTGTGGCCATCCAACAAATTGAGGAACATTTTGAACCTAAAAAAAGTCACGTTTGAGAGACACACATTTTTTTCAACTTGTTCAAGACAGTGCAAAACCTGTAGAATCATATGTGGCATCTTTGAGAACATTAAGCCACACATGCGAGTTTGGAGACCTCACAGATTCGTTAATTAGGGATCAATTGGTAAGGTGTACCAATAGTTTAAGAGTTCAAGAAAAAATGCTTGCCAAGGATGTTACTTTAGAACAGACGGTGGAACTCGCACGCAGTATTGAACAGACGTCACAGTACATGAGAGAAATGAAAGTGGATAAACAAGTGACGCAAAATGTCTGCAGTTGGACAAAAGAAAAAAATCACTGAGCCCAGGTCCAAGAAAAGAATGGTGGAATCAAAAGTGCGCCAAGTGTGGCAGCACGAGACATGCCGCAACAGTCCAAGCTGCCCTGCCAGATTTGCGGAATGCTTCAAGTGCAGACATAGAGGTCATTTTGCGAACATGTGCAACGAGTCTTCTATAAATATGGTGGATCAGAGAGAGAACAATAGCGATTTACCAAATCAATCAGCCACAACATCTACAAGAGTATTCAATGTGGCTCCACCTATTCAGGAGGTTGTACCAAGACACATTTTTGAGATTTCTGCTGTATCAGGTGAAACAAGCGGTCCTGTAGATGATTTTGTAGTAGATGGGTGCAATTTAAAAATGAAAGTTGACACTGTGTCTACATGGACTATAGTATCGGAGGAGACACTTACAAATACTTTATGCAAAGAGGTGCAGGATCTAGTTCCTGCTAGAGTGCAGCCCTCTGGCTATGGGGTGTCAGCCATAGAGTTAATAATTGGGGAGTTCCAAGGCCATGTATCCTATAAAGGAAGGGAATGCACAGCTGGCATTTTGGTTGCCAAGAAGGGTGCTTCACTCTTAGGTTGGGAAGAACAAAGTAAACTGGGAATGAGGATCCAGGCAAGTGCAGTGATTCCAGTTACCATTGCGGAGGTCGAAGACAAGTGGTCTAAAGAATTCCTGGAAGTGTTCATGGAGGATTTAGGAAAGTTAAAAGATTTTGAACATGATATTAATTTGAAACCCATAGCTCAACCAGTAGTGCACAAAGTGAGGCTGGTTCCGCTAAAGATGAGACAGCAGCTTCATGAAGAACTAGTTAATCTTGTTAAAAAATAAGTTATTGAACACATTGAGGGAACTGAGTGGCTATCTCCTGTGGTTTTGGTAACTAAAATCAATGGGAACTCGAGGATGTGCGTAGACCTCAGGGAACTGAACAGAAACATTTTGATAGCGAGATATCCTTTGCCGATTATTGCACAGACCCTGGCCACACTTGGAGAACCAAACTCTGTACTCTGCCGTCGCGACCCGCGCGAGGGACATAAATAGAGCAATCAGTTACAGAGTAGCCGCGAAAGCATTCGGCGGCACTCTGCTATGTAACCTGAATCCGAAAAGAGGACTTTGAGAGGAGAAACCAGATATAATACTAAGGTGAGGAATCTTCAATTAACAAATAGCCTAAAGAGACTAAAAAGTGGTTATTGAAAAGAACTCCATGAGCCAAATATTTGTTGAATATAAATTTAACTAGTTAAAGTAAACAAGACCTTCTCTATCCCCCACAGAATCTAAAAAGATTAGACAGCAGAGAGCTGTAATATGGTATAAATTACTTAAAACAAGGAGTAAAGAGAAGTTATTTCACAAACAAAGGATATTGGAACAAGAATAAGTTGTTTTTTTTGGTGAGTACAAAACAATAATTATTAAATCAATAATTTCACAAAGCAAATTATGAAGTCACAAATTAAGTGGCAATGGTCCCCCATTTTTTAATTTTCTTTTCTAATGTAAACCTTTGATACATTATTTTCTTTTTTCTTAAAAAGGTAATCAAGAATGTGTTAAACTCTCCTGAAGAACCATTGCAAAATGTGATGGGGAAACACGTGTAGAGAGTATTTGAGAGTAATTGGGAATTGAAAGATACTATATGGAAAATTGATACACAAATCCTAAGGATATGCTTGCATGTAAAGTTAACATGTCTAGTTTACAATAAATGGAACTATGGAATTACACATCTGACTATTTGGAATCATTAATCTGTTGAACCTTACTCTTTATTTTCATCAATACTCACCGAAACAAACTCAATACAAGTGGTTGGCGCATTAGAGTAAAATTATAACTCTTATCGCTTTTTCAGTTTTTGATTGCTTCTGTGTAGCAACCACACATGGATTAGAGTCTTACTCATGCTGACAACCTAAGTAAATAAGTGACCAGTTTGACTACATAAAATTTGTCGGCAAGGCAAGCTTTTTTTGGTTGGTTGCAAACTCTCCATCAAAGTGAATATAAGCAGAGGTTTGATTTGACTGCAAATGTCAAAACGGTGGAGTGGGCTGTGGGTGATTCAGGCTCATAAGAAATCCCAGATGTGGGTCCAAGTGCCTGGAGAGCAAGTTTATAGGACCAAAAAGAATTGCAGCAGTTCGCGACAGTGTGGTAATTATGGAGGGAGGCGAGTGTTGGTCAAAAGGGAGGATGGTCAGAAGTTCTGAAATGGGAAATGATGAGGTGGTGTCGGTGAGTGCTGAGGAGAATGCTGAGGTGGAAAAGGATGAGATTCACTATGGCAAAAACTATGAGGAGGAACAGGCCACGGTCATGGACAAGCCTAAAGGCAGAACCAAAAAGATGCCTATTTTGTTTTAAGGATTTTTGTTGTGAGTAAATAATTTAGGCATTGTTGTATGCAAAAGGAGGGAGATGTGTGAAGTTATTCTTGTGTGTAACGTGGTTTGTTGTGTGACGTGGTTCGTTTTGGTCTTGGTTCCAGAACTAGTGTTAGTTCTGCAACCACTTAGTACTGTTGGTGCTGACTGGATGCAGTGCCTGTTGCCTGCTCCTGATGATTTAATAAAGCTTTTCTCGTACATCATTTGGCATCCGCTTACATTCAACAGCTAGCATTGCCTTGTAAAACATGCTTTTATGTGAAAAGTACACAATAACATTCCTTCATCAACCTGCTAAACCCATTTTAATGCTGAAAGTGACCAACAAAGGATTGCAATGTTGCTTTAAAAAAAACACAGGTTAATGCTGCTGTTGGCCCATAACTAAATACACAAGCACTGCACTTGCAAAGCATTTTATTTTTGTGTTGCTTGTTTGCCAAGTCCAGGTCTATGATGCTCTCCAAGTGGGCCAGGCAGTGGTGTGGGCTGTTTCCACTGACTGTACCTGGCGATTAAGGAAGGAGGAGGAGGAGGAGGAGACCAACGACAGTCCGGACTCCGAAAAGCTCTGTGAAAGTGGTGCGGGCTGTTCCCCATCTGTGGATAGTCAGGGGGCTGTGGAGTTCCCCATGCTGATTGTTTTTGGGCTTCTTGTTTTTTTTTGCTAGAGAGTGAAGCACTGCCAACTGCTGACGGTGCAAAAGTCATTACTGCAACCTCTATGGTCCCAACTATAATGGAATCTGCAGAAAAATAAACGTAACACAACTGTAAGCCACTCGCATGCAAAGAGCCCTTTTGGAAACAATTTATTTTGTCTATATTTACCTATTAATTCCCTGTGACTCCTGAGATCCTTTTTGTACTGTAACTTTCTACTAATTGGACTGCCACATCATCTTGGTAATTTGTCAAGAACTCAACAACCTTATGTGGGGCGGCGACTTTGAACCACCTATTTTATAATAATCCCATTTGCCCTTATAACCGTTCTGGTTTCTCATGACACCTAATTAGCTAAGGACTAGAACATTTTTGGGGTCGGTGGTGACTGTGGGCCTTTGCTTTTCAGTCACCCACCACGAAGACCAAAAATGTTTTGTGGTAAGTGGCGACCGTCGGCATGTGGTTTTTATCCATCTACCTCATTTTGTTGCACTTCGCATAGTCTGCTTGGACTAAAAAGTTGCCTAAATTGGAGACCACCTATTTACCATTTGTTGACAGGCGGTTGGTTATACCAGCCAGTGACTCAAAAGCATCAGTGCAACACAACACTTTTCTTTTTCTGTAGCTATAGTTTTTAATACGAAATTTATATTGGTGTTTTTAGTCTTCTTGGCCTCCGATTGTTGAATACTTTTTAGAAAATGTCAGGCTAAATGGTAATAGTTTTCAATACCCGATTTATATTGGCAAATTTAATTTCTGTGGCTTTGGATTGCTGAATACTTTCTAGAAGACACCAGGGTAAACCTTTACTTTATTTGTTGATTGTTAAATTCAAAACGAATCATTTACAAGGATGAGGAAGTGCAAGGCATTATCTCCCCTGAGTAATACGCCCAGAAACAAACAAAGGAAATCCATATGCCCTACAACCAGCAAATAAACCAAAGCCTCTCTGGATGCTTATTTGAGAGTAGTTTCTGGTCACATAGAAGAAAGGAGACAATGGTAGAAAAAGAATTATAAAAAAGAGATGCGAGAGGCAGTAATTAACACAATAGACATACCTTCATGTAGAGTTGACTTGTTATCTCCCATAAATTCAGACCACACAAGTAAATTATGTTAACTACAATGGAACACCTGGAAGGAATGCATAGCACATATCTTTCTCCTTTTTTGCCACACACCACTGAGCCCCCTTGTACAAATAAAACAACAACCTCTCTTGGTACAGAGGCTGGTTCAACCAATGGACCTAAAGAAATGGGGTCCTCAAGTGGAGAAAATCTTCAAATATGTCTATTAATGCCGATTCTCCCTTTCCTCCCAGACTCCAATAATAAAATACCAAAACTTATCGAAAAAATTGATACCTTAGCTCTGAGTCGAAAGGAGATTTTTTTCCTTCTTGAAAAATGCCAAAGAATAATTGAAACCATGGCTATACTGGACGATTAATTGCAGGATATCTCAAACCCAAAACCCGGGAAAGACATAACAAAGAGCTTTAATGTTTCTACATATCCACAGGAGGCCTCCCTAAAAGACCTTTGTAACAGGAACTGACTCCAAGCACCCTTTAACCACAAAGGCAGATGTGGTCCTTTCCAAAGAATTATCGCCAATAGGAAACAACCTCACTCGTTTTCTTACATGAAATCTATGGCACAGATACATCCAAAGTCAGACGCACATTTAGATCTTCTGTATTGTTAGAAGTCCCTGGTCTTAGACCTGGCCAGTCCGAAGATACAGCTTCTTTATTAAATAAATCCATTGACTGGATCAACACCAACATCTGTCGCCCTCGTGTTATTCCAAAAAATGTCTGAATGGGGTGGGCCCAATGGTGATTGTATAGTTCTCACTTTTTCTGACACAGGGACACTTTTGTTAACCTCCAACCTGATTACACTAAAAAGACATGGAAACATTTGAATGGTCTCTGTCGTTTTTTTACGCATCAAGGTTAACGTCCCCCTCAATAATCTAAGTTAATTTTGATCGTGCTTCTTTGAGTTGTGACTATTTACGTAAATTGAGACGCCTCACACTCTACACTATCACGACACAAACTTTCCCGAATGATGCCAATGGAGTTAATCCAGACTCATAACTCTGAAGACTAATAACTCTAAAGACTCATAGCAGTGCAAGAGAAAACACTAAACCAATCTGTCCAACGCTCTTACCTCTGACGAGTTCCCCCATTATATGAGGTCCCGGTGAGGCACTGTGATAAAGCAAGGGAATTCATCCCTTCTCACCAAGGGGGAAACCGCATGTGAGGTTAGGGAGGTGAGCCTACTCCGCGACACCCTACTTAGGGGTAGGGATGTAACGGTATTACGGTATACCGTTAAAGATACCGTGAACCACTTAATTGAACAATAATAACCGTCACATTGTTTATACCGGTATACCGTTCATACCGTTAAGTGTGCTTTTCAATCTGATTTGGAAAGGCTGCAGTAAGCAAGTTCTGCGCAGTCTTGGTCTTGCACTGTTGGATGTGCCGTCTGCCAAGTAGTTTCAGTTTGAGCAGTTTTTAATGCCATTCCATAAACCACACGTGCCTGACACAAAATCAACATGTTAGCAATAGGAAGAATAAATACAGTGCCAAGAAGGAAAGGGGTTTTCTTTTTTTTATTTACATTTTTTTTAAAGCGCTCACACAGCCCCAGGGCATCGATGCGCTGTTAAAGAAATCGGTTTTGTTTATTTTGTTGTGTAATTGTTTTTGTCTTAGTTGCGTATTTATAACCTGCTTAAACACCCAGAGGTTTCTAATCGCGGACCCAGGGATCGAACCTGTGTTTCTTCGTGTCGTCTTGCTTCCAAGGCACGCACGTTGCCGCTGAGCTATCCTCCCGGGACTTTGGGTTGGCGGCTTTGGGGTTTATGTATTTATAATGGATAATGTTTTCTAAACATATGACAATGGCGGATTTCCCTGGTTCTATCATTGAATTTACATATAATAAGTCACACTGCGAAATTTAATCATCTCTGTGGGTATTCCCTGCTGCCATACCAAAGGGTAACATGTCAGTGATTACTGAACACCTTTTGGCCCAGAAGTAAACTAAAGGCTGTAACGTAAAGAGAGAGTGCGTGTGTGTGTGTATGCGCACAAGCGTATACTACCATCAGACTCCATTGATCTGTGGCATGCAGATTATCAATTTGGCAACATGTTCATCTTCACCATTAGCCAGTGGGGGAGCTAAAAGCCTAAATGACCACTTAAGAAAAGCTATTCAGTTTGCTTTGCTAGTCGCAGCAGGGCTCCACCTCCCCCTCCTCTCCACACGTGCGTTTGTGTTTGGTGCAAGCAAGGGGTGGCATTTCAGTGGAAAGTATGTTGAAAAGCCCAATTCTGGCCCTGGGTGCATGGTTTTGTTTGTGATGATAAATCTGACAATTTATGACCTTTTAGAAAATATTTGTTAAGATTAGTTAACTCCACCTGCTATACCGCGATAACCATGATATACCGTCATTTGGCAAGAAGGTTATTGTACCGTCATAAAACTAATACCGTGACACCCCTACTTAGGGGTCGAGGAAAGTGGGACCTCACTGGGAGAGACTCGCCTTTCGGGGATAAGGACTCCCATTCCCTAAAGCTGTGCACTCTGTGGGCTACGTGGGATGCTCTAAAATACCAGAGACTTTTAAACAAGACTGGGACAAAGAAACACTTAATCAATGTCATTTTAACATAGAAAACTAACATGTCCCTTTAAATCGAAGTATCCAATACACTGGGACAAGTACATTGAAAAGAAAGTACTTGACGAGGGATAGAGAGAATAGCATTTGTAGGCAAGGGAATGCCCGAGCTGCGCAACACCTGGAGAAGATGGAGCAAGAGTGAACCAGGAAACCTGCGAGTTTCAAACGCGCTCTATACTGTACCGGGAGTCGCCAGGGAAAATCCCAAGCATGAGAAGCCGAAAAGGCAGGAGCTCAGAGGAAAGTTGTGGCGAGACTACAAAAGGATCCATGGTGGACAGTTGGTCCACAAACCATCGCCAATACCATAACAAACACAAAGCATCATGGTGTCTGGTCACTCAGCGGAACACCAAGACTCTGCGAGGAGGAGAGAAAACCAGAGGAAGAGAAACTACAATGGACAACATTCACTGTAGTCCACTTTTTATCCACAAGCAGATTCTTTCTGAAACTACTAGAGATACTGCCCCCTCGTTTACTTGATCATCTTTTCTCTCATTGAATATGGCTTTCACAACAAGCAGGCTAAGCAAGAGATGAAAGATACATTGCATCAATTTGACTTGCTTTTACTCCAGGAAACTTGGCTGGATCATCCTCCATTACAAGACGGGTTCATCTCATAATACATACCAGCTGTAAAAAACAGCTATTACGGGAGACTTTTGGGTGGAATTGCAACCCTCATAAAACAAAAATTGGGTTTCATATCAATCCCATTCCATTCGGCTCACACAATACAGTACTACTTCAACTCAAGAACAATACTAATGACATTTGATACCCAATTCATTTTTATAATCGTTCTGGTGGTAGATGTAGATCTATCTAAGGTGACCTCAAGGAAGCTATTGTTCATTTATGCTCAAGTAATATTTCATCAAAAACGTACTGGTATGTTATCTGAGAACTCCATGAAAACATTGGCCTAAGGTTTGAGAAAAATCTTTTTGATCTTACTGAAGACTCAACTTTTAATATTTGTCCCCCCTATAAGCACTCACCCTATAACAAACTGAGGTGGTCTACGGCTGAGCTCTTAATTAATCAAATTAGGTCTTTGGTCAATTAATGGCCATTTGCCTAATGGACCAACCGGGGGCCTTTATCTTTTGCGGTAACCATGGATCCCCAACTATAGAGTACTTCTTCGTCTCTATAAACAGATGGTCATCCACTGTAGATTCTGTGTAGTACAAGATCCATTCAGTGATCACCATGCAAATGTCTTAACAGTCCACTGGACCCCTGCCTTAAACTCAAACAAATATTCAGAATTTAGACCAACTAGAGATATCTAATACATGTAAGAACATCCGATGACATGCTAACAAAGAGCAAACATTTAACTCTATTAATAGTGTTTTGCCTCAGATAGTGAACATTCTGACTCAGGAGGTTACGCTACTTATATGGACATGGTTTCCTCTGTGTTTTCCAAAACAGCTAGAATATGCAGACTGAAAACTGCAGAAGGATGGTTTGACGATCAATGTTAGTCATCTAAAACTACATTACTAAATTCATAAAAAATACAGCCCTTAGAAAGACCGGCCATCGCTAAGGTCTGGGCCTCCTACCAAAATAAAAAAAATAATTTAAAAGAAAACAAGACTATACTAAGGTGGAATTCAACCCTAGCAGCAAAGCTGTGGAAAGCCTCAGCAAGTCCCAATTCTCGCAGTTTTTGGCGATTGGTAAACCAGGGACCAACATATTTGCTCCAAAATACAGGCCTTTGAAACCACAGTCCAAGATTCTGAACGGATTTGTCATTTCACTAATCTATGAATAATACAGAGCCATTACCTTTAATTACCTCCTTAGAAAAAGATAGGGGCGCAGGTAAAATTAATTTTCTTTCAGATACCCGAGATACTTTCTGCTATTTACCAACAGTCAATAAATCTGCAGCGCCAAAAGGTATCCCTGCAGATCCTTTTCGCAGCTTTGAGGATTTGTGGGCCTCAATTCGGACTATAGGCTTTAATAGTATAGTTCACTTGGGCATATATCTGCACTCATGGAATAAAGCGGTCATTTGCCCCTATAAAATGTGCCCGTTTATGACGGGATTTGTGGCAAAGCATTGTTGTATATACAATTCCATATAGTTTCACCAATCTGCACCACATTTTGCATAGTTACCAGTTAGGACCCTCCGGACGTTACTGGCTATATGACATTTTGATACCCCACCCTGTTCCCTGGATTTCAGCACAAGTCAAAATGTGTTTGTGGCTTGATGAAGCGTTGTTCCTTATACAATTCCACACTGTTTCACCAATCTGCACCACATTTTGCACAGTTACCTGTTAGGACCCTTCAGACATTACTAGCTACATGGCATTTGGACACTCCACCCCTTTCCCCAGATTTCAGCACCTTCACACATGAGACTGTTGCCTGTAGTCAGTGAAACATCAATTTTGTCATAGAAGGACCGGTCCCGGTACGAGGACCAAAACTAGTGGGTCAGGCCCTTGGATGCACGGTTTCCAAGATATTTGCACTGCAACAAACTGCACCACGCCAGGGTGAGGCGACAGGTGGGGAGAGAGCACAGAAGGACTGAGTATGCAGCAGCACACCAACTCTCGCCTCCCTCCAATATCTGTTCCAGGTTATGACAGCCAGCCACACGCATCCCTTCTCAGTGCAGTTTTCTTCAGGGTGCAAAGCACATCAAGCGATAAGTGAATCAGAACAGCGACCTACAGGATCAGTGTTCTCATTTATGTCTACAGAACCCTTTCGGAGCGCGGGTACTTCTGCTAGTTTATAAATAGAATTTAAAAAAAATAAGGTTTGAGAAGCCTTCCGGCATCCTATAGACCGATCTCTCTCCTGGATTCTACCTTTAAAATTTTTGGCAGACTTAATAGACTACAGTTCTGGGTTGAAGAAAATGACATTTTAGCAACCACTCAACTGGTCTTTAGAGAAGGTTTAGGTACTTGTGATCAAACCCTTAAGCTCTACAACATCAGAACAAACGCAAATCTATATGTGGCCTTTATGAATGTCAGTGCAGCTTTCAACAAAATCAATAGATCGAAATTATGGAGTGCATTCAAGGTTATTATTATTAAAGTAATTATTCTTTCTAAATTACATGAAAATACCTGGGCCTGTGTTAGATCACACCCTACAGGTCACTGCTCTTCTTATTTCCCAGTCAAATCAGATTTGCAACAAGGCTGTGTTATGGCCTCTATTATTTTCCTTATGCACAAATGAACCATACAGACATCTATTTGAAATTAATCCGACTGATGTAATTTCTGGGGGAATGCCCCTTCCTATTCTCACTTACACTGATGACAGTTATCGCTCGTACATCACAATCTCTTCATAAACTAATTACTGCCTATGTGGAGTTTATGGGAATCCTAAATCTAGCAATCAATTGACATAAATCAGCCATTCTTGTATTCCATCCACCTCATAGTTGACCTAAACCACCTACGTTTCACATTGCCAGCGATATAATTCGCTTATGTGATAGTTTTGCTTATCTGGGCATAACCTTCATCCCCACTTTGCAAGGGATAAAACATAACTGATAGCAGAACCTGAAAATGTCCAAGACCTTGGAAGCCATTTATCGATGTATAAAGGCATTCAAAGCTCAAGCCATACCAATGATCCTCAAAATGTATAGCATAAAATATCAAAGCGGTAGCTACTTACGGCATGGGCTGATAGGCAATTGAACACTTAATTAGCCACCAAATGATAGAAATCCACTTTATTAAGCAGCTTCTTGGCCTCCCATTTTCGGCCCCATCTTTTGCAGCCCATAAAGAACTTGGAATGGAGTATTTGGCTGACGAATTAGGGAAAGAACCAGTGAAATTATGGCTTAGGACTTGGGTAAATAAAAAGGTGATCCTTACCCGCAAAATCCTAAATCATATCCTTGCCTCAGAAGGTAATCCTCTATCGATTCCATGGTGTTTATTTGTTAAAAGGTACAACACCATGGTTAATTTTATTCTGATCCTTCCCCAATTTCCTCAAACTCTGCTAACCCGGCAAAATACAATTTAAACTTGAACCTCTGTATGGAGTGGGAATATAAAGAACTTCTTAAACCAGCTAACCGTACACATTTCTCATTTACTATAGACAACATTTCAGAAGACTTAATTTGGTCTCAATTCAGGCATGATCGTTCTTTTATCACAAGAGCACTATTTAATTTGCTACCACTTGGGGGGGTGGGGAGGAACTGGTAAATGGTATTCAGCTAACTCCACCACAGAGAGAGGCCTCACATGTCTTATGTAATGCACCCAACAAATTTAATTTTAATTTAGATTTAATTTTTTACATTTATAAAGCGCTCACACAGCCCGCGGGCATCGAGGCGCTGTTACATGAATTGTTTGTTTTTCTTAGTTGCGTAATTGGGTTTTTTTTTGTCTTAGTTACGTGTTTATAACGCGCTTAAACACCCAGAGGTTTCTAAGCGCGGACCCGGGGATCGAACCTTTGTTGCTTCGTGTCGTCTTGCTTCCAAGACGCGCACTTTGCCGCTGAGCTATCCTCCCGGGCTAAGAGCGAATGCATTTTTTATTTTTTGTCCGTTTTACCATAATATTAGGAAATCTACCCTAAGTATCCTGTTACGCATTATGCACTTTACTCCGTACAGACCAGCAATGCTGATTATTCTTCTAGCAAATTGTAAGGTGGTGGCATGGTCTTTATTAATATTTCTCTGCAGAGCACTAAAGCATAGAGACGTTTAATGAAATAGCTGTAATGTATTTATTCAAGTGTTTTATGTATAATTGCAACAATATGTAAATTACTCTAATGTTTTGTTATGCAACATACACTTTATTCAATGTAGACCAGTCACACACCTTACCTTTTATTAAAATTCTTAGTTGGTGGCTTGGACCTCATTAATCCTCCCCGAAGAATATCAAAGCACAGAGACTTTTTCATGATTTCTATTTTCTTATTATTGTTGACTATGTGGTTGTATGTTATTGTACTTTTTATGCTGATGTGTGCATTGGTATGGACAAAATTCTTGTCTGCAATAAAGTATTTCAACAACAATAAGTGCTGAGGTCCTGGTGCATTACTCACACTGCACCAGAATGTACTCAAATTGCAATATTAGGTGTAGGTTCTAGCTGTGTTTAATCTTGTATTCAAATTACCATTGTCAGGTGTAGGCCTCTCACAAACTATACAGGACTCTCAAATCTAGGTGTAGCCTCCATCTCTGCTCAATATATGAGGATACCTGCTACATCAAGAAAGGTAGGCCCACTGGTATGGGTCTCAATTCTAGACCTAGACATATTTCCCCAGCCGGGCAATCTTGCAGCCTACGGTACGGATATCTCACACCACTAGCGTGGACACAGGCTGCAGGCACAGCCAGGCATCCACGCAGGATAGAATACGGCTACGGCTAAGCACATCCGGCTAGTGCACACATAGCCTTCCAGACTGAAACACCCGACGTACCTCAACACCTCTGCCACTAGCATACAGCGAGCAACACCTGAAACGATTTTGGTATAGCTGGCCTCACACAGTCCCTCAACAATAGCATTTTATCTCTAACCTTAACAGCACCCACCCATGTGTCTGACCTCTCTTGGGCTGCTTAGTCGAGCCTTGCCAGCCACCCAAGTCCTAGAATGGCAACATGCGCACACACACACAGACACATCGCCTAAGCTAAACCCACTAGAACTTTCCAACCACATTGGCTATGGTCACCAAGGGCGTTCAACCAAGGAAAAAAAGCGCATTGAGGCCACACAAGTGGGGAAAGAGCGCTATATAAATAACAAAAACAATACAATACAATACACTGCTTGACATGCCACTGATCTTCCACCCCTTCACCCCCCCACTGCTCTCCATGTATGCATGTGCTGAGACACGAATAAAAAATTACCTTCTGCCCAGCTCTTCAGCTCTGCTGCGCTCCTTGGCTCTCCAACTTCTGTCCATTCCCTGCCAGGCAGCACTGCTACAGAAACAGGGGGAAAAGACTGGCACTCCCTCCCTTAGTCAGACCTTTCTATGTCTGAGCAGAGGATCTAAATGGACTCCATCATGGCCTCCTATGGACAATGCTCCCTTGTAATACCTGGGTACAGAAGATTTTCAGGTCCTTGTGGGACGACACCATACACGAGGACCTGCAGTGTCTCAGTCACTACAGGTAATACTATAATCCGCAGCACTCCCAGTCTCGTTTACTGATGGGGAATGCAGAACATAACAGAAAACAGTGATGGTCCCACCATAACCTGAAGATGTATTATTATTATTATAAGGGGATTTATTGAGCGCTTTACAAGTTGTAGGAGAAAGTACAAGGCAACAGTAGAAAATCGTAAGGGATCAATACAAGGGAGCAGCAGCTATCAATGGGCGAGGGCAGGTAACTGGGCAGCAGTGAATCTACAAGCAGCCAGGGGAGGGAGCATGGGGAATTCGATCCCCTAATATCAGCTTAGGTGAGGAGGGGGTGTGGAATTAGGTGTTGAAAAGGAGTCATTCTTTGAAGGGTCTTTACTCCCTCCTGAAATGTGGAAGTGAGGAGGAGAGTCTGGTGTTGGGGAGGATGTTCCAGAGCCTGAGGGAGTAGACTGAGAAGGCCTGCCTTCTGGTTCTTTCTTTCCTGCACCAGCAGAGATGAAGTCTGCACATGTCCTGGTGTGGCTTCTGTGGATAGAAAGCCTATATAGACGCCAAGTTCGTAAGCGACACAGCTTCAGGACTTCAGGGTGACGGTCTTGTAGATGATGCTGCAGAATTCGAAGGTGATACGGGGCTTGCAGTGGGAGCCACATCAGCTTGAAGATGGTCAGGGAGAGGAGTGGTACTGCAGCAAGTAGGAAACTTCTAAGGGGTGCTATGGTGGTCAGCGGACAGCCTTTCATTAACCACTGCATTGCCACCATCTAGGTGGGAGAGGACCAAGGCTTGGAAAGTAAACATGATATAGATTCCTGGGACGTAGGGCTTGAGTTTCCACAGGAGGGAAAGTTGTCCGCTGACATCCATTATGGATGGGCATCTAATGATCATGTTTTATTTTATTCTTTTCATTTTGGGCACTCATTGATCACAAACCTAGCTTTGGGAAGCACGAGAGCATTACACTTCAGTAGGTGATTCATGCATCCAGTAGATGGCTGGGGGTGGGGGTGACTTTTTTTTTTACAACAAAACATTTATTATAAGCATACCATTTAGCGTACAAATTAACAGTAAACATTTGCAGTTAGTGGGGAACACGTAACAGTGCTGATGAGGGCGGGGTAGCGGGAGATGAACTGTGAAGGGTGGTCAGCGGTTGAGATAATGAGTCTGATGTTATTTGGAAGGAGCTTCCCTAGTCTACAGCTAGGCTGAGAATGCTCTTTTCCCCAGTTCTTTTTTGCATTTCTGATACTCTGCAGAGCCTGACTTCCAGCATGGAGCGCTTTATAAAAAATAAAAATAAATAAATTACACAACTTGAGGTGCCCTTTGCATTGCTCTTTGTCTATACTGGGAGGACTGCGTGCACATACTTCTAATCATGGCTTCAACATACAATTTCCGATATGCACACATGCAAATGAAATGCAGAGGTGCCAAGGCCTTGGTGACAGCTTCACTCAGTCTTTTACTAGCGAGCAGCTTTGTATGTTTGGACTTTCCCAATCCCATACTTACATAATAACGTAAGTCAATATCCAATTAAACAAAAATGAACAATGAGAGAGGGTAGGGTCAGATGGAGACAAACAGTGGGGGGAGGGAGGGATTTGTCAGAGATATCCATATGTTAGGGAGAATATCCAAGATTTGTTTTGAAATGTTAAGAGCTCAAGTAAAAAGATTGAGAATCGGATCGTATAAACTGTCTCAGTTTCAGACAGTGCTCTGTTTTAAAAACACCATCTGTTCTGTTATTGACAGACGCAAATGCAGATGCGCTGACATATTTGGTAAAAAAGGAAAACAATTGCATTGGGGGAAACTGCATTGGATTCATTCAATCAAAGTACTTTATTTCAACTTTAGGCCATACAAGTATACAAAATACAATAATTCCATATGGAACTTAAACCAATGAAGAAATCCCCACACTATCGCAATATCAAGGCGGAGTTGACCAGCGTCCAAAGCAAAGCCCAGGGCAATTAAACTAACATCACAGACAACCTAACTAATTTAAAATGCACAGTATTCAAAGTAGCAGCATGGGCTCCGAGTAGACATACGGCCACGGGCAAAATGACTACTAACACGTAAACAATCATTTTAGACATTAAAATGAACGATAGGCAACTCATCATCCAAAGTGGAAGGAAACGCCACGAAGTTCAGGACTCGTGGGTCATCCGGCTCTAAAATATGAGCATAAGAACAGTAAGGCAACAGTTAAGCTAAGCAGTATAACTATATAAACAGTACTGTCTTCCAAGTTTCATATGTGCCGCCCTCTTTTTAGCCATGATCGATCTAAGAATTTAGAGACAGCAAACCCCATTGATGTACTATTGGATCTCCTACACCAGCATTGCATAATTTGTACTTGAAACTCCTGCCGATATAAACAAGGGCTTAAAATACAATCGCCTGTACTGCCTGTAGGTTAGACAGAATAAAACAAAGTGTTCATCATTTTCAATCACATTCTTGCACATCATACACGTTTGTTGTCCTGGGGTCCCACTTGTCAGTCCCCTGTGCAACATTGAATATGAATGTCATGTACAAAGTGCGAGAAAACCTAGGTTTCATAAATTCACAATAAGGCTCAAACCCTATACTACTTTTGTTTTCCCAATACTGGTCTAATGCTCATGATCTGGAAACAACAACCAAGATGTCACATAAACATGTATGGTTATAATCTGCCTTCATAGTATCTTTTAAGATACTAGAAACAGAATCTCTGTTTGCCCATACCCTCCCGGTGTCCCATTTCGTGAAGGGTCTTCTTCATATGTGTACACCAGGGGAGAGATAACAAACCATCTTGGCCAATTACATCAAGAACTGCTTCTTGGAATGTATGACGTTCGGGCCTAGACCATAGCCTGGTCCAATAGAGTAGTGGTCTCAAAGCAATAACATTGGATACATAGGGTAGCCCATTTTCCTCCTGGATCATCAATGTTAAGGTTCCAACTGGAAGGACAAGATTCTTTTTAAGGAACCCATTTACTATCACACAAAGGTTCCTGCTGTTTACACGGCTCCAGATTCCCGCCCCATATATAGTAGCCTGCCTAGCATGAAGTGCATATGCCTCTAGTGTGGGTCCCATGGCACCATCTCCATTTTCGTAGGATATACCTGGATAAGGATACTCCTGCCCTTACCTATTGTTGGGTTCATTTAGGATCATGCAGGAATCACTCCCAGCTAATCGTACGCACCTACCTGTTCGATGATTGTATATGCAATAGTATGCATACATGATATTCTTTCTATTTAAAAAAATAAATAACCATTGCTTTTGTTTTTAGGCCTTTGAGAAACCTGAAGGCGTTTCACCCGCTAGTCCCCGGAGATCTGTCATCCAGGTGGCCAGGACAGGGCCATCGCTATTGGATTCCGTTCCCAGGTGTCGACCAGTGCAGGAGGATCACCTGGACGAGGGGTCTTCGGGGAGTGGAAGTGGGACACCAAAGGGTGAGACGTGGTATCCCATTTCCTGTAACACCTTTTCCCCATCCTACCAGGTAGGATACTGAGAAGCTCAACCCCCTGCCCTTTCCCGACACAAACACTTTCTCACTAACAGTTCATTGTGAGCGATAACAGACTAACATCAGAGCAGTATACCCGACATGTCCCAAACACCCTAGTCAGGCAAGGTCAGGCAATTACTAATCATAAGACACACCTAACTCTAATCACACTTCCCCACACAGATAAAAGGCAGAGCACGAAAGCACATTGAGCAAGGAAAAGCACACGAGGAAGCAGCAGTTCCAAGATGACTATTTAATACAAGGACAAAGGCGGCGAGACCGCAGACGGTTGCAAGGAGGCAAGTGCCCTTGACCTCTAGAAACCGTTATTTTCACAAGCCTTGGAAAGTGAGAAGCCTAAGACCGAGAACTGACGCTGATCTATCAGACACTGTGCATCAAAGGTATCCGGGGTGCTCCTGTGTTGATAACCCAGGTGGGGAAGAGCAATTGCCACCATGGTACTGTCCTTGGCTCCTGCAAGAATACTGCACCAGTAAAAGCAGCACAGCCGGCGAGTCGGAATAAACCGATACGAAATCAGCTTGTTTTTGAGCCAAGGTTGCAAGCAGCCACATTGTATGAAGAAATCCACAAAGGACAGTGTTTGAAGCGTATATGAGGAGAGGCGCGAACAAGTGGTACATTAATGTACTTTGAAAAGAAAAGTGAGATACCTTGTACAGAGTGGTCCGGCATTATGTGGGCACTCATTAGAAGGTCTTGATTGGGTATCCAACTGAATGGCAACTATATTGTAAAAAGGTAATTCATATCGAAGAGTCCTACGATGGGTCGAGCTAAACGCTGGGCACATTCAAAAGTCTTTGTTAAGTATAAAGTGTACTGCAATTGGTCCAAGCCCGGCTGGGGGAGAATAATTGAATGTGAAAGAAGGGATCTGAGCCTGGCTGAGGGGGTTCCGGGGTGAACCGTGAGTCACCCGAGAAGGAATACTTTTGAAATCATAAAATAAAGGGCTCTTAGGCCAGCTAAGCGGGATCCACGTGGAGACAGCCAAAACATTTCAGTATAAGAAGAGAACTTCTATTTTTATTTTGTACATAAGGCCATCCAAATCAAGAGACCTTGATGGAAAAGAGTTGAGCATAGCAGGCCCTGATGCTGGAATTGGAACTGTATCCTCGTGTCAAGAAAGCCAGAGTATAATGGTGAAGTCAAGATACTGGCAAACGTTTTGGCTACTCGTCTACTGCGACTGATCAACAATCTGGCCCACCCGGATCAATGTGGTTTTATGCAAGCAAAAGCGACACGCATGAATTTGCATAGGGTCCAAATGGCCATTGAACAAGCCCCCACTATCCTGGGCCAATTGGCTCTACTCACAGTGGAATTCGAGAAAGCATTCGACTCAGTCCACTGGGAGTCGCTGTGGAATATTATGGCACGCAGGGGATTCAGTGAGGAGTATCTGAGCTGGGTCCGATTATATGCCTCACCGGTGGTGGAGGTTAGGGTTAATGGAATTACGTTGAGACCATTCTCTATTAAGAGGGGGACAAGACAGGGTTGTCCTTTCTCTGTCCTGCTGTTCACGCTAGCAGAAGAACCATTGGCGATAGCACGTAGAAACAGGATTTAAGTGGCCTTGGGGCGGGGGATAAAATCTCTCTATGCAGAGGAGTTGTGGGGTGGTTACTAAAATTCTGAGGCTTGAGAGGCCTAAAAGTGAACTGGCAGAAATCGGTCCTCTTTCCGATACAGGGGGGACAGTTTGCGATCCCCAAGCATTGGTCATATAAGACGTCACTAACGGGTTTTACACATAAAGGAATCAAGGTGGGGGACCCATAATACTGAATTCACTGACCTAAATCTGTCCCCAATAATTAAGAAATTCAAACCTGATGTTACCGACTGGCTGACCCCAACACTAAACTTAATGGGCAGAGCGGACCTCTTTAAAATGATCTACTTGCCCAAATTCTTGTATGTATTGGGGTCATTGATAAAATACTTAGGGAACTGTTGTGGGGGGTGAAACAGGTTAGTATAACCCTACTAACCTTGCAGAGGTCGGTCTGGGAAGGTGGGATAGGTCTACCCCGCTTGAAATGCTATTACTGGGGAGCACAGATTGGAGTACTTAATGACTGGATACACGAAAATCCTAAACTGCCACACATTGCAATTTAATTAGGGTGGATGAAAGGGAAGCCCCCAATACAGATCCTTTATGGGAAGAATGAGAGGGACCTTGAACTTTCAGGAATGAGTCGGCACCTGAGGCAGATATGGGTCATTGACAAAGAAGAAGAAGGTTCAAGCTTTGAACCCTCCCGTCCCCTGCACACTGTTGTGTGTTGGCTAAACCAACTACTATGGCCTAAGAGTAGTAATTACAGTAAGTAAATAATGACATTCAAGAATGACAAGTTTTGTAAAACACATAAGTGTATATATTTTGTTTCCAGTTACAAATTTCAAATAAAGAGGGCAAAAACAATCACAGTATTATTATGAAGAAGAAACAAATTGAAGAGATGTTGCCAGTAGTCTGCTTTGAATTGGTGACGCGTTTCAAGGATGGACTCCTCTTCTTCTTAGGCCTAAACAGACTATAAACAAATGTATACATTACAAACAAGGAAATATGTCGAAAGTATGTTACCCGATAATACCATACAAAGTCTACAATGAGAAATCAAAAGGGTCACGGTTTCTAAGGTTTCAACAGTGACCCTGTTGATTTGCAGGGGACGGGAGGGTTCAAAGCTTGAACCTTCTTCTTCTTTGTTTGTTATTTGTGGAGGTCTTGTGCCAGGATCTCAGTTCCTCCCCCGCACCTTTAATTGAATTGAAAAAAATACTTACCAAAATTCTTTTCTAAAAAAAGTTTATTACACTAGGAGTGCACCTATTGTGGAGTTGTTTTAGATATGGGTCATTGCCCATAGGCATATTGGGAGGAATGCAACATTTACAATGGTGCAGCTCCTATGGGGGAATTGTGCCCTTGAGTAAGATGGGCCACTTCGGAAGTTGGGAGAGAAAGGGGCTTCCGACCATAGCAGACATAATACAAGGGGGGAATCTCCACTCATTTACGGAACAGGGTCTGTTTGGTCTTCGCAATTGTGAACATTTCTGATATCTACAACTGAGGCATGCTATTAGAGTGCAATTTTCAGAGGGGCTAGACATCCCACTAAGTTCCCCACTAGAAGACAACGGGCTCTCGGAATGTAAAAAGGTAAGTGGGTGGGGGGGGGGGCGGTTAGAGGCATGCGGGGCACATGGATGTATGTAATCACTGCACCACGCCATAATGGAAGTCGGCTTTTTGAAAGTCGACATTATGGGCGGCGCAGCAATCACATAGATCCCCCTGGTCTAGGTGTCCCAGGGGAAATGTATCCCTTCCCCTAGACCTTCTCAGGCTTAATTCACAGTTCACAACACTAGGGGGAATAACTTTGTTCCCTGGCCTCTCTTAGACTTGGTTTCTCAGTATACATCACTCCATGCCTCTGGCATTCCTTGTACTTAATTTTGGCAGACCTGGTTCACCATCCTGCCAGGTATTGCCATTAAGAAGATGATCTTGGATGCATCTTCTTTTCTTGGTACCGGTCCCAGACTAAGTTCTCTATAGATCACTTCAGCAGACCTGGTTCACTTTCCTGCCAGATACTGCCCCACCCCCACCCAAAAATAAATAGTATGCCTCTGGATCTTCTTTTGTTGGTGGGTATTTTGTTTTCCCTGGGTTTTTTCCTCTCTTGATTCCGCAGACCTGGTACACAATGTTGCCAGATACTGCGACTAAAAGGACGACTAATGATGATCTTAGCATTGTTGCTTTCACCACTTTTTATAGCCCCACCAAGCATCCCGTCAACCCTGGTATCTGGTCTGGGGCTTGCCGACACTCTCTGGTTGGTCTTGGGCTGCTTGATGTTCCCTTTTTGGCTTCTCGTGGCTTCCCTTGCCTTTTCAGAGGCTGAGACTGCTCTGCACCGTTTGGTGGTCTTCACCTGCCCACACAGTTCTTGGGTTTCTGCCATCTGGACCTCTGGGGTTCTGCTTGGTCAGATGGTCCTTCCACGCTGGATCATTCGAAGGTAAGCTAATGGACGCGGAAAGCAAAATCTTTGTGTCCTTAGCACTGTCTCATCTAGAAAGTTGGGCGATGGAAAGGGTATTATTCAAAAATATCAAACTGGGTTCCGGCAACGACACAGAACACTTCATTGAACGGATTTCTGAAATACATACAAGAACTTGTCTGGGTCAGGAAGTAGGAGTCAATTTTCACACCATTGGTTGACCCCACGTCCGCATTTGACCTAATGACCCGTGATTAATTATGGGCTAAATTAGCAGACTGGGGAATTCCAGAGGGCCTCCTGAAGATACTTGAACATGTAAATAAAATTAGACCTTGAAGGTAATGTATCAAATAAAATTGAGACCAAGGTGGGTCTAAGGCAGGGTGGTGACCTTGCCCCCCCTGCCTCTTTAATTTATAAGTGGCAGATTTGGAGGATTCTGGGCCAGGCCTCATTTGTCTCTCCGAAGTTGGGGGAATTGTGATTTAATTGCATTTCAAATGCGGATGATTTTTTTGTTATTCAACGGCAACCGTATAGCGTTACAGAGGGTGCTTTCGGCCTTTGCTATATATTCAATGGCAATAGCATACAAATGAATCTGCAAAACAAGCTACATTCTGCAATTCACAACTGGCAAAATGTCAGTAAGGTTGTACATAATGAAATGCTCAAGGTGGACAGTGCCATTTACCTAGGATTTCCGATATTGAGTAAACCTGTAATGTATAATCTCTGGGATTTTCTGGGAAATAAAGCTACTGTAACGGCTGGCCATCTGAGAAAGATTAACAGTAACTATGGCAAGTTTTCGCTGAGCCCTATGAATAATTATTATGAGGGCGAAATAGTGCCCAAACTATTGTATAGTATAGAGACGATACAATCATGGGTGCTGAGAAGGGTGGTGAAATTGGAGGCCCTAATATGGAGCAGGGATCTTGGACTAGCACATTTTATTCCAATTGTGCTCATAGGATTTGAACTAGGCCTGAAATCCCTCGACAGGCATAGCCAATTAGAAATTACTCGTACTATTAAAAAAAAATAGCAAAACCACTCGACAGATCGCTATATGGTGATTTAGCTGCTTTGATGGTTAATGGGGGTAATGGAACAGTTAATCAATTGGCAGAGTACTGTTTGGAGCTATTGTGAGGGATGGGATTTTCTAAGAGTGACCTTGTTACAAGACCTGGTTGTGTGAAATTAGCACTGTACAGAGCACTACTGAAGATATGCATGGGTATAGCTTCTTGTCACACTTATCCTTAGAAAAGAAAAGTCTGGGCAAATTAGCACCTTACATAATGTATTTTCTGAATGCCTTTGCGCAGCATGCCTTGTTAAGGTCTCATTTTAATCTGCTTACTATTTATTAATTTTGTTATTGTTTTTTTATAACACGCGTAATACAAGAGTTTGGTTTCTAAGCGCGGATCCGAAACTCTGTTGGTCTGGTAGTCTTGCTTCCAAGACCAGCCTGTTGCCCCTGTGCTGAAATATTAGCCAAGTCTTATTCCAAACCACCTAACCTATCACCACTGTAATAATATTAATCAGATTGAAATATTTGCTTTTATTCTGTCTTTTATTCGGACTTCATATGCTATATTTGAGACAATTGGTGCAGAATACCAGTTATTTAGATAATGATAACCTGTGGCAGAAACTGTTGTGTCTTACACCAATGTCAGTAGCAAGTGCAGTATGGGGGTTTGATCAAAACTGTGTAAGTCTATACGATTGAGTGTAATTTGGAATTGATTTTATGAGGTTACGATTGGATTAATTGAGATTTAATATTTTACATTGTGAATTTAGTGGCGATAACTTGATTGGATGTTTATGGTGTTTTGTAAGATCAATTGTTTAATGTATATGAATTCAATGTTTTACTGTATTTCTAACTAAACATTAAATAAAATTGGCATTTCATGAAGAAACAATTTATCTTTAAATGGATTCAATTATTACTATTTTGTTAACAAATACACCTTCTGTGCAACCCTGTGTATTTCTTGTCCCAAAAGAAGAGGGAAGCTCTAAGGAACCAATGCTATTAATAATTGGGGGTTCTCAGATTCATAAAAAGAACTTATCAATAAAGGAAAATGGTGCACACCTGGTCTGGGGTGGGTGGAATGTTCCCCTGAATTAGATGTTGCCCAATTAAAACATCCGACAAGACCATTACATTCCCCTACTTATAATCCCTGTACTTCGTCACAGCACAAGTGACCAATATCACTCCAAGAAATTCTTCCTTTGTCTGAGTGCACTCGCTGAATTAGTTCAGAAATTGCAGTAAAATGGGAATTGTCCAGCATTAACCCTCTGCAAATGTATTCCTTACAAAATGTTACTTTTGCACACATTACATAATATTGGTATTTGTTTGCACAGTTAGGTTGTTGGTAAACGTAAAGTGCAGCTAATTGATGTGAAAACATTAGGTTATATTGAGAAAAGAAACAATCTACATGTACATTTTTACTGGAGATCTCTCACTGGAACTATTTGGAAAAGTCCTTGCCACTGGCATCATTGTATAAACATAAAACTTGCCAAGTGTGGAGCTGCAGAAAATCTGCACATCCTTAATTGTTCCCCTATTCAATGATAATCATTCGATCAACCTACGATATAAAAAAAAATGTGTGGCCTGTAAATCTCACAAGATGTGCGTTAAATCAAAGTGAACATTATATCTAAAGTTTTAAAAGCACCTTCATTAAAAGTACATATCAAAATGTATACATAAAACATCCAATATAACAAGTAAAATACTAATATTCCTAATCCATTCAAACATAGTTACTAGTGTCACAGATGGCACAGAAAACACTCACTGAGTCTCAATGACAGTCCAAGGGTTTTTAGAAAATTCTTTGTGGGGCCAAGGCCGTTCCTTCATCTCTTGTCTGCTCATGAACAACCATCCTAACCCATGGATCCTTAGCCCCGCGTAGAGCTATTGATTGCTGACACCTACTGTCTATTGTGACATGCTGGAATAAGGAGATGGACGAAGGGATGGCATTTTCACGATAATCTTTATTTAGATAATAATGAAAAAAAGCCTATCCATCCCTATCCATAAAAGGGTTTTCCTACCCAACTAAAGACTAACTTTTGTGCTCGTCATCAGGGTGGTTGGCAAACTCAAAAGAGTCTGTCCTCTGTCCAAACTAGCCTACTCTAGCCCTACTACTAACAAAATCCATTAACATAAATGGTCCCGGAAAAGGATCTCAACTCCTGGTTCAATGGGATCAGCCCTATGGGCGTATTTTTTATTAGCCTTTTTTAATAGTTCAACTTCTGCACTGGTAGAGAATACCAGGAGAATGACTCCCTTCTCCTGATCCAACAGTTCTGCAACTGCTATCTTCTCCTTGTCACCTTGGTCATCCTCCAGGCTGCCGATTGGTAACCTTTTTACCTTAGTTTCCGATTCAACAACTATGTGGGAAACCAATAGAATCGCTCCCTTCTCCTGGTTCAGTTGGTTCAGGCGCTGGCTATCTTTGGAAGACAAAGGTTTTTATCACCCTTTGCAGTTCTTCCCAGGCTTCTCTCAGGTCTTGCTTAAAGGTCATACATTCCTTTTTTTCCAATACACATTTAATTCCTTGACTTTCTATATATTCCTGTTGTCGGTGAGAACAAACGGAACTGTGCCGAAAGTGTCCTTGGTTCCTTCTAACACTCTGAGAAAGGATACTGTTCTCGTGGCGCCTTCTAACCTTAGTGTCCCTCTTGAGGATGGAGTTTTGAGGGAGACAAATCCCGTGCTTCTTTGACACAACAACTGAGACAAGGAAGATCACTTGTGATGCAATATCCACACTTGGTACTTTTATCAGAATTCTGGAGACCAGGGAGATTACTCCTGATGTTTTCTTCCGATTCGGTACTGAAGAGGTAAAATCTGAGTATCCCTTCCCTCCCAATGGGCCCACCAACCGAAAGACACACCCCTGACAAAATAACCATTGAGCGTCTGAGTTTGCAGCGACTCCAACCGCCCCCAGCATAAGCACGCACTACGAGCGGTACCCAGCCCCCCCGACCATATAACCCTGCGGTGGTACGAGCTCTATCCAAACCAAGAGACGATAACCAAGACCGAGCTGGAGATGATTATATGGACCGAATAGACTGAATTTCCCGCAAACCATGCTGCAGGTCGTTAGAGACGCCATGACGACAGCCGCATTAGACAGGAAGCACACGTGCAATCTGCACAATCGGGACACACACACACCAATCTACACGAAGAACACGCGCATACAGTTCTATGAGCTAGAGGACAGTGACATATACATACTGTCTGCATGTTTATTATTTTGCCACTTAGGCTCGCTATAGCACTGCAGAAACGCAAGATGCCATAAGAGCTTGTGTACATGCTTGCAGATGCTACACACCATTTACCCTATGAAAGGACAGGAGCATTCACGGGACCTGACCAACCATGACACACCTTAACCTATGGGCAATTACGCTGAGCAAATAGTCAGAGCCACAGTAGGCCTTAGGAAAATCCAGCAAGCCAGAATCGTCTCGCAGAACTTTCAAACCGCAAGATGCTGTGCGAGCATAATAGACCTGGCAGGGACTGCAAACACCAAGGCCATGATGTTGCAAGTGAAATGCCTCATCCATCGTGCCACGGTGAGACCGGCTACAGGAGAGAATATTCCAAGCCAAAATACAAATCAAAGTAATTCGGCCTCACCGACGGTCTCCTCACACGTGACTTGGCCGAACTGACACAGTGCAAAGGCCTGGAAGCTGGGAAGACGCGGCCGTCTCACAACGGGGACCGAGCTTGCAACAAATTGTAACAATCCACCTACCGCATGTGCTGGAAATGGACCGCTCTCATGGCATTAGTAGAAGCACCCCAATGTTACACACTGCCACCTAGTCACAACGTGTCGATACACACTGTACGTGAGCCGGTGTCTTGCGGGCTGCGAACAATGGTAGTCCCAGACTTGGGGGCCCGCAGCCTGACCAATGAGGATACTGGGGGTTAGGGGCTGGTGGCAGGAATCCCCAGCCAATCATCAGGGTTTCTAATCTAACACTTTTCAGGTAACAATTTTAGGGGACGATCCAAGTATACCACCTGACACAGTGGCCACCAATAACAACGCGCACTATATGTTCGTATACTGGACCTACCACTCAGGGAGCGAACCCGGAGTGGCGTTAGGTTCGGGGGAAGGGTCTTGGTAAGTGACGCCGATTGTGACGTCACAAGTGCACAAAAGTGGCCTGCGAGCACAAAATCGGCGAGATGTGCCTGGACTGAATTGCTCCAAGTATATGACCCCCTGCTTGTTTGTTATAATAAAACAGCAGTAACCCTTTGCTCCTTGTGTGGACCTCCACTTCTTTGGGACATTGAAGGAGTTAGGGCCTTCCGAGAGCTGGAGGTTTGCAGACCCTTGGTACGGCTCTGCCGACCCCCGAATTTCCCCTAACAGTACTCTTGATACAATTACTAAGACGAGAGAGGAAGCTGCCGAATAAATCTTCAATACTCCTATGGGTCTCACCCCCACTGTGACGAAGGAGATTACTCCAGAGTGTTTCTGCACTTCTCTCCTGACTTTGGTACTTCCCTGGACCCCACCCAGGTCTCCCACTGATCCAGTTACCTTGATTGTGTCTGAGGCGAGACACCGGCTCTTCCCAGGGTCTCGGGTTGGTTTCACTTCTGCACGTATACCCAGCAGGTCTCTCTTCAGCATCCCTGATTCCGGTGCGGCTCCACAGAGCCATTGATGAGGCGGTCACAGCACGGTTTACAGACCACACTGTCCACCTCCTAGATGTCATGTCACCAACTGGTTCGTCGCAACTTGCAAGGGAGTCAGTTCCCCACCGACTCGCAGAGTACCTCTCCACCCTCCTTTCATCGTCCTTTCGTCCGAGGACCAACTGCCTTCCACAACTTCTTTTGTCCTGGGTTTGAATCTCCCCGGCTTACTGACTACTTTGCATTAGTCCTCCTTTCCTTTAACCTACGACCAGCTTGTCCATCCCCCTGCATGAGCTCATCTTTCTTTTGTTTTCTTGGATCGCTCTTTACTTTTCGCCCAATCTTCTTGGTTTCAGTCTGGTTGGCAGCCAACCACTGAGCACAATTCATTTTCATTACATTCTTATTCTTCTCAGTATATAGTTCATGGTATCCATATAGGTGTGTGTTTTAATATCACCATAACGAATAGAGGCTTTTGGAAGTGGCCTGTTGGGAAATGTAGGTGGTGTTGGGATTTCTCTCAGGAGAGTAATAGGGACTTCCCTAAAGGAAAGAGTCCTTATGCCCTTGAGGGGAGTCTCTTCCAGTGATGTCCCGCTTTCCTCCACTCCTATGGGGAATGTTGCGTAGCAGGCTCACCTCTCTAGCCTAACAGAGAAGGGCTCCCCTCTAGGGAGAAGTGACAAAATTATATGAATCGTCACACTATGTTCTGACTTATGGTGCCTTACCTAAAATGCAAGCTCACTGACTCCCTCAGAGATTTCTTAACCCTCCCTTCCCTCATCACAGGTTAGTGTTCTAATAAGAAATGGGTTGTCTCTTTCACTTGCTCCATCACCTGATACCACTCACTGACACAGTCAACTGACCCTTCTCATCTAGCTTCCTCCTTTCCTTCAACTCCCCTCCACCAATCTTCTGTTCCGATGTCTCACTCCTTTCTCCTTCCTACACCCTTTGCTAACTCGGTTCTCCCTCCACCCCACTCTACCGATTCCCCTCTTCTATCCACTACCTCTAGTGCACTCTAGTCCTCTTCCTACACCACTACTAATCTACACCAATACTCCCACACCACTACTCAACCATCCTCCTTTCACTCTGTATCAGCCGTCTCACAATCACTCCTTTCTAGATACTTATCTCACACTCACCCTCACACTGCAGAACCACTATCACTCCCAAGCCAAAGCCTCATCTGCGCCACGCAACTCCTCCGCGCGGCACTGCTACTTCCTGCTGGCCTCTTAGTTCTCCTCCACCTAAACTGCAGAGCTCACTCTAATAACCCACACTCTGTTTCCTGCATAAATATCCCCCCTTTCTGACTTAGCCAATCTTCCTACTCCTCTCCCCGGGTATGTCTGTGCAGGGAAAGAAACCTTAAAATGTGGCTTAGCCCCACTCAATTTCTCTGCGCAGGCCTGCCACTCGATCATCTTCACGGCATTGGAAAAGCTGTACTATGATTAATGGTTTTGGGAAAATTGTCAATTACATTCTCCGCAAGTCTGCGGTTTTACTGCCTTGCTAGTCCATTGTGGTCTAGTGGATTTGTCCGTAAAGTAGTGGTGGCTGGTTTCTGAGCGTCAACCCAGAGTTTGGAGAAACTCGTGTCTCAAAATCAAAAAACGGTGGACAGAAAAATGTCACTGAAAGATCTTGTAGCGCTCAAAACAATGTCCTCATCCAACCATAGAATTGTATCCCTTCTTCAGGGATATACAGGTTAACATCAGGAGTCCCAAGAATATTCGTTTTTGGGTCCTCCTGGACTCTCACGCCGGACATTCTCAGCTAGACATCTGGTTCACTGTTTCTTTATCTTCCAGTGCTTCAGTACTTTTTTTATCCCAGAGTGGAATCTGGGCTGTTCTGGCTCAGCTGGTTTTTTGGTTTCGGTTACCCCTTCCTGGGGTACACTCATGGCTAGCCCCTCGCAGGCTACGGGTTTCTCTGGCCCCCTTCGCTGTTCCGTTTCATCCGCAGGTATGCTCTTGGTAGGCCCCTTGTGGCTTCTCTAGCTTTTTTTGGTGGAGTGACACCAAGAAGTCTAGTCCTACTATGAGCGTTGGCGTCCAAGCTCCAGGACATCGGTATTTCTTGCCTTTGGTGACAGTGTTGCCACCTGCCTCAGCAGCCTTTCCCTGGCTCGATGTTCTGCCTTAGTCGAAGCTACAGAAGTACACAGTCTCTGGATTCCACCCACTACGGCATCTGCTTCGCACTCTGCTGCTGCTCCTCCTCTGGCTCTGCGAGCTTGTGTTCCTCGCTCTACATCAGATGCTCTCCCCTCTACTGCTTGTTCATCTCTCTTTAAGTACCTTCATGGAACGGAAGTAGAAACTTGATTAGTGCTAGCTTCCACAAAAATGTGACAACAAATACAGGTCAGAAACCGAGACTTCCACAATAAGGGGCCCAGCACATAATTGCCCTGCTCGCTTCCCATGTAACCAATAAACATGTCAGACTTATGGGAGAGGGAAGGTGGGGCGTTATCCTTCTTTGAGCATTCCTTGTCCACAGAGGGGTGGTGGGGACACCACCAGTGTGATCCCGCTTGCTCTGTCCCCTAGGGAGGGTATTGCATAGCAGGCTCGCCTCCCTAGTCTCAAGGGGGTGACTGCAACTTGGGGAGAAGATATACATTCTTTGGATTCATCACACTGCCTGTGACTGACAGGAGTGGGAGCACAATGAAGCAAAACCATGTCAACTGGGAACCCTGCATCATTTAACTCTATTCCCTCTATGCTGAACGGCAAGTCCATCACCTGATGTAGGGACTATGTATAAGGATAGATAGGCTCACACCCAAACCCTGCTGGGGAATTTTCCTGTATTCTGAGGGAAATACTTCTTCACATTTTAATTATTTTAAAACAAGGTGGACCCATGTCAGTTCTGCATTGCAGAGTAATATTGGAAGAAGGCAATTTCGAAGCAGCTCCAGCGCTCAACTTTCATTTCTGATGGCTGCAGCTGGTCAGGTTTTCTGTACACACAAGCAATTCAATTATGTAGCAAAAAGGTCACCTAGAACAGTTATTCTCTGGTTATGCTACTGGTCAGTTAAGGTCATAAGGCTTTGCATTAAAGCTTATGTTTTCCAACAAGGCATACACTTGCGGTAAGACCACCACCTTTTCTAGTGATTATTGCTAAACTCTGTGGCTTTGTGGAAATGTATAGAATCAGACCTAGGAACCCCCCTCAAGATATTAAATAGGTGTTGGTTAACATTTGTCTTGCAAGAATGTTTTGGAAACTGGGCAGGGACAGACTCTTATTTAAAATTAAAAAAATACAAGCGCACAACAAACTAATGGACCTACAAGGTAAAGAAATAAAAACATTGACAAAGGCACATTTTTATTGAAATAAGTAATCCTACCTTAAAGGAGTAGTTCACACAGCAAAACAATTGGATAAATCAGTCACCATATAACTAATACCCCTAAAATGTTGGGGAACACAAACCACAACGTACTATGGTCTGCACATGATTTGGCCTCATCAATGCTAAAGATAAATATGTGAAATTTAAACACATGTGGACAAGTCATTGCTGTGGCTTCTCCTCACATGTCTCAGCAAACCACATGACTCCTGTTCTGTCAACAGTGTTGCTCTTTCCCACTATCACAAGCATGACTGCCTACCACAGTATTTTCTTGCTCACCTCCAACCACCACTGCCCATGCAATGTTCCATTCAGCTTCATGCGTCTTCCCAGAATGGAAAGCAGAACCTCTGAAGAAATACCACAAGGGAAATCTGAAAGGACTGCCAAAAAAGATGCATCTTTTTGTCCACACAATAAGATGCAGACCCAATTGGAAGGGAACAACGACTTGGATGTCCGAGGATTGGTTTGATATCGCCCATCTTAATAGCCACTTCAGAAACCCTCTCCAATCATAAATGGGAAGCACCAGGAGGGTCTGAGTTTATGGGAGGAGTATAAAAAGGTACCAGTAGCATAGCACCCCAACCTCCTAGAATAATTATCCGGGTGGAGGAAAGGTGGAGCACGACATTTCCAACATATCGTCAGTTCCTCACAACCTGATACAAGGACCAGTCGAGGTTCAGAGGATATTGAAGACTACTGCCAGGGGGTCCCTACTATAGCTAATTTATTTATTTGGGGTTGTTGTAGCACAATCATGCAATCTGAGGATTGCTTGAGAACATGTGATCCAAGAAAAGACAATCAAAACTGAGATGAGAGGACTTTAGAAGGCCTGAGAGAAACTGATTTTGAGGACTACTAAAACCTATTGAAAATATAAGGCCAAAAGGAACTACTGGAGAAGAAAATCAAACCCTAAAAGAGATTAGGTGAACCTATGCTACTTAGGTGATTGAGGGTCCTCTATAGCGGGCATATAAAACCATATCCAGAGGTTTGAAGAAACGTCCATCAACCTCACAAGCTGTAATTTTAAGCAGAGCAGAAATTATAAGACTTGGCCAACAAAGATCATCAGATGCAATTAAAAGACTTATGAAGTGACCCATACACTGAAAAACTATGAGCTGCAGAAGATAGTCTAGGCCTTCCTTAGGGCCAGAAATAAACCTGGCGGCCTCTTGTGTCAGATTCCTAACTACAAGATAGGTGCAATCGCCTCTGTCGAGGCCTGTGCTTTCCAGGAACACAGGAGAAGGTCCAGGGATAGCAGGGGAGGACCCTCGAGGACCCCATAGCCCATGTGCCAGCAGACTAGGCAACGGTGGAATACCATGGGGAGACCCGTCAAGACCTGGTTCCTGTTCATCCAGGGAACACGTATTCTAACCAACGTATTCTAACCAGTGTGAAGGGCCCTGTAATTCTTAGCCGGAAAGGTACTAGATGGAGCACAAAGTAATATACCACTATTTTCCTTCGAGGAGACAATTTACTTAAATAGTGGGAGTGATATTATTTCCCTTACAGTAGAGAGGAAAGACAGAAGAGGTATCCAGTTCAAAGTATTTTCAAAACTGCAATATTAAGAAATATCAAACATAATGGTCTGTGTCGCTTATGGGCTAACAGTACAGAGCGGAATAAAAGGGTACCTACCTGAAGATCTCTCTAATACAATGACCAAGTTTTGGCATAACATCAAGATTCAGGTCTTCGCTACTTTGTATTTGACTGATGTTTACTAATTACTGTTGGTTTTGGAACCTTACGAACACTGTTTAGTATTCACATTTCAAAACATCCAGTCTAGTTGATGGACAAGTCCATTTGGATTCATTTACAGTGTCAACAAGTTGCCCATATCCCTCCACAAAGCAATGGCAGATTCAAAAGAAAGAGGCACCATCATTCATGAGGATGACAGACACTTAAAAATCTAAAATATAGCCAAACACTTCAACCCAGGGCTGGACTGGCCCACCGGGACATCCCCCGGTAGGCCTCGGGGCATAGGGCCTCTTTGGGTCTTAGCGGAACTGCGGAAGGATACATAAATAAACAAAAGAACATCGAGCCTGAGCCAGCCTGGGTGGCTTGCATGAAATTGGCTGCGCATTTCTTTTCTTCCTAGGGTCGAGGATAGGCCGGCATGCGCATGCGCGTTTCATGACAGAGCATTGCGCTTGTCACGTCTGCAGCCCTGGTTTGTGCTCGCTTGCATTCATGTTGCATCACATGAGGTGCTGGACAAATTGCGCAGGGGCAGGGCTGCGCACAGCGGGCAGGCGGGCGACCACATGTCTCAGTGCACTGCTTTGACTGAGATTGCGCTCTGAATCTCACAACGACTGGCATGGCGAGTGGAGCAGGGCAGTATTTTAGTCAGGTCAGTGCGTTATTGAATAGATAAATTGCTTGGTGCCGGTGGGCGGCAGTGTTGGAGCTTGATCCTCGGACTGGCTGTGGACGGCGGAGAGGAGTGGGATTGTGATTGCTCAGTTGTCGGTGGGCGGGGGTTTTAGGGCCTTCTTACCTACTCCACTCAATCAGTCATTGGAAAGCACCTTGCAATTTAGGACCACTCCACTCACTGTTGCTGTGCTTGTTAACAGCGTTTTCTTAAATCATCATCAAAGTGCTTACCTTTTTCCTTAATAAGTATGTGTGCAGCGATCACCGGCATCTTGCATATACAGTCTAGTATTTTCAGTATCCCACATGTCCTGAAAATCCTTGTCTCACGTATGTCGCAATACTGCTCCTGGGCTGGTATCTTGCATTCGTTAATTGAAGTTGCGTAAAGCGCTACATGCAGAGCAAACTGTTTCAAAGCGCCGAAGAAAAACTGAGCAGGGTAAAAAAGGAGGCTGAGACATGAAGGCATGGGGGCAGGGGATTTACCAATGCTTTCCCAGTGATTCTTATTACATTCCAATTGTGGAGGACAGACACTTTAACAACAAGTATTTAACGATATGCTACATAACATAAGATTAAATGCATTTAGCAAAGTTAGACTTCATTGCAATTGTCACTGTGATGGGAATGTCACAGTGCAAGAGCTTACGATAGATGCATGCTGTCATGAGATGGCAGATTGCTTGTTGGATATGGATCAGAACTTGGTGTGATGAGGGGGCTGGGGGGGTCGTGAAAGACTGCAGGCCCTGCAGTTAGAAATCAAGGTTGATGAGAAGCAAGACCTCAAAGACCTTGTACAGCATTGAATCATATTTTCTCCTCTTACATTTAGAGGGAAATCATAACACAGTTTGGGGTCTAGGTGGGTGATAGTCCTACCTCTGCAGCAGAGATGATTTGGTTTGGCAGTCTGAATTAATACCAGTGTTGCAGACCTGAGTGACCCCAGTTGGTTTGTTAGGCGTTGTGAGGAGGACAGACTGATAATTGTGCCAATTATTCAAATACGCTGATGATTCATAGAGTTTTGAAGGCCCCTTTTGGTGGGCACTGTAGTAGAGATATTAATGCCCTTACATGGCCAAATTTCTTCAAACAATTGATTAACCAAGGTGCTCTATGGCCGTTTGCTGGTAGGCTGATGTTAATGCTGCTGCATTAGGCCAGGCCAGGCAGCGGAGTCAAAAATGTCAATTAAGGGTTGATTTTTACTCATGATGTGTAGCTGATGATGGGTATTTGTGCATGAATCTGGCTGCGGCACTCCCCGGATAGTGCATGTGCTGGTATGCATCATGTGTGTACTGCTAACAGTGCTCATGGCAACTCCATGTGTCAGAGTCCCAGTATTGTGCATGCGCCAACACTTTCAGTGTGCAATATGGTACACATGCTGCTTCTCCTGGTATCCTGAATGCTCCAGCACTCCCGTATTGTGTAAGGCAAATGAGGGATGGGGGGGGGGCTCAAACATGTTGAAATTGCCTCTTGCAGCCCTAATACATCTTCAGCCGGCCCTAATACAGGGACACGTGACAGTGGATTCATGCCTACCATTTATGCAAATAGACATATTTAAAGGAAACTGTGCAAGTGAGCCCACTGAGTCTTTTGTACTTTGGTTGAATTTATCCTGGAAGCATATTCTCTTCCGTCCTGCTGTTGGATTTTAGGAACACGAGACACAAAATGCAGGGCACACTTACCATGAGCATATTCTGTCTTATTGAAGATTAGACATGTGCCAGTTTCCTATGTGCCATAAAGGGCACTCGTCCACTGACAGCTACTGAAGTAATGGCAATACCATGGTTAGGCCTTTCATGGCAGCACCGCCCAATGATATCCCCGCCCCGCATCCTGGGTCTTTTCCGCTTGGGGATTAACTGCACATGCGGGACCTTTTACAAAACCCAAAGCACACACATGCATCAGAGACTGGAAATGTCTGGATCGACATGATAGGTTGTTTCTACTTAATGGGGTCATTCATGTCGATGATACCTTCATGTAGCGGGCACTGAACACAAGCCTCCAGAAGCTAAATTAGTTCATGCATCTTATAGGAGCAGCAGTGCACGTATATATAAACGACAAGGCTTCGGGGCAGGTGGCTTCTCACTTGGACCATGCCCGTGCAGTGTAATACAGCTTCTTATTGGGGCGTATACCTGCGCCTGTTGGTCATACAGGTTATCTGAATGGACTGGGTCGCTCTATGTGCTCTAGCTCTGCTACTGAGTGCTGTGCCCACCCTACTCTACATCAGTATGTGACGTTGCAGTTGTCACCATGGTACCCACTCTTCAGCATGTGACTCTGGCATGCAGCAGACTTTGTTACATGATGCTACTTTTACCAGCAAAGAGAATATACCAAATTTCAAACAAGCAAGCAAGTATTGAGTCTTTGTCTCAGTGATTGCGGTTAGAGGTGGGTTGGGGAGGGTGCTGAGTGGAGTTGCTGAGTTGTATGTAATGTGATCTGCTAAAACGATTTCCATGGCAGACGTAGGCATGCGTAGGTATAGTATGTGCATTTCGTATGCATAACACAGACTTATTCTGCATGGGCTGGCAGGGGTTACAGATCTCGGTCACCCTTGTTCAGAATTATGTTAAATAATATGATTAATGCAAACACCAAATCCCTTCCTTTGCAAACCGAGCAGTGTATGTCAGCAGGATCACTTTTAAAGGGTCATAGCCCAATTCATCACTAACTTGGTCCTTATAAGGTGACACAGCCCCGTGCATTACTCTCATTGCCATGGGGCATAGTCAGCTCCAAGCATACAGCATGCAGGCTATCATTGAGGCTTTTCAGTCCGCAGCCTCACCCACGGTGCAATATTGTACCACCCACTTAGAGGAAAGGGCTTTGAAAGCAAACAAATGGTGATTGTCGGAAGGTCTCTAACAGCGGCTTCTGGGAGCAGAAGGAATGTGTGAAAAGGTGCCGCGTCTCATCTTCCTAGGCCAAACAGCTCTCTTGTAACTCAGAAACTTTTATTTCAGCTAAAACACAGAGAACTCCCCATTGCATGAGCATTGCCTGCTGATAGGTGACATTAGGCACCCTTTGGCCACATGAGGGTCATTTTGAGAATATGGGGTTTGAGGGGCATTGACTTGTGCTCCCCTCCAGTCCAGTGCAGGGTCGTATCTTAAATGGGCAAGGTGATCAGATCCTACATTGTGGGCTTACAAGAGCAGTGAGCCCTACCACATGGACAGTTATTAAAAAATGAGGGCCTGCTGACATCTGTGGCGAAACCCATTCACCCACATTATAATAATCCACAAAACAATGGTGCACCAATTCACCTAACTTCAAAATAGTTGTCCGCTTGATTAGGGGAGCAATGTGAACTGGTGCATCTACCCAAGAACTGCCTTCCAAGCATGGATGGAGCCAGCCTCAAAGTTTGGAGAGAGTGTGATGGGCTGAATGACACGTTTGAAAGCTGATCATGCATGTGGCCATTCACCTATTGGGCTTTCGGCCCCGCCTCTGAGCCCAGGAGGCTGTATACCTATTTCATTCTCCTTTTGCCCATCAGATGCATCTTTCAACCCAATGCAGGGGCTGTTAAATTCCACAGTGCCATGCTAATCACTGGAGGAGTAGGCCATCTGCAAGTTGAGGCGGTCCTGTGGCTTCATCATAGATTTTATTTTTATCATGGCCCAGTCAGGCTTTTGTCCTCTGGCTCTGTATGTTTTCTGCTGCTGTCGCAAAGTTAATTATGTAAATCCATTCTCCCACGTGAGAAATTTGACACGCTCTTACCATCGCAATCCTTTGCCATAGGAACTCTCTGCTGCGCAGCACAACTAGTGCTACCATCTGCCTCAAAGTCGGAGGGCTTCAGCCCTCCCAAGCCAAGGCCTGGCGCCGCCCATGTCTCCAGACCTGGACCATGATGGGGACACCCATCCAAGCAGTAGGAGCGTATAGCTCTATAAGAAGCAATACCTTCATACGTTTAGGACACTGCCTTCTCTACTTTGAGAGATCATTAACTTATTTAAAACATGCCTCTTAAGCCATATATGTTTAAAACATGCTTTAAATTCACTCATTTTGACTAATTGTATTCCCCATTTTATTGGGGGATACTCTTAATCCCGTCATAGAAGGGTTGGGCTCACCCGCTGAGCTCGCTCATTCAGTGAAATATGGGGCCACTTTGAAAATAAATTCCAGGGCCAATTTTGGTTCCCAGTCCGGCCCTGCTTCAACCGAAAAATAATCACGAAGTGTGACTCCCCAAAAGAAGAATGTTAAGGCCTTACTAGAGTTAGAAGATCGCCCTGACTTTAAAGAAGTTTGAAGCTGACTCAGAATAACTCATTACAGCTGTAAATTCATTCAAGACTGTGCAGAAACAACACAATCCCTAGAGAAACTGTTAAATGAAACGCATGACCGAGCATATGGAGATTCTCAACATTACACAATTGAACAGCAAAAGAAAATCCTACTCAAGCACCTTGCATGGCAGATGCCCTTGATATGAAGGAGCCCTTTGTGGAAATGGGATTCTCAGACACTGGCCTCACTGCAGTTTTATACCCAAAACATGGCAATCACACTAAAATAATTACCCATGCCAGCAAAGCACTACCCTCCTTAAAAAGAAGATTCGAATAATGTGAAAAGGCGCTTCTGCCAACAGCGTGGGCAGTCCAATATTTCAGACCTGGAAACTTCACACCAACCAATATAATACTGGAACTTGACAAATACGGGCAGGTAATCAAGCACTCTCTATATGTATTTATATAGCGCTCCTAACCCAAGGGTATCTGGGCGCACATTTTACAAGTTATAATTGCAGGACAGGTAGTTCCAGTTACATTAAATTGACACAGACACACAAAATATTAATTACAATGTGAAAATATTTACATATACAATTGTAAGAATATGTACATAGATTCAGAGCAAGCGGTTACAGGAAAGTTAATTTGAATATGGGTACATAGGGTGATCATTTACAGTGTTATGATATTTAAATATATAATTGTATGAGTGTAGATAATGCTCTACATTAATTACAGTTAACTGGGAAGGAGTGATGTCTAATCTAGTACTAGATTAGTGAACTATTCATGGGTGACATGATTTTCCCCATTGACTGACAAAACTGATTGTTCCACCGACCCCCCTTACTGCAGTTTTGTCAATCTACCTAGGAGAACAGGACTACTTAAATACTACAGGAAAAGTGCATAAAAAACAAAAGGCAGTGTGGAGAATTACCCACTTCATATGTTGATAGGTGGTGCCATTTTCACATAAATGAAGACACCGGTGTCCGAAACCTATGGAGGTAATGTCAGGAATCAGAAACATTGAGGCCGAGTATCAGTCTTCTTGTTGTGGGGGTTACAAAATTGGTATCTGAAGCAGCGAATTGCGGAGCTTATGGTATTCCACCAAGGTCTCATCTGATCACCAGATGAAAGTGAATATATACAAAATGATTTTACCACCTACTTACCTATCTGCAAAGCACTGGGCATGCTCTGCACAAGCAAACCACTAAAACATGGAAAAGGAATATAAAAGTATTGATGGCAAATGATGTAGTACAAGGCAACGCAATAACTATATAAAGGAAAAAGAAGATCACAACAAAACAGAAGGAAAAGACAAAGAAGGAAATGATCATGCAGATAAACTAACCAAATTTGGAATTGTTAGGGGAAATGAATTTCAGTAGAAAACATCCTTGGAGAAAGCAAGGTGACAGGAAGCACCATACACAAAGGGCATGAAATGAATGAAAAAAACAGTCAAGGAAAGGAGAAAAGAAAATTAAGAGTATTATTGAAAAACAAATTATTTCAGCTTCAAAATGGCCGATTAGTCAGAAGGCCCAAATCGAGATCTACTCAATGGATATAGTGCATATCTTTCCACAGTCTCCTAATATCAGGCACACAACACACTACAGAAAACCTTAGAAATCCTTACAGAGTTTGCATGTTGGCCACACATGTACCAGGACATCTCTCTTTACAAAAGAAATGTTGGTATTGTAGGGGAGGCATGGTATCACAAATATGACTGACAAAATGGGTACAATTTGTAAAACCTTTATTAAAATTATAGGGTAACATAGGAGTTTCTCCAATGTTATAGGGTAACATTGGAGAAACTCCTATGTTACCCTATAATTAAGATGGGAGTAGTCTCGACCATCAAATAAATAACGCAGACCTAGTGTAGTCTTTCAAATCAAAATGGCCTATGCTAACAAAACCTAATGCCTGCCCCATCTCTTGAACATAAAAATGTAAAAAGGAGAAATCCATGCAAAAGGAAAAAAAAATCAGTGTTCAAATGAATAAATGTGGCTGAACCAGCTCTCCTCCCCACGTTAGATCTCACGGAGTAAGGATGCCCTGTAGGCAAGATGACACTCTGGCTCGGCTTCCAACACAAGTGTTCCAAAACGTGGATCGAGGCTTGTCTGGCCTTCCACGTTTAAGTCTCTTTTCTTGACTTGTTTCAATCAAAAAGTTCACAAAGCTCCCCCTCTGTCAGGCTCAACCCTCTCACGATAAAGTTCAACACAAACGTGCAAGGGGGCTACCAAGCCCAAGCTTATTTCACTTCGGTCTCCCTCTGTCGGGCTTGGACCACTTTCGCATGTCGAAGACTTTAAAATGTGCGTGGCTTTCTTTACAGACTACTGCAGGACCACTTCGACTTAAAGTTTACAGTTCATCTTTCACTTTCCCCTTCTCTAGGAGTTAAACCTCTTTATTTCACTTTTGTCATTCATACGCTTTATCGCTTCAAACAATTTACTTCTCAGAGAGACTTGCGTGGGCTACTTCCTTTCGCCAGATCACTCTGTTAATTAGTATCGTTGTTTTTCGCAGCTGTCTTTTAATTCAAAGATCATTAACAGTTCTTCCTTTCCTCGCGTTTCACTCACAAGCATGCAGCCTTCGCTTGCGATAGAATATTTCTACTTCAAACTTTAACACACACCGGTCTTTCAGGTCACTTGCCAACGTCTCTTCTTGTCTTTTGCGATTCCCAATTCACCAGTCAAGGTTAGTGCCACAGGCTTGACCTCGCCTCACCAACTCTGTCGTTCACCTGGGAGGGTCGCTGGCATCGTCCATGAAACACAATTCAGTCTTCACTTTGTGGGATCTGGCCTTCTTCATGGGTCTTCTGCAGCCTGTCAGACACAACCTACAGGAGGGAACTCTTGGGGTTTTCGACCCGCTGCTCCTGTCCCTTGGTCCGTCGCTCTGCTACAGTAGGTTTGCCTTTGTCCCAGAAGCCCTGCTCGTACTCGTGTTTTGTCTTGCTCAGAGTGTGTCTTTGGGTTCTGCCTTTTATTCATGCGAGGACAGCTAATTGGTATCAGTTGTATGCACTTCGAATCAAGTGCCTGACCCCGATTAGCAGCACATGGCCTGTACGATGTGTGAAAAGTAATGTTGTTACTTTCAGTCACCCTCTTCCTCTGCCCAGTGTTTGGTTGGGGGGGGGGGGGAGATGGGTCCTCGGAGCATCCTAAAACATAGGATGGGTTGGATAAACAAAATAGGGGGGGGAATACTGCGTCTCACCATCGGCTTCCTCACCCCTACTCTCCGAAGACCCCTCACCCAGGTGATCCTCCCGCACTGGTCCACCCCCAGGGTCTGGATCCAAAGGCGATGGCCGTGCCTTAGCCTCCTGGGGAATAGCGGGTGAGACACCCTCTGGTTTCTCACAGTATGTGAAAAATGTTAACATAGTTCTCCATGTCACAGGCCACACATTGTAAAATGTGGCTTAACTTTGCTAAAATCAGATTTACACAATGATTTTGGTCTAGCCAATGTTCATCCAGCGGGAAAAAACAAACAGTTGCTCACCATAAAGTGTTTAATCACAAAACGTGTGATATTTCCTGCACATCTGAAACTGCTGCATTATTGTAAACAATCTCACTTTGATCTGCCATAGAGCATGTCATTAAATAACAAGACTATCCTGGGGTGGAGAATCCCAACTAACACTAAATCAATAGTGATATACCCATCTTTTTTTGGGGTAGGAGAATCGAAACAATTAATCAGAAGATAAATATTGCAACAATTCACGATCTGAAAGAGCGCAGATTTCATTATTCCAATTGACCCATTTACCTTCTCAATGGATGGTGTTCCCAGTGAACAGGAACTTATCAAAGGACTGCTTCCACTACTACTGATCAGCTCACCTAAAATCTAACTAGAGAAAAGTTAGCAAGAAGGGAAGATAAAGTCTCCACACCTTCCTAGTCTAAGTGACCCAAACCACCACTCCTGAAGAATGTTCCTTGACCACTGTAACGCTCACCTGATTCCCGTAGAGGCGCCGGTCTTGACTAGGCGTATACCGTATCTTCAAAGGTGATGTGTAACACACGGCTGGCTCTTTGGGCTGGACCTCTGTGCACTGTATGTCTGGCGCGAAGGGTAAGATGTCTTAGGTAAGTGAACGCCGTGCTCTCCATCTGCCTCGAGGCAGGGTGCTGTAACCGGTTTCTTCACTGGATAAGGGGAGCAGGCCTCTTGACTTCAGAGGACTGCTGTCCGTCGTTTACTGCACGAACGGTAAGTTTCGAGTAATTCTAATGTCTTTAAAGTCTTTAGTAATGATGTCTCTTGTTTTGCAGGGTTCCGGCGATGGCGGATGGCGGGCTGAAGTGAGTTGAAGATGGAGCCCGTGTGAGGAATAGAAGCGCCTGGAAGCACGTAAGTAAGCGCTTGTTGCCTGCTTCACGATGCGCTCTAACTGTCTTTTTATTTTGCAGGTACAAGTTCGGGGCGGCTGCAGGGTGCCGGAATACCCACTGGGTTAGATGTGGAAAGGAGTAATGGCACGTGAGTATTAAAGTTCCCCAATGTCTTTAAACGCACCTTGTTTTGTCCTTCAGATGCGGGATGCAGCGCCGAAGGCCTCCGGAGCGTGCGAAGAGTAGGTAAGCCTTTGTCTTTCAGATGCCGGAATGCAGCGCGAGGCGTTGGTGACAGCCGATGGACCAGGTAAGTGAAGAGCTGTCACTGAAGACCGTAATGCTAACCTGTTCTTTCTTGTCTTTATAGGTGTTGCTGAAGACTGGATTCAGAATGGTAAGCCTTTTTCCTTAGGCCCAGGATCAGATGCAGAAGACACGATGAGCGTTCTGCTGCTGAGGATGCAGAATAACGCAAAGCAAGATTCATCCATCGGGTGTGGTTTAAATAGCCTCCAGTAGTGCTTAGGTGTCTCCTTCCACAGCCACGCCTAGGTAAGAAAAGAGTTCCTGCTTTCCAGAAGAGTTCCAGTGTTCTGAATCTAGGGAGTGGCTCCTGCCCCACCCAACAGGAAGAGTAGTTCCAAACAGAAGAGGATCAGAGACTCAACTGGCAGGCAAGTAAGCAGCATGGTCTGCTGCAGGTAAGTCCACCCAAGCATTATGAGCCCGGCGCTTCCAGCGCTGGGACTGGGCATATTTATGAGCCTGGTGCCACTGGTGCCAGGACTGGGTCCAAAAGGTCCCAATTGGGACTGGTTGGCACTCGGAACCTGGGTTATGGATCTGCTTCCAAGGGAGTTGGGAAAACCCTGACCTTTTGGAAGCAGAGATCATGACACCACAGAGAGAACAGAAACATGTTGAGCTTTACAGTCTAGAATTTACTGGACTATGATTAATCTAATATAGATACCCACCATAGGATATTCTATACTAATACACCTTGGGGGTCAGTTTATAAACTGATTTATAAACAGAAATTGTGAATCCTACTGATCAGGATCTTTTTCTTATGACGAGACTATGGTTTTATTATTGTTTTAATTGTATGACTTTCCATTCTGAATTGCAGAGTTTAATAATGTTTTAATTATGATGTCTAAATAAAATGGATATATTCTTTTCTACTCTTGTTAAGGCAAATTGTTGCAATATTTATCTATCTTCTGATTGTTTCGATTAAATAACAAGAGCCATTTTAGGGGCACAGTTATTACCAAAATGTGGCAAATACTCATTGCAAAGCTGAAGCTGCATATCGCCTACTGTCCCCGCTACTAGTAGAGCAATGTAATCAAACCATAATCAACCTCTTGAGAACATTCTGTAAGAAAACTGGCCCCCCCTCAAAACGTATGAAACACATGAACAAAACACTAATGCATCCGCTGTGCGTGAGCACATTGCAAATTTGAGAAAGAATTTGCAACACGCTTCTGCTCACAGCAGAAGTAGAGCAATTTGTTCATGAAAAACAATTAAAATCCAGACATTCTCGAAGAACAAGGAAAGAGGAATCTTCACACAAGGAGATTAAGGAAATGGTATATGAGGAATATAGAAAGTAGGAATGGGTCATTTATTTTTGTGGCAGTTCCTGAACTTTTTCTGAACAGTTCCTGAACTTATGTTTTTTAATTTCATTTAATTTTACAATATAATTTTCTTAAGAGACGATCATTAACAATTCCATTACAATATTAAACAAAAGAGAAAAAAAAATATTTGTTAAGTTAATTATGTACTTTTAAATAATGAACAAATTATATAAATAGCTATATCAAAATATACAGTACAATAAAGAATGTAAACCGAGGCGATCACTAGGGTTGTTTGGGCAGTCCAACGTGTTCCGAAAGGGTGCCCTGCAAAAGGAGAGGAGATAGAGTTTAAGGGAAGATATGAAAGGAGGGATATGGGGTGACATTGTTTTTAATCAGGGGAAGAAGGCATTCCAATGAGGAGGACACAGAAGAGAAAAGGATAGAAGCATGATGTGGAAAGGTTGGGCATGTCTTGAGGGCAGCAGAACTGTATGGTGCAGCACAAGTAGTAATGAGAGATTAAGTTGGAAAGATATAGGGCCGAAGCCATGAAAAGATTTAAACACTAGTAAAAGGAAGGTAAAGGGTGACCAATGATGCATGAAGACAGTGGGCAACGTGGTAGAGGATTGAGGGGTTCGGAGGGGGGGTCAGAGAGTACGTTCAGTGTGCATTGTTAAGTGGAGACTTTTGTTAAGGGTGGGGAAGGAGTCATGGGGAAAGCCCAGGCGAAGATCGGGGAAGTAATCAAGTAGACTGTACAGCGGGATGGCGAACCGGTTTAGTGCAGCATTAGGATAGGAGGGGGGTGTAGATCTTGGATAGGTTAAGTAGATATAAGATAACCTGGTTACTCTGGATTTTATGAACGGATTGAGATGCATGTCATTTTCAGAGAAACCCAAAGTTGCAGGCCTTGTGGGACTGAAAGGAAGGCCTGGGGAAAAAAGGGGGGACGGAAGCATGTAGAGGACTTCGGTCTTGTAAGAGCTGAACATAAGAAAGAAATGAGCCATCCATTGAAAGCTAGCTAGAGAGCACTAAAAGAGATGAGAGGAGAGGTTGGGGGTAAATGTGGGAAAAGAGAAGATGAGCTGGGTGTAGGCAGGAAATAGTTGGAAGGAGAAGTCAAAAGGAAGAGTGTGCCCACTGAAGGTGACGTGCACCCTGGAGGAGAAGTAGAGGCAAAGGTCAACGGCAGACAGAGGAGGGGATAGAACAAGGGTGAGGGCCAGAATGGCCTGCAGGATAGTGGAGTGTTTGCTTTGGACTAAGCTCCACAAAGAAGTAGACAGTGTAAAGAATGCAGCCTTGGAGAAGGGCATGAGTGAAGGGGGCGGGGGGGATCGTTGCACCATCACATTATCACATTGAATGAAGAAGTATGTTGCTTTTCAAATTATATATTTATGGGGAGATTCAGGGTAAGTGGCAAAGGCAAGCAAAGATAAAGTCGTGTAAGGGTGTTGGCAAGGAGAACTAAGGGTTGAGAGGAAGTCATCAAAAGCTTGATTAAGAGAGGAAGCCCTTGCTAGGATGGCCAAGAGAGAGGATCAGACCCAAATTATTTCTTTTATCGTAGGGCTGGCCTATTGGTGATCCGAATATCAAAATTCAGTAGTTTGAAAAATCCAAAATGAATCTGCATAACAAAAAGTTACACATAATACATTTCAATAGTGAGTATGTCCATTCCAAAAACTATACATTATTTTACTGTTTGGTGGTCGATATATCTAGTCCGATTTAATAGGTCAAGAATGTGAACCATTTAACACAAACATCACTGACCTTGTTTAGGAAGAACCTCACGAAACATGGACTTCACTTCAGGCATTTTCAAGCTTGTGTTCAGTTAATTCACACTGAAACAAACATACAGAATGAGGATTAACTGGATACAAATACATGGTGCTTGCAGTTTTGATCAATGGTGTCTAAGTCTAAGAAAAGTGAAATATGGACAAATTCCTTTGGTTAACTATTGGGAGACCGGTTTGTTTGGAGTTGCTGTGCTTTATCATATTTTTTTATTCTGCCCACCTGATATCATCCAGGTGGGTACGATATACTGGTTTAAACAGTTAACGCAGAACTGGTCTAATAAGCTTAACATGAAGGCAATGTGTACTTTCGTGGGGCAACAAGCTTGGTTTTGCAAGTGCTTAAAACACATAAAATACCAAGCTGCAGGTACAGGTCAACATATCAAATCATAACCATACGTCAATAACCTATGCAGTTGAATATTTGTTAAAATCTTGAATAGAGTAAACTTCGTTCCATGGGTTACTCTTAACTGAGAAAAAATAACAAATAGGACTGATATTCTGTTCCCTTGCCCCCTGTAAACCAAAAAGCACTTCCCAAATATCATAGGACTAGGATTATTTACCATCCCAGCTCGAGCCCTAGAATATTTTGTAAAGTGCTGGATGGTGGGTAGCAGAACAAAGGAAAATAACATCACTGAAACCAGCGATATTTATCACAGGGTACCATTACTGGAAAGACCAAGTTACTTACCCCTGGTAATGTTCTTTCAACTGGATGTGTGGAATCAGAAAAAATACAATATTACGGCTGTTACACCGAGCAAATTAAAATACACCGACACAGGCTTATAAAGATTCCCAGAATCTTTATTACAAAACTGAACAGTATTCAACAAAGTACACAAATAGCTATTTGGCTGTCAATAGATCACCGAGACCACCAGCAGGGTTCAATGTGAGCAGTGAGAGAGTTTCCTAGCTGGACATCGACGCATTTATACAATTTGTAAAACGATGTCCAGCCTCTTTACAGGTTAATCATGCACTGGGCTAGGGTCGCGCCAGGTTCACTTTCCTAATTTACATATCCCGTGCTCGTGGTTTACTTTTTCAATACATTTACTAACACACTCCATTATTCTTTAATTTAACATTTACACTCTTTACATATTGTTTTAATACAGACCACACACTGTTTCGTATATTATATTCGGATAGCATTACTGTTCTTGTATACTTGTAGTTTAACATTGCTAATTCAATTAATCCTCTGCTCCCGAGGTCAACAAAGGACAAGGTCTACATGACCCTAACATGTAGCCTGAGGGCAGGTTGGACATTAACTCCTCTACAGAGGTTGGAGAGGTTAAGGCAAGAACAAGGACAAACGAGATGGCCATTTTAGATTACAGGGTGACTTTGTATAAAACCCCAAAATGGCGGTTTCTAACCTAAAATGGAGGCTTGATTCAAGATGGCGGCTTACATCAATTTCTAAAGTCAAGACCTTGCCGCAGAGTTATTCGCGTACAATTTTAAGCAACTTGGCATAGGCCAATATACAAACAAATCGTTTATAATAAGAGGCATAATTTAATATCCGGTTTGACAGATGTTCCTCCAACATATTCCTCGTCTTTGACATGTAATATTCATCTTCGGCTGCTTCAGAAATTCGGCGGAGGGCGCCCTGCATCCAGTGAATGTCCCTCGAAAGCCTCCGTCGAGGGTGACGTCATTCAATGTTATAAGTAGCATGCACGGCGCCCGTTGGCCTTAGTTCTGTTTTTCCCTCCTCGTGTATCATAAGTGCCCAAATACATGGGCAGGACAGTACTCAGCCTTGTGGGAAAGAACTGCAATAACGTGGGAAATTCTACAGAGGGGTAGGTTGGGAGGGCGATGAGGAATACGTTGGAGGAACATCCATTCGAAAGAACATTACCAGGGGTAAGTAGCTTGTTCTTCGAATGGATTGTGTCCTCCAACGTATTCCTCATCTTTGACAGACCCACAAAGCAGTATCCATGATAGGAGGCGGGAGAAGAATTTAGACATGCAGAATTCTCATAGGGCAGAATAAAGGACTGCCTTACCAAATGCAACTTCCTTTGCGTGGGAAGTATCCAGAGAGTAATGCTTAGCAAAGTTGTGTATAGATGACCACGTTGCCGCATCACAGATGTTCTTAATAGGGACCCCTCTCTGAAGGGCAGTCGAGGTGGCCATGCCCCTGGTGGAATGGGCGTGAAAACCCTCAGGAGGGTCCTTGCTTGCCAGCGGTAGTATTCAGAAATAGTGAGGATGATCCACCTAGACAAGGTCTGCTTGGAAACAGCCTGGCGCAGTCTGTGTCCGGTGTATCCTACAAAGAGCTGGTCGTCCACTTTCAATTTGGACATCCTGGAAATATAAAACCTCCACGCTCTCCTAGGGTCCAACCGATGTAGCCTTTCCTCCTCCTTACTAGGATGCGGAGGAGGGTAGAATGCTGGCAGTCCAATTTTCTGCCATTGGTGAAAGTCCAAAACCACCTTAGGCAAGGAGGAGGGTATAACCCTCAAAACAACCCTTTCCTTGTGGAATATAGTAAGGGTGGCTTGGAAGAAAGCGGTTGCCACTCACCCACTCTTCTTGCAGATGTAAGAGCAACTAACAGTATAGTATTAAAGGTCAACAACCTCAATGGACACGAGTGCAAGGGTTCAAAAGCAGCACCAATCAGAAATTTTAAAACCTGGTTGAGGTCCCACACAGGAACTTGAAACTTAGAAGGTGGGAACACATTTGATTTAGCCCAAAGGAAGGTAGCCCAAAGTGTTAATCTTGAAAGATACTTGTCCGTGAGCCCATAGTAGAGCGTCCGTTGCGATGTGCATCTATTATATCAGGTTCAAAAATACTTTTGTAGCATAAAGGGGTTAGATCCTGTGCGCACGTATCTTTCAAGATTAACACTTTGGGCTACCTTCCAAACCCGCAAAGTTTGAATGCGAATTTTCATCGAAGAACCACAACAGCAGTACTTCCTCTACTAGGACTGCATTATTAATCTGGCCAGGGGCAGTGTATAAGAAATTCTTGCCTTGAGGATGACCGAATGGTCAAACACGTGTCGGCTGTAACAAGAATAAATCTTCTTATATACAATTGAAGGATTGTACTTTTGTTGGTTTCCATCGCACCTATAGGATCTGAACCTACTTATCATTGGACATCATACTACAGTTTTCTCTGCGCTGTTTGGCAACACAATATTCAAAACAATCCTGAAGTCGGAGGGCCTGAAGGATCTGAGAAAGAGTGACCATCTTGAATTTGTCTTTCCTGAGGAACTTGTTCAAGTAGTTCAAGTCCGAGATGGGCCTCAGTCCCCCGTCCTTTTTGGGAATAAAAAAATATGGGGAATACCAATCCTCGTTCCTCTCTGCCACAGGCACTGGTTCTATGAAGCCTTTTTCTAGCAGGGTTAAAATCTCCTGCACAAGGAAGGGATCCGGAATCCTCAAAGAGTGTTTCCCCAGTGGATTGTCCTGAGGCTTCCTTGGAAAGGGAATACAGTAGCCGTGGGCTATTGTTTCCAGAGCCCAGAGCCCATGCATCTGAAGTAATGGCTTGCCATTCTTTGAGATGCTGAGACAGTCTGCCCCCCACTGGAGAACTGTGACTGAAGTCTCCAGAGCGGTTTTGAAGCAGCTGTTTTAATGGATGATGGTAAAGAGGCTGCTGCTGGAGCAGTCTTGGCACCTCTACCTTGTCTTTCGCCTGCCTCTTTGACTGGCCATTCCTCTCGCCCTTCCAAATGAGGAGTAGCAGCAAAAAGATCTACTCCTCCACAGTTGTCCACTGGAACGAAAAGGCTGAGGTTGCCTAACAGCGGTGCCAAAAGATTTGGCAGCCGCCTTGGAGATCTGGAACTTCTCAAGGCTCTCGTCAGGCTTGCTACCAAAAAGGGGAGGCCGGTCAAATGGCATGTTGAGAAGACGAGTCTGCACATCGGGTGCAAAACCCAACTTCTACGACCACGCAAACCTGCGTATTACGGTGCTCATAGCCATGGATCTGCTGATACTATTTGCAGAATCCAATCCAGACTCGAGGGGCTCGCACATGGCTTCCTTGCCATCCGTAATAGCCAGAAAGCCGTCCCCCTCATCCCCTTCTGGAATGTGCTCTGCTGCCATGGAGATGCACTCCCACAGAGTATACGAAAAGTTTGCAAGCGCACAGGTAGAGTTGGCTGATTTGAACGCCATACTCCCCCGCCTACAATACCTTCCGCGCCCATCCATCTACGTGCTTATCGTCCCCATCAGGAGGGATGGTAAGGTACGCGGCCTGCTTTGAGGTAGCCGTAGCTGCCTGGACCACCAGCCTCTCGGGAGTGGGGTGTTGGGACAGATAGCCTGGGTCGCTGCTGGAGGGGTGGTATTTTCTTGTAAGAGACTTGTTCACTGCTGGAATGGTCTCCGGGGTCTCCCAATTCCTGGCCACCCTCTATTGAAGAGCCACATGGAACAGTAACACAGGATCCATAGGCAGACCCTTGTACAAAATATCTGTAAGATCATCCTGAACATAATGCGCTGGATGCCTGTACCAGCCCAAGTACTCCACCATCTTAGACATAAGGTGCCTATATGAAGAGTCGGCATGCTCCCCAGGTTGTAGCTCATCGAACTCCACTCCAAAGAGGTATCAATACCATTTGCGTTATGTAAAGTGTCACAAAGGTCCTGCATCATGCTCTCCTCAGAAATGAGGCACTCTGGCACATTAGGAGTCCCATACTGGAGCCCAAAGGGGGCATCCTCCCCACCTGAATGTTCCTCCGCTTCAAAAATTGAAGTGAGGTTTCTAAAAAAATCCTTTTTAGGAAGGGGGACAAACGTTTTTTCAGGCAGGGAGCCTAGAGCCTTAGAAGGCGCTGAAGATGTCGACTTGGACTTAGCCAGAGCCTTCCTTGGCGAGTCAACTGGACCTGAGAGCTGAGTCGGTAAACTAGGCTCCACCGGCATCGACCGCTTCAGCATCGACAACAGCACCAATGGCTTGACTGGCGACGAAGACCCAATGGGCACCAACGACGGCGCAAATGGCGCTGATGGCTCCAAAGACCTTGATGACGACAGAGATCTTGATCGCTCTCTCCGTCTCAAATGATCCTTCGACACTTTCTCTCGATGCCTTGAGGGATCTCGATGTGGATCACACCGTGAACACAGGCTCGAGGGCATGCGAGTATCAGGCCGAGACCGCTCCTTGCCGGCTTCCTTAGAAGGCGCGGACGGAGCCGTGCCCTGCTTTTCAAAAACCTTAAGGATCTCCAACCGGAAAGCTTCCCACTCTGCCGGTGTCGACGTTTTGGATGGGCATGTCACCATCTCGGGGGTACTTCTCAACGAAGACCGACGAGGAAGGCGACTGGTGGTGCCTTCGCTTCGAACTACGGGACCATGATCGCTTGGCTTTCTTCCGACTAGGAGAGTCACCCCTCGAGTCATCAGTCGAAAGCGCAGCCAGTCAGGATTTTCGGGGCTTGGACACCTTGCCTACCTTTAACTTCCCCCGTCGCTCTCGCAAGGCCTTCCCCATCATGGACTGACATTTTGAGCAGGTATCCGTCTCGTGGCCCTCGCCCAGGCACCACAGACAGACCTGATGCGGATCCGTAATCGACATCTTGGAGCTGCACTCCTTACATTTCTTAAACCCGGAACGAGGAGTCGTTGGGGTAGAAGACCAAAACATCGTCGAAAAGAGACAACAGTAGTACTTCAGAAGTACGAGGCGCGCCGAGTTTCACGAAGCAAACATGTTTGCGGTAAAACGGAACTGAGGCCAACGGGCGGCATGCGTGCTACTTATAACATCGAATGATGTCACCCTTGACTGAGGCTTTCGAGGGACATAGACTCAACGCCATCGACGCAGGGCGCCCTCTGCCGAAGAAATTTACGAAGCAGCCGAAGCTGGATATTACATGTCAAAGATGAGGAATACGTTGGAGGACACAATCCATTCGAAACATATTTACACCCAGACAAAATCTTCCATGTGTTTTTCAGATGCATTTGCACCTCGACACAAGCAGACTCCTCTTATATTGACGAATAAGGGGTCCCTTTGCATCACCTGGCTCAAAAAACGATCACACATCCTCCAGATGTTAGCACATCTAGCATATATCATCAAACAGTACTCCTTCAGTTAGGTTGAGTGGACAATCACAAGAGGGAGGGTCCTAATAATTGGACTAAGAGACAGATATCTAAGCAAGTTAAGAGCTTGCTACGGAAACCAGTGCGTGATCTGCATGACACAAGCCTGAATACTGCAATAATGAAAGAAATTCCCTTAAGCTTCTTCGAAAGTTTTTATACCATATTTTATATCAATTAAAACCATCCACAGTCTGCAAAACTAGACGAAATATTTTTACTAAAAGTTGAAAATGAATTAAAGATAATGTGAATAAAATGTGGCAACATATTTGTAAGATACAATGTATTTGCAAAATGCAAAACAATACATTATAATGCGAAGAAACTTAATAAAAGGTTATTGTCTAATACATTAACACCGAACATCACATATCACCCACATAAGTAAATTACCGAAATGGACAATAGTTTCAGCATCACTGAGCACATGTTTTCAGGGCCCAAACCCTTCATCAGAACTAACATGCGTTACAGCAATCAATCGTGAAACGATTTCCAAATTGTGAAAGAACATTTTGAATAAATAACATACGTTTGGTCTGAAATGTGCACACTGACTGTCATGTATATTAAATCATTATAATGTGCAAAAGACCACAGCTTTTAGGGGGTAAGTAGTGGCCAAAAAGTGCTCGACATGGGACCCTGCCCAAGTAGTCGGGAAAGATTAAGGAAAACAGAGACCAGCAGAATCCGTATGTGTTGAGATGGTGCCTTGCTGTAATCAAATATGGCCGACTTTTTCCCCAAATGAAAATAAAATGCGCAGCCTGTGAAACGCAGACTGACACTGTTAAATAGACACTGTATAACTGATGGGGAGTCCCCCAAGAACTTTCTGCAGAAGCATATTTATTGAATACTTGTGATACGAAACTAGAGGAAATTTGCAGCAAAGGCCTGTTCGGTTTTGCACATCACCCCGAAAACGTCATGTAGTTTTAATTGAAGCACTGCACATAGTAATGTAGAAAAGCAAACTTCAGAATTGCAGAACCCTTATCTACATAGGAGAAACAACTAGAAAAGTGACACCGTTTTCACAAATGAAATGTGAAATGTATTTTACACATGGGATTACATGGGATTACCTGTATTACAAATAGCTTGACACAAAAATTGCCGTTGCTTAGACTTGTTCCAAGTAAATCCCATGACAATGATAACTTCAGTTCATAATGTATTGGAAAAATGACTGTACTTGAGGGTTTAAGGCTTGTCACGAGTGGCCTTCTCGCAAAAACCAGACCCTTTTCGTATCATCCACCATTAAAACAAAACGATTAAGAAGATTACACCCCAGCAATAAGGGTTTACTTTGAAAAAACAGAGAGAGAAACATTGTTGGGGGTACAGCTCAGGGGCAAGGAGTTTGTCTTGGAAGCAAGACAATGCAGAGCAACACAGGTTTGAATCCCCGTCTGTGCTTAGAGACTGATCTCCATGTTATAAAATATAAATTTACACATTCCAAAAATCATTGTAGCGTGTGGGAGTGCATCATGGACATCATGTGACCCATCCCCAATGTTTATGAGGGTCTTATTTTTCTGCATGACAGAGCACACAGTCAAGATCCGCTTTATCTTGGGTGGTATGTCATGGACTCTGGCTGACCATTAAGTGCATCTGTGTTGAGCTAACAGATGGCTTCAATGGCAAGGGGGATGGGTCTGCCTTGCTTTAAATTCATTTGCAGAAAATATGGAAGTCCCATGGACATGAATAATAGGAGATTAAGTGGTGTGTTTATTTTGAAGGGAGCAAAATAATGCAAATCACAGCTTTGCCTATAATCTATCAATACGAGCTAGGCCTCATTTCACTGTATGTTAAAACGGTCTAGAAGTGGTTAGTGCCATTTCGTAAATGCCTATTGGGGCCTCCTGCGCTCCCATTTAAAAATTCTTGGCAAAGAGATGGATAGGATTACGCCTAGCATCCTGGGACAATGGGAGGGCCAACGCAGAGCTCTGTTGGAATCGTTAGAATCCAACATTAAGGTTTTATTGACCAATCCTGACAAAAGAAAAAGAAAAATCTGGGTGCAAAACTGGCTTAAACCTCTCGAGGATAGAAACACCCGTCGGATGCAATCAGCACTGAGCAAGGAAACCGAGGCATATGGCATAAGGCAGTGATACCTAAAGCTCTTATATAACTCAGTTCATGAGACTAAGATTTAATCTTTTCCCCAGTAATGAAATCCTGAAGCTACATGGCAAATCAAAAGCAAATAACTGTAGATTTTGTAGATCCGAAGGCCAAGTTGAAACACTGTCCTGATATGCTGCAGGGGGTTGACAGAAATTAGAACCAAGCACCTGGGAGATTGCATTAAAAAAAGGCAATGCGAGGAGGCCGAAAATTTATGGTCACACCTCTTGGGTGGTGAAGACTTTCCTATGATCTTTACTTCCATACAGTTTTTGAAGGAAGTGTTTTAGTTGTAAAATAGGGGTTGATTCAAATCATAAAATCATTAAGGTCATATAATGTGCTTTTCTTTTTACTTGCTTTTCTTCTATGCATGTTGGGAGGGAGTGGTGGGGACCTACGGTCGTCAGTTGGATGAACTGTGCGGGATTTATTTGCAAACATTTAAAGCCGTTGATAAAAGTTTGCAATAAACTAGGTAATCAACTAAATAAATATAATATAGCAATGTTCAGGTAAAATTAATAAAGTAATGCACTTCTGAAATCAGGAGTGTGCGCTCCACGATGAAAGAAAAGACATGATATATTAATTGTATTCAAGGGGGCGTGGCCAGCGAGCGTGAGATGAGGACGTGATTCCTCAGATCTCCCGGGGCTGCCAGCCAAATCCTGTAAATATCCTGCAATTTGGGCATTACAACGTTTGAAAACTACATCCAAGCGCAGGGGAACCTCTGGGGTCTGAGCCACTGCGTTGCTGGGCCGAACCGCAGCACCATTCAGACACATTCGGCTGCGGAAATCAGCCACGGCTCACTGCGACAGTCAGGCAAGATGGCCGCCGGAGCTGCAGACTAGGGGAGGCCACGTAGCGTGGAGCCAAACTGGAGGAAACAGGCGCCCTGCCCCTCCGATGCCCTGTGCAACCTGCTGCGGATACTGAGGAGATTGGGTGCAGGAGCCGAACCCGAAGATTGCCCCCAGACGGAACTAATCATACACACGGGAGCGGACCGCGTCTGTGAAGGTAGACGGATGCCACCGTCAGTGGTCCCGCAGAGGAGGAGGCCTGCCGGTGACCGCTGTCAGGCTCCCTCGAGCGGCGGCAGGTACGTGCCCGAGCCCCCGCTGGCGCACTGTCTCGGCAGCGGCAGGCCCTTGAGCCCCCGCGTGCGCACTGCTGCACCTGAGCGAAGGACTCCGGAGACCGAGGTACACCATACCCTGGCCCTGAATGACATTAGCGGTGGACTGCAGTGTGACTGCCCAGGGGGGGGTTAGGGGGGGGAAGAGCCCCTAAAACTCGTGGATACATCTCATCCCGGGGAGCAGGCACTCCCTGCGGGATAACCGCCAAAACACACGCCATGTAATACAGACATTCCCATTTCTGCACAAAAGGTGCCCCTGCTTGTGGCGGTCGTAGCATGGCGCCCGAGATGGCAAACTGACCTACAACAACTGAGGCGCAATATGTAAAGCGAGGAGTGCCTACCAACAGACACAAACGCATGAAACATAAGAGCAGTGGCTGGACTGCCCGGCGATCTGGGGACAAGGGGACCAGCCACGCAGAGCACAGCTGGGGATAGGTGAACAGCGCCATAGTCCAAGGTCAAAACAAGACAATCAAGCGTACATTGCTGAAACAGATGATGTGGTGCACTCGCGGAAGATTCAGGAAGCAGGGAATCACAGCATGTGACATCTGATCACAACAAAGAAACCAGAGGAGCACACAGTGGATAACACCAGGATTACCAAAAGAGGTGGTAACTCCCTAGCACATGACACAACCTACCCATCAACCGATGGGCGCTTACATCTCCTAGCAGCTCCAGAACGAGGTCCCACGCTCACCTGACCTCCACATCGATCCTAAGACCACCTGTGGATATTGTGAAATCCCGCACCAAGTGGTACAACCAGCACACGCACCACAGTGATAAAAACTTTATAAGCAACAACTGTGTGGGGCTGCCCTGCCACAGACCACTATTCACTGTGCAAATATGGGGAAAGATAGAGCAAGAGCCGCGACAATGCAGAGTAAAATAGAACAATACACGACCCCCACTCAGACCCCCCCACAAGAGCAGGTCAAAACTAGCGAAATACCAGAAACAGAGGAGAACATATTGGTGAAAGATATCATGAACGCCATTGCGAACTCAAGAACCTCCATGGAAAAGAAAATGGACGGCATCAGCAGAGAGGTGTCGCTACTACGTCATGACTTGCAAAAACTCACAGACAACCTAAGGACCGTGAACCAGCAAATGACAGGAGCACTAGCCCCCCTCAAAGCGCTTGAAGAAAGGGTGGAAGAGGGAGAAGGCAGAGCAAGACGGAACACCATCCGGATCCTCGGCCTGCCTGAAAAAGCAGAAGGCGCAAACATGGAATTGTTCCTAGAACAGTGGCTCACAGACCTCTTCGCTCCCAAGACCCTATCAAACTTCCCACCGGATGCCAACTGACAGGCAAATACCGGGCGCTCCCCCCCGCACAGTGATAGCAAAGCTCCTGTACTAGAGAGACCGGGAGGCAATCCTCCAAATGGCCAGAACCAAGGGCTCAAAACATTCAACGGCTCCAAGATAGTCTTTTTCCCAGATTTTACCAGGGAGGTGCAAAAAGCAAGACAATCCTTTGGCCCACTCCAAACCCTCAATATAAAATATGGACTTCTATTCCCAGCACAGCTGAAAATATACTTTAATGGAACGACTGCACTTCACGGACCCAGCTGAAGCATGGAGTTGGGGACGAATCACAGGGAGGGGGGTATTGGGGATGAGTTCCTCGTTTATTGTTTTTCATACAAAGCCACTGAGACCATACCGTACATGAGCACAATAGTGACAGCGCAAAAGAGGACACTCGCAACACAGACTGCTCCAGCGAAGCACACCAATAACCCACGAAGCCCATATTTCCAATGGCGCTGCCAAATGCAATAACAAATAAGCACCTGACATTTCTGACATGGAATGTCAACTGACTAGGGTCTGGCATCAAAAGACATCTAGTGCTGCAATACATAAATAGGCACACTCCGGACATAGTACTCCTAACAGAAACTCACCTAGCTGGGACGATATGTAATCTCTTCAAAAGATCCAATTATCGCACTGCAGTGCATGCAGGCTTCTCTATGGGAGCCAGGGGAGTGGTGATTTTAGTCCATAAAAGGCTGACATTAAAGATATCCAAGGTAACGCATGATACTGGGGGAAGATATGTACACATACAAGCCACATTATGGAACCAAACCCTAGCAGTCTACTCCCCGCCGGCACTCTTATCCACACTACTCACAGATATGTGGGTGCTGGGTGGAGACTTCAATGAAGTGATGGATAACACGCTAGATCGTACACATATATACGAGGAAGAAGCCCCACAACCAATACCAAACTAGCGACCTTTGCCTCCGCACTGGGCGAGAGACGTATGGCACGACCTGCGTGGGGATACACTGGAATACTCCTTCCATTCAGGCGTGCATGCCTCACTGTCCAGAATAGATTACTTCTTCCTGCCAGCCCACATTGTCCATAAAGCACACAGCGCGTCCCTACTCCCTCGTGTCATGACCACTCCCCACTAATGATGAAACTCGAAACAGAACGACCACGTCCCCCGCCCACCTGGCGACTCAACAATTATTATCTAGGGTTCCCAGACCTGTTGGAAAAAATAAGCAACACCACATCCACTTACTTTGAACTGAACACAGGTACCGTGGATGATCCTGGAACATTATGGGAAGCCTATAAACCAGTACTCGGAGGAGAAATGCTTGCATGGACAACAGCACACAAAAGAGCATACCGGGAAACATTGGTAGAAGCAGAAACAGAAGTGGCACGCAGAGAAACACAACACCTAGACAATAATACACCAGAGACAAACAGAGCACCGATACTGGCACAGAAAAAACTACACAATCTGTCATTAGACTGTGCAAGAAAGGCACACAAGGCCATGAGGGCAAGGTTGTACGAAGCAGGGGAGAAAGCAGGTAAATTGCTAGCCTGGCTGGAAAAACGGGATGAGGGACACCAACAAGACCGGCAAATTAAAACTGCAAACGCGGATTTAGCCACAACCGATAGCGAAATAGCGAAATGCTTTGCGGCCTACTTTGAAGAGCTTTATAGTCCCCCAAATACCCCAAGCGAAAATAGGCCACTAAATGAAGTCACTCTCCCCTCACTGGATGCTGAACAAGCCGGCACACTAGAGGACAATATCTCAGAAGACATATCCGAAGCCATCTCCCAACTCCAATCAGGCAAAACCCCAGGCCCAAATGGCTTTCCGATAAACATTTGGAAAAAATTAAAAACGGGGAAAGTATTATACCGTACCTGCTTAACATGTTCGAATCCTCGAGAAGGGAAGGGATACTCCCGCCAGACTTGCGCAAGGCCACCCTAATTGTAATACCAAAAGATGGCAAGCCCCCGGACGAATGCTGCTCCTATATGCCCATATCTCTGATAAATAGTGAGGCTAAAATACTGGCGAAAGTATTCGCCAAGAAGTTCAAAAAGTAATCTCTTTCCTGATCCACCCGGACCAATGTGGCTTTATGCCGCAACGTTCCACAAGGAAGAACATCCGTAGATTACATCTAGTGCTGGAGATTTTGAGAAAGCCTTTGATTCAGTACATTGGGAGGCGCTGTGGGCAATCATGAGAAAAATGGGCTTTGGAGAACATTTCATACAATGGGTCCAACTCCTGTATAATGCCCCCATAGCGGAGTTGAGAGTGAATGGCTGGCCCTCACGTAGCTTCCGATTAGGGAAGGGAACCAGACAGGGATGCCCACTATCGGCGATGCTGTTTGCTCTACTTGTAGAGCCCCTTGCTATAAGGCTGAGGAATGCACCGACGTGGTCAGGTTTCCGATGGGGCACATCCCGGGAAGACTTGCTAAACCAGTCTCTCTATACGCTGACGATCTGCTGATTTATCTGGGCGACCCGGCGGTCTCCTGCTCCATAGTCACACAAATACTGGTACAATACGGCAGATTCAGCGGATTGAAAGTGAACTGGAATAAATCAATACTGTTCACGGTTAAAGGAATAGACTGTATACCTCCTAAAGGTTCCCCTATAGAGTAGAGACGGAACACTTCCGATACCTGGGTTTCCTAATCACGAACAGATTGTAAGACTACGTGGCTGATAACCTATACCCAATTATGAAACGCTTCACACAAGACGTTAATCATTGGGTGACATTGCCGCTGACCCTATTAGGAAGAGCGTCACTCTTTAAAATGCTAGCCCTACCCCGCTTCTTGTATATCCTACAGAACTCCCCTCTACATATCCCCACAACTGAATTTCGTAAAATAGATAAGACTTTGCGGAAACTACTTTGGGGGGGCAAACACCCAAGGATAGCACTCATCACACTCCAACGATCCATATGGGAAGGGTGGATTGGACTCCCACACATGCAAATATATTACTGGGCGAGCCAGATGGCGGCCGTAAACGACATACTACACGGCAATCCAGAATTGCCGCACATACAAGCAGAAATAGCAGCAAGACATAGCAAACCTCCACTTGAAACCCTGTACAAGGTGGTGAGCCGCCCCCCCTCTCGCACAATAACTGCCCGCACAACCCAAATTTGGAGCGAAACACAAACACATAGGATGGGGGAACAAAATCACGGTACAACCCCTCTGGAATAATGCCTCTCTCCCAGAAATCCATAAATTACCCAAATGGCCAAATTGGGAAACAGCGGGGATACGCACGATCCAGCAGGTGATAAAAGACGGTAGAACCATACCATTCACTGACCTATCAGCTGAGTACAATCTTCCACCCACTGAATACTACCATCACACACAGCTGTCTCATGCACTCACCAAACATATGCCAAACCTCGTTGACCTCCCAGAATGTACACCGATAGAAAAAACATTGTGCTGGACAGTGTGAATGTTAAGACTACGTCAACTATGTACAGCGTAATCTCTTCCTTTGCCACGAAGGAACTATGCAATGTGAAAGCAAAATGGGAGAGAGATGTGGGTCCGCTACTGCCCGAGGAATGGACCATGTCCCTAATGCACCCCAGAGAGACGGCAATATCAGCTAGAATCCGGCTAATCCAACTGAAGGTACTACATAGAATATATTACCCACGAACAACACTATACGGCTGGGGCAAGACCGCAGATGCCAATTGTCTATGCTGTAAATAAGAAGAGGGCACGTTCTTTCACATTTTGTGGTAATGCCCGCGCATACAACCTTTCTGGCAAAAATGTTGCGACAGGTCGACACGGGTAATGGGCCGGACGATCCTAAAGGAGCCAAAACTCTTGTTGGGGATGGAGGAGGAAGGAGAAATGACCTGCTTCGAAAAACTCTTGCTTTCGACAACCAAACGGCTGGTCAAGAGAAACATTGCACAATTATGGGGTTCAGAGATCAACCCCAAATATGCCCAATGGGTGACAGGCGTGGATGGGAAAGCCAGCAAAATCTGCCAGAAATGGGAAAAATCCATATGATGATCAAGGGTAAACTGTACGACCCTGCTGTGCAATACCCATCGAACCACTATGCAACTTGGAGACAACCCAAGCACTGTCCCGTAACGAATGTTGCAACTCAATTATTGATAAAAACTGGTCGCTATGCCTTTGATGTATGAATGAAATTTATGTTTGTATGTTACAAATTGTGGTTCCAGAGGAAAAAAAAAGAAAAAAAAAAGTGTTATTAACCCCTTAAGTGCCACCGATGAGCCGGCTCGTCGGTGGCAAGTGCTCCATGTTGCTAGGTAAGTGTCCCCCTTACCCCGTGGCCCCAAAGCATAGGGCCACAGCACCAGAGACCCCTGGGGGCAGATGATCACTGCCCCCAGGGGTGAAAAGAAAAAAAAAAAACAAAAAAAAATCAAGGGTTGTGGGGAGGTGAGAGGGGGTTTGGGGCCCTGGGGCCCACTAGACCACCAGGGATATGACAAAGTGGTGCCCCTGGAAAGGGGAGGTTCTCCCCTTTCCAAGGACACCACTGATATGACGCATTGCTGGTCACGGATCAGCGCAGAGCGCCGATCCGTGACCAGCAACCCACTGGACCACCATTGATTTGTTTGTGAGTTGGGAGGGGAGGCCCCCCCCCCCGAGCCCCCAAAGCATGGGGGCACATGCACATGAACCCTGGGGCAGATGGCTGACCATCTGCCCCCAGGGAATGTAAAACAAAATAAATTAAAATGATGGGAAAAGGGGGTCGGGGGACCACTAGCCACCATGGATTTTTTTACTGATTGAAAGGGGGGGGTGGCCCGCCCCCCTAACCGAAGTAGAAAGGGGGGCACCCCTTGTAACCCTCCCTGGGGCCGATATCTGCTCCTAGGAAGGGGCATCTGACCCCAGGGAGGGATGCATGAGGTGGGGCCTCCCCTATCTGATGCCAGGGAGGGATGCATGAGATGGGGACCTCCATTTGGGGTGGTGGGGTGGAAGAGTGCCAGGGGGGCTGAGGGGCACCCTTCATTGCCGGCAAATGTTCTACTGTAACGGGGGATGGCCTCTTACACCCCCCCCACCCCAAATGGAGGGCCCCACCTCATGCATCCCTCCCTGGCGTCAGAGAGGGGGGCCCCACCTCATGCATCCCTCCCTGAGGTTAGATACCCCTTCCTAGAAGCAGATATCTGCCCCCAGGGAGGGTTGCATGAGTTGGGACCCTCCATTTGGGGTGGGGGTGTGAGTGCCAACCCCCCGTTGCAGTATAACATTGGCTGCCGATTTATGGGTGGCCCTCAGCCCCCCCCTAAAAAGCAGCCCACAATTTTGTATTATTTTCTTTGTTTACCCAACTTCGCTTGGCGCAGATGAGCACATTAGTGTGCCAATCTGCCCCCAGGGTGCCCAAACCCTACTGCCCCATGCATTGGGGGGCCTGTCCCACCTTTTTTGGGGGCCCTCTCCACCCCACCCCAAATGGAGGGGGGGGGGTGTACCCATAGCTCTCAACTCACCCGCTTTTGGCGGGTGTCACCCGCCAAAGCATCTACACACCCGCCCACCCGCCAGCTCATCTGTTTCACCCGCCTTGGCAAAGGTGGGAGCTACGATTCATATTTTTGCCGGGACCCGATTTCGAGATCCCGAAATCGGGTCCCGGCGCGACTCTTCCTGCGCGAATGGAGGCGTGAAAAGCAAGTGTCATGCTTTTCACGCCCCCATTTCCTCCCCCTTCCCCTCCCTGACGCTCTCCTCCAATGAGAGGATTGTGCCTGGGAGCATTCTTCCCGACCCCTCTCCCGTAAAAGGTCAGCGACATAGAAGTAGGACTGCCGTTTCATGTTTTTACGGCAGTCCTACTTTTATGTTTATGGCCTTTCTGGGTTTTCACCCGCCTTGGTATCAAAAAAGGTTGAGAGGTATGGTGTACCTCACGCAGCCGTTTGTAGGAGGCCCAGGGAGGCCTGCATGAGGTGCCCCTGCCACCCATTTGGGGTGAGGGGGGAGAGGGCCCCCAAAAATGGTGGGACAGGCCCCCCAGTGGTTGGGGCAGTAAGGTTTGGGAACCCCGTGGCCAGATTGGCACACCAATGTGCCCCTCTGCACCAAGGCAAGTTTCGTAAACAAAGAAAAAAATGGAAAATGGTGGAACGCTTTTTAGGGGGGGGCTGTGGGGCACCCCAAAGGGTCTGGGAAGTTTTTTTAATGGGATGGGGCATTAACCCCCTCCCCCCCAGCCGCAATGGAGTGGGTGCCACGTCATGCAGCCCTCCCTTGGACCAGATATCTGCTCCTAGGAACGGACGCCTGAGCCCAGGGAGGAGTGCAGGACAGCCCCCCCCCCCATTATCTGCCCCTGGGGAGGGCTACATGAGATGGGCCACCCCTCCAATTTGGCCATGTGTGGGTTCCCAAGGGTGTCCTCTTTTGGAAAATGCGTGGGGTTCCCTGTTTTCCTTGCTGGCTTCAACACCCTAGGCCCAAATCTGTAGGTTGCCCACATGAACAAAATGGGCAGTGGCGAAAGTCTTGGGGTTACCAGTGGGTTACCCTTTTCCTTTTGCGCCCCCGGTAGGTGCACCCACACATGTGGCCTACCGTCCCGCGTTCCCACAGGTGTCCCGATGAAAACGGTATCTCACATGTGTGGGTGCACCTACCTGGCCGCCAAGGGGAAAGCCTAAAACACAAGTAACCCCAAGTCTGTTTCCTCTTTTCGGAAATGCATGGGGTTCTCTGTTTTCCTTGGTGGCTTGGACACTCGAGGCTCATATCTGTATGTTGTGCCGGTCGGCAGAGCGTCTCAAATTCCGGTCTGGAAACAGACTTGGGGTTACTTGTGTTTTAGGCTTTCCCCTTGGCGGCCAGGTAGGTGCACCCACACATGTGAGATACCGTTTTCATCGGGACACCTGTGGGAACACGCGACGGTAGGCCCTGTGTTGTTGGGGGCGTGTTTCGATGGGTGGGCCGAGCGAAATGTGAGGAAAATGCATTTTTTTCCCCCACATTTCAGACTTTGCGGGGGTGTCTGGGTAATAAATTCTGGGGCGATTTGGGCATATCATACCTCTGCGGATTCCCACGGGTGTCCTCTTTTCGGAAATGCATGGGGTTCCCCGTTTTCCCTGGTGACTTGGACACCCGAGGCCCATATCTGTATGTTGTGCCGGGCGGCAGAGCGTTTCAAATTCCGGTCTGAAAACAGACTTGGGGTTACTTGTGTTTTAGGCTTTCCCCCCTTGGCGGCCAGGTATGTGCACCCACACATGTGAGGTACCGTTTACATCGGGACACCTGTGGGAACGCGGGACAGTAGGCCATGTGTTGCGTTTGTGTGGTTTTCATAACCTTTTGACCCATTTGCTGGTGGCCTTTGTCACACAACCCTTTCATTTCCCAAACGTGACCTACATTTAGTCGCTGCTTTAGGCACCATACACTTTTGTAACCTGCACAAGTCACCTACCCTTGAAAAGGTCTGCCTGTGCTCTTTCAAAAAATGCATGCTTGCCATTCCTCACCACATTGGTTTTCCCGATTTACACATGCTAAGTGCGTCTGTTCAGGCCGTGAGCGCAAAACTCCTGTGTACCATGGCCCAGTGTTTGGCTTGTGGTATTGCTTGTTTTGTAAAACACTACAAAAAATGTGTGCTTTCCTAACTGCAAGAGTCGGGGGAATGTAGCGGAGCATTCCTTTTCTCAAAATTCATAGAAGCCATTGCCGTACCAAGCCAACCATGTCCAACACATACCTTTTTTTTCGTCATTTTCCCCGCTTTTCCCCCAATCTATGGCAGTTTCCCCTACCTAGTTGTTGCCTGACCTACGCAGATCACCCCTTCCGAAACTTGGAATTTTGTCTACTTTTCAGAAATACTTGCCTTTCTGTCCTCCAATTTGGCTTTCCTACCCTTTTCTTCCATTCGGTCCATGCATGTCCAATTGGCAAAATCGCCAAAATCGCCTACCTCTCACAAAACGGTTGATAACCACCTCAAAATAATGTTTTTTTGTTTCCACTCAACCTGTTCTTGAAAGCCAGGAAATTGGGGAATTCAGCACAGCAAACCACTCATTCCTAGCTCTTACAAGGAAAAACCACAGGCTTCTTTGTACATCATTTTATTGTCATTTTTGAAAAAACCCAAAATGTTCGCCCTTTTTGCTTATTTTCTCTCACCCCCCTACAGCAACCTAGGATTCCTGGGTGGCGTTACGACCGCCTACATGCGGGGAAAGAAAAGAAGCCAAATTTGGCCGAGATACCTCATGTAACAAAAACGTTACAAGCCATTGAATGGCCACATACCGAAATCACCAAAAAAGGCCCTGGCACTGGGGAGAAATACCCATGGCACTTAAGGGGTTAAAAAAAATGTATTTGAATTCATATTAACTTAATAAATGTATTCATTTTGATACCAGAGTTACATGTTGCATATGCCTGAATCTTTGTTGATTTAGCAAGTCTTCAAATTAATGAGTCAATGATGGGGAAAATTCCCTTATAAGGTATGGAAGAAAATATGAATTTCAGTTCGAATTGTATAGAAGCGTGTCTAAATTATAATCAACCTATCAAATCAGGAGGCGTTTTCTCTGGGAGTGTCAGCTTTTGAAGAGAACCAATGGATTTAACGAATCAAAAATGATGTCAAATTACATGGTATGGGAAAATGTCGAGTCTATTTAAACTCAAACTCACAGAAATTATAAAGCGCTCTGTGATTCAGAAGGCTGCTGACACAGCACCCCTTTCCAAATGGATGAGAGTTGGAGTGGAATAACATCAGCATATGACAGGAGGACTAGGATGGCCTTATCCAGAGGATACCAGGGGCAGGAGTTTTCCTAAAGCAGACCAGATTCCATGAGAAGGAATCAGACTGGTAGCCATAGCGGACTGCATATTGTTGCCTTGAGCTGTGATGGACCCTGCTATTCCTGTGCCTTGCCCCAATGCAAATAGATTGATGTCCTCCAGAATCCTTTATCAGCAAGTCCCTGGAAAAGGTGTGTGGATAACTGATTTTAAATAGCATTTTCTGTGCAGAGCATGCATGTCCTTTAGCTATAGGCAATTGATTTCAAATAGAATGCTGTAGCAATTTTGGTGTGAAATGTGACTTGCTACCACCACCATATTCAAAGCTAAATGAGAATCGATGAAGTACAATTTAACAGCATTTCTGCACAGAGCATGTAGCTACTTTTAACCATAGCCAAATGAATTCAACCCTGTGTTTTCACAGGTGTAGTCAGAGACTGAGGTTCTGAACCAGTGTGCACCGCTAAATAACCTTACAGTTGACCAAAAAATCATAACCTTTGAAAGTCAGACATTGAAAAGAGACATATGGGGAGATCACACACCATGAAAGGGATCTGATCTTCGCCACTTCTATTTCCTAGGCAATGATGCAATCTTAAATGAACATTCAAATCTTCTCCATTACATTGTGCAGAAGGGCAGAACCCTGTATTAGATAGAGCCAATCTGCGAATTGAAGGGGCAGGGATATGTTTATTATGCTTTTTAGAAAACATTAAACTCAATTCCTAGGTTATGCAGATGAACCAATATTTTGTGCAATCTAAAATGAAAACGCAGCTTCCCTAAAGGCCAAGCTTTAAGATTATAATGCAAACTGTCATGGGTTGTATTTTACGTACATACGAATACTAAAAGCCAAAAGTACCAATGGGGAAATAAATACCAAGTGTAATCTATACTGAAGTTGACGTTGTAATCGGTCTCTCAAACCACTACTTGATGAAATTGGAGGGAAAAAAATGCTTTTAAATAATCTGCCACCAAACAAGAAAGTAAACTGAACGGTTGATAATTTGAGGAAAGTTTGAACATACTCGATGGCAAGCAGCAATGTTAGTACAAAATTTCATTATGCTGCTAAGAAGTTGCATTGTGTTGCTTGGATATATAAATATTGTATTCATGTGAATGATTGCGTGGGTTTAGGGAAGTGAGAATTTTACAGGCAGGTGAAATCTTTTTCTCTTTGTAGCTAATCATGGTGACTTCCCAAGCATAAAGTTAAGACACTATATTTGGTTTGATACAGAGAACAAAGTTCTTACTCCAAATACAGCCAGTTTCTTGTCCCAAAATGATGGGCTGGGATTGTGTACTATCGGGTGTTAAATCAGAGGATACGTCTGAACAGAATTGAAGATTGTATTCAAAGAATATCCACCAATGTGTCTTTGCTAATCATGTGCCCTTTGTTGTAAGAAGGAACCCATGAACCTCCCATGTCCCTTTACTCCCAAGGGTGTGCCCTTTAATGAGCTACACCTTTTTCTTTTATAGTGATGTTGTGTTGGACATGATCAATCAGCACAATGACAAAGAATAAAGCAAAAGGTTCATCTGGTTTGTCCACTGCTTCTCAGCATTGTTCCTTGAATCGAATGAGGAAATTAAGCAGTGTGCGCATCCTCAAGTGCAAAGAGAGCCCCCAGTGATGGAAACCAAGGGCAACAGTAGGAGGTTTGTTATTTCTGCTTCTTTAAACGTTGTGATACCAGCAAGCAGAATAGGTAGCAAGATGCCCTTTGAAGCAATAGGGCTGGTCCTCATGATGGTTGACGGGGCAGGAGGCTCCTCTACTGGTGCCTCAAAGTTACATATCCCCCAATCCAAACTGCATCATCTGCTAGGGTATAAGGGAGGCCGTTTCCACTCTGCATGGAATCACTCAGCAATGATAGACCTACACAAGAACGGAACAGCCCCGTTGACTTCAAATACTGATGGGTTTGTCAGGCTCTACCCTTACCAAACTGGAAATGGCAGAAGGCTTCATTTGGAGGCCTGACTGTTGTCATCATGCTTGGGAGTGGTCCACCAAAGCTACACCACAATACCACAGTCCCCAGGATCCCACACGCAAAACGACGCAGAAGTCTGCAGTGGAGACAGACTGTGCTTCTCAACATATCTTCAAGTCGTAAATAGGGTTATTTGTCCGATGTACTCATGTTCCTGGTAGCTTCTGACTTTGTCCTGTCTTGGACTTGAATTGTATTTCCATAACAGTTGTGTTTGCTGTTCTTGGGTGGGACGACAGGACTACTGCCCTTCAGGAGTACAAGAGTGAGTAGTGTTCAAACTGCCAACTCGGCCTTCACATTACTACAACCAAAAGTGACCCAAATCATAAACGTGAAACAGGCCCAGTCAAGAGATACACCTTCGCCTTTTGTGTTAACGTGGGCCGAGGACAGCCTATAATCTTAAGAGGTGTGTGAATGTGGTAACAGGAGCAACCCCAAGAGTATTAGTGCAACTGTCTAAAATAAAGGAATGGCCAATCAAGGTTCTATAAAAATACATACACTTAAATTAAGCACACCAATGTGCAATATATCAAACTACAAAAAAACTAGCAAAAAGTCACCACTGTGGAAAGAACGCAGACTATGGAGAATGGAGATGTAGCAAGCAGCAAGCACTCTGGTTTAGGTAGAAGGGGTGAAAGGCAATTAATTGCAATAATGCCACCTAAAATTATAGGTCTTTGTAGCAAACGGTGCAAATGAGTAGCTTATCAGACTCTGTGGTCCCAAAAGTGGGCCATTGGGGCTGGACCTCACAAAAAGTACCTGAATCTGTTCATGAGCAGTTCGAGGATTTGAAACCGGGTTTCAGAATAATACGGTCTTTGCGGGTCGAACCAGGTTGGGATGCAGCGAGTCGTACTGGTCCAGGCAGCGAGTTGCCATCTAGTCAGTTCAAAGCGGAGGTCGGTGCGGCTCAAAGGCGGCATTCAAGCCCACACGTGTTGGTCGGAAGGTCATCACTGGGTCAAGTCGACCAGGGACAATGCTTCCAGTGGTTCGAGTCAAGGTGCAGAGCGGTTCGATCCTAGGATCTTGGTGGTTCGATGCATTGTTCGAAGAGGTGAGGGTTCGAAGTTGTCTGCAGTGGTAAACTGGCATTCGGCTGAACAGATGTCTCAGCTGGTACAATGCAGCATTGAGGCGGTTCGATTAATGCAAAGCAGCGGTTCGAAGAAAGCACCAAAAGCAGCACTGCGGGTTCTCATGGTTTGAACGTGGTTGACCCGTGTGCAAGGATAGTTTGAAGCTGCAGAATACAGGAATCTAGCAGTTTGGCTTCATCAAGAGCTTCAAGTGCCGATCCAGGAGCTCAGGGACAATATTAGTGCCTTTTCCTCTTCACCCACCCCCAGTCCGAGGAGGCTAGTTGGCACCTGCAGGAGGTATTAATCTCCAGTGAGGAGCCTGGGTCCCAACACATCGGTCAGGGAGTGCACGCTTTGGTCCAACAGCAAGTCATCCCCAATGTTCCATGTAAATGGGTAAGGAGCAGCATTTATACACCAGCCATCACCTCTTGCAGAGGGCTTTTTAAAGGATTGCTCTCCCAACAGGATCCATACAAATTCGTAAGTCTTTAAGAGTTGAGGAATCTGAGGGCATCCTCACGGTTTTCCCCAACATATCCTCCTCACAGGTGGCCAGAGAAAGGCCATCCCTATTGGATCCTGACCCTGGGGGTGGATATATGAGGGAGGCCTACCTGGGTGGAGGAGACTTGGGGAGTGGAGGCAAGGCACCTTTAGGTGAGACATGGTATCCCCATTTCCCTTTCAATTAGTCTGCCATAGGCTATTGCCAGTCCCTTCCCCATTCTTCCAATAAAACATTACCCAATAGACACCAGTTGGGTACTGGGATGAAGAAGAGAAAAACAGATATACATCCTCTTTTTATTGACTTGCACACGTACACACACCAGTTAAGCACTGGGCCAAAGAAGAGGCAAGCAAGAGAAATGCATAACTCCCAAGCTGGCAATGAGTGGTCTACTTCTTTTTGGACCGATCAAACGGGTGGGATTTCTTTTAATTGTTATGGTTATGGTTGAAAAAGAAAATCAACCTTTCAATATATACAAAGCAGAATTAAAATGATCAGAAATATAAAAATTCATCATTACATGAGATTCATCATTAAATGAGATTGAGCGTAAAAGCATGCCATATCTGAGAATGCAAAGGAAAAAAGAAGTCATAATTCATTAGAAAATCAACTCTTAAAAGAATACAATTCGACCTTGAAAGTAAAGTTTAGTCCAAATCGTGATAAGATTTGTTCGAAAAATTGACTTAACATTTGTTCAAATTCAGTGTGATATTTGAATTTGTACAAGTCAAATATGGGGAGGAAACAGAAAATACAGATCAATTGGGTTGGACTGAATCAGTCCAAGCCTAGAGACACCAAGAATGTGATAGTTGCAATTCTAAAACATATGCGCTGGCTGTTGAAGATTCTATACCACAAGGATTCACATGTTAGAATTAAGTAGTCTTGAAAATGAAAATGCAGTCAGCTATGGAAGCAGATCTACGGACTGATGGAGGAGCGCAGACCTCTCCTGGAAGGCGGTGTGGCTGGAACGGGGATAGCCCCCCAGCAGTCGAAGTTATCGGCCCTAGCGAAAAAGTTAAGTAGGGGGATAGAAAATAGAGTGACGGAGGGTAAGGGAAAGATGGCAGCGGGGGAGCCAGCCGTCTGGTGGCTTGGAACGCAGGCTTGTACCGGCAATTCAAGACTGCGTTCCGAGCCTTCCGATTGGTCGGCTCCCCCCACCCAATAAATGTATTAATGTTTTTGTAAAGAACATCCGTTTGATCCTTTGTCATGAGGAGTTGCACAGGGTACATTTTATTGGATTGTTTGAGACCTTGTTTTGGTTTATCGTATATAATTTCTAATGATGTTTGTATCTCCGATTCTCCATATCCTCTTATTTTGAAATTCTTTGCCATTTCCTTTAACAATCTGTTGCAATCCTGTTCGTCCTGTACTATTCTTTCACTCTAAGGAATGGACTGCAAGGTAGACTTCTAATAGAACTTGTGCGGTGGCGGCTCAGTGGATGCAAAAGGTTGTTACGGTCAGTGGGTTTGTGAAAATGTAGTTTCTAAACCATTGGGGCCTAGAAGTAAAGTCACATCAAGAAACTTTACAGACTTTACACTGCTCTCTACAGTGAATTGGATCCTGCTGTCAATATTGTTTAAAAATTGACTGAAAAGCAGCTATATCTCTTGCGTACCAGACCACAGTCCGAACATATCGTCAATATACCTTCTCCAATATGTGACATAATTATGGCAAACATGGTGGTTTAGAATGTGTTTTTTGTCAAATGTACTTAACGGTGTAAGTAGATAACGGTGGTCACTTTTAGAGATGCATACACAGGATACCATGGAAATTGTCGCATGGACATCTAAGTTATATGCGAGTAGGAGCTGAAAGAAATCACGAGAGATTACACCTATTGAACAACATTTTTTGGATACTTAGGAGGCTACTTTATTGTCCTCCCTCCTTTTTGTTAGGTCTTTATCTTTAGGCAATTCTTTGAGAGTTGGGAGGTTATAATCATACCCCCACTTAGACTACTTCTTGAGGCCTTGCAGCACACTAAATATCGGCTATACACTATTAAAGGCAAGCTAGAGGGGTGGCTTACTATTACATTGAATGACTCTAGAACCCTCAAGCACCAATGATACTAAAACTTTTGGGTTCCCTTTCATATTGATTTTGGGATGATTTATTCATCTACATCACATTAAACAAGATTGGTGGTGAAGTTCGACATACAAAGTCAGGGGTGTCCATGTGAAATTAATCCAGGTACATCTATCAAAATATATAAAACATAACAAACGAAAAAGCAGCACTGGACGAACCAATAACACCAGAGGAGGTAGCAAAAGCAATTAGAGATTTACCTAAAAATAAATCTCCAGGACCGGATGGCTACACAGCTGCCTTCTACAAAACGTACGCGGAAATACTAACACCCATCTTAACAAATCTCTTTAACACCTTTAAAGAATCGACCAATATTGCAACTTCAATGAACGAGGCAAAGATACTAGTCTTTCACAAGAAAGGGAAATACCCAGAAAACCCGAGCTTACACCACCCGATAGCTCTTATCAACATTGATGCTAAACTCTATATAAAAGTACTCGCTAACAGGCTCTCACCCCTACTCCCCAAACTGATTCATCAAGAACAATCACGATTCATCCCAAACAGGAAAACCCACGATAACATCAGACGAATAGTACATATCAGAGAAAGCCAGAATCACAAAAATCCCATCCGCAATATTATCGGTAGATGCGGAAAAAGCATTCGACCGGGTAGAATGGACTATGCTATTTGCGACGTTAAAGAAAATGGGCATGGGAAACGCATATATAAACATGGTTCGAGCCAATTACAATTCACCAATGGCCAGGATTGTAGTCAATGGAGAACTATCGGACCCAAGCAGAGTAGGAAGAGGCACCAAACAGGGCTGAGCTCTATAACCCCTGCTGTACGCAACCTTCCTTGAACCCTTACTGGCAAAGATTAGAGCGGTCCCAGACATAAAGGGCATAGAAATGGGAGGCCAGACACACAAGACCGCAGCATATGCAGACGATATGATGATGACCCTAACAGATCCAACCAAGACACTCCCCCTCCTCATACAACAGATCGACGACTACGGGTCAATATCAGGGCTAAAAATAAACAAGCAGAAATCGTCGGTAATGGTCCTTGCTGGAGACAAACGAGAGATATATAAGAAAACGAAGGATCTTCACCTACAAACCGCGGAGGCCTGGTTGAGATACCTTGAAGTCACACTGACAGCCACGATAAAAAACAACTACACGGGTAACTACACGAAACTCATAGAAAATGTCAAAAGAGACCTGGACAGATGGAACCTGTTAGCAATCTCGTGGTGGGGCAGAATAACAGTCATTAAGATGACAATATTACCCAGACTGCTGTACTATTTCCAAGGACTTCCTATACGGATACCGGCAACATTCTTTAAGACACTCACCAAAATAGTAACAAAATACATCTGGCAAAACAAAACACCTAGACTGTCGCAACAGGTGCTCACATCACAGAAATCAGACGGAGGCATGGCGCTCCCCCACTTCAGGAAATATTACGAGGCGGCACAACTGTGGTTTCATGTGTCCTATTTTGAGGTTATTGGTGGAGGCGTAGTTAATTTTGGCAATGGAGCCATTAGGACCTTGTCTTTTCTCATTGTTAAGTTTGTGGTTTCTGTCTTTGATTGAATCTGCAGCGTAATTCTGTTATTTTCATTTGCACTTTATTGCTCTTTGAGTTTGGCTGTTTCTGCGGTAGCTCTTTCATCAATATCATCATGCTTGCAGTCATTTGAGTTTTCTCTGCGCGGTCTGCCCTTGCCATGTCAAATAATCCTGACTGCCACATCCATGTTTGTTCTGCTTCTGTATCTAGTCTCTTTTCAATGTTTGTAATGAAGTTTTCTATGTGAATTTGTTTGGTGTGGATCAAAGCAAGGAGGGTTGCCTGATCTTTAATGATGTCTTTGTTAGTTTCTTGTAATTTTAAAAAGGGGATCATGGACTGGGATGTGGTCGCGATCAACATGTTTTGGAGGTCCATCATGAAGGTCGGAATTCGTTGTTGTTGGCATGATTCTAAGTCCTCACATTGACATCGGTTTTCTTTCGTTTCCCCAGCTTGCTCGACGGATGACATCATTTCCTTGTGTTTCGTTCGTTTTTCTGGCAAGGGCATTTGATGGAAGTCCATCTTATGCTTGAAATGATTCTGCGCAATTGTCTGTTGGTTCCTCTGCAGCTCTGTTACAGCGTTATCATGTGAAGACGCCTGTAGGGTTCTTTGGGGTCTCATATCAACAGGGGTCGAGGTAACTTGGTTATCCTTTGCCCCTGCATCATAAAAGAAGTCTCCAAAAACCTCTTTTCTTTTTTCAATGTAGCTCATCAAAGATTCTATTTCTGTGATGTCTAAGGAAAAACGAACAACCCTGATGTTCGAAGAATAGTGCGATCTGTGGTCTGTTATCTTCTTTTTGTCTGCAGGTGATAAAGTTGTTGCTAAAAGGTAAGCTAGACAGGCTTTTTTTTTCCATCAATGTATCTTCCCGTCTATCCGTTAAGAGCATGCGATGATCGTATGTTTTGTTTGCATGTTGTTCTGATTTGGCGAAGGACACCAGGTTATGTAAGATTGCTTGGTCGGTCCTATGACTCAGTTGTGTGGTATCATTCGCCCTAAAAGGGGAATTACAGGAGTTTGTTTCTTCTTGCTGTGTTATTAAAAAGGCCTGGGTCCATTTCTGTCATCTGATAGTTCATTGCTGTATACTTGCCATCCATGGTTGTCTGAAATGAAGACTTGTCTTCTACATGCTCTTTAGATATTGCTGTCTTAGTACTGGTCTGTGTTGTACGTTCTCTCTGTTGGATAGCTTCCATATCTACCTTTGTTTTTATATGTAAATTGGATCCTGCGCGTGATTAAGATGATCGGCCCGGTGGGTGCAGACCCATCAGTAAGTAGAGAGCAGGGTCTCTGCGGTTTCTGTTCAAAAGACATTGTTTTGTGGTTGTCCTCAGGTCCATATGTGGTTTCTGGAAAAGGGTTCACTAGGCGGGAGTTCTCATGTTGATATGTGTCGGGTGGACCGATGCAGCCGCGTCCGATGGAACTATCGGAAGGTTTTGGTGGCGATTTCAGAATTCTACAGTCATCAGATTTAGTGCTAGTCACCGCCGTGACTGCAGTTATTCTAGTAGAAGATTTTGGCTTGTCGTTTGGTGTATTGCTTCGATAATTGCGTTGTTGGCAACTGTTTTGTTTTGACACTCTCTTGGTGTGTCATCTTAGCAGTCTTTTCCTGTTTATATTTGAATAGCGCTTGTTCTATGGTTAGTTGCGATGCAGGATGTGGCGATATAGACAACGTAGTGGACCCGGTTTTCCCGCGCAGTCTGGTAGCCAATGTGGTTTGGGCGAAAGCACAAATAAGGCATTTAATGTGGACAGTTTGAAAGAGACAATACGGAAAAGGCTCTTCTACCTACCTACCTGTACTCCATTTAAGCAGTTAGAGTTGCCTTCATGGTTAAGTTAAAAGTGGCACAACTCTGGCTAATGTTTATAACTGCTACAGTGAGGAAAAGGTCACTTTGTGAGATACTAATGTGCGAGTTTAGGTCCAGTGAACTATGTTGCACGAATTGGCTAGGCATGCTGGTCACTAGAGATGCTTACCCGTTATACATCCTGTGACAAATAGAGAGAATTTGCCCTCTCTCTTCAAGGGGAAGCCCCCCCTTGTGAGGCTAGGGAGGTGAGCCTGCTTCGCAATATCCTCTCTAGGGGTAGAGGCAAGTGGGAACTCACCTGGAGAGAATCCATCTTCAGCCCAACAAAACATATATCCTTCTTTGTGTCCAATCGATGCTTCCCTAGCCAATGCACGGGCCGAGGTCATCTCAAATCTTCACTTCCAATGGAATTTAAATGTTCTCAGATACGTGTGCGTAGTTCACAGATGGTACTTCCTATATACACAAGTGTACATACTGTAAGGGTGTAGAAGTAGAAAACCGATACACAGGTGGCATGTTTTTGGCTATAGACTGCATAGTGAGCAAGCAAACGAGAAAACCCTATCTGACCCTGGTTCTAAAGGGATTTCCCTGCCTCAGCTAATACTAAGGAAATTGTCCGGATGTCAGTATAAAGCAAAGAGTCCACTGTCCTGCGTCAAAAAGCCTAATTCCATCCTTTAAACTATACACTCAACTAAGAATGAGGGGTAGACTTCTTGTTCCAGAAGAATGGCTCCCTTTTTCTGGACAATAATCCAAATCAAAAAGTCTCAAAAAAGGTTCTTGGAGTATATTTCAACAAAGCACACACAAAAAAGTCTTGTATCTTCACAGCGTTAGTGGGGTGACTACCCCCCTCTGACCCTTTGGTTTCTCAGTGGTTCTAAAAAATGCCAGGGTGTCTTTCTTCTCCTGGCTTTTAACAGATGTTTCATGAAGCTAAGAGGCACTTCCCTCCTCTTGGTTCTTTCCACCAAGTTCATCAAGACCAAGGGGCATGTCTCCCTTCCCCATGTCTTTCTCAAAGCACCTCAGGATGCCAATAGAATGACTCCCTTCTCTTGACTGGTTGAACAATAAGACCAAGCGGTATGTCTCCCTTCCTCAAAGAGCTCTTCAGGATCTCCAGTGTTCACACTCTACCTGGTTCACTACACTTCCAGGTACTGTGACTATGATGATCCTCGAGGCAATTTGTCATTGGCTGTGGGTCCCAGACCCATCTCAGTTCCTCAGGCGCTACACCCAGCTCACTAACCTGCCAGGCAATCCCTCCTTGTCGGGTCCCAGACCCTGCTTATTCGTTTCTTTCACCGTTGTGGGTCCCAGGACCCTTTTTGTATTGATTGTCTTTCTCTCCTTTGGGTCCCAGAGCCCTTTGGCGCATATTTTTGCATTTGCCCCTTTGGGTCCCAGACCCTCTTAGCAAAGGTTTCTCTCTCTTTTTCTCACTGTCCCCGGTCTCCCTACCGTCTTCGGGGTGCTTGCTGGTGTCTTGCGGTTGTGTACAGGATTAAGAGTCCCTTTTCCCGCATCTCCGGATCCTTTCAGGGACTGCTGTGGTTCTGCAGCAGCTCCATGTGGCCTCCAGCCCTCCTCCGATCATTCAACAGACTGGAGTGGTTCCACAGCGTCTCATTGCTGCTAGGCTGCGCAGCCCAGGCAGTTGATTTGCTCCAGCCTTCTCACATGGCTGGGTGCTCGGCCTCTTGTCTCCTGCTCCAGCCTTTCGACAACTGCCCTTCTGGTGACCTAACTGCAGGCGTGTATCTTTCTCTTTCCCCTGCTGTTCCTTCCTTCGCACAGGGATCTAATCTCCTGCTTTCTCCAGGAAGGGCCTCTCTGATTTTGAATTCCCTCTTCTGTTTTATGGTTGTGCGGTCAATAGGAATCCCGTTACAACTAGACTGTTCAGTAGGTGTGCTCTTTATGCTTCTGCACGTCTTCCTCGTCCTGATGTTGAGAACTCCCAGTGAGTCAGTTGGTTTCTTCCTCTTCTTAGTACATGAGGGATACATGCCCCTTGAGGAGTCTGCACTCTTCCTTGTCTCAGTACTTCTTACCTGGCTGGTATGGCAAAGATAAATGGGTACACTAGGGAAGGTACTGGTGGAAAGGGGTTAGGAAGGTGTGTCAGGGTTAGGTGGGCTATGGGTGTACTGCGTTCTCCACAGGTCATCACTAATCCCATATGGTGCTCCCTCTACATGAGATCCACCAGCTGAGTACCAACTACAGTGGGATTGTTATGCTCACCTGGTATCCACGAGGGCGCCACACGATACTGGATGGAGGTCTAAGCGCTATCCAGGACCCCTCTCTGCTTGGTTATGTGGCAGAAGTTGGGTAGCGCCTATAACAGGAGAATGGAGGGTTAAGATATTGGTTCTGTTATGGGTGGACTCCCACCTCCCTCTGGTCCAAATCCCCGCCCTTGGGGTTATTGCTCACCTTAGGCTTTTGTGCATTGAACTCTCCGTCCTGTGTCTCTGTGCAGGGGCACGTGGTTGGTGTGGGCGTTCCGTGGACCTAGTTGCTTCACTGATCCGTGTGCCCTTATGTCGGGTCCAGACCAGCTGTGACTCCGACTCTGCTTGCTGTCTTCCAGGTGAGTTATAATGTCTTTTCTGTCTTTATTCTGTCTCTTTCTTTCCCTCTGTTTTCTCTGTCTTCTCGGCATCTTGCTCCACTACGCTGTTCCCTATCAATGTCTCCTTTTGTTTTCACAGGGATGGTTGCGATCTCAGAGTTTCCACGCCAATGACGAAGACCACAGTGAGTTATTGATGCGGAGCACTGCACTGTTTATTGGTGTTGATTGCTAACCTGTGTTCTCTTCCCTTCTTTGTACAGGTTGCGGTGATGTTCCGGAGTGATGAGTGTTAGGCTGAATCCTGTGCAGTGCCCTTAGGGACCACTACACACAATTAAGACCACAAGTGGCAATACAAGTTCACCTTTGGTACAAGCCTGTACTACACTGTTAAAGTGGTACCTGTAGCGGGGCAGCCAGACATCACAAGAGCAAATGAGCAGTAGTAGAGATGACACAAAGGACCACAGTTACTGTGACTCAAGTGTTAGGGAGAATTCTCTGTTTAGGCTGAATTTCCTAACCTAGTGAGTCCCCCAGCAGCTTTGCTGGATTTCTGGAGTTTGTTTTTTTCTCTCCTGCCAACAGTGAGACTCTTTCTCCCACTCTTGGACATGATTTTTGGTGTTCCTTTGACTGTTAATGTGTTGTATGGGCTAAGGGGTCCTTTACCCCATAGGGCCTCATGTGTTTTTACTATGTGCGATACACAGCACCCTCCGTGCAATGACACAGAGGTGTCATATTGACACCCCACCATAGACTCCATACCCTGGGACTGACTACTGTCTCCCAGGGCATGTAGTCACCATTGGCTTTACTAGTCCCAAATTATTAACAGAAACCGGTACAAACCATCATATTGTGGACGTACTGGTGGGGGCAATTCGATTGCCCCAGGGTCTGTTAGTCGAGGGGGCACGTCTCCTTCCCCCCTGATCAAGTTTTGTCTGGTGGCATACTACTTTTTATATTCGACTAGAATATATCCCTATGGGATTTTCCCATTGTTCGAGGCTACCAACTTTAAATATTTAATTCTCATAGCCTCGAACATACCGCCGGTTTATTTAATATTAATTCGACGGTTGGTATTTTTTGCCAGGACTCCATTCTAAAATGGCGTTTGTGTTCTCTTCTGTGACTCCGACCCAAGTCGAGCCCTTTGTTCCACTTTTTGGCGGACTTCTCCACAGAAGCCTCCAAAAGTGGTGCCAATCTGTCTGGGTACCACGGTGGGTGTGGGAGGGGGTTTAGGCACCCTGGACTGAGTTACCCGAGTTATTCTGGTGTGATTGGCCCAAGTGGTGCACCGGCCGGCTCACCACTTAGCATGTTTGATTGGCAGCTAGGCTGAGTGAATGGGGGTGTGCTGCATAAAAGCAGGGCTTTGGGGACTGGAACTTTAGAAGTCGCCACAGGACCGGAGAATCCGACGAGGGAGAAGCTGAGCCGACCTGCTACGACAACACCACCGGTGGAGCCCTGCGGAACCCACTCACCACTTCCCAACGACAGAGAAGATCTCCCGGCTGGAGAGGCTTCTTCCCCTGACTGGTGGGCACAACCAGTTTACCTTCTTTTCCTCGCATCCCAGGATGTCTTGTGGTCGAATTGCCTGTGCCAAGCACCCCGGCAACCGGATAGCCACTTACCACTGGGCCGCGAACTAAAGGACCGCTCTTTTTACCTGAGAACTCCGCGGCTGGTTTCTTCCCTGGCAGTGCAACGGACTCCTGTCTTCCTCCCCGATGAGATCCTCTCTTCCCCCGGACGAAGCACCGACTTGCCAGGAACAACTGCCCCCGCTGGAGTATTCTCACCACTTTAAAGGTACCGTGTCTGCCAGGCCTCCCTTTCTAAAGATTGCTACAAGGTAATAATCCCTTAACCTTCTGGACTTGGCTGGCCGCCTTGACCATCTAACTGGTCCCTTTCTTTTGGTCCAACTCTTTCTGAACCTTTGAGACTTTTGTGCACTTCAACCGTGTGACCTTGGACACATTTCGTTCTGATCCTCTTAAAGTGGATCCGGCCTTCTGAACTCTAACTTCACGGTTTTACTTTGCCTTCCTCTCGTGTTGTGTTCTTGTGAAAGTGTTGGGATCTGTTTCAAATTATACTCTGCTTTTCTCTCCCTTTTAAAACGAATTATTAGAGTGCCATCTGCGTTAAGCGCTCACCGCTGTCTGAAAATAAGGGGGTCTTTACTTAAGACTTGTCTAAATATTCTTTTAAGGGAGTGTATATCTTTTAGTGACCGTGTTTTTGAACTGCTTAACATTAGTGCCTGTGTGTGTTTAATAGATGTGGTTTTAAATAATTAATTATCTCTCTTTTACACCAAGCTCTGGTCAGTGTTTACTTGTTCTACTGTGTTCTTTTGACCTATTGTGAATGCTCTGTATACTGCCTAACTCTTCTTGAGGGTAGAGTTACTGCTCAGCCACAGCTACCAAGTGAATCTGTGTGGTACAGACTGCTGCCAAGTGGGTTTACTGCCAAACACCTGTAGTCTTAAATCTTTTGCAGTGGTCCCAGAGGGAACTGCACAGGTTTCGCCTAACATCAAGCAAACACTGACTCAAGGTTTTTGGTTACAAAATTAAAAGTACATTTATTTTTGACAATCTGTTTGCAAAACACTTCACTTCTATTAAATTAAAACCACACGAAAAATACACTAAACACAACCAATTCACTTTGGATAAGGCAACTCAATGTAAGTACCTTCTGATTTGACGTACCAGTGTTGTGAAACAAAAGACGTTACCGAGAATACACATGCGATCACTTTTTGACAGTAATGACAGTTCGGTCTTACTAAAGATACGCATATCCGCAGAGAGAAATGTTACCGCGGTAGAAACACACTTAGCACCTGAATTAACCAAAGAGAGATGGGGGCAAAAATGTTTTTATTTTTTTTTTATTATTTATTTGTTTATGGCTTTCCTAAGAAAACCTTTACAAAGTCAACTGAGAAAAGAACATTAGAAACTTTAAAAACATAAGCCTTGGAAGTCGGTCGAGAAAAGCTCACCCACTATACTGCATTTGAGGTGTACTTTGTGAGTATCAAGCAACTTTCTAAGACCTTTACAATTGCCGTGGTGAGCATAACTTCCTGACCGGAGATTAGTCTATCCCAAAAAGAGTCTTGTGATAGGGTCTCCTCTCTAGCGACGAATCTTCCAAGCAGCTGCCGTCTTGCGGTCCAGGTCCCCTCGCACTCTAGCAGCAGATGTCTCAATGATTGTAGGTTCGGTGGATCGCAAAACCTGCAGAGCTTTATGGTATTATCACCCCGGTGTCTTTTAGCCAAAATTTCTCCAGTGTGAGCCAAGTTAAGTCTTAGTCTGAGAAAGTTGCTTCGAATACTCTGATCGGGGAATTTTTGAAGGTAACGTGGTAGTGTGCCTACTTTTCTCTCCACTTTCAGGAAAAGGTTCGGTGGGTTTAAAAGCCTAACTCCTTCAATCGTGCGAATCCAGTCACATATTTCAAGTTGTTTTTTGGTTTTCGTGGGATTGTCAATCAATAGCTCTATTGTTAGATTCAGCCTAAGTAAAAATCATCAGCAATACTTTTGTCAAGGAAGA